>NC_081825.1:218847935-221672102 GCF_030867095.1 Alligator mississippiensis | reverse complement strand
ATTTAAAGACTGTAAGGTTCATACCTACTACACTGCACAACAACAAATGTAAAGTAAGCTCTGTGCAAACAATAATGGAGTACACAAGACCAACTCTGGGAATAACTATAGTAAAGCCTCAATACCACTATAGGCCATACCATCACATATTTCCCAAAGATTATTGGGACCCTGGATATGACACAGTTAAAGAAAATCTTGCTGCATTGACACTGAAATATCTTGAATGTGCCGGGTCTGCTAGGACAAATGTATGTTTGAGACAAATATAAATAGATACCAGATACTTCAGTTCTTTTGCTATATATTAGGGCTCTATGCAATTTCACCATCTGTTTCATTCTGATGCTGTTTCAACTCATTTTGAGCTCAAAACAGTGAAATCGAAACAAAACGAAGGGCTTTGAAATAGCCTCAAAATGAAATGAGGGCCTTCAAAATGTTTCAAAAGTTTTGAAATGTTTCGTGTTTTGAAGCTGAAGCCAGCTTGTCTGCAGGGAAATAGAAAGTAAGGAAAGGGAGGGAGAAGAGGAGGGAAGGACTACTCTGATATTGACTGTGTAGCTGGCCAGCGACTGTGATCCTTCCCTGGGGTTCCTTCCAATACCAGGGCTCTGGGGCAGGGACGGAAAAGCAGCATAAAAAGCAAAATTGTTTGAGCTGGCCTGCTTTCTGCCTTGGGATCTGTTACTGAGCTATCTTCCAGAAGCTCAGCTGTGTTAGACAGCAAAGGCTACTACCATTGATTTCCTACTTGCTAGCCTAGCAAGTGGGATTCAGCAATACTTTTTGCTTTCTTTCTATACCCTTTTATTTTATTAATATATTGATTGATTGATACCTTTCAATTTATTCCTCCCCCAAAATGCTTGGTTTGTTTAGTCTATGTTGAGTCTTTTCAAAACTGTGCTTTATCTCACAGTGTGCACAGGTAAGAACAGCATAATTATATTGCATATTATAATATAAAATCTATATAGGAAAACACATATATACCTTTATAGATTATTTTATTTATTGCATGAATACATATATACAAACATACATACATTATATAAATACATATACATACAATTATCTTAATATCTACATATATTTTATAAATCGGATAGATAACATTACAGAAGAAGAAGAGACAGATTTTCCAGCACACAAAGGCAAAGACAAGACACTATGAAACACAACATGAAGAATGCTGGAAAGGCAGCTGGCAAGCCTTCAGGGAGGGGTGAAAGAGGGGGTAGAGGGAGAGGTGTAAGTTCCCTGCCCCCCAAACTGAGACACAGCCTCTTTGCTACAACAACAAGGTATCAGTCTCCCACTAGTACAGGCAGCAAGGAAGGGGGAGCAGTGCCAGTGCCAATGCCTGTGCCTGAGTCTGTATCTCCTCCAAAAGCACCACCCATAACCCCCACCACCATGACAACAAGCAGCAGCACCAACATGACAGTCTCCTCTACCCCCATTTCACTTCCCATGCTGAGCCTTCCAGTGCCAGAGTAAGAGCTGGAGCTGGATCTGAGTGCCCTAGCAAGGAAAATTCTAGGGAAGAAGGGGGAATCAGCTGAATTTGTGCTTCACACCCCTCAAGTTTCCCCAAGTGCCAGGTCTCCTTCCCAAGAAGGCACTTCAGAGGAGGCTGAGATAGAGGTTGTGGAAGAAAGTGGCTCAGCTGAGTCCTGTTTGCTATACCTCTGCCTGCTGAGGAGGGGGAAATTGCAGCATCCACACATGCACCCACACCCCAGAAGTGAGCAGGTAGTGTGGTCTGGGATCATTTTGAGCTGGCAGATGATCCCACAAATGCTATCTGCCTGCACTGCTGAGCCAAAACTAGCTGGGGCAAAGAAGCAGAACACATGAGCACCACAGGGATGGTGATGCATCGCTTCAGGCACCACCCCCTTGCCCTTGCTCCTCCTTGGTAGGGCCCCAGTGGGAGCATGCCCAAAGGGAAGTCCCCCTCTCACTCCAAAGCCCCCATCCCCACAAAGCAGAGGCAGGCCACCCTGGAACAGTGAGGGAAAGGTGGACAGAAAGCGGGGTGCATTGCAAGGGTGAGTGAGGTCACCCAGAGAATTGGGGAGATGGTTGCTGTGGCTAGCCCTTATACTTAGTTGAGTGGCCAGGGTTCAGGTGTCTCATGGTGCTCGTGGACCCATCATATCAAGTGCCCGCATGCACCATCTTCAGCAGGATGGTAGTGCCTTTCCTGTATAAGGCATGCAGGGAGTACTTGAGAGAAGAGCTGCACAAGACAGGTCTGCAGGTGGCCGAACACTTCACCTCAGACATCTGGAGCAGCTGGAGATTGTGCATACCCCTACCTCACAGGGCACTGGTGTGACCAGTCAGGCCATCAGTGGGCTCTCTTTCAAGCCAAGGTGATGGATGAGTCCCACATGGCAAGGGAGATCATGGGGGCCATGAACCACATGGTGCAGGGGTGGCTCATTGGGCAAGGCGAGCTCACCCTTGGATTCATGGTCACCAAGAATGGGGCCAATACAGTCAAGGTGGTCCATGATGCCAAACTTGTTGGCATCCACTGTATGGCACACAAGTTCCACCTTGTAGTCAGGGATGCCTTGGAGGGGGACAGGGCTGCTGGTGACGGTGCCAGCACCACCAGCAAGTTCATTTTGAAATTCAGGAAGGTGGCATGCTACTTCCACCAGAGCATCAAGGGGAGAAAAATGCTGTGGGACAAACAAGCAGAGCTGAACATCCTGCAATGCAAAATCATGCAGGATGTGGAGACTCAGTGGAACTTCACATACCTGATGCTTGAGAGTCTGGTGAAGCAACAGAAGGCCATCCATGAGATGTATTTGCTCAGGGAGATCGGGATCAGCAGTCCCCTTAACAGAGGTGAGTGGGATACCATCTTCCATGGGCTTTCATGGTGGGGTCCAGATGCACCAGATCCCACCATCAGCCAGGTAGCTCTCAGGCCTTGGTGGTTGCCTATATCACCAAGGATGTGGAGCCACTACTGTGTGACCCCTTGGCCTACTGGGTAAACCACAGCCAGATGTGGCCAAATCTGGCCATGGTTGCCCAGGAACATCTGTACTGTCTACCAACCAGTGGTCTGAGTGAGAGGGTGTTCAGCATTGTGGGGTTGTAGTGACACCCCACCACACCTCTTCTGATCCTGGTTTGGTGGAGCAGCTGGTGTTCCTCAAAGTGAATCTCCCACTGCTGAGGTTCCCCAAGCTCCAGTTGCAGATGGAGTGAACGTCACCCTCCTCACTCCATCCACACCTATTTCCTTTTTATTTTTTTTAAAAAACCATGCCTCAGAGCTGGAAGGGGGAACTCACTGTATCACCAGACAGCAGGGGAAGAACATGTCCCTGCTGAGCTCCCATGCTAGGATGAACTTGGAGGTATGGGCGGGGGCTATGGGGAAGGAGGAGGGACCAGGCTCTGGGCATGACAACTAAAACTCTACTCTGCCAGGGTTGGGAGGCCTGGTGGGACTGCTGGCAGCATGGAAGCCCCAGGAAATGCCAGGACTAAGGATCCCCTGGTGAATGGTGAGTAGGAAGCACCATAACCTCCAGCTACCACACACACACACACACACAGTCCCGGCTGAGGAAAGACCAGACCCATTAAGTCTTTGACAGGCCTGAGGCTTGCTGATTGCAGTGGAATTGTGAGGATCCAGGTGAGCTCAGCTTAGCTTGGTGCTATAACCCCCTCACTCCCTAATGCCTCTGTTTCCATTTTCACTGAGTGGCTTTCTTGTCTTCATTGCATACCAGCCTCTGGCTTCTTTACTAGTCCTTCCATCCAGGACTAGTACACACACCAACTGCAGGTGCTTCCTCACCCGGATGAAGGGTTTTTCAACCTAATACCCTTCTAAGATATACTTCTCTAACTATTCAGTTGGTCTACTAACTAAAAGATGCCAGATTAGATTGACCCAAAGAGCTTTGTCTGCCAGTGCAATGTCTCTAGACCAACACCCCTAGTACGTGTCCCTAGTCAGCTGACTGGAAGCACACAGGGCCCTGGGTTGGTGCTGGCAGGGAGATTTCTCTGACAGCTGCTGGAGAAGAAGCTCCTGCAGCTTGAAGTGATGGGAGCCCAAGAAGGGTGGCTGTGCCTTAGGGAAACGATCCTTCGGGCACAAAGCGAGACAATCCCCGTGCGAGGTAAAAGAGAGAAAGGGGCCAGGAGACTTCCCTGGCTGACCAGAGAAATCCAGGGCAGCCTAAGGGCCAAAAGGGGAGCACATAAAAAGTGGAAACAGGGAGAGATCACCAAAGATGAATATACCTCCTCTGCTCATGCTTGTAGGGAGGCAATTAGACGGGCCAAAGCTACCATGGAGCTGAGGATGGCATCCCAAGTAAAGGACAACAAGAAATTGTTTTTTAGATATATAGGGAGTAAAAAGAAGGCCCAGGGAGGAATAGGACCCCTGCTAAATGGGCAGAAACAATTGGTGACGGACAGGGGGGACAAGGCTGAACTCCTCAACAAGTTCTTTCCCTCAGTGTTCCTAAGTGAGGGGCACGACAAGTCTCTCACTGGGGTTGTAGAGAGGCAGCAGCAAGGCACCAGACTTCCATGTGTAGACCCTGAGATGTTGCAGAGTCACTTGGAAGAACTGGATGCCTTTAAGTCGGCAGGCCCGGATGAGCTCCATCCGAGGGTGCTGAAGGCACTGGCCGACATCATTGCAGAGCCACTGGTGGGAATATTTGAATACTCGTGGCACACGGGCCAAGTCCCGGAGGACTGGAAAAGGGCCAATGTGGTCCCCATTTTCAAGAAGGGGAGGAAGGAGGACCCGGGCAACTATAGGCCAGTCAGTCTCACCTCCATCCTTGGAAAGTCTTTGAAAAAATTATCAAGGCTCACATTTGCGAGAGCTCAGCAGGACAAACTATGCTGAGGGGAAACCAGCACGGGTTCGTGGCAGGCATGCCTGACCAATGTAGTCTCCTTTTATGACCAGGTTATGAAATGCCTGGACACAGGAGGAGGGGTGGATGTCGTATACTTAGACTTCAGGAAGGCCTTCGATACAGTATTCCACCCCATACTGGTGAACAAGTTAAGAGGCTGTGACTTGGATGACTACACAGTCTGGTGGGTGGTGAATTGGCTGGAGGGTCGCACCCAGAGAGTCGTGGTGGATGGGTCAGCTTTGACCTGGAAGAGTGTGGGCAGTGGGGTCCCACAGGGCTCGATCCTTGGACCGATACTCTTTAATGTCTTCATCAGTGACTTGGACGAGGGCGTGAAATGTACTCTGTCCAAGTTTGCAGATGACACAAAGCTATGGGGAGATGTGGACACGCTGGAGGGCAGGGAACAGCTGCAAGCAGACCTGGTTAGGTTGGACAAGTGGGCAGAAAACAACAGAATGCCGTTCAACAAGGAGAAATGCAAAGTGCTGCACCTAGGGAGGAAAAATGTCCAGCACACCTACAGCCTAGGGAATGACCTGCTGGGTGGCACGGAAGTGGAAAGGGATCTTGGAGTCCTAGTGGACTCCAAGATGAACATGAGTCGGCAGTGTGGCAAAGCCATCAGAAAAGCCAATGGCACTTTATTGTGCATCAGCAGATGCATGATGAATAGGTCCAAGGAGGTGATACTTCCCCTCTATCGGGCGCTGGTCAGACCGCAGTTGGAGTACTGCATGCAATTCTGGGTGCCACAATTCAAGAGGGATGCGGATAACCTGGAGAAGGTCCAGAGAAGGGCCACTCCTACGGTTAAGGGCCTGCAGACCGAGCCCTACAAGGGGAGACTAGAGAAACTGGACCTTTTCAGCCTCCGCAAGAGAAGGTTGAGAGGCGACCTTGTGGCTGCCTATAAGTTCATCACGGGGGCACAGAAGGGAATTGGTGAGGATTTATTCACCAAGGTGCCCCCGGGGCTTACAAGAAATAATGGTCACAAGCTAGCAGAGAGCAGATTTAGATTGGACATTAGGAAGAACTTCTTCACAGTTCGAGTGGCCAAGGTCTGGAACGGGCTCCCAAGGGAGGTGGTGCTCTCCCCTACTCTGGGGGTCTTCAAGAGGAGATTAGATAAGCATCTAGCTGGGGTCATCTAGATCCAGCACTCTTTCCTGCCTATGCAGGGGGTCAGACTCGATGATCTGTTGAGGTCCCTTCCGACCCTAACATCTATGAATCTATGCAGGAGAGGAAAGAAAGTTTCTGTTACGGTTTGGCTGCCTGAGATGCTGCTGGTGCTACTGTGCTTCTTACTAAGTTATTATTACCTGTGTTATTTGAAGTGCTGAACTGGACTGTGGCTGTAGGGGAGGAGGAGACCTCCTCTCCTACAGCCACACTAAGTAATATATCATGAGTTTTGCTTGTCAGCAGCTTGAGGTACAGTTTCCCAGAAACCCGTGCACCTATCTCCGTGAAAGCTGGCAGGCGTCATTCCCTCAGAAGAAGCTAGCAACCCAGCTGTTTTCATCCATATCTGCCAAAAAATGACAAAGTTATAGGCAGCTTTGTGCTTCCCTGTTATAGCCTATGGGAGAAAAGTCAAAACAGTGTCAAAACAGTGAAACAGTTTTGACAAAATGAAACAGAACAGTGTTTCGAAATGAAATGAAACTTGAAATGAAATGCTATCCCATCAAAATGGCAAAATAGAAGTGAAACAAATTTGTGCTGTTTTGCACAGCCCAAATACACACACACACACACACACACACACACACACACACACACACACACACACACACACACACAAAACCTCTACTAATCTGTCCCATGGCAGCTATGGATTACTTGGCAGTCCAAAACAACACATAATTGCAATTACACCATACACATTCTGATCACAATATCTTAACTCTGCACCTGCACTCTGATGCGTCCATGCACCTGCATGTCTGTCACCCTCAACTTTGCCCATCCTAATGACCTAACCTAACCTCACCCCCAAACCCATTCCTTCTCCCACCCCCACCTTTTAGTTGTCACTGTCATCATCTTCTTCACTCATAGTCTCTGTCACCATCATCATCCACTTTGTCAACGGACTCTTCAGGCATCTCACCCCTGAACAGTCTGTGCCAGTCCATTCTCTTGGACCATCCTTGTCATCTTTTCCCCAATGTCTTCCATTGCATCTTACTTAATCCCATTTTGACACAGGCCTCAAATAAGAAGTTTGTGTGTTTGTACATGAGCCGGTTCCTGGTCTTCCCTGGCATGTTTCTGAAGCAGGAGAGGAATTAGTTGAAGTAGGCCATTGAGGTCCCTTGCTGCGTGGACAAGTGTACAAACAGCACCAGTATCACAGGTGGTGGTTGGTTGTCTCTGCCTTTCATGCGCAGGTTTCCCTGGGGAAGTATAGTTGGCTTCTCTGCCCCTCTCTGTGTCACTTTGCCCTCACTTAAAGTGCTTTGGTGGGCTACCTGTCAGTTCATGTCTCTGCACTCCTTCTGTAGGTCCCTGTGGAAGATCCTTTCCCATGTGGCCTGGCAGCAGTTGCTGGGGAGTAAGTTCATAGGTGACATACCTTCTGATACAGGTCACCACCTCCTGTATCTTGCAGGTGGTTCACTAGGATAATTGAAACTTTTTTAGGTAGTTCATACTTGCTGTGAAATTGCTCCCAGGTTCTACAGAGCCACGGCTGTGAAATTACTCCAGGTTCTACAGAACCACAGCAGTTCCCAGGTGTCTAGGTTCATGTGTGACAGTTTTTTTTACTGTCCACCCCCCCTCCCCCATTGTACTGTGTGACCTGCAAAATACTTCATGGAGCAGGCTGTTTTAGACCCTACCCCAGTTGCCAGCTTACAGATCTGGCTTGTGTATTTGGCCTAGAGGAATAGCAGAACATCTGGCATTCCTCAGCCCCCTGTCCATTTCATCTTGTACAAAGTTTTCCTTGCCAATTTATCCCATCTGGAGCCCCAGAAGAAGATACAAATGGCTCTCTAGATTCTGTGAATAATATGCTCTGAGGGAGGGGAGAAGGGGGGGGGGGAGACTAGTTCAGTGTACAGATTCTGAGATTCTGCCTAAGCCTATGGGCTAGTAGTTCCAACACTCAGATGAACAGGACTGAGGAGAGTGGGCTTCATAGAGTTGTCCAAGGAGATGGATAATTTTAAACGTGTAATAAATATCTTCCCTACACACTGAGGCAGGAACATGGTTGAACCAACACACTTACCTTTCTCAGATGGTGTCACATCCACTGAGTCACAAGTCAGGTTTCATAGTGCTTTCTCTTCTACAGGTCCCATGTATATCTTCCCTCCTGGCTATGCAGTGGACTGGCATCAATAGAAGGGATGGGAGGTACTCTTGGACCTCACTGGCCCATGTACTGATGGAAAGTGGGAGAGCAATGCAAAGTGCCAAAGCAGACTGTTGCAGAATGCTCTGAGAAGGGCTAACAGAGAGCAAACAGCAAAGTGTCTTGGCTACAGTTTGAGAACTCAGGAGATTTTTGCTATACTATGCACAATATGACACAGGTGAAATCCAAGTGGATATGGCTGACTTCCATTATATTTCTGGCATAAGAGCAGTCCCTGCACACACAAACACACTGGAGTCCTCTAAAGATTTCCCAGCGCTGATATATGTGCCATCTGTGGCACCCAAGGCTTTGTGAAAGTTTATGATCTGGTGAACATGCAGCATGGTCCAACTCTTGGTGTCTGAATCCAATGGGAAAATGGTAATGTGGGGTGTACTGGATAAGGGTCTCTAGAATCTGGCCAAGAATACTAGTGTTCGTGGACTAGCTGAGGGGTGGCAACCCATGGTACAAGTGCCACAAGTGACAAGGACAGACCTCTGTGCGCATCAGACAACAGATCATAGAAAGGGCATGTAGCACAGCAGCAGATAGATTATGAAAAAGAAAGGAGAGGAGGAGATTGGGCACAGAGCATAGAGAAGGAAGCAGGAAACAGCAGCAGATAGGGAAGAGGAAGGAGATACAAGTGATGGTGTTGGTAGATGTGGGTTTCATTTCTGGCATGGTTGCCAAAATTTGGTCCCCCACTGGACTAGCTGATGTCCAGTGTCTGGGTAGCAACTCTCTGGAAAGACACACAGGCCAGAATGGCTAGGAAGAGCTATGACCTAATCCTTATTTGGGATGAAGTGGGAAAAGATGGTCTAGTATAGGGATGTCTGCAACAGGGTCTCACCCCAGAGGTGGCATGATGACCCTGGAGCCCACTCAGCCCTCTTTGCCTTTACATCCTTTGGGCAATCTCCCCTTCCACTAGCTTGCCATGCCTTGATGAATTATGTTTTTAGAACAAGAGAGGCTGTCCCAGTGCTCCCCAAGCAAGACCTCATGCTCGTGAACACACGGGTCAATGCTCATTGCCTTAAGGGCTAATTATGTGCCCTCCTCATCTCCCCTTTTAGCCATGCCTAAGCCTCACATATGTTACCAATCATTGGACATTAAGCCTCATTGTCTAATGCAGTCAATCTCTCATCCATGGGCCTTCAGCCCCACTCAATGAAGGCCTCTAAAGCTGGAACAGTCTCTGTCATGATTGGGTCCTCCATCTGTGGTGCTTTTAACCACCCTGGCCCCTCTGGGCTTGGTCCTCTGTACTTTGACCAACTTCCACCACTGTGGGGCATAGGCCTGCATTTTCTGCCCCTCCTGGGCTCAGGACTGATTACCTCCAAGAGACTCCATCCCTCCCAGGCTTGCCCCCTTGGCCCTGCTTGCCCTTGCCCCTTGTGCACTCTGGGCCCTGACCCTTCTCAGAACTTATGGGGTGCCGGCCACTGACCCTGCTTGTTCCTATAATTCTTTGGCTGCGGCTCCAATCTCTCAGGGCCTGGTCTCACTCTCTTGGTTGTGGGAGCCTTGATTGGCTTCTGCTTCACCTGGAGACTGCTTGTCTTGCAGCCTGCCCTCCCTGCTACATTGTCAAACTCACCCATCCCTATGGGTCAGATGAGTGGTATGGGGCTGGTCCATAGGCTAGCTTGGACCCAAAGACCCCTTCCCCCTCCTCCTTTCCTAATCCACTTCCTTCTCTCCAGGCAGACCTGTTCCAGTGGCTGCTCAAACAGGTCTAGGGCCCATGTGTGCAGCACAGATCCTGGAGTAGCTGGAATGGGTACTGTGTGCAATAGGGCTATGCAAGGCTTCAGACAGAGCATCAGATCCAGAGAAGCTTTGGACCAAAGTGGTTCAGAGCTTCTGAAGTGCTTTGGAGCTGCCTCAGAGATCCAGCCATAGGGTATAATGGGGAAAAATAACATATCTATAACAGGAGGAAGAGGGGAATGGGAAGGGGGAGCAGGAGTGGAGGAGTTCCATTGGCTTGATCTGGTCTGCAGATTGGCTCTAGAACACTGGTTTGCACTTTGCCTTAGGTGTGAGTCTGATCATGGCCTGCACTGGGGGGCCAGAGGGTCAACAGACCATATGCTTGACACTCTTGGTCTAGAGTATCTAGAATACTTTGCATCATGTCATAAAACATGATTTGTGTCTGGTATGAACCAATAATTCTGCATATAGACTTGATCACACCACCCTTAAAATTCAGTATAGATGGCACACGCAAGTCTGATCCTAATATTGGGGCTAAGAGTGGGGATAGGAGTTTGCCTGAACTTGAGACTTTCATTGGCAGCATGTCACTGTTGGCTGGCCAAACCATGGGGTGTTGCAGCATGTCTACTCTTTGGTTACTTTCCACTCAGTCTTCCCACCAGAGTCCTAGTCCATTTTCCATGCCAGTGACCAGCCACCTGCAGTTACCTTCAATATACTGTCCCATACTTATCCATATAGCTGTGCCTAGTTTCCCAGTCCTGGCTGGATAACTCAAGTGACACCACCCTCTTCCTGTCCCTTAAGGCTTTCTTTGCTCCTTTCCAATCCCTAGTCCATTCTCTTGCTCTGGTATCTCCAGCTATATTGCCTGACCTATAGTATCTCTATGAGGGATTTAATATTTTTTCTTGAGCAGTCTAGCTTATGCTTGCTTTACCTGATGCTTACTTTAGGTTTAACTTGAGGCTTCCATGGGCCCTTTATATGAGGATTTAGTAGGATCTCATGCAATTTACCATCAAATTGGTACACCCCAGCAGAACCAATGGCAAGCAGCTAAAAATCTGCTAGCTCTGGGTCATATTTTTTTTCTGCATACTCAGGCCCTGAACAGAGTTTAGATGCTGGCAGATGCAAATGTAAATCTCTCTGAGGTTATTCAATCTTCTGAACATGTACGGGGAGATTATTGTTGGGTTCTTATCTAGCTGTTATGACTCACGAAAGAAAACTTGTGTCATTGTAGCTAGCTCTTTAAAAATGTCAGCTCAATGTTAAATGGCAATCAAAAAAGCCAATACAGTGTTGGGTAGTATTAAGAAGGGAATAAAAAATGGATAACATCACCATACCATTATACAGTCCATGGTGCACCCACATCTGAAATACTGTGTGCAATTCTGGTCCCCACATCTCAAAAAGGGTGTATTAGGATTAGAAAAGATACAGAGACAAGCAAAATGATTAGGAGAAACTAAAAAGGCTAGGACTCTTCATTTCAGAAAGGGAAGAACTAAGTGGGGGGGGGGTTCATAGATAGATAATAGATTCATAGACGCTAGGGTCGGAAGGGACCTCAATGGATCATTGAATATGATAGGAGTCTATAAAATCCTGGATGGTGAGGACCAAGTGAACAGGGAACTGTTGTTTACTGAGTCTCAGAGTACTACAACTAGAGGGCACTGGAATTGGTAGGAAACAGGTTTAAAATTAACAAAGGAAAGTACTTTTAATACAACACATAGTTAACTTGTGGAATTTGTTGCCACAGGACGTGGTAGAGGCAGATACGATAGCCAAGTATAAAAGCTACTAGACAAATTTGTGGATGATAGATTTATTAATAACTGTTGAACAGAATAGTTGGAGATATTTCCTCTAGGGTCTCTAAACCAATAAATGTGGATGCTAGGGAGGGCAACAAATATAACATACATCACCCTAGATAAGGGGTACCCAATATTTTTGCTCCATGGGCCAAATGACTGTTGAATATGTCAGGCTGGCCACAGCCACAGCCCCACATGGGATCAGGCCTGCTGCTCTATCCTGGCTCCTAAGGATCAGGTCCCACTGCCTACCCTCAGCCTCTGTGCTATGAATTAGGCCTCATGCTTCACTCCAGATTGGGCCAAGGTGCCCCATGCACTCTGGATATGAACCCATTGATCCTCAGATTCAGGATTGGACCTGCCCCCAGCCTGGCACATATAGGATCTGGCCCTTCCACCTGTCCCTAGCTTGGCATGCTCAAGTTCAGGTCTCATCACCCAGGCTCCAGCCCTGCATGCACAGGATTGGGCCCTGTCATCCCATCCCCACCCCTACACATTGCGGAACAGGCCAAGCTGGCCAGCACACCCAGTTTCCCCAGATGTGTGTGCAGGATTCAGTCCTGTTGCCCCAGATTGATGAGACTCCATCACTGACCTCCGTGTGTACATGTAGGATGTCATCTGGCCCATGGGGCTTGGAAACTTGATGGTGGAAGAGTGGTAGCATTAATTTTCATTGTTCCTTCACTACCCAATTTCTGGACTCTTGGAAAGCCCAAGAGCCAGATCACATGGCTCTGCAGGCTGGATTTGGCCCACAGGGCAGGGACTGAGCACTCACTTTTTAGATCTATCTTATTTAGTGCTTTTCTCCAGTGAAGCAGAAGGAAGCAATAGATTAATAACCTCCCCGAAGGAAGTGTGCTTGCACCACTGTCATATAATATGTATATGAATGACCAACCATTTTATTTGGAAACAAAACAGTTAATTTATGCAGATGACCTGTACAAATACTGGCTTTCACCATGTTAAAAAAATCCCTGAGTCACTAATTGGCCTAACCTAATACTGCATTGAAAACCAATTATGTGCCAACCCAGGAAAAATGCAAGTATGTGCCTTCCATCTAAAAAATCTTGAGACCAACCACCAGGTTAACATTACATGGTCTAGGACCCCACTATTCCACTGTCCAAATCCATCTTACCTTGGTGTCACCCTTAATCGAAGTCTCTCATACAAGAAACACATCATGAAAACACCTGCCCACAGTGGGTCAGGGAGGCCCGAGTGAGGGAGATTTCTTGTCCTCTATTGTAGCTGACCTCATGAAGGAACACGTTGACAGGCTGGATATCTTTAAATCAGCTGGCCCTAATGGGTTACACCCAAGGGTACTTAAGGAGCTGGCAAGCATCATAGCTCAGCCCCTGGCACAGATCTTTGAGAGCTCTTGGTGCTCTGGTGACATGCCCAAATATTGGAAGAGGGCCAATGTCATGCCTATCTTCAAGAAAGGGAGGAAAGTAGATCTGGCAAACTACAGAGAGAGATGCTTAAGAATGGTATACCAAATCATGTGTACAACCAACCAAAAGTATGGTAGCCATTTCCTTATGGAATAAATGTTCCTGATACAATCAGTTTTTATGGTCAGTTACTACCTTCACATCAAATATTGCTTGTTGTGCAAAAGCCCCTTCCTGGAGGGGCTTAAAACCTACTTCAAACATTTTTTTTGACATATTTACGTAATATTCTGCTTGCTTTGCAAAGATGGCTTCTGAAACTGGCTGGTTTTATGCCAGACCATTACCAGAAAAGATGGCTCCTCATGGCAAAAGTCCATATGTTGTATTTTAATTGTTGGCATCTGTCAATTATTTTTGGAAAGTATGGGAGAAGCAACTTTAGAAAATTCCTGGACACAGATGTACAGTTATATTCAAGATTAAGACTCAATTGGTATAAACATTTATTGTCAACTTAAATATCCTCCAAAGCAGAACCAATCAACTCAGTTGAGCCCACTATCCATTATTAAGTCAACTGACCTTTGACCTTTTTTTTTAATTTACAGGATAACATTTTAAAGTATTAACATTAATATTAAATTCTGTTATAATATGTCTTATATGAGGTTAAGTAATAGTAAATGTATATAGTAAATACTATAAAATATTATTTGTTTAAATATAGGTAGGTAGGAACCATCTGTATAGTTGAAGAGAAATACTAAACAATTACTTTATTGTTCTACGAACAGTATCAGGTTGCCAGTAACAATTATTCCATCTTGACAGATATTTTAGAGCAGCTATTCCTACAAGAAATAACAAGCTTGGACCATTTATAAGTCTTTTTTGGGGGGCAATAACTGAGGACCATATCCTTCAATTTCAAGGAAAAGTCCCTGGAGAAAGTGGTCTATATGACAGATAGACAGATTAATAGACTGTGAGAAGAAATATTGAAAAAGTGTAGAATGATAGAGAGATTGCAGAATATATATATATTTAGGAATGTGAAAATAGAGTACATTTATAATCTTCAGAAATATGACATCACTTTTCTATGGTTTGAACTCTAGACAGGATATTGGCATGAAATCAATTTGGTAATATGTAAAGGGCTTCACCTAAAAAGATCTGAGAGGTCTAAACTGAAATTGAAATCTACATAGGTTTGGCCTTACTTTATTCTTAATCATCAACATCATCATCATCATCATCATCCTGTGATGACAGTATGCTTTTTTTTTTTTTTAAGTTCATTTCTAAAAAAAAATACTCTCTTATTCCCAGCTTTAGAAAACTAAAAAGATTTTTTTTGGGGGGGGGGAGGGGGGGGTTCTTATTCACAGTTCTTATTCACTGTGATTATTTGTTCTTTGTTACAATGGTATATAGACTTACAGAAACTTCACCAAAATTGTTCCAACAGAAAGGGGAAAAAGATCACATTTTGAGCTTCAGAGAAAGCACCTGACAAGTGGAAATAGCTTGCGAATAATAGTTAATGGAGTGTGCTCAGCTTTCTTATTTCATCTCCCTCTGATGTTATAAGTTCATGTTGGCAGGAATATCATATTTTATTTCTTTCCTTGGGGAGGAGAAATAAATAAAAATTAGTATTTGAGGAAAAGGATCAATATGAGATCTGCATTAAATGCTTAGTATTCTGGGTATGATGGATCTGCTGCCTCTCTCTCACTGCCAAAAAGTTATTTAATAGCATAGCTAAACTCAGTCCCATAACAAAGGAATACATGAAAACAAATATTGCATGTGGATGTTGTGCTGTCCATCTATCTCTACGGCTTACAAGTGTATGTGGATCAAAACAAAGTATGAACAATAGGAAGGTTCTGAAATATATGCTGAGAAAGCAAACAGAGAATGAAAGATGCACATACTGCATTTTCTGAGATACATACCTTCTCTCCCTCCCCCTCACCCCCCCACCCCCCCAAAAAAAGGAACAGTTGCTGGAAATTGCAGTGTGTATTATGTGAGGAATGGTAAGAGCAGTTTCTGCTGGTTATCATACAAAAGTGAAAGTAAAATCTGTGCAAAGCTCACAGGGAATAGAATAATGAGCAGACTCAGTTCCCCACCTGTTCAGTTACTATAACAACAGATCTTTTTTTCTGCCTTTCAAAAACAAAATGCATATTTTATTCCAGTGCATATTGTATGCAAGAAAATATGGTGTGTGTTTGTGTATATATGTTTATGTATATGTGCATGATTCTTAAAGAAGCAGTGACATGTAGATGGAAAATGGGTATATGTTCTTTCTTTTCTAGAATCTCTTTTTAACAGGAGATTAAAATCCTTATCAAGGCTGCAAGTAAGAATCATGTCCTGATCATTTTCAGGATTATCTGAATTAGGCAACTCAGTAACCATCTTGTGTACATGCAGCCACTTCATAACTGTACTAAAATACTCAGTTTAGTGCCTGGCCTGGATAGCAGAGCCAAACACTGACAACATGCATAGGAATAAGGCAAACAAAGGCAATCTTCATACTCCAGGCTTTTTAAGAAGGGACTCACAGGGCACATCCAGATGACCATGCATTTGCCTTTTGAAGAGTCTCAAACCAGTTTGAGATGCTGCAAGAGGCACAATGAGAAAAAAAAAAATGTTCCCTGTGCTCCAAATATGGATTTCCAGGTATCCACCCCCCCCACCCAAAAAAAAAACAACAACCCACACCTAGGAAAAAAGCAGAGCAGGGCAGTTTTGGAGCACGCCCTGAGACAAGCCAGGGCTGGGACTTCCAGAGACACTCTGGCATCCAGCCAGAGCATCTCTATAGTGCTCCTGCTGCCCTAGCATGCTTCTTCCATGTGAGGCATAAACAGAAGCAGGACAAGGCTGCAGCTCCGGGACCTGTGGCTCCTGTCCAAAGGTGCACACTAGCTGAACAGGCCAGGCCAGATCAAGCCAGACCCATTCTCCATGAGGGTTAGACAGCCCACTTCTAGGCACAGCACCGCAGCTGCGTATTGCTGCCTGACCCTCATGGAGAATGGGCCCAGCCCAATACGACCCAGCTCAGCCTGCCCAACTAGCATGTGCTTTGGACAGGAGCCGCAGGTGCTAGAGCCACGCATCCTGGTCCTGTCCAAAGGCATGCCAGCAGGCCATGCCAGGTCCATTCTCCCCACTCAGACTGCGAGTAAGGCAGCAAGCATGGCCCAGCTGGCTAATGCTGCTGGCACTGGGGGTTGTGCACCACAGGGGGTAATGGGGGCAGGTATGTAGTGGCCCCCCCTCAAACTCCACATATCCCCCACACCTGCCCACACACCCACCCACACCCCCTACCCTACCCCCACATCCTTCCACCCCGACACTCTTTGCCACCCCCCTCCTGCAAACCTCACATCCCTCCATCGCACACCAAGGCCAAACAGCATGCCCTGCTGCACACCTGCTGGCAGCAGCTGTGACTTCAGGGGCAGCTGTCCCCACATCCTGCTTAGTGAAGGGGTAAGGAGGAGCTCTAATGTTTCTATGATAAGAAAACCAAAAGCAGATATCAAAGCATATAGATATTTAGAATTTATTTTATTATGATGATAGAGGCACTGGTAGGCTTCCAAATTGCTTTACCCAACTGATCTCTCTCTCTCACACACACACACACACACACACACACACATATATATATATATATATATATATATATATATATATATTAGGCCTGTTTGAATAGGGAAGTATTCAATTCAGATTTGGATTCCACAAATTTGGAGGCCAGTGATTAAATTAGGAGATTCAGATTGTTACACAAATTGCCAATTGCTCAAGTCACGAGCAAGACTTTATAAAGGGGGATAAGGCAGAATGCCACATTTATTGATTACATGAGTTAGACATAGAGGTTCTGACACATCATTCAAACAGACACACAGAAATCATCATGCACATTATCACACATGAACATACACACACACACAGAACAACCATTCTATGCAGACAGACAGATACCAGGTATAGTTACTAGCAATAGTTGCTCAATTTTAACAAGAGGTGGCTAACCCTGTGTTCACTGAGTAGCTGAGATGTTGAAGCTGATGATGGTGGTGAAAGGCAGTAGCTGGAGCGAGGTGAGAAGCAGACGTGTCTGTGCTCTGGAAAGCTACAGGATCGCTGTTCCGAATTTGGCTGAATCGATTCGGAGAGATTGGGATGAAACTTGTAGGGATAGTAGCCCCTTCTGAGGGCATGAAGCCTGCCAAGTTTCAAGGAGACAGGTGCAGTGGGTTCTGGGAAACTGCACCTCAAGCTGGTGACAAGCAAAACTTGTGACATGGGTGACACTGTTTGTGTATTAAGGTGCAGGGGGGTGAAAACTGCAGACATGCTAGCCACTGCTGAGGGAGTGAAGCCTGACAGGTTTCAAGGAGATAGGTGCAGGGGGTTCTGGGAAACTGCACCTCAAATTTTAACAGCAAAACTCATGTCATCTATATATGTTAAGCCACAGTGGGGTGAAAACTTCAGATATGATAGCCCCTGTGGAGGCCATGAAGCCTGACAAGTTTCAAGCATATAGGTGCAGGGGTTTCTGGGAAACTGCACGTCAAGCTGCTGACAAGCAAAACTCATGACGTCTGTGATTGTGTCTGTATTAAAGCACAGAGCGGTGAAAACTGAAGGCCTGCTAGGACCTTCTGAGTCCACAAAGCCTGCCAGCTTTTAAGGAGGTAGGTGCAGGGGGTTCTAGGAAACTGCACCTCAGGCTGCTGACAAGTAAAACTCATGACATGGGTGGGTGACACTGTGTGTTTGTTAAAATGAAGCCTCACTAGCGCTGAGGCATCTACACAACACGGTAGTGTGCTGTGCCTCAATGAGGCATCTTCCTCCCCTACAGCCTCAGGCCAGTCCACCACTTTAAATAACAACAGGTAAGCACTGCAGTGCACTGCAGCACAGTAGCATCAGCAGCATCTCAGGCAACCAAACTGTCCCAGACTAGAGCCAGTTTTTTTCCTCTCCTGCAGGAGCTTCTTCTCCAGTACCTGCCAGAGAACTCTCTCTGCCAGTGCCAGCCCTGGGGCTTATATGTGCCCAGGGCCCTGTGTCTTTCTGGTCAGCTGACTGGGGACAGGTGCTAGGGGTGTTGGTCTAAGGACAAAGCACTAGCAGACAAAGTTATTTGGGTTAATCTAATCTGGCATCTTTTAGTAGACCTAATAGTTAGAGAAAGTTGAGACAGTGAGCAGTTGTGTTTTGATTTTATGGAGAGGGGTTTTCCTTAATTGTACCATGGGGCTAAGCAGCTTTTGGTTACTGAAACGAGAATTTTTATAAAAGAATTGAATGGAAAAAATAGAGATGTTGTGTTGGATATATAAATGATGTGTTACTTTTGTTGTGTGATGAGTTATGCTGTGTTTTTATGTTTGTGTGTTTATTATTAGTAAAAAAAAATAATTAGAGAAATATAGCTTAGCAAGCTTTTGGGTTGAAAAACACTTTGTCAGGCTGAGGAAGCACCTGCACTTGGTGTGTCTGCGTGCTGTTCCTGGATGGAAGGAATAGTAAAGAAAGCAGAGGCTGGCCTGGCATGCAACGCAGGCAAGAAAGCTAGTCAGTGAAAATGGAAATGGAGGTGTCAGAGGGTAAGGGACAGGCTGGAGTGGTGGGGGGAAAGAGATGTAGCAGCACAGGTAAAAATGCAGAGGTACCTGGGGAGTCAGATGTCCGCCAGGTTGTAGTGTATCAGAATTCCACTGTCTATATTGAGTTCATGAGTTTCTGTACCTACTAGCTAGGAGGCTGATGAAGTAAAGTTCATAGGCCAAGCTCTGAAAAGTGGTTTGTAAATTCAAACAAGCACAAAACTTTGCTAACCTAACCTCATCATCAGAACTGAAGCCAACTTCCTACATCTCAAAACACAAAACCTGACAACTATCTCCAGTGCCCCCACAAACTGCACACCAGTTCTGCACACAGAATTTATCAAAGACGACAATACTCAACTGCGTGTGGGGGCACATTTCTCCACAAACAAACAAACAAACAAACAAACAAACAAACAAACAAACAAACCCAAAAAACGCTCTGTCTCCAGTCTCTCAGGCTGAATCCTGAGAGGGAATTTACTAAACTCTTTTCACAGCTGGGCCTACGAGCTTCACTTCATCAGCCTCCTAAGTACAAAAACTCATAGATTCAATATAGACACTGACAGTGGAATTCTGACACACTACAATCTGCCGGACATCTGACTCCCCAGGTACCTCTCCACTTTTACCTGCACTGCTACATACCCCTTCCACGCTTCCCCGCCCCCAACCTTAGCCTGTCCCTCACCCCCTGAAGCCTCCATTTCCATTTTCACTGATTGGCTCTCTTGTCTGCATTGCATGCCAGCCTCTGGCTTCTTTACTATTCCTTCCATCCAGAAACAGCACACAGACACACACCAACTTCAGGTGCTTCCTCGGCCTGATGAAGGGTTTTTCAACCCATAATCTGGCATCCCTGGCACTTAAGTTGAGCTCACCTGAAGCCTCACAACAGCACTGTAACCAGTAAGCCTCAGGCCTGTCTAAGATGTGACAGATCTGAGATTTCCTCAGCCAGGACTGTGTGCATGCATGTGGTAGCTGGAGGTTATGGCACCTCCAACCTGTCTTTCACCAGAGAAATCCTTGGTCCTGGCATTTCCTGGGGCTGTTGTGCCACCAGCAGTCCCGCCAGGCATCCCCAACCCTAACTGAGTGCAGTTTTAGTGGTCATGCACAGGACCTGGAGCATCCTCCATCCCCATAGTCCAGTCCATACCTCCAAGTTTGTCCTGGCAAGGAAGCTCAGCAGGAACATGTTCTTCCCCTTCTGGCTGGTGATGCAGTGAATGCCCCCTCCTCTGAGAGCAGGGCAGTAACTGGTGTAAAAAAATAAAAAGGAAATAGGTGCAGACAGAGTGAGGAGGGTGGCACACAGTCCATCTGCAGGTAGAGCTTGGGGATGCCTAGCAGCGGAAGATTCACCTTCAAGAACACCAGCTGCTCCACCAAACCAGGATCCAAGCAGGTGTGGTGTAGTGTCACATCATCCCCAGAGATGCTGAATACCCTCTCACTCAGAATGCTGGTTGATGGAAAGGATAGGTGTTCATGGGCAATCATGGCCAGATCATGCCACATCTGGCTGCGACTTGCCCAGTAGGCCAAGGGATCACAGTCCAGTGACTCTACATCCTTGGTGAGATAGGTAGCCACCGAAGTCTCATCGTTACCTGCCTGAGGCTGGGGCCTGGTGCATCTGGACCCCAGCATTGAAGTCATGTCCTTGGCCCACATTGGCAGTGGCTGGCATGGAGAAAACTGGATGGTGCTGGGAGTGCTGACACAGGAAAGTGGATCCCCTTCTTCCACGTCCCCTTGCCTCTATCCTTCTACCTCCCTGACTCTGTTGACCAGCACCTGCGTCCAGTGATCAAGGGTTTTCACGCTGCCAGTACACATGCTCCCCTTCACCCTTGGGTCACACATGCTCACCAGCATTTGGACAGTACTGGACCACAAAGGATCCAGCCATCTCCTGATGCCCTCCTTCAGTGCCTCCTCCTGATGCCACCTCACCAGTGTCTGTACATCTGGTGTCAGAAGCTTGCCCCAGCCAGAAATAATGATCCCGTGGAACTTCTCTATTTGGTTCTCCAGTTACCTCACTACAGGGATCACCTGGCTAAGGAGGGCATTGCCAGCACTGAGGGTCTCGGTGGTCTCAAGGAAGGGCTTGAGGACCACCAAGATCTGGGAGATGGTATCCCACTCAGCTCTGTTAAGGGGACCACTGATCCCATCTCCCCGAGTAAGGCCATCTCATGGATGGCCTTCTGTTGCTCCAGCAACCTTTCCAGCGTCAGGTATGTGGAGTTCCACTGAGTCTCCACATCCTGCATGATTTTGTGCTGTGGGATGCTCAGCTCTGCCTGTTTCTCCTGCAGCATCTTCCCCCCTTGATGCTGTGGTGGAAGTAGCCCACCACCTTCCTGCATTTGGAAATGAGCTGGGTGGTAATGATGGTGCCATCACTGGCAGCCCTGTCCCCCTTCAAGACATCACTGACTATGAGGTACAGCCTGTGTGCCAAAAAGCAGATGCCAACAAAGTTGGAATCATGGATGGTCTTGACCACATTGGCTCCATTGTTGGTGACCATGAACCAGTGGGTGAGCTCACCCTACACAATGAGCCATCCCTGTACCATGTGATTCCTGGCCCCCATTATTTCTGTTGCCGTGTGGGACTCATCCATCACCTCAGCTTGAAGGAGAGCATGCCGACAGCCTGACTGATCACACCAGTACCCTGTGAGGTAGGTGTGATCTCCACCCCAACTGCTCCAGATGTCTGAGGTGAAGTGCAAGGTTACCAGAGACCCTGCTTTGAGCAGCTTCTCCCTCAAGTACTCCCTTCATGCCTTCTACAGGGAAGGCCCCACTGTCCTGCTAAAGGTGGTGCATGAGGGCATTTGGTATGATGGGACCACAAGCACCATAAGCTTGTGGTCATGGTGCAGGCCACTCAATAACCCTGGCTGCTCAACTAAGGAGAGGGGCTGGCCATCCAGAGCAAGCATCTCCTCAATGCTCTGGGTGATCTTGCTTGCCCTTGAAATGCACCCCTCTCAGTCTGTAGCTTTCCCCCACTGCTCCAGGGTGGACTGTCTCTGCTTTGGGGGGATGGGAGCTCTGAAGCAAGCAGGGGACTTACCTTTGGGCATGCTCATACTGGTGCCAGGCTGAGGAGGAATAAGGGCCAGAGGGTGCTGCCTCCTCAGATGCACCAGCAATGCCGTGGTGGTAAAGTGCTTCACCTCCTTGCCCCAGCTGATTTGCCTTCAGCAGTGATGGCAGATAGGAAACCTGAGATCATCTGCCACCTCAAAATTATCCCACACTACACTACTCCCCTGCTTCTGGGTTGAGGGTGGGAATCCTGCCTTATCTCCTTCCTCAGCAGGCAGAGGCAAAACAGCAGGAGAAGCTGTCTCAAATGAGGCACTTGCCTCCATAACTTCCTCTGAGGTGCCTTTCTGAAAAGGAGACCTTGGTCTAGGGGAACTTTGAGGTGTGTGGAGCACAAAGTCAGATTCCCCCTTGGCCCCCAGAATTTCTTTTGCTAGGGAGCTCAGATCCCCTGGTTCCACATCCAGCTCCTCCTCTAGCAGTGGGAGGCTCACACTGGGAGATGAAATTGGGGTGGAGGAGACTGTTATTCTTCTGCTGATGCCTATTTCTGGTCTTAGGGGAGATGGTGCAGGTGCAAAGACAGGTATTGCTCTCACCTCGTTATTTCTACTGGCAGCAGAAGATTCATGGCTCCCTGGAAAGAGGATGCATCTATGTTTGGGGAGGTGGTGATTGGGAACTTGTAGCTCTAGCTCTCCCCGTCCCCTCTTTATCCCCTTCCCCTCCCCTGCCAGGACACTTTGTACCTGCCTTTCCAGCATGCTTCATATTAATCTTTCCTGTGCTGGAAAATGTGTCTCTGTATGTAACTAATAATAGAATATATATCTTCTTCTCTGACTGTGACTGACTGACTGACTGTGTCTGACTTCTTCTGTGTTGTGTTTTGTTTACTGTTCTTCATTGTTGTGTAGTGTACCTAAAATATCTAGTCTCTTTTTCTTCTTCAACTCTCTGACTTGTTGTGTTGTGTTAATCTGTATTTTAGTTCTATGTTGTCTGTAGTGTGACTGTAGGTATGATTAATAATAATAACTATATAAATTTGATATCTTCTTCTGTGACTGTCTGACTTGTTAAGTTACTCTGAATCTGTGACTTCTTCTGCTGTCTTGTGTTTTGTTTACTGTTCTGTGTTGTTGTGTAGTGTACCTAAAATATCTATTCTCTTCTTCTTCTGTGACTCTTTCACTTGTGTTAATCTGTATCTGACTCCTGTGTTGTATGTACTGTAATTGTAATTATGATTAATAATAATAATATATAATTTGATCTCTTCTTCTGTGACTCTCTGACTTCTGTTATGTTAATCTGAATCTGTGACTTCTTTTTCTCTGTTGTGTTTACTGGTCTGTGTGTACTGTGTAACTAAAATAATCTGTTCTTCTATGACCAAGTGTCTGAATTCTCTCGTGTTAATCTGACTTTTTCTTCTCTGTTGTTTTTAGTCTGTATGTAACTAATAATTATAACTAATAATATTAATAACTATATATAATCTCTTATTCTATTAATGTGTGACTTCTGTGCTGTAATAATATCTAATTACTTCTTTTATGATATGTGTGTGTGTGTGTGTGTGTGTGTGTGTGTGTGTATGTGTGTGTGTAATGTGTGCTTCCCTACACAGTGATGGATCACACTGCCAGGGAAAACACAGCTTTCTTTTAAAAATCTTTGGAAAAACCCCCCCAAGAAGAAATATAAATTGAAATAAATGGATAACTAGAGGGATTCTAGTTAGTAACCTAAGCTATATTTAATCCTTTCCAAGACCAAAAAGTAGTAGGAGACTGACTAGAAAGCCAAGCCACTCCAGTACCTTTCAGATATCGTTGCTCAGGGAGAAACAGCTCACAAAAGGCACAGAAAGCCTATACACAGAGGAGTATATGCTGTTTCTATGTCCGTCTCCCAGAGCACTGTGATTGGAAGGGGACTCAGGGAGAAATTACAGTCACTGGCCAGCAAGAAATGTCAGTCCTCCCCACCACCACTGCTCCCCCTCCCTCTTCTCAGTTTCTGTTTCCCTGAAAGACCACCTCTGAATAGATTTGGAGGCTACAAATTGATTAGGATTTTTTAAAGTTTCTCCTGATTCGATTCAGGTTTGGAAATTCAGCCTCCGAATCTATCTGAATCTTCTCCAAATCAAATCATGAACTGAAGTATAGTATACACACACACACACACACACACACACACATATATATACACACTGAAGCTTCCCACAGCATGTACAAACACACACACACACACACACACATACACTTTCTGTGGGAAACTTCAGTATATATAGTGGTATAGTGGTCTTTTGTTTTAATTGAGGAAGAACAAGGATTTGGGGGTATTTTAAAGAGTGATTTGGGGATTTTTTTGTTATCAGACTGTTTGCAATTTTTAAATAGAGAATACCAGGATTCCTGCTAGTGAGACAAGTGGCAGAACCCAGGCAGAGGAGCCTGCTGAGGGCTGGTACCCAGGACCCAGCTGGATGGGAAATGAGGTGGCTGATCTTCTAGCTGGTTGTACTATTTTATGGAGCCCTAGTTAATTTTCACATGTAGCCAGTCTGAATTAACTGTGCAACTAATCAGCTAACTGCATAATACATGTAACATGTAGAGGAGGCCTAACTAGTACTACTAGAGAAAAAAAAAAAAAAGAACATTAAATGAAAAACAGTAGATTTTTTTCTATAAAGACCACATTGTACATAGCAGATAATTTATTTTATAAAAATACAACAAATGCCCACAATCAAAATACCTGTCTGAATTTCCTCTGCTGCACTACTATTTATAAATCACTTGACTGTGGCCATGTCATGGATATAATTGATCCATGAGTTACAAACTTATCTTCAGCTGCCAAGACTATCTATTATTCCCATATGCAATACCTAAGGAATGATATAGGCATCACCCTACTATAACCAAAAGCATCTGTCTGTGATTCATATTATTTCTATGACTAGGAAAATAATTAATTGTGATTTACTCCTTATTGTAAAGCATTAACACTTTCACAAAAGCTGGGAAAAGACATTGCTGAATATGAATTGCCTTTATTCTTGTCTTATAAATATTACCTATCTCCTATTAATTTTTATTCCTTTCACTATGACATTTTTTTCTTCTGCTTACAATTCTTCCACTGGCTTCTGTTCTCTGTTGACTGATGTAGCTGCATTTCTCGCCTGAATATTGTGTATGTGTGTGTGTGCTTGCATGCATGCACATGTTAAATGATTAATTATCTCCTGGGTCATTATTTTAAATCTGTGGAAAATTGGGGATTGGTAAATGCCTGCCTGAAGGTGATTGACAAGTAGGGCGCACTGTTCCCCTGCCCCTTGTTTGTGAGCTGGGTTTTCCTGATTGCTTTGACATCATTGTTATGATTTTTCTTTTCAGGCTGACAGGTTCCATATTTATCACCAGAGCCACTCTTTTGCCAGTTCTTTGTTTCTATCCCAAGGGATATGACATTAGTTTTTACTTCTGAAGAGATAGCAGATTCCAACTATTTTGTAGGACAATAATGGCAATGCAAACTGATGGCATTTTGAGAGAGCACTGCCCATCTGACTAGAATTCAAAATGATGTTTCCTTAACTGAAGGTAAATTTCATGAAGCTGGAGCTGTGCAAAATAATCTTAGTGAACAATTTATTTGATCATTTTATCCCTCAATCTGCTGTGGGTATGAATAGACAGGGTAAATTAGCCCATGCTGAGCCTCATGCTGCTGCAGCTCACTGCCTTGAATCTGAGCTAGCTATCTTCAAAGTTAGCTTAGATATCTCTATAGTCCATGGCAGTCACTCATAGGAGCGACTGCACTACAGACATGCCCTATGAATTATTAATAGCTGACTTCAAATTTAATTATGACTGTAATTGTTCAACAAAGGTTTATGAAAGTTATTCCAAAGTACAATATATTTTCAAACTATTCACCACACTTTCTTTGACTGTTTCATAGTTTCTTTCCACGCCTCTCTATGTGTATCCAACAAGCATCTCTGGTCTTAGGATCTTGTTACATGTTACACTGAATAGCACAAACATTGATCAATTTAGTGATGGCTTGCGGTTACACCTTCAATTTGAATGTCACATCTGTGGGGAATGGCTGGGATATGCAGATCAAGAGATAACCTTGCCCTGGTGTGGTGTAACTTTGAGGTGCATAAAGAATTATTTAAGCCACTTAAAAGTTTTATTATGCAGGCAATCCAGGGAGCCACCTAAAATTAATGTGTAACAGGGCCTTTATATTATAAGCTCGTAAGGACAGGGACCATCTCATTATTGTGTGTTTATATAGTGATTGATACAATAGTGGCCTGGATTATGGCTTGGACTCTTTGCAAGTGGTGCAATTAAAAATGAATAATTAAATTTAATTTGGCTGGCTACATACATTGCACAATAATGTTTCTACTTCAGGTTTCAAAGACGTAAATTTTGTAAACAGAATGTGAACATTTCTATCACAAATACCAAATCTCATATGATCTTTGTATGATCTTAATTCTTGTTTACTCACTCAAAGATAAGAAACTACAATAAGAAAATCAAGAATAATTGCAATACATGTAAATAGAATAGAATACCATAGAGAAGAGGACAAGATAAGCAGTTATTCAGAATACAAGATAGTGTCTATAAATGCAATATTGTAGTGTGCACTGTGGGCCAGAGCCGCACTGCTGCTCAGTGTGTCCACAGCTGGCAGATAGTGGAATGACCTTCAGAGAAGGTTAACTGTGAAATAAGCAGGGGTAACTCTGACAAATAAGGAGTGGTGGACCAAGCAGCAGCAGCAGCACTACCAGGACATGGTGAGAATAGCAGATGACAGTGCTTTCCTTACTGAAATACCACATTTTTCCTTTGACAGTGCTGTGACATGGCAAGCACAGGTCACCACTATAATAAGCCTGCCCAGCCCCCGACTATGGGTCTACAAATCCTTAATGGTGGAAGAAGCAGAATAAGTTGTTAGAATGCCTGTGAAGGCAGATGAAGGTTGCAGTAGAATGAGATCTCCAGTCGTGTTACCCTCCTTGCCATTGGATCAAGGTCCTGTTCTGTCAAGAGCCACGTGGAAGCAGATGTGCAGCAGATTTCCCATGAGAAAAGAATCACACAAAGGCATCTTCCATTAAAACAGCCTTTGCAGCACATTCCTCAAACCTTTGGCAACCCACTAATGGCTACGGGAGCAGGACTGTCCTGGAAGCTCCTAGTCATGAACTAACATAAAGGTCATGTAGCAGTTACAAGAAGGTCATCTAACACCTGGATGAGACATGAATGTGATTCAGCAGGTGTAACTGTGACTGAGCAGCTGTCTTGTGGATCTGCTCTGGTCACTCCACATGGAGAGAGGGCTAGCCAAGATGCCCTAAGACTAACCTGTCTACCTTCTTTCTGACTGGATAAGCATATCCAGTGGGATCACCTTTACTACATTTGAGATTACCACCAAATAAATGACATCATTTTTAGGACCTGGACCATCAGGACCCTCATGGACAACCCTAACTGAATGCCCAGAGCATCATACTGCAATCATGGCCTGAGAACTCAGGTAACTCAACATCAATGTAGCTGCACTGAGTGAGGCCTGGCAAGTGGGATATGGGCAGCTCAAAGAACATGCAGCCGGTGATACCTCCTTCAGGAAGGGAAAACAGGAAGGAGAATGCCAACTTCACAGAGTTAGCTTTGTCATTAAGAATGAATTCATAAACCAACTCAATGAGTTCCCTATCAGAATTAATGAGTGCCTCATGACTTTCCATCTTAAACTGATGGGGAGCCAATATGCCACTGTCATCAGTGCATGTGCCCCAACTCTTGATATGGACCAAATCCTTGCTGATGTTCCAGAGGAAGATAAGACAATAATGGAAGACAATCAGCCTTGACTGCAAGGGACTGCCAAAGAAGAGAAGGAGAAGATGATGTGCTAAGATCAATGTATGACATCACCAGAGAAGGCCTTCTCTATAATTACACAATATTTGAAAGTCTGTCTCTCCATCCATTCATCTCATGATGCCTAAAAGATACTTTCACTTATATATTATAATACAATAATAATGTTAAAATACTTTAAAAATGTTAAAGTGTTACCCTCAAAACTTCTGTGTAAGACAAGTAATTACAATTTCCATTATGTCAAATTGTCTCTATTCAACTTGTTCAGTTTTCCTAGAAAATATATGGAATTGTAAGCTTTTTATTGGTATTTCTATACTATGAGTCAAGACAAGTCTTCTATAAAATGTAAAATACTTTATATGATAGTATTCTTATTATCGTTGCCTATAATAAACCAGCAGTGTAGAACATTAAATAAATAAATAAGCATTGTTCAAAGTTGTCCTTCAATTCATGGCATGATAATTGATTCACAAGACGCTATATAGTTACACTTTTATTTCACTCTTCATTTTTCTAACGTTACTTAAAGCTGATATACAAAATCCATAATTTTCATCTTGGAAAACATACAAGATATAATAGTTCTGGTTGAAGGCACTAGTAAAGAGCTCAGAGTGGTCTTGGAGAAAGAAAAAAAAAACCTTGATTTTGATCATTGTATTAAGAAATCAATGTAGTTGTTTATTTTCAGTTTGAGCTTTTATAGCTAAGATTGAAAATGTAGAATGATTTTTCAATCACTAAAATGGCAGCAGTAAGAGTATGAAATAGCACCTGCTTATAAGGAAGGCTTATTTTTGCTTTCCTTTTCATTCTATTTTATCTTTCTCTTTCCTACACTTAAGGTAATTCATTTGTTCACTCCAATTTGATCCTCACTGCAGTGCTGTGCATCATTATTAGTAACCAATGCATCTGCTGAAGAAAACAGTTATATAATGGAATATTTAATAAACTATAGATACTAAGATACCAAAATTCTGAACAGGAATATCACAGGAAGATAAGGATTTCTACACTGGATCTGTGAAGTGGCCTCTCATTCAGGCTGTAGTTTGATTTTGGCCAATACCAGATGTCTCAGGATAAGTTTGCTTTGGAGTAAGTTAGTAATTCCAGTGCCTTCCAAAATGAGATTGACATGTCACAGTTTGTTATAGTATACGCAAATTATGGCTGGATTCTGAATTCCACGGAAGTCAATCGACTTCAACGGGCTTTGAATTTGGCTCTGATTTATATACTATAGTAGTTAAATGGTTCCAGTGGCTGTTCACATTTCTGAGCATCTCTTTGAAAAAAGAAGCTACATTTGCTCTGTTCAGCTGTTTTTAAACCAGTTATTTCTGTTCACCTAAAAACATTTACTCATTCTTTCCTGCAGCGCTATGAAATGGGAATAAAGCCTAGAAATTCTCTGTCACTAGTTAATATCTGTCTGATAACAAATTTGGTCATAGGTTCTGTTTTACTTCATGCTCTGATTAACTGTGTGTACTTTAGTTTTTTATGGAAATTTCCCCTCATTTTCACCTTTTTTAAAAAAGTATGTATATACTCTAAAACTTTGATTCTGCAAATACTTACTTACATACTTAATCTCACTACTGTTGGTAGTTCCATTGATTATTTACATAATTGGGGTTGAAGTAGGATTTAAGATACTTAGTTGGATCCAGCAAGTGTGGTAGCAGAAGAAGAGGCAAGGAGGCCCTAAACAGGGGATGAAAAACTCACCTACGCACCTCTGGTTGCTAGGCTTTCTAGGGAGAAAGTTGGTAATCCATTACTTCTTTGTTGAGTTCCTCGTGTCAGCTCTACCAGCACCTTGTAAAAACCTGAACAGCAGTAGTGTAACAAGGGAGGAAAAACAGGAGCAACTTTCCAGGCTCTGAAGGAAATTGGTAGGAAAAAAAAAATGGCTTTTGCTACAGCCACATGATCATGATCACATGGCAGTGGCAACTGGAAGTTGCTGCTACTCCTATGTATGGTGGACACCTTGGGCACCTGGCCCCATTCTTACACTGCTGTTGGACAATATCCTATTAGTGTTTTCCATGTATTCATCCATTGCCATATTACGAGCTATAACCTAGGGGTTGGAATATCAATTTTAGTCCTGACCTCTCAGCTTCAGACATTCAGCAGGGGTGTGTGTTTCAGCCAGGATAATAGGAACTGCTGAAGCACTACCAATAAAATATCAGTGTTTGTATCGGAGCCAGAGGCTCCTGTTATTCTAAGGGGATGCTGCAGCAGGCTAAGCTTGCTGGGTGGCACTGGCAGCTGAACAAGGACTAGCTGTGGTAAAGCAAGCAAGTGGTATCAGCCAGGATAGGAGCTAGTCCTGAGGGAAATGACTATCCTGGGGCTGACTTCAAAGCAGTAGGCTGCACAGGAGGCAGACATCTAAGCAACCCAGGAACAGACCTGTAGGCAGCATAAAAGGAACAACTGCAGGCAACTAAGCTAAGCTCCAGAAGAGGAGAGAAGGTTAGCTGTCAGGCCTAAATGGAAACCCCTGTGAGCACCTGGAAAGTAACTGATAGGAAAGGATGTGACTTTACAGGTACATAAGGCCAGTGCCTGAAAACAGACAGTCTGGCCCTGCAGGCAACAAGGAGAGGTGCTCATGAGCAGGATGGCTGCAAAGAGAGATTGACTTGAGAGATGCAAGTAGAGACTAAGAGGGATTTATATCCTTCAGTGGAAATAATTGACCCATCCAGTGTAGGGACAGTTTATTTGTTATCCTGCCAGTGGGCTTACATTCACGATCTGATTAAGAACTGGAAGCCTGAAGTGTGGCTAATAGGGGAGGACAGGAGACCACAGGGGATGCCACAGCACTACTGGTCATGCACTATTACAGTGATGCATTGGCTGGGAAGGCCATGCACATGGAGGGACTTGTTTCCCTGTTAGAGGAAAGAGGACCCTTAGGTTAAGCAAAGAAAGGAATAGGCAGAAAATGGGTAAAATTCTTCACCCAGCGGTGAGGTTGTTTGGAGGTAAAGAGAACAAGGACTGTTCAGCTAAGGCCAACACAGGAAGGCCTATAGTGAGGACTGTTGGGAAACCATGGCAGAACTTGACACCATAGAGGGTCTGAAATGCAGGTATTTGACCTATAGCCATTCTCAGATGTGGTGGCAGAATGAGCAATGTGTTTACAGTGGGAGGTCGAGGTAGAAAGGTGCAGATGTGAACAGGATGAAGCAGAAGTAGCTTCTTTGAAACAGAGCCTGCAAAAAGGGGGAAAAGAAGGTAGTGAGACACTTGATTGCAGAAAAGGCTGAGAGGAATAAAAAACTGAAGTGGCTCATTACAACAGAGTCAGAGAAGAGTAAGAAGCATGAGGAGAAGATATACATGCTTTAGAAAGAGGTGACTGCCATGACCTCTGAGATGACAGAGAAAAGAGTGGCCAAGACAGCTGAGGGGGCAAGCTACACAAAGCAATGGGAGGAGCAGAAGATAAAGATAGAAACCCTGGAGAAACAGCTAAGTTTCTGGCCAATGCCTCAATGTGACAGGACCCTGTCCAGTGGCACTGTCGCACCCTCTGGTGGACACACACCTCCTGCTCACTCTGATCCTTCAGGATGCCCTTCCTTGTTGCTTTCCTGACTTGCCTTGATGTTGTTCAAAAAAAGGTTTGGAGGTTGCCCCAAGGGCACAGAGTGAGTCCAGTCCACTTCCAGCTTGCCTTCAGCCACTCTGTCACAGCTTGTCTGGCCCTCTTGGTGCCCTACAATACCAGGTGCCTTAATGGCTGTGTTTGTGGCTTCTATCTGCTTCTATAGCCATATCTGTGCCTTGCAGATAGTATATGATATTACTTCAGAGGGGTTGCCCAGCCCCGCCACAACGCTTGGCCTTCTCAGGCCTCTTGACCTTTGCTGGGTATTTGGTGGTATATCCTTTCCTATGGCTGTGCCCCTCTCAGCCTAGCCCCACTGAACCTCAGCTTCTGGGCTTCAGCCCTGTTCTCACCCCTTCTTGGGCTATGGGCCCTCCTGGCCTTCTAATCCTCAGACTACCTCTCCTGCCCCTTTATGGCTCAGGCTTTGAGCCTCTTATCCTCAGCTACCCACGTCTTCTTCCCCTGACCCTGGCAGGGCTCAAAACCTTGAGGTGCCTCTCAAGCACACCTGTGGCCTGCTCTTCACCCTTTACAGCCACACCTGGTCCACCAGTATAAGCTAAAACCAAAAGTTAGGCAACCACTTTAAAACAACTTCCCCTGCTCTGGGTACAGTGTTTAGCCAGTCCTCCTTCCCTTGTGCTCTCACCCCTCTCCCTTCAGGGTGTTTTGGTGCCTGCCACGGTGTCTCCTGCAGCCCCTCTCTCCTGAGAGTGCTGTTTCCTGCAAGGTACGAGGCCTGCCTATCTGCCTTTTTCCAGGCACTAGGCTTATATACTCCACATCCCTTCCCCCTTTGGTCAGGTGACTCCCTAGTCACTCATAGGTGCTCCTTCTTAGGTCTAACAGGTAGCCTGTCCCTCCATTTTGCAGCATATATCTGCTGTTTGCAGCCTTTGTTCTATGGCTGACAGGAGTCTGCCCTGTTCCTCCAGCCTACTATTGTGTAGCTAGTCTCATCTTACCTGCCTGTCTGCCTATACAACCAGACTAGTCTGCTATGCCCTTTCCCTTTCTAGTAAATGAGCCTTTGGCTCCTTGCTGCACTGTTTCTATATGGCTATCTAGATTTACTTTCCACAAGACAATTCCACGCATCATTTTTAACTTGGCAGATCAATATCCTAAGGCTCCTGACTTTGGCATATAGAGAAATAGCCAGACACATGTTTGAATGTCAGTGTACAGAAATCATATAAAGGCCCAGATCTTCACTTATAGCCAGAATGCTCAGTGCACTAAAGAGAAAAAGCTGAAAAAGGGTTCTATTTCATTCATCTTCTTTCTTCCCTGACTTTATGATTCTACTGATGCCCAGTCTATATCCATTTGCCAGTCTAGGTCCCAGCTTTTTTAAAAGTATGCTAACTTCTAACAGTCCCAATGTTCTTTTAAATCAGCCATAGATCACTGGAGTGAAGGAAGGCTCTAGTCATAACTTTTCTTCCCTGACAATACAGCCTACACTGACAGCTGGGAGAAGGATAACATAGTAACCAATATCATTACTTTGTATCTTTAGAAGAGTTCAATGTCCAGTTTAGCCGATTATAGAATAGTTTTATAACACTGCCCAACACAGAAAATCAACAGTATTGTCTGAAAAGGATCATTTAAGACCAACTTCAGGTAGACAGACCATAATTACCCATAATGTTATCTAGGGACCTACTCAATTTGTAGTTTCATGGATTTTGTGGAAACCAGAAAATCTGTGAAATCAACAACAACAAAAAACCTTTAATAATAATAAAATATGTGGGAGCCAGTGCTCCTCACTGCCAGGAGGGGAAGGCACCAGCTGGTGGCACAGAACAAAGTACAGCAGACAAGATGGCGACTGCCTTGTTGTCCCTTGTCCCACCACTGAGGCCTCTGCCAATTTGTGCTGAGGGGCAGGGTGGCATGAAGGGGAGCCAGCAATCAAGATGGCAGCCACCCCCTCATTCCTCCTTCTCCCAGGACCTCTCTGCCAATCTACATTGGGGGGAGGGCCACCATGAAATGCCCACAAAATCAACTCTGCATGCCATGAGTGGGCCACGAAAAACCCTTGTCTCACTGGGATTTATGTGGTCTCTAAAGATAAGCCAATTAGCACCAAGGGGCACTATGATATCCAGCCTGGATTTTGAAAACACAGAGTTTTAATAACAATAACTCCATGGGTCAATTTTACATTTTACTCAAAGGAAAGTGCCTCCCACAAAGAATTCATGACCTGTGTATGCTTTGTGCAATATTAGAGCTGATCAAAAGTTTTCTTCTGTTATTTTTCACCAAAATTGGCCTTGATAGAAATTGAATTTTTAATGGAAAGCTTTTCTCTATCTGTAAATCTCTTTGTATTAGTTTTTAATAAAATATAGAAAACAGGACAAATCCCAGAAAAAATCATGAAAGTATTTTTTTTAAAGGAAAAAAAAAAGTCATTCTTTTAAAATATTTACTATTTTTGAAGCAGGTATATTGATTTAGAGGAAAGACTGACATCTCTTAAATCACCAACACCAGTTCAGACAGTATCTAGATTTTTCTTTCATCTACATGCTATTCTGGCCCAGTCTTTCTTTGTGAGATTTAACAAAAGCATAGCCTGAGGTGATATGGCTACAGATAAAATGAACAGCTGCTCTGGTCTTTGATTTCCAGTGAAAACCATACAGGCCAGAAACAAACACATTCACATGAAATAGGTCAGAGATGAAAAGAATGAATGACTTAAAGACTTTTATCATTTTTCTGATTTCCTTTTTCAATGGAGCTATACTTGAGGTGAATATGGTAAACTAATCAGAGAGAGAGTTACCATTTCAAGGGTAACTTCCACAAAAACAAGAAAATTTGGTTTCTAAGCTACAAATATGGGATTGTGTTTACTACATCCATGTTTTAATTGCTGGAAAAAAAGTTCATATTCTGTTACCTTACTCTACAGGAGGCTCTATTGAGGTCCATGAGTCAATAGAACATGACAGAGTATCAAATCTAGTTACAAGTAATTCATTATGTGAAAGAATTGTCATAATGTCTAGCCTTACCATTTTTTCCTAGGCCTGAAGAACATTTCACTAGAAATCCTGTTTCATTGTACAAAGATCCCTGAAACATACTGATCTCAGTTAGAGTTGGATAACTAAATATCCTTGAAGATCCTTAACATTGGCATTAATACTCTATGCTGGATGGAAGGTATAGTGATCACAGGGTTTAATAAAAGATGAATGGAAGATTTATTTCTCACATTAGAAATGATCATCAAGATTCATTGTTTCACATCAATGCCTCTTAGCTAGGGTTGGCCTTACCTGATCATCAAGGCCTTTCAGTTCAGCACCTCCTTTCCATTATTGGAGAGAGGAGTAGGTAGAGGAAGAAGAAACAAGCAGAAAGGTTGCACAGTAGCCGGAGGCTAAAGTAAATGCATTTTAAAATGGTGCTCAACCACTGTGACAAGAGCAGCGTGCTTGAAGGAGGCTGCCAAAGAGTCCAGCTGGAGAAATTAAATCTTTTTGTGTGGCAAACACTTAATAACCTCTTTGCTGTGTTGATGGAAATGATTAATGCAGTTCCCACTGCAAGATGCACATTTGAAAAGAAGTCACAGCTAGACACTGTCTCCTTGTCTCTGAAGCAGTTGTGTATATTCTAGCTGGAAAGAAATGGAATTCTGAAACAAGATAAATGCAAGTAATACAGGCAGTCAAACCCCGCCATTCCAGAGCTTAAGCCAGAAATGGGGTGCTGCACAGTTCTGCAGGATGCTGAGAAAGCTCAGCTCCCACTGAACAGACTAGTCAGATATGGGACCAGTTTTAATCTCATCATCCTTTGGACATCTTCCTTCCAATCTGCAATCATGTAATACCTGTAATGATTATATAGATCTCATGCTTAGAAAATGATTTTTTTCCCCTCTCTATTTAAGGTATTTTATTCTTTTGTATAAATCTCTACTTTTTCTCTTCAGTAACACAATTAGAAGTGCTTATGCTATTGGCCATCATGCCCATCTCTAGTTTGCATAATGTATTATAGACTCCATAGTGCCATAAGGTAACTTGTATTCTCATGTAACTTATTTGGTTGGGGTCTGTGAGTTTGGAGCAGAAGGATATCAGACCACCACTACCATAGTGAAGTTTAGAACACCCCTGCATATGCAGCAGAGTGACAACACTGAAGTCCTAAATGGCCATGATTTGCTTACATGATCATGGTATTTCTATGCTGCAGGCCTGTGTGAAGGTTAATGCCTAATCTCCTGGAGTCAGTTGGGTTGTCATCTCCCATTAGGATCAGGTGTTTTCTTTAGAGCTCACTTGCCACCACTTTGATGGAAAAGGAGGAAAAATAGAAATGATCCTAGGAGACAAAAAGGCTGTTAATGCCTCAGGAGGTTGGTTCCTCTTTGCAGGGCTCCAGCATCCCCATACCCTGCCCTCTCTGCACCAGATGTTCTACGCTTGCTATTCTCTGTCTTCGTCTCTGGGAGTTATGTCTCTCTGGTTATATTGTCGCAGTCCTGGGTACTATCTTTACCCAGGCTGCTTGCCCCATTCTTCTCTGCATGGGTCCAAAGCTGGCCCCTCTTGGTTCGAATCCAGTCCTTGATTCTCAGGGCTGGGGCTGGGGTTATCGTCCTGACTGACTGTAATACCTTCTTTGTCCCTCTTCTCTCCTAGGTCCCCGGAGTGATTCACCTCACCAGGCCTCACCAGCTGGGATGTCATTGTCACTTCATCTTTGGCTCTTCTCTTGTGTGTTGGCGGCTGGGGCTCTTCTTCAAACCTCAGGGTCAATCCCTTTTTCTTGGTGTCTCTCCATGCTCTCTCCATTTCCTCCTCAGCCTTTTCTCTTTGGGATTGACTTAAATTTCCCATGCTGATCAGCTGAGTTGACTGAGGCAGCTCATGATTTGCTGCTTCCCTGGCTCTCCCAGCTGATCTCCCTTATTGTCTCTGGTGTGGCGCTTCTTTTGCTTAGGCTGGCTGTGCCTCCCTCCTTCATCTGGGTTCATCCTGAAGCAGCTGGGTTTGCTGTGGTAGTCTTTGATTTGCTGCAGCCCCAGTTTCACCAGCTGACCTTCCTGATCAGCACGGGCATGACATTTTTCCCGCCCGGGCTCACTGTGTCTTTTTTTCCCAGCTGGGTTCACCCCAGTAAGTTTCTTTTCTCTTTACTCTGCCTCGCGTTCTTGTGCCAGGGTGTGTTAGCTGTCCTGTCACAGCCTGCATTTAACTTTAAACTAGAGGCATTTTATTTTCTTTCTATTAGAGCTGTGGGAGCTTGTGAAAACCAGCCTGGTGAGTCTGTTAGCTTTAAATAAATACATTAATGAATTTAATTAAATAAAGCTCATAAGCCCTAGAAGCAGCTTAATTAGAATCAATGGAGAAGTTAAAAAAAAATTAAAATTAGGTCAGAGAAAAGAAAGAAGGAAAGGAAGGAAGGAGAGGGCAAGGAACTGTGGTGAACCAAGATTTGAACTGAATCCAACTCATACAAACTGAAGATGGACATGAGCCAAAAAGTTTCAATCTATATCCAAATCCAGATCTAACCTTCCTCTTAGCTTGTGGTGTAGAGTCCATCATAGAGATAGTCATCTGGATCCAAACAATGCTTGAGGAACCTCATAGGTGGAGCTTAGGAAATATTTATAGAAAGTACCATTGCACATGCATTTTCCTTCCTGGGTATGTTTTCCCAGAGTGAAAATAATACCATATGGACAGTCCCGGAAAACCGGGACCTCTTATTTATCATACAGTAGCAATAGAAACTTTTTTTTCCAAACCCTAACAGTATGCCTAATACCTTAACTTTTAAGAGGGTCCCTTTAATGTCAGCCCAGAGAAGAGCAGCAACCTGGCAGTGGTGGTAGTGGTGGCCAGGCGGTCAAGTTAACCATTTCCTGCCTGCTCCCCTAGGACAGAAAGTACAGGCAGCCACAAGTAATCAAGGGACAAGGGACGAGCCCTGTGGAGGGGGGAGCCCAGAATGGAACGGGGTGGGGATTTTTACTTTTCAGTCCTCCAGATCTGTGCTGGCTTAAAGTGCAATTGCTTTAAACTCGAGCTAGCACTAATACTAATCAACATTTGTGCGGTTCACACTGTAAGGTATAACAAGGCTCTAAGAAAACTTGATTCCTTTGCCTTGTAGTTAACCTTTATGAAGCCATAATAGTGGGTTTTAAATTGCTTTGCAAGGCTCAGAGCAAGGTGCTTTATTAGTGCACAATACCATTAATGAGATATTATATCACATCTCTTTGTTGCAATTATGCATGTGACCATAATTGCAAAGCCTTTAGAAATGTTAACTGAAATCACAAATTGAAATGGCAGCAACATACTAAGGCATGAACTGGGTCAATTTTGGCTTAACTAATTCTTAATATGTCTAAATAAAATACATGGTGTGCTTTTGATTCCCCCAACATATACTAACCCATCTATCTACTTTTTGAACAGACTAGTGTCATTTTATAAATCAAAGCCACTTTGAGCTTTCAGAGTTTCTGAAATGCAAACATTTCTATAACTTTTTGCCTTTTCCAATGACTAAATTAATTTATAAATGAACAAGCTATTGAGTTTGTACTTTAGTTGTTATGTATCACTTGGAGCACCACCCTGGGCAATGAAGCTTCCATATCATTACATCACAACATAATCACCTCCCAAAGCAAAATTACAAGATGATGATATTTCAGATCAAATACAGTTATGCACATTAAGCTCTTTTTGTGGGACCTGAGATTACTCCTCCATACGACTAGGAAACTCTCCCAATTATCAGGATATAGTGAGAAGGAGGGCAGATATTGTGGAATGATTCTCAATGAGTCTCAATGGCTGCATCTACACATGCAATTAATGCAAAGAAGTGAATTCCAGCATAGTTTGCACAACAGTACACTGCTCCTGGGTGCAACATCTGCACATGTGCCCAGGACAGCAGCACTTTGAGCCAGGGAGGAGCAGCCTTAGGCATCCCCAGGCTCCAGGTGGCTGTGTTGGGTGGTGGAGGGGCTAGCTGGAGCATGAGTGTGTTAAAGTGCAGAGCTAGGTGGCAGGCAGCCCCTAAACTTTAGCACCCTCATGCCCCAGCCAGTCCCTGTTACCATCTACACATGCAACGTGAGAGACCAGACCCAGCTGCCCCAGGGGAAGCTGCCAAGGTGAGAACAAGACCATCAACCACCTCCTTTGGCTTTGCTCCTATGCCAAAGGAGTGTGGGAAAAGGTAAGGCAGCTCCTTGAGTAAGTGACAGGAGTCAGGTTGTGACAAAGGAGGCGGCACTGCAGGGGCACCTGACTAAACATCAGGGACCCCAGACAGCCTGCTTTGACCAGTTTGTGTCCTGCATCAGGAGCACCCTGTGGTAATGCAGGAATGTACTGGTTTACAGTTACACTGAGCTTGAGCAAACAGACTGCATTAAAATGGTTCTGAGCGAACTGCAGTCCTACTACTGGAAAGCAGTGGGAGACAATGGAGATGGAGCAGACAATTCCACCTGTAAAAGAAACACTTGGCACAGGCTGTTCAAAGCCTCCTTATGAAGGAAAGAGGACAGCGATGCAACTGGACCTGAAGACAGTGAGAAGGACAACAACAGGATCAGCAGTAGCGAAAATGACAGCAAAATCAACAGCGACAAGGACTGTGAATGAACTGAGATTGTAAACCCCAAATTGGGGCCTGGACTAAGGGGCTGGGGTTGGGGTTAGGGAAGGGAAGAGGATGGGAGCACAGGGGCTCAGGTGAAAGGGTGCATTTATTGTAATGGTTACATGGGTTTCTTAATGTGGTTTAAGAGGTGTGATGGAAAGCCTATGATAGAAGATTTATATATATATATGTGTGTGTGTGTGTTTGTGTGGTTTTTTAAATATCTATATATCTATATATTTATAGATATATAGATATTTAAAAAACCACACAAACACATGTGTTTTAGCATAGTTAAGTACTCTGCTATAAGATAGTACTGTCCTCAACTGTATACTTCAAGGGTGGAATTAATTAATATATTTCACCCTTATACCGACACGTATAGTTGGTGACACTTTACTTCGGAGCTAATTAATCAACTTGGAAGTAAAGCACTCATGTAGATACACTCAATGAGTCTCAGAAAGCCACAATGAAAGGTGTAGAGTGTGAGAAGGCAGAGCAGGTTGGACATGGAGTAAAGGACAACAAACATACCATTAAAGCTGGAATAGGGCAATGATAATAATGTCATGTTTTGGCACTCACACCCCAGAGAGGTTCTTTATCACCATGCTTGAGACAAAAGTTGCCCAGCTGTAATACATTACTGGTTCTATAAAAAAATAATAATATGATGTGTCTGTGATCATTAAATATAGCATTGAGCTCTGATGAGACTGTTGCAAAAAGGGGCATACGGGTATTAATGATAGACCTTTCTTCTTCCCAAGTCAATATATTATTCAGTGCTACTAAAATATTCTTAAACACCTATCCTGTGAACACTACAGCCTCTCACGAAGCAGTCACACCGGTTAATGCATTTTATAGAAGTGCACTAAACTTTGTGAATGTTTCGAGGCAATCTTTATTACGTTTCTGTCCACCTCCATTTCTCCTTCATATCATTGCTTTGAGTTTAATGTTCAAATTAACCTAAAATCTCAAAGCAAAATTCAAGTGAAACTGCCTGGCTTTGAGTCAAAATTTTCTGAAAACAAGGCATTTGGTATGGTTTCTATTTTGCATAATACATTTACTTTTTCTGCCCAATGCTCAGGGCAGTAAAAGAATTCCAGGGCCTCACTGGTTAGTTTCCCCCAAAAAAGGTAAACCAGTGAAGTTGTCAAGACACATTCTTGTCTATATTGGGTAATTTACAGGTATGTTTACACTGTTGTGGTTAAACAAGGATAATTTCCTGTGGGGAGATCCTTAAACTAACATCAAAATTCTAGAGTAAGTCTTTCCACACAGGAAATTGCACTGTTAGCAACATGACCATTCTAACAGGGCAGGCCCGCCCTATCCTGCAGAACCTGTGGCCTCAGGGGGCCCCACAGCCAAGGGGCCCCCTGCGCCCGTGACCACTCCAAATCAGTGCTGTAGCAAGTGGGGTGGGTGGTTGCCACCACTCTGCATTGCTGCCACCGCTGCCTTCACATCCAGCCACTTGCCATGGCCCACCGCCCTATCCCTGCTGATGCTGCAGCCAGTTTCTTCTTGGCCGCTCACCCTAACCCCCACCACTGGTTTCCTTGGCCACTCACCATGCCCTCCCCCACTGCTGCTGCTGCCGACAGCTTCTTCAGCCACTACCACCTCCAACTGATGCCGCCGCCAACTTCTTCATGTCAGAGGGCCCCAAAACTATATCTTGCCAGGGGACCCACATTTTTTAGGCGGGCCCTGCATGCTAGTATAATCACGCTGTTGAATTCCCTTGTGTAGACCCCCTAAATTTGTTTTATGTGCAAATACATAATAGCCTAGGAAAGAGAGTAGCATACAGCTAGAAAATTATCTCTTCCAGAAATCTCAGCCCCCACACACAAATGCCAAGTTCCTAGGAAATCCCATTTTACCATCTAAAGATAGAGAATAAAGTAGAGAACTCACTCTGTGTCTGCTGCAGTCCCTCCCCCCCCCCCCCCCCTCCGCCGGCAAGGAGAATGTACAGGCAAACTAACAATAAGAAAGCACAATTTCAAGGACTAAATTCTTGCTAGCATGTTAAAAAAAAAAGAATTTATGAGATTGATTTTAAAATCATCAGGTGATTCCTGCAATAGCAATCTATCTGAACATCCAGGATTTGAACATCAAGAGTCTGACCTTTTTTATCATTACTGTGGGAAAAAGACTTTTCATGTAGACAACAGATAAGACTAAATCATCAGCAAAATGCTCATGACTGGGACAGGGAACCAGCCCTTTCCAGTGGCACTGAGAATATAAATAGCCTACTGTACATTGAGTCTTGTACAAGACTCATGTTAGGGAAGAATGTGCAGTAGTCTATTTATATTCTCAGTGCCACTGGAAAAGGAAAAGCAAAGTCTAATGATTATTGAACATTTGAAATCAGGAAAATTGGGTCCTTATCTTGGCTCAAATGCAGACATGAATCCCTTAGGATCCAACATGTCCCACTGAAACAAATACATCTCATGACACTGACTTTTAAGAAGAAATAGATAAATAAACTCCAAGGGCACGTCCACACATGCAAGCACGTGCACTTGCTGCAGCTCAAATAGAAGTGGTACAAATTTGAGCTGGGGCTTTTTGCCTGAGCGCATGTGCTTGGACATGCACTTTGTTGAGGAGCAAATTGTGCCGCTTAGGGCAAAATAACCCTGCCTTGCTCCTCCCGGATCTGGAGCCAAGGGGAGCTAAAGCCCAGCCTGTGCTGTCCTCAGAAGTATAAAAAGCCGCCCTGGCAAGTAGCTCAGGGCTACTAGCTCTCAGGAGCTTCTGGGGCCCAGCCAATTGGTACCCTTTGTGCCATCTGGACTGCTGAAGAAGCCCTGAGAGTTCCCTGTACCCTTTACCCACTGCAGCAGTCTGGCAGTGGGGGCTGCTGCCTGGGTGTGACCCGCTGTGCACCTGCCAGACCTGGATGGGGACTGCACAGCATCTTCTCCTCTGGGCCAGCTGCCAGCTGGCTATGGCTGCAGAGTTGGCCTCTGTATGGCACTACTGCCACATATGCCCCCTTCCCAGCCATCTGAACTGTCAAAGCATGTCCTTCTGGCCCCATTTGTCCAGGAGGTCAGCCACAGCCAGCTGGGTCCAAGGTGCCAGCTCTGAGCAAGCAGGGTCCTGCCACTGGCCTCCCTAGCAGGAATTCTGGTGTTGCCTATTGGAAAACTGAAAAATCCCTGATAAAAAAAAAAATAAAATCCCCAAGTTACTCTGTAAAATACCCCAAAATCCATGTTCCACCACAAGTAAAACAAAAGACCACTATAAAGAGAGAGACAGAGAATGAGACAGAGACAGTGATCAGTTGGAGAATGTTTTATTGATATATCTACAGTCTTAAAGCATGCCTCATCATAATAATAAAATAAACTCTAAATACATGTTTCATGAATTCATAAATAGATTAATATATATTTTGCTGCCCTCCCACAGGGGCTACAACCCCCACACAAGGGCTATGCCCCCCCCCAACAGGGGATTCAGTCCCCACACAGGGTTACAGCCCCCCAATAGGGGCCACAACCCCCCAACAGGGGCCAAATGGCCCCTGAAGGGGCTACGCCCCCCCTCCTGTGAGGCCCACATGCCCCATCCCAGCCCCCCGATTGCTTCCTCACCTGGTCCCATCCCCCCAGCAGCTGCTGCAGCCCCCCGCCGATGGTTCCCGCCACCCAGCCCCAGCCCCCACTTCCCCAGAGCCCCTAATGGCTACCCTGCCTGACCCCACCCCCCACTTGCACCCCTGGGCCCATCACTTTAAAGAAAAAAAGAGAAAAAACAGGGATGGGGGTGCTAGGGAAGTGGGTGGGGCCAGTGGGGGTCCCCCCCATAGTCCCCTCCCCCCTCCTCTAGCCCACCCAACCCCTTACTTATGGAACTGGAGCCCTGATGTTCAGCCTGTGTGTTCAGCACCAGGGCAAGCGGCCAACCATAGAGATGCTCTGGCAGCCAGAGCATCTTCGTGAAGGACCCAGCCTCTGGTTGCCTCAGGGCATGGTCCGGGACCCACTTTTTTAAACTTCAGGTGTTTTAGACCCCTGGATATCCATATTTTTTTTTGTTTCTGCAGGTGCCTCTTGCCCTGTCTCAAAGGGCTTTGAGATGGGGCAAGAGGCATATGCGCACTTGTCTGGATGAACCCTAAGGGTGCATCCAGGCAAGTGGGAATGTGCACTTTGTGGCACCTCAAACCTTTTGAGGCACTGCAAAATGCACACAGTGCATGTGAAGAGGTTCTCCACACTGCATCACGGAGCCAGAATTAGATACTAGGAAATCCCTGTATCTAAAAACCCTGTGCCAGAAAAATGTGAGGCAGTACACATGGCTGCAGAGTGAACCACCTGAAACCAGAGCCTGGGTGACCAGAAACACACTGGCTGCCAGCCAGGCTCCACGATCCCTGATCACCAGCACTGCAATCCCAGAAGGCTCCCAGGATCCCAAGTTAGGCTGCTGGGGTGAGTTCAGGTGCTGGCCCCAGCCTCCTCTATCCCACCCAGGGCAATTTTCTGTGCAAAGGCATACACGCAGGGGCATTCCCCAGGGACAACTAGCAACAGCACAACTATACACCACTGTTATTTGTCCCCAGGGAAATGCACATGCACACTCATTGGAATGCATCCCAAGTGTCTCAGTTGTACTCTATGTTCAATTCTATCAGTAATAAATGATCTACCTTGGTGGGATCTTAATGTTTGTAAAGTGTTTTGCATTCATAAGTGATCCACAAAAGCCAGAAATAGCATTATTACTTAGGAAATGGATGTGTCTGTGAAGTAAAGTTTGTAATTCAGTTTTTGGTATATCTTCCTATTTTTTAGGTAAAAATACCACAATGAAGTATCAGAAATGGGGAAGGAAGATGGTAGATTGCCAGATCTAAATGTGGAGAGAGGCCCTGCTTGTTTGTGTAGAAAAAATGAAAGCTCTTTTTAATAATGTGCTGTTTACAATATGATCTAATCAGAACTGGAGTTTGTGTGACCTGAAAAACAACAAATGGCTCATGGAGAAGCTCACATTTCTATTTGTTGTTGTTGTTGTTTATAACTAGCTAAGTGATACTATCTTAACTTAATATCTTTGGTCTTTAAATCTACACAGCCACAATATAAATGGATTTGGCATGTGCATAATCTGCTGCTAAGATTTATGGTGGACATTTATTAAAAGATTAGAGAGCAATGAAGCCTTTGATGGCTATGATACTACATTTTTACTGCATATTTACCAAAAAGAACACACAAACATATGAGCTTTTCAGTAGCTTAATTTAAAACTACAATTTTCTTTATCTCTTTTCTCGTTTGGAAAATTCTTGTATCGGCCAATATGAAAAAGCATTTTTTTAGTGGAGTTTTGCAATGTAATATAAGCAGCCTAAAAAACTAAAACACTTTCATACTTTGCTGAGTTTTTGGTTGTAGCCATGTTGGTCTAAGGACATAGGCTGACAAGGTTTTTGATTAGATGTGATATCTTTCATAGACCAACTGAGTAGTTGGAAAAAAGTTTGCTAAGAACTTTTTTCCAACTACTCAGTTGTTTTAAAAGAAGATATCACATCTAACCAAAGAACCTTGCCTACTTTCATACTTTCAAACTGTGGGCTAGATTTAAAGAATGATCTTGCTTATGTGAGATCCTCAAAACTTTGTTTAGCTGCTGCCTAACCTTGAGATTACCTAAACAGTAGATGCTTCCATTCTTGCCAGTGAGCTCACCCAGAAAGTTGGCAACTTCCCAGGATATACCTTATGATATGGAGTTGCCAGAAACACCCTGGCAGTGGCAGTTAGTATCTGCCAGCAAAACTTTTAGTGAGAGAAAGAAGGGCAGGACCTACATTTTTATTTAAGACATAATCCTTTCTGTGGCAGCCCAGTCACTATGCTGACATTTGTGGATTCCATTGTTAGGGGATACCTTTTCGTATATACTCCATAGGAATCTAGTTACCCCACTCAGGCCTGTGGATTCTGGAGTGGTGGCAAAACACTGAAAAGTCAGATGCTGTAATAGTCCTAGTTCAGAGTTTGCCTGGGATATACAATACCTATGTAAATATGCAGAAATCATTACATTTTCAGATGAGCTATCACTTGAAGTTCTGATGCCATATCTTGGCACAATTTAAATATCAGGTTTTTTGCATCACTGCCCTGACCAATTACATCTTTCTGCCTGCCTAATTCTCCCTCTCTCATTTCCTGGATTAAAGTTTTGTGTATTTTTGCTATTTGCTATTAAGCAGCTGCCAAGATGCCCAGATAGAGCTAAAATAATTCCTATGTACAGTAGTTATAGAGATATGTGATGATAGCAATTCAATTTTTACCGAGACCATTGGGAACTTCCAAGTTAAAACTTAAGCTGCATGGATGGCTAAGGCAGACAAAAATAGTGCTAGTGGCCATATATCCCTGTGAGGGGAAGAAACCACTATTCTCAGACTGAGTTAGCAACAGAATCATTTTAATTTTATTTATTTAACATTTCTTGTTAAATCATTTTTTCTTGTTTATTTAACTTTTCTTGTCATGCTAAATTCTTCAGTGATTGAGCACCTCATTATGAATCCTCCTACTGTAGGATCAGATTACTATTTTCCTTTCCCTTCTCCCTTTTTCCAGCTGGCAGAACAAAGCGAAAGTAAGACTTTATTGAAGGCCCCTACTCAGCAAAGCACATAATCTCATACTTAAATCTGCCCCTAATAAACTAATCTCTTAACTATCTGCTTAAACATGTGCACAATATGTTTACATACTTTGTTTAATTGAGACCTATAAGCAATGGGGCAGGGATCCAGTGATTTAAAAGGGCAAAGGATTGTACCCTATGACTAGGGCCAGATATAGACATTACACTTTTACTGGTCTAAATGATTAGCATCTGGTCTAAACCCACAACCAAACAGAAATTTGGCAGAAATAGAGTGCTCTCTAAAAATGACAAAACCTGGTTTAAGATAGACCTGGATCAATGTGCACTCAGACTTAATCAATATAGGTTAGACTGGTGCACCAACCTTCAGTACCAGTTCCCCTATCATTTCAAGTTAGGTTGCTGTCTGCCAGCATCTAAACTCCTTTTCAGCTTCCTGCTAACCTCCAGCCCCACGTCTTGCAGGGTGACATGCTAACACTCAGACCCCACACAATGGCTCCAGCCAAGTGCCCAGCTGGCCTTGCTGCCCCCACAAGTTGTCACAAAGCTGAGTCAGCACAGACCCTTTCTACAGCCATGCCTCCTGCCTCTGACCAGCTGTCAGCTGCAGGCAGGCAGCACGAGATGGGGAGGGAGAGACAGGATGCACCTGTGTCCCTGTGTAGACCCCACTATGAAGCACCAGGAAATGTACACACACAGCTGAAACTGAGCCTAGGAGAGCCCCTCATGAGTAGGTGAAGCCCTGGAGAGCCCGACTAAACTGCCTGGCATAGGTGAGCATTCCCACCTCCCCCTGCTGCATCATTTGTTAGCTGCAGGCAGGCAGCATGGGGCGGGGAGTGGTTAATGCTCGGGCTCTATGGAGCTATGCCTGCTTGTGGGGGGATGAGGGTCCTTGAGTGGGTGTGCTGGAGCCAGGGTTGGGCTCTGTGGGGCTGCACCTGCTCGTAGGGGTTCTCCTGGGCTCATTGTCAAGTCTGTGTGCACATCATGGGGTGTTTTGTGATGGGGTTAATGCAGGGACACAGATGCGTCGTTTTTGCCCTACACCATGCTTCCAGCCTGCAGCTAACAAATGATGTGGAAGTGGGGGAGAAGATTTTAAAGCAACTTGGAAGCCTATCAGTGCTTCAATCATTATAATCAAATACATTTTAAATGCCTATATATTTTGGCATTTGATTTTGGGCTTTTTTATCATGGAAAATCCGAGCTCCCCCTGCCACATTCAATTACAACGATGCAGGTCCATCTGCGGCTGCTCCTCCCTCTGATTTGTGGCACTGAGCAGCCCCAATATGTCAGTACCCTGTCCATGTCCATGCCATTGTCCCTCACTCCTAAGCCACAGCCCCTCCGCCAAGGCTGCTGGTGCCCCTCATTCATGACACACAGCTCCCTGCCCTCCTGGTGCCCTGTACTCCTGACCCATAGTCCCCCACCCGCTGCTGCGCTTCACTCCCAAGCCACAGCCCTACCAGACCTGCTGGTGCCCATCACTCCTGACCTGCAGCCCCTTGCCTCTCCCGGCCCTGGCAAAGGGGCCCCCAGCTTCCCCATCCCACCTGGGCTGGAGCACAGCAGCTGTGGGAGCTCCAACTCATGCAGGCAGCAGTGGAGCAAGTCCAGCCCCAGTAAGGGCTGGAGGGAAGAAGATGGGAGGCTTGTGGCATCCCAAATCCTGGGCTGGGGCTCCTGTGCTGTGCCAGGTGGCCTGGCTGCAGCCTTCCTCCTGGGTAGGGTCTCCCAGCCACCCTGCACCTGCAGACATGGGCACCAATTCTGATTCCACTGGCCTAGCCACACAGCTCCTCACCACCCCTGAAGGCTTCCCTTACACTGGAGGGGCAGGAGTCCTCCCCCCCACCCCCCCCATGGCAGCTTCAATGCCCAAAACACCCTCCCTCAGTGCCAGCAGGCACCCGTCCCACCACACATCCATCCCCTCCACACATCCCTGCCACACACACAGACTTACATGGCACCCACCTGCCCCCAGACAGTCCCCAAGCTCTGGCCCTCCAACCTCTTCTCCCCATAGTTGTACCTGTATCCAGCTGCTGGGGCTGTTCCCATCACCCTGGCACCACCTGCCTCCAATCATCCTAAGCAGCTCTTTGCAGGCTGGAATGCTGCCAGCCTGCAAGAATAAACCCATGGTTTTCCATGGTTTTCCCCTTTAAAGAGAAAAAAATCTGCTTTTCAAATAAGAAGAAAAAAAAAATTCCACAGTAAACAGAAAACCCAGATCCCTGCTCATCACAAAACCACGCTTATATTCCAAACGGTTCTTACATGGATTTATCAGGTTAATTAAATATCCTAACATTTGAAAGAGCTTTTATTGAAAAATAAAACTACACTGATCAACATATTGTGCCCTTTGGCATTTTTAACTTTTTTGTTATCTGATTATGATGTTGGTGCAATTTGAGTCAAAACTGTAAAACTAATTGTTCATTACTAATAGCTCTGTTGTTTTAGAAGTGATAATCTTCTTTAATGTGAAATATAGTGTGTGTGTGTGGGTCTATATATCTATATAGATAAATAGATATATAGATATATATAGGTCAGGAACTCAGGATCAGATTCTGTAAAGACTGCAAAAAAATGGAACTAGGTAGTAAGAAAAGTAAATTTCACACTTCTATAAATGGTTGGATTCATGGCCCTTGAAAGTGAAATGTTGACTTTAAAACATGTACAGAACAAAGAGTGAAGATGAGTGACTGTCCACATTAACACTCATCAATGTGTCTGCAACCTGTGCTGATGGAACAATACCACAGATTGAAAAAGTGGTTCATTCTGCAATGCCCATTCAGACACTGACCCCAGTCATTACAATGATGGGTTTTATTATATGATGCCACCTATCCACAAGGTACTGGAATGAAGCCATCAATTTGTATAAGCAACTATAACGCTATTAGATTATAACAAATTTTGTCTAATAATAATTATAATACTTACTGGTTATATATAGCAGTCTTCATCTTCTAAGTGCTTTACAAACATTACCAGATGAGGCTGGAATTGAACTATTGACCCAGAGGTGAAATGCTCTTCTTTCAGATACTAACTTCTAAATACTAAGGAAAAACCAGGGGCACTAAGTTAAAGAACAAGGTGGTAATTGAAATTTTTTATTTAGAAAACAAACTAAATTGGCAAAAAGAGCAAACGAAGGAGATATGTAATGGTAAAAACAGGGAATTTGTAGGTCTCTGACCCCAGGAATCTGTTCTGCTGATGATACATCATGCAATTTTGCACAAGCCATTTCACATCTGCCCCTGCAAAATGCAATTGCTTATCTTGAGCTATAAAGATCAGTCCATTCCCATGAGGCTGGGAATGGAAGGCAGGTATAAACATGGGAGTAGGAGAAGGAATCAAAGGGGAATAAAGATAGAGGAATAAGTGATTCTATAATTCACTGCTAAGCATGAGCAAAAATGGGAGCAGGAGAAGAGAACTGAGGATGTTATTCAGAGTTGGTAGGAGGAGAATAGCAGGAAGTGGATTTGATGCAACAGTAGATGTGTTGAGTGAGTATTGTCAGTTTGACAGTTACACATGACTAAAATATCAGGGCTAGGGACAGACATTACACATAAACTGGTCTAAGTGATCAGAAACTGGTTTAAGCCTGTAACAGAACAAATGTTCAGTGCACATAAACCAGCTTGAAAATGGCTGAAACCGGTTTGAGATAAACCTGGCTGAATGTAGTATCAGACTTAACTGATTTGGGTCAAACAAGTTTATGTAATGTCTGTCCCAGACTCACGAGGGCATGAGTAATAACAACAACAACAACTATTATCATTATCATTATTGTTCTGTTATTATAATTATGATTGTTGCTGCTGTTATTAAAAGGTTCTCTGCTTGGAAGAGTGGAATTCATGAGATCTAGATTAGATTTCTGCCATTGCCAGAGACTTCTTGTATGATCTCTGACATCACTTGGTCTCATTTTCTCAGCATCATTATATCCAATTGCAGTCTGTTGCTGGTGAAGGTGCTCCTCATTTTCAAATATTAACCTCTCTAGTTTCCATGTGTCATTTTGGTCAAATCATATTTCTTTTAGCTGCATTCTTATGTCTTTATTCATGTTGAATTGTATATATGGTACAAAGTGTGACGAAAGTTATGAGATCTTTGTCTTCTTTGTCTCTGTAGAATAGAAAGTAACAGTCTTTCTGATACGTCTTTTTCTATTTATATTGTAAACACTTTGAGACAAAGACTTTTTGATGAAGGACTGTTTCAAATTAGAATGAAATCTAATATTAAAGTAATTTAGCATATCATCGGGATAAGAAATATCTTACTTTGTGTTTAAATATATGTAAATAGGTTTCTGATTGGTCTAGAAGAATTGGAATCAATTTTCTTCAGAAAAAGGAATTACTCCAAAAATTAAGAGTATGTTTAGTAGTCAATACTTTTCAGCAATAACTACAGCAAGCTTATTGAAAAAAAAAAAGATATGAGGCTAATGTAGATTTATTTTTTTAATGGCTTACTGATATAATGTTCATTATTGCTCCTTGGAAGGCAGTATCACTATTTTTCATTGCATGCAGTGACAGGGTGACGTATGATGTTCCATATGTGTTGAGAAGTGTGAATTTATAAAGGTAGCTTATTGAAGAGGAATTTAATCTGTGGAAATAAATAGAAAATACATAAACATCATCATTTCCCATTTGTAATAGAAAGGGTTTATAAGAATTAATAGTTGCATATAAAATATTTTCAAAAGTGCCACTAATGTTCTCTAGAATTGTTAAAGAAACCCATTATAGAGAATAAGAGGAACAAATGGGAATACACAGAGAGGGAAATTTGGCGCATTTTTCACACACAGTGTTTTCAGCAGGGAGGATTGGGATGGCTAATAACTATATGGAAACCTATGGGAAATGGAATAGAAGTAAGTGAATAAGCTTTTAATTAACCAAATGATTGTAATCCTCATGCAAATAATGGTCCCCATATTACATAAGTGTCAATGGACAATTAGAGGACATTCAAATAAAGCCAATTGGAAAATAGACAAGTGGTAGATAGCACAGTGTGTGGAGAAAGACCCACAGGGAGTTTAATACAGTGTCTAAAAAGAAAAGGAGAACAGGCACTAATTTTCAAGTTGTTAAGCTATTCTTAGGAAATAGGGGGCGTGTCTACATGAGATGCTATATTGATGTGCTATAGCGATGTAGCATTGACATGCAAAAACCATGACACTGCAGCTATGTCACTGTAGCAATGCACTCCCTTGCTATAGCGCATCACTACAGTGATGTAGTAGCTAAAAATAACCACACCCCTGACACGGCGCGGTAACAGCTGTTACTGCACCATCATTTAGTACTTCCTAGTGTATTAAATTACAGTACTAAATAAATAAAGTACTAAAGCACATATAGACATGCCCACTGAGCATAATAAAGTGAATGAGAACTGAGGTGACTTGGGGCCTCAGGGAATGTACTCCATATCTTCTGGATCTGATGGCAGGTGAGGATAGATAAAGTAATTGCAAATAGTTCCACATTACTGACATTGTGGGGGGGGGGGGGGGGAATCAAAGTAAAAATGTAAATGTAGACATTAAGATCCAAATTCTATTCTTAGGTATCTAAGTGGGCTTAGGCACCTGAGTACTGTCCTACTCTTCCCTTTCATGTTGCCAAAAATCCATTAGTGCATCTATTTTCTAACACACCATTACCTTTCCTTAAGATTGAGTCACAAAAATGAAGTGAGAAGTTGAAGGACTCCCACCCACATTTGCCATCATCTGCTTTTCAGGGACTTGAGCAAGGTGAAATAGAAACACACTTGGCTTCTTCAGTCTACTTACAGGCTAATATGTGGAATAGAATCTGGTTTAAGTATCTGAAAGCTGACCTGCAAATACCAACTGTATGTATTTTCTAAGCTAATCACTTGGGGCATGTGAAGATGAAACAGGGGCCCTAAATTGAAGCGGTGGGTTTTAAAAAACACCATTTCAATTTAGGGCTGATTAAACCCTTGTGTTGTGCACACACCCCACTGACTTACCTGCCTCTCTGGGTAGCGGGCAGCTAGCTGCTGGTAGGCAGAGTGGTCTCTGGACTGAGGGGTGGGGGCTTGGTGGCCCCCCGCCAGGCAGCACCCACCCACAGGCACCCAACTCAGGAGGTCCCGGGCAGCACTGCAGCTGCGGAGGGAAGGACCGGGTCCCTGCACAGCTCAGGTAGGCTCTGGGTGGGGGTGGAAATCACACTCGCTGCTTTTCTTGGGCAGAGCCTGCTTTCCTGGGCTGCTGCCATGCTGTCTGCAGAGCCGTGGAGCTGCATGGAGCCCAGTACTTTGCTCCGCGGCTGTAGGGGCAGCAAACTAAAACTCCTTGAAGGAGTTTTAATTTGCTGTGCCCCAAGTCATTTAAGGCACGTTATGCCACCGAATTTCCTACAGTGGCTGGAATTAATGTGCAATATGCCACCAAGGCGTGCAAGCACTGACACCATTAAAGTGATGCAAAAGCATTTAGGCCGCTTTAAAGCATGGTGCACACACACCTCCCGTTTTGTCTACACACAGCACTAAGCACCTGAAACTCAGTGCCTAGTGTATAAATCTGCTGAATAGAGCTAGCTGACAATGGACACATCTACACATACATTAATGCGCCATGATTATGGTGCATTTAGTTAGTACCTACGATAACAGGTACTAACTAAATGTGCCATAATCATGTTTAAGTGACACTAATGCATAGTAGACTAATTCTACTGTGCATTAGTGCATTAGCACAGGTTTTTTGTGCCACACTAATGCACAGTAGAATTATTCTACTGTGCTGTTACCATTTTGTGTAGGCACACCCAATGTTTACCAAATGTCTTTCTTGGAAAATAAAGATTAGACACCAAAACTGTTAAATGGAATTGTATTACTTTTTCCAGAAATAGGAAGTACTCCAAAAATTAGGAGTATGTTTCGTAGTCAATACTTTTCAGATAACAATAACTACAGCAGATTTATTGAAAAATAAAATGCAAGGCTAATGTAGATTTCTTTTTTTAATGGCCTACTCATGTAATGTTCATTAGAGCTCCTTGGAGGGCAGTATCATTATTTCTTCATTGGATGCAGTGACAGGGTGACATATGATGTTCTATATGTGTTGGGAAGTTCCTTTCATAGAACTTTGTTAGGAAAATTTCTAGAAGTTCAAGATGGATTTTCTGGTCAAACCCAGAGCAAGAGAAACCCAGCCCCTCAACCCAGAATACTCGGATTTATAGAAGACCCAAATTCTAGTCTGTTCTCTACTGAAGTCTCTTTCCGGGCCAATGAATAATGAATATATTTCTGCTATAAAATCAAGTAGAGCAGACACTTAAGTATGGGTCTCCCATATTCTATGTGAGTGCTTTAACCACTGGTTATTGACTATTTGAGGTAGCAGGCTCTCTCTAGTTACTTCATTATACAAACATGGTGCATTTTGCGTTTTGGTGCAAAACAAAGCCACATTTAAAAACCTATGTATTGTCCATTAGCCAAAATGCCTTAGTGCTAAACAAGCACCAGAACTGCTAAGAGGGACCTTTCTTCTAAGGTAATTGAGCTCTCTTTTCCTTTTCACCAGGAGCAGACATGGCACAGTATGTAGTCCTGAAAATTTTCACATCATGCTTTATTTTTATTTTTTGGTTCTGTGGACATAAGTGTAGGGGAGTCATTCTGTCTCTATGGTCTGTTCACTAAGGAAGAGGGACCAATTAGGGGCATGGTTCTTGGCTAATGGTGCAAAGTAACAACTGGTACAAACCAAAAAGCAATAACAAATTCATCCATTGTAGGATGGTCAGGTTATTGAAAAAAAAATTGATGCAGAGGATCATACTCTGGCAATTTTGTTCAGTGCCAGGACCACACAAAATAAAAATATATTCATGTTAATTTTGAGCCTCTAGGCCCTCAGTGATGGGGTACTACACTCACCAATGATTAATTCAGCAGCTTGGCAGGCAGTAGTGCTTTGCTTGCAAGAGTGCCAAGGGGGGCTACTCAAGCACAGAGACTAATCTCAGATAAAAAGCTGTGAGGAAAAGTCACAGAGAGAAGGCAGTGTTCAGCATTTGCCTTTCAGGGACATACAGGAAGGCAGGGTGAGGGTGCAGTTCTTAGTCACATAATTTACCTACTGCATCTTAGCATGAAGACAAGCAGGTGCATCTGCATGGACATTTTACTCTACATGCAGTACTACAGAGCAATGTTTTCTGTTACCTTTCAAAGAAATAGAAATGCTCAGTTTTTAATCTTCCTTATGCCACCTCTGTCATTCAGAAAAAAAACTCCCATTTTATTTTAATTGTCAGTGGGTACAAATGGTCTTAATTGAAGGAGCTACCTTGATTTACTTCAGTTTATTGTCTGGCCCCTTCCTTTCACGTAAGGTGTTTCTTACCTGAGGGTAAGAAGAGTTCAAACTGACTGCAGCATGTTCATTCCATTTGGAAAGTGTTTCCTCTGGCGGTTCCTACTAGAAAGAGAGAGACAGAGGCAGGCTCAGCAGGAGAGGGACGCTTGTGAATTCTGTTGCATTCTGGAGAGCATGTAGGTTAATCATTACCTTAAGATATTGGGGCAGGTAGAGCAGTCAGGTTGTGAAGCACTCAGATCAGAGGTGACTTACCCTGTGTGAGCTGAATGTGAAGAAAAGAGGGAATAAGATCTGAAAAATTAGGTTAATGCCTAGCTATATTTTATAGAACTTTAAATTTTTAAGTAGAGGTTTTCAAGATTTCAAAGGCCAGATGCCTTTATATCATCCTTAAAAAAAAAGTCTTCCTAACATCTTTAAGATCAGGATAACTTTGATTCCAGCTGTCCTGGTCCTTTGCAGACTGTTTTCTGTTGCTTTTTGAATAGATAGAAGTATTTATTGTGGGATTTTTTTTCCTCCAGACTTTAGGTCTTTTGTAAGATAGTTTGAAACTGCCAATCCCTTCAAGGGAGGAATTTAGGAAGGTAAAAGGAAAAAAAAATCCACAATCCCAGAATGCTAAGGAGCAGGAAAGTGTCAGGATTGGTCCTTGGATTGCCTAGTAAATAGTTAATTCAGTAAGCCCATTATTTCATGATGTCTAAGACAAGTAATTAGGTAATCCATTCGTAATTTTAAAATGCGACAACACCCTCACTGGTTTTTTGCCTCTTCTAAAAATGCATGCAATCCATTTGAATAGCTTAATATTACTTTTTTTATCCTAGTTCAGAAGCTACTGTTGAATTATCTATGCCTAGCTAAGATGTGGCTGTTTAAACCATAATGAAGGCATTATCTGGACCCAAGTCTCCTTGGAACCTGCTGGGTAGGATCCCAGATAGTACTAGAATAGCCTATCCCTTAAACTTACAAGCACAACTTCATTTACTCCATTTTACAAATTTCTATTAACACTTAGTGGACCCACTCTGCAGGGGAGTTTAGAAGAATAATGAAACAGGCTATACATAAAATTGTCACAAAAAAATTTAGATAAGTTAAAAATTTAAATGATATGTAGCATTTTCTAACCAATTATTAACATTTGACATGTAAAATGATGGATAAAATGTTTTAACTTAAAACTAAAAAGTAAGGTTTGCTTCCCCTCTCCACCCCTCATGCTTAACATGAATGGTAAAAAATGTGGCCATTTTAGATGCATCCACTATCCAAGCTTAGCAATATACTTCTAACACAAAAGTCTCACTGGGCTAGGATATTTTTAGATTATCACTTAAGATCACAAGATGTTTAATGACTGAAAACAATCAAAAAAACAAACACCTCTAACAATAATAAATTAGGTCCAATATTTCTGTCATTGATGAATGAAATTAACCCAATTATTTCAGTGATATATATTAAATATAAAAGTCAACATTTATCGTTTATTTACTTTTTGGATTCTGACAACTTTAACATTTTAATCAGTAATAATTGTAACTTTAACAGTGATTACATTAGAGATCCTAGGATCCTAGCCCTTATTTACCATTGCGTATTGAAGACACATTGGCAAGCTTCATTCATTTACATCAGCTGAATATTTTCATAGATTCATAGATTCATAGATGTTAGGGTCGGAAGGGACCTCAATAGATCATCAAGTCCGACCCCCTGCATAAGCAGGAAAGAGTGCTGGGTCTAGATGACCCCAGCTAGATACTCGTCTAACCTCCTCTTGAAGACCCCCAGGGTAGGGGAGAGCACCACCTCCCTTGGGAGCCCGTTCCAGACCTTGGCCACTCGAACTGTGAAGAAGTCCTTCCTAATGTCCAGTCTAAATCTGCTCTCTGCTAGCTTGTGGCCATTGTTTCTTGTACCCCCGGGGGCGCCTTGGTGAATAAATCCTCACCAATTCCCTTCTGTGCCCCCGTGATGAACTTATAGGCAGCCACAAGGTCGCCTCTCAACCTTCTCTTGCGGAGGCTGAAAAGGTCCAGTTTCTCTAGTCTCTCCTCGTAGGGCTTGGTCTGCAGGCCCTTGACCATACGAGTTGCCCTTCGCTGTACCCCCTCCAGGTTATCCGCATCCTTCTTGAAGTGTGGCGCCCAGAATTGCACGCAGTACTCCAACTGCGGTCTGACCAACGCCCTATAGAGGGGAAGTATCACCTCCCTGGACCTATTTGTCATGCATCTGCTGATGCACGATAAAGTGCCATTGGCTTTTCTGATGGCTTCGTCACACTGCCGGCTCATGTTCAACTTGGAGTCCACTAGGACTCCAAGATCCCTTTCCACCTCCGTGCCACCCAGCAGGTCATTCCCTAGGCTGTAGGTGTGCTGGACATTTTTCCTCCCTAGGTGCAGCACTTTGCATTTCTCCTTGTTGAACTGCATCCTGTTGTTTTCTGCCCACTTGTCCAGCCTATCCAGGTCTGCCTGCAGCTGTTCCCTGCCCTCCGGCGTGTCCACTTCTCCCCATAGCTTTGTGTCATCTGCAAACTTGGACAGAGTACATTTCACTCCCACGTCCAAGTCGCTGATGAAGACATTAAAGAGTATCGGTCCAAGGACCGAACCCTGCGGGACCCCACTGCCCACACCCTTCCAGGTCGAGACCGACCCATCTACCATGACTCTTTGGGTGCGACCATCTAGCCAATTCGCCACCCACCGGACTGTGCAGTCATCCACATCACAGCCTCTTAATTTGTTCACCAGTATGGGGTGGGATACCGTATCGAAGGCCTTCCTGAAGTCGAGGTATACGACATCCACCCCTCCTCCTGTGTCCAGGCGTTTCGTAACCTGGTCATAGAAAGAGACTAGGTTGGTCAGGCACGATCTGCCCGCCACAAACCCATGCTGGTTTCCCCTCAGCATAATTTGTCCTGCTGGGCTCTCACAAATATGAGCCTTGATAATTTTTTCAAATACTTTACCAAGGATGGAGGTGAGACTGACCGGCCTATAGTTGCCCGGGTCCTCCTTCCTCCCCTTTTTGAAAATGGGGACCACGTTAGCCCTTTTCCAGTCCTCTGGGACTTGGCCTGTGCGCCACGAGCATTCGAATATTCCCGCCAGTGGCTCTGCAATGACGTCAGCCAGTGCCTTCAGCACCCTCGGATGGAGCCCATCCGGGCCTGCCGACTTAAAGGCATCCAGTTCTTCCAAGTGACTCTGCACCACCTCAGGATCTACGCATGGAAGTCTGGCGCCTTGCTGCTGCCTCTCTACAACCCCAGTGAGAGACTTGTCGTGCCCCTCGCTTAGGAACACTGAGGCAAAGAACTCGTTGAGGAGTTCAGCCTTGTCCCCTCTATCTGTCACCAATTGCTTTTGCCCATTTAGCAGGGGTCCTATTCCTCCCTGGGCCTTCCTTTTACTCCCTATGTATCTAAAAAACAATTTCTTGTTGTCCTTTACTTGGGTTGCCATCCTCAGGTCCATGGTAGCTTTGGCCCGCCTAACTGCCTCCCTACAAGCACGAGCAGAGGAGGTATATTCATCTTTAGTGATCTCACCCTGTTTCCACTTTTTATGTGCTCCCCTTTTGGCCCTTAGGCTGCCCTGGATTTCTCTGGTCAGCCATGGAAGCCTCCTGGCCCCTTTCCCTCTTTTGCCTCGCTCAGGGATCGTCTTGCTTTGTGCCCAAAGGATCGTTTCCTTTAGGCACAGCCACCCTTCTTGGGCACCCATCCCATCAAAACTCCTACTCTGCAGTGCTTCCTTGACTAATCGCCTGAGTGCAATGAGATCAGCTTTCCTAAAGTCTAGCACTTTCACCCTACTAGTTACCTTACCCACTCGCCGTCTTATGTTGAATTCTATCATAAGGTGATCACTGTCTCCCAGATAGCTACCAATTTGGAGGTCCCCTATCATGTCATCTCCCGTTGCCAATACCAGATCCAGTATGGCATTCCCCCTAGTGGGACCATACACCTCCTGTGTCAGGTGGAGGTCCTGTACACAAGTTAGAAACCTGCGTGAGCGATGGGACCTTGCTGTCTGCGTCTCCCAGCAGATGTCCGGGTAGTTTAGGTCCCCCATGACTACCGCCTCTTTAGCTTTTATGGTCTCCGAGAGTTGCCTCAGGAGCCCCGCATCTATTTCTTCCCCTTGGTGTGGGGGTCTGTAACAGACCCCTACCACCAAATCCCTTTCTCCTTGCCCCCCATGTAGCCTAACCCACAATCCTTCTACTTCCTCAGCCTCGGATTCTGTCTTGATGAGGGTTGATGTATATTGCTCACTGACATAAAGTGCAACCCCCCCCCCCTTTCTTCCCCGACCTGTCCTTTCTGTACAATCTATAGCCCTCAATATGTACCGCCCAGTCATGGGATGAATCCCACCAGGTCTCTGTTAGCCCCACTAAGTCATAGGTGTTTAGTGCAAGCAGGAGCGCTAGTTCATCCTGCTTGTTCCCCATGCTCCTAGCATTAGTATATAGGCACTTGAGCCCTGCGACTGGCGCCTTTGCTGCCCCCCTGCTCCCAGTCCCATGGGGCCCATTGTTTCTTACCTTCTTGTTCCTTACCTGTTCTGTTGTGCTGGCCTCCCCATGGCTTTCAGGTTCCCAATGTTCTCCTTCTTCAGGCCAAGGAGATTTTGTCCAAGGAGATTCTATTTTTAATACATTTATTGCAAAAAATACTCTTTAAACAATGTCTCCTAAATTCATAGAATATACTTGTCACTGTTCTAGCTTGTAGGACTCCTCTATTATCACATTTTTCCTGTTAGCTTTATAATACTATAGCTTTGGATAGCATTTTAGGGTGTGTCCACACATGCAAGCACGTGCGCTTGCAGCAGCTCAGATAGAAGCGGTGCAAATTTGAGCCCAGGCTTTTTGCCTCAGCGCACGTGCTCAGACATGCACTTTGATGTGGAGCAAATTGTGCCACCAGGGGCAAAATAACCCTGCCTGGCTTCTCCTGGATCTGCAGCCAGGGGGAGCTAGAGCCCAGAGCCAGCACCTGTGCCGTCCCCAGCAGTATAAAAAGTTGCCCTATCCTGGCCCCATCCATACAAAAACCTACCCTGGCAAGCAGCTCAGGGCTACTCATTATCTGGAGCTTCTGGGGCCCAGCCAATTGATACCTGGAGACACTATCCCTTGTGCCAGCTGGACTGCTGCAGCAGCATCCCAAATCCATTTTTTAAAATACCCCAAAATCCATGTTCTTCCATATTTAAAACAAAAAACCACTCTACACACACACACATATATAGAGAGATATAGATATATATCTAGAGAGATTGAGAGATGGTGATAAGTTGGGTAATGCTTTATTGGTATATTTACAATATTAAAGCAATTTGGAAGCCTACCAGTGTCTCCATCATCATGCAAAAATAAATTCTAAATACCTGTATGTGTTGATCTGTGCTTTTGTTTTTCTTCATACATGATGGGTGTGTGATGGGGGGATGTTGTGTTTGTAGAAAGGGGGTGATAAGGTGTGTGGAAGAAGGTGGGTGGGTGGATGTGGAGGGATGTGGGTTGGTCTGTGGGTAGGAATGGGGCAATTGCTGGGGGCACTGTGGGTGTGGGGGACCTTGTGTGAGAGCTGCTCAGGAAGGGTGGGTCCTCTGGCCCCCAACAGGGTGCAGAGCTCCCCCCACACAGCACATGGAATGCCCCCCCTGCCCAGGGTCCCAGCTCCCCCCTAGAAGGCCACAGCCCCTATCCCCCAAAGGGCCCCAGCCCTCCCTGCCCAGGGCCCATAACTAACCTTTAACAGCAGCAGCGGGGGTACCATGTACCGAGCCCAGCCTGGTTCTGCTGGCCCTGGGGCTGCTTTTGCTGCCCAGCCGGGCTGGTCTTGTGGCAGCAGGACCCGGTGCAGCATGTGGGAACTGCGTGCCAGGCCCAGTCGGGTCCTGGGCCCCCTCTGCAGCCCAGCGGGGCTGGGCCCATGATGAAAGGACCCAATGCAGCATGTGGGAACTGCATGCTAGGCCCAGCTGGGTCCTGTGGCCCCTCTGCAGCCCAGCTGGGCTGGGCCCAGATCCCTGAGGCTCGTTAGTCTGGCTTTACACTGGAGTGGGTTGCACGGCTCTGGGAGGTGAGCACAGGAGCCGTGCCTCCCGGAGCCCTGTGACCTGCTCCGCTGCAAGGCCGGACTAGTGAGCCACATGGGGCTGGGCCAGATCCTTACCTCCCGCAGGCACAGGGGGCAGAGGTGGGAGCCAACCCTGGGGGCCAGCCCGTGCTGACAGGAGCCAATACAGCATGCGGTTCCCGCGTGCCACACCAGGTTCTGCCATAGCCGGGCCCTTCTTATAGCTGCAGGACCTGGCCTGGGGCACGGTGACCACATGGAGCTGAGCCGGGTCCTGCTGGCCCTGGGACTGCTTGTGCCGCCTAACAGCCAGGTGGCACAAACAGCCCCAAGGTTGGCAGGACCCAGCTCAGCTCCACGTGGCCTCTACCTGGCGGGCTGGGGAACACGAGCTGCCTGCGGCTGACAGGATACAGCTCAGCTCTGCATGGTCCCTGCACACCGGGCTGGGCTGGAGAGCACAAGCTGCATGGTGTCCGGGCAGCTCATGATCTCCAGCCCAGCCCGGCATGCAGGGACCGTGCAGAGCTGAGCTGCATCCTGTTGACCCCAGGAGGCTCGTGTTCCTCGGCCCGGCCCAGCGCGCAGAGCTGAGCCTGGTTCTGCCGGCCTTGGGGCTGCTCATGCCACCCGGCTGCCAGGCAGCACAAGCAGCCCCAGGGCCAGCAGGACCCAGCTTGTCTCCACATGCTGGGCCAGGTCCTACACCTATAGGAAGGGCCCAGCCACGGCAGGACCCGACATGGCATGTGGGAACCGCATGCCGCGCCAGCTCCTGTCAGCATGGGCTGGGCCGCAGGGCCAGCCCCTGCCTCTGCCCCCTGTGCCTGCCAAGGAAGTGAGGACCTGGCCCAGCCCCATGTGGCTCGCTAGTCCAGCCTTGCACCGGAGTGGGTCACAGGGCTCCAGGAAGCATGGCTCCTGTATGCTTTTCCCAGAGCCGTGAGACCCACTCCGGTGCAAGGCCGGACTAGCGAGCCTCAGGGTTTTGGGCCAGGTCCTCACCCTCCCCCCTGCCTTGCAGCCCCAGGGACATTGCCCCCCCCCCCCGCCACTCTCCAAACCCCTCCTCTAAATGCTGGGGGCAGCAGGAACACAAAAGAGACACTGGCCAAAACCAGAGTGTCTCTTGGAGGAGTGGCTCTGGGCACAGTCTTGAACCATGCCTTACTCCACTCTATTGCGGAGCAGTTTTCTTTAGACCCCTGGATCTCCAGGGGTCTAATTTTCTCCCTGCACTGCAAATTTGCAGCGCAAGGAACCTTTTTTTGTTCCCGCATGTGCCTGTTGCCCCGCCTCAAAGGGGTTTGAGGCGGGGCAACAAGCACGTGCACGCTCATCTAGATGCACCCTTACAGAACAATCCTTGCCCCAAATACCTTGTAGTCCAGAGAAATACTTCTGTAGGGAGATTAATTGTGGGAAAGACATTTAGGGTCTACTACACTCATATTCATTGGATATTTAAGATATAGTAGTACAACAGCTGGAGGAGATGGCATCATAGGTAGAATTTGTAAAGTGGTAGAATAACAAGTGCAAAGAGGGATTGTTTTGGAGTGATGCATGAAGCACTTATTCTAAATCTAGAAATGAGTGCTGGTGGTTACTGCAGATAAATAAAATGATGTTTTCAGTACCATTTGATTTCTGTGACTATATTTGAACTTTATTTAGGAGAATATATACAGCGGACTTCAAATTATCTATGTCCAGGAGAAACTATAGCACTCCCCTGTACAAATCTGCTAAATCAGTCATATTTAAAGGAACACCATCACATTTATTGTGTGTAAAAACACACACAACAAATCATAGATGTGGTTTTTAGAAGAGTTTGTTTGGACATGTGCAAAGGCATTACCAGAGTTGTAAGAGAGAGCAGCCTAGAATATGACGGCTTTTGCATTTCAGATTTCTTATGCATCGGGGTGCTTTCTGTGGAAACTTACCAGCATTTTGGGGTCTACCTTTATGGCTCTCATCCCCACAGTATCTCATTTACTACCAGAACTGAATGAACAGGAGTAGGGGGCCTCAAACTAATAGAAGCACTTGTCCCTAAACCCTGAGGCTACCAATGCAGCCAGAGACTCCAGGGCTATCCCTGCTTCCCTCTCCTGTCCCACCAGCACTAAACTGCATTTCTCTGCTAGCTACTCCAGGGGCAGAGGCAGGGGCAGGGGCCATAGCCTGGGATGAACTGGGCAGGGAGGGGTTTAATTCCCCCCTCCCTATCCCACCAGCAGGGACCCAAGCTGGAGTCTGCTGGGTGCTACCTCTTTGCTGCTGCACCAGCGGTACTGGGGGTGGGGGGGGGGAGAGGAGGGGAGGGGAGCAGCTAGATGCTAGCCAGCATGGCCTCTGAGACAGAGGGGGCATGGAGAGGGGTTATTCCCTCCTCTACCTCCACTGCCCCTGGGGGACTGCAGCTGGGTCTGCCTGCCCTGACTGCCACTCCCACCACTGCTTATTCCCTGCTTGGGCAAGCAGTGGAATAACCCCTTTCTGCCCCCTCCGAAAGATGCTGGAGGGAAGGGGGAATAACCCACTCCCTATTCCCCCCACAAAAGGGACTGTGCTGGCTGGTCTCTGGCCACACCCCCACTCAGCTGCAGGAGCAGCAAGGGGGCAGGGATCTTGATGGCAGCAGCCCCAGTCACAATGTCCAGGGAGTGCAAACTTCTTCTCAGCAAGGGGTCATGCTGCGCAGTAGGCCATTCCCCACCAGGAAAGGGCTTGTGCTCCAAGAAACCATGACAGGAGCTGCTTCCCTGATCGTAGTCACTCCCCCTTGCCACTCCAGAGGCTGGGTTGGGGCAGGGCCAGATGCTGGCCAGCAGGGCCTTTTAGGTGGAGGGCAGGGAAGGGGGTTATTCTCATCTCTGCCCTTGGGGCACCTCAGTGGAGTCTGCCCACCCCAACCGGTGCTGCAGGTGCTAACTCTGTGCTTGGGGCAAGTGGCAGAATAAGGGGGCAGGAGGGGACACCAGAGGGGGCAGGAGAGGGTTTATTCTGCTGCTTGCCCCAAGCACAGAGTGAGCAGCAGTGGCAGTGATCAGGGTGGACAGATCCCACTACAATGCCCCAGGGGCAGAGAGGGGAATAATCCCACTTTCTGCCCTCCAGTTAAGGGGCCCTGCAGGCCTGCGTCAGGCCCCGTTCCCACCCGGCCACTGGAATGGTGAGGGGGGAATAACCGTGACAGGGGCAGCAGTCCCTGTCATGGTTTCTTAGAGTGTGAGCCCCTTCCTGGTGGAGGAATGCCTGCTCTGCAGCATGGCTTCCCACTGGGAAGAGGCTCGCGCTCCCCAAACACCATGACAGGGGCTGCTGTCCCCATCAAGAACCCTTCCCCCTTGCCACTCTAGTGGCAGGGTTAGGGGCACGGACAAAGCCTAGACAACAGGGCCACTTAGGCAGGGGGGCAAGGATGGGGATTTCCCCCATCCCTCTGGCATCCGGTGATGGAAGCAGGATGGGCTTATTCTGCCGCTTGCCTCAAGCAGGGAGAGGGCAGGAACAATGGTGGTTGGGGCAAACAGATGCCACTGCGGTGCCCTGGGGGCAGAGAGGGGAATAACCTCCCTCCCTGCCCCTCTGCCTCATGGGGCCATGCTGGCTGATGTTTGGCCACACCCGGCCCCGCCACTGCAACAGTGAGGGGGGAGTGCCCAGTGGACCCCAGTGCAGGTCCATACAGGCGGGACAAGGAGGGGGGAATTAAACTCCCTCCCTGGTCAGTTCAGACCAGGCTACTGCTGGAACTGGCCATCCCCTCAGCACAGCTTCCCTGCAGGTGAGGGAGTGCTTTAACACCTCCTGCTCTCCGAGCTCCTGGCCTGAGCAACTGCAGGGATGTGCCTGCATTTTCTCCATCCAGAGGTAACGTCTGTGCACTTGCAAATCATTTCATCTTGGCAGGTTAGACTGACCTGAAAAGACTGAATCAATTCAGGCTCTGGCTTTTTGAATGTCTGTCCCTAGTCCAGGTTCCTGAATTCTCATCAGTGCATGAAATGGACTGAAATTGATCCAGGAATTTGGAAGCCTTTGAAGAAAATGTTGCCTAGGTCCAAGACCCCTGATTCAGCTGATACTTCTAGGCTCCCAAATCCCCTTTTTAGCACAAAGAGTTTTGATTTAGATGAACATGTGCATTCTCCAACAGAAAATGGTTCAGTGGAAGAATGTCTGACCAGCTTTACTAAACATATCTAGACACAACACCCTACAATTTTTCAACATTTTAACAAATACTTAGTTTACTGCATAAGTCAAATCAAGCGCCCAAACTCCCATGTTTTTATTAACACTGGATTCAATCCAAAGCCCGGAAAGAAATAGGAAAGCTTATAACTGTGCAGTAATCAGATTCTGCCCCTCAGTTGCTGCTTTCTGAATAAATACAGAATATATAAAAAGAAAATGTAATGACATTTAAAATTAGGCTTTTCCCCTAATAACAATGGTCTAGATCCTCATTGGATTTAAATGCAACTCCCTTTTCACCAACAGAGTGACTGGTTTCATCATTGAGGATCTTGTTCATAATGGTTAATAATGTAGTATACACACGTTCACAAAATTCCCAGACCGTTAAATCTTCCGTTTTCTTGCAAAAGTGGGAGTAACATTTAGACCAGTTCTTATGTGGTTAAAAAAATACAACCACCACCTGCCATTGACAGAAATTTAATTTTATTTCTAATTAGCTAGAAATGAGTACTGAAATTCAATGAAACCAAGCAGTAACCGGGGGACTGAGTGAGTTACCTTTTTCTATTAGTCTATAATAATGTTATATACTGTATAAACAGGCTTCCATGACCTTTAGAGCCACTTCAGAATCCAATAAACGACATCAACCCAGCTCTGTCAGCAGCATAGATTTTTATCAGTATACTGCTGTTTACTGCCACTGTATTGAGCTTTCATGGTTTTTTATGCCATTTTTGTCTGTTCTAGAATTTTAAAATGTTATTAAACCGATTTTCATACTATATTGTAGCAGGATCAAGCCCCTACAGCCACCTATGACTCACAGATTTTATTCTAGATAAATGTACCAGTTTGTATGGGATTCAGCCCACTTGGCTTTAGTTTGCTGGTTACTCTGCCAGCCTAGGCCCATTTCTTGTAGTCCAGCTTCTGAGCCTCAGCCTTGTCTGACCCTTGGCCCATCTAACTCTGCTTTGACCTGTATCACTTAGCTTGGGTACTTGGCCCATCTCACTCTGCTGAGGCTCAGACCCTGGCCCTGTCAGCTGGAGCCTTCTCCTATCTCCCTGTTAGGGATCAGGCCTGGTTCTCACAGCTGGAGCTTGCCCCTGATAAGGCTGAAAATATGGAGCATCTCTAAGGCACCCATGCGTGGTCTCCAGTCCTGTAAATTCCCTTTGGCTCTATACCTGAATCTCTCAGGGACAGCCTGGGTGCTGGTCAGTCCTTTTCTGCAGCCATCCTGCTCAGGAGCTCCTTTCCCTGCTGCCTGTAGGACAAGACTGCCCTCTCTGGCTAAGAACCTTGACTTATCTGCTTTGAAGCTCTGCCCCTCTTCCTGTCAGACACACTCAGAAGTTTCCACTTTTAATTAGGGGCTAGCCTGAGCTCCTGCTGCTGCAGCCCCACACAGCCAGCTTGGCCTGCTGCATTCTCTGGCTCCCTGTTACAAATATATTAAGCAGTTGCTAAGTGAAGCAACTATGATCTTCACTTTGTATATAGTGCATAAGCTTGTGCCACTCATCTCATCCAGTTTCCATGGTTTTCTTCTTCATTTCTTTCAAATCTACGTCTGATGTGAGCTATTAAATAATCAAAGTACTGGGTGAGTAAAGACCCAATAACAGCTGTTAGAAAGATCTTTGTCTACTAAAATGAAGAGATCCAGAGTCTTGATTCCTGAAATGTATTCCTGTTTGTGCCACCAATGTATCTGATAACATTAGGTAAATGATAAAATGGATAAAAATATATTTATTTGACAATATACTTATTTCAAAGGGTTTTTAACATGGTACACAGCCAAATGGCACATTTGGCATCCCACTATAACAGTCTCTCTGATTGTGAGCACAACAAAGAACTTGTCAACTGATACCAGCATAATGGAACTGCCAACTTTGTCATTTACTAAGTAGTTTTAACTTCTATGACTATATTACCTCCTGTTATATTACTTTGGTTTGATGTTTATGAATGCCTTTTCTACATCAATGAAGGCTGACCATAATGCTTGTTATCATATCTTCTGCCTCTCTTATCCCAGATTGAAATGAGATGATCAACCTTGTCCAATGTGGTGGAGATTTCCACTGTATCGACCATTTTTTCAACAGTTAAAGTGCTACGAACATTTTGTTCACAGAACATTTCAACCAATGGAATTGCTTGTATGTACCTTTATAACAGAATGGGAGTGAACACATATAACACTTAAATCAGAAAGGTAAACAAGGTGGTGGAACTCTTTCCCCTTTTTAAATAATTTAAGGTTATGTCCACCCACAGGAGTCATGTTAAACTGTCAGTTTTCTAAATAAAGGAAAATAGACTCAGTTAAATAATTAAAATAATGAAAACTCAGCATTTATGATATATACTATCATTCATCTAACTAGTTAACACATAATACACATCCAAGAAACTATGAATGTTTAAGTTCCAAAGTCAGGAAAAGCCAGAATTAAGGTTTTATTGAATTAAGGAAAAAAAAGTTGTAATATTATAATGTAATAACTTAGGTACAACACAAATGAACACAAGGATGAATTAAAAATGCACAAAAAAATTCTAGCATTTCTTAATTTTGAAAGCATTTAACAAGTTTTTAATTAAATATCCTAATTTAAAGAAACTGGAAAAGTAAAATTTGTCACATGGAATGACTTAGATCATTACCAGATTTCAGACCTGTAGATCCTTCAGCATGGCCATCTACCACTTGAGCTATACAACAACTGACAGCAATAAATTGCATCAAACACTAGAAGGGGTGTATGGGAGGAGGGTTCACATCTATTTACTGACAGCAGAGGAATGCAGGGGGTCAGGCCTTATACACGTAGACTTCTTGCCTGTTGCTTTTAATCTTAAGTATTTTCTTGACTTTTGCATTGCCTTAAACTCCGTTTTGTATTTTTCTGTAGCTTGACGTAAGTGTTTGACCTTTGTATGCTGTATGTGTGAGAGAATGGGTGAGAGTGTGTCTGTGAAAAAAGAAAACATCAGCTGGTGACTGGCTGAAGAATGTAGACAGATAAAAGACCAAATCAAGAAGAGTCCACCCCAGACCAGCGAGAGAACAGCAGCAATCAACCTTGAAGGAAAAAGCCCAGAGGACTGGACAAATTGACAAGGCTGTAAAAGATGGGGCGAGACATATTGATTTTGGGTCGTGTCATCCAGAGAGTTCATCTGACAAGATGGACCAGCAGGAGCCCGGCTCCCTATGCATGATCAACTTGGCTGGCCACGAAGTTCATCCAAGTACTGATAAGACTGGCAATGTGTCCCAGCGCAGAACAGAAATTGGGGTATGAATGTGGGTGTGTGTGTGTGTGTGTGTGTGTGTGTGTGTGTGTGTGTGCGCGCACGCGCGCGTATTAGGCGCTTAATCAATAAATGCGGCATCTTGCCTTATCTTCACTCATAAGGTCTTGCTCATGATTTGAGCAATTGGCAATTTGTGTAACACTCTTTCAGCCAGATTCCATTCCACCTATTAGACATCTAAGTAGACAGGCACCTAAGGGCATTTTTATTCCACCGAGTCCCTGCAACTTTGTAATACATTACCATCTTACACTTAAGATTGAGTCGCAAATAAATAAATAAATAAATAAAAGCAGGGAGGACAGAGACCCACACACTTTTTAAATTAATCATTTTTCATGAACTCAAGGATAGAATAGAATTACACTTAAGCATCTAATAGGAGGAGTAGAATCTGACCCTTCATTTCAATTTTTGATTCCTAAGGACACCCTATGCTATTGGTTATAAATTCTTGCAGTTTATATCCCTTCGTTTCTACCCACACTCTAATTCCTGCTTCTGTCCTTGTCTTCCTACTTCTTCCTGCCATCTCATGTTCTCCTCTTACTTTTCAAACATTCTTCAAACTCTCCTACTGTCTTAACTCCTGCCCCAGGTTTCAGAAGAAGTCCTACTTAGAATCTATGACCTTATATTGGAACAGGCAGGGTAATGCATGAACAATCTTGTTGCTAAGAAACAGCTGGAAGGAGACATGAAACTGCTTACTATAGGTGGAATCTTCAGAGAATGTGGACACGCAGCCCTACCAACTCACTGCTGAGCATGTGCACATTTTTTTAGAGACTTACAACTGGATCTGTAATGTTTGCTTTTTTGTCTGGTGCCCAAAGTGAAAAAACTAAGTGTGGGAGGACTAATGTTGGATCACCCTAAAACCTTTTGTTTCATTTCAGAAGTAGTCATCCTTTTTTTGTCTTTTTCAAATACAGATTGATTATAAAACAACCATATTTTGAAACAAAATATTTATAGATGTAAAGCCAGAAGGGACCTCAGAAGATTATCAGGTCCAGCCCCCTGCACCATGCAGGAAAGATAACTGGGGATTACGTGACACCAGCTAGTCTCCTTTTGAAGATAATGTTGAAATGTTTCACTTAGAAAGCATTGAGATGTTTTTGCTTTTCTAAATTCCCCCTCCCCTTCATTTCTGCAGCTTATTCTATTCACAAATGAATACACATAACCCCCATAAAACCACAGTTTATTAATAAGTTGACTCTTTGCTAAAAGCATTTACCCCAGCACTACTTATATGTGTACCATATTTGTGCAAATGTCCATGCTGGTAAAAGACTATTTTATTTTGTATTTCCTATATTTCAGTTCCTTTGGAGACAGTAGTACTTCTCAATAATATGTTATGATTTTTCTGTTTCTTTTTTTTAACAAGGGGGAAACAAAGCCCCTATTTTCTCTCATTTTCACATTCAGAAGCAGATGAACTCTTTAAGATGAAACTTTCAAAAGAATTCAGCCTCAAGCAGTCACTTGGCAAGAACATTTTCTGCCCAAATATTTAAATGTTCTCAAAGTTACCAACAAATGAAAATAGGTCTCGTTTAATGGAAAGCAACAGGAAACCTTAAATACAAGGAGTGCTGCCAGCTCTGCTTTGAATAGATTAATATTAATACATTAGTAAATATACATCCTTTCTCTATATTTCCCTAACATAAATGTAAATTGATTAACAACAAGAAAACAGGGAAATTAAGATACAAAATAGGAAGTAACAGTGTTTCTCTTTTGGGGGCTTGAACACTAATCCTGACTTGACTCACAAGGTTAAAACCATGATTGCAAATTTTTATGAAGAAGGAAGATCAGCACCAGAGCTATCTATAGAAGTTGCTGCAGGCCATGACTGAGAACCAGTGCAATTATGGGGAGAAGAGGCTGTCACCACAAGAACTGAAAGAGTTACAAAATAAGAGGCATTATCAAAAGGCAGATGTTTGTGATGGAGCCTAAGCCTGACAGGACAGACTGCTGCAGGACTGAGGGGGGATGACAGAGGTGTGGGAACCTCGGCTTTTAATCTGCAAAACATGAAGAAAGCTGCATGGGGAGAGAAATATTGGCTTTGCTCCCTCAAGCTTTATGCCTTTCACAAAGTGATGCTAAGCCAGGCATTCAAATATTGATAAAGCCCCCTCGCTCTTAAAAACAAAGATAACATCTGAAAATAATAAAGCAGATTTGGGGTTTTTTTGGTGAAGGGCCATCGATAGATGATGTTCAAGCCCTGTTTTTATGTGTTGATAACTTTGTGAGTATATTATATATAAAGCAGTTATTTGCTGCCTCTTTTAGTTGAACAACTTTTGAAGGGTCTTTCTTTCATTTCTATGAGAGTTTACAAATGCTAAAAAAATGTGATTATATTTTGTTACAAAATATAGTGCTGGGGCAGAGAGGTCACTGCTGGAAGATACTAATATCTAATTAAATTGTAATCAACGTGTTTTTTGACTCACCATGGGTTTTTTTCTGGTGCTTCTGAAAGAGAATCCACAGAAAAGCCCTCACATAATCCTATCAAAAGAAAAATACAGGCAACGTAGTCAAGATGCCTGACCTTTTGTATAGAGCTATTGTTTAAACCTTTACCGGTTCCCATTTTGATGAAGAGAAATTGTAGTAATATGGGGTAAAATAGAGCAAAGCAGCTATTCTGCATGAAAAATAGACCTTAAAAGTGCCTCTTTCCAAATTCTCCCACCTTCCTTTCCTAATCTACCCCCCCCCCACACACTCTTGCTTTTGCTGTCTCCACGGTAACAGCAACACTGGGATTTTGTTGCAGTGTGTTTTGAAAGCTGCCTTTACTCTGAGAACTTAACATTTGACAATTGTGTCTCTTCTCCTGGCTCTGTCAAACCAAGCTTGCTTCTGATGGCAGAAGAAATCAGCTGGAGAATCTCATTGCGACTGAAAGACTGTTCAGCTAAATGCACGCACACGCCAAAGAGCAACTTCCCTTATATGTTGCTGTTTCCTTTTGATTGCAAATGGTTTCTGACAGCAGAAATTGAAATTATGTACCCACAGATTTCTTTGGACCCAGGGCTACCAGCACAGCACATACATGTACAACAAGACAAAAATGCTCATTTCCAGTTGTTCTGAGGTACAGCTCATCAGTGCCACAGCAATAAAGTTTGACGCCTGGGCCAAAGACCATAGCAGCAGCCCAGCCTCACCCTGCATACAGATCCGGGGGCACATGCCCCACCCATGCTTGCCCAGGACTGCATGCAGTGGCAGGAGCTGCCCTCCCCCATCCCTGTGCCCCCCCCCATGAGCCACTTCTAGCTCCATCCCTTGTCTTGCCCCGGCTGGGCGGCACCTGTTGGCACCCTTTCACTTTGGTGCCTGGGGTGGTTATTCCACTCGCCACCACCCCACCCCCTTGCGACGGCATGCTACGGCATTGCAGCTCATCCATTAACTTCATTGAGGTTTCACAACTTGTACAGCACAAAAGGACTTCATGTTCATGCCACATATATATTCGGGACCCAAACTCTGCCATCCAACTAGCTACAGCTAATTCCCATTGACTCCACAGTTTGGTCTCATGTTACTATATGCTGAGAGATTTTTTTTTTTTTCCAGAGGGTCTGAAATCCTCCTTTGCACAACAAAACAGTGTAAGGAGCACAAAGAGTGAGACCATATCTGTCCATTTGTTTTAATGTCTAGGGTCTTGATCCTAGGTGCAGGGAAACCTGAGTATTTATTAGTTTTAATAAGCTCTGAGGGTCATCTTTACTTCACTATTTGTGCTTAGCATTTTGCTGAAGTTCCTGGTAAAGAAGGGTCTCCTATTATTAGACTGCCCGCCAATCAATAGAGGCAGAAATCCACCAATCTTCATTTTTTGAATATTCTTTGAGGACTAAATGAGCACAAAGTGTGCTCCCCCCAATCCAGTATTTATCTCTTGTTGAGATAAATACAGCCCTTGTTCAGGGCTTCTCTTCATTTCATTGTTCACCATTCTTGTGTGGGGTTTCATTGTCTTCAGTCCTTTTACTGTAGTTTACTTCATTTTAAAGAAGAGTTAAAGCTGAACTTTATGTAGTGGTGATAGGTGCATACTAAGCATTTCTGAAATTTAGGAAAGTTTTAATCTGCATCTGAATATGATTGATAGGACTTCTCTCTATAGTAATCTAAGCCTGAACACTGGATTTTAACAGCCTTAGTCGTGGGAGTTAGGAATCTCAGTCCAAGTTTTTTTGTTTGAGACCATCTATAATTATGATATTTTTCCATTTGTCATTTCTATATCACTTTTCATTCTGAAAGGCCTCCAAAAATTTTACAGCTACATATACACAGCTATATACACATACTGAAATGCCTTCAGAGGGTGGAGGTTGGCACACAGCAGACCAATGAAAAACACATTGCACAACAGGAGAAGGAAAGACAAATTTTGGTCAAGGACACAGGAACAAACCCAGCTGATAGTAAAATCACCACTCTTTAATGTCCATGCAGAGCAGGCGGGACCACTGAAAGACCACTGCATAGTAAATGTCATGGCATTCAGTTTATCTGCTTTTTATCTACTGTTTAAATATTTCCAATTACGCAAACCCCTTCTAATATATTCATAATCAGCATGGGCAGGCCTTTTTTTTGTCAGCATGGAACATTGAAAGCATTTTAAGGATTTATCAGCAGCCATTTTCTGTTTTACCACAATACCTATATGCCTTCTTATATTAGATATTATTCATATAAGTATCTCTCCACACTAATATGAACCCCTCCCCCCCCCCAAATAACCCATTGCCCTTCAAATTCCTCATTTCCCACTCTTACTATTATAAAGAGAAAATTGAGTGGCCAAGAAAGGTGGATTTAAATCTCCTGCTTATTTACATGGAGGTTGGGGAAGGGCATTTTACTATGTCTATTTTTTTCTGTATTCCGCATCCTCTGTATTCTCTCTACTCCATTTTTATTATGTCTCTCTTCTACATCTTATTTTTAAATAGATTGTAAAGCTTTTCAAGTTAAGTACAGTCCCTTACTTTATGGACCTCCCTTGTCTGGGGAGGAGTGGTCGGCAACCCTGACAAAGTCTCTTGGCATAACTGCATCACAAAACTCATACAGATGTACACACACACATACACACACACACATATATGATGTTTTGTGTGTGTGTGTGTGTGTGTATACACACACACACACACGGACATAGTCAATATATAGATGTCACATGTCATATACACATATATGTCATATGTCATATGTCAATATACATATATGTCATATGTCATATACATTTTTATACATACACGCACATAGTCTATATATAGACTATGAGTGTGCGTGCGTGTATGTGTATAATATATGTATATGACAGTATGCTAAAATATTTTACCACAAACCATCACTAATATATGTATCACAAACCATCATATATATATTTCCCATACTATATTTGAATTTAATTTAGACTGTTACAAGTGAAAACATTGGAAAGAAAGTTGTATCCTTAGCTTAAAATCTGTATAATATGCAAAACAGTATAAAACAGTGAGAGAAAAGTAAATTCAGATAACCATGTGGTCCATCAGGAAGCAGTTAGATTGTCAGTGGGAATCCAGTGAGCAGGGTGTACAGCATGAAACAGAGAAGAAAGGCTTTAAAAAAACCTGCAGCCACTGCATTTGACTTTCTAATAAAGTCAGACACAGAGGAAAGCAAGGATGAAAATGAGAAAAGGGCGCACTTGTGATTCAGTCATTCTTTCTGTCACTGCCTTTATGGCTTTTCAGCAGGGCACAAAAGGCCAATCCACTAGAATATGAATCAGATACAGTCAAGGCCCTACTGAATAAGTAGGAGGCCTCAGACCTCCCTGTTTAGGTCCTAATAGCTTTTTCCACCTCAATAACCTCTCACTGTAAAAAAACAAAACAATAACAAAACAAAAAACAAAAACAAAAACAAAAAGCAATTTGATTTTTTTTCCCCTTCAGATGCTCTTGTGGGGAATGGGGTCTTTGGATAATTATGAAAGATTTAAAGAGCCCATGGAGCAGGTTCCCTCCCAAACCCTTTTGAAATCAGTTTTGTTCCTGTCATCTGGACTTCTGTTTTAAACATGCAACATTGTTACCAGGTTACAGATAGAAAGACATAGACAGACAGCAGAGAAAAGTGGTAAAGTGAAAAGAGAATTGAAAAGTTGAGCACTTTCCACACTAATTAAATGACTCAAACTCTCTAGGAGAGATGTGAGTCAGGGTGCTCTATTATTGTCTTGCATAGAAATGGAAAGGATCACTATGCTATGCCACCCTGCTCCAAACAATCACATTGAAAACACCCTTAACTATTTCATTTGCAATCCAGGACCGTTTTCCTAGTATTTCAGAAGGTATTCTGAAGTTTCACTTCTGTCAGTTTTTGCAACAGGACATATATTCTAAGCAACAGGTGATTTAAGGTCACACTGTTGTCTGATACTTCTACTGTTTTTCACTTGCCTCACTAATCATAGTGGGGCAAGTGAAAAATAGTAGAAATATCAGAATTAACATGGAATTATGTGCCCATAGCTACATATATCAATATGTAGCTATGGGCACATAATTCCATGTTCTTTGAACTATTCTGCTGATTGTTGGGGGTTTGGTTCTTCATAGCTGTATTCCTGCACTAAATGGACTGTGCAAGTTTTCATTACCTATGTGTTTCCAATATTATGGTTAATGAGAAAGTGCCTTTCCTTCCCCTCCTATGTTGAATTATGCAAGAAGCAGAGACAATGCCAAACCAAAGGAATGGCCTACTTCAAGGGAATGTACTAGCACATATAGTACTTAACATCTATACAACTGATCAACCATTCACCCAGGCATGAAAAGTTTTATTTATGTAGATGATTTGTGTACCAACAACCAGGATCAGAACTTCACCCAGGTCAAGGCCATGCTGACATAAGCAATCAACACCCTGCCTCTCTGCTTCTCCAGGGTGTGCTTCCCCTTTAACACAAACCTCAGGACGTCTCTACCTTATCAACACCAATTGTGGTCCTACAGACCCTAAATATTACCTCTTTGCCTTAACTATGCCTCAGGAGTTATAACTGTGGCCTCCAGCTCTCCCCATAGCCACACCAATGTTTCTCAGGTTTCCTATACTTGGCCTTCCTTCTATCCTATACTAGGCCTCTGACCCTTCCTTCACTTCCCCAAGTCCCTTACTCTGGAAAATATGCTGCCTCTAAACTGATGGTTTTCCACCCACTCAGCTCCCTGTGCCCTCACCTGGCAGATCTCAATGTATTGACTACCCCTCAGGCAGCACCTGTGGCCTCCAAACTACCCCTGCAGCAACAAGCCAAGTCTCTTGTCAAAACAAAATGTTAACACAAGTAAACTGCTTCAAGCTAAAACTCAGACCCTGCTTCAGGGCTTGTATTGCTGAAAAACTTTTCCCTATTGGCTGCCTCTCCCCCAGCCTCCATATCACCTGTTTGGGTCTGCAGCCTCTCTTTTAGCAGCCTGTGTTTTCAGAAACTCCTTCCTTTGCAGAACTCTGGGCCAAAGTGCTTTCTCTGACACCAGAACCAGGGTTTATACATCCTTCCTGTCAGATGCCCCCCTGACCAGTTTCAGGTTGGTCTTCCTGGCTTAATGGGCAGCCATCCCTTACTTGCTGCTGCTTGCCTACCAGCTCTGCATGCTCCCTTTTGACTACTTCTATGGGCTCTGCTTATTGGAGAATGGATTGCTCCTAACTAGTCAGTTATAATTCTGGGGCTCCTGTCTTTATGTTTCTTCAGCTGCTTCCTTTGCAGCTGGACCTCAATCAGCTACTTATGCCAAATTGCAAGTTTTACCCTGCTGCCTTTCTCCTCTTAAAGTAACAGGAATCCCTGGCTCCCTGTTACAGGGGCCAATCCAAAAACATTACAAACTACTGCACTTGAACTGTGTTATTTGGCAGTTTAATACTCATGTCCAGTTTGAAAAAGATTGCCACATGGAAAAAAAGCTAAACAATGCATGCCACAAAATTTGCAGGTGCATCACAGGGTGCCTTAAGCCAATGAATGTCAATAGTCTCCACCTAGTTGCCAGAATTGCCCCACCAGACATAAGGAGAGCAGTGGCAAATAAAATAGAATACACCTAGAAGATCAAAGACAAGAAACACCCACTACATGGCCACACTGCTGCTCACAGTAGATTAAAATCATAGAAAATTATTTTCTCTACAACTCACCCACTGAATGAAGCCCCAACAGCTACATGAATATAAATGTAGCAATCATGACCAGAGATTGCCCAGGAGGGAATCAGAATGAATACCAAAACAGCTGAACATTTCCCTGCAGGTGCAGAGACTGACTAGCCAACACAGAGAATCTTGAATCGCCTTGGAACAGGGTCAGTAAGACCAAAGTTAACATGTAACTCTAGGGATACTCCAGTGATGCAAACACAATGGCTGGAGACAGACATTAGATATAAACCAGTTTAAGTAATCAGAAAACGGTTTAAACTTGTAACAGAACAGATGTTCAGTGCACATAAACCAGTTTGAAAATGCCTGAAACCGGTGTGAGATAAACCTGGTTGAATGTAGTATCAGACTTAACTGATTTGGGTCAAACAAGTTTATGCAATGTCTGCCTCAGACCCCTTGCTGGTTTAAGTTAAATCAGACTCAACCAGCATCCCAGCATACTCTCCAGGCTAGGCAGGGCTCTCTGCTCCACAGCAGGGCAGGCCGCTCTCCTCTGCTCCCTGGCTGCAGCTCGGCAGAGACTGCAAGCATCTGCCTGATTTCCCCTACTACCTCCCCTCCCCACTCCCTGCTTACACAGGCACCTCTCAGCATTAGCTAGTAGACCACATGCTGGCTACAGTTGATCTGTGCTGTGGGAGATGGGACAAAGGCAGAATCAACAGATAGATGGTAATTTCCCTGTGCTGTTTCCTTAATGGGATGATAATCACTGAGTTAGGGGTGATAAGCACTATGTTATCAATTCCCTGGTGTGCTGGTAAGAAGCGGGATGTGCGGGGAGAGACACTCCTCCCTAATCAGAGCTTCCTGCTGGGATCTGGCCATGCCCCCTTCAGTTCAGCACTATTGAAGTGAGGGAGGGCTGCTGCTTTAGACCGCCCCCTACCCCCCCACCCCCAGCTTCTAGCCTGAGCCACTGCAAGCACGTGCCTGCATTTCTGGGATGTCTGTACAGTTACAAACTGATTCAGCCTAGCCAGATTAGACTAACCTGCAAAGTTTTAATCAATTCATGATCCAACTTTTTGAATGTCTGTTCCTAGCCAATGTGTGAATCTGGAGGAAACTTTCAGAATACATTCCATATATCGGCCTGCCCACATATGGGGGGGACTATGTATTAATGAGGACTTTGCTAAAACTACAGATCAAGCAAGATTAAATGCCCATTTTTGGACTGAAATTTAAACATGGTTACAGGATATGGGAAGAAGATCTACCAACAAAAATCCCATATTTCCTTTAGTTTTGCAAACTGAACCTTTAAACTTCTCTCCCAGCTGCAGGTTGTCATGAAATAGTTTCCCATAACCTATGAAATACTACATTTCTCAATTCTATTCCTATTTACATAATAGATGCTGTGAGGAAGGCACAAAAGAAAAAAATAGATTTCAGTCAATTTTCTCCCAAGAAATTCCTTCCTGGGGAGAAAAAATAATCATCCCTGAACCCTAAAACATAAAAACATAGTTTCTGTATTAAAACTACAAGGAGAGACATCTGTTTAATCAGATAAAATGAGATTTCTCTCTCATGGGCAAGTATTTACATTATTGAAGAGGAAAGCAGAAAGCCACTCAGCTTACCTCTTCCTCCACCCAGCAAGTGGCAGGGAGAGATTCCTGGAAAGGGTAGGGAAAGTCCCTGTATTACCTAGTAAGTCTTCTCCCATTTCCTTCTGTGCACTCTTCCTTAACTACAGTTTAATCAAGTTTCCTACATGGATGGGTAAATATGGAATGCTATTGTAGCCATGGTGTCCAGGAAATATGTGAGATGCAAGGGTTTTCTTGATGATGATATCTTTTATTGGACTAACTGTATGGTTGAAACACGTTAGACAAGCTTTCAGGGTCAAAGTGCCCTTCTTCAGATCTGAGAAAGAGGTCAATAAAAGATCACCAACAAAACCTTGCTACTTGCATGAGACTGGTGGGAAAGTATTTTTGTAGCCATGGCTTTTACAAACATAGCTAATAAATTACAAACACTAGCTAATAAATGATGTAAGGTAAGGGAACAGATATTTTTATCCCTATTATGCTGAAAGAGAAACACAAAGAAGGTTAGATAATTAGATCAAGGCCATAACAGAATGTCAGAGTCACTAATGCATAAATCCTTTGATAGAACAAAGCTTTTATATTTAGAGCTTTTATATTTTTGTATTGCCAAAGATTTAGTGGATTGGTTAGGAGAGTAGGTTCAGCTTCAAGGTTAAACAGATAGAAATTTTTAGAAACTAGAGAAACCATACCTAAAGATATTGACTGATTTTTACTGGTGGTGTTTATGGTTATATAATATACTTCTGGTACTTCAAAAAAATATAGCTAACAATCTATCTCCTTAAAAACAGATTTGAGTGTTTGTTGAAGACAAAACTGTCTTGACTTGTGGCTTCAGCTAATGGTACCTCCTAGTGAATAAATCAGATTTTTAGGCAAAACTTATTTTACCTCCTCAAATTGTTTATTATAGGGCACCTTATATAAAATTAAAAATAAATAGTTTCAGATATGTTATATTTTATTGATGTGCCACAGTGTAGTGTAAAATAAAACAAATCTTTGACAGCATACAGTGGCCTTGGGTGGAAGGAGATAATATGCTGTTTGGACAAGGTAGATTAAGTTGCTTGACAAAATATATTTTTGGACAGCAAGGATATGGATTAAGGTGATTTATGCAAGATGAGAGTCTAATCAGTTTACTTTATTTCTACCAGCCAACAATGACAACCACAAATACAAAACAGACTGATAGATTTGAATCAAGAGCATTCTGCAGCATCATTCCTATGTTCATTATCTGAAGTAGACAGAACCTTTACAACCCCCACACTCTATTCCTATCAAAACAGCCTCCTCCCCTGCCACACACACACACACACACATACACACACAAAGGCCCACAATAATTAAGCAAAATTAAAATAAAGAACTTAAAAAAAATATATAGTCCCATTTCACTGGGACTACTCATGTGCTCAGTGTTACTTACATTCATGTCTGGATTGCAACATATTACTGGTAAACTCATTTTACATCTGTGTAAACTGAAGCTTAATTATTTTTTCATGGTTGCACCCAGTAAGGGTGAAGTTACATGCTACGCTTAGACCATATTAAATCTGTGGAATATTAAAAAGTGTTAAAAGTTATAGCATATTCAGCATGTCTACACAAAATGCTTCAAACACAGTAGAGTAATTCTACTACACATTAGCAGGACAGGCAAAACCTGTGCTAATGTGCTAATGTGCAGTACAATTAGTCTACTGCAAATTAGTCATCAAAAAAGCATGTGCTGGTACTAGTGCACAGTAGCGCCAATTATGACACAGTAAGGTACTAAACTGAATGTGCCATAAATAATTACAGTACATAATGTGTAGATGCATCCACTGTGAGCAGTCACATGTTAAGGGTTAATACCATTTCTTGCCTGCATTTCTTGCCTGCATTTTTTGCCTGTTCTGATGTGCGACTACAGACCTGGCAAGCAGGGCTCTATTCCTGCTTGGGGGTGGGGGTAGGGAAGGTAAGGGGAGAAGAGATGGGTCTAGGAGAAGTGCATGTTGGGATGTTGGAGGATTGTGAATTGCTCATATTATTTCTGTGGAAGAAACGTAAGTTACCCTAATGTGATTTAGGTAGCATGTCCCAGAGTTAACACTTACCTGAAGTGACAGAACATTGAGATGCTCAGAGGACACTTAGCATGGATAAGTACAGACAGTCAAAAAGCCTGAGACTGAACTGATTCAATCTTTGCAGGTTAGTCTAAACTGCAGAGATTAAACTGAAACAGAAGTGAACAGACATTTATCTTTGTTTTAGGAAATGCAGCCACATGCCTGTAGTGACTCAAGCCAGAAGCCATGGGGAGCTACAGTACAGCTCTCTGGCAAGTAGCCAGCAAGGGCTGTGTGTCTGCTTCCTCTTCCTGTTGCCCAAAAGACCTTTGGGATTTGCAGTCCAAAATTACAACAATCGGACTCTGCAGGTTTGCTCATCACTTCCTCTTCCTGCTTCCAGGTGCCTCTGGGATTTTCAGTCCAGAGTTGCAGCCAGCAGTAAGTTTGAGCAGGGGAAGGGATGTTTAACCCTTTTGCCTGACCCAGACCCAGCCGGGGTTTGTCTGGGGGAGGAAGTCCCCCACCTCCCTGCAGACTAGGCTGCATCCTCAGCAGGACTTGGCACCCCCTCCCCACCTGGAAGCCAGCTCTCACTGCTCCAACTAGGAAGCAGAGGTGCAGAGCCAGCTTTGCTCTCTGAGGCAGGCAGCACAGATCAACCCAGGGCTGCAGAGCATGCTGGGATACTGGGGGACTGTGGTTTAACTTGAAGCAGGAAGGGATCTGGGATAGAAGTTTTATAAACTGGCTTGACCCAAATCAGTTAAGTCTGATACTACATTCAACCAGGTTCATCTTAAACCAGTTTCAGCCATTTTCAAACTGATTAATGTGCACTGAACTTCTGTTCTGTTACAGGTTTAAACCAGGTCCTGATCCCTTAAACCAGGTAATGTGTAACTTCTGTCCCTAGCCCATGGGTTAATATGCTTTAATGTTTATGTTTTATGTGCCTTTAGTATGACCTAAGTGTAAAGTGAAACTGCACTCAAAGTCTGAGTGACAGTTAGGAACAGAAACTTTCTTCTAGAAACAGAATGTTTCTTTAAAAAAATATTTGTCTGCCCTAGAAAACTGAAGGACAGATTCTAATTTCCTTTTGCAGTTTACAGCAATTCTTCAGTTTTAGATTTAAAATTCCTCAAAACAATCAAAGAAACAAAAGAGATAGAATTTAGACTTATTAACCTTTGTTTTACCAGCAGCATATATATGTTTCACCAGAGCAACATGATTCACTTCCAAGACAAGTGTTACAAGAATATGTTCAGTTCCAAAAGTACTCATGCTAGGGTACTTCATTTCAATCTCTTATCATTTCCACCCAAATTTCACAGGAAAATCAGAACTTTTAAATAACAGTAGGAAAACACACCAATAAAACTTGTGAAATATCCTTATCCTACATTCATATCTCCCACACTTGTCCTACTTTAAAACTTGCCCTGTAGCACTGCCTAGAAAATAGTGCTTTGAAGGGCTGGCTTTAGGCATGGAAAATCATTGGTGTAGAATAACTATATATAAATAATTCTCCTAAGCTACCTGATATAGCCTCTAGCAATCTTTTTATTGAGTCTAAAAGAAGTATCATCCTTTGCAGTGAGGAAATATTGCAACATCTTATATACAGCATGTTCCATGCATAGCATATCCAACAGATTAACAATTTGTCTTTCTTTTGCTTAAATGTATAATAGCTTGGCTTCTCTCCCATACCCCATTTGTTTATCCCTGTCTCTGGACAGCTATGGATAATAATTTTGAGGTCTTATATTTTTGTTCTGAATTGTACAGTCTGCTAAATCATAAATATATATATCCATATTTCCCACAACATGCACATTGTCAGACAACTCAATCAAACTGAATAACACTATAAATCATAAAAGGCAAGTCTATCATATAAAAAATTCATAGGAACGTAGGATTACCACATCAGATCTGACAATTGACCCATGGAGCTTCGTAACTGATCTCCAATGATGATCAATACCTAATGCTTCATAATTGGGAAGGAAAAGAACAGAGAACATTAATAATGAACCTAAGCAATTGTGTAATTCTGTATACAGAGCAAAGTGAATGGAAAATCCCTTCTTGACATATGCTGACAATCAGGCTATGCGCTGAAGCATGAGATTTCATTACCCTTATCACTAGAGCTGGTAAAAAATACATACCCATTTTTTCTTATACATGTCTTTTTGGTCAAAATGAAAAGGTTATGGACAAAAATTAAATGTTAGTCAATGTGTTTATTTGTTTTATGAATGTGGAAGAAAAATATTTACCTTATTTTAAATGGTAATAAAGGAAGCAAAATGTTGTGGGGGAGGAGAGTTTTCATAAATATTTTCAAAACAAATGACAAAATAGTTTGAATATTTGAACAAAGAAATATGAATAGATCAAAAAAGTATATTCATTCTCTTTTAATTTTTGTATTTGCAGTATTCTTATCTTGTTTAGGCACCTCTCTCACTACCACCTTATTATGCATTGCTATGTTTATTATTAGCTGTATTACTCATCCCATGGAAAACCTCAGCTTCAACATTTGTTTTCTTTTCTGGATTGGGGGGATTGGAGTTCCAATTTATGCTGTATTTCTACATTTTAGAGCAAAAGTTGGAAATCTATGGTGTAACTATTTGATCTGGCCCACAGACATGGTGCTTTGGTAGCATTCAGCAGTGAAAAGCTTTGGCAGCAATTATTAGCATTTGCAAAAGCGTCAGCAATGACCAAACTGGATTAATCCAGCCCACAGCATTAAAAAGGCTGCCAACCACTGTTTTAGATGGCAACTATGATGTCAGTTCAGAGAATACCAGAGTCTTCTTGAAACAATGGGCCTTATGTGATATATAACTGAATTTCCAGCAAAACAATGTTTCCTAGATTTCATAGACACTAGGGCTGGAAGGGACCTTGGAAGTTCATTGAGTCCAGTCCCCTGCCCCAGGGGCAGAAAGTCAGCTGGGGTCAAAGGATCCCAGCAAGATAAACATCCAAATGTCTCTTAAAGGAGTCTAGAGTAGGTGCTTGCACCACCTCTGGTGGTAGTCTGTTGCAGGCCTTGGGGGCTCGGACAGTAAAGAAGTTATTCTATATTTCCAGCCTGAAATGGTCTTGGATGAGTTTGTGACCGTTTTACCGTGTCATCCCATGGTGTGCTCTGGTGAACAGGTGTTCTCCCAGGTCCTGATGTACCCTTTATATACTTGCAGGTAGCCACCAGGTCCCCCCTGAGCCTGTGCTTTTCCAGGCTGAAGAGTCCCATACCTCTCAGCTGCTCATCATAAGGCCTCTTTTCCTGCCCTTCAGTAAATTGAAATAAGCCTTTAGCCCCGTAGAATATAAACTGAAACAGTACTGAGTCAATTCTACGAGCTTTGTGAGGTCTACCCATACTTTACATTCACTGAATCAGTATTATTTAAGGTTAGAAGAGAATGTACAGAAAGCAAAAAACTCATTAGTAAATATTTTCAGAAATGGTTTCATGAATACATGTACTGAGATCAGTAATTCTCCAGTTGTTTTCATCACATTATTTGTATTGATGAATATACACACACTGATTCTATAGGTTATGATTTCTAGCCTAAATGTTACTTCACTTGAGAATCTTTCTGAAGTTCATTTACTTGCTATTCACCTTTTATGCTTATCCTATTTAAAACCTTCTAATGCAGTATCCAAACAAGACCATATCACTAAGATAACCAGATACATCTTGAATTATTATTACTGCATCATTTAATACTGTAGAATTTTCCATAGTTTGAGTAAATAATCTCAACCAATTTAATGAACAGCAAGAGATTTAAAAAATAATAAACTTTGTGAAAAAAAAGTTTGCAAACAATCACTGATAAAAAACGGAAATAAAATTCAGAATATTCTTCATAATGAATAATTTAACTGATTTTACCTGCAATTTATTATGTAACAGGTTTTAATGTTTAAAGACAACCGTGCTAGTCATGTCTGATTTAAACACCGTTTATCAACAAAGAATACATTGACAATTGTCCTTTGCTTGATAAATGAATCAACATAATGAGGGGTTGCAAAAGCAGAAGAGCAGTCATTTATCACTAACAGAACATACTGTGTGTGAGAGAGTGATAACTTGACCCTAAACCATCTCAGTTTCATAGGCACTTGTGTTAAAGAAAATTTTAAAGAAGTGGTAGTAGTAGTAATGATGAGCACAATGATAGCACAAATAAACAATGACAACAATTTAATGTAATAATTTAAACATCCTCATCAATAAACATCCTCATCAATAAATTAAGTGACTTGGCATTGATGCCTACACAGTTGGATGGGTAAAAAATTGGCTGATGGGGCGCACCCAGAGAGTAGTGGCGGATGGGTTGTACTCAACCTGGCGAGATGTGAGCAGTGGGGTACCCGAGGGCTCGGTCCTTGGGCCTGTACTGTTTAACATCTTCATCAGTGACTTGGACAAGGGGGTAGAAAGCACGCTATCCAAGTTTGCTGATGACACTAAGATGTGGGGCAAGGTGGACACACTTGAAGGGAGAGAGAGGCTGCAACTAGATTTAGACAGACTACAGAAGTGGACAGATGAGAATAGGATGGGGTTCAATGTAGAGAAATGCAGGGTGCTTCACCTTGGGAGAAGAAATCCACAGCATACATACAGGCTGGGGAGTTCCCTTCTTGAAAGCACAGAGGCAGAAAGGGATCTTGGAGTCATTACTGACTCCAACATGAGCATGTGCCGCCAATGCCAGATCGCAGCCAGCAAGGGTAGCCATACCTTGTCATGCATCCAAAGGTGCATCTCAAGCCGGTCCAGAGACATGATACTCCCCCTCTATGTGACTTTGGTCAGACCACAGTTGGAATACTGTGTCCAGTACTGGGCACCGCACTTCAAAAGGGATATGGCCAGCCTGGACAGGGTTCAGAGGAGGGCCACCCGCTTGGTGAGAGGGCAGCAGGACAGGCCCTATGAGGAGAGACTGAGGGACCTGAACCTGTTCAGCCTCAGCAATTGGAGGCTGAGGGGGGACCTGGTGGCTGCCTACAAACTCATCAGGGGAGATCAACAGCAAATAGGTAGAGCCCTTTTCTTCCCAGCACCACCTGGGGTGACAAGGAACAATGGTAATAAGCTGATGGAGAATAGGTTTAGGTTAGAGATCAGAAGGCAATATTTTACAGTTAGGGTGGCCAAAATCTGGAACCAACTTCCCAGGGAAGTGGTCCTCACTCCTGCTTTGGGAAAATTCAAAAGGAGGTTGGGTGATCACCTGTCTGGGGTCTTGTGAACCCAGCATTCATTCCTGCCTGTGGCAGGGGGTCAGGCTAGATGATCTGTTCAGGTCCCTCCTGACCCTAGCTACTATGAAACTATGAAACTATTGTTAAAATTCAAATTCATTATGATAGACGTCATACTCTTTAAAACAAGAGAGTTGTTCATAGAGACGCCTGAACTCTATCTGGATGTCACAGAATGTAGCACTTGAAACACCCACAGGATCCAGGTGATGCTTATGGTATCGAAAACACAATTCTCGACTTCTGGATAACAACTGCTCCACCACAGTACCAACCCTCACACCTGCAAAGGCGTTTAAACACAATTATAATGCCCTGTGTGTATTTGGTTCAATTTCAATATGGCTTAGAGTTCTAAGTTAGATTTTAAATATTCAGGGACAGGTTTTGTACAGCACCGCATGATCTTAAACTATTCTTCTTTCTTTTGAATTCCTATAAGGATGAGTAGCATCCCCACTGTAAGATAAAGAAGCACATTTTTTAAAATGTATAAGGCATCCTTAAAGGCTGCTTGTGAGAGAATCTCCACATGTAGAGCAGTATCAGCAGACCTCTTTTATAGCTGATATACCCAGGGGGTGAACTGGCATGGTTGCACTCCTTTTCCGTCCACATAATGGGACTTTTTTGAAGTTGTTCAGTCAGGTAATGTTCCAGTCCTTCTCCACTGGGATGGGCAAACCATGACATGGGAGTATCAGCTGGGGACTTTTTGTATGGTCTCTTGTAGGTTTGTAATTAAAGTTGGTCATTTTTTTTTTCTGTTTGAAAAATTGGGGTTGTCAAAAAGGTATTCTTTTTTTTTTCTGAGACAATTTGAATTCAGAGTGGATTTTTTTTCTATTTTCATGCAAAATTTTAAAATAACATCTTTGAAATTCTAATTTTGGTTTCCAATAGTTTTAAAAATTCAGATTTGGGGTTTATTCCCCTTTTTTGTCCACTCCTCTCCCCTCTCCTCTCCTTTTCTATAATGTTGAAACTTCTTAACTTTTGATAAGTTTCGAGTTACCAAACAAAATTAGAAGCGGTAGTCTTCTGGCACTTAGCTTCCTTCTTAGGTTCATAGGAAATAAGAGCTGGAAGGGATATCACAAGGTCATTTAGTCTAGGCCCCTGCTTAAGGCAGGATCATCCCTGAATAAATCATCCTAATCAAGTGTTTATCTAACCAGCTCTTGGAAAATATCCAGGGATGGAGAGTCCACAACTTTTCTAGGTAGCCTCCATGCTTGACCACCCTCATAGTCAGAAAGTTCCTCCTAATCTCCAACCTAAATTTCCTATTTTTTTTTCTTTTCAGCTAAGATTAGACTGTAATAGTCACAAACTCACATATGACACTAGGAATAAAAGTATGAAACTTCATTTACTCATTTACACCTCACCTTATGAAACACTTTAAGATAGAGATTTAAGTTAAAACTACTGTTCCTTAAAAGGACTTAGACAATAGATTAATCAGTAACAGTGATGAGGTTCTGTGTACCATATTGTATAACCATTTCAAGAAATAAGTGCTCACGTAACCACAACTGAATCAGTATATCATAGATGTAAATCACACTACTGGAAAAACCAAGATCTAATCCTTACCAAGGAACATATCTGTGTAAAGTTACAGAATGTATGTGTGTGTAAGAGAGTGTGCTTTTCAGACTGAAGCAATCTTGGGAGCAGTTAAGATAACTGTTAAAAAAAAAAAAGGCTCTCACTTTCTTGCTTAGCATATTAGTTTGATGATAACTCTTAGATGCTTGAGGTCAAGGTGGATGCTGTAGTGGAAAAATAAAGGGATAATATAGCCATAAAATTAGAATGGCAATCATGAAACACAATACAGCTTGCATATTAATATAGACACATATTAGCCCATCACAAAAATTAACATTTTTCAGTTGGAGGGAAAAGTACCTCTTTCTGGCCTATATTCTAAAGCTTCAAGATAAACATCATAAATGGAGAACACCATTTTTAATTTTGATTTCTCTCGAGTGAGACATTAATGCAAATATTTATAAACTCCAAAGAATACCTAGCCTGGGGGGAGAGAATCTTTAGGTATCAGTGAATTTGTACTCTAAGGTCTTATAGGAACTACGTGAGGAACTCCATTAATATATATATATTTTTTTTTAACAAGACTTGGAACAGTAGGGAAATTCCAAAGGACTGGATGATTACAAATGCAGTAAAAAAAAAGGGGGTGAAAAGATGACTCAGGGAACTATAGATGTTAGCCTGACATTAATTGTGGCAAAAATGATGGAATGGTTAATTTGGGCTGCTATCAATAAATCATTAGAAGCTGAAACTATAATTAATGCCAGCCAACATGGTTCCATGACATGGGGGTCTTGTCAAACAAACATTAACTTTTTTCAAGAGGGTTACAGGCCTGGTTGACAAAGGCAAATGTGTTGGTATAGCATACTTGAATCCCTCCAGGAAATTTTTCTTAGAAGTACATAACATTTTGATTTAGAAAAAAAAAAAGCTGTCATCCTATGGAATTAACAGGGCACACAATAAATGGATAAAAATGAGCTCACTGGCAAATTTCAAAATATAGTCATTAGTGAGATATCAATGAAGAGAGCTGTTTCTGATGGGATCCTCCACAAAGTGGATTTTGATTTAATGATCTTTGATGTTTTTTACCAACACTGGTGAAAAAAAGTTTACAGATGACACAAAGATTTGTGGGGTTTCAAATAATGAGGAGGATAAATTGTTGCTGCACTGTGATCTGAATCACTAGGTTAAATGGTCACTATTCAATACAAATATATTTAGTACATCTGGGAACAAAGAATTCACAAAATATCTAAAGGATAGGAGCCTTTTTTGAAACAGTGACTCATAGGAGGGGTTAGGAGGTCATTATAGAGAGGTAAACTGATTCTTGGATTTAATTAAATTAGAAGTGGGAAAGTGATCTTGTCTCTCTACAGAGAATTACTAAATCCATTACCAGAATCCTATGTCCAATTTTGGTACTCATGTATCAAGGAGGAGAACAAGAAAACATTATTAGAGGTCTAGAAAATATGATGTACAAGGAAAGGTTTTAAGAAGTGGGGTTATTTAGTCAGAAGAAGGGAAATCTGGGAGGGGATTTGGTAACAGTCTCCAGATAACAAAAGGCTGGTTATAAAGAAAATGGTGATAGATTGTTCTCTGTGGCTGTTGGGGATAGGACACGGAGTAACATGCAACAAAGGACATGTCCAGTATTAGAAAGAAGATTATAATGATGAGGACAGTTAAGAATTAGAATTAATTTTCTAGAGAGTCTCCATCCTTTGAAATTTTTAGAAGTGTTGGGCAAGCACCTCTCTGTATTGGTTTAGACAGGGATGATCTTGCCTTGAGAAGGAGGTTGGTTTAAATGACCTGAGGTCTCTTCCAGCCCTATTTTAATATGATTCTATGATCTGATACAATACTAGAGACAATTTAATACCTTAACCATTTAACATTGTTCAAAGACCATTTTTGATCTGAAGAATGTTACTGTAATATACACAAGAAGATAAACTCACACTAGAAGACATTGTGTGATTGCATCAGTAACAGTTTTAAGTAGAGATGACTGAAACCAATCAAACTCCTATAAATTTTTGTTCTGTTCCTGATAATCAGATACAAATTCTTGCATCCAAATTTGACCCTGAGGTTAATTTGGGGGTTGAAATTTACTATAATTTGTGTTTCTTGTTCAGGTGTAATTAAAATAATCTGGGAATAACATTACGCTGACATTTTGATGGAAAATACTGAAGGACACATAAAAATGCTGATTTCACTAAAGTTCTACTCTTTTGAGAATAAGAATTTGGAAAAAGAACTTTCTGTGAGAGAACTTCACTGCCTTGTTCTCATACCTGATCCTTGACATTAACCAGGTTCAGTTCTACCTCACTCTTCAATCGTGATACTTCCATGTAGATTTAACTGTATAGTACCATGCAGTAGAATTTCTTTAAATGCCCATTGAGCTAGCTTGTTTAAAATCAGTTTGGGTTCATTGTGGCCTTTCCTATCCAACTCTTCTTTTGGATGAAGATGATAGAACGGCTTGGCATTAAATATGCATAGATCATAAGAGACTGATTATTTCTTAATAATGTTTTAAAATATTAAGAGTTTAAGAAAAATGAAGAAGAAAAATATAAATTTAGGATTTTTAGATCGTCGTTTTTATCTTTACAATTCCTGGTTATTACGGGCATATCATTTTTACTTTTTTTCTGCTTAATAATTAAAGGTTTCCCTACAGCAACTTACATGTTTGTTGACATTCCTCTACCTATACAGGCCACAGAGTAATCCAGTGCAGTACAGGCTTTCTCTTTCTCTGTCGAGTTTCTGTATTGTTGACGCTTGTGACATTGAGATACAACAGTATACTTTTTTTAAGCCATTAGGTGGAGTTTTCAGACTCCAATTGAAAGAAAACTGGAAAGAATTTTATAGCCTTTGGCACATAAAGCAGCCAGAGAATCCTTGGCCAGTATGGCTTGGCTTTCCTCTGGCCGTCTCTCTTTTCACCGACTCTCTTTTCTTTACCTATTTTGTCTGTTACAACAAACAAGCTTTAATACAGAAGTAGAACACGAGGTAATATTTGGGGCAGGGAGGGTTTTCAAATAGTTTAATGTCCTTATCAAGTGAAAGGATATGTGATCATTGGGCATACACTGAACAATGTGTAAAGTAAGAAAATTTGCCAAGGGACTGCTTATTCTAAAGAAGGCAATAACAATGGAAGGATGCACTTTATAACATTTGAATGGGAAACATTAAGATGTGATTTGGGAATCTAAGGGGTGTCTGTGTCTATTTAGTCATAAATGGTGTACTAAGCAGTCCCGTTAAAAACTGGCTTCAAATGGAGGTTTGTAATTCAAGAGATTCATCTTAGATCATATCTTATCATATTGTGTCACTATCCTCCATAAAGTAGTTAATAAACACAAGAAAGCCAGAGATATATTTCCAACAGATATTATCCTGTTGAGGTGCTAATTAAGGGTTATAAACTGATCAGAGTATATCTATTTGAAGCCAGTGGTTTTCATGCAAATCTTCTCCTGCCCCTGCCCTTGCCCTCCCCCACCCCCCCCCCGCCCTCCACCATAAGGGAAGTAGGAAAGTAGCTTTTGTCAGTAGTAAGCACCACCACATCTGTATTTAAAAACTTAAATAACTTTAATATCTGAAGGGAACTTCAAACAAGAAAAGCATAATGATCTGTGACAATCAGGAAGGGTTATGTTTAATAACTCAGGGACTATCTCCCCTTGAATTCAATATGAATTAGGAATATTAGATAAAATGATATTGCATAAAAAGGCATGCATAAAGCTAGCAGGACATTTATGGTCACAGGATTCATAATTATAATGAACCAATGGCCTTAAAAAAGCTAACATATGCTGGACTGAGAGGAGTGATGTGAGCTGGAGCTATGTGGTTGGATTGCAGCCTCTTTGCTCAGACCTCTACTTGAGGTTGAATTTCACCAATATACATCCAAATTTTCACCTAGTTAGCTTAGTTTTATGCAGCTGGAATGGATTTTAGCCTTCTTTGGAATTCATGTGTCATGTATGGAAGCATTTAGTGGGCACATCTACATGAGATGCTTACTTCACATTAGCCTAATAACACTGTGCAGTAGTATGGTGGTTAAAAACCATGTTAATAGCCTACTGCCCAGTGTTATTAGGCTAATGTGCAGTAAGCATTACAAAACTGTGCACCAGCGCTACTGCGCAGTAATTAATCACTGACCAAAATCATCTTAACTCTAGATCTTGAATGATAGCAGAATATACCGTATTGATAACTGCAGCCTCTAAGGATTTGAAAGATAGAAGAATTTTGTCTGCATTACACAAGGAATATTCTTCCAGTACTTTCCATTTAAAATATAGGTAGAAATTTACAAGCTCTGAAATTATGATTTTTTTTTTAATATTGAAGGTTTTAAGTGATTACCATGGAAACTGTTTGCATCAGAATACTATTTTTCCCCCAAGCTATTTCAGTATCATTAAATCCTTGCTAATACTTTATTATTCACTATCTTTTAAGCCCATATGCATTTCAGTATCTAATTTACTTAACAAATTATGTCTGACAAAAGAAAAAAACTTATAGTACAATAAACAACACTATTAATTACTCTGTGGAGCAGGGAGCCACTGTGTTTGTCAGCAACATTATGCCTGGAAAATAATGGCACCCAGTAATTAAGTATGAATGTGTTCTATTATTAGGACATATATCCTTTTCTTAAATTTATTTATTCATTATAATAAAGGAAAGTGAAATTGCATGTATTATAGCTAAGGTCTTTATCCTACTAAAACAAAGCAGGGGGGAAAAAAGAAAGCATTCAGCCTGACAGTATATAAGAAACATATGTTCCTATGGCAACCAAAATGTCATTTGTTATATTTTACTCATTAGAGCATTGGAGGTGACTTTATGAAAGAAATGGGAAAAGTCCACTAAATTTAAGAAGGTCGTCAGATGAGAAATAATTTATAGAAGGTCAGTTTGTCAGTTATAGTTTATAGGCTACCCTTTATATTCCTTACTCACAAGATTAGTGCTCACCCACGCAAGTAGATTCACTGGACTACTTGCACGAGTGACTCCTACGGCAAGTACTTTCTGGCCAGATTTTGATCCAAATCCAGCATATTTTCATCATTTTCCCTCTCATTGATTACTATAGTAGGACAATCAGCTTCTAACTAGTGATGCTTTTGCTTGTTTGTCTTTATTTTTGTAGGGTACAAAATTAGCCTGTGGATAAACATGGAAAATTTACCTTTGAATCAGTCTAGATTTTGTGTTCTTTGCCTTCTTTGTGCAACAAAGAAAGGAAGACAGTTCTTTGGCAAGACAAAAGGAAAAATCACCATAACTTTCCATATTTTCAAAAGCCTCTGAGGCCTCATGAGTTTAATGTGCCATATCTTTGGTGAGTCATGTCATCCATATGCTTTACTGCTGACATACACCTGAATAATGCCATGTGCAGTGACATTTGGTTGGCCATATGATGCCCAATTAATGTCCAGAATTCTCTGGCTTTCATCTGAACTATTGCTATAGTTGCTGCACAGACCTACAACATACTGTTATGAGCCTTTTGAACTATGTGGACATACAGAAAGGACCTTCTGTGCTTACATTATAGCTCCTAAGCCTCTTGGTTCCTGAGAACCAACCCTAAAGAGCCAAAGTGAAGGAATAAGCAATTGTAATTTCCATATATATGGAATGTTTTAAAGCAAAATCTCTCTTTTCCATCTCACTTGTAATTATTTTATTCCATTTGGGTCTTTATGTGCTACCTTGGAACTTATGAACTGGACAAATATTTCTGCCTTAATGATATAACTAATCCTAATGCACACGGAATGCAGTATGTCAGGGTTATATTTTTTTTTAAAACAATAACTCAGTCACCAGCTGGCCAAAATGCTTTTGATGATAACAGCACTAGGTCTACTTTATAGGGTTTGTCTGAAAATATCCCTGCCTTGGTATAAAGTGCCCAACTGCTCTCTGCTGGGGTGTTTGGAGCAACACTTCATTTATAGAAGTAAAATTTTAATGACCTCTCTGGGCACAGAAGATTGGTTCAGTGATTAAGCTACATCTTCCAATTACACATACTTATGATTCAATAACTATTCTTCAAGTTTCTTTGTAGTACGGCATATGCACATATGTAACTGTTACCATGCTGTCTTTCAAGATTCTGTCTTCTCAACTGAGAGTGGTAGCTTCTGACCATGAATCAGACAACATGTTATAGGCGATGGATTTTTTGTTTTCTCCGAAACAAATTATTTGAACAGTTTTAATTCTTAACAGGAATCATAAAATTCTACAGCGTGAATGTGCATATGCATGTGCAAATGTGTATGTAGCAAAAGCACCACTAGCATTGATGCTACCAGAGCATTTCTGGGAGGATCTAAATGTGTGATGTTCTGTTTGTGGACTGTGTTTATAGCTTCATGAAATGGTTACAAATGCAATGGCTTCCCAATCAGTATATACTAGACTACTAAGCAGAGTTGATAAACATGTTCAATTTATGTTAAGTAATAAAATGTCATCTTTGTTTCAATAAGGTGGCTAATAAAATTATAGCATTTGTGAAAATAACTGTAAACACATGATTTCTTGACAAATGTGTTTTCATGCTTTACCTTGTTGCTTCATGCTACTGGAACTCAGCATTTAAGGATTTGTAAGAACATTTATTTTAAGATGCCCTTCCTTTTTTAGTAAGCCCCCTTCAAAAAAGCTAATTTATTAGTTCATATACAAATGTCTATAACTGAACTCAGTTGCCAGCTCACTGTTCAGCATGTGTTCCCAAACCTTTAAAGAAAATAAAAATATAGCACTGACAGGCTGCTACATGCTACAAGGAAAAAATGTTCCACATTTGGAATGCAACCATTTTATGAGCTGTGAATTATTTAACAAGGCATATAAAAAAAGACACTTGCTCTTTTTTTGTGCTTGTGTGGCAATGTCCTCATGTTTACTGCCCACACTGGGCACCACGAACATGTGGGAGCACTGACAAGTGTGAGTGTGTGTATTCCTGCAACTCACACTGTGTTCCCTACCCTCAGCTGGCAATGAAGAGGAGGAGATGGAGGAGGAGGATGCTAAGAGTGACTAAATTGATTAACCTGTTATGTTCCTCTCTGCTTGCATTCTCAAGCCCTGGCATTCCTAACCCCATTAAGTACTGAAACTAAGAGATTTTTTTTCCATGTAGATTAATGTTAAAAACACAGAGATCATCATGATCCTTCCATGAGGGTCAATCATATAACACTCTAATCTAGCAATTGATTTGTTTCATTTCAATGATTAGAATAAGATGTATAAGCAGGAGCCCTTAATTGCAAATGCCTTTTCTACAGTTACCAGAGGGACATCCTAAATACTATTAATTTTGTCATCCCCGTTGATCAGACTGTTGTAGCACAAAGGGAGCAGTAGTCCTTAAAATCATTAAGCTTTTGTTCACTACAGGATTTACACCCAGTTCTTCATCTGCTTGAGGGCCACATACTGCCAACGTGATTTTAGGGCTGCTGAGCAATGGATGGTTCCTGATTGCAGTCTGGCAGTAATCACAGTTAAAAGAATGTGATAACCATTCCAAATAATGGCAGCTGCCAGTGATCCCAAGGAGACATTATGGCAAAGGGACATCACTATGCTATCCCCGACTATGGCTACTATGCAGTTCCCCACCCCTTCATGACTGCTGGGAGAGGAGAACTGGGCAGTATGCAAGAATAGCATCTTTTAACTACCTTCCCAACCCTCCGAGTGAAAGCTGTTTTGGTTGATGAAAGTATTGAGTGTGGTGACACTTTGGTGGACTTGAAGCATAAATAATGCCTTGATATGGTGGCTTTGTAACATAACCCCCAGTTTCTGATAGCTAGATAGCTACATATGTATTCCCTTTCCTTCCGCAACTACTTCTGACTTTTTCTCTCCCTCTCTATTCCCTATAGATAAGTATAAGTGTATAATTATTGTGTTTTTATTGATTTTTACTGTTCTATATTACTGTTTTACTGATACTATATGATTTAGGCCTATGTATGTAAGTTAGCATAAGTCATGTCAAGTTTCCATTTTGTTTGTCAAGTCTTCATCTTGTGTCCCCTGGCTGGGCATACCCTATTGGAACTCTGTTGTAATTGTGTGACTCATGACCCTCTTCCCATGTAAACTGGTTCCAAGAGTGAATGGGTGATTGACAGACAATGGCAGTAGGTCAAAAAATAGCTCCCTGTGAATGACCGAACCATCAACTCAAAGACCCAACTATTACCCTGCATTGACCCTCCCTGGCTCAAGATTTGGAAGACAAAGACTGCTAACCATTACAGACAAAGGCTGCTCACCAGCGAACTCACCATTACAGACAACTGAAACTGCATGTCCTCACCTGGAACGACATTCACCAGGGACTGACTTTTGCTTGGGCCTGCCCCTATCACTAGGGTCATAGGAGGTGTCTGCCCCTATAAAAGGGGGCAGTGAAGACAGACCCAGTGGGAATGCCTTTTCCATCTGGACCAGACCAGCTCCATGGCACACTGCCTATCCACCCCAGAGGCCCTGCCAGTGACCCCCTCTGGACAACACCGAGCTGAAGGAGACCCCGACTGGCCATCGAGGATCAACTTTCAGCCTGGGATAGGTAGATATCACCTGCATACTTCCTCCCACAATTTGGACCCTCTTGAACTTCAGCCCCTGCACCAAGCCTCTTTTACCCCTACTGCCATTGTGTGTGCATGTGTGTGGGTGCAAAGGAACCAATAAAACATTGTGTCACCATCTCCTCTGTTCAAGAAAACCACTGTCATTTGCAACCCTGAGTTGGGTTGTGTTTTACTGAATCCTGGTTACTTCCCTATCTTAAATTCTGGTCTCTCTCTCTTTCTCTTGGCTCCAGCCCTACCCCGCCTTCTTTTCCTGATCTCCTCTCAATTCTGTCTCCCCTTTGCTGCCACCTTTCAGCCCTTTCTACCATTTCTGCCACCTTTAGCCTCCTGGCCCCACTCTCGCCATCCACCGCCTCCTTTCTGTGTCTCTCCACACCCCTTTCTGCCATTTCTGCCACTTTTCAGCCTCCCGCCCCCACTACTCCTGTCCACAGCCTCCTTCCTGTGTCTTTCTGTAGCCCTTTCCACCATTTCTGCCACTTTTAGCCTCCTGGCCAACACTCCTGCCATCTACAGCCTCCTTCCTATGTCTTTCTGCAGCCCTTCCCACCATTTCTGCCTCTTTTAGCCTCCTGGCCCTGCTCCTTCCTGCCTCCTGCCACCTCTGCCTGCTCCCTATCTCTCTCTGACCTTTCCTGCCCCTTCTCTCTCTCTCTGTTTTCCAGCTTTCCCAACAACCCTCTCTAGCCACACCCCCCGCTCCCCCTTGGAGCCCTCTGGCCTGCCACTGACTTCCCCACAGCTCCTCCAGGCTGCCCCACAGTTTTTCTGGTACCTGGAGCCCTTCTCCAGGTCCTGGCACCAGCAGCCCCTCCCCCTGTAGCTTCCTGAGCTCCCCGGCAGTCTCTCTCCAGCACCCATGGTTCCCTGAGCCAGCTCTCAATTCCCTCCACACCCTTTCTAGTTTCCCCCACACCCCCAGGCTCAGTTTCCTTCTCCCCACCTACCCTTTGGCTCCCCATGTAGCTCCAGGTTCGATCCCAGCCTCTCTGCCAGCTTCTCACTGGCATCACTCCCATGTTCTGCAGGCTTTGGGCATAGTCTTTTAATCAATTAACATCACTTAACCTTTAGTAACCTCAAACCTCAGTTCCCCAGCCAGCTTCTCTCTAGTCTAGTGGTTCTAATCCTGGTTCCAGCAACTTTCACTCCCTCTCACTTTAACCTTCCCCTGGGTATCCCAAGTACCCCAAGCACACACATCGTACCATCCAAGTTAGGAACTCACCTGTGTGTATGTGTAGGTGGGTGGTATGTTTGTGAACTGGTGAATTTATATATATAGTTGTCAATACCCACACACTCAGTACACACACATATATATATATATATATATATATATATATATTCACCAGTTCACAAACATACCACTCACCTACGTGTGTGTGTGTGTGTGTGTGTGTGTGTGTGTGTGTGTGATATATGAATTAGTGATCCGTGTATGTGTACTGAGTGTGTGGATATTGACAACTAAGTGTTGTCTAATTTTCAGTGTGTATAGTGTGTATGAGCTTGAATTGGTAATAGGTATGTGTGTGCCTAGGCTGGTAATTTTGGATGTGCCTGAGTTGGTATTGTGTGAGTGTATGTGCCTAGTGTGTGTATGCACCCAATTGATTTTTTTTAGTGTGTGCATGTGCAATTGTACACCACGCCTCCCTGTCTAACAGTGAGATATTGAAATCCTGAGCATTGGCCTGCCCCACAGGGCAACAACTTCAATCACTGTTCTTTCCCAAATAGACATCTGTGACAAACCAAGGTAGCATTCTATCTTAATCTCTTGTATCATCCAGCTATTGGCCCAATACCTTCCAAATCCAGCTGCCAGCTGTTCCCAGGAAGTGCTGGGGAGAGGTAGGATAGAGCTGTGTCAGAAAATTCAGTACCATAGGTAGCTATCCATTTGGCCTATTCCTATTTCCAGCCTTATTTGCACAGTGGCTTGGAACAAAGCAATTCAAAACAGAAAATCTAGTCCATATTCTTTATATATGACTAGGGAGGATAGAGAAAGAAAATATGTGAAAAAATATAATTGACTTGAAAAGTAGACACATATGACAGATTAATCATAAAAATCCAAACAAATAGCAGAGCTCTGTGAAATTTGTCTGGTGCAACTTTCACCAAAAAAATTATATTTAAGTGACCAAAAATTTGCAAAGTCACATTCAGTTTATCAAATTATTTTGGCAGGAAAAAATAATTGAATCTGAAATATTTTCATTCCTCATTTTGAATCAATTTTCATTTTCCTTTTTAAAAATTACATTTAGGTACATTTAGCACTTGAAATAGAAACTTTTCATTTCAGATACAATGTTCAATGTGATTTTTTTCTTAGTCAGGCAGCAATCCCCCATCCCTCCAAAAAAGAAAATAAAAATAATTCACACAGCTTTTCTAAGTACATAAAATACTAATTATTTCTATTAAGGTACTACTTAAAAGTCCCAATGAATTCTGGATCCATTGTGGTAGGTAGTGTACAGATGTATAGTGAATGACAGTCCTGTCTGGAACTGCTTGTTCTCTAAAAGGCAAAGCATAATCATTTGGCAAAACAAACCAAAGGACTGAGGAGGATGGTCAGGGGAAAATAAAAATGGGATGCTTTAGATTTAGATGCAACAATAACCACAGTAATTGCAAAAGAAATCAAAATGAATTGACTGATAAGAATCTGCTAATGAAGGGGGGGGGGGGGGGAAAGAATGGGCTAAGAACAGAAGGAAATCATACATTAAAAAAGTATTAAAAAGCTTAAGAGCCAGAACTCAAGCTATAGGCAAATAAAGTCATGCAAAATTGTTTTAACATTCATAAATATAAACTGAAGTTCCGGCAAACTTGGCTGAGATTTTCAACAAATTTACCCCTCTAGATTCTTTATGGCATTCATTTCTGTAGATGTATTTGGGTAACAAATTACAGAAAACAAAGGGGAGTAGAACTAAAACTCAGACAATTTTTTTCCAGGTTTCTATTGATTCTAAATTAGAAGGCTTTACATCATTTAAAGATGAACTGAAAATGAAAACTCAGGTAGTGTGAAACTTTGGGAACAGAAACAAGAAAAGAAGCTTGGCAGATCAAAGCCACTTAACTAAATGCTGTTTCAGGCACAGGTAGACATAGCAGATATTGTCACCAGTCAATCCTGCCATGGTTTGTTGGCACAGTGGATGGTATCAAATAAACCAAATGTCAACAGAAAAAAAAGGATAAAAAAGAAAAAAAAAGTCTCATTCACTTATAAATGAGTTGATTTTTTCTCTTTCTGACTTTAAATGGACTATTCTGTCACACAAGGAAATTATTTTTGAAAAAAACAACAACACTGCAATAGACACCATCTGCAAGATGAACATGAGTGATACCATGTGAGGGTGCCCTTGGGACTTTAAGGATATGCTAGCTCCCCTGATGATATAGTTATGTTGTTGCTGCTGCTGTTTTCTGTTGACAACTCTGAAAAAATGCATCATGTAATGAATTAAGTCAAAACTTGGATTTCTGGCATAACAGACTGTGTAGAAAGACTTTTCCTTTTACAGAACTTTCTAAATAGTCATTATTTCATTGTGGCCATTCTTTTTTATTCACATTATGTACCAAAGGGAGTTCTGCATGCAACGAATAAAGCTCTTACCCTTGCTGCAGACGGTTTTCATAGAAATTTGAATTACTGTAACTATGCTATTTGAACAATTCCTTCAGGAAATTTCCACTTTTGCCTTCAAAGGGAAAGGGTTTGATTGTGTCCAAGCTATAAAGGAGCTTGGAAAAAAGTGCCTGTGAATGTGGACACAGAAACAGATTTTTGCCTTTGAAGAGGCTGAATACCATTACAAACCTTAAATTCCTTGCTGATTCCCCAGAACATATGGACCTATATGGACTGGAAATGGCTCTACTGTCTACCAGCTGAACTGGCCCCATGTAAGAAGACTGAAGCATATACAGTATCCTCTCAAAGGTTTTTACAATGGATATTCTGTCCTTACAAATCAAGAAGTATTGTCTAGGGTAGGGCTGTCCAACTGACAGTCCACAGACTGCATATGGCCCATGAGCTCCTTCCCAGCCATGATTTCCCTTCGCCATTTTCACAGCAGATGGGAGGGAGCTGGACTGCCTGAACTATGCACAGCAGACAAGGGAGCATGCCCACACTGCAAGTGGGTGGTGCTTGCCCCCACAGAAGGGGACTGGGTGCTGCATGTGTGAAAAGCGAAGTCGCCTGTGTTGGGGCAACTCCTGTAGCTGGGGAACAGGAGGAAATGAACTGCTTGTGCTGTATGCATTGTAGGGGGAAATCAGACAGCCTAGCTTTTTCCTGGCTTCATGCACAGGAGAAAAGGAGCAGGGCCACTGATCAACCTGTGGGGTAAACAGAAGAGGCAAGCTACCAGCACTCTGCTGGGTTGGGGGCACTGGGTGGTATATGCTGCGTGGAGGGGCTGTAGCCCTCTGAGTCTGTGGTCCACCTGGTGTATGGCCTTCATCTGCCTGAAAATTGGACAGCCCTGATCCACAGCACAAGGCCTACAGAACTAACCTATTCGAAGATATCTGAGAGACCTCTTGTTGCTTAGTATCTGGTGCTGTTAGAGGAAGCTGACATAGATGGGATGTCTCATTGTGAGGTGGTTGCTGCCTTTCGGGATGCCCTAATTACATGACCCTGAACCTTTATTTGATTTTGTTGAGTAACTAAGTAGAAAAGATATAAGAAATGAAGAATTGAGTGGATCCATTCTTCATAATTTAATCAAAGCAGTCCTTGATGGGTTTAGTCCTTCAAGTTCCCCGCATAGACTCTCTTCAATTTCTTCAAGTGTTGTAAGCTTTGGCTGACTGCCTGCTGCCACCTCATGTTCCTCTACCTGCAGAGGTTGCCTTCTCCAATACCAGCTAAAGGTATTGTCTTCAGTATTAGGCACATTAGGGTTGACCTAAACACTCTGTTAGTCTGAAAGTACAGTTGCCAGCTCTAGTTCCTCTAGAATCGCTGCTCTTCTGCATAAGCTAGAGCAGTGGCCAGACTCAAGGGAGATTTCTGTGGGTCAGTGCTTCCAATGCTTTTTTCCACATTGTCCCCCAGATTATAATTCACCTTAATGTTGTCAAAATATTTTTCAGGCTTAAGACCACCACAAGAACATAGAAGTATCTGTCCATAAGTGTAGTAGCTCTAACACTTCTATGACTCCTGCTCCTACAAACACATTCCTGGCACAGTAAGAGCACCGGATGACCTCAATCTTCCTTCCTCTAGTTTCCACCCATCTCCCAAGCCTACTCCATCTCCAAAGCCTACTCCAAAATGCACCCTGCCGCACTCGTATTTTATTAGTAAGTATTCTACTTGGGAAGTAGCCTGTGCAGTGCAAAGGCTGAGTTTAATTTAGATCCAGAGAAAGTCCTGCCTAACTGCTTAGGCATCTAATAGTCCATAGGTGCCAAAGTTTTCACCAATAAATTTAAGTCCCTAACATTTTCTAACTGCAGATGCCCAATACCACCACTATCCTGGCAGAACCAAGCATCCTAGTGTTTCACCCATATGTCCATTTATGATTTACATACCTAAGTCTTCTGAGACACCTGATCCAGTTGGTGTGCTCAGGCCATGGCTAACAACAACAGAATGGAGTTCTATACAGAACACCACAAAGCAGCTATTTTCTTTCAAAATATATAGCCAAAACAAATAAACACCATCTACCTTTGATATAAGAGCCTAACACTAGGGTATATCTATTAGACATCCAACTGGACTTGGATACCAAGTTTGGTTTTATTCCCCCCTGTTCAAGGCTAACAAGCCATCGATGCATCTACTTTTGTAACACATCATCTTATTCTTAAGACTAGGCATGTCTACATGTGCCCCTATGGTGCTGTTATTACTGCACCATCATTTAGTATTTCCTTTGGAAGTACTAAGTGACAGAGCAGTAACAGCCTGTACTGCACTGTGCCGGTGGTTCACGGTTAGTTTTTGTCACTATATCCCCATAGCAATGTGCTATTGTGAGGGAAAGCATTGCTCTGGCGATGTAGCTGCAGCATCACAGTTTGTGCCTGCTGATGCTATATTGCTGTAGCACATTGCTACAACATATCACCTCGTGTAGATGTGCCCACTGAGTCATAACCCCCCCCCCCCATCTTTTTCATTAACTGTTTTCAAGAAATTGAGCAGGGTGGGCTAGAATCATATTTAGGGCTCTAAGTCAATTTACCTAAGAGGTAGAACAGAATGTGGCCTCTAGTGAGAAAAGCACTTGCTCAAGATGTGGAGATGTAGATTCAATCCCTTCTCAGCCTGAGGTGGGGATTATCCAACCTCTTATATTTCCCAGAAGACTGCCCACACTGCTATAGGCTATTCCAGGTTGGGCACTTTCCATGCCTTCTGCAAAAGTTCTGCTCAGAAATGAAGTTCTTTTCAGAAATTACTATAAGATTTGCAAGCCCAGAGACAGAAGAATCAAGATAGATATGAATGTATCCCAGTGATGCAGCACTCGCATAGGATAGAGAAGTGCTGGGTTATGGTCCCCATTCCCAAAACACTTTATATGTTATATCTGATGACTCTTTAATGGAAGGAAGAACTTGAATCCAGGACTTCCCTTTCCCAGTTTAATACTCATATCACAGTGTGTGCACGCACGTTCACATATATATCACAACCTTTTTGTGGGCCAGTGCATTTCATCAGATGCTGTGAAAGGATGTGTACAAAGCTGTGTAGAAGAAGAGAGAAATTAAATACAAAGGCAGAAGAGAAGGGGGAATGAGGTGGGGAAGAGAAGGGAGTAGTGCTGGAGAGGCAAACAAGTAAGCAGTATACCCACAGGAACAAAAACTAATACAGGTAATGGTATAAGAATCCACAGTACTTGTTTCAACAATGCTTAACACAATCTCATGCGTGGATGATTTCTGGTTCTGCAATTTCCCATTCAAATCAGTGTCTAAAGGTTTGCTGCCTAAGAACAGGCTCAGATGAGTGTTGGAGTATCCAAGGAGTTTAAAATTTTCTGGCACAGGCTTGTGTCTCTCTGTAGAGACTGTGAGATTGGTGTTCATTCATTTTTTTATTCATTCTTTTGCCCTGTCTGTCCAGTGAAGACAGCAGAGGGGCAGTGTGAGCAGGTGATAGCATATATGACATAAGTAGAGTTGCAAGTGAATGAACCTCAAATTTTATAATCTGTGTTATTCAGTCCAGTAATTATATGGTCTGTATTGATTTTGGGGCACAAAAGTAATCTGGGTCAGTTGCCAGACCTTGAATTTTGCATTTCTTTTTACAAGGTTGCAGAACTTCAAAATAATGTGTGAAGACTACCCACAGCTTTAGCCTAGCCTCTGGGAAATACCTCCACCTCCTAACTCAGGGCTATGAGTCTGAGGATTTAACATGTATTTCAACAGGATTTAATAGGTATTTCAATCAAGCATTTCCTATTGACTGTTTTTGGAAGTCCTCCCTCTATTCTCCCCCCACAATATGTTAGATGTGAAACCTATTTTAGGCATCTACTTCTCTCTCTTCACTGTACAGTGAATTTAGGCATCCAAATCCAGATTTGGATGCCCTGAAAAATACATCAAGGTCCTGACGATTCTCTGTGACCAGAGAATCTGTTATTTGTAATGGAACAGAGACAAATCCATTTGTCATCCAAATGGAGGTCAAGTAAGAATGTGCCATTACCTCAATGCTGTTTTACATTTTTTAACGTCACCCTGATTCTTGTTAAGGACTGCTTCTCTTCCAGAATTGACACTGAATCCTGAATGGATGGAGAGCTTTTCAAATCTCAGACATTTTCACTAGAAGGCTAAAGTATTCAACTATCCTTGACTTTTATTACAATGAAGATTGTGGCCAGCCTTGTTCACACCGAGGGAAAACTCTCAGAATGTGCTGGATCTCCTTGGAGAAGTTTAACAAACTTCGGGGCTCTCTTGTAACATTGAGAAGACATATCAGCCTGCTCCCAGCCATGAATGTGAACCTCCACTTCAAATTACTTTCAAGGGAAAGACCTTGGAGGAACCTTAAAGGTAAGAACATTTCCCTTACCTTGGTAGTTACCCCTAAAGTGAGCACTGATGAAGAGATTCAGCACACAATCCCATGCACAAGCACCTCCTTTGGGAAATGGCTTTGGTATGCGTATGCTGTTATGGGTAACTTTGTGTGAGCAGAGCTAAGCATGTTTGGTCAGGCCCCCCAAAGTGACCACTTTTACTTTGCTGCTGGCTTTACCTAAGGTCCCACTGTTTAGGGGTCCTCACCTCAGCTGCAGCTGAGTTAAATCCATAGCACCACCACCCTGGACTTGCAAGAGATGCAAAAGAAACAGTTAAAAAAACTAACTACTTCTTTGTTTTTGCTGGTTTCAAGCTTCCAGTTTGCCTGACTTCTCCTAGGCTTTACTTGCCCTATAGCCCATGAGTGACTAGTCCCTCCAGAGTCTGGGGGGTCCCCCAGTGGCCAATTGCCGATCAGGGAGGGGGGCCTCCAGCAGCCGATCACAGTGCTGGTGGCAAAACCGGAAGTGCCACTGGCACTTCTCAGGGCCGGCCGGCACCAATCTCAGATAAGGTACTGACCAGTGCTTCACTCAGCGCCCCTACTCTCTGGCCAGAGAGGGCCAATCTCAGTGGGGGGCATGTGCCCTGCTATTCCTCCCTACACGTCACCTATGCTGTAGCCTCTTATCTTTCAGTGCTTTGAGAGCCTACAGGGCTTGTACAAACAGACAAACTAAAGAGAAGGAAGCTGTGGCTACTAGACCTCAGGTAACCCCAAGCTCTAGGCAGCCTCGCTGGTGCAGCCCCTAAGGCTGTTTTCAGTGTCCTTTTATTCTCCCCCCTGTTGGTTCGGGTGGCTGGGTCTTCCTCACACCTGGGTTAGCTCCTTTGCTGGGAGGCTCCCTGCATCCCGGGACCTGGGTCCTGAGCCTCTGATGAGTCCCTCCAGCTCTGGAGTGGGTGTGGGGGAATGCTTTCACAGTGTGAGGCTGTTTGGACCCCTGTACACACAGAGGCCCTGTTACAGTATGTTTCTATTGATTGTGATCTCCAGAAGGACACCAAGGCCTAGGCATGGAGAGGTAACACTAACTATACCTCCAGAAAATCTTCCCCCTCAAATGGGAAGATCGCCACACAAATGCCAGCACCCTTGATGAAACCAATGTTATTAGCATTGAGTTAGTGATCTTCAAACACCATCTTCACTGGACTGGACACTGAGTGCGCATGCCCAATTCTTGACTCCCAAAACAACTGCTCTACTCCCAGTTTAATTGTGGGCTGAGAACTTGCATCAGCCAAAGGAAATGCTACTGAAGACATACCTCAAGAAAACAGATCCCAACAAGAGCTGGAAGGAGCTGGCTGCTAACAGACTCCAGTGGCACCACCACCTCAACCAAGCAGCATCTTTCTTTGAGGTAAAGCATCTTGCCCTTGAAGCAGAGACAAGAGCAGAGGAAGGAAAAGGAGAAAAACCCTCGCCTATGGCACACTCTCCCCTGAAGAAAGACCTGCAACTTCTCCAGATGGTCTGTGGCTCAAGGATTGGACTCTTACATCACCTCAAGACTCATCAATGAACCATTGTAGAGATCATCATAAAATCAAGGGATATCCACCATCACCACTGATTAAGTTAGGCATATAACTTAAGTTTGTGAATTCTGCTCCCACAGCCAGTGCCTGAATTTAGTGGTTCTCAGATGAGCCATGGAGGTGTCACAGTTGGGCCACATATGTGGATACATGGTAGAGGGAGTTGGCTGCACCCTGCTATCAAAGGTTCCCAATGTGCCAGGATGCCTAATGCTAAGATATTTCCTTTAGCTTCTTGCACTTTGTGCTGAAAGGCCTGACTGAATAATTAGCTCAGGCACAACTCCATACTGAAGTGGCTATACTGTTTCCAGTTTGGAAAATACTAAATGGAGAGAAAACTTGGGTAATTCTGTATGGTCATGCCTTGTGTCAATACAGAGACACACTAAAGAAGATGCATTGTGCTATGTACTATTGCTAGTTCTAGCTAGGCTACTTCCAGTTTCAGAAGTCATATGGATCACAATGTAATTATAACCATGGGCTAGAGCAGCAGAAAGATTGAGAGCCATTGTCTTAGTTGAGAACTACTATGAATAAGTCCCTTTGAGGATCTGCAAGACTGTGTTCCCTCCACACCTTTAATAAGGTGTGATTGCATCTATTGTATTATCCCACAATCATGCCCCCTGCCAGGCATGTGCACCAGGGCAGGAGGTGTGATTGTATGACTTGAGCATTAAATGCTCATTAAAGGGGACTTTAGTTTTTATTTCAGCGTTCACTAATAGGATGATTTGTACTTGCAGATGAGTAATATGTGTGGCTACAGATCACTGAATCAATTTCATGCTCCTGAGAGCTATTGCTGCAGGAGAAAAATCCACCTGGGAAGTCAGATGATTCTTTGTGCCATTGATTCATAACATAGCTGGGGAGAGGAAATAAAGTGCTTTGATGTTTGTTTTATTGGACAAAAAGTATTCTGTATTATGGGGACCTCTGCTTGTGGGATCAAACCTCAACTGTTGCAAAGCAGAATTTTGTGCATTTACAGGAAAAGGCTACAGTTGTCTGAAACACCTTTCTGTCTCCTTTAATCCTTTGAGTGGCGAGGCACCATCCAGTTCTCAAAGGCCACTGTAACTTCATTTGGCTTACAATGGCTATTATACTGACTAGGATTGATAGTGCTCCCATCAGACCTCTTTACACCTAATCAGTCCAAACCTGTCAGCTTCTCCATGGAAGACCAGAAGAGGTCAATGAGTGAAAATGACATTAGCTTTATTCCAACAGAGGATTTGTCCCCAACAAAGAAATCATAGCTGTTCATTAAAGGAAGCTTTAAGGTCTTTCTGCGTTCTCATGATGCTGTTAACACAAAGCTGGCTTTAGATCCTGCAGGATATGGTTTTATGAAAATTAAATTACAGAAAATTATATGAAATTAACATATTTAATCTGATGAAACTGTTGTGTCATGTAGCTATGAGAATGTATCCATACTGCAAAACCTTGATTATATTTTTGAAAAGTGCTAGACTGATATTATTGGAGACTGTAATACTATTTCTGCACAGAATAGGTAGAGCATAAGCACCAGCAGTATGTATTTCCACATTGAATTTTTACTACGCTTTGCTTTTTTGATAAGGGGCGTGTACGTATCTGTGCTTTGAGCTCACTTGTCCAGTCATTTCCAGCCTTTTGTCCTGACACCTTAGTGGCTATTCTGTGGTGGTTTCTCTGATGGACACCTGTCAATTAATAACTAGTCTGACAATACAACTCAGGTTATGGAGGCTACCAAACTGACTGCTATACTTGGTCACTAATAAGCAGCCTTGGATTTGAATGAATGACTAATATAAAAGTGCAAGACCCCATAATTCTCAATCCTGTGAACCATCCAGTCCTATATGATCATATCCCTATTAAAATTAAATATAAAACTATTTTTTTCTAAAACAATATGAACTATTTTCACAATCAGTCATCACAGAGTGAGTCAATGTTGTATAATAACCACTCCCTCAAAGTGGGCGAAAACCCAAGAGCAGCAGATGCTGTTATTAATAAAGCCTAGCAAAAAATGATCAGCTCTTGCTTCCCTCCCTCCCCCTGCCACCTCTTTTTTTTTCGTAAAAAATAACTGCTTTCTACCTGAAAAAAAACTTTCTGTTTTACAGAAACAAACATTTTTGGACTAGGGCTGTTCTGAATTTTGTTCCCTTATCAGAGACAGAAAAATCCCTCTATTTCAATTATTTTAAAATGAAAGAAGTGGGGGCAGGGAATCTGTTTTTGAACAAGAGCAAAACAATGGAAATCAAGATGCAGGCAATATGTACAAAAACAGGCAGGAGAGAGGTACTCTTTGGATGAAGTAGCTTAACGATTTGGACACTTACCCATGTTATGGGAAATCCCTGCTTGACAGGGTTCCCAAGAAACTGTGCCCTAACCATTAAGCAAAAGAAAGAACTGATTACAGTCCTTTTTGGTGAAGCTATTTCACATAAGTGCAAAGGGACTGAAAGCCAGATGTTCCATCTCCCAGGTGAATGCCCTATCCACTAATTCTCTGGCCCAAGTAATATGTAGTTATGTATACCAGGTGCAACAGCTTGAACAGGACAGATTGAGAGAAACTCATCTTAGAACACACTCTAGTCTGGTGGATAGGGATTCTCTTGAGAGGAGGGTAAATCCTCAGGAGACACAAATCCCTGCCGTAGATCAAGAACAGTGTGTATTTACATGCAACAACTGAGTGAGTATAGCATAAAAAAACAAACAACCCCCCCCCCCAAAAAAACCCCCAGAAACTATTTAATTAATTTAACCCACATTGACAAATAGCTTTAGGTTATTCAAAAAGAACCTGTTTTCATCAAATAATTTATTTGCCAAAAAATTATTTATGCCTGTTTAAATTGCTGCTTTGTAGTTGGTGACATCTACATGCAAGTATTAATAGGCCCAGTTCATAGGAGATAACAATCTAAGAGATAAATAGATTTAAAACAGGATGATATTTGAATTTTTTTACCATGGGCAAGAAGAAAGAATTCTCTTTCTTATTTTTCCTGGTATAAAATGCATAGGTGACTGGTAAGGGGTGCACGGGGATGCACGTGCCTCGCCTCCGATGGCTGACACTGATGCTGTCAGTAGGGCTGGTGCCCCCCCCGACAGAGCTGCCACCACCAGTGGGTTCTGCAGGTGCCCCCCAGATTCAGGAGGCACCAGTCATTCATGATAAAATGTCTAAATATTATTATACAGACAAGGTATATTGTCTATTTATATATAGACCCACATGGCGACAACCTATACCCCTGTATATATTATACAGAAAGTGAAGTAGAAACTGAGGGTTTTGTTGAGGAGACAGGGATGGATCCAGGATTTTGTAAATGGGGGTGCAGGAGCAGTGACCTGCACTGCAGGGCTGGCTATATCTCCTGCTCTCTCAACCCACCAGCTCGCAAAGATAGCCAGGGATTATTTTTTTTTTAAACTCACAATCAGGTAATATATTTTTCCTCTCCCTTCCCTTCCCTTGTGTGCTTAGTGTACATTCCTTTCCCTCCACTCTCATTCTCCCCCCCACACCCCTGCCCCCTCCAGCCTACTTTACTGTCTGATTTACTGTCCCCAGATGAACCAGGTATGGGGTAAGGGGAGGGGGAAGGCTCCATAGCTGCTCCTGTCTTGGTCCAGCTAGGCTGGAGATGACAGGGAACACCTGGGGGGAACCAGACATGGAGGGGGAATGTGCCCGCTTCTGCACATCCCTGGCTAAGCTCAGCTCCCTGCAGAGCCCAACTGGAGCAGGCAGGATGTGACTCCTTGGGGAGACATAGATAGTGGTAGTGGTGTGGCTGAGCACAGAGATAAAGGAAGGAGGGGAAATTCTTACCCAAAAGGGTTCTGTGCCTCTGCACCTCCTCTGGATCTGTCCCTGGTGGAGGGAATGAGTGTGAAAGAGATCTGAATGGGGAAGTTGTTCTCTGTGCAGGGAACAGTATGGCAGGATGCCTGAAAGTGAGAACATAAGAAGCACTTGAAGGCATCACAGAGATAGCAAGGAACGATACCTGCTGAGAAACATATTCTGAGACACAGGCTGATGTGACAGCACGCAGAGCTCTAGAGGCGAGAATGAGAGTTTTGATATGGTTTCAAAGGGGAATTAAGTCTAGAGATTAGAAGAGTAAAGTGATATAGTCTGATCACTGGTCAAGGAAGATTGTGAAAAATAGCCTGAATACAGAAGGTTCTGCTTTCAAATGCCATCCTCCCTCCATACTTGTGTATCCAGTTGTGTATGTACACACATATGCAATCACTTTTCAGTCTCTCACATGAAGGTGAAAAGAAAAGTGCACAGAATGAAAAGAGTCATATGCATGTGCAAAAAGTTATGTTCAAAAGTGTGGACACAAGGATCTCCATATAACTTTGCATGAACACAAGATGGATTCATAGATTTCATAGACATTCGGGCTGGAAGGGACCCCAAAGGTTCATCGAGTCCAGCCCCCTGTCCCAGGTGCAGGAATTCAGCAGAGATCATAGGATCCCAGCAAGATAAACATCCAAATGCATCTTGAAGGTGTTCAAAGTGGGTGCTTGAACCACCTCGGGCAGCAGTCTATTCCAAACCTTGGGGGCTCGGACAGTAGAGAAGTTCTTCCTTATGTCCAGTCTGAAATGGTTGCAGCAGAGCGTGTGACTGTTCAATCTTGTAATCCCTTGGGGTGCTCTGGTGAACAGACATTCCCCCAGATCCTGGTGAACACCCCAGATGAACTTATAGGTGGCCACCAGATCACCCCTGAGCCTGCGCTTTTCCAGGCTCAAGAGTTCCATGGCTCTCAGCCTCTCATCATAAAGTCTGTTTTCCTGACCTCTGATCATGTGCGTGGCTCTTCTTTGCACCCTCTCAAGCTTCTCCACATCCTTTTTGCTTGTGGAGCCCAAAACTGGATGAAGTACTCCAGTTGTGGCCTCACCAAGGCCGAGTACAGTGGGAGAATGACATCCTGGGATTTGCTTGAGAGGTATCTATGGATGCAAGCCAGCGTTTTGCTCACTTTGCTAGCAGCAGCATCAGATTGAAGGTTCATGTCCATCTTGTGGTCAATCATGAACCCCAAGTCCCTTTCATCTGTAGGGCTAACCAGCGTAGCACTGCCGAGCCTATAAGGATGCTGCAGGTTTTTCCTCCCAAGGTGGAGAACCTTGCATTTTCCGGTGTTAAACACCATCAAGTGCTCATCCGCCCATTTCATGAGCCTGTCAAATCTGCCTGGATCGCCCTCCTGTCCTCAGGTGTGGACGCTTTACCCCAGAGTTTGGTGTCATCGGTGAACTTGGCCAGCCCACTTCTGACACCAGTGTCTACATCACTGATGAAAATTCATAGATGTAGGGTTGGAAGGGATCTTGTAGATCTTCTAGTCTGACCCCCTGCCCTGGGCAGGAGAGAAAACTGAGCTCAAATGACCCCAGCCAGGTAAAAGGTTGAGCCTCCTCTTAAAGACCCCCAGGGTAGGAGCCATCACCACTTCCCTTGGAAGTTGGTTCCAGATCCTAGCCACCCTGACTGTGAAGTTGTGCCTTCTAATGTCTAGTCTAAACCTACTCTCTAGCAACTTATGCCCGGTATTCCTTGTTACTCCAGGAGGCGCTCAGGGGAACAAGATCTCACCCAAACCCCTCTGGTCCCCGCTAATAAGTTTATGGATGGCCACCAGGTCCCCCCTCAGCCTTCTCTTGTGAAGGCTGAACAGGTTAAGGTCCCATAGCCTCTCCTCATAGGGTCTGCCCTGCTGTCCCTGGATCATGTGAGTGGCCCTCCTTTGAACCCTTTCAATGCTATCCACATCCTTCCTGAAGTGCGGTGCCCAGAACTGAATGCAGTACTCCAGCTGCGGCCTGACCAGTGTCACACAGAGGGGGAGGATCACCTCCTTGGCCCTGCTTGTGATGCATCTGTGGATGCACGACAAGGTACGGTTAGCCTTCCTGAACATGTTCTCGCATTGTCAGCCCATGTTCATCTTGGAGTCAATAATGACTCCAAGATCTTTCTGACACCGTGCTTTTGAGAAGGGATTTCCCCAGCCTATAGGTATGCTGCTGGTTCCTACTTCCCAAGTGCAGCACCCTGCACTTGTCAGTATTGAATCCCATCCTATTTTCATTTGCCCACCCCTGTCATCTGTCTAGGTCCTGCTGTAATCTGTCCTTCCCTTCTAGCGTGCCCACCTCTCCCCAAATTTTGGTGTCATCTGTGAATTTAAACAGGCTGCTCTTCATCCCATCGTCCAAGTCGCTAATAAAGAAATTGAACAGTGCGGGCCCAAGGACTGAGCCCTGGGAGACTCCACTGCACACTTCCCTCCAGGTTGACAATGACCCATCCACCACCACTCTCTGAGTATGACCCCTCAGCCAATTTGAAATCCATCTGACTGTGCAGGCATCAATGCCACAGTCACTTAGCTTTCTAATGAGAATGGGGTAGGAGACAGTGTCAAAGGGCTTCCTGGAGTCCAGAAAGACTACATCCACCATGACATCTGCATCCAATGATTTTGTGACCTGATCAGATAAGGCAATCAGGTTGGTTTGATAGAATCTGCCCCTAATGAAACCATGCTGGTTGCCCTTGAGCATCATCCCTGCTGGTGGCCCATCACAGATGTGCTCCTTGATGATCTTCTCGAAGAGCTTCCCCAGGATTGAAGTAAGGCTAATGGGCCTATAGTTGCCCAGGTCTTCCCTCTTCCCTTTTTTAAGATGGGGACCACATTGGCCTTCCTCCAGTCATCCAGCACCTGGCCAGAGCAACGCAAGTGCTTGTAAAGCTGTGCCAAGGGACCCACAATAACCCCTGCCAATTCCTTCAACACCTTGGGGTGGAGACCATCTGAACCTGTGAATTTGAACATGTCCAGCCCCTCCAGAAGTTCTCTAACCCGGTCCTCCCTGACCCTAGGCTTGGCAGTTTCTCCTGAGTCTGTCCTGAATCTCGGTAGGGGAGTCCCAGTTCCTGCACAAGAAAATAGAGGTGAAGAAATTGTTAAAGAGGCCTGCTTTCTCCTCTGGTGTGACCACCAGATTGCTAAGCATATCCTGCAGGGGCCCCACATTACCCAGGGCCTTCTTCATACTCCCTATGCATTTAAAAAAGGACTTTTTGTTATCCTTGATGCTAGCCCTAGTTCTGTATCTGCCTTAGCTTTCCTAACAGCCCCCCTACAGACCTGAACAGTGGAGGTATAGTCCTCTTTGGTGATAGCCCCTCCCTTCCACTGAGTGTACACTTCCTTTTGGCAATCAGGATTTCATGAATGGCCTTGGTGAGCCAGGGGGTCTTTTGGGCACTCTTGCCTCCTTTGCTTCTTGTTGGGGTTGTCACCCCTTGGCCTTCAAGTATCGTCTTCTTAAGGAATGACCACTCAGCTTGGGCACCCAGTTCCCCTACTCTCCAGGACCCTAGTGCCTCTCCCACTAATCTCCTGAGCTCATTGAAATTGGCTCTCTTAAAGTCTAAGGCTACTGCCTTGCTGCAGGCCCTTGACACCCTGCACTGGATGGTGAATTTCAGCAAGTGATGATCACCATCACCCAGGTGGTTGAGGACCTGGAGTCCCCTCACCAGGTCATCGCCTGTGGCCAGGACCAGGTCCAGCAGGGCATTCCCCCTGGTTGGACTGTGCACCCCCTGGGTTAAGTGGAGGTCCTGTATCTCGGCCAGGAACCTCGGTGAGCAGTCAGACCTGGCTGACTACTCCTCCCAGCAGATGTCAAGGGTGATCAAAATTTCCCAGACAACTACATCCCTTGTTTTAAGTGCCTCCGCAAGCTGACCCAAGAATTCATGGTCCATCTCAACCCCTTGTTTGGGAGGCCTGTAGTAGACCCCCACTGTTAAGTCCTGTTTCCCATGACCCCCCTGTATCCTGACCCAAAGCACTTCAGCCTTCCCCTCCTCTGACCCCTTCCTGCTGGTTGAGGATGTGTATTGCTCTTTGACATAGAGAGCCACACCCCCACCTTTCCTCCCTGTTCTATCCTGCCTGTATAGCCTATAGCCTTTAATGTTGACTGCCCAGTCGTGGGATGAATCCCACCAGGTTTCTGTGAGCCCCACTATGTCTGGGTTTGAGCTAGCTATACAGAGGGTGAGTTCCTCCTGTTTATTCCCCATAATACGGGCATTGGTGTAGAGGCATTTAAGGCCTTGAAATGGTGCATATGCCACCCCCCACCCCGATTGATTCTCAGGACTATCTGGACCCATGCTGCATACCTGGGTACTCCTTGTGTATGTCACCTGTCTTGGTTAGGAGGTATCCTCAAATCCTCCTGTGGCCCCATCCCCCAGCGAAGCTAGGTTAAAGCACACCGCATGAGATCAGCCAAACTGGAAGAGAAGACACGCTTGCTTTTAGGAAAGAGGTGTAGCCCATCCCACCCAAGCAAGTCCCCTTCATCAAAGTCTGGGTCATTATTCAGGAACCTGAGGCCTGCCTGGTGGTACCAACTCCATAACTGCTGGTTGACCTTGCCAATGCAGGCTTTGTGTTGCCATCCATGCCTACTCACCGGGAGAATAGAGAAGAATACCACCTGTGCCCCCATCTACTTCAGTTTGGCCCCCAGGACCTCAAAGTACTTCATGCTGCAGTCTGGGTTGCCTCTGGCTGTGTCGTTTGTTCCCACATGGATGAGAACCATGAGGTACTGGTCTGAGGGTCAAATGTAGGCTGAGATACTCTCTGTGATGTCCTGAATCTGAGCTTCAGGCATGAAGCAGACCTCTTGTGCCATGGGGTCAGGTCAGAAAATGGGACCCTCCACTCCCCTTAGGATGGAGTCCCTGATGACGAGGACCCAGTGTTTCCTTCTCCTGATGTTCCCCCTCTGCGCCGTCTGTATCATGCATGGAGTGGCATCATCACCGCTGGAGGCATCCCCTTCATCTTTCTCTGTCATGACTGTCAGGGCCTCACACCTGTTCCTCAGTTGTACCTGAGAAGCCTCCACCGTGCTAGCCCAAGCAAGCCTGGATCTGGTGGGTACCTTCTGCCATTCCTGTGTTGAACACATCTCCTGGGAGGACCATTCACTGGATGACTGGTCCTGCAATGAACAGAAATATGAATCAGTTTTGTGCTCTGCAGCCCTGATCCCCCACAGCCTGCTCACCTCAGCTTGGAGCTCCCATACCTGCTCCTCCAGAGCCCTAAGCTGGGCACAGGAGGGACAGGCAAGGGAACCACCAGGCCCCACCCCTCCCACCAGCTACCAGGACCCCACCGAGCCTCCCCTACAGATGGGGGACAAGGGGATGCTGACCCTACCAGGAGCTCTGTCTGGGTGGAGGGCTCAGAAGAGCCCACAGCAGGTGGCACCACCGGGTTGGGATCCCTAGCAGCTGCGCTCCACAGATGATAAAAAGTATAGGCCCTAGGACAGAGCCTTGAGGGACCCCACTAGTCACAGCGCACCATGATGATCAATTGCTGTCAACCACCACCCTCTGGGTCTTACCGCAGAACCAATTACCCAGACAGCAGATTGTGGTGTGGCTGAGGCCGGAGTTAGCCAGTTTTGCCAAGGGGTGATCATGGGATACTAGATTGAAGGCTTTTTTTTGAAGTCAAGATATACAACATGAATCTCTTCCCCCTGTCCAGGTAATAGGTCACCTGGTTGTAAAAGGAAATGAGATTGGTCAAGCAAAACCTACCTGCAACAAACCCATGCTGGGTATCCCTCAGGATATTGCCATCAGATAGTCTGTTAAGGATGGCCTCTTTGATAATTTTTTTCCAAGACCTTCCCCAGGATAAAGCTCAGGGTGATGGCCCTGTAGTTTGCCGAATCTACTTTCCTCCCTTTTTTGAAGATAGGCACCACATTGGCCTTCTGCCAATCCTCAGGCGCTTCACCAGAGCACCAGGAGTTCTCAAAGATCCATGCCAGGGGCTGAGCTACAATGGTTGCCAGCTCCTTGAGTACCCTTGGGTGTAAATGGTCAGGGCTGGCTGACTTGAAGGTATCCAGCCTATCAAGGTGTTCCTTCATGGGGTCAGCTTTGATGAAGGACAAGGAATCTCCTTCACCTGGGCCTCTCTGACCCATAGTGGACAGGGATGTCCCATGGGACTGGTGAAAAACTGACGAAAAGTACCCATTAAGCAAGCTTGCTTTTTTCTGGGCATCGGTTGTCAGTTGTCCCATCTGGTTACAGGGGTCCAATGGAGTCAGGCTCCGGGAGCAAGCCCACTGCACCAGCCCGCTGCACCCCACTCCCTGAAGCCCCCCTCAGCAATCCAAGCAGCAGCGGAGCACCCCGCTAACCCCCAGTACAGCTGGAGGTAAGTGAGGCCCATGGTGGGAGGAGGTTAACCCCAGGCAGTGGAGAGGAAGTGGCTGAGTGAGGCTGAGGAGGGTCTTGCCCCACCCCAGCTCCTACTTTGCCCTGCCCCCTAGGGAGCCATATGACTGGAGCCTCATAAACAGGCCATGGAAACTTGTGTGCAGGTGTGCTTGTCTGGCTGGCATGTGAGTTAGCATGGAGTTTGAACAGAAGGGTGAGCAGGAGGACCCGTGGCCCTGCCTGTGCACCCTAGAGAAGGCAGTCCCAGCCACAGCCGGCCTCCCAGCAGCATCATGTGGATGGGCATGTGCTGCAAACTGAGGGTCCCCCTCTGGGGCCTCAGAGGTCTCCACTCAGATGGAGCCCATGATTCCAGGTTCTGTGCAGATGAGCCTCTGGCTCTCAGCTGTGAGGGCTGCCTGTCACTTTTTGAGGCTCTGGGGTCCGGGAGCATGGCCACATCCTCTTGTGAGGTTTGCTCCCTTTTGGGGTCTCTGGCATGTCAGCTGAAGGAGCTCCAGGCCACAGTCCAGAGACTGCATGCCATCAGGGATGTTGAATGGGAGAAGGGCCTGGCAGTAGGAATCTCTCCCCCTGGAGGCAGAGGGTAGAACAAGGTGTCCTTCCAGGACAAGGAAGGACTTGGGGACCTTCCATTCTGTCCAGCCAAAGTGGTCAAGGGCCCCAAGGCCCACTGCACCAAGGTCCCCACCCCACTGGAGCTTTGCAACAGCTATGAACTTCTTGCAGTATCAGCAGAGCCTGCCAAGCTGCCTGATCCTGTAGGCAACACAAGCTCAACTGTAGCTATTGTCCCCTACTCTCCCTAATTGAAAATGCAAAGTGTTTGTCATGGGAGACTTTATCCTGAGAGGGACTGAGGGGGCAATCTTCTACCCTGACCCCTTAGCCTGTGAAGTCTGCTGCTTCCCAGGAGACCATATCAGAGACATTGCGGAGAGGATCCCTTGGCTCCTCCAGCCCACTGACCACTACCCTATGCTCCTTATCCATGTGGGAGCAAATGACATGGCTCAGAGCAGTCCCAGCTGGGTCATGAAATGCTACAGGGATTTGAGAGTGGGGCTTAAGGGGTTGGGGGTGCAGGTGGTGTTTTCCTCAATCCTCTCAGTTTTTGACTATGGGCTAAGAAGGAAGAGGGGGATTGAGGTAGTGAACCAAAGACTGTGGTGCTGGTGTCATCGGGAAGGCTTTGGCTTCCATGACCACGGTCCGCTCTTTGGTGAGAGAGGCAGTGAGCTGCTAGGAAGGGACGGCCTCCACCTCTCTCCACTGGAGAGGAGACTCTTCTCAGCCAGACTGGCTGACCTGCTCCACCGGGCTTTAAAACTAAGCCCACTGGGGGATGAAGGGGGGGAAAGACTACCGCCACTGCTAGCCTGCTGAGCAACCCTTGCAAAGCCAGCAGGCCAAGGCACTTAAGAGAGCCCACCCCTGCCCCAGCCCTTGAACAATCTGTAGGCAAGGCAAGGGCCTCCAAGGGGACACTTGCCTGCCTGTACACAAATGCCAGGAGCTTGGGGAATAAACAGAAGGAACTTGTCTGCCTGCTAAAACACAAATAATTACAATGTCATAGGGATAGCGGAGACCTGGTGGGACTCCACCCAAGACTGGGCCACAGGTATAGATGGCTATACCCTGTACAGGACAGATCGAGTGGATAAAAGGGGTGGGAGTATAGCTCTCTCTGTCAAGGAGAGCTATGCATTCCTGCAAGCTGACATTGGCACCTTGTGGTGGATGACTGGAGACCCTCTGGGTTAAAATCCATGGGGAACACAACAAATGGGACACAATGGTGGGAGTCTACTACAGACCCCCTACCCAGGATCAAGACCTTGACCAGGAGTCTACCAGGGAATTGGGTGAGGCCACATGCTCCCGGTGCATGGTTGTCATGGGAAACTTCAACTACCCAGACATCTCGTGGGAAGAGCGCTCAGCCAAATCTGAACAGTCACAAAGCTTCCTCACATGGGTGGATAAGCTCTGATGTTAGAAGTCTATAGTCCAGCAAGAGGTAAAGCACTGTTTGACCTGGGACTGGCAACCAGGGACAACTTAATCAGTGACCTAATGATCAAAGGGAAGCTGGGTGACAGCAACCATGAGCTGATCACCTTCACCATCGGCTCAATGGGGGCTGGACTCAATGATCTTATGAGGTCCCTTCCAGCCCTAATGTCTATGATATCTATGAAATATTTTGAAAGGGCCTTGCACTATGTACAGGGAGAGTGCTAAGGTTGGAGCCTAAATGTAAGAACATTGAAAAGAAGAAAATTATATAGAAAGCAATCTATAATGCATTGCTTTTGTTTAGAAGATGACATGCTTATATACTATAAAATGTTGTATTGACCCCACTCTTACCTTTAGGCTGTACTCTGCTAAAGGCAAGGACACTTAGTTTGTTTGAAACAGTTTACCTGTTGTACAGTGCCCCATGTGCATATGCAGTTGAAATATGTAACAGGGTGATCTGTGCCTGCCTGTTAAGGACATTGAGCTATGGGGCCTCCTGCTAACAAAGGAGTGTTGTTAGTACCAGAAGCTCTCATCTGGGGTTTTAAGCTCAAATGAGACAACTGTGAGGGAACAATTGAAAGGAGAAAGGAAGTGTGCTGAAGAGTGTGCTGCATGGATTGGCCAGGCTGCTGTGCTGGGACCAGAGCCAAAGACACTCCTAATGCCCTGAACAGGGTAAGAGGGGTTGGTTGTATATGTCTATTTGATTGTTTGTCCCTTAAATATTATATTTCATTTGGGAGGACTGGCTCAAAATTTTCTTAGGGAGTAAACTCACCTGCAGAAGCCAGGTGGCTTGGCAAGCCACTAACAAGTCAGTGAGAGAGAGGGTGGGAGGGTCAAGCTACAAAATGGAAACCCTGATTTTTGGCTCTTTCCTCCTTCTCTAAATACCAGCCGTTTGGATCCAGATCTTTTTATTTAAACACATGTGCAATAAATAAAAAACACATTTGCAATGTCAGTAGGTCCCTAAAAACAGTAATTACAATTTTCCATGAGTATTCACTATACATTCCATCTAGGAAGAGCACACACCAACTGCAGATGCTGGGGACAGAAGTTACACAAACTAGTTTAAGTGATCAGAAACCGGTTTAAACCTGTAACAGAACAGAAGCTCAGTGGACATATATTAGTTTCAAAATGGCTGAACCTGGTTTAAGATAAACCTGGCTGAATGATTTAATTGATTTGGGTCAAATCAGTTTATGAAACTTCTGTACTAGATGCATTCCTGTTTCAAGTTAAAATCACAATCCCCTAGAATCCCAGCATGCTTTCCAGCCCTGGGCTGGTCTGTGCTATCTGCTCCAGCAGAGCAGGGCTGGTCCCGCCCCTCTGCTCCCTAGCTGGAGCAGTGAGGGCTGGCTCACAAAAGGTGGTGGAAGGGGGCAGCAAGCCCAGCTGGGAATGCAGCCTAGTCTACATGGGCAGGACTGTCTCCCCACCCAGGCAAACCCCAGCTGGGCTCTGGGGCCAGAGATGGGGGTTAAACACCCCTTCCCCATTCAAACTTACTGCTGCCTGCAACTGTGAACTACAAATCTCAGAGACACTTGGAAGTAGGCAGAGGAAGTGATGAGCAACCCTGCAGAGTCCTGCTGCTGTAATTCTGGATTTCAAATCCCAGAGACCTTGGGGGCAGCAGAAAGGGGACATGAACACACAGCCAGAGAGCCAAGCTCTGTCACCCCTTGGATTCTGGCCTGAGCCACTGCAGGCATGTGGCTGTATTTTCTGTATCAAAGGTAAATGTCTGTTCATTTCTGTTTCGATTTAATCTGTGCAGTTTAGACTAACCTGCAAAGACTGAATTGATTCAGCCTTGCGCTTTTTGGCCGTCTGTATTTAGTGTGAAGGGGGAAAGGATTGCAAATGGGGGTTTTCCCTGATTTCCCCTCCCCCAGCAGAAAAAAAACAGCACTGGCAAGACAGGCTCCAGCTTGGCCATTCTGCAGTTGCTTGAGCTTGTGGATCAGGGAGAGAAGGGGCGGATTCCAGAAGGAGAGTGGAGGCAGCACTGTGACAACTCAGGGGACATGCACATAATACCACTCTAAAGATCTCACCCTGACATCGCAAGGAGGTAGAATGTTAGGCAAGAAAGGAGTCAAACCCTATAACACCTACCAGTGACACTAGCCAGAAAGCTCATTGCCAAGCTTCATTCAACATATTTTTTTCTAATGCCAGGAAAGTAGTGACAAATATAGCAGCATCAGGAAACATGCAAGTTCTTTATGATAAGAGCTTCATCTTTCCCTGTGAGTTTGTGCAGCACCTAGCAAAATGAGGCCTTTGTACACTACTCTAAACATTCATTATTTTAATTCATGCCATTTGTCACTTTCATACACATCCAATTCTATACTCAGGCACCCCAAATGCTGGTACATGATAGTGTGTGTGGTTTAGAAACAAACATGGTAAAAAAATTATTGCCTTGGGGGTTAGGTGGGGAAGAATCATGTAACTGTATTAACAGCAGACCTCAGTGGCTAAGAACTATTGATGGGCTAGCTCTAGTTAAAGGTTAGTAAGAATCTTTTGCCTTGAAACAGAAAAGAAAGGCAATTCAAAAACTTTGATGGAGCTGTCATGCTCTGAAAGGCAGAGACTACCCTGGGGACAAAGATAATATTACTGAGTAAAACAAACCCTCTTTGGTGAAGAAAGAATTCATTCTCTTACAGGTGTAGGTGGGGGATAAAAAGTCTTTTAAGTGATTTTTCTAATGTGATTATGTTGGCAGCAGTTCTCTTTTGGTCTTATTAAATATACAGGGAACTAGGACATCATCATCATCATCAAGATGACAATTTTATAATGAACTTTTCAACCGTGTCTAGTTTTTAACTAGGAAAAAGCCAACTCTTGTTGCTTAACTTCAGTTCACACCCTTTTGAATATGACAGCTTGATCATTTTGACTAATATTTGAATAAAGGACTATTTTCTGTCCTCTAGAGAGACTGAAAGATGAAAAAGGTATTAAAATGTTGAATGAATAGAAGTGTGTTAATTGTTGACAGAAGTGAAATTGTTAATGCTTACTACCAGTTTCTTTTGCTATGAAATGTTTTCCTTTCTTTTTATTTTAATGATCTATAATCACATTTTTCCACACCTCCTAAATTCTGATTGTTTTGATAAAAATGAACCATAATCTAAATTCTAGTAAGGACATGTGCATTTGTATTTAAAACCATGTTAATAAGACAATTGAGGAGTAAATTTCAGCAACATTTTTGGCTGAGTATTTATTACTAAAAATGTGTATTTAGGCTCACCAAATTATTTTTGCCAATTAGTGTGGGTTATGACCAAATGTGTCATCAAAAATTAAATAAAAATTAAAACTAAAGTAACGTTTTAGAGCTGTGTGGGAAGCAAAAGAAAAAAAATCAAGTATATGCAAATTGCATATTGGTGCCATGCACACACTAGTTGTTTCTAATTGTGTGACTTTTCTGCTCTTTTTTCATCCCTTGGTTCTGCCTAAAGCTCTAATTTGTATTTTGCTAAAGAGATCTGATTCTTTGGAAAGGAGCAAGCACTGTTTTATAATATTATTAATTCTAAATTACATTAGAAATATCTAACAACATTACATCTAGCATAAACTGTTGCAGATCAAATTTTAGGGGGGGGCACAAACACTTAAGACTTTAATACAACATTAAGTGATTGAGATTGATTGAAACAGGAATCAAAGCATGGTAATTCAGGAGCAAAGCTGTCATTCAGCTGTTAACACCCAACAGTGCCTACATCTGATTGCAGTCTATCTGACTTATCAAAAAGCAGATGCCCTCTGATCTCCATGTTGAATAACTATATATATTATTATCAGCAGACCAAACTCTATGGTACTTACTCATTTTTCACCCAATCTTTTTCAGGGAAAATTGTCTTGAATTTCATAGTTTTGTTCAGCAGGGTAGGAACTAAACACATAATTTAACTCTTTTTTTATATTATAAAATAAATTAATGAATATGCAATGAAGACATTCAGGATCTTCATTTTACCTCACCCTTCAGTTGGGAAGGACAATGGCTTACAAGCAGAATTTCTTAAAATGAGGTTCACTAAAAATGCTACATTCAAATTATACACCAGTATTTTAAATATTATGCTGTGATAAGATATTGATTTAAGAAATAGAGATTCAGAAATACAGCATGTGGCAGGGGCTTTGGACCCAAGTTTGGTGTAAGCTTCTGAGACATGTCAAGAAGTAAACTGCTTTTACATTTTATGAAAGGGATGTGGACAGTGTTAGAACAGCTGGTTAGATAAGATAGTAACAGCTGCTGTGGAGTTGTGATAAAGTAACTTAATTTTTTCCTTTTACATAATATGCATAGCTATTCAATATACACCAATAGAGTAGATCTAATATAATTATATTAGACATAGTGCTGCAGAGTGAATCTCTTTTTATAATAAAACTGATATCTAAAGAGCATTGGTTGAACTTACGGAATTATATAGTTAAGCAGTTTTCAAGGCTTCCAAGGCAGACCCCTGCAGTTAGAGGAAGTTCAGTTGCCAAGACAACTGTAAGTACTATAGTAGTTTGGACAGGTTTTGCTTTGTTTTTAAATACAGAAATATAATCAAGAAGAGCATCTATTTATATAATAAATAGCAAAATACATTTTGTATGAAATTCTATGTGATCTACTTTGTAGGTCAGATTTTAAATATATGAAGTAAAAGTCTTTAAAGTGAAAATCTTTAATAGAAGTAGAGTAAATGACCTCACAACCACAAAGACAGGCACTTACAACGTTAGTATACTGTATGTTCTCCAGTATGTCTACCACCTAGTTTACCATGCATCACAGGCACTTGCTTGCATGCCCACATGCCTCATGATACAAAAGTGCCTAGGCTTAGCCTATCCTATTGTTTCATTAACTGTTATGTCATACTGATGATAGGTTAAATGAATTGCCAAATGATATGTGACACTAACACATTTGCAAATTATGATTTTACCTTAAACTATTTCACATGTGAAGATCATCTCACACAAGGAAATGACTAATGCCTTTGACTAGCCAGCCCAAACCCATTTACAGCTGGGTTAACTAGAAACTGACCTTTGGGACAAGTCTCAAACTCCAACTTCTGGAGCTATAGCAAGACACTTCAGCCACTCGGCTTATTATTTCATTCAAAAGAAACAGGATATTTCCTGGTGGATGCCTATCTACAATGGTTGTCAGAAACTCAATAGAAGCAGCTTAATGACTTCATATCTTCACTTTTCAACTGGAAAGATTAAGGGACAGGCATAAACCAAACCTGCCTGTCTGGTTGTACTGAATTCTTCCTCAACGTTTTTTCCATTTTCACAATTATCTTTGTATTTTCTTCCAAACCATCCTTATTTATGGAACACCGTTGATGAACTTGGGCCAAAATCTACTCTGGTGACTGTTTTTAAATTCCTTCTCAAGATGCATGAATATTAAAATGCCTGATTAAGACTTAACAGGTGGAACATAGAAACTTTATATATTGTGACAGGGGGTCATCCCCAGGCTGAGATCTCATGTCGGTCCACCCACCTATCTATATGGGGATGTCTGCCCAGTCTCGCCTACCATGACTTTGCTGGTATAATAAACGGGTGGTAAATGCGGGAGGCTGCCCATTAGACCTATGCAAAACTTTGGTCGCTATTTCGATTTCACAGAGATTCGGCCCAATTCAGCAGCCAAATCTCTGAATCGAATTAGGAGACCCTTTAATCTCTCTGAATCGAATTGGAACCCTCCAAATTGATTCAGAGAGATTCGATGATTCAGACATAGACACACCTTAGAATGTTTTTCTTCTACATACCTCAAGGTACCAGGCAGCTGATGAACGCTGAGATGGTGGGGCAGATGGAGCATTCCACTAGAGCACTGTGGGATCCCCAGAACACTTGTGGGGGGATATCCAGAAGTGGACCAGAAGCACTTCTGGTCCACTTCTGGGTCCACCATGGAGGACCCTCCCTCCCCCCCTCCCCCGGCTTGACAACTGGTGCCTCCTGGGTCTGGGGGGGGGGGGGCACCCAGGGTCCCCCCACAGCTGATCGCTGAGCCAGGAGGGTCCCCCCTGGGCCCACTGCTGAGCACACAAGTGGACCAGAAGTATGTCTGGTCCACTTCTGGGTTTGCCACTGAACACACAGGGGACCACCCCAGGGTCCTGTGGGACGCTTAATGTGCTCCACCATTGAAGCATTCATGAGCTGCACCTGGTACCTCAAAGCATGTAGGAAAAACATTTAAAGCTATGTCTATGGCTGAAAAATTGCTTATTCTCTGAATCAGCATTGAATGTTCAGATTCAGATTTGGACAAATCGGATTGGGACAGTAATTCAAATCAAATCAATGTTCCCCAATTCAGGCCAAATCTGAATTGAATATGGACTGCTTCACACACCCCTACTGCCCACTATATGCCCCAATGCCAGGGGGTGCTATTCACAGCTCCATACCTTCCCTATACTGGGGCCCATGCCTTGCAGATGGCATCCAAACAAGTTCTTACACTTTGACCCCAACTCAGCCTCTCAGCATCTGAGGACTTACTGGGGTCTCCCTTTGACCCAATCACATGGCCTTGACATGCGTGAGGACTTAGTGAGGTCATGACTTGTCCTGACATTTCGGTTGAGCTGCACACTTGATCTCCAGCCCAACTGGAGCCTCAGGTATCTGTGGACTTACCTTGGCCTATCCACCCCCTACTTGGGGTTTCAACTTGTGCCTTACAACTGGGGCCTTTCAATGATGTCCTCTCACTGGGGACTTCACTGTACCACTGACATTGTTACTCAGGGATTGGCCCTTCAACGCTACTCAATATCTGAATTTCATACAGTCCTTTGGGTCATAAAGATGCCCCCTACTCTGTGTGGGCCACCTCTGCTCTCATGACCTCTCCCTAGGGCTACACAACTGCCCCCTTTCTGGGGACCACATGACTGCTTTCTCACACTAGGGCCTCCAGGGTCTTACACCTCTGTGGGGCTCAGGTGGCCACAGCCATGCCTGGCCCTCTTACCCACAGTGTTGTGGGGGCTGGGGTTATTAAGGCACTCCTACCCATCTTTCACTGCGGCAGTGAGTAGACTTGGTATTTGAATGGCATTGCCCCATCACAGGCAGCTCCACTAGGTCTCCCTAACCCAGAAGGGTGCAGTTTCAGGCCATGCCCAGGACCTCCTGCTGTCACCATAGCTCCTACTTTTACCTCCAAGATGTTGTGAGCAGCAGTTCAGCCTGGTGATGTTGCTCCCCAAGGGGCAACCAGCCAACTGCTGCTTCTGCCTGACTTGCCCAAGGTTGAAAATGGCAACCTTAATCAGGCATCTGCTGGCTGCCTGCTCCATCCTTTAAGGTGGCAGGCACCACAAATGCATTGCCACACATCTTATAAAAAAAAAATCAGTCTAACTCTAGCAGTGGGAAACTATATTAATCTGAAGCTAGATAGAAAGCAAGTCAGGGTGACATCTTGGAGCATAACTGGCTCAGAAAGGCATGAAATTTTGTAGACTACATACTACTTCATCTCAACTGATCTAATAAACCCTCTTAATAAATTTTCTCCTTTCTGTGTAAAAAGTTTTTATTTCTGATAGTCCTTTCATAGCATCTAATAAAGCAAGTTGTTACCTATGAAAGCTCATGAATCTCTGAAACACTGTGTGTCTAAGGGCATTTCTACATGTACTCTGAGAGTGTGTGGGGTGGGGGGAAGGCACTTTTAATTAGAGTGGCTCGGAGAGCCACTCTAATTAAAGCACCCAGAGCATCTCATTTATCAGCATCTCCATGCTTAAAAATGGCAGCAGGAGTGCTTGTTGAATGAGCTTATTTAAAGCACTCCCACCACTTTTTCTAAGCATGGGGACACTGATACACAAGATGCTGGAGTCTGCTGGAGCACTGTAATTACTACATTCCAGCAGACTTGATTAATCGAGTCTGCTCCAATGTGCTGTAATTAAAGTGGAAGTGAAGACTTGGACAAATAACTAGGAAAGAATAGAAGAGCATTGCTCAGGCATGCAGGGATGAAGTCAGGAAGACCAAAGCACAACTGGAGTTGCAGCTAGCAAAAGATGTGAAGAGTAACAAGAAGGGTTTCTAAAAGTATGTCAGTAGCAAAAAGAGTATTAGGCAATGTGCGGGTCCCTCACTGAATGGAGGAGGCAACCCTGTAACAGAGGATGCAGAAAAGGCTGAAACGCTCAATGCCTTTTTTGCCTCAGTCTTCATAGACAAGGTCAGCTCCCAGGCTGCTTCACTAGGCAGAACAGTTTGGAGAGGAAGTGGGCAGCCCTTAGTGGTGAAAGAACAGGTTAGAGACTACTTGTGAACATTTAGATGTTCAGAAGTTCATGGGGCCAAATGGAATGTACCTGAGGTGTTAGACCCTGACTTCATGTGGCGCCTAATGACTAGGGAGATGACAATCCAATTGCTCATGGATCCTGTTACTTATTAGCCAGAGCAAGCAGGGAGCACATATTGCACTGCTTGCACATATTGCTCACAACAGTTTTATTTAGAATGGAGACAGCTTTGGGCAAAGGTCCCAAAAAACCAGCAAACCAGGGACCTGCACTGAACAATAGGTTTTTCCAAATTTATACACTTTGGTTTATACTCATTAACATTCACTCCACCTCTGTCCCTCCTTATATTCCACCCATTTCTCCTCCCATCTCAAGCTCCACCTCTGTTTACTGTTTGCTTCATTAGCATGGAATTGAATATATTTCATTTATTTACACGTCTTTTTGCTATGAGCACATGTCTAAGACCTTAAATCCTGCTCTTTGGTCAATAGAAGGACTTTGACGAAAGAGTGGAAGCTTCTGGAGCCTTCTTCACCAATCACATTTTTTCATATGTTCATTTTGGATTCTGTTATCAATTACATGTTGTTTTTCACATTCCAGTCTGTTTTTCTGTTTCCTGTTGTACCATCTTCCACATTCCTAAAATGACACCTCATTCACAGCGTGCACACTTGCACACAGACAGATTCACTTGCTGCTTTTTCCTCAATTGGTTGACACAATTAAGATGGTTACTTAGCATAAGCAAATGGCTGGCTTAGATATCATTCTGCCTTGTGGTTAGAAGCTCTGTTAGGCCACAGGTCATGCCTTTATTCAGCTGCAAATCCAGTGCTCCCCAAGATCCAAATATTATCACCCTAACGTGAGGGTGCTGAGGGAATTGACTGATGTGATTTCAGAGCCATTGGCCATCATCTTTGAAAACTCATGGAAATCAGAAGAGGTCCCAGATGATTGGAAAAGGGCAAATATAGTGCCCATATTTAAGAAGGGGGAAAAAGGAGGATCCAAGGAACTACAGACCAGTCAGCCTCACCTAAGTCTCTGGAAAAATCATGGAGCAGATCCTGAAGGAATACATTTCTATGCACTTAAAAGATAAAAAGGTCATTAGGAACAGTCAGCATGGATTCACCAGGGATATGTCATGCCTGACCAACCCGATTGCCTTCTTTGATGAGATGGCTTGCTCTGTGGATGCAGGGAGACCAGTGGATGTGGTATACTTTGATTTTGGCAAGGCTTTTGATAGTCTCCCACAACATTCTCACAGGCAAGCTAAGGTGGATGAAAACTGGCTGGAGCATCAGGCTCAGAGAGTAGTAAACAATAGCTCAATGTCCAGTTTGCAACTAGTATCATTGGTTGCAAACTGGTAGGGGGTGTATGTGCCCCTTCCCCCCCCACCCCTGATGGCCAACACTGATGCTTTCGGTAGGGCTGGTGTCCTCCCTGACAGGGTTGGTGGCTTCTGCAGGTTCCTCTCCCCTCCCCCCCCCCCCCCAGATTAACTCATGGCCCCAGGGGTCAGTTTTGTTCAGTGTCTTCATCAACAACCTGGAAGATGACATAGAATGCACCCTCATCAAATTTGAAGAGGACACCAAGCTGGGGGGAGTAGTAGATATGCTGGAGGGTAGAGCTGGGAATCAGTGTGTTGTAGACAAATTGGAGGATTGGGCCAAAAGAAACCTCATGAGGTTCAACAAGGAAAAGTGCAAAGTCCTGCATTTAGGATTAAATAATTCCATACACCAGTACAGGCTGCTCTGCAGAAAAGGACCTGGGGGTTACAGTGGACACCAAGATGAATATAAACCAGCAGTGTGCCCTTGTTTCCCAGAAGGCTAATGGCATACCGGGCTGCACTGGTAGGTGTGTTGCCAGCAGGTCCAGGGAGGTGATTATTCCCCTGTATTCAGCAATGGTAAGACCACATCTGGAGTATCAGGTTTCATTTTTGGCCCCCCACTGTAGCAAAATCTCCAGTTTTGGGGTTTTTTTAATTGATTTTAAAATGCATTCATTCCCCTTTCCCAATCATTTCTGACTTTCTCTCGCTCTCTGTTCCCTAGATAAGTGTAAGTAAGCTAAGATGTAGCATAAGCTTTAACATTTTTATTTTGGTAACAAGTTTTTGGTTTTGGATATCCACTGTTTTATATTGTATAATTATTAGGTTTGTATTGATTCTTACTGTTGTATATTGTATTATAATGATTTTCATATTGATTTTTATTGTTTCATATGGGTATTGTATGGTTTAGGCCTGTGTTTGTAAGTGAACCAAAGTCATGTCAAGCCTCCATCTTCTGTCCTCTGCCTGGGCATCCCATGTTGCAACTGTGAGTTGCATACCCCTCCCATGTAAGTTGTTTCCATATGAATGAGAATGATTGAAATACAGTGGTAGCAGGCCTCTACTGAATGGCCTGTAATGACTGGGCCATCACCTCACATGGAATCATCCAGGAACCACAGACCTCACCCAGGAACAGAGTCAAGAACCCAGCATTTGAAAGACAAGAGGCCCTGCAGAACCAGCAACTCTAGCATTGTACCCCACCATTAGACACCCAAAACTGCACATCCCTGCATGGAGCACATATTCAGTACACCAGGAGCTGACCCTTGCCTGGGCATGCCTCCTGTCACTAGGGTCACACAAGGTCTCCCCTATAAAAAGGGGCAGTGAAGACAGACCCAATAGGATGTCCTCTCCATCTGGACCAGCACCATGCCACACCACCTATCCACCCAGAGGCCCTGCCGGCGACCCCCCTCTGGACAACACCTACTGGACAAGGACCCCTTTCCAGCCTGGATAGGTAGATATTACCTGCACACCTTCTCCTACAATTTGAAGGCTCTCTCTCTCTGTGTCTCACTCTCTCCTCCTGGACTTCAGTGGACTTCAGCCCCTGCACCAAGTCTCTCTAACCCCTGCTGCCATTGTGTGTGTGTGGGTGCAAGGGAACCAATAAGACATTGTGTCACCATCTCCCCTGTTCAATAAAACCTCTGTCATTTGCAACCCTGAGTTGGGTCCTGTTTTACTGAATCCCAGTCCTTTCCTTAACTTAAATTCCAGCCTCATTCTCTCTCAGCTCCAGCCCCACCCCTCTCCACTAGTTTCCCCAATCTCCTCTCAATTCCTACTACCTTTTCCCTGTGACTTTCTGCTGCCTCTCTCTGCTTTCCTGCTGTCCCTGCCACCTTTCAGTCTCTCCTGCTGCTTTTCCTGTGATTTTCTGCTGTCCGTCTGTTTTCAGGCTTCCCCCCCCCCACCCCTGTAGCTTCCCAGCTGTTTGTCAGTTTTCTCCAGCTCCCAGCACCTACTGCCACTCCCTGCAATTTCTCTAGTTGCCCCAGAGCCATCCTCTGGCTCCCCACACCCAGAGTCCCTCTTTAACATCCACACTTTCCCTTAGCGCCATTTTCCTTCTCTCCACCTACCTGTTCAGCTCCCCTGTAGCTCTGGCTCTAGTCCCAGCCTCTGTGCCAGCATCGCTCCCCTGTTCTGAAGGCTTTGGGCATTGTCTTTTAATCAATTAAGATCAATTAAACTAAAGTTACACCTGAGCCTCAGTTCTTCAGCCCAGACCCCTGTAGTCTACCAGCTCTAATCCCAGTCCTGGTAACTTTCACCCCCTACACTTCTACTTTCTTACCTTAACCTTTCCCCAGGTATCCCAAGTACACCAAGCACATACATACACATCATGGCACCCAACTTAGGAACTCACCTGTGTTTGTGTGTAGGTGGGTAGTATGTGTGTGAATTAGTGAATACACATATATAGGTATTATTATGTGTGTGGTATATGAATTACTAATTCATATATGTGTACTGGATGTGCAGGTGTTTGTAACTGATTCTGTCTAAATTTGGTTTGTGTAGTATGTATGGGCTTAAACTGGTGATAGGTGTGCATGAATCTAGCCTAGTTATTTTGATAGTGTGTGTATCTGAGTTGCTAGTGAGTGTGTATGCACCTTGTGAGTGTGTGTGTGCTTAATTAATTTTTATGTGTTCATGTGCAATTGTACACCATGCCCTCCTGCCTAAAAGCACAGTATTGAGATCCTGAGCATTGGCCTGACCCCTCAGGGCAACACCACTACAAAAAGGATGAGGACAATTTGGAGTCTAGCAGGTGAGAGGCTTGGGGCACATGAGTCATGAGGAAAGACTGAGGGAACTGTGCTTATTTAGCTTAGAGAGGAGGAGACTGAGAAGGGACTTAATAGCAGGCTTCAACTACCTGAAGTGGCGTTCAAAAAAGGATGGAGCTGGACTGTTCTATCACATGCTACTGCTGAGAACAAGGAGCAACAATCTCAAGTTTAGGTTAGATATTAGGAAGGATTTTCCTCACTTCACTAGGAGAGTTGTAAGACACTGGAACAGGTTACCAAGAGAGGTGGTGGAATCTCCATCCTTGCAGGTTTCCCTGCAAAGAACAAATCAATTCGGGCTCAGGTTTTTTGAATGTTTGTCCCTAGCCAATGAAATTGCTTTCAATTAAAATAAATTAATAAATTAATAAAAATAATGCGACATGGATGACTGAATCTGGCTATTAGTAAATTTGACATTTAGCATTGTAGAAGCTACATTTAAAAAGGAAACATGTTTTACATACACGATCTTGCCATGCTCATTCTGTCATACAATTATGACCTGGACATGAGATACGGTTGCATCACAACTTGTTAGTTTTGTCTACTTTGATGTATAGCTTGTACCTCCTAATAAGGAAAGATTGGAGTTATATTTGACAGCCTGCATAAAAAAAGTTGATAGGCATGAATGACAGGAAGAAATTAATGAAAAACTCTAGTAATTTTTTTTTTTTTAAAGATCATCTGGACATTCAGCTTGGTTACACATTTTGGCCTTGTAAGTGAAATAGCTCTGATTTGTCAGAGCAGAGGCATATATCTAGATTGATGATACATCTGAACAATTCCAGGTGAAATATTTAACATCACCATTAAGTTTACAATTACAATAAGCCTATTTGGATGGAGCAGGGTAAAAGAGCAGAGAGGCAGAGAGCAGAAGGAGATATTGCAGCCTCATGAGATCCCAACACAACCATAGGAACAGGTTAGGACAGACCCGTTTGTGTTCAACAATATGGTCACTTTACATTATTAGTCCATCTCCCAAAAACTGGAGGACACTAGAGGACATTCAAAAACAGTAATTAAGAAGCTGAAGGAACACTTTGCCACAGATGTCGTATCCAATACCAGACAAGGTTCCTTGGGTGAATTTGATATCTTTTATTAGACCAACCCAAATGGTTGGAGAATAGTTATTAAGCAAGCTTTCAAGTTCAAAAACCCTTCGTCAGGCTGGGGAACTTTCAGCAGTTGGTGTGTGCTCTTCCTGGATGGAATGAAAAGTAAAGAAGCCAAGGGCTGGGCTTGGGAGTCAGTTGCCAGGCAGATTATAATGTAACCCGGGGACTTTTTACATGCTCCCTAAAATCCACAAACAAGGGAACCCTGGCAGACCTATGATATCCAACCATGGGACCCTAACTGAGGAAATATCAACTTTCGTTGAATCAATCCTAAAACCGCTTGTCACCCACAGAGCAAGTTTTGCACAAGACACTACAGACTTTCTACAGAAACTTAAAAACATAGACCACCTTCACAGCAACACACTCCTAGCCACCATGGACGTTACCAGCCTATATACCTACATCCCACACCAGGATGGCATCCAAGCCTGCCTTACATATCTACAGGAAATAGATTACAACTCAGAATACAGGCCCAAAGGTATTACTGACCTTATACACTTCATCCTCACACACAACAATTTCACTTTTAATAATCAACACTTCCTCCAGATGATGGGAACAGCTATGGGCACTAAAATGGCCCCACAGTATGCCAACCTTTTTATGAGCCACCTGGAAGAAGATTTCCTCAAGAACTGCACCATCCAACCCTTGCTATACTTAAGATACATTGATGACATCTTCATCATTTGGACTGAAAACCTGCAATCTCTGATTGAGTTCCATCAGAAATTCAACAATCACCATCCCTCCATCCAACTTTCTCTAGAATACTCCAGCACCAACATCTCCTTTTTAGACACAATGATCAGTATCCAGAAGGGTAAAATACAGACCACGGTATACAAGAAACCCACAAACCAACATACATATCTGCACAGAACCAGCAATCACCCTAAACACACCAAAAAAGCTGTGATATACAGCCAGGCCCTCAGATACCACCGTATTTGTACTGAAGAGAACACCTGGGATTGCCACCTCACCAATCTTAAAAAGGCTTTCGCCCAACAAGGGCACTCCTCCAGAGAGGTAGATCACACATTTGAAAGAGCCACCTGGATACCACATGAAGAACTGCTGCAGTACAGAAGAACCCCTCCCCCCACAAATCACACACCGCTGGTTATGACATATCACCCCTCCCTTGAACCTGTACAGAAAATCCCCCCAAAATTGCAACCCATATTAGAAAGAGACCCTATTCTTAAAGAGATCTTCCCAGAGCCACCCATCCTAGCCTTCAAACAAGCACTGAACCTTGCTAACCGTATCACCAGAAGCAAACTTCCTCAAGCCCAGTACACACCAAAAGGATTCAGACCGTGCCATCACAAGAAGTGCAAAACCTGCCAACACATCTCCACCACTCCCACCATTACTACACTCAACAACAGAGCCATCAGCATCCCTGGATCTTACAGGTGCACCTCCAGAAATGTAATATATCTCATCCAATGCACCAAATGCCCTGATGGAAAATATGTAGGAGAGACCAAACAACAACTGTGCACCAGAATGAACGCATGCCGGAAATCTATCAAACACAGAAATACCCAATTACCGGTGGGGGCACATTTCTCACGGGAGGGCCACTCTCTCTCTCTCCAATCTCTCAGTCCTGATCCTCAAGGGAAACTTACACAACACTTCCCAGAGACGAGCCTATGAGCTCCATTTTATCAACCTGCTGGATACTAGAGATCATGGACTAAATATAGACATTGGATTTTTGATACATTATAATCTGCCTGGCAACTGACTCCCCAGCCCAGCCCCTGGCTTCTTTACTTTTCATTCCATCCAGGAAGAGCACACACCAACTGCTGAAACTTCCTCATCCTGACGAAGGGTTTTTGAACTCCAAAGCTTGCTTAATAACTATTCTCCAACTATTTGGGTTGGTCTAATAAAAGATATCAAATTCACCCAAGGAACCTTGTCTGCCTATGTCCTTAGACCAACACGGCTACAACCTACACCCCTGCAATATCCAATACCATGCATTCAGACAATGGGCCACACTATATAGCAGTGGAACTTAAAAGATGTAGAACAATATGGGTATTTGAGCACAAGATGTCTTCCTCAGGGCTTTCATATTGCTTTGCGAGTACCAAATCAGCTATCAAGATAGCCAAAAGACTTACAGAAAAGGCAAAAAGGATTGGATGCAATCTTCATTTGGCCTTGCCGGACCATTGCAATACCATTTCTCAGGGACTTGATAGAAGTCCAGCTCAAACACTGATAGGGCAAAGAACCAGGGCACTTCTTTTTCTGAGTGATATCCTGCAGCAATTGGATGGATGGAAAGCATGCAAACACAGTCCGCTAAGAGAATGACAAAACAGACAAGCAGCATATTACAGAGAGCTGGAAACCTGATGCTTCTCCACATAGGGGAGGCAATCTGGATTCAACCCTTCAGCAAATCACAAAAAGAAATGCCAAAAGGTCACTGTCCAAGTTGTTATGGTGCCAAGGCCATATGAAGTAGGTACCCCGAAGGTCAGAGCTTCAGAAGAAAACATAGACAACTGCAGAGCAGTAACATCAGGGAACCAGTATGCAGACTGAAGATCACCCAGATGACATGGACCTGGCCTCAACCATCAGGCCAGAGGTAAAAGACTCAAATACAACAACAACACCACCACTACCACCACCACCACACCATGGGGTGGCCACCAGGAAGACAATCAATAGTTAACTGATTTAAAGTTTTACTTGAATGTTTCAGAGATGCATTTGCCTGTATGTAGTTTTGGTTTTTGTTACTGAAAAATGATATTAAATGAAATGTAAAATGTCCCATAATGTATATTATGACACTTTCACTGTAGCATAACATGACCTAGAATTTGCACTTATTTGTTTATTTATTTGGTTTTAATGAGTAGCATTCACTTCTGCACAAGCAGATCCCAAGTTCTCTGCCCTGGGTTGTGTTGGATAATAATTTTTAAAGGCATTTTTCTGTAGGGAGTAAGGAAAAATAAAACTGAGTACTTTGGAAAGTTTTATAACAGTTTTTAGTGTTTTGTTTCAAATGAATAATGGTCCCTGCAAAATCTCAGTTCTAAGTAGATCATTTATCTAAACTTCTGTAGTCTAGCAAATGGGCTGAAAAGGCTCTCCAAGGGAAGGATTTCATGGAAAGGATTTTATGCTAAGAGCATTCCTGCAGGTGGGCTGGTTGGAAATACCCCTAACACAACATTTGTCAGGACACTTCTAGTTATCAAAAGTTAACTAATTTTATTACTCCTATATTAACTTTTTCAATCCCATCAAATGTGAAGGATTAAATTCAAGTTTTAGCAAAAGTTTGAATTAAGTCTTGTTTTTAGCTAAAGTGCTTTATCTCTAAGAAAGAGTTCTGTCTGGGAGTCATTCTTTGCTACTTTTGCCATGCATACAGTTATCACTTACAATGATGAAAAATCAAACATCAGAACATGCACAATGATGCAGAATATTATTATTCATCAACTTATTTTATGTAGGATTTCAAAGTTCTTTGCAAAGTTAGAAAAACTTATCATTCTTATTCTAGAGAAGGAGTAAACGCATACAGATGTTTCTCTTCTTGAAGAGGTTATAGTTCTTTCTTCCTCAGTAGGCACTCTACATGTTTAAATATTTTGCTTAATATAATACTCTAGAAAATATATATTCAAAATAAGAGACTTTAAAAGAAAAGGGAGTGGTGTTTGTTTCAAATTTGCAAGGGCATTTAGGAACCTAAATGCCTTTCAGAATGTAGACCTGTCTTGCCAAGAACAAGAGGGCTGGAAATACAGCCTAGATCTCCTTATTCCTGTCTGTGATTTCACTGACTGAGCACTGTTACTAGTTTTCTCATTATAAACCAGGATAGTTTTAACAATGAATTAGCAAAACCTTTCAGAACACTTTGTACTAAATGTAAGTGTGCTTTTATTAATGTTTTCACATATCTGCCCCCCTCATGCTTTCTGTCATGGAATGGGGTCCCCTGGGATGGTTGCGATACCCCTAGGGCTCCTTGGCCATGCCAATCCTGCCCCACGGGCACCCTCTCTCTCTCCTGTCATGTCTTGCTGTAACTATGATAGATGATCTCAAGATAGTATTGTTGGACATGGTCCTGATGGACTCCATTGAACCCTGTGGGTTCTTGGACCCCTTTTGGATCCCGCTCTAAAATGGATGCTTCTTGGGACACCCTCAGCCTTATGGGCTAGATGCGTGGCTCCAAACTGCCCCTTTACCATGCCCCAAGCCTTGAAGATGGCATTCACAGTGTCCCTCCAAGGCCTTAGTTTCACTTGGCCTCTGGTCATCACTGGGCTCTCTGCAGCCCTATCTCCCTCCTGCGGCACCCTTCGGTGCTGTGCTCTGCTCACCCCTTTTGTCACTGCACCCACACTGGCATTGGGGGGTCTGTGCATCCCAGATACTGCACCCACACTGGCATTGGGGTACTCACACTGTAGTGGGCCCCCAATGAGGCCTCCTCCTTCCCAAATAGCCTCAACCCAATCCTCCAGTTTATAAACAGAAATCAGAATACAAGCTCCTGGGCTATAACATAATGCAAGCAGCTCAGGGTGTGCTCTGTCCCTTTACATGAATCACCCAGCACAACATGCCTTGTAAATCAGGATCTAATGAGCTCCTGAAGTCTCTTTATCTCACTAGAAGCAGGAGATGGACCATCAAGCCTCTTCACTTAGCTCCCTCTAAGAGACCTCCTTCCCCCTTAGCTGCTGGCAGAGAACTCACTCTCCAGTCCCAGCGCTGGGGTTTATATATGCTCCAGGCCCTGTCTCTTCCGGTCAGCTGACCGCCTGCAGGTATGGGCTAATTCCTTCATTCCTGCTGCTATGGTAACTTGCAGCTGAGGGGTTCCTGAGTGGCTGCTAGGGCTCTCTCCTTAGTCAGTTTCAGTCCTTAAAGGAGTAAGCACCTTAGTGCCCTGCAACACTTTCCTCCCTTAAGACATGACAAAAGAGGATGGGGGGGGGAGGAGGTTGTTTTAGGGTAAAACACAAAGAAAAAGGCAAAAAAGTTACACAAAAGACAGAATAAAATAGAATCAAAATCTTTTATTCTCCATTTGCAGGTGATGATAATAACAGGAATGAAAAAAACTCAGCTGATTTGTAAAATAGTAATTTCTCAGTTGAATAGCACTAGACCAGGATGGTGCCTTAGCCAGACAGCTATAACAAAGGCTACCTCTGAGTAAATGAAGAGGCTTTATTCTTGTTAGTGACAACTATACTTGCTAAGGAAGATTACTTCTCCATGGTTTTCTGCATTAACAGCCATGAATGATCACAAGGTGTGGAGGCCAATAAATAGGAAAGTGGCTATTTTGTAAACACTAGGGATGTAGAGTGTACTCCCCTCTACAGCTATAGTTGTTTGAAAAATGTGTTTAATAAGGCCTCACACATTTTTAAAGTGGTTAGTGTCTTAAGGCTCTATTCAACTTCAAAGGTCCAAGCCACTGAACATAGTGGGAGGTAGTGTGTTCAGCTTTTTAAACCAAGCCATCAATCATTTTAGACTTTGTTTTAGAACAGTTGAGGGAAAACTACAATAATGCATTATGTTTCCAGTCCTGTTCGTCTCTCACAAAAATACATTTCTGTGTATGGGTTTACCTATATCACCTACTGAAGAGAATGTCGGTCTTGCTCAGGTGTATTTTATCATGTGTTCTCCAGCATCCACCCTGGAGATAATTTAAAATCTCACTTTGCTGTGCAAATTTGTTGTGAGTTGCCCCACATAATACAGCATGACATATTTAAGTGTTTACTTTTGAAGATCCCAATATAAACAAAGGAAACAACCAAACAAAAAAGAGCAACAAAAACCCAGTCCATTGGCACCTGAAATAGAAGACTGGCAGGCAGCTTGTGCACAGAACACTATTGCACTAGATTGGAGATTTTGTAATCAAAATGTAAGAAAGAATAGAACCAAAAGGTTTTCACTATTTATGCAGTGTGGAATGGGTTATGTTTTCAAGTCCTTCCCCAGTGAAACATAGGCAGAAAATTGGATGGGGTATATACAAAGAAAGGACTAAGTTGTTCTTTTTGAGATTTGATTATATAACATAACATAATAAACACCATGCTGGGTCAGATCAATGGTCCACCTAGCCCTGTAACCTCTCTCTAACAATGACAGGAGTGGATGATCTAGAGGGACAGCATTAAGCTGGATATCTATCCCCTATGCATTACCCTCCCTGGTAATCAAAATTACTGGTGTAGAGATGCCAGAACAAACATCTCCAACTATTGTCTTCAATATCCATTAATAGATCTATTTCCCATGAACTTATCCAGTCCCTTATTTAACCTGTCTATGCCGCCTGCCTCCACCACCTTCTGTTGCAATGAATTCCATAAGGTAAGTATGTATTGTGTTTGTCTTGTTAGCTTACTGATTTCAGCAGGTGCCCCCTAGTATTCTGGGACATGGTAAACAACTGTTACCTGTTCACTTGGTCTACACCCTTCATGATTTCTTAGATCTCTGTCATATACCTCCTCAAGTTACTTCTTTACATACTGAAGAGTCCTAGCCTTTTTAGTGTCTCTAGGTATGACAACTGCTACATGCCCCCGATCATTTTTCCCTTCTCATACCTTTTCTAATTCTACAACATCTTTTTTGAGATGTGGGGACAAGAGTTGCACCCAGTATTCGAGATGTGTATTCACCATGGATTTGTATAACGGTATGATGATGTTCTCCGTTTTGTTTTCAGTTCCCTTCATAATGATGTCCAACATTTTACTGGCTTTTTTTGGTCACCACTGCACACCAAGCTAATGTTTGTACAAAGATTGCAAGGTCTCTTTCTTGAGTTGTAACAGCTAGTTCAGAACTCAGCATTGTGTGTTATAGCCGAGGTTATTTTTCACCAGGTGCATTACCTTGCACTTGTTGACATTGAAGTTCACCAGCCATTATTTTGCCCAGTCACTTAGCTTGGTGAAACCTTTTTGCAGTTCCTCTGCATCTGCTTTGAACTTGACAACTGAGAATAACTTGGTATCATCTGCAAATCTGGAGATTTCACTGGGCACCCTCACTCCAGGTCATTGATGAAAATGTTGAACAAAATAGATGGGCTCCCATTTCTGACTGCCTTCCATCCTGAAAAGTAACCATTTATCCCTACCCTTTGCTTTCTATCTTTTAACCACCTCTCAGTCCACAAAAGAACCTCCCTTCAAATCCCACAGAAATGTAGGTTTTTAAAAGCCTTTGATGAGGGCCCTTGTTGAATGCTTTTTTGAAAGTCCAAATATTATGTGAACTGGACCCCCATTGTTCACATTCTTGTTAACGCTCTTAAAGAACTCCAGCAAATTTGTAAGGCAGGACTTCCCTTTACAAAAATCATGTTGACTTTTCCCCATACTTCATATTTACCCATGTGACTGCTGATTTTATTTTTTATTATAGAATCTACCAACTGCCAGGGAGGAAAATAAGACTTACTGATCTCTAGTTCCCAGGATCACCTCTGGAGCCCTTTTTGAAGATGAGTGTTATGTTGACAACTCACTAGTCCTCTGGCCACAGTTTACTCTGGAAGAAAAGAAAAAAAAATGGGATTTGAAGTTTCCAGCAGCAGCTAGGCTCTGATTTGATAAAGGCGAAGTTATGAAGGTTTCAGGCTACTGAAATTTTGGTCCTTGAAGCAACTACACTAGGCTGCGGCCTTGAACCTGGGGTTTAACCTACCAGGCAGAGATGCTCACTCCAGTCTGTCACCTCCTTAGCAGACCACTAGGGCAGACACATCTGGCAGAATCCTCCAGCTGGGCCTAGCTACATGCCCACTCCCTGCCACCAGAGTGGCCTGGGAGGGTCAGGTGATCCCCTTACTATCTCCCATAAAAACCACTGACCTGGCAGAGGAATTACCTATTTAACAAGGTTCAACTTCATATCTAGGCTACTGCACCCTTGGCTTATGCTGCTAGGGGCTTCCTGATAGACTCGGGATATCTGACCCAGCTTGCCTATGAGCCCTGAGTTTGGCCTGACTCATTGGATACCTGACCTACTTTTGATTTGATTAGTTGGATACCTGACCCAGCTAGCCTTCTGACCCTGTGCTTTGCTTTACCCTCTGAATCACTGTTTTGGTTCCCCCCAAAGGATCTTTTGGCTTTCCTACCTTCTGACCCAAGCACACTCCCCTCAGACCTGCGCTGTTCCTTCTGACCCTGAGGTAACCCCCAAGCCTGGCTGCTTATGACCTGGTGTGTCAAACTACAAGCTGTGGGTGGCAAATAGGATTTTTTAGATGTCCTCAGAAGCTCTGTGGGAAAACTGTCATATTTTGCAATAACAACATCATACCTATGACCAGTGCTGAGCCATAACAAATACAAGGGTACCAATTTAATTGATATATGACCAGAATCAACCTTCCACTAAGATTGCTTCCAATAAATATGTGGAATTTATGTTCTGCACAACAAGCAAGGCTTCTCTTTCAAGCTTAAGACTTGTGATGCATATATTTCTTTCAGTGCTAATGGAGTCTGCTATGCAATTTACACAGAGCCTTTGGGGCCAGGGGAGGGGGGGGGGGGCAGTCTCCTAGACTACCAATTTTACGTTGTAACAAGTCATTCCTTGCCTCTGCTACATTGACTGCATTCTGTGGGCTGGCATAAACAGTGGTGACAGCCTCCTATATCTCTTCCATAGCCTACTCCGCATCTCTTTGGTGGTATCAAGGACCAAGGTGTGCATACCACTCTCAGAATTGCTATTAGGATCAGACCTTTAAATTGGGCACATAAGATAAAAATTGGGCTCCTGACAAAGTATACACAGTAGGTCTACCTCCCCAATCTAGGCCACATACTGAGTCTGTTCAGAGTACAGTTTTTTGGTTGCAACACCCCCCAAACTAAAATTGCTCTGAATAAAACTCAACAACTACCTGAGGCCATGTGCAAACAAAACAAGAGGTGCATGGAAATGGCACTTTAAAGTGGGCTAACTGCTTTTGCACTGCTTTAATAGAGTTGGTGTTTCTTTGCCTCGGCGACATATTGCACATTAATTATAGCCGCTGTAGGAAATTTGGCAGTGTAATGCACCTTAAATGTTTTGGGGCACAGCAAACTAAAACTCCTTCAAGGAGTATGAATCTTTTTATGAATCAAGTTCTTAGCAGCAGCAAGACTGATCTCCTTCGAGGAGTTTTAGTTTGCTGCCCCTACAGCCACAGAGTGAAGCACTGGGCTCCATGCAGCTCCATGGCTCTGCAGGAAGCCTGTACAGGCAGCCACAGCAGCCTGGGAAAGCAGCTCCTCCCAAGAAAAGCAGTGAGCCTGATCTCCCTCCCCTCCCCTCCCCTCCCCTCCCCTCCCCCTGAACCTGCCTCCCTGAGCTGTGTGGGGGCTTGGTGCTTCCCTCCATGGCTGCAGTGCCCCCCGGAACCGGCTGAGTCGGGTGCCTGAAGGTGGGTGCCACCTGGGGGGGGGACCACCGCTACAGCAGAGGGGAGAACCAGCCCCCCCGCTTCAGCCCAGGGACTGCTTCACCCACCAGCAGCTGGCCCTCCCCTCCCTGCCAGACAGGCATGTAAGTCAGCTTAGTATATGCATGACATGGGAGTTTAATCAACCCTAAATTGAAGCAGTGTTGTTTAAAACCCACCACTTCAATTTAGGGCCCCTGTTTCATCTACACATGCCCTGAGGCAGAGGATTCTTCAGAGAAGCCTCTCTTCCTGGCAGCTCTTCCTCAAATCCGTCCTTAAATTCTCTACCTGGAAAATAAATTCCCTTGCCCCTAACCCAACCAAATTCATTTGGCCTTTGTATGAATCAAGTTCTTATAAGGGAGTCACCTAACCTCCTCCCAGATGTTTTGGGTAATCTTCCCTGACAGACTCAAATACCTGTTTTTAAAGGTGCTCTACCTCATAGCGGGGTAAAACTGGTTGTCAAAGGGCCGGGCCACTTTGCTACATATAGTCATATTCTTCTAAATCCCAATGAGACAGATTCCTATATGGATATCGTTATTTTTTAGACAATTTAAATTAGTATGCAGCTTTGGAGTGCACTTGGGAACCCACAGAAAAATGAGGAGGAGCAGTAAAAAATGCAGTTGTCACTGCTGCAACCCCAAATCTGCTGTTCTTATTGTTCCTATTCTTGCTCCTCTGAAGACTAGCCCCATCCCATTTAGCCCTGAGCTCTACCAGAAAACTCAGTGCCCTTGAATGTTTGGAGATTCCCAGCAGAACTTACCTTTGTGATGTACCAAAGGTTCTGCATACCTGGTGTGGTTTTATATAATTGTGCTTCCTTCTTCCCATACCCCATTATACGCAGAAGTGGTAATCATACTAGTTGTAAGAGGAGCCAAGCGCACTACTATGGAGTTGTCAAGATTTGGTTTTTTATAGCATATAATACTAATCAAGTTTAGTTCCAATCTTGCTGTTTAGGTCTATGGAGCCTTGTTGATTTCAACTGTTCTCTTTATAGGTTTATGGTTGAGAGCTAGTCTCTTATATAGCATTTCAGTGCTTTAAAATGTTGTGTACAGATATCAGTCATGCATTGCTTGACTACAGTGTTCAACTGATGGCTGAAGTGGGCTGAAAGATTAAGACATTGTCTATAAACCCTATTTGTTCTGTTAAATTAAAATTAAATTGAATAAGAATGGGACACCCACTTACCCCAACATGGTGGCTTTAAAGAATGGGTGTGTCAAGCTATTACTCATATAACTGTTTTTGTGCAATCCAGACTGAAAACATCTCTTTAACAATCAAAAAGATAATGCCAAAGGCTTAGAAGGTAACCTTTTAAAAAGGACATTCTACTGGTGTATATAAAGCTGCTGTGTTGGCAGTGATACAATATGTGCTTCCATGATATAGAGAGGAAATCTGCCTGTTTGTTTCAGTGTTTATATTTATATAGTTACTTCTCAACCCTTAAGCTGTTCTTTGAGCTCATTTGAGATCTCCATCTGAAATAAATGTCATATGCTGCTGAATTATTATAAAAATAATTCCATATATTTACAAATATGACAACAAGCGGGTAACTTATATCAATTCTCCAAAGGATTGTCACACTTAGTGGAGATGCATTCTAACCAAGTTTTCCAACCAAGCATTTCCTAATAAGCTGGGATGACTAGCTGTATTGTTGCTAGCTGCCTGACTATAAATATATCCAGTATCAATATTTCCACCTTATGATTGGATAAAGACCATTATCAAATATAGGGCTAATATTCCTAAGTTAATATCATTCTACTCTCTTTTTTCTTTTTTGCAGTTTTATTTTAAAACATCTTCCAGAGTGCAATGGAATGTAAGAAGAGAAATGGATCTCACAAAAGCAATTTAAAGTATAAATATATTTTGAAAAAGCTATGATGATAGGATGAGGATATTTTTCCAAATGGAAATACTTTAATGGCCCATAGAAGTTGTTCACAAATGTAGGAACCAAAAAAGAGTGGCATTTCCCCTGTGCAAAAAAAAATCTGTAAGTAAACAACTTGGGTATAGAGGACATATTGAGGTATGGCTCAGATATGGCAACAATCTCTTCATGTTACAATGTTTTTTCAAGCTGAAGTACAGCTTTTAAAACTTTTTCAAAGCTGAAGTACAGCTTTTAAAACTTTTTCTGGCACTAAAGAAAAAGGAGGGAGAGATGGGATAAGGTAGGAAATATCCCTGCCTCCCCCACAATGTGTGTGCATGTTTGTGTGTGTGTGATATGTTTTCTCCAGAATTCTTCCACAAAGTTAATGTTACATTTTTTCACAGAAAGAAAAAAATCTGAAAATTCAAATGGAATAAGAAAAATTGTGTTTCAACTTATTTTTAACAACATGAATCCCTCAATACTGTAAAGAAGTTCTCTTAGACAAATATCCTAGACTTAAGCACATAGTTAACTTTCATTTTACTCAAAGTCTTCTTTAAAATAATCTATGATTGTCTCAAAATTAATAATAAAAATTAGCTATCAGACAGCTTCTGTAAATAAGTTGAACTCTGTGTCAATGTGAGTATTCTATATTCAAAATTCAGGGTTTTGGGAGGTGGGGTGGTCATAGTTTCCTTCTGTGTCTGTTACCTGAATGGATGACATAGTGTATGGATATTAGTTATTTGTGAAATATTGTGTGGTATAAATTCAGAACATTCTTTGTGAATATTTTCCAAATTTTGTGTGCAGATTATCTGTTTGTGAGATCATCTGACTGCATTCATACATCTTTGGGATCATTTTGTTTAATTGGAAATGAGTTTCCTGGCCTGAACTGAGTTCTCTATTTTACATCATTATTGAACGATTTATTTTTGAGTAGTGATTAATATTCTATATGATGTATGCTCTCTAAGTAAACAGATACAGGGATATTGAGAGCTATACATTACCAGCAGGGCTGAGGATGGGAAACAATTAGCCTTCTGCTTTAACAACCAAATAATACATATTTAGTAAGTACATTCTCAACCTTCTTAGGTTAAATGCACCCTTCAGAAAATGCCAGCTCTTGCTTTTTCCTTGTTTTTTGTCTACAGAGAAATAATAGAGCAATTATGCTATTGTAAAGAACTCGGAAAGACCACAGTAGGTCAAAACATTTTTGATAATATCAATTTCCTTTTGAAATCTATGTCTATCTTGTGGAATATGTTTGCCCATCTAACAGAGTTAACATAGCTTGGTACTCTGTGGCACCCTTGAAAGGATCTCAAGGTATCCAGGATGCCATAACATGATGGTTAAGAATCACTAAATTCTGATAGCACATTTAAGGCCAATTAATCTTAAAGAGACAAGTAATCAGTAAAAATAGTAATTTATTTATATAAAATGTTGGATAAAGCCATTCTCACAATACACTATTGCCAAATACAATATTTATAAATAATCTTGAAAAAGTGCATAAGGAGCTGGAGGCCTTAGCCAAGGATTAAGGAACCTAATGAAGAAGAAAACCTTCCTGTATTTGAATAGGTTTGGCCTTGAAGAAACAGTGAGGGAACTTTGATTACTATGTATCAATATTCAAGAAGGATCACAGAAAATATTTTTGAAGGCCCTATTCCAGCTACAGTAAGATGTCAAAAGAAAAAGGCATGTTTTAAAGTTTGAAAAGATGATGTTTGGAACTAATACCAAGGGGATTTCTCTCCTCCAAAAGGGTTATTAGCATGTGGAACAGTCACTAAGGTATGACTTATTGCTTTAGATATTTTTGTTTAGAATCTTTGGAAGAAATGATGATTAATTTAGACAGGTGCAGGACATGTACTTAAAGTCATATTATTCACACATTAGCTCTCATTGAGAGAAATTTCAGAAGGGACATTACCATTCCATATGCTTCTTACTGTCATACTTCATAATATTAGTAGTTATATTTGATGAAATTCAGAAATTCTTAACAAGTGTCAGCCAAATGGACAAGGGCTCCGTCTTTCATTCTCTCTAATGCATCCATCAGTTTAATATCTGACAGCCATATTATAATCAAAGAATTCAGAGACAGGAGAAAATTCTTCATTCTGGCTTAATCTCTTGTGAGTTCCACCCCGCTTACACTCTGGCTGACAGTCTATAGGCTTAAATATGCAGGGCCTTGTGACATAGTGGATTGGTCATGGTCTTGCTTCTCCTACTTGCCTTCATCCAGAAACCAGGTGGAAGAAAAACTTAGGAAAGTATACCTTAGTATTTTGCACCATCAGATGCAGTGGAAGTGGTTCTGGTTCATGTATGGATCTGGCTGTGTATCTTCATACTCTCTGATAAGTGCATATGGCATGAATGACTTAAGTAATACAATTTAATGGAGTAGAAAATATCAATTTTAAATTATTTCCTTCTGTTGCAAAAATTGAGAACAAACAAAAAACCAAACCAAACAAAGAACAAACAAATTATCTGCTCTAGTAACATACAGAGATGAAGAAGAGGATGTGGGCAGAAGCAAATGAAGAAGGCAAAAAGAGAGCTACCAGAAGCACTCACTGCACAGAAGCAGGAAAATAAGAACAATACATTGATACAGGTCTCAGGTGGGTTACTTTTAACAAGCAACACATTGACCCATTCCCATGGTAGAATGGAAGTGCTGAGTGTTTTGTAAGCTCTGTGTTAACAACTGTTATACCAGAAAGGTGAAATCATTCTTGGCAGAACTAAGCTGGCTTTATGTAGAAATAGTGAGGAACAAACTAATGAATAATAGTGCTCATTGACCTTGAACTGTAGTAGTATAAAAAGAGTGAGTGAGTGAGTGAGTGTTGGGTGTGGGGGAAGGTCAGGGGTGGAGAAGAAATGTCATATGTAGTTATTAAGTAAATTCTACGCTATTAAATGTTTAAATAATCCAATAGTACAACTACGTTCCAGTCTTACTAAACAAAGCTAAGATCCAGTCTATAGGCAGGCAGAATTTTCTCTCTTAACTGGATTTCTGCTCACTAATTGAATATCTTTGGCCTAATTTAGATCAACATTTTAACTCTGTCTTACTAAGGAGCTTTGAGTTTTTTTGTCTGGGTTACTCTCTTCTAGCTAATTTATAATGAAACTGCACAATGTCCACTGATAATTGGTACTGCATTAAAAAGAGAAAGGAGACAGTATGTCATAAATATCCCCTTTCTCTGTACAAAAAGAAGCCTGGAGATAGTGGTAACTCAGGGCTCCTTTTTTCCCCATTCATTATAAAGGGACATGTTCCTTTTTCAATGTCTGGCAAATAATAGCATCTGAAATAAAATACTTAATATATGAAATTGGATAATGCACTTAATGTGTTTCACTATTTAATTTCTTGGAGTTTGACTAAATAATTTAACTTCTTTCCTGTGGCATATGCTGTTTTGTAGACTGGAAGGAGAAAGTAACTAACATGAATCCTGCTAGATTAAGTTGAATTCAGTAAGAACCTGCTTCTGAACCCAAGGACCCAAATATTTGTAGGTGTCATGGAAATGGTAAAAAAATGGATCTTTTCCTCCCACATCAGCAAACACATCAGCAAAAGCATCACCTGTCAACCATGTTAAATAATTTGTTAGACCATCTTGAAAGAAAAATCACAGCTCTTATCAGTACATGTACTTTCCAACCATACTTAATAAAGCACCAAAAACCTCATCAGCATCATGCCATAAAGTGAAAATGTCAGAATGATGATTTTTCAAGGAGCCTTGTTTTGAAGTTTATGCATACAATTGTTGTCATTGGAGTTATGACACAGATACCTTGTTTTGGATGGACCCAAACCTTCAGACCACCCACAACCTCTCCAGTCAATAATAAGCAAGTTTTATTGACATACAGTGATAGCAGATAAAAATAATGCAAACAATTCTATATCTGCCAGTCCTACAGCTGTCACAGAGGGCTGCCAGTCCTACAGCTGTCACACGAGCTTCACCCCAAGGTTCTTTTTTGAATGTTAGATGTCAGTACCCTGGAGGTCAAAGGCCAAGGCCCCAGTGAGGTGGCTGTGACAGGCTTGTGGTATGCCCTCTATGTTGGCATCGAGTTCCCCTCTCAGGGACCCTTTGCTGCTCTAAAATCTCTCCTTTTGTATTCTTTTTCTGCTCTGATGACTCTTCATTCCCAAGCATCATTGATTGGTTTCTCTGAGGTCATCATACTGTCTATGTTCTGTCCTGTCAGCATATTCCTTTGTTTCCACAAACCCATCACATGCATACATCTTAATTTGGTTATTTACTGGGCCTCCTAATTTGGTCTGTTTACCAAAACCGGAAATCCCAAGGGCCCTGCAGTTGGGTACTGTGATCTGATGCCAATTCTGCAGAGTCCCTTATCTAGTGATCTAGTGATCGATGGGAAGCTGGGTGACAGCGACCACGAGCTGATCACCTTCACCATCCGCCGAAAAGCTGGCAAGTCAGTCAGCAACACGGAAGTCCTTGACTTCAGGAAAGCCGACTTTGACAAGCTCAGGAGGCTTGTCAGTGAGGCCCTAAGGGACTGTGACCACAGGGAGAAGGGAGTTCAAGAAGAGTGGTTGCTCCTCAAGGGAGCGATCCTCAATGCACAAACTAAGTCTATTCCATCTCGGAGGAAAGGCAGCAAGAGGGCACAGCAGCCCCCCTGGCTCTCCAGGGGCCTAGCAGACCTCCTGAGGCTAAAAAGGAAGGCCTACAAAGGATGGAGGATGGGAGTCACCTCCAAGGAGGATTATTCTGCACTGGTCCGGTCCTGTAGGGAGCAGACCAGGAAAGCCAAGGCTGCAACTGAACTCCAACTAGCTTTGAGCATCAAGGACAATAAAAAGTCCTTTTTCAGATATGTGGGGAGCCGGAGGAAAAGCAGGGGCAACGTTGGACCCCTGCTGAACCAGATGGGGCAACTGACAACTGACGCCCAGGAAAAAGCCAACCTATTAAATAGGTACTTTGCATCGGTCTTTCATCAGCCCCATGGGACGCCCATGCCCGCTACTGGGCCGGGAAGTCCGGGTGAGGGTGATCCCCTGCCCTCCATTAATGCTGACTTCGTGAAGGAACATCTTGAGAAGCTGGATACCTTCAAGTCAGCCGGCCCTGACAATCTTCGCCCCAGGGTACTCAAGGAGCTGGCGAGCATCATAGCCCAGCCTCTAGCGCGGATCTTTGAAAACTCTTGGTGCTCTTCTGTAGTGTCCGAATACTGGAAGAAGGCCAATGTGGTGCCTATCTTCAAGAAAGGGAGGAAAGTGGATCCGGCTAACTATAGGCCCATCAGCCTGACTTCTATCCCGGGGAAGAGCTTAGAAAAGTTTATTAAGGAGGCCATCCTTAATGGACTAGCCGACGCCAACATCTTAAGGGATAGCCAGCACGGGTTTGTTGCGGGTAGGTCTTGCTTGACCAATCTCATTTCCTTCTACGACCAGGTGACCTATCACCTGGACAAGGGAGATGAGATTGATGTCATATATCTTGACTTCAAAAAAGCCTTCGATCTGGTGTCCCATGATCGTCTCTTGGAGAAACTGGGCAATTGTCGCCTTGGGTCCTCCACGATCCACTGGCTGGAAAATTGGCTCCGGGGTCGGACCCAGAGGGTAGTAATTGATGGAAGTCACTCATCGTGGTGTCCTGTGACCAGTGGGGTCCCCCAGGGCTCTGTCCTTGGACCCATACTGTTCAACATCTTCATTAATGATGTGGACACTGGTGTCAGAAGCGGACTGGCCAAGTTCACCGATGACACCAAACTTTGGGGCAAAGCATCCACACCAGAAGACAGGCGGATGATCCAGGCTGACCTGGACAGGCTCAGCAAGTGGGCGGATGAGAATCTGATGGTGTTCAACGCCGATAAATGCAAGGTTCTCCACCTTGGGAAAAAAAACCTGCAGCATCCTTATAGGCTCGGCAGTGCTATGTTGGCTAGCACTATGCAAGAAAGAGACTTGGGGGTCATCATTGACCGCAAGATGAACATGAGCCTGCAATGCAATGCTGCGGCTAGTAAAGCGACCAAAATGCTGGCTTGCATCCATAGATGCTTCTCAAGCAAATCCCGGGACGTCATTCTCCCCTTGTACTCGGCCTTAGTGAGGCCGCAGCTGGAGTACTGCGTCCAGTTTTGGGCTCCACAATTCAAAAAGGAAGTGGAGAAGCTTGAGAGAGTCCAGAGAAGAGCCACGCGCATGATCAGAGGTCAGGGAAGCAGACCCTACGATGACAGGCTGAGAGCCCTGGGGCTCTTTAGCCTGGAAAAGCGCAGGCTCAGGGGTGATCTGATGGCCACCTACAAGTTTATCAGGGGTGACCACCAGTATCTGGGGGAACGTTTGTTCACCAAAGCGCCCCAAGGGATGACGAGGTCGAATGGTCACAAACTACTACAAGATTGTTTTAGGCTGGACATAAGGAAGAATTTCTTTACTGTCCGAGCCCCCAAGGTCTGGAACAGCCTGCCACCGGAGGTTGTTCAAGCGCCTTCATTGAACACCTTCATGAAACTGGATGCTTATCTTGCTGGGATCCTATGACCCCAGCTGACTTCCTGCCCTTTGGGCAGGGGGCTGGACTCGATGATCTTCCGAGGTCCCTTCCAGCCCTAATGTCTATGAAATCTATGAAATCTCTGTTATGGAACAGTGTAGTATATGTCTTCAGTTTCCCAGCTTGTGTCTGCTGGCTTCAGACACAGTGGACCTGGAAGGAAACTTTGTCACAAACAGGCTTTTAGAAACTAATTAACTCTTGCCATTCCCCTGGACCATTGCTCTAATGCACATCTTTACCTACCAAACAGTTCCCAGAAGCAAGCCTCTAAATACCATTTTCTAGCCATCAACACTCTTCGAGGTAGGCCAGTTTAGGATTTCATCCAGTGGTCTGCCATAGCCTATTAATCATGATCTCACACTAGATGACCTAAAATATTTTTAGATCTCAAATCCATGAATTATAAAAATTGTGATGTATTTAGATACTACGTTAATGGCAGCATAGTTACTTACATGCTGCCAGGTACTGGTAGCAAATATCTTTTTTTATACTGATTTTGTGATCTAGTAAAGCAAGGTTTGTTTTTCCTGCTGTTATTGTTGTTCTTGTTATTATTTTTAAATACGATGTGTTTCAAAAATAGAATTCAAAGAAACATTGTTTTCTTAATTGTAAAATTATTTGAATAAAAATGGGGAAAATTTAAAATGGTGAGGAAGTATTTGGTAGTTAAGGAAGGTATTATGACAGCTGAATTTTGTACCTGTATTTGCTATGATCTACGGTAAGTTATACATCATTGCTTTTTAAAACTTATAAGCAGTACAGTACTTTACTTCATGATGGCATCATAAGGCTTTTTAAAATTAAGGTTTATAATGCAAGATCCTTGGATGATAGGAGATTGCTGAAATTAGAAATGGGGGTGGGGGTTGGAATGGAGAATTCTCATTTAGTTCGTGTACAGAGGAATTCTGTTTTCCTAGGTTTGTTAAAAGTATCTTTATTTGGATCCCTAAACACTGAAAATTTGCATAGCTCATGGCTTCTGTTTTACCTTTATAGCTGTCTGAAATTGGGATCTGCAATAATGTATGAGAATTTCAAAGCCAAATTTAAAATAAAAAAGAAAAGAAGATGAGCCTCCAAATAAAGAAATCTATAAGCTTGTCTGTACATGCTGTACTTGTCTTCTTATAATTCTAGGTAGAGAACCCAGTGGGGGCAGATTTATGATTCTCAGAGCCTCAGAACATGCTATGGGTTTGCAGTTAAGGAGTCAAATCCGTGCTCATATAAATTAGTCCAGAGGATAGTTTTAATTGATAGGCCCCTGTGAAAAGAGAAATGTGAGAAACAGAATTATTCCTAGTGCAGGTTTCTTAAAGCCTTCCAGAAAAACATAATGATGAAAGAGATTCACTGTTATTTCCTCAACTGCTTTAAAAATAAATATACACAGAATTAACATTTTTAAGCTACTAAGTTAAGGTGAGATTGACTCATTAAGAAACCATAATACAGCAGGGAAGCAGCCTGAAGCCAACAAAGGGCTGCACAGTAGGAGACTTTTACCAGCAAACAACAATTCACACCTGTTAATTACTGTGAATATACTTGCAGACTACACAAGACATGACATTTATCCATTGTTTAGAGACAATAATAATGCAGTGTCTGACATTAGTGATATAAGATAAATGAAAAGCTTACCATGAAGCCATTCCTTGCTGATTATCAATGAATGCCTCCATAGCTTTCCCCAGAGGGCCCATTAGCACCTCTTGTGACCTAGAACTGTGCAAAGTAACTGTTTGGGGGGGAGGAGGAGGGGTTCCTTTATTTCAATTCATTGGTAATTCTCTGAATGTGTAAAGGCAAAATAATTATCAGGAAATAAAACAAAATAGGTTTGGGTGGACTCAAAACAAAACTTTAAAATATTTTGGTGAATTTAAGTTTTAAAATATCACTGGGTATATTAAAGGGTTTTTTCAACATATTTCTCTTTGTAATATTGGAAGCAATTTCAAACTAAAAAAAAAAGATTTTTAATTTAAAAGTATGAACACTTCATTTTGATATTTTTAAACAAAACATTTAGACATCTTTATAATCCCACCTCTATCCCCACCACCTTTTTTGTCTAAAAAGTTTTGCTAAGCACTATCTATTTAGAGGCCTGTAGAGGAGGACATTCATCTGGTGGAGTTTATTATCTTGTATAGGAACCTAAAGACCATAGAACATGTGGCTCCCAGTCTTTCATTCCTTGCAAACCTCCAACTCTACTGATTTCAGTAGGATGTGGACTTTGAAACACATGTTTTTCGTGTCAGTAGGATGTGCTAAGCAGTAGATTATGGGGCAGGCATGGCTAAAAGGCAACTCTGCTCCCTGACTTTTGAAATTGGCCCACAGAGCAGCCAAGAAGGAAGGAATCATAGGCCCAGGAGGACAATAAATAAGAGGGAGCCTAATTCTTTGTCTTAAAGAGATGGGAGGAGAAGAAGTTCTGGCCTCTTATCTGAAGGCTGTTCACACAGTCTATCCAATGATCATTTAATGCCAAACACATTGTGTACATTGATATGAATCTGGAATAATGCCTTTACATAATGACATTATTATTTACTATTCTTTAGTTACAGATGACAAGATATGCCCAATGAAGATGTCATTGAGAGAGAGAGTTAGCTTTGGTCTGTGGTACACCTGGTGTTCTTTAATCAAATTCATCAGGAATAATAATTATTAGTGTGCTCACTCTACCCTCCTGTGTCAAGTGGAAGCATGCTAAGAGGTATCACAGGAGAAGTGTGATATCTGGAGAGATTTGAGAGTAGAGAGTATACAAAACGACAATCAATTAATGCCCTGAGTTATGAAAATGAGCAGTTTTTGCCATTGTATCCTAGCTAAAGTGGTATCACAGCAGATGCAGTTCCTGTTCACATCAGATGCAGTTCCTGTGCATATCCTAATTTATTTTTAATTATCTACCTAGTCCTAATTTCATCCGTCATGGGGTGGGGGGCTGGGACGGGATGGGACTATTTTAATTTACATATTCCATTTCACCCATCTTTGGAACAAAAGTGGGAACGCTTGTTAAGTAATTGTCATTTTTGTCTCTTCCCAACTGTGCGAGAAAGAAATTATCACAATCCACAAAATAGGATATTCAACAATGAAAAAATATTGTTGTTTCAGTCGTTAAAGCTTTTAAATTTTGAATCAGTTTTGGGAAAAAAATGTTCATGCCCACCAAATGCTATTCCTTTCAATACATTTAAAGGTTAATGATCACTACTTTCTCTTAGAGGAATGTGTCAGCTGATACGAGTACCCTGCAGTAAAAGTTTAAAATCTCCTCATGATAAACTTAATCCAGTCAATGAGTTTACTCAGATACTGTAATGTCAAATAGTTGTTTAAATGCATTGCAGGATCAGAAAGAGAATTTCCATCACATTGCAGAATTGACTCTCGTATTTAGTGGCCATTCACAATTCCACATTCAGGAATCATTCTTGCAGCTTGAGTGGCTTTTGTTGGGGATCACACTGTCTCTCACATGCTGCATCCTCAATTATATCAAGGAAGATTAAAAGGCTTGCACACCAACACTAATTTTATATCTTTATTTGTGCTCCCAAAGGGAAGATCCCCCTGTTCCTCCAATCTCCACCCCCCCTCCCCGCCCCCCACAATCTCTCTTCTGCAATAGACTATTTTCCCACAAATAAGAAACATAGTAAAAGCCTGGATGTTGAAGTTGAGGGAAAGCCTTTCATAGATTCACAGATTGTAAGGCTAGAAGGGATCTTGGAAGATCATTGGGTCCAGCCCCCTGCACTAAGTAGGAAAGATAACTAGGTGTCAGGTGACCCCACCAAGGTAACTGTCTAGTCTCCTCTTGAAGATTTCCAGGGTAGGTGATTGCACCACCTCTGGAGGAAGCTTATTCCACAGTCTGGATACCCTAACTGAGAAGAAGTTTTTCTTAAGGTTGAGCCTGAATCAGTCTTCCAGGAGTTTGTGGCCATTACTCCTAGTTCTCCCCTTGGGTGCCTTGCTGAACAGTTGCTCACCAAGTCCCAGGTGTAGTGGTAAGCTGCTACCAGGTCCCTTCTCAGCCTTCTTTTCTTCAGGCTGGAGTCCCAGATATCTCAGCGTTTCTTGTATGGCTTGCTGTGTAAGACTCTGATCATATGGGTGGCTCTTCTTTGGACTCTCTCAAGCTTGTCCACATCCTTGCAAAAGTGCCCAGAACTGGATGCAGTACTACAGCTGGTCTCACCAGTGTTGAGTAGGGCAGAAGGATCACCTCCTTGGCTTTGCTGGAGATGCATCGATTAATGCATGCCAGAGTATTATTTGACCTACTAGCTACAGCATCGCACGGCTGGCTCATATTCATACTGTGCTCTATTATTATTCATAGTTTCATAGTTTCATAGTTGGTAGGGTCAGAAGGGACCTGAGCAGATCATCAAGTCTGACCCCCTGCCATGGCAGGAAAAAGTACTGGGGTCAAATGACCCCAGCAAGGTGTTCATCTAACCTCCTCTTAAAGACCCCTGCCTCCTCTTAAAGACCCCCAGGGTAGGAGCCAGCACCACTTTGCTTGGAAGTTGGTTCTAGATCCTAGCCGCCCTGACTGTGAAGTAGCACCCCCTGATGTCTAGTCTGAATCTACCCTCTGCCAGCTTGTGACCATTATTTCTAGTCACTCCTGGTAGTGCTCGGGGGAACAGGGACTCCCAATACCTGATGGTCCCCTCTGACTAGTTTGTAACAGGCCACTAGATCCCCCCTCAGCCTTCTCTTGTGGAGGCTGAACAGGTTCAGGTCCCTCAGCCTCTCCTTGTAGGGCCTGCCCTGCTGCCCCCTGATCATGTGGGTGGCCCTCCCCTGGACCCTCTCAATGCTGTCCACATCCCTCCTGAAGTGCCGCACCCAGAACTGGACACAGTACTCCAACTGCGGCCTGACCAGTGCTGCATAGAGGGGGAGGATCACCTCCTTGGACCTGCTCAAGATGCATCTGTGGATGCATGACAAGGTGCGGTTGGCCTTCCTGACCGCGTCCCCACACTGTCGGCCCATGTTCATTTTGACATCAATAATGATTCCAAGATCCTTTTCTGCCTCTGTACTGACAAGAAGGGAGTTCCCCAGCCTGTAGGTATGCTGCTGGTTCTTCCTTCCCAGATGTAGTACCTTGCACTTGTCAGTGTTGAAACCCATCCTGTTCTCATCTGCCCACCCCTGTAACATGTCTAGGTCCAATTGTAGCCTATTCCTCCCTTCTAACGTGCCCACATCGCCCCATATCTTAGTGTCATCAGCAAATTTGAACAGGGTGCTTTTTACCCCCTCGTCCAAGCCACTGATGAAGATGTTGAACACCGCGAGTCTGAGGACTGAGCCCTGGGGGACCCCACTGCCCACATCCCTCCAGGTCAAAAATGACCCATCCACCACCACTGTCTGGGTGCAGCCCTCCAGCCAATTAGCGACCCATTTGACTGTGTACGTGTCGATGCCACAGTCCCCTAGTTTTTTTAATGAGAATGGATTGAGAGACAGTGTTGAAGTCCTTCCTGAAGTCCAGAAAGACTATGTCCACTGCTACCCCTGCATCTGAGGATGTTGTGACCTGGTCATAGAAGGCCACCAGGTAGGTCTGACAGGACCTGCCTCTAATGAACCCATGTTGGTTGCCTCTAAGGATAACCTCCCCTGCTGGCCCCTTGTGGACATGTGCCAGGATAATTCTCTCAAAAAGCTTACCCAGGACTGAGGTAAGACTAACTGGCCTATAGTTTCCTGGGTCCTCCTTCCTCCTTTTTTTGAAAATGGGAACCGCATTGGTCCATTTCCAGTCCTCTGGCACCACACCAGAGCACCACGAGAGCCTGTAAAGCCATGCCAGGGGTCCCGCAATGACCTCTGCTAATTCCCTCAGCACTCTGGGGTGGAGATTGTCAGGACCAGATGACTTAAATAAGTCCAGTCCCTCCAGAAGTTCCTTGACTAGATCCTCACTGACCCTAGGCCTGGGTGCGCCTCCCCTGGGTCCTGAGGGGGTCCCAGCAGACGGGCTGATCTGGTCCCTGCTCAGGAAAATGGAGGCAAAGAAATTGTTAAAAAGGTTAACCTTGTCATCTGGTGCAACAACCAGATTTCCTAGTGTGTCTTGCAGAGGCCCCACATTACCCGGTACCTTCTTTTTGCCCCCTATGTATTTAAAAAATGACTTCTTGTTGTCCTTGATCCAGGTAGCTAGTCTCAGTTCCATCTCCACCTTGGCCTTCCTGACCACCCCCCTGCAGCCCTGAGCAACTGAGGTATAGTCCTCCCTGGTGATGGCCCCTCCCTTCCATTGGGTGTATGCCTCCCTTTTAGCTAGGAGATGTTCCTGTATGCTTTTGGTGAGCCATGGGGGTTTTTGTGCCCTCTTGCCCCCTTTGATCCTTATTGGGATTACCTCCCTTTGGGCTTGGAGGATTGTCTCCTTAAGGAACAACCACTCTTCTTGGACACCCGACTCCCCTCCCCTCCAGGACCTCAGTACCTCCCCAACTATTCTTCTTACCTCATTGAAATCCACCCTCCTGAAGTCCAGGGCTGCTGCCTTGCTTTTGCCACCTTGCACTGGATGGTGAATTCCAGGAGGTGATGATCGCTGTTGCTCAGGTGGTCCAGCACCCGTAGCCTCCTCATGAGGTCGCCTGTGGCCAGCACCAGATCCAACAAGGTGTCTCCCCTGGTGGGGCTATGTACCTGCTGGGTTAGATGGAGGTCCTGTATCTCGGCTAGGAACCTATGTGAGTGGTGAGACCTGGCTGACTGCTCTTCCAGGCAGATGTCTGGAAAGTTCAGGTCACCCATGATGACCACATTTTTTGACCTAACTACCTCCATGAGCTGACTTAAGAATTCCCAGTCTAGCTCTTCCCCTTGGTTGAGTGGTCTCTAGTAGACCCCCACCACTAGTTCCTTTCCCCTTTACTCCCTTGTATTCTAACCCAGAGCACTTCAGTGTGCCCCTCATCTGACCTTGTGCTACTAGATGAAGATGTGTATTCCTCCTTGATGTAGAGCGTCACACCCCCACCTTTCCTCCCTCTCCTGTCCCTCTTGTACAGACTATAGCCCTTGATATTCACTGCCCAGTTGTGCGTTGGGTCCCACCACATTTCTGTGAGCCCCACTATGTCTGGGTTGGTGTCAGCTAGCAGGAGGTTAAGTTCCTCCTGCTTGTTCCCCATACTACGAGCTTTTGGTGCTCGTACCCCAGGTCCCTTTGATTCGTGGCGCTAGTCAGTTTGGTGCCACCAAGCCTGTGGATGTGTTGCAGGGTGCTCATCCTGAGGTGGAGCACTTTACATTTCTTGATGTTGAACTTCATAATTTTGCTAGCCTGTCTAGGTCCACCTGTATCTGTAACCAATCTTCAAGCATGACCATGCTTCCCCATAACTTGGTATCATCCATGAACTTGGCCAGTGAGCTCTTCACTCTCACATGCAAATTGTTATTAAAGATGTTGAAAAGTACTGGACCAAGCACCGACCTCTGTGGGACACCGCTGCCCATTTCTCAACAGGATGACATAGATCCATTCACTATGACTCTCTGGGTCCTATTCTGCAGTCAGTTTCTCACCCACATGACTGTCTCAGAGTTAAGCCCTCAATTCTCCAATTTTCTCACAAGGACATTGTGGAATACTGGGTCAAATGCCTTTTGGAAGTCTAGGTATACAATGTCAACCTGCGTTCTCGTGTCCAGGTGGTGAGTTACCTGGTCATGAAGGAGATGAGAAGGAGATGAGGTTGGTAAGGCAAGACCTGCCTGCAATGAAGCCATGCTGGCTGTCACTCAGAATCTTACCTTCTGCAAGCGTATTGCAGATAGACACCTTGATGGACTTTTCTAGGATTTTCCCTAGGATGGAAGTTAATTTGGTTGGCCTATAGTTACCTGGGTCCTCCCTCCTGCCCTCCTTCTAACAAAATTAGAGTAGAAAAGTATACAGTGGATGCATCTCCACATGGGGTTAACACACAGAAATAAACTCCGGAGCATATTGCTCCAGATTTTATTCATGTGCAGCATGTGGAGCCCAGTCGGAGCAGCCTGGGCTGGTAGGGGACTTGGTCGCGGGGGGGAGGCCAGGCTGCCAGTCCAAGGCTGCTCTAATGTGGTTTTATATGCTTCAGAGGGGCTGGTTGAGGCAGGAGGATGCTTTAGTATGGGGGGGCTGCCTGCCGGTTAGCTCCGCTCTGTGCCCCAGCCAGCCAGGGCAGCATCTACATGTGTGCTGCTGTGCATGAAAAAACTCCACCACAGGTTAGGACTTCTGTTTACAAGTCCTAACCTGCTGCAGAGTTTATTGTTTTCTGCATCCTGATAGGGATGCACATACAGACACTGATACGTTTACTGAGAAGTTAATTAGTCAACTTCACAGTAACAGTATCATGTAGATGCACCCAGAAAGAAGCTCTAAGCACATGCACAGATCTACTCACACCCTTTTCATTCCAAATCAGACCTTTTAGTTAGTCCCCAAATGTGGGTAACAGTATTACAATTAAATGCTCAAGAATTGTAAGGATTTCCAAGAAGCTGACATGTAAATACTTACCTGTCAGGGGAGATACCATGAAGTGGCTTTCAACCCAGGTGGTTTTACTTACCTGGCAGGGAAGATACCCTTTTTCTTGACCTTGAATGCCTTGGTGTAGTTAGAGGCTGAAGGCCTGTTCCTTGCACTACAGGCAGTGTATACATGCCTCCAAATGGGAGGATCTTGGCTACACAATTTATGGTAATAGGGGGTTGCTCTTGGGCTTTCCCTTTAGCTTGTTCCTTTGGCCTTTTGGCTACGGGAAAGCAAGTCTAGCTTTCTGGGCTTAGGGCTCGTACATAGGTTGCCTACCATGGATTTGGGAGTATCATATCTGAAGCCTCACGCTGAAGAGTTTGAGAAGGAGGATACTTGCCAGGGGTTGTACCACACAGACTTGAATGACTGAGTTCTTCTCAGTCATTAGAATTCAGAACTGATTTGGCTGATTTGGCCCAAGACATAAAATTAAAAACAAAACAAGGATCAGAAATTATATCAGGGGGCATCAAATTCATCCCCTCTGTGGATCCGATGAGGGTCATTGGGATGGTCTACTGAGAAGTTGGGCTTCATTGGACCTAGGACACAGGGCCAGTCCAGCAGGCCACAGCATGCAGCATGTGCCTTATGCCAGCCTCCTGTGCCACAAGCAAAGCAAGCATTGGAGTGGGACCAGTTCATGTTGCATGCAGCATTCTGCCAGATCAGCTCTGTGCCCTGGCTCCAGTTCAGCCCAAAGTCTCAAAGCCAGCATTCAAGGGCAGTCTGGTGTGGGCACTGCATGCAGTGCTTACCCCAGACTGACTCCCTGTTTTGTGTGCAGTGCATGTAACTGATCAAGCCCAGGCATCAGCCCAGCTCTGTACACTGCAAGTGGCTCACAGGGTCACTCTGAAATCTAGGTGCTAATTCAAACAGCCAGAATTTCACTCACTGAGCAACACATAGAGTACTGTATATATATATATATATATATATATATATATATATATATATGTGAGGTGTTTCTTGTCAAGAAGGTATTTATTAGTATATTACAGTATTTCCCTAACATTTGAAGACTTTAGTTTGTTGATCCAGATAAGCTATATCTACTTCCTCTACTCATTAGGCTGTCAGAAGCTAATTCCTTTTTTTTTTAAGTTTGAATGTTTTTCCCTTTGTTTTCATTTCATGTCAGAAAAATAATAATAGCTAGCTAGCTAGCTATATCTATCTATCTATCTATCTATCTATCTATCTATCTATCTATCTTTGTGTGTGGGGGGAGAAATTAAAAAAGGAGGAAATTAATGAGGACACAAGTAAATAGCCAGAATATCCAATAACCTGGGTGCTTAGACACTCTCCAAAGATGGACATACAGGCTCAAATACTGACCAACTCAGCCACTCACTGTTTTCAAGAGTAATCTACATCAAACATCATGCTTCCTAGAATCCATATACTGTAAAGCCATTTTCAGACTAATATACAAACCACACCATCCACCATCTCCTTATCTATTGAATCTCTTTAGTGTTTACTTTAATCCCTCAGTCTATTCTTTTCATATATTTTTCCAAATAATCTAGTAATTTGGAAACTTAGTTACAATTTTCAAGGCAAAATACATGCTTTAATTTCATAGCAGGTGTAAATGCTGCTTTTTGAAGCATCATTGGATAACAGATTACTGGAACAATGGGAAAGACTTGGAATCAATTAGTTGCATCCCAGTATCCAGCATACCCTAGCAGCTTGCAGTTTTTCACTAGCAGTCTTGCTCGTGTATGAGCCCTGAGGGCACAAGAGGTTGGGTGATCATGTATGAGTGTGTTGAATTCTTTATGATGGAGCACTTTGCTTAGAAAAGCATATAAGTGGTCTGTGCTTCACAATAGAAACTTAAGGGAGTCCTGGGCTTCCTGAGGTTAAAATAGTTTAAATTAGTTTTGAGCATTTTGCAAATTGTCACTTCTTCATCTCAATAGGGTGCAAAGAAAGCTGGATGGCCATCTGTCCCATGTTTCAGCTGCCAGGAATCAGTCATGTGGCAGGGCTAAAGGAAAGAACATTTCAGTTATATTTAAAGGTACACTGGACATTTCACTGCAAGATTCATGCTAGTAACTGTGTATTTTAGGAAGCAGTCTGTCTGGAAAGAAGAATCTGAGGGCTGGTGGACTATTTTAGACTTAACTCTCCATGTGGATGTTGAGTTGAGAGTTCCCTAAGAGAGTTCTTTTGTGGATTAAAAAAAGAAAAGGTAGACTTAACACAACTATCCATACATTTAAAGGTCTAGCAAGAAGTGTAATGACCAAATTATCAGGTGAGAGAGTATTCACAAAATAACCTCAACGGGCGCATCCACACATGTATGCACGTGCACTTGCAGCCGCTCAAACAGAAGCAGTGCAAATTTGTACCGGGGCTTTTTGCCTCAGCACACGTGCTTGGACATGCACTTTGTTGAGGAACAAATTGTACCACTTAGGACAAAATAACCCTGCCTGGCTCCTCCTGGATCTGCAGCCAGGGGGAGCTAGAGCCCAGGACCAGCACCCAGCACTATAAAAAGCCACCCTGTCAAGTAGCTCAGGGCTACTAGCTCTCAGGAGCTTCTGGGGCCCAGCCAATTGGTAGCTGGGGACACTACCCTTTGTGCCAGCTGGACAGCTGAAGCAGCCCTGAGAGTTCCCTGAACCCTCTACCCAATGCAGCAGTCTGGTAGTGGGGGCTGTTGGCTGGCTGTGACCTGCTGTGCACCTGCAGACCCAGATGGGGACTGCAGAGCCAGTAGAGGCATCTGCCTCTCTGGGCCACCTGCCAGTGGGCTGTGGCTGCAGAGTTGGCCTCTGTGCAGCAGGATTTCTTTCTGGCTGTCTTTCCAATGACAGTGTCTTGGGGGAGGGACCTAGAAATAGCATAAAAGCCTCTGTTTGGAGGTGTGCTGTGCCTTTGGTGAGCTTGTTCCTTCTCTGGAACTGAGTGAGAAAGGTACCCTAGCAGATTCTAGCATCTCAGCTTGGTTACTTTACTCAGTAGTTGAACTTGCCTACACCTTTTTGTAGTTAGAAAGGATTGGGTAGATTTTAGCTATTCAATTACTATTACTATGCAATTCATTTCTTTCAATTTATATTTGCTCTTTTTTTTTTTTTTTGCAAACTTTGAAAAAAGAAAGCTGTGTTTTCCCTGCCAGTGTGATCCATAACTGCAGGGTGGCACACAGATTACACACACACACAGGCTCTGAAAAGTGGTTTGCATTGTAATTTGTTCCATCTCAGGATCAGGCCTGAAAGATTAGAGGCAGAGTGTTTTTTTTGGTGAGGAATGTGCCCCCACAGTTATTTGGGTTTTGTTGTCTTTGATAGATTCTGGTGTGCAGTTTGTGGGGGTCCTGGAGATAGTTGGCAGATTTTGTGTTTTGAGCTGTAGGAAATTGGCTTCAGTTCTGGTGATGAGGTTAGGTGCTTGTTTGAATGTACAATCCACTTTTCAGAGCTGGGCCTATGAACTGCGCTTCATCAGCCTCCTAGGTAGTAGGTACAGAAACTCATGGACTTAATATGCACAGTGGATTCTGGCACACTGCGGCCGGCCAGATATCTGACACCCCAGGCACATCTACACTTTTACCTGTGCTACTACATCCCCCTTTCTCCCTACTCCACCCCCCCCCCAGCCTGTCCCTCACCCCCTGATGCCTCCATTTCAATTTTCACTAACTAGCTTTCTTGCCTGAGTTATTGGCCAGGTCTCTGTGTTACCAAATTTTGCCCATTACTTTGGGGTGTGCTCATTTATTAGGGATAGTTTCTAGGGTCTTGGTGATTCTGTCAATGTGCTGCTTGTGTTACTATACGGAGCTGTATTTCTCCCTTCTTCAAGCCCTCACCCCCAGTGGAGCTATCTTGCAGGACTCAATCTCAATGGGACTGGGTTCCTCCAGTCACCAAATCAGTCATACACACAAACACACACAAATTAACGTGACACGCCTGACCTGGCCGGGCTGATCAGCATGGACAGGCTGACACCCTCATATGCCAAGAATCAGTTCATAAGAGCAACAATAAAATGCAGTCAGACACAAGCACACAGGTAAACAGAATCCCTCTGAATCCGGCTGGGTGTCCAGCTGATACCCTCATGGGCCAGCATTCAGTTCATAAGGGCACGTCTGAGTCAAACTGGGTCAATCAGCCTGTACAAGCTGATCCCCTTATGTGTTTCAAACTCAGCTCGTCCCAATCTTTGGCCTCTTGATGAGCAGACCCCACAATAATTTGGGCTTCACAGGGATCTTTAGCATAGGTAAAAGAAGCGTTGCTGCAGAGCACGGGAGGAAAAAGAAGCAGAGAAGGAAAAATATATCCAATTACTACCAGTTTGACTATAAAAATTATTTATTGCTAAGCATATGAAATATATAATAGTACTAGTAGTAATAGACATGCAAAAGAAAAACAAACACAAACAATGACAATACTACCCTGGTTTCACTAAGTATTTGGGGAAACTTAGCTCAAGCTTAACTAATACAGTTCAGGTTCAGAAGTTTATGCCTAGACAGAAGAGAGAGAACGCTGGGGTCTCACCTACTCCACGGTAATCAGGCTGCAAAGCTGACAGGCACAGTCCGTAGCACAATCCTTGAAGAGAGAGACGATCTGTTCTTCCAGCGTCCCAAGAATGACAGGGGATGGTGTCAGCACAGGAGTTTTCTTCTTCTTTCCTTTTCCTCTCCTTCTCCTTTCCTCCTGCTTCTTCTTCTTCTTTCTTTTTTTTTAAGCACACACACTTACAGATTTTTATACCCTTAGTTCAGCTGCTTCGAAGCACCCTCAGTAGTGTAAATCATTGTCTTTTCTATTGACAAGGGGTTATCTGGTTTAGACCATCTCAGGAAACTGATTGATAATCAGCAAACACTTAAGATTAGGGAGTAACCCAAATACTTGGGAGCCAGTTTGAGATTCCTATGGATGGCAGATATATTGATGGGATATCTCATGGTTTCTTCAGGAACAATAGATAGCTTGCAGCAACAGGATTTGGGATTTTTACTTGTTGTGCACAAGCCTCAGCTTAGCATGACTTTTCCAGATCTAAAGCAATTATTGGGGTGCTCATAACCTTTTGTGGAGAGGACTTCCACCAGTCATCTCGGGAAAGATATGACAACACCTGGGATTAGGGCTCCAGCAGGCTGGATGCTGTGATGAACCCTTAACCATTGTTCAAATGTTGCCCATACCCCCTCAGACTCGGTCTCTTGCCTCAGCATTCCCTAACCCGGCAACCGAGTTTTAGTCAATCAAGTTTAAATAGCCCTCCCATAGTGGGACCGGGGAATGTACGGCCCGAGGTGCCTATTAAACTTAGAGCTGTGTGTGTGTGTCTGGGGGGAGAAAAGTCCTTAGCAAATCCAGATTAGAACTGGTCTGATAAATGCTGAGCTGGGTGTGTGTGAACATGGGTTGATTAACATTGGAAGCACAGATTCCCCATCATGCAGTGCTCTCCTGCTTCTCTGGTCCCAGAATTCACTGCAGTTTCTGCTTCAGGCTTTCTGTTTTCCATGTCTCATGTAAATGAATGGTCATCTGGTTCCATCTCAGATGCAAATGAGACCTAGGGCAGTTGATTCACTCTTGTCACCCTTATCTGGTGAGGGTCTTAGGTGCGTCTCTCACTGCATCTTAATCAGTTTCATTTAGGTAGAGGAGGGGAGGGAGGGGGGGTGAGTCCTTTGTGAGTCAGACAGACTGCATCCTGTGCCAGGGTTGCCCAAGAATACAGAGCTGAGGCATAACATCTAGCTTCTTTACTACTCCTTCCATCCAGGACCAACTGCAGGTACTTCCTCAGCCTGACAAAGGGGATTTCAACCCTAAAGCTTCTAAAGATACATTTTTTAAGTACTCCTTTTTTTTTTCATAATACACATATAGACATAAAAACACAAGATAAGCCATCACACACCATAAGTAACATCATCTGTCCAACACAACACAATATCTTTACTTCTTGCTGTCAATTCCTTTATAAAAAGAAAGGCTGTGTGACAGTTCTGTTTGGGTACCTTTGATGCTGTTGTTGATGATACTGGTGTTGAGCCAGCTAAGTTATTTTACCTGTTATCACATAAAGTGGTAGACTGGACATGAGGCTGTAGGGGAGGAGGAGGCCTCACTGAGGAACACTTCTGTGTTGTGCAGAGGCCCCAGTGCTAGGAAGGGTGCACCTTAACACACACACACACAGTGTTACCCACACATATCACTAGTTATGCCTGTCAGCAGCTTGAAGTGCAGGGCCTCAGAAGACAGGCTCCCCCAGCAAGACACACACACAGTTGGCAGGATTTGTGGCCTGGCAGGGCCCAGCACCTAGGCCTGCAGTAGATTCCACCCCGCTGTGCCCCAAGACAGATGAGGTCGCCCAAGCACCCACCCACATCATGAGTTTTGCCTGTTAGCAGCCAGAGGTACTGGGCCCCAGAAGGCAGACTTCCCCAGTGAGCCACACACACACAGGTGGCATGCTTTGTGGCCTCAGCAGGGGCCACCACCCCTGCAGTTTTCAGCCCGCTATGCCTTAACACACACAGGGTCATCAACATGAGTTTTGCCTGTCAGCAGCTTAAGGTGCAGTTTCCCCCATACCACTGCACCTATCTTCCTAAAACTTGGCATGCTTTGTGGCCTCAGTAGGGGCCATCACTCCTGGAGTTTTCATCCCCCTGTGCTGTAACACGTAGACATGACATGAGATTTGCTTTCAAGAATTTGGGGTGCAGTTCCCCCAAACCCTGCACCTATCTTCTTGAAACTTGTCAAGCTTCATGCTCTCAGCAGAGGCTACCACCTCTGCAAGTTTCACCCAAATCAGAGACAAAACAACAAAGTCTTAGATATCTCATTGATCCCCCATGGCTGGATCTCCGAGGTGACTCTGAAGCTTTGGAGCCACTTCAGCCGGATTGAAGAGGCAAACCAATCCAGAGCTCTGGAAAGGATTGCTGACATCTGAATTAGCTAGATCTGAAGTCGGATTGAATACATGCCTACTTGCACAGGCCTACTGGGTAGCTATCACCTGGAAGATGTTCTGGGTGTGGTGGCCTGCTTTAAACTGTCAAAGCATGTCCTCCTGGCCCCATTTGGCCAGGAGGTCAGCCATGGCCAGCTTAGTTCAAGGTTCTAGCTCTGAGGAGGCAGGGTCCTGCCACTGAAAAATCCCTGATAAAAAAATCCCCAAGTCACTCTGTAAAACAGCCCAAAATCCATGTTCCTCCACAAGTAAAACAAAAGACCACTATAAAGAAAGAAAGAGAGTGAAGTGAGACAGAGACAGAGATCAGTTGGAGAATGTTTTATTGATATATCTACAGTCTTAAAGCAAGTCTCTTATCATAATAATAAAGTGAACTCTAAATACATGTTTCATGAATTCATGAATACATTAATATATATTTTGCTGCCCTCCCACAGGGACTACAGCCCCCACACAAGGGTTATGACCCCCAAACAGGGGGTTGGGCCACCACACAAGGGCTACAGCCCCCCAACAGGGGCTACGGTCCCCACACAGGGGCTATGGCCCCCCAACAGGGGATTTAGTTCCCACACAGGGGCTATGGCCCCCCAACAGGGGATACAGCCCCCACAGGGGCTACCACTCCCCTGCAAGGCCTACATGACCCATCCCAGCCCCGCAATGGCTGCTCCACCCAGCCCCACCCCCACTTGCACCTCCAGGACCCCATGGCTGCCCCCTCAACCCCAGACACCTTCACTTTAAAGAAAAAAAAATGGGGGAAAAATGGAGGAAAAACCCCCCTCTACTTACCCTAGAAGCAGGGCTTTGGGGGATCTGGGGCCTCCTGGCAGAGCCCCCCCTGGGCAGCACAGGGCAGCGAGGGGCAGGAGGCCCAGGTAGGGGCTGCTGGGGTTGTCTCTCTGCCCCATGGTGTGTGGGCAGGGCCCCAGTAAGCCAGATGGTAGCTCAACTGTTGGTAAATGCTGGTGACTTTTTTCTGTTTGTTTTTTTTAATCTATGGTGATGCTGGGGTGGGGGTGGGCAGGGCTTGGGGGTGCTTGGAGAGATGGGAGGATGGGGCCAGGCAGGGAAGTGATTGGGGAGTTGGGGAGTTGGCAGGGGGAGGGACTCGGCATAGCAGGGATCAAGGGGGTGGGCAGAGTGGGCGGGGCCAGTGGGGGTCCCCTCCATGGTCCCCTCCCCTCTCCTCCCGCCCCCCAACCCCTTACTTACAGGCACTGGAGCTCTGGTGCTGAACATGTGGTCTTCAGTTGCCCTGCTCTGCTTTTTTTTAACTTCCGTTTTTTTAGAACCCTGGATATCCAGAGCCTAATTTTCTCCCTGCACTACAAGTTAAGGGGGGGGGGAACATTTTTTTCATTCCTGCGTGTGCCTCTTGCCCTGTGTTAAAGGGGCTTGTGATGGGGCAAGAGGCATGCATGTGCTTGTCTGGACATGCCCAAAGTGGCAAAACCAGGAAGAACCAGGCATCTCTTGGGAAGTACTGTCCTCATGAAACAGCCAACATAATTTATAGGTCAATGTGAGATTTGTCTAGAGTAAAACATTGGACTTAAACATATTCAAATCATAGAAAGGTTCATTTCCATTCCTGAGATTTGCCAGGCTTATGAATGCTGCATGCCCCAAGAGGCTGGGAGGGCACGGCAAGCTCCCACAGGAGGTTTCAGTGCTGTCAGCAGTGGTAAGCAGGGAGTTCCTGCAAGCAGCAGTGGCACTGTCAGTGGTGGGAGAGGAGGGGTGGTGAGCAGTGACCACCCGCAGGCACCGCCAGTGGTGTTGGTTCCACATGCACCCCCTACACATCACCAATAGCCAGGCTCTTTCCTTTCTTCCCATCTTGCCTCTTCCTACTGTGCAGAATTGTTCCTTACATCTGGTTCGGTCCCACCTATGTGTCTCTTTCTTTCCCCAGTCCCTGAAATAGCTGATGATGTGAGTTTTAGCATCCTTATTATACCAAAAGAGAACTTTAGCATGATCAAGTGACTTGCTCAGTGTCACATAGGGAAACTGAAGGGGAATGAGGAAATTAACCTACTTTTGCTTGTTCTGTTTCTAACCACAAGACCAACTTTTCTTTATTTTGAGAATTCCATTTTACCATGTAGCAGCTGACATTTATTTTTTTAACTGAGTTCTATCTTTCAAGTTTATCTGTTGCAGAGTTTTATATTACTGCCCTTAACCACTAACATCAATAACAATACCAAAGCCCCTAGATGAAATAACAAAGCATTTTTTCTCTGTCCCGATAAATAATTTCAACCTCAACAAACCTTCCAAATGGTCTTTGCTTCAGAAGAACACCAAGATGCCACACTGCATATTAGATTAGGGAATATAAGCTTAATGTTATTGCATTGCTAAGAACCATTATATTTGATGACAGTTTTTTATAACACAATATTATACCATATAATAAAATGTGATATCCTGACTTCTATTGGATGGTTTAGGTATTTGATGATGAATATGGAACTTTTTGTAAGTCTGAACCTACCTTAAGTACATAATGGCTGGAGGCTGCTATCATCATCTGACTGTTCCTTTGTGATGGGTTCATCTTGATTTCTTTTGAACAGGGTCTGCGCATCACCAAATACCATCACCACAGTGAACAGGTTATTGAAATGGACATGGAAAATAAACCACCCTCTTGGCCTGTATGTTAGTTATGCCTGTGGGAGAACATGGGGAAACTTTTATTTTTTACTCCTATACTTTGTAGCTACATTAGATGCTTTCCATTTTGAGTTACCTGTGTGCCATTGTTGACTAACATGAGTTCTCTTACCAATTCAAAAAAGGAAAATTTTAACACAAGCTCTGCTACTGAAATAAAATATAACACATTACAATTCAGCAGTGCAATTGAGAATATAGTGATGGAGACATTCTGTATTTTGGTTAAAACCTTTAATAATGAATACAACAAATGAATCAGAAGGAGAACAAGTAGAGCACCATATCTAGCCCATCAGTTTTAAGATTCACACATTACTATTTAAAAACCCATTGGCAAACAAAAGCTTTAGTTTGTATTTGGTAGACAACAGAGATAAGCATGAATAAAAGTGTTAATATAAAATGAATTGTATAAGTGATGTAAATAGGTTTCAGAAACTGGCACACAGAGTTTAAATGATATTGTTTCAGATGTTACTTTGCAGACTTCCATTACTGAGCATTTTGGACAGAAAAATACACAGCAGATCTCCATGGATTTTGTACACAGACTGATGGAGTCAGTCAACTTGAGAGAATTGAAGTTTGAGAGCTTTGAAATAAGAAATAAAACGAAATATTTTATAGATAGCAACACAGTGACAATTTTAACAAGTCAGTCATTTCAGGTGGAAAAAATATATTTTTAATGTATTGGTAGTATTGAAGTGATATTATTGTGATATTCGGACCCAGAAAATATGCAAGAGGCAAGAATTTGCATGTGTGATATCTTTTATTGGTCCAACTGTATGGACTTAGACAAACTTCAGTTAATCACAGTACCCTTCATCAACCACAAAAATCCTTGCATCTCTTTTTTCATAAATGCACTCAGAACTTTATTTGTATGGTGCTAATCTTATTCTAACACCTTACTTTGGGCCAGAAATGTAAACAGGATCCAGATTCTCTTTTGTGGTGAGTTTTTTTTGCTGTAGGAAAGAGTGAAATAATTTGGTGGGAGGGGTTAATATAACTGGTTTTCTGGGTTGATCTACACGAGCTCTAAGGGGCTGTATATTAACTAGAAATTGTCACAGCATATTACACACTAGAGGAATCAGTTGTTTTACCTTTGTGTTATCTGAGATCTCTGAAATGTTGGGGAACTCCCAGCCTCGAGTTGTAGTTAAACTCTGTGGGATTTGCACTACTAGCACGGCACAAAGTCCTAGAATATGGAGTAAAAGCTGACCAAGGTTTCTAAACAAGAATTAACTTAGCTACAATGCTCACTCTGCATTTCTGTGTAATACATATAAACCCTGAATTTGTAATAATTTTATAAAGTAACTCCTAATCTATTATAGGTCCCATACTTTACAGGGACATAATATGATTCCATAGCAGCCTTCCACAGAGATTGTGGGTTCTTTACTGAGCAGTGAGGCACAGACCCTGCTTCTTTTGAAGGATCTGCCATATGTAGGGTGTACCTTCACTGAACCATTCCATTTTTCAGCACATAAGTCACAAAACTAGGTTTCCACTCTTCCATGCATATGAAACTTAGAAAAATTTACATTTAGAGTTGAATTTTTGAGCACCTATATTTCAGAAAAATATTTTGGTGGTGCATAATCATAACTTTATCAGTGTAAACACCTTGAGCTAAATTCACTCTTGATGTAACTCAACTGAATAAAAGATAATTACACCAGAAATCAACTTAATTTACTAGTGGATAAGGGTGTATGTATGTGCATGTGTGTGGAAAGGGGGGTTGTCTTTGTAATCCCCATGTCACTGTTGAATGGATGCAAAGTCAGAAGAGAAATTCCAAGCAAGTAAAAGTGCATCTGTCTGATCCATTAGGGATTAATTTAATTTTAATTATATGACATCATAACAAAGCCAAGGTCTCACAGGCAGTTGTAGGTGTTCCTTTATTTTATTTTATTTTTTGAACACTTCATAATGTTGCTATCAATTTCACTCCCATGCAGTAGCAAAGCTAAAAACCATATGTCACAAAGACACTCACCTACCAGATAACTGTTTCCCTCATACTTTATCTCTCTGATCATGTGATTTGACCATGCTCAAAAAACTGTTGGGTTAGATTCTTTGTTTCTCCCCTTTAAGCAATTTATGCACAGTGTAGAATGTCAAATCCATCTTCCAAATGTAATTTTTTTTATAGTGGATGGTGCTGGATTGACAGTTCCAGACAAAACATTTATTTTTATTCAGTCAATAATATAGTAGATTTGCAGAATTTCCTCCCCATTTTACCCATGAACTTCGATCTTGTTTAGGATGAACACTACAAAGACAGAAAAGACAGTTCCGTTTTTTCAGCCATTCAGTGATTTGTACCCTTGCCTCAACCTTATTATAATGATAGTGGAGTTTTTACTCTGTGGATACCTGTTGACAAGAAAACAGAATCTGAGCAAAGGCTAATTTCATATAGGACCTGATATAAAGTCCATAGAAAGTAGATGAAAAACCCTCTTTTACTTCAGTGAGCTTTGGATCAGGCTCATAAATCATCAGAAATGCAGGCAATAGTAAACAACTGTCAGTCACTCCCCACCAGGGCAATTAGATCTCTGACCTAGAGGTGAAACATTCCATAAACTATAAAGCAGATCCCCAAAGCCATTGTCGAGCCTTTTTTTGTGTGGAAATTCTTAGCTTAGAAATATTTTTGCCACTTCCACCTTATATATGCTCAATTTAGTTTAAACAACAACAAACTAGTATTCATTTTTTCCCCTCTTGAGTTGCCAGCCCACTGTAATGTAAAGAAATCAATTTTGTCCTTGTGTCCTTTTAGCTAATCCATCATTCATTACTGGTTTAGAATCTGCACTTGTTTTTTCACTAGTTGACTATTCTGATAGTGATGTACTGGAGGACAGAAAGAGGAGACAGGTTGATTTTCATAAGCTGTAGTCCTGAAAGTAAAGGAAGTGTGTTTTGTTTCTATAATAAACTGTTGCAAGTAAAAATAACATTGAGGTATAGAGAAATAAAGTACAAGCAATTCCAAAGTTTATCCCTCCAAGCTTCCTTCTTATCATTGTTGGGGAAGCCTTAAAAAATACATACACACACACATGCATGCATGTGCACCACTCCCTCTCCCCCCTCCCGCCCCCCCCCATGAAAGTATAAGAGGGATAGATTCCCAGCTGGTATAAACAGGCATACATCCATTGACTGCAGTAGAGATATGCTCATTTATATCAGCTGAAGATTTCACCCATAACATTTCTCATTCCTTGTTCATTGTGCTGTGAATAATTGAGATAAGTTTAATCTAGAGTCTACACTGGAAGAAGTCCCCAGTGAAGGAAATTGCAGTAGTGTATTGAACTATGATGGTGCTAAACTGAAGAGAGAATAGGGAACTGTCAGAAGCCTGCACTGCTGAAAAATACAAATTATAATTGACCAGAAAGGGCATATGTCCATGGCATTTCCTCAATTTACATACCTACCTGTTCTATCAAGTTAAGTTCTGTATCACAGCAAGTTCTTTGAAACCTGTCCTAGCTACTTTTATTTACAATGTAAAACTTAGTTGACATGGTTACCGGGGGTCTGTACAAGTATTCGCCATACCCAGTCTACATTCACATGACTTAGTTTAAGATGCCTGATAATAGACAAGGAGTAGCATGTACAGCTGTTTGCCTGTTTTACTTGTGAAAGCTGTGAGGGGAAACTGATGTAAGTAACAGATGGAGAGGGTATGGGATTGGAAGTATTGGGGGAGGACTGACACATCCATACGGGGGGCTTGATTGGTTCACATGAGATGGGAGTTGACTTACTGGGGGCGGCAGGAGGCAAAAAATAGTCCAGCCAGGGTCAGGGGGTGAGGAATAGCACATCTCTGGAACTGGGGTGAGCAGCTGGGTTTTCCAAACCCCAGAGTGGCAGTGTAAATGTGGGTAGGCTTTCATGGGATCAGGTTAACCTTTTCCTATATTGGTTTAACCAGATGTTGCTCTCAGTTAGTGCACTTCCTCAAGTGAACTACCCTAGTTTGGGTTCACGATTTTTTGATTTTCTGAACAACTGTTCCATTAGGCATTTAGATTGACTTAACCTTGGTTAGGTCAATCTAAATATGATGCCTGTATGTACCGTAAGCCAGGAGGCTGATTCCATTAATGTGTTTATTAGAGCTCAAAAGATATTTTGACGAAAAATTTTCTTCAGAACAGATTTTCACCACAAAACCTGTTTTAATAAAAAAAAAGAAGAATGTTGATGCAATTTTAGGGATTTCAATGAAATTTCCTGCACAAAAAAATATTAAATAAAATAGTTGTTTCAGAAAAAAAAAACATGAGATTTTATTATGAAATTCATTTTATGGACTTTCTCCTTTTATCTACATTTAGATCATTTCATATTATATTGGTTTAGATGCAAACTTCTACTACAGCATGTTAGCATAGTGTAGTGTAATTATTTAAATATTCTCCTTTTATTTTATTTGAGCATTTTTTTTTCAAAACACCTGTTTTCTTTCTGAATCAGATGAAAACAAATTTCAAAATGTTGATATGAAACAGAAACTGATGCTTTTGGTCACCACTAATGCTTATTTCAATTTCTCCACTTCTATTCATTTCGAGGTGAGGGAAGAGTGGATTCAGCCCCAGTGTTGGCTTATTGTTCATAGCTGAGTCGTGCTTGTTCATGCCAAGATTGGGGTTGGTGTAGTACAAAGGTTTTAACATTTCCTAAAGTAAAAAAAACCTTTCATTTTACTTCTTCTATCATGGAACCCTTGCCTCTGTAAGCCATGTGAGCTGAGAGCTAGAATCAGGTGACATGGCCCAGCAATGGAGGTGCACTGCCTCTTTGTCTGTTCTGCCATTACCCCAATCTCACAGTAAAACTCCTGATAACCTATCATGGAACCTCAGGCTTCTGAAGAACACAGTTTGAAAACCACTGCTCTAACAGTCCCTACTTTTATATAAATATAAGGTTAAAAAAAAACCCCACTTTGTTTACTGTACTTTGCTTTTTAGTTAGGTGAGTATGAAAGAGTTAGGAATAAATGGGGAGGAAAATCCTCTTAGTATTTTTTACACCAAATCCATTCCTGGATTAGGTTCTCTCATGTCCATAGAATGCAGTTAATGAGGATTCATTTGCATATTGTGCTGAAATAATCATGTCAAGATATTTATCCTATATAAGTCTTTCCTTTTCATTCAGAAATGGACTCTGCCCTTTCTTTGGCTACTTTTCTGCCCTCTTTGGCAAAGTTTTACCCATTTCGCTCCTGAAAGCTCCCCTACGTTAGGCAGCCTGCAAGAATGGGTTTGCTGTGAAGTAAATGATAAGACAGTTCATCTTGTTATCTTTAATAAATTACAAATTCACTGAGTGCAAACCATTTGTTTCTACACTGACATAAGGTTAGTGCCCTAAATCATCAGTAATCATTTGTATCCATGCTGGTTTTTTTTTTCCATTCTACTATTTGAAAAAGTAATAGAAGGATATGGTGGGCAAGCTAGGAAGTACCTCTTTGATTTTTCCAGACTTACTAAGCTGCTGATGACAGCCCTTCTCTTTCATAAGGTACAGAGATTCTCAAATGTGGCTTTCAGATTGGAGAAAAATCAGTAGTAGGTTGAAAATGAATCATTCAAAGGGTTGGGGAATTTAGGCATCTTTGCTGCAAGAGGAGGTGGGACCTGAACTCTGATGGTCAAACTATGCTCTTTTTTTTCAAATTTCCATTTAATTGGGAACATCTGAACTTGCATACGATTACTTGCACTGAGGATCTTCCAAAAATGTTCTCTGCTTTATCCACCATCTGTTTCTTTTCATTCAATGACAATATGATAAAACAGGTGTGGAAGGGAGAGGATTTAAAAACAATTCCTGGCAACTCAATTTTCTGTGATATAGGAAGCTGTCTATAAAAAGAGTTGAGAAATCTTTGATGGGGATGGATATTTCCCCCCTTCTTTCTGTCTAGTTGTTTCCTAAAAATAAACCATTAATAGTAGAGCTTAAGAGAAAATCACTTTGCCATGAAAAGTGTCCATTATAGAGTGTCAATGGATGTGATAACATGCATAATTTACCTCAGGGGAGTATGTAATTAGAAAATTAACCTTTTACATTTCTCTCTTTAATCAGCTGTGACACATGACTGGAGAATAACACATTAGCAGCTATGTTAATGTATTTGGATTTTAATTTCTAGAAACTCGGTATACCCAAACTAGGGAGAGAAGAGAATGTAATAGTTGCCCTTTGAAAATATGGGATTTATATAGCCTTCATAGGAGTTAGCATGAACTTCCATTTTGTTCTTTTTTCATTTTCACTTTTCCTTTCATCTCTCTAAATGTATGGCTACTGACATATACAAACTGAAGGATTTTAGTGCTCTCTCTATCTCCATTTCTACTACAGCTAGCTGTAGCATAAGCTTCCTGTTATTTGCTAGTCACTTTTAGAAACCAGTGCAATGGACAAAAAGTAATTCAGTCTCTATGCCATAGTGACAGCCATCTTGGAAAGAAAAGGAACTCCTTAGAACCAATTGGCACCACTTATGGTGGTGACAATTATGATACTACTGCTTTTCTGTTCAGAAATGTATTGATATGACCAGTTCAGTTTTCATGTTATGGGCCATCTTTAAACTGTAATGACTTTTAGTCATGGCCTACAAAATTTGAAGGGATAGACAAAGTAAAAGTCAAACTTTCTATTTCCCACTGGCTTAATTAATCTTTCTTCCATTGTCAGTCCCACTGGAAAACTTATTTTCTATGTTGATAGGTAGAAGTACAGCATGATGGCAGGAGACATAAAAACCAATGACAGATTCACTGATAATTGAACTGATTATGTGACTATGCATGTGTCTTTCTATTGAACAAACTTTCTTTTTTTCCCTTCTTCATTCCATCTGGTTAAACAAGATGGCTTTTACCAAACTGTGGACCTGAATACTTATCATTTCAAGAAACCTGCATGCCACATTGCATGTCAAATCTCATACCGTTCCTTCAGCAAATGGAACAAAGTCACTGTGAAAGGCACCAATCATGAAGTAGATCAAATATACAATAATTCCTAATGGTTCTAAGGAACTCCCTGCTGATGCTTATGAGTCAGACTCACAACCCAGCCAGCAGGTAAGAGGACCAGACCAAAATAATTCATCATAATAATTAATGTGTCATCAGTAACTGCTGGATCTCCTTTTTTGTCAAGAAATTGAGAAAATGGTGGTAAACTGATTCCAACAGTAGTGAATCTGTTGCTAAGTCATGGACAAATCACTTTACCTGTATGATCAGTTTTTCTATCTAAACTGTCATGATAATAATAGTCCCTACCTTACAGGGCTATTTTGGAGGCTGAATTTATTAACGTTAAGAGCTCAGAAAACCGTAGCGATGAGTGTCATAGAAACAGCTATAGACAATGGGTCGCAAAGATGTAGGATGACTTTGCTGCCAGTATAATAAATGCCATATGTAACATTAAAGCCTCATGCTCATTGCTTTCAAATTAAACCCAATCCTATTACTATATTTCCTGCAGATAGAAAATGGATATGTTGTCATTTTTCCAAGATCATTCTATCTACCTGTCTGTTTCTTAATCTCTTGTTAGCATATTATATAAACTCTCTCTATGCAGTAAGTAATATCCTATATATTGTTGGGAGTTGGGGAGAGGGGGAGATTTTCAGTCATACATTTTTATCCGTGTTATGTGCAGTGGCATATTTTCTTGTTTAATTATTAATTAAAATCAATCATGACTACAGCTCATAGACATAGCAAGGAGGAACTTGCAATGAAATGCACAAATATTTGGACTCCGGTGTTTGAAAAAATCAATCCTTTGATATGTGAAGAGTTCAGACTTCTGAAAATAATATAATATGTGGGACAACAATATGAATTTAATGTATTACACATATCATTTGAAGAATGCTGAAATGGTAGGGTAATAGAAATTGGAATCATAAACTTAAAAAATACAGAATGTATTATTTAAAGAAAGGACACTCTTCTGACTAGTTACACAGCAACTTTTCAGATAAGATGAGTACTACTGTATTCTATGTAAAGTAGTTCATAAATGAAATTGATTTAGTATAAGTCGTACTTTCCTCTACCTGTGAGGCTTTTTACCTAACATATAATCTAGCCTCCAAATGCAAAAATGCCCATTTAATTTTGTAGGGAAATTACTTCTCTTCAGCCCAGTGTTAGGCACCTAAATCACAGTCATGCCTAGCCTGACCTCCTTCTTTTACTGGGAATCTCAAGTCCAACAGAAGGTGCAAAATGTTGATTTCCATCATGGATTAAGGGTGAGCTAGCTATATCAGAACCCAAGAGCAATTATTTAGATGCCTTATAGAACACATAAGCGGAAATTTAGAAATATAGCAGGGTTAGGTCTCTACCTGATTAGGTGGCAACTCAGTGGGGCTTATTTACCTAAAAGGCAGGCATGAATAAATATTTGATTTAGGGACCATTAGTGCCTGAATTCCCCTTATGAATCTAGCCCTACCTGGTCTTGTTCTGTTTCTATGGAAGTTAATTAAAAAAATATATATATTTTTGTTTAGGGGAAAATACATGGTTCTATGACATCATAAATTTCATTGGGAACATTGAATATTGTATTGAATTGTTTGTCATTAAGTTAGACTCCTTTTTTAAAATCTCTACTGGTGCTCTACATTGTGAATTGAACAATAACCAATTGTTAACAAAACAATATTGGGTTCAATTTTTAAACTAGGCGTAACGTACCACATACTCTAATAAGTTCCATGTGGGTAGTCCCAATGGCTGAAATGAATAGGGGCCTACACAGGTGGCCGCCAACTTCAGCATGGATTTACCAAGGTTATAGACATGCACAGGGGTCAGCTTACTTAGACTGTACTCTTGGATCTGAGCTAAAAACAATTTTCCCATTCCACCAAATATTTTAAAGATTTCTTTGTTCAGAATCTGGATAAAAATGTTCAATTCTCAAAAATAGTGTGAACCTGGTAAAATCTGTAATTAGCTACATTTTAATAATAAAAGCCAGGAACATGCAAATGCTTCAGTACATTAGAAACTTTTTTTTCCAGTTGAGAAAACTAGCTCTTAAAAAAAAGAAAAGAAAAGAAAAAAAAACCACCCTATCAATATTCATGAGATAGCATTTTCCCGAAAAATGTTTTCAATTAAAACTACTGACATCACTATTCCCAGTAAGTTCAGGGCCCAAAACATGATGTCACTCTCACATATTTTAATGTTCCTATCAGCCCACTTATGCATAAATGGAGACATTTACATTAAATGCTGTTTTACAAACATTAAACAGATTTGCTTGTGCCATCCTGAAAAATCAGGATGAACATATTTAAACTCTTGGCAGCTTTACTTTAAGATCGGCCACCTTGATATTGCCATTATTCATATAATTGTGATAATTTATTAACTTTCCCTTGCTCTTGCTTGATATTCATTCAATAATGTTTTAATTTTTTTTTTCCATCAAATCAAAGGCTGAATGTTTAGAAGGTTATTCTAGAGAGACTGTCAAAACCATGTTTCTAGTTATTAATTTTATTTTCCACTCTTCATTATTTGTGATATGCTCCTAAAAGCTTGAAAATAACATCTCTTCCCCTGCTAGTATTTGTATTTTACTAATCATTGATTTTTAATATATTGTCTGTCCCCCATCCCCCACTTCCCCTGCCAGCTTTACCCCTGTGTCCTGGAGCACACACCAAACAAAAAATCAGTTTATTAAATTCTCTGAGACCTATTCTGATCTCAGTTATAGACTCTGAATTTTCACACTTGGAAATGGAATCAGAACCTGCAAGAGGTAGTTTCCGGGTTCTGGTTTCTGCTCCTATTCTTTTTTTCTGTTTTTTTGATCCAGTAACTGTTTGACATAATATCCATTTTACTCTTCAGTCAATTATAGTGTGATAAAACAGGAAGTAAGTCACAAAAGTATTATACAAAGGTGTAATAACTTTGTGGCTGGTTCTTACCATGCCTTAAACTGAACATTTGGCCTCAGGAGCACCAGTGAGCTGAGCAATAGCCAGCTAGTCACTGGAGCCCTCACTACTGGTAAGCAGCAAGTGGGGGGACCCAGCACTCAGAATAGTTCAGAATGCCAGTCAACTGATTGGAGCCTGCACACATGAGAATACATCAGAGTCCCTGGCCCTGGTATGCTCCTGTGACTGTGAACACTGTTTAGCTGATCAACCCAAGAATGGCTGTGGTGTACTCTCACAGCTGGCAACACTAGTCAGCTGATCAGTGCATTGAAGCCCTTACAGCTCCTGTGTTCCCAAGCCTATGAGCGTTGATCAACTGACTGGCACATGAAGTCACAGTGACCGTCCCCCACCTTGTTACTTGCCAATGCAGGGCGTCCCACATTCCCCCTGCAATGAAACCGTGCACAGCTGGGGCCTGATCTCCAGTCCCACAACTGTGCATCATTACAGTGACGTAGCTGCTAAAAATAGCTGTGTGCTGCCAGGGCGGTGCAGTAATGGCTGGTACTGCACCATCGTTTAGTACTTCTGAAAGCACATTGTAAATGATGGCAATAACAACTGTGCCATGGGGAGCACATGTAGACATGCCCACTGATCGGATCCTATCACATCTTTAACTGAATATCTGTCAGGGACCTCATACAATTAGAAGGTGCAATAGGATCTAGCTCATGAATGCTTTGTTGTTATTTGTCAAAGGCAGAATAAAGAATAATTTTTAAAAGGTATACAAAGGCCATGTCCCACTAGGTTATATAAATTTAAAGCTTGGATTCAATCACTTGACAGGCTGACTTCTAAATTTAACATAATGGGCACAAAATAAACATCTATTTAGCTGGGGACCAAATGGTTCTTTTCCCCAGAAAATTGTACATAAATTGTTAGTGTCATATTCCATAATATACAAACCTTTTTTTTTTTTTTCAGTAAAGGAGGCAGAAATGCTGACAAACATGATTGCCCAGGAAGTGGTTTTACAGACCAATTTCCTAATTATTGTGGCCTAAAAAGGATTTTGAAAGCTTTCAATAGAAGGGCTTTAGAATTTATAACTTTTCTTTTTCAACTATGGTAGGTTAAAAGAGAGGCCTGCGTGTTCTGCCTTTATGTCTCCAGTAAGCACAACACTGAAACATACTCTTAACCTAGACACATTTAAACCCATCCTTACTTACTATATCACTTACCCAGATTCTTATAGTTAGTTCTTTGTTATATTGGAACCTTAAAGGTTTCCCTTTTGAAAGAACCTAACAGGTTACCTTATAAAAGGTAACCTTTTGAGGCTCTGAAATAACAAAGAACAAACTATAAGTATCTGGTTAAGTGATATAATAAGTAGAGATGAGTATAAACATATAACTAAGGTTAAGATTACTATATTGGGCCTAGTGAGTTTCCTAGAGAACTCAGTGGTCCAACCCAATATAAATCATTTCCTTGCTATTCCATGAGCAGATTCAGGTAATGGGATAAGTATATAAAGTACCTGTTTTGGCCATACTTAACATAATCCAGTCCATGAATGACATCTTGTTTCAAAATGTCTCATTCAAATTGGTTTTTAAAGTTGTGTTGTTTAAGATCACCTACTCTGAGGTCAGCAATGGAATGTCCAGGGAGGTGAAAGTGTTTTGCCACGAGCTTGTATGTATTAGATAGAGCTTGAGTGTATTAGATAGACTGCTCTGTGAATGTCCTTTCACATTGTGGCAGGCTGGCCAGTGTGCTCACTGGGAGCCCAGACTGTTAGTTTGAGCCCAACTGGCTTGAGCTCCATTGGTGGAGACAGTTTTTCCTACCTACCAATCAGGGGAAGGCAGAGGGAAGGCAGTCCTGCCTTGGAACTGGGGTGAGGTAAAAGAGAGGACCTGAAAGGGAACTAACACCTCAGGCTTTCCTATTGGTCCACTTTCAATCCGAGGATGGAGCCCCAAGAAGGAATAAAAAGCCAGCATGCTCAGCACACAGGCAGTTTTGACAAGGGACAACAAAGAAGGGCTGAGAAGTACTGATAGAGCTGACCAGCAAGGTGATGCAGTGGCCCCAAAAGTGCCCTGAAGATGCCTTCACTGAACAGGGAGCAGCAAGCGGTGGTGTCTCTGCCCTGCTGCAGAGGGAGCCATGGCAATGGTGCACAGATTGGTGCATGGAGAGTCCAGGAGTGGATAGGACCTTGGCAGATGCTTGAGGCAGTGCAGGTCTCCAACCCAGCTTGAGGCAGGAGATAGGCTATTGGTGCACGGATATATTATTTTGTATCATTAAACCTGTACATAGTTAAATATTACTGGGAGTCCTGGCTCTCTGCTCTGTAGGGAAAGGAGGTGAGCTGGCCTACAGCTAGGCAGCCATGCTCCCCACAACATAACTGCACCTACTAACATCCCTTCAACTGAAGAGGGGGGTACCTTTCCATGTACCACCCAGGTTACAGCAGTATCTAATGAATTGAGCTTGGGCTCATGAAAGCTCATGGATCCTTGATTTAGTTCATCTATAAGGTGCATATCCACCCTATATTCTACTTGATATTTCAAAATTTGGTAGACAGTATTGCTTATTCAGAAACTAGATAATATTTATGTTCCAATATAGTAGTTTCCTAGGGGCTACTGTAGTGAATATGAAATAATTAGGATTACAACATAGATTGAAAATATTACATTTGAGTCTAAGGTGGTAGACATGCCTAGAGCTCTCTCCAATGGGAAATTTGGTGTTAATCCTAAAGTATTGCAAAACTAAATAGTTGATATAGTTGCCATCATTTACCATTGGATGCTGACAAAATAAAGCACTAGCAGCACAGTTGTTTCCTGTTGAGAATTATGATAGCCCGATATCAAGACATGGCAGGTGAGAGAATGAAGGCAGATTTGGGGAGCTGGAATAGGAAAATGGGCATAGTGTGCCCATAAGGGGAGCTGTAGCTGTCCTTGGAAGCACATTTTGTTATAATAACCCTCTCTCTTTTTTTAATGGTCTTGATGCTCCACTATTTAAGCTATCCTTTCTTCTGAAATTTTGCTGTCTGTTATCCATTCCTGGTATATTGGATAACACCAGAGAGTGGTGGTGGACGGGTCATTTTTGACCTGGATGGATGTGGGCAATGGGGTCCCCCAGGGCTCGGTCCTCAGACCTGCGCTGTTCAACATCTTCATCAGTTACTTGGACGATGGGGTAAAAAAGCACCCTATTCACATTTGTTAATAACACTAAGATGTGGGGGGGATGTGGGCACGCTAGAAGAGAGGAATAGGTTGCAATTGGACCTAGACAGATTACAGGGGTGGGCAGATGAGAACAGGATGGGTTTCAACACTGACAAGTGCAAGGTGATGCACCCAGGGAGGAAGAACCAGCAGCATACCTACAGGCTGGGGAACTCCCTTCTTGTCAGTGCAGAGGCAGAAAAGGATCTTGGAATCATTACTGATGCCAAAATGAACATGGGCTGACAGCGTGGGGACGCAGTCAGGAAGGCCAACCGTACCTTGTCATGCATCCACAGATGCATCTCGAGCAGGTCCAAGAAGGTGATCCTCACCTCTATGTGGCAATGGCCAGGCCACAGTTGGAGTACTGCATCCAATTCTGGGCGCCGCACTTCAGGAGGGATGTGGACAGCATTGAGAGGGTTCGGAGGAGAGCCACCTGCATGATCAGGGAGCAGCAGGGCAGGCCCTATTAGGACAGGCTATGGGACCTGAACCTGTTCAGCCTCCACAAGAGAAGGCTGAGGGGGGATCTAGTGGCCTGTTACAAACTAGTCAGAGGGGACCATCAGGTATTGGGGGAGTCCCTGTTCCACTGAACACTACCAGGAGTGACTAGAAATAATGGTTACAAGCTGGCAGAGGGTAGATTCAGACTAGACATCAGGAGGCACTACTTCACTGTCAGAGTGGCTAGGATCTGGAACCAGCTTCCAAGAGAAGTGGTGCTGGCTCCTAGCCTGGAGGTCTTTAGGAGGAGGCTAGATGAACACCTTGCTGGGGTAGTTTGACCCCAGTACTCTTTCCTGCCATGGCAGGAGGTCAGACTTGATGATCTGTCAAGGTCCCTTCTGACCCTACAAACTATGAAACTATAATGTTTCTTGTCTATTTTGCAGCCCTGCAGAGTGTTTCTTAGCTCAAGCTAAAAAAACTTAAACTCAGGTGTGGAAGTGGCTAGATTTCCGTTTTACAGATCTGAATAAGAGACATACTTTTAACAATAATGACTACAGCACTAATAAAACAATACCTTTCTTCTGTTTTTTGCCCAGTTTGTTGTGTTATTTTAAAGTTTATATGTCATCTAGCTGCAAATTATTGAACATTCTAATAAAGTTATAATTGTTTTTTGCTTTCATCTTCAATGGAATAACATACCTCTGGGCTTCTAGCATAATAATAATGCTTCTCGTTTCTCTTTAACTGGAGACAAATATGTTGATGTGCCACATCATCTGAACCCTGCTTTTTCAAAATCCCACATCTCCCCATGTCTCAGGGCTATTCTGAATTGGAACAATGAATAAAGACTCACAAGTAGCCACTTGATCAGCCAAGATCACATTAAAATCTGGCCCCATCCACTTCTGCTTTTGACATGATCTTTCCTTCTCCCCAGTACATCCTAGATAGCCTTTCACTTTGGTGTGAGGAGAGACTAAAGGAGCTTTCTACACAACATCTGAAATGCTGACTTTAGACAATACCAAGGCACTATTGCTCTGCTCTTTTGGAAGAATGGGTATTTAAGACCTCAATTTTTGCATCCTAGGCAGTGACAGTAGCTGGGCTGGTAGTGGTGGCCACCAGCAATCTTGCACTCCCTCTACGTTAGCATCTAGGGCAAATGTCCTACTCATCCATCCCTAGTTACACTACTGATCAAGACAGATTAAGGATCTGTCCCATTGCCTATAGTATTCTATCCATATTGTGATCACTGAAAGAATGGATTTGTGAGTACTATATAAATAATCTGTAGCAAAAGCATTTGAACACTAGTAGCTTTTTAAATAAAGAGTGTGACTGTACCTATTAATCTAAACTATTTCTTGAAAAAGATGTGGGCCTCTATTGCCCTATCGTGAAGTCCAGTGCCTGTTGTATTACAGGTTTGCTACATAATACTGTTCAGTTTGGACAGCCTTGTCCTCTTTTTCTACGTTTGCTTGTAAGAGAAAATTACAGTGAATTGTTTTTCATTTAATTTCTGCCTATTCTATTTAAATTGAGCTCTTTACACAGTTAAAAGGAAGACATGTATGGATCACGGTGTGTGTTCTGACAAACAGACTGCTTAGGGGAAAGGACTTGGGGTAATGAATTAGGGTTATTGTAACACAAATCACCAAAAAAACTGATAAAACTGAAGCGCAGAAAAAATCACAAAAAATCTCTGTCCTCATGAATCCGTATGCCTTTACTAGAGCGAGAGATAATCACCATGGTAAAAGCTTTGGAGACAGAATAAGGACTGAATAAGTCTTAGAAGATAAATTAAGAAAGTGAAATCCCATTATTACTGTGCAGATTACCATATCAGGAGGGCTGAAGAAATTTGGACTTGCTAAACCTTAGTCAGTCAAACACAAGAAACTGATTTATGATACATCATCAGTAATGGTAAACCCAACGGAGTTTGATGTTAACTTTTGTCCACCCATTCTTTCTGAAAAATCTATGACTTTTTTATACATATGTAGTTCTTTCCCTTTGAAGCTGATAATAATGAAAGTGATAAGGTGTTTTATATGGTTGGTATTTCTAAGGTTGATACATCATGCCCAAATTCTAAGGCTAAGTACAGACATCAAGCCCAAGGCTGAATCAATTCACTCTTACAAGGTTAGTCTAAGCTGTATAGATTGAACCAATAAGCAAATGAACAGATATTCATTTTTTATTCAAGAAATAATTTATTCCTTTCTGCTTGGCTGAAGCAGACAGCTTGGCCCAAGGCTAGCCCACCCATCCTGTAAGGTAGGAAGGTTTGAGTGGGAGATACAAAGCATCCTGGGATGCTGGTGACTGAGAGTTAACTTGAATCTGGAGGGAATCTGGGACAGCAGTGCAATAAACTGATTTAACCTAAATCACTGAAGTCTGATAATACATCCACCTAGGTTTATCTTAAACTGGTTTCAGCCATTTTTAAAGTGGTTTATGTACACTCCACTTTTGTTGTGTTACAGGTTTGAACTGGTTTCCAGTCACTTATGTAATTTCTGTCCCTAGCTTAAGGCATTGTGAGCCCATTTTATTTAAGACTGTAAGCAAAAATGATCTGTTCTGCAGTTGTATCTCAATATTTCTTGAAGAGTCCAAACACAAGAACTGTGGATTTTCAGCACTGATTTCAAGGGGCTTTGTTTTGTGGAGTGAACATAAGTTAATGTCTAGTGGTTGAAATTTCTGGGAATTTTTCACTGCTAGAATTTGTTCTGGGAGAAGTACTATACAGGTATACTAGCCTGCAGCTACCCCGTCTCCCCTTTCTTTTCTGTATCAGGGTCACACAGTTCTGTGGAAGGCATAGGGAGCAGCTGCTCTATTCCTCCTGGCACTGGGAGGAGTCAAGCTGCTGCTCCCTATGCTTTCTCCAGACCAGGGTGATCCTACTCTAAGGAAGGCATGGTAGTATTTCCCCACTTTTGGACTCTGCCTAGTCTGGGAGGAGTGGAGTGGCAGAAATGTACACACATTTCATTCTTGTGTCAGGAACTCTCATGAAGGAAAGATCTTTCTTGTTCAATGAAGAAAGTCTCTCTCCCAAATCAAGCATGTTTCCTTCTGGCAAAAAAAAAAAAAACAAAAACCAACAACACACAATTGTTCACTCTCCATTTCTACTGGAAGAGTAGTATTTCTCCTGGTAGAAACTGAACACATGTATGTGGCCTCTATCAGTAGGATTGAATTGTGTTGTACATGGCCCAGACTATCAGAATGACCTCAAAATTGATTATGCTAAGCCCTTAATACCACAATGGCAATGGAAAACCACCCATACCCATCATATTATAATACAATATATAGTTACATAAACACAGCCAACAGAGACAAGAGAAAAACTGATATGCATATAACCCAGGGAACAAAATTGAGGTTCTTCAGCCTTAAAGACAAAGACTTCTTGAAACTAAAGGAAAATCTCTGAACTCTGTGGGTTGGGGACACACACATACTCACCATTTTCTGAACAAGCTCTAAGAACCCCAGCTGTCCAAAACTTCCAACACCAACAATATCTGTATATACTTTACAATGTCTTTCAACTGCAGTAAATATCCACTGCACAACAGGAGTGGTAACTTGTAAATCATATAGTGTTCTATTGTTATAAAATATGAGGAAGAGGAAGGACAGTCCATTAGACGTCCAAGTTCTTGAAGCTTAGATTTGGAGAGGCAGGCTGGTCTTGTAGAAAGAACTTGAATTTCATTCCCACTGACCATAGGCTTATACAGACTAGAAACTTGGCTAAGTATGACATATCCTGGCTAAATTTCAGCACAGATTTATTACTAGACTGGCCTGTTTATATTAATCTCTGGTCCAAAACTATGTAGCTCCTTTCCATTTACTATAATAAATTATATAGCCTTCATAAATGGATGCCAAGTTCCACACCAGAGAAATCTGCATTTTAGGGGTGGATTAAGTGACTAAATGTGAGACAAGAAAGCATACCTCCTCAGAAGCAGGCATATCTGTGAGAAAAATGTTAATTGTAAGGTATAATTACCGGTAATAATGTATTTCCTATTTTGACTATTTTTGTTTGTGATTATCCAGTATTTGAGGGTTATTTCAAGGTCTATAGGCTATATTAAATGCCTTTTGGCATTACTGAGTGTGATTTATTGGTCCATTAATGCACATCTTCAGTGAGGCACTGTATAGCATGAGCAGTGAACTTTATTAAATATAAACAGAAAGCACAATTCTTCACTCTTTTGCATTAAGTGTAGCCATTATAACCCTGCAAATGATTGAAAATTGAGAGCACAGCTAGACCATAGAATTTGGATCTGGGTTTCAATAATTTGAAACACAAGAATATTCAGAACTGGAGTTTCAGTTAGAGTCTGAATCCTTTAGTAGACCCAACCATGTAGTAGTGGCTCACTAATATAGAATTCAGCATTGCCTGCATTCTGGAATAATCCTTTACAACATCAAATGCTTTCAGTCCTTATAGATTCATAGATTCATAGATGTTAGGGTCAGAAGGGACCTCAATAGATCATCGAGTCTGACCCCCTGCATAGGCAGGAAAGAGTGCTGGGTCTAGATGACCCCAGCTAGATGCCTATCTAACCTCCTCTTAAATACCCCCAGGGTAGGGGAGAGCACCACCTCCCTTGGGAGCCCATTCCAGACCTTGTGATACTCTTCACTATAATAATCCCATGCGAAGTAAGACAGAATACTTTCTAACACCTGGTCTTTGATCTTGAAACAAAGACAAAGTGCAGCCCATGTCTACACAAAATACTGACTGCACAGTAGCCCAACTGCTTAGTAGCATCACATGGAAAAAAAACATGACATGATGCTACTGTGCACAGTGTGCAGTAGTATTAGGCTACTCTGCAGTAGTGTCACTAAAAAGGCTTTTGGTGCTACTGCGTAGTAACTTGGGTTGCTGCACATTCGTTTAGTATCTGCTTATGCAAGTAATAAATAAATGCATAGTAAAGACTGCACAGTAGCATCTCACATAAGATGTGGCTACTGAGTGATAAACTCTTAAACATATATCAGATGGATGGAATCTAAGAACTTCCTTGTAATGCAATTTCATTACTCTGATAAAAAATAAGTATTGATGCTCTTATTGTTTCACTGAGAGTGTTTTTTCTTTCTCCTCTGCAGTTCTTTTCTCAACCCTGTATCTCACCTTCATTCAGAATGAAAAATAGAGCAACAGCCATGCAACACTCTTTTTATGAGTTGCAAAACATCTGAGAATACAGACCCATCTGTTACTATCATGTAAAGAGGCCAAAAGTACAAAAGGTGGGGGGGGGGGGGGAAGGCTGGCACACTGACTGCATCAGCTGGACCAGAACTCTGCCAAACCTTTACCCTAGAGCCTCTGCCCACTGCGGAGAATTGGCCTCTGGCAGCAATATAAGTGCCCTGCTGGCAATCTGCAGAACAACAATGAACAGATGCAGGGAACGAGGGTGGTAAAACAGGTTGAGCAATGAGTGATGGACTGATGTCTGTGTCATTAGGTCTTCCTGATAAATGGCCTGCATATTAATTGGTAGTCCAATTGGTAGTCCAACTAATTAATTCATTTAGTCTGGTTTCTGCAGAGATCAGGTCTGCTAATTATCACTACTGGAGCAGAATGATTCCTGAATAGATATATAAATAGTAGGTCTGTGTGAGTCTTCGGATCACGCTTCTGATCTGGTGTCGCTTCAGACGCTTTGGCATCTGAAGTGGCATGCTCGGATCGAAGCGTGGGCTCAGGCAAGCTACTCGAAGTGGTTCAGAGCATCTTAAGTGCTTCGGATGCACTTTGGATGCTTCGGAAGCTTCAGACAGCTTGACTTAAAGTTAGAAGGGGAAGGGGGAGTGGGGGAGGGAAGGAGAGTGGGATGGGGGGGAGGGGGAGCAGGGGGGAAGACTGACATCTGTAGGTGGCCAGTGAGAAGGATTTCTCCCTGCTTGCCTTTCCAATGACAGCACCTTGGGTGGGACTAGAAACAGCATAAAAGCCTCTGTTTGGAGGCGTGCTGTACCTTTTCCAGCTTGTTCCCTGTCAGGAACTTTGTGAGAGACTGAGGCATTGCAGCTTGCTGGCTCAGTACTATTTGAACTTGCCTGCTCCTTTTTCTTCTTACAAAGGAGTGGGTAGGATTTAGCTTATCTTAGCTTAGCTATTCTATTCAGTTACTATTAGTATTACTATTCAATCCATTTCTTTGAATTTATATTTGCTCTTTTTTTGTGTGGAAACATTGAGAAAAGAAAACTGTTTCATCACTGTGCAGGGAGGCACAGATTGCTTGCATGCATGCATGCACACAGATACACAGATACACAGACACAGAATGAGACAATATAGAGAAAAAAACGGATATTCATAGCAGAAGAAGACAGACAGACAGACAGACAGACAGCACAACATTTTTACATAACTCTTAACACTGAAGCAAACAATCAAAGAAGTGGCCAGTGCACGCACACAACAGAGGGAATAAAACACACAGCACAAAAGGATTCACACACACAGAGACACCTTTTGCAGCACAGGAAAGATCAATATGAAGTGTGCTGGAAAGGCAGGTGCCAGGTCTTCTGGCATGAGAGGGAGAGGGGTTCAGGGGAGAGCTAGAGCTGCAAACCCCCCACCTCCCAAACACAGATGCATTCTCTTCCCAAGCAGCCATGACATCAGTGCTGCCAGTGGAAGCCAGGAGGTGGGAGCAGTGTCTCCACCTGATGTCCCTGCACCTGCACCACCTTCGCTCAGTCCAGAAGTGGGCACCAGCAGTGGAATCATTGTCTTCCACCCCAATTTCAGCTCTCAGCACGAGCCTCCCACTGCCAGAGGAGGAGCTGGAGCTGAAGCTGGAATCAGGGATGCTGAGCACGCTAGCTCAAACAATTCTGGGGACTGAGGGGGAATCAGAGTTTGTGCTCCACACCCCTCAAGTTTCCCCTAGACTCAGGTCTCCTCCAGAAAGCAGCACCTTAGAGGAGGCTGAGGTTGTGGAGGCAAGTGGCTCAGCTGAGGCTGCTCCTCCTGCTGTTGAGCCTCAGCCTGCTGAGGAGTGGGAAAAGGCAGGATCCTCAACATCAACCCAGAAGTGGGGGAGTAATGTAGTATGGGAGCATTTTGAGTGGGCAGATGATACCAGGTTTGCCATCTTCCAGCACTGCTATGGCAAGGACATGAGCTGTGGCAAGGATGTGAGACACTTCACCACAGTGATGCTGCTGTATCTGAGGAGGCATCACCCCCCTTACTGTTTTTCCTACTTAGCCTGGCACCAGTGCAAGTGTGCTGAAAAGGAAGTCCCACACTCACTCCAAATCCCCCTTGCCCCCGCAAAGCAGAGGCAGTCCACCCTAGAGCAGTGGGGGAAAGGTGGACAGAAAGGGGGCACGTTCCCAAGGCACGCAAGATCATCCAGAGCATTGGGGAGATGCTTGCTTTCGATAGCCAGCCCTTCTCCCTAGTTGAGCAACCAGGGTTCAGGCAGATCGTAGCACTTCTGGCCCCATTTTACAAAGGGCCTGCATGCACCACCTTTAGCAGGGGGGTGGTGCCCTCCCTGTATCAGGCATGCAGGAAGTACTTGTGGGAGGAGATGTGCAAGGCAGGGCCACAGGTAGGCTAGCACTTTACCTCCAACATCTGGAGCGCCAGGGTGGTGATCACGCCTACCTCTCCTTCAAAGGGCACTGGTGCGTTCAGTGGGCCATCGGCGGGCTCTACTGCAAGCCAAGGTGCTGGATGAGTCCCACATGTCAAGGGAATGGAGGCCATGAACCACATAGTGCAGGGGTGGTTCAATGGGCAGGCTGAGCTCACCCATGGGTTCATGGTAACCGACAATGGGGCCAATATGGTGAAGACTGTCAATAATGCCAACATTGTCGGCATCTGCTGTGTGGCACACAGGCTGCACCTAATAGTGAGGGACGCCTTGGAACGGGACAGGGCTGCCAGTGACAGCACCACCACCACTACTGCTACAAGCCAGCTAATTTTGAAATGCAGGAAGGTGGTGGGCTACTTCCACCATAGCATCAAGTGGGGCAAGATGCTGTGGGAGAAACAGGCAGACCTGAGCATCCCACAGCACAAAATTATGCAGGATGTGGACACTCAGTGGAACTCCACATACCTGATGCTTGAGAGGCTGGTGGAGCAAGAGAAGGCTATCCATGAGATGTCCTTACATGGGGAGATCGGGATCAGCGCCCCCTTGAACAGAGCTGAGTGGGGTACCATCTCCCAGATCATGGTGGTCCTCAAGCCCTTCCTCGAAGCCATTGAGACCCTTAGTGCTGGTGATGCCCTCCTCAGCCAGGTGATCCCCATAGTGAGGGAACTGGAGAACCAAATGGAGAAGTTCCAGAGGATTAATGTTCCTGGCTGGGGCAGGCTGCTGCCACAAGACGTTTAGCGATTGGTGAGGCAGCTGATGGAGGGCATCAGGAGATAGCTGGATCCCTTGTGGTCCAGTACAGTCAACATGATGGCAGGCATGTGCGACCAGAGGGTGAAAGGGAGCATGTGCACTGGCAGCCCCAAAACCCTTGATCACTGGACACAGGTGCTGGTGAACAAAGTCAGGGAGGCCGAAGTGCAGAGGTGAGGGGATGTGTAAGAGGGGGATCCACTTTCCCGTGCCAGCACTCCCAGCATCAGCACCAGCACCGGCACCGGCACCAGCACCAGCCAGTCTCCTCCACGCCAGCCACTGCCAATGTGGGCCATGGGCATGGCTTCAATGATGGGATCCAAACGCACCAGACCCCAGCCTAGGGCAGGTAGCGCTGAGGCTTCAGTGGCTACCTATCTCGCTGAGGATGTGGAGCCACTGGACTGTGACCCCTTCGCCTCCTGGGCAAACCACAGCCAGATATGACACGATCTGGCCATGATTGCCCAGCAACACGTGTCCTGTCCACCAACCAGTGTTCCAAGCGAGAGGGTGTTCAGCATTTCTGGGGATTTTGTGACACCTCATCACACCTGCTTGGATCCTACATTGGTGGAGCAGCTGGTGTTCCTAAAGGTGAACCTCTCGCTGCTGGGGTTCCCAAGCTCCACCTGCAGACAGACTGGGTGCCACCCTCCTCACTCCATCTGCACCAATTTCCTTTTTTGAGTTTTTAAAAAGCTGAGTAATGCCCCGCTCTCAGCTGGAGGGGTCAATAACTGCATCACCAGCCATCAGGGGAAAAACATGTCCCTGCTGAGCTCATTCCCCTGCCAGGATGAACTTTGAGGTATGGGATTGGGGTTATGGGAAAGGAGGAGGCTCCACATCCTGGGCATAACCACTAAAACTGCACCCTGCCAGGGTAGGGAGGCCTGGTGGGACTGCTGGCAGTGCGGCAGCCCCATAAATGCCAGGACCAATGATCCCCTGGTGAAAGGCATGTAGGAGGCACCATAGCCTCCAGTTAATGCATACATGCACGAAGTCCTGGCTGGAGAATGCCCAGACCTGTCACGTTTTTGACAGGCCTGATGCTTGCTGGTTTCAGTGAAGTTGTGAGGCTCCCGGTGAGCTCAGCTTAGCTGCCCAGGATGCCAGCTTTAGGGTTGAAAACCCCTTTGTCAGGCTGAGGAAGTACCTGCAGTTGGTCCTGGATATAAGGAATAGTAAAGAAGCCAGAGGCTGGCCTAGCCCACAATGCAGGCAAGAAAGCCAGTCAGTAAAAATGGGAATGGAAGCATCAGGCAGGGAGGGACAGGCTGGGGTGGGGAGTAGGGGGGACAGGGGGATGTAGCAGCACAGGTAAAAATGCAGAGGTGCCTGGGGTGTCAGATGTCCGGCAGGTCACAGTGTGCCAGAATTCCATGTCTAATCTATATTGAGATCATGAGTTTCTGTACCTACTACCTAGGAGGCTGATGAAGTGCAATTCATAGGCCCGGTTCTGAAAAGTGGTTTTCATTGTAATTTGTTCCCTCTCAGGATCAGGCCTGAGAGACTGGAGGCAGAGTGTTTTTTTGGTGAGGAATGTGCCCCCACAGGTAGTTGGGTTTTGTTGTCTTTGATAGATTCTGGTGTGCAGTTTGTGGGGTTACTGGATATAGTTGTCAGGTTTTATGTTTTGAGCTGTAGGAAGTTGGCTTCAGTTCTGGTGATGAGGTTAAGTGCTTGTTTGAATGTACAAACTACTTTTTCAGAGCTTGCCCTATGAATTGCACTTCATCAGCCTCCTAGGTAGTAGGTACAGAAACTCACGGGCTCAATATACACAGTGGAATTCTAGCACACTGAGACCTGCTGGACACCTGACACCCCAGGCACTTCTGCACTTTTACCTGCACTGATACATTCCCCATTCCCTGCTATGCTCTACCCCAGCCTGTCCCTTACCCCTTGATGCCTCCATAGCAGGCTTTATGGCCTGGCAGGGTCCAGCACCCAGGCCTGCATTACATTTCACTGCCCTGTGCCCCAAGACAGACGCAGTCACCAAAGCACCCACCCACACTATGAGTTTGCTTGTCAGAAGCTTGGGGTGCAGTTCCCCCCAAATCCCTGCACTGATCTTCTTGAAATTTGGCATGCTTTGTGGCCTCAGCAGGGGATACCACCCCTGCAGTTTTCATTCCCCTGTGGTGTAACAAATAGACATGACAGGAGTTTTGCTTTCAAGAATTTGGGATGCAGTTCCCCCAAACCCCGACACCAATCTTCTTAAAACTTGGCATGATTTGTGGCCTCTGCAGGGGATACCATTCCTGTGAGTTTCAACTAAATCAAAGATAAAACAACAATGTTATAGATATTTCATTGATCTCCCATTATAACCTATAGCCGGATCTCCGAAGTGGCTCCGAAGCTTCAGAGTCTGCTTCGGAGCCGCTTCAGCCGGATTGAGTCCCTGAACTGATCTTCTTGAAACATGGCGTGCTTTGTGGCCACACCAGGGGCTCTAGCAAACCCCCCCAGTTTTTCTCTTTTTTTAAATTTTTTATTTATTTTAAAATGTATTCCCTCCCCTTCCCCAACCATTTCTGACTTTTTTCTCTTCCTCTCTATTCCCTATAGATAATTATAGGTGAGTTCAGACTTAGGATAAGCTTTAAACATTTTTATTTTGGTAGCAAGTTTTTAGTTTTGGATAGCCATTGTTGTATACTGTATTATTATTAGGTTTGTATTGATTTTTACTGTTGTATATTGTATTATTATCATTGTCGTATTGGTTTTTATTGTTTCATGTGGATATTGTATGGTTTAGGCCTGTGTTTGTAATTGAACCAAAGTCATGTCAAGTTTCCATTTTATATGTCAAGCCTCCATCTTGTGTCCTCTGCCTGAGCATCCCATGTTGCAACAATATGATTCATTGTACCCCTCCCATGTAAATTAGTTCCCCAATGAATGAGAATGATTGGGAATGATTGAAATACAATGGTAGCAGGCCTCTACTGAATGGCTTGTAATGACTGGGCCATCACTTTGCATTGATTCATCTAGGAGCCATGGACCTCACCCAGGAACAGAGACAAGAACTCAGCATTTGAAAGACAAAGGACCCTGCAAAACCAGCAACTCTCACCATTACAGACACCCAAAACTGCACATCTCTGCATGGAACACATGCTCAGTACACCAGGAGCTGACCCTTGCCTGGGCATGCCTCCTGTCACTAGGGTCACACAAGGTCTGCCCCTATAAAAAGGGGCAATGAAAACAGACCCAGTGGGATGCCCTCTCCATCTGGACCAGCACCATGCCACACCACCTATCCACCCAGAGGCCCTGCCGGTGACCCCCCTCTGGACAACACCTACTGGACAAGGACCCCTTTCCAGCCTGGATAGGTAGATATTACCTGCACACCTCCTCCTACAATTTGGACTCTCTCTCTCTCTCTCCTCCTGGACTTCAGTGGACTTCAGCCCCTTCACCAAGCCTCTCTAACCCCTGCTGCCATTGTGTGCGCATGTGTGTGTGTGTGTGTGGGTGCAGGGGAACCAATTTGACATTATGTCACCATCTCCCCTGTTCAATAAAACCAGTGTCATTTGCAACCCCAAGTTGGGTCCTGTTTTAGTAAATCCCAGTCCCTTCCTAATTTTAAATTCAAGCCTTATTTTCTCTCTGTCTCTCTCTCTCTCTCTCTATTCCAGCCCCCACCCCTCTCCACTAGTTTCCCAATCTCCTCTCAATTCCTACTGCCTTTTCCTTGTGACTCTACTGTCTTTCTTTGCTTTCCTGCTGCCCCTGCTGCCTTTCAGTCCCTCCTGCTGCTTTTCCTGTGATTGTCTGCTGTCCATCTCTCTGTTTTCAGGCTTCCCCCACACCTTCTGTAGCCACCTCCCCCCTGCAGCTTCCCAGCTCCTCATGGCTGTCCTGCAATTTTCTCCAGCAGCTGGAGCCTGTCTCCAGCTCCCAGCACCTACTGCTGCTCCCTGCATCTTCTCTAGCTGCCCTGGAGCCATCCTTTGGCTCCCCACACCCAGAGCCCCTCTTTAACACCCACACTTTCCCTTAGTCCTCTTTTCCCTCTCCCCACCTACCTTTTCAGCTCCCCGTAGCTCTGGCTCCAGTCCCAGCCTCTGTGCCGGCAGCACTTCCCTGTTCTGCAGGCTTTGGGCATTGTTTTTTAATCTATTAAGATCAATTAACCTAAAGTTACTCCTGAGCCTCAGTTCTTCAGCCCAGGCCCCTCTAGTTTACCAGTTCTAATCCCAGTCCCTGTAACTTTCACCCCCTACACTTCTACTTTCTTACCTTAACCTTTCCCCAGGTATCCCAAGTACAACAAGCACATACATACATACATACATACATACACATCACAACACCCAATTTAGGAACTCACTTTTGTGTATGTGTAGGTGGGTTGTATGTGTGTGAACTGGTGAGAGTGTGTGTGTGTGTGTGTGTGTGTGTATACAGCATTGTGTGCATGATATATGAATTAGTGATCCGTGTCTAACTTTTGGGGTGTATAGTATATGTGCTTGAATTGGTGATAGGTATGCATATGCCTAAGCTGGTTTGAATGTGCATGTGCCTGAGCTGGTAGAGTGCACGTGTATGCACCTAACTGATGTGTGTGTTTGTATATGTGCAATTGTGTCACACCCTCCTGTCTAACAGCACAATATTGAGATCCTGAGTGTTGGCCTGACTCCACAGGGCAACAGGGCTATCACTCCTGCAAGTTTCACTCAAATCAAAGATAAAACAACAAAGTTATAGATATTTAATTGAGAAGTGGCTTTGGAGAAGCTTTGGAGCTGCTATGGCTGGATCAAAGTGGAAAACCAATCTGGACCTCCTGATTGGATCGCTGCCATCTGAAGCAGCCGGATCCAAAGCCGGAGTGGATTGCTGCTGACTCACACAGGCCTAATAAATATGTAATTCTGGATTTACTTAGAAACAAAGGAAATTAATTTTACATCCTTTTTTTTTCCTGAACTGCTCTTTCCCTTACATTTCTTACACAATTTGGAAGATATTTTATAGAGTTTGTTGAAATGGCTATAATCCCAAAATACTTGAGGGTGAGGTATATCAGAATGGTGCCTCCTAAGGGTAAGTATTGGATACACTACTGGTTGGAACATGTGAAACATACATTGTTGAACACAATCCTGTTCTGTACAAGAGAATAGACTATAACTACGTTTGCTTTCCTTATCTATTATTTCTAATTCAAGGACATATAAATTGAAGAGGAGGCAGGGTTTAAAGTCCACATCCTCCAATGTTAGCTTATGCAGAACCCAAAGAAACTCTATGAATGCAACTAAACATGCCTCCACATAACTAAGTATAAGATGGGCTGCTGAATTATAGTGCTGCTCTGGGAAAATGTAAAAAAAAAACCTTGAGAATATCAAGAAGAGTATCAAACAAAATAACAGATTTTAGTTCTAGGGTTTCCTTTCTGAATAAAGTATGGGAAAATATTGCAGCTGACAATTTAGCCTTAATGGCACATATACATGTGCTCTGGGGTGGGGGAGGGAAGAGGCACATTTTAATTAGAGTGGCTCTCGGGATCTGTTCTAATTAAAATGCCTACAACATCTCATGTATTCAGCATCCCAATTTTCAAAATGGCTGCAAGACGCTGACTACACAAGATGCTGCAGCATGATGGAGTATTCTGATTAGAACTCTCCAGCAGACTCAATTAATTGAGTTTGCTCTGACTTGTTGTAATCAGAATGCCTTGGAATGCATGTAAAAGTGCCCAATGTTTCCATTACAGTTTTCTTACATTTTTTCTAATTATACATGATTATCCATACCAGAAATCCATCTATGATCTCCTCTTTAAATTATACTAATTTGATACTAATTGTATGAGATATCAGACAAAAATCAAAAGAAATGTAGGGTTTTTGTCATGTGTTCTAGATGACAGTCTATGGTTTGACTTTTAAAGCAGCTCAAAGGAGTATATGGGTGTAAGGCATACTTTGCATTTGGTTACCCACATGAAATGTAGAAACACAAAAGGTGAGAACCAAAGCCTAAAAAAAGCTATTTAGATGATCTGTCTTCTACTCCCAGTCTAATTTCTGCTGCCCATGGACAAGCTCATCTGTAGCGGGCAAACTGAGTTATGCTAAGGGTTGTAGCCATAGTCCAGGCCTTCCCATAACTAAGCAACGCCATTCAACAGAGCACCTTCTGTGGCCCTGGGAGATGTGAGTGTTGTGATTGGGCACTAGGTAAGCAAAGGACAGCAGTTTCCCTATAAGGAATGTGGCTGGCACAGTGCCAGGGGATTGGTGCACCATATAAGGAATGCTTGGCAGAGAACTAGAGGATTGGACAATTTGGGATGAGATAAATTATAAATTTGATGGACAAACAAAGTAACATGTTCTGTGTTGATGCCCTGGGGAGATGGGAACATCCTTGGACTTCTTGTTTGAGCAACGAGGAATCGAGAAACTAACATCCCACCCACCCAGCACAGGATCTGAAGCTGGTACCACTGAAGGTCACTGCTGTAACACCTGAAGGAACCACTTGCCAGGTCGTATTGCAAGGAAGAACACTTTTAATAAGCCCAGGGGTAACTATTAAAAGTTCACTTGATACCAAATTGGATGAAGCCCATGTCAATCTTTGGGGGTCTCTAGTAAAAGGAATCCTAGGGGCTACATAACCTAGCTACAGTGGTGTACAGAGGGAAACACACTGGACCAGTTATAGGCCTAATGGAAGATACATTTCCATTGAAGCAAAAAGGAAACATAGATGGCAACTTTGAATTTCAGTGTTTTAAGAACTGCTCTAAATATACCACAATAATGTGCAATTTTTTTTTTCTTCTGGGAGTGTAGCAAATAACTGACCTAATGGCGGTCATCCTCAGGTTCAAAACGAATAAATTTGCATGAAGTTTGGATGTCCACATTTTAGTTCACCAACTTGAGATATCTAGTGCGTAATTTTCAGAGGTACAGAATATTCATAGTCAGTGGGATCTGTGAATGAATCATATGCCAATCAAATCTAAAGTGTTTTAAGTTGGGCAGAAAATAACTGAAGCACCCAGCATTAATAACTGCTTTGGACAATGTGAACCTTAATGTCAACCCCTAGTTAAGCGGAGTTATTTTTATCATCAGGAGTTTCTATCCCAGAATTCCAGTGATCAGCTTATCTTCAAAATAAAAAGGCCATTTAAAAAAAAAATCTGATAAACAGAAATAAAAATAGCTAAGAAAAGCAATCTCCTAAGACACCCAATTTAAAACTCTGCTTGGCTATTATAAATTGCAATGGAAGCAAAATTATTCTTTGCTTAGAAGAAACAGCACACAAGAATGCTTCAGGTAGTATTATAACAGTAACCCTCCTCCATGGGCACAGGAAATATGGGTGCAGCAGAATTCTTGTAAAAGGAGGGGTAGGCATAGGAACTTGGAGGATTTAGCAAAGGGTTAATATCCCTTCTGTGGTATAGAGCTGTTTTGAAAGGTGCTTCCATAGCCTAATGATGTTTCGGATGTTGTTATATTTGAACTAGGGTTCTAGCAAAGATTTTGGATGTGTAGCTATGTGCATTAGTGGTCATTCAATCATTCTGAAGGGCAGAGGTGGGAAAGGGAGTTCAGTTCTATAGTTTAAAGGAAGAGCTCCACCCCAGGCCTCCTAGCTAGGGGAGGGGGGGCATGGATGAGTGGGTTGGTGGGGTACACTCTTCTGCCCATTTTGAGAATTCCTGGTCTAGCACTGGCACTAGCCTGGACTCACTTTAGGGGCCTGAGCCTATGGGGTGACTGGCAGTGGTCCAGGACCATATATGCTTTAATTCCCTATTTAGGGATTAATAACTGAGATCTCCTTGAATAGGGACAGTTCCCCACCCAGCCTTGGGACAGGTCCCAGCCAGGCCCAGGCTGCACAGGGAAGCATATGTAGCCTGGAGGTTACGCGCCCATACTGCTCATTAAATAAGGTGACTTAGGCTGATTTGAGCATAAATTTGATACCTGCATGATGCTGATTATTTACCTGATAACTTACTGCTCAGTAACACATGTGTAGATGCCTTATTGTTCAGTAACACTGTGTGTTTGGAGTGATTTGGGATCAACTTTAATCCCAAGTCGGTCCACCCATAGTGTTAACTATGCCTTTATGTGCCTACACACTTAAATGCTTGCACGTGTAGATGCCAGCCTATTCCCGCTTACTGCACAGTAAATTTAAGCCGGCATAAATGCACATGTAGATATGCCCACTGTGTCCTAGAAGGATTTTTTTCTTTAATGGGGGATTGCTCTAAGAAGGGAACACTACATTAAGGCTAGGAAGACCATTTGCTATTATTATTCATATAGCCAGGAAAAGTGAGGACTGAAAAAAAGTAACTAATAAAACAAACAACGTGGTAGCTTGACAAAAAAACAAAAGCTATCTATGGGACTCCCATCAGCAAACCTCAGATTCTGTAATAAACTATCTGAAGCAGCTTTCTATCTAGTGCACATGGCTCCAAACCGTTACTCAAGCAATCAGGATTATTAGAAAGAAATTGGCTATAAGACACGAGAACATAGAAACACTGTTTACTTCTTTATGAGCTATTGAATGCATCCAAGGTTTCTGACACTTCATGTCTGTGACCTGGATTCATGGGTTTCTGGTTCTACATTCTGTATTGAGCACAAGCAGTGTAAGTGCTTTACATAATCTATATTTTACATATGCATTTGGTTTCCTGAGACAAGTTGGAAACTAGTGATGCTATATATTAGTATGTGTAGGTCTGCTTACATACAATTTGGGCATGTTCAAGTTTTTGACTTTTTTTACTTCCATTAGGGAACTTGCCTGTTGCCAGAAATCAGTGCAGATGAATCAGTTCTTTAGACAGGCTAACTGGGAGCAGAGACAAAATAGCAGCAGACCCACATTCAGCACTTGCTCAGCCACACCCATGACAATATTCAATAAGACAAATTCAATCAGAAGCTTTTTTTGAGTAATTGGATCTATGCTACCTGGAGGGAGGACATGGGTGGGCCTGGTGACAGAGGCTTTACTGACTCTTATCAGTGACAGCCTGGGGGCAGGGCTGGCCTGGCACTCAGGCAGATTAGACAAGCTTTGGCTAAGGCTAGGGTGCCACCCTGGCAGGGCAGGTGAGTGGGGTGCTGCAATGCTTCATAGGATGTCGGCAGAATGTGACCTACTGTGAGTCACGATGGGATGTAATACAGATGTTCATTATGGTGCTGCAACCTACAGTCCTGAAGTCTGATACCACATCCATCCAGGGTTATCTTAGAGCAGGATCTGTCATTTTTACAGTGCACCATGTGACCTGATGGTCTATTAGGTTATGGCTATAGACCATTTTCTGCACACTACCATGCAATGTATGTGGCCTAAATTATGCAGTGTAACTTGTGCACCTGGCCTAAATTACCAGAAGTAACATGTAAAAAATATGCTAATATTGAATGAACATGAGCACATGCCTTCACTGGAAGATGAACCGGTTTATTGGGTCATACAAGAAGCCTTCAATTAGTTCTTGAATGTTCTCACATGCTACTGAGACTGAAAAGCTGGCAAGTGAACCAAGCCATGACAACAACAGGTCAAGCAAAACCACCAGTGTAACTATATATAATAATAAACAGACTCTTAAGTTCATACTTGAGAGGTCATTCATTTCCCAAGCTCCATTTTTTTTTTTTTTAAACTGGAAGCCTCTTCTCTGTCTTTGCATTAAATTAAATATTTATAATTTCTATCTCTGAAAGCTATACATATAAAGCCATAGAAAATTAATAGCTTCCACATGAAGACTGCAAGAATTCTGTGCCTTTACAAGATCTATTACATATTTTAACAGTGAATTATTTATACTCATCTTGCTGAATGGTATAGGGAACCTCCTTTCCCCCATGCCATAGAGTTTTACACACATACATGATAGATTATTTTTAGCAACAATTTTCAAGCATTTCAGTATGGTTATTTTGTAACTGGTATATGTTTGAACCTAGATTGACTGAGTCAACATTGATTTAAATTACTTGTCTTTATAGAAAAACATACCTACAGAAAAGTTGGAGTTATTTTGAGCGCTTAGCGGAGGTAATGGATTGGGTAAATTTATCCCAGCTAGAAAGGATATATCACTAAGAAAAATGGTGTGCAATCATACATCTAGGTTGATTAAGATTTGAGACACCACATATAGTTCCAGAGGTTTCAGCCTCTTTTCCATATTTTTAGACTGTTCCTCCTCTTTTTTGAGAGCAGGACCACATTTTTAAAAATGATTCTTCTATAAAATATTTGATTCCTTTATAAAGTACTTGGTAATGGTTGTTTTGTGGTTTCACTGGTTATATAAGTTAAGGTAGCAATTCTGGTTGTGGTGAATTTGTACTTTTACCCAAAATACCACTAATTATGTCACTTTTGTAAACCATTGCATTTTCAAACAGTTGAATAGGCAGTTTATATTTAAAGTGACTTCACAGTTCCATTACCCATGTCATTTAAAAATGTAATGTAGGGGGGCCTATGTTTAGCTCATGACTGTAGTAGGGTACAAAACATGTCTTTTTTTCCAAATATAAAGGAATTCACTATTGTCCTGAACCTTGTATTTGTGTATATATCAGAATATCAGGGCAAAGTGTAACAGAGATAAATCTGAATGGCATTATTTTACACTCACCTTGCACAATTGTAAATGATGACACAAACTTCAGACAAGGATGACTTCGGCCTTGAGTCTGATTGTGTCGACTAAATTCAGTTTTAAGGCAAGTTCACTGGAATGTAATACAAAGATAAATTTGGTCCTAGAAGTCTAGTTTACTAGACTCTATTTACTTATTTTAGATTAATAAAAGATGACACAGCATATGAACTTGTAGATAACTTGACTAAAAAAGTAGTTTTGTCTCTTTTCCAAGAAGCAAGAGAGAGGAAAAAAAATAGGAATCTCGCCCAAACACAAGCCGCTGCTTCAAGTGTGGGAGAAATGAGTTGTATCACTGTGTTTTAAAAGTCAATAGATTCAGCCTCTACCAGACCATATGGGAGAAGTGCATTCTATTATTTCTGAATTTATAAGGCTCCCTCCATGTCCATAGTTCTTTTCCATATTTCATATCTCTTATTTCTAAGCATGAGGTGCATTTTTATTAAACTTGACCTTTCTCCACATCATATGACGTGTTCAATCATGTTTTCCATTATGCTTTTTCTTGATTCATGTTTCCTCTTATTTCACTTTTCAAACTTATATGTTCACATGAACTAAAGATCTCTCTCAAAAAGGCCATAAAAAGAACTGGGCTGGAGCATGTTAGTATGTTTTGGTGCACTCCCACCTGTGAATTTTTGCGTTCAGTTTAAAAATAAAGTAGTAAATTATCCCCAATAAATTTTATATTGTCATGAAATAAAAGCCCAGTCCTTAAAATTACTTCTCTCTCTCATATAGAGGGTCTCCATCACCCTTATATTCTTATTTTAAAAGTCTAAGCCTTTGCATATGACATTGTATCAATGTCAGTAATTCCACACTATTTCTTTATTTTCTTCAATTTCACACTATTCATCACACCTGATGAAGAATGCCTTGCATTCCAAAGCTTGTCTAACTTTGCCTCAACCTGCAGTTGGTCCAATAAAAGATAAAACCTCCCCAAACCTTTCCTCTGTAGAATTACAGGAATATTCTTTAAATTGAATCGCTTAGGCTACCTGTAATATTCCATAACTTATTACAAAGAAGGATGATACCAACCCTTTTTTTTCCCTAGGATCATCCCATTTGTAGAAAGGGAATTTAAAGGATACCAAAATAACACAATAGGATATAAAAACTACCTTTGGAAATTAGCTAAAAAGGTTACAAAACAAAGCACAACTATGGAGAAACTGAAGAAAAAAAAATAACAGCTCTGGTATTTATAAGGTATACAAATGGTTGTAGACATTTTTACAGCATCATAGTCCAGCAGATTCAGATCCATTCAGATTTCAGTCATCAGACTGAAATATGTTTTGAAATCAGATCAATTTCAGTTAATTTTGATTTCAGAAGAAAACCAGAGAAAAACATTTCAACCAAGTTAAATCACCTCGTATCAACACTTTTGGAATTGAATGTTTTAAAACAACTTTTTATTTTATCTTATATTTCAAAATGGTGTATCAATGCTAAACCTTTTTCAAATTCCTTTAAATAGAATTTTAACATTTTTCATTTTCACTCCAATTTAAAGCAAAGCCAAACTGTTATATCTGAAAACTCTCCACAAAAATCTATCCATTATGCCAGTGCATTCCAAACTTTTGATACCTGGAACAAACCTTTTTTCTGACAAACTTCACTCTTACACCTGAAAAAGTTTACATATTTTGAAACTACATGCATACATGAAAATATATATCATACTGCATTCCCCGGCCAGGGGAATTTATACCAGTGCCGAGATATACTATTAAAATAATGATACCAAATACATCTTTCTTCAAGCAAAGAATTAGTATCTATAACAATGGTTATCAGTTTTCTTTGCCTCAACATACCCCTCCATAACTCCAAAAATATATGAAGGGGAAGCCTTGAGGCTAAAAAACATTGAGAATTGTTTATTTAGCTGATGCTATATAAGGGCAGTGGGGGGCAGGACCTCAACCTGCTGTGCCCTGCTCTTTCCACTGTCTGACCTCAACAAATCCCTGCTGAGTCCAAAACCCCTGTCCCCCCAAAGCTGAGGCAGGCCACCCTGGAGCAGTGGGGGAAAGCAGCAGACAGAGTGGGGTGCATTCCCTAGGTGAGTGAGATCACCCAGAACACTGGGGAGGTGCTTTCTCTGGATAGCCAGCCCTTCTCTCTAGCTGAGCAGCCAGGGTTCAGGTGGTTCGTAGCACTTCTGGCCCCATTTTACAAAGTGCCCGCATGTACCACCTTTAGCAGGATGGTGGTACACTCCTTGTATGAGGCATGCAGGGAGTACTTGAGGAGGAGCTGTGCAAGGCAGGGCTGCAGGCAGCCTTACACTTCACCTCCGACATCTGGAGTAGCCAGGGTGGTGATCACGTCTCCCTCTTCCTCACAGGTCACTGGTGCAATCAGTCAGGCCATCAGTGGGCTCTCCTCCAAGCCAAGATGCTGAATGAGTCCCACACAGCAAGGGAGACCATGGTGGCCATGAACTGCATGGTGCAGGGGTGGCTCGCTGGGCAGGCTGAGCTCACCTGTGGGTTTATGGTCGCTGGCAATGGGGCCAATATGGTCATGGAGGTGCATGATGCCAACTTAGTTGGCATCCGCTGTGTGGCACACAACTTCTGCCTCTGCCCTGGAGGGGGAAAGGGCTGCTGGTGATAGTGCCATCATTATCAGTCAGTTTATTTCAAAATGCAGAAAGGTGGCAGGCTACTTCCACCAGAGCACCAAGGGGAGCAAGATGCTGTGGGATGAATAGGCAGAGCTGAGCATCCCATAGCACAAAATCATGCAGGATGTGGAGACTCAGTGGAACTCCACATACCTGATGCTGGGAAGGCTGGTTGAGCAACAGAAGGCCATCCATGAGATGGCCTTTGTTGGGGAAATTGGGATCAGCAGCTCCCTTAGCAAAACAGAGGGGGATGCCATCTCTCATATATTGGTGATCCTCAAGCCATTCCTCGAGGCCACTGAGAGCCTCAGCACTGGTGATGCCCTCCTTAGCCAGGTGATTCCTGTAGTGAAAAAGCTTGACAATGAAATGTAGAAGTTCCAGGGGATCGATGTTCCTGGCTGGGGCAAGCTGTTTTCACCAGATGTGTAAGCACTGGTGAAGGAGCTGAAGGAGGGCATCAAAAAATGGATGGATCTGTTGCAGTCCACTACGGTCCACATGCTGGTGGGCATGTGTGACCTGAGGGTGAAGGGGAGCATCTGCAGCAGCAAAACCCGCAATCAGTGGATGGAGGTGCTGGTGAACAGAGTCAGGGAGTCAGAAGGGCAGGTATGGAGGGACGTGGAAAAGGGAGATCCATTATCCCATGCTGGCAGTCCAACCACAAGCCAATCTCCTCCACCACAGCTGCTGCCAATATGGGCCAAGGGCATGGCTTCAATGTTGGGGTCCAGAGGCACCAGACCCCAGCATCAGGCATGTAGCACAGAGAACTCGGTGGCTACCTATCTTCTCAAGGCTGTGGAGCTGCTGCACTGTGACCCCTTGGCTTATTGGGCAACCTGCAGCCAAGTGTGGCAGGATCTGGCCACGGTTGCTCTGGAACACCTGTTCTGTCCACCAATCAGTGTTCCAAGCAAGAGGGTGTTCAGCAATTATGGTGATGTTGTGACACTCCACCACACCTCCTTGGATCCTGGTTTGGTGGAGCAGCTGTTGTTCCTGAAAGTGAACCTCCCACTAAGCTCGAAGTGCAAATGGATTGAGTGTCACCCTCCTCACTCTGCACCTATTTGCTTTTTTATTTGCTTTCATAGATTTCATAGACATTAGAGCTGGAAGGGACCTCAGAAGATCATTGAGTCGAGCCCCCTGCCCTAGAGGCAGGAAGTCAGCTGGGGTCAGCAAGATAAAAAGGATCCCAGCAAGATAAATGCCCAAATGTCTCTTAAACGAGTCCAGAGCAGGTGCTTGCACCATCTCTATAGGCAGTCTGTTCTAGGCCTTGGGGGCTCGGACAGTAAAGAAGTTCTTCCTTATGTCCAGCCTGAAATGGTCTTTGAGGAGTTTGTGACCATTTGACCTTGTCATCCCTTGGGGCAATCTGGTAAATAGGCATTCCCCCAGATCCTGATGTACACTCCTTATATACTTATAGGCAGCAACCAGGTCCCCACCGAGCCTGCGCTTTTCCAAGCTGAAAAGTCCTATGGCTCTCAGCCTTTTATCATAGGCCTATTCTCCTGCCTTCTAATGATATGCATGGCTCTCCTTTGGACTCTCTCAAGCTTCTGCACGTCCTTTTTAAATTTTGGAGCCCAGAATTGGATGCAGTACTCCAGCTGCAGCCTCACCAAGGCTGCGTACAATGGGAGGATGACTCCTGCGATTTGCTTGAGAAGCACCTATGGATGCAAACCAGAGTTTTGCTTGCTTTACCATCTGTGACAATGCATTGGTGGCTCATATTCATCTTGTGGTCAATCATGACCCCCAAGTTCCTTTTGGCTATGGTACTAGCAAGCGTAGCATTGCTGAACCTATATGTGTGCTGTAGGGTTTTTTTTTCCCAAGGTGGAGAACCTTGCATTTTTTGGTATTGGACGCCATCAGGTTTTTGTCCGCCCATTTTCTGAGTCTGTCTAGGTTGGCCTGGATCACCATCCTGTCCTCAGGTGTGGATGCTTTACCCCAAAGTTTTGTGTCATTGGCAAACTTGTCCAGTCTGCTTCTGATACCAATGTCCACATCATTGATAAAGTTGTTAAAGAGTATAGGCCCAAGGAGGGAACATTCGGGGACCCACTGGTCATGGTGCACCACGATGATTTACTTCCATCGACTACCACTATCTGGGTCTGACCTCAGAGCTAATTCCCCAGGCATTGGACTATGATGTAGCCAAGGCCACAGTTGGCCAATTTTTCCAAGAGATGATCATGGGACACCAGATTGAAGGCTTTTTTTTTAAATTAATATGACATCAATCTCTTCTCCCTTGTCCAGGTGATATGTCATCTGGTCATAGAAGGAGATGAGATTGGTCAGGCAAGACCTACCCACAACAAACCCATGCTGGGTATCCCTCAGGATGCTGCCATCAGCCAGTCTGTCAAGAATGGTCTCTTTGATAATTTTTTCCAACATCTTCCCCAGGATGGAGGTCAGACCTATAGTTCCCCGGATGTACTTTCCTCCCTTTCTCGAAGATAGGCACCACATTGGCCTTCTTCCAATCTTATGGCACTTCACCTGAGCACCACAAGTTCTTGAAGATCCATGCCAGAGGCTGAGCTATGATGCCTGCCTGCTCCTTAAGTACCCTGGGGTGTAAACTGTCTGGGCCAGCTGAGTTGTAGGTGTCCAGCCTCTCAAGGTGGTCCTTCGCATGGTCTACATTAATGAAGGGTAACAATTCTCCCTCACCCTGGCCATCCCATACCGTGTTGAGCAGGGCCGTCCCTTGGGACTGGTGAAAAACTGATGCAAAATATCCATTAAGTAGGTTAGCTTTTTCCTGGATGTTGGTTGTCAGTTGTCCCATCTGGTTCAGCAGGGGTCCAATGTTACCCTTGCTTTTCCTCTGGCTCCCCACATATCTAAAAAAGGACTTTTTATTGTCTCTAATACATGTAGCCAGTTGTAGCTCATTCAGAATCTTGAGGTACACTTTCACATAAACCCCTGCACCACTCTGCCTGAAATCTGGCAGGTTTCATGCCCTCAGAAGGGGCTACCATCCCTGTTGTTTTCATCTGAATCAGCAAACCACTAACAACATTATAGGTATTTTAGTGATTCCCCATTATAGTCTATGACCAAATTGAATTGGGACAGTGATTTGAATCACTGAATTGAATCACTTTCCCTCTGAATTGGCCAAATCTGAATCCAAATTGAATACTTGCTGCTTTGCACAGGCCTAGTCTCTACCTCAGAAGACAAGGGCAGCTCCTGCTGTTAAGACTTCTCCTGCCAGGTCTCATGCTAGCAATCTCCATAAAGGTTGTCCCCAGGAGCACAGGAGGAGTAAAGGGAATGAGGTGGGATTCAAAGTGTGGTTCCATTTGTTTGCTCCCTCACCTGCCCATTCTCTGAAGAGCACAATGTTGGGAACACAGGGAACCAGCAGCACAGGGGATGCCTTGTGGGCAGGGAACACAGGGGGAAGACAGAAGCAGCGGAAGCAGTCCCAAAGGAGCAGCCACCGGCACTGCTAGAGTAGGTGGAGAAGTTCCAGGGTGCTGGATGGGGAACAAGAGCATTTACAACCTCACATTGAGAGATCTTGTAGCATCTTTCTGTCACTCACATCACAAGTATGCCATGAACAACAGCCCTTGGGAATCACTGAACTATCCTCTGCACAGCTCTAGCATCAGCTGGGATGGGCTTCACCTGTCCCCCAAAGGTAAGCATGTGTTTTCTACTAGGTTGGCGGATCTCCTCCGGCGGGCTTTAAACTAGGCTCGTCGGGGGGAGGGGAGTATGACGGCAGGGGAAGCTGTGGACCACCAAACCATGTGGCACCCACAAGGACAGCCCAGCCTGAAGAAGGAGAACATTGGGAACCTGAAAGCCATGGGGAGGCCAGCACTACAGAACAGGTAAGGAACAAGAAGGTAAGAAACAATGGGCCCCTTGGGACTGGGAGGGGGGGGGCAGCAAAGGCACCAGTCGCAGGGCTCAAGTGCCTATATACTAATGCTAGGAGCATGGGGAACAAGCAGGATGAACTAGCGCTCCTGCTTGCACTAAACACCTATGACTTAGTGGGGCTAACAGAGACCTGGTGGGTTTCATCCCATGACTGGGCGGTACATATTGAGGGCTATAGATTGTATAGAAAGGACAGGTCGGGGAAGAAAGGGCGGGGGGGTTGCACTTTATTTCAGTGAGCAATACACATCAACCCTCATCAAGACAGAATCTGAGGTTGAGGAAGTAGAAGGATTGTGGGTTAGGCTACATGGGGGTCAAGGAGAAAGGGATTTGGTGGTAGGGGTCTGTTACAGACCCCCACACCAAGGGGAAGAAATAGATGCGGGGCTCCTGAGGCAACTCTCGGAGACCATAAAAGCTAAAGAGGCGGTAATCATGGGGGACCTAAACTACCCGGACATCTGCTGGGAGACGCAGACAGCAAGGTCCCATCGCTCACGCAGGTTTCTAACTTGTGTACAGAACCTCCACCTGACACAGGAGGTGCATGGTCCCACTAGGGGGAATGCCATACTGGATCTGGTATTGGCAACAGGAGATAACATGATAGGGGACCTCCAGATCGGTAGCTATCTGGGAGACAGTGATCACCTTATAATAGAATTCAACATAAGACGGCGAGTGGGTAAGGTAACTAGTAGGGTGAATGTGCTAGACTTTAGGAAAGCTGATCTCATTGCACTCAGGCGATTAGTCAAGGAAGCACTGCAGAGTAGGAGTTTTGATGGGATGGGTGCCCAAGAAGGGTGGCTGTGCCTAAAGGAAATGATCCTTTGGGCACAAAGCAAGACGATCCCCGAGCGAGGCAAAAGAGGGAAAGGGGCCAGGAGGCTTCCATGGCTGACCAGAGAAATCCAGGGCAGCCTAAGGGCCAAAAGGGGAGCACATAAAAAGTGGAAACAAGGTGAGATCACTAAAGATGAATATACCTCCTCTGCTCGTGCTTGTAGGGAGGCAGTTAGGCGGGCCAAAGCTACCATGGAGCTGAGGATGGCAACCCAAGTAAAGGACAACAAGAAATTGTTTTTTAGATATATTGGGAGTAAAAGGAAGGCCCAGGGAGGAATAGGACCACTGCTAAATGGGCAGAAACAATTGGTGACAGATAGGGGGGACAAGGCTTAACTCCTCAACGAGTTCTTTGCCTCAGTGTTCCTAAGCGAGGGGCACGACAAGTCTCTCACTGGGGTTGTAGACAGGCAGCAGCAAGGCGCCAGACTTCCATGCGTAGACCCTGAGGTGGTGCAGAGTCACTTGGAAGAACTGGATGCCTTTAAGTCGGCAGGCCCGGATGGGCTCCATCCGAGGGTGCTGAAGGCACTGGCCGACGTCATTGCAGAGCCACTGGCGGGATTATTCGAATGCTCGTGGCGCACGGGCCAAGTCCCGGAGGACTGGAAAAGGGCTAACGTGGTCCCCATTTTCAAAAAGGGGAGGAAGGAGGACCCGGGCAACTATAGGCCGGTCAGTCTCACCTCCATCCTTGGTAAAGTATTTGAAAAAATTATCAAGCCTCACATTTGTGAGAGCCCGGCAGGACAAATTATGCTGAGGGGAAACCAGCATGGGTTTGTGGCGGGCAGATCGTGCCTGACCAACCTAGTCTCTTTCTATGACCAGGTTACGAAACGCCTGGACACAGGAGGAGGGGTGGATGTCGTATACTTAGACTTCAGGAAGGCCTTCAATACGGTATCCCACCCCATACTGGTAAACAAGTTAAGAGGCTGTGATGTGGATGACTGCACAGTCCGGTGGGTGGCGAATTGGCTAGAGGGTCGCACCCAAAGAGTCGTGGTAGATGGGTCGGTCTCGACCTGGAAGGGTGTGGGCAGTGGGGTCCCGCAGGGTTCGGTCCTTGGACCGATACTCTTTAATGTCTTCATCAGCGACTTGGACGTGGGAGTGAAATGTACTCTGTCCAAGTTTGCAGATGACACAAAGCTATGGGGAGAAGTGGACACGCCGGAGGGCAGGGAACAGCTGCAGGCAGACCTGGATAGGTTGGACAAGTGGGCAGAAAACAACAGGATGCAGTTCAACAAGGAGAAATGCAAAGTGCTGCACCTAGGGAGGAAAAATGTCCAGCACACCTACAGCCTAGGGAATGACCTGCTGGGTGGCACAGAGGTGGAAAGGGATCTTGGAGTCCTAGTGGACTCCAAGATGAACATGAGCCGGCAGTGTGACGAAGCCATCAGAAAAGCCAATGGCACTTTATCGTGCATCAGCAGATGCATGACAAATAGGTCCAGGGAGGTGATACTTCCCCTCTATAGGGCGCTGGTCAGACCGCAGTTGGAGTACTGTGTGCAATTCTGGGCGCCACACTTCAAGAAGGATGCGGATAACCTGGAGAGGGTACAGCGAAGGGCAACTCGTATGGTCAAGGGCCTGCAGACCAAGCCCTACGAGGAGAGACTAGAGAAACTGGACCTTTTCAGCCTCCGCAAGAGAAGGTTGAGAGGCGACCTTGTAGCTTCCTATAAGTTCATCACGGGGGCACAGAAGGGAATTGGTGAGGATTTATTCACCAAGGCGCCCCCGGGGGTTACAAGAAACAATGGCCACAAGCTAGCAGAGAGCAGATTTAGATTGGACATTAGGAAGAACTTCTTCACAGTTCGAGTGGCCAAGGTCTGGAACGGGCTCCCAAGGGAGGTGGTGCTCTCCCCTACCCTGGAGGTCTTCAAGAGGAGGTTAGACGAGTATCTAGCTGGGGTCATCTAGACCCAGCACTCTTTCCTGCTTATGCAGGGGGTCGGACTTGATGATCTATTGAGGTCCCTTCAGACCCTAACATCTATGAATCTATGAATCTATAATGTAAATGTCAGTCACTGGGACTGGATGGAAATAGGGAAAAATATATTTCTTCAGTGTTTGATTACTTCTCTTCTCTCTTACTGAAAACTATGCTGTGGAATTTCCACTGTATTCTAACTGTCAATGTAAAAAAAAACAAACAAACCTACCTTCTTAAAGCCTTTCTTTACACACACATGCACATACACACATTACTAAAACCATCCATTATCACAAAACTGTGAACTGTAAACATCAAACAGGGCACTCATCACTGCAATACCAAATTGAAAGCTGAGGAAGGTTTGCTTTATTGTCTCTTGGATTTAAAATTGATTGAAATGCATACATAAATGGAAAAAGCTGTCAAAAAACAGTCAGTGGTATGTTGATAGCTCATCTGCTCATGCTGACCCAAAGCTTTAATGCAATTTTTTTCGCAGATGAGAAATAGAACAGGCAGGTTTTGAACCTTCCCAGTGGGAGACTGTTCAGAATGCTGGCAGCTTGTTGAATGTTTTTCCTTTATGTTCCATCCCTGTTTGGTTTTGGTGCATCAAACACATATTTTCCTATCTGTAAAAGAAAAGAGTGCCCCTCAAAACACTGAAAGCCAAATGTACCGCTGCCAGTTGACTTCAAAGGAGACACTCCAGTTCATTTTCATAGAGATTTTCACTCCCAAATCATAGGACCTTAAAGTGGTTTGGGAGACGCAGGACAAAGGATATCTGGTCACCAATTAGGCTGCACAGACTACTTTATTTTTAAATTTAAACTTAATTCACTGTAATACCAGTGTTGTCATCAGACTCTACCAGTATTGTTAAGGTTCTTTGGTGTTACTGGTAATGCCAGGCTCCTTCAGTTTTGATGGTCTGTATGTGTACTCTCGGGATATCATCTGTGATGCTGTGCCCCTAATTACACTGCTTTTACAAGAAATGGACTGCAGACTTCAGTTCTTAGTGACAAGGCCAGGTTTATTGTCTACAAACAAGCCTAGACACTAACAGCTGGTACATAGTGATAGCTGGTTTATTTGTAAGCATGGTACAGACATGAAATACATAATCCCTAAGCCCAGTACAAAGTATTAAGGCTTCACAGGTCCCTTTTGATACACCAGTCAAAATAACATCATGACACATCTTACTTCTCTCTAATACTAAAACATATTTAGATAACATCATCCACACCTCAGCTCTCACCAGATAGTGCAACCTTCTCAACAGAAACATAAACTGGCCTAAATTAAAAAAAATAAATAAACAAACAAACCAACCAAAAAACTGTGTAGACAAACCACTCCAAATTTGTCATGAAATAAACTAGCTGATGTCAGCATTTTGCTCCTCCTGCCTGGGAGTGTTCTTCCTTAGGGCCTTATTTTCACTATGCTTTTACTTTGGCATAAACTATGCACATAAGATACTCCTAAGTAAAACATACCCCATTTTCAAAAGAGAATACAAGTTGTCAAACAGCCTCCTGTGAGAGTATTCACTGGATCTCAACTTAGAGCTTGATAAAGACTTTAGTTTCGGTCTCTTCAAAGGAAAATGATTCCTAATTCCTTATTATGCCTTCTCTGCCACTTCTGCTCAATTCTTGCAGCACAGGATTCCAATACTTCATCCCTAACAATTATCAGTGGTAAGAAAATATGTTAGACAAGCTTTCAAGCACAAAGGAAGTACATTTTGAGAATTTATCCATGTGCTCTGCGAGTGGAGGGAGGTGGGGGTGCTTTAATTACAGTGGATCTGAAAGCCTGTGTCCCTGTGTCCCCACACTTCAAAATGGTGGTGGAGGTGCTTTATCTATTTGCCATACGCCAGCAGACTCGATTAATTGAGTCTGCTCCAATGCGCTGGAATTCCAGTATGTTGGAGCAGCCTCCTGGCTTGTGTTTAGGTACCTTCTGTGCCTGAAAGCTTATCTAACATCTCTTATGATTATACAGTTGGTCCAGTAAAGGGCATTACCAAACACAAAATCTTTGCCTTTTGCATATTTCCTGCATGCGGACCATCACATCTACAATATCTGTCCACCCTATTCAATTTAGACTCTTTAAATAAATTAGCATTTTTTCTGAGTGTTGCCAATTGTGGTGATTGTTTTTGTGGTGTGGATGCCTCCACCCCACTGAAATGGTATTCAAGAACATATAAGCATAGAAAAATAGGGTAGGAAAGGACTTGAAGACAATCTAGTCCAAGCCCCCGTTCAAAGCTGGATGATCCCTGTTAAATCATCCAAGCCAAGTGTTTTTCTGGTGTACTCTTGCAAATTTCCAGTGATGGAGATTCCATAACCTCTCTAGGTAATATTTTCCAGTGCTTAAGCACCATTATAATTGGAAAGTTCTTCCTGTTACTGAACCAAAATTGTTGTGCTTTAACTTCTCCTGACCTTTCTATCATTATCTTCCTTATAATAACCTTTCATGATTTGACGGATATATACAAGCACTACAGTTTATCTAAACACCCATGAATGCTAGTGTTCACAGTGCTTAGAATTGGGTTATAAAAGGTGTGCCTGATCTAAATTAGTTCACCTCATCAGGTGAACTTAGATCAGAAATGGGTTATTCCAGTTGATGAAGGGGTTAACCTAATCTAATGAACACCTGTATGCATTCACAGAACAGCCTTAGGGCTAGGAAAGCCCAGTGACTCACCTAACCTTAGGGTTGTTACATTTCTACTAGGGCTGTGTGAAACAGCACCATTCCATTTTGCCTTGAGTTTTAACGTTTCAACGGAACAGCATTCCGTTTCGAATTTCATTTTGATTCAAAACAGCTGTTCCATTTTGCTTCATTGAAACACTGAGGCTGTTTCAACGCTGTTTTGATGTTTTGCTAGATCGGGCTGGGGACAATGAGTCAGCCCAACTGGGCTGACTTCCCATCCCCAGCGCTAGATCAGGCTCCCCAGTCAGCCCAGCTGGGCGCTTCCCAGCACCCCCAGCCCAATCTAGCTCTGGGGATGGGAAGTCAGCCCAGCTGGGCTGACTCCCTGCCCCAGCTCAATTGCAGCACTGGGGAGGGGAACTGAGCCCGAGCTCAGTTCCCTTCCCCTGCAGTGTTATTGGCTTCCCGCAGCTCAGTGGCAGTAGACGGGGAAAGCCAGGAGAGCGCTTCCAGCTCCACAGCCCTGGTTCTCCCCTGTCTTTCACCACTTCGCTGCTGGCTGCTTTTGAACTTGAAATGTTTCAAAACTTTCAAAACATTTCAACTAGCCTCATTTTGTTTTGAGGCTGTTTTAAAGCCTTTTGTTTCAATTTTATTTCACTGTTTTGAGTCGAAACTGTGTCAAATCAAAACAGCCAGAGAAATTTCGCACAGCCCTAATTTCTACCTTCCTGACCCCAACCAGGACAGTTTTAGTCCCTTGATCCTCCCTCCCTTAAACATGAATTGTTCTTGACAAAACATCAGCTCATTTTATTCGACTATTAGACAGTCTTCCTTTGATGACAACTTACAGTCACTAAAAAATTGAACTGGATTTAAACCTTGACTTTAAGATGAAGGCTTAGTTACTGCCCCGAAACTAATCTCCACAAACATACAGTTTTCACATACCAACCCCAACTGACACCTGGGCCACTTTTAAAATAACCTTGCAGACATTTTTGTCCTTCACATTTCATGTCAGGAATATACAAATTAAATATTTAGCTAGGTCCTCAAATGGTATAAACTTGTACTGCTACATTCACATCAGTGATTTACAAAAGCCGATGATTTGGTCTAATCATTTGGGTGTTCTAAAAAATAAATAAATTGGGTATTCAGTAAGACAGTGTATTCACCAGGTCAGTTTCATAAAGAAAAAGTCACAAATACAGGTTTGGATTGTACCAAGGGGCAAAATAAGAGTCCCTTCAGTGATATTGAAACCCATAATGAGTATTAAGACATTTTCTTATAGTAGTCTTGAAACATGGAGCATCCCAGGTCAATAGTTTTCCATCTCATTACAGGAAATACTTTGTGGGTAAACTCATAGGAATACATTTCTAGTTGCTGTAATTTTATATCATATTCTTGGGTTTGTATAACTGGTCTTTAAAATATAATGTTGAATTTTACATTGGTATTACAAACTGAGTGGAATCTATCTTTGATATATAATCATCATCATCATTATTAAGTTATGTATGTATGATGCTGAGAAACATTTACATTGGAACAAATTAGAAGCATGTCCACAAAGGGGCCCAAGTTATGCCTCTGTAAAACTGAAGTTCAGACTGAAGCCTTCCAGTGATATTTAAAATTTGGAACCAGGTAAGATTATAAGAAAAGTCATTATTGTAGCAGTCCATCCGACCCAGTACCCTATTTCAATTAAAGCAGGAAATAGATGCTGAGAGGGAGGGTGAACAGAGCATATCAATGATTTTCCATGCCTTGCATATTTCTCATTGTAGCCTTCACCATTCAGAGGTTTAGGAAGTTCAGATTTAAAGGCCATATACTAGGGCTGTGCGAAATGGCACCATTCCATTTTGACTTGCATTTTGACATTTCGAAAGAACAGTGTTTCATTTAGAAATTTGTTTTGATTAGAAACTGCTGTTCCATTTCATTTTGTCAAAACAGTGACACTGTTTTGAGGCTGTTTCAGTGTTTTACCCATAGACTATAATGGGGAAGCTCAAAACAGCCTCTCTCATTTCATCTGGCAGGCAGATCGGGGGGCCACAACACTGGGAGGGCTGTGGGGGCTTTACCAGTCCTCCCAGGGTTGCGGGCCCCCAAGCTGCCTGCCAGATGAGGGAGGGAAGATGGGTGCTGCCTCCAGCATGCTGCTTGTCCCAAGCAGCAGCACCCGGCTTCTCTCATCTGGCAGGCAGATCGGAGGCCGCAACCCTGGGAGGGCTGCGGGGACTGTGCCATTGGGCTCAGTTTCCTTCTCCAGCCTGATCAACCTGGAGAAGGAAACAGAGCCTGATCGCTCAGTTCCCCTCCTCAGCACTGCAATCCATCAGGCTAGGGAAGGGAACTGAGCCTGATCACTCGTTCCCCTGCCCAGCACTGTGATTGATTGGGCTGGGGAAGAGAACTCAAGCTAGCTGAGCTGAGTTCCCATTCCCAGTGCTATGATCAGGCAAAACTTTCAAAGTGTTTTGACTGCCCTTGTTTTGTTTTGGGGATGTTTCAAAGCCCTTCGTTTCATTTTGATTTTACTGTTTCAAGCTCAACATGAGTCAAAACAGTGCTGAAGTGAAACAGTTGGCAAAATTTTGCACAGCCCTACAGTATACCTATATACCATATTCTATACCTACAGATGGACCTTACCTTCAAGAATCAATCCTATCCTCTTTTAAACTGATTAAGCTACCAGCCTCCTCAAAATGTTGTAGCAAGTTGAGTACACACTGGGTGTTGTAGTTACTGTGCATTAATTTAATAAGCATGAAAGCCTGCAATTAAAGATTTTTTTTTCCCAAAAATCTTGTTGGTCTAATAAAAGATTGCATCTCTACCATAAGCCCTGCTCATGCATTAATTTAGTACTTGTATAAGCAAGTATTAAATTAATGTATAGGAATAGGCACTATTGCGCAGTAGCACCAGTGCATGGCTTTTTAGTGATGCTAACTGTACAGTAGCCTAATACTACTGTGCAGTAGCATATTAGCATGGTTTTTGCTCTGCATGCTACTGCACACTAAAATTAGGCTACTGCACAGTTAGTGTCTCATGTAGATGCACCCACTGTGTGGGAAAAAAGAAAAAGTTAGCTTTGTTAGTTTTAAACTTACTACCTAATACAGCAGCCTCAACCTTTTCCAACTCAAGGAACCCCTTGTTAGACTCATGGCACTCCTGAGAAATTTCCAGCTCTTCATTTTCATTCCTTTTCTAAATACAGAAAAAAAAAAAAAGAATAGAGGGATTCAAAGGGACAAAACTAGGCCAGAATGTTTTTAACAGTATGTATTCCTGTTTGAAATCTCTGAGAATCATGTTTGCAAATCTAATAACATCATGGTTGAGAATCACTGACCTAATAGTTTTATTTTATGATCACTAGATCTAGTACTGTGAGAGATATTTAAAAAATAAATCTAAATTTTTCTGCACCATTTTGTAAGTCTCTAACCTTTATTTTGTAAACCTCTATTATGTTCCCCCTTGAGTGTTTTGTAAGCTGAAAAGTCCCATCTTATTTAGTCTCCCCTCAGAAGCAAGCCCCTTCATACCCCTGCTAATCCTTGTTGCCTTTTTTTGTACCTTTTTTTAGTTCTTTTATATCTTTTTTCATATGTGGAGACCAAGACTGCACACTTTCAAGGTGCGGATGCAACATAGATTTTTGAAGGGACATAATGATACTTCTTATTTTGTTGCCAATTTCCTTCTTAATTTAAGTTTAATAAAAGTCCAAATCCACTTGCCAATCAAATCCCTATAGCAAATACGGCTGTGCGAAGCTTTGGTAGCTGATTCAATTCAGAGGAGATTCGACCTGATTCAGGGACCAAATCTCCAAGTTCAAATTGAATCAGGAGACCAATTAAAAGCTCCAAATCAATTCAAAGCATCTAATCGATTTGGAAAAGTTCCCAGCACTGCCGCACCCACATTCTGTATTGTCTGCGCCAGCCCCCGCTCCCAGAGCTGCCATGTCCACATCCCGTACCCTGCAGGCCAGCTGGCAAGTGGTGGCAGGGCAGAGCCCCTGCTCCCAGTGCTGAGGTGGGCACAGTAGCACTGGAAGTGGGGGCTATGCCCTGCTGCTGCAAGGAGTGAGCCATGCCTGCATCACTCCCCACCCCCATGCTGGCTGGGTAAGTGGCAGCAGGGCAGAGCCCCACAGCTCCCCACACTGGTACAGAAGCAGGCACAGCCAGAGGAGCTGTGGGAGAAGCCCCTCTACCTGGCTGCCCTGCCCAGCCTCATCCCCTGCCCAGCCCCAGCCTCCTGGCCCTTAAAAAAAAGAAAACCTGCACTCAATAACTGCAGCAGCCTCTGGGGGCTCATGGCACAGCCCCCTCCCATGCAGCACAGGTCATTAGGGGGCAGTAGGGATGTCTCCCCCCCCCCCCCCACTTGGCACCGGCATGGCAAGCGTCACATTTTGCAGATGCAGTGTGGCTTGGCAGTGTGCCGTGTGCTATCTGGGAGCTGGGACCTCTGGGGCTGAGTGCTGCTGGGCTCTGGCTAACAGGTGGAGCTGCGCTAGCTCCCAGACAGTGCCCTGCCCAACCATGGTGCAGCCATGTGATGCGACATCTGCTGCATGGTTATCAAGCAGGGGGGTGATCCCCTCTGCCCCATACTGCATGGGGAGGCTCTGCCATGAGCACCCAGAAGCCCTGATTGCTGTCACTGCAACCAGTGAGTGCAGGGCTTTTTTTTTAAGTCCTGGGAGGCTGGGGCTGGGTGCAGGATGGGGCTAGGTAGGGAAGCCATGGGGGCTTCTCCCACAGCTCCCCTCACCTGGGGAGAGGCAGGTACAGCTCAAGGAGCTGTGGGAGAACCTGCAGCTGCTTGGCTGTGCCTGCCTCTCCCTGGCTGATCCAAATCACCGAATCTGTCTGAATCAGTGCCAAATCTTTCAAAGCTGATTCGATTCTGGACAGTGATCTGAATCTCTGAATCAAATCACTGTGTTGCAAATCATTTGAATCCAAATTGAATATTTCCTTATTCACAGAGCCCTAATAACCTATTAAATGCCAAATCAAAAATCCTGAAACTCAGGATGAATAGTCTGTGGTATCCATTTCTTATCAGTTTAACTTGTCTGGCGTCTATTCAGATTCCCCCATAACTTTGATGGTTGCTGCATGGTGGAGGGCAGGCAGGATCTGTGGGAGGGATCAAGAGGGCAGGTAGGGTCTCTGGGTGGTTGGATTTGGTGAGATCAGGGGAGATTGCAAAGTCCACAGAAGAGCCAGGGTGGGGCAGGGGCAGAGGCTATTTTTACCATTCCACTCCCCGAGACCCCATGGTAAACCTACAACCTCATCCCTCCTTCTCCTTCCCCCACCAGGACTTACTTGATTCACTCTAGCAGTGGTGAGCACTGATGAAACTGGCAGCATCTAGAGCAGTGTACAGGATGGGGGATGGAGGGGAGGGCTGGTTTGTTTGGGAGAAAGGTAGTGGTCAGGGACTAGGGGACTAAAAATAGCCTAGTGACAGGCAGGAGAGTGTGAAAAGCACAGCCCCCAGGGATCAGGCTGGTGGTTGAGCTTTCCAGGCCCTGGGGCTCTGCAGGTAATTGTACAGAAGTCCCACGTCCCAGTCTAACCTAGGTTGACTAAGTTTGTTACAACATTGATCTAGGTCTATCTTAGACTAAATTCCACAACTTTTAGACGAGTCTGTGTGTGGAGCTTCTGTACTGTTACAGGTTTAGAATTACTTCAGATCACTGAAACCAGGTCTGAGTGCAAGGTCTGCACCTGGGGTGAACTAAGTTACATCAGGTGGCCATTTTGAACCCAAACTAACATTTCCCTAACCCTCCCCTTGCCCAAATGTCTGCACTTAGTCCAAGATCTTTTCCTCGTGTGGAAACATGTAATGTAGAGCTTGTCATCATGTAATTTTATCTAGGTTTATTTTATCTCCACGTTAATTTTATTTGCAGTTTCAGTGCCCATTCATTCAATTTTGTGAGGTTTTTTTTTTTTTTTTTTAATAGTTCTTCACAGTCTACCTTGGTCTTTATCATTATGAATAACTTTGTGTCATCTGCAAACTTGGACATTTCACTACTTTCCAGGGGGCTTATATTAAACAGTACATATTAAATCCAACATAGTTTCCTAGGGGACCCACCATTTACTGCTTCCCATTCTGAATGCTGAACATTTAAACTCACTCTTTGTTTTCTACTCTTAAACAAGTTTCTGATCCAATAGAGCTTCCCTGTAATCCTGTGACAAACCTGTTTCAAGAGCCTTTGATGCAGAACTTTGTCAAAGGCTTTTTGGAAGTCCAGATATACTATCTCAGATGGCTCACCCTGATCCCCAGTCTTGCTGACAGCCTCAAAGAACTCTAATAGGTTGCTTAAACATAACCTCCCTTTAGAAAAGCCACAGTGATTTCTCCCCAGAAACTCCTGTTTGTCCATGAGCTGAACAGTCCTTTTTATTAATTTTTCCTTCTACCAATTTGCCAGGAACAGAAGCTAGACTCACTGACCTGTAGTTCTGTCTGAGGATAATCCAGCAAATCAAGCCCCACTGTGTACTATTCAAAGGGAATATAAGGGAAGCTATAGAAGGCAAAGTACCACCATAGTGATTCCCGTGACATCCACTCTATTCTCTGTGCAGGAAGAAAGGGAGAATTTTGTTTTATGGGGATATGAAAAGTCAGACATTACTTAAAGCTGCAATGGGATGTCTTCAGCCCTCAGACAGCAGCAAGATCTGGGGATTGCTTCCCAACCTGAAAGTTCACTGGGCACAGTTTAGCTATGTTAGAGACTGGTTTTTGATTTGGAACTGAACTTCATAGCTTTCCTGTCATGTGCATGCTACTGATGGCTGTTAATTTCTTTTTAACCTATTTTTTTATGCTGGGGGTGGGGAGGCGGGGGAAGGGGAGATAATCTTCCATAAGAAATTTAAAAAAAAAAGTGTTTAAAATTAATAAAGATGACTTTCATACATTAATATTTTCTCACAGATATCACTCACATTACAAAGAATGGATAGAAGCAGCTACAGTGAACACAATTAAGTTGACACACTTTAAGGAGATTAGATTGCAAAGAACATATTGTATGCATGCAAGAATAAGGGGGGAGATTCTCTGAAAGCAGTTTTATGCTAAGAACTACAGTACTGAAATTTGGCACTCAGAAAATTCATAGGTTTGTCTAGTCTGTTTAACAAGTTTATCTTAGTGTTGTCAATGAAGCACTACATTATGAAACTTAAGCTGAACTTTTTTAATATCCAATTAGTGTCTAATGTTATAAAGAGAAGAAAGACAGAAGTGCAGATTTGGGAAAAAGATGTGTATGGCTCCGATGTCTTGGCCAAGTAAGCAGCAACAGTCCATTTCTAATGTCCAAGGCTGTAAGAAAGCTATTGTTGAAAACATAATAGGTGCTCTGTTTGCCTACATAGTCACTGCAGTCCCAAAAGATCAAAAAAATCCTCTTACTTTGTTAAATGCTTTTTTTGAGATGCCCTGAGATGAAAGGCACTATGGGAAACTGTAACTCTTTTCTTTTCCACATATTTCTGGTACAAGGATAAATAATTAAGAAAGTGTTTTCTTCTATCAATGTCAAACAGCTATGAACTTCTCAGGCTTGAGGGTTTTTTAAGGGAATTTTTATATATTAGATTTTGTAAAAGTGCCAGGCTGAGTTGACAGTCCTGGAGAACCCAGTCTCCACAGGGATGGCACAGACAGTGACAATTTAAGTTTTCTACCACCTCTGCCCAAATTGGTTCACCTATAACCTAGAAGATGACTTTTAGGGGTATAAGGGCAGTTCAGTCTCCATTAATCATTCTGGTTTTGGCCTCTTTGCTAAGGCTGCCAGCCAGGCTGCCAGTCATTTGGCATTGTAGTTCCTAATACAAACTGAACCGAGAATACTAAATAATTTCATCTCAGCCATTAAATAACCATCAGATAGAAGAAACACTCAGTAGGTCTAAAATTTGTCCTGTGTGTGAATTAGCAACCTTGGGCCCATCTATTCTATGAAACTTACAGTTTGGTCATTTATAGTGCAGTTTATAGCTGTTTATAGCCCAGTTAAGTATCAGCTTATACAACAAGAGTATAACACAAATTGCTCCAGCCTGTGTAAATGGTAGTATTGGAAATTCTAGTACAAATAGTTATCTCCACTTCTGGCAACTCTCTTTTGAGAGAGAGTAAATCATTAATCCCTTCAGTCCTCTGTTAATTAGCTTTGCATTTTAAAAATAATGTCACAATAAGAGTTCCAGAGTTATTAACACATGTACAACTCTATTCCATAGACAACGGATTTTTTTATTTAAAAATTCCCCACGATAGATAAGTTATAAGTCACCAAAATCTCTTCTACAGGCTTTGCTCTTGAAGGCCATGTTTATAATGCACATTTGAACCTGTTCAGTATGACCAAAAATAGATATAAATCCTCCCCAGATAATGATGTTTTTTTCAGTTCCATAAGTAATGTAGTTGTAGCTTTTTTGCTGGTCATGTAGCCATTGTTAGCCATGGAAAATTTCCTTCAATATAAATAGGCTTCTGGCAGTATCATTGAGACTTTTGGCTACCATTCCTGTTATAGACAAGGAACTATAGGGAGTTTTTACATGTGCTGTGAGGGTGAGGGTGGAGGGGGTACTTTAATTAGAACATCTCTGAAAGCGACTCTAAGTACCCACAGTGTCTCATCTATTAGTGTCCCCACACTTCAAAATGGCAGTGGGGACTTTAGTTAAAGCACCCCTGCCACCATTTTGAAATGTAAGGACGCTGATAAATGAGACATGGAGGCTGCTGGAGGTACACTAATTAGCACATTCCAACAGACAGTGCATCAAAGCATCCTCCCCACATGTCTACAGGCACCCATAGACTTTCCTGGAGGACCCAAGCAAATGGAAAATTAAGACTGGTTAATTTACTGGACTAAGTAGGCTCTACATCCTTTCCTTATCACACAAAAATACTTAATCTCCATTGAGAGTGTGAAAAGCAGGGGTCTGGATTCTCTCTGTTTAAAAGTCACAAATTCTTGGGGGGGGGGGGTATGCAAATTCTCTGATTTAAAAACCCCCAAATCTGTGTTTTTCCATGGTTAAAATGAAATGCCACTATTTGCATAGGTATCAGTTGAACATACTGTTTTATTGATATGTTTACAATTTTAAAGCAATTTGGAAGTCTACCAGTCCCTCAATCACTATAGTAAAATAATTTCTAAATACCTTAAATTTTGGCATTTGAGTTCTGTGTCTTTTATCATGGAAAATCAGAGCTCCCCCTGCCCCCTTCGCTCACCAGATGTGGGTCCAGCTGTCCCTCACCCCACCACTGCTTTCTTGCACAGAGCAGCCCTGATATGCCAGTGCCCTGCCCATGCCATTGACCCAAGCCACAGTACCCTTCCAAGCCACAACTCTGGTGCCCCACACTCTTGGCCCACAGCCCACCCACCCCTGCTGGTGCTCCTCACCTCCCACCCACAGACCTCTGGCTCTACTGGTGCCTCTCACAATCCTGTCAGAGGGGGTCCCCAGCTGCTACAACTATGGGGACAGAGTCCCAAGACCCAACTGCCATCCATGGGAAGTGGCAATTGCTGTGGCCAGAGCCCCAGCACTGCTCAAGCCCTGGCTGTCACCCATGGGAAGTGGCAGTTGCTGCAGAAAAGAGGAACACAAAGCCCAGTTTCCTCTCCCCTGTGGGCAGCATTCTTGGAGCAGAGCCCATGTGGGGACAAATCTGGGCTGGCAGCTGTGGGCTTGGGGCTCCCTGCCCTGCTGTTCTCCCCCCAGGGACCTCTGCAGCACAGCAGATGAGACCCCATGTGGCAGAACACAGCAGAGCAGGACAGGGAGGCTTGGTGCCACCACTGGAAGCCCCATGCTGCCATGTTGAGGCACCCCCTGCCCACCCAGCAGCAGCAGGGGGCACAACTCTGTGACACTGCCCCCATTGCAGTCGGGAGGGCGGGGGCACCTCCCCATGGTGAAGCGAGACTCCTGGCAGCAGTAACCGAGCCTACCTGCCCTGCTGTGCCACACTGGGTCCTGCCCACTGAACCACAGAGGCCCCAGGGCAGGGGAAGGGAAACAGGGCAGGGAGCCCTGAGCCCTCAGTAGGCAGCCTGCCTACACCCCCACCCTGCATACAAATTTGGGGTGTACCCTTATATCTCCCCCAGGAGCATGCACAGTGGTAGGGAGCCAGCTCCGTTCCCCCTCCCCCCACACTTCCCACTGGATGAGCCATCCATGGCTCTGTCCCACTCCTTGCCTGTGCATTCCAGTCCCAGGCTTCAAGCCCATCCCCAGCTCTGCCCAACTTCCTTCCTTTCTATGGGGGCCTCAATCCTGCCCCCCCCCCCCCCGACTTAGCTGCAGGGAGCTGTGAGAGCTGCTTTCATGCTGCCGACTGCCACATGAATTTGTGTGTAAACATGCATGTGGCACCCCCTGCCTGATTGCCCACCTATCACTCCCCCCAGCCTCTTGCAGACTGGAACTCTGCCAGCCTGCAAAGGGAAACCCACTGTTTCTTGCATTTCTCTCCTTTAAAGGAGAATATCTGGGTTTTTCACCTTAAAAAGAGAAAATTTGGGTTTTTCACTTTAAAAAAGAAAATTCACATTTTACCGTTTTTCCATGGTAAACCATCCCTGGTTATCAAGCATTAATTGTTGGATATATTTAAAGGAGAAAATGGGCTGTCCATTTTATTTTAATTTCAGAAAACTGAAGACCAATTTGAACATGCATGGCTGCCTATGTTACAAAAAACTGCAGATAAACAATAATACCCCCACCCCCTCCCTTATCACAATACCTTACTTAAGTAAAGAATGTAATTTTTTTTTATGGTCTCTTTACCTAAATCTCAGTAATGTAGTACTAGCTCATACAGGAAAGTGGGTTGTTTCCCTCAGTCATCTGAAGTTGACATACTGTTTACAATTAATGAAACCAAGGAAACTGGAAGAGATACATCTTTCTGCTTAATGAAGGACTCCTGCTGGTGCGTCAATTTGTTTGCCTGTGTATTTTCCACTCCAAAGTGTACTCTAGCTCTGAACCTCCAGCTGACAGTAAGATTCTCAGCAACAACTGTTTGTGAGGTTTTTTTATGATTTTCAATCCACAGAGATCCATTAGTCTGTAAATTAAGTGAAGAGATTTTTTGATTTTTACTAATTTTAATTTCTAAAAGCTATTTTTGTCTCCTTGTCTTTAGTTGGATTGAATGTTCTCCTGATGAAAGGCCTATTTAGCAAGCACAATAAATGTCAAGTAGTATCAAAGAACCAATTTGCAGCAGCTGTATATATTGTTCAGAAACACCCTTAGGAATATCTGCTTGCAACATCTGAGAGAAAGATTTCCTCTCTCACAGCACCTATTTTTGAGCACAAAGTCCAGGTGAGAGCTCTTCAGCCATTTATGAAACTGCAGCATACAGTACAAAAATGAATTTTCGTCTGACAAAGGTGCTCAACAAAGTCTCTGGTATATCTATGACATATTTCCATTAATTTCCTGTAATCTAAAAAGTAGGTTAAGCCTAATTACCGAAGTCAAATTTAATGATTTTTTAAAAAATCATATGGCCAGTTATATTCTGGTGCTTTTAGGGAGGGGGGGATAGTTTGAACTACACCAATGGTCTGTTTCAGATAAATAAACTACTTAGGATTTCTTTAAAAAAAAAAAAAATCCATCCTGTAAACCAAGTTTTTATGATGGATTAAATGAAACATTATTATGAAATATATACATTGACAGAAAAAAAGGAATTCATCTTGTTATTGATCTTCTGTGTTTCTAAACCTTTACTGAGAATTATATGCTGGAACCTGAAGAGTTTATTTTTTCTAAGCAATCCTGCTTCCCCTGCCCCCACCCTGAGTTATTGAGGCTGGTTCCTCCATGTGGATCCCAGCAGCAGTGAACTGCTGCATATACCACTCTTGGTCTAGGTCTTGGTGGCTTAAAGTAAGCTGTCTAGTAGGAGTGTGCAACGTGGGCCATATTTAATTCGGATTTGGCCTCATTTGGGGACAGTTATTTGATTCATTGATTCAGATCACTATCAGAATTTGATTCAGCCGAATCCAAATCTGAAGATTCAATGCTGATTTGGAGAATCAGTGATTCAGCCAGACACAGCTTTAAATGTTTTTTCTACATACCTCAAGGTACTAGGCATTGCTTGTGAATGCTGAGATGGTGGGGCAGATGGATCGTCCCAAAGGATCATGGGGGGGGTGCCTCTTCTGCTTGGCAGTAGACCGGCAAGTACTTCCAGCCCACTTCCAGGTCTGCCACCAAGTGCACATGGGACCCCCCCCCCCCATGCTTCCCAGCTCAACAATTGCCCGCAGGTGGGTTCTGGGTGCTCCCCGGACCCAGGAGGCACCAGTTGTCAAGCAGGGGGGGTTCCCCACACATGTTCTGCAGCGGACCTAGAAGTGGACCAGAAGTGCTTCTGATCCACTTCTGGGTCCACTGCCAAGTGTGCTGGCGAACACCCCCACTCCCCTCCCGCTCCCTTGGGATGCTCCATCCGCCCCATCAAATCTCCACCAAATTGGACCTGAAGCAACTGAAGCTTCACATAGTCCTACTGTCTACACCTAGACCAGGTGTACAGATTGCTCATTTGAACCCACCATCTTCAGAATTGGAAGCAGTATAACTGCATTGGTATTACATTATACTTGGGCTAATAGATCTGTTTCTCAGCAGAGCTACTTGGTCCAGGTGCTGGGCTATATCACTCAGTTTTGGAGCTAGCAGATGCAGAGTTATCTTAGGTTTCACTATACGGCACTGCCTTGAGTTATATAGATAAAGAAATCCTTTGACATCATAGGGTACTTTGTCCTGGGGTGTTTCAAATGTATGGCCACTCTAGAGCACCAGATCCTGAAAGCCCTGAATCTCAGAGCCCTAAAAAAGTCTCCAAGGCTAACTTCCCCAAGAGCTGAAAGACCTGGATTTATGACATGGAGATAATTTGCTGAGCACGATTTCAAGGAACTGGATAGGCATGCTGAAGGGAAATCAGATGCATTTCTGACAGACACCTGCCTGAGTTCCATCAGAAGCTTCATCCAAATTGGCATGTTCCCACAAAACATTTAGATTTTGATGAACTGGTATTTTCCAACTGAAAGATGTTTCATCAGAAGATTTCCAACCAGTTCTAACAAAAATTAAGTTAACTAAACAATGAATGCATGCTATTGATAATGTTGGCTTTACAACAGTTTTTGACAAATGTTATAAGGTAGGACATTCTTTCTCTGCCTTTCCTAGTGAACATTTTATAGTAATTTATTACTAGCACTGCCTACCCTGCACTTCAGTTGTTCAGCACTTAAAATATTTCAAGACATCACTGAAAGAATCAGTGCTTCAACAAATACAGACTATGTAAACACTTATAAACACTTTAAGACCTTACTCACATGAACAGTGCCACTGATTTCTATAGTAGTGCTCACATGACTGAGTCACATGACTATGGCATATACTTGCAAGTCTATGGAGGACATTTGGAAAACATAAAAAAAAAAAAGAGATTACTACTTTTCATACCTTTAGTTTTTGCAATGTTGATCCAAATAGGTCAGGTCACAAGTAATTAGTATTTGTGTTCATGGAAAAAAAAAAAGTTTCCATTAAATTCTCACTAATAATTTGACACAATTCCCATTTTCAGAGAAAATGCTAACCTTTTTTTTGAAGTTGGATTTTTGCATTTTCAAACTGGATTCCAGTCTTTCTTTCTTTTTTGTTTTCCTTTCTCTTGCACCATTTCTGGTCCTTTTGCCAGAAAAAACTAAACAAAACAAAACAAAACAAAAAAACAACAAAGTTTAAAAAATGGGAAAAAAGGCTAAAAAAACCAGATCAAATTAAAATGAACTTCCTTTTAAGATTCAAAATATTAAAAAAAACCTTAAAACAAATAATTTGTTTTTTCCTTTTTATTGAAAAGTCGAGAAATGTCTTCACAAAACTGTTTTTGAATAAATACCCCTTTCTTACTACCATTCAGGGATAAAGGTTGTAGATGTGTTGATCTAAAAGCAAAAGCAATTAGTGTAGTAGAGGCAATATATTTTGTTAGACCAATTAGATAGTTTCAAAAAAACCTGAAACATGGAAGATATTTAATTAGCCATTTTGAAATGAAAACTTCATAATTTTACAAGAAAGAAGCAAAATTCAATACCTTGAGACCTGGAAGCTAACACCCCTGCTCCAGACCTTTGTTTTGAAATTTGCATACTTGCAGAGCAGCTTCACCACAACAGAACTTCCTTGCCCAGGAGAACCTTTCCATCACCAGTCTTCCTATGAAATATGAAACACCTTAAAAGAAAGAAGCAAAATTCAGCATCCTGCTTGCTAGCAGACACCTTTGAAGTAAAGAGACTGCTCTCACTTTTATCCAACCCAACCTTGCATAAAATGAACTTTTCCTTCCTGGAGAACTTATACCACCCTCCAGCTTTCCTGTGCAATATGAAGTTTCACTTCCACCTGGGACAAATTTTACAATCTTTGCATTCTCCTTTGCCTGAGGAAGGGCACATGAGCCTGAAAGCTTGCAAATAAATAAGTAAACTTTTTTTGCAACTATCTATTTGATTTAATAAAAGATAGCTTCTCTACTAACTGTTTGCTTTTTTACTGGCATCATTCCAATTTGATTAAATAAAATCTCTAAAGACTGATTAGAATATTTTTTAAAGACAAAAATGGTTTCCATTTAGAATTCCATTTTGATAATATGGATTTTCACACTAAATAATGGATTTACTGCTATTTTGCAAAATGTTAATAAAAGTGACATTATTCATATTTGTTGCATATCTCAGAAATGAAATTTTATTAATGTAGTAAATTCTAAAAACTCCCATATGGAATACAGCTCCTTTGTAAGAGGCATTTTAGAAGCAGGAACATTAACAGAGTCCCTGCCCCAGAGAGCTCACTGCTTAGCACACAAACATATAATTGAGAATAAATACATAAATGGTATAGAAAGGAGGGAAGATGGGAGGAAGAGAAGGCAACAGCAGGGAATTAGAATAGTCATATGGGGCAGGATTTTAAAAGTAGGCAAGTGTCTCAGGAATGTGAAATCTGTTCCAAGTCACTAGGGCTTGTACTTCTGAGACATTTAGGTACTTTTTAAAAATTATTCCACAAACTTGAAGACATGTTACTGGAATTTAATATAAATAAAATAAAGGGGCTTAACGCAGCCACAGGTTTAAACTCGCTAGAATTGTATTGGAGTTATTGGGATTTTATTGTCTAAATTATTTGCCAGTTTCTTTCATACGGTTATGTATTCTTCAAACTAGAGAATGATAAGAATAAGATTTCTTCATGTACATGTGAACATGTATAACCTGAGGGGGCGGGGTGGCATCAATTAAATGCAGCTTCTCAACATCCTACTATATGTTATTTTTCAGTCACTGCAGTCAAAATGCCTAACTATAATTATGTATACATTTTATTTTAATTCTTTTTTACAATTCCAAATTAATATATGTTGAAATGAGCTTAGTTTACAAATACAGAATGAAAGGGAATAAGGAGAAATACTGTATATAATGTTCAGCATCAACTGGATCACCAGCTTTCAACAGATCGAATAGGTCATTTGCAATGATGTCAAATACTGAACAGAATGCATAAACTACATATATTGTACCAGATGGATTGGGAAATCATGCTCTATTTTTAACCAGACCTTCTGCAAATAAAAGCAAAATTGCCAGACATAGAAATATATTGAACTAAACAGGGAAATTGGCAAAGGAGCAATTCTAAATAAAGCAAAAAATCACAACAATAGAAGTCTTTATATCAGAGTTTAAACCAGGCTTTAGCTGGGAAGGAAGTTGAAAAACATTTCTAGATAATGGGTGCTTGTACACATTACAGGGGTTTAGTCCTTAGGGTTGCATTCTATGCCCCTAAATTGAATTGGTGGGTTTTGAATTAAAACTCACTTTTGCAATTTAGGGGTTGTATTTTTTCATCAGTGTTACAGTGAGGGGCCTAATTCTTTATTTTTTCCAGTAGAGCCTGCCTGCGGCAAAGGGGTTAGCTGCCCTTCACTGCACCTGATGAAGACAGAAGTGGCAAGGGGCAAGATCCTTTTTTTTTCTGTGGAACCTTCCCACCTCTTCTGCCGCTGCAGGAGAAAGCTGACTAATAGCTGCAACACATCATTGCAAACTATATTGCATCAGGATGTAGTTTAGTTTGCACAATGCAAACTCATTTCAACCCCCAAAACTCTTGCACATGTACAGTGTGATGCCATTAAGCCACACAAAGTGACATTTTTGTCATGCATACATGGTAATGGCATCACATATACAAGCGCCCAACACCTTTAGACTTAGCAGTAATCCTTAATGGATTCAACACCTGTGCATGCAGATGTGTGCACGCATGTGCACACACACAAACACCATTTATCCCCCTCCTCCACACCCATCCCCTCTTTCCCACCAAGCTTTAAGAACATTTGAATCTTGGTCTGTACTTGGTGGCCCAAGATCCAGCTGATGTTTGAAAATGCTTATGGAACTTTTGATGCCTAAGGGTGTGTGTAGACAAAATGGGGGCCGTAGATTGAAGTGGTGGGTTTTAAAAAACACCACTTCATTTTAGAGCTGATTAAACCCCCGTGTCATGCACACACCCCACTGACTTACTTGCCTCTGGCATGGAGGGGAGGGTGAGCTGCTGGCAGGCAGAGTGGTCCCTAGACTGCAGCGGGGGAGGAATGGTGCTTCCTTCCATGGCAGTGGTGGCCTCCCCCAGGCTGTACCCGCCTGCAGGCACCCAGCTGGGGTGGTCTCAGGGGGCACCACAGCTGTGGAGGGAAGCATCGGGACCCTGCAGAGCTCAAGCAGGCAGGCAGGCTCCAGGGGTGGAGGGAAAAAAGATCAGGCTCACCGTTTTTCTTGAGTGGAGCCTGCTTTCCTGGGCTGCTGCTCGGCTGCCTGAAGGGCTTCCTGCAGAGCCATGGAGCTGCACGGAGCCTAGTGCTTCACTCCAGAGTGTAGGGGCAGCAAACAAACTCCTCGGAGGAGTTTTAGTTTTCTGCACCCCAAGTCATTTAAGGCACATCGCCAAATTTCCTACAATGGTTGGAATTAATGCACAATACGCCACTGATGCGTGCAAACACCAACACTATTAAAGTGGTGCAAAAGCATTTAGCCCACTTTAAAGTGTCGTGTATACACGCCTCTCATTTAGTCTACAAAAGGCCTATTTCTTAAAAAAGTTTTTAGAGACAAAAGTATCTGATTTCAGCTTGGAATGGAATAGTATAATTCCATTCCATGCTCCACCAATCCCCATTACAAATGTAAAATTCTGTTATATTATTCAATAATCACTGAGAGTTGACAGATCTGACAGAGGTATTTTTTTTGTTAAGGCTCTGAGTTTTAACTGATCCAAATTGTTTAACATGAGCTTCTGAGTAACATAGCAAATGGATCCTATTGGTTCATGCCAGAGCCACATCTCAAAGGCACATCTAAAAGCACTTGCCTGGGATAGTTTAGACAGGGACGATTCTGATCTGAGCAGGGCAGATCATACCAGATGACCTCTTGAGGTCCTATCCAGTCCTGTTACTGTATACTACCTTCCTTTAGGCATGCAGATTTTCTTAAATTATATAAACAAATACATGACACAAAATGACAATAGTGATAATTTCAGAAGGCCAGGAGCTTATAGATATCTGTTTAGGTTATTCCAATCACAGTGGCTAAGAAAGCAAACTGGAAATGCTAACACCACCCCAATTTTTCCCAAATGTCACAAGGTTAGATTTTATGATGACTTTTAAATACTTTCTTTATGATTGATGTGACAAACAGAGTAGGGAGGGACCCCAACATTTTCTAGGCCAATCCCACAGTTCAGCAGTACCTCCCCCCTGAGCAAAAAACAAAACAAAACAAATGAAAAAAAGGAAAGGAAAGGAAAAGGAATTTTCAAACTTCAAGAGAATTTGGCAGCTCATTTACTGTTTCTTTTTTCTTTCCTACAACCTATGGATGTGTGTTTTCTATCTTTGGTCTCTACTCAACTGCACTGTTCTAAGTAATTTGATAACTGAACTTCAGGAGAGTGTTCAAAGGAAGGTCAAAAAGAAACCTTTGAAGCAAAATGAAAAGTGGGGATAAAAAGGCTTCATACAGAGCTACTGAAAAGAGCATTTGTTCTACAGTCTTGCTTGTCCAAAAAACATGTTTCTTCTGTAACAGAATGCAAACACTGGATATACTGCATATCAATGTGTCCTTATATATGCTAATTTTAGAACAAAATATGCATTAATCCTGAGGTTTTCGATGCTTCTACTGTACGAACCTAGGTGCTTCCTCAGTAAATTAGGTTGTCTGTTTTCCTTTTCTGATTTTAGGGGGGCTGATTTGCAGTTCTCTCCGTGGTTGTAGAAGGTCCAATGTGTTCTTTTCAACTAAAGGCATCAGAGTGAACATCAGTCATCAGCTGTTAGTGCCTCAGTTCCAAATCAAATATTTAGAGACTGAAATAAGTCCGTAAGAACATAAATGACAAACTATGCTGAAGTGACAGAACAGGTTCATTGAACTAATCAATTCTACATCTCAGGAAAAAAAAAAAGATGTAATGACCAAATTCAGAGATGTAAAAGTAGGTTACTAAACTCATTGCAATGATTCAACCTCTTTTCTAATTATTTAATTCTGCTGCTGTGTTATTATTAATATTGTTATTGCTGCTGATTTTAAGATTCTTATTAATACATCTGCTAAAGTGAAATAATTGCTTTGTGTATTTTTACTTTTGAATCAAGCAGGGAAGGTCAAATTAACATATGAAAACATGCAGTGCTGACACATGTTAATTACCATTTTGTACTTGCTATAAATAGTTTCTACTTCCATTAACATTTCATTGATGTCAGTCCTTCTAATGAGAATAGGAGACTAGCAATAGTGTAAACCAATGGGAGTATTCATGGGTAGACAATGAAGTAGTGGAACTATGGTAAACCACATTATGCAAGATGCCTATACACAAACTAGTGAGTAATTTATTCTCAGGAACAACACCACTACTGATTTTGACTCTTCCTACCTTTTTTATGAGTAACTGCTTATTCAGGTAAAGAGTTCCCATCTGGCCTGGAGTAATGGCATTCTCCAGTCTACAGCTGCTCCAAGTTTGAGACCTCATTATTCTGAGACCTTATCATTCAACTCTAAACAGTTTTCACTGATCCACTCAGTATATCTTCCCAATGGCCCCCCAGCTAGAGTGTAATAGCCATTTCAGTGTTTCTCTTCATTTCATGTTCAAGGGCTCACAATAAACAAGTTAGTTCATACTTCATAAATGTGGATAGAACACCAAGATTTTCTGTCCTTGAGAGTTGTTTCTCTGGATTCTGAACAGATTTGATAGCCTTTTAAAATAATTTAATTCTGATTCTCAGTTTAAATACATATGGCTATCTTTAAACTAGGCTTCCTTTAAAAAAAGAAAAAAAAAAAAACTAGGCTTGACTTAAAAAAATAAATAAATAAAAGGACCAGAAAGAAAAAAAAAGAACACATAATTTGGGATCCTTCCATTGGTATGCTAGGATTTGAAGACAGTGCTTTAACCATGCTGTCAAGATTATGTCTGCAAATATAGGAGCTAAAAACTTAGTTAAAGAAAAAAGAAAAGAAAATGAGAGTCTCTATAAATACAATGTTCCATAAATATAATCCAACCCTTCAAAAAAACCCAAACCACTAGGTCATACTCTCCATCAGACTCTAGTTTCATTTACCATCAGAAACAATACTTTAAATGAACTACTTAAGTATACTAGATGGAGCAGGTTTTAATGCCTACTCTGGCAAATGGTAGACAGAGAAATACAGCCATGAGCGGTAGTCTGAAGTCGCGCAGAAAACAGGGTAGAATTGAACCTTATAGACTAACCAACGTACATATAGGAATCCACATCAGATACACTGATGAAATGAGCTTCAGTTCATGCTCTACACATATCTACTTTGGTTAGTCTATAAGGTGCTAATCTACCCTGCTTTCTAAATGGTAGACAGACATTAGTGTTACCCGGTGAGGTTATTGTTGTCCATACTCCTCCATCTAGTGGCCAGAATGGTTGTGACACCCCTTATGTCTATGTTTCTAAATATTAAACATAGCTCAGTCTCAAATATCAAAATTCTATCTACTATGCCACATGATTAGAGAGGTCTTGTGCTGATCTTACAGTTAGGCCCTGTGAGATTGCACGATGGGCATTTATACACATGCTTCAGGAGGCAGGTTAGGGGGCGCTTTAGATAGAGAAGCTCCAAGAGCTGCTTTAATTACAGAACCCAGAACATTACTTGTATAAGTGTCCCCATGCTGAAAAATGAATTGAATGAGCTTTAGTTAAAGCACCCCTGCTGCCATTTTTCAGCATAGGGAGTGCATTGAAGCAGCCTTGGTGGACATGTATAGGCACCCAATATGGCTAAAAAGCTATGGCTGGCTAAAAGTGGGGAAAGAGAAAGCTACCCTCCAGGGTTTCTGCTGGAACTACCCCTCTCCTTCAGGAGGATGAGATAACTATGTAATATTGGGGACAGACCAGAGGACTTTCACTAGGGAAGAGCATGACTCCTAAATAAAGACAAGAGGTTGTTTTCTGGTAACTTGTCTTTCCTATTTTGCTTTTGAAATGATGACAACCTGATAGTGGTAGGGGATCACTTTGGTGACATTAAGTCAAGTCAGGTTGAGCTGGAAGGGGCAGGAGGATTCAGATTATCATTCAGATAGTCTGGTTGGTGTGTTGATAGCCTGGTTGCTCACCAAACTGTCTCAGAGGTGAAGAAAAGGACTTTAACTCAGAGAACAGCCGGATTGTGGACAGAAGTTCCATGTACCAGGAATCAGAACCTAAAACTCTACAAGTTTGTATTATATGATCATCAGTGATTGCAAAAAAACAGGTATAAAAAAGGTCAGCGAGGAACTATTACTTAGGTCAAAGAGCATTCATCTGTACAATTAGATGCTAGGAACTGGAAACATTGAATTACTACTGGTGATGGTATATCTACAATTTACCAAAGGAATCTTCTCTTTATACTTCCCCTAGCATTGTCTGAAGGCTTGCCTTGCTGAAATAATTTACTGTTGAGGGGTATCCATTTCTGCATTTACTTTCTTCCTAAAATGTAATCTTCTTGGCCAGACCCCAAAGAATTGTTTCAGAAGGGTCTACTGGGACCTAGGGCTACCTCAAGAGCCCTCCTATTTAAGAAATCAGAGTTCAATTTCTGATGTTGTCATAATTTTCTTGTGTTAATGTATCTGTGTGTGAGTACCCCATATTTAAATTGAGACAATAATACTTCATTTTTTCACACTGTCTGTATTGTCTATTTAGTTTGAAAGTCCTTGAAGCTGTCTCTATATGTTTGTTTGTACATAAGGGCCTCATCTCAGCTGCCATGATTGAATACAAATAATAGTAATAAACTGAAAAGAAATATAAATGTCTGGATTAGTCATGTGATTTCAGAGTTGGAAATTGCTCTTTGAACTACATACAACATAATCAATGTGGAGTTATTTTAAAGGCATGCATTAAAATGTTAGCTACTGTGTAAATTAGGATATACCCAAAGAATATTTCATCAAGAAAGGCTAGTGTAAAGATCTGTTTAATCTTCATACATTCTCATGGGATAATTTCCTACCCAAGACATATATTTTGTGCAGTATCTTAAAGTTAATTAATTCTAAAAAATATATATTTTAAAGACATTGTCCCTGGCACTGCAGTGCACAATATCCCCAAAGAACATCCAGCTTACATGAATGGTTTGCTGTCTGTGGATGAAAAACTCTCCAGGGTAACATGTTACCCCAGGTGTAATTGTGTTTTTCCACATAGGGTAACAATTTACCCCACACCTATATTAACGTATTGGGGTAACTTGTTACCCCAATGCAATTTCTGTATAAATAACACACCTAGACCTTTTTGGCCACTTTGGGTGGATGCATCTGAAAGGCCAACATTCATTCACACCTCATTTTTGTCCACTGCAGGTACTCATGGTAACTAATGAATGGCCACCCTCCACTCTGCTTTTGCAGAAGATGTGGTAATCCCTTTTGCTAACCACTTTGCTTGAAGGCTACAAGGTCATCAAAACACCCTGCCCTTTGCCAAAAAAACAACAAACCCACCCTTTTTCACACCCAAATCCACCTCTGCTTTCTTTTCTTATGGCAAAACTCTGCCTCTCTTGCTCCTTTTATAACATACAAGCTAGCTTGCCCTGCCTTTGTTGGAAGTGAGGACAAGGAACAAAGGAACAGCAGAGAAGAAATAGAACAACATCATGCTGCAATACAATGTACACTATGGAATTCCCTTCAATGGTAAGGGCTTAACAGCCCTCTGCTTTTAATAAGCCCCTGCATGTGAGGTTTCTAAACAGCATCCACCCACATTTGGCTTGCCTGAAAAGGGTGGATGCTGGTCTCTGGCTTCTCTACCCAGGAGGAGAGGATGCTACCTGTGCTGCCATAGGGCAGGGCAGAATTGCTTCTGTGACAGCAGAGGTGGACAGGCTTGTCTTTGATTTTTATTTATATATATTCAGCAGGAACCATGTTTTTTTTGTTTGTTTGTTTGTTTTTGTTTTTTTTTTGTTTTTTTTGCAGTGCAGGATGAGAAGGCAGTACATATTCAGTGCTGAAGCCTGTTTTGCACAGGTAACTGGGGATGACAGTGTCACATCTACTGATGAAATCTTATCCCAGGCCAGTGAGGATGCTGACTTTGTTCCAGACATGGGAGACTGTTCAGAGCAAGAAGACCATGTGTCTATGGAAGCTTCATCCAGCTCAGATGAGGAGGAGTTGGTGCCACAAGCAGAAATAATGTCAACACTTCCAGTGAGAAAGGGAAGAGGACCAGCATGGGGCCACCATGGAAGACAGAGGAAAGCTACAACAGGACATGGATCAGAACCTCTGCCACCACCCCCAGAAAACATTGCAGATGATCACACCTTTAGAAGAAGGAATGACAGAGTGTGGGAAAAAAGTCTACAGCCAATACATTATCAGAGAACAGCCAAAGACATAGTTCCTGAAAGTGGTGGGCCAACAAGAGAAAGTAATAAAGACACAGTGGTGGAAATGTTCCACCTGTTTCTCTCACAAAATATCCTGACTGTTATCATAAAAGAAACAAACAGAGAGTCAGAAAGAAGATTAAGGGAGTGGAATGATAGCCACCCTGAAAATAGAAAGGAGTGGAAAAACCTGGATGAAACAGAGCTGAAAGCCTACATTGGCATTCCTCTGCTGAGTGGTCTATACCACGGTGGTCACGAGGCACCGGAGGAGTTGTGGGAACTACCCACTGGGCATCCTTGCTTCCGTGCCACCATGAGTTTAAAATGATTCCATCAAATCACCAACTACCTGAGATTTGACAACAAATTGACACATGAGGAAAGGAGAGCTGTGGACAAGCTTGCTGCCTTCAGAGATATTTGGACACAATTTGTGGAGCAGCTCAGGAAATAGTATATTCCAGGAATACACCTGACAGTTGATGAACAGCTCATTGAGTTCAGGTGTCACTGTCCCTTCAGACGGTATATGCCCAGCAAGCCTGCCAAATATGGCTTGAAAATGTGGTGGTGCTGTGATGCAGCTACATCATTCCTCTTGTCTGGAGACATCTACCCAGGGCAAGGAACCAGAAGCTCCATGCCAAGGTAATCTTGGTATCCAGATCATTGAAAAACTGGCTCATCCCTAGCACAAGACAAGAAGGAATACTGTGGGTGACAGTCTATTCACAAGTACTGACCTGACAGAAAGACTGCTACAGCAAGATTTAACCTATGTGTGTACGATTCAGAAAAAACAAGGCCAATATCCCAAACAAAATGCAGCAAATCAAAGAAGGGAAACTTTTTCATCCATTTTTGCTTCTGGTGGGGAACTCACCCTAGATTCCCATGTTCCAAAGAAGTCCAAAGTTGTGCTGCTGCTGTCAGCATGACCTGTCAGTGGGTGGAGAGCAAAGAAAGCCAGACATCATCCATGACTACAATAATAACAAGGGTGGGGTGGACAGCCTTGACCACATAGTCCATATATGACCACATGCAAATGGAAAATGAAGAGGTGGCCAATTACACTATTTTTCAATATGCTGGATGTGGCTGCCATTGCCAGCCTCATCATTTGGCTAGGCTACAGTACAAATTGGAAGCTAAGATCACATTTAAGAAGATGGCGCTTTTTTGCCAGAGCTTGGACAACAGTTGATCAAAGGACAAATAAAACAAAGAATGATGCGGGGTGCAGGACAGAGGCATAGCTTATGCGGTAGAGTTGGCTCCCGCAACTTCTTGCATCCTGGGGGGAGGGGCATTTGCCCCCAGATCTGCACAGCGCAGGGTGGGTGGCAGCTGTGGGGTGGAGCTAAAGCAGGTGCTACGCAGGGCTGTAGCCATCCCAAATTTTCCCTCAGCTCTGCTCTGAGCCCCACACAGCCCCACCTTTTCCATTTTTTACTTTTGATGGGGAACTTACCCTAATTTCCTGTATCCGAAAGAAGTCCAAAGTTGTGCTGTTGCTGTCAAGCAGATACCATGACCTGTCAGTGGGTGGAGAACAAAGAAAGCTTGACATCACCCATGACTACAATAAAAACAAGGGTGAGGTGGACAGCCTTGACCACTTAGTCCATATGACCACCTGCAGATGGAAAATCGACAGATGGCCAATGACACTAATTTTCAATTTGCTGTATGTGGCTGCCATTGCCAGCCTCATCATTTGGGTAGGCCACAATGCAAAATTGAAGCAAAAATCGCATTTAAGAGAATGGCACTTTTTTTTGCAGGAGCTTGGAGAATATTTGATCAATGGACAAATAAAATTAAGAATGATGGATACACAGAATCTGTCTAAATCTATCAAGCCTGGTATGACTGCCCTCAATTACAAATTACAACAAAGCCCCCCAGTACAACCTTCTGTAAGCATGAGTGGACATTGTGCTTTTTGTCCAGGGGCAGATGACCACAAAACCCAGAAGCGATGCAAAGTTTGTAAGTCATTTGCTTGTGTGCAACACAGTACATCACTGCTGCTTTGTGAGGAATGCAATATTTAGTTAAAACAGGAAATATTTTTGGAAGTAATTATTAGTTTGAAACCAGTGTGAACTGCAGACTCAGCAAATTGTTCATTTATCCATTCATTGTTCATGTTTTGAAACTCTAAAAAAAGTTTAAATTTTGTTCATAGTTCTAGTTAAATAATATTTGGGGTTCAAATAATCATAAATACTCTTTTAAACAATCTGTATGTTTAATACATAGTTTTCGGTATATTTATACTCTTGTCGCTGGTTCCATTTTGTTTGTGCAGGTGGGGTAACAAGTTACCCCATGAAAACAACTGCTGTTACAGTTTCATGAGAACAGATGAGGGTTAAGACACTGATGCAGAGAGGGTGATGACTTAATGGAACTAAGATGTTGCATTTTAACCCCTGTGATAAAGGATAGAAAGAACAAATAAAAGCCCTTATAAGATTTGAAATTGGACATTTCTCCAAGTCCATGCCAATCTTCTCTACTGGAAAGAGAATGGCCTAGTGCCAGGTGCAGGGTTGAAATGTGTTGACTCAGGAGTTCCCAACTTGTTTAATCAAAATATAAAGAAAAGTTAAAAACCTTGTCTCAAAGGAAGGCAATAAAATGTGCAGGTCCCCTCAGCATCTTGTTGTCAAATTGCTTACGTGCCAAATATGTCTACCGTGCACATAAAAGTAATTAAATTTGATGATCCTTTCCTTTTTCATATCCTTGTGTGATGAGGTAGTTAGCAGAAATCACAGATTAGTTGGAATCTAACAGGGCTATGCCATAAGCACTTCTGCTATGGCCTCAAGCTTGTGGCCTCTGGGCTGTGAACTGTGCACCTTAGCACTGATTCCACCCCAGGCCTTTTAATGCAACCACTGGTCTGTCAACTAAGTGCCTTACCACCCATGCCACCCAAGCTCCTTTACTGATGAAGAACAAAAAAGGAAAGCAGTCTCTGCAGAGTGAAGCTATGCGAAGTTACAGAAAGAATAGAAAAGAATGAGAATTAAAACAAGACAGATTTTAAAAGACCATGTGTTAACAATGGGTATAGTATAAATACTTTTATCTCTTTATTTCTAGACAAGGAATACATTATGTTCTGGTGCAAAGATTTCAATGGGATGTTTGTATTAGTCATGAACAGTGAGGCCATGACAGAATTATGGGGGCTGGCTCAAATGAATGACAGTACCATCATGATGCCATCTCTCACAATCCTGTGTTCTTTGGGCTCCCAATCTTAAATGAATGCTGTGATCCCCTGAGCTACTGAGAAAAAAGGGATTCTACCCATATGCATTTGGCCATCCAATTCTTCTTTCTTTTTTTTTTTAATGAATAGTGCAAAGTGATATATCAAATAGAATGCTACATTCCACACAAACCATCTTTGTTTTTGTTTCAAGAACAATAAAAATACATTAAAAATCAGTTTCCTGTAACCCATTTTTAATATTATTTTTGGTATAGCTGCAAGACTAAAAACTCAATGATTTGTACATCCCCTCCTGATCAATCACGCTTTAAACCACTAATCAGTGTCAGAGTGAATAAAGTTCACCTTTTTCCTTACATCAGTGTAATGTTAAAATGGGAATTTTACCATTGGTAAGGTGTGGGGGAGGGAGGGAAGCAGAATTTATCTGACAGAAATTTCTGAAAATTCTGGGATATTAAAAATAGGCTTGGAGAAAATGGATTACAGGGCAGACCGCTAGTGAAATGCTAAAGGTGAATGATAAATGCAGCTTAACACTTGCCTCTGGAATTTATCACATGGATATCACCACTGCATCTGAAGAATTTCTGTGGCACTGTATTACGTTACCTGCTGTTAGTATTAGCATTTAACATTGACATTAAAGGGCAGCCTAAAAGACACAATTGGTTTCAGTACGATGGTTCTAGGCTATGTACTGCCATATGTGTCAGTCATACAATATTTGGGAAAGATTCTGATCCTCATTAATGTTCAGAAGAGCACAAAAAGAAATTAAGCTGTAAATGAGCAGCCCCTCCTAACCTTCCATAAAAGGGAGTGTTTTGGAGCCATTCAGGGGTGAGGGTCAAAGTATTCTGAACACTGGCAATGCTCATCAGCATAATGCCTCCCTAGGCATTTTATGGAAAATATCAGCATAAATGAAAGTATCAAGCACAACTTCATACATTTTAACTTGCATTAATTAAAACCAACAATAAAAAAAAAACAAAACCTGCAAGCTATTTTTCTTCTATCATTTTTAAAAGCATCAGAGCTATGCAAAGAAAGGTAATTCATTTTTATGGAGAATTTCAAAATAATACAACTTGGGTTTATTTCAATTTGGAATGAAAAGCAACTTTTTTGAAATTCTCTGTGAATGAAAATACCCCAGGGTACATGGTTTGGAAGCAGTCTGGCTACCCCATGATGAAGACTCTGGAAATCTCTTTGCTTAGGTTACTAAGATGACATGAATAAGAAGGCTTATAAACTGGACTTCCTACCAGGGCTTTGAGTTTCCTACCATATTTGCTCTCTGCAAATAGTCTGTTGGGAACCTAAGGAGCCAGGAAACCCCAGGAGTCCCAGATGAGCTGAATGTCTCAGGAATTGAGAATTAATGCTATAATGGCTTTCAGACTCCCAGTTCTCCACCACCATTTTGGCAGGCTGAAGGGAAACCAGAATTCTCAGAACCTAAAAAACCTGAAAGTACCCCAACAGGGCAGTCTACCTGAGAATATGAAGAAGAAATGGGAGCTTGGAAGGCTAATCTGCAACATCTTATCAAGAAAACTAAGGAGGAACCAAGAAACTTAGTCGGAGCCCTCCATCAGCCTCTAGGATAGACTACTAGATGTAGGGACCTGGAATCCCAGGCTGCCCATCAGCTTGCCAGATAAGTAAGCTTATGCCTGGGAAGCAATTGGCAAGAAACCAGGTATGCTTCTGATTGAAACTTGTCTGCTTTGAATCATGAAAACCAAATTGTTTCCGCAGTTCATTTTGGTTCCAACTAACTGTGACAGAGGAAAACATTCTATTGCAGACTTTCTGACCACAATCATCTCTAAATCCTATTCTAGTTAACAATACCCATTTTAATTTCTAGGTTCTCACATACCTAAAAAGGCAGTCTTCACAATTTCTACATTACCTGTATTTTTTGAAGCTGTTAATGCAAAATTGTCTTCAAAGGGAGGCAAAAAGATAGTAGAAAAAGGTCTCTTATGGGCTTTTTTTCTGTGCAGTGCACAATTCTGTTTCCCAACCTGTGATAAGATAGTGATGCATGTAGTAAATTATGAGATAAGTATGAGGGTTATTCATGCTGTACCATTATACATATACAGGACTTCTATCATGGAATGACAGTAAAGAGTTTCAGTCCACTCTTCCAAGAATCACAAGCCATTATTTTTGTGTGCCAAATAATGCTGCAACCTTTTCAGGTAACAATTCTTAGACAGGTGAATTGGTTGACTGAGAAAATCAGTTTAAAGAAGATGCAAGGCTTTGCACCTTGGCCCTTTTACAAAAACTTTTAAGCTGTTGTACTTAGACACACAGAAAGGAGAGAGGTCACTGTGAGAAAAGGCAGGCTTCTTTTAAAAGGAGACCAAGCTAGTGATAGCTCTTTGGATAGAAAAAAAAAAAGAGATTATGTTATGTTTTAAGGTGTCTTGGGTGTCCCTCCTGGCCTTTTCCCATAAGAGGGAAGCCTATCTATCTCTGTTTTTAGTGAAACTATGCTTAGAAGACAATAACTATGCATTTAAACTCTTGTTCTGAGATCACATTAAGGCCCCTGGCAGACATTAAAATGATTTATGAGGAACTGTATGCTCAGTCTCAAAAACTGTGCATCCTGCCATACTAGATGTGCATGGTAATACATGCAATTTTTGGTATCAGGCAAAAAATTCCTCAGAACCCAATTACATGATTGAAAAGTGAGGAGCCCAGCACGGGGGACCCAGTTTCCTATGACAGACTTCCTGCACACTGTAAGCATCAGTGCAGCCCAGCACTGGGCAGCTACTTTCCTAATGCCAGGCTGTACTAGTACACATTTGAATGCACAGGAATCAGCCCTGTCTCCTGGAGCTGGGACCCAAGGGTGCCTCCAGAGTTCAAGTGGGGTTCTGGTTCTTGGCATATGGCTGGGAAGTGGAGAGTTCCCCAGTCCCTAGCTGTCCACCCCAATTCTGTACATGCAGTCAGAGACCAGGGAACTTCCCAATGCTCATCTGCATATCCCCTAACCCCATAGCTTCTGTTTTGAGGTGTGTGCATCTGGGCATAGGGTAGCCCAGGTGACCTGCCTATGCTATGACCCAACATCAGGTTGTGCAGTCTGGGTTTAAATGTCTCCATAGGAGGCGAGCCAACACAATACAGCCCAATGCTGCATACCACATGTTCAAATTAGGGGACAATACAATGTAGCCCCAAAGAAGATCTGCATTAAACATGGAGCATCTTTGTGACTTGTTTACCAAACATGTGGCATGTTGCAGTTTACATTGGGATTAACCCATTGATCATGACAAATTTAACATCTGCTGAGGGCGTAACATTTTGTTCTGTCTGCTAATAAGCATACACATAAATAAGGCAACAGTTGTTCACCATATAATTGGTCAAAGGTTCCCAAAGGGAAGAGAGGTGCCCAATCAAAGACACTGTTTTGACAAAATATTCTACACATCCTGCTCCCTGAAATGAGTAATTTTAATTTCCCTGATTGATGTTATTCTTTTTTTCTTTCCAGGGAGTCGGAGGGGGGAAGTTCTTTTGTTTTTGTAGTGGCGTGGGTAACTGAATACACTTTTAGAAACTGAAGGTCCTTTCTCTTCTGTTATTAGTTTTTGAGACCAAATTGAGCAGGTTCAGTGGGACAACTGCAAAATTCCACTACATGCCTGTGAAGGGCAAAAGATCCAATATAATCAGAGAGATCAAAAGGAGGAGTTAGGCCCACAGCTATGACTAACGAATTTTCAGATACCTCACATATACACAGTGTCTTATATTTTCATAAAGCAATTGTTTGAGAAGCAATGGAAACATTTTTTTTTAAAGCTTAACGATTCAAGAACTGAGTTGGATTAATTAAGATCATCCTAAAGAAAAAGTAGTAAACTAAAGAGCTGTTAACAAGTATCTTTTCTTTGGAGAATGTTCATGTAAGATAGTGTTTCTATCAACACCTATCCCAATATTTGTTTATCCACCGTGCAGAGTCTCCAATAGGTGATACTTCCATACAATCTTCTTCACTGCCACATTTTTCATTTGTTGTTCTTTAGTACAATATATCTATCTTAATATTGTAATTTTTTTTTTAGTGCAGACAGAATATCCTTCTCTGATAACACAGGTGGCTAATGGATTCTGCAAGAAAAATGTGTATAAAATGTCAACAATTGATAAATACTGGAAATATTCAAAGGGACAGTCTCAGAGTCCTGATATACATCAGTTAATATCTCCCACTGGATATGAAAGGCCATTACTTTTAGGAGATCAGGTTATCTGCGTGTGTTCAATTGACAACACCACCTTGGCAGTTTAGTTCTCACTTTGAATGGGTTCTAATTTTTCCCCATTACAAATGTGAAATGTGAGTTTGAATCTGACTGAATAAGATCTTTTTGCTGAAGAGCACAGTTCACCTTACAGGTACATCTTCTTCCTTTTGTGCTGTATATGGGCACATCACTCTTGGCCTCAGGGACAGGAACAAACTAGTAACTGACAGATTGGTTCAGGAATAAATAAGACCTGTTTCCTCTGAAAACCACGGTGCCTGTCCACAGTATTAAGCTACCTACATACCTGACCACCCACTTGGGTTTTATACTAGATAATAATTATTTTACTTAAAATAGAAGTAGGACACAAGGAAAGAAGGAAGAGGTAGCATTTTTCTTTTTGCTATCTATTACTGAAATGTCTTTTTCCCCCCAAGATGATCCAATTAGTTCTAATCTATCCATGATGCAAAGTTCTATAATGTTGGCATAGAATATTCACAAGCACAAATACAGACTGAAGAATGATTGTCTACTGCAGTACTGCAGGAAAGGACCTGGGGCTTACAGTGGACCATAAAGTGAATATGAGCCTATAGTGTACTCTTGTTGCAGTAAAAGGGACAATAACATATTGGGCAGTATTAAAAAGAATGTCACTTGCAAATCAAGGGAAGTTATTTGCATACTGTATGTGGCACTGGTGAAGCTTCCCCTGACCTTCTAATTACCACCCCCCCCCCCTCCTTTTAGGAAACATGTGGATAGATTAGAAAGAGTTCAGAAAATAGCAACAAACAGTATGAGAGGCCTGGGAAACATAACTTGTGAGGATTGACTGAAAGAATATGGATTAGCATATTTACTCAAAATTAAGATTTTTTTTTCCTTTCTAATAAATATGGGGAGAAAGCCCATCATCTTAGATTTGCATACAAAGTGGGGGTGGGGGGAAGGCAGTTGCTGACTGACTCTGGGCCAGTCAGACCCACAGCATCTTCCTGCCTCCCCTTCACGTGCCCTCTGCTGCTTCTACCACCTCTTCCCATCTCTGCCCCCTCCTCCCCTTAATGTAAGACATAGCTTGGCTCTGGCTTGGGCTGGATTCCTTCCTAGGCATGGAATATAGGGAAATTTCCACATGCTGAACTCCAGAGCCTGGAAAGGAATGCAGCCTAAGCAGTGTCTGACAGTAAGCGGGGGGAGGGAAAAGGCAGAGACTGTGGGGAGTGGGTGGAGAAGAAGAAATTGTGGGGAGGGGAGAAGGGGCAGAGATTGTGGGGAAAGGGTAGAGAGTGTGGGGAGCTGGAGAGATATAGGTGGCAGGGTATCAGGAAGACTAAATAAGAAAGAAAAGGGGGAGGGAGGTGCCAGAGGGTAAGGGAGCTACTCAACACCCCCAGCCAGTGCTTTCCCTGCTGTAGCAGAGGGAAGGCAGTGAATTTAAATCAAGCCTCCAATAATTAGATTCAATACCTGAAAATCATAATGAATATATACATTTTCTATATATGTAATCTAGTTATTAGGGGCTTTTCCTAAATTTATGGTCATCTTAGACTTGGGTAAATGCAGTATTTAGTCTGGAGAAGACACAGGAACATTGATAACAGTCTTCAAATACCTGAAGGATGATTAAGAATGGAGACTATTCTCTGTGGAGTCAGGGGTCCAGACAACAACACTGATTTTAAATTGAGGCAAAGGAAATTTAGCTTGAATATTAAAGAAGAACTTTCTCACAACAAGGGTGGTTAAGGATTGGAACAGGCACAACCTGAGAGGTTATGAAATCTCCATCCACGAATGTTCTTAAGGGTCCTGCTACATGTTTAAACTAAAGCTGGACAAAAGGCAGCTATAGAGTTGTTACATATTTCCAAGCACTAAATTTATAGTTGGTTGGGTCTTTTTGTAGGTGGATAGTCATTTTTATCATGTAATAATTACTTTGTATATCTGGCTATTCTAAATTTATTGCAGAATTAACCAGTTAATTGTGTGATAATTGCTTTGCACATATGGCTGGTCTAAATGTATTGTGTGATTAACCAGTTAACTGCATAATATATAAGGTGTAGCAGGGGCCTAACAGCAGGTTAGACAAACAGTTAACTGGGATGGTTTAGTCAGGGACAGTCCAGCATTGACTAGTGCGTTGGACTAAATAACGTCCTGAGGCCTTTTCTAACCCTACTATTCTATCATCTGTTCTCCATGGCTATCAGACACAAGAAGAGAAGCAGTAGTCTTAGATTTCAGAAAGGAAAATTTAGGATGGATATTAGAAAGTACTTTCTCACTGTGAGGGGTGGTTTAGCATTGAAGTAGGTGCTACCCATAGAGATTGTGAAATCTCTAGCTTTGGATGTTTCTTAGAGCAAGTTATTCAAACACTTGGATGTTTTAGTCAGGGATGATCCTGCCTTCATCAGGGGTTTAGACTAGATTACCTCCTAAGATCCCTTCCAGCCTGAGTTTTCTATGATTTTTTCCCATGTTTGATATTATAAGTTCTGAAGAAGAAGTTTTAAAGTAACAACTTAAGACACATTCTATTGTGGTGCTCAGGTATTTGTTTGATTCTACAATGATGATATGAATTGTTTCAAACCCTTCTTCCTATTATATCAAGTCAGCATGTATTAATCTATTAAATCACCTCATACTACTGAAAGCCGTGTAAACTTTCTGTCTGTGAGTTAAAAATAATATTTTACTGTCTTCATTTCTTTCCCCCCCCCCCCCCCCCTTAGTCACTTCAAAGCAACAAAGCTGTTATTCCTCTTGGAAATAGAACATTGCCTCTTTATGAACAATAACAAACGGTCGATAGCATCCAAAGTTAAAGGAGATTAGCTCTGGGTTGGAGTTTGCTTTCATAACCGGAGGTGCTGGGAAGGAGTGTGGGAGGTAGAAAGGAAGGGAAAGAATGGGACTTGCAGAACATTACAATTCCTATTGCTAAAGTGTCTTGCTTTCAACCATGATTAGGATAGTAAGCTCCAAAAGAAGCTTTTAATTAGATCAACAGCCTGTGAACTATGGGAAAATGGTGAACAGCAGTGCCTGGCAAGTTTAAAATACAACATAGGGCTTTCAAGCAAGAAGAAAAAAATGCTTCTGTAAAAATTCTAACAATTACAGTGAGAGAAGAGTATTTTTTAGCTGTTATGTGAATCTAATAGTCTCAAACTTTTTAAAAGAAACATTCAGTGATGTTAAAGATGTAAATGGAATTTTCCCCCAGACATACTGAACTTGTGAGCTAAAGGATAAAGGCTGAGAGGTTGGAATAGCAGGTTTTTGCATAGCAGGGTTGTATGTCTGCTGGACATTATGACACAGCATGAAATGATTGGTGCCTCCAGCTATATCAGCCCAGTTAATGCCACCAGATCTCTTAAGCTCAGCAGTATTAGACTGAGTCAGTTGAATAAAACCCCAAAAGTGTAACTGAAAGTGATGCTGCTGATTCAATGATTAGCTAAGTCAGTACTGATCCAGTTCCCAAGTTCCCCAGCATGATGCTTGGCAGAACTGTAGTTTGGAATAAGGCCATGTTTTGATGAGTTGTGCAGCTAGTGTCCTTATAAACCACATTCCTTAAATACCCCCTGGAACATTTATTCCAATGAAGATGTGTATAGTTAAGTTAGATTTAATTAGCCTCATGTGAGACCTTCATCTCTCCCACTGTACATAACCCTAGGATAGGTTACCTTTAAAGCCAATTCCCATTGCTCTGTGAATGAGTTCTTAATGAGTGTATATAGGCCTGATAGGAATGAAGTGTTAAAGGGAACTGTTGAAGCAGGAAGAGGAAGTAATGAGCAACCCTGCAAAGTCCTGCTACTGTGATGCTGGACTGAAAATCCAAGAGATCTTGGGGGCAGAAGGAAGAGGAAGTTCCAGAGAACTGTGCTTTAGCACCCCTCCACCCCCTGGCTTCTGGCCTGAGCCACTGCAGGCATGTGACTGTATTTCCTGAATCAAAGATAAATGTATGTCCAGTTGTTTCTCAGTTTAATCTTTGTAGGTTAGACTAACCTGCAAAGACTGAATCAATTTAGCCTCAGGCTTTTTGACTGTCTGTACTTAGCCATAGTGCACATGCTTTTACACTTTAAGCTAAATTTCCACCTGAGTCATTGTAAATCCTACAGGAAGAAGACACAAGAAGTCCAGCTCATGAATAGCATGAGAGCTGAAATGCTTTGGATCTTCTTCCCTGTAACGAACATAATTTTCAAGAACTGCTTGAATGGGTTGAGTTGATATATTTGATCCTTGGGAATTCTTTAAAACTGAGGTCAAGATTAAATAGACATGCTTTCTACTTTTTTAAGGTTTTCTTTAGTTTTTGAAGTGATTTATAGCACTTCAGACTAAATACCCCCCAGTGCCAGTGCTTTATGCTTTTGGAAATAATGGATTTGTCAATGTCCTTCTATCTGTACCTTCTTGGGGGGGGGGGGGGGCGGTGTCAGGTTCACAATGTTTATACTAGCAAAATACAAGTAAATAGGTATCTCTGAGTGTTACTAGTAAGTCCCTGAATTTATGACTTTAGTTAAACAAAATTCCTTAATGCTGGTTGACCTGTACGTTGTCCATTCAATGGCAAAGAGAAAAAGGAATAGAGCTCTTACTAATTTATTCTTTTGTAAGTTTGTTGGTCATTTGTTTGATTCATTTTATAAAGTATGAATATTGTATTTATCTTGGAAATATATTTTCACAATAAGCATTTTTTGTTTTTTTATCACAAAAACAATCACACAGAAATGTGTCTTTGTAGAACAACCGTCACTTAAGATTTCAAAGACATTACTGTGCTTTGCACTATGATTACAATATCAGAATTTAGATCCATCTGCTTTTAGTACATAGACCCTGGTCATTTGAGCTAAAGGAAAAACTCCTTTAGCTAACACCAGCATAGAAGCTACAACATAGACTCTAGCAATTCTGATTCTTTTTAACAGAGGATAATATTTTACATAATATAACACTGCAGCACAGTGGTTTTCAACCTGTGGTCTGTGGATGCTGTAGGGTTTGCAGACTATGATTAAGGTCTGCAAAAGGTGACTATGATCAATCAGAAGTGTGTCAATACCTCCACTTACAATTCAAAGGGATTTGTGTCTCTATTTGAAATTCCCAAAAGGATACACACCTTCATTCATTTTTTTTAGGTGTCTACAAATGAAAAAAGGCTGAACACCACTGCTGTAGCATACTCACTGTTCAGAGCTTTTGGTGTTGGGACAAAAATATGCCATCACTCAGATAAGAATGATTGATTCTTAGGCCAGCATTTTGCAATGTCTCTGCCAGTGGCATAACTAAGGAGGGTCTAGCAGAGCTGCTGCTCTAGATACCAACTTAGTAGGGCAGTGGGGGCAGACAAAAAACCCAGCAACCACACAATCATGCAGGTGGTATAGCAGCAACCAAAAGTCACCACTTCCCCTGTATATAGCAGTTACCCCAGGCTTCTGGCTATGCTCTTATGCCTCTGGTCCCTATACCCCAATGGTTTAACAGTTGCACTCAGATGCCTTTCAAGTAAATGAGTTGTAAAATGCAAATGGTGCTTGAAAAAAGAAAAAAGAAATAATATCAAAGGTTTGGAATTACCTCTGAATTCCAGTGAAGAACCTGGTATTCTAAACAGTAACCAGGTTCTCTTTTGACAAGTAAAGGACAATAAATAACTGATTTATTCAAATCTCTTGAAGCAGGAGAGATGTTTAAAGAATGACCATCAAAAGTGAAATATTTTACCAAATAAAAAAAATTGGTACTACATATGCTTTCCTAGCCCACCCATGAAGGATGTTCTGTGCATAAATAAGTCTAAATCAACCTCTTAAAAATACTGTCAGCTCAACTGAATTCTTTTTTTTTTATTCCTGTGATTATCAAATCAAATAAACCTTGTATTCAACAATACTTAGCACTGTCGCATGAATACAATACTTACAACCTGCTCAAATTTAGTGTTTGCGCATATATGAAAATCAATCCTCACTGAGGTTCCAACATCTCTAACACACATTTAAGTTGCAATTAACAGGTTAATCACACTTTAAATAGTAAATTCAAAGTATGATAATACAGTAAACAAGGCATAATGTTATTCCACATATGATGTGTGACAACTTTGCGGCTTGTTTCTATCATGGTTTAAACTGAACACGTTTCAAGTTGGGGCTGGCCCACAATAGGTCCCAACACTCAGCTGAGTATCAGGATCCAGAATAGGGCAGCCCCAAATAGGGCTAGAGGCAGAATCAGTTCCTGGACACCAAACCCTTGCCTGATCCTTGGAGGCAGATGGTGGGAAATGAGGTCTATATCAGGGGGTACCTGATGCACACATGGTTTTCTTTGCCATTTCTGGCCTCTGGGAACTCCAGGTTCAAGGAACCTCTCCCTGATCCATGATCCTAAAATCACATGTCCTCCCATGCACATGTGGCATGGCAAGGGGGACAACTGTTGGAAGTGCAGATCAGATCAGATCAGATCACATCATACCTTTAAAAGAACATGCATGAGCAGACCAACTGACAGTTGTGCAGCAGTACAGCTAGATATCTGCCCAAACTGAAACATTTTAGTGTATAACTTACTCTAAATCAAATGTTGGTACTTTAGACGAAAATCAATCCTGATCCTGATAAACCTTTGGTTTTTTTACTCTAAAAAGCTAAAATAAAATAAAATAAAATAATAAAAAAAAAATTTGCAAAATTATGTAGCAAAACCCCCCATTTTTGTTGTTGTTGTTTTTTTTAATGCATTCCTCCCCTTTCCCCAACCAGTTCTGACTTTTTCTCTCCCTCTCTATTCCCTATAGATAAGTATAAATAAGCTAAGATGTAGGATAAGCTTTAACATTTTATTTTAGGTAGTAAGTTTTATTTTTCTCTCCCCTCTTTGCTAATAAGTGCCCTGCTATTTTGATATCAATATCCATTGTTTTATAAGTGATAATTATTATGTTTGTACTGCTTTTATTTTGTGTGATTACTGTTTTAGGCCTATATATGTAGGTTAGCGTAAGGCATGCCAAGTTTCCATTTTGTATGTCAAGCCTCCAGCTTGGGTCCTCTGTCCAGGCATCCCCTGTGTTGCAACTGTATGATTTATGTACCCCTCCCATATAAACTGGTTCCCGGATGAATGAGAGTGATTGGGAATGATTGAAATACTATGGTAGCAGGCCTCTACTGAATGGCCTGTAATGACTGTGTCATCACCTCACATTGATTCATCCAGGAAACACAGACCTCACCCAGGAACAGAGAGCAGCATCTGAAAGACAAAAGACCATGCAGAACCAGCAACTCGACCATTGTACCCCACCATTACAGGCACCTGAAACTGCACATCTCTGCATGGAACACACATGCTCAGTATGCCAGGGGCTGATCCTTGCCTGGGCATGTCTCCTGTCACTAGGGTCACATAAGGTCTGCCCCTATAAAAAGGGGCAGTGAAGACAGACCCAATGGGATGCCCTCTCCATCTGGACCAGCACCATGCCACACCACCTATCCACCCAGAGGCCCTGCTGGCAACCCCCCTCTGGACAACACCTACTGAACAAGGACACCTTTCTAGCCTGGATAGGTAGCTATCACCCCCTATGCTCTCTTCAACCAAGGACTTGGACTCTGCTTCTCTTGTCTACCTGGACTCCGACCCTTCCACTGGTTCTCTCTCTCTTGCTGCCATTGTGAGTGTTTGTGTGTGTGTGTGTGTGTATGTGTGTGAACCAATAACTTCATGGGTCTGTGTAGTGTGTTGCCTGTGTAATAAAACTGTTATTTGGACCCCTCAGTTGGGTTTTGCTTTACTATGGTTTGGCCCTGCTCCAATCTCTGCTTCTCTAACTTCTGTCTCATTTCTCCTTCTCCTGCTTCTGGCACACTGCCACCTCCAACACCTGTCCTGAGCTCCTCTCTGTCTCCAACCCCCCTGCTTCTTTTCCACTGTCTTATCCCCACTGCCTTTTCCTTTTCCCCTGAGCAACCAGGTTTCTGCCTCAGTTTCTTTCCTGGCTGTCTCCTCCTTCCCACCACTTATCTGCCCCCTCTGGTATCTCAGCTGTCTGCCTCAGTTTCTAGCCCCAGTCAACCTTAAGTAAACCCAAGCCTCAGTTCCTCAGCCAGCTTCTCTGTAGTCCACCAGTTCTAATCCTGGTTCTGGCAACTTTCACGCCCTACACTTTAACTCTCTTACCTGAACTTTCCCCCAGGTATCCCAAGCATACCCATACACACTATACTGTCCAAGTTAGGAACTTATCTGTGTGTATGGATAGGGGGCTTGTATGTGTGTGAACTGGTGAGTGTGTGTGTGTGTATATATATATGTCATTGTGTGCATGATATATGAATTAATGATCTGTGTTTACCTTTTGAGGCGTACAGTTTATGTGCTTGAATTGTTGATAGGTATGTATGTGCCAAGGCCAGTGTGTACGTGTGTGTATGCACCTAATTGCTTTGTGTGTTTGTATATGTGCAATTGAGTCACACTCTCCTATCTAACAGTGCAATATTGAGATCCTGAGAGTTGGCCTGACCCCACAGGGCAACAATTAAACCATGGGCTCTGGGTTAAATCAAAATATATCAAACAAAAGTCATCAGCTTAGTAAGAAGGTGACTATCTTAAGCACTCTTAATTGGCCCCCAAATCAGACAGATGACTGTTCTCCATGCCTGAAATAGCAGCTGACATGGGGTAATAGCTTTACTTATTAAGAGTCTAGGCTTCAAGTACAGGTATAATGAATGATTAATAAGTATTTTGTTAAGTAGCAGGAGGTATTCATAACAGAAGGAGAACTGGAGTTTTTGTAACCTTCACAAAATGGTCTAATGTACAATAGGAAACTAAGTGACATTACATTCAATCAAGAAAACAAGAAACATTTACACATAGTAAGGTCAGAAAAGCCCTACTAATGTGATGGTGACAAGATCATCTCATGTGACTTGTATAATATAGGTCATTAACTTTCATGCAGTTAGGACCATATTAAGTCCTATCTTATATTTGAGTAAATTATATCTTCAAGAAAAGTATCCAGTCTTAACTGAAAGATTTAAAGGGGTAGAAAGACTACAATTTCCTTTGAACGTTTGTCCCAATGGTTAATTACCTTTACTGTTAATTTTTACTTGAATTTGTTTGGCTTTAAAAATCAGCTTCTGCTCCTTGTTATGTCTTCGTCTTCTAGGTAAAAAAAATGAGGCATTCCATCATTGAGACAGTATGAATTAATGAAAAACTTATCCTGCAGGAAGTGTGATTATTACTCACCAGTTACTTAGAGGTGTTGATTAATATTTCATGACTATTATATACACCACAGAAACTAGGGGAGAACCAATGATAAAATGAAACATATAATATGCCTTTGGCAAAATCCTAGACCAGTGATTCTCAACCAGGATGCCAGGTACCCTGGGGTGCCACAAGATCCTTTGAAAGATTTCACACATGGGAAGATCTAGGATTTTGAAGAGGAGGTGCAGATGGGGTGGTGACTCATCACATAACACAACGCACATTTTTCTCCAATTAAGAGTAAACTCAAGGCTTTACTAAAAAGCTAGGGGCCTAGGGCTATAATATTCAGTTTAATATAGAAGCAAAAAAAGCATAAACTTATTGGAATGTACATTCATTTTATATATAAAATTGTATTTTTATATATAATACACAACAAACTAGGACAAGTACTCAAAAGACTCTGCTTTATTAGTCCTGTAGTAATTAGAATTAAATGTATATCTCTTTTTCAGATTCATAAGACAAAATCTAGCCTTTTTAAGTATATTGACAATGCATCCAATACTTCATTGAAAGATATTTTCACACTTTAATTAATGTTTTCAGAGAGAGTTAAAACAAGTCTACAGGTCTGTGAAATAGGAGCTACATTACGAGGAACAGCTAAGAGACAGCAGAATTGCAGAAGGAAGAAATAGCTTGATTAGTGGAACATGCAGACTGTTCAGAAGGAGAAAGGGTTGTTAACACCTGCAGAGAGAAAAGTTTAGAAGGAAGCAGGTAAATTATAATGAGCCATGAAGTCAACTGATTCCCCCAGTGCTGACTGAATACAAGTACTCCAGTCACTGCAAAGCAGCTGATCTTAAAGTTTGTGTGGGCAGGAATCAAAGGGGGATTCAGCTGCAACCCCACACCCCCCTCCCCACTTCCAGATCTGCCAGTGGTGTTGTAGGAAATATGAAGAGCTAAGCAGGAAAAGGCAGGCTCTGGTTCTCCCCGCCTAACTGCTCCCCAGCTCCTACTGCCTGCCTGCCCTGCAAGGTGGTAAGCCTTGTAATAGGTCAATCCGTTTTTGAAATGGGGTGCTGATCAATTCACAAAAATTATGCAGGAATGCCTTCAGTCTAAAAAGTTTCTAACACTCTCAAAGATCAACTATGCCCTCTATTATTATGGTTATTTTTTTTTGTTTACAATGCCAATAATATACTTAGTGATGCACAGAAACATGCAACTGTGTTTATTTTATTTTCTTACCTGTGAGTAGATAGGGACATAGCGATTGCATATAATGTGGGGGGAGGGGAAGTCAAATGTAAAAAATATTCAGTCTGAAAGGAAGTACTCTTAAAAAAAATACTAAGAATACGTATGCACTGGTTAGTGTGACTTACAAAAAGAAAAATCATAGTAACATACAACTGAACATGACAGCTACCAATATGACTTACCCAGTGAATTTTGTAAGCTTTTATTTCCCTAAAAAACTAGGAAATACAAGTAAATTGTGATCAAGTTACTCAACATATCTTGCAGTTTTTTTAAATCTACAAATTGATATCAGTTCTCTCATATTTACTCATTATGCCAAATTAGTGAAAGCATTTACTTACAAGTACCTCTTCTTATTCCATTAATTTATCAATTACTTGAAAAGTATCAACACCTTACTTGGAATTTGAACCCCATTATAACTGGGGTTTAGTTGTGCAAGTTGCATAGTACAGTTTTCTGCTCTGCAACTGTATACATTTAATTTCTGCTTTTATGAGGAGGGTTTGAAATATATATTGAGGTATAGAATTTGTCAGGGAAAGCAAAAAGAAAACAGGATGAGAGAGTTTTATTACAATATGCTGAAGAACCACACAGCAGTTTCCTGAATTACTGTGCCAAGGAAGCAGGGACAGAAGAGTGGTAGAGGGAAGAGGAAAGTTATGCAAGTTTTCTTGGGTGGATTTAAATTATTGTCATACTTCTATACAAAGCACATCTGTGTTCTTCCTAATTAGGATCTAGGGTGAAATGTGAGGATCGCATACCCTATTTGGTTACCTCTGTTCCAGGGCAAAAACAAAGGTATTGTCAACTCCAGTATTGTGCTGTATCAAGTAGCAAGAGTATTGATATACAGAAGTGTCCAATAAAGCTGGATGGAAAATGATTCCTGCACCCCTTGCAAAAACATCCAATTTTCAGTGAAAAACTGAACAATGAAATATTTTCGATGAAAACAGAAACATTAGACTAAGTACAGTCAAAAAGCCTGAGGCTGAATCAATTCAATCTTCACAGGTTGGTCTAAGATTGTAGTTTGAGCCAATGAGCAAGCGAACAGACACTTATTCTGATTCTGGAACTGCAGCTGTGTGGCTGCAGTGGCCCAGGTCAGAATCCGGGAAGCACAAAAGCATGTTCAACCGAAGCAGATAGCTTGGGCCAAGATTAGCCCACCCAGAAAGGGGAGGTTTGTGGGGGGGAGGTGCAAAGCATCCGGGGATGCTAGGGAACTGAGTTAACTTGAATCTGGAAGGGATCTGGGACAAAAGTTAAATAAACGGATTTACTCTAAATCAGTTAATTCTGATACTACATCCATCCAAGTTTATCGTAAACCAGTTTTGGCCATTTTTAAAGCAGTTTTTGTGCAATTAATTTCTCTTGTGTTAACAATTTGAACTGATTTCCAATCACTTATACTGGTTTATGTGTAATTTCTGTCTCGGCTTAGAATTTGAAATGCTACTGCATGTCTCATAGGAATGAGAGAGTGTATTCCTGCTTCTTTTGTAAGGAGTTTAGGTGCATACTTTGACCAGTACCTCCAATAATACAACACAGTCTTACTTCCTGGGGAATCATATAGATACAGTGCATTTTGAAAGATGAAGTCTCATCAGGGAAAACAAATCCCTAAAGTTCAGTTTTAACAAGAGGTGTAACCCCCATAAGACATCAATTAAGTATTAAATAACCAAAAGAAGCAAGCTCCTCAGCTCTTAGGCATTCAATTTTTTTTTAATGAAAAACCTACATTTATCAAAGACAAGTAGATAATATTGAAATATATATAGAGAGAGCCAAATGGTTTCAATGGAAAACTGTTGACTTGTTCTAGTTCATAATTCCCTTTCTGCTGTACTTTCTGTGTGTAATTATCAACCACTTTTATACTAATGGAAAGTAAACATAAGGGAATGAGGCATGATTGGGTTGTATATATTCTTACATCTGAAATAATACTTGCAGAATATTGGTGCTGGTATTAGCTTAGCTCTATCCAATATCCATTACAGATGGGCCTGAGCCTCAACATTTGGATACAGATACAAACTTCAATAATGGTCTGAGGCAAGTGGGTCACAGACATCTGCACAGAATGTAGATCTTGACTTTAACTACTCTACATTTCAAACTGGATGTTCTGATTCAAAATTTGCTTCAGTCCCACCTCTGGAAAAACACACATATTGGAACAGAGGTCAGCAACCCTTTTCAGGATCTAGGTCAGATTCATCCAGTTCAGGTCAGAGGTGGGCGAGCACACAGGAGGCAGGCACAAGGATCCAGTGTCTGCTACCACAAATTTTCCCTGCAGTAGCACAGGGAGCGTGTCTGAGGCTGACATTCTTTGCAACTGTAGCACAGGGCTGAAGCAACAGTCTCTTTGCCCTGCTGCCACAGGGATGAGTGCCAGCTGTGGCTGTGGACACTTTCCCTGTGCTGCCATAGGGAATTACAGCAGCAGCAACAGATGCTTTTTCTGTGTAGCTGTGAGGCAAAGTGGTGATGGCTGCTGGGTCATAGTGCTTGTCCCTGAGCACCTTGAACCTAAACTGTGTCAATCCAGCTGCTGAATCCCTATGTGCATGGACTGGATCAAATGGCTCTGCTGTGTGAATCCAGCCAACAAGCTATAGGTTGCCAACCCATTTTAGAACATAAGTGCCATACTGGGCCAGATCAATGGTCCACCTAGCAGTGTCTCCAACAGTAACAGGAGTAGAGGCTTTAGAGCAGGGTTGGGCAAAATATAGCCTGTGGGCCAGATCCAGTCCACCAGCTAATTGGATCTGGTCCATGGGCGGGTATTCACCAATTAATTGCATGTGTCCTGTGGCTGCCCCTGCTGCACTCTGCATAGGGCTGAGCACCACCTTCTGACACCCAGGGCATTGTAAGCTGCATTCCCAACTTTGCCTGCTGGAAGGCCTCAGCCCTGGCCAGTATGCACAACTTCCCAGCAGGGCTGTTGCTGTTGCTGCTGCAGCCACCTAGGGAACTGCTTGGCTCCCTCTGCTTCCAGTGATGATGACTCCTATCTCTGCTGCAGTGCTCTGGGCAGCAGGTAGGGAAGGGAAGCTGCAGCTGGGTGACTCCCACCCCAGTGCATGGCTCTTCAGTTACAGCTCCTGGCCATCTTCCACCCACCTACCCAGTATGATCAGCCGTGACCTGCAGAAGGCCGAGTGTGTGGAAGGTGGCTCCATCAGGAAGCTGCGTGCACTGGCTGGGGCTGGGGCTGGGGCTGGGGCTGGGGCTGGGGCTGGGGCCGGGGCTGGGGCTGGGGCGGGTACAGGCAGAAGCATGGGGCAGGCTGCCCTAAGTGGGAGCAGGTGGGGCTCAGCCCCATGCAGAGCACTAGCAAACAGTTATGGGACAGAAAGGAGGGAACTGTACCTGCACCACCTGGGCAAGCTCTGTTGCACACATCCCCTGCACCTCCCTCCACTCTCACCCACCCCCATTGAGCTCCCAGGACCTAGCGCTCAAGCAGCCCTTCCTCCACACACACACCCAACCCTCTCCATACACCTCCTCATATCCCCACATACCCCCCCCACACCACACATACACCCACCCCACAACCACACACTCCTTCACACACACCCCTACTCTCCCACACATAATATACAAGAGTAAGATTTTATTTTTAACTATTATACAATCACCTCTTTATACACTACTGAAACACACAATAATCAGGACAATTTTTTTTTTTAAATAAAATTAAAGTATGTTATAGAATCTGTTTGATTTTTAGTGTATGGTTTGCTTTGTATCTATACTTGGTTAAAATGATTTCTTCTGAAAGATATTATGTATGCAGACCTCAACTTGATTGCTTTTGCACTGTTGTCAGGGAGGCCTAACACCCCTGAAAACCCCACTGATTGGTTGAAAGTGATGGGGCAGGTTGTTAAAGGGGTTACAATCCCCCACTACCTGACAGTTTGTATCTGTGCATCGTGGCTTGGGCAGAACTTCTGGGGCCCCAGAAGCAGGGTATGCACCATGAGGGTGGGCCCTGTGGACAGACTGTATTTCCCAGTCAAAGGGTGGACCTTCTGATGTCAGGGACCATGTGATTGGGACAGAGGATTCTGGAACCAACATGGCAGTGAGTGGAACAAGATTTGGTGCCAGGTGGGTAGGCCTTTTTATGTTATGGGCCATGTGATAAAGTGGGACTTTCATTTCCAAGACTGCAATCCCCGCCTCCCAAAAAGAGTACTTCAGGGGCAAGGGGTGGGGGGGGGGGGGAAGGGGAGGACTGCCAGTTGCAAAGGTCAGGAATTCCAGTCCCAAGAGAACAACCATGGAGTGGGACACCTGGCAATGGTCAGGGTTTAGCAATTTAACAAGGGGTGTACCATTGCAGCCCTCACCAAAACTTATTAGGAATGCAGATCTAGAGTGATCTATCCCCTGTCATACCCTCTCTGGCATCCAGCACCATTGGTTTAAAGATGCCAGAATCACACTATCAATGACCCATTTTTCAGAAGTGCAAAACACCTGTGCATTAATGTGAGCTACAAATCTTAAAAGAAACCCCAACCAAACAAAAAAGGGAGCCTTTTTCTTTTCTTTTCTTTCTTTGTATTCCTTCTTTTTTTGATGTTTTCCAATGATTACATAGAGACTTTGTTTTGATTTAATAGAAGAACTGTGAACGTAAAACATTCACTATAAGTTTCAATTTGTCCTAACCCTAAGGATACCGTTTCTTAACAAACAGTTTAAAGAGTGCACAGATTCTGCCAAGAAAAGTGTGAAGAATTTTTTTTTAAAGGAAACCTGAGGAGAATGTGTGCAGTTTCATAAGGTGAATAAATAAAATGAGTAGTAGCCACAGAGTCTAATTTTGTTCAGTTTTGATTTTCTGAACAAGCAAAAGTGTCAATATGGTGTCAAAGGTGTTGATGCAATACCAAGGTCAAAGTAAAAACATTACCAATATCCAGAATAATAAAGAATTTTACTTTGGATATTTCAATGATAAAGAACACAATTTATTTCTAATAGGGCATTCAAAGTGTTGTCATAGAGAAAATGTATATTTTGTAGACACACTAGAAACACTAGTCTATACAAGATATAACACCCAATACATTACAGGACAGTTGATTATTTAATTGATTTTGATTGAGCAGACAGTTTTTGGTGATCATAAATACAGAGGCAATATGACTTTCTTGCATGTCAGCCATGGGATTGCTACTGCTTTAATCTTAAATTCTGTTCTAAGCATGGGAAAAAGAAAATGAGGACAAATGCTTGCAAAACATTGTAGGGCAATGAGAAGTAACTTCCAAATAAAGTGGTATTTGTTTCTATGTTATATGCAAGAGTGGTCCTAAATAGGTACCGAGTGCAAGATGAGTCCATGAAAAGCAGCTTTTACTTTGGGAAGGTGGCAGGAAGAATATCTGAATATTGTTCATCCCAACCTTAAAGTGCCATTTCTGAGTCTTTACAAGATAAATAAAACAAGAAACATTGTATGATCACTGAAGTTCCCTGGAATCTGTCTTCAAGAACATTAAAAAGATTACTTAGTCAGAGTATACTAGAAACACTCTTGAGAAAATGTATCATTCAACACTTCAATCAAGGCCTTTCTTCTGTCTCCAACTTCATCCTCACATATACCTTCATCACCTTCTTAAAATTGTGCTAAATACAAGGTTTGTGCACCAGACAATGTAGCAATCCTTGTTCTGCTAGCATCTGTCTTCATATCACATAAACACCAAAACTTCCCAGATTCAGAGATGATCCTGAATTAATTGTGATTTCTCTGACACCAAGGAAACATCCGGTTCTTTGATTGAAAAATAGAAGATGACTCAGTGGAGAAACTATGAAACTATGAGATTGCCCAGTCTTTATTAGAGACTGGGAAGTTTAAGGATTACTCGGTCTCTAATATTTGTAATCTTGATGTAATTTTTTACGTGACACACAAAATTATTTTGCCCCTGCTAACACATCATCATATGTGGGCTCCAAATAAAATGTCACCTCCATAATTTGGGAAATACCACAGTCCAACAGATCTTCTCTCCTTCTGGCATTATAAGTGAGTCTCAGATTCAAAAAGTGCTCAGAAAAATAAACACAAAAAAATGAGAGAGAGTTAAGTAGGTTTATTTCCGATCTTGTAGAGCTGAAATATATGGGAGGCCCTGATGATATCCCTTGAATCATACTGAAAGATGTCATCGTAAAGCAGCCTCTTGAGGTCAGAATAAACATTTGATTGGCTAAGGATATGGAGTAGTGGGGATAATTTCAAAATTGATCTGAATCTTCAGACTGATTTAATTTGCTGTTTGGATTTAAGCTAAAATGTTATTCTCCCTGCCACCTTCCCAAAGTAAAAGCTGCTTCTCATGTCCTCATGTAGCACTTGGTCCATCCAGGCAGCCTCAGAAACCAGCTATTTCCAGCATTTTTCCATTGATACTTTCCCACCGACTCATGTGTTACCTGCTGGCATAATATGTACCTTCTACAATGAAGCATGGTTTCAACTTGTTCATTTAGATGAAATTTGCCTTCAGTTTCCCTGAATAATTCTTTCCACACTCTCAAAGGGGGGGGGGGGGGGGGGAAGAAACACACACAACAACAACAACAACAATCACTCAAGGTTTGCTCACCTTTTGCTACTCAATAACAGAAAAAGTCCTGTTTTGCTCAGATTTCAGTCTGTCTACCACTGTTTGCAGCATTTGTTACCTGACCTTGCTGGGTATCTATTCATGTGCTCTGGGGTGGGAGGATGGGAATGTTTTAATTAGACCAGCTCTCAGGAGTTGCTTTAATTAAAACACCCACAGCATCTCGTGTATTCAGCATCCCACATTACAAAATAGCAGTGGGGTGCTTTAACTAAAGCTCATTCAACAAGCTTTAATTAAAGTGCCCTGCTGCCATTTTGAAATTTGGGATGCCAAATGCATGAGATTCTGCAGCATGCTGGAACATTCTGATTAATTGAGTCTGCTCCAACCCTTTCTAATCATGATACATCAGAGCATGTGGAAAAATACCCATTGATACTAAATGCCCAAGTAAGCTTTGATCAGAAAAGGATGCTTTAAGTTTACCATTATAAAGGCTGTTACTTTGGGCCACTCAACACATGCAAGTAAAGGCATGAAAGGATCTAATGTGTGATCCACACAGTTGTGCACCTGCCACATCACACACATGGCAGGAGGCATGACCGTGGGATCACGCAATTAGATCCCATTGTGCCTTATTGCCAGTGCAGGGGGAGCCAGATCCCTGCCTCCTACTGAACCAGCAAAAAGCAAGCTCCTTCCACTGGGAGCCCACTCAGCTGAGGGGCTACCCATTGTGGGGTCATCCAATGTACTCCTGGGCCTGTGAGATGCAGCTCCTGTGATCTCCCAGCTCCAGCAGTGTGTGAAGCTCCCAAGGCTGGGAGATCAGAGCTCCTGTGGTCTCCCAGCCCCAGGGGTTCATGAAACCCTAGAGCTTAGGTGGCAAGTCTCTGACTCTGACAGGCTGACCCACTTCCTCAGAACCCTTCATCTAACCAGGCAGAACAATAACACATTTACAGAGGAATCAATCATTTTACCACTACTTCTCAGTCATTCAAACAATAATGTATACATCTCTGATATGTCTGTCAGTGTAACAAAATAGTTTCCAAATATATTAATCCTCACAACCCTTTGTTGGGCTGATTCATATATTTATACCCATATTATTGATGGGGACTCTGTGGCACAGAAAAATTATATAGCTATATTATATAACAATTATATATGTTTCATAGGACCAAGAAGGCAAATGAATTGTCTGAGCATCAAATTCCATTTATGCAGTCCATCTCTTGGTTGCCAGTTTAAGACTGATTTATAAGGCCACCAGGGGGCTATCTGAGATCTTCAATTGGCTCTACCATGCACTAGATACTTATTATTAATTCATTCATTTATATTAACACAGTGTCTGGCAACTTCAATCACAGTGCAAGGCCCAACTGTGGCAGACACAGTACAAGCATAGTGTAAAAATGGTTCCTGGACTAGGAGTTTGCAATCTGCCTGTCCGTTATTAAGTCTCAGAGATCAGATTCAGTCTTTCACAAACTATTTCTGTTAAGGCCATCCAAGACCAGAATTTGGAGGAATGGGAAGATTCATGTTTTGTAGAGCACAAAGAATATATAGTATGCATTACTTTTCAAAACTGTTGATTAATACATTTTGGATGAGCAGCCAGTACCGAAGGAGAGTGCTCCAAAATGTTATTGCTTTCATTCTAAGTTGATGTACGGAAAGAAAAGTGACTTTTAAGTGAACCATTCTTCCTCTTTAAAGATTTGGAAACCTGATCTTGCAAATAAGAATATGATATGGGCATGAGAAACAGATATTTTGAAGAACATTTGTGAACTCTCACTGTCCCAAATTTAAAGTCTCACTTCAGTGACAACAACCAGTAAGAAAATACTCCCTTCATTGTCTTCTCTGAAGTTTCAAAGTTTTGGAGAGGGAGGTGTCTTCAATACAATTTCAAGGTAAAATTTTTGGGCAAAATTTCAAAGACTTCATTATGCAATGGGATAAAACTGGATTATCAGAATGGTCTCTCTAAAGTCTAGGGTGTACAAAATGTCAGGCTATTGCCTTAAAATCTGTGAAACCATAGGTCCTTAGTTGTTTTGTGAGGACATTAGGGATCCCACACTTCTTTTAATGACTAAGTTTTTCTGGGACTTCCTTACAAGAATATTTTTCTTACTAATACCAGTTTGAAAGGGTCTTGCAGACTGGCCAGTTCTACTGAAATAATAAAAACAAACAAACCATACAAGGATAGAAGGTAGGGCTGTGTGAAGCTTCAGTCCCTGATTCGATTTGGTGGAGATTCAGCCCAATTCAGTGGCTGAATCTCCAAATCCAAATTGAAATGGAGGACCTTTTAATCTCTCCAAATTGATTTGGAACCCTCTGAATCGATTCAGAGAGATTCGGACAGATTCAGCAATTCAGAAGTAGATACAGTTTTAAATGCTTTTTCTACATACCTCTAGGTAGCAGGGGCTCTGAACACTGTGGTGGTGGGGCAGATGCAGTGTCCCACAGAAGCACAGGAGGCTCTCCAACGCACTTGGCAGCAGACCCGGAAGCGGACCAGAAGGACTTCCGGTGCACTTCCTGGTTCACAAGGGAGCTTGCAAGGCCCCTCCCCTCCATGTCCCCATTGCTCAGCAACTGATGCCTCCTGGGTCTTGGGGGGGCACCCAGGGTCCCCCTGCAGCTGACTGCTGAGCCAGAGGAGTGCAGGGGTGGGGGGCGCATGCTCCCCGGCAGACCCAGAAGTGGACTGAAAGTGCTTCTGGTTCACTTCCAGGTTCACTGCCGAGCATGCTGGAGAGTCCCCTGTGCTCCTGTGGGACACTCCATGCACCCCAGCATTACAGCAATCATGAGCTGTGCTGCTACCTCAAGGTATGTAGAAAAAAATTTTAAAAGCTGTGCTTGTGTCCAAATTGTTGATTCACCGAATCAGCATTGAATCTTCATATTTGGATTCAGCTGAATTGAATTGGGGACAGAGATCTGGATCAATTAATCAAATCACTGTCCCCGATTTGGGCCGAATCCAAATCCAAATCGAATAGGTCCCGTTTCACACAGCACTAATAGGAGCTGCCCTAACAACTAACATTACAGAACAATAACTTCAGCAGCATTAACAAGTAAACAAGTAGGAACAAAATTAATATTTTATAATCCAACCTAGCATCTCAGTTAAGCAAGTACAAGGATGCATTTTTTTTGCCTTGCTCTATCATTTAATTGAGGGATGAACAAAGCTTTTCTACAAATCTGTTTTTCAAGAGAAGACTGGGTTTTTAGAAAACACTTATTTTCACAAAAAATGTTTGCTTGCTCTGTAAAGGCTTGATCTTTTCTCATTTAAAAAAAATCAAGCAATCATAAAAAATCAGTTTCTGCGAGAAAAGTGAAAATTTGCAGTTGAAAATCAATTTTTTTTCTTAAGAAATACCATTATTAGAAGCTTGAGAAATACCTGATAGAATTAGTTCAGGAGTTGTATTTCTTTGTTGTCTCCTACAAGCTGGGATCCTCAGGCAAATTAAATCTTCCACTCTGGCTATGAAATATTTCCAATTCATTATGCAGTTTCAGCAAGATCAAAAGCTATGGTATATCCCAGACCCTAATGGAGAAGACAAACACAAGACATCTAAACTTACTAATACTATTATTGTGGTGTAGGGCAACATTTTCATATAGATATTTTAGGTTTGGTCTGGGAAAAGTGAACCAGAACAAAACAATTTAATTTCTGAAAAAGTCAAATATTTTCTTGACCTAAAAAATATGCCTCTTTCTCAGCTATCTTCAAACATCCTATCAATAGTAGGTAAATAGGTACAGTCTTTTTAATACCACAATCATGAGTCAGCCCATTCAGTTTCTGCCTAAGTAAGTTAATGTACCGTTTTAGCATATACAATATATGGTTCTCTTTTCCATAACACTTACAGCCTTATGTAATGCTTGAATTAAAGTGGTATAAATTAGAGCAGATTCGGGCAATGGGAACTTGATCAATGGTCGTTGTGTGTACACAAGCATGATAGATTCTTACAGTTGTCTGTGAGATGATAAAGTCTGTTTCAAGATATCAAGACAGCTATGCCTCAGAATATGTTAGCACACAATTTACAGTATGATATACTGACATAAACAGACTTAAGCTAAACATAATTTCTGGATTTCCAGTAAAGCACAGAAACCATAGACTGAACAGAAAGATTTATGGGTCAGACATCTTTTATATTCAATAATCCAATAATTTTAAAAACACCACAACAATATTTGATAATTATTCCTCCATAGCAGCATCACTAAAATAAGAAAGACAAGAGAGAAACGAAAACTTTTGTAACTTCTTCAGAAATTCCTCCACCCACAATCCTATGATCAACACTGGGTGCATCTACATGTGTGTTTTACTGTATATTAGCCTATTTTAATACAGATTCAAGCATTAAAAAATATGCTTTCGCTAATGTGCATTAAAATAGGCTAATGCGTCTTTTCCTAGTACCTCACAATGGAGGTACTAAACTTAATGTGCATTAGCAAAAACTCATTAATGAATCTGTAGACGTGCCCACTGGCAGTTTTCCTTTCTTTCTGCATAAGTCAGGCATAGGGCATAAAGCTGCTATCATCCATAAGGGGTTAACTAATAGAATCCATTCTCTATGATTCTCAATTCTACTTCCACAAATCTGTGCAAGCTCACTGGTCCTAATTGATTTATTGATTTATTTATAATGAGAAAACAGTGTGCATAAAGCAGATGCTAAACATAACGAGCCATAACTTTAAACCCAAATGGGATCAGTAGCATGGCTAACAGAAAGTTATTGCTGTAATTTAATAAGTTTTTAAAGGTGCCATGGTATTAGGAATTGGTTCTTTCATTAATAAACTCTGCAATGCATGAAGATAACAGAGCCAGTTTCTTCCCCTAAAGTCTTCTGTGGGAGTTGGAGGGGAAGGATTTTTTTTTTTTTTTTTCTGGGGGAGAGTGTAAGTAATGATACCCATGAAGTTTTTATGGTGTATTCAAAGGAAACTGCTAAACCTTTCAATAATATACTGTATGGAGTATCAAAAATGCACTGTAGCAGGATTAACCCTATTGAATATTTTCAATTTCAGAAATGCCACTGTGGAAGTGGATCTGGTAAGAGTCAGCAGCACATGAAATGGATTTTTTCAGTAGTTACAGGGAGCTACTTTGCACTATTAGGATACATTTTATGTCAGGCAGGAGCCACTTTCATTATGACAATCTTCCACATGCAGGGAGAAGAGGGACTCAGACATTTTTTTTCCTTCATTGTATCAATCTCAGCAGAGAAAAGGACGATTTTGTGTAGAGATGGGATTGACCTCATCTCTCTAAAGTTATGGTACACTCCAATCCAACTTTTCCAGTGGCCCCTGAAAGAGATGCCAGGTGCAGAACTTGATATACAATTCAAATTCCCACCCAACTTAGGAGCATCAGAAAGCAGGCTTGGTTTGGATTTATTTCTTTTAAAATGTGTTGTTTTTCAATTTAGTAGTAATAATAATAATATTAGAAGAAGAAGAATTTGTTCCATTTCAGCCATAGTGTTGGCTGGGCAAAAAGTTAGAATAAAAAATTGGATTCATTCTTTTAATGCGCACCTGACAAGCATTGCATGGAGGGATATGGGAAACCAGGGGAACTCCTATACTGTTACTTCATTGATCTAAGAGGGGTTCAGAGCCTAAGGCAAGGTTAGAAAGCTTGGGAGTTCCTATAATGTTTAAACACAGGTCAGATAGTGCAAGAGTGATTGCTAAAGAATAATTCTGACCTAACTCTTGAATAAGCTGCTAGCTTTTATTCTTCCTCTTTCAATTTTCACATTTTTTCTTCGTCATACAAAAATAAAACCTCATGTATCCTAGTAAATTACCAGCACTTATGGCTCCTACTTCTTCATTTTTCTCAGAATTGGATGCTACACAAATATATTTATGTCTTTTAAACTCAATGATCCTCTCATTTCAAACAGAAATTTCAGAGGTCTGGGCTTCAATATGTGTGTTGAGTCTCTTGATTTCTATACAGAGATAGAAAGATAGTGGAAATGCATGCTATACTGCCCCTCTTAGCAAGGAAGTATTTTGCCATGTCTGGATATTCAGAATAAATGGTCACAAACTGATGCTTACTGTCACTTGGAATACATGATTCAAAATACTAATGTGATTTGACTGCTTAGAAAGTCATTTCAGCTACATATGTTTTTGTAGTGATATAACCATATTCTGGTCTGATGTAACCATATTCATGGCTGTTTAGCTGGCAGGCCAGCATCCAGCTCCCTGGGTGTTAACCTGTGGCTCCGAGTCACCTAGCTTGGGCACTGCTTCTTTGCATCTCTCCCCACCCAAGCTCCAGCTGCTACCACTGCCACTAGAGACTCCCGAGTGCCCCTACTTCAGGGCACAGTGTAGTGGCAGAGGTAAGAGAGACTGGGGCCAGGCAGATCAGGAAGACTTGGGGACCAGGCCTACTGCTTGACAGTGAATGTCATGATTGGCACCAAATGTCATGGGGGCACTGTCACAGAACAGCAGGGTCATACCTAAAATGTGATATGGCACAGGGAGTCACATGGCACAGCAGAACACTCAGAGCATAGGGGCGCTAGCACGGTGTGATGGGAGCTGAGGGTGACATGGCATAGGATGATAGGCAGCCTGGTGGGGGAGGTGGCCTATGTGGCATGCTGCTCTTAGCCACTAAGGCTAAGTACAGAGATTCAGGAGCTTAAATAGGGTTCAAAATGGCTGGCCAATTTAAATTTAGCTCATCCTCAAGTCAACCTTACACTTACAGACCTGGTCTCAGTGACTAACAATCAGTCTAAACCTGTAACTGAACAGAAGTTCAATGCACACAAACCAGTCTAAAGATTGCAGAACCCAGTTTAAGATAAACTTGCATTTATGTAGTATCAGACTCATTTGAGTTAGGTCAAACCGGTGCATGGAACTTCTCTCCACTTCCCCTTCATAGCCCTAGGGCTGGGAAAACCCAGCAACTGGCCCCAGCCCCAAGGATGCTCTTTTCACTCCCCTCCTGCACTGGGCTATTTTTTGCCCCTCAGTCCTCGACTAGGCAGCCCTCTTAACCTCCATCCCACAAGCTGCTCTGGGTACAGTAGCTTTTATCAGTTGTTTGCCACTGTTGGAGCTGAGCTAATAAGTTCTGGGAAAAGGGCAGATAGGATGGGGGTGTAGGTTCGGGGGGGCACTTGCTGTGGGTGGCACCTGCCCTCCATCCCACCCAAAGGTCGCACCAGCCCCCCCACCTCACCGATGGGTTGTGCCTGCCTCCTGATAAACCCCCAATCTTCTGCAACTTGCTGGATACCCAACCCTTCCTCCAGCTATACCACCCCTCCATCCTGACTTACCTGATATTGGGCAGCCATTTTGACTGTCCCTGAATGTCTGTACTTCCCCTAAGAAGTTGGACAGACCTGATACAAGTTAATGGATGCCAATAATAAATTGTATAGGCCAAGATCATGGATTTTTTTACTCTAAAAATAAACAAAACAGAAGAGAGAGGAAGACAATGATTTGCTAGTGTAAATTGACATCACATTCAACTATCTAGCATACAACTTCAGAGAATTTGTCTCATATAAAGCAGATCTTTTAAAAACATTTGAATAACCCTACCCCCTTTTTTTTTGCTTTTTCCCCTTTCCATCCATCTTGAAATAGGTATTTCTTCATTTTGCTCATCTTAGAAATCTTCAAATTGTTGAGGTAAAAGGCATACCTGGCCATAGCTATGCAATGAATTGTGAAATGTATTTTTAAGATAAAATTTTCATATTGGTATTGAGCCTTCAGCTGGTTGCATGTACCATCATGTTTTAAAGGTGACATAATCAGAGATTGTGAGTATCTGACAGCCAAGCAAGAGAACTTCAAATAATGTTTGTATCCTTTATCAATGCCTGGCTAACACTTATTCAAAAGGACTTTAGGACTTAACATAAAACATCTACCTTTCAGAAAGGTAAATCTGGACAGCCAACAGACCTCCAGAACTAGAAGTAGTTTACATCATTTCCAGTTTTTTTCATATAGTTGCCATATAATAGTATGGAGGACAAGCTAATTAGATCTGCTATGAGATGAAGCTAATTAGCTTGCCTAAAGTGCTATGTGAACCAATTGGGAAGCTGCTCTCCGTAGAACTAAGTAGCTCCAATCAAAATTAATTAGTATAGTTGCTCTTACATGAATAGCAAACCAATTAGCTGGCCTGGCAACAGCGTTGCATGAATACTGCTATATTGCTTCTGGTTCATGGAGTTAGCTTGGGGTTACCTCCCAACTTGGAAGCAATCTAACCACTTTCCTGTGGCACTATGCAGTGTTGTGCTGTTGCCTCTCTTCAGCCATAAAAACTGCTGTAGATTCATGACCAATTTTTTACATTTGAGATGGAAGTTGCATTTCTGGGGGTCCTTTGGAGCACAGGCCCCAAACTCTGACTGTCCCAGAAAATCTGAGACAATTGATTCCTTTAATTGCCTAGAGGTCCTGATTTTTAATAGATTCTATGTTACATTTTTCTCATTTGGATAGGGGGAAATGAAAAAAATGTTACTTTGTGATAGCAAGGGAGTCCTTCCTTCAATGCCCCCATCCAACCTAAACAATTTGAATAAATCTATATGATAAAGTTTTGTACTTCACTATGCAACAGTTTAATAATTGCAAATAATGGGTGACACAAAATAAGGAATGCCATATTATTACCATGTTTTCTCATATATAACACATACCTTTTCCTCAAAAACTGGGATGCATGTATTAAACAAGAGAGCTTATTTTCTCACTGGGATACAAGCACCCTGTTTGACTCCTGCACCATAGCGCAGCAGCTATTGTATTATTATTCAGGTAGCTGAAGTAACTGAGCAATTGATCTAATGGTTCGTTCTTCTTCACTCCAGAAACATTAATAATCATCTCTGCTTTTTAATGATCTCAATGTTCTAACCAAACAAACCTTTCTTAGGGCAATTTTGTTGTCTGATAGCTAGTCCTGGTTTCTCTCTATAATTAATTTAGGTAGAGATATCACATACACACACACACACTTACAAAAATAGTCATAAATAACTAGAATGGATGTTTTTATACAAAATAAAAGTAATTTATACTGCTATAGTTTATTTCCTAATACAAAGTTAGTTGTGCTGCTAAAAAACATCCTTATACCAACATAATTGTATCTATACTGAATGTATGTTGGGGGGATTATGCCATTTTAAATATTTTGATTTAAAAAAATATACCACCATATAAAATTATACAAAACCCAGTGCATAATGTATCAGTGCAGTTAAAGTGATACAAAAAGCACTTCAGTTGCAGAAGTTGCAGAGATTGTTCTAAATACTTTAGGAATTCCCTAACTCATGAGACAAAATACAACTTGCCTTATTTTTAGGGGACTGAGAGTTCACAGTTTCCAATTAAGTTAATGGAAAATGGGAAAATTTAGCCATTACTGGAATCAGAACACAATATATATATATATATTTGTTTTTAAGGAAGAAAAATAAACATAAATAAAGTCCTACACTTCTAGCCTCATTCCATTCCTTTTCTTTCTCACAGTGAAATGGAACTTGCTATGCCAGATCAGGCAGCTGATTCATCATATATGGTATCCTCCCTGCAGCACAGCCTAATACCTGATGCTGAGTAGAAGACAATTTTCCCTTATATGCCAAAAAACAAACAAATACTCTAATGAGCATCTATGCCAATTGTTTGATGACATTTAAATATATGTTCTCTCTAAATAAATAAATAAACAAACACACAAATATATGAAGTAGAGTGATGGATGCTAATTTTCCTACTCTCACTGATCTGCCTACACCCATAAATATCAGATTTGATTACTCTGATGTGAACATACATAAATTTAAAATTGTGTTAATCTTAGATTTACTGAATCCTTTTAAGATTGTGAATCACTGAATCCTTGTAACAAATATTTCTACAATTTGGGGCAGTGTTGCATTAAAAATGTGCACTTTGGCATCTGAAGCAGCATGTCTGGATTTAAGTGCTGGCTTCTTTAAGCTTTCTGAAGTGGTTTGGAGCTTCTGAACCACTTTGGAAAAGCTTCGGAGCCGCCATGGAGATCTGGCCATAGGGTATGATGGGGAATCAATCAAATATCTATAACTTTGTTGGTTTTAATATGATTTTGATTAAACTTGCAGAGATGATAGCCTCTGTTGAGAGCATGAAGCATACCAAGATTCAAGAAGATCAGTGAAGGGAATTGGGGAAAACTGTACCCCAAATTTCTGAAGGCCAAACTCATGTCACATGTATGTGTTACACCACAGGGGGGGTGGAAAACTCCAGGAGTAGTTGCCCCTGGTGAGGCCACAAAGCCTGCAAGTTTAAAGAAGATAGGTGTGGAGGTTTGGGGAGAACTGCCCCCCAAATTCTTGAAAGTAAAACTCATGTCACATGTATGTGTTAAGCCACAGTGGAGTCAAAACTGCAAAGAAAGTGGCCTCTGGTGATGCCACCAAGCCTGCCAATTTTCAAGAAAATAGGTGAAGGGGTTTGGAGGGAACTGCACCCCAAATTTCTGAAAGCAAAACTCATGTCACATGTATGTGTTACACCACAGAGGGATCAAAACTGCAGGGATAGTTACCCCTGCAGAGACCATGAAGCCTGCCAAGTTTCAAGGTGGTAGGTATAGGGGTTTGGCAGGAACTGCACCTCAAGCTGCTGACAGGTAAAACTCATGACATAGATGACCCTGTGTGTGTTAAGGTGCAGCGGGCTGAAAATTGGTGGGGTGGTGGCCCCCGATCAGGCCACAAAGCATGCCAAGTTTCCAGGAGATAAGTGCAGGAGTTTGGGGGGAACTGCACCTCAAGCTGCAGACAAGCAAAATTTGTGACATGGGTGACACTGTGTGTGTTAAGGCACAGCAGTATGAAAGCTGCAGGGATGGTAGCCCCTGCTGTGGCCATGAAACCTGCTAGCTGTCAAAGAGGTAGTGCAGGGGCTTCTGGGTTCTGAGGCCCTGCACCTCTAGGTGCTAGCAGGCAAAACTTGAGACATGGGTGCTTGTGCAACTGTGTCTGTCTTGGGGCAGTTGATTGTCTGTATTAATTATTTTTTCTCCTTAGTCTGTGGTTTTGTAGGTCTTAACAAGTTAACAAGCAATGATTAACACCTTCAAAACCACAAACTAAAGAGAGGAAATAATCAATACAGACAATCAACTGCCCAAAGATAGACACAGTTGCCCAAGCACCCATGTCACAAGTTTTGCTTGTCTGCAGCTTGAAGTGCAGTTCACCCCCAGCCCCTATACTTATCTCCTTGAAACTTGGCAGGCTTTGTGGCCTGAACAGGGGCCACCACCCCAGCAGTTTTCATCCCATTGCACCTTAACACACACACGGTCATCAATATCATGAGTTTTGTCTTTCAGCAGCTTGGGGTGCATTTCTCCCCAAACCCCTGCACCTATTACCTTGAAACTTGGAAGGCTTTGTGACCTTACCAGGGACCACCTACCCTGCAGTTTTCACCCCACTGTGGCTTAACACATATATGTGACATGAGTTTTGCTTTCAAGAATTTGGGGGGAAGTTCCTCCTGAACCCCTCCATTGTCCTCCTTGAATCTTGGTAGGCTTTGTTTTATCAGCAGAGGCTACTATCTCTGCAAGTTTCATTCAAACCAGAGAAAAAACAACAAAGTTGATATTTCATTGATTCTCCATTATACCCTATGGCCAGATCTCCAAGGCGGCTCCGAAGCTTAGGAGCCACTTTGGCCACATCGAAGCCCAGTTAAGAGCTCCAGATCAGATCGCTGGCATCCGAAGTGGCCAGATCTGAAGCCAGATCGAATAGCTGCCTACTCGCACAGGCCTAATGTATATGACCTGCAATTTCATATACATACATACATATACACACGCACCCCCCTCCCCCAAGAGATATATAGATATATTTTTAATATATGTATAAAATGTCTACTTATAGATGTGATAGTTATACATCATCGGTGGCAGCAATAATTCATCGATTTAAGGATGATCTCTGTGACAGCTCATTGATGGCTTTTGAGGTGACTTATGAGTCCAATCTTTGAGCCAAGGATCTGTCTGCAGAAGTTGGAGGTCATTCCACAAGGGAGAGCAGGCCGTAGACCTAGCTTTCTCTCTTTTTCCTTCCTTTGATCTCTCTTCCCTGCATTGAAGGCAAAATGCTTTATACCAAAAGGGGTAGTTGCTTTGTTGAGGTTTTGGTGCCATAAGAGTTGGTTGGTTCCAACATCTATTTTCTTGAGGTATGACTTCAGTGTGTCCTTGTAGTATTTTCTCTGGCTGCTGCAAGCTCTCAGGCTATTACTAAGCTAGGAAGAGAACATTTGTTTTGGGAGTTGAGATTCAGGCATATGCACACAATGTGTGGTCCAGCAAAGTTAGTGCCTGAGGATCACCAACTCAGTCCTAGTAATGTTGGCTTAAGCAAGGATGCTGGTGATTGTGCAGTGATCTTCTCATTTGATGTGGAGGATTTTCTGGAGGCATTGTTGGTGGTACTTCTCCAGGTTCTTAAGATGACAATGGTAAGTGATCCACATTTCACATCCATAGAGGAGAGTGGAGATGATGACTGCAGTGTCCTGGATCTTGGTGTCTCTCTGGAGATAGCAATGAAGAAAAACAGACCAAAGAAATTTCTCAAAGGAGGTGCCCATGCATGAGAGCCTGTGCTGGATCTACTCATCAATGTTCACTTTCTGAGAGAAGTAGCTACTGAGGTAGGATTCAGTACAGGCCATATGGATGGCAGTTTTAAACCCCTTCCAGAGTTCCTCCATGTTGCTGTCATGCTTCATTTGTGGACAGGGCTGAGTGCTTTCCATGGAGACACCATTGAATATCCTTACACATCTTTGGGTTTTGAGGAGATTTGGTGTTGAGAGTCCTTCACAATGTTTTGGGCTGTTTTTGGTATTTTGGAGCAAGCCAGATGTTTATAATGGATCTGACAAAAGGGTGATCTGTCCAGCAGTCATAGGCTCTTTGCATGGCTCACATGGTACAGATATCTATTCAACCACGGGCTCTAACTATAACATAGCAAATAAAGATATATATGTATCACATATGTAGTATCTAAATCTCTCTCTCTCTCTCTCTCTCTCTCTCTCTCTCTCTCTCTCTCACACACACACACACACACACACAAGTGCTGCCCTCATATTTTACTGCCAAAATACTGATGGCCAACAAAATACAGAAAATCTTCCACATAAATGAATGAATTGCATGCAGACACTAAATACTTTCATGTAGTTCACTTCACTTCAGCTTTCAGTCAGCATTTTACTGCCAAGATGCAGCACTGATATATGCCAGAGAATCAGTATTGATTTTAGTGTAGATACACTGTTGCAGAAGTGCAGTAATACAACTGGGTATCAGACCCATCACAATGCAGGTCCCATTCATGAAACAAATTTGTTTTAAAGTAGAAAACTCAGAATTGCTGTTGGCTGGAGATTTTAAAATAAGTAGAAAATGACAAGTTACCATGTATAATAGACAAAGGTATTAGTTAAATTACTTTCCAACTAAATGCACACCTGACCCAACATGACCCTCTCCACTCCAATAATGTATTTCAGATGTCTTAGATAGTTAAGCTAGTGGTGCCTGCAGGCTGGATCTGGCCTTTGGAGCCAAATGATCTGGCCCATGGGTCACTGGACCAAGCCCACATGCTGTGCATCCTGAATTCATCACAAGGGGTTGGATTGGGGTGCATGAAGCACCCCACTGGACTGCCCCCAATGTCTGGCTCTGCTGCATGTGATATCCATGGTGAATTGGCTGAACCTAGTGCTGCATATGGCAAAAGGAGTCTGGGTTATGGGCTGCATGTGGCACCCTGGACCAACTGCCTTTGCTGCCTAAAGCCCTGGGTTCAGCCTATGAGCATTGAGAAGCACAGGTCCCATGCCAGCCTCACATGCCACGTGTATACTGAGCCCAGGGGCTAAAGTGTGGAAAGGGACAAGCTGAGGGATGAGATAACAAGAGAGAGTCAGAAAGCTTTTGATGAAGAATTCAAATGAATACAAATCAGTAGGGCCTGAACTTCATCCCAGTGTAAGGATTTAGCAGAGGATCTCAGAACCCTTGGAATAATATTCATTAAGCCATGGGAGAAAGGCAAGGTACCAGAGGACTTGAAAAGGGCTAACTGTGTCCGCATTTAAAAGAGACAACAAGAAGGACCCAGGGAAATATAGATTGGTTAGCCTTGCCTCAATACCCAGGAAGTTACTGGAGCATATCCTAAGGAAGTCCATTTGCAAGTACCCGAAGAAGGAAAGGGTGACAACAAGAAGCCAGTTTAGATTTATGAAGAACAGATTGTTTCAAACAAACTTGATCTCCTTTGACAAGCTCATGACTTTGACAGATGAAGGGAATGCTGTGGATATAGTTTTATTGGACTTCAGAAGGGCTTTTGACAAGGTTCTGCATATGGCTGTCTCATAAACAAATTGTAAAAGCATGGGATAGACCAAGTTACTTCAAGTTGAATAGACAATTGGCTCAATTACCACAAGCAGAGGGAAGTTATAAATAGATCCATGTCACAATGGCAGGAGGTTTTGAGTGGACTCCCACAGGGTTCTGTCCTGGGCCCAGTGCTGTTCAACCTTCAATCCTTCTGAACTATGCTCTTGTCTTCCATGGTGTTTGCAGCCCTTCCCAGTTTTGTGTCATCTACAGGCTTGCTCAGGAAGCTTTCTATGCCAGCATCCAAATGTTGAGCAAGTCTGTAGATGAGGACAGGAGGACAGGAGTGCAATTCAGAAGGATCTCAACAGATTGGAAAGCTGGGTTAGAGATAACAGGATAATATTTAATACCGATAAATGCAAGGTGCTATACCTCAAAAAGAATAATTATAAATACAAATACAAAATAGGTAACACCTGGCTGGATGGCAGCACTACGATGAAGGATCAGGGAGCTTGGTTCTTGGCAGATCATAGACTCGATATGAGACTACAGTATGATGCAGCCACACAAAAGGAATATATGGTTTTGGGATGCATCAACAGAAGCATTACATACAAGACATGGGATTGACAGTACCTCTCTACTTGGCATTAGTTAGGCCTCATCTAAAGTACTGTGTGCAGTTTTGGGCTCCACATTTTTTTTAAGGATGTGGGTCCAGAAGCAGTTGACAATAATTAGAGAGGGTTCAGAAGTGGATAGCAATAATAAAGGAAGGCAAATCATACAGGAAAAAGGTTTAGTAAGCTATGCATGTTCAGCTTCTGGAAAAGGTACTTAACAGGGGACATAATATCAATCTCCAAATACTTTAAGGGCTGCTATAAATAGGAGGAAAAACAGTTCTCTCTCACTGCAGAGAGTAGGACATAAACCAATGGTTTGAAATTGGCTCAAAGTAAATTTAGATTAGGTATCAGGAACACTTTCTTCACTGAGGCCGTGGAATGGCCTGCCTATTAAACCTGTGCAAAGTAGCCAGTATTCAATTTGGATTCAGCCAATTCTGGGGACAGTGATTTGGTTTGATGATTTGGATCACTGTCCTGAATCAATACCCAAATTAGATGCAGAAGATTCAGCACTGATTTGGTGTGATTTAGCCATAGACTATAATGGGGAATCACTAAAATACCTATAACTTTGTCTTTTATGTCAGTCAGGTTATAGTGTGTCATAATTTCAATATCTGTATTGAGTCCATGAGTTTTTTATATCCAGCAGATTTATGAAGTGAAGTTTGTAGTCTTGTCTACAAAATAATTTTTATAAATTCAAACAAGTACCGAACCTCTCTAAGCTCATTACCAGAAGCAAACTTCCTACAGCCCAAAATACACTGAATAGATCCAGACCATACCATGACAAGAAATGCAAAACCTACCAACATATCTCAATTACCCCCACAATTCCTACAAACCACAACAGAGCCATCAGCATTCCTGGATCTTACAGCTGCACCTCCAGAAATGTGATTTATCTCATCCAGTGTACCAAATGCCCTGATGTTAAGGAAAGCTACGCATCCCTGCAAGCTGATGTTGGTGACCAGGGTGGATGACTGGAGACCCTCTGGGTTAAAATCCATGGGGAACATGGCACAGGGGACACAACAGTGGGAGTCTACTACAGACCTCCCACCCAAAGTCAAGAGCTTGACCAGGAGTTCACCTGGGAACTGGCTGAGGCCACATGCTCCAGGCCCATGGTTGTCATGGGAGACTTCAATTACCCAGACATCTCATGAGAAGATCACTCAGCAAAATCTGAGCGGTCACAAAGATTCCTGTTGTGCGTGGATGACCTCTACCTGACTCAAGAAGTCTACAGGCCAATGAGAGGTAAAGCTGTTCGACCTGGTACTGGTTACTGGGGATGACCTAATTGGTGACCTAGTAATTGATGGGAAGCTGGGTGACAGTGACCACAAGCTGATCACCTTCACCATCTGCCATAAAGCTGGCAAGTCAGTCAGCAACACTGAAGTCCTTGACTTCAGGAAAGCCAACTTTGACAAGATCAGGAGGCTTGTCAGTGAGGCCCTAAGGGACCATGACCCCAGGGGGAGGGGAGTTCAGGAAGCCTGGTTGCTCCTCAAGGGAGAGATCCTCAACGCACAAGCTAATTGGGGACACAGTCAGGAAGGCCAACCATACCTTGTCGTGCATCCACAGATGCATCTCAAGCAGGTCCAAGGATGTGAACCTCCCCCTCTATGCAACACTGGTCAGGCCACAGCTGGAGTACTGCATCCAGTTCTGGGCATCGCACTTCAGGAGGGATGTGGCCAATATGGAGAAGGTCCAAGGGAGGGCCACCCGCATGATCAGGGGTCAGCAGGGCAGGCCCTATGAGGAAAGGCTGAAGGACCTGAACCTGTTCAGCCTCCAAAAGAGAAGGCTGAGAGGGGATCTAGTGGCAGTCTACAAACTAGTCAAGAGGGACCAGCAGGCATTGGAAGAGTCCCTGTTCTTCTGAGCAATCCTGGGAGTTACAAGAAACATCGGACACAAGCTAGTGGAGAGTAGTTTTAGGCTACATATTAGGAAGTGCTATTTCACTGTCAGGGCAGCTAGGACCTGGAACCAACTTCCAAAAGAAGTGGTGCTGGCTCCTACCTTGGGGCTCTTTAAAAGGAGGATGGATGAACATCTGGCCGGGGTCATGTGACCCCAGTACTCCTTCCTGCCATGGCAGGGGGTCAGACTACATGATCTCCTTAGGTCCCTTCCGACCCTACCAATTACGAAACTATAATACTATTGCATCTAGGAAGAAAGGCAGCAAGAGGGCACAGCAGCCCCCCTGGCTCTCCAGGGATCTAGCAGACCTCCTAAGGCTAAAAAGAAAGTCCTACAAAGGATGGAGGATGGGATTCACCTCCAAGGAGAAATATTCTGCACTGGTCCAATCCTGCAGGGAGCATACCAGGAAAGCCATGGCTGCAACTGAACTCCAACTAGCTTCAAAATTCAAGGACAATAAAACGTCATTTTTCAGATATGTGGGGAGCCGGAGGAAAAGCAAGGGCAACATTGGACTCCTGCTGAACCAGATGGGACAACGGACAACTAACACCCAGGAAAAAGCCAACCTATTAAATGGGTACTTTGCATCGGTCTTTCATCAGTTCCATGGGACACCCATGCCCACTACAGGACAGGGAGGTCCAGGTGAGGGAGATCCCCTGCCCTCCATCAATGCTGACCTTGTGAAGGAACACCTTGAGAGGCTGGATACCTTCAAGTCAGCCGGCCCTGACAATCTACACCCCAGGGTACTCAGGGAGCTGGCAAGCATCATAGCCCAGCCTCTGGCACAGATCTTTGAAAACTCCTGGTGCTCTAGTGTAGTGCCCGAAGGCTGAAAGAAGGCCAATGTGGTGCCTATCTTCAAGAAAGGGAGGAAAGTGGACCCGGCAAACTATAGGCCCATCAGCCTGACTTCTATCCCGGGGAAGATCTTAGAAAAGTTTATTAAAGAGACCATTCTTAGTGAACTGGCCGACACCAACATCCTGAGGGATAGCCAGCATGGGTTTGTTGTGGGTAGGTCTTGCTTGACCAATCTCATTTCCTTCTACAACCAGGTGACCTATCACCTGGACAAGGGAGAGGAGATTGATGTCATATACCTTGACTTCAAAAAAGCCTTCTATGTGGTATCCCATGATCACCTTTTGGGGAAACTGGTCAATTGTGGCCTTGGGTCCACCACGATCTGCTGGCTGGGTAATTGGCTCTGTGATCAGACCCAGAGGGTAGTAATTGATGGAAGTCAATCATCACAGTGCCCTGTGACCAGTGGGGTCCCCTAAGGCTCTGTCCTTGGACACATATTGTTCAACATTTTCATTCATAGATTCATAGATGTTAGGGCCGGAAGGGACCTCAATAGATCATCGAGTCTGACCCCCTGCAAAGGCAGGAAAGAGTGCTGGGTCTAGATGACCCCAGCTAGATGGTTATCTAACCTCCTATTGAAGACCCCCCAGGGTAGGGGAGAGCACCACCTCCCTTGGGAGCCCGTTCCAGACCTTGGCCACTCTAACTGTGAAGACGTTCTTCCTAATGTCCAATCTAACTCTGCTCTCTGCTAGCTTGTGGGCATTATTTCTTGTAAGCCCCAGGGGTGCCTTGGTGAATAAATACTCACCAATTCCCTTCTGTGCCCCCGTGATGAACTTATAGGCAGCCACAACGTCGCCTCTCAACCTTCTCTTGCGGAGGCTGAAAAGGTCCAGTTTCTCTAGTCTCTCCTCGTAGGGCTTGGTCTGCAGGCCATTAACCATACGAGTGGCCCTTCTCTGGACCCTCTCCAGGTTATCCGCATCCCTCTTGAATTGCGGCACCCAGAATTGCACGCAGTACTCCAACTGCGGACTAACCAGTGCCCGATAGAGGGGAAGTATCACCTCCTTGGACCTATTCATCATGCATCTGCTGATGCACGATAAAGTGCCATTGGCTTTTCTGATGGCTTCTTCACACTGCCGACTCATGTTCATCTTGGAGTCCACTAGGACTCCAAGATCCCTTTCCACTTCCATGCCACCCAGCAGGTCATTCCCTAGGCTGTAGGTGTGCTGGACATTTTTCTTCCCTAGGTGCAGCACTTTGCATTTCTCCTTGTTGAACTGCATCCTGTTGTTTTCTGCCCACTTGTCTAACCTGTCCAGGTCTGCTTGCAGCTGTTCCCTGCCCTCTGGTGTGTCCACTTCTCCCCATAGCTTTGTGTCATCTGCAAACTTGGACAGAGTACATTTCACTCCCTCATTAATGATGTGGACATTGGAGTCAGAAGCGGGTTGGCCAAGTTCGCTGATGACACCAAACTTTGGGGCAAAGCATCCACACCAGAAGACAGGAGGACGATCCAGGCTGACCTGGACAGGCTCAGCAAATGGGCAGATGAGAACCTGATGGTGTTTAACACTGACAAATGCAAGGTTCTCCACCTTGGGAGGAAAAACCTGCAACATCCTTATAGGTTCGGCAGTGCTACACTGGCTAGCACTATGGAAGAAAGAGACGTGGGGGTCATCATTGACCACAAGATGAACATGAGCCTGCAACGTGATGATGCAACTAGTAAAGTGACCAAAATGCTGGCTTGCATCCATAGATGCTTCTCAAGCAAATCCCGGGACATCATTCTCCTCTTGTACTCGGCCTTGGTGAGTCCGCAGCTGCAGTACTGCATCCAGTTTTGGGCTCCACAATTCAAAAGGATGTGGAGAAGCTTGAGCGAGTCCAGAGAAGAGCTACACACATGATCAGAGGTCAGGAAAACAGACCTTACAATGACAGGCTGAGAGCCATGGGGCTCTTTAGCCTGGAAAAGTGCAGGCTCAGGGGTGATCTGATGGCCACCTATACGTTTATCAGGGGTGACCACCACTATCTGGGGGAACATTTGTTCACCAGAGCACCCCAAGGGATGATGAGATTGAATGGTTATAAACCACTGCAAGACCATTTCAGGCTGGATATAAGTAAGAATTTCTTTACTGTCTGAGCCCCCAAGGTCTGGAACAGCCTGCCATCAGAGGTGGTTCAAGCACTTACATTGAACACCTTCAGGAGTAAATTGGATGCTTATCTTGCTGGGATCCTATTCTGACTTCCTGCCTTTCAGGCAGGAGGCTGGACTCGATGATCTTCCAAGGTCCCTTCCAGCCCTAATGTCTATGAAATCTATGAAACAGCAACTGCACACCAGAATGAATGCACACTGGACATCTATTAAAGACAAGGATACCCAATTACCATTGGGGCACATTTCTCACAAGAAAACCACTCTCTCTCCAATGTCTGAGTCCTGATCTTCAAAGGGAATTTACAATCCCAGTTGCTACTTGGGTCAAAGAGGGAATCCCCCTTTCCCCTCCCCATCCTGCTTCTACATTTCAGGGTTTTGGAAGAGTTATTTGTTTTTTTTTAAGCCTTCCTCAGAAGCATAGAATGAAACCAAGGCTGGAGATTTTGACTAGGGTGTCAAATCAGCTATGTTCCAACTGTATATATGTTTCCAGTTACAAACCTCAAGCCATTTGGAAATGACAATAGATGATCAGACTGCAGACAACTCCTTTTTTTTTTCTCTCCCCCCGCCCCCCCTTTTTTTTTTTTAAGAACCAACTTGTGTTAATCATTTTAGTCTCTTTGGTCCAATTTCAATTAAGGTCTAAAGGTTAAAGTTTAACTAACCCAATGAGCCATCCATCCCCTAGATAACATCTAGTGTAACTCTGTACTTCTCAATTAAATAATTGCACTGTGGGCCTCTTGGATGGAGTGAATTTATTGTTATAACATGACTCATACTGCAGAGTCTATTTAAAAGAAAAGTTATTAAAGGAACAATTATGCTAGAAGAATCAGGTTTCTTCATCAAATCAAATATGCATTAATGCAGTGAATCCCACTTAACAACCAATGAATAGGGAGAAAAAATAAGCACAATGAATTCATGTAGCTCATTTGGGGATGCAGGTTTCTTTTTCCCCCTGTGTCTCTGGTCTCAAACTGAGAGCTTCTGAAGTGAATACATCTTCATAAAGTCAGTGAAATTGATCTACTATATCAGTTTTGACTGAAACTTTTTAGGATTCTTCTAAACTTAAAACAGAGAAAAAACCTGCCAAAATTGCCAAAGTTCAGAGGTTTCAACCCAAACTCACCATTTACCTGACAACCAACCAAAGCATGATTTACACTTGTTTAAGACTCAGCCTCAGCCTGAAGCACAAGACTGCTGAAAGAAAATGCAGTGAGCATGTTGATGAACATAGACTGAATATCAGGTAGAGGTCATTAATCGTGTTAGTTAAGATGCAAATCTGCCCTGTCTTCTGTCTGACTTCCAAGTAAATCAGAAGCCTCAGCTCACTTCATCAGATGCATTTATTTAGTATATGTGGTTTCAGCATATTGTTTCAGCCATCTTAAGGTGATGTCAACACCAGTGTGAAGAGCTCTAAGGCCACCAGGTAGCATAGTAAATGGACATGAGTCAACAATGTGAGACATGGTTAAAACTTGTCCACAAGGGCATTTGTTGTCATTGTTAAGGTCCCAAAGTGACACTGTCCAATTCAAAAATAGTTGAGCCCAAGAAGTGCCCAATAATGGCATGGCCAGTTAAATGTTGTTTGACTGTAGGGTCAGAGATAATAGAATTGATTGGTCCTTCACCAGATATGTGTGAGTGAATAATTAAGTGAGCTCAGACACCATTAGCCTATGCCAAGGGTTGTCAACTGGGGTACGTATACCTTTGGGGGTACTTGAACTGCTCCTAGGGTGTACACAGGGGTGGGCGGGGACAGAGCGCCACCACCTGCCAGGAGCAGGGCCGGGGTGGGGTGAGGGCAGCAGCGACACTCTGTGGGGTGCTGAAGCTCGCATATGATAACCATTGCTGCCCAGTGAGGTTCCCTGCCCTGCAGAGGGATTCCACTGCCCTCATTCTACCCCAGTAAGTTTCCCTACCCCACCCCTGCTCCTGAGAGGTGGCAGCGCTCCATCCCTGCCTGCCTGTGTGCCATCCCCACCTCCCCACTCAGTGTCTGTCTGTTGGGGGTACTTATACTAAAAAAAGTTGAAAACCCCTGGCCTATGCTATATATTTCTGATTTAGTTAGTCTGTAAGGTGCAAATCTATCCTGCCTTCTGCCTAAATATCAGGTACCATTGTGAACACTAGGGCTGTGCAAAACATCACCATTTCATTTTGACTCCCATTTTACCATTTCAAAGGGACAGTGTTTTGTTTTGATATTTTGAAGCACTATTCTGTTTCATTTCATGTAAACCATGTCACTGTTTCAATGCATTTCGATGTTTCGCCCATAGGCTATAATGAGGAATCACAAAAATGCCTATAACTTTGTCACTTCTTGTCTGATTTGAATGAAAACAGCATGTATGGTAGCCCCTTCTGAGGCCACAAAGCCCATCAAGTTTCAAGGAGATAGGTGCAGGAATTTCTGGGAAACTGCACCTCAAGCTGATAACAAGCAAAACTCATGACGTGTGACTGTGTGGGTTAAGGCGCACCCTCACTGGTACTGGGGCCTCTACATGACATGGTAGTGTGCCCCAATGAGGTCTCCTCCTACCCTACAGCCTCAACCCAGTCCACCACTTTAAATAACCACAGGTAAGTAAGCAGCACAGTAGCACTAGCATGTCAGGCAGCCAAACTGTCACAGACCAGAGCCTTTCTTTTCTTTCCTGCAGGAGTTTCTTCTCCAGCAGTTGCCACAGAACTCTCCCTGCCAGCTTCAGCCTGGGACTTAGATGTGCCCAGGGCCCTGCCTCCTTCCGGTCAGCTGAATGGGCTAGGGGCTAGGGATGTAGGTTGTAGCCATGTTGGTCTAAGGTAATAGCACTGGCAGACAAGGTTCTTTGGGTCAATCTGGTATCTTTTAGTAGACTAACTGAATAGCTGGAGAAATATATCTTTGCAAGGATGATTGAAAAACCCTTCATCAGGCTGAGGAAGCACCTGCAGTTGGTGTGTGTGCTGTTCCTGGATGGAAGGAATAGTTAAGAATCCAGAGACTGTCATGCATGCAGGCAAGAAAGCCAGTCAATAAAAATGAAAATGCAGGCATCGTGGGGTGAAGGACAGGCTGGGGTGCGGTAGAGGAGGTGGATGGAGCAGGACAGGAGGGCAGGGTAAAGTGGAGAGGTACCTGGGGAGTCAGATGTCCAGCAGGTTGCAATGTGTCAGAATTCTAATGTCTATGTTGATTTCATGAGTTTCTGTACCTAGGAGGCTGATGAAATGCAGTTCATGGGCTCATCTGTGAAAAGTGGTTTGTACATCAAACAAGCACTGAACCTCACTAGCCTCATCACCAGAAGCCAACTTCTTACAGCTCAAAACACACCAAATGGATCCAGGCCATGCCATGACAAGACATGCAAAACCTGCCAACAATATCACCAGTATGGAAATATCTTTACAATACATATCTCCATCAGGAGATGGAAATTACACAGGAGACACAAAGCAACAACTGCACACCAGAATGAGTGCACACCACAAACTTATCAAAGACAAGAATACCCAACTACCTGTCTCCAATCTCTCAGGCCTGAGCCTCAAAGGGAATTTATAAATCACTTTTCACAGACGAGCCTATGAACTGCACTTTATCAACCTCTTAGGTAGTAGGTACAGAAACTCATGGACTCAATATAGACATTGGAGTTCTGACACACTACAACCTGCTGGACATGTGACTCCCCAGGTACCTCTTCACTTTTACCTGCACTGCTATATCCCCCTTCCCTCCCCACCCTAGCCTGTCCCTCACCCCCAGACACTTCCATTTCCATTTCCATTTTCACTGACTGGCTTTCTTGCCTGCACTGCATTCCAGGCCACCCTCTATCTTATTTACTGTTTCTTCCATCCAGGAACAGCGCACATGCACACATGCGCGCACACACACACACACCAACTGCAGGTGCTTCCTCAGCCTGACTAAGGGTTTTTCAACACAAAGGCTGGCATCCCAGGCAGCTAAGCTGAGCTCACTTGGAGCCTCACAACTCCACTGCTTGTCAAAGATGTAACAAGTCTGGGCTTTCCTCAGCCAGGACTCTGCATGTGTGTAGTGGCTGGAGATTATGGTGCCTCTTACCTGCCTTTCACCAGGGAGATCCTTGTTCCTGGCATTTCCTGGGGCTTCCATGCCACCAGCAGTTCCACTAGGCCTCCTGACCCTGGCAGGGTGCAGTTTTAGTGGTCATGCCCAGGACCTGGGGTCTCCTCCTTCCCCACAGCCCCTGTCCATACCTCCAAGTTCATCCTCTGTCAAGGAAGCTCAGCAGGGACATGTTCTTCCCCTTCTGGCTGGTGATGCAATGAATGACCCCTCCAGCTCTGGGAGCAGGGCATAAAATGATTTTTTTTTTTTAATGAAAATAAGAAGTAGGTACAGACGAAGTGAGGAGGGTGGAGTTCACTCTGTCTGCACCTAGAGCTTAGGGAATCCCAGCAGCAGGAGGCTCACCATGAGGAACACCAGCTCCTCCACCAAACCAGGATTCAAGGAGGTACAGTAGGGTGTAACTACATCCCCAGCAGTGCTGAATGCCCTCTCACTCAGGAACACTGGTCGGTGGACAGGACAGGTGTTCCTGGGCAACTGTAGCCAGATCCAACCACATCTGACTGAAGATCACCCAGTAGACCAAGTGGTCTCAAAGCAGGCACTCCTTGTCCTCGGCGAGATAGGCAGCCACCAACAACTGACCACTACCTGCCTGATGGTGGGGTCTGGTGCCTCTGGACCCCACCATGGAAGCCATGCCCTTAGACCACATTGGCAGTGCCTATGGTAGGGGAGGAGACTAGATGGTGGATGGTGTGCTGGTATGGGACAGTGGCTCCCTCTGTTCCACATCCTCCCACCTCCATCCTTCTGCCTCCCTGACTCTGTTCACCAGCACCTCCATTCAGTGATCTAGGGTTTGGCTGCTGCATACACTCCCCTTCACCCTTGGGTCACACATAGCAGCTAGCACATGGACCATACTGGACCACAAGGGATCAAGCCATTTCCTAATGACCTCCTTCAGCTGCCTCACCAGTGCCTGCATGTCTGGTGATAGCAGCTTGCTCCAGCCAGGAACACTGATCCCATGGAACTTCTCCATTTGGCTCTGAAGTTCCTCACTACAGGGATCACTTGACTAAGGAGAGCATCACCAGTGCAAAGATTCTTGGTGGCCACAAGGAAGGGCTTGAGGACCAGCAAGATCTGGGAGGGCTTGGTCCTTGGACTGATACTCTTTATTGTCTTCATCAGTGACTTGGACGAGGAAGTGAAATGTACTCTGTCCAAGTTTGCAGATGACACAAAGCTATGGGGAGATGTGGACATGCCGGAGGGCAGGGAACAGCTGCAAGCAGACCTGGACAGGTTGGACAAGTGGGCAGAAAACAACAGAATGCAGTTCAACAAGGAGAAATGCAAAGTGCTGCACCTAGGGAGGAAAAATGTCCGGCACACCTACAGCCTAGGGAATGACCTGCTGGGTGGCATGGAAGTGGAAAGGGATCTTGGAGTCCTAGTGGACTCCAAGATGAACATGAGTCAGCAGTGTGACGAAGCCATCAGAAAAGCCAATGGCACTTTATCATGCATCAGCAGATGCATGGCGAATAGATCCAAGGAGGTGATACTTCCCCTCTATCGGGCACTGGTCAGACCGCAGTTGGAGTATTGTGTGCAATTCTGGGCACTGCAATTCAAGAGGGAAGCGGATAACCTGGAAAGGGTCCAGAGAAGGGCCACTCGTATGGTTAAGGGCCTGCAGACCAAGCCCTACGAGGAGAGACTAGAGAAACTGGACCTTTTCAGCCTCCGCAAGAGAAGGTTGAGAGGCGACGTTGTGGCTGCCTATAAGTTCATCACGGGGGCACAGAAGGGAATTGGTGAGTATTTATTCACCAAGGCGCCCCCAGGGCTTACAAGAAATAATGGCCACAAGTTAGCAGAGAGTAGATTTAGATTGGACATTAGGAAGAACTTCACAGTTAAAGTGGCCAAGGTCTGGAACGGGCTCCCAAGGGAGGTGGTGCTCTCCCCTACCCTGGGGGTCTTCAAGAGGAGGTTAGATGAGCATCTAGCTGGGGTCATCTAGACCCATCACTCTTTCCTGCCTATGCAGGGGGTCAGACTCGATGATCTATGGAGGTCCCTTCCGACCCTAACATCTATGAATCTATGAAAATCTATGAAAGAACACACAAATTTTCCAGCACACCAAGGCAAGGACATTATGAAACACACCATGAAGAATGCTGGAAAGGCAGCTGACAAGCCTTCAGTGAGGGGATATGAGGGGATAGAGGAAGAGCTGTAAAATCCCTTCCCCGCTTCACTTGCAAAATGAGACACAGCCTCTTTCCTACAACAAGCAGGCATGAGGCTTCCATTCCTACAGGCAGCATGGAGAGGGGCAAAGAACTCATTGAGGAGTTCAGCCTTGTCCCCCCTGTCCGTCACCAATTGTTTCTGCCCATTTAGCAGGGGTCCTATTCCTCCCTGGGCCTTCCTTTTACTCCCTATATATCTAAAAAACAATTTCTTGTTGTCTTTTACTTGGGATGCCATCCTCAGCTCCATGGTAGCTTTGGCCCGTCTAACTGCCTCCCTACATGCACGAGCAGAGGAGGTATATTTGTCTTTGGTGATTTCTCCCTGTTTCCACTTTTTATGTGCTCCCCTTTTGGCCCTTAGGCTGCCCTGGATTTCTCTGGTCAGCCAAGGAAGCCTCCTGGCCCCTTTCCCTCTTTTCCCTCGCATCGGGATCGTCTTGCTTTGTGCCCAAAGGATCATTTCCTTAAGGCACAGCTACCCTTCTTGGGCTCCCATCACTTCAAAACTGCTACTCTGCAGTGCGTCTTTGACTAATCATCTGAGTTCATTAAAATCAGCTTTCCTAAGGTCTAGCACTTTCACCCTACTAGTTACCTTAGTCACTCGACATTTTATAAAGAATTCTATTATCAGGTGATCACTGTCCCCCAGATGGCTATCGATCTGTAGGTCCCCTACCATGTTATCCCCCGTTGCCAATACCAGATCCAGTATGACATTCCCCCTAGTGGGACCATGTACCTCCTGTGTTAGGTGGAGGTCCTGTACACAGGTTAGAAACCTGCGTGAACGGTGAGACTTTGCTGTCTGCGTCCTCCAGCAGATGTCTGGGTAGTTTAGGTCCCCCATGACTACCACCTCTAGCTTTTATGGTCTCCGAGAGCTGCGTCAGGAGCCCCAAATCTATTTCTTCCCCTTGGTGTGGGGGTCTGTAGCAGACCGCTACCACCAAATCCCTTTCTCCTTGCCCCCCATGTAGCCTAACCCACAATCCTTCTACTTTCTCGTCCTTTGATTCATTCTTGATGAGGGTTGATGTATATTGCTCATTGACATAGAGTGAAACCCCTCCCCCTTTTTTCCCCACCCTGTCCTTCTGTACAATCTGTAACCCTCAATTTGTACTGCCCAGTCGTGGGACAAATCCCACCAGGTTTCCGTTAGCCCTACTAAGTCATAGGTGTTTTGTGCAAGCAGGAGCACTAGTTCATCCTGCTTGTTCTCCATGCTCCTAGCATTAGTATATAGGCACTTGAGCCCTGTGACTGGTGCTTTTGCTGCCCCCCCGCTCCGAATCCCAAGGGACCCCTTATTTCTTACCTTCTCGTTGCTTACCTGTGCTGTAGTGCTGGCCGCCCCATGGCTTGAAGGTTCCCAATGTTCTCCTTCTTCAGGCTGGACTGGCCTTGTGGGTTCCACATGGTTTGGTGGTCCACAACTTCCCCCGCCCTCATCTTCCCCTCCCCCTGACGAGCCTAGTTTAAAGCCCGCCGGAGGAGATCCGCCAACCTAGAAGAAAACACACGCTTATCTTTGGGGGACAGGTAAAGCCCATCCCAACTGAGCATGTCCCTCGTCATAATGTGCGGGTCATTGTCCAGGAAGCCGAAGCCTGCCTCGAGACACCACTGCCGAAGCCGCCAGTTGGTCTCTCTGATGCTGTTCTCATGCCGTCTTCCGCGTCTGTTCACTGGTAGGATGGACATTCTTCTGTAATGTAATCTGATTTATGTGATATACATAGATAATTGTATATGTATGTATATATATTTATGCATTATGTAATAAATAAAATATATAAATGTATGTAGTATGTGTTCCTGAATAAATTCTATATTATAATATGCAATATATGCTTGCTTCCCTGCATAGGGTGATACTTTTCTGCAGGAAAAGAATCAAAATATACTAACACAAACAAAAAGAGTATTTTGGGGGAAGAATAAATTGAAAGGAATGAATGAATATAATAATAAAATAAAAGGGTATATAGAAAGCAGAAAGTATTGAATCCCACTTGCTAGGAGCAGGCTAGCAAGTAGGAAATGATAGCCTTTGTCTGACACTGCTGAGCTGCTGGAAGATACAGCTCACTAATTAACACCAAGGCAGAAAGCAGCTCAGTTCAAACAATGCTGCTTTGTATGCTGGTTTTCCACCCGTCCCCCAGAGTACTGGGACCTCAGGGAAGGATCACAGTTGCTGGCCAGCTACACAGTCAATATCAGAGCAGTCCTTCTCCCTTCTTCCCCCTCTCTCTCGTTACTTTCTGGTTCCCTGCAGGCAAGCCCAGCTTCAGCTTCACAACTTGAAATGTTTTGAAACTTTCAAAATGTTTTGACTCCTCTTGTTTCATTTCGAGGCTGTTTTGGAGCCTTTTGTTTTGTTTTGATTTCACTGTTTCAAGCTCAAAATAGGACAAAACAGAATCAAACCAAAACACCTGGCAAAATTTCACCCAGCCCTGTGGACACTGAGTAATTTTGAGCTATTAATGAGCTATAAAATGAATAACAATGTTTGTGTCCTCCATTGGAGGGTGGAGGAAAAAAGTTCATGTTTGTGGGTATATGAAACTTAACCCTTTAATATTTGTACTAAGGACTGTCTGCAGGTTTCTTGAATTTGGCTAAACTCAGAGAGTAAACATAGAAAATAATTCTATGGAATGACCACTTATTTACGTTATATTGATCCCTGACTTTGAGTTGATCAGCAGGAGGCTGAGATTATTTTTTATTGCTTAGCATTATTTCTCTGCATGAAGAAGCCATTAAATGATTGCACAGGACTGGATGCATTTTCTGGGTTTTCTTTTTTTTTTTTTTTTTTAAGATATAGAATGTATGGCAACTAGTGGGTTTTAACTGTGGCTGTTGTTGGTGAAGAACTGGTGTTCTCTGTCTGCACCCCTAAACTCTGTAATTTTGTCACAAATGTAATAAAGATCTGCTTCAATGAAAGCAGTTTCAAGTGCGAGGCACTTCACTGCCCATGCCCAAGCAGCCATTTGTCCATTTCTGAATGGCAAATAGACTAAGTTTATTTGAATTCTTTTTGATGAGCATGATCTCTGTCCTTTCCCCTAACAATTGGGAAGGAGAGATAATGGTATTTCTCCCTCATTCAGTTTCAGTTCTCCCATTTCTGTATGTGAAATTGCTATGCAGGCCCTGGGCATTGGGTCTGAGCTCTGATCTGTCTTTTGCATGAATGTTTGAAGTCAGTGCTCTCTATCTAGTGAGCTTTCCTCAAGGTTAGGAGGAGAACCTATTTTCAGGAACTAGCCATTCAGATGTCATTCTCCCTATTCCAGATCATCTGTTGTAAAGCTTTGGTTTTGTATTTGGGGCTAGTGTAGAGGAAGGAGAAGAGAAATGTGGCTGCAGAGCCTGAGAAGCCTTTAACATCCCAGGGGTCTCCAGCTGCTATTTGACTCCATGTCCCTGGTCACAGTCTTTTCCTCTGGTTGCTGTACAGGAGGGAGGAGAAAATTGTGTTTTCACAGTTTTTAACTGCATTTACCAGTGTGCAAAATCCTTTTGTGTGCACCTCTTTCAAGAACTGAATTTTACTACAGCCAGGACAATTTAAGTCATGGCTAGAATTAGAGACACCTCCTTTCATTATCAGATTGGAAAGGGAGCGGGATGACTCATCTCTTTGCAAGAGTGCTCAGTCTGTGTAGGGACTATTATTAGTGCAGCTATGTAGATCTTTCCCTTCAGAAGAGTTGGATTGGATCCTCAGCCAAAAATCAAGACTTTTTCTGTTGAGAAATACCATCAAAATATTACTCAGACATACATGGGCCTGAATGGAAACTGCAGTGTTTCCACTGTTTAAGAAGAACTAAAGAGTCTAGAAATCACCTGAGAGACAAAAGGATTAATGATAATAACAGTAATAAAAGAAAAGGTCACTGAAGAAAGGTAACAGTAAAGAGAAAACAAGAACACCTTTAATTTCAAAAAAGTTCAAACATGTATATAGCTTGATGGTCGTTGATAAAGCAATTCACTTTTAAACCAGCCAGATAGTTCTGGTAAATATATCTATCCATCAGCATTTGAAAAAATAAATAAAGAAAGAAGAGTCCAACTAAATTTCCTTCAGAAATCACCTTGAAATCACCTTTTTCTGTTTGAGACTTTCACATCAGGGAAAAATGGATAGGATATTTCATGCAAGTAACATTACATAAAGAAATATATGCATATGCATACATTGCCATGAAAGCTAGGGAAACAAAAGGCTGGTGTGTAATTACAGGCTGCTAAGACTGAAGTCCTGCTGGCTACAAAATTAATTCCTTCCCTAGTTCATCAAGTCTTGAAAGTGACTGTGCCAAGAGGAACTTTTACTGACATCCAGTCCTAATGTTCTCCAGTAGATACTAAGTGAGCAGATTTGTTGCTTTGGCCACACATTTTGTAATGCTATTCTGAGCCTAACCAGGGAATGTCACTCCCTGAGGTCTAGAATAAGGAGAAAATTAGATTTTTGACATTGTGCTCATAGGAGATAAGCACATAGGGGTTTTTGTTTGTTTGTTCCGTTTTAATAAAATTTGGCGCAAATATGCATGGATTTATACTGATGCCTCAACAGACAGAAATTCTTTGTTTATCTGCAAAACATATAAACAATGATAGATTCACATAGGCAGGAATTTACATTTGAAGTCAGTGGTCAAATTACTTAGTGCTGGAGTAGGGAACATTTTTGCCCAGAGTGCTGAAAAAACTGTAATATCTACCTTGTAAAGTGCTGGAGTGGCAGAAAAACAAAACCAGGTCGGGGGTACATGGCAGGATGCACTGCATAAAAATGTTGTTAATAATCATAAATTTTATTTTTGTTTTCTAAGCAGTAAATAAATGCCAGGTTTTCTAAAAATTCTAAACTTGGTGACAATAAATAAAATGTCATATACTACCTTTGTTGTGTAGTATTCTTTTTTAAAGTGAAAGAGAAGGAAGAAACTATGAGGAGCATCTGTCCCTCCCCCCCCCCCCCTTTCTGCAATGTAGATGTGTGAGTGAGTGGCATGGGCACTGGGCCCACAAGGCAGTGGCAGCAGCAGCAGCAGCTGGTGTCCCTTCCCCACCACCCAACAATGCAGAAAGATGGTTGGGTACAGAGGTGGTGCCAGGGGAAGCTTGCTATGAGGTGTGGTGTCTGGTCTCAGGCCCAACCCCAAACCCAGGCCCAGCCCTGGCCAGCAGCACAATGCAAGCTGCTTGGACCCCTACCAGCAGCCTTGGTAGAAACTGGGGGGGAGAGGGGAATGCCCCCCCTCCCAAGAGTTGCACATGGTTAGGGACAGGGGTGGCACAAGCCTCTTCCTGGTGGGACTATGCTGTGAGTGGGAGTGGAGTGGACTCAGCCACGCAGGGAGGACCCTGGGGGGGGCGGTGGGGGGGCAGCACTGGGAGGGGTCGCTAAAGCCCCCCAAGCATCATCTCTGATTAGGGACCTACCAAATTAATGGAGGGAGGGAATGGGCTGTGCAGTGACGCCTTTAATCTTGAAAGTTTCCTTGTGCACCCCTCAACCATTGATTGGTGGAGGGGCCCCACTGCTCACTGCTTACTCCTAATCCACAGGGAGGCAAAAATCATTTTAAATATGGTGCCATATTTGCTTTTCACTGCCAATTGACCCAGGGGCCCTGGCAGCCTCACTGTGTGTTGCTGTCTGTCCATGAGGCAAAAACAACATCATATTTAAAATAATGGTTTTTGCCTCCCTGCTGATCAAAAGTGAGCATCGAGCAGTGGGGTGAGGGATGTGTGGGGGAACCTGCAAAATTGGTGGGAGTGGGGTGTGTGGCGGCCTCTTGCATTTTGCAGGTTCCCCAAAGGGGCAAGGTCAGCTGAACCACAGACATGGGAGAAGGGTCAGCAGAAGACAGGCAGCATCCCTGCATCCCTGCTGGGTTCTCCTCACCCCACCACTTGTGCTTGCCACAGCATTGGGAGCTGTCGCTGCTCCAGAGAGCTCAGAGCAGCAACTTCAATAAGTAAAAAAAAAATACTTTCCTTGGCACACCTGGTGTGCCAAGGAAAATGTCTCCATGTGCTGCTAATTGGCATGTGTGCTGGGAGTTGCCTATCCCTGACTTAGTGTTTCTCAGTCTGGTTCCTAAGTGTCCATAGAGCAACAGAGGAATCTACATAAAAGGTCATATAAATAGCATTAAGTGTTCTGAAGTTAGGCACCTAAAATCAGTAGCTGCTTTTAAGGCTTGGACTACATCTATTCCTCTGTCTCGAGTACACAGAAATAGACTCATAGTCCATCTAGTTTAATAGCACACCTCCAATCATGATCAGTGCCAAATACTTCAGAGCAAAGTGCAGGAAAACAGGCAGCCAGAGGTTGTTGAATAATCTGTTCATAGGGAAAGCTTCTTCCTAACCTCAGTCAGGTAGTTGGCTTGTCCCAGAGCAAGAATAATTTATGTCGCTTTCAAATTTGTTGTTGTTGTTGTTTTGGAGCTTTACTTTTGTTACTGTGATGTTATTCCTAACTATATGTGGTCTTAATGATAACTAATGGCAATGAGCTTCCTAACCTAATTGTATGTCATGTCAAAAAGTATTTCCTACAATCAGTTTTAAATTACTGCCTTTTAATTTCATCAAATATTCATGTGTTCTGGGAAGTGATAAATAGAAAATCTTTTCTACCTCACTTGCTACTTTTTTAATAAATTTCTAAACATGCGCTACAAAATTATCTCCTCTCTAACAAACTATTCTAATATTTTCACTCTCTCTTCATACTGAATTATCTCCATGCCTAAAATTGTTCTTACAACCAGACCCAAGTATAGTCATATTTTAGGATGTCTAAATAAATAATAACAATCACTTTGTCCTTATTCATTGTTTTATTGAAATCTTCAAACAATTCTAATAGGTTGTTAGACAGAGATGACTTTCCTCTGTAGAAACTGTGCAGGTGAGTCCCTATCATGTTGTCATTATCAAGGTATTTTGTAAGATTTTTAAGATTTTATTTCAAATCATAATTTCAATTACATGCCTGTACCCAAAGGTGTCTTGCCAAGATCAGTTCCTTGCATAATCTAGACATAGTATTTTCTTTCCTCCAGTCATTGTATACACCACCTTTTAAATGAGGCATTGTGCCATTTTTTAAACCTATTCAGATAAATCATTATTAAACTCTCTCAGACCTCTTCAGTGTGTTGTATCTGCTTCTGGCGATTTGACTCTTCTTAAGTTAAATTTAGTGCCTTTTCTTTTCAAATCAGAATCTAATTAGAATTTTATTACCTGAAAAAGTATGGAATAAATATTTTCCCAACATCTTCTGTAGTAAAACTGTGGCAGAGACCTTAATTACCTTTCCTGGAATGTTCTTTTCCAGCCACAAGCGAGTGTTCACTTCTACTGGTGGAAATTTAAGGAGCATTTCCCCATCTTTCAACTCCTCCTTGTCTCTGGGAAGAGTCAAGTGGCAGGGAATTGTACTCTTGTTCCTTCCTTACTGAAGAAGGAAGATCTTTCTGCCACTGGAGGCATTTTTTCCTGCAGGAGAAACTCAGTGAATACTTGTACGCTCATGGTTTCTATTTGGAAAACAGTGATTCTCCCTGCAGAAATGTAATACATGTACTTAGCTTTTGTTAACTGATCTTCTCCCTGATGTGCCAGAGATGCTGTTTCTGTACTGATGACAATAAAGTTCAGTGTCCTGCTTTCAGAAGGGCCAAGTAATAGATACTTTATGACTATCATGCCAGCAGGGAGAAGGACAGATAGACGGACAGTTCTGGAAATAAGGAAAAAAAAAGCTTTATAGTGTTCTCAAAACAAATCTATTCAGAAATGTATAGTTGACCACTTGCTAGTGACCAAGATGTTTGCTTCTATCTATTTGCCATACAGATGACAATGAGCTACCTCCAAACAGACACTTAGTAACTGTATAAATTAATAATTTGTCACAAAGCCATCCATTTTTTATACAGTCTATCCAGACCTACTTATAATTAGACTCAAAAACCTCTTGCAGTGAAGGACTCCAAAAGGTGTTCAGTGAATTGTGTGTCCATTTTAAAAAGAATAGCTGAAGATACTGTCATTTAATCCAAGTATGTTCCTTAAGTGATGTTTTCATAATATTCTTGCCTATGAAAGTTGCCTATAGCAAGCATCTGTACATTCCCTTGCTAATCCACTTCAGATTGGTCCCTTGTACTCCATGTTCTAGTACCATGTTCATGCATGCAAAGTTGATCTTTTTTTTTTCTTTTAATAAATCACACTTAAAAAAAATCCTCTTCCCTTAAGCAGTGTGTAAAAAATTCATAGACAAAATGAGACTGACTGGTTATTTTTTCATGATCTGGGGCCCTAAGTATATTATGGAACATCAAAGTATTTCTAAAGCCCTTAAATATTGCATTAATACAATATATATATTTAAAGTCCGTTAGATATTTTTTAACAACATGAATCTGTTGATATTCAGCCAAAAGAACAAAATATTTCCCTCATGGGGGGTGGGGGGGGAATGGGGAGGAAGAGAGACTGTGCGAGTGGTTATGAAGGGACAGTTATATTTCTGAGGGCATAAAAATACAGCCATGTCATGAGATAAATATTATTTTGAATGTATTTATATAGTCTGGAATTTGTAAAGGAGCTAAAGGAAATGAAGCATCCAACTTCCCCTGGATTTGGGTACCACATTCCATTAGGCTCCTTTGAAAATCATGGATGTTTATGCCTTTACATTCAATATGTATAAATTTTGACAAAGTGATATAAACACTTCTAAGGACTCATTTACTTAAAGCCTATTTTGAGATGAGAGGAAGGAACAACAGTGCAACTGTTAGGTGAGAAGAATGTATAGGTACATATGAAACCTGAGCACTTCAGTGTTTAATGTACTAATCATATAACGCATATCACAAAACCAGTAGGAGGTAGAACAATTCTATCATTCTTATTTTACAGGGAAAAGATATAAGGTACAGATATACTAAGCCCCAGAACCTCAGAAGTACTTAACTTCCACTGATTTCAGTGTTTTTGCATAAATTCAAAGTTAATACAGTGTAGGTGTAAATCTCCTAAATCAGAATGGTAGCAATTTACTTCCTGAGGTATGCATATTTGTACAATGAACAAAACACCACTTATTTATTTCAGTGGGAGTTACATTTCTGAAGATTTTTGCTTGTGAAGCTCTATCCCCAAGATTGTCATGTAAGATCTCTTGCAGAGCAAGGCTTCTGAATTCCTAGCTAGTGTCCTACTAAACACTGGACCAGCCTTTGTTTCTCATAGTAAGGATGTAGCCTAATAAAGCCATAAAGGATTTTGAGTCATAATTACTGAAAATGGAATTTGAACATAATATACATGCTACTGCCTATGTTCACTCACTGAAGACAGCAGGGCTCGAGTTAAAGTTGCCAAGACCCAAAATATAGAACACTTTACTGACTTCTTGGATTTTGGATAGATAGTGAGCGCAGACTACCTCTAGTCATTCAGTCAACAAAACAAAATACCATCTGACTTCTTTAAAGTGTCTCTACAAACACCTCAGCATCTTCAGCAGCCTTGCTTGTTACTGACCCAGACCATAGAAGCATTTCTTGCTTTCTCTTGTGCTGCTCATTAGTCCTCCATGTTATTTTGTGCTCCTCAAAGCCATTTTTTCTCTGACATCTGTTCTAGTCTGTATATCTTCCTATGAGTGATTCCTCACACATCCTCTTCCAAACTGTGTCAAATCCCGAATTTTATTTCTCTACATCTTCAATTCCTGGCCCTCTTCTTTTCCCTTGCCTCTATCTGCTATCATTTTCAGAGGCACATTTCGTTTTCATAATAAGAACTCACCTAGCTCTGATCTCTCTTACTTCCTTTTATTTATATTTCCCACTTGGCTTTCAGCTTTGTTCCAACTTCCAGCTCATCTTGGTCAACCTGATCTTTTTAAACACTCATTTATTCTTGATCTGTGTACACCTAAGTCTCCAACATCTTGCCCTTTCTACTATGATATATATGCCTGACAGCTAACTGCCACTAGTCTGATCTGGTTGTTTTATAGCCACTCTGCAGCACCTACTGCCTGTGCAGATGATGCAAGTCAAAGCAGTGGAAAAATCACCGTATTCTATGATCCTCCTCTTCCCCATTGCATTATTCACTTAGTTTAAAACCTTCTGTGCCTGAGCTTTGCAGCAATCTGTATGGCAGCTGGAGGGAAGCACAGGTTACAGGAAGGAAGGTGAAATAAACCTCTAATTTCTCTGCTGCTCTTAATAATTTCTTTTGCCCTTTTTTCTTGATGCTACAGCCACTTTAAAATTCTTTTATTTTCTTGTTGTGCGACTTCTGGACACGGTACCATTTTACTCACCAGTAGAACTCAGACAATCCTGATAGGATCTAGAGCAGATGTTTTATCTCAAATTTTCTACTACCTAAAATGAAGCCAAAGCCCCTGGCATCTGTTAATTATATTGAAATTTCTCATAAGTATCGAGTGACTGGATTATAGGAACTTACTCATAACTCCATATAACATCTGGATAATTAGGATTGTGCAGCGTATTATCATCATCAAGGAGGAATGCATTATAGAAATTTATAGTTGTGTGTGCGGTATAGATGTAGAAGTATAATTAAAGATGACAATACAATTTGGCTGTCCAGGTTGTAAAAGGGGTGAAAGAACACTCAGTAAAAATCATGAATAATTCATTTAAGTGGAAAAGAACAAAGCAGCAAGAGAGTCTTTGACTTGTTCTCATTTGTAAAGACAAAAATAGAGTAGATTCATTATAGCCTGAACTCTTATAGGCAAATATATATATATATATACACACACACTACACACACACACACACATTAAATATGTGTGTGTGTGTGTGTGTGTGTGTGTGTGTGTGTGTGTGTGTGTGGCACTGGTGAAAATCCTCAGGACTATTTTTGTGTCTTTGTTTCTTTCTTTCTTTTTCTTTCCTGTTTTCTGTTTCCTTGATAAAATGAATTTGCTGCAGAAAGAATGACTGATAGAAAACTATGCAGTATATAAAAAACTGGCCAAGAAGACCAGCTCGTACGATTCTAATAAACCAAGTGAAAGTCTCCAGGAAATAATTTGCATTATCTTTACAAAATGTCTAGGTCACTGTGAATGGGATCAGTACAGACTAGATAAACAGACATTTATTTTTCCTATATATCAATACACTATTGTTATATTTTATCATGAAAAGATGCAATCTTTTCTTTTCTGACACTGTGAATAATCTGACTATTGTCTCAGCATTTACATCTACATTGTAATTAGAATGGGCCTGACTATATTTTATAAAGTTTGAGTCTTAGAGATGCACTTTGGTCTGGTTTATATTTTATAAATCCAGTTTATATAGATATCTTGATTTCTCTCTCATCATGAACATCCTGTAATGTCACTAAAACAATGTTGTTTTTTAGCATAAAAAAAACTATTCAACGATATTATATTTATTCCTGCTTCAACTGTGTACGATGACACAATGACTTATAAGACTCTCAATTTAGCAGTTCTCTTGTCCTTTACAGCAGTCTCAGTGGACAGATCAAGGATCTAAAAATAATCCATTTTCATCCATGAAAGACCTCCCCTCTTCCCCCGCCCCCCCCACTTCACCTTCAAGGATGTTGGCAGAAAGTGAAAGGAGCTACTTTCAAAAGACTACACATATATTTCACAGCTGTAAGGTATGCACTGTCATTTTTAAATGAAACAAACTTAAACCAGACCTTAAGTTTAATTAAGGATATACATAACAACTGTTTGGTTCACATATTAACCATTTTTATGTTAGTTATAAGAGAATGACCTACAACTATTTTAAATACACAACCCTTCCCCATTTTTGCTTGGTTTGTAAAGTCCCTCTGAGAGGCTTCACTGTGCTATAGACTGGTGGTGCTGATAGCAGGAGTAGCACAATCTCAACACATGAGAACTAAAAAAATCTTGAAGAAAACTTTGAGATTTCAGTGACTAAAAAGATCAGGTTTATTCTCAGCTATGAACTCCCCATTCCTTACTGCTCATGGTTCATTGAAATCCTGGTTTATGATTTAGCCAAGATTTAATTCACCTTTATCCAAAAGTGATAGAGTTTTGCTTATTTGGAACAGTTCTTTCAATAGCTAGTAGAAGCTAGCATAGGAAATTACTAAAACAATTTAAAGAATGGAAACAGTTTCATGTTCTGTTTCAAGTAGGGTGTCCACTGATGCATTCCCAGAATATAGGGCGCCCCCTTGGCCAATCAGCAGTGAGGGATGGGGCCACTGCCTCATCAGCCAATCAGCAACAAGTGGAGGGGCCACCACAAAAAGGTCACCTTCCTCCATCCCTGGCTGGCTCAGAACCCTGCTTATCCTGGCTGTGCACTGCCCTATCTCTAGGCATAGCTAACAGAATCACGAGGACAAATGATTGACATGCATTTCCACTGATGAATGGAAAAACAGGACTTTTTACAGTCTGTTCCTCATTCAATAACAGGTGAAAAAGGTTTTAAAAACAGAACCAATGACCACCTTCTTTATATGGAAATAGTGGGGCATCTTATTAATTACACTCCAATGCAAGAATAATCTAAACAGAATCTTCTTGGGATTAGTAATATATATATAATTAGCATAGTTACATCAAGGCAAATGGCTTAGAGAAATATTTTAGCTTGTATAGAAATCCTGGCTCCAGACCCTCCTTGCACTTCAGAGTCGGTTGTATTTGGATAACCTAAAAAGGGCTCAAGCGACAAATGGGGAAATGGTTTCTCCAACAGGGGAAAAATTCAAATCAAAGAAGAAGAATTTTAAAGTATTACACATTTGGTTTATAAAAATAGCAACTCTAGTTAAGCCAGATGGGATTAATAATAGTATGAGAAATACTTATGCCTCAGTGCCTAAGGACCTCAAGTTGGCATAGTATTACAGAAAACAACACCCCTCCCAGCCTTTTATAAAAAAAAAAATAAATAAAAAAATTGAGGTATTAACACTTTCCTATTAACAACCTAACATTCACCACAAGAGGAGACTTTCATATATATTTTCATACTATATACTTCCATCTGACATTACCGGTGTTCTTACGGAATGCATGGGTCATACACCTAAAAATATTTAATTCATTAATAGGAGATTCCAGTAAATGGAAATAATCTCTATTCCAGTAAATGGAAATAATTACTAATTTGCAGAAACAACTTCCCACCACTTTGCATTTCACACAATTATTCCTTTTGGATTCTCTTATTTTGGTTTTGTGTTCTGTTAAACCAAATTTATGCTTAAACTTAGATACACTTTAAAAGTGAATTCACTTTATCTAAAAAACAGGAAACATAATCCTTGCTGGTAATCAAATGGCAATGGAAAACATTTATCTATTAAACAGTAGGCACCAGAAGGCACTGAACTGAAAGATAATATAAACTCAATTTTTGTGATCACATGATCATAGGATAACACTAGTTGCATAGATCCTATGGCTTTTATAACTTCTTCCAATTGCAATAGAGTCAAGGGGCCAACAATGTAAGCCCCAGGTTTGAGATGCTTTTGGATGTGCAACCCATGCCTCTATATGTAGTGCCACCCATGACTCTGAAAGACTCCCGCATTCGCCTACATCCTTGTCCAGGTTTGGAAGGTTAAATCAGTTTTTCAATCTCTTTAAATTCATGCTGTTGTTTAAATAAAAAATTACATCTTCTATGCAACACCAGAAGATTTATTCTGTATAATCTTATTAATATTCAGTAATCATACCAATTAGTACTATTGGTAAACATCTGGAACTTCCCACTTGGAATTTCTAGATTCACATGTAGAAGACATTTTATAATTTGTTGGGAATCCAGATCTTGGAATTCATCTGATATTCTGACACAACACCACCTCAGTGATGCATGGAAATAATGCACCACGAAGCAGGGTTTTCTTATGGAAACACTTATTGCCAGAGAATATCAATGTCTTACTAACTGCAGGAATACTGTAAATAGAATTTGCCTAGAACAAGTGCTATGAATAAAATTAGCATAGTTTAAAATTCACTTCCAAATACAGGAATGTATGTCTATTTATTATATTTTGGCTTTTGTGTTTTCCCCTCCTTCCTAAACATAAGGGGGAAATGTACAGGTTAAGGTCTACCCAGCCAGTTTCTTCATCTTTGACTTTGCAAACAACTATTCAGTATGCACGAGCAATCTGAACACTGGGAATTTAAGAGACTGAAGCATTTGCAGGTCTCTCCACAGCTATTCACAAATACAACACTTAATAGAAGAGCTGTGCAGACAAAAGACATAAAGATGAACAGTAAGGACCCACCTACATGTTACACTTAAGACATGATTAACCACTTAATCACATCTTAAGTTGTGACCTAGCTACATGTTCACCAACTACTGGTGTGATAAACAAGCAATAAGCTATAAAGTTATTCCACAAACAATGTGTCATAAGTGAGTAGCTTGTTTTTATTACACTGTTGGTTGACGGGACTCCCAGCCACAAGGGATTGAACCTGGCCACAAGTTCAATTGAGGGGCTCCCAGGCACAGAGATACACCACCTACTGCCAGCCTCACAGTTGACAAGGCTCAGAGTAGCAGTAGTACTGTCCCTGCTGCAAGCCCCACTCCAAGGCTTGCATCAGGGTGAACATTGCTGCAAGCCCTGTTAGGTGCAGGACTTGCAGCCACAGGAACTGGTGCAGGTAAAGCATAGTAGGAGGCATGGCAGGCATATGTAGCATGCCAGTAGGTGCAAGTGTATGAATTATGCATTAGATTTAATTACACCATTATCTGCACATGTAGGAGGGGCCCTAAAGGAACAGGTATGTACACACCTACAGTTACAAAGGAGGTATGCCTAGCTTACCTTCCCTTGTAACTGGATGGCAAAGCATAAACAAATCATCTCTGAGGTTGTTGTTGCTCATTTTGATCAATAAGCTATTTGACTACAGAGCAAGGTTCAAGCACTAGCAAACCCTGAAGTCCTGTCTCAGTTTTTAGACCTCCCATAGCAGAATTTCAACCATTGGTATGAAGACCAGTCAGCACATAGAAAAAGAGTGCTCCATCCCCCCACCACCCAAAATGGAACTCTAGGGAGCTTTGGGGTTTTTTTTTTGGGGGGGGGGGTTGCTTTCCCTCATACGGACATCTGTCCATTCTTTCAATTTACACAAGCAGTATTTTCCTTTGCTTCACATAAAACACATGGTTAGTAGGGGTGTGAGAAACAGACCATATTCAATTCAGATTTGGTCCGAATCGAAGACAGTGATTCAGCTCATTGATTTGGATTACAGTCCCTGATTTGATACGGCTGAATATGAATCTGAAGATTCAATGCTGATTCAGAGAATCAGCAATTCAGACATAGACACAGATTTAAATGTTTTTTCTACATACCTCAGGGTACCAGGCACAGCTTGTGAACGTTGCAATGCTGGAGCAGATAGATCATCCCGCAGGAGTGTGGGGGGCCCCCTACATGCTCGGTGGTGAATCTGGAAATGGACCAGAAGTATTTCCAGTCCACTTCTGGGTCCACCGGGGAACATGCTGGGGGTCCCCCATCCTCTCCAGCTCCATGATCAGCCATAGAAAGACCCTGGGTGCCCCCCCTCCAGACCCAGGAGGCACCAGTTGCCAAGCTGGGAAGAGGTGTGGGGGGAGGCGGCTGCATGCTCCTCAGCAGACCCAGAAATGGACCAGAAGTGCTTCTGGTTCACTTCTGGGTCTGCTGCTGAGCACGCTGGGGAGCCCCCCCTGCTCCTGTGGGATGCTCCATCTGTGCCAGCATCACATCAGTCATGAGCCACCTGCTACCTTGAGGTATGTAGAAAAAACATTTAAATCTGTGTCTATATCTGAATCTTTCCAAATCTCTCTGAATTGAGGATTCTGATTTGATTTGGAGAGGTTAAAGGGTCTCCTGATTTGATTCAGATTCAGAGATTTGGCCACTAAATTGGGCTGACTCTCCCCCGAACTGAATCAGGGACTGAAGCTTCGCACAGCATTAATGGTTAGCTTCCAAACCTCATAGAACCCCTAGCATCTTTGCACATTCCTAGGGATCAACAGGAAATAGGGACCATCTGTATAAAGAATAAGGAAGTAATGTCCTGATGGAGCTTCTGAACATATTACATTTCTACCCAGAGCTCTGAGGGACTGGTGTGGAATGAAAATAAGGATTGCCTTCAGACACCCTCCTCCACTGTCTATAGCCCACTAGCACCTTCTCACCAAGCTTAGATCTGTAAAGAGTAGCCTCCACTACATCAAAGGGACAAACAAGCAGGATGAACTAGTGCTCCTGCTTGCACAAAACACCTATGACTTAGTAGGGCTAACAGAAACCTGGTGGGATACATCCCACAACTGGGCAGTACACGTTGAGGACTATAGATTGTACAGAAAGGACAGGGTGGGGGAGAAAGGGGGAGGGGTTATGCTCTATGTCAGTGAGCAATATACATCAACCCTCATCAAGACAGAATCCAAGGATGAGGAAGTAGAAGGATTGTGGGTTAGGCTACATGGGGGGCAAGGAGAAAGGGATTTGGTGGTAGGGGTCTGCTACAGACCCCCACATCAAGGGGAAGAAAGAGATTTGGGGCTCCTGAGGCAGCTCTCGGAGACCATAGAAGCTAAAGAGGCAGTAGTCATGGGGGACCTAAACTACCCGGACATCTGCTGGGAGTCACAGACAGCAAAGTCCCACTGCTCAAGAAGGTTTCTAAACTGTTTCTAAGACCGCCACCTGACACAGGAGGTACACAGTCCCACTAAGGGGAATGCCATACTGGATCTGGTATTGGCAACGGGGGATGACATGGTAGGGGACATACAGATTGGTAGCCATCTGCGGGACAGTGATCACCTAATAATAGAATTCACCATAAGACGTCGAGTGGGTAAGGTAACTAGTAGGGTGAAAGTGCTAGATTTTAGGAAAGCTGATCTCAATGAACTCAGGCGATTAGTCAAGGACGCACTGCAGAGTAGGAGTTTTGAAGTGATGGGAGCCCAAGAAGGGTGGCTGTGCCTTAAGGAAACAATCCTTCGGGCACAAAGCAAGACGATCCCCGAGCGAGGCAAAAGAGGGAAAGGGGCCAGGAGGCTTCCCTGGCTGACCAGAGAAATCCAGGGCAGCCTAAGGGCCAAAAGAGGAGCACATAAAAAGTGGAAACAGGGAGAGATCACCAAAGATGAATATACCTCCACTGCTCGTGCTTGTAGGGAGGCAGTTAGACGGGCCAAAGCTACCATGGAGCTGAGGATGGCAACCCAAGTAAAAGACAACAAGAAATTGTTTTTTAGATATATAGGGAGTAAAAGGAAGGCCCAGGGAGGAATAGGACCCCTGCTAAATGGGCAGAAAGAATTGGTGACGGACAGGGGGGACAAGGCTGAACTCCTCAGTGAGTTCTTTGCCTCAGTGTTCCTAAGCGAGGGACACGACAAGTCTCTCACTGGGGTTGTAGAGAGGCAGCAGCAAGGCGCCAGACTTCCATGCGTAGACCCTGAAATGGCGCAGAGTCACTTGGAAGAACTGGATGCCTTTAAGTCAGCAGGCCCGGATGAGCTCCATCCGAGGGTGCTGAAGGCACTGGCTGACATCATTGCAGAGCCACTGGCGGGAATATTCAAACGCTCGTGGCGCACGGGCCAAGTCCCGGAGGACTGGAAAAGGGCCAACATGCTCCCCATCAAAAAGGGGAGGAAGGAGGACCCGGGCAACTATAGGCCAGTCAGTCTCACTTCCATCCTTGGCAAAGTCTTTGAAAAAATTATCAACACTCACATTTGTGAGAGCCCGGCAGGACAAATTATGCTGAGGGGAAACCAGCACGGGTTCGTGGCAGGCAGATCATGCCTGACCAATCTAGTCTCTTTTTATGACCAGGTTACGAAACGCCTGGACACAGGAGGAGGGGTGGATGTCGTATACTTAGACTTCAGGAAGGCCTTCGATACGGTATCCCACACCATACTGGTGAGCAAGTTAAGAGGCTGTGACTTGGATGACTACACAGTCCGGTGGGTGGCGAATTGGCTAGAGGGTCTCACCCAGAGAGTCGTGGTAGATGGGTCGGTTTCGACCTGGAAGGGTGCGGGCAGTGGGGTCCAGCAGGGCTTGGTCCTTGGACCGATACTCCTTAATGTATTCATCAGTGACATGGACGAGGGAGTGAAATGTACTCTGTCCAAGTTTGCAGATGACATAAAGCTATGGGGAGATGTGGACACGCCGGAGGGCAGGGAACAGCTGCAAGCAGACCTGGATAGGTTGGACAAGTGGGCAGAAAACAACAGAATGCAGTTCAACAAGGAGAAATGCAAAGTGCTGCACCTAGGGAGGAAAAATGTCCGGCACAGCTACAGCCTAGGGAATGACCTGCTGGGTGGCACAGAGGTGGAAAGGGATCTTGGAGTCCTAGTGGACTCCAAGATGAACATGAGTCAGCAGTGTGACGAAGCCATCAAAAAAGCCAATGGCACTTTATCGTGCATCAGCAGATGCATGACAAATAGGTCCAAGGAGGTGATACTTCCCCTCTATCGGGCGCTGGTCAGACTGCAGTTGGAGTACTGCGTGCAATTCTGGGCGCCACACTTCAAGAAGGATGCGGATAACCTGGAGAGGGTCCAGAGAAGGGCCACTTGTATGGTTAATGGCCTGCAGACCAAGCCCTACGAGGAGAGACTAGAGAAACTGGACCTTTTCAGCCTCCGCAAGAGAAGGTTGAGAGGCGACCTTGTGGCTGCCTATAAGTTCATCACGGGGGCACAGGAGGGAATTGGTGAGGATTTATTCACCAAGGCGCCCCCGGGGCTTACAAGAAACAATGGCCACAAGCTAGCAGAGAGCAGATTTAGATTGAACATTAGGAAGAACTTCTTCACAGTTTGAGTGGCCAAGGTCTGGAACGGGCTCCCAAGGGAGGTGGTGCTCTCCCCTACCCTGGGGGTCTTCAAGAGGAGGTTAGATGAGTATCTAGCTGGGGTCATCTAGACCCAGCACTCTTTCCTGCCTATGCAGGGGGTCGGACTCGATGATCTATTGAGGTCCCTTCCTACCCTAACATCTATGAATCTATGAAAATATGGAAAGATGAATGAAAGCAGCTTAGCCTGCTTTTTCTCTGGGCTGCAGAGATCTATGTAGAGTGCTACCCTTTCACACATACACTTAGGGGGCATGATTGGATTTTGAACAGTCATTGAAGAAAAGACTTGATTTTACAGATAGTCCTAGACTGAGATTTTAGCAATTTACCACTGAAAATATTGATGTTTTAAAATGATACTTATTCACTGAAGCTAAGTAAAAGAGAAGCTTACCTTTTTATCCGTCTTTTTTAGTCCTACTTGTATATAGAGAATTTTACCTAAGTGCAAGGAGATTAGGTGATAGCTAGTTTTGTCTTGCAAAAAAATATTCAATTTACTCCTGTCTTAAAGGATACAAATATGTGCTTTACTCAGTATCATTCCATGTATTTTCCTCTACAGGAAAATGTAAGCAGGTCACTTTCTTGTCTTAAACAGGTAAGTCAACTTTGTACTCAGGCCATTTCTTCTACACCAATGCCACCTTGGAAACCAAAACTTATCTTGATGTTAGAAAAGGAACAATTTAGCTCTGGCTTCTTTCCTTAGCAATGCCTCCTGGACTTCCTTAACCCTGTCTGGTTCCACCCTTATTAGCTGGTCATCACTTCCAGGTATCTCCTAGTCTGGCATGCAGTGGCTATTTTCCACTGACCACCTACAGCTGCGTTCTGAGCCTTTGAGGGACGAGGCTTCCCCCTACAGCTAAGTAGATCTGTTTATAATGTATTGCATACAGATCACAGGAATCCCTAAAGATTCAAATCCATATACAACTTTCCTTTCTCTATATTCTCCACAGAATATTTCATGAAAACAGTGCTTTTGGAAATGATCTGTATTGTATTTCAAAATGCTATTTGAAACCAATTTTTATTTGGAAAAAAACCCCTATTTGATGAAAATGATATTTCATGCAAAAATTGCAAACAGATTCTACTTAGGAGGAAAAAAAAAAAGCTTACTCTTACTTTCTTATTATTTTGTGTGGCTATTTTTGTTATTCTGAAATAACAGAACTTAATAAAAGAAAGAACGACACATGTTTTCAATGAAGCTGTGTAAGTAGCAGAATAGTTATCATCCTTTTATAAAGATGGCTTACAAAGATTTTGTCAAATTAAAGGTCTAATACCAGGGGTCTGTAGTGAATCACTACATTTGGTTTTAAAAATAGAGTCAGATTACCTCAGAAATCATGCTAGATGGGCCTCTATTTTGTTGGACATTCCAAAGCACAACAGTCTGAGGCATCATAACCATGACTGAGACAGACTACAGAGAATCAAAAAAAATTGTAGTAGTAGTAGTAGTATACATATTTGAGTTGTTATTACTAGTATTATTGTTTTATATTACTATAGCACCTAGAAGCACTCAGACATGTAATAAAGCAAAGTTCCTATACCAAGATTTTATCATTATGCTGTAAGCACTGTTTTACATTTGTTTCCTAAGCTAACTCAAAAATTCCATATTCCAAGTTGCAATAACAGTTGATCATTTTATATTCAGCAGCTCTCATGCCTTTTCATGATACAAAATCGTAAGCCATGAAACCAGAGCAATCCAATTCTCCAAGTAATATGCTTTATGGCACCCTTGTGTTCTGAGAAACAGTTTCCCAGTGCAATATATAAGGTTGCTCCAATTTTGTTCAAGTAATGGATGAAAAGACAACCTGACAGGAACTTAAATTTCACAAACAATTTGATGCCATTTTGTGTCTCAAATGGCAAAGAAAAAGGGGAGCGGGGGTGGAGACAAGGAAGTAGTAAATCTTTGCGCGCACAGGTTTTCTGTCAAATCTTTTACTGGAGGCGAGCCCACGTGCCCATATTCCTTTGCCCATTTGAAACAATAAAAGTTAGGATCTACCAACTCCAAATAATGCAGATTTCTACAGAGCTTCCCAAATCTTGAGTATTTGCTTAAGATACATAGCTATGCCACATACTGTCTCCTTCCTTATTGTGACAGCTGCCTACGCCCCTTTTAGAGTGAACTGTCTATCAGAGGAGCTCTTTACACTAAAACATCAAATTACAGATTCAGGTTTTTTTTTAATGCAGTCACCCTATGGAGACTGTAAGTCCATGGTGTATCCATTGTATCCTGAGATCTAGTGCCACCATAACTTCCTATTAAAAATTAGGATAGCCATTGTAAGTAACAAAAAAAGCCACTTTTTGGCCACCATAGAGATGTTACCTTATGATTTTACACATTAAAAGAGCCACCTGTAGTGGGAAGTCTGGCAGAAGACAGCTAACACAAGCAAAAGTTTCATTGGTGGCCTAAACTTACTCTTGATCCCTTAAGGTAAGATCTCTAAATCAGAACTGAGGCAACTGGATGGGCTGGATTATCAGAAGTTTGTTCTGCTGTTGCTTGTGCAATAACAGTTCTATGAATCAAGCTAAAGGCCCATCTGAATTTAGGGGCCTAGACTAGTATCATTAAGGCATTCCAGCTTATCTAGCCAGGTGCATAGAAGGAATTGGATATGACTAATACCATCTGAGGCCTCTTTACTCCCCCCTACTTACGCCTACCACCTCCCTCAGTCCAAATGACCAAGAGCCTGTTTACAGCTAGATTCACTGGGGAGGCTTCTGTCACATGTCCAAATTTATGCAGCTGAAGCCACAGCAAGAGACATTAGCCACCCTATTACTGCTCCTCCCATGTTGTGAATAAACAGTAATTTCACCTCAATGTCTGTTCATTTGACACGTTTCTCAAGCAATACAATAATATACTTACAGCAAAGGAAAATGGGGAGGGGGGAGGTTGTTTTGTTTTCTTTTTACATATTGTTCTATTTTTCAGTATAGTGATTGGTAGAACCTTTAAGGGCCATTCCCAGAGTCTTCAGTTACAAACTCTCATGTAATATTCCTGATATATAAAGAGTCCTAAACCTCTTGCTTGCGGTACAATGGCAGCATAGTTAAGGCATCTTGCTGTAGCTCTAGAGGCATAAAACTCAGTCCACACTTCAGCTATCCCTAGCAAGCCAGCTGCAAATGATAGCAAACCATTCAATCAGGGGGACAAGAGGCAGCAGAATGTGCATGCTATCCACATCACTCCCTTTTGTGTTTTTAACTATGGATGTGGCATGTTTTAACCATGTGATGCATCTTCTAGAGACAGGTGGATCACAATGATTGTGGTTACTTCCGCCTCCATTACAGCCCTGTCTGTGAGTATTATGGTTTCTCTTAAAGCAACAGTCTTTTTCCTTGTACTATTATATTTTAAATAAATAAATAAAAAGACCTTAGTTGAGCTAGAAGGAAGCAGGAATGATGAAAGGAATACTGGTCCAATAAATGAAGTTATAAACTGCAACTAACTACAACAGTAAGCTATACAGAAGGAAAATCAGAAGATAAGAATTATGTTAATACATGAAATAGAAATAAAAACAAAAGCTGGTAATCTGGAGACTGGAAATAAGCCTGACTTCTTACTGTAGGATTTAGAATTCATAGTAAAGCTTCACACTAGCAAGAAGACTGCCTAATTAAAGAGGCAGTACCATGTATGGAAACAAAATTGCTGGGTATTTTGCTACAGAATCAGAGGTTGACCTTGAGCCCTGCTGAAGATTCATGCCAAAGTTCATGCCACTTCTTTGTGTGTTGATTGGTTACCTAAACTGCTGTGCCTTAACTACACTAGACTTGGATGAGACTTCACCTTTGACTTCAACCTTTTTGAGTAATACATGGTAGAAGCCTATGGACTCAGTGGCTATGAAATAGAGCTATAGAGTGGTTCTACCTTTTTCAGAGTCAATCCAGTTATTTATTAGGGTAATATGTATCCACAAATACCACAAAATCCCTACAGGGTCCCATGAAAATCATTACCATGCAATGTGATGAAAACATGATGACAATACACACTGAAATTCCCTGATGATATTTCATGATGTTATGTTACCCAAGGTCAAACTGAAATACTCAATGCATCTACATGTTGCTGCACAGCAACATTGTTACTGCACTGTGCTTTAGTACTTCCTTTTGGGAAATGAAGTACTAAAGCACAGTGCAGTAATCACCTGTACTGCACTATATGTGTAGCACACAGTTAATTTTAGCAGCTCTTTTGCCGTAGCAATGCACAATAACAGGTGAGTGTGCTGCTATGGAAAAGTAGCTGCTAGTCATATGTAGACATCTGTGGCTGCTACATCGCCATAATGCAACCTTACGGTGACGTAGTGTCACATGTAGATGCACCCACTGTTAAATATGTTGGGACATGTAGAACATGAAAATTAAAAAGCCTTCCAAGTTCCCCATTAAGTAGTCACATTTGTTATTTGCATTAATTAGTGTCCAGAGGCTTCAACACAGTTTAGTGCCCCAGTGACTCTCTATGAGAGTTCATGATCTCTCACAAGAGAGAGCTTACAATCTGAGCAAAGGCAAGAGGAGCAGAAGCCATTTGTGTTTCTACAGCCAAGAGGTGTTGAAACACAAATGCAGTAGAAGGAAAGGGCTGATAGTAATAGAAATATAAAGTAACCTATACTAGTTAGTTCCCTGACTCCCCAAGATGCCATCTATTGAACTATATTACAAAAAACTTTTGCATAGTAGACTTCATATGATATCTCTTTGCTACTAATGTTCTTTATTTGCATTGAAACTAAATAATTGTTTATAATACAGAGTAAATAGTAAATGACATGTACACTTAGGCAAATAGTTTTTGTAGAGAACACATTATAATTCATTCAATAGGTAATTTTCAGTGCTTTGAATCTTTGCAAATTAACTTGATGTTGTACCAATATAAGGTTTTCCTTCCTGACAACTTATATTTGTAATCACCTTATATATATATATATATATATATATATATATATATATATATATATATATATATGCATGCATACTAACATTCAAAGCCCATTGTGATGCTTTATCCATCAAATATAGTGTCCTTTTGTTCTCTCTCAGCTTTTTAGTTTTCTGTATTCTATAGGGGAAACATTTCTTTGAAGCATCCTTTCACTGATTGTTAATAATTGACACACACATCTTTGCACCTGTGGCTTTCAACGAAGCTGCAGATGAAACTGGCATGACAGAGCCTGAAAACAGCAATCATTAGAATAACATTATACATTTGTTTCCTTTGTGTTTGTCTAAATGCACCTATTCACAACTATGGCAGACATTATATTTTCATTGGACATAGTATCTTATATTAATAAATATTTATGCATGATTTGCTTAAGTCATTTAAGTTCCCCACAGCATGAAATCTGCATAACATAAGAAAATGGGAAAACACTAAAAAAAAAAAAAAAGGGAAGAAGAGGATGAGCCCTATAATGGTATAGTTTGAAATATAATTTTATTAATGTTTGAATTTGGCAGCTTTAGCATTTTTTATCTAAAAGTTCAAAAAAACTAAATAATAATATGATGAATTTATGTGGTGCCTTTTATCCCAGAAGAACCTAATGTGATTTTTTTTTAAATGGATTTAAAAAAAAATGGACATATTGTTTCATCCATCACTAAAAAGTAAATATATTTAGGATCAAACACTACACAATAACACTACCTAGCATTTTTGGGAAAGAATTTTAAAAAAAATACTATAACCAGTTGAAGCAGTGAAGCAGAATGTGTTTACTCAAAGAATAATAGGTTAATAACTGTACTTCTGCAAAAGATGCCATGGATGTCTAATTGAAACAAAGTTCACAGCATCAGCTGTATTTCTCATTTGAAAAATGGTATTACCAACAGTGCAATCATTCAGTAATGACACAAATGTTGATGCTCCTGGGGGTTCCCCATCCAAAAAAAATTACTTAACCTTGTTAAGATATAGGAGGAGTATCACAGACTCAGAGGACTGGAAAAATTGCCACCGAAATCAAAGGAAAGCTTTACCTTACTTCACTGGTACATTTTCTGGCTAACCTGGGGTACCTTCAGGAAAACTAAACTATTACGATTTTCGTGATGGTCTTTGAAAAAAATTTTTTAACCTATCCTCCCAAACTTAAAATATGCCATACATATAAAATTACATTCAAAAAATATTATTGTTGTAGGAAAAACATTTATTTATTTATTTATTTATTACTAAAAGTACTTTTTACTCAAAAGTAGGAAATGTCAAGATTAATGTTGCCTACCCAGTTATGGTATATATGTGCACTATAATTAAATAATTATTGGTATGAACATTATGAATTCTGTAGGAATATCCAGTTTGTATATAGGACAGTGTTCAATGAATTAAGAGGGATTAAATTGTGAATGAAGCTCATTCTTTCCCATATTTTATTTGTGATTACAACAGAAAAACTCCAGATTAATGCCAAGTAAATGCATGGAACTAAACAAAATGAACAAAACACCTCTATTATTTCCTTAGATATCAGTGGGCAAACTACTGGGAAGCTGGAAGCTGGATTCACTTTCCACCATGATAACAGTGCTATGTGCCAGTTCTCACTGTTTTATGCAGAAAATTGTGTATGATTCCAGCTACAATTGATAAAAAATAATATTTTTAATTTTAGAATGGGGAAAGGACCTACTCCCTGCATAGTATGAAGACAAATGGCAACATTTAACGGACTCACATTTAATATTTTCTGTAGGATTACCTGTATGGGAGGAGGCATGCATACTCAGTAAACTTTAAAATAATATATATAAAATATACACCATTCTCATCTTTTAGTGGTACATACAGTAGTTTACCACTCCCACGGAACCTGGTTTAAGTAACTGGGGTAGGGAGAGGGGCAGGTGTGTCGGGGGGGCTAGATAGTCCACAGAGGGTGAAGTGGTTGGCAGGTATAGGATGGATGACAGTTCTGCAGAGGGGGTGGGGCTGGAGGGTCCACCTGAGGGGCTGCCTGGTCAGAGTTGGTGGCAGAAGGAATAGCACAGTCCTGGAACTATGGTAAGTGGCTGGGCTTTCCAAGTCCTGCAAATGAGCTGTGAATGCATTTAGGCATTTGGGAGACTGGGGTAAGCTTTTCCTAGTTTGATTAGTGTACTACCTAAAGTGTACTAATTTAGATCGAGTGTTCCCTTTTGTGGCTGAATTAACCTCTCTGAACACTGGAATGACTAGGCATTTAGAGTGACCTAACCCTGATTAGGTACATACCTTATGGTATGTAGTTAAGGTACAGACATTAAGAATCCAACAACTTTCTTTTATGAAATAAGTCTCCTTTTCTTACTTACAGGAATTCACTGCCATTAATTTATTCTACTGGATAGTTAGAAATTGTCAAGAAAGAACATTAATCTGAACCATAGGAGTGACATGACCCCCTATGTTAGAAGGAGGGAAATTATTTGGAATCTTTTATCTTTGTTCCATGGTAAAGAATGTGTAGATCTCTCTAAGGGCTGAATGCATTTTGTGTTCCATCTATACAAGGGACAGCTACAATATGCAGTTTATCATGTATCAAGAAGGAGATCCTACTACCCTCTTGTAACAATTTTCCCTAATACTTGCTCCCTTAAGAACCTACATTCTTTTCTTAATCTTGTCATGAGCTAGACATGCCTTACAGAATTACGTGTTCTTGCTTGTCCTACATAGTGCACTACCATTGCAGGATTATAGAAAGCCCAATTAACTTTGTATGGAACCATATGTTTATTCTTTCATTGCCATTTATTATAATTAATTGTTTGTGCTCATAAATGCTAGTTATATATTTGTGCACTTTTTTTTTTAAGTTCCATTTTATTTGCTTTAAGTAAAAAAAGTCACTGCTGCAATTACCAACTCTATAATTACTTTACAATGTGATGGTAATAAAATTAAATTGCTTGAGAAATTTTAGCATAAATTCTAGTTTTATGCAATAATTACTTAGATCAAAATAATTGATTAATCTAAGTGATTCTTTGCTAGATAATTCAGTAGACTTTGAATAATGTTTCAAATTGTGGAATTAGTGCAGTAATAAATTTGTCATTCCCGTAAGTATAGTTTAAAATTTAGGATATAGAAAGAAATTAATTGTTTATCTGAGACTATGTTTTATCAGCTTGGTAGTGAATGGAAGTCATTACCATCTGATTGCTGTTGGATTATGTATGAAAACTGAGTTGCTTTTCCCATTTCAGATATGGAAAACAGGAGACATTATAGTACAATCGTATCTTTTTCCCATTGCAGAAGTGAGCTAAGGCTGGATAGGCATGCAATGGAGGAGTCCCAGTAAAAGAAACTGAATCTTCAGTTTTCTATTCGCGGTATATTTCCCCTCTTCCCCACCCCCCTATGCCTATTCTCAATAGTCATTGGTACCAGAAACATGGTCACACAAAAGGTGTTTCCCCTCATCCATCCATAAAAACATAGGTAATTGCCATATATTATAGCAGCCTAAAGAGCTGTACTGCTATATTTGTACTGCTTCCTGAACTACACTGACGAATCTTCACCTCTAGGTCAGATTTTAAGCCCAGAAGTTCATGATTAATTTAAAAGAATACTGAATCATAATTAGCATTTCTTTTCAAACTCTCAACAGAGACGGAATAAAATGTGCCATTAAGGCTAAATATTTTCCAAATCAGTAATGAGGTGAATTTATAGGTAGAGTTAACAGCATATAAACTACCCCCCTGCCTCCAAAACAAAGAAACAAACAAAGAAACAAAAACCCAGGTTTGTAAGCAATTATAAGTAAAATTAATACTTTTGGTTACCCATTCTTTATGAAGCCATCTTATATCATAGAATCATAGGGCTGGAATGGACCCCAAAGGATCATTGGGTCCAGCCCCTGAATGATCAGGAAAGACATCTAGGGTCAGATGATCCCAGCCAGGTGATAGTCCAGTCTTCTCTTGAAGACCTCTAGGGTAGATAATTGCACCACCTCGGGGGTGGGGGGAGAAGCATGTTCCATAGTCTGGACACCCTAGTTGTATAGAAGTTTTTCCTAATGTTCAATCTGAAACTATCTTCCAGGAATTTGTGGCTGTTGTTTCTAGTTTTCCCTCAGGGTGCCCTGGTGAACAGTTGTTCACTGAGCCCCTGATGTGCACCTCTGATATAGTGGTAAGCTGCAATCAGGTCTCCTCTCAGCCTTCTTTTTTTTAGGTGGAAGAATCTGAAATCACTTAGCCTCTCCTCATATGGCTTGCCACGCAAGTCTCTGATCATACGGGTGGCCCTTCTCTGGACCCTCTCGAGCTTTAGCACATCCTTGTTGAAGTTCAGAGCCCAGAACTGGACACAATACTCCAGCTGTGGCAGCAACAATGTTGAGTAAAATGGAAGAATCACTTTTTTGGGTTTACTGGAGATGCATTAATTGATGCATGCCTGAGTTTTATTGGCCCTAGCGGCTACTGTGTCACATTGCCGGCTCATATTCATGCTGGGCTCTATTGTTACCCCCAGATCCCTTTCATTTTAGTTCTGGTCAGGTTAGCGAAGCCCAGCCTGTAGGTGTCCTGGGGGTTCTTCCTTACCAGATGCAGCACTTTGCATTTCTCTATGTTGAAACTCATCTGGTTCCATTCTGCCCAACATGCCAGCCTGTTTCGTCTTCTTGTATCTGCAGCTTATCTGTGGGTGTGTCCACACAACCCCATATCTTGGAGTTGTCTGCGAACTTGGCCAATGGGCTTTTCACCCCCTCACCCAGGTCATTGATGAAGATATTGAATAGTAGGGCTGTGCAAAAATTTGCTGACCATTTCATTTTGACACCATTTTGACTCATTTCAAGGTTGAAACAGTAATTTAGATGAGGAAACACATGATAGAAAAGTGCAGTAAATGGCAAGTCATAATATCAAACACTTCATGAAATCCAAAAAGGCTAAAAAATGTTCACACACACTATCTAGAAAAGTACTAAAGAAAAATGAAGGCATGAATATAAATCAGGAAGGGCTTGCAATCACTTCTTGGACAGAATAAATGCTGATTTTACCATATTCCTACTCGCAAACAATAATTCAACTGGTTTTATTTGTTAGAATAGTACAATAAAAGAACATTTGTTTGTACAGAATCCCGTATGTGGATAAACAGAAAAGTCCATTTCCAAGATTGTCAACACCTTTTCAGAGTGTTAAATTCATTTTTAAAGTACTGTTAAATTATAAAATACACATTTACATAGGAAATGTGCTACGTGTTTGGGCTGATTATTGTCACTATATATTTTGTAAAGGATAGTGTGAATAAACTTGACTGCATGCATTTGATTGAGGGTGAAGTCCCAAGGGATAGTTGTGTTATTCATGAATAAATAAAGAATTGATCTAACACTCCTGGCTGTAAAGTGAGGACCTGGAGTCAGAATCAGTGTCAGCTTATGTGCCCAGTTTTTTGACTACGGCTTGTTCCTTCATACTGCAAGAAATCATGGTTCAAATTAAAAACACCCTAGAGTGATAAAAGAGATTATAAAAATGCAAATGGTCTGTTCAAATAAATGAAATTCATAAATTACTATGCAAGGAAAGGGCAGAAAAGAGAGCCAGCATTCATTCCTGCCCTGAGCAGTTGCCTAGAACACAGGTTCTATGATTAGTTTTATCACTAGTTTACTTTTTTTTACCATAATCAAGTCACCAAGGTTCTGATTCAAAGAACCTTGTATTCAGCTCAAGCTATAGCGATATGACATTTCTGAATTCAGGGGGAAAACGTGTAGCATAAAAGTCAACAGGAGTTTGCTATTGACTTCACTGGGGCCATTATTTCACTCTATGATTTGTACCTCTGTGTGATTCACTTAACCTACCCATCAATTAAGTAACAACATTTTCAGATGCTATATTTATTGTAGGGGTGTGCGAATCGGGCAGTATTTGATTCAGATTTGGCCCGATTCGGTGATTTGATTAGCTGATTTGGATCACTGTCCCCATTCGATTCGGCCAAATCTGAATCTGAAGATTTGATTCTGATGTGGAGAATTGGTGATTCAGCCATAGACACAGCTTTATGTTTTTCCTGTGTACCTTGTGGCTCATGAATGCTGATATGCTGGGGTGGATGGAGCATCCCATGGAAGTGTGGGGGGGGATCTGCCACCAGGTACACGGGGAATGCTCCCCATGCCTCCCAGGCTTAGCAATTGGCTGTGAGGGGACCTCGGGTACCCCACCCCCCACCCAGGAGGCACCAGTCACCAGGCCAAGGGGTGGTGGGGTCCCCCAATAAGAGCTGTGGCAGACCCAGAAGTGGACGGGAAGTACTTCTGGTCCACTTCTGGGTCCACCACCAAGTGAATGGAGGATCCCTCCCCTCCTCCCCACCACTCCCATGGGACAGTCCATCTGCCCCACCATCTCAGCATTCATGAGCTGTGCCTGGTGCCTTGAGGTATATAGAAATAACATATAAAGCTGCATCTATGCCAGATTGTTGAATCTCTCCGAATTGAATAGGAGGGCTTCCAATTTGATTCAGAGAGATTAATGTGTCTCCTGATTCATTTAGGATTTGGATATTCAGCCACTGAGTCGGGCCAAATCTCCTCCGAATCAAATCAGCAACTGAATCTTTGCACACCCATAATTTATAGCACTATATGTTCCCTCAAGAGTTCAGATGTGCACCCTGCCCGCAGTACTATAAAAATGTACTAAGTATTGCAAAACTGATGGACACATAACCTAAATATTTCTTGATGAAAAAGGAACATCTCTGTAACACTATGCTTTGTTGTTCTGCAAGTAATGTTTAGTGCTACAGGGGTCCCAGTTCCCAAACATCCCACACTAATCCACTCTGTCCCTTCTTTCAAAGTAGGGGAGGGAGTGTGGGATGGACAGTTAATGTGTGCTGCTTGGGTGCTTAGCTGTTATCAAGGTTGGGGTGCAGGGAACACAAATGAAACCAGAGGGGATGAGGAAGAGCTACAGCTACCTACTCTAAGGGCTACAGTGAACTCAATGAGTGTAGGAATAGGTTTAGACTCACCCATGATGAGCAGAGCTGCACCACAACCAGAACCTGACCAGTCTAATGGGGGAAGCAGCCTGTCAGTGATTAGGTTCACTGTCACACTCCCTTCTCAAAGTTGGGGGCTGGAGAAATGCAGCCTCCAGACTCCTCCAGTAATTGGTGACAGCATGCCCAGTTCACCTTCCCTGTGGTGGTGAATAGGTAGGGGCCACAGCTGTTCCCTCAGCAGGAGCCAGAGTTGCCAAGGGGCTCGGCATGTCTGTTTATGCCTTACAGTGTAGCGCTTCAAAGCACTGTGAAAAATGCATGTCTGAACATGGCCTAGGATTCCTAATCCCAAAGGCTATCGCACTAAAGACAGAGAGCTGGATCTGAATTTCAAACATCCTAACATTCTCAGGTATCTAAATTGGTCAGCCCACTGTAAACACAAGATTCATTAGCAAAATTCCAATTTGGACAAAGTTCTAATCTTCACAAAGTTTCATTGTGTTTTGATTCAAGGGACTGGCAACCTTTTGAATTGTAAGATTAATTAATTAATTAATGTTTGAGATCCTAATCTAAGAAGACATTGCCTCATTTTCGTTAAAAAAAGAAAAGATCACTCCTTTCGCAGTCATGCAAACTGTATACTGTGTTCATTCTCTTCTTCCCCTTTTTGCTTCCTCCTAATCCTCTTTCTGGAAAGTGCATTTTTTTTTCCATATGTCAGTACAATTTCCTGATAAAATCTTGACTCCTGAAGTAATGAAAAAACAGGGTGACCCCTGCTAATTCTTTAGCCCTGAAGCCTTTGTTTCTGTACAAAAGAATTCTTGGAATTGTAGCAAGAATTATATTTATTATTATATTTTGTACTGTTACTAGTACTAGTAGTACTGGCACCAAATATTTCAAAATGGTCTTATAGAAAATGTATTGCAAGTTTTTCACAAGGCCCAATGTACTTTATAGCAGTATGTGATAGTTATATGTTTGATATAGTTTTTTTTGTGTTTTGCCCTATATGTGTCTAACTAGGCCATCGTAAATATTTAATATCTTGACATTAAAATCCACTTTTGCTATCCTCTAGACTAGATTATTTCTATTTATGCTACTCTACCTTAAACTGATCCATATATGTATATATGACTAAGCAGTTACCTCAAGAATAATTTGAACAGTTCACATAGAACTGTAACAGGCAACTAGGAGCACATAATAGAAAATACACTGCTATACCTATATTCCACTAACTGGAAATAGATATTTACACTCAGGCTATCTTTCTGCTGAGCTCTGGCATGTACATGGTATAACAAAGCCTATTTTAGTCACATCACTTGACAGTGAAAACTCATCTCTTTTGTTGCATGTATTATCAGGCTGACTGAGGGCAGATACAGATGTTCCCAGGATCTGATCTACAATAACACCACTTACTTTAAATGGCATGATTGTAGATTTGGTGCTGGGAACCTGATCTAAGTGAGTCAGGATGAGGGGGAGGAGTAGGTAGGATTGGGGGAGCTAGTGGGTCAATGGGAGGTGGGCTGGTGAGATCAGGGGGCTTGCAGGTCTGTGGGGATGGTTAATGGAATCCAGGGGTGGTTTGGTTCGATTAGAGAGCCTTGTGGGTCTGGGGGTACCTGGTAACATTAACCTGCTAGTGTGTTGGCAGGATTTGGGGGGCTAGTGGGTCTTGTGGGGGGTATTTAGCAGTATCAGCAGGTTAGCAAGTCCACAGAGAAGGCTGTGGAGTTCAGATGTAGTTTGGCAGCAAAGGCAGGGCTGGTGGGTCCATGGTGGTGGTTGTCTATCTGGGGATGGGTGGATCAGAGGGCTAAAGATAGCTTGGTCAGGGTAGGAAGGGGAGGGAGAGTAGGAAAAATGCAGACCCAGGGCTGGGGTGAGCAGCTGGGAAATCCCTGCCCCTGGGCTTTGTCATAACCAAATGAGTTGAGTGCCCCTGTCACAATAGAACTGCCCTGAATAACCGCAGTTACTTTCAAATTTGGTCACGTTATGCCTCATTAGTTATTCCTACCTAGCAGTCCATTATTGGCCGCTCTGGACATATAAAAGTTCATGCAACTTCCGCCCAAGTCAGAGACCTCTGAGCATGCGGCAGAGTAACTACAGAGAACTCTGTAGCGTGACCGAGGAAACTTGGCAGACCAATCACCCACCAATATCTCCCCGTCACCGAGTCCTTGACATACCCCCCCCCGTTTCCTGAAGGTTCCTTTTTCGTTCATAAACTCGTTAGCTTGTAACTCGTTAGCATCCGTGACAATGCAAACAAGCTACCTCGAGGCCTGCGCTGCCATTCCACGCGGCGTAAGTAAAAGCAATCTGTTAAAACCAATAAGCTGTCTCACCTCTCCATCGCCAGCCCGCCTGACGTCCGATTAAATTAGCAATCCTCTTGTCGGCTTCGGCCACCCGAGACAGGCTTCACTGTGAACATTCCCAGGACCCAATCTATTATCACAAAGTTCACTTTAAGCCACGTAATTATAGATCAGGTCCCATGTGTGCACATATTTTCCAGTGCCAGAAATTAAGATAGGAATGTGGTCTAAGTAAGTCAGGGTGTGTGGAGGAGGTTAGCAGCTCCAGGGGGAGCTGGCAAGTCCCCAGGAGGTCTAATGGGTCTGAAGCAGTGGGAAGAGGGGGCCATTGTCTGCCTGGTGCAATGCTGGTACACATGTTTGGTTTCAATCAATCACAGGTTAGCCCAATCTACATTGTTCACCTCCTAGGTAAGCTAAAGTTAGGTCAGGCTGGCCATTTTTGGCCTGATCTAAGCTTCCCAATTATCTGTACAGATCAGCACTTAGATCAGCTTTACCTTACTTAGGCTGATCTAAGTATAAGGTTTGCACGTCGGTAAACTGTGCAAAGTTGGGCTGCTATTTTTTGCCCAATCGAATCTCATGTATCTTGTGTACAGTTCAAAACTTAGGTAGGTTGACCTAACCCTAGTTAGGTCAATTTAAGTGTAACATCTTGAGAGGTTCTCTCTGTAACTGTTGTGAGGGAAAAGAAATCTTCAGAGATTTGGAGTATGCACTGTTTTAGTTCATAAAATTAGTTTTAGTATGCTGTGTAGAAATAGGAGCTCTCCACTTGAATTTTGAGAAGAACATGGAAGAATTTGGGTTCCATTAGTAACAGTAATTCCTTGTACTCTTCTAGGAGATGTAAGTGAGCTTTGCATACAAGCATAAGAGTTGTTAGTATCCTCAGGAAAAAGGATATTAAGTAGAGGTAAAGGACATTTAAAGGACGCACCAGTAATTTAGGGGAAAATACACTGCAGAGATGATGTAACGATTTGACACCAAGCATTACAAAATCAAAATATTCAGAGCTACGAGTGGTGTCACATGTTCACTTGCAACAGTTGCAAATCAACGAAATGTTGTGAGGTTTTAAAATTAGTACCTGTTCAGAGATAAATCTCAGCTGAAAATGAACAACTTTGCAATGTCACAAAAACATTTAACAATTTTTAAACTACTTGGATGTGCATCTGTTTACATTTTAACTGCACTGTTAAGATGAATATGTGAGACCACCCTAAGTTTTTACTTCCAAGAAATCCAAACATGTTAAAGTATAGAAATACCCACGGAGGGCATCCAAATAACATTAACACTACCCTCAGTGTGGTAACCATATGATGACACCAGGTAACATGCAGCTGATTATGATAAAAGAATTTAAGTGTTCATACTCTTAAATAAGATGAAATTGCTATTTAAAGACACATTAGTATAGAATTAAACTTGTGACAAGGATGATGTTTTTTAATCATTTACTTTGATGATGTTATTGTAGGATGGTATGATATATGTACTATGCCTGAAGTCATTTGTATATGTGTACATGAATACATGTGTATTCATTTAAGACCTACGTGTGGATTTCAGCTGTATGTACAATTTTGCTATATTACCACTTTAGGTGATTTTTTTTTTTCAAATATCACTAAAGATTTTATCACCCAGTCAGCACATTATGAATAAAGTGATTTATATAGAGAAGTTCTAATTTATAAATCTTGTCAGGAAATCTGATCAATTAGGTTTTGATTTACAAACCACCATTTTCAAGAGTGGATTTAGTTAGTTGATAGCTAAAATATTTGTTTGATTTATTGTGACTGTACATTCAGATTAAATGGGAATATAGACAAGAGCAAAGCACTCGTGTCCTGAGAATTGTGCGCGTTTGCAGTGGGTTTCTATGTATTGCTAATTTATTGAAAATTCAGTTGGATTATCAGTCCTTCTTCCAAAAAGGGAGGAAATCAGTTACTTTATGTTTGTCTTATAAAAATTACAGCATTAAAAATAATCTAGGTAGAACTTGAGAACTGAGTACTGACCAGACTAACATGTATTCCAGGGCTTCAGGAAATGCCACTCCCAGAATTACCTATAGGAAACTTCACCTCACCATGAAATTAATTTTTGAAAGAGCAGTGGCATCCCATAACAAAAGTAATGATCGACACAATGTCACTCAGCATCAGTCTGCAACAATTCTTGTTAGGTTAAAGTCTGTAAAACACCTAATATTCCTTGCTGATATCCCATTAAAAAATGACCTAGTATATCACTATTTGCTAAATTAATTGTAATATGATCTCAAGTTAGTATAGCCAAAGGGGAAAATGTGAAGAGTACATGCATGTATTTCATACTTTAAAAAATGGGGCTTTACATGCTTTCTTTTTCTGAGACAGGCCCTCTAGTTTTTCACAATTCAGGGATTGTTGGTTCAGTGGTAAAATATACATGCTTTCACTAGAATTATTTTCCCCAGTCAGTCTATCCTAGTTATTTTTGTGTGTTTAGAAGGACTTTTAATATTTCTTTCTTCCAACATAAAAACATTCAAATCCCTAGTCCTTAATTTGCCTCCAGGATGTGACCTTTTATATCATTAGTGAATGAACAAATAATTCATTCATGCTTCTAGCAGTAACATATTTATGTAGCGCTTGTCTTCCTACATCTCCTGTCCTCAAATGTTCCTACGGAATCTGTCTCTGGATCTTTACTTTTGGTTTATTTGAAGAATATTGGGGTGGGGTTTTTTCCTGTCTTTATGTTCAGTCTTTATTTTCCAGCTATAAAGCACTCAGACTAAAACATGATCAGCAAGTATCTTGCAGGGAAAAACTGTACCTCTTCATTCTACCCAAATTCTCTGAGCACAGCAACAGAATACTGGATGACCAGAAGAAACTGGTAAAATTAGATCAATCTCAATTAAACTGGCAGATGTTCATCATTTATCAGTATCAGCCCTTTTCTTGGCTCTAAGCATTTATTTCATATTAATAATTCTAACTATTCTGCCTATTCATTCATATGAAGAAATACTTCCACGAATCTGTATCACTGAACTCAGTAAAAAGTTTTGCCATTCACTTTAGTGGCATCATCATGACTGAGCATTACATGAGTATAAATTATGTACATTATTTTAGTGAGAAACAAATTTGTACTACAAATATAAAAAAATAAGCATTCTAGAAGGCTGTTTATATATAGTCCAGATATTTGGAAGACCATGCTCTGGAAAAATGTAAACAAATGAAAAATGAAAACAGTAGCAATGATTCTTGTTGGGATCATTGTTAGAGTATATATAGGATACCAGTGTATGGTAAATATATAAGCTGGGACAATTTGCCAAGAGCAATAAAGAGAACAGTCAGAAAATGGTTTGTTCTAAAAAATATTGAATTATTGAACAGCTTCACAGTCATAATGAAAGCAATTTCTAAAACCTTCTAAGCTATTGTTATATAACAACCAAGAAAGTTAAAGCCACGTAGCATGATTCATGTAATTGCTAATATTACAGCCAAGCTATTTAGGAACAGAAATGCCACGTGAAGGAGAAAAGAAAAATAACTGTACATTATGCATTCTTCCTCCTCCACAACCCTCATGCTCCTACTATTTGTAAAAGTTATATACAGGAGAGTTTGCATCCAGTGTTGAAAGAAGATCATTTTATGATTCACTTAGCTGTCTAACATCTGGGCCAAGCTGTGGCCATGATGGGTAATTTTAAAGAAAGATGAGATAGGGTTTTTTTACTGATTTAGACCCCACCAACAGGAAGGTCAGTTCCTCAGGGTAGCAGTGCAGGAATATTAATCATTCCTTGTATTGAATAGCGGCCTAATTCTCAGAGGAAAGCCTGCAATTCAGTAGACTCTGGCCATGGTTTAAGGGCTCACAGAAAGTCAAAAGATAGAGAGTAGTTGGCTTCATCCCAGTGGTCATGTATTAAAATGTTTTTCAAATAGCAGTAAATAGAAAAATAAAAAAAAGGGGGGGGGGGGAGACCCTACACAGTGTTCCTTTTAACAAAGCCAGTCATAAGTATAGTTATACCCATGCTATAAACACAATATTTTAATAGAGCCAATACAAACACATCTGAGAGAGAAAAGTGAATTAAGAATTTTGCCTAAAATGTAGTCATTCAAATATCCAAAATTTCTACTCTCTCAAATTGGATCTTCATGTACCTCTCTGAAGTTGTTTTCTTGAACTTCTATGTCAGTGGTGGGTACTACTATATTTTATCATTTTCACTTCATCCACTAGGCTGCTAGCAAGAAGCAGTCCTGGTATATTCTTCCTATGCATAGGCTCCTTGTGGCAAAGTGGGACTCCCTGCCTAGCCACACTGCAAGGTTCCCCACTGGCCTTTGGGCATGCCACCCACCTAACTCACCTGCCATGCCTTGTTCTTAATTAATTAAGATGTTAATTAAGGCGGGAGGCTTCCCATGCATACCCCAATGCCAGGGGGCACTATCTGTGGCTCCGTACCTCCCCTACACTGCAGCCCATGCCTTGCAGATGGCATCCACTGATGTTAATTTCACCAGCCCCACACTGGGCCCCAGAATCCTCCAGTTCAAACCCTCTAAGTTCCCTCCATTCTGGAGGCGTACCCCACCTTCATATGGGCTGCCTAGTTTCCTGAAACTATTTCCCCTCTTGAGCGTGGTTTCCCCAGGACCTTTGGCCACACAGGCCCTGATCTCACCTCCAAGGCCAGTCAGAACCCCAGGCCCTCAGCTCTGGGTATCCCTCGCAGTGGGCCCCTGGCCCTTTTGGCCTTTCTGGTCCTGGCCCCAGCATTGACCAGTCAAGGGTACTGTGCATCAGGACTTTGAGCCTCTTGCTGTCACTGCTGGGTCCATCTTCTGGCCCTACTAGGTTTAACCCACTTAGTTGTGGGAGCTGGGGTAACTCACACCACAACTGGTGTTCCAGGGTCTCACAGGGACTCTCACTCACCCCCCCCCCGAGCAGCAGTTCACTGTGCTCACTATAGGTCTTGCTTTTGACCCACATTCAGCCTTCCAGAAGTGGAGGACTTACTGAGGTCAGGACTCACCCCTCTCTTTTGGGCCTACTCCCCTTCACTGGGGCACCACACCACCCCTTCATTCAGGGCTCCATACTGCCCCCTTCACTTGGGGCTACTCATGTCTGCCCCCATCACTTGGGGCTCCACACTGCCCCTGCCTTTCACCAGGGTGATAACTGGCCTGGCATTTCCTGGGGGCTCCTGTGCCACTGGGAGCCCCACCAGGCCACCCACTCTCGGCAGGGTGCAATTTTAGGTCATGCCCAGAACCAGAAGCCTCCAATCCATCCCCTACAGCTCCTCCCTTACCTCCAGGATGATACATGAAGCCTTACAGCCAGGCAATGTTGCTGCCTGGCTTGCCAGTAGGCAACTGATCTGTTTATATAGGCAGCCAGGGATCTAAAATGGTTGCCACAATCAAGCACCTGCTGGCTGCTTAGCTCAGATCTTAAAGTGGCAGGCACCAACAGTGCCTTGCCACACACCTGCCTGCTTAAAATGGTACCTAAGGGACATTTCCCCTGCTGCTTCTCCAAAGCAGGCTCCCCTCAGAGCCTGTGAGAGCCCTCAAGTGGTGAGCACCCCCAAGGTGCTCTGCCACACACCACCCTCTTAAAATGAGATCTGGGGGTGTTTTACTTGGGTGCCTTCCCTGCTGGGCTCTACCCCAGCCTACTGCAGCCCCTGCCATGTGGCAAGCACCCCAAAGGTACTCCACCACACTCCTCTATGGAAAGGCCCTGAGCAGGACATGTAACATAATGAAACTCTGTGTATACTTTCATCATCTTTTCTACATCATTCTGTGCAAAGTTCAGCCACAATATGGCCACTAAAATAGAACTTCAGGGCTAAGAAATTGTGGATGGGAAAAGATCTTATGGAAGTTCCATGATAAGACTCACCATGTATAAATAATACAGAAAGAAATCATAACATGGGTAGTTTAGAGATTGCATTACTCCTAAAACATTGGGTCAACATTACTATATCCTTTATGTAGACTTTGAAAAGGTAGCTTTTTTTACAATGATATAACCCCTCATCTATATATTTAATTAAGTACACATTTTGATGGTACTTTTAATCTAAGAACATAATAGCATGTTCCAAACAATAATTAATTAGAAAATTGTTCAATTTCACCCAGTATAATAAATATTATTTTAGCCATTTTGCAGATGGGAAGACAAAGGCATATATATATAGATTCAGTGTAGGAATGCAAATACTGATGAAGTAAGCCCTGTGCTTCCAAAAAATTATGCCATACATCTCTGATTTAGTTAATCTGTGAAAATGAAAATCTACCCATCCTTCTGGCTTACTTTATAACAACACAGATAACTACAACTCTCTTTTTCAATTTACTCACCAAGCCAAGAAACAATAGCAATAACAAATATCAATATAAAATTGGGCAAAATAGATTCAAGTTATTTTGGGATTTTTTTCCTCACAAAAATGGAAATCTGAAAATATTTTTTAGTTGAACAAATTGTTTCATTTGACCTGAAACATTTCTGATTTATAATAAAAACAAACGAAATTGAAAGCCAGACTCAAAGCTGCCAACAAATGAAGTGCAGGGGCCATACACACACACAGTATCGGAAGATTTAGGTTCAAATCCCTCTGATGTCTGAAGGGAGTTGGATCTGCTGCAGATACCTCCTAGGGGAGCAGCCTAACCACAAGACTAAATGGTAGGTTTTTTCAGTTTAAATGAATACAAAAGTATTTTTTTTACAACGTGGAGCAGCATCAACAATAGAATATAGAACAATTCACCATCAAATGATGTACAATGGTCCTTCTCAACTGGTTACGCATGCTTACTGGTTACACATGGAGCTTCAGTAGATGGGTCCAAAGATGGCTCGGGGCATCAGTCAACCATTCTACATAGTTTTTTTGGAACCATTTAGCGTGTTGTTGAGCCATTCCACTATTCCCATATTCAACCTCCCAAAAAATGAAGTCTACTTTGTGAAGTACTTCAGGAAGACCAATTACCTCTTCAGAATTATTTTGTATTTTAGTTAGCTCGGGCACAGAAAGGGACTAGCATGCATATACAAGTTTACAATATACTGTGTGCAGAGATAGTTTGGGTAATTATACATGGTACTGTTTTATACTAAGGGAACTATGCTTTATGACTTTTGGTTCCAAATCTACTACTACCAATTCCAGCTATTCTATTTCTGGTTTTTAAAGCTGCACAGATACCTTTGCAGTTGTTAAGATGGATTACAGAATCACAAAGATTAATAACTGCTACACAATAACTTTGTAGGTGGAGCATTATCCTGTAAGGAAGGTGATATCTGTGTGAATCCCTTCAGGAAAGGATAGGTTTAAACTTGGGTTTGCATAAGTCATGGAAGTTCCCTACCCCTGTGAGTAAAAAGGAAATAACCCATTCCTGCCTCCCCCTGCTTCTCTTCCTTTAGCAATTTTGTGAATCTGGTCCTTTATTTCTTGGATTTTAATAAAAGTGCTCCAAACTGAAATGTTTTAGAACTATCAGAAAGCCCACTTGGTCAAATTAGAAATATTGTTTAAAATGTTGTGCCTCAGATTATTTGGCATATTTTGCCCAAGTTTCTGATTAGGTTTGGCAAGCCCCAAAAGTATATCTTTTAGCAAATAATTTGCCAAAAAAAAAAAAAATCTGTAGTTGAATAAGAACAAGGCATGGATATAGAATGAGAACTAAGCAAATGCCGCAAAATATTCATGATCAACATGCATCCAAATTCAAAACAGCTATATGGTTTAACCAGGACCATGACCATTTGTTTCTTTTCACTATTTTTTTTTCTAAATTAGTATTTTTCAAATAAATGTTTAAGAAAGATCTGTTCTTTGTGCAACACTTTGATTCACAGTATTTGCCTTGAGTGAGATTCCCTTTGGTGTAGAAAGCCAAGCCAAGGCCCATACGCTACTCAAGTCTTATTTGAGCTCTACTCTGATATCTTGGTTGACAGGGAATAGGCTTGTAATGGGTTATTATCTGTCTGGTCTTTCTACCTTGCCACACAGGAAATTCTGTTTTATTTAAGCAATAGGATTCATCCAATCAGAGAACAGGAGTTGGCAATGAAGACAGTCAAAATACAACATTCACGAACTACTCTTATGTAACTCATGGTTACTTTGTATAAAATAGTTTTTAATTACAACTAGTAATAGAATGAAATAATCAGTCTTTTTCAGAAATGTATGAGAGGAAGGAAGACTAACAAAATTAAACAGATAAATTATCTTCTTTGACTATTTTGGCAGCCACAAAATAGTTTCCAGAACTTCCATCTAACATTTCTCCACTCCATCCATAAGACTACAACACTTTTCTAATGTGTTCATGTGGCCCGTACAGACTGAAATGTAACGAAAATGAAATATACATGTGCCTTACCCAGGAAAGTCCACTGTAATATTCTCCGTACAATTTGAGTAGTCAAATTACCCTGGGAAGTAGTGAAATGTAATACAGATAATGATAAAAACAAAATTACACATGATTATCTCATTTCCAGTGACAGACTGCCTTTTTATTTTTAAGAAGGAAGAATACTAGACAAAAGAAAATAAAACTTACATGGAACATACTGTAAGTCATCGACTAAACAAAAGAAAACCCTTGACATCAGGAAAACTAATGAGATTACACAGTGCCTCTAGTGTACTGTATATATGACCAAAACATATGTAACAGGTTATGGTCGTTCTCATTAGTAAGCTTCCTGTCACAACTAGGATCTGCTAAAGAGAGAAAATAAAAGACTATGTTACAGTTTGTCATCTGATTATTCTGCCAAAAATCTTTAATGTGATGAATTTCATAGAATATTTTACATACCATAAAACAGAAAAGAGAGAGAGAGAGAGATTTCTCTTACTTCTCTCATTTCAAGGGCAATCATCCATTTTAGTTTCAAAGTTTCTAATTTCCACATAAATTGTGGGTCACCTTGTTTATATGATTGAATGGTATTGACACCAGAAATACAATTATCCAAATGGTGCTATTGATAATGTCATCTGTATTGAAGGGATGAATCTTATGGCATTCCAGTTTTCCCACCTGAGTAACTTGTGTGCCCCAAAATTGGTTCCTTGTCCTATATTGCATCAAACAATACCAGTTTTTAAAGTTGAAATCAAATCTGAGAAAGAGAGAGAGAGAAAGAGAGACAACTCCACTGTACAGGGGTGGATTCCGGTTTTGGCAAAGGCAGGTGCAGGATCAGTCACCCATGTTGCATGGGTGGCTGTACCCCTGCTCCCAGCCTCCTCCCAACAACCCATCAATGCAGGCAGATGGTACTACAGAAGCCTCTTGGGAACATTAAAACGTTCCTAAGCACATAAGCATCCCTGCCTTCCCCTCCATACTCAGAAACATGTCTCCTCCTATTCCCTTTTGTCCCATCCTTCAGACACTGCTGATTTCCCTGATGTTCCAGGGACAGGGGATGTTTCAGAGTTGCTCCTGTTTGCTTCAGCTGGGCTGCATGGGGGATGTGGGGACTTAGCTGGGAACAGCAGCAGTAGAAATAGGGAGGAAGTGGATTCCCCTACACTGCCTGGTCCCCACAGGAGCAGGCATGGGAAGCTTCCCTAGGTGAGCCCAACCCCTGAACAACTCAGCAGGAGGAGGCAGGAGAAGCGTTTAAGATTCTCCTGCCCCTGAGGGGCATTAAAAAATTAGGCGTTTGTGGTGTTGATGCCTATACAGTCAGATGGGTTGCAAATTGGCTGGAGAGCCACACCCAGAGAGTGGTGGTGGATGGGTCATTTTCAACCTGGAGAGATGTGGGCAGTGGGGTTACCCAAGGCTCGGTCCTTGGGCATGCACTGTTCAACATCTTCATCGGTGATTTGGACAAGGGGGTGAAAAGCACCTTCTTCAAGTTCGCAGATGACACTAAAATGTGGGGAGAAGTGAGCATGCTAGAAGAGAGGGACAGGCTACAACTAGATCTCGACATGTTACAGAGGTGGGTGGATAAGAATAGGATGGGTTTCAATACAGACAAGTGTCAGGTGTTGCACCTGGGGTGGAAGAACCAGCAGCATACCTACAGGCTGGGGAACTCCCTTCTTGTCAGCACAGAGGCAGAAAAGGATCTTGGAGTCACTATTGATTCCAAGATGAACATGGGCTGCCAATGTGGGGACACAGTCAGGAAGGCTAATTGCACTTTGTCATGCACCCATAGATGCATCAGAAGTAGGTCCAAGAAGGTGATCCTCCCCTTCTATGCAACATTGGTCAGGCCGCAGTTGGAGTACTGCATCCAGTTCTAGGTACCGCACTTCAGGAGAGATGTGGACAACATCGAGAGGGTCCAGAGGAGGGCCACTCGCATGATTAGGGGGCAGCAGGGCAGGCCCTATGAGGAGAGGCTACGGGACCTGAACCTGTTCAGCCTCCACAAATGAAAGCTGAGAGGGGATCTGGTGGCCACCTATAAACTTGCCAAGGGGGACCAGCAGGCAATGGGAGAGTCCCTGTTCCCCTGAGCACTACCGGGGGTAACCAGGAATAACGGCCATAAGTTGACTGAGAGTAGATTCAGGCTAGATATCAGGAAACACTACTTCACTGCCAGGATGGCTAGGAGCTGGAACCAACTTCCAAGGGAAGTGGTGCTTGTTCCTACCATAGGGGTCTTCAAAAAGACTCTAGACAGCCACCTAGCTGGGGTCATTTGACCCCAGCATCCTTTTCTGCCCATGGCCAGGTGTTGGAATAGATGATCTGCTTAGGTCCCTTCTGACCCTACCAACTATGAAACTATGACTGTGAGGATAGCAAAAGTGACTGGAGAAGGAGGAGGGGGCAGAAGGAGAGTGGAGGGGGCATGCCTCTGAGCATGGAGGAGAAGAGGGAATTCTGTTCTGGGGACTTAAAGTCCTCAGAAGCTCTAGAAGCACAGTCCAGTTCAAAAGGGGGTTGCAGCCATGTCAATGCACCCTGCTCTGGATCTGGTCCTGCTACTGTGTATTTAAAACAAAATTCTCTGGTAAGGTTCTTAGCATAGTCTGTTTGACTTACATACCTGGAAATCCAACAGGACTTCTTGTGTATATAAGGAGATCCAGCCATTAGAATCTAGCCATCTACATGTCTAAGAATGCAATAATTTCATGTTTAAAATAATATATTTTAATTAGCCTGCAATACCTGAACTAAAATTATGAGATTATTTCCATGAATTCCATTAGGGGGATGGTCCTATAGGGTGATATCAGTGGCATACAAATCTCCGAAGCACAATTTAACTTTCCAAAGAACCACCAAGAGTATTCAGATCTTAATTAACTGATTCAACTATGGAATAACTGGAACCGTCTATTTAAAGGCTCCTCCCATTTTTTATTATGCCTTTTTTCCATTATTCTGAAGCTTCAAATTGCCAGTTTTCTTTATGAATTAATCAAAATCCTTCTCTTCATTCAGAATACATCTTGGATCATACTTACAAAATCGAGCCTTTTAGTAATGACTTTCCATTTACACTCTGCACATACCATTTTATTTAAACAAACAAGTATAAAATAGTGTGTGAATTTTCAACCTTCCTATTATGTATCATATAACTGTCCTTTTGGTTTGGTTTAATTGGACAGAATGTTCCCTGTTAACTTTGATGACTAATAAATAATATTAATAAACAAATTAATAAATTGTTAAGATGTTGACTTGGTTTAGTTTTGGAAAATAACAGAATATAAAATGATACACTGAAAACTGCATGGGTCTTACTCCTGAATATAATAAGGGAACTATTGTTCCATAGGATAGGATAGGAAAGAATAGGATAATGAGTTCATTAGGAGAAAATTCTGAAATCCCTACTCTGTTCTCAACATTGACATGAGCACAACTCACACTCTTAAGTCATGGGGTATGGCAAAGATATGCAAACAATAGAACATAATGTAATAATTCTGTTTATCCTAAATATTCCTTGTTTGTGAACCAAACAGTGTTCCTGTTTTCCTTACTTTCCAGATAATTTCTCTGAAAAATTCACATTTCTGTCATAAGCAGTTTGTGGAGAACATTTAATCATCAATATTCTAAAAGCAAGCTCCTTTGATTGAAGATATAGATCTCATGCCCTTGTTTTCCTTCCCTGGTTGGGTTTACTTAATGCATGTTTCTCTAGTGAACACTGATTATGATGCATTTAAAACTAATCTTTTTTTATGAACAATATACAATATTTGCTTATAATGTGTTGTTTCCAGCAAATTTTCTACCAGTAAAATAAATTATTAAGATTGCTAAAATAAACACAAAAGGGTATATTTCAGCCATTGTCAGAAGGCTGAAAGGAGCTACACTGAATCTTATTTTAATAACTTAGGTGGAAATTATGGGGTGTTCACATCTCTTAATTTATTTATTTATTTTTTTTATCAGCAAAAGTTGGCCTAACAGATGGGATACTTAATATTATGACTTTCAGTAACAAACAATGACATTTCCTAACCTGAGAGAACAAAGTCCCAAGGTGAACTCAGCCAGGCAGCAACATGGCTCCTCAGAGACAATGCAATACAGGCAAATGGAGCCCTCTCTGGAGTCAGCCATTTTGGAAAAGGGAAAATGGCTCCCCAGAGACCATGTGATAATAGCAGATGACACCTGCTGTGGAGTCAGCCATCTTGGGGGAAAGGAAGAGCCATTGGAGAAGTCCTGGGGGCTGAGGGAGAGCTTGGGCATAGCATCCTGTCTCCAGAGCTGCCAGAGCCTGAGGAAAGCATAGGCTGGGGGGTTAGGAAGCCCAGCTACAAAGCCTTTCTTGCTCTTTTTCCCCTGGGAGCCCTGCCCAGCTGCTCAGAGGAGCATTCAGCCCTTCAGGAGACCTCCTAGTAAGGGGAACTCTTCTCCAAGCCCCCTGTGTGGTATGGGGTGCACTAGGAAGAAAGGGGGACAGGTGAGAGATTGATCCAGCTCACTGTGAGCTTTTGGTGGGAGGCAGAGCTAGGGGACATTAGCCCTTTTCACATAGGACAGGGCCCCTGTGAGAAAGAATTAAGACCCGAGGGAGGGAGCGAACTTTGACTGCCTGGCAAGCGGGTGTTATCAGGGGAGATTGCCAGAGTTCCAGCCCAGACCCTGCTTCCTGTTGTGTTAGCTTATTCTGCCCAGACCCTCATCCCCTATGTTGCAGAAATTTCTCTGAAGGAGCACTTGCCTGCAGCACAGCAACCCCAAGGGCACCTCTTGTGAGACCCTTACAGCAGGGACCTGCCCACGCTTCCTGCGGGAGATGCCACGGAAGCAGCTCCACCTTCCTGGGCATCCAGTCTAGGCTACCCATGTGCACGCATCATCTGAGGCCATCAACATGCACAATGTTATTGACTGAGTGTGTGAATAAGTTTCTGACCATTTATTAGTTGTGTATTAATTAGTTTTGTTTTCTTTAACCCTTTGGAAATAAAGTGTACATAGTTGTAAATTGTGTGGTGTCTAATTGAAGGTCCAGGGACACTAGGTGCCTTCCTGTGAGAGTAACCTCCCTCACTCCGAGAGGGCTGGCAGTTCCAGTATGTGGGCACCTCCAGGGATACGGAGTTGGATTGTGGTTTTGCTGGTATCCCTACAGCCAGCAAGTACATCCTTCTATTTAAATACGAATATAAATATGTACATCCCTACAGGGTTACAAGTACATCCTTCTATTTAAATATGAATGGTTATTTTTCCTTTATCTGTTTTCTGTCTATTATTGGCTTCAGCTGTAATTTCAACACTTAAAATACAAAATTTCAACACTTGAAAGAGTTTTTGGGGGGGGGGGAGGAGGAGGGTTGTTTACAGGCACTCAGTATAATTAGTCCTAGTTTGGGGGGGAGGGGAGAATGCAGACCTTTATTTTGTATTAATGTATGTCTTTCACCATTGAGTGTGATTGTGTTTTTTTTAAATAACATAGAAAATAAATAAATGTTCACAGTTATTATGGATCTATGGCATTAAAAATGGCACGGATGCTGGCAGAGTATACTCAGTAAGAGTTCCAGATAAAGGACAGTACTTTGTATTAAATGAGGAGTGGGGAGAAGGATGAAATGAATGTGTAATATTCTGGAATAACACTTTTTATTGATCTCAGGCCTGGGTTGAAAGCTAGGCTGAGTATCATAACAGAATGTTGTGTGATCATCCTGTCCTTACAAATAATACCAATACAAAATAAAAACATTGAGGAGGATCAGTCATAGACCCCCAAAGCATTTGTTTTTGCCCCCTCTGTGTGACTCCAAGGATGCCGTTCCTAAGGTCTGCACACCCTGTCTTCCCCCTTGGTCCTTCAGGAGAGCTGCCAGCCCCTGGCATCCTTTTGATAAATACAAAGCAGCTGGTGTCCCAAGGATGGCTATTAATCTCCTCACAAGATGAAAGTAGAGAAGCTGAGCAATGTTTTGTAATTACTGATTCATGCACTCCCTTCCTGAGGATAAAAGAAGCTTAAAACCATTCCTACTTCGAAGATGGATTAGTTTTGATATGTCATCACTCTAAGAAATTAGAATAAACCATATTGTAACAAAACTTTAGTCAAAGCTGCTTATTTAGGAAGACTGTTACATGGAAATGTGAATTTGACTACACTTCTGCTTGTCTGTATCAGAAGATGAATAGACTAGATGGTTGGAAGACAGAGTTGGGATGTAGGTCTTGTTAAGGAAAGTATATTTTTTCCTTATAATGTTCATTTTAGGAAGTATGAAAATGGGTATTGAAATTTAAGATTTTATATTCAGCACTGATAATACCGCAATTGCTCTTCTTTTTCTTGATCACATAGGAAATTTGTTTGAAGGATTAACATAAAATGTACATTTCACTGGCATAAGGGTATATCATATAGAACATTAGTAGATTTGGTACAATTCATAAAATCTCACAAGATTTATTTTCTCTGATTGTGGCATAAATTTGGAAGACACTTCAGCACATACTTAACTTTATGCATGCCCTTTAACAACCTTTCTGGAGAGAGATGCTTTCATGAATCCAAGCCTATATAGTATTTGGGCTACAAAAAAAGTTTCTGGTGATGAAAGCTTGTATCTTGTTTCAATTGAAAATGTCTCTCAGTGAAAAAATGACCCTTATCAAAGCTTGGTTTGTCACACAACTCTTAATATATGTTAAATGTGTGTTTTATTAAAGTTAGAACATGTTCTAAGCAGTTCACAGTAATGTTTATTATGATCGCTAACATGCATACCTCTGACTGTGTCCCTGCCCTGGCACTAACCTTTTTTTTTTCAAGTTATCAATAAATTTAAAAAAATATATCCAAAATTATTGCTCAGTATTGCAAGCTTTTCTTATGCAAAAGATGCTTCATCTGTTCAAAGAAGAGCTACAGAATTAGACTTTAAATTGCAGACTTAGCTTTACACTTGAGCAACTAATAACCTTTTTAGGTGTGGAATTCCAACATTTAAACTTGCTGGTATTCCCATAGGGCCTTATTACACCTTATGCCTGAGGTAGGCAAAGTCTGGCCCACGAGCCAGATCAGACCCATGGCAGACTTGATTTCCCAGCAGCTCTGTGGTGGCAGTTCCTGGTTGCCACTGCTAGACCTAGTCCCACTGTTTGGGCACCCTGGGCTGTCTGCCCCACACCTACTGCTAGGTACGGGACCCACGTGAGCAAGGTGCATGGCCAGGCAGCTGAGATGGGGCTATGGCTAAGAGTGACACAGGCAGGTAGGACTAGGGAGATCCCAGGATTTTGTAGTAGTGACAGCATGGAGTGGGACTGAAGCAGAGCCATGATCTGCTCTTGCAGACCCCTGCAATGAACACAGCACGTTCCACAGTCATTGATGTGCAGGGAGTGGATCACAGCTCTGCCCCTGTGCTGTCACCACTGCAAGCTCCGCACCTGGTCACGCGCCCTGCCCAAGTGGCTCCTGGCTGGTCTCCATGGAGTCCCCAGGTGCATGGAAGGAAGTCAGTGCATGACAGCACAGGGCTGGGCTGGGGCAGAGTCCTGGTTCTGTGGCCCCATGCTGTCATGCTCCAGGCCATGAGTGACTGATGCCTCCCAAGTGTGGGGGGGAACCAGATCACTGACCAAGGCGGGGGTTCCCCAGAGGCTGATTGCTAACCAGTGGCTGATTGCTGAGACCAAAATCACCAGCGGTGAAACTGGAAGTGCACTTCTGCTGGCGCTTCCGGTTTTGCAGCTGGTGTTTCTAGGAGGTGCATGGCCAATCTCAGGGGATACATGTGCACCTGCATGCACCCCCTATGCATTGCCAATGCTCCAGGGGTCTCCATGGAGACTAGCCAGGAGCCTTACGGGCAGGGGCTGCTGGAAAATGGAGTCTAGCCATCATTTGTCTCTTATCCCTCACTTTCACACCTGTGACTTGCCACTAGAAGCCTAGTAAGCCAGAGCAGGCTTTTATCCCTGCTCTACAAGCAGGGGTGTAAGAGATCCTGGGATGTTGGAGGATTTAAAATGGGACAGCATCTGTGGGGACTGACCACACCTTAATGGAACAGGAGCTGGGTAGTGTGAATCAGAGATAATCCTCCCCTACAGTGGTATAAGTTTGAACTGCATAACAAGTGCTTAAAACCACTTTAAGATGTTAATGTGAAGACAATCCAAAGGTTAAAAGCTCTAGGAACTGCCCAAAATTACCAAGAAACAAAGCCCATAAATTCTGCTCAGCTTTCTCTCTATAGGTACTCAGTATCATTGGCAAATGATTTGTTCTAACTTTCTGCTACTCTGCTTCTAGAGGACTGGTTAGGACCTATCACCATTGAACAGCTTGGCGATTAATTTATATCTATACCTTGAAAGGATTTACAAACTAAGTTTTCTCCTTTTTATCTCATCTGCCAGCCCTGATCTGGTCAGCATCCTGATAGCATTTCTATCATCCCCACCCAAAAAAGACAACAAGGTGGAAAGGACGTCATCATTCCTTAAATCCAATAATCCAGTAATTAAAGCCCTGTGTTAAAACATGGGAAACATGGATTTGCATCGCTCTTTATGATGCTGAGCAGGATTTAAAACAAGGTAATTCACATTCAAGAAGGGAGTGTCCTAAAAGCTAGGTTATAGGTACTCTGAGAAATTCTCCCATAGAAGAACAAAAATTTATTAAAATATTAATTGAAATAGTTATAAGCCTGAAACTTTTTACTGAGTGAGCTTACCAGTCTCTCAGACCCAACATTTAAGTATTCTAATCCTATAAATTGTTCAGATAAAAGCTCATTTGCAAAAATATAAATATACTGGGTATAATCCTGGACTAATTGAAGTAAATGGCAAGGCTTCCTTTAACTGCATGTATTTTGTCCATGATATTTACTGGCAATACACTGTGATTTAAAAAAGTGTAAAAAACCAAATGAGCCTGTGTATGCCTGATTTCAATTTTATTATACAAACACTTTTTTTATTAAAATATTTCAGGAAAAGACAATTGTATGGTTTTACTCAGTATATTGTGGGTTGTCCTTTGTTTTGCATTTTTAATTCATTATTGTTTTCTCCATAAAGTTTTAATTATTCCAAACTGCCACCACGTTCCCTTAATTTTGAAATGGCACAGTTCTTGTTTCCTCCCCTCTAGTTGTCCAGCAGTAGAGAGAATGAACCTTTCACACTAAATGGGATGAAAATTATGTCATCAACATGAACAACAAGTATATGGGAAGTAAAACTTCTCCGAAATGTATGATGAAATAGGGCTTTTGTTTGTTTTAAATTGAAACATGCCAGTTTGCCAAAATAAAAAGCTGTCATGGAAACATAAGTTTAGTTGAAATGTATATCTGAAAGATTCATCAGGCCCAGGATGGCATTATGCCGGGAGAGGAGGAAAGAGAGAGGAAGTGAAAGAGAGAGACAGACAGACAGACCAGCCAACTCACCATCCAGCACTTCAGGCACTCATCTCATGTATAAAAACCCAGGTTCAAGTTTCATTTATTCAGATGATGGACTTGAATATAAGTTTTAACATTGCAGATAAATGCTGTAACCATTGTGGAGCAACAATGTATGCCTTTGTTTGACAAGTCTTGGTTTCTTCCCAAAGCAAAATGGGACGATGTTAGCAATTTAAAACATTTTCATAGGATAGGGAAATTATTCCTAACCAGCTCAAGAAGGAACACAGTTACAGGAGAAAGAAAATGTAATCTGGATACCTTGAAAAGTAGCACAAAGGAGGAGAGTCTGAGGGTGAAATAATACCTTAAACTATAAAGCTTCTTTGCTGTAGCTTGCTCAAGAAGGCTCCTATCCTTTAGTACTTGTTAAGGTCACTAACCCAATTATTACTAATCAAGGCCAGCTGACTTTCAGTCTCTTCTCTCTGATTGGTTCTGGAGCTGCTTTTAAGGACATTCCCCAGCACCTGAGCTTTTCTGCATATCACACTGGTCTTCAGTCTTTGCCCAAACAAAATCTCCTACCTCCCTGGTTCCCAACCCTGCCTTTGGCTTGCTCCTAGGTTTCAGCCTCTGGATTCTCCCTGCAGATATGTTTCCTGATTCTTGGCCCTGGTTTGACTTACTCTTGGACTTCACCCTGTGGATTTGTCTTTGGACTTGTAGGTTACTGATACCTGGCTTATGACCCTGACTTGGAATTTTGGCTTCTGAACCTTATCCCTGTGAACCACAGATCTATGCTTGGCTCTTCCTTGGCTGACCTGGTGGACTATGACATAGCCATAGACCATACAAAATCTATGGAATGTTACATCATGTTAAAGTTAAAACATGTTGTCAGCAGTCTTGTGTTAAGGATTAATACCATTTCTTGCCTGCAGTGCTCTGATTTTCCACTGGATGGCTGGCAAACAGGGATGTGCCTAGGAACTTGCACGCCTGGACTCTATTTCTACTTTGGGTGGGGTGGGGTGGGGTGGTTCTGGGAGCAGTACATCCTGGGATGCTGGAAGACTGAAAATTGCTCATGTATCTCTGTGGAGGAGACTGAGGTTACCCTAACAGGAGTTAGATAGCACAGTGAAAAGAAGAGGAAAGAGAGATACTTATGGACAGCAGAAAGGAGTCAGAAAAAGTGAGAGAAGTACCCTGGGAGTCGTGGTTCCAGAGCAGCTGCTCCAGGAGGCTAGAGCTGCCCTGGGAAGCTAGAAGGGAAGTGCACAGGGAGCGTGAAGCCAAGGAGTGGGGATTGGCGTTCCAAGATCCAAGAGGCCAGGCGGGATGTCTCCAGTGGTGGTGAGCCAGCAGACCACTGGCAGCAAAGCTCAAAGGAGCTTAATTAGGCCAGGAGACACCAGTCAGAGAGATGCCACAGAGCAGAGCGGTGTTCATGGCAGGGGAATGATGCCATGAAAGGGCCAGCTGGAAGAAAAATCACTGAGTCCCTATTCCTAGGGTACAGACTTTTATATTACTTTCATCTTACTTTTATTTGTGGCTGTGCTACCTGTCATGCCCTCACCTCTACAGGCTAACAGACTGGAATCAGGTGGACAGAAACCCCAACATGAACAACTTAAAGAGGAAAATTCACAGAGGAATCAGTATCCCCAGGACAGGGGATATCAGCCTGGATGGGATTCTGTTCTTTTTTGTTTGCTCACTTTACTTTGTTTTACTGTTGTTATTAGAAGGTTTAACCATCGGAAAGAGAGAATATACACAAAAGCTCTCCTCTGACAATCCGTGGGGTTTTCCTGAGACTGAAGAAGTCCAGTAGTCTACATCAATCTAACTCTATCAAGACAGTTGTCTAGATGCACATGAACCTGAAAAAGAAAAGACACCAGTTCAAAACGATGTAAATGAATGGTGGCATAACATCTAAGTGGTGCTAAGCCAGGGTGTAGGGGAGGTTGGAGCCCCAGAATACACCTATGTCAAGCAATCATCATCCAGTGGCAGTGAGAATTATCACCTCCTGATTGATATCATCCTAAAACATGGAGACTTGATAGGCGAGAGTTGGGACCACCACTACAGGAAACAGGCAAGTGAGCACATGACTGAAGTTCAGGGTCAGGAAGGTACCTGGTGGCCGTATGTATAACTTTAACTGGACCAAGCCCTAACACATAGCTCAGAGTTAATCCTCTCCTGAAGTGGCATAACTTTAAGACACTTAGAAGGCACTTAGCACAAGTTAAAGAATTTCAATATTCAGGTTCTCCTGTTTTATATATAAATTAATCCTTAGGCAGAATTTCTTGGTTTTATTTCTTTCATTGCTGTCAACTTACTTTCATTTCTTTTCTTCTTGCTTTTACTTTTGACTATACACAAAAGTTGAAATTTTAAGCACAGGCTTAAAATCCATTTTAGTTAAATTGAGGTAGGCTTGTTTGTATTTTTGTTATTTCAGTTTAGTTATTAGCTGATACAAACATAAATTGATAACTATTCTTGAACAGGACTGTTCAAAAGGGATAAGACAAAATCAGTTTAAAAGACTATTTTTTGTGAAACTTGTATAACTTTATATATATAACAGGTTATATGCACACACATTTAAAGTGAGGATAAAAATACTGGGCCAAATTCCCAACTGGTTCAAAATTATTTAAAATTTATAGCAATGTAAGGGGGAGCAAAACTGCATCCACTGTCTTTAGTCAGCTCATCTCAAAGTATTTTTATAAATAATATTTTGTGACTTTTTTCTTTGTTTTCTAGTACTGTGGACTAACCTCCTAATAATGTTTGTAGAAATGTCTTCTTACTATGGAGCAAAACAAAACAGTAGCAAAAACAAAAATTGAAAACTATAACTAGGGCAAGAATTTATTATTTTTCATTTCATAGGTTGTACTGTTCCCATTAGGATGAAAATGACAATTCAAAGTGGAAAAAAACAGAAAAAGACATCGATCGCTTCAACTGAAAAGACAGACAATAACTCTAGTGACTGCTCTTACACCGGGCTATTTGGTATTCAGGTGAATCTTCCCTTCTTCTCTATTGTATAAATAAATACACAAGGACCCAGGAAAGAGGAATGTCCTAACCATTGATTTACTGGTAATCCTGAGGGGCACATATATACATGCATTTGATCCAGGCTCAGTATACTCAGGTGTAAACTACACTGGAGTAAGCATTCCAGGGCAAGCATCTACACATTCAGGAACTAGGGAGCAGATTTGCTGCTCTCAGCATCAAACTTCTGGCAGCCTTGCAATGGGCCCTTATTGCCACCAGGGGGAGCTCCAGACTCCAGCTGCAGTTGCCAGCAGCTCTCTTCAAAAGCCGGCAATAGCTCATTGCTCTTTAGCCAACCACTTCCCTGCCCAGAAGCAGCATGCTCAGTACTGGGGCAGCATGTGACAGCTCTTTCCTTGCTTTGCCTCCCTGCACTATGGCTGCTCCAGCCCATGCCCCTGGCAGCGATGACCAGCACCCCAACCTCCTACTGGCTGCCACGCTGGCCCTGATGGCCCACTGGACTGACTGCTGCTGCCTGGTTCACAGCCATCTCATCTCACTGGGCTCTCCCCTGTACAGTGACCACCTGCTGGCTACAGTGCTCCATCTCAGGGCTGCCACCATCATGCAGCTGTCTCCATCAGAGACACCAATGAAGGGCTTCTGGATACCACTGCTGGGGCTGCCATTGCCCTCCTGGGCCTCCAGCCTTACCCCCTCTATGGCTGCCATGTCACCCAGAATTAGTGGCAGCATATCATCCAGCACACCTTTTACATTGAGCAGTGGATGGAGGTGTTCCCCATGACTCAAGCCGCCTTCTGGGACCTTGTGGAGCAGCTCTCACCACACCTGGAGTAGCAGGACACTGGCATGCAGCTGCCCTTCCCCATTTTCACCTAGCTGGCCCTCATCCTGCTCAAGCTGGCCGCACCCACCAGCCTGCAGTATGTCAGCCACTCATTTGGTGTGGGCAAGGCCACCACTGGGGAGACCATACTGGAGATGTGTGTCACCCTCCAGAACATGTTGGCAGCCACCGTGCTCTGTGTGCATGACCCCCTGGTGGTGGTGGCGGCATTCCATGCCCTGGGATTCCCCCAGTGCATAGGGGCCCCGGATGGGACCCCCATCCCTATCACCTGCCTGCCTGCCCCACAGAGAACTCCTCTATTACAGCCAGAAAGGCTTTCACTCTGTGGTGCTACAGGCCATCATGGACCACCATGTGCCTTCTTGCACATGAGCACCAGCTGGGCAGTCAGTGCCCATGACACCCATGTCTTCCAGAACTCCAGGCCTAGTGGAAACAACTGATTTACAGCCCTAAACCAGCCACGTGGATCCCTTCCAGGCCCACTTTAACCACTGTCTGGACCGGACCCATGGCCTGGTGGAGTGCATCTTCAGCCACCTCAAGGGCTGGTAGTGTTCCCTCACTGTTTGTCTTGAGGTCTCCAAGGACAGCTTGCCTTGGGTCATCATCACAGCCTGTGTGCTGCATAACATCTGTGATGCTTGGGAGGAGCTCCTCTGTGAGGTCTGCCTGGAGGAAGCACAGTGTGCAGAGGTTGGCTGGAAAAGGGAGCACCACTTTCAGAGCGAGTGACAGCAACACCCCACCCTTCTCCCCTGACAATGCCCCAGGAGAGCCATGCATTCACCAGTGGGGGGCCAGGCGACTGGGTGTGAGAGGCCCTGGCTGACCACCTTCTCCAGCCCTTCCCACTCTGCCTAGCCTGAACGACCACCTACAGACCCCCAGGCCTCCTGCCCATGCTCACTGCACACAAGTCTTATAAGAAAAAGGTTTTATTTCCTTCACATCAACCAGAGCACCCCTCTCCTCTCCCCAACAAACAGAGATCTCCTCAACAAACAGAGCCCCTCCACCACCCACCCTACCCACCAACAATAAAAAACTTTCTTCCCCAGGAAAACTATTTACAATGATCTTTGTGGGCTGTCCTGCAGTGTGGGAGCCTTGGGCACGGGCGCTAGGGGGAAGAACCAGAGAGTAGGTGGCTAGCACCCAAGTCTCTGGCTGTTTCTCTACAGATGCAGATGCTGTGGTGAGTGCAATGGATGGGGGGCTTCCCAGGGGTGAAGGCAACTATTGGTCCCCACGTGCAGATGGCTCCCCCTCAGCAGCTGGTGGCCAGGGCCAGAAGGGCTGGTGTGTGGTCCAGGCTAGGGGGCTAAGTGGTGTTGAGGCCGGGGCTGGGTCAGGGTTCTCCTGGCTGATGGAGGTGGTCCATGACCTCCCTCAGATCCAGATAGGGGCCTGCTGTAGGGTGGTGGGTGGCTTCCAGGGGGCAGGCAGGCAGCATGAACATGACTGCCAGGGCCAGAATGCTGTCCAGTGCCCAACAGTTGTCTTCAATGGCCTGCACTGTCCAGCCCAGGATGATGTTTTGCTCCCACCGCAGCTGGATCTGTTTGCACTCCAGGGCCAGGAGCTCTGCCTGGAACTCAGAATATGCTTGGTACCATGAGTTCTCACAGGTGATGTCCTCTGCCCACCAGGCTAATTCCTCCAGCTGCTCCTGCAACATCACCACCAGATGCTGCAGGAGGATGGTGTGATCCTGTGTCCTCCTCTGACAGAGCTGGCACATCCTCAGGACCCCAGCTGTGGACAGCGGTGACCTTGAGGCTGCATGCCAGCTGCCAAAGGGGACCTGTCCCCTGTGTGCAGTTGTGGGCCCTGTAGATCCATAAGACAGAAGCTGTTTGTAAGAGTTTGCAATATTTCTCAGATAAGATGCTCTGTACCAGGGGCTGTGTGCTGCCTGGCCTCAGATTGGGGATTGGGCATTGATGGGTGCCCAGGGGCCATGATAAGTTGGGTGGGCTGGCCTGAGTCCCAGAAACCACAGGCTCAGCCCCCCATCCCCACTCATTCCTCAGGGGCGTTTCTGTGGCACTGTTGCACCAACTGGTCATGCCCACGTTCCCAAACCCAGCCTGACAGCACTTCATAGATATGGGAGTTGGACTGGCACTGCACCTCCCCTTCTTCCTGCAGCACCACAGGCTCACCAGTCTCCTCCTCAGTCCTGTTGGGGCCCTGGGTGGAGGGCATAGGTGTGGCCACGGGCCTTGGTGAGGAGGATGAGGCCAATGTAGGTCCCATGCCAGCTCTCTGGGCCCCTGCATGAATGTCCCTGAGCTCCTGGATGTGGACAGGTGCCTTCTGCACCGAGCACAGGGACACAGCACAGGGCAGGTAGCTGTGTGGCAGAGTCAATGCCTCACAGCATCTTCAGGTGCAGGACAGGGTGCTGGTTTTGGGCTATGGGTAGGTAGAGCTGGCCCTGATGGCCAAAAGGTGCCTGCACCTGGCTTGGGGTATGACAGCACATTGATTGTCTGGACGGCACTGTCCTGGCAGCGATGTGGCACTACGGTGCCAGGCAGAGGTGCTGAGGTGCAGACAGACTTGCGTGGCTAGCCTGAGGCCTGCCCAAAGGGACACAGGGGCCTAGAGTGCCCTCAGGCTCCCTGCTGGTGTTCCTCAGGACTCCAAGTGCCTGCAGCCTTTTAAAGCCTTAGGCAGGGGCTGCCATAGAGTCAGCCCAGCCCTGGGGCAGGAGAGGCTCCCAGCCCTGAGCCCTAAGGCTAGCCTAAGGCCTGCCCCCTAGTGACAGGACAGACCTGGGAGCAAACTTGTTCCTGCATGGGTGACTGGTGCCTCCTGAGTCAGGGGGTCACTTACCCCCCAGCAGCCAGTCAGTGACCAGGCGGGGGGCAGCCCCCTCGCTGCTGATCGTGGAAGCAGCGTGTCCGACCCAGGAGCTGACTGAGAGGGAACGTTGCCTGGAAGTGCCAGTGGCATACCCGGAAGGGCCCGGGATGTGCCCAGAAGTGCTGACACTTCTCCTGGTGCCCCCACTCCCCGGCCGGCAGTCTCAGGGGTTCACCAGTGCTCCTACCTGCTTCCCCCACCCACTGCCTATGTGGGGAATGCTGCTGTGAGCGGGGTGCACCAGCACCCTCAGGGGGTGCACATGTACCCCTGTCCACCCCCTACATGTTGTCACTGTGCTGCATGGTCATGGCTGCATGTGCATTACTGTGTAGTAACTAATCCCATGTACATTTGCTCCCTGTGTTTGCAGGGAACAAATTTATGCAGGATTAAGGGTTTTTACTGTGTAGTAAGTGTGCACATGTGTAGATGTGCATGCTTACTGCACATTAAACTAGGCTACTGCACATTTAGGTGTCCCATGTACACACACCCAAGGTAGCTGAAAGTCCCTCTCTCCCTGTCTTTCTCATACATCCATATATATTTTTTACCCAGCATTTCAACCTTGTTGAAACTGGCATGCATGCTTTTGGTTTCAGCAAACAAGTATTTTCCTACTAAAAAGAACTTAATCAGAAATCTCTTAATTAGTTCTAATGGCAGCTTCTCTTTCTCAATCCACTATACAAGAACAGGGGTTTATTTTAATGAAATTGAATGTTAGCACATTCAGTGGTAAAAGCTGCCCCTCATCCCCGCCCCACTTAAAGTATGTACAGGGTGTAGAATTCAGGACCTTGGGGTGTCTATGTGGCCAAGAAGCTAACATTCAAAGGAAGAGTGTGTGCCTGTGTGTGTAACTCAAACGTTCAGTACTATAATAGATAATATTTAAGTTTAAAAGGACTTAGAAGTGCAGCTTATAGAAATGTTTCATTACAAGTTTTTTCTATATTTTTCTCCTATAAAAAATATATTTCAACTAAAATGTTTAGAAGGTGATGTTTATTTCTTTTTTTGCTTGGGGTGGGGATGCAGGCACCAAGGTGTACAGTTGAGAGCCCAGAGGTTGCAAGTTTGAGGCCATAGCCGAAGCACTCATGGTGTGACCTGTCAGATTCCAATGAATCTGTGAATTCTACTAAATACCTTGTCACAAAGACATGAAAAAGGAAAGGATTACTGGGGGGAAAATGAAGTAAAGCTCCTTATTGGTTACATACACACACACACACACACACACACACACATTTTGCAGCCATTTTTATTTGTGAGTCTTATTCCTGAGTTTAAACCAATCTCTAATTTTTAGAGGTTAGACAACTACCTCACTTGGAGCTTGGAGCTATCCTGCATCTGTCTACTATAAAGATGTTTTTTTTGCACCTCTCTAAAGCATCTCTGATTTCTGTCAGACATGTCACTGAAATAGTTATACTACACATCTCATTAAGAGTTCCTGTGTGCTTTAATTGTTCTTATATAACTTACTTGGCAATAGGAACCAGTCGACTCAGTCTGCCTGGGTTCTGCTTACTGTAGGACTAAGAAGAATAGATGCAGGGGATGTCCATATGTAGTTTGGCACCTAATGCAAGTTATATCCTCCTGTACTTTGATGGAGTTGACTCCTATGCCAGACTTATAGATATTTCAGGGGTCAGAATTGGGTTCTGTGAGAAATACTGGAAGCTTTCTGATCCGTATAGGCCACCAAACTTCTTAAACCTATTACTATAAGATTTGTGTGTGGTGTATGGGTGCCCACCCATATACTTTACTAATGCCTAAATCATTATATCAAAGAAGGCAGCACAAGATTAAATGGAAGCATAGTTTGATCAAGATACTCAACTATATATTTTGACTTTCTCTTCCACTAACTACTGGAAGAAATGTTTCTCCTCTTCCTCAGCAATTCCCATACCCTGAAGTCTGTTTTTCTCTCTTTCTATGGGTCCAATTTAAGTTTCCACAGAAGTCTTCTATTTCCTTCATTGGGAGATACTTGGAATCCTTTATATATTGTACCATGTTGGTGGGTTTTTGGTTGTAGCCATGTTTATCTAAGGACATAGGCAGGCAAGGTTCCTTGAGTAGATGTGATATCTTTTATTAGACTAACTGAGCACTGGGAAAAAAAAGTTCTTAGCAAGCTTTTGGGTTCAGTCAGCCTTCTTCAGGCATAGGGAGTCTGCTTATTCTGAAACTCTAAGAAATAAGAAAAGCTAAAAGCGTGTCAGAATGTCAGCAAGAATGTAAATAGGTGTTAGAGGACTGTAGATGTTCAGTCCTTTGGTAAGAATGTTGTGTTTCTTGAAAGTATATTCCAGAAAGGTTATATATCTCATTCAGTGCACCAAATGCCCTGATGGAAAATATGTTGGAGAAACCAAACAACAACTGTGCACCAGAATGAACACACACCGAAAATCAAAGACAAGAATACCCAACTGCCTGTGGGGGTACACTTCTCTCAGGACAATCACTTTTTCTCTCAGTTCTAATGCTAAAAGGGAACTTACAAAACACCTGCTGTAGATGAGCCTACGAACTTCACTTCATATATCTACTGGATACAAAAAAAATCATGGATTCAATATAGACATTGGTTTTATGACACATTACAACCTGCCTGACATCTGATTCACCAGGTACCTGTCTGACCCAACCTCTTACATTCTTCTTTTCCCCCACCTTTTCTCCCCTCCCCTCCCTTACTTTTGTATGCCTTTGTCTCCCTGATTTCCTACTATGTCCTTCTTCACTGAGATCCTCTTTCTTACCTTGTATTATTACCACTGTAGTGTTTCCCTTTGCCCCTCCCCCCGCTCCCCCCACTTTCTTCCCCCTCCCTCCCTGCTTTAGAATCATAGAATCATAGACTAGAATGGCTGGAAGGGATCTGTAAGATCCTCGAGTCCAGTCCCCTGCCATGGACAGGAGGTAATTGGGTTCAAACAAAGTCTATGAGGTGCTTTTCCAACCTCCTCTTGAACACCTCCAGGGATGGTGACTGCACCACCTCTGCTAGGAGTGTGTTCCAGATTCTAGTTACCTTTATGGAAAAGAAGCTTTTTGTTATGTCTAGCCTAAATTTTTCCTCAACTACCTTGTGCCCATTGGACCTCATCCTCCCGAGGGGTGCCTTTCTGAAGAGCTGCTCTCCTAAATCTTAGTGTTTGCACCTGACATGCTTGTAAGTGGCTATCAAGTCACCTCTCAGTCTTGTCTTACTCAGACTGAACAGGCCAGTTCCCAGAATCTCTCCTCATAGGGCCTACAACCCAGGCCCATGATCATGTGGGTAGCCATTTTCTGTACTCTTTCGAGCTTATCCACATCCTTCTTGAAGTGTGGTGCCCAGAACTGGACACAGTACTCCAGCTGTGGCCTCACCTATGCTGAATAGAGGGGGAGAATCACTTCTCTGGATCTATTGGCAACACATTGGCTGATGCACACCAGAGTTCTATTTGCCCAGTTAGTGACTCATACTGATGCCTTGTTAACGACTCACACTGATGACTCATATTCATCCTTTGGTCAATTGTCACCCCCAGGTCCCTTTCAGATGCAGTGCCAGCTAGTGGGTCACTCCCATTGTGTAGTTATGATGAAGATTTTTTCTATCCAGATGAAGGACCTGGCACTTCTCCCTGTTGAACCTCAACTGATTGCATTCTGCCCATAGGACCAGCCTGTCAGGATCATTCTGGATACTTGCCCTGCCCTCAGATGTGCCCGCATTTCCCCAGAGCTTGGTGCTATCTGCAAACTTAATCATTGCACTTCCCACTCCCTCATCCAGGTCGTTAATAAAGATGTTAAAGAGTATAGGCCCAAGAGTATAGGCCCACTCATCCCTGGGGGACACCACTGGAGACAGCTCTCCACGAAGAGGCCACTCCATCAATTACAACACACTGGGATTGGCTGCTGAGCCAGTTGCCAACCCATCTCACCATAGCCTGGTCTAGGGCAGTACCCTCCAGCTTAAGGGAAAGAATCTCATGGGAAACAGTATCAAAGGCCTTGCTGAAATCGTCTTCTTGGTAGGGAGGCCTATAGTAGACTCCCACCATCAGATCCCCTTCTCCTGAGTTCCCTTATATCTTGACCCAGAGGGTCTCAAGAAACTTCTCTATGCAATTAAATGTGATCTGCAGGGAGGGGTATTGGTCTTTTACATTTACCTTTTGTTTTTCCTTTTTTACCAATTTATATTTTCATTACATCCTCTCACACTCTGAGCTTCTCTCACTCCTGTTTTCCTGATCTCCAACTATTTCCTTTTTCACTGACAGCCTCTTTTCTACTTTGTATTCTATCACTGTAATGTCTCCCTTTAGCCTTTTTCCCCGTTTTCTTCCTCCTCCCTGCTCTGCTTTACCTCACTGCTTTACATGTTGTCTTTCTAATTTCTACCTATTTACCTTCTCACTGACATCCTGCCACACTTTTGGCTTCTCTTATTTCCTGGAGTCTTACAGCAGCAGAGACTCCCTATGTCTGAAGAAGAGTAACTGCACCCGACAGCTTGCCAATAACTTTTTTTTTTCCAACTACTCAGTCGGTCTAATAAAAGATATCATATCTATTCAAATAATCTGGCCTTTATGTATTGTATGCACTAGTTAATCTAAACTAGTTATGGTCACATCTACATGAGCGGCAGACTGCACAGGTGTTCCTGCACATTTAGTGGCAGACTGTAAAGTTGTTACTGTGCAGTACTGTCACTGCACAGTTTTTTTCAGATGCTGCTGAACAGTAGACCATTACTACCATGCAGTAGCATCACCACACAGTTAGTTCCCACCAACACTACTGTGTGGTAGCATTGAGCTACTGTGCATTAGCTTGTTGCTGCTGCACAGTAGCATCTTGTGTAGATGTGCCTAATGTGCTTTAGAAATTTTACACATTTTAGTTCAGTCGTCAGGTTGTATGATTTCCTCCTTCCTTCCTCTTCCCTTCATCCTGGTACATTCAAAGCAAAGTAGAGATCTAAAAGGTTTTAAGCATTGCTAAATCAAAGCAAGCACCTACATGAGACATCAGTACTGCTACAAGGTGACAGGAAGTATAAAACATTCAAAGTTCTATAAATTTTTAAATGTTTCTGAAGATTCTGCAAAGAGATGATGCAAATGTTAAAAATACTGAAAGTTGGTCAGGAAAAGACTTTGGGCTGTCACCATTAAATAAATGGTTGCTTCCAGTACATCTCCTTTGGAAGCACTAGGATAATACTCAACTCTAACTTAAACTTCCCAAAAATAAACTTCTATTCTTCCCTTTTGGAACTTTAGAGTCTTGATATTTGAATAAAATACAAATGGACTGAAACAACTGTGCTCAGAGAAAACAAAGAAGTAAAGGAAAATGGTGATAATGCTGACCAAATCCCTGAGAGACAGTAATACAGACAAAGGAAGAGTCTTTTTAAGGTTGGCCATGGATATTTTGCAAAAAAAATGGCACCTATAAAAAAAACAGTACACTGATATCAGATAAGTGAAGGGAGGTTGTGGGGGCAGGGGGCACACTTCCTAATGCATGAGTAATGGAATAGTTGCCAAAAAAAAAAAAAAAAGCACAAGTAATGGGTATACAAATTCTTAAAAGATTACCACTGGAGGCATAACTGGATCTATGAGCATCCTGGGCAGTAACAGCGGATGAGGCAGTGTCAGTGATTGCTTTGCCAGCAGTATGGCAGCAGCCAGTACAGCAGCAGAGCTGCTCTTTTTCCTTCATCACCCCCTCCAAGCCATTAACTGCCTCTCCCCATTCATTATGCCCTTCAGCGCAGGGGACAAAAATGCCAGCTGTGAAAGCCTGTTACTCTACAAAGTTCAAACAAACAGCCAACAGGAGGGATGTATTCCATAACAAAGATGAAGATAGAAACAGAAGGCAGCCAAACTATTTCTTTCCCAATATCAGACTGATAGAATATATTCTGTGGTTAATAATCCCACCCTCCATTCCTGGATAGGTTTGACTGGTGGACCTGTATAATTGTAAGTGACTCTCTTTCACAAGCTTCCCCACACTGTTACAGACAGAAACTTTAAAATGCAACTGAGTATCATGCCAGTCCTGCATAGCCCCTAAATTGTCTCTCCACATATTTTCTTCACCTACTCCCTGTAGAGAAATTTTGCTAATTCCCCTGTTTCCTACGCATTGCTTAACTGCGGATGTAGTACAGGATATGCTCCTTAGGGGAGTGAGTTCATATTTAATGGTCATTTGTTCCAAGCAACTGCTCTGATTTTGAGTGGGTTTTTTTTTAATAGTCTGAACAAATTTGGGAATGGTAGATCTATACTAGTGACTGGATTCATAATTTGTAATTAATTCAGGTTGTTTTTTTTTTATAGGCACACTTTAGGCATGCAAACTGGGTTAGAGAGTACTTAATTCAAGTTAGATCCAGATTTGATAGTCATTACATACCCCTCTGTTCTTCTACTTCCTGGTAGACTTAAAACAACATCTGGTGGGGAGGGAGAGGAAGAAGAAGGGTGTAGGATCAATCTCATAATTTTAACTGACACACAGCCAATGGGTATATCAGAAATCTAATAATGAAACGTAGCCTCATGACTCTACTAGCCATGTTTTGTAAACCCTAAATGTTCAGATATGTTATAAAGTTCCAAATCTGAACTTTTGGGTCATCATGAAGCCACCATTCGAAACATTCAGATCCTTTCATGGCTACATAATACATTTTTAAAGATGTTTTGAAATCAGATGCTTTTAGCTTCTATTTGAAGCATCAGTAAGACTCTACATTATTTCACTCAGCATACTGTGTATATATCAAGTAAATTATACAGCAAAAGTAAAGGTACTCCGTTTCCTTGAAATCAGATTTCCATTATTAAGCTGACCTTTAAATGTACCATTTTGTTAGGCAAACATCATTATATGAAATTAGTCACAGCTTTCTTGTTTTTGTGCAAGCAAATCTTGATTACTGGCCTTTCTATAAGTCTGATACTCGGTTTAATAATTCATGCTTCTCTGCTTATCAGCTTTAGAAATCAAAACGGTGCATTCTGCTATAAATCATTCCCACTGCTGCATTTCATTTTAATGTACGGCAGAAAAACACTAACATAATTGGTGCAATCTGTTATTTACAGATTTGTTGCAAAAGACACAGGTGGTGACTATTTTTTGTGCTATAGGGAAAAAAGACCTCTTTCACAATTTGAGTAAAGTTCTAGAAAATGTAGGTATGTTAGCGTAGAAGTCATTAATTTTCACCTGCAGTAAACTTTGATTGTGTTTATAATGACTCACACATGTCTTTCTTATTTACTCTCAGATGGGATCTCATTCAATTTGTATCTAGGTTACAATGAAGTAATTCTACAGTTAAATATGGTTATTACAAAAAAAAGACTCTAAAAATAGTATGATATTCCATATTTTTCTCTCACTGCCTTACCCTGCATACAAGTATGCTCACTTTACAAGTCAAATTGTGAGGTTATTTATTTATTTATTTTATTGTTATTTTATTATAAGTGCTGCAGAGTCACTTCTGGGATCTGAAATTGCATCTTTTGTTTTCCTCATACAAAATCAATGGTAAATGCAGAACTTACTTCAAAATGAGTTAATGGTGAGTGAATTTGAATTGAATTCAGATCACTCCCTCAGCTATTTTATTCAGGGTTCGGTCTTGGTTAGCTACATAACAGACCTAACATAAATAAAATGCTTGTCCCACTCAGTAGCATAAGCAGATATAACTTAAAAACAAACAGATATATACTAGGACCAGGTTATTTTTACAATTCCTATTGGATGTGGGCAGGTTAAATAGTGTGACAAAATGTGTAATGTGTATATATTCAGGGATAGAGAAAAATGATGAAAAACTGATTTAAAAATATAATTTGACTATCTACAGAGCAGGTGCAATCAGAGAACATTTTCATGAATAATTATTCATTGAATTTTTATAGCAAACGTTTGACTAGTTTTAGTGCTGGTTATCATATAACCAAACTAATGGGCCAGTCTGCCAATCCTTAGTATTTCCCTGGGTTACAGTTACATTATAACTTCATTGGGAGTTGGATCCAAGTAAGCTTTGAATCAAAACTGCAGGATTTGGCTATAATAAATGCTAATGATTCTGGAAAGCATGAGACAGACTTTTTAATTTTTTAAATGGCTGCAATCCATCTATAAACATAATTCATCTCTAGCAGCATTATTTAGAGTGGCACAAGGGGGTGAAAATAAGAGTGACAGGGTGAAATTAAGATGGGCAAAATTGAAATGGAGTATCAGGCCAACACTTGCTGATAACAAAATATATTTAAATGATTATTGAATCACTTCACCAGGGAAGTAGGGTAAGTCACATTGTTTGGCACATTTAATGTAGGCTGGATAAAAACGTGCAATATGGCATTACAAGAAAATGAATACATAAATATGGACTGTGTCCTTTTTTTCCCTTTTTCTAGTCTCTGTTATGCTGTTTTGTTACAATACATCTAATTTATTAAGGTTGATCTGTGTAGCCAGCTGTGTGATAGCCTTTCAAAAAGAACCTCGAAATTCAAACCTATGCATTAGCGTCTGAGTACAGATCAAGGTTTCAAAAACATTTTAAGCCACAGCAGAATAGAAACACTTCTCTCTCTCTCTCTCTCTCTCTCTCTCTCTCTCTCTCTCTCTTATTCCTTATGAGAACTGAGTAAGACCTTATGCAGACAGAACCTGACAGGAAACTAAGCAAAACAGATACAGCCTCCTCCAATACAAGAAAGCCAGAAACAGGTTGACTTCATGGCATAGTGTTAGTAAATAGCCTCAGAAAAGCATTCTTTGTGCCTGCTGAGGGTCTTGATGCTGCCATTCCCAATGCCAAACCTGCTCCTATCACTATATCATCTGTCATTGGTACTGCTTCACACCCTTGCCTAACAAGCCAAGGGAATATAGTCTAGATTGCCTCATGCCAAGAGAAGGAATAAAGCAAGTTGGGGAACCAAATGATGGAACTATGAGTGCAGAAGCCCAATAAATCCTGCCAATTACTTTCTGGAACCAGGGTCTTGTAGGTCACGCTGGAATATCGATCAATATATATTGCTCACACAAAAGCTTTGCTAAAGCACTGTCCATAGTAGACCTGACCATCAACCCTGACTGATGCATGAATTCCTTACATAAGCAAAACTTGCCATGTGGGTCAGATGGGCATTCCTACCATAAGGTGGGAACAAGATGATAGCTGTACAAGGTGTAGGATTAGCTGGTGCCTGCATGGTAAGTCTAGAACAGAAACATCCATATTAAGATGTGAAACAAGCCCATGGTACAGGACAGTTTGAGACACTCAAGATGCTGATGGAATGCAATAGGTAATTTGTTTTGATCATTGTATAAAAGGAGGGCTAGAACATATGGGAACATTGTAGTAGCCTAGGGAAGCCTGCATGGTGTTGTTTTCCTTGTTTCAGGTACAAATGCCTTAACTCCTTGTCTGCTGTACTTGTTAGGCCAAAACACATTAGGGATGCACTTGCAGACAAATCTGGTTGAATCTTTGCCACTGAACTGAGCCTGTGGTTGTTCCTTAAGACAAATTTGGTGTTGGAATCTCCTGGCTGTAACTTTTTCAGTTCCTGAGACTTCAGTATTAATAACACATCAGTAACACTTGATGAGGACAATAGCAACAATGACACTTATAATACTCACTGACAGGTCTGAGAAGAAGAATTAAATAAAAGCATGAAGGCACAAAAAAAAATCTGAAACAAGCTTGGAACTTGATGACAGACATAGATAGTATCAGAGGGTACATCTACACATGCACTTTACTGTGAAGTAAACTAATTAGCTCCACAGTAAAGCAGTACAGTCTACACATTCTCTGGTATTAGGATACAGTAAACTAATTAACTCTGCCATAGGACAGTACTGTCAGGGACAGCACTATGTTACAGTGGAGTAATTAACTGCACTGAAAAGCTCATGCAAATGGTGACTGGAGGCATAAATTAACCCCAGTCTGCTCCACCCCAGGGGCCTGCTCTGCCCCATTTCAGATTGCTGCTGTCCTGCGTGAATGTGAAGATGCCACACCCAGGAACAGTTGACTCCAGCTCAAATAGCTCCAGAGTTTATTATGTTGCATTAATTGCACATGTAGATGCACCCAGAGGGTCATACCTGAGGGTTTAAGCAGGATCACTGAGGGAATATTAGTATAAGGTTACAATGGCAATTTTCTTAGAATTGCCTTAAAGAACAAGACCAGCTAGCAAAAAGGAAAGGAGCAGTGTCTGATAAAATAATCAACAGCATTATATTATATTATATTATATTATATTATATTATATTATATTATATTATATTATATTATATTGTCAGACACTGCTCCTTTCCTCTCTGTCAGCTGGTCTTGTTCTTTTGAGGAAATTCTTCCCTTTGGATAACAGCTACTTTTTGAGATGGCATAAGGTAGCTAAAATACACAAAAACACTCAGGTATTTAGGGCAAAATTATTTATTTATTTTTGGAAGGTTAAGGTTGGGAAGAGGAGCCAGATTGGTACTCCCAGAATCTAAGGAAGTATATAGGGCAGAGTAAGAGCTCTCAACATAGCTCCAGGGGTATGAATTCCAGCCCCACTCCTGACTTGTGCCAAAGGCTGTCACCTCTTACCTTACCTCTAAATAGGTACTTGGTCATTCAGACTAGGGAGTTAAAGTTAGGAACCGGTGAGTTCAGGGCTTTTTCTTTTCTTTTTTTTAAGAACTGGGACACTGGGCCTGGGTGGGGCAGCCATTGAGGGGGCTGAGAGAGTGGCCAGGGTATGGGGCCTGTTTGAATCAGAGATCCGGCTGATTCAACAATGGCCAAATCTCCAAATCAGATTCAGCCAAATCAATTCAGGACAGTGATTCAAATCACCAAATCAAATCACTGTCCCCCAAATCGGCCAAATCCAAATTCAAAGTGAATACTAGCCACTTTGCTCAGGCCTACTCATGACCTTGTGGGGAAAAGCTACTTATCCCATTATCTAGTCCTTGAACTGTTCAGTATGTTATTATATTCCCATTATGCAGTTTTAAATATGCCTCATATTAACGTCTATTTGTGCGCATTCATATACACACACACATGCATATATGTATAACACACACATATAGATAGATATACATAAAGATATATAATTGTTATACTCCATTATCTTTACTATCATATTTTACCTGAAAGCACTTTATGTAAAGATGCATATTACATAAAAATCACTTCTTCCCCACTTGGATAACATCTGATTTTGAGATGGCATAAGGTAGCTAAAGTACACAAAAACACTTGGATATTTAGGATTAAAAAACAACAAAAAGTAATACATTATCAGTTTCATGTATAGTAGAGAGAGTTTCCAAAGGAAATGTATGTTGGTACTTGGTTAGGAGACCAGGTTTAAAATCCCTCCAGGTTTTCATGACTGTGCATAATCAAGATTGTTTAATGTCTCATCTGAAAATCTATACTTCTAGCTGTTCAGTGTCCTCTAGCACTGCTCTGAAGCACTGGCACAGTGACACTTCAAATAGAAGGATGCCAATATCTGAATTACTGGCATCAACATTTTCTTATGTTAAGGCAGCTATTGGAGTTTTTCCTTTTGAGTAAGGATATAGCTCAATCCTTAGTTTATGGATGGGACAAAATGATAACATATTAAGCTCAATACCAACGATGTTCCTTTTGTTAAAAATTTAGATTACTGAAAAATACATTGTTCAAAACAGGTCTTCCAGGAAACTCATTTTGTTGCCTTTATTCTTATTATATGTATAGCAGTTTTGAATAAGAAACAAAGACAAAAGTCATTCATGCTTCATTGAAGGATAAAACTCAGTCTGTACCTCAGACTGTTTGCACTTGCCATCCGCTCCTTCTTTGGAAGTGAATTTTGCCAGGACTATGAGGAGTTTGCCTGATTTCAGGTATGCCTGAAGACAAGAATAAACTTTACATCTTATTTTTTTAAGGGTTTTCTAAGTGTGATATCAGTTTCTGACACCAATGGTTTACATTTGCTTGTTCCCTCAATACTTCTGTTTGCCAGACCCTTTTGGAGTTATGATCACTCTGGACTGTACACCAAATGTATAACCTATTATGAGGTAACATTTTCCATGGATGAAAACTATTAACATATTTTTACTCTAAGATAAGCCCAATTCAGTGGTAGTTGTAAGGGGTAGCATTTGGATTGGCAGATGGGGTGGCAAAGATTTTGCCTAAGGTGGTTGCACACAGAACACCAACCAACCATTTCTCTTCTACAACTATTTGTTATAGAAAGATACTAACAATACTTTTTGCTGTTTACATCAAACAGCATTTTATCAACATATTACTCTTCATAATTAAGACAGAGACAACATTACCAACAACAACAACAACATGACTACAGAAGACTCTATGTTCCTCCTTTATAGACACATTTTTGGCCTGAATCAGCATTGGCGCTCATAGGATTCTCAGGTTAGGATCTAGAAGTTGACAAACTTCTGTTTATTGCCTTATTAATGAAAACAAGTTATAAGTAAATTTAATCAGCATGGTGGCAAAACTGATGGTAGGTATTAGAACTTGGATTATACAAAGATTCTCACCAAGGGTACCATTTTTGTTTGACACCATTGAACAAATAAGAACTCGTCTAATATTTTCTAATGTAGTAGTGTATTTACTACACTGATATTCATGGTGGTGAAAGGGGGAATGAGGGAAACCCTCTGCAGAATACGGTAAGGCATGTTTACTATCATTGCTTACTGCAGCTGCTTGTTTTTCTGTCTCTTAAATGCTAGTGTATAAACTACCAATCTTTGAAATCATAAAATCCAGTTTTTACAATAGCACTTTGTTACATTTTATGAATTGAGAAGAAAGTAATTTTTATATAAAACAGCAAAGCTGCTTGTGCCAACAACATCCAAACAGTAAAAGCAAACATTTCCAAACCTGATTTATACTCTCACCATTAGAGAACTGGTCCAAGAATGACCAGGACTTTTCACCTGTGTTATTAGTATTGTGTTTGATCATGTTTATACCACTCTACAGACATCACTAATTAATGTTTCCTAAGAATTTAAAAATAATAGTGAATATTGAACTGGGTTATTCCTTTCAATAATATTTTATGATGGCTATTCTTCATAAGAATACCCTTTTCCACATTCCAGTATGGAAGTGTCCTAGTTCTGACCAAAAACTCCAGGGACGTCAGTGAACACACACAAACACACACACACTATGACAGAGTGGAAAGAGGAAAAGAAGAATTGTACCTGCAGAACTGGTGGGGAGGGGTGAAACAGTGGCAAGAAATGGTGCTGAGCGAGATAACTAACGCTGAGGAATCCCCAATACCATCATGCTCATGCTTCATAAGCATATGCCAATGTCACTTGAAGGGGAGGAACCCCGTGCCCAGGTTAAAAGCATCCCGGTCTGTGAAGAAGGACGGACCAGAAGTGAGGTCTGTCATCTCTGGGAGGGGTCAATGGTGGGGAGCACCCTTTTGGCAGCAAGGCCATTCAGATGGCTCAGAGGAGCTGAGCTACTTACCTATAGAATTGTCCTGGCATTTGGGAGCAGAGAACTGGGACCTGACCAAGGATGAGGAACCTGAAAGAGAAGATAGAGGCGTTAGTCAAGAGGAGTTGTGAGTACAGTGGGGCAAGAGTAGCTGATGCTGAACCAGCCTGGCCATGGATCCTAAGGTTAGGAGGGTTTCACAGAACAAGGACCATGTGGTCCAACTCTGGGCCAAAAGACTGTAAGGTTGAACTAAGATCTGGAGTAATCCTTGAGTTGCATATGGTTTTGTTTTATCCATTATCTACCTCAGAAGGTGCTACAAGATAATATAGTCTTCATGCCCCTGACCATCTATTTAAGACCTCAGAGGTTGGCATAAGGCAGGGCGTAGGGGAGGCTGAGCCCCAGAAGACAGCACCAAGGCTAAATTAAGGTCATCATGCATGAGAATTAAGAACTTCCTCCAATTTATATTTAAGAACAAGTCATATCAGGAAAAAAGCAGTTGGCGTTACTACAGTTCCAGTTATATAAGGCTAAGGGCAATCTGTCTGCCTGTAGGGGAACTGAGACTAAAAGGGATCAAGTTAAAAAGTTGAAGCACACCTCACAAGATAGGCACGGGCACTTTCAGACACACACACATGCACACGCACACACATATTGATATTCCATAGTTTCCTCTTTAAAATATTTAAATTATTCAGTAAATAGCAGGAATAAAATTAAGTGATTTGGGCAATCAATCATACAAAGCAAAAGAATGCAGTTTTTAGCTGAATGGTTTTTAGCTGAACTAACTGATGAATATGCTAGTGTGTTTTTTCTATCAAACATTATTTTTAATTAAAATTATTTTTTCCTAGAAAAAAGGAGCAGTACTACCAAAATTTTTCATTTTGGTTGAAGATTTTCAATTATATTTATACAGGTTTTTTATTTATTTAACTAAAAATAAACACGTCTTGTTTTGGGGGAAGCACTTTTTTCAGTTAAAACAGGCAACATTTTACATTCACCAAAAAGTTTAAAACAAAATATTTTTTAAAATCGCACAAGTTTTTAAAACAAAATATTTAAACTAAACACAGCTTTGTTAGTTGTGTTGTTTTCTTTAAATTAAAACAGTTTTGGAAATACTTTATATTCACGCAAAGACTAACAAATAGTTTAATGTGTACTTCTAATTCTTTTATGTGCACATGGGCTGTTCACAATCCAATCCCAAAGGCTCAGTATTATGGAATGTATTTATTCAGAACCATCAAGTTTGTGCGAGTAATGAGTGAATGTTTCCTACAAAAATCAGGCCTCACCATATAACAAATATAATATACTTTCATAGGGATATGTCAAAAGGAAGAGTTTATTACACTTGACTTTTTTATGGGCATTTTCCCCAGATCAGACTGAAAATAACTTCTGAGCATTTTAACCGAGTGGGAGATAGGGAAAAGGTATTGTGCGTTTGATCCCTGGCTATAGGCTTTATATGATTATATCATGAAAATTCACTACACACCTTCTAATGCTGTTGCTGCTCTCTGCACTTTCAGCAAGCTTCAACCTCTTGTGATCAATGTTTTTGGGAGGTAGCCAACAGAAGAGCAGAGTAAGAGACTTCAACACGTACACACACACAAGTGTGTAGGTGCGTATACATATATATGCCACAGTGTCATTCAGACAGCAGTTCTGAGAGAAAAGGACTCATCTTGTTCAAATTCACTTCAGTGGAGACAATATTGCAAAGATCTGCTGATAGCTGTAACCCAGTCTCAAAGTACCGTTGCATCACTGAAAACCCAAGATGATATTTTGTTTTCTTGATGATGATGATGATGATAGACTCAGTCTGCAAAATGTAATATCCTGTATTTTTTATCTTCTTTCTCTTCCTTCATCTATGATATGAAAAGGTCCCCCCCCCCCCGATACTTTTGCAAAGTTAAACTGAAGTCAGAGCATTCTTTTAACTTGGCAAAGTGGAAACACAGGGTAAGTAAAGATTTTGTTCTGAGTGATAACCAGGGATCCTAGAAATTCATTTGCCATGGGAAAATGTGGAAAACAGTGGACTTTGTGTTTTTACAGAGAACCTTTAGAATCACTGGGGGGAAAAAAAAATAAAACTTACTGAAAATAAAAGGCTGGCTCCCCCAGTGGGATCCAGTGGTTTTCATAGTGGCTGCAGCAGCTTGCTGGGGGAGAGGAGCCAGCACACAGAGAAGCAGTCAAGATGGTAGCTGTCCCCTCCTTCCTTCCCTGCTGACTGACCAAGAAGGCTGTCCATCATGCAGCCCTGCCCCTCTCTGCCAATCAGCAGTGAGGGGTGGGGCTGCATGAATGTACCACATGAATGTACAGTAAACACTGTAATGCCACCTCTGTTGGGGAGCAGTAGAGAGACTCAAGCCATAAAGTTCATTGGGTTCAACAGTCTGGTTAAAAACCATCGTTAGCATATGCATACTTTATGTTTGCTTTAACAATACGATCCTGTAACAGTTGATTCACGAATCTTTGCATTAACTTAAGTGGAATTAGGTGGAAGACCCAAGGCATTTTTAACAGACTGACAGAATAAAAGGCATTCTGAATGAAAAGAGAAACACTCCAAATGACCACCTTTCAAAGGAGGTAAAATTCCTTCTAACTTCCTTACTCTCTTTTGGTGATATGCTAATTGGATAACTTACTGTGTCAATCTGAAGTTTTCTTTCAGAGAGAAACCCACATTATTCTTATTTTACTTTTATTTCATGTTTGAAGATGATTCCTTTGGTAAATAAAACCTTAAGCACTCTTGCTGTTTATTTGTTCACCTAAAGCATAGTTTATTGCTTTGAGAAACACCTTAGACTTATTTTTGGAGTTCTGTTTATTCATAACCAATCTTACTTTCTAACAAAAGGTTTCTGCTTTAACTGGGTCCAATCTATGCTTTCTTCCCATATACATAGAAAACAATACACTCTATGATATTACCTGTTATTGCTGCTGTTACTGCTATTGCTATGTCAAAAACACTGCATTGTACATAAATCTGAGCATCACATTTGAAGTATTCTCCATTGTCAGTGGGCATCTATACACATGCTGGACATCTGCTCCAACACATGCTACATAGCATGCATCAGAGCAGACTCAATTGAGTCTGGAGTGTGTTAACAAGGTCCAGAAACCTCTGTGTCACATCTATTCAGCATCCCTGCACTTCAAAATGGTGGCAGGGGCTCTCGAACGAGCTTTAGTTTAAGTGTACCTGCCACAATTTTGACACTGAATACATGTGATGCTCCAAGCACTTAATTAGAGCTGCTCAAATTAAAGCCCCTCCCCCCCCGAGCATGTGTATAGACTCCCAATGAGCCTAAAACAACAATGTTTTCATGACTCTTAACACATTCTAAAAGCCAGGCTCCCTTTTAAGAACAAATAAATGCATCTCCAACTTCCTTGATGTATAGCTACATCAGGACAGAGATATTCAGTTTGCCCTTGTAATTTAAATTTATACATACATCCTGATCATGCACAAACTCTATATGAGTTTATGTGCCAGTAAATTTATGTAAAGCCTACCCCTGTGCTACAAAACAGAATCAACTACATTGACACTAGATGGTCCTCCAAGAGAACTGATCAGAAGTGTTATATGAGTGCTTTGACCACTAGGTTATGGAATCAGGATCCTTCTTGTGTTCTGTTTTCCTCATCCTATGAATCTTACATGAATCTTGGCTGCCCAGTAGCCCACCTTCAACAGGAAGTACCCTATGGCCTGGTATTAGGGCACTCTCCTGAGAGATAGGAAACGTAGGTTTAAATCCCCATCAGTCTGTGAAGGGCTGAGAAACTTTCTGGATGAGTGATTTAGCTCCAAGTTAATATGTAACAGTGCTATCACCACCATTTTCCCCCCCCCCCCCCTCCATATTAGAAAAAAACCCAAACAAACAGCTGAAACTGCATGTTTGGAAATGCCATAGTCCAGCCTTTTTTGTGTTAGGAATGTTCAAAGCCTGCCTACTGGATCAGTAACCTCAGAAAATGTAGATGTCACTGCCTTGTTTCTGGATCTCAGTGGACTTTTACAGGAGCATAGTGCTCAACTTCTCAGGTGAGATCACATGGCTTGGCACAGCCTATGCTTCTGGCCAGGGAGTTCTCAGGACTACAGGGCTGGTGAGTTTTAGGCACTTTCAGGGCCAGGTACCTATAAAGTTGATATTTTTATATAACAATGTTGTACTTACAGACCTAAAACAAGTTTTATGTGGACTTCAGGTATCTAAGTTATTTCTTGGATCTAGCCTGAAAGGAATAAGCTGGGTCTGGTGTACTGACAAAGGTTTGGGACCAGTAGATCTCTGCTATGACTCCACCAGTGACCTCAGAGAGGAATATTCTGTGTCTTATAATTGGTGATAATGGTACTGACTCACCTGAGCAAAGTAATAAGAGTTAGTGTAATTGATTAAAAACACTTTTTGTGGTCCTGCAAGGTCCTGAATGCCTCCTGTGAGAAATGGGGAGCTAAAAAATTAATTAACAAAGATAAAAATAATAAAGTACATGGTGATATCTTAAAAGAAATTGGGATTAAACCACTACAGTGTGCTCTGCATAGGTCACACTGAGTTGGTGCAGAAAACAGCAGCTTGCTTATTAAATGAAGTTCCTTGCTGTGAGCACATTAAACTAGGGCTCCATGATCTCCCCCAGCTTCCTGCTGGTTATTGGGTTTTGCATTTAAGGAGATGGCATTAATCCCCTATATGGCTTAATAACTGTGCTTGAATAAAACATCTTTCTCTCATGCTGAGGTGCTGCAGCAGCAATGTAGTATCTACATCGTAGATGCTCCAAACATGCAGCTGGCAGGAGATACATCAATGAAGACTCCAAGACTGTTGGTCTGAAATAGTGACTTCTAGACCATGATACAAGGCTCATCTCTTTCTCAGCGTTAGGGAAAGAAGGTGAAATGTAAGGGGACTAAGATGTGTGCAGCACATAGTAGGAGTGGTTGCAGCAAGTAATTTGATTATTTTAGCCTGGTTTCTGAAGGTTAATGTATTTAATCACATTCAAAGATACATTACAAACACTTAGGATCATCCATCTGGAGGATCTAACCATGATGTACATATCTAAATTATCAAATAATTTTCCCCAGTTTACAAGATTAACTGTCAAAGATATGTCTGCTTTTACTGAGCATATGATACACAAGGTAGTCTAAGGAAGACTTTACCCAATTTTAATGTGGTTAGCTAAGAAAAGCTGGTCTGAATCCATGAACTTTTTATCTTTAACATAAGATTTTCCTAGGGAAGGGTGGGAGAAATCAAGCTAAACTAATCCTTAATGAGTACACATCCATGCATGAATACACACTAAGCAGACAGCATCTTGGGCTTCACCTGCTAATTCTTCCTGCAATTCATTAGCTGTTTGTTGAAGGACGAGCTACATGCTGAAGGAGCAGCTTCTCACTGGAAAGCTGCCACTAGGGGTTAGCACTTACTTGGAAATTGCAAGGCAGCAAGAAACAGATTACACAGTCTAAGCACCCTGGAATGCAGTTTATTGTTCTATGGTGGCTGTTTAAAATTATATAGTCTTTCAAGAGAAAGGGTTTTTTGTCACATCTTCTTGAGAAGTGCAGGTAGGGGAGAAGATTTAGCAAAACAGAAGACAGTACTAGTTATTTCTAAAGAAAAGAGAATACTCCCTATTCAAATCTCTGAGGGAGCTGGGGGAGGGGAGGGAGGGGAGAGAGGGAATCATTCAGAGACACTTTTAAGTGCATTAAGCATTATGATACTGGACCAGAACATCAGTTTAATTTTAATTTAAATGTATTTTTTTATTATTTGGATTCAGATGGCTCCTTGGAGGGCCCATCAAGAGGGATGTTAGGCACTGTACAGACAGACAGACAATAGAAAAGACAATTCCTGCCTGAGCGCACAGTTAACCTAAATGACAAGACAGACTAACAAAAGCATACAGACAATGAATAAGTTCTTGTCAGAAGCTCAGACCACCAGTTTAGAACCACTTCAAGAATTTATGCTTCTGCTGTGGAAGAAGATCAGCCAGCATGTGTTTGTTTGCCACCACTATAATTTAAGGATGACAATATGAAATTTACAGGGGTGTAGGTTGTAGCCGTGTTGGTCTAAGGACATAGGCAGACAAGGTTCTTTGGGTGAATCTGACATCTTTTATTAGACCATCTTAAATAGTTGGAAAACAATTATTAAGCAAGCTTTCAGGTTCAAAAACCCTTCATCAGGCTAAGGAAGTTTCAGCATTTGGTGTGTGCTCTTCCTGGATGGAATGAAAAGTAAAGAAGCTAGAGGCTGGTCTGGTATGCAGACAAGACAGGCAGTCAGTGAACATGTAGCTTGAGGAGTCAATGGGTGAGAGAAAGGCTGGGGGGGGGGTGGGGAGGGGGACAGAAGGGAGATGAATAGTGGAGAGATACCTGGAGAGTCAGATGGCAGGCAGGTTATAATGTGTCATAAATCCCATGTCTATATTTAGTCCATGATTTTTACTGTCCAGGAGGCTGATGAAGTGAAGTTCATAGGCTCATCTCTGGGAAGTGCTTTGTAAGTTTCCTTTGAGGATCAGGACTGAGAGCTTGGAGAGAGAGTGGTTTTCTTGTGAGAAATTTGCCCCCACAGGTAATTGGGTATTCCTGTCTTTGACAGATTTCCGGTGTGCTTTCATTCTAGTGCACAGTTGTTGTTTGGTCTCTCCTACGTATTTTCCATCAGGGCATTTGGTGCATTGGATGAGATATATTACATTTCTGGAGGTACATCTGTAAGATCCGGGAATGCTGATGGCTCTGTTGTGGGGTGTAGTAATTGTGGGGGTGGTGGAGATGTGTTGGCAGGTTTTGCATTTCTTGTCAAGGCATGGTCTGGATCCATTTGGTGTGTTCTGGGCTTGAGGAAGTTTGCTTCTGGTGATGAGGTTAGCAAGGTTCAGTACTTGTTTGAAGGCTAGGATGGGTGGCTCTTGGAAGATCTTTTTAAGAATAGGGTCTCTTTCTAGTATGGGTTGCAATTGTTTGAGGATTTTCCGTATGGGTCTGAGGGAGGGGTGATATGTCATAACCAGTGGTGTACGATTTGTGGGGGGGGGGTTTCTTCTGTACTGCAGCAGTTCTTCACGTTGTATTCAGGTGGCTCTTTCAAATGTGCAATCTACCACTCTGGAGGAGTGTCCTTGTTGGGTGAAAGCCATTTTAAGACTGGTGAGGTAGATTGAGGAGACTGTGGGAGCCGAGGGTGAACATCCCAGGTGTTCTCTTCAGTGCAAATTTGGTGGTATCTGAGGGCATGGCTGTATATCACAGCTTTTTTGGTGTGTTTAGGGTGATTGCTGGTTCTGTGCAGATATGTATGTTGGTCTGTGGGTTTCTTGTATAACGTGGTCTGTATTTTATCATTCTGGATACTGATCATCGTGTCTAAAAAGGAGATGTTGGTGCTGGAATATTCTAGAGAAAGTTGGATGAAGGGATGGTGATTGTTGAATTTCTGATGGAACTCAATCAGAGATTGTTGGTTTTCAGTAAAAATGATGAAGATGTCATTGATATATCTTAATAATAACAAGGGTTTGATGGTGCAGTTCTTGAGGAAGTCTTCTTCCAGGTGGCTCATAAAAAGGTTGGCATACTGTGGGGCCATTTTGGTGACCATAGCTGTTGCCATCATCTGGAGGAAGTGTTGGTTATTAAAAGCGACATTGTTCTGTGTGAGGATGAAGTGTACAAGGTTGGTAATATCTTTGGGTCTGTATTCTGAGTTGTATCCTGTAGATATGTAAGGCAAGCTTGGATGCCATCCTGGTGTGGGATGTTGGTATATAGGGTGGTAATGTCCATGGTGGCTAGGAGGGTGTTGCTGGGACGGTGGTCTATGTTTTTAAGTTTCCGTAGAAAGTCTGTAGTGTCTTGGACAAAACTTGCTCTGTGGGTGATGAGTGGTTTTAGGATTGATTCAATGAAACCTGATATTTCCTCAGTTAGGGTCCCATGGTTGGACATGTTAGGTCTGCCAGCCTGTCTCTCACCCATTGACTTCTCAATCTACATTTTCACTACCTGTCTTGTCTGCATACCAGACCAGGCTCTGGCTTCTTTACTTTTCATTCCATCCAGGAAGAGCACACATGAACTGCAGAACTTCCTTAGCCTGCCAAAGGGTTTTTGAACCTGAAAGCTTGCTTAATAATTGTTTTCCTACTATTTAAGTTGGTCTAATAAAAGATATCAGAATATGAAACTTAGGCATTCACCAGTTAGGCACTGCAACACCTGATCATGAGAATAGACCCCAGACTCCTGAGCTAGCCACCTAACCTTTAAGTGATTGAGTTGTGCTCACAACTTGTGCTCCCTTCCTAGGAACTTTGCATTCTTTTCAGCCTAGTAACATTGGCCCGTGGCCCCATCCTGTCTACCTGGTTTAGCGTGCCATGCCCACATGGGTCCCAGGCTCATCTCCATAGAGACCCCAGGATGACTGGGCAGTGATAGTGCAGGGCCAGAGCGTGGGGCAGAGCCATGATCCACTCCCAGTACACTCCTGCCCACAGAACAACCTCCCAATACAGGGGCGTGAAGGAAACAGATCACAGCTCAGCCTCCAGCACCAGCCCTGTGCTATCACTGTGCAGTGATCCCAATCCCAGCCCCAGGCCTAGCCCTGCCTGCCTGTTCCACTCCTGGATGCAGCTCCCCTGCCCAACCTCGGCTCCATCCCCTCCACCCAGGGGAGTTCAGGGCAGAGCCACTTATGAAGTTTTGGTGAGCTGTTGGCAGGCAGGGCATGCGTGCTTGCATGTGTGTGTGGGGTGCGGGGGGGGGGAGCTCCCTAAGTGGCCCTCCGGCCCAAATAATTGCCCTCCCCTGCTTTATCAGATGACTGAGCAAGGGGGTACTATACCTCCAGTCTTGCATGCAATATTTCTGTTAATACAGGTAAAAAACATGAACGTATTCATGTTCCATTTTCCCATTCATGTTTTAAATTGATTTTAAGAACCACCATAACCCCAGATCCTTCTTTCTAGTACAACTACTTAGCCAGCTATCTTTCATTCTGTAGTTGATGTCTCTTTATATGACCAGGGTCACCAGCCCTAAACAACTATTCCCATTCAAAAGGCGAGGGAAGCTACACTCACTCAAAATGATGATGATAATGGTGGTGATGGTGATATAAAAATACAAATAAAAAACAACATGTATCAACCAAAGCAATATTTGAACCCATACACTCAGAGAAAATTCAATAACAGTATAATAATCTATCACCATCAATACTTAGCCACCTCTCCACAACTAGAGTTGTAGCTGCCAACAACATAATTAGAGCAGATCAACTTCCATATGCCAGATCTAAGGCCCCCTGTACAAGTGAAGGTAAAGGCATGATGGAATCTAATGTGCAATCCACACAATCACAGTGTTGCCCTGAGGGGTCAGGCCAACTCTCAGGATCTTAATATTGCACTGTTATACAGGAGGGTGAAACACAATTGCACATATACAAACACACACATCAATTAGGTGCCTACACATGCACACTACCAGCTCAGGCACATACACATTCAAACCAGCCTAGGCACATGCATACCTATTACCAATTCAAGCACATACACTATACACCCCAAACGTTAGACACAGATTACTAATTTGTATATCATGCACACAATGTCATATATATATATATATATTTATACACACACACACACACACACACACTCACACTAGCAACTCAGAAACACACACATTTAAAATAACTAGTTTAGGTTCATGCACACCTATCACCAGTTTAAACCCATACATGCTACACACACCAAATTTAGACGGAGTCAGTTACCAGTTACCAACACCTGCACATCCAATACATACATGGATTGCTAATTCATATACCACACACACACACAATGATATCTATATCTATATCTATCTATATATGTGTGTGTGTGTATGTGTATTCACTAATTTACACACATACTGCCCACCTACACATACACACAGGTGAGTTCCAAAGTTGTGATGTGTATGTATGTATGTGCTTGGTGTACTTGGGATACCTGGGGAAAGGTTAAGGTAAGAAAGTAGAAGTGTAGGAAGTTAAAGTTACCAGGACTGGGATTAAAACTGGTAGACTCAGGGGCCTGGGCTGAAGAACTGAGGCTTGGGGGTAACTTTAGGTTAATTGATCTTACTTGATTAAAAGACAATGCCCAAAGCCTGCAGAATGGGGAAGCGATGCCAGCACAGAGGCTGGGACTGGAGCCAGAGCTATGGGGGAGCTGAAAAGGTAGGTGGGGGGACAGAAAATAGGACTAAGGGAAAGTGTGGGTGTTAAAGAGGGGCTGTGGATGTGGGGAGACAGAGGATGGCTCCGCAGCAGCTAGAGAAGTTTCAAGGAGTGGCAGTAGGTGCTGGGAGGTGGAGAAAGGCTACAGCTGCTGGAGAAAACTTCAGGACAGCCACGAGGAGCTGGGAAGCTGCGGGGGAGGTGGGGAGGGGATGACTACAGAAGGTGCAGGGGAAGCCTGAAAATAGAGAGATGGACAGCAGAAAATCACAAGAAAAGTAGCAGGAGAGACTGAAAGGCGGCAGGGGAAACTGAAAGGCGGCAGGGGCAACGGGAAAGTAGAGAAAGGCAGTAGAAAGTCACAGGGGAAAGGCAGTAGGAAATGAGAGGAGATTGTGAAACTAGTGGAGAGGGGTGGGGCTGGAGCTGAGAAAGAGAGAGAGAGAGAGAATGAGGCTGGAATTTAAGATAAGGAAGGGACTGGGATTCAGTAAAACATGACCAAACTCAGGGTTGCAAATGGCAGTGGTTTTATTGAACAGGGGAGATGGTGAAACAATGTCTTATTGGTTCCTTTGCGCACACGCGCACGCGCGCACATACACACACACACAAAATCAATGGCAGCAGGGGTTAGAGAGGCTTGGTGCAGAGGCTGAAGTCCACTGAAGTCCAGGAGGAGAGAGAGAGACAGAGAGAGAGAGAGAGAGAGAGAGTTCAAATTGTAGGAGGAGGTGTGCAGGTAATATCTACCTATCCAGGCTGGAAAGGGGGCCTTTTCCAGTAGGTGTTGTCCAGAGAAGGGTCACCGGCAGGGCCTCTGGGTGGATAGGTGGTGTGGCATGGTGCTGGTCCAGATGAAGAGGGCATCCCACTGGGTCTGTCTTCACTGCCCCTTTTTATAGGGGCAGACTTTGTGTGACCCTAGTGACAGGAGGCATGCCCAGGCAAGGGTCAGCCCCTGGCGTACTGAGCATGCGTGCTCCATGCAGGGATGTGCAGTTTTGGGTGTCTGTAATGGTGAGAGTTGCTGGTTCTACAGGGTCTTTTGTCTTTCAAATGCTGGGTTCTTGTCTCTGTTCCTGGGTGAGGTCCATGGTTCCTGAATGAATCAATGTGAGGTGATGGCCCGGTCATTACAGGCCATTCAGTAGAGGCCTGCTACCATTGTATTTCAATCATTCCCATTCATCTGGGAACCAATTTACATGGGAGGGGTACAATGAATCATATTGTTGCTACATGGGATGCCCGGGCAGAGGACACAAGATGGAGGCTTGACATATAAAATGGAAACTTGACATGACTTTGGTTCAGTTACAAACACAGGCCTAAAGCATACAATATCCATATGAAATAATAAAAATCAATACAAAAATTCTAATAGTACAATATACAAAACCAAGTGTAAAAGCTAGGACCAATATTTCCATCACCTTCAAGACTTTCAGCCCCAGAAGCCCTGAAGAGCTGCTGCAATCTCCCAGCCTTAAGAGTGCATGGGGCATCATGTGGCTGGGAGACCACAGCAGCTGTGATCTCCCAGCCACTGTGTGGAGCAGCCTTAAAGCTGGGAGATAGCAGAGATTGTAATCTCCCAGCTCCAGGGTTGCGTTGTGTCCCCAGGAGCTGGGAGATTGCAGCAGCTGCAGTCTCTCAGCTGCAGACTGGCCACACATGCAAAATAAAGCTGTAGAGAAGCCAGCTATAAAGTCATTACACATGTTCAAGCAATAACTTTATAGCTGGTTGGACCTATTTAAGGCACCATAGTTAATTTTCACATGGAGCCAGTCTAAATTTATTGCAGTGTTACGCAGAGGGGGCCTAGTAGCTCATCATCACACATCAGGAGATGAGTACTGATCGGTCTTACTATCTTTTTGCTGTTTCTTAACTATTATCTGTCGTCAGCTTTGGTCCTCTTGGCCACTGTCCTCCATACACTCTATCCTTCTCAGCCCTAGTCCTAGTCTTCAGCACTCCAGAGCCTCAATAGCCTTCAACAATCACTAAGCTTCTCAGAGCTACTAGATACATTTCTCTGAGACAATTACAGCTAGCTCTCCATTCTCACTAGGCACTCCCATCTAATATGAGAGCTCCAGCTTCTCAGAAGCCAGACTGCAGCTAACTCTTTGCAGCTATTATAGTCCATGGTATGGGTGGAGCTAGAAGTGCTTTATCTTTCAAATTTTATAGAGCCCTACACTTGGGCTACATGCATAATGAAGATGCCATGTTTCTTACTAATCCTTGTTTTGGAGCACATCCTAATTGCCTCCCAATTTCTTTTCTGTGGTATTATGATTTTGCAACATCCATTATTAGGGAATACTTCTAATAGAAATTATCTACATTTGGATAATCATCAGGGCAGTCAATACAAATTGGTGAATAATTTTTAGGTAGATTAAAATAGATTATTTTTCAGACAGCACCAAATTCCCCTTATTTGCTGGACTTCAATGTGCAAAGATTATTCATAATGGGAAGCATTTTATCCCAGGTAAAAACTTTAACCATGCATGCCTATCAATGGACTTGACTGGACTTTAGATGATGTTCCAAGTCAATTTGAATTACTTGTGTAAGAAAACCTTTGCAAAATGATGTAAATCTATCTTGAACAGTTTAACTTTCCAGGACTAAAATAGCTCTAGTATTACATGAATACATACTGCTTTGAAAGTAGTGGTAGTTCACCCCAATTCTTTCCATCAGTACAATTATGTTAAATAAAGCCATCTTTGTTGATAAGGAAGAAGAGATTTTTTAAAATATATTAATTTATGGAGATTAGAGGTAAAATATATATACACAATATCATTAAGTATGCCAAAATTGAAAAGGTAAAGTCAATCAGCCTTGAAAAGAATACATATGGATAACAAGAGAAATTACTCTAAGAAATAAAACTTTATGGTCTGGTAGGGGAATAAAAAGCTCCTCCCCACCAAAAAATCATAAATAATCACCATGTCCAATCATAAACTCTATTATTGACACTTCAGTCTCCCACTAGGAGGTAGGAAATATATTTTTTTTCTTTTCCATTCAAATGGTAAACAGCCCCTTGCTTTTCATTCTGAGAGAAAAAATCCAATTCTAAATAAAATATTCAAATTTCACAGCATAGCCAAATAGCATGTGACACAGGAATAGGCCTGGGATACAGCAGAGGTAGAACAAATGCAGGAGATAATGAGAAAGACCCAAGGAAAGTATACACGGGTGATACTAAATTCCTGCAATGTCTCATAAAAGCAAATTAAGTAGGGTGCAACTTAAGATTCCCACTTGCTAAATCATCCTTCCCTGGGGATCATATTAGCCTCTAGGCAACTTCAAACTGTCTTCCTTCAGTCCCTGTGATCCTGTCACTGTAAGTACTAACACAGGGATGAACTTGACCCTTAGTTTTAGTCTCCTCATCAGATGCAACTGAGACTTTCTACGCTCTCCTCTTCAAGACCTAGTGCTTTAACTGATATATCTTTTTTCTATGGTATATAGTTCTATAGCCATGGCTGCACAATGAGCATAACATGTTGCAGAGTGTATTCACTCATATGTACTCTACATTGTCTGCTGTGCTAACCTTGGCATACCAGCTATTTAAAACTGTGTAAGATCCACACAATTAATGGTACTATATGAGCGAGAAACAGAGATAATAAAGATATTTTCATTCTCTTTTTCACATCCAGAAACAGTACCATCTCTCCTCTGAGGGTCTTGAAGTACTTTACAAGTATTTATTAGATAACTGATTATACAACATCCCTGTGGGGCAGGTAAGTATTATAATATTTATATGACAATTGGGTAAGATGAAATATAGCAGTTAGGTATCTGGTCCTAAGAACCTTTATCATGTAGCCCAAAGAAAGTTTCCAACCGGCACTACCTCAAGAGAATACAAGTGGCGCTGTATCTAAGGGTGCCTACTGAGGCACCCTGTTATCACAGAAGCAAAGTACAGCTCTTTCCAAATCATAGCCTACAGCTCTGGCTAGTGCATAGAGGAAGTACAGTCAGGACTTGCCTTTCCCTACCTGCTTGCTCTCTGAAGGGACCATGTGACTTGGCTAGGGGTTTTTGTAGAGAACTAACAATAGCTCAAGGGAGAACACTAGGTTTATTCAGAGGTAAACAATGGCTCATGTGCTGGATAATAGGAACTGATCACTCCTGGCCATGGATGGCATTACTCTGAGGGAGCTCACAATGCAGACAGGCAAATTCAGTGTTTTGATACCAATGGAGGAGTCATTACTAGAATTGGTCTGATAAATGCTGAGCTGGGTGTGTGTAGATGTGGGCTGATTAGCATTTGGAGCAAGGATTCCCCATCATACAGTGCTCCCCTGATTTTCTGATCCCAGAATTCAGTGCGGTCCTTGCCTTGGAATCTCTGTTCTCCATCCTGAATGCTAATGAAGGTGCATGCCTGCCCTGTCTCCCATTTAAATGAGTTGCCATCTGGTCCCATTGCAGATGCAAATGCGACCAGGGGAGTTGCTTCATTCGTGTTACCCTTTTCTGGAGGGCTTTAGATGTGTCTCACACTGCATCTTCCTTGTCTTTTGTAAGTCCTTCCTTTAATCAGTTCTTGTTCAGGCAGAGGTAGGGAAGGGGAGAATTCTTTGTGAGTCAGACAGGCTACATACTGTTCCAGGGTTCCCCAAGAACACGAAGCTGAGAAATAACAAGTCCCCCATTGATGGGGTGCTTGCATTGAGTGAGTATCCCCATCACATCCTTACTCCATAGTACAGAGTCTGATCTTCAATCCATTGCAGCTGCGGCATGTCGCTTGATCCAGCAACCCAGCAGAACCAATTGCTAGTATGATTTGGAAACTGATGATCACCACAATGGGGTGATGCATGATATTCAAAAGACCTGTTGCACTGGGGCTCCACCCAAGCAAAGCCTCCTGCCAGGAGTGATGGCCTGTGTTTTTAACTGTAGCTGCTACCTTAGAGATCTCCTGGTTGTTGTGTTGAATCTCGAGTTTTCCATTCTCTCCCAAAGTTCTAAGCCTTTGCAGTTCAGCTTGTAAAGCGGGATGAGTCAATAATATCTTAATCACAGGGAGACCCATTCCCGGTGAAATGGGGGAAACCTCTTTGTAGAGCTCAGGGTAGGCATTCAAATGTTGTATAGTCCATATAGGCATGGTAAACTTAAGATCACAAGTAACAGTGATGGTTACATTACGGAAACAGCAATTAATGTAAGGCACCATGGGTTGAATCCAATATCCATTAATCAATACAATATCACATCTGGTTCTCATGCACACACATGCTTTACGAACACAGACAATAACAGATTCGCTTTCCTGGATAACATCAAAGGAACAGTGAGACTGATTCCCAGGTTGTGGGAAGCATTCATCATGTTCCTCCAATGCTTGGTCTTCACATATGTAACTCAAACCTTCTTTTCTTCTACACCCTCTTACATTCACTGTATTCTACACATTATCTTTCTGCCATGCCCAAGTATTATGATCTCTGGAGTACATTAATGAGTCATCATCAATCTGTAATCCCATTGTGACTACTGGGTGGATTATTCTAATTTCCTTATCTGCTACAGTTATCAAGAATAACTGCAAGCTCTGCTGGTGGTGATTGTATGAGCTGAGAGGTAGCATTGCAGACCATTTTTCCAGTCTATCCAGGTCATTCTGGATCTTAACCCTGCTCTTCATAGTATTTGCAACTCCACCCAATTTGATGTCTGCAAATTTGCTATCTGCAATCTGCAAATTTGTTAAGCATGTACTAAATCCCACCATCCAAATAATTAATGAAGATATTAAACTATACCAAACCAGGACAGACCCCTGCTCATTGAGTACAATGTTATATATCCATCTTACAGTGCTTTTATCAGTCTGTATTTCCATAGCTTGCTAATGAGAATATCAAGACGTTTGATACTGTACCCCATGAGAAAGTCAAGGTATATTACATCCACTACTATCCTTCACCCACATAGCCTTTTACCTTTTCATAGAGGGAAATCCGATTGGTCAGGCACAACTTGCCCTGGGTGAGTCTATACTGTCTGTTCCTGATCATCTTATTCTTCTCTAAGTGCGTCACAATAGATTCCTACAGGACCTGCTTCATGATTTTTCCAGGTATCAAGATCAAATTCCCTGAATCATCCTTCTTCCTTTACTTAAAGGAACACTATATTTTCCCTTTTCCAGTCATGCAGGACCTCACTCAACCTCCACAAGTTCTCAAAAAGGATATCCAATTGTTCTGAAACGACCTCAGCCAATGTCTTCAGTACCCTAGGGTGCATCTCATCCATCCCTGCCAATCTATATGCATCTAGCTTCTCCGAGTAATTCCAGATCTTTTCATCACATATAACACATTCTAAAAACTTGCACATTTCATATGCGCAGGATATGATCTTCCACTAATTTTTGAACTATGACATTAGATTACACAAAACAGTACTTAAAAAAATCCGATTTGAAATATGCAAATTGATTACTGTTCATAACTAGAATTGGGCTATAGACACTGTTTTCCAACCTTAGTTCATAAGGAAATCTTGAAAGTGCAAGGCCAATTTACTCAACCTAGAATAGACAAAAGCTGAATGGTTAAAGCATTTTTGTGAAATGTAGACAGTAAGGGCAGAATCGTCTTTCACTTTATGCATCCAAATGGCAGTTGTTTAACAATGTAGTTGCTGGGTTTTTTGCACATAGTTTCATGCCCTATTCTACATATAATTCAGATGCATAAGTGTCCATACAGATACTAATTAAGGCTATACAGTCTAAGGCTGATTAATCCCTCATTTTAACATGAAGTTTCCCCTTCTTAAAACATATATATATATATATATATATATATATATATATATATATATATATGTGTGTGTGTGTGTGTGACAACTGTTCATGTATATATACATTTTCCATACTTGTGTAACAGCTGCAAGGCTGACCTAGCTGCAAGCTGACTGGGTGAACCATGCTTAAGAACCTTGCATGAAAAAGGCAGCAAAGAGTTTGCAGAAGTGCAATAGCTTTTCCAAACAGGAGGGTATGCCATGCACAGTGCATGCTTTTTATTGGAATGTTTGAACTGTGACTAGAGCCTCCATTGCAAATCAAGGGCTCTGATTGGCTGCTATTAAGCCATAAAAAGCTGAAGGAGAAAAAAGAAGGGAGAAACAGGAGAGGAGCCAACTCCAGTCTGGAGAGAAGGGGCAAAGACTCAGCCCCCCAGGCAGGGAAAATGGAGCTGAAACTTGCCCAGGGAGGAGACATCAGGATTGGGGACAGTCTATGTCATCCCAGGAGAAGCTGATTCCCCAATGGGGGAGACAGCCCCAGGAGGGAGTCAGTTGAAAGGACACAGATCTGCATGGCTATGTGGGGGGACACCTAATCCCATAGTGTTTGCAGAAGGTTTATTTCCAGAAAGAAACAAAAGGGAGCCTATTGCCTGCAGCAACTGTCCCAAAACTGTTGCCAGGAAGGCGCAAAGGAGTCCATATTCCCCAGAGCAGCAGAAGCTGTGCCTCCTCCATCTAGTGGCTAATCATAGTTATAGCTGTAATGCCATTTATTGTATGGGAGGCGGATTCTGATCTCAGGGGAATCAATTGGGTTATGGAGGGCGGGGGGAGGCTGTTTAAAGGGTTATAACCATGCAAATGTAATTATTGAGGTTGTATAACACAAGCAGGACCATCTAGCATGTTGGAATTCTCCACCTAATGTTGCAGTTGTAATTTTTTCCCAAATTGTTGGTTTTATTATTAACTATTGTTATTGTATTTTTTCTTTCATTTACATATTTCTTTTCTGTATATAGATTGTTATATATAATAAAGAAACAATGTGTTCATTGGGTCTGGAGTGAATTCCAGGGGATGAGGGTGAGGGACACACCTCTACATGGGACACCTCCGTCAGCATATCTCCCTGAGGGTGCTCCCAGGGCTACTGGCACCCTGAGAACCTGAAATCCAGCACATCACCCAACCTAGCATGCCAGCATGGGTTACACCTGGATTGACAATACGCACATACACACACACACTTAGTCTTGCACAATGTTTTGAAACAAATAAGCATTTTTTGATCAAAAAAGAATATTTTGCTCAAAAGAGTCTACCTGTTAGTTATTTGGATAATATTGTATTCTCATTAGCATTAGCCTACTTCCCTTCCTTCATTTATCTACACCCATCCATCTGCTATGTCATGCCTTTATCTAAGCCGTGCATATTCTGCAAACATTTAGTCACTGCATGAATAGTCAGTTCTCCAATATGTAAAACACTTAAACTGATATAAACCAGTGCCTAAATTAGTATAAAATCAGTAAGTTGTTCAAAATCTGGGATTTAAAGTTCTAAGAACATGAGGGCCCGATTTTCATTTTTGCACCATCATTTTGAATGTCTTAGAAACTATTGTTCATCCACATTAAGGCCTCTTTGCATGTCAAGTATGATATAAAATATTCTTAGAGCAGAAAAAAATATTCACAGAGGCCACGTCTACACAAAACACTATTGTACAGTCATTACTGCATATTTATTTAGTACTTGTATACGTATAAACAAGTACTACATGAATGCGCAGTAACTTGAATTACTGTGCAAAAGCATTGATAAATGTCTTTTATGGTTATGCTACTGCACAGTAACTTAACAGTACTGCACAGTAGCATTGCATCATGGTTTTTGCCATGTGATACTATTGTGCAGTAGTATCAGGTTACTGCACAGTCAGCATCTCATGTAGACGTTGCCAGAGTGTTACAAATTGAGCTAAAGGACTACCTTCTATCTGTAAACTGTAGTAAACTCATATTATCAGTTATGGACCAGAATATTTAACACACTGGAAACTGTTGTATTTGAAGGACCAGGGTTTCAGACTATAGACTTTTAAGGGCAAGCAATATTTTCTATTGCAAATTTTCCCAATAGGACTCCGATCCTAAATGGAAACCTGAGACGTACCTTAAGTAGTAACTTGTAACATATGAATTTGCTCCTGCTATAACACTTAATAGTACAATTTACACCACTGAGTGCATATTTTTTTTTTAATTCTAGTAGGTACCAGAATACAGGATCTCATCCTAAATTCTACCCTTGCTTACAAACAAAAATCAGTCAATATAACCTTTTTAAGTACACAGAGTTGCAAATGTGAGGATATATTGTTGGTGGATGGATGCATTTATTTAAACATATAGTGCTGCAATTCTTGAAACAAACATATCAGTTACTTTATTTATTTAACCAAGTGTGGGTATTCAGCCATTTGAATGTCACATTCAAATAAACTGTTACAAGAAATAGTATTTTATGTTGAAATCAAAGAGAACTTTAATAGAAAACCTACATTAATGCAATGGTCTAATTGAGATTTCAGGCTCACAAAGGTTTAAATCTATGATTCTGTGTCCCGGTTCTGTCCTCTCCTGCTCTCACTCAAAATGAGAGCAAATATACATAGCAAAATACTTTGCTTTACCTTATATTTTGCTGGACTCAGGAATAACCCCACAGCGTTTGATAATGTTAAAGCAATGTTGTAGCCATGGCAGTCCAAGAAATACACAAAAGACAAGGATTTTTTTCTGGGTGATATCTTTTATTGGACCAACAGCATGGATAGGAGAGATTTAGACAGACCTGAAGAAGAGTGCCCAAACATGCAGTTTGTTCAATAAAAGATACCACCCAAAAACTCAATGAGGCTTGTGGTATGGAAACAACTCTTCATTACATACAAGAACTTACATACAGAACTTCTCACAGTAAGATGTAACAGTTTTTACTACTTGCCAGGATCTTGTGGTTGACCTGCTCCTGTTCTACCATCTGGAAACTCTTGCTGGCCTCACCCAGATTGTCTCCTGGTGTGCCACACTTCCTGGATACTCTCTGTGCTCACCAGGACTTACTCTGTCATAAGACTCTCTGGACAGCCTGCAGTGCAAACTCTACAGGCGAGATTTTATGTTGCATTTGTAAAAAGAAATGCAACACATCTTGCAGCCAGTGTCTGCCACTGGGCAAATTGCCTGAGCCTGCTACAGAGAGGTTTTCCTTTTTCCTTAATCTAACTTAATTTCCTTGGAAGCATGGCTCCTATGGGGTCCTAATTATTTTCTCTTGTTTTATCTCTTTTCTTTTCCTTCCCAGGTCCTCAGTGGGTGCATTTACATGAGATGCCATGTCACTGTAGCAATACACTAGGGCAAAATAGCATCAGCAGGCACAAACGTTGACCCTGCAACTACATCGCTATAGTGACATTCTCCCTTGCTATAGTGCATTGTGACAGTGATGTAGCAGCTAAAAATAACCATGTGCTACCAGCACAGCACAGTAACCTTATGTTCTCAAAGTCATAATTCTCAATACTTGAAGTCGGCAATACAGGAAATATGAGTACATTTATTTGTTTTACATTTGAAGCAGCTCTGTATGTCTTGAAGTTTTTTCTTCATTCTTTTAATAAAATAAGAATTTAAATTGCTAGAGCTGGTTGAAGGAAATACAGAAAGTGCAGCCTCTAAGTTATTAACAGCAGTGTTGCCTCAAATAAAATACTTTTCATAGCTTTCTACAAGGAGTGAACAGGATCTTTAAATGTTATATAATACTGATAGTTTGTGTATGGACCTTGAAAACTCATACAACAAAGTGGAAAAAGAAAACCTCAACTCAATATATGTAAGTCAAAATATATTATGTGTATATATTTCTATGACAGGTTAAATTCTAACTTTTATATTGTCTCAAGATAATACAAAGAAAAGAGTATGTATTCCAGCTGCATAGTTTGGCAGTTTTCCAGCTCTTTTATATTGCCTAGCATAAACCAGCCAGGAAGCAGCCTAGAGGGAGGTCTGAGAATTTTCTCTGTTCAGTTGGCTTTATGGTACTTTTGTTCTATCCTGTTCCGTATGAGATAGGTAAGGTGTGGGGAACGAACGAGAAGGGACTAGACAGAGTACTATGTTATCCATCAAATCATTGTCTTGTGAACCATTTGTCAACAGGCAGCATAACTTTAGCCCATCCCTGTTTTGCTTGAAATCTGCTGGATATTGTATTGGCCCTCAACTAGTTCAGTAGTAAGTATTCATACTACAGAATAGGCTCAGCCAGTCTTAAAAGAGCTCTTATCAGGACCAATTAGTCTGCACTAAACTCAAGGCTGCAATGGCTAGACTGATTCTCATACCTGAACTAGGCCATTTAAAAATAGATCGAGTACCTATACTGTATGCATCAATGAGCTGGAGAGAAACACTTCAAGGGCAGGATTACACAATGCTGTTTAGAAGTGAGCCACCTTCCCACTTTTATTGTTCTGGATGAAAACTGGGGTCAGCAGAGGATCTGGCTCAACATCTTAAAAGTTTTTAGTGACTTCAACAAAAGTAAGGTAATACTAACAGTAAAGAGAGTACATGTGGGGTTTGAATGCCAGAGATCCTTACTTCATTCAGATAATCTATATAAATTAAATCTCTTATTCTGGAGGCCATATCTGTCAGCCTACTCCAGGGATGGGCAATTATTTTGGGTGGAGAACAGCTTAATGAGTTTTGGTGAGCTCTTGAGGGCCACATGGATAGTCCCACCCCTTGACAACTGCCCTACCCCCTTGTCACCATCTTGGGACCAGAAGTCCCACCCCTTCACCCCTGACCTTTGCCACCAGAAGTCCTTCCTCTTGCCCTCTGAAAATACTCCTTTTCAGAGTGAGGGAAGTGGTTGCCATCTTGGAACCAGAAAAAAAAACAAAAACCCAAATCATACACTAAAAGAAAAACACCTACTATAACATATTTTAATTTTATTACAAAAAATATTTTTCTTATGATTTGTGTTTGTGTTGTGCATATATAGGTGATTGCATAATAACTCAAAAATAAATTCTTAGTTTTACATGGGGGGAGGGTGTGTGCATGTGGTGTGTATGTGGTGCATGGGGGTGACTGGTGTGTGCATGGTATGTTTGCATGGTATGTGTAGTATGTGTGCTGGGGAGGGGTGTGGTATGTGTGTAAGACTATGAACATCATTTGAACTTCTGGTGACCCTGCAGCCTGCAGGTAAAGAAATGTAGAGGGCCATGTGGAAAAGATACTGTGCTATGCACAAAAATCCATTATGACCTGTGTGCTGTGTGGAAATTACCTGTGTGCCATGTGGATGTTACCTGTGTGTTGTTTAAAACTCTGGAGTGCCATGTGCAGAGCAGGTATAAAAAGGAACCCTCACCTCAGAGTTGAGGAGTGTCTGGCGCATCTGGGGAGTGTGAGGGAGTGCCTGAGAGGTTGGTGTGTGCCTGAGAGGTGGTGAGTGAGTCTAGAGTGTCTGGGAGATGAGAGTACCTGTGAGGTAGTGCCTGAGAGGTGGGTGTCTGAAAAACCAAGAGAGCCTGTGCACCTGAATGAGAAAGGTTGTAAGGTGGGAAAGCAAGCCTGTCTACCTGGAAGATAGTTGGTAACCAAAATTTTCCAACATTGATAAGAGTGTGGATTAATGTTCCTGGATGTGAAAACTACCATCATCAATATAGAGACAGGAGAAAACTTGAGGGTCATCCTGGCTTGTTTTGTTCTAACCCCAGTTGTATTACCTCATAGTCTCCCTAGGTAAATATAACCCATCCTTCCCTTTGTTATATGTTTGTATATGTAATGTAATGTAAAAAAAAATAGAAATTTAAGTATATATACTTAGTATAGTAAGTGGTTTTGGAATAATGATAGATTTTATATTTTCTTGTTACTTGTGTTTAATAAACTATTTTAAATTTGTAAAAGTTTTAACCCATTCCTGAGTAATACATTGGGATCCAAGTTTCTAGATGAGAGATGCTGGAGCTTGCATCTGCTCCTCAGTTCTCCATCCCTTTGAACTATTAGTTGGCTGGTGGTTTTGTTAGTTTAAGTAGTGTCTGAGACTAACAGATTTAGTGTTCCTAGGTGAGCTAAGCTCTTTGAATACTTAGATTGATAGATCTAGCCTAATATGTGTGTGGGGGGGAGGGTATGTGTGTGGTGTGTGTTTGGGGTGTGTGGTTTGTACTGTGTGTGTGTGGTATGTGTGTGTGAATGGTATATGTGATGTCTGTGTATGCAGTGTGTGTGTGTCTGTATATGGTGTATATGTAAGGTGGGGTGTGGAGGTGTGTGGGTGTGTATGTGGTAGGATGTGGGGGTGTGGGGGGCTGTGAGGGGATGTGGCTATGTGTGGGAAGCATACGGTATGACAGGGGTTGTGTATATGTGGAGGGTTGTGGGGACAGGGTGTGGGTGAGGGAGGTTGACAGCATGTGGGGACTCCCCCCACACACTCCCCCTAGGGCACAGCAGCAGGTGGGGCACTCAGGGCACAGGCACCCTGTGGGGCATGGCTCCAGCCAGTGCTGCATATCATGGTAAAGGGCACAGCCTCCGTGCGGCTTCCTGTATTGTCAGCACTCCCTGCCACTCATGAGCAGCCCCTGCCAGGGCTGCACAGCACCAGAGAGAAGCCTCAGGTGCTGGAGCTAGCTGCCTTCCCCACAGGGGCTGCGCTACAGGGGAGGGAAGCAGGTGGGGCGCTCAGGGTGCAGGCACCCGGTGGGGCATTGCTCTAGCCAGCACTGCACATCGCAAAGAGGGGTGCAGCCTCCATGCAACTGCCTGTATCGCTGGTATTCCCTGCCACTTACACACAGTCTCTGTACTAGCACAGCAGGGAGGGAAGGCCCATATGCTGGAGCCAGGTGTGTTCCCTGCCAGGGAAGATAAACCAGACTCCCCCAGCATCCGGGCCTGCTCTTTGGGCTGGGCAGGGATCTCTGCTCCATAGCAGAGCTGGCCTCTCCCCTCTGCTTCCTGGCTGGAACTCCAGCAGAGACTGCAAGTTGCTCCCTGCACTCACTACCACCACACCCTGCTAAGCAGGAGTTTTCCCCTCCCCTCTGGTTTGCTGAGAGGTGTCTGTGTATTTGCTAGCAGACCACATGCTGGCTACAGGCCATGTTGTGGCAGATGGACCAAAGAAGAATCAACACATAGCTGCTAATGTCCATCTATTTTTTTCTTAATGGGGTGATAAACACTGAGTTAAGGGTAATAAACACTGTTAGCATTTCCCTGCTGGGCTAATCAGAGCCTCCTGTTGGGGCCTGGCCTTCCCTCCCCCCTCAGCTTAGTGCTATGGAAGGGAAGAGAGAGCTGCTTTAGCGCCCCCTGGCTTTTAGCCTGAGCCACTGCACGCATGTGCTTGCATGTCTGGGGTGTCTGTACAGTGACAAACTGATTTAGCTTAGCCAGGTTGGACTAATCTGCAAAGATTGAATCAATCCAGGCTCAGGCGTTTTGAATGTTTGTCCCTAGCCCTAATGAATGAAGCACATTATCTTTTAGTATCTGTATTTTAGTGAAGTACTAAGAGCAACAAGAGTACTAAATGACTAAAGAAAGTTGGCAACTACTGGCAAATCTGCTTGGAATAGGAGATCAGATAATACCTGTAATCAGATAATAGTCCTCAAAGTAGGAGATCAGATAATATACTGGTAACCATACAAGAATGATACATAGATGGTACCAGGGATCTAAGGATCATTGGTAATTTCCATGTTATAGCAGTCAAGAATTCCACCCATGTGGAAAGAGCAGGCTATAAGGAGCTGGAATCTGTCACTTATATATGAAAATTTTTCTTGTGCTTAACCAGAAATTAGTTAACTTGTTTTTGCATTTCTTAGGCAAAACACATGAGCCTTTTTGTAGCCACACAAAACGCTGTATTCAGTTGCTCAACTGCAGGCAGACTGAGTATAATCACTGAAACTGGGATTTGGCTAGGACAAATGGGTGAGCATTTCCAGTTCTTGCACAGACTAAACTAAGATCCTTACTGTGCTGCACTGGGAAATATCAGATAACACATTACTCAGTTCTCTGTAGTGACTACTTTAAGGACTCTATATTGTGGGTCCAGACATTGAGTAGGAAGAACAGGGGCTGTGTTTCCAATATCCCTTCTGACTAGCAGTAGACAGAGAGAATAAACAGGGACAGAGGGGAAAAATACTTTCTGTTTCACTTCCAGCCTTCAATGCATTGACTAGTAGTACTGACCAGGCTCAAGCAAGGAGGTAAGTTTTCATGGCAGCCTTACAGTACTTCGCCTGTGAAATAAGGGAAGAGCTGGGAAGGAAATGCAACTTAGAGTCACAGTTCCATTTTAGATTTTTTTTATTGAGGAATCCCTTTATTCATGATGTTCCTAATGGTCCACTTTAGATTTGCAGGAAATAAGGATTTCATATGTATGTATGTGTGTATCTATGTATATATATATATGTATGTGTGTATCTATGTGTATATATATGTGTGTGTATATATATATGTGTGTGTGTGTGTATGCATGTGTATATATATATATGTGTGTGTGTATATATATATGTGTGTGTGTGTATACATGTATGTATGTGTGTGTACACATACACACATATATGTATGTGTGTATGTATGTATGTGCATCATATATATATACATATCTTCTTAAAAATACCCATGTCTCCTAGAGAAAAGTGTTAGACAACTAATGCTCTCAGCAAGTGAGAAGAGCAAGTCTTACTTGTTTCCCGTCTTTTGCAATTATACGTCAATTATACATTTCAAGTTTGTTAGAAATAAATTTAAAAGATTATCAGATATTTCTCCTTATTTCTTATCCTAAATGTGCAGAGAATCAATAACAAGGATTCAGGACTGATACATTATTTAAGCAACAATAAAGGAGGCAATGAGCTGTTCCTTTCACCACCTTTGGTTAGAACATGATGCCTTTCGTTTACGACTAAGGTGCACATTTGCCCATATTAAATGGCTCTTGTCTCACTTTTATTGCAGTCATTTATTTTTTATAATTACATATGTTAAAAATGAAAATAAAGTCCTCAGAAACATTTCTTCCTAAAGGAATTACTTTTACGCCATATTGCTGCCAGATTTTCAAAGGGCACTCGGTCATTTCTATCACAACCTTCAACAGTTTGATACAGTAATAAACTTACAGCATTTGAAGAGATGGGCCATAGTATCAGTGTATACATGCAGCAGGAATATACTTCTTATCATGGGTAATTTACTTTCTTCTTACACTGCTACAGCTACACCAGTATTATGCAACAATGCAGACATACCACTCTAATGTTGTCCTATTGCATCTGTTCAGTAAGATTAAGTCTGGCTGGTATATCTAGTATGAAAGAAAGACAAAAAGAGTTCTGCAAGATGTGACTGAGGTGATTCAGAGTTCCTTTTCTAGTCTGAGACTATGACACTAACTACTGTTTAGTGTAGTGTAGCAATACTCAAGCTAGCTTCATAAATGTGGCAGATTTAGCTGCAAGAGCCCTCTACTCAACTTCCTGAAGCTTCTTCCAGCTATGGGCAGTTTGTTTTTCATAGCCCTGGTAGCTTATCAGTTATTATTATGATTTGCCAATCTGAGATGAAAACAAATGTTGAATTTTCCTTTGGAACAGAAATTTCAATTTGGAGTTTTGGCAGTATATCCATACCAATTCCCCAACACTCTTGAAATTGTTGTAAAGAAACTTGCCTCGCTTACCTGCTCCTTCTTTGAAGACACCGGCCTCGGAAATGTGTTGGTGGGACAAGGTTGAGAGTGCTCCCTATTAGAGATCTCAAGCGTACTGCAAGCAAAGAAATTGAGACCAACAGCAGCTAGTAAGTTGCTTAGATCAGCTTCACCGACTCATTTCTGAGTTTGGTACATGGAAGAAAGGAGTGAGTGGGCAGGACTGTGGTTGTGAGAGCTCCAAGGAAGCAGTATGGAAATACCTTAATTAGGGTATTTTCCTGCCTCTAATAGAAATATCCCATGTATAAAATATGGTCTTCACTTAGAATGTTGGAATAGAACTGAATTATCCCTGTCAGAGATGACTTACACTTTGTTTCAAACAATATTTCTCATGAGCATTTTTTTTTTTTAATTGTACATATTAAGGCAAGTTTGCTTGTTCTGGGACAATGCCTCTGTTCCTTGATTAAGATTAAGGGAAGATAAAGTAATAGGTTTCTCCATTCTCTCAGGCTAGGGACAGACAATACACATAAATTAGTTTAAGTGATCAGAAACTGGCTTAAACCTGTAATAGAAAATAAGTTCAGTGCACATAAACCAGTTTCAAAATGGCTGAAACTAGTTGAAGATAAACCTGGTTGAATGTAATATGAGACTAAACTGATTTAGGTCAGACCAGTTTATGCAATGTCTGTTCCAGACCCCTTCCTGGTTTAAGTTAAACCAGAGACCCCCCAGCATCCTAGATTCTTTGCAGCCCCCTGGGCTGGGCTGGGCTGGGCTGGGCTAGGTTGTCTGCTCCAAAGAACAGGGCTGGCCCTGCCTTTCTGATCCCTAGCTAGAGCTCCGGTACAGACTGCAGGTACAGCAGGGTCTGCCTGGCTTCCCCCTGCCCCTCCCCACCTCCTCACCACTTGCTTCTCAAACTGGGATCCCCACTCCCTCCCTGCCACCTCCCACAGCATGAACCCCAGCCCCACAGACCCTCTCTGGCATATCGTATGATACCTAGAGAGGTGTCTGTCTGTGCATCTCCAATTTCACTGGGACAGGACAAAGGCAGACAGGACAGTGTCCGCTTAGGGTTTTTTTGGAGCTAATCAACAGGTCAGCTGATAATGTCCCTCCATTCCTTCCTTGGAAAAAGCTGTTTAAGAAGAGCTTAAACTAATGATAAAGGCTTTTGTTTTCTTGATGGGCTGCTAAACACTGTGTTATCAGCCCCCTGCTGGCTCCCTTGCCTGTCAGGTTTGCAGACAGTATGAAGAAGCAGGGAGTGGGAGATTAAAAAACTCAGTATCATCAATACTTACATGCAATGCACACAAGTAGTCCTCCCTCCAACTCCCCGCTTTGCCTCCGAGTGCTAGTTGGGGGCTAGGGGCTGGCAACACTCCCACCCCTTGATCAGCAAGTAGGAAAAAGCCTTGGACTGTACAGGCACGCTGGGGGTTTAAACCCCTCCCTAGTCAGAGCATCCTGCCAGGGCCTGGTAACAACTCCCCTCAGATTAGCACCGTGGAAGGGAAGGGAGGGTTGTTCTAGGCCCCCTAGCTTCTAGCCTGAGACACTGAAGGTATATGCCTGCATTTCCTCAGTTCAGAGGGAATGACTGTACACTTGCAAACCAGTTCAGCCTAGATTAACCTGCAAAAATTGAATCAATTTAAGCTCAGGTTATTTGAATGTCTGTCCCTAGCCCCAGGCTTAATACATGTTAAAGGAGAAAAAGGTTGAAGAAATGCTTTACTATTTGCAACATAGCAGCGACTCTGACTGAACAAGTTGTCTACTACCAAGTTTCCTAACTTAGCCCTCATTTAGATCTCTATTTTTTTTTCAAACTGCACTAGTGAAAATATTCATAAAACCAAAAAGATGCTAAATCTGACTATTTATGTTCCAGCTGCTAAACTTTTCAGAGACTTTTGTTTACAATATGCTACAGAATTTTATTTTTTTCCTTGCTTCCAAACACCAATATAATTGCAGTTAGTGTCTTAGATTGTTTTTTACTAATTACCCAGGCACCTCTAGCATGACAGCCCCTCTGCACAACATGCAATTTGCATTAATTTGTAAAGCATTCAAAATGCTTTACTTTTATCCAAGTTCCAGGGACAATAATAACAATACTGAAACAGCAAGTTATTTAGAAAAAAAAATAGTAGTTGATAAAAATGAAAAGGTTGGTATGAGCTATAACCATAGTTTTTTAATACCAATTCTTTTTCAGGTAGAGAAAGGATTCTAAAGTACAGCTATAATTGGCTAAAATTTGCATCTTTCAATTGAATATCTAAGGAGCATTGTGGACTTGTCACACATTTACTTGCAACAATTACAAATCATTGGAATGTTGTGATATACTAAAGTTAGTATTCATTAGGGTGGTGTCACATGATTACTTGCACTAGTTACAAATCATTGGGATGTGTCGGGAGCCGAAGGTGGTCTAAGGCTATGGCCAGTAGCCCGGACCGTCAGGTGGGGTTTTTCCACGATGGAATAGAGTTAGCCACGGAAGTGTATTGGTTGTATAAAGAAAGCTTTACCTACACTGCCGTTGGTCGCAGTGCAGGAAGAAAACTTGCTTGAATTACATTTGCACACAAACACACAGGGGTGAGAGCTCTCTTTGAACCGAACCGAGATGAGTCGTCAGTGTACGACTCCATGAGCGCTTCACACGGGGGTACGTCAATATTTCCACGATGACGGGGAGTGGTTAGAGTATGATCAGGTCCCTAAGTTCTCCTCCAAGACACACACGGAGTTTGCTAGGCTCCACAGCGCGCTTAGAGTTCCCCACGAGATGGTTGAGGGGTCCTCCAACTTGGGCGGAAACTGCTCTAATCTTTTATACGGCTAGCAAACCAATTGCTAGCCGCCAGGTAGGAATAATTTAGAATTGACCAATAGTGGGACACAAATTTGCATACGTGTGGCGGGAACTCTTTTGCACCGGGGTTTTCTCTCTGCAGCTGAGAAATTCACCATGCAAAGAAAGCTCCATGTGATGGGAAAATTCCAATGTGCCGAGGCACTAAAAATCATTGGGTTATGACATGCCCCCTTGCCGATGGCATAGCTGGAATTTAAACCACATGCGTGTCGTTTGGGTCATTACAAGCTCTCTCAGCTGGTTCATAAGACAAACGGTTAAACACAAATTCAGACAACAAAATCAGTTCGTCCTCTAAGGATCGAATCAAATAATAGCCGGCACCAACACACAGACACATGATTATATTCATAACAAGAAATTCAACTATTAAAGTTTCAGTAGGTGTCATGGCAAAGTCACAAGTCAAGTCCTCGCTTCTCCAATGATGTTCTCTTTCTCTCTCTCGGAACTTCCCTCCACCACGCACTTTGAGTCCTGAACCTGTGAAAAGAAAAATCTTCAAAACAATAAATTAACCTATATTACAATATTTACATGGAACCGCGCGCGATAGGGCAGTCAGCTAGATTTGTCGCCGCTTCCTGCTTTTTCACAGCACACAATACAGGTGCTCAGGCACGGCTCCGCTTTGGACGATTTTTCTCTCGCATGCTTGTGGATACAACCGACGCGGAAGTAGATGGCAAACACCGCGGGGTTTTATCCACGTTCAGCAAGATGAAAACGTCGATGACAACGTTGAGGAGTCATTGTCTAGCTTGTCTGGATACTGAAAACCCTGTTCGTAGGCCAGTTGCCATTGGCCTGTGTCTCCCAGGATTCGGAGTTGTCGTTTAGTGAGCCTAGAATGGTTTAGGAGGAACCCAAACATGATTCGCTCTTTGGGCGTTCTCTGCGGCAACGGTTGATGATGAGATTCACTATGGCTTGCGCCTTGAGCTTCGATCGGGTATGCAGTAGATCGATGCTCCCAGTCGCTGGATGTTTTCGACTTCATAAGGATGCACAGTCACGAAAGCTGACGCAAAAGGTTGCTTTCAGGTTGACCAACCATTGGGTTGATGAAAATCCAGAGGATGACGGTGTTCTTTCCTCCATAGACCTCAACACAGGCTTTTATGCTGTTTAGATTTATTGGAACAGTTCCAGGATTTCACAGATGGCGGTGAGGCCATGGCCCTCTCTGCTGGGATGATGTTAGTCCCAGTACACATGCTCTGGGGTTCCAGGAGCAGTATGAGATCCCGATTATGGCCAGCAAAAGTTGCTACGTGCTGGCTTTCTACAGCTGGCCGTCATGCCATGCGTGAGATTCTTGACCGACTTGTCCTGCGGCAAGCGCAAGAAGCAGAATGGGCCAATGAGCGTTGAACGTCACTGTATTGATGTCGGTGGCATGCCCTCCGCTCCACGAGTCCAGCTGGATCAGAAAACTTGCTTCTTCCAAGTCCAGCAAGTCGGACCCAAATTCCGCAACTAGGCGTCCCATCCACACGGCTAGGGTCTCTTCAGGCTTGATCTTTGACTCCTCGTACAGTTCCTGCAACTCAGTTCGAGTACGAGCACGATAGGTGGTAGTACAAGCTGCACTCGATGGATCAGTTGCCTGGCAGGTCGTTGTCACAGGGTGAACTGCTGCTAGAAACATTACTGCTTCTGGTAGGAGGGGCAGATGCTCTCCTCCGCTCGATGCTCCCTCCCCGTGGCAAAAAGGGGCCGCCAGAAGCGACGTCACTTCAGTGAGCAGGACTGCTGGACAGATTCTCGCTTGTTCTTTTGAAGCTCCACCCATCTTTTCCGGCTCCTCCGCGTGGCTCCCTTCTTGCTCAGCGCCATCTTGAAATGGCGTCTCAGGATCCTCTCTCACAGCCGCATCTTTAGCCGCCTGAACGGCTGCGAGCAGCTGGGCTTTTAAATTTGTATTTTCCTGCATTAGAGTTGTCAGAGTATGGAACATTACACTTAACATTTTCCCCCTGTCGCACTTTGGGGCTGCCCTTTCAGCTGCAGCACGTCCCTCTGTCTCCAAACTCTCATGGAGATCGGACGGGAGCTCGTGGCTCCTCAATCTAGACAACACTGCTTGGGAACTGAATTGGTCTTTCGTCTCCTGCACATATCGCAGGCAGCGGGTATACTTTGGGTCGAGGTTTGGGTCTACTGCGCCCACCGGTTTCACTCAGACTGAGGATTTGGTGCCCCCTTCCTCTCGGGATCTAAATAGGACCCGCTCTCCACCCATCACACACCCGAAAGCTCCGGGGTGAAGATGTTCTTCCTTCTCTTCTCCCTTCAGCGAAAAGTAGCTGCTGATGGGCCTTTCACCCATTCAGCCTGCCTGATGATAAGCGATATGCGCCTCTAGTTCTTCGGCGTCTGTTACATGCTGTTTCCCACTGTGCCAAGGGCAGTTTCTAACTAACTCTAACTCCATCGTGTCTTCCCCGCATCCTTTTCGTGATGCCATGTCGGGAGCCGAGGGTAGTCTAAGACTCCATGAGCGCTTCACACGGGGGTACATCAATATTTCCACGATGACGGGGAGTAGTTAGAGTCTGATCAGGTCCCTAAGTTCTCCTCCAAGACACACACGGAGTTTGCTAGGCTCCACAGCGCGCTTAGAGTTCCCCACGAGATGGTTGAGGGGTCCTCCAACTTGGGCGGAAACTGCTCTAACCTTTTATACGGCTAGCAAACCAATTGCTAGCCGCCAGGTAGGAATAATTTAGAATTGACCAATAGTGGGACACAAATTTGCATACGTGTGGCGGGAACTCTTTTGCACCGGGGTTTTCTCTCTGCAGCTGAGAAATCCACCATGCAAAGAAAGCTCCATGTGGTGGCTAAAATTCCAATGTGCCGAGGCACTAAAAATCATTGGGTTATGACAGGATGTAGTAACCTATTAAAGTTAATACCTATTAGGAGATAATCCTCACCTGAAAGAGAAGAACTTTGCAGCACTAAGTGTGTTGTAGGATGTTACCTTTCCCATCTGTTAAATGCACTTAAGATGGAAGTATCTGCACTTTAAGGCAAAAAAAAAAACACAAAACAAGCGAGGCAACTCTTTGTCCTCTGAGATGTCCTCAGAGTATCTCAAACTTGGGCCTTTTCAGACAAGTATTATCTCCAACTGATGTCCAGTAGCTTATGTTGCAGTAACATTAGTCTGCTTTGTGGGGCCAATACCATCAATTTGCTGCCTTCTGTTATCCAAACATGCACCTCCTAACTTTTCTTAGAGTTATTACATGATAATTATGAGATGTAACATCATAAGGGGGTACTTAACACCTGCTAAACTGCTTGAATGTGTGGCTGCTTAAGTTTTATGTGCACATAGGGCACGTCTATATGTTGCCTTATGTTGCTATAGCAATGCACTACATTGTTGTATGGTGCACTAGTGAGACAGTGATCACTTGAATCTACACATGATCAACTACTTTGCCGTAGCAACATGCTCCCCCATTTTAGCATGCCACTACAGCAAAGTAGCAGTAACATTTAACCATTCACCACACACATGGCACAGTATGGGCGGTTACTATGCCATGCTTTAGTACTTCCTCGTGGAAGTATTAAAGCATGGTGCTGTAGCAATGTCAGTATACAGCAATATGTAGACACACTCTTAGTAAAGGTTAAGTTAAATGTCCTATATCAGCACACTTAGTAAAATTGAAAAAAATCAGGTCTCTGGCTCAGAAGCAACAGGATAGGTCAATAAAAGAGCTAAAACTCTTTGTCTAAATGCTTATTATTTACAGTTCTTTTTTTTATACATCCTTGTGCAACTTTTTGACAGTTTTCCACCCTTTTCTGTCTTTGCATTCCCTGCATCTTTTAATTATCTAGTTCTTGAAATTCAGTAAAAGATTTTCTCTTCCATCCATTTACCATTTGGGATCATAGGATCATAGGAAAGCAGGGATGGAAGGGACCTCATAAAGTCACCTAGTCCAGCCCCTAGTCAAGATAGGATCAACTCTGACTAGACCATCCTAATCACAAACGTCTCTATAAGGCTCTCTTGAAAACTTCCAAGGATGGCAATTTCACCATTTGTCTAGGTAGCCCGCTTGACTACCTCATAGAAAATTCCTTCTAACTGCCAACCTAAATTTCCACTGTTGAAACCTGAGTCCATTGTTCCTAGTTCTGTCCCCTATGGTCAGGAGAAAAGCACATCTCTATTCTCTCTGTAATCACCCTTCAGGTATTTAAAATCTGTTATCATTCTCCCCTCAATCTTTTCTTCTCCAAATTAAATAAATCTAGCTCTTTCAGCCTTTCCTCAAAAGTCTGGTCTCCCAGGCACTGGATCATTTTTGTCACTGGGTGCTGCACTCTTTTCAAACTGTCCACATCATTCTTGAAGTATGGGGCCCAAAACTGGACACATTTTTCCAAGTGAGGCCTCAGCAGTGTTGAGTAAAGCAGAAGTATTTCCCTGGATTTGCAAGTTACACTCCAATTAATATATCCAGAAAGCAGGGTTTTTTTGTTGTTTTTTTTTTGTAACAAGACCACACTGTTGGATGATAGTCCCCTTATGGCCCACCATAACCTTGAAGTCTGTCTCTGGAGTATTGCCCTCCACCCAGTCACTCCCCAGTTTACACTAGTACATCCAGTTATTCCATCCCAAGTGCAGGACTTTGCAATGCATTACTGATCCTGGCATTGAGGACCAGAGCCCAAGACTCCTTTCAGGATGAGTGATTTCCTCGCTGAGCTATAATTCTTCTTGGGTATCTCCGTCTGGCACATGAATCTTGCACTTTTGCCCAACAAGAAACTCAAGCTTCAACAGTAGTGGTGCACTAGATCTTATGATGATGAGTTAATGCATACATGCAGGAGGAGTAGATTTATTTTTCAAAAGGCAGCATAGTTATTTAGATTTGAAGTACAAATTCCATAATTGTTGCTTTATTCTAGCTAACCTTATTATATCAGCTACTCTTACTGATAGAAATTATTGTTTGCAATACTACTGTATAGTTAAGTTAAGAACAGGCTTATTTCCATATATAACAAATCCTCTGTTTTCAAACACTTACAGCTATAGCAAAAATAGGTCTTTCGGGTACAAATTGGCTCCTATTGGTCTGAAATATATTTTTATGCCTTATCTTGCAAATCATTTTTCCACTATGTTTCTTATAGAGATGTCAAAAAAAAAAAATGAATAGGGTCAAATGGAAGCCTAGCAGACAGAGCTGCAATGCCAAGGACTCTATTTGTGTTCTGCCAACATAAAGAAACAATGAATTAATCCACTAAATTTAAGATTGGATTGTGTTTGGCTAACTAGTAAATAGCTTTTATCAACAATAAGAATTTATAATTATCAAACCCAACACTTCACTCAGTCTAAGTGGGTTATAAATACAATAAGAGGGGGATTATCAGAGGTCAGTGTCATGCAGACTGGACTTTTGCAGAAAATTTGTATCCAAGGCATTGTTTGTCAGAGGATCTTAAAGCACTTCACAATTATAAACAAAAAAATGAAGGCTCACACAACAAAATTTTGGGGAAGGTACTGTTATTCTCATTGAAGGTTAGAGAGATAGAGACATTGAATAACATTTTCTAGCAGACCTATGTGAACAAAAACAAAAAACAAGAACAAAAAATCCCACAATTTGATTTGTGCTTCTGCAAATTTTTAGTCTAGGTGCCAAAATATGGATACAAGAGAGCACTGTATTTACTAGAATCCAAGATGATTCTGAATTTAAGATGACCCCCTCCCCCCATCTTTAAATCATCTTAAATTCATCCTTTCAACTACTGTGGTGAGGAAAGCAGTGGGGGTGGGAGTGGGGGTGGGGAGGGGAGTAGGCAATGGGGGAGTCAAGCAGCTTGACCTCTGCCTCTTTCCCCTGCTTCCTGACTCCATTTGCTTGACCCTTGACCTTCTACCTGTGCCCTCTGGCTACTTCCTCCCCCCCCCCATGCCTATACCCCTTGGTACCAGGCACGGTCCCTCACCCCAGTGCCTGCCCCTCTGCCTTGCCCCTTCCCTGCCTGTTCCCTTGATGCCTCTGCCTCTGCAGTCTCTGCCTTCCCTGCTTCTCTGCCACCTCTGGATCCTGTCTCTCCCCTCTGCCACCTTTCCCTACCACACATCCTCTTAGCTGCTGCTTGCCCTCTTCCCACTACTTACCCTTGCTCCAGAACAGTCCCATCCCACTCTAGCCTAGGGCTCTGGAGCCTGGCCAGAGCTGCTACTGTCACATCAACTGATACTGGGCCAGGCTGAGGCCGGAGCACACATGTGTTCCACAACCCAGACTGGAGTGGGGACAGAGCTGTACTGGAGACAAAGAAAGGATAAACAGCTGGAGGGGGAAGGTCAGGTTGAGGGGGGGATAGGCTGTGAGAGGTGAGGAGGTAGGGGAGCAGGAGAGGGTGGCAGGCAGCAGCTGCTGTTCTGACTCCATCCCCAGGATGGGGCTGGAGCCAGAGCCACAGCAGCTGCCTGCCCCATACCTCAACTGCTGCCTTGTACTCACATCCAAGACAAGGGGCTTTTCCTCCCATGATAAATGGAGAAAAGTATCTCATCTTGGATTCAAGTAAATATGGTAAATTTAGGTTCCTGAAAGTTTTGGCATCAATGATGTTTTTAGCCTTGGCCATTTTCAAGAGGCCTAGGCCAAGCTGCAGAAGTGTTGTTAAGCAGAAGGCCCCCAAATCTGTTTCTGAGGGACTGTGGTATAAACCTTTCCAGATGTGATAAATAACTAGGTCAGCAAGTAAAGGGAGCCATCAAACACAATTAAACAAAGCACAAGGTTTGAAAGAAAATAAGGACAAACCATACATTAAATAATTCATACATGCTATATCCTAGCCTTATCTTAAAATATTGGTAGTAGTGATTAATGTAACTAAATGTATTACATATAATTTTGTTATAATATATATAGCTTTGTTTTGCTATAATAGATATGTTTTTGTTAAAATGCTTAAATAATTTGTCAAAACAGAAACAGCCATGTCAGACAAAAACTGTAAACTAAGAAGAAACAGGCTATCGTTAAACAACATTCCACAATGGGAGGAAAACAAGATAAAAAGTCTCTTTCTTTCCCAAGAAATCCTAACTAATTAACACCTTCTAAGTTCACAAGAAATGTCATTAGCACCTTCTAGGTCCAAAAGTTTCAGTGAAACAAAGAAATTTAAAGAAAGCAAGAAAGCAAGCAAAAAGGCAAGCAAGAAAGATTGTTCTTCTCCAATCTATGGATTGCTTTCCAAACCAAGACCCTAATAAACTTTGCATAATATTCAGAAAAAAGATGTAAAGTCTAGTCTAGGTGCCTATCTAGTTTAAAATTGGTATTTGTAGGATAATCGTTGTAATATAACCACTGGTCTTTTTCTTATCTCACTTATAGCATGGGAACACAGTATTAATTTCCCTTTGACAGAGCCCATCATTTTTAACCATCTATTTGACTTTTCTTATTTTTTTTTTATTAGTCTCATCATAGGTTTAAGAGAGAGATGAGTATTAATGTTTTGCTCCGTACTGACAGTATGCTATTCTGAAATATTTTCATTTATAATTATGAGAATATAAAGTTAATATAAGTATATAAGACCCCTTCTACACATGCAGGTAAAGGTGCGATAGGATCTAATGGCAAGTCACACAATCATGCCTCCTGATATGTCACACATGCCCATCGTCACTTATTGCCAATCCTAGGCTCCCCCTGCACCAGCAAGTAGCAGGCTCCCATATCTGGGAGCCCCATGAACCCCAACTGACTGATTCCCAGCTGCAGAGGTGTCCCATGCATCTCCAATGCAGAGGGATTGCAGTCCTCCAGTCCTGGGGATGCCTTAAACCCCCAGGGCCAGAGGATCACTGCAGGGCCATCCCCCTACCCTGGGGGGCATCAAAGAACAAAGGATCACTGCAGGGATGACCCCCCCTCCTCGGGACATGGGAAACCCCATGGGCTGAAGAATCACAGGGGTTTTCCTGTACTTCTGGGGGCGGGGGGGAGGGTGTGCATACCTGTGGTGATCACCCCAGGGTTTCATGCACCCCCAGGGACCAGGTAATCACTGCAGCGGTGATCCTGCCACCCCTTGGGTTTGCCCAGAGGCATGCTGTGGGGATACAATGTCCACAACTGTGGGACTCTGGATCCTGGCAGCTGCAGGGTCTCCCAGCAGTTGCAGGACTCCCAGCCCTGACTGGGCAAAGTGTACACCTGTGGCTGGGAGCCCTATCAGTTCATGGGACTCCCAGCTGCAGGGGAGACCCTGCTACATGTGGAAATTACAGTTTGATAGCAACCAGCTATAAAGATAGCACACATTTTTATGTCTAACTTTATAGCTGACTGGAGCTTTGTATTGTGTGATTGTTACTTTGCACATGTAGGTGGTTTCAAGGTATTTGTGCAGTTAACCAGTTAATTGAGCAATGCCTGTAAAGTGCATAGGGGACACAAGTATTGTATAAGTATACAATATATCTTTTCTTCATACAGTTTAATCATTTCAAATGAAACCATTTTCTCCAAAACAGTTGATCATCATATATTCTGAATATTTTTATAGGACACAAAAACAAGCACTGTGTTCCATTGCATTATATAATATTTAAAATCAAATATTGAATTATTTCTTGGTTCCTCTCTGAAGCTATTGTGTTCAACTGCTGTGAACTTCTAATTACTTCTGCACTTATCAAACAAAGATCTCAATCTATACAATTTTTTCTATTTTATACTAATTACTTGTATTGCAGTACTGCCTATAAGCTTCAAGAAGGATCAGACCCCATTGTATTATGTACTGGCAAACACTATAAAAGGAAAATTGCTGTCCTGAAGAGTTTGTAATGTCATGTCAGACAAGATGTAGTGGTAGATGTAACAAACACTAGTTTATATTTCATATGGGGTTAGTTGTTAATGTTAGTTGTTGTTGCCTATTGCTAACATTTATCACATTTTCTGTTGTCAAGTATTAACCATTTAAGTTGAGGGGTTGAGGACATTCTCTCTGTCTGCCCCAGAGTGATATTTTTTATAACGAAAAATTGCTCAGCCATTTCTGAAAATGAGATTAGGTAAACTTTTGAAAGTAAGGCATTCTTTGTCAGGTCTCTGATTACAGAAAGCCAGGCACAGCTTTATTGTTAGCTGTTCCTGGTAATATAACTCCTATTCCACAACCCTGCAATTGCTGTGGCTGGCTTCTGTGATCAAAAACCTGACAAAGAATGTATCACATACAAACTACATAGTCGGCCCAATAAAAGATACCACCCTAAGAAATTCTTGTCTCCTACAAAACCCTTTGTGGGATGAAAAGTTCTATAACAGTAAGATATTATTATCCCAAACTCATTATATTAAATATTACAAGAAAATTAGAAACCTCTTTAATAAGCATTTAATCCATGATCTTTTATTATTGACAAATCTTCATCTTGGGAAGGGCATTAGTGCAAGGCTTAACATGAAAACATTACAGATCAATGGATTAGCCCTTCAGGAGAAGGACTAATTATTTTAATGAGAACATTCTAATTAAGCAGGTTTGAACTGATGATTAAGGAATCTTGCATGTTTGGAATTTTAATACGAATGTCATTGAGTAAACATAAGAATGCACACAGGATTCATGGTGTTTCCACTGAAGAACTATGTTGATCTTTTTAGGCGAAGAATATTAACAATAAAAACCATGTAAAAGACTTTTACAATAACCTGGATTCTAAATGGTAGTTCCTGAGATTATAACTTGACTGTCTCAGTGTAGAAGACTCAAGGATTGCATCCAATATTCTGTTTGTGTGCTAAGATTTATTAATAATGCAATTGTAATAGAAAGCAATCTTTTCATATTAAAAAGAGCCATTTAAAATCAAATTATCCCATGTATTTGTTGAATCATTTTGGTAATGTAATTTCACTCTATTCAGAAAAAAATATATTTGCAGAAATATTTTCAGAAGTGAGATACACAAAGACTTTATTTTATTTACTTTTAGAGACAAGATGAAAAAAGGGATGGATGAAAAAGCTGGATGAAATATAATGGAATATTTGTTGATAATTATCAAACATAATCCAATAATATCATATAATAATATTATAGTTATTCATATATAACACATAGGCTTTGAAATCTGTTTTAAGTGATGCTTTTTTTTTAAAGTTATTTTTTCCCTCTTTTTAGGTGTAATGTCATCTAAGTGCTTCCATAAAATAACACCTGGTAATCCAATGAGTACTCCATCTTTCCATGTTTACATTTTGCATTAGGCTACATATTTATTTGATTTTTCTATTATTGCTTACATGACACACTGGAATCCGGCCCATCTGCTAAAGCAAAATATACAATCACAACAAGAGTGGCAGGTAGATGCTGACAAGTCCAATTAACATGGATAACTATAGTTATCCTCAAGTAACCTTCAGTCTGGATAGTTTCTGAGGGATAATAGGAAGAATCATAGAATCAAGGCTGTAGAAAATTATTTTCCTGTCTTATTAATTTTTTTATAATTTTGGAAGATTTATTTTGTTATCTTTTAATATCCTAAATATACTGTCAATTTTGTTCAACAAAATGAATGACAGAAATGCCATGCCTTCTAAGCCAGAATACCAATAGCCTGCTAGGCCATTCAAGTAGAATGTGGGAGACCTAGGTCCAAGTTCCTGCTCCATTTCAAGCAGAACAGGGACTTGAGATGGGTCCCTCATATCTTAGATGAGTGACCTAGAGAAAAGGCTATTGGTTGTTCCATATTTGGGGGAGGGGGTCTTTGTCACATTTTGGCCAGAACTTCCACTGTGAACTCAAAGCCCCTCCTGATGAAACTTTGATCCAACTCAACATTTTTCTGTAAACAATTCCAGTCTCAACTAATTGACAGTGTCTAATGAAAAATAAATAAATATATTAAAAAGTTTTGCTGACAAATATTTGACCAGCTCTAAATAGTATCTCACATCAATACAGTCTTATATTATATCTAAAGTCTTACCTCCCACAGGTGTGCACTCAGGCAGCAGTTCCTACTACAGCGGCTCCTGCTTTAGCAGCGTGGGCTTAGGCTGCTGCAGCTGAGGAACAAACTCATCACACACCAATTGCAGCATCCCTGTAGCAAGGGCTCCCTGTACACACTATTGATACCACATTTACTTCCCCTTCATTGTTCCCAGATTCAGTATTGAGCATGGTGCTGTGACTGCCATGGTAGAGACAGCTCAGGGGACGGGGGTCATTCTGGAACCTCATTTTAAGTGTGCAACCAGGGCTGATGTCCCACTTGCTTCCCCTAGTTATGCTACTGGATAAAATCTTGTTAGGAAAAGGTGATACAGTATTTAGTAGTAATGTCAGAAACACAGCTGTAATGCTAAATGCATTTTTTGAAGCTGAAATGAGTCTTCAGTTGAAGTCTGGACTACATTATGAACTATCACAGAAAGCTCGTCTAACATAACAGCCTGGTTCCTGATCACAAGGTAAACAAATACTATTCACTCCTATATATTTGCTTATTATTGTGGCAACATGTAGCAGGCTGGGAGAAAAGTAGTTTTCAGAATGGTTATCCTGCTTTTATTGGTATTGCTAATAATTAATTCTAATGGGCAGTATTTATGAACATTTTTCATCCTCTCACCGCCCTGTTTTGTATTTCTTCCTTTTGTTTGCCAAATTCACCAGTTTAATTTTTAACACAATAAATTCTTGTTTTTGATTCCTACAGTATTGGATATTATATATTTCTGAAAGTAACCCAGTTCTGAGATACTGATTCACTGTTGATTGCCATATCAGCTAATTGCCAATTTAAAAACTTAAGGTAATCAAATTTTCCCCTAACAGGCAATGTCTCAGATTACTCAGTTTAATTTGATTTCAAGTAGAGCAGTTGCAGCAAGTTCCTAAAAAAAAAAGGTCAGGTCTGCCCATTTAGAAATGTAGAAAACCTGCTGAAAATTGTCATCTTGTTTTGAAAAGCTTGTTGTGTAATGCAACAACTCTGAACAAGTCAAAAGTAATTAACAGAAAGCAATATTAGTTTATCAGTGCAGATCTAGAAAAGCTAAGATTTATTTAATGACTGTCCTTAAGACTCTTTATTAATTTTAATTATTAATACTTCAAGTGGTAGCTTTGCATGCAGGATTCAATAGCCTTTGTCAAATTGGGATTTCTGCCAGTTTCTTTGCTAATTTGTGAGGGCCTTCAGTGCTGTTGCATAATGAAAGACTTTAGCAATTCTTAAAATTAAAACATTCTGAAAGTGTTTTTAGTTTAGGATCATCTTTCTATTTTCAGGAATCCACGCCATTTCTTCAGTGCTTCCATTGTTTCATTGAATCAGACAAGAGAGACAGACTTCTCTCTGCCTTTCCCTCTGCACAATGCAGTGCCTTTAAAATTGTCTTTGAAAAAAAAGTTATTTAAAATTACTGAGATCAATAAGGACAGTGATATGTTGAAGTGATTACTACTGATTTTTCTGGGGAAAAAAGAAATGCAGTAGGTATCATTTATCTGGATTTCAGTAAAGCATTTGATATGGTGTCACACAAATTATTAGAGAATCTGAAGAAGATAGGAATTAACAGAAAAATTGTAAAGTGGCCAGGGACTGACTAAAAAGGAGACAGCAGTGGATAGCATTAAAAAGGAAAATACCAGGATGAAGAAGATAACTAATGGAGTTCCTCAAGGATTGATGCTGAGACTAATTTTGTTTCATGGTTTTATTAATGGCTTTAGAAAAAAAAATAGTAGGCGTATACTGATTACACAATTTGCAGAGTACACAACACAACAAGATGTCATCAGTAGAGAGGAGGATAAGATCTTATATGTAAAGAATTGGAGGACTCTGGAAACCAGAGTAATAGAAATACAGTGAAATTTAAGAGTACAAACTGTCAGATCATGCATTTAGGGACTAACGATAAGACTTTATGAGAACACATAAGTTGGAAATGAGTGAGGATGATCAACTAAGTATAGTTCATGCATATCTGAGTTGTATGTACAGAGCCAGCAAAGTGACATGACAAACATAACATGAAGAAGGCAAATAAGATCCTAAAATGTATAAAGAGATGTATATCCTATCAATATAGGGAGGTATTAATACCATGCAAGACAAAACTGATTACTATATTACTGCATACAGTTCCAATCACCCATATTCAAGATAAATGTATTCAAACTGGACCAGGTGCAGAGAAAGAATAGTCATTTGACTGAGGAAATGGAGAACCTATCAGATGAGGGGAGACTAGATGATATCATATTGTTTAATTAAAAAAAAAATGAAGGCTGAGAGAGGACAAGATTGCTATTTGTAAGTACATGCAGAGGGTAAACTCCAGGAAAGGAGCAGAACTATATAGACTAAAACAAAATTATGGCACAAAGATAAATGGATAAAAAGTTGCCATGAATAATTTTAAGGTTGACATTAGCAGAAGGTTACTAAATGTTACACGAATGCATTTCTGAAACAGTCCTCCAGTCAGAGTAGTTGGGACAAAAAAAAAACCCCAAACCGTAAAAGCAAGTGACTTTTAAGATGGAGCTCAAAAAGTTTCTGCAAAAATGACTCAGTGGCCCAATCTATGTTCCTATGCTCTACATTTCTTAGAGGAGTAGAGTTTGGGCTGTTTGGAAGATTTTTTTTTCAAAGATAAGTGGTGGTATTTTAAAAGGTAATGCCACCTTAAAGCCTGGAATAACCACAGTGTTTACCCTTACATGGTGGATGCCTCACAGATTCTCAGCCCTACCCTTTTGCATTGTAGATGGAAGATATTATGCTTAGTAGTATAAAGAATGAAAAACCTGGTGTCACAGAATTGTAATTTGTCCTCATTTCCATGTCACTTGTTAAGGAGTGAGTTTGATTAAAGATGAAGTCAATCTCATTCTTTCTTTGGTCTTGCCCCAAAGCACAGCTTTAAGATTGGTAAAACTATGTTGGACAACAATTAATAAGGGTAGGCAAAGAAAAGTCTAGAGAAGCTAAGCCCGTTTGATGTCAGTTATATTGAGGTTTGTTTTTTTTTTTATCAGAGTACCAGGAATGATTTACCATACTTCACAATGTATAAATTGGGTTTTGAGGCCCAGTTTTGGCCTCTGATAATGCAACCTCGACTTATACACCACACCACCTTCCCCTTTGAGAGGTACTGGGCATGGTGCTCAGCTGGTACAGCCCAGGCAGTGCTGTTTGCTGGGGATGGGGCTGCATCAGTCAAGCATCAAGCCCAGCACCCACTTCCCCACTTTCAAGGGATGGGGACAGGGCTGGGTTCAGCACGTGGGGCTCAGCTGGAATGGTCTCATCTGCTGTGAGCAGTGCTGCCTGGGCCACACAAGTGCCACTTGCAGGGGATGGGGCCATGCCAAATGAGTGCCGAGCCCAGCCCTGGCCCAGACCCTAGCCTCATCCCCATCCCCATCCCCATCCCCTGCGAGTGGTATGTTTTCAGCTGAGTGCTAAGCCTGGCACTACTCACAGGGGATTGGGACAAGGATGGGCTTGGCATTCAGCTGGCGTGGCCCCATCCCCTGTAAGCAGTGCCGGACTCACAGAGCGCGTCCACACAAGCGCCTATGTGCCTCTTCCCCATCTTGAGGTAGGGCAACAAGCACGTACAGGAACAAAAAAAATGAGAAAATTAGACTCTTGGATATCCAGGGGTCTAAAAAAAGTGAAGTATAAAAAAGCGGGGCAGGACATGGTCCCTGACCATGCCCTGAGACAACTGGAGGTTGGGTCCTCCATAGAGATGCTTTGGCTGCCAGATCATCTCCATGGTGGCCCCTCACCCTGGTACTGAAACACACGGCTGGCCAGGCTGCGTGTTCCAGCACCAGGGCTCCGGTGCCAGTGAGTAAAGGGTCAGGGGGGCTGGAGGAGTGGGGAAGGGACTGTGTGGGGGACCCCAAATGGCCCTGCCCACTCCCCAGTCCCTCCGACCCCTTGTAGCCCCCCCCCCCCAAGGCTCCTGAACCCTTCCAGGGCTGGCCCCTCTCCTCACCAGCCCCCCAAGACCCCTGACCCCTGCTGAGGCTGTCCTCTCCCCCCGCTGGCCCCCACAATGCCCCTGACCTCTGTCACAGCTGGCTCCTCCCCCCCACCAGCCCATACTTAAAAAAATGAGAAAAAAAAAAAAGCCCTTACTGGCAATTGGAGGTGCCGTGTAGCTGACTGGGGCCCCACCTGCACAGTGTGCGGGGCAGGCTGACAGCCCCAGTGGCCCCAGTACAGGCCCTGCTGCCCCTCCACTGTCCTGTGCTGCCCGAGGGGCTCTGCCAGGAAGCCACAGAGCCGCCCCCCCCTTCCCCTGCTTCTCAGATAAGCAGAGGCTTTTTTTATTTTCCCTGTTCTTTTTCAGGGGGGGTCGTATTTTTTTTTAAGGGATGGTGCCTGGGGCTGTGGGGGTAGCCTTGGGAGGCTGAGGATGCAAGTTGGGGGTGGGGCTGGGTGGAGAAGCCATTGGGGGGGACTGGGGGAGTGGGGGGGTGGGGCTGGGTGGGGCAGGCATCAGGGGGTCTGCAGCAGCTGGTGGGGGATAGGGCCAGGTGAGGCAGCAATTGGGGGTGGGGTGGGCAAAGTGGGTCTTGCATGGGTGGTGGTAGCCCCTGCGGGGGCCATTTGGCCCCTGTTGGGAGCCGTACCCCTTGTGTGGTGGATGAAACCCTTGTGTGGGGGCTGAATCCCTCCTGTAGGGACTGAATCCCCTGTTGGGAGGCTGTAGCCCTTGTGTGGGGGACCAACCTCTTGTGTGGGTGCAGCAAAATATGTATTCATGAATTCATGAGACCTGTATTTAAGGTTCAGTTTATTATTATGATAAGAGACTTGCTTTAACACTGTAGATATATCAATAAAACCTTGTCCGACTGATCGCTGTCTCTGTCTCATGTTCTCTTTCTCTTTACAGTGGTCTTTTGTTTTACTTGTGAAGGAACATGGGTTTGGGGGTATTTTAGAAAATGATATGGGGATTTTTTTTATGAGGGATTTTTCAGTTTTCCAAGAGGGAACACCAGAATTCCTGCTAGGGAGGCCAGTGGCAGGACCCTGCAGGCTCAGAGCTGGCACCTTGGACCCATCTGTCTGTGGCTGATCTCCTGGCCAAATGGGGCCAGGAGGACATGCTTTGACAATTCAAAGCAGGCCACTACACCCAGAACATCTTCCGGGTGATAGCTGCCCAGATGGCTGGGCATGGCGCACAAATAGCAGTAGTGCTGCACAAAGGCCAACCCTGCAACCACAGTCCACTGGCAGCTGGCCCAGAGGGGCAGATGCCTCTACTGGCTCTGCAGTCCCCATCTGGGTCTGGCAGGTGCACAGCAGGTCACAGCCAGGCAGCAGCCCCCACTGCCAGACTGCTGCAGTGGGTAGAGGGTGCAGGGAACTCTCAGGGCTGCTCTGCAGTCCAGCTGGCACAAGGGGTAGTGTCGCGAGGTACCAGTTGGCTGGGCCCCAGAAGCTCCTGAGAGCTTGTAGCCCTGAGCTACTTGCCAGGGGGGCATTTTATACTGCTGGGCCAGGACAGGGCAGTTTTTTATACTGCGGGGACAGCACAGGTGCTGGCCCCGGGCTCTAGCTCCCCCTGGCTGAAGATCCGGAAGGAGCCAAGCAGGGTTATTTTGCCCCAAGTGGCACAATTTTCTCCACAACAAAGTGCATGTCTGATCATGTGTACTGAGGCAAAAAGCCCCGGCTCAAATTTGCACTGCTTCTATTTGAGCTGCTGCAGGGGCATGTGCTTGCATGTGTGGACGCACCCACAGGGGATAGGGACGCACCAGCCAAGTGCCGAGCCTGGCCCTGTCTGCTGCAAATTATGCTGCCAAGTGGTGAGCCCAATGCTGCTCGCAGGGACAGGGCTGGGCTCAGCGCTCAGCAGTACACTTGCAACAGATGAGGCTGGGCTCAGTGCTTAGCTGGCATGGCCCAGGGTGTGCTGCTTGCAGGGGATGGGGCCATGCCAGCCCATCACTGAGCCAAGCCCCAACTTATACATTGTACTTATGACAATCCTAACTTTCCTAACTTTCAAACCAAGGTCAACCTATATATCATGTTAACCTATACACTGTGAAATATAGTAAGCACAATCATTTCTAAAAATACCATCAGATTTAAGCCATTTAAGCTTGGTGGTGGGGGTGGGAAAGAAGGCATCAGAAAAAAAAAAATTCTTAAGTTTTTTTTCTTTTATCTCTTTTTTTACAGTTTTATTTTTTTTAATATAGGACCTATATTCAGAAAAGCTGTGGCAGTCAGACAAAGTTAAGTCATATTTACAAAATACTATCCATAAGGACAGCTTGGCTGTGATCAAGGGCATTCTGTTAGAAACAACAGTAGGAAAATAGCATATTCTTCATAAAAAAATATATATATACAGGAGTTCCCTGAACAAAAATAGAATGTTGACTGTAAGCATAAAATCTGTTTTCCAGATTAATGCACAACAACACAGGAGATATTTATCTAGCAACACAAAAATTCATAGATATAAAAATACCGGGGGGGGGGGGGGGCGTGGAAATCCCCATAGGAGAGAGAGATTCTCATCAGAAAAGGAAAAAAGTAAACATAAAGTTTTGCATGCCATTATTCTGTATCAGTAAGCATAGCTAGCAATTTAATGACAAGGTGTTTACACAACCATTGAATTAAACCATCTTAAGCTATATCTTTTAGAAGCTTACAGGTTAAGTGGAACACAAATCTCTGTTCATATTTGTATCTTTAAATATATTCAGAAGGGCAATATTAATATCTGTGCAGAAGACCAATCAGACCCATGCATAATTTAAGATGCACTGAGGCCTTCATGATAGAGGTAATGTATGATAGACTATATGCTGGTCCTCTGAACAGGAGTGAGTTTGCTCCACAAAGTCAAGCTCTTATTTAGGTAAACTTAAAATGGAGCAAACTCTGATATACTTCTTCAGCGCATCCCCATGAGTGCACATGTTCAGTTTGTGGCACCTCAAAGCAGTTTGAGGCACTGCAAACTGTACACGATGCACATGCAAGCATTCACTGTGCAACTAATTTGCAGCATGCTGGGTTTTTTTTGAAATCCTGGTATTAAAAAAAAATGGCATTAAAAAAAGCAGTGTGGTGCATATGGCAGCCATGTGTGCCACCAGAAAGGGAGCCTGGCCAACAAAAGCCATGCTCTGGCTGCCAACCAGACTCCAAGTGCCTAAATTGCTGCAGTTGCTGCCCTGGGAAGCCCCCAGGATCCCAGGTAAGGCTTCTGGGGCCAGACCAGGTGCTGGTCCCTGCCCTCCTTACCCCACCTGGGTCAACTTGACATCCATTGGAACATGTGTGCAGGGGCAAGCCCAGGGGTAAAGAGTAGTGGAACAAATATGCACTGCTGCTATTTGTTCCACAGGAAATGCATGCCCCTGCAGGTGTGCATTCATGGGAACACATCCCTTGAGGGTATACTTATGTGCTGCATGAAGAACAGAATCAATATTGAGTAAAATATGAGTAAGACACCAAAATGAGTAGGACAATTGGCTTAATTAAAATCAGTTCAAGTATCTCACCTGACTAAAGATGGAGTGAAAACAGAAAAGCTCTAATGTTAATAAACTAAGCATTTGGTTATAAGGTGACAGTTATTCTGATTTATGGTATACCACTGCAAATATTTACCCCATAATAGCATTGCAATTAATAAGTAATTTCCCATTAAATGTTTAATTATAATATTGCACATAATTATTATAATTACTTTATCTTATTTTGTAATCAGTCTGTCAGTTCTTGGTACTCTTGATGGACCTAATTTAAAACTTCATTTCAGCAATATATCTGTTGAGACATCTGTAAAGTTTTTCACCTGTGATCTAGACCACATTTATTTGATGGTTCTATTCCAGTTTATGGTCTAATATATATTTTTATCTAGTTAAAGGAAAACTACATGCTTTACTAATATGCTACAGGGCTAGCACTATATAAAGCAAAAGCAAATATGATTACTGGAATGTGCACTAATTTGCTAAATTATATACGTTTGTTTTTTTAATTTTATAACAAACTAGGAAAAAACGGTCAAAATAGTCAAAAGATATTCATATAACAAAATCTAGCCTTTTTGAGCATCTTGACAGTACATTTCATACTTCATTGTCAAGTTTCTACACCTGAGTTTAGATTTTTAGTAGGCCTGTGTGAAGCAGTTAGTATTCACTTTGGATTCGGATTCAGATTTGGCCAATTTGGGGGGACAGTGATTTGATTCAGTGATTCGAATCACTGACCCAAATCTATTCAGCCAAATCTAATTCAGAGATTCGGCTGCTGCTGAATTGGCCGAATCTCCAAATCAAACAGGCTGCATTCCTCTGCTGCTCTCCCTGCCCCATCAATGTGTGCCCTGACTGGCCCTAGCATCCAGGCTCTTTAAAAAAAAAAGCCCCACACTCACTGGCTCCTGCCACGTTGCAGGGGGAGATCCCTGCTGCCCCCCCAGTACCCTGTGCTGCATGGGGGGGTCTCTGCTACAAGCCCCCAGAGACCCTGATGGCCACAGCAGCAACTAGTGAGTACAGGGCATTTTTTTTTTAAGTGCCGGGATGCTGGGGATGGGTGGGAGCAGCCATTGAAGAGGCTGGGAGAGCGGGTGTGTGTCGGGGGTGCTCAGGGGAGCCGGGGGAGCAGGCAGGGGATGAGGCCTGGTGGGGGTCCCCCTATTGTCCCTTCCACCCTCTGCTAGCCCCCCCACACTATTTACCGAAATGGAGTCTGGGTCCAGCTCCCTGCAACGGCAAGTGGGGATTTCATGAATCGCTGAATCTCTGAATCTTTGTACGAATCTTTTCTGAATTGATTCAGAGGCTTTGAATTGATTCAGACCGTTTTATTTGTCTCCTGATTTGATTCGGATTTGGAGATTCAGGTGCCAAATAGGGCCGAATCTCCTCTGAGTCTAATGAGCACCCAAAGCTTCGCACAGCCCTAGTTTTTAGCTAAGGCTAAAACAGTTTGCAGTGCTATGAAATAGGAGAGAGAGATTAACAGGAATGGATAACAGACAGCAACATTGCAGAAGGAAGGATAGTTTGAATAGTGGAACATTACGACTATTAAAAACGACAAAGCATCTTTAAGACCTGCAGAGTGGAGAGAGATAAGCAGGAATCAGGGAAATACTGAGAGATAATGAGACATGAAGTTAATTGACTGTCTTGGCATTGCGTGAATAGAAATGGTCCTGCCTCTCCCAGGCAATTGTTAAAAAAGTTTGGGTGGATTACCAATGAAAGGAGGATGGAGTGGTGTGCAAGTGCACCACTACACCCTCCCTCACCCTCCCTGTCCCCCGAATCCAACCCTAGTTTCCATTTACAAAATTACTGCATGTTTATTTGTAATTTTTTACATAATGGGAGCATCCATAATTTTTGAATATGTGCTAAGCAAGCAGGAGAGAAATGAATCCATGAGCAGAACAAATCTGTGCATTTTATATTAATGGAGCAATTATTTATTACTCGTTAAAAAGCTATTAGTAAAACATTGTTGTTATTTATGATAAGTAATAAGCAGCACGCTGGTAAAACATTTGGCAAAAGGAATTAGTAAATAATAATATTTATTAGTTGAAGAGGAATCTGAATTCATCTAAGAAAGGGGTGTTTATCCATATGCTGCAGCATAGAAACATTTTGTGTGTGTGCTCAGAGTAGTGACAATTAAAAATACCCACTTTTATTAATCTGTTATTTATTAAAATTAAAGCATTTGCATGCATCTTTGTATGCCTCTTCCCTTCATAGCTGATATTATAGTGCTACTGCGTCTGCCATTTGGGTGAGTATGCTGTCTTTTAACTCCTACACAACAGTGAGCACTTTTGATTATTCTACTCCATCCATCTAATCCCAGCTCTATGCTTCCAGTTAGTAAATGTGAAGGAAACTTTTTCCCACTATTTCATAAATCCTGTTAAGGTCACTTATTATTAAGTATCTTTTGGGAAATTGTAACAAACTTCTGGCTTCTGATTTACTTGAATATACCACAAAACAGGAGAATTTGGAATATTTTCCATAGCAGACAACACTTTTCCTTGCAAAAAACACCCTCTTACCAGTAGTGCTATTTCATGTCACTGAGGATTACATAAACTGGGGATCTCCCCTCCCATTTAGCTGTATAGGAAAGGTCAACTTGTCAACCTCTATGAATCCAGTTCATACCATGTCTAAGGTTCAGTTGTCTAAACTTTCATAGCTTTGTCTTCTCAAGGGACTATTAAGACTGAGAGCCAACAACACAGAGACAGTACAGGCTTATACTGAAAAGGTTTCTGGCAGGGCCTGCCCGGAGTGGTAGCAAGGTAACTACTTCTAGTAGGTCTTGGTACCCATCATCCAGGGCTCAAAAAAAGTCCATGGGCATGGTTTGGGAGTAGACTAGACCTAGAAGGGCAATTCCCATAGCTGTACAGGGACTCAGTGTAGCAGAATGGACATCATTTTGCCTTCTAGGGGAGCTGGTGCAATAGTGCAAACTCATCTGTATAAATTGCCTGACAGGGCCAATAGTCCAGAGTACCTTGGAACAGTCATTATTAAATTTGCTTACAGCTCAGCAATGAGAGCTGACTGCTTTAGGGTTGGAGCCTACTTGACACAATGGAATTATCTGAACAATACTATGACACCAAATTATGGGGGAGCATAATCATCATGCTTGAAGATAGGCTACAGATACAGGTGGATCTAGACAATCTAGCAAGTTAGGTAAATCGGAACCTGATGAAGTTCAATGTCGAGACATGTAAAGTGCTCCACCTCAGGGTGAGCAACTCCCAACACACCTACAGGAATGGCAGCAGCAAACTGACTAGCACCATGAATTAAAGGGACCTGGGGATAATAATAGACCACAGTATGAATATGAGCCAGCAGGGCAAATAATACTCTGGCATGCATCAAGCGATGCATCTCCAGCAAAACCAAGGAGGTGATTCTTCTGCTCTACTTGGCACTGGTGAGACTGCAGCTTGAGTCCTGCATCCAGTTCTGGGCACCACATTTTAAAAAGGATGTGGACAAGCTTGAGAGAGTCCAAAGAAGAGCCACCCATATGATCAGCATCTTACAAGGCAAGCCATACAAAGAAAGGCTGAGGGATCTAGGACTCTTCAGCCTGAAGAAAAGAAGGCTGAGGGGGGACCTGGTAGCAGCTTACCATGACACTAGGGGAGTACATGAAGGGCTCAGTGAGCAACAGTTCACCTGGGCACCTGAGGGGAAAACCAGAAGTAATGGCCACAAATTCCTGGAAGATTGATTCATGCTCAACATTAGGAAAAAAAATTCTTCACAGTCAGGGTGCCCAGACTGTGGAATAAACTCCTTCCAGAGGTGGTGCAATCACCTACCCTGGAAATCTTCAAGAGACACAGTCACCTTACTGGGGTCACCTGACTTCCAGTTATCTTTCCTGCTTGGTGCAGGGGGCTGGACCCAATGATCTTCCAAGGTCCCTTCTGGCCTTATCTATGAATCTACTAATCTATTAACTGATCACTATGGGTGCCTGTACATGAGCGGGGAGACTGCTCCGACACACTGTAATTATAGTGTGTAATAACAGTGTGTCGGAGCATACTCAGTTAAATGAGTCTGCTGGAGCATGGCATTTACCACATTCCAGCCATCCTCCACGTCTTGTATAGCAGCATCCCTATGCTTCAAAATGGCAGCAGGGGTGCTCTAGCTAAAGCTCACTCAATGAAATTTAAAGTGCCCCTACTGCCATTTTGAAGTGCAGGGATGCTGATACATGAGATACTGTACGCCTTTTAATTAGAGCAGTTCTTGGAGCTGCTCTAATTAAAGTGCCCCCTCTCCAACCAGAGCAGAGGTAAAAATGCCCTTTGATTTACAACAGGGTGGGGATTTACTGCTCCCCATGAAAATGTAGTAAAACCATATGGGTAATGGAATGTGGAACTGTCCTGCAATAAATATCTTACTTCTTTAACTACACAATATCAAGTTCATCTGCCCTTATTTTTACATGTTGCCTTGAAGAAATGTGGCATGTAAATTTATAATCATTCTTTGGATTCAAATAAGCAGTAGTCTTCAGGCTTTTTTGTGGATCTGTTTATTTGACTCAACATCTTGGCCACCCCCATGAAAATCTTCTTTTTATCGTTTCAACTAAGGATTCTCATATTTAGCCATGTCAGCAATACCATAAGAATGTTATTTCTCTTGTTTCCATTTCATAGCACTTATCTAGATACAAAGAGGGAGAAAGTGGTAAAATGTGAGATAGTTAAAGATAATGATGCATAATTATAATCAGAGAAAACAGTTGAAGACACATTTTATGACCATAACTTGTCTTGTTAAATTAATTAATCTAAAAGAAAAAGCAATTCCTTGTCAACCATAAGACTGCAATACAGAATTTTTGACACAATAATTTGCAATTATTATATCTGATGATTTACTCTTAAAATTTACTATTTTGTGGCAAGTGATGAACAACATCAATTTTATAATAAAATTAAAGGGAAATGTCAGTTTAAAAAAAAAGATTTGATGATCGTAAGAAAGACTGATAGTTGGTTTTAATGGAGTATGAGCTATACTTGGAAAACCATACATAGTGGATACTAGAAGCAGACAGAAGTGGTAAGAGAATACTGCACACATCCTGGTCCAGTAGAGGACAAAAAAGGTATAAAATTGTAAGCTTTAATGCCAATTCTGAATTTTGAAACTACGAGTTACGAATACCTTAGTGGTATTATGTATGTCCTTCTTTTTCTGAGGAGTGAGGTTGTGGGGCTCCAACAAAAATTGTTGAAATGCCAGGTGAGTCATCAACCAGGAAACTAGGCCTGTTTCTAATGAAACTTTTACAGAAGTTGTCAAAATAAAACTGTCTCCATAAAAACGTTTCAATATAAAAAATCTGCATTATATGCATGAAAAACTTTGCTTCCAGAGAATTTCTGACCATCTCTAATAATAATTCAGATAATCATTAGGCTTCTGGTCTCCTTGCTATTGTCCATTATACCGATCCCGCAAAGATACAAAAGGTCACAAGCTGTTCTAACATTTGTTTTTTCTTTCAATATTTTTTTGTCATCTTCACAGTTTCTACTGGTGCTCTCTGCATTGAATAGCTTATGGCCTTTCTTTTTTTATCTGCTTGAAATGTATGTAGTGCATATTTGGTGCTATATAAATGATGTAGTTAATATAAGTGTAAAACTTTACTACTATCATCACATTATCGTTTGACCTGGAAAGTCAGAGGCGGGAGTGGGGAAGCAAAAGAAAGAACAACTGGAATATTGTGTTGCGACTGAATAAGCATACCCACATCATGATTCCTACCTCACATTCAGAGTATTAAGCAAGTTTACCTGTACATGAAACAGTGCAACACGATATCTAATACAAAGAACAGCATTCCAAGCTGTGGGTAAAATCCAATTATCAAAATAGTTTCAATGCATGACCATTTGTAGAAAACTATATACCATAGCTTTAATTTTATAAGTAACAGAAGAACTTTACAGAGTGAAAGATACATGATCAGATTATAAGATTTTAGACCATGGCAGAGTTTTATGCAGTATTTCTAAGGCATCACTGTCATGAGTGCTACATTTCTTTTTTTCTTTTTACATTTTTTCTTATGGTCCTGTCAACAGAGCTGAGCCCATTGAGCCATAGGAAAGTAAGCTATGTTTCTTTCTAGTTTACACAGAATTTGTACAAGCCTTTGTACAAGCATTTGTACAAGCCTTTAAGGAAGATAGTTTTGTTCAGGCTAGCTTAGGGCAAAATTTAAAGATAATTGTGTTGTATAACTATAAATATGTAATGGGAGAAATTAGGCTTTAGAATTTTTATTACTGATGATGGCTAATCAGGAAGGAAGCTACAGTGATTTTTTTTTTTCAGGACATAGATTGAATCTGCATAGCTGGCAGTTGCAAAACAACCTTGTACTTTTAAACTGGGAACATTTGACTGAAAATTACTTATAGTCAATAAACAAGGAAGCAAAGTCATTTTTTACAGAGTGATTTTTCAGAACAGAATAGTGCAATCAACTTGATCATCTGTGTGGAGCTTAAACTCTTCTATCAACATTCAGTCTTCTATCAACATTAAACAATTGATATTTTGGCTTGATCTGTATGAGGGAGGAGCTTTTTTTTTTCCCCAAAACAAAATGGTTGTATGCATTGTAGAGCCAGGGAGGGCCAATTATGAAAGACTGATCCAAAGATGACTAAAGTCTATGGAATAATCCTACTGGCTTCAAAAGCCTTTGAATTATGTTCTTGTTTATGTATGCTAAAGCTAAGAGTTATCAGGTTTGGGGCCTCATGAGGTGATGTACTGAATACACATAAAAATAAAAGGCAATTACAAACCCAAAGAGTTTACTGTCAATTAAATACATAACTATATATTTTTTTCAGATGAAGGTTGCGTATGATTGGAATCACCTCAGATTAGCTACACTTTTAATTATATTTACTAAATGTGACAAGTTCACGGAACCCAAGGCTTTTAATCTTATCTGAATGAGTTACATCTATCCAGAGAAATTATAGGCGAGGAAAGTATTTCTTCAATAGAGCCACACTATAATTCGCCCTCTCCCCTCCCATCTGGCTGTCAAAATGAAATTTGCCTTTCTGTTTTATAAACAATCAAATAACCCCAAATAAAAGCACAATAATTCAATTAAGCTGGGGAAGCGGGGGGGGGGGGGGTGTTTTGTTTTTTTTGCAAATGGAGTTTCATGAATTACCTCCTGTCTAGGTTCTAAATGTACAACATGACACAACTTGGAAGAAAGATCTAATCATTGATTCTTGGCTTGTGTTATCTGGCTGCTGCAAAAAGAAGTATGTTTTCAGCAGGCAGGACCTGACAGGAATAAATAAGCAGTGTTGGCAAGTGAGCTTGTACTTGGCCTTTACCAGTTGGTGCATCAAGCTGAGGGATGGCCAAAACTAAATTAAAACAAAATAAAATGTACTGCTATTGTATGCATCTGTGTGTGTGTGTGTGTGTGTGTGTGTGTGTGTGTGTGTGTGTGTAAAATGCACACACATACACACACAAGAAGAAAACACTGAAGTGGAACTGAAGTACAGAGAGTAAAATAAGGTAGAAAATATAAATAGTGTCAATAGCAAACAGAGTTGAACTCTAAGGCCATGTCCAAACATGCATGGATGTTTGGTTTCCCAGGGACAATTAGTAGTGGCACACCTTGTGCTGTTGCCAGTTGTCCGCGGGGAACGCCTGTGCCACACGCAGCCTGGCATGCAACAAGTTACCCCAGGTGGGATAGGGGACTTGTTGTAGGAACTCAGTCTGGTGTGGGACACTTACCAAAGGGGGCCAGGGGCCGGAGGCTGGAGCTGGGGGCTGGGGCCGGATGCTGGGGGCCAGGGGCTGGTGCTGGGGCTGGGGCCAGGGGCCAGGGGTTGGTGCAAGGAGCTGAGGGCCACGGGCCAGGGGTGGGGCCAGGAGCTGGGGGCCAGGAGCCAGGGGCTGGAGGCTGGAGCCAGGGGCCAGAGACCAAGGGATGGAACTGGTAGCCAGGGGCCAGGGGCTGGAGCCAGGGGCTGGAGCCAGGAGCCAGTGGCTGGAGGCTGGGTCCAGGGGCCAGGGGCTGGAGCCGGAGCCGGACCCTAGTGAGGGCTCCCCAGCTCCAGGGAAGTGCTCCACTCCCAAACATCAGGGCCAGGGAGAAGAGTACTTCCCTGGAGCTGGCAAAGCCCGTGCCAGCCGCCCACGCCAGCCTCCATCCCTACCTTGCCTCATCTTGATGAGGAGGTGCTGCCTGCCCCAGTGAGGCTCCGCCGGCTCCGGGACACTGCTCTGCTCCCCGGCCCTGATGCCACATGCCTCCTCGCACCCCAAGGTGATGTGGGGGAGTGGAGCAGTGTCCCGGAGTTGGCAGAGCCTCACTGGGGCAGGCAGCAGCTCCTCCCAGAGGTGAGGCAAGGCAGGGATGGAGGTTGGGGCGGGGGGCTGGCATGGGCTCTGACGACTCGGGAGAAGTGCTCCAGTCCCCAGCCCTGATGTGGGGGAGCAGAGCACTTCCCCGGAGCTGGCGGAGCCCACTCCAGGCTCCCGCCCCAGCCTCTCCTGGTGTGTGGTCTTGAAAAGGCTGTGCATGGCCACACTTTTAGTTGTGCACGGCAGTGCATGCATGCACCTTAGAGGGAACCTTGGTCAGCAGTAGAGCATGGCTCCAGCCAACCAGGCTCCAGCTTTGGGTGGCTTATGCCACCGGTGTGTGTCCCTTTTTTTTTCCCAGGTTTTTATTTGACCCCTGGATATCCAGGGACTAAACAAACCCTCCATGCTGCCCCCACTGCAGCATGGAGAACACCTGATGTGCAGTATGTAGCACTGCAGATGTGTCTGTGATGACAGATATTGTATGGTCATGCTTGTCTGGACACTGCCTAAGGACTTACCCCAAAGAGTGCAAGCGTGAAGTTTGTGGCACCTGACACCTGTTTGAGGCACCACAAACTGCATGTGTCACACACAGCAGCACCACACACTGCCAGAAACAGAGTCTGGCCAGCCAGGGCTCCAAGCAGTTGGCTCAGTTTCGCTTCTGCCCGGGGAGACTCTAGGACCCCAGGTAAGGCTGCTGGGATCAGCACTGGTACTGGCCCCAGTATCCCCTACCCCACTCATGTCAATGTGCTGTGCACCAGAACTTGCATGCAGGGGCATGCCCTGGGACAAATAGCAGCAACACAAATATGTGCCGCTGCTATTTGTCCCACAGGAAATGCTTACCCCTGCACGTACACACTCATCAGGATGCACCGTAACATTCTGTTCTTCCTTTCATCTTCACACATTTCAACATGACTTGTACAACTATAGTTGTGGAAAGCTTGTCTCAGTTAGCATCAGAATCCTTTCCTCTCCTAAAAGGAAGTGGTTTCCTGATTGACTCAAATGCAGTCCACTTTTTCCTTTTGGCCAGGGAAGTTGTGCAATACAGAGGAAATAGGAGAGAATGCATTTATCACAGATGATTCTGCAGCCTAAGAAACTGAGAATGGGAAGCACTTATTTCTTTCTTTGATTTTGAAGCAAGCCAGTCTCCAGATACCTCTTGCAAAAAGGAGAAGATTTTGTGCTAAAGAACAGCAGTTGTGGTATATGAAAAAACGTCCTTGGATATTTTTCTCAGAAGTGTCACTGATGTCAGCGTTATAAGGGCTTTGTTTGTTTTTGTTGTTGTTAACTGGTAATTTTAATGGTCTCTTATTAACTTTTCCATTGAATGAATGTACACATTGGTTAAGTCCTTTAACAAAGTCATTTAGCATTGAAAGAAGTGCTGGAATCTCCATTCTTGGAGATTTTTAAGAACAAGTTAGAGAGATGCTTGGCTGGGATGGTTTAGGTAAGGATCATCCAGGGGGCTGACTAGATGACCTTATGAGATCTATTTCAGTCCTACTTGCATTTAATCCTATGGACCTCATTATGCTTCATGTTTACTGATCTATAAGATGGATACAATAATTCTACCTACTTCATAGGGACTTTATGATTTGATTAAATTAAATTTTACTAAGAAATTTGAGGTCTGGGTCTGCAGAAGAATTGCAATATGTAAATATGTTTGAACATAGCATGTTAAGCTGAAATCAAAACAGGTACTTTATTATGAGAGAGTTTTGTGTGGGTACAGGGCAGGGATGGGTGATTATTTTGGCTATGAAGCCAGTTAATGAATTCTGGGGACCTGAGGGTCACATCCATCTGTCTCTTTTTCTCATCTCTTTTTTCTTTGTCTGTCTTTCCTCTCTCTCTCTTCTCTCTCCCTCTGTCTGTCTCTCCGTCTCAGTCTTCTGGCATAGGGCAATAGTTTGTAGTATATTACTTCAGGTTTTATAGTTTCTGTCAAGAAGATTCTCTTCCCAAATAGTTTTAATTATAAATAATGCAAGACAGAAGGTAGTAAAAATTACAGAAAAAATGTCATGACATTATTGTAATTCAAGCACTTTAGAGCATTTCTTCCCAGATTCTCCAGGGTGCTTACATTTCAAACACCTACCACCCATTGATTTCAATTGGAGTTAGCAGTTTAACTAGAAAGTAGGTATGTAAATACCTTGGAAGATTTGTGCTGTTGGTTATAAGGCTTGTCTACATGGGAATATTCAGAACAGTTATTGGAATGACTTAGATTAGCTAAACTGCATTAATATCTTGTATGAACACACTTACTTAGAATTCACTTGATTTAAGATAAACTGCATTAAGGTTATTTAATTCATAATAAGGATGCCAACATGTTTTAAATAATTGTCTTATAACCTTATCTGCTCTGATATCAGTAAACAGGACGCACACTTTGCAAAACTGAAATAGAGTTTCTTACACTTACAATAAAATCCCCAAACCGTAGCCATTCAAATCAACATGAGACTCATATCTCACTCTGATCTGCTTCAAAACCAACCCTATGACAAGAACAGAATCTCTCTGCTCATTATCCGCATCTCCCAGCTTGACCACCTTATACACATCATTCATGACCTCCAGCCCCTCTTAGAAAATGATGACTATCTCAAGGTTAGCCTTGGGGGACAATTGTATGCTTGTTTATAAGTAAGCACTAACATCTTATCCTCACTCCAGCACTGGTGAGACTGCAGCTAGAGTACTGTGTCCAGTTCTGGGTGCCGCACTTCAACAAGAACCCACATATCACACAACCCCCCACCCATATATCCTCTTGCCCTCCACAAACCTCACCCCAATAAGCCCTACACCCACCAAGTCCCCCAGTCCCCACAAACCATACACCCACCCCGCCACACCCCTTCCCCCCAAAACCTTACATCACCCCCACAAATTTCACACCTTACATGCCCACTCAGCCAAATGGGATGGGACAGGACCTGCTGGCAAAAGCCTTGACTGCAGGGGCAACTGCCACACCGCAGCTTTGCTCCATGCCCACAGCAGTGCTGGGACATGTGGCCTGAACCTGGGGGTGGCTCCTGGTCCCAGGAACCACTTGGACAGTGTACTGGGCTGCAGAGAGGGGTGGAGGTGACAGCAGGGTGTGTGTGTGAGAGAGAGAGAGAGAGAGAGAGAGAGAGAGATGGTGGTCAGGGATGGAGGAGTGCTCCAGGTAGGTAAGGCTGCCAGAGCCAGGCTTAGAGCACCCCGCCCCTGCTCCCCTAGATCAGCCTGTGCAGGGGGAGGCCGGCCTGGAAGGGAAGGGGCTTGCTGAGCCCAGTGCCTGAGCCCCAGTCAAGGTCTTCCTAGGAATGGACTGGGGATCATTGGGGTCTGGACACAGGAAGTATCTGGCATAGGAACAGCCTGTGTGGGCTGGCACTGCTCACAGCTACAGGAACAGCAAGGGCTGGCACTGCTTACAGCCACAAAGCAGCAGGTGAAACAGCTGCAGCTGCACTCATGTCCTGGTGCTGGGACGGAGCTGCTGCAGGGATAGAGCTAATGTGGGGCAGGCAGGGACTGTGGGTTAACAGCGAGGGGCAAGGGCAGGAGCAGGGTACTGGTATATCAATGCTGCTCAGCACCCTACATCCTGGAGAGCAAAGGGGGCAGCTCTGATTTTTCTATGATAAAAAAACCAGAAACAAATGCCAAAAGTGTTTAAATATTTATAATTCATTTTATTATAATGATAGAAGCGCTGGTAGGCTTCCAAATTGCTTTAAAATTGTAAATATATCAGTAAAATATTGCCCAACTGATTTCTCTACATATAGTGGTGTTTAATTTTTATCATAGAATAACACAGATTTGGGGTATTTTAATGAGAGATTCTGGGTTTTTTATTGGAGAATTTGCCATTTTTAAACAGGGAACACCAGGATCTCTGCTGGTGAGACAAGTGGTGAGACTGAGGCAGAGGAGGCTGCCCAGTGCCAGTACTGGGGACCCAGCTGGAGGGCAGACAAAGTGGCTGACCTGGCCATTTGGGGCCATGAGGACATGCTTTGACAGTTCGAAGTGGGCCACCAAAACAAGCACATCTTCTAGGTGACAGCTGCCCAGATGGCAGGGCTAGAGCACCAGAAGACATGACAGCAGTTCCTCATGAAGGCCAACTGTGCAGCCATGGCCCACTGGCAGCTGACCCAGAAGTGCAGGAGGCTCTGTTTCAGTGCCTATACCAAAGCTCAGGTGGCCATGTGTTCCCTGTCTGGGTCTGGCAGGCATGCAGCCATGGGGCTGCAGGTCCAAGGGGGTGGATGCTGTTGCTGGTGGCAGCAGGTCACAGCCAGGCAGCAGACTGCACTGACAGACTGCTACAGTGGGTAGAGGGTGTAGGGACTACTCTAGGTTAGAACTGCTTCAGCAGTCCAGCTGGCAAAAGGGGCTAGTATCCCCAGATACCAACTGGCCCCTACTGGCTAGTGCCCCCAGATACCAACTATCAACTTTTTTTGACCCCTGGATATCCAGGGGTTAAAAAAAACCTGCAGGAAAAGAAACCAAAATGGAGCAGCACGCGCATGGACAGCATTCCCTTGCAGCATGGAGAACAGCTGACTGTGTGGTATGTGGCGCTGCAGACTTGTTCGCGGCATCACATACCACATGGCTGTGCTTCTGTGAATATGCCATAAGGTGCCACCTTGCCCTGCCTCCCATTTCACAAGTGAGGATCTCAGGGGAGGAAAATGTAAGATGATATGTTGAAATTTACAAAGAAATCTCTGCCTGAGCCACAAATAAAAGCCATATCTCCAAAGTCCCAATGCAATGCTTTGACCATCGGTAGTAAGAGATGATAATATCACAAGAACCAAAATCAAAGATGTCACATCAAGAAATCTCATTAGAGAGACAACTAAACTGAAAAAAGGGGTACATTATGGCCTTTTTTTGCTTTAGGTTTCTTTCCTCTCTTTCTCCCCCAACACCTTTTCTTTATATATCCATTTATATTATTGACCGCAATTGAGACAATATTTTAAAGTATGCTCTCCAGCAGGCCAGTTTATGATAGCTAATTCTTGCAACACATTGAGACTTGTAATACACATGCTGTTTTCATATTGTCATAACAACATTACTTTTTTCAAAAGTTTCATTACTGTTGAGATTTTTCTCCATTTTCTTTTAACAAAAGTAGTTCAGAGGCAAAAATTATGTTAAAAGCATTAAAATGATGCACTGTGCTAAATGGAACTTCCTCAAAATTATTTTCAAAGCTCTGTGAAGCTAGGGTAGTACTTAGACATTAGAGACGGTACATACCATCTTTTGTTTTTAACTTAGCCTTTCAAGCAGTTACCACTCTAAGTATATGCTTTTCTTTCTGCAGGTCTTTGGAAACAACTTCTTGGCTACATTTCAAGTGTCATTTAGCTCTTCAAAAGAGCTTATTTAGCATGTTGTCCTGCATCATTTGAGGAGCTGCCAACCTCACCATATTCTATTTCCAAGCAAAACATTTCTTTAAAAAAAATCAGATTTCTCATCTCCCATTATCATACATTAGAGAGTGCTTCACTGAAACTGTGTACAAGTTAACTACTAAGCAGCATTCAACACAAAATAGTTACTTGGTTTTGCTAAGAAGAGGTTTTCTGGATAGCACGCTGAGGAATATTTTAGTAAATGATGATGTAGAGGGTACAAATCTCTTGGCATTTGAGAAATTAAGTTGTATTCAGAACAGGGTTAGGTGCTGGGAATCAACCTGGTGGTTCAGAGGGGACATGAAGGCAGGTGGGGCCCGGAGCCCCAGTCCCAGTGTGCATTGGTGGTGTGGGGCTCCATCCTAGTGTGTGACAGCCAGACAATGTTGTGTGGACCTGATCTGGGCCTGAGACATCTGATTTGGCCCGGTTCTGAATACAGTTTAATTTGACCTACCCCCCCACCATTCATCTGGCCTGTGAGGCCAAAATATTGAGCACTGCTATGCTAATCAATGATAATTCAGCCTGCTTCTCACCTCATTTACAGTTGAGAACATCTGGCTCTATCTAACTTTGAATGGTTTATTATTATCACCCCTTTAAAAAAGGACAAGAGAACACTCATTATAGATGCACCCTTTAACATCCTGTCAGAATTCAGCCTCACATGTTTAAGTAATTTGAGCTGATATTTCCATATCTCATTCTATTTGAACAATTTTAAAGAGAATCACTTATTACTGTAGATTGTGCCTGTATGAATTCTGCACTGATAACTAGAAGTAATGAACAGACCATCTCCATGGTATATAGGCACATTAAAATCAGTGACTGTACCAGAAGACAGTAAGGTAACAAATGATGCATCTATCATTTAAAAGTGTATTATAGGTGTTCCTGGGAATTAAAAAAGAGTGAGCTTGACTATAGCAAAATAAATTGGTTAAAACAATGATTAAAGTAAGAACTTAAGACAGTTACAAGAACATAATTGTCTAGGGAAAATCCAGGATAGTGTCTGTAAGGGAAAACTGTACTGCTTTACTGTAAAAGTATTTTGAGACCATATCTATGAAATAGTGGATAAAGGAGAGAACAATGGACCTTCAAATACCTTTGAAAATATTCTCAGCAAGTGATTGTTAAGGGACTAAAGAGGTAAATTTTGTGCATAAGTTAGAAACAGGCTGATACATAAAACAGAGAGAAACAAATATAAATTTTCAACACGGTCCCCAGTGGGTTCTATGCTAGGAGCTGTGTTATTGAATATATTATTGAACTGAATGTAATAACGATCCAGGGGAGAAAGACAGTGGCAAACCTATGCACATAACAGTTTTTGGGATTGATACAGGTTGAGAAAAACTACAAGGAACTTCAAACAGCATAATGGTCACCCAGTGACAGATATTCAGCACTGACAAATAAAAGGAAACATACACTGGCCAGAATAATTGTTTATACCTGTCTCTAGGTTCTATATAGACTTTAGCACAGTACAAACTTCTGTTCAATGTTAAACCATTGTCAAAAAGCAAACAAATTATTATTTTGTGGAAATACATGGGAGACAAGATGCATGAGCTGAAGGTTATGTCTTGAGTCTCCTGTCGCACCATTTACATATATTTCATTTTCCACCTTTCATAGCTGTTGCTCCCTGTCCCCTGGGAAGTGTCCCTGACGTTACCATGAACCGAGGGCATACCAGCAGCCCATCTCATGCACCCCACTGGAGGGGGCCTGTGGGCCTCGGCATCCCACCTCCAGACTGCTGAAACCTAAGAGAAAGAGCCTCAGGGTAGAGCTTGCATCCTAACCAGATGTACTTTAACTCTGATGACAGCACTAGGATTGGTAGATAGAGAATTGTTTAATGGTTTGTATTGTTGCTTTTCTGTTCTTACTCTGTATCAATAAATTCACCTATTATCGACTGGCAGGTGTCATGGTCGGTTTGAGGGTTGTGCTCGCCTGGAACAAAGGTATAGATGCTGTGTCCAAATCCAATGGCAACACTCCAAGCTGCATACAAATCTCTAATTCTGTTTTTAAAAGGGGTGCACTGCTACCCTGCCTTTTACTTGTCTTCAAACTATCATGTCTAGCTACTTTTCTCTTACTTCACTGTATTCATTTTCATTATTTCTAAATTGCACTAGTAAAATAAAAGGATGATCAGACACTGCTTCCTAAAAATAACTAGGTAACCCTATTTGTTTGCAGATAACTCCATTTAGAAATTGGAACAAATTGCAAGCACCAAGTGAAACTATTCATTTTTGCTTAAAACCTTTTTATGGTTTCAGTACAATTTCAACATGATCTGCAGCACAAAATGTCATGCTTGGTTGCAGGTGGCCAGATCTGGGAACCACCCGGGGTCAGGAGAAGTGGCTAAGACCCAAAAAAGCATGCAGAGTCCAAGTGTAGGAAAGCCAGGATATCTGCCTGGGGAACTGAGTCAGAGATCCAGAAGGTTGGGCAGAGCACAGGGTCAGGAGGCTAGCTGGGTCAGATATCCAGGAGATCAAACCAGAGACAGGTCAGGGAGCCAAAACGTCAGGCCAAACTTAGGGTCCATGGGCAAGATGGATCAGGTACCTGAAAAATCTGTCAGGCAGCAGCCTAAATACAAAGACAAACTTTATTGCCAAGATACTTCCTTTTTTGGGTCAAAGGTTTATATTGGATGGGGTGAAGGGTCAGCTGACCACTCCAATGGCAGGGATTGGGTGTGTGGATAGGCCCAAATGGAGGTTTCTGGCCACCTGATTCTGTGCCAGTATGTTACTGAGGAGGTGGCAAATTGGGATGAGCAGCTATGTCTGGCAGACCCAGCCCCCAAGTTCAAGGATGTGGCCTGATGTGAAAAAAAACAGAAGTTTTCATCGTTGGAAAATGGGGCTCACGATAGAAAAGGCCTTGACATTTGAATGAACGATTCAAAACGATTTTTGTATTGAAAATACGCAGACATCTAAAACTTTTCATATTGTTTTTCCTTTCTTTCTGAGTAAATCTAGTTACTGAATTTGACTCAAACACAGAAATAGATTTGGTCGCTCCAAAATTGCATTTTTAGCAAACAAGCTATTCATAGAAACATTTTTACCTAGTTCTCAAACAAAATGCATATATGTTCCTGGATTGTTAAGCCCATCCTTTTCACAAGCTATGAACGACTCATTCTTTATTTCCTTTTTTATTTTCTCCATAAAAGACTTTAATATCTTAAACAGCAAGAATTTTTTTATGGATAAAGGAAGAAGTAGAAGTGGTAAGAAAAATTAAGCCTGTGCAGGAAGTACAAATAAACTGTGAGCAAGTGATGTGCCTGCTCCATGCATGAATATGGACTCAGGTTTTGTCTGCTGACTATATCTGCTGTATAGTAAGGCAGGGAGACATATTTCTGGAGGCAAGATTAAGAGAAGGAAAGAACAGAGCGCACACTTTTTACAGGGTTGTATAGAAGCAGATGCAAGGTGATGCAGGGTTTGCTTTTAAAACCTGAAAGATAAGATTAAAGCACTTGGAGTTATTACAAAAGTTGAATTTTCTGAAGAAATGTTAACTAGAAAAAATTGAAAAGAAGGCAAATAAAATTTCTTCTGAAGTACAGACACATATAACTTTTACAAGGAATAAATATATTACCTTGTTGCTATCTTTAAGGTCTATTTTGCCCTCTTGAAAACCTGGGATTTATATTACACAGAGAAGAAATTAATTTTTAAATGCTTGGAGAGTGAATCTGGAGCAGTAATTCATAACCACTTGCATGAGTGGTAACAGTGTCCAGACTTTTATGACCAGTACTTGAGGCAGCCCAACTGCAGAAATAAAAATGAATCTTTGTGATGAATTTGGGTGTGACCCTACTCCCCTTTGAGGGGGCTCTGGATTATTCCTAACTTCAAGCCATGAATCATAGGACTGGGATTTATCACAATTCAAATTCTCTTGCAAGTAAGTGTGTGAATAAATGAAGAGTCAGCATACACTCTTCATCTAGTACAAAGCTTGGCTTAAACTAGTGAACCGGTACAGTTGGTAATGACAGCACTAATGCTATTGATCAGTAACAGTGTTTAAAATCTCAGCATGGTTAATATATTAAGTCTGTTGTGAAATGAATTTGTAAGCAAGTAAACAGGACCATCAAAGGGAAGAGGGGCTGGAAGAAATCTAGAAAGGGAGAGTATGGAACTTTTTTTCTCGTTATGATTCTAGACATATTACTGTAATGGCTAGTGCTAGTGCTACTGTAATGGCTAGTCTAAAGCAGAGACTGTATGACTGGAAATAACTGTGCCAGGTTTCGTATCATACTGGAAAACATAAGAATTATCTCTGTTTAAGAGGACCAGGAAGATTCCATGGTAGAAGTATACTATCTCAAGCCTCTTCTCAATTTGCAACTGGAAAATCTCTCTAAAGATCCAGTTGATTGAATGCTAGATGGAGCATGTCAGCCACAAATTTAGGAAAATAAAATATGTTAATAAAGGACTTTCAAACCATCTAAGCAAAAAAAAAGCCTCTACTAAGAACAATGAAAAGGATATTCTGGAAGAATCAGGACAACAATAGGATGTAAAGGAGTAGCTGGGGCTCTAAGAATTGGAAGACTAAAAATTGCTGGGAAAGAACCACATTGACACTATTGATGTTTCCTCACATTATATTTAACAAATTATGAATAATATTAGGAACTGAAAAAAATGTGATAAAGGACATTTTTCAAAGATTTCATAGGTTTCATAGACATTCAGGCTGGAAGGGACCCTGGAGGATCATAGAGTCCAGCCCCCATGGGCAGGAAGTCAGCAGGGATCATAGGATCCCAGCAAGATAAGCATCCAAATGTGTCTTGAAGGCATTCAAAGTGGGTGCTTGAACCGCCTCTGGCGGCAGTCTATGCCAAACCTTGGGGGCTCAGACAGTAAAGAAGTTCTTCCTTATGTCCAGCCTGAATCGGTTGCGGCGGAGTTTGTGACCATTTGATCTTGTCATCCCTTGGGGCGCTCTGGTGAACAGACGTTCCCCCCCCAATCCTGGTGAGCACCCCTGATTAACTTACACGTGGATACCAGATCACCCCTGAGCCTGCACTTTTCCAGGCTGAAGAGTCCCATGGCTCTCAGTCTCTCATCATAAGGCCTGTTTTCCTGACTTCTGATCATGTGCGTAGCTCTCCTCTGCACTTTTTCAAGCTTCTTCACACCCTTTTTGAATTGTGGAGCCCAAAACTAGACCTAGTACTCCAGCTGCGGCCTCACCAACGCCAAGTACAATGAGAGAATGACATCCCGGGATTTGCTTGAGAAGCATCTATGGATGCAATCCAGCATTTTGCTCGCTTTACTAGCCACAGCATCACATTGAAGGCTCATGTTCATCTTGTGGTCAATCATGACCCCCAAGTCCCTTTCATCTGTATTGCTAACCAGCGTAGCACTGCTGAGCCTAAAAGCATGCTTCAGGTTTTTCCTCGCAAAGTCGAGTATGTTGCATTTTTTGGTGTTGAACACCATCAGGCTCTCATCTGCCTATTTCATGAGCCTGTCAAGATCTCCCTGGATCACATTCCTAATCTCAGGTGCAGATGTTTTACCCCAGAGTTTGGTGTCATTGGCAAACTTGGCCAGTTTGCTTCTGATACCAATGTCTACATCATTGATGAAGATGTGAAAAAGTATAGGCCCTAGGAAAGAGGCTTGAGGGACCCCACTGGTGACCACACACCAAGATGATTGGCTTCCATCAACCACCACCCTGTGGGTCCTATCGCGGAGCCAATTCCCTAGCCAGTGGATCGTGGTGAGTTTGAGGCAGCAGTTAGGCAGTTTTGCCAAGAGGTGATCATGGAATACCAGATCTAAGGCTTTTTTTAAGTCAAGATATATGACATCAATCTCTTCCCCCTTGTCTAGGTGTTAGGTCACCTGGTCATAAAAGCAGATGATATTGGTCAAGCAAGACCTACACGCAACAAACCCATGCTGGGTATCCCTAAGGATATTGCTGTCAGCTAGTCTGTTGAGGATGGCCTCTTTGATAATCTTTTCCAAGACCTTCCCCAGGATAGAGCTCAGGCTGATGGGCCTGTAGTTTGCCAGATCTACTTTCCTCCCTTTCTTGAAGATAGGCACCACATTGGCCTTCTTCCAATCTTCAGGCACTTCACCAGAGCACATGGGGTTCTCAAAGATCTATGCCAAGGGCTGAGCTATGATGCTTGGCAGCTCCTTGAGCACCCTTGAGTGTAAACCATCAGGGCCGGCTGACTTAAAGGTGTCCAGCCTCTCAAGGTGTTCCTTCATGAGGTCAGCTTCAATGGAGGTCAAGGAATCTCCCTCACCTCGGCCTCCCTGACCCACAGTGGGCAGGGGTGTCCCATGGGACTAGTGAAAAAATGATGCAAAGTACTCATTAAACAAGTTTGCTTTTTCATGGGCATTGGATGTCAGTTGTCCCATCTGGTTTAGCAGGGGTCCAATGTTGCCCTTGCTTTTTCTTCAGCTCCCCACATATCTAAAAAAGGACTTTTTATTATCCTTGATATTTGTAGCTAGTTGGAGTTCCATCGCAGCCTTGGCTTTCCTGGTTTGCTCTCTGCAGGTCCGGACCACAGCAGAGTATTCCTCCTTGGTGGTGATTCCAGTCCTCGATCCTTTGTAGGTCTTCCTTTTAAGATGCAGGAGTTCTGCCAGTTCCCTGGAGAGCCAAGGGGGCTGCTGTGCTTCCTTGAGGAGCAACCACTTGTTCTGAACTCCCCTCCCCTTGCATGTCCAAGTATTCTTCTTTTAGATACTTCCTTTTTTAATAAAATGAAAAAAATATTTTTTGAGGTAAAATGTTTATCAGTGAGCAGCATGGTGTAAAAGTTTTACACATTCCATTTTCTTATTGGGAGATTTGGATGGCCTTAATTTTAGTAGAAAGGGACTTAAGCTTCTAAGAGGCAAGCTGGTCAGACTAGTTAAGAAGATTTTCAACTGAGAAAAAGAGAAGCTGCAAAGGGTGAAAAAATGAAAGCTCAGTTACAAAAAATAAAATAAAATGCTAAGATCTAAACTAAGACACCAGGGTATTCAAAAAGAAGAAATTCATTAAGTGTCTCTATGCTTGTGCTTGGAGTCTGGGTAATAACAAGGGGAATTTGAACAGTTCTTTTACAAGCATAAATTCATTCTGCTTCATATTACTGAAACCTCTGGGAAGATTACCTTAATTGAAATGTTAAAATTAATTGTTATAACCAATTTAGAATGTATTGAGCAGGCAGAAGGGAAGGGGGGTCAGCGCCTTACGTCAGAAATGGCATGTTCTGTTTCCGAGTCACAGACAATTAAAAGAAAAAAAGGATAATCTTAAATGTCTTTGAATCTAACATCCTAACAGAGGAAGCAATAGATATGGTATTAGTAGGGCCAGATTAACCCTTTTGTGGGCCCTACGCACAAAAAACTTGTGGGTCCTGGGCCGGTCAAGGCCCCGCTTCCCACCCCAGTGCTGCCACCCATGGGGAGCAGGGCTTGAAGCTGCCATTAGGAAGCAGTTTCTGTAGCAGTGAGGCCAACACAGGGGAGGGGAAGGGAAGGGAAGGGAAGGGAAGGGAAGGGAAGGGAAGGGAGGTGGGTGCGGCCCCCTGCAGCACAGGGCCCTAGGCATGTGCCTAGTTTGCCTATGCATTAATCCGGCCTTGGGTATTAGTGGGTATCTGCTCAAGACAACAAATTCACACCATCAACCTCAATGACTGTGTTTTCTTAAACAAATATCTTTAAGGGCAGAGAAGGAACTTGTGTTATCACAGGCCACATCTACATGAGATGCTTTCTGTGCAGTAGCTCATTACTACTGCACAGTAGCATGTTAGTACTGCACAGTAGCATGGTGGGGCATGAACTGTGATGTAATTCTACTGCGCAATAGTAATGAGCTACTGCTCTGTCAGTGTCACCACAAAGCTATTCAGGGATGCTACTCTGCAGTAATGCTGGTTACTGTGCAGTAATTTAGTACTTGAGTAGGCAAGTACTAAATGACTGTGTAGTAATAACTGTGGAGTCAGCATCTCACATAGATGTGGACATAGAAAGCTTCAAATTTAGTAACATATGCTGGAGGTTGCATGCTGCCAGTACTAAAATGCCCTTGAAATTTCTAAAAGTTACAGATGCCAATTTAATATTATCAAAAGGTGTCATGCCAAACATAGGAAAATTCAATATTAGAATTCATGTTGACAGATAAAGAGGAATTGAACACACATCAAAAAATATCCATCCTGTATTTGGGATGGAATAACTGCATGTACAAATACAGACTGGGGAAGGACTGGCTAGGCTGCAGCACTACAGAAAAGGAATTGGTGGTTATAGAAGCCAGGGATGAACAGCCTGCAGTTCTAGAGCCACATACACCTCTTCAGAAGTTAATATGCATCTCCTTGAATATTTGCACAAGCATATGGTGACCAGCTTCCATTGGTCATCGCAATACCATTGGAAGCCGGTCACTGTGTGCTTGTGCAAAGATTCAAGGAGATGCATATTAACTTCTGAAGAGTCGCATGTGGCTCTGGAGCCACAGGCTGGCCACACCCTGTAGTAGACCATAAGCTGAATAGAAGCCCACAGTGTGCTTTTGTTGCAAAAAAGCCAAGCACATCCTCGGCTGTATTAACAGAAGTGTCTCTTGCAAATCAAGAACAGCAATTCTTCCATTCTACTGAGCACTGGCCTCATCTGGAATACTGTGTCCAGTTCTGGCCCTACATTTTAAGAAGCATGTGAACAGTTTGGAAAGACTGAGCAAGGCACTAAAAATTATTGGTGGCCTGGGAGGCAAGACTTATGTGGAAATCTTGAAAGAACTAGAGTTACTTAATTTAGAGAAGAATGTGAGGGATAATTATATGATATTGTTTAAAGACTTATAAATTATAGTAGCCTTCATCTACCTGAAAGGTAATTACAGAGAGGATAGAGATTTTTTTTTTCCAATACCACAGACAACACTACTAGAAAGAATGGATTCAAGCTTCAACAGGGGAAATTTAGGTTGAAGTTTAGAGGAACTTTCTGACTATGAGGGTAGTCAAGCATTGTAACAGACTACCTAGATAAATTGTGGAATCTCCATTCTTGGAAGATTTCAAAAGCAGGTTAGAGAGACACTTGTCTGGGATGGTCTAGTCAGGGGTGATCGTACCTTGAGCAGTGGGCTGGATGACATGACCTTTTGAGTCCTTCCAGCACTAGTTTCCTAGGATCCTATTACCTGTATTAGCTTTTATAAACCTTTTGTCCTTTAAAACCTTATGTCCCTTAAGGCCTTCAATCAAGTTAAAATCCTTCTGGCACTTGGAATGAAGCACTCCATCATAGGGTTGGGAGCAATGTGATCCTAGTATATTATTGCCACAAGGAATCTTAATAATGACATTGGGCCATTGTTAGAGGAAAATGATCGAATTGTCAATGTGAGCACTGAAATGTACAGCAAAAGTTTCTGTTTTGTGTTTGAGGAAAAAGCCAGATAATGTAGTCATATCAAAAAACATTATGATAAAATATTTGTTTTTATTCCAACAGTGAATAAGGAGGAAATTAAGCACAAGACAAAAAAGTCAGACAATCTTAAAAGAGTAGATCTGGTTAAATTGTATCAAAGAGTTTTAAAAGAACTGGATGAGGAGCTTTCTGGGTCTAAATGATATTCTCGGTAATTATATGTCCATCAACCTTAATATCAATCCCTAAAAAAGTAATGAAATAGGTGATAAAGGACTCAATAAATAAATAAGGTTAATATATTTCAGGATGAATATCATGGGTTTATGAAAAGTAGATTTTGCCAAACTATCATTTTTTTCAGTTTACAAATAGAGTTCTGAAAAATATTAATGTATAACAGTGAAAAATGTGTGTTAGTATTTTTTTCATACTTTTCCATCCTGCATCTGGAATATATTTTTAGAAAAAAAAATATTTTTTTTTTTTTGAGAGACCCAAAATGGACTTCTCAGCTTACCAGTTGCCTGCCCACAAGGCTAATGTCAATTTTATTTTCTCCTTGCAGGGTCTAAAGTGAAATAGACAGAAGACTTTCAGGCAGTCAGGGGAAGTCATCATTTTGATTCTTTAGTCAGAAAATCAAAAATTAGACCAGGTGGGATTTCATATTTTTAAAGGAAATTTTCTATTGAAAAATTATTTTAAAAGAATAATTATTCAGCTCCAGTTACAGTTTGTTTAGTAAAAGTAAGAGTGGTGAGATAATATCCACAGACTTGTATAAAACATAAAACTTGGTATTGTTCAACAGTTTGAACAATAAATGTAAAAATGTAAAAATAAATTATTAACTGGATAAAAGGTATCTACTCAAATATAACTGTGCATGGCTAATTATTATGCAGAGTATACTGGTTCCCCCCATAGAATGGATGTAGGTTTGTGTTACTACTGGGCCAGGGAAAGGTTAACCTGGCTCTTGGTGGAGACATCTCACACCACCTGTCAGAGTGGCATTTTCCTTCCCACCATCTCCGGCCCAACCCGTCTCCATTCTACCAAGTGGCAGGGGCTCATATGCCATTTCCTGGAGCTGCTCATGCCACTTGTGGCACACAAGCTAGGGGTTGGGCAACCTTGGACCAGTTGATGTTTAGTACTTGGCTAATCCTATATATTCAGGTCCAGTGTCTACACAATGACATAAGGTATGGTTTTACTCCTGTGTATAGTTGTGTATTCCAATTCACAATCTAAATTACACATGTAAGTACTCAATAGCAAAGAAATGCTAAAAACTGCAAAAGCTCTTCCCTGTAAAAACAAGTAATTGAACATACAACCGTTCTAATATGTCTGTGGTCTTGGGTCTAGAGGGTTTTTTTTTTTTTTCTTTTCAGTTGCTCATTAATTCAGAAAAATAAAGAACTATAACAGCTTTTTGGCATAGTTTAATCCTGTATTAAAAAAAAATAAAATAGGGGAAGGGAAAGGGAAAAGGGAAGGAGAGGAGAGGAGAGGAGAGGAGAGGAGAGGAGAGGAGAGGAGAGGAGACCCTTCTTCCCCCTCCCCCTGTCTCTAGCTTTCAGAATTGTTTGGAGCATACGTCTAATTACTCCTCTACATAAAAGAGAAGACATTTGTTTTGCCATATTTGCAGTACTACTTTACCTCCAAATCACATATTTAATCACAGAAATGATAAGCTACAATGCATGTTATGTTTATTTCTCCCCACACCTAACAGAAATAATTCTCATTCTTCCATTAGAGCTGATCTGCTTAGTGATCAGCCATTTGCTAGTTTCTTTGAATTATTCTTTCATTTAAGCACTGGAAGCTTTGTTTGTTTTTTGCCACTTTATTCAGTCAGTAAAGATTTTAAGGAACAAAAAAGACTCTTTAGAGAAATTTTAAGTATATACTCTCTGTTTGATTAATTTCCATTATAAAACATGTCAGATAAATGTATTTCTGTAATGTTTATGGAGTAGTTTGAAAATGTAAAGAGCTATGTATTTGCTAGGTACTATTAATATTGAAAGAGCCCATTTATTTCTTCATAGAAAATAAGTGGAAGGGAGTTACAGTTTTGATATCATCCAGAGGCTATATACTTAGCCTGCCTGCAAAGGACCAGCAAAAGAACTGTCACCCTTCTCATTTCAGGACTAAGTAATCTCTAGGGTCCCATATCTGCCTTGATGTAAGCATGTGTGTAATGGCATGCATGAAGAACTGTTTTGATGTGCAGACCGTTCAGACAATTTCAGGAAATTTGGGTGTCTTCTGGGTACATATGGGAAGGAAACACAGAAACCATGCTTGGAGGTTCAAACTATCCTTAAGTTTTATAAACAGTGGTTTAAATTACTCTTGGAACAAGAATCATCAAAGTAAAGCCAACTTGTCTGACTGTTTCTAATATGCGGGGGGGGGGGGGGGACATAATCTATTTAATAACAGTGGTTTGCAGAAATGAATAACAACTCCATCTTACTCTTATTAAACTTCTTATCAAAATTTGGTGATTTCAGGATTGAATGAAGGTAATGAAGGAGCCCAATACATTCAGAATATATTTTAGAGACATATAGCAATTATAACCTAAAATATTCTGTATCTTTGTCTGCAAAAATAGAAAAGACAGATATATAATGTACCAGTATTGCAAAATAGTACCCCAGTCAGCAACACTTTGTAATAAATAGGTTAACTACTATTAATACTTTTGGTGTTCATTATAACAACATTAATCATGATACATTAATCTGGTATTAATGAGACTGCAATATGTATTGTCAATTTATTTGTAAATTTAACTTTTGATGACGACAGCATATTGTATCTCTCACAAAACCAGCCTTGCTTCCTGCCTTACTCTACATTGGCTGTCACCTTTCATGCTGCAGCTGATGGCCATGTGAGATGTTTTATCTGACTGATTTCAGTGTCATCTGGTATCTGCCTCTCTATTTAGTGAAAAATGGATAAGGTCAGTCAGTTTCATAGATTCCTCACTGTTTTGGTTCCATTCCCAGTGAACAGATTGCAATGTACAGGCTAGCATTTTGGTATGTCACTGACTTTTGCTGGATATAAGTAAAGATTCACTAGTGTTCCTGATGACAGTTCCTTTCTGAATGAGATTGAGAAAAATACCAAGCAAAGCAGACATAATTCCTCACATATTGTTAGTAATTTATACTCCCCTTCACCTGGTCTAGTAGAGATTTATAGTTTTGGAATACAAGTTCATGAATTCTGTTACCCAAGTTGCATGTGTGTTGTGTAAATTGTTGATGCCATGGATTTATTGCAAATCAACAACTTCTCCACTAACAATCATCATTTAATTCAAATGGAGAATGGAAATGGAGAATTAGTTACCTTCCAGAAACCCCCCGCATAGAACGTGGCAGCTACTAAACAGCTTAGCTATTATGTAACATAATGTTAATAGTGACAGGAATAAAACCCATATACCCTGGACACCAACTTAATAACTACATCACAATGCCATTCTTTGTGCTCAGACCCAGCATTATATTTTTTTTCCATAAAAAATAATAAAGAGGGTGTAAGATAAGCATTTGGCTCCCAGTGAATTTTAATATGCAAATCCTTACACAGTTAAAAACAGGTTTATCAAATGTTCCAAAATCTTATTGCCATAAATTCCATTGGTGCAACTCTTACTTTATCATGTCTATTATTTTAATACCAGACACCAGGTGGCGATATATTAAAATGTATACACGTACAAATATGCATTTTACTGTAGTTTCCTAAGTCGACACCAGATGGTAATACATACCAGAGCAGATACAAAACATTACAACCCATGCCTGTGCTTCTAAGATCAAAAGCCATTATGATGGAGGCAAAAGCTCATCTGTTCTTGTAGTATTGCACTGTGTATTACATGCTAAATTTTTGTCTGAAGGGGGGAAAAATATTGAAAAAATTACATTCTTTGCAACCATGGGGAAAGTGCCTTAAACCCATTTTAAATCTTAGTAGCTCATACAAAAGGTATAGCTGTGCCTTTTTATAGTGCTTACCACTCTTTTCCTAGCCAATATAAGGAACAGTTCTATACCATAAATGCAATATGAGACAATTTGTAGGTACTTGAATGGAAAGGATCAGGTTTCCTTGCTCACATAAACTAGGCCAAATGTTTCCAATTCATTTTGTTACTGAAGAAGCTGGAAATACATCTTTATCTCATGGGAATACATACAAATTCTCATATGATATGAAAAGTCTACTAACTACAACAGTGAAAGCTATGCATATATGAAATAAATATTGGTATCAAACATTCTGCTTACTTTCCTCCAAAACTGGTTAAAGGTTTTGTAATTAAAAAATAATCACTTATGTCAGAGCCTCAATGAATGAAGCTTCAATTAACAACAGGCAGCTCTAATCAATCATCTTTCTTGGAGTAATTAAAATTCTTTTCATTTATGTCAAGCAGTTGCCAGGTGGGAATATCAGACCTTTTTAACAGTACAATTAAAAATAAAGAATGAAAAATGTTCATTGGCAGCTGTTTCTGGCAGTCATGCCCAAAAGCTGGTTGAAAGAGATGTACTAGTTGAGGGATGTGTGCTTAGGTAGTGACTGGAGTCACCACAACCCCCCTTTTCAGGAAATGTAATAATATCAAGCAAAGTTGAGAGAGATTGGACCTAGAGATTGGACAGCATGCAGGGTGAATTTATAAACCTTAATCTGGAACATCATGGGTTCAAATCTAAACCTTGTAGAATATTTCATAATGTGCTTCTACTGTCATACAAATAAGGAAAATGTACAAGGAGCCATTTATACCTTTGTTAAAACTTTGAGTTAAATATATATTTTATGGAAGTTCTACTGATTCTAATATATGGATTTTTACTTTACTAACTCCATCTTTCTATTATCTTTAAGCATTTCAGTTCCAAAGTTCCCGAGTTCATGGTGAGAATTACAAAGTTTTCTATTCTATGTTCAGAATGTCTCTTATCTGTTGATGAGTACAGGCAAAGCTAGTTCAAGTTTATATCTCATCACAATCACAGTTGTCTAGTCCTTAATTTCAAAGGCTCCACATTCTAGTTGAAAAGTACTAACACAATGTCTTGATTACCTTGTAAATATGCCATCGAACAGTACACAGATGTCTACTCAACAATGTTAAGAATGTCCAAAGAGTACTCGTTGGCAATCTACCAGACTTTACCATGTCAAGTGGCTGTAAAAGGGAATTCCATGAGTTCATAAGTGTACAGCAATCATGACACTGCTTTTTAAAATAACTCTAGAAACTGAAAAGTGATTCCATCAAAGAAGTCCCCATTAATCACTCCCAATTTTTGTGTGTGTGTGTTTGTACAGTAGATGTGGCAATCATTGATTACTTATCAAAAGAACAGACTAATTTGCTGAGGACAGTGAAGAAAATCATTACCAAGTTGGAAGCATTATTAGAGCCTCCTTGAAAAGTACCATTTAAAAATTGAGCAATCTACAGAGACTATATAGATTTTCACTTTATCTGGTAGTTTCAGCAATATGCTCTGGAAAGTTATTGCCATTACATGGTCATGGTATATGACTGAATTTTATAAAACCACTACTAATATACACCACTTATTTCATGTTGCTCTTGTTTGAACTGCTATTAGCTGACTGTTGAATAGTAGTTTACAACGCCAGAGGAAACTGCCAAGATAAATCTGAAAGAATGCATTAAGCATTGCAGTACCTCTGTATTTTTAAAAATAGTATGCAGCTACAATATGAATATCATAAAACTTAAAGTACATAGATTGTCCAGATCCAGAGTGCCATTTGGGACTCATTATGAAAAATATGTCCTAACAGGAATTCAAGGTTTCAAGGTACTGCATGAAGACTTAGGGTAGAAACAAATTTTGTTTCATGTCTCATTTGTGGCACCATAAAAATGTTTATGGTGGCACAAATGCTGAGCAAATAGACAGTGATACCCTTTGTTGCACAAAATGAAATGATAATCAGTGGTACAACAAAAAGTGGTAATAGACTCTGCTGCTTTATTGTGATGGACATCTATTATCTCTGTGGTGCTATCCCTGCTCAGTCAGATCCATTTCTCTGCAATTGCTCCCACTTCCCCAACTCAACCAGATCTGTGCCCTGGTTCTGGCTGGGTGGTGAAAAGTCCTTCCCCATTCAGCCAAACCCACTTCCCCACAATCTCTAAGCCCCAGCTCTGGCTAGTCAGGGAAGAGTCCTTTCCCATTCATCCAGATTCCACTTCCTCTTGATGGTGCGGGACAAGGCGAGATGTGATCTTCCCACTTTTCTTGTCAGCCAGACCCATATCCCAGGTCTGGTTTGGCAGAGAAGGACATTTCCCTGCTCAGCCAGACCCATGGAAAGTGGAGTTTTTCCCTGTCCAGACAGATTTGCTCCTTTGCAACGAAAGGGAAGCATGTCTGGGTGGGCAGGGAAAATGGGGAGATCACATTGCCCCTTGTCCTGAACAATCAAGGGCAGGACCAGGAACAACATGTGTTTCATTCAGTGAAGGGATCAACTGTGCTGCAAAACATTGTGGCAGAGTTGATATGCTTTATTCAGAGAGATCTTTTTTTTAGTCTCAGGTCCTGGACACATTTTCATTGGAACTTCTTACATCAGTTTACTATCCTAATATAAATTACACCAGAAGCTGGAGCAGACTAAGAACAAGGTATTCCAAGGTTGCTTCTCACAACAGGAGCAATTATAGTGCTTTACCACTAGGTGGTAGGAGAATATGCAATAGCCTGCCTTCCTATACCCAGCCACTGCTTCAGGAAGGAAACAGACATGCAGAACTGACACTGGTGTAACTTACAACAATGCAGTCTAACCCTGTATTTACCTAGATTAATAGTACACAAGATTCAGTACATTTTACAAGTGTAAAGGTTTCCATTGTGTGTCTTTGCATTTATATGGTTGTAAAGGCTGATTATGCAGGTATAAACGTGTTATGTTTCCAATTTCCACTACAGTAGTTAAAAGGTGTGCATCTAACCTTGAATCCACTAAGTGTCCAGTCCATCTCTACCTTATCCCTTGTCTGTCTTGCAAGAATGGTATCATACAGATTTTAAGAAGTGATGTTCAATTTTGCATTCATATATGCATCCCTGGACAAAATTGGGGCACATTCTATAGCACCAATGAAATCTCCACCTGCAAATCAGATAGCTTCCTGTTGTGAATGGTAACCACAAATTTTTGTGGGAGCAGGAATATGTATAGGAAATGAGAGATCAAATTAAAGTCTCTTTGAAGAGTTACTAAATATTAAGGATCACCAAACTTTATAGAGTGGCATACTGAAATAATGCAGCTCAGCCTAAAGCAGGTTGGTGCTTCTAACCCAGTCACTCCATTTCCCCCAGCTCCAAATTTCTTTTGATTCATGTGCAACTTGAATGTCATTTACTGAAGAATTTTTCTTCCCTCCTGCCCCCACCTTTCCAATGCCAATGCTGACAAATTGCTCCACTGCCAAAATTTCATCAACATCCAGGCTTTTTAGGCCAGATGAAGTCACTTGCCCTCCTGGATTTGGCTCACAGGCTGTAAGGGTTGCTCATTTCTGCTACATATCCATTGATTTTAGTGATTTCCCTATAACAATTACTCCACCTTCTCCTACTCTCCCTTACCGCCCATCAAAAAACAATATTTGCGGGGGGGGGGGGGGGGGGCAGTAAAAGTCAATAAATCCTCATTGTTTTCACGGTTTTTGCTTATCTTTCCCTCTGTTTGCCTATACAGACCCTTCTTTTTTTAAGCTTCTCTTTATTCTGAGTAGAATTTTTATAAGATATGATGGCAATAGTCAGATCAATGCTCAGAGCTGCTATCAGATATTAAATTGAGTGGCTGGTAGTATAGTTTTTGTGTGGAACCAAAATACATTGCCATAATACTGCATGACTGCCTGCTTGTTTTACAGATCTATCATATCATAAGAATATATTGTTTTTCAGCACCCAGGGGTCCTAAATCCCAGAGTTGTACTGTAATAATACTAAACCTTTGAGGCACTAATCTGAGCTCTGGTCCATCCATTTCTCACCATTCTGCTTCCACACAGGTGGATTTCTCTAGATGGGATTTCCTGTGGGACCTTGAAATTCTCCACATGGTGACAAAACCTCTCCCTCCTCTATGGCTCTAGAACAGTGTACTGGGGCTGTAACGCTGGTGAGATTAGCAGTAGTAAAGTACTCTGTAAAGGCCTAGTTGCATGAAACACTTAGCACATGTATGAAGTTCGAATGCTTCCTAAGCAGTCACACAGTACTGCTTACTATGATCTCAGTCCACTGGACAAGGCTGGGGCCATCCATGCCTTCTCTCTCCCACCTCATGGATACTGAACCCAACACTAGGCTCCACAGATGGATCTGAATTTTGGAGCGGTCCCCAAACCTGGACCCTGCACCCACCTGCTCCTGGCAAGCTGGGATAAATTGAATCTCTGCTGTTAGCAGAGGGAGGCACAGGGAATCAAGCCTGGGAGAGGATGTCACTTCTGTGACATCTGCACTTGTGACATCTGTACCTGCCACTGGATATGTAAAAAAGCTGGCTCTCTGCTGCTGGCAGTCTTGAACCAATGCTGGTGCATTGCTAGGTTGGATTGTCAGTCCCAGCTCTGGCACTGCACAGGAGTCTCAAACTGGCTTGGTGTGATGCCAGCATCAGAGTATGAACTTGTATTATCTCCATGGAGCAGCCTATCATGTGTTACTTAAAACAATCTGGAGATACTCTTCCTGCAAAATGTCATAACTTTGATACAACACAAACATGATTGGTCTGTTTTATTGCTTGAACATGCAGATGCTCCCATTTGAAGTTCAGTTAACATGCCCTAAGAATAACATGCAGAATGGCCCTAATCTGGCTACTTTCGGTTGCTGAACAACTTCATTGAGAAATGCTTCATGCAGTATGATCTTGAATGGATGGTGGGATTTTTCTAAATAATGTCATGGGTCTGTGACACCCACCAGACTGCTCCAAAATTCAGGCATTTTATACAGGTGATATGAACCCACCTTCGACGAACGCTTACTGCTGCAGCTGAATCTCCTGTCCTTGAAAGAAAAATATAGGGGTTTTAGTCTTTGCAATCTTTCTTCTTTCTGTCTCAGGAAATACTTGTGCCCTTAAAAATATCATGAAACAACAAAAAAGTGTTTTGGAAAGGTGATTGGTTTTACCTTTCTAAGAAGCTAAATAATGAGCCTAAAATGATCACCTACCACAGTCTGTTGAATACAGCATGCTTTTGGAAGAAAGGCCTTGAGGCAGGACACTTTGGGTATGTATACACATACTAAGTTGACTTAAAATAAGTTGACTTAAGTCACGTTGGAACATACACATGTACGGCTCTTTGACATGGTAGCAGCAATCTTGTGAGCTAAATCAACTTAATTAATGTGACTCAAGATAATACACCTTGGAGGTGTACTATCTTGTGCTCTATTTAAGTTGACTCTGCTCCATATTCATGTGTACGCTCTGACAGTTAAGTCAACTTTAAAAAGTTAAGTTGGCTTAACTGTCAGAAAGTTAGCATGTATGTACATACCCTTTGTGCCCAGAAGCCTATCTCAATATCCCTTCTAATTATACAGTTGGTCTAATAAACGATATCACAATAACAAGAGAAAAAAAAAAACTAAGAAAAAAATGAGGAAGAAACAAGGATGTCTAGACTCACAATGTAAAGCAAACGTAAAAAAAGGCTAAAACCTATTTCTTTAAATACAACATTGCCCATTAAATTGTTGTCTTTTAAGGATCATTAGGGAGTGTTTATGTCCAGAAAGTCAAATTCTCCAGCAAAAATAATTAAAGATTGTGATGTACTCATTATTTTGGTGTGCTAATTTCTAGATTTTTTTTTAAAGGAAATAACAGGTACAATGGCTTTCCAATAGAATGAAAAGGGGCAAGCCCCCAGGTCCTGAATTTCTGATGATCCATGAAGAAGGTTTGTAATGAGTTGGCAATTGACATTGATTACCATTAAAAGGCAGTGAATATGCACAAAATGTGTTGCAAGTTTTTCACTGTTAAACAGTACATATAACAGTGATGTGTAATAGGAAAATTTAGAACCTGAATCAAAGCAAGAGATGGGAATGGATCTTAGGAACCCCCAAAATAAATAACTTTTCATTATTAGTAATAGTAGGTGTCACTGGTAAGTGTTATATGGCTTTGAGGACCTCTTCGTCAGTGTCTTACCCCCCAGCGACCTCAGGGTGAAACCCTATTCTGGTGCCACCTAGATGGTCTGGGCACTGACCCTTTTCTCACCTGCCACGTCTTCAGTGTTATTTGTTGGGGAGGCATTTCACTGTTGGGGGCCTGGAGGGGTCTCGATCCTGGGGGTGTCTTCATGGGGCTCCAAACCTCCCCTTTATCCCACCCTTACTACGCCTTCAGCCTGGGTTGATGCTGCTTCCTGCAGGTCTTCCACTCTGCCCACCTTGCAAGGGCTGGGTCTTCTTGGACATGAACCTTCAGGGGTTCACACCTGGTCTTTGGGCTGGTTTTCCCCTCTTCAAGAAAATAACCATGTTCCTGCTGGGGTCATCTGTAACTCAACTGAAAATGGGGGCGCCTGCTGGTGGAGCTCCCGAGATCGTCTCTCTCTCTCTCTCAGAGCTCCTTTCTACCCCCTCAGGGCACTTGTTTGTCCCCTTCCCTCTAACAGGCCGGGGTACTGGGGGCAACCTTGTGCCCCATTCCAACCTGTTCTTTTGGTGTTCTGGCCCTGGAGCCCAGCTGACCTGAGGTCCTGTCATCCTGGTCTTTCTTGCTGGCATCATTTCTCTCCCCCTTTAGGAGGCTTGTGGTTCCCTGTGCTCTTTTCCCTCTGGGGCTATCTGAGGATGGTTGCGGGCTTGAGGGTCTGCCCTCAGCCATGGTTCCAGAGCTCCTGGTCAGAGCCCTGCTAATCCCCAGTGGCATCCCACCTGATTGCTGCCTCTCAACGGGGTTCCTTGGCTCCTGCTGACCCCCAAGCCTGCCTCATGCCTTGCTGGCTGGGGTCTCCAGGTAGACAGATGACTCTTTATCTGGGAAGCTGGGGCTAGAGCTGGAGCCTCCCACCTCCAGATCTGGCATCTCCCAGCTGGTGTTCCACTCCTCTCTCCCCAGCTCACCACCAGATGGTTCCCCAGGTGCCTTTTAAGCAGCCCACATTGCTCGGAAGCCATGCCCCCAGCAATCTCTGATGCACAGGCTCAGGCAGCTGTGAAACTGCCAAGCCTGTGCCTGTGCTCTGGTCTCCTCCCAGCTGCCACCCGTCTCTGCTCCTACGGTGCCCCCTGCCACATGTCATGAGCCCCCTGACCCCTACCCACTCTGCCAGCCCCCTCACACCCATGGCTGCCCCATCCGCCCCAGCTCCCATCCCTTAAAAAAAAAAAAAAAAGCCCCACTCGCAAGCTCCTGCCCAGCAAGGGGCTATCCCCAGTGCCCCCTGCTGCATGACGGGCTCTGCCATGAGCCTCCAGAAGCCCTGAGTCAGTTTATTTCAGTACAATATTAGTGTTACACTGGCTTAGTGGTTGTGTGTATAATCTTTTCAGTACAGTAATTTGAAACTTCACAGGTACCCTGACAACCATGGTACTGGTTGTCTCTATCTAGCTTTCTGAATACAGATCGGTACACCATGGATCTTGTTGCTAAGAGGTTTTCAGTTACTGACAACCACATCTTTTTTCATGTGTGTATCACCATCTCCTGTAATTTGAAGTGAATCTCATTTTAAAGAAATAGCGTAATAGGAAAACTATAGGGTGTGGAAAACTATAATGTGTTCCATTTTAGTGATCTCTAATATAAAACATGCATTGCAACTTGTAGTTCATTTTGCCAATAAACTGGTGGCACATTGTGGTGGTCTTTTGCCTTGATCATTGATACAGTGGCTCGTAAGCTTTCTATCCCCATACATTGTTATTTAAGGCCACAAAAATATACTGCTCTGTTGCAGCATATAACAAATGCTGGTACAGACTGCAGCTGAAAACCACAATTCAAGTGTTCTATATGCATGTAAATCATGCCTTATGGATGCAGCTGAAAGGGTGATGTAGTATGATTCATTATATCTAAAATATGAAAACAAAATCGACTGCTAGTTGACTAGAACTGAAGGAGAGGGAGAGCCTTGTTACATATTAATTTTAGCCCTTTAATGGAAAATCAAAGCTGTAGCTCCTAGCCTGGCCCCTCCTTGCCAGCCCTCTAATGGCAAGTTACAGCTGTGCAAGTGGGGGTCAGCTAGAGAAGGTTTTTTAGCTTTAATATGTGACTGCTCCAACCAAGAGCTGGCACTAACACCGATCAACAGTTGAGCAGCTCAGAGTACAGGTAACAGGGCTCATAGTGCAAGACCTCCTAATAACAGTCTTTTGAATGCCACTAGATTAATGGGAAAAGTTTCAGTGCTAATTTGTTAAATGAAATAAACTTAAGAACAGGACAGCTTATACAGAAAAGTTCAGAACTACTGGGATTTTATTCTTCATCCAGGTGCATCAGTATGACTCTTCACATGAAATGCTTTCACTATGAAGTAATTCAACTTGTTTATTGAAAGGAAAGCAGGCTACCCAGTGAATTAGCAAGACATTTGCTTGGAGCACAGCAGAAAAATGTAGCATGCTTCAGTGTTCATACTCCTATTTTCCCCTTTGTAGTACTAGCATTGTATAATGAAATGTACTACAAAACGTGCCAGAAAGAAGACTGCAGATTCAATAGCCTCTAAAGTATTTTGTCTTACATTGGTTATCTGTTTGTATTTCTTAGTTTCTACAAGTAAACAAGATGCTTGTGCTCAGTTACTGATAACCTCTTTGTAACTTGTTATAAATAACAATACAGTGAATAAATAGTGCTCCTTGTTCAATACTTAATATTTTGTTGGACTCTAAGCTAACTCTTTAGAAATACAGTAACATATTCATTTAACTGTCTTGCTCACAATTGAGACATCCATGGAAAAAGTGACCAAATATTCAAATCCTCACAAACACAAAGCACAGCTGTAACTTTCCACACCAACAAAAGTACTACAACTGAAGGTCAACAGGTCTTCATGTGGTGGTTCTTTTTGTAAGATAAGGGTATAAATATTAAAGATGGATAGAGTTTAAAATGGATAGAGTTAGCTGTAATATTTGCATAATTTCAATTATATTTTCTCACACACTTTTTTTGTTTGTTTTTTTTTGTTTGTTTGTTTGCAAAAGGCTGTTTGCAATGTTGCAGTTAACTTTGGTGACTGATGTCCTCTTTATCTCAAGCAGTAGAACTTCACTGAGGTATGTCTGCATCAACACCAGTTCATACCATCCACATATTCTCCCAGGAGGATATTCATCCAAATATGGCAAAACCACTATTTGAACCAACTTTTCTAACTAGTGAGAAGGTAAAGAAAAAAGAAAAAAAATGTACATGCACTAACAGAACCTGGTCTTTTGACCACCTGTAGTGGCATGAACACAGGAAATAGTTTGAATATCCTACTACCTCCAGTTTTAAGCTAATAAACCTAGAGCTAGATCTACAAAATTACTTTGTGATATTCACCACCATAACACCAACTTCTTAGGTACCTGGCCCTGACAGTAGAAGCAGTAGTCCTGAGTTAGTCACCTAGGGACATTTATACACATACTTTTTTTCCCCATGACATGCCAGAGATCTGCCGCTTTGGAGCAGACATGATTAATCAAGTCAGCTCTGCACATGAGCTAAGGCAAACAGTGCTGTGCCACATGCAAAATGACTGCCAGCATGCAGAAAATGGTGGTGGTGTGCATTTGTACTAAAGCACCTCCACGGTGTGTTAGTTCAAAAGTGTGCAGCCGCCATTTTCGCAGCACTGATGAGCACTTCACTGCTTATACAACTACAAGCATCCCAGCACTGGGTGCTTTTCCAAGTGCCCAGTACTGCAGTGGTTAAGTATGTAAAAATGCCCTAAATTCTCTGCATGAGGAAAGTTAGGTGCCAAGAACAGGATGCACAATAGCCAGAACACAAGTCAGGATCAAGAAGAAAATGCTGAAGATAGCAGCGCATGTTAATTTCTGTCCTTTTTGGAAGTAGGATGGGTTGGGGACTTTACATGTCAAACTGAATTTCACAGAGGTGCCTACATCAGAACATCACAGCCAAAAGGCCTCTCTTACACTTAGGATCTTGTCACATGTTGCACTTTGAGCTGCTTAAATGTTGATTGATATTAGCATTAGCTCAAGTTTGGAGCAGCCATACCTTAAAGCTAAAAACATTCTCTGACTGTTCCCAACCTGCACAGCTGTGGCTTTCCATTAGAGGACTGGTGAGCAGGGGCCAGACTAGGAGTTACAGCTGTGAGCTGCCATTAAAGGGCTGGTAAGCCAGGACAGGCTTCTCTCCTTGCTTGAAGTGGGAGTGTTGGAGAAATGGGTTGGGGAGGGGGCAGGAACATGAAGCCGGGAGGTGGACAGTTAATGGGATGGTGTGGATAATGAAATGGGAGGTGGAAAGCAAAGGGAGATGGTGGATGCATGGATATGTAATCAGCTAGCCACCAAAGGATAACATAAAAAGAAACAAAAAAAGAATCAAAAAGAAATAAAGAGGAAGTAAATTAAAGAAAGTCTCATGCTTTAATACATTTGGAAATACTGCCCCTTCCCTTGGCCCTGCGCCTGCTCCTGGAAGGAAACCCCACCTTATGGATACCCAGGCTGGCCCCCTACCTTCTTTCCACCCTCCCAGACCCCAAAACAAGACTCAGCCATTCCCTGTGACTTGGCTGGCTGTCATGTGCTCTGCATGCTGTTTCCACATGCTTGCACCCCTGGAGGTGGGACAGTCACACCCTCAGGGGCAGGAGGAGGAGTTGGATTTGTGCCAGAAACTCTCTCTCCTCCAGCAGAGTTCAGGCGGTAGAAAGATTGTTCACACAGAACAGGAGATTGGGGGAGAGGACTCTGAATCCAGGAATACTGAAGGACTGTAACTGGGCACCTCATCTATGATTATCATTATCATTAGGGCTAGGGACAGATATTTAAAAAGACCTAAGTCTGAATTGATTCAATCTTTGCAGGTTAGTCTTACCTGAAAAGCTTGAACTGATTTGGAGGTGGATAGACATTCCCTTTTCATTCCAGAAATGCAGGCACATGCCTTCAGTGGCCAGGCTAAGCCAGAGAGGGGGGCCTAGAGCAGCTCACCCTTCCATTCCACAGTGCTGAGTTGAGGGTGGGTGTGGTCAGGCCCTGGTAGGATGCTCTGATTAGGGAGGGGTTCCCTCCCCCTCCCAAGCAGTCTAGCAGGGAGTTGATAACACAGTGTTTATCAGCCCATTAAGAAAACAAAAGCTTCTCTTATTAGTTCAAGATTTTCTTAAACAACTTTTTCCAAGGAATGGACGGACGTTACCAGCTGACCTGTTGGTTAGCTCCAAAAAGCCCTTAGCCAACACTGTCTTGTCTGCCTCTGTCCTGTCTCCCACAGTGCAGACAGTAGCCAGCATGTGGTATGCTAGCTAATGCTGAGAGGTGTCTGTGTAAGGCAGAAGGAAGGAAGGAATCCCTGCTTCAACAAGGAGTGGGGAGATGTGGCGAAGCAGGAGGAAGCCAGGCAGTCCCTGCTGTACCTGCACTGTCTTCCGGAGCTGCAGCCAGGGAGCAGAGCGGAGGGGTCAGTCCAGCTCTCTGGAGCAGAAAGCCCCGCCCAGCCTAGATAGCATGCTGGGATGCTGGGGGACTCTGATTAACTTAAACCAAAAAGGGGTCTGGGACAGACATTGGGTTAATCAGTTTTAGTCTGATACTAAATTTAACCAGGTTTATGTGCAAACCAGTTTCAGCCATTTTCAAACTGGTTATGTGCACTGCCGTGACCATTCATTGGTCCCGCAACATCTACGTGGAACACATCACGGGCCACCGCCAGTACTCCAACCCCACCAGACGAACTACCGCTGGACTGGACCCAGGGGGACTGCTTGAACCGCCCCCCCCCCCCCGCACCAGTTGGACCTTCACTTTGAGAGGATTCTTCAACAACGAATGACCCCGCACCACCCAAAGAGGACGGCCATAATGAGACTCTATATGGACTTAGACACTTTTTTCTTCGAACAACTTCTTCCACCATTGCGGACCATTGTAATGGGTTTGTGTGTATTTATCTTCTTTCTCTGTCACCGTCATGAACCCCCTCCCTCTCCTTCCCCTTTCCCCCTTCCCCCCACCCCTGGGCTTATTTGGCTAACAGTCTATCTCCTGTAACCTAGTTGTGTTCCCCTCCTCACCCCCATCCCTCTATTGTTAGTTCCTTGCTATGTATTTCCCTACCAGCTTTGTCATCTTTTTTGGATTCACAATCCTAAACATCTACTAATAAAAGTCAATCTGCTCTTAGCCAGAGTTTAAACTGTGTTCTCTAAAGCAAAATGTATCAGAGATAATGTGAAATCCAGTTTAAGCCTCCCCAACTCAATAAAGCTGTTAGTTAAAACTCAAAAAGCAAAATATGCAAGTGCAAGCTTGCCTGTGCAACTGTTGCTTCTGAATTTCTCTGTGTATTGATTAAATGAAATTAGACCGTTGAAACAAGTTAAACTGAATGTTGTTTTAGCAGTTTCATTTCAATAGCACCATTTTTTTTTTTTTAATCTAAAGTAAAATACCAGGTTACATTATGAACTTTCAAAACAAACCTTGGTACTAGACTTAATCTTTAAATGATTTTTTTGGAGTCACTAATGACTACTGAGTAAATATATAATTTGAAAGCCTGTAAAAAGGACAGATCAATCACATGCTCAGAGAATTTATAATTAACAGATTATAGATCAATCAAACTGAAATGGCTTCACAATTTCAGATCATCACAATAAATACATTTGTGTCACAACTTTCCGGATGCCAAATGAAATGTCTGAAATGTCCAACAAATTATTAAAAATAAACACTTTCTTTCCAATAACTCATGTTTAGAAATACTACCTCATTTCTTTTGCTCTTATATTGGACAGAATTATGATCTATGTTATAGGTCCATACAAAAAATAGGAGGATGTAGTGTTCTCTTAAAGGCATTATATGGGCTATAAATATAATTGAAAGAAGCACTGTAGGGAAGGGCAATTTCTGCTGGATTCAATTTTCTTTCTCCTCCAGTGCAGTTGTTTTGGGGGCTGGTCTTTACTATACCCTTTCCCTCCAAAATGTTAGCTCACCAGGGTGAGCTCTGAGTGTGAAGCTGGCAAGATTATTGACACTGTGAGCATGTCTACACATGCAATTAATGCACACAAATAAACTCTGGATCTTACTGCTCTGGAGTTTTTTGCTCCTGGGCATGCTGTTTGAGTGCACCTGGAAGCAAAAAATTCTGCAGCATATTGCTCCAGAGTTTATTCATGTGCAGCACATGGAGCCTGGTTGGAGCAGCTTTGGGTTGACAGGGGAATGGGGGTGGAGTGGTCAGCATGCCAACCTCAGGTCTGCTCCAATGGGGCTCCATGTTCTGTGCAGGGGCTGGCTGAGGCACAAGGGTGCTTCAAAGTGGGGTCTACCTGCTGGCTAGCCCTTTACTGAAGCACCCTGTGCCCCAGCCAGCCTGGACATCATCTACACATTCACTGCTGCACATGCAAAGTCTTTTATTTTACAAGTACTTTACAAGTATTACACTGCTATGGAGTTTATTAGTTTTGTGTGCCCTAATAAGGGCACATGTGTAGATGCCGAGGTGCTTACCAAAAAGTTAATTACTCATCTGTGCAGTAAAAGTCTCACGAGGACATCCCCTGTATTAATAGAGGAATATATCTGAATCCACTATGGACCACTACTGTGCCCCAAGGAGAAACTATAAACATAGAACCGTCAAATAGAAGGGATCTCAAGGGTCCTAGTACATCTGCTCACACAAAAAGCTATTCCTATAGCATTCCAGGCAACTAATTATCCAGCCTAATCCTAAAAACCTCCAACAAAGGAGATTCTACAACTTTTCTGAGCAGCTTCTAATTGGAAATTTTTTCCCCCCTGAAATTTAATCTGTTTTACTGCAGTTTAATCTTATTGCTTCATATTGTACCCTCTGCAGGAAGGAAGTATAGTTGTTCCCCCTTTTCTTAATGGCAGCCTTTCAGATACGGAAAAACTTCCATCATGTCAGGTATTATTGCTACTTGTCCAGGGTTTGTTGTAAAACCACAGTATAAACATTAATTTTATAGGAGTGTTCAGATTATTCACAGACTTTGAATGAAGAATGCACATTTTTCAGTTGGATACTGCAAATTCAGACTTGTACATATGGTTGGCCTTTGTGTTGTGTGTTTTAATTATGACACAACAAGACAAATACACAAAAGCCACCCAGGCCCAACTATGTTCCCAAAATCATTTGTGCTAACTGTATGACAGGTTTTTCATAGTTTCTAAAACAGAACATAGTAGGTATCATTAGAAGAGTCTCAAATGGTTTAAAGGGATACAACCCTACCTAATTTAGTTGATATGGAGTAATTGATTCAGACCAACTCTTATTGGATAAGTATCCAAACTAGCCACTCCATTATATTTCTAATGGCAATCTCAAATTATATTCTATTTTATTTATTTAATTTAGGTTAAATGATTCTGGTATCAAATTGTAACATATTTTGAGAAATGGGTAAAATTTCACATCAAGCAAATCAGTGAAAATCCTGTGATTTGTGCCTGGGAAGAACCCTGCTAATTTTTTTCTGGGAATTATTAATGTATATGGGGCTTCTACTATTATGAAATTCATAGGACAATTATATATTCCAAAAAGAAAAGGTTTATATAGATGTAAAAATAAATAATTAAATAAAAACAGGAGAAATTTGGTACAGATATGATTTTTAATGACACTTTGATCATGTATGATGAAGAGTCCAATAAACGAGTTATCAGCTAGCCATGTGAGATATTTTGTAAAGATTAGATGGCAATAAGAATTTATACCAGTGACAAACTTTGTGAAGATTAGATGGCAATAAGAATTTCTACCAGTGATTAAGCATTTTAGGTTTATATATGACTTATTTTTAGAAGTACTACCCTGCTGTGGAGTAAATTAGTTTACTCCAGCCTAATAGGGGCACATGTGTAGCCACTGAGAGGTTTACTGCACAGGTAGTTAGTTTACTGCACAGTAAACATCTCACGTAGACGCTCCCAATACTTTCACCAATTCAATTAGTTCCATATTATTCTAATTAGACAAATAAGTATTTACAAGTACTATCCTGTTGCAGAGTAAAAAATTCCACATTAGCACACATGTAGATGTTGCCCGGGCTGGCTAGGGCATGACAATGCTTCAGTATGGGGGCTGCTTGATGGCTAGCCACACACTGAAGCACTCTTGTGACCTATCCAACCCCTCCATGGCATATTGAGCCAGGAGGATCAGCCCTGGCTTGGCAGGATGATTCCCAGCCCCACCCCCCAACCCCTTCCTCCCATCTCCCTGCCAGGCGGGGCTACTCTGACCCAACTCAACATGCTGCACTCCCAGGCACACATTCAAATGGCAATAAACTCTAGAGTTTATTGCTACCTGGTGACATTCAAACACTGTGTCCTGGAGCAATATACTCTGGAGCAATAAACTCTGGAAATTATTGCTTCACATTAATTGCAAGTGTAGATGTGCCCATTGTTACTAATCCTTCACTTTTAGAAATACATGACTAAATATTGAAACCTCATTCATGATGCATCCAGATAATGTTTTGCTTAACTCTGGAATAGTACAAGATTAGGAAAGGATTCCAGCACCCCACCTTTGGTATTGCTTTGGAGTATACATATAATTTTTTGTGGTATTCAAATGGCTACTTGCTGAAATACTTGCAGAGATTGCAGTTTTCCTGTACTTTGTTAATGATGCTTCAAAACTACTTTGGGGATCATATTTGAGTATTCTATGATTTCACACTATATACTTATTTTACCTACCACTCAGCGTCTCAGCAGGAGCCACTTCAGTTGGAGTGGTTATACAATTTACAATGTCCTAACAACTGCTGCGCAAGGAGGGTTTTATGGATTTCCTTTTTTCTTTATCCAATTTACATTTCCCTTTTCTTTACTCAATTTGCATCCAAGTTATGGATATACCCTATCATGTTCATATTTTGTTGGTTTATGTCCTAGTTAGCGGTGGATAAGCCTCAAATAATCTGGAGGACTAGCTTCCTTTAGCATTTGCAAGGTCTGAAAAAGCCCATGTGAGTTGTAGTCCCAAAGAAAGAAGACTGGACTCCTTTCATAATCTTACAGAAGCACAGTGTAAGGCTAAGTATTACCTGGATTCATATTCCAAGTTCCTAAATTAAAACTGAATTTGTGTAGTGACAATTTCACCTTTAATAGTTTACTAAAACAAGGCAGTATTGGAGTGATGTTCCAGGATATAAATGAAAGGCAAGGTAACTTTGGGATGGTAACTTTTATTGAATCAGCTCCATGCTTCAGAGATTTTCAATGGACATCTATTCTGGGTATGGAAGGAGCTAAAAATTCTACATGACAATTTTATGTTAGCAATTTTCCTTTGCAGCAGAAACTATTGTAGTCTCAGCTACAAGTTTCCGTATCTCTGTTGATACTTAATATGTTCAATGATTTTACAAAGTAAATTGATAGTTACTTGGTTTATAGTGACTGTCAACAACAGTACTAGGTATAATGCACCTTTTTTAACAATCCAGGAAGAGCACGCAGCAACTGCTGCAGCTTCCTTAGCCTGACGAAAGGTTTTTGAACCTGAAAGCTTGCTTAATAACTATTCTCCAACCATTTGGGTTGGTCTAATAAAAGATATCAAATTCACCCAAGGAACCTTGTCTGCCTACACCCTTAGACCAACATGGCTACAACCTAAACCCCTGCAACATGGAAGATATCAAATTCAGCCGTCTGAAATGGAAACTGTACAACATGAAAAAGAAAGAAGCCAGACTCAACAGCGACATATATTTTCTAAGCCTTTGCAAGAAACACAACTTCATTCTCTGAGGACTAAACATCTACAATCCCCTGACTACTACACACAACTACAAATATGCTGCACAGCTATGCAGAAGAACTTCAGAGAAAATTAGAAATCATCTACTTCACCTACTCTACTCCAAAAGAGACCAACTCAGGAAGGAAATTGTCATACACTACAACAACTTAAAAGATAGAAATCCATGCATGTTCCCTGACAATATACAGCAGATACAAAGAGACTACGAAAAACTTTCTACAGCATTCATCCTACATAAAAAGAAGAAATGGAACAAATTACTCCAAGAACAAGCTCCCCAGCCACAAAACAACCATCAGAGGAACAACACCAACACCTTACGACCTTCCAACCTCAGACTTGATGAAACTGCAAGCAGCAACCAACCCACAAATATTATCAATCTCTCCATACACACGCTTACCAAAACTGAAAAATCTGTCCTTTCTAAAGGCCTAAATTTCTGTCCAGAAAAATACCCTAATAAAATACTTCAATGTGGAGAACTAGAAGAATTCTTCCGACGCCTGCGCCTCAGAGAATATTTCCACGACCAAACTGAACCCACTCCCAACAACAACTCATCCTCTGACAACATTCAAGAAAAGATCAATGCCAAAAAACCCCAAAAAACATCAGATTGGACACCTCGCAGTGGACGAAACCCTAACCTTGACTGCTACATTGACTACTTCAGGGAAAGAATGAACGATGAAATAATCAGCAACACACGCCACCACAACAACCTCTCTCTACCAGAGAAAAAGGCCATAGAATCTCTAAGATCTAACTACCAAATAGTAATAAAACCAGCAGATAAAGGAGGAGCCATAGTCATCCTAAACTGTGAGGATTACATAAAGGAAGCCAACAGACAGCTCTCTGACACCACCTACTACAAAGAACTACAAGAAGATCCTACTCCCCTTTTCACCAAAAAATCTCAACAATACCATCAAATCATTTCCACCAAGATTACAAGAAAAACTACAGACCTTGATCCCCCCGCTACCTAACCCAGGGACTTTTTACATGCTCCCTAAAATCCACAAACAAGGGAACCCTGGCAGACCTATCATATCCAACCATGGGACCCTAACTGAGGAAATATCAGGTTTTGTTGAATCCATCCTAAAACCGCTTGTCACCCACAGAGCAAGTTTTGTCCAAGACACCACAGACTTGCTACGGAAACTTAAAAACATAGACCACCTTCCCAGCAACACACTCCTAGCCACCATGGACGTTACCAGCCTATACACCAACATCCCACACCAGGATGGCATCCATGCCTGCCTTACATATCTACAGAAGCAAGATTACAACCCAGAATACAGACCCAAAGATATCACTGAGCTTATACACTTCATCCTCACACACAACAATTTCACTTTTAACAATCAACACTTCCTCCAGATGATGGGAACAGCTATGGGCACTAAAATGGCCCCACAGTATGCCAACCTTTTTATGAGCCACCTGGTTAGAAGACTTCCTCATGAACTTCACCATCAAACCCTTGCTGTACTTACGATATATCGATGACATCTTCATCATTTGGAGTGAGAACCGGGAATCTCTAATTGAGTTCCACCAGAAATTCAACAGACACCATCCCTCCATCCGACTTTCTTTAGAATACTCCAACACCAACATCCCCTTTTTAGACACAATGATCAGTATCCAGAAGGGTAAAATACAGACCACAGTATACAAGAAACCCACAAACCAACATACATATCTGCACAGAACCAGCAATCACCCAAAACACACCAAAAAAGCTGTGATATACAGCCAAGCCCTCAGATACCACCGCATCTGTACTGAAGAGAACACCCGGGATTGCCACCTCACCAATCTTAAAAAGGCTTTCACCCAGCAAGGACACTCCTCCAGAGAGGTAGATCGCACGTTTGAAAGAGCCACCTGGATACCATGTGAAGAACTGCTGCAGTACAGAAGAAAAACACCCACAAGTCGCACACCGCTGGTTATGACCTATCACCCCTCCCTTGAACCTGTACGGAAAATCCTCAAAAAATTGCAACCCATATTAGAAAAAGACCCTATTCTTAAAAAGAGCTTCCCAGAGCCACCCATCCTAGCCTTCAGACAAGCACCGAACCTCGCCAACCTCATCACCAGAAGCAAACTTCCTTAACCCCAGAACACACCAAAAGGATCCAGACCGTGCCATGACAAGAAATGCAAAACCTGCCCCCACATCTCCACCACCTCCACTATTACTACACCCCACAACAGAGCCATCAGCATCCCAGGATCTTACAGCTGCACCTCCAGGAATGTAGTATACCTCATCCAATGCACCAAATGCCCTGATGGAAGATATGTAGGAGAGACCAGACAACAACTGCACACCAGAATGAACGCACGCCGGAAATCCATCAAAGACAGAAACACCCAATTACCGGTGGGGGCACATTTCTCACTGGAGGGCCACTCTCTCTCCAATCTCTCAGTCCTGATCCTCAAGGGAAATTTACACAACACATCCCAGAGACGAGCCTATGAGCTCCATTTCATCAACCTGCTGGATACTAGAGATCGTGGACTAAACATAGACATTGGATTTTTGATACATTACAATCTGCCTGGCAACTGACTCCCCAGCCCAGCCCAGCCCCTGGCTTGTTTACTTTTCATTCCATTCAGGAAGAGCACACAGCAACTGCTGAAGCTTCCTTAGCCTGATGAAGGGTTTTTGAACCCGAAAGCTTGCTTAATAACTATTCTCCAACCATTTGGGTTGGTCTAATAAAAGATATCAAATTCACCCAAGGAACCTGTCTGCCTTTTTTAACAATGCATTCCTTATAGTGAATAGTAGATGTTTCACTCATATCTATTGTACAAAAACAGCTGGGCACCAAGCAGGAATTGACATTTGTTGAAACTAACACCAAGATTTATTGACCCAAGAATCAAAGACAGGGCTAAAGTAGAGCCAAGGAATTATTCACATTTAAGACATCTTAATGTGCTTTACAGTTAGAGAAATATGATGCCAGCAAAGCATTTATTAAACTGGCAAATATGGTAGCTATTATGTATCTACTGTTAGAAGTTGCACTGCTGAGCACCCTCTATTCAAACTGACTTTAAGTGGTATTGTTTTGTGGACACTCACTGGTCACCAGTTCTTTCTTTTTGGCTCTCTCCTCTCCAATGTTCACTGATTTATTTCCCGCCACACTATGATGTTACTGTTATGAACAGAGAGAGTGACTGCCTAGTTAGTGGTGCTGACCAGTGTAAATTCTTGAGATAGACCTCTCCAGGGCTCCTCCTTCCCTATGCCTTGGTCTGTCACTCACGCAAATGTGTTCCTCTAGACTCTGGGTCTACTCCACAAAGCTTCCCTTATGCCTTTCAGACCTTTCCAGAGTCGAATCCTGGCTCGTGGTCTATTGAAGAGGTCCTACATTCATTTAAATTAGCCCTCAGCTGGATCTATTTTCAATCTCGGTCCATCAAAAGCTGTAGCCCTGATCTCTTTCCTGGAGTGATTCAGGCCCTTCCTCACCCACATAGATATCTTCTTGTTAATCAAGTTTTTCCTGGTCTGTCTGAAACTGGTGACTGCATCTAAACTAATGCAGTCCACTCAGATTACTTAACCCACCTTCACAAACTAGCTTCAATTAACTCTAATTTACAGATTAGGCAGTCCATCTCATTGACCAGTCCTTTTCAATTTGCATTCAATCACCTTCAGATTCCCACGTAATTACAGCCCACATTCTGCATAACTGACTTTCCCATTTCCCAGACTTTGGCAGACTCTAGAGCCTCATAGTACTGTCTGTGTCCTGATCAAACAGTTCTTATTCCTTGGTCAGACCTTACTCCATTTCTGAGCCACTCATAACACAGTCCATGCTCTGATCAATCAATCACTTCCCTTATCTAACTCTGAATTTACTTCAGAGCCACACATAATACAGTCCGTGTTCTGATCAAGCAATCTCCTTCCTTATCTGGCCTCAATTAGTTTCAGCAGACATTCTTATATAATTTGGGTTTGGAAATAGTTGCTCAACAGTTCACTCTGTTATTTTTCTTTTTTCTCCCATGATCAGCCTGTGCTTACTTGGGGAGAAGATCAGAATTCCCTTCATGCCCTTAACTGAAGAGACAATCTCCCTACCAGGATACAGTAATGACCACAGGATCCATCTCCCACTTTCTCTGACAACTGGAGCTCTTCTTTCCCATTTATGGTGGCTTATCCATGCTTCTGTGTGGAATCCACAGTAACTCTCCTTGTTTTACCCTTTTCAGGAAGGCTTGAGACATGCCACTACTCCTGGTTTACTTTTATTTTAAAGAGGACCAGAACTCCTGGGGTCTCATGGGAGTCTGTCCCAGCTGTGCTAGACTGTAGAGTGCTGGCTTTAACTCCCTGCCACCTGTCTGGTTTTCATCTATAGCCAGATTTTCAGATCGGGCTCACCCGGAGGAGTGAGCGTGGCAGGGTCCAGACTAGGCTCCCTGCTATATTTTATTTTGCTTTGTTTTTGACATGACAGATTGTTCCCTTCTTTGACTACTAGCTTGATGAGTCCATTATCACAAATTTGTTCCTCAGGTAGGTATTATAGACAATGATTGAAATTAGCCTTTAACCTTCTCTTTCATAAAATAAATGCATTTGCTTGGACTCTCTCAATGTAAGGATAGTTTTTCAATACTTTAATTATTCTCATGGCTCTTAGAATCATGGAATCATAGAAAATTAGGGTTGGAAGGAACCTCACAAGGTCATGTAGTTAGTTCAATCTCCTGCTCAAAGCAGGATCATCTGCAACTATGTCATCCCAGCCAAGATTTGTCTAGCTGGGTCTTAAAAACCTCTAAGGATGGAGCTTCCACAATCTCTCTGGGTAACCTGCTCCAGTGCTTTAACACGCTCCTAGTGAGAAAGTTTTTCCTAATGTGTAATCTAAACTTCCTTTGCTAGAACTTGAGACCATTATTTCACGTTCTGTCATCTGCCACCACTGAGAACAGTCTATCCCTACTCTCTTTATAAACATCCTTCAGGTATTCCTCAGGTACAGCAGCAGCACTGCACATGTAGACACTGCCCTGACTGGCTGGGGCACAAGGGTGCTTCAGTGCAGAGGCTGCCTGCCAAGCTAGTCCCATGCTGACGCACCCCTGTGTCCCAGCCAGCCCCCATGCAACATTTGAACCCAGTCAGAGCAGCCCCAGGCTGGCAGATTGACCCCCCAGGCCCTGTGGCAGCTGGCAATGCTGTAACCTGGCTCAATGTGCTGCAGTCTGGGCATACCAGGGAGTTTCCTGGGACCAATGAACTGTGAAGCAACTAGCCCCAGAGTTTACTGCTGTGCATTAATGTCACATGGAGACATGCCCAAAGTGAAGAAGAAGTTGGAACCTGGTGTAACCTGGGCGGTACTCCAAAAGGTACCCCCTCTCCAAATGAAGGGATTAAAGCAGGTGCACAAGCACTATGGGAGGTATAGGGGCTGTCCTCCCCCTATAGGGCAGAGCCAGACCACCACTGGGGACTTAACCATATACCTTTTAATGAGGGAACAATACTAGGAACATAATAGGCATAATCAGAGGGTATAGTGCACACTACAACGACCCAAGGGGCAGGATTCAACAAAGGTTAGACACTTACAATCATTGACAAAAGACAGGGTTAACAAAATATAAAAACACAAACAACAGAGCAAACAGTACTAGTTGGGGAAATATAAAAAGGCAAAAAATAAAAAATGTCAAAGGACAAAGAAATTTAGGGCCTAGGTACCTGGAAAGGGAGAAAACACAATGGCCCCTTTCCACTGCAAGAGGAATTTCTCCTTGTTAGCTCACTCACTCACCAAAGCTAGAACTTGAATCTCCTATGTGGTAGGCAGGAACACTGCCACAGAGCCACCAGTACAGATACTGCTTCAAGTTGCTAGGGGTCTTGACCTTCCTGGAGCCCCAGCCTGACATCAAGCTGCCTGGTCTCTGATTGGAGGAGCTGGAAGCCAAGCTGGGAACCCCTCAGGTCGCTGCTCAAATCCTTGCTGAAGCAGGAAGCCTCTCCTACTGGCCACAGCCTCTCATAGGGGATCCTGGAGCCCAGCAGGAAGCCTCTCCTGCCAGCCACATGCTGTGCTGCTGAGGGTTCAATTGCTGCCTGCAGGTCCTGTTCCTTCAGGCTCTTCTGGGGCAACTGCTTCTGCCCCGCTGACTCAAATCTTGCCAGCTCTTTGAAACTCCTTCCTCATGGTCCCTCACTGGTCTCTCCCTGAGTCAGCCATGCTGCCCCTTTTATCTCCCTCCAGGTGACCCAAGGGGCCAATCAGGGGACATGAGGGGCAAGTATCTGGGGCCTGATTGGTGAGGAAAGGGAATCCAAAGTCCTTTAATCATCTTTTACCCCTTCAAAACCCCTGGGCCAAATCATTACCAGATTGGTGAGGAAAGGGAAACCCAAGTCCTCCAATCATCTTTTGCCCTTTCAAAACCCCTGGGCTAGGTCACTGCCAGCTAGCCCATCACACTGGGAACAAGTAGAGCTACATAGCCATGTGGAAGGACAAGGGACCATTGCAAGTGGTCTTCCTGCACAGTTATTATCTAAGGACCATTGATCTTGGAGGTGTTGCAAATCTTACCTAGCTTTCTGTTGTCAGTCAATATAACAGAAAACTGGAGGGCATTCAGGCAAAAAGTTTGAATGGTACTTAGCAGACATAGGGGTAAAAGAGAAAAATAACAGAAGTCAAATCCTCAAACTTCTGTGACGCATATTGTGAGGGCAGAGGGGTCTGGGGGAGGAAAACCCTGGCTGTTTAAGACACTTTTACTTTTAAAAAGGTCAGAATACAAAGTTAAGTAAAATACTGTTTAAATTTGAGGAGTATTACATGTCATAAAAGAATGAGATTCTTGAAAGGCATGGATTTTTTATGTGCAAACAAAAAACAAAACAAAGCATAAAAGTGTGTTACTGAACTATAGAGATGGATTAAGAACTGTGTTTTTGGGAGCTTGACAGAACTTTTAATTAGAGATAGGATTATTTTTAGCCTTGCAGACATTGCATTACAAGAAAGGCTAATTATATGAAAAAGACTTATCCTTAGAAAAGTCTATCCAAAAGTACATGGCAGAAAATTGTGACAGCCCAACCTGAATCCATTAGAAGGGATCATCCATACAGTAAGCATGAAAGAATGTGGTTAGAACCTTTGCACAGGGTGGAAATTTGCCATTGGTAAGGAGACCAGTAAGGGAGAGAGAGCAAGTAAGCTGACATGTCCCAAATGTGGAAGGTAACCTTGGTCCCAAATGTTGTGCTACATTTAGAAAACTCTATTTTAACTGTAACAATTTGCACTATTTTGTGGGGCTGCAGTTCCCAAACATAAAAACCTCAAGTGCACACACTTGAGAGAACACCATAAAAAATTATTTTGGTATGACTGAATCAATGAGGGGGACTGGAATTTTTCAGTGGAACAAGAGTTCAATGAAAATTGGACACTAGAGCTCAGGTTAATATTTTACCAGAGCATGAATATAGCAAATCAAAATTGAGACAAAGAATGAGTCTGACAAACATCAAAATAGGAGGCTATTCAGGAACAAATGTATTAGTGAAAGGGAGATGCACTGCTAACGTTCAGTATAAAAATAGAGTGTACAAACTCCCATTCATTGTTTCATCCAGGGAGTTGACACTAAATTTGGGTCTGGCATAATCTCAGAAACTGAATCTAATTAAGTGTGTGCTTACAATATGAGAACACATGACATTCATACCTCCTGATGATCCACTTGGCTGTCATTACCCAAAACTGAACTATCTTCTTAGGAAAAAAACAATTGTTCCAGATTACAAGAAGCAAATCACATCCTTCTGGAAATAAATATTCCTATGGACACAAATGTTATCATGCAGAAAGAGGAAATGAACTCAGCAGTCTGTAGCTAATGAACTTTGTGTCATGTGCCAAAGCACAGTTGCCAAAAGTGCAAGTCAGTCAGATTCTAGTGTAAGGATTCAACTCTATTAAGACTTGGAAGAAAAGATTCCCACCAAGAAGCAAATAAGAACCTGTATCTGATACTTCATCAGTCTAAGAAGAAAGTGAATTCTTGAATGACTCATACAGGCTTGCTAAAGGAGCTGCAGAATGGGGAAATTGTGAAGTGAGTGTTAAAGACTCACTTTAGAGTGGTATGCTATTAGCCTCTCTTCTGTAGATGGATATTTACTGATTTTTGTACTTATTCGTAAGAGAGAAGATGTAGTGATATAAATTGTAATTCTAGGAATTACAATCCCTACAATTCCTAGAATTCTGTAATTCTAACTAAGGAGACTGATGAAGCTGGTAAGTGGGAAATGGCTCCTCAGTTAAGTAGCCAGTCAGTATGAGAAAGACAGACAAAGCACCTACAGAGGTTGCCTACTGCTCTACAAATAAAGCCAATTGTTTAGTTCTTCTCATTCATGTATGCCTGTGTTTATTGAACATATTGGGCACATGTCTATGTTTGCATTTACTGTGCAGTAAACAAAATTACAGGGCAGTATGGGTGCCCATACTGTGCAATAAATATGGTGACTTACACCAACTTAAGTGTTACTATACAGTAACTGCCTGATTATTTACTGTGCAGTAACACATATGTAGACACCTTACTGCACAGTAACAGTGTGTGTGGACTGACTTGAGACTAACTTTAGCCCCTGAATGTGTAGACGCCAACCTATTCCCATTTACTGCACAGTAATTTACTGCACAGTAAATTTAACCCGATGTAAATGCATGTTTAGAAATGCCCAGTGATCACTACATGCCTCACTTCCTCTTTAAATTTGAGATATCAACCCTGATATGGTGTTTTAGACGTAGTGTTTCCCATGATGGAGAATTCTGAAATAATTATGGTTTATGGGTACTTTTATAGAAATACAGAAGACTTATTTCTGAAATATCAGTAAAATGTGATCTCATAGACTTTCACTTTTACTATGTTAAATGAAAATATGACTCAAAATACAGAATACTAGCAAGTATTTCTTCATTAACTGAGGGTAAACAGTCACAGCCTAAGGTATATTCTGATACCTAGCATAGTAGGAAAAGGTTTCTCTGATGTAGGTAAAGTATTATAACTCAATTATTTTTCATCCTTAAAACCAAATGGAAATGACTTGCAAATCTAATTAATCATGCTAATAGATTTTCAATTATATTACTTACCTTGGGTGATCTTTTCCAAAAAATCCAGCTCCTAACAATCAAACAAACATATAAAAGTAACTGTAAATTAAGTGATTTGTCAAAATATTCTACTGTCATCCAATGATCATGATCATAATTTGAGTGAAGTGGTGTTGGTTTATGATTTAACTGAAATTCATAAAGCTGATTTCAAGTACTTTTAATACGTTCACATAACTTTATTCAGATTTTTTTTTTTTTGCCACGAATGCTTGTAGTATCTATATTTGTTTTCTATGCAACATTGTTTTTTAATTTTCTATTTAGAGATTGAACTTACTCTTAAAAATGCATCTTTTCATGTTCTCACAATCAGGCCCCAGATACTTGCCCCTCATGTCCCCTGATTGGCCCCTTGGGTCACCTGGAGGGGGATAAAAGGGGCAGCATGGCTGACTCAGGGAGAGACCAGTGAGGGACCATGAGGAAGGAGTTTCAAAGAGCTGGCAAGATCTGAGTCAGCGGGGCAGAAGCAGTTGCCCCAGAAGAGCCTGAAGGAGCAGGACCTGCAGGCAGCAATTGAACCCTCAGCAGCACAGCATGTGGCTGGCAGGAGAGGCTTCCTGCTGGGCTCCAGGATCCCCTATGAGAGGCTGTGGCCAGTAGGAGAGGCTTCCTGCTTCAGCAAGGATTTGAGCAGCGACCTGAGGGGTTCCCAGCTTGGCTTCCAGCTCCTCCAATCAGAGACCATGTTGCAGGAGTGCACTAATGGAATTTAGTGATTTTATTTGTGAAGCACTATCAATAAAGAAGAGGATGAGAACAGTACACAATGTGCCTCCTGCCATATGCATGGCAGGGTGTGTGATTTTGGAATCAGAGCCCTGTCACAGGGGAAGCCTTCTACCACCTTTTGCACTGTAAAGGTGTCCAACAATCAGCCAATTCTTAGGGACCCAACAGGCCAGATTAGATGATTGGGGCAGCATGATCCCTAGTGCAATCCCAATGCTACCCAATAAGCTAATTGCAGGGCAGTATAAGCAGGGACCATTGCACTGGCCCTGGTGCAATCGCCAGTTGGACTGAATGCCCAGTTGGGCACTGTGCTAGCTCCAGTGTGCTTCCAGTCAGCTAAATGACAGCTAGCAGGGACTGCTCCAGGGCCCATTCAAGCCCTGGTGAGATGTACTGAACCACACATTCAGTTTAACCTCCAACTGAGACCAGTCACGAAAATTATGACCTATTTTTTACACATATGGATGGTTTCACTTTTTGTCATGTTATTAATTGCCTGAATGCGTGGCTGGATTACACTTTAAGGTGCAATTAAATGGTCAATTGCATCTTAAGTGTAATGTCTGGTGGGGGCCTAATATTCTTAGCTTTTTGCCCATGAATAGTTTCCATTTTCCACTCCTGGTATGTTCAATCTAGATTCTTAAACCACAATAGTAAAAGTGTGCTTCAAAACACACAGCAAAACCTCCTAAAAAAGCCAATTATCTTATCTCAGTTCTCAACGACTGATTTAAAAGCCCTCAGGACTTTTCTCAGCAACCCCAGGGAAAAATCTCCCCTAGTTTCACCCTCTACAGTGTAGTCTTGATTAGAAAAACCTCTGTATTAATCTTGTGAGATGCAACCCTATCAAGAAGAAAATAATCTAAAGAACGTCCTTTCACTAAATTCCCAAATGAGGCTTCTGTTATGCATGACCTTGAAAGACCACAAGAGGCCTACCCATTCTTACCGATTCACCCAATTTGATTCAATATGATCCTGGACAAAACTACACCCTTGCTGTTTTTATCTTTCAGGTGGCTAGTCAGTGCAAGAAGTCACTTATCTGTCTCATGCCTCTGTACAAGACAATAATGTAGTCATGTTATTTACCTGAGAGGAAAGTTGCAAGAATTCATGTTTATCTAGTGGCTTGACAACTCTGGATAACAAGTACTACAGAAGTCATGTGTTACATCTAGGGTAAAATACAGTGGTTTGTTACTAAATTAAAACACTTTTTTTGACTAGTCATTTTTCCTCCTAGATTTTAAATCATTTGTTACCACCAATGTTTTATTACCATCAGTACATGGGTCTGATACTTGCAACTGAAAGCGAGTATGAAATCACCTGCAAATGATTTAATAGAAAAGTATTCACTTCTTGGAATAGTGAATAATAATGCTGTTTCATGCCACTCATTTATCCTCCCTTAACAGTAGTAGTCTACTTTAAGAAAAAAACAAAAACTATTACCTTTGGGAAATATATGGCCATAACTAATGATCTCTATGATAATGCTTAGGTAGTTGTGATTCCTGAAAAATGTATGTAGCAATACTGATGATATAGGCATTAACTTCTTGCTTTACTGGATATCGAAATTTAGTGTACTAGGAGGTTAAACATAACAATGGCCTATAAAATTCAGCATTCATTTTAATAGAAGTCAGTTTTGTTTATTACTTTCATTTCTACCTTCACTTTTTCTCAATATCACATTTATTTTTGTCTTGTAGATTTAAGTGTATATAAACGTAAGTCACAAATAAAGAAAATAACTATTATTAATACTTTCTATTGTCTTGTTTCAGAGTTAGTTACAATTTTTTTTTTAATTTGTTATTTTACTGTATTGATTTATAATTCCATTTATTTTAGGCTGGCTAAAAAAAGTAGATCCCAATTGTTTAAAACTTTCTTACTTTTATTCTGAATACAATTATTTATCCAATGTTATTAATAGTTATAGCAGGAAGGAAGCCTGCATTATTTTTCTGTCTGTCAAGATAGGCTCTTGAATATTTGCAGTTATATGGTATTCATTCAGTATCTTTTGCCTTCAGTTAAAAGACAGTTGGTGTCTATAACCTATCAATAATCTTTTGTAACCAAAACAAGCAGAGCAGTGTAAATTCAGATGACCACTGGAATCTAAATGAACTTGAATAAAAAATGGCTCATTAATAGATCCATTTATATCTGCTTTTGACAATCTGATTAATTTGCTTGGAAGTACTGGTAAAAAATTGTAAAATAAGATTTCAGCCTAACCTTATTTTTGTTTAACAGGGTTGTTTGATCAGGATTTTTTATACCACTGTTACTTTGGGACATAACTCTTTCTTGTTCCTACCAGAGATTAATTATTTTTTCATTGCACTTTATTATGTTTAAAGGAGCCTCTGCAATATAATCCATGCACCTCATGTAGTCTGAATAGAAAATGCAGTTTTTAACCTGGAATTGCTAAACTGGGACAAGCAGTTAGCAAATGCACTTTTTCTGCTGCATGTTACTGACCTGAGTTATTGAGATGCTGCTTTCATACTTAAACATGCACTGCCACCTGTGGTCCAGGCAGTTGCTCTTAAATTGTCTTGATAGATTTGGGAAAATGTAAGCCATCCTCAGTTGTTTGGGATGAGAAACCTTCAGAGTCAAAGGAAGCCTAAAACTTGGAAAATTAAAGGAAGCATATGACACATTTTACCTGGTGATTGTAAAGATTTTTTTTTAGAAAATTATAGCTGGGTTTTTCAAATATTAAACAAGGGGGAAAAACCTATTGGAATAATTACTTTTAGAAGTACAGCATATATTAAAGTATCTAAGGGTCTGAACATTCTGAATGGATCTCTTTTTTCTGTTTTGTTTTGGGGGGTTTTGTCCTCCCCCTCCCGCCGGTATGATGATACATCTGTCTATGAAAGAGAGATTCCATGCAGAGGTCTCCCCCTTTCCCTTGGCCTGGTATCCCCAAGCATTCCTCATTTCTTTGTCTTTTCAATGAGACTCCAAATAGATACAGTTTGGGGGGAGGCTGGGACCTAGAAGAAAGCCCAGAATCCTATTTGAATTTCACACAGACATTTAGGCAAGAAGCAAGCTCCTTAGATCTGTACTGCCTCTCTGACTATCCCCATAGCAACTTCTACCCAGTCAAAGACATTGTGGCTGCTCCAGAGATGTATTTATAATATCTCAGTGGAGGAAAAATAGCTGGGAACTGTCCGTGTAAATGGCTCTTGTCTCAGAACATAAGGAATTCCCTACGTATACTCTCTCTTAGAATGACCAAGATTGTGTTTACTAGGAGAAGGAACAAGCATGAACTACTTGATGTTCAAAAGAGCTTACCTACCTGGAGATTCCAGCCCCTCTTAGAAATATGTAAGAAAACATAGTCAATTTTAAAGAAGTAGACTTTGGAAACCTAGAATATGGGGAGGGGGAACTTTTTACTCCTGAACCAGAACAAGATAATTTATTTTTCCAGAATAAAATAGTCTGAATAAAATGAAATAAAGGTACGGGATTAGCAAATGTTGGGCCATTTTGTTTTGGCATTTGAGAAACCAACATGTTCTGCTATGGTGTGTTGAGCTGAATGTAATCACTTGATTTTGAGTGAATTCAACATTAAAATGAATATCCTTTTGTAGCCCATTGCCTCATGACATTATAATCACTTGCTACCATCCATTTCTAGACTGTAGTGGTTATACTACATTGCCTTTGATGAGCCCAAACAGGTAGCTCCAAGGGTGCACTACACATTTATGAGAGAAGAGTATAAATTATATTATGAGAAATACAGTGAAGTTTTTAGGTCTGAAAGAAATTCTAAAATGGTTAATAGTTTTAAAAACAAGGCCTTTTTTTTGTTTGTTTTATCTTTTTGAGACTAACTGGGCACATCTACGCGTGCAATTAGTGCACCTGAACCAATGCAGTTCACGTTGGAGTCAGCTGCTCATGGGTACAGTGTCTGCACATGTGCCTGGGCAGCTCTTTGAGCCAGGGTGGAGAAGCCCCAGGATGGCAGGGTAGTGGCATTGAGAGGATAGCGGCAAAGGGGTTGGCTGGGGCACAAGGGTGTTACAGTGTGGAGCTAGATGGCAGGCATCCCCCACACTGTAGCACCTTCATACCTCAGCCAGCCCTGGTCACTGTCTACATATGCTTTGTGGTGGTGTAAATTATTTTTTTTGTAGTATAGTACTTGTCACAGACAGTACTATCCTATAGCAGAGTTAATTAATTTACTGCACCCTAATATGGGCGCATGTGTAGATGACGATGCTTTACTTTAGTGCTAATTAGTCAACTCTGCAGTAAACCACACATGCAGATGCACCCATTGTGTAATTGGAAGAGCTGTTGGACAAGTTTATAGGCATCAGGTGCCCTTCCTAAGGTATGAAGGTCAAGCAGAGACAGACTGAGTTAAATATCAAAGAAAAGACTCTATGCAAATACAAACAGTCTGCTTGGAGAGATGGAGAAGGATTGTGAACTAGGAATTAAGACAAAGATGAACAGTAGAATAGGCAATAAATTGGTGTAAATGGAAGAATAAAAGATTTGTTCCACAGCTTTTTTTGTCTTACAGGCTAAGTGCAGAGGTTCAAAAAACCCAAGGTGGAATCAATTCAATCTTCACAGGTTTTTCTAAACATCATAGACTGAACCAATAACAAACTGAATGTATGTTCAGTGTTCAGGTGGCTAAGACAGGCAGAAGCCTGCACTGGGCCAGGCCAGGAGCCTGGGGCACTCACGTTCACCACCCCTCATGGTCACACTGTGTAAGGCTGCTGAACCCAGCGCAGTGGCAGCCCACACCTTATTGACAATGAGGAGGGGATAATGCATCCCACGCCCCAGCACCGATCCCCCACTCAGGGTCTTATGGGGGGTTGGAATCACCTGGGATCACTTCAGTCCCACCCCTCCACGGCTTCTTGCCTCGGGGGGGGAGGGGGAGGGTCGTGCTAGGCCGGGAGGGGGGGGTGCATTCCCCCTGCCTCTCAGAGACAGGTGGCTGGGAAGGGGGCAGGGCTGAGGCAATCCCAGCCTGGCTTGCTGGACAGTGGGGGGCAAAAAGCCCTGATGGTGGGGGCTCCTACCCAGGCCATGCAGTCCCTGACTGAATGAGGCAGTGCTGTGCCAGGGGGATACGTTCCCTCCCCTAACTCCTTGCTTGTCAGAGGTGGGCAGCTGGGAGTGGGTGAGGCTGAGAACCAGGCCCAGCTTCCTGGGCTGTAGGGGGCTGAAAAGCCCCTACAGCTGGGGCTTTCCCTCTTTTTGTGCTCTGCACATCCAGGCTAGGCAGGCCTCAGTTTCTGTTCCTCTTTGCCCCAAACCTACTTCCCATTGGGCTGACGGGCAGGAAGCAGGCAAGAAAGCAGAATCTTTACTGCTTCAGCTCTGTGACAGCTGGGGGTGGGGCCAACCCTGCTCTGCTGGAGCAGACAGCACAGCCCAAAGCAGCAAAGCATCCTGGGATGCTGAAGGACTGTGAGTTAACTTGAATTGGGAGGGAATATGGCACAAAAGTTTCATAAACTGGTTTCACCCAAATCAGTTAAGTCTGATACTCTATCCATCCAGGTTTATTTTAAACAGGGGTTAGCCATTTTGAAAGAGGTTCACTTGCACTGAACTTGTGTTCTATTGAAGATTTAAACTAGTTTCTGACCATGTAAACCCATTTATGTGTAACTTCTGTCCCTACCCATAAGGATTCCTATTTACATCTTTTGATTCCTCCAACTCAAAAGAAATTTTGGCCTTGGGGTTTTGGTATTAAATTAGGTCTCAGCCAATTTATATTAAATTCCTAGCTTTTCTATGAAGATCTTGCTTGAACTCAAACAAGCCACATAATCAGTTATTTTATGCTTCACTTCACTACATATAAAGTAGAAATTATAAGACTTCCTTCCCTCCCCCTCCTCAGTTCTTTTTCTGACACGTCTTCTCTTTTCAGATCATAAGATTTTTGAGTCGGAGACTGTATCTTACTAGGAATATATACAGTACAATGTCTTAGACTTTTAGATACTATTGAAATAAAAAAAATAATAGCAACTACTGAAATATATATTTTTATTGCTTGTAAACATATCCTGTCAATAATTTATGATTAGTTGTGGATTCTCAGTTGATTATTACACTTTTAGGACACTTTTAAAGAGGAATTTAAGTCTAGAAGAATCTCAGAAATAGAAGAGCTGATGTTAGAAATATACTTAAATGAAAACTCAAATAACTAATCCCCTAACTTTGATAGTGTTTTATGAGCTCAGAGAAAGTTCTACAGGATTATGTAGTAATGATGTAAAGCGCTACATTACATAATAGTAATATGATAATGTTCAGGACTATTACCACAGAGTATGATATTTTTTTAATATACAATAAGGAAAAGATTATCCTGATTCTTTCATCAGTGTAATGTGAGTGTCTTTATTGGATTTATTCTTCATTAAGGGCCCAATACAAAGCACTCTGAAGTGAATGAAAGGTTAATCTTTGTCTTGGCTTATGTTCTTAGTTGAATATGTGAGATCAAAATCAATTATTTTGCATAGAATAGGTGAAAAAGTAGTTGACTGGGTATTCAATACAATTTAAATTAATCTAAATCATTTCAAAACAAGGATCCAAGTGCCTAAATATAGATTTTGAAATCTAACTTCACGATTTCAGTTTTTGAAATTTTTTGCTTTGTATTTTTTATTTTGCTGGACTGAGATGTTTTTACTCTGTATGAAATGGGGCTCCTTCTTTAAGGATTTCTATCAGTGACTCTGAACTTGCAGGACATAGTAATATCAAATAGCACTCTGCTTGGATGCTGACCTGGAGACTTTTCTAGGAAGAATGCTGGGAAGAATACTTATTTTGCACCAAATACGAATATATATATATATATATATATATATATATATATATATATATGGAGTATTAAGTAACTGGAGCATGACATGCAAAGGTGTGGAGATAAAGTGTAAACTCTATAGTTTTATCTACAGCCACATGGATGAATGCCTACTTATTTAGTAAATAGAAGCCTACTCCATGTTTTTTTAAATTGAGAAATTAATACTGTTTAGTGAGGTAAAATAGACCGATTTGAATAATGATCTCTCCCTGTAATGAAAATTGCAGCTTATGCTGCTACTTCGCTGCATTCAAAACTTACTGATTCAGAAGAATACTGAATTGAAACAAATTTAATGGGCTATGAAAATTTAAAAGCAATATTTTATAATCCATTTGATGATTCTTAAAGAAAAGCTTCTCAAGCTCTTTGAGTAGTTTATAGGTCTGGAAGGCCCATGTAAATGTTTGTGTTGATTTCTGAGGCAGTCCATTTTATTAGTAAAGAGATCTTGAACCCATTTTTCATGTTATATCATTAAAAATTTGGTTTCCTCCCTTCTGAAATGCTTAAATGATTATTTTCAGTATGTACTGCAGTGACTAGGGATTGTGCAATCTCCATCCTTGTAAGTTTTTAACACGTGGCTAGGAAAAACCTTGGATGGGATGATATAATTGAGGATGGTCCTGCTTTGAGCAAGTGGTTGGACTAGATGACCTGCTGGATGCCAGCCAGACAAGTGTGGATGTGTGGTACGTGGTGCTGTAGACATGTCTGTGGTGCCACATACTTCACATGCAGGGGTTCCCATACTGCTACAGTGCAGTACAGGGTTTGGGGGAGGAGGGGAGTTGGCCCGAGGAGATCCCAGGGTACAAAAAAACACATACAAAAAGTGAAAGATCACACGTGGCAGCAGCATGCAATGCCCAAAACTGAAGCCTGGCCAGCGAGACCCATGCTCCAGCTGCCGGCCAGGCTTCCTGCCATGGCTGCAGCCCTAGGAGGCCCCCAGGACCTCAGGTAATAGATTCATAGATTCATAGATGCAGGGACCTTGTAGATCTTGTAGTCTGACCCCTTGCACTGGGCAAGAGAGAAAACTGGGCTCAAATGACCCCAGCTACATAAACGTCAAGCCTCTTCTTAAAGACCCCCAAAGTAGGAGCCAGCACCACTTCCCTTGGAAGTTGGTTCCAGATCCTAGCCTCCCGGACTGTGAAGTAGTGCCTTCTAATGTTTAGTCTAAACCTACTCTCTAGCAACTTATGGCCATTATTCCTTGTTACTCCGGGAGGCGCTCAGGGGAACAAGGTCTCTCCCAGTCCCTGCTCGTCCCCCTAATAAGTTTATAGATGGCCACCAGATCCCCCCTCAGCCTTCTCTTGTGAAGGCTGAACTGGTTAAGGTCCTGTAGCCTCTCCTCATACGGTCTGCCCTGCTGTTCCTGGATCATGCGAGTGGCCCTCCTCTGGACCCTCTCAATGCTGTCCACATTCCTCCTGAAGTGCGGCGCCCAGAACTGGACACAGTATTCCAGTTGCGGCCTGTCTAGTGTTGCATAATGCTGCTGGGGCCAGCACAGTTGCTAGTCCCAGCCTCCCCTACCCTACCCAGAGTAAACTGCCACACGCCAGAGAGCACATGGCATGGGTGTTCCCATGTGCCACAAGATGTGCTGCTACTACTTGTCCCCAGGGAAACAAATATCTGCGCTTGTCTGGACATGCCTCTGATGAACCTTCCAACCCTATTTTTCTATGCTTCTATGATTGTCTGATTCTAATCAAAAGCTATATATTTTGGCATCTCTCAGTTTTATGGGCAGGTATCTTTGAGGAGCATATGCAGCATTGACAAAGAGGAATCCCATCCACTCGATAAGTACTCCATTTTCACATAATATCCATTTTCATATCAGTGAGTAGAATCTGAGTTGTCCATCTTGTTTCATATATGAAAGCCATTGCTGGATGGACACCAGAAGTGAAGTGTTTCAAAGACAGAATGTTTAACTCTGCAGAATTTTCAAGGGCTATTTTCATCTCAGCATTCATGTTATTTATCCTTTAATGTGAACTACAATAGATATGAGCAAACCTTACAGAAAAAGCCACTGTGAGTTGAATATAATATTCTTTAATCCCAAGTGTTAGTTCTCAACATTTTTAAATGTGTTTTTTTTTTAACTGACTGCTGTTGGGATGGTTCCAGGTCACATAAAAATAGCATTGCTTCCTCATACCTCATTTTTGGAAATCAACTTACATCTGACCTTCATTGTTGTGTGACTATTCCATCCTGATGGTACTGAAGGAATTCTTCAACATTTTAACTTTTGTGAAGTCTCTGTATATAATATATAACAATTTTCCACTGAGCCATAAATGTAAATGGTGATATTAACATGACACATTTTTTAGCATGCTTTTCATAGCTATGTGCAATGGAAATGAGTATGTCTAAAGGCCAACCTCTGTGTCCAGGAGGAAACATTAGGCAGTGCTTCTGTTATAACCTTCATGTGTCTCTCTGGTTTCGAACAGATGCTCAGTGCCCTGCATTCCCTTTGAGCATGCACAAAGAGAGATTGAAAGGTATCTTTATCCCTGTTTCTAGCCCCTCTAATCCTGACACTTCTACTTAAATGTACAGTAGAAAACAAAACCTGAATTGATAAAAACAGTTGAAGGTAGGTCAGACCCTACTTGGCATTCAGAATCTATACTTTCTTTTACAAAGTTAGTTTGCCAAATGTGTACATATAATTTAAGGGAGGAAAGGGGGTGGAGGGGTGAAAGAATATGTAATAAGTGGCTGATTCACAAGTGCTATAACTGAAACTGTATTTCTTGACTCCAGTCACATGGCCTAGGTCAGGGTTTCAAGGATGAACAACTCAGTCATGTGAAAGAGCCTAGTATATATTGACTCCAGTGGCAATTATGATAACATTAGCATAGCAGTTAGTTGTTTAGCATACTTCAAGAGTGATCTGAATGAAAAATCAAGGCTCCCTATTAGGAACAAATCTTAAATGTTGGAATCTGTTAGTAAAATCTAGCCTGATGAGGGAAATTCTGGCAGCCCAAATCCTTGAATTATTTAAAACCTATTCCTTCAGGATTCACATGTGTTTAGCCTCTAGCTTGTGCAACTACTGTGGGAGTGAGACCTGAAAGTGAAACAAGTTCAGGCACTTTTTCCAATGAAATCTATAAGCAGGTTGAGATATAATTCTTCCACCTGGCTGTAGACTCACTATATGCAGATTCAAACTAATCATCCTAACTAGCCCATCATGGTCTATTCATGATGCAGTATTTCTTTGAGTTCTCAGGCTGTCAGCACCAATTCCTGTACATGTGTATACAAATGTATAGACTAATGAACTATTTTAATCAATGCAATATTTGTGCTCTTTTTTATCTTCTCCCAAGAAAATGTAGGAAAGCTCTAGCCCAGCATCTCAATAAGTTTAAACAAGTGCTTCCAAAACTCTGTTATTACTCATCTTGAATGACAGTAAACAGCATCTTTTTCCAGCATAGGATTATCCTAAAATCAACACTGAAATTAATCAAACTCCCTTGATTAATCAAAATTATATATTATCATCCTGATTGCAATCATCTATCAAAGAATCATTCCCCTCACAATTTTGAAGATACATAATTAAGAGCCAAAGTACAAGAAAACCAAGTTCTATGAAGCTTAAATGTTGCTAGATAAAAAAAAGTGTTAAGTAAAATTATTAAGTGATTTGGAATAGACTGGAAATTATGCCCCCATCTCCTTCTTCCCCTTTCCCCTTATCCATGTGCATGTGACACTATTTACCAGCCCAGATAAAACTGTTCCAGAGCCTAATTCACATATACAATACCTTCTTCTTTATATCATGTTATCAGCACTGGGTGTATCTACATGAGAAGGTACATTGATATACCAGTGAGCTATGGCAATATAGCTCATAGCTACAGCAACGTAGCGTTGGCAGGCACGAACGGTGATGCTGACACTACTGCACAGTAACAACTATGCAGTTGGGAGCACATGTAGATGTGCCCACATAGTCTTGTGCAAAGACATAAAACACGCTTAAATAAAGACTCCCTTTGTTTAAGTTTTGAACAGCTTTAATTTCATTGATTAAAAAAGAAAAAGAAAAAAAAAAAGGACAAGAAGAAAAAACCCAAAGGGAAACTTTAATAAAAAACAATTGGTACTGGCTCATCAAAAATCCAAAGAAAGGTATTTGCAAACTTTCTGATACCAGCTTAGTGAATGTACAAGACTGTGTCTTTTTCTCCTATTCTCTCTTCATCCCCTGCCACAGCTTGTCCTTCAGGTTCATTTAAAAGTGGCTCTTGAATGATATAACCTTTGCCAACCACACCAAAATGATGCTGCTGGGAAATAACACTCTTATTTGACTGCTGCAAAGAGAACCATTGGAACAGCTGAACAGCATACAAACATCCAACAGTGGAATATTTAGCTATGTAACCTTTATGCTTCTGTTCATATTTTTTTCAAATATTCTTCTTTTTAATTAAACCGCATTTCCATAGTGCTCAAGTATTATAGTGATGGTGCTATATTAAAGTGATGGCATCATATTAGAACCTAGAGGCATAAATGTTCATATGCCATGAATAAGAAGCACTTGCATAAGAAGTTCATAAAATTGTATTTCTTGCTCTGCATTGCAATTAACACAAATGGCTGCTTGCACAGTTAGCAAGTTCTATGATATTTCAAGGCAATAAATAGCAAGCATAAGCATACCATTTACATAGCTAAATGCATGACTGCCAAAGCTAAATGCATGACTGCCAAATGTGCCCTTTTCTTTCTGCTTTTCCAACATTGCTGCTTTGGATCTGGCACCTCCTGTTTGTCGAAAGAAACTTTTGGGCTTGGGTATGCAAAGTAAGGCTTGTGGTATTGGGATTTATACCTCTTTTCTACTTTAGTTTCTAAACCCAGGTAATCCAAGAAAAGGACTCTTCATATGTTCTGTTAAGATAAGATAGTCTAAACTACATTACTGAAAAGAAGAAGGGGGGAAAGAGAACTTTGGGTTTAGAACAGTTTTGAACACCACAAGCCCAGGTTTAGAGTACCTTCTGGGAAAAACAGGAAGTGAGATTTGAGAAACTCCACATCAAGAAGCCAAGAAAATAAAAATGCATTTTATCCCTTAAAAAGTCACAGTGAAACAAGAGAAGAGGCAACAAAGGAGAGATAAACCTGGAGTAGTGCCTAATATGTAACACCTAGTTAAAAATGCTTAACAGTATACAATTCTCAAATTGGGAAGATGTGTAGGAGGCTCTTTATATATGGGTTCAAGTTCAAGCACTTTTCCCAATGAAATCCATAAACAGATTGAGATGTAGTTCTTCCCTCCCTCCATTATATACAGATCAATGCATGGTAGCACAGGTGGTGTCACCAGAAGGGATTCAGTGTCTTTGACCATGGGATGGTACTCCAAGAAGAAGGCTTGGTAGGAAGAGATGGGATCCATGTGATGAAGAGAGGCAAGAGTATCTTTGCAGATAGGTTCACTAAAGTTGTCAGGAGTGCTTTAAACAAGGTTTGCTGAGAGATTAAGAACAAAAACCTGAGATAAGTGGCGAAGCAGGGGACCTGAAGGAAGTAGAAACAGGAGGGAGCAGCATGGAAGGCTGCATTCTTTCTGAGAAAGTAGGGCAATTGGCTAGTCACCTCAGGTGTCTGTACACAAATGCACAGAGCCTAGGAAACTAGCAGGAACAATTGGAAGTCCTTGCACAGTCAAGGAACTATAATGTGATTAGAATAACAGAGTCTTAGTGGGATAGCTCGCATGACTGGAGTACTGTCATGGATGGGTATAGACTGTTCAGGAAGGTCAGGCAAGGGAGAAGAGGATGAAGAGATGTGCTGTATATAAAAGACCTGTATGATTGTTCATAACTTCTGTATGAAATTGGAGATAGGCCTGTTAAAAGTCTCTGGGTTAAGGTCAGAGGGGAAAGCAACAAAGATGATGTTGTGGTGGGTGCCTGCTACAGACCACCAGACCAGGAGAATGAGGTAGATGAGGCTTTCTTCAGACAACTAGTGGAAATTTCCAGATCATAGACCCTGGTTATCATGAGGGACTTCAATCACTCAGACATCTGCTAGGAGGGCAACACAGCAGTGCACAGGGAATCTAGAAAGTTTTTGGAGATCTTGGAGACCACTTCCTGGTACAAGTGTTAGAGAAACCAACTAAGGGTCATGCTCTTCTTGATCTTCTTGCTCACAAACAGGGAAGAATTGGTGGGGGATGTAGAAGTGGATGGTAAGTTGGATAGCAGTGGCCATGAGATGATTGAGTTCAGGATCCTGACAAAAGGAAAATGCCCTCAATGGGCAAAAGGGCTACAGTACCCACTACAAGGGATGCCCAGAGCCAGGAGGCCTGGGGTTCTGACTGGCCTTGAGGTGGGGCAGCGCTTGTGTGGCCAAAGGTCCCGGAGGGAAGCCATGCCTGAGAGGGAAAGAGGTCTAGGGAGCTGACAGCCCTGCATAATAGTGGGGACTGAGTCTGCCTGATTAGAAGGGATCTAGTCGGGGTCCAAATACCAGACTTTGCGGCCAGGTGTGGGGCTGAAGCCACATAGTGGATGCCAGCTGCATGGCATGGCACGTGGTATACGGTAGGTTGGAGCCATTTATAACGCCCCAGGCATCAGGGCACTAAATGGGCAGCTTCCAAACATTGTTACACCAGATATGTATACAACAGGTTATGGTAGGTTGTCACAACCCAAAGTTGTGATTTTTTGTTTGTGTGTGTGCTTCGGCACCGCTAAATTATTTTCCTGCCAATTTGTTGCTTTCTTTGCACGGTAGAGTTCTCTGCTGCGAGAGAGAACTCTGGTGCAACAGGGGATTTCCCTCCAGATTACAACTTCTTTGCAGGGTGCATCTCTTTTGCATACTAGTGATACACGCTGTAAAGAAGTTCCCGCCATTTGTATTAGGATTCACGCCACATTATTGGCCCATTCCTAATGTAGGCACACGTGGCGGCTAGCGATTGGCTTGCTAGCCGTACAAAAGGCTTGGGTAGTTTCCACCCAAGTCAGAGGAGGGAGGACGAGAGAGATTCTGTGTGAAGATCTCCAAGTGCTGCGGACCCTCGCGGACCCAACGCACCTCCCTTAAGCAGGCAATAGAGGCAATAGAGCTGAGCCTACGGAGCTTTCACTTCTAGCCTCTCCCCGTTGCCGAGCGCAATCCTAGATGTATCCCTTTCCTGTAACTTCGGACCTGCGGAGCCTAAGTAACTCCGGGGAAACTTTTCGAGTCTAACCGAACCGGACCCGTGGAGCCTGAACAACTCCGTGGGAGCAATCGATTTGTCGTGTTCCTCTAGTGAGGATCCAAGCGGAAGCTGTGCCTGGAAACCTGTCCAGCCTACCCCAATACCATCTTTGGGTGTAAGTAAACAATCTTTTCAATCAAACATTACGCCTCCGTAACTAATTCTAACTCGCGTGCGCTAAACCACCCAGCAGTTCTCTCCATCCCCGTGTGCCTGGGCTGCTGGCCACAGCCCGTGTGCAATGAAGACAGGCCCGGCTCACCCCCGGCTCGCACATGGCGACGGGAATGAGATCGGAATCGCCGCTGCACATGGCGACAAAGGTGGGATCGGGGCGCGGCCCGCACAGTAGGTGAGACAGGGCAGACAGCCCCGGAGACAGGTGGCAGGCTGAGGATGAGACCCAGCCCTGAGTAGGCCCCCTGACCACTATATATAAACAGTAATATTTCTGGAGATATAAATTGGATCCATTTATATTAAAAAAATCATAAGAACCTACCTAAGGTTTTGAACAAAGTCCAATTAAGAAGAAAATGTGGTGTTTCTGAAGGGGCTATATTCTAATCTCAGTAATTCCAATAGGGTTACACCTGATTTACAATTTAGCAATTAAAATATATATCAATCCCTGATAGTTGTTTCTGTAAATAAATTACAGGTAATAGAGAACTTGGTACGTTGGTTTAGTTCAATCACTAAAATATTTAACTTAGATTAAATTAAAATTTTAAGTCTAATTTGAATGTTGGTTCTTGTTTAACCTTTATTTTTTCCTTGCTATTCTGTTATGCATATCACTTGGGTAGATATTGAAACCTGATTGGTCAATTTCATTTGCAGTTTGTTATTAATCTTCCCTCCCTGCTTCTAAAATCTTTATGAATCAGCCTTCAGTCTTTCTAATTTGTTGGAGTTCATGTAGGTTAGGATGTGATGTTTATATACATATGTACCATATTTATTTCAAATTACAACCCTATTAATCCAATCACTCTGGTATCTGTACAGCTGAATGGAATCACAACATTGAAATAAATACAGAAAATATACAATGATACTTGAGGTTTTTTTAGACTTCCAAAACAAGAGAAGGATGCTACAATGGGTTTAGAGAGTTCTTAAAATTGTATGTACATATGCACATCGATATATATACCCAAATGTACTTGCTGTAGTAGAGGTGAAAAATTTGGCCTGGCAGCTGAGTGTAATGAAAGTATTGTGTGAATACTGATTTATGACTGAATGGGTCAACCCAGAAAGGACATGTCAATCTAATTTCATGGTGGAAGACAAGGAAGTGCTGATGTATCAAAAATTGTGGATACAAGTGTTTTAATCTTTGTGGTGTCTGAGATACCAAAACGTTTTAATCCCTCCTATACATAATAGAAAGAGTATAATCAGCCCTTAGTAAATGGCATTTCTTGATGTAAGTCTAATTTAAGATTGCATGTTTTGTTTTATATTTTTGTAGCATTAGCAAAATGGGTCCAAGCTTTCTAGACAGTCTTGACTTAAACTATCAATGTAGACTGGTCTGAAAAATGCTCCTTAGCATTCCAAATAAATACAGGCATTAGGAATGGTTGTGATTAGGATTCAAACATTACTCCCAATCCCTATCCATATAATAATACAACCAAAATCCTGACTCTCAACCTAAACTACCATGTGTTTGGTCTTGATCAGGTCCTTTGTGTAAATCAATCACATTTCATATTTTAATAATTAGTCTAAAGAAAAGAATTCTGCATTGAATAAGGTTAAAACTTATCCCATTGGGTCATATTTGGATATGGACAAACATGCTTTTTGTAACTTTAAAAGGGGAGAGGAAGCTGCTGTTTGAGAGCACATATCATCTTTCCTGATTGGTTACTCTGCATGAGGTTGAATTCATAAACAATAGGCACCCTAATTTGACCTCGCATGAAACAGAGTTAAAGTGGAAGTGATTTTGCTACATATGTAACATGTTCATATAGTATGTAACTACTATATGTGCATATGCAGCTGTATACCTGACTGGCCAGAATGTAGTCCATTGGATAATCTCAACATTGGAGCCAGAAGCAGACTGGCCAAGTTTGCCGATGATGCCAAACTTTGGAATAAAGCATCCACACCTGAGGACAGGAGCGTGATCCAGGCTGACATTGACAGGCTCAGGAAATGGGTGGACAAGAACCTGATGGTGTTTAACACTGAAAAATGCAAGGTTCTCCACCTTGGGAAGAAAAACCTGCAGCATGCTTACAGGCTCGGCAGTTCTACGCTGGCTAGCACTATGGGCGAAAGGGACTTGGGGGTCATGATTGATCACAAGATGAACATGAGCCTTCAATGTGATGCTGCAGCCAATAAAGCAAGCAAAACTCTGGCTTGCATCCATAGATGCTTCTCAAGCAAATCCCAGGATGTCATTCTCCCATTGTACTCAGCCTTGGTGAGGCCGCAGCTGGAGTACTGAGTCCAGTTTTGGGCTCCACAATTCAAAAAGGATGTGGAGAAGATTGAGAGAGTGCAGAGAAGAACCACACACATGATCAGAGGTCAGGAAAACAGACCTTATGATGAGAGGCTGAGAGCTATGGGACTTTTCAGCCTGGGAAAGCACAGGCTCGGGGTGATATAATGGCCACCTATAAGTTTATAAGGGGTGCTCACCAGGATCTGGGGGTACATTTGTTCACCAGATCTCCCCCAAGGGATGACTAGATTGAATGGTTATAAACTCCTCCAAGACCGTTTCAGGCTGGAAATAAGGAAGAACTTCTTTACTGTCCAAGCCACCAAGGTCTGGAATAGCCTGCCATCGGAGTTGGTTTGAGCACCTACTTTGTAGGCCTTCAAGAGAAATTGGGATGTTTATCTTGCTGGGGTTTTATGACCCCAGCTGACTTCCTACCCCTGGGGCAGGGGGCTGGACTTGATGATCTTCTGAGGTCCCTTCCAGCCCTGATGTCTATGAAATCTATGAAATAGCTATGTGGATGCAAACTATGTCAAAAATAGCTGTTACACAGATATTTTCAAATTTGGGAACTTAAAGTTAGGTGCCTAATTTTATATGTAAACTCTTAAACAAGTACTGGATATTCTGAAATCCTGAGCATCCAGAGTACTTAAAATTTTGAAAATTCAGGCCATTTTATCAGGTGCTTAATATATAACATTTAAATCTAAATAGTGAAGTTTCAAGTCTCAGTAAATTGCTGAAGGACATTTAGAGAATCACTGAAAAAGAGATGAGAAAAAAACCCAAGTGTTACAGGCATGAATTTTTTTTTCCCCTATGTTAAGAAAAAACAATGTTATGCTTGATACAACAATGAATTTCAAATTAAAAATGGTCTCATGGTAGCTAACTAGGAGATATTCAGAGGATGCAAAATGAACAATTCATTTCTTTATAGTACTCCATCATTTTGTGACAAAAGACAGTAGCACAACTGAAGGACTTGTATGTCAATGATGACATAGCCATGAGATATTTAGACTCAAAATATATTATAAAAAGATATATAACAACAATAAAACAACATATATGCAAGGTGTGTATTTGATTAATTTAAATTTATTGGGGCACAACTGCAATATGCTTTTCTGAAAGTACGTTGAGGAAGCATCAGCAAGACAAATCACAGATAAGTGGAATACAAGGGTGAGAAGAGAAGAACAGCTCATTCTGTGTAGGAGGGAAGGCAGAGGTGCTAAATACACAGAATTCTGGCTAAACAGTTTACGATACAATTGTATGCACCATCATCACATCACATCTCCACTGGAAAGGAAACAGATACCATATACAAAACTTCCATTTGTGTTAATAGAAAAGCCTCTCTCCTTCACAAAAAGGAGAGCATACAGATGTTCAATGGCTTCCTTCCAGAAGAAAAATGGCTTTTTGCAAGAAGTTAGGTCAATTCCCTATAAGGAAGACATTCCTCCTCCCAATCTAACTTGAACATTTGTACACTTCTCTCCTACCATGGAAGAGGAGCACCCACCTTGGTGCACTTCTTCAATTCCAATGGAAGGCAAGTGGGAGGCAGGGCGCAATTCTCTCTTCAAGGTTCCATGTGCCCCCTCTGACCTCCCCCTGCTTACCTCCTGGTAGAACCAGAGTCATGTTGGGGACAGCTATGTCACTGATGCTAAGCTGACCAGGTCTGAGCAGCCTTGCAGCTGTAGGAAAATTGTTCTGTGTCCCTTCTAAACAGGAGGTATGTTGCAGGGGGAGGACATCTGTGCCACCCCTGCAACGTTGTCTGGGCAGCCTTGCAACAATTGGAGATTCCCAGGGATTGGGAATCAGACTCTGGGAAAATGTCCTCAAGCCTAATTCCTAGTTCCTGCCTCCCTGGCTTTAAATTCTTCCCCTACTGCCCAGCTACATGACAGGGCTGGGGAATACAAAGTCCCATGGGTTTTATATATATATATAGTCTGATCTGGAACATGTATTATTACATATACATATACATATACGTGTGTGTGTGTGTATATAATTCTCTTCTTGGTCTGATCTGGAACATGCACATACTCTATTCCTAATTTTAGAATAAATCCTAACACTTTACTACACACTTAGGCTATGGACAGAAGTTTCACATAAACCAGTTTAAGTGATCACAAACTGGTTTAAACCTGTAACAGAAGAGAAGCTCAGTGCACATAAACCAGTTTCAAAATGGCTGAAACTGGTTTAAGATAAACCTGGTTGAATGTAGTATCAGACTTAACTGACTTGGGTCAAACCAGTTTATGAAACTTCTGCCTCAGACCCCTTCTTGGCTCAAGTTAAATCAGAGTCCCCCAGCATCATAGCATTTTGCAGCCCTGGGCTATGCTGTCTGCTTCAGAGAGCAGGGCTGGCCCCACCACTCTGCTCCCTAGCTGGAGAAGTGAGGGCTGGCTGATGGGGGGGGGGGGGGGGGGCAGAGGAGAGGCCCAGCTGAGAATGTAGTCTACTCTGCGAGGGGGGGGGGGTGCCCCCCAGGCAAACCCCAGGTGGGGTCTGGGGCCAGGGACAGGGGTTAAACAACCTTTCCCCTGCTCAAACTTACTGCTGGCTGCAACTGTGGACTACATATCCCAGAGGCACGGGAAACAGGAAGAAGTGATGAGCAGCCCTGTAGAGTCCTGCTGCTCTAAGTCTGGGCAAATCCCAGAGACTTTGGGCAGCAGGAAGAGGAAGTGAACACACAGTCCATGCTTTCTATGTGCCAAGCTTCAGGCCTGAACTACTGTAGGCACATGGTTGCATTTCCTGAATCAAAGGTAAATGTCTATTCAATTCTGTTTCAATTTAATCTGTGCATCTTGCACTAACCTGCAAAGACTGAATTGATTCAGCCTCAGGCTTTTTGACTGTCTGTACTTAGCCTCTATGTTTTATGAACTAAAGAATGAACATAAAAGATAAAAGAATTTGAAGAGATTTTGATCTTCTGAATTAAATAATGAGAGCATATTTCAATTCAAAGTTGTATCAAGATTAAGAATGAACATGTTGTAAGTAAATTGTCATAGTGTGGTTATGATTATCTTAAAATCATAGAAACTATGATGCACAAAACTTGAGCTGAATGGGTTGTTTCTGTGGTAAGTTTTTCAATGTTTTGTCCTGACTAACTTTATATAACTGAAACAACAGGACTTCTGCCATTTCTCTGGGGAACTTAATTCACTGTCTAATAGATTTTATCACAAATGGAATTTTTCCTTGATGTTCAGCTTTAAGTTTCCTTTGCTTAATTTCATCCCAGGAGTTTATATAATGAGCTTATTCAGCTTTAAAAGGAAAAAGCAAGAAAGAGAAAGTGAGCACTTGCTGGCCTAGCAGGTTTTTACAAACTCTTGCAGCTCTAGCACAGATGTTCCACTGTTGTTTTCACCCCTTGTGACATACGCAGTAATTAGGGAATATTTCTCTTACACTGACAGAAGGAATCCAAATATTTTCTGCATTGTTTGAGGTTACTTAGAACACACTGGTTATCTTTAATTTATGTTTCTGAAAAAAAATACAGTGTTTCAGAACACAGATAATGGCACTCTCTGAAGGCTGAGTTAAGGCCTTCTTACTAGGGACAACCAAGCCTTTTACTGTATTTGTAAACATCTTCAATTCATATGCAAGTCTAGCTGAACTTTAGTAGCACCAGTACCAGTAGCATGGCCTGCTGACTAGTCATAGACCAGCTAGTGCTAGGTACTATGCAAATAGGTACTTCACAAACATGAAACAAAACAGCAGTCCATGCCTCTCAACTCACTGTATACACAAAGGAAATCCAGCCTTGAAAAGCTTTTGCGTATCTTTATTGATATAGAGTGGCTCAGAGAAATACTATTAACAGTAAGAAATTGGTCTTTATATATTTTATGTACATTCAAAGACACTATGCATGTAACTATTTAATCTTATTGCTGACGTCTTATTGCTGAAGTTTCTGTATGTCTGTTGTTTCTTTTCTTTTTCCTGTCTCACTTCTCATTTAATTGCACCCTGCAATCACATTAGACTAAACAAGCAGTGCTCAAGCTTTTGCCTCCACAGGCCATATAGAGCCCTGCATGCTAGGATCAAGCCCTGGGGGCCTGGAGCTATCCCTTTCTGGCTGAAAATGCTGGGATTGGGCCTCAGAGAGCTGACACTGCCCCCACCCAGCCTTCCACACTGGGATTGGGGCCTGTGACCTGGCACTGCCTCCATGTGCCAGGATTGGGCCCTGGGATTGAGAGATGGTACTAGATCCAGCACATGGAGCCTGAGGCTTCCCACAGTCTGGAATTTGTCAGTGTAACTGCTCCCGTATTGCCATATTTCCAGACTCATAGGGAGACTCATGAACTGGATATCACGGGGCCACAGGCTGGATCTGGCTTATAGGCAAGAGGGTTGAGCACCCCGAACTAAATTATTTTGAACCAAGGATATTGCCGTTCCATTTATTGTGGATATTAAATAAATAAATAATGCTTGGGGCAGAGGAAGAATTGTTCTTTCATCTGTGCTGGATGCCTACCTCTAGCTCAATCCCACACCCAATAAATTTAGTAAGAGTTTCTCCAATCCCTTCAATAGTTTCAGGTAAAAGTGTTAATGATCATTTCCTTGTTCTTTATATTCATTTTTATTCCAGTTGAAGCAGTTACCTTAAAGATACACAAATGGGATTATTCTGAATATATGAAATTTCACATCAGTCAAATTCAGATAAAATTCAACCTTTTTTTTCCCTAAAAATACTGTAAATATTAAAATGGCTAATTTTTGGCATTTGTCAAGTGAACTGAGATACTATTCACATACCTGAAGGGAAAATGGATGCAAACAATAGGAGGTTATTTGTGTGCCTTATTTCTAGGTAGCTGAAAAATATTCGCTAGCCTTTCTGTATGCACCAATCAGTTATGCTGGTATGGACAGTAGCATAACTGGGGGTAGGTGAGCAGGGCACCATCCCTGGGCACTGATGTAGAGTGGGGACCAGAATGGTGGTCCTTGGGAGAGGCTACATGGCAGCAGGAGCAGCAGCAGCAGCTACTGCTTGGGTATTTGACTTTCTGGTAAGACTCTCCTCCCTTTTGGCATAGCCTTCCTGTTCCCCAGCCTTAGGGGCAGCTGGAGACTCCAGCCACAGCTGCCTGCAGCCATCTGCAAAAGGCAGTCCCATGTGCTGCTCCCTGGCCAGCCACGTTTATGGCCAGGAGTAGTGTGCAGAGCATGGGGGCAGCATGCTGTGGCCTTTGCCCCCTGTGCCATGGCTGCTCCATCCCCTGGCAGCAATGTCCCACACCCCAGGCTCTTGCTCACCATGGTGCTGGCCCTGCTCGTCCACCACAGTGACCACCATCTGGCCCAGGGCAGTCTGTCTGCTGCCAGCTCACCCATGTGCACTGCCCACCTGGCTGGCCTCACCATGCTCCCCACTATAGCCTGCCTGGATGGCCACCCATGAGCCCCCACTCCACCACACACCCTTAGCACCATGCTCACTGTGGAGAGTTCTCAGAAAAACACTTTATTCCCTTCCACAGAAACAGGCCCCCTCCCCACTTCCTCCCCAACAGCAGACCCCATTCCTCTTCTCTCCCTCATAAAGCCTGTGCTCCATCCCCCTCGACACAAAGCCCTTCCTGCCTCCCTCCCTCTCCACAAAGCCCCTCCAACACCCATCCCACCCATCACCAATAAAACACCCTCTTCCCTATGCTAACTATTTATTTTATTGTGTGTGCCCTTGGCATGTGAGAGATCTGTGCTCATGTGAGAGATCTGTGCTCACCTAGCTGTGAGGGAACAGGCTGCTCAATAAAGTTTTGCACCGTCTCCCATCTCCCTGCATGCTGTGGGGAGGAATCTGGAGGCCAGGGGAGCTCAGCCTGGTTGGGTGGAGAGGGGAACTGGGGCAAAGGCAGAAGCAGGGGCTGGGGCGAGGAGGTCACTCCTGCCAGTGTGGGGCTTACCAGGTGGGTGGGGCAGACATCTTTGGTGGCCTGGGTCAGCCCCCAGCAGTGTCCTGGGTTGCAAAGGTGCAGCATCTAGCTGCCCGGGCAGGGGCGCCCTCTGGGGAGGAGCTGGAGCTGCTGATAGCCTGCAGTGCAACAGCTGGCCTGGCCTCATGGGTGGGGCTGAGCCTGCAGAGTTGGTCAGATAGGTACTGGTCCGGGTTCCTGGAGCTGCTCAGTGATGCTGGCTGGGGGCAGGGAGTGTGGCAGAAAGGACTCATAGCAGGCCAAGGGTGGGTGCTCCAACACCCACATTTACAAGGGGCTATTAGGCCAGAAGTGGGAGTATAGGCATGGCTGGTGCCAGGTCAAGGCATTGCAGGCACAGTGGGTCACTATCACTGACCAAAACCACTGGGCAGGGGCTGCCTGCAAGTCCATGCCCTTGATGCAGCATATGGGCCCATCACCATGGGTGCCAGGCTGCAACAGAGGCTTGGGCAGGCCACCTGTGCTTATCTGGACAGCACAGCTACTGCCAGAGTCCCAGGGTGCAAGGATATCATCAAGCTCAAGAAAGGCCTGAGGAAGGGTACTTCATACCCCAAAGCTTGTATATATCACTCCCAAGTGTACAGTTTGTTCAATATAAGATATCACTCTGAAAAAAACTGTCTCTCATATTTTATGTGGGCCATCATGGCTATAACATCACCCTAACTGTGCCACATAATGAAGGGTGCTGGCTTTTTTTAATAGCTGATTTTACATGTTATGGCAGGGTCTTTAGAAAATTTTTCTTCTTCACTTCTGTTCAATGCCTGTTTCCAATCAAGCAGTGAACTTAATTTTAGGATTATTTTAGTACATGCCATTCTTCAGAGAAAACTCCACCACATAATATCTGGAATTTGGGAAGGTGTTGGCTAATTGGATTCAAGACCCCTAAAATCATAGTTGTCCCATTTTTCCAGATCCAAAGGAGACGTCAAACAATGGTGTTGATTTTTGTTAATTGTGTGGATGTTTAGATGCTTATACACTAGAGAAATAGCCTGAAGCAATCAGCTTCTTCTATACAAGATAGCAAAATGTTATCAGTTTGTAATATCATTTAACCCGTATCAATCCAGTTCTGACATGTCTAGAGTGTTTAACTATTTCCTGAAAGTCTATTGATAATACTGTAAATTCAAGTCCAAATAGAACCCAGAGTCCAGAAATTCAAACCTTAAGGTATTTTACCATTTAGAAAAAATGTGATTTTTTAAAATTCTATTTGAATATAGCTTCTATACACTTAATAACATATTTTTCTTTATTCAATATATATTCCTTGAATACAGAAGTACTCTTTAGGTCATGGGGGACTAGTGCCTCCTGAGTTGCGGGGAGGGCACCTACCCCCCCCCCCCCCAGTGGCCAGTCAGCAACTGGGATGGGGCCCCCCTACAGCCAATCAAACCAACTGCAGGGGAGGAGGGTCCAGTGCCAACGGCATGCCTGGAAAGGGGTAGGCCCAGAAGTGCCAGTGGCACTTCTCCTAGCACCCCCACTCCCTGGCCGGCTTTCTCAGGGGAGGCACGAGCACTCCTGCCTGCACCCCCTGCCTGGTGCCTGAGCAGGGAATGCTGCCTGTGCACCCCCTATGTATCACCACTGCTTTAGGTAAAGGTTCACTTAACTTAAAGGAGAACTAAACAAAAGTGAGGCCCAGCATGGAACAGCATTGCTGGCATGCACACTGAAAAACATACAGCCATTTTACCATCAGCTAAAGTTATATATTCACCCTCGAGTCAAGCACAACCTGTTTTTACTGAGATACAGTATGTTGGCCAGGACCCAGGAGAATTTCCTAACATTCAAACACTGTCATGTGGCCTAACCCTTTCTGAGAAAAGCTGACCGAGTGTGCAGTTGCAGCTGGTGGCTGTTTTACCATAATGTCCCATAAAAGCATGGACTGATAAGACATCTTGAAGTAACTGTAAGCCTCACTGGAACATAGATTAATGCAACCATTAATCAGTTTATATACACATCACACAGAGGCCCTGCTAACAGCATGAACTAAAGTAGGTCTTATGGAAATAGAACCAGGAATACCATAGATGGCTTGCACATAAATAGTTTGTTAGTCATGACATGCACTTTGCAAGGCAAACAGATAGAGAGTGAGCTGATAAGATTGGTACAGGACAAGAGAACAAAGACCAAAGTGATCTGAAAACCAGATTTCCCTACCTAGCAGGTTGTCACACTAATTGGTGAGAATTAGTATGTAGATGATGTAAGATAAAGATGTTTTAGTAATTGGTGAGAACTTGAATGTGCATGGTAGAAGCATGAAGTTATGATTGGTGAATAAAAAGGGATCTAAGGTCCTTAATACTTTACATTGAGCTTAGAGGGCATGTCCGTTGCATATTATGATTGTGCATACAAGTAATCCATTTGTCACTGTGTACTGGTTGGCCATGTCTAGGCTTGTCTGTGAACAATACAATTGGGCAAGCTTTTTGTTACTGAGAACCAAAGCTGCATTTTTTTGTTAAAATGAGTTGTTGGGGTCACAGCATCACAGATGGTATCCTAATAGTGCATGCATGGACCACAGCAACTGAAGGATCCTCATGTGACCAGAAACATTTAATTCCCTAACAATGTTGATGGAGTCTGCTCTGACACTTTTGGTGACTCCCTGGAGTCATATGGTAACCTGATCAAATAACAACATTTTGCAGCCACCAAGACACCATAATAAAAATGTATATTTTTTTCTTGTGGATTCTGTTTAAGTCTTATGAGAATCTTTTGCTCTATAAATATTCACACAATAAAATAAAGTTAAGCATTTCTCATGGACTTATTTACTCATCTTATTATTATGCCTTGTTTATGCAGTGTAATAAGGGTCACAAGACACAGGACAGAAAGAGGGCAGTGTCAAATAGAAACATTTCAAAGCCCTGTAGAACAAATAGCCTAAGGCACAAGCTAGCACAATACAAAACAATTAAATAAAAATGCAGAGTAGCAGGTAGACTTTTTAACCCCAAACTTCTCTTAACAGACTTTCAAAAGGAGAATGGGAAAGGTTGATTTAGTTGCCAGCAATTTAAAATGGGAGACAGTTCTAGATATATGGAGTAGCACAGATGAATTGTATGGAGGCAAATGGGAAATAATATTCATATTCATATCTGAAGTGAGGAGTGGCTCAGGAAGATGTAGAGCTCAGCCATCTTAGAATAGCTTCCTGAGGGCAGTAGTAGTAAAATATACTACTAGAGATATGAAGTATAAAGATAAAGTATTCTTCTGTTGAGAGGTCCTTACCAGGTTGATGCAATATTGTGGAAAATATCATTTTCACATAATATGCAAGACTTCCATGTTTTGCACAAACTGATTTTGATACATTTATTTGATATTAAATGGAATATACTTCAGCATGTTTGTAAAAGTTTCATAAGACTATATGAATATTTAAACCCAATTACAACCAATCCTCACTTCTTATTCTCTCTCCTGCAATAGGTCTTGGCAATGCCTTTTGAAATAACTGATGGTCCTTTGAACTGTTAGCATTTTAGTGGTAGCAATGTATTTTACAGATGAGGTACAGTATGTATTCTGCTTGTCAGGGTGGATTATAGAACAACTGCCATATAATCAATATATATCTAGACACTCTCTTAGCACTAATGTTCTAGTTTTCAAGCATATGGTTTGATGCATCAGTCTTACTGTTATATATAATTCTCAGTCATTGAAGCACTTCAAAGTCAGAGATCCTTTAAGTTATATAGTGTGTGTATAAAGATTTCATGTAACTAGCAGCTAAAAGTAATCTTCTGAACTATTTAAAGCATGCATGTTGTGGGGGGTGGGGAGTAAAAAAAAGAACAATTTAAAGATCAATACGGACAGAAAAGCTCCCATAAATAATTTTTTAAATAAGAATAATTTTGTCACTTTATATAAACTTTTAATAAAGAATTGCCAACTACCTTTGAAAAATAATGAATTCCTGTGAGGAAATTATGGTGTATATAGGAATTACTTTACCTGTCATTGAGAAACAGCCTTATCTTGAGGGGAATGTAGCAGCAGTTTTACAATAAATAAGAATAGTACAGGACAAAATTAAAAAAAAAAAATCTATATCCAAGTGAAACAGCAGCAGAAATGTAGCTGATAAGTGGAAACCTAGAATACTAGGATTAACATTATGATTCTTGCAAACAGCTTTTTCAGATAAATGACAGTGTCCAGGCGAGCACAGCCGTGCGGTATATTAGATGGGAATTGAGTACTTTAAATGTTTCCTTGCAGTCTTGCAAGCAATCCATTGTGCTAATGCAGAGTAGTATAACTAGAGATGGGCAATGTAATGGAGGTGCCCAAGTGGCAGCTTCCCAGGGATCCCATGCTATCAGAGCACCTGAATATATTCAGAAATCTTGCTACAGCAGTAGCAGTGGCCTATGCTGCAGAAGCAGCTGCAGTGTCCATCGTAAGCATTTGGCATATCCTCTCTCTTCCCAGCTCTCAGGTGTTCAAGAATACCCCTGGACCTCCCCCCCCCCCGACACAAAGGGCATGAAAATTATTAGTATAACTATGCTACTGCAGAACCAAAAATTGAAAGCAACTTTAAAGAAATGTGAAACAGGCCGTTCTATTTGAGGCTACCGAGCTGAATGAAATATAAAAGAGAAATAAAATAACCTAAAGGATTAAAGTAAATTAAAACAAAAATCTTTCAGAATATATAATTTAATGGTCTTGTTACATCTTATGTCGATCATGTTAGCGCTAGCTGAAGTTTGAAGCAGTCACAGGTTCAGGCCAGCAGGGGCTTGGAGGACTGAAAGGTAAGAATCCCCATGCCTCCCAATCCAGGCTTTTCCTCTGCCCACCATCCCCACTGTGTCTCCTCTAGTTTGCACCCTTACCTCTGGGGTTCACCCATTGCCCTGCAGGGTTCACCTCTGTTTCCTGAGGCATTACTTATTTGTGGCTGCCTGCACTGTCTGTCCCAAAGGAACAGGCAAGGAAGGGTTAACTTTCCTGTCCTGGCCCTACTGCTGCTGGGCTGCTGCTCTTCTGGCAGCAGTTTAACTCTTCATTGGCTGCTCCCTGGGACAGATACGGCAGGCAGTCACCAGTAAGCAGGAGTGTGGATGGAGGGCAAGTTGGCAGATAATAAGTGGGGATCTGGGGTGCTGGGGAGGGCAAAGGGGGAAAATGAACCCAATCTGAGCCACGGGGGGGAGGGGTGTTTACACTAAAGTGTAGCCTATAGTGACTATACCTTAGTGTAACATAAGCTGGGTTTTAGGGTGACTGTATTTGGATCTTGGGGAGCATTGCATTTGTAGCTGAATAAAAAGGCTATGACCTGTGGTCTAGCAAGCTGCTAGCCACAAGGCAGAATGGTATATTAAAAGTAACATTGCAAGATGCTTAGGCAAGCATTTTCCTAACAATATAGTAGTGTTGTAAGATATACAGTTCATTGTGTAAAAAATTAGGAGGCAGACCACTGGCTATTGTTAGAAGATAAAACAGATTTTGCTTATGAATGCTTATGCTAAGCCACCATTTGCTTATGTTAAGTAGCCATCCTAACTGTGTCAACCATTTTCTGAAAAAAGCAGCAAGTGAGTCTATGTAAGTCTGTGTGCTGTGAATGAGGTGAAGTCTTAGGAATGTGGAGATGGTACAAACTGAGACTGAAAAAACAGACTGGAATGTGAAAGACAACACATAACTGGTAACAGAATCCAAGATAAAAATATGCGAAAAGGTGAATGGTAATTGGTAAAGAAGCCTTCAGAAGCTTCCAAGCTTTGGTTGAAGTCTGCCTACATGACTGAAAGAAGCAGGGGTCAGGGTCTTACGCATGTTCTCATAGCAAAAAGACATGTAAAAAAGTGAAATACAGGCAATTCCATGCTAATGAAACAAACAGTAAACAGAGGCAGAGCTTAAAATGGGAAGGACTAAGGGTGGAACAAAGGTGAGACAAAGGTGGGGTAAATGTTAATAAGCATAAAGGAAGGTATATAAATATGGAAAAAAAAACTAATGTTTGTGGTGACTCCCCAGTTTGTTGGAGCTAGTCCGAAGCCATCTCCACTTTTAATAAAGCTGTTGACGAGCAATGTGTGCAGGTGATGCATGATGGCATCAATCCATTGTCTCCCTAGTCATTGGGCATCGCATGGAGTCCAGGTCTAACACTGGGTAATGTGGATGAAAGACAATCCTGCCCTGAAATGGCATAACTTTTGAGCTGCCCAATAAGTGCTTAAAACTAGTTTCAGGTGATAATGTGTGGGCCATCTAGGAGTTAAGAGCACTAGGAGTCGCCTAAAATTACCATGTAACAAGGCCCTAAAGCATAACTAGTTAAACTAAAAGGAGTTAATAGGAATATTTTTTTCTTCCTGATTTTTAACTTTTAAAACTTAAATTCTTTCTTGCTTCTAAGAGAGTTTATAAAATGGCAGAAGAACTTGAAACAATGTAATGTGTAAGCCATAATGGTAAAAGTAAGACTTATTCTACTTCTGTTTGATTCATAGAAAATTAGGGTTGGAAGGGATCTGAGGAGGTCGTCTAGTCCAACCCCCTGTTCAAAGCAGGAACATAAACCTAACCTAACCTTCAAACCTAACCTTTGCCTTGGTTATTAAGAGAATATTTTTCAGTGCTCCATAAATTGTAAATGTCAGATACTTAGTGAGCTGAGAGCATCTTTCAGCAGTCTGGTTGAAACAGTAGCATACAAGGGCACTTGTGTGCAAAATTCTCCAGCAGCTATGAACATTTCATTGATGTGTCAGTGGTCTTTTGTTTAAATAATGTATGACTTTGCAGCCTTTCAGTTTCAAGCTAGAAATAAGGGAAACTTCTGTGGGCAATGATACCAACAATATACATTACTCTCTTTACTTCTCATGAAATATTTTACCACTGTGAAGGTGGCTTATAGGACACAACCTCAGCTCAAATTGATTTTTTTTTTATTTTATTTTTGTGGGGGCAGGTTTGGGAGGAGGTATTCACTTGTTCCTTTTTAAAACTTTGGCAAGGAGTATCTCAGTTCATTGTTGGTAATTTAGCTTTGTTTTACATTAAAACTGTATGAAAGTCATCTGGTTTAATGTGATAATTTCTGATTTTTATTAACAATAACATGCATATAAACAATATTTTTATTTTGCGTGCATCTTTTCTTATACCCCTCCAATATATAACTTAATGTGTGTGAAAATTATAGAAATTGATGAAGTTAGCTGGAAAACTAAAAGGAAATGGAACAGCTGCACTTCCAGTCACTATCCCCATTCTCTCACATGATATTCCAGGAAATAGAAGTTAATTTAAATACTTATGAACAATGTGTGGCATAAGAGGACCTGAAATACTAATTCAGATGTTTGGGGTGTGCTTCCTCACAGTCTTTTCTCAGAAAAGTGACAAAAGAATGAATAGGAAATGGAGCAGTGGTGAACTGAAATGATACCAATAAACTCTTCATTCTGTTTTCTTTCTTTCTTTCTTAGATTCTTAAAATAAAATACTCAAGTTCTCTCACAGTACTTGAGAAATGTTGAAGCATCTCAGGTGCTGTTCTTTGTTCTTCTGCTTTAGCAGTATCCTAGTAAACTAATGGAAAAGACAAACCTTTAGAAAGTTGTGCTTGGCTTCATTACTACTGAAATAAATTCCTACTGATTTTTAACTGGAATTTAGCTGAGCTGCTTACCTTCACTACCTGGATTGAGGTTCAGTAATCAGGGTCTTCATTTTCCATTTAATGAAAAGTCCTCGAGACCAAAGAGGCACAGTTTCAGGTTCAGTACGGCTCATTTTTAGCATCACAAAATTCTAGTCATATGACAGGATTCAGGGCTAGCTCTCACGCTGTAATCTCTATTCACAGAATATATATCCAGGTAATTAGATACTTTGCAGTCCTCAGCTTCTATTTAGATCTTCAAAATCAGGAGGGAGGCCAGTGTACTCAAACCTATTTATGAGCATTTTAATCTTCGGCTGTCTCCATCTTTTCTCCCACTCAATTGGAAAAAAAGAATAAATAGATTTCATTTGCTTGTTTATTCTTTTATTTTTCCATCATTTTGATGCTAATGGTATGTTTTAGGGTCAACATTGTAATAAATCAACCAGCCAAAAATGACAGAGCTTCCAAAATTACTATTGGCCTTGTTACACAATAATTTGGGGCAGCTCCTGGAACTGCTAACCCTTGGATTGTCTGTACATTAACACCTTGAAATGGTTTCAAGAGTTCATTATGTGGTTCAAAGTTATGCCACTCCAGGTCAGCATTCTCTCTGATCCACACAACCCCTCTCCTGTTCCATTAAGTTGTGGCCACTCATCACAGATGTGCTGCCCAAGTTGAAGTCATCCAGTATCTCAAGATCTCTTATACCCCTGACCATAGAGAAGCCTGTCCTGGCTCACCAGCCCTCTAGTGGCAACTCATAGCTATAACTCCTAGTCTTGTCCTTGCTCACCAGGCCTGTAGTGGCAAGTCACGGCTGTACAGATAGGGGACAGTCAAGAGAAGGTTTCCAGACTAAGGGTACAACTGTTCCAAACTCCAAGCTAGCACTCACTGACCAACATTTGTGCAGCTCACAATATAAGGTGTAACAAGGCTCTATGTATAGTAGGGCTGTGCGAAATTCCACCAGCTGTTTCGTTTCAGCGCTGTTTCAGCTTGTTTTGAGCTCAAAACAGTGAGATCAAAATGAATGGCTTCAAACAGCCTCAAAATGAAATGAGGACAGTCAAAATGTTTCAAAAGTTTCAAAACATTCGAGTTTCAAAGCTGAAGGTGAGCTTGCCTGCAGGGAAACAGAAAGTAAGGAGAGGGAGGGGGGAAGAGGCAGGAAGGACTGCTCTGATATTGACTGTGTAGCTGGCCAGTGACTGTGATTGTTCTCTGAGGTCCCTTCCAATTGCAATGCTCTAGGGGAAGGATGGAAAAACAGCATAAAAAGCAGCACTGTTTGAACTGGGCTGCTTTCTGCCTTGGGGTCAGTTACTGAGCTGTCTTCCAGAAGCTCAGCAGCATTAGACAATAAAGGCTACCATTCATTTCCTGCTTGCTAGCCCAGCAAGTGGGATTCAGCAATACTTTTTGCTTTCTTTCTATAACCTTTAATGTTATTATTATTATTCATTAATTGATTCCTTTCAATTTATTCCTCCCCCAAAATCATCTTTTTGCTTAACCTATCTTGATTCTTTTCAAATCTGTGCTCTCTCTCTCAGTGTGCATTCCAGGGAAGCACAACATAATTATATTGCATATTATAATATACAATTTATATAGGAAAACACATACATACATTTATATATTTTATTTATTTATTACATAAATACATACATACAAACATACATGCATTACATAAATACACATAGAAATGATTATCTTAATATCTACATATATTACATAAATCAGATAGATAACATTACAGAAGATGAGAGATTTTCCAGTGCACCAAGGCAAAGACAAGACACTATGAAACACACAATGAAGCATGCTGGAAAGGCAGCTGGCAAGCCTTTAGGCTGGCAAGCCTTCAGATTGCTGACTGGGGAAGGGTCCCCTAGTGGCTGATCCCCAAGTGCAGAACCATCAGTGGCAAAACCAGAAGTGCACTTCCACTGGCACTTCCAGTTTCGCGGCTGGCACTTCCAGGGGGTGCACAGCCAATCTCAGGGGATGTGCATGCACCTGAAAGCACCCCTTATACATTGCCAATGCCTTCAGGGAGGGGAGGAAGAGGGGGTAGAGGGAGAGTTGTAAGTTCCCCACCCCCAAACTGAGATGCAGCCTCTCTGTGCAACAACAAGCAGGTATGAGGCGTCCACTGGTTATACAGGCAGCAAGGAAAGGGTAGCAGTGCCAGTGCCACTGTCCATGCCTGAGCCTGCATCCCTTCCAAGAGCACCAGCCATAACCTCCACCACCACCACCACCATGACAACAAGCAGCAGCAACAGCATGACAGTCTCCTCCACCCCCATTTCACTTCCCATGCTGAGCCTTCCAGTGCCAGAGGAAGAGCTGGAGCTGGATCTGGATCTCGGTGCCCTAGCAAGGGAAATTCTGGGGAAGAAGTGGGAATTAGCAGAATTTGTGCTCCACAGACCTCGTTTCCCCGAGAGCTAGGTCTCTTTCCCCAGAAGGCACTTCAGAGAAGGCTGAAGTAGAGGGTGCAGAGGCAAGTGGCTCAGCTGAGTCTTTTTCTCATGCTGCTGTGCCTCTTCCTGATGAGGAGGGGGAAATTGCAGCATCTACACATGCACCTGCATCCCAGATGGAAGTAGGTAGTGTGACCTGGGATCATTTTGAGCTAGCAGGTGATCCCACAAATGCTATCTGCCTGCACTGCTGAGCCAAAGCCATCCAGGGTGTCAGGAGGTGATGTGACTCCACCAGATTGTTGTTTGAGACATTAAGTGACATGGCTACCTGTGAGTGACATTCGGTGATGCAGTAGCGGAGGAATGTGACCTTAATATGCACCATCATGTGGACAGTGTGTGATCGCTTATAGCCTAACCAGTCAGGAGTTACCCCTAGACCATGACTGGCCGGACCAGCATGCTGAGGCCTCCAGAGTCTTCCATCAAGTGGGGGACCCTGATTGGCTAGGGAGTCTATAAAGGGGACTGCGCGCCTCGGCGTGGGTCCCCAGATGCTCCCAGACTCCGGTCCTTGGGATCAAATCTAAAAGACAGCCTGATCACCTGTCTTGCCATCTGGACAGACCCCTAGGCTTCTAGCTAGATTTCTAGCATAGGCTGCTATAGCTTATAGTTAGACCACATGCAATCTGGGACGCCCTGTGTGTTGCCCAACTAGGCATCATACTTGTATTGTTAGTACTTTCGGCTGCAGTCAACCTTCACGACTACACCTTACTTGTCACTCGCCGCTACCCATCATTTGTTCATTTTTCTACCCGCACCACGTCATCTGTGTCCACCTGCTACTGTAAATAGTCCTTGTAATTAGTTCCTGTATTCATCAAGTTACTTCAACTCATTAATCATCTGGTTGGCTTGTAAGTAAACTTATAAATTTTCCTCACATACCATTTGTCTCAGTATCACGCTCTTTCTCCCTCTCTCTTACACCTGGCATCCCCAAGCGTGTCTGGGTTGGTGTCACTACCCAGTGCCCCACTCGACACGCAACTGCAGCCGTTTCCCAAGCACTATCCGGGAATCGTGGCCCCCACAGGGCAAGGGAACATAACACAAGCACCACAGGGATGCTGACACATCTCCACAAGCACCACCCCCTTGCCCTTGCTCCTCCTCAGCCTCAGTCCCCCTCTCACTCCAAAGCCCCTGTTCCCCCAAAGCAGAGGCAGGCCACCCTGGAACAGTGGGGGAAAGGTGGACAGAAAAGGGGGTGCATTGCAAGGGCAAGGAAGATCACCCAGAGCATTGGGGAGATGCTTGCTGTCAATGGCCAACCCTTCTGCTTAGTTGAGTGGCCAGGTATCAGACAGCTCATGGCCCCATAATACAAAATGCCCACATGCACTACCTACAGCAGAATGGTGGTGCCTTCCCTGTATGAGGCATGCAGGGAGTACTTGAGGGAGGAGGGTCACAAGGCAGGTCCACAGGTGGCCTTACACTTCATCTCGGATATCTGGAGCAGCCAGGGTGGAGTTCATGAATACCTCTCCCTCAGGGCACTGATGTGATCACTCAGGCCATCGGTGTGCTCTCCTTCAAGCCAAGGTGATGGATGAGTCCCACACAACAACAGAGATCATGGGGGCCATGAACTGCTTGGTGCAGGGGTGGCTCATTGGGCAAAGCAAGCTTACCTGTGGGCTCATGGCCACCACCAATGGAGCCAATATGGTCAAGGCAGTCCGTGATGCCAACTTTGTTGACATCTGCTGTGTCGCACACAAGTTCCACCTCATTGTCAGGGACGCCTTGGAGGGGGGCAGGGCTGCCAGTGATGGTGCCAGCACCACCAGGAAGCTCATTTCCAAATGCAGGAAGGTGGCAGGCTACTTCCATTGGAGCATCAAGGGGGGCAAGATCCCTTTAACTGAGCTGAGTGGAGTACCATCTCCCAGATCTTGGTCATCCTCAAGCCATTCCTGGAGGCCACCAAGACCCTCAGTGCTGGTGGTCCTTAGCCAGGTGATTCCTGTAGTGTGGGAACTTCAGAGCCAAATGGAGAGCTTCCAGGGGAACAATGTTCCTGGCTGAGGCAAGCTGCTGTCACCAGATGTGCAGGTACTGGTGAGGCAGCTGAAGGAGGGCATCAGGAAATGGCTTGACCCCTTGCAGTCCAGTATGGTCCACATGCTGGCTGCCATGTGTGAAGGGCAGTGTATGCAGCAGCCAAAGCCAGAATCAGCAGACAGAGGTGCTGGTGAAGAGTCAGGGAGGCAGAATGGCAGTGGTGGGGGGACGTGGAAGAGGGTGATCCACTGTCCCATGCTAGCATGCCATTCACCAGCCAGTCCCCTCCTGCACCACAAGTGCTGTCAATATGGGCCAAGCACATGGCTTCCTTGGTGGGGTCCAGAGACACCAAACCCCACCATCAGGCAGTTAGTGCTCAGGGCTTGGTGGCTGTCTATCTCACCAAGAATGTGGAGCCGTTGCTGTGCAACCCCTTGGCCTACTGGGTAAGCCACAGCCACATGCGACCGAATCTGGCCACGGTTGCCTGGGAACACCTGTGCTGTCCATTGACTAGTGTTGTAAGTGAGAGGGTGTTCAGCAATACTGGTGATGTAGTGACACCCCACCACACCTCCTTGGATCCTGGTTTGGTGGAACAGCTGGTGTTCCTCAAGGTGAACCTCCCACTGCTGGGGCTTCCCAAGGTCCAGGTGCAGACAGAGTGAATGTCACCCTCCTCACTCCATCCATACCTATTTCCTTTTTTCATTTAGTTAAAACCATTTAATGCCCTGCTCTCAAAGCTGGAGGGGGCACTCACTGCATCACCAGCCAGCAAGGGAAGAAAATGTCCCTGCTGAGCTCCCATGCTAGGATGAATTTGGAGGTATGTGCTGGGGCTATGGGGAAGGAGGAGACCCCAGGTCCTGGACCTGACCACTAAGAATGCACTCTGCCAGGGTTGAGAGGCCTGGTGGGACTGCTGGTAGCATACAAGCCCCAGGAAATGCCAGGACTGAGGATTCCCCTGGTGAAAGGTGGGTTGAAGGTGCCATAACCTCCAGCCATCACATCCACGCACACAGTCCCAGCTGGGAAAAGCCAAGACCCATCATGTCTTAGAGAGGCCTGAGGATTGCTGGTTGCAGTGGAGTTGTGAGGCTCCAAGTGAGATCAGTTTAGCTGCCTGGGATGCCAGTTTTCTGGTTGAAAAACCCTTTGTCAGGCTGAGGAAGCACCTCCAGCTGGTGTGTGTGCTGTTCCTGGATGGAAGGAATAATAAAGAAGCCAGAGGGTGGCATGCAATTCAGGCATGAAAGCCAGGCAGTCAAAATGGAAATGGAGGCATTAGGGAGTGAGGGACAGGCTGGGGTGGGGAGGGAAGGGGGATGTAGCAGCACAGGTAAAAGTGGAGAGGTACCTTGGGAGTCAGATGTCTGGCCAGTTGTAGTGTGTCATAAATCCAATGTCTATTTTAAGTCCATGAGTTTCTGTTCCTAGGAGGTTGATTAAGTGAAGTTCATGGGCTCATCTGTGAAAAGTGTTTGTAAATTCCCTTTAGGAGCAGGCCTGAGAGATTGGAGACAGGTGGTATTCTGCTCTTGTCTTTGATAGTTTTTCAGTGTGCTCTCATTCTGGTGCACAATTGTTGCTTAGTGTCTCCATGTATTTTCCATGACATATGTATTGTATTGTGAAGATATGTCCATACTGGAGATATTCTTGGCAGGTTTTGCATGTCATCATGGCATTGCCTGGATCCATTCAGTGTGTTTTTGGCTATACAGATGCACTCATTGTCCACTGTTCTTGTGCCCTGGCACCCGAGGGCTAGGGTGGGCAAAATACAGCCTGCAAGGCCATTCTATCCAGCCTGTGGGGCCCCTAAAAAATTTAGAGAATTAATATTTATCTGTCTTTGGTTCCTGTCAAAAATGACAGGAACCAGGGGCAGTAAGACCCAAGGGAAACCTGGCAGTCTCCCACAACAGCAGGGCCCACCTGGCCCTGCTCTCCCAGCCGGAAGCCCCAGCAGGGACCATTTGGCTGCACCACACCAGAAACTCAGGTAAGGAGGGGGAGGGCGGGGGGGGGACCCCAAGCAGGGAAGGTACCTGGGGAAAGTGGCCTGTCCCCCACCCCATGGTCAGCACTCCCTGCTGCAGTCACTCACAGCCCACGCGGGGCTGCCCTGAGCAGGCACTGGCAGCCCCACGTGGGCTGCGAGTGGCTGTAGCACGGGGCACCGGCCACAGGGCGGGCAAGGGCCTGCTTTTCCTGTGCTCAGCACCAGCTTGTAACCCACCCCCACTACCGGTCTGGGCCCCACGCCAGCTCCAGGCTCACCTGTTAGGGCTACACACAGCAGCAGCAGCTGTGGCCCCCCTGCTTGCTGTGTCAGGCATTGTTTGCTGCTGCTGCTGCTGCTGCTGCCCACCCGGACCTCGCGCGCTGGACAGCCCAGAGGCAGCAGTGGCAAACACTTTCCGGAGTGGCAAGAAGGGCGGGGGGAGCGCTGCAGCTGGTCCCACCATGGACCCCAACAGTTAAGCCCAGAGCTGGCATGGGATCCAGGCTGGTTCTGGGGGCATGTTACAAGCTGGTACTGGGCACAGGGAAAAGTGGCCTCTCCCCCACCCCATAGCTGGTGCCCCATGCTGCAGCTGCTCACAGCCTATGTCAGGACAGCCCTGCGTAGGCTGCAATCGACTTTAGCAGGGAGCACCGGCTACGGGGTGGGAGAGAGGTCACTTTTCCCCATGCTTAGCACCAGCTTGTTCCCTGCTGGGGAGCAAGGCGTTGGGGCTTCATGCTGCCCCCAGTCTGTACTATGGGGTTGGGGGAGCACTGGGAGTGAATGGGTGCATGGGGCCTACACCAGTATCTCAGGGCCAGTGCTGGCAGGGCCCAGAGCAGAGTGGCAGGAGTACTGGTTCCCAGCTGGCAGGGGCTCTATGGAACTGGGCCAGCTCCCTCCTCTCTCTGCTGGTACAGCCCAGCCTGGCTCCACAGACCCCTGAAAGCCTGCATACCACTCTGGGCCCCACCAGTGCTGGCCCTGAGACATTGGTCCCAAGATGGTGACCAGGGGTCAGGGCTACCCATGCAGCCCTCAACAGCTTGCCAAAAGTGGTTAAGCAGCCCTCCACCCAAAATAATTGCCTGCCCCTGCCCTACAGCCTCCCTCTGCTGTCTACATTGAACAGATGGGCACAATCCCTACATGACAGAATTAGTGAACACCATCTGGCAAAACACTTCAACCACCCAGGACACTCCATTACTGAGGATCGCTGTTTTCAGGCAGCAAACCTTCAGAAACAAATTTGAATGGGAAACTGAGAAACAAGAAATCATCACAGACTGGACTGTGTTAGTATTAGGCTTGTGTGAAGTGGCTAGTATTTGCTTTGGACTTAGATTCCACTGATTCGGGGGACAGTGATTCGATTCAGTGATTCAAGTCACTATCCCAAACTGATTCAGCCGAATCTGATTCAGAGGCTGCTGAATCAGCTGCATCTCCGAATCACACAGGCCCCATCCCCTGCCTGCTCTCAATGGTTGCCCCACGTGCCCCAGCACTTCAAAACAAAAAAATAGCCCCAACTCACTGGCTACTGCCCAGCAGGAGGGCACTTACCACAAAACCCCCAGAACGCTGCCCACTTTCCTAACCCCTCCCCCCCCACCCCAGGCTGCCACACCTGCTCCAGCTCCTGGCCCTTTAAAAAAAATAAATTAAAAGCCCACAATCCGTGGCTTCTGCCCAGTGGGGGGAAATTCCCTCTGTCCCCCACTGCATGGGGCACTCTGCTATGAGCCCCCAGAAGCCCCAAGGCTACTGCAGCAGCCAGTGAGTCTGGGTTTGTTTTTTTTCAAAGGGTCGAGCTGGGGCAGGTGAGGCAGACATTGGGGATCTGGGAATGCGGGCAGGAGTCAGGGGATCATGGCAGAGGTTCCCATACAGCGTGGGGCAGTGGGGAGAAGTGGGGATTGCCCCCCCTGCCTGGCAGCACCAGGTGAGATGGGTTTTTATAAAAAACAACCGGGAACTGGGGTGGGTGGGGCAGCCCTGGGTTCGGTTGGGACAGTGGGCAAAGGCTGGGGGCACTCAGGGGACCTGGGGGAGCAGGCAGGGGATGAAGCCTGGCAGGGATCCTCCTATGGCCCCTCCCTCCTCTTCCAGCCCCCCTCCCCTGCCCCCGACTTACCAGCTCCCTGCTGCAGCCAGCAGGGATCGCCCAAATCTCCAAAGCTCTCTGAATCTTTTCCTAATCGATTTGGAGAGCTTCAAATCAATTTGGACACTTTAAATGGTCCCCTGATTCAATTCAGATTTGGAGATTCGGCCTCTGAATCAGGCTGAATCTCCTCCAAACCAAATCAGCACCTGAAGTTCCGCACAGCTCTATTAAGTATCATTTAAATAGGAACTATGGATTCTTATCCTATTACCTAGATTAGCTTTTGTGACTCCTTTGTTCCTAGGGGTTGCTTGTTTGTTTGCCTTTCCAGCACTGGCCCCATCCCCCACCCACCCCCTCTCTTTCCCCATCCTTGTTTTTTGTGTTCAAATTAATTTCTCCTTCTTATACACTGCATTATTCATATCCTTTACATTATCCAATGAAGTGAGATCCAGTCCATGAAAACATGTGCTCCACACACACACACACACACACACACACATACATTCTCCCTCCACACACATTTTAGTTAGTCTATATGGTGTAAATCTACTCTGCCTTCTTACTCTCAAATAAAGTTTGATTTAGTTACTTTCTCAGAAATCTTCTTGAAGTCAACCTATTTCACTCTCTCTAGTTTTCTAAATATGAACAATAAATTCTCTAGTGCAGACCATTACTTCGAGATACTGTCTCTAATGCAGTTAGACTTATTTGTAGTGTTTAAAGCACATTACCCTTCACATTTTACCTGAAGATATTAGGATCCAGATCCAATTTTAGCTCTAAGCTTGTATGTGATACTTACTGATGTAAAAGTAGCCAAGTATGTAATCCTTAGAACCATTTACACAAGTTTTAGATCCTACTCCCAGTTGGGCAACTGGACTTTTCCTTCTGAGTTTGCTCTGCTGTAATCCTAACCATCAAGCCCAGGGCTAGGAAGGCCTATGAGGACTGTATATCTTTAAGATTTGGGTGGAGTTTGAGAGAGAGAGCTGAAGCAGAGTCTCCTGGCTATCTGGGTGCTGCTGGCTTGAATTAAGAAACATCTTCATTAAAGTCACTCCTGACTTAGTGAACTTAACCCACAACATGACAGGCCTAAGAGCAACTTTTATCTTCCCTGTTGAAAGTTACCTACTGGGTAACCAAGAGAAAAATATATGTGGCGTCAGAAGGGTACCTGTGACTAAGTAAGATTTTTATTGCTCTGGAAGGAAGCATGTCCCGGGGTCTGACCTCTGACCTTAATACAAAATGGATAATCAACTTTGGAGTAAGGGAACAGGGATTTGTTCCTTTGTCTTAGGCCTTAAATTTTCAGAAGTGGTGAGCATACCCAATTTTGTTCTGAGTCAATAGGTGCACCAAGTGTTCAACAACTGGCAAAATTAGTCTCTTTTTTCAGGCCAAATGCCTATTGATGCCCCTTCCTTAGTATTGACTGAAATCGACAGACTTGAGCAATGACTTCAAAATCTCGTTCAAGAGAGGTAGCTCATTATGTTAATCTGAAGTTAGGCAGAAGGCAGGGTAGATTTAATCTTATAAACTACCTAAATAAGAGAGATATACAGCATAAGCATTTGTGAACTCAAACTCATTTTATCAGATGAATAAAAGGACAGCACAGAGCTGTATCCAAAGTGGAGCAAGTGATTTACATATAAAAGGTAGAAAGGAAGGAAGGAGAGGAACGGGGTGGGTGAAAGACAGTGCTGGGAAAGGCATACAAGCAAAGAGCCCATAGGAACAAAGGAATTGTAAATGGGATAAGAATTCATAGTCCCTGTTTAAACCACAATTACCACAATCCATTTTGTGGATGATTTCTTGTTCTGCAATTTCCTGTTCAAGCCATTTGAAAAATATTTGCTGCCTGAAAACAGCAATAGATGTCAGTGCTGGAATATCCTGGGAGGTTAAAGTGTTCTGCCACAGGACTTTGTGCCTGTCTGCAGCTGATGTCAGATCAGTGTTCATTCGTTGTTACCCATAGAGATGGCTCTGTCTGCCTGATGTAGACAGCAGATGGACATTGTAATTAGGTGATGGCATATTTGACATTGATAGATTTGCAGGTGAATGCATGTCCAGTGTTATACTCCTTGTTATTGATGTGTTTTGTATCTGCTCCCCCATTCTATATCATCCAAAACCACTCGTCTGGTTAAACAGTGGTCCCAAGGCACTGATCCAAATACCATACTTCAGACTTTTCAAATTGGTACTGCAGGCTTCTCCTGTGATAATGAAAACAACTTTAACTACTAAATAAACTGGGTTTGCACTGTAACACAGAGGCAAAAAAAAAAAATTCTGCATCCTATTTCCATGAGCTATCCAATAGCAACATACTGAGTTTATCAGTTTGAAAGACATCTCATTAAGCAGATGAAAATTCAGTGAGCGATTAATTTTAGAATACCCTAAAAGTAATGAAAATATAATATTTCTGATGTCCCAGTTTGCAGGTTAGTCTTGAGGTATCTTACTAATGAGCAGGACAAAGTGGGTTTTTTAAATTTATTTTTATTCTTTATTGATAGGGCCAGCATTTTCCCCTGTATTGTGTGGCCAGCAGAAAAAGGATTTACAATCCCCAAGTTGTATAATACATACATATATTTTTTTTACTTGTTTACATTTCAAAAACGATTGTTCTTTGAATGTTTCTCATTTAAAATAATGAGGCACTCTCTATCCAACTGCGACCAATAGAAATTTACTGCAGAGGACAGAGCAGAGCAGCCACTAAATTGCTTGATGGTTTATAGATACTGCACTTTCCCCTTCTATTTGTGAGATTTTTTTTAGATAGTCTAATGCATCTCTACTTGAAACAAAACTCAGAATGAATCCATTTGAGTTCCTGCTCCATGAAAACATATTGTCACTATAAAATAACTGTCAATCTCTGCTCTTTAATATTGGCCTTGTTTAGGCAAGATAACGTTTTTCACTTTCCTTCCAAAGTGGAGGAAAAATGTGTTTTGGGTTGCTTTATTTATTTGGGCAGCATAAATACCAAAATCAACATGTACCACCAACAAAAAACCCCACAGAAGTTAATGCCTGCAAGCCATAGGTCTCCTGCTATGACTGAAATCCTGAACAGGAAGGAAAATTGAACTAAGCAGTAGATGGAGGGACTCCAGTCTAGGCTCTTGATACCATGTGTGTCCTGAATATTGTTGTTTTCAGGAACTGAATGAACCCTAGGGAACTGAAACAGACTGCAATACCATGCAGAAGGCACAGAGGAATATAGTAATGATTTAAGAATACTAGAATGCTGGCAGTCATGCATAGTAAAACTCCACTTCAGGGGTCTGGTCCTGAATGTAATGGTCTCTGTGAAAGAACTGAAAGATCAGACTCAGTCCCCTTACACCTCCTGATTTGCAAGCTTTTTATATAGTATTGCATAGTCCTGGGTTAATGTTTGAATGATTGGCTAGACCATTATCTTAATATTGTTAAAAACTGATTTTCACAGAAAAGGTATCTGAGGTATCTATAAATTAATTCCGTGTTTGAATTAACTATATTGAGGATTGAAGTAGTGCCCTACTCCACAGAGAAATTTTAAGGAAGCCCCTATCCCTTGATTCCCAATGTATAGTTTACCAAAGTGTTGGCCAACTTGTAGCATGTATGCCACAACTGGCAGAGGAAGGAGGTGCATTTGGCACATGTGCACCAGGCATTGAGTTAAAAGGGACAAGAGCTAGGGTAGCACTCAGACAGCAAAGAAGATTGGAACAGCAGTTGGAGAGGGGAAGAGAGTCAGATTTGGAGTGGGTTTGGGGGTTTGGAAGCCTCAGCAATGGGAGTTGCAGAGCTTTGTGCCATTGAATTCAGGTTTGCCACATTTCAGTGGTGACAAGTATTACATTTAGGTCGACCTAACCTGGCAGTGATGAACACCTGAGTACACCTCTTCTAGGTTAGATTTAGGCAGCTTAAAGTAAGCTACTTAACACTAAACCAGATGTGGCAAATACTGGTATATACCTAGTGGTAACTGATTATCATTGTCACTATTCCACAAGGGATTTGCCTTTTGGCACAGTTAGCAAAAAAGGCTGGCCATCATTAGTCTATCAGATTCAATCACTCTCCTGAGCTCAAGCAGAGGAATGCATCCTGGTGCTGGTGCTGTAATATCACTATGTCCCCTATACAATTATCAGAGGGAAGTTGGCTCAAGCATTTCCTGGTTAGAGGACCCTAAAGATAGTTCACACTTAGCATAGGCTACATCAGTCCTACCTTGTGCTATTCCTACAATAGCCACATGAAAATTCTCTAGCAATCCCCCCACCACTCCAGACAGCAATAGTACCCCCAAAGGAATGCCCTGACTTTTCCCTTTAACTGGGCAGAGGAAACATGAATGAGCCCAAGGAACCTATGAGTGGATGCTGATGGTGTCAATGGTTTCTCCAAGGTACTCCAGGAGGAAAAAATGGAAGGATGCAAGGGAGTATAATTTGCACATATTTGTGTGTCTTTGGCGCTATGTGGCAGGTAACCTATGATATATTCACCTTTATCAAGAGACAGAATAAATATTATGCAGTGCTTATATTTCACATAAGTCCTCAGAATGTGTTAGCCCTCCTCCTCTGCAAAATAATGAATTTTAGGGCCTTGCTACATGTTACACTGAGCAACTTAAACATTAATCGGTGTAAGTGCTAGCTCAAGTTTGGACTAGAAACATGTTCAGACCAGCAGGGTCCTGAAGGACTGAAAGGTAAAAATCCCATTCTGGTTTCCTCTACGCCACCAGAGCTCTCCTGGTTCCCTCCCCCTGCCCCTCCCCCCCATCTCTTGGTCTCCCCTTCCATTCTTCAGGGTTCATCCCTGCTCTGGGAATCCCTCTGCCCCCTAACAGTTACTTGTGGCTGCCTGCACTGTCTGTCCTAGGGGAACAGGCAAGGAAGGGTTAATGTGCCTGCATGCCCGCCCCCCCCTCCCCCCCAATGCTGGACTGCTCCTCTTCCCCAGACTGAGCCCAGCCCTGAGAGCAACAGCAGTAGGGGCTGCAGATAGGCAAGGAAGTTAACCCTTCCTTGCATGTTCCTATAGGACAGACAGTGCAGGCAGTCACAAGCAAGCAGGGTTGCAGAGGGGAGAGGCAGTGAGTGTGATCTGGGGTTTTGGGGGGAGGGGGGGGGACTGAGTCCCAGGCCACTAGGGCATAGGGGAAGGCATGTGGGGTGTTTACACTATGATATAGCCTAGAGTGGCCACACCTTAGTGTAAATGAGCTGGGTAACATGGTTCAGAGATAATCCTGCCCTGCAGTGGCATAACTTTGAGCCTCCTAACAAGTGCTTAAAACTAGTTTCAGGTGTTAATATGAGGACAATCCAGGTGTTAAGAGCTCCAGGAGCAGCCCACAATTACTGTTACAAGGCCCTTACTCAGTACAGATTGTATTATTTTTCCACAGTAAAAAGGTTTTGTGGGCTGCATTTTGTTAACAATAAGACAACTACACAGGATTTTGTCATAATAGAAAGGGTTCTGTTATAGCATGTAAAAGAAAGGAAACAGATACAATGTAATACCACTTCCACTGAGGCAACTGAAAGCTATTGATTTTGAAAGTGTATTGAAATGTAAAAAAGCCTATGCTGCTAATATGGAACAGTTTATATTAGCTATCAACACATCAAAGTTTTTTGTTTTTTGTTTATTATTGGGTTTTTAATTTCAAAGTGCAACTCAAGGACTGGATATAGAATTACAGGAGAGCATGACTCATACTTTCTTTCCATTACAGAAAACACAGATTTAGCTAGAGGGTTGTCTCCATGTTATAATGAGCCCTTTGGTTATAAGCTGTCTTTTCTTGTTGATTTAAAAGAATCAATTATTCCAGAGAGTAGAGTTGGTGTTTGCAAGTATGGGGCTATATAGATCACCCAAATAGATTCTTCATATCCTCATCACTGTCGTTTTTATTGACTTGCTAATAGCTATGTTCTGTGAAAAGAACCCTGGCAAAAGGAACTGAGGCATCTTCATGTTGCCAGTCAATTATATTTTTGTGTCCGTTGTGTAGCACCACCATAATAATACATTTATGGAAGTGTTTATGGCTGTATTAATAAGCATTCAGATCCGACTGCTCTTACAGGCTGGATAGCTACTTACATATTCATTGCATTCTTATCAGTGTGTTGTTACAGCTCTGTCCTTTATTGGGAGTTCAGAGTCCTCACTATTTTGCTGGAGATGCTCAAAGCTTTAACATATAGCCCTGTTAATTTAAACATTACAGGTATACTTTCAAGCATATTCATTACCCTGTTGATATTGTGGGATAAGTGGAGATCACAAAGCAATATAAAAAATATAACATTTGTTTTGGAGGAAAGAGTTCTGTGAGATATTGGTGGGGAAAAGCAATTGAAAATGAAAGAAACTAAGAAAAGGTCAAGCTATTCTTTACTCACATTTTCTATGCTTGTGTTCATTGACTGGAAAACCATTAGTACATTTAACTTCTGGTCCTCTATAAACTCTAAATAAATAATTGCTATTTAAATAAATGTTTAAATTAATCAGTATATAATTATATATAATCTTTAAAAACTCTAATATTTGCAGAAGACATCCTTAAACTGATAGGAAAACCAGAGTATATTGTAGCTGTCTTGGAAATTAATTGGATTTCTATTTATTTCATTTTGCGCATAGCTTTAATTCAACACAAATATGCATTTTTAAAATTCATAAATATAGCAGTCTTGCACCATTTTTTTAATAAACCGGTGTCATTTCATAAAACAAAGAAATAACAAGAAATATGGGAAAATTGATCTAATTGGAGGATATTTCTGAAAGTGTAAACTTTATGTGACTACTCATGTAGGTTTTGAATCAAGGCCTAATGTAATCATTAGAACCATAGTGCTTAATTCTACAGGGTTTTCAAGCATCTGTTTGAATATGCTAGGTACTTTTAACTAACTCAACATCAGTAAGGTATGAAAATACTCATACTCCTGAGGAATTCAGCTGCAATTTACTACCAATAGGCAAGTCCCCTTTATCTTAATCGTTTAGTGCAGATAAGAGTATTGAATAATGAAAGTTTTCCAGAACCACTGTAGTCTAAATTGTTGTAAATGTTTAGCCCTATGGTACTCAACTCTTTCAGAGTCAAGGCACCCTCCACAGCTTTTCTGATTGTGGTGGCATCCCTGATTGAAAACCACTGCTGTGCTTAACTTACCTTAGTGGTTCTCAGCTGGGTGTTGCTGTCTCCAAATAAAACTGCCCCATGCACCTGCTGTACAGCCAGCCAGGCATGAGGTAAAAACAAAAACAAAACAGAACAAAAAAACACGTGGTGGGGGGAGGGGGAATGGGACGGGACACAGAGCAATGCACGCTCAGCCAGCACATGCTGCTGAAAAGCAGAGCTTGCCCACCCAGAGTCATGCTCCACTGCCAGCCAGGTTCCATGTGGCAGAATTGCCATGACTGCAGCCCCAGGACCCCAGGTAAGGCTGCTGGGGCCAACACAGTGCTGTCCCCAGCTTTCCCTACCCAACCTGGGGCAACTTGCCATGTGCCAAAGCATGCATGGCACAGGCATTCCCTGGGGACAAGAAGTGGCAGCTCAAGTTGTACCACTGCTACTTGTCCCCAAGGAACCAAACGTCCACGCATGTCTAGATGCACCCTAAATGTCAGAGGGCTGTCTTGAATTAATTCCCAACCCCTTTAACTGCTACAGCAGGGAAAGCAGGGGCAGAGGGAGGGTCAGGTGGATGGGTGGGGTAGTCAGATGGCCACCTTGCCCTTTCCCCCCCCTCACTTCTTCCCCCTGCAGCCTTCCTGCCCCCCTGCCATTTGCCACCTCCCACTCCCAGCTCCCTATAGTGTTACCAAATTTGCCCATTACTTTGGGGTGTGCTCATTTATTAGGGATAGTTTCTAGGGTCTTGGTGATTCTGTCAATGTGCTGCTTGTGTTGCTATACAGAGCTGTATTTCTCCCTTCTGCAAGCCCTCACCCCCAGTGGAGCTATCTTGCAGGACTCAATCTCAATGGGACTGGGTTCCTCCAGTCACCAAATCAGTCATACACACAAACACACACAAATTAACGTGACACGCCTGACCTGGCCGGGCTGATCAGCATGGACAGGCTGACACCCTCATATGCCAAGAATCAGTTCATAAGAGCAACAATAAAATGCAGTCAGACACAAGCACACAGGTAAACAGAATCCCTCTGTATCTGGCTGGGTGTCCAGCTGACACCCTCATGGGCCAGCATTCAGTTCATAAGGGCACGTCTGAGTCAAACTGGGTCAATCAGCCTGTACAAGCTGATCCTCTTATGTATTTCAAACTCAGCACGTCCCAATCTTTGGCCTCTTGATGAGCAGACACCACAATAATTTGGGCTTCACAGGGATCTTTAGCATAGGTAAAAGAAGTGTTGCTGCAGAGCACGGGAGGAAAGAGAAGCAGAGAAGGAAAAATATACCCAATTACTACCAGTTTGACAATAAAAGTTATTTATTGCTAAGCATATGAAATATATAATAGTACTAGTAGTAATAGACATGCAAAAGAAAAACAAACACCAACAATGACAATACTACCCTGGTTTCACTAAATATTTGGGGAAACTTAGCTCAAGCTTAACTAATACAGTTCAGGTTCAGAAGTTTATGCCTGGAGACAAGAGAGAGAGAAAGCAAGCGCTGGGATCTCACCTAGTCCACGGTACTCAGGCTGCAAAGCTGACATGCACAGTCCATAGCACAATCCTTGAAGAGAGAGATGATCTACTCTTCCAGCGTCCCAAGAACAACAGGGGATGGTGTCAGCACAGGAGTTTTCTTCTTCTTTCCTTTTCTCCTTCTTTCCTCCTGCTGCTTCTTTTTGCAGCACACACACTTACAGATTTTTATACCCTCAGTTCAGCTGCTTCAAAGCACCCTCAGTAGTGTAAATCATTGTCTTTTCTATTGACAAGGGGTTATCTGGTTTGGACCATCTCAGGAAACTGATTGATAATCAGGAAACACTTAAGATTAGGGAGTAACCAAATACTTGGGAGCCAGCTTGAGATTCCTATGGATGGCAGATATACTGATGGGATATCTCATGGTTTCTTCAGGAACAATAGATAGTTTGCAGCATCAGGATTTTGGATTTTTACTTGTTGTGCACAAGCCTCAGCTTAGCATGTCTTTTCCAGATCTTACTATAGTCTTTTAACAGACTTAAGACAATTATTGGGGTGCTCATAACCTTTTGTGGAGAGGACTCCCACCAGTCGTCTCGGGAAAGATATGACCACCTGGGATTAGGGCTCCAGCAGGCTGGATGCTGTGCTGAACCCTTAACCATTGTTCAAATGTTGCCCATACCCCCTCTGACTCGGTCTCTTGCCTCAGCATTCCCTAACCCGGCAACAGAGTTTTAGTCAATCAAGTTTAAATAGGCCTCCCATAGTAGGACTGGGGAATGTACGGCCCAAGATGCCTATTAAACTTAGAGCTGTGTGTGTGTGTCTGGGGGGGGGGGGGAAGTCCTTAGCAAATCCAAATTAGAACTGGTCTGATAAATGCTGAGCTGGGTGTGTGTGAACATGGGTTGATTAACATTGGAAGCACAGATTCCCCACCATGCAGTGCTCCCCTGCTTCTCTGGTCCCAGAATTCACTGCAGTCTCTGCTTCAGGCTTTCTGTTCTCCATCTGTCATGTAAATGAATGGTCATCTGGTTCCATCTCGGATGTAAATGAGACCTAGGGCAGTTGTTCACTCTTGTCATCCTTACTGGAGAGTTTTAGGTGCGTCTCTCACTGCATCTTAATCAGTTTCGTTTAGGTAGAGGCGGGGGGCGGGGGAGTCCTTTATGAGTCAGACAGACTGCATCCTGTGCCAGGGTTGCCCAAGAACACAAAGCTGAGACTTAACAATAGCCTCTGCCTCTTCCTCCCATTCTCTCCAGTCTCTGCTTCTTTCTCCCCAGTCTATGCCTCTTTCTCTCCCCAATTCCCCAATCTCAGACTCTCACAGACACTGTTGGGGCTCTGTTCCCTCCCCAGAGAACAGCAGGTAGAAGTGCAGTCCTGCACAATTATGATGGTTATATGGCCTGTTTTCTTGTGCTGACAATAACATTAACACAGTGAGCCAGAATACAGTTAAAGTAGTAGCTCATTGGCTAAAACCTGTCTGCAAAGTAGTTTTATTATGTTGTTCAATCAGTACCTAATTTTCTAGTGAAGACAAGCAGTAAATGGCCTGTGTGAAGGAGAGTGCTTTAAGGGCTGAAATTTTGCAGTTAGAATTAGAGTCATAGTGGAGCCAATCCACAGCTGATAGACTACAATTAGCCATGGCCAGGGTTGTCAACCCAAGAAATTATTTTTTACTTACAATCTGAACACTTCTTACTGACAGAGAGACTTTTTTAAAACTCTTTTTTTTTCCCCATAAAGGTTTCTTAGGTTGGTGTCCCTGTGCAACTGCAGCAGTGGTTTTACACCCTACTACCCCAAGCCAGGGGTCCTGTACTCATCCAATACTTTGATACCCCTGATTGCTACCTGCACCATGCTGCCCTTCAAGCCTAACTCCTGCCAAGGGTTCCCCCTGTCCTTGGACATTATCCCCACCTACTGTCTCTCCCCTTCCCAGCCTGCAGCTCCACTCTGGCAGCACTGCCTCCATGCCTGGACCTTTGATGCAAAAGCTGTAAGAGGCAGGAGATGGATGCAAGGACCCAGCAGCAGCACATTTCTAGAAAGGGGAGAGACGGGCCAGCAGGATTCAATGAGTACAAAGCCCTGACAGGAGCTCTGCATGCTGGGTGCTATGCTTCTACTCAGACAGCAGGTAGCACTGCTGTGCTTCACCTGTCATTCAACACTGCAGCACCTTTCCCCCCATCTTGGAAAGGGCTTAAAATGTAGTGCCTCTGTTTTTTATGGAAGAAAAAATGTTTTATAGATTTTTTTATGGACATGTTTTTTTAGGGTTCATTTTTATTTATGGAGTGGTCCATAAATTTATGGACAACTGGCAATCCTGGCTATGACAGCTGTTGAGTTATTCTACCACTAGGAGGGGATAATCCCAAAGGAATTGACATTGCTGGGCAATCTGGATTGTACTCCAGATGACAAGCAGGATAAATAAATAGCTGGCAAAGAAATATTCACCTTTATTCCTAATACCTGCCTTAGTCTCTCCTAATTGGAATACCATCTCCTAACTCATCAACCTTATCCCATCTGGCTACAGGGGTATAAACAGCACTTGAGAAATCATGAATCCCAAAACCTAGGCTTAATTGAATCTTCTTTACATGGCTAGTGGGATTATTTGAACGTTGACATCTACAAAACAGGAGGCCAGAATTTTCCAACATAGACAACTTGATTGAAAGCAATGTTTAAAGGGATGGAACTGTTTTTAAAGCTAGTACGTGATATATTCCTTTGCCCTCAAGTTTAGGAATCTGGAGGAAATGAACCCTAAAGTGCATTGACACATGCAAGCACATGCGCTTGCAGCAGCTCAAATAGAAGTGGTGCAAATTTGAGCCAGGGTTTGTTGCTCCAGTGTATGTGCTCGGACATGCACTTTGTTGTGGAGCAAATTGTGCCACTTGGGGCACTGTAACCCTGCCTGGCTCCTCCCGGATCTTCAGCCAGGGGGAGCTAGAGCCTGGGGTCAGAACCTGTGCTGTCCCCAGCAGTATAAAAAGCTGCCCTGTCCTGCACCCAGCAGTATAAAAAGTCACCCTGGCAAGTAACTCAGGACTACTAGCTCTCAGGAACTTCTGGGGCCCAGCCAACTGGTACCTCGCGACACTACCCCTTGTGCCAACTGGACTGCTAAAGCAGCCCTGAGAGTTCCCTGCACTCTCTACCCACTGCAGCAGTCTGGCAGTGGGGGCTGATGCCTGGCTGTGACCTGATGTGCACCTGCCAGACTCGGATGGGGACTGCACAGCCAGTAGAGGCATCTGCCACTCTGGGCCAGCTGCCAGTGGACTGCAGTTGCAAGGTTGGCCTTTGTGCAGCACTACTGCCACATGCCCCTGCCCAGTCATCTGGGTAGCTATCACCCGGAAGATGTTCCGGGTGTGGTGGCCTGCTTTGAACTGTCAAAGAATGTCCTCCTGGCCCCATTTGGCCAGGAGGTCAGTCACAGCCAGCTGGGTTCAAGGTGCCAGCTCTGAGCAAGTAGGGTCCTGCCACTGGCCTCCCTAGAAGAAATTCTGGTGTTCCCTATTGGAAAACTGAAAAATCCCTGATAAAAAAAATCCCAAAGTCACTCTGTAAAATACCCCTAAATCCATGTTCCTTCACAAGTAAAACAAAAGACCGCTATAAAGACAAAGAGCAAGACAGAGACACTGATCAGTTTGACAATGTTTTATTGATATATCTTGCAATGTTAAAGCAAGTCTCTTATCATAATAATGAAGTGAACTCTAAATAGGTGTTTCATGAATTCATGAATACATGTTTTGCTGCACTCCTACAAGGTGATGCCCCCCCTCCCAACAGGGGATTCAGCCCTCTCACAAGGGGTACAGCCCCCCAATGAGGGGGTTCAACCCCCAAACAAGGGGTATGTGGGTTGGCCCCCAAAGGGGCTACCACCCCCCTTGCAAGACACACACACCCCACCCCAGCTCCTCAATTGCTGCCCCACCTGGCCCCATCCCCCACCAGTTGCTGCAGCCCCCCCAATGGCTGCCCCACCCAGCCCCACCCCTGCTCCCCCATACCCCCCCAATGGCTACCCCACCCATCCTTCCCCCGCAACTTGCACCCCCAGGCCTCCATGGCTATCCCATACAACCCCAGGCACCATCACTTAAAAAAAAATGGGGAAAAAAAGCCTCTGCTTACCTCAGAAGCAGGGGTGGGGGCGCTCCGGGGCCTCCTGGAAGAGTCCCCCAGGTAGCACAGGGCAGCGGAGGGGCAGGAGGGTTCAGGCTGGGGCTGTCACCCTGCCCTGCACTGTGCGGACAGGGCCCCAGTCAGCCAGACGGCAGCTCCAACTGCCGGGAAGTGCTGGGGGTGTTTATTTTGTTTAAGTATGGGATGGGGGGACAGGGATAGGGGTCTTGGGGGGATGGGACTGGCCAGGGAAGGGGTTGGGGGCTTTGGAGGGGCTGGCGGGGGGAGGGGTCAGGGGCCCTGGGGGGGCTGGCAGGGAGAGGGTCCCCCCATGGTCCCCTCCCCCCCTCCTCCAGCCCTCCCAACCTCTTACTCACCAGTACCGGAGCTCTGGTGCTGAAACACGTGGCCTCACCCGCCACGTGTTTCAGCACCAGGGCGAGGAGGACCCATCCTCCAATTGCCTGCGCTGCTTTTTTAAACATTGATTTTTTTTGTAGCCCTGGATATCCAGGGGTCTAATTTTCTCCCTGTGCTGCAAACTTGCAGCACGGGGAACATTTTTTTGTTCCCACATGTGCCTGTTGCCCACTTCAAAGGGGTTTGAGGTGGGGCAAGAGACATATGTGCACTCATGTGGATGCACCCTAAGACTCTATAGCTAGCAGGGCAAATGGCTTTAAGTTAAGGTTTGACATGCCATACTAATATAAGAACTCTGCATGTTGTATTATAGTGGTCTAATAAATTATTCTCTGTTATGAAAAGGCTGCCTATATTGCCTCAGTTCCTTCTCATCATCTTTATTGTTTCATACCATATACCCCTCTACAGTGAATGTAATTCCATTATTAAGAATACACAGCTCTCTGGAAGGGTAAGAGACAAGTAAAGGTGTTTCACCCAGAGGTTCATACTTAAAATACAAGAAACCATGGGTCACACCTTAATGAAGAAGCTCTGCCTAGATTTAAAAAGATACTCAAAAGGGATGTCTTAACTGCTCGATTATGACTCTAAGTGTAGCCAAACCCCCAGTTTTTCTTTTTTTTTTTAATTTTGAAATGCATTCCCTCCCTTCCCCAACTATTTCTGACTTTTTCTCTCCCTCTCTATTCCCTATAGATCAGTATGAGTAAGTTAAGACATAGGATAAGTTTTAGCATTTTTGTAGCAAGTTTTTTTTTTTCTTCTCACTCCTTTGATCCACTGTTTTATATTGTATAATGATTATGTTTATATTGATTTTTACTGTGTGATTACTGTTTTACTGATTTTTACTGTTTTTTTTTTTTATTGATACTATATGATTTAGGCCTACATGTGTAAGTTAGCATAAGTAATGTCAAGTTATGTCAAGTTTCCATTTTGTATGTCAAGCCTCCATCTTGTGTCCTCTGCCCAGGTGTAACCTATGACTCGTGCCTAACCAGTCTCATGTAAATTCGTTCCTGAATGAATGGGGATGAATGAGGGTGCTTGAGATACAATGGTAGCATTGTACTGAAGAATGAACTCAATGACTGGACCATCAGCTCAATGACCAGACTATTGCCTTCCATTGACTCACCCAGGAACCATGAACCTAGCATTTGAAAGACAAAGACCCTATAGAAATCAGCCAACCCACTATTGCAACACAGACACCTGGAACTGCATGTCTTTGCCTGAAGTGCACATGCTCAGGTCACCAGGGCTGACCCTTGCCTGGGCATGCCCCTGCCACTAGGGTCATAGGAAGTCTGCTTCTGTAAAAAGGGGTAGTGAAGACAGACCCAGTGGGACACACTCTCCATCTAGACCAGCACTATGCCACATCACGTATCTACCCAGAGGCCCTATCGGCAACCCCCCTCTGCACAACCCCTTTCTGGAGAAGACCACGACTGGCCATCAAGGATCAACACACAGCCCAGGATAGGTAGCTATCACCCACCTTCCTTCCCCAAGCAAATAACCTGGACTCTGTCCCTACACACCTTGACTTTAGTCCCTCCACCAAGACTTTTTCTCTCCTGCTACCATTGTGTGGGGGTGTATGTGAGTGCTAGTGTGGGTGTATGTGTAGGAAGCAATAACTTTGTGGGGCTGTGTAGTGTGTTGTCTGTTTAATAAACCTGTTATTTTGAAACCCCGAGTTGGATTTTTGTCTTATTGACCTACCAACCCTCCTCCTTGATTTCCCAGCTATCTCCCAGCTTTCTGCTTCTCAGTTTCCAGCCCCTCCCTACCCCCCGATCTTCCAGCTTTCTGCCTCTCTCTTTCCTGGCTGTCTACTTGCCACCACTTATCTGCTCCCAATCTCCCATCTTTCTGTCTCTCAGTTTTCAGCCCCCCCCCCGGATCTCCCAACGTACTGTCCTGGCTGTCCCTTTCCTGGCTGTCTCCTCCTGGCCACCAGGCTTTTTCCCTTGCTTTCACCCTGGCACCAGTGACCTTGAGTAACCCCAGGGCCACTTGACTTTAAGTAACCCCAGCTTCCCCTCCAGTATGTCGGTTCTAATCCCAGCCTGGCAACTTTCACTCCTGGCAATGTCCCTCTCTTATTTTTCCCTCTCTCATCTTAACCCACATTCATCTCTCTCCTTCCCCTCCTTCTGGAAATCTTTGACGCTTGATTCCCCCTCCTATAGTCACCAAGCACCCTAGGTACCCCAAGTACCCCAAACACACCACCCAAGTCAGGAACTCACCTGTGTGTATGTGTAGATGTGTTTGTAAACTAGGAATTATATCAATCATTGTGTGCGTTGTATATGAATTAGTAATCCATGTATGTGTATTGGGTGTGAGGGTATTGACAATAGGTTTTTGTGTAATTTTTGGTGTGTATAGTGTGTATGTTCTTGAACTGGTGATAGGTGTGCATGTACTCAGACTGGTAATCTTGGATGTGCATGTGCCTGAGTTGGTAGTGTGTGTGTGTGTATGGGCCTAATTGATTTTTTTGTGTGTGTATATGTGCAATTGTGTCACACCCTCCCGCCTAACAGTGCAATTTTGAGATCCTGAGAGTTAGCCTGGCCCCACAAGACAACACAAGTAGGCATACAATACTGAGATATACCACACTTGCTCCACAATCACTACCACTAACTGGAAATACAGCACGATCATAGAAACATAGGAAAGTAGGGTTGTAAGGGTCCTCACAAGGTCATAAAGTCCAGCCCTCTGCTCAAGTCAGGATCATCCTTGACTAGACCATCCCAGCAAAGTGTCTGTCTAACCTGCTTAGGAAAATTGCCAAGGATGGAGATTCCACAGTTGTTGCTTGATGACCATCTTCACATCAGAAAGTCCCTCCTAAACTCCAATCTAAATTTATCCCACTGAAGCTTGAGTTTACTGTTCCTAATCCTGTCCCCTATGACCCTGAAGAAAAGTTAATTTCTATCCTCTCTGTAATCATCCTTCAAGTATTCTGAAGACTGTTATCAAAGCTACCATCATTCTTCTCTTTTCCAGACTAAATACTCCTACCTTTTTCAGCCTCTCTGTGATGCTGTGCATTCACCAATAAATACTGCAGTGAAGGGATTCACTTTGGGAGGGACTCTATACAAAGGGTACATCTACATGTGCCATTGAGGCAATGAGATAAACTCTGGTGCAGTTTGCACCAGAGTTTTTATCTTAGTGCCTTAATGACTCATGTAGACAGTCAAACTGGTGCTGTCTAGGGAGCATATACAGATGCTGTGTCTGGAACTACAGCCATTTAAGCCAAGGTGTCCTAGCCCCAGCCTGGCAGGGGACCCGGAGGGTCAGCCCCAGGCTTTGGGAGGCATCATCAGGTAGCAAGGGGCTGGCAGGGGCATGAGCGTGCCCCAGCATGAGGACCTCTGTGTCTAGGCAGCAGGCAGGAGTCTGACTCCCTGCTGCCCTGGCTTACCAAATGCATGGGTCAGCATTTACATGTGCATTTGCATGCGCATTTAGGCGCAGTTGTTTTCACCAGGGTAAGATAGTACTATCCCCTGATAGTGATATCTGATAATGGCAAAACTTAGCTTGCTGAGGTTTATCCCTTGATATCTGATAGTGGCAAAAATTAATTTGCTGAGGTCTAATAGCATGGCACGTGTAGACTGTGACACTTTACACCAAAGCAAATTAGCCTACTGAGCTGTAAGGTGCACTTGTAGATGCACCTAAAGTGAGCTAGGCATGTCTCAGTACAGCTTTACCTGGCCCCAAACTGGAGCAGTATAGATATACCAACAGACTGTATAAATGCTTTTCTCACAGCCGACGTATGAATCTAAGACATTTATATAAGCATGTTGTTTCAATACCCGTAATTTATAAATCAACTTGGTCTTTTTCTTAAACATATAATATTATTAAAATTGGCAGTATTGAACTTCACAGCCCTCAGGTTTAATTAAAAACATGTCACAATGGTTCAGGAACCAAAAGGCAAATATAAAGAACCTAATGGTTTTTAAGCCAATCACATTTGTAGGAGCCAGGCACTTTATTTTTTACTGTCTGGTTCTGGCAAAACTAGGTTCATTTTGACAAACATACAAAAGCTTAGTTTTTTATCCAAAATCTCCTTTACTGTATTAAATTAATCCTTGAGGTAAGTTCTTGGATTTTACTGAAGTTATGTACAGATTCAATTTCATCCACTAAGTATTAAAATTGGCCTGAAGTGCAAGTCTGTGGAAAAATATATTCTTTCATGAGTTTTAATTTCATTTTTCTTTTTTGGCTAGAAATACCATAAAAAAAAATCTCTCCCAAAATGACAGTACAAAAGCCAGCCAGAACCTGCGAGTGTGGAGATGGATGTAGAAATGCAAAGTAATCACAGAAATAAAGTACTAACATGACATATATTGAACATAACACAAGATGTTGAAAATAAATGAACACTTAAAGTAGAGTAAGCAGGATGACTCCTCCTTATTCCTTTTCCCTACTTACCACGTGCTGCTTCAAAAATTCATCACCTGTCCTGTTTTAGCTATATTAAAAACAAAGAAAAAATCATAACACTTTGGAACATACAAAGTTCATGCTTCTTGCACAAAGAATAAAAAACCCAGCCCTTAATACAAATTGAATACGAATTGATAAATAAAATAAACCACAAGACATTACAGAGAGAAAAAAATGGGGAGCTGAATACCATTTTGCAGCCATTTGTAATTTTTATCTTCAATTTTAAAAGACTATGTATTAAGAAAAATGGCATTTTTACATGTAATTTGAAATGTTCATTCCTTTTTGTTTCTATCCCCCTCCCTCCCCTCACCCTTTTCCAAGGTTTAGTGGGAATGCTTTCTAACTAAATCCAAATACAGTTTTATAGTTTTGAATTTTGAAATCTATAAAATCACCTGTTATGCTAATTGCAGAAGAAGAGGAACAACAACAACAACAACAACATAATAATAATAATAATAATCCTAGGGAGGGGAATAAACATTTCAATGAAACTGGAATTCTAAGACTGCCAAATGCCCTTGGGTGATGATTTTGTATAAGGAATCAATAAAATAATTAATGACTTAATTGCCTTTGTGTAATTGTTTTCTGACTTGAGCAAGCTTTTTATAAAGAAAATTGCATGCCAATCTTTTTCTAGGACTTAGAATTTAATTGCTAAATAATGCGTAGGATTTGATAGTCATAAAATGTGAAATAACTATTCAAAACCACAGCCATTTTGTATATATTATGCTCCTGCAATTATAGTCTACAAATAAAAACAGAAGTGAAAAGTTGGAGGGCAAGGAGGACTGATTTGACTGATATGAAGGAGGTATAACATCTGTTTGAAAGAAATTTAATCTAAAATTCAGCTGTTGCCTATTAAATGCTTCAACTCAAAAAGTTACTCCAGATAACTAGAGTGCTTGTGTACAGAATGTTTTGAGCCCAATCACAACCCATTCTGAAGAGAATATAGAGCTGGAATCTCAGCCTGTGAAAAAGTTAACATAATTATCATAAGTTCAACCACTTTACACACTAATTTAGATCATAGGAAGCTTTAGTGTGCTGAATTCCAAGTTAGAACTTGTTCTGAGCAGTCACACAGTAATGCTTACAATGATCTCAGCATGCTCTGGATAGGGCTGGAGCCAGCTGTGCCATGCCCCTTGACACCAGCCCTGGCATTGGGCACCACACCTTGCACATCTGCTCATGAAAGAATGCACTGCCCATGCCAGGAGCCCACACCTGCCTGCTAGAAGTCCAGCGCTGCCCAGATTAGAAACGCCTGCCTTTAGCATGTAGGAATGAAATGGTGTTTCTGCCCCTGGCAGTGAACAGAGGCAGGCATGGAGAACCAAGCCTAGGAGAGGGTACTGCCCCTGCTGCTGGATGCACAGCGTGAGCTAGGTCTCTGCTGCTGGCAGCCTTGAACTGGCTCTTTTGCAGTGCTGGGGCTGGGGTAGACAATCAGCTGCTCGTTGTTATTCCCAGACCTGGCACTCCACCAGAGTCTTTACCTCGTATTATCCCCATGGAACAGTCCAACAAAAGTTGAACATGTGTTAACACGATCTGGAGATATATCTCCCATGCAAAGTCATAACTTTGCTATAACATGATCACACTTAGCAATTTAGCATGTGTTTTACTGCTTGAATGCATGGGCACTCAGGTTTTAAGGGCTGTTAAAACATTTTAAGTATAACATGCATCATGCCCTCTATCTCCCTGCAGCCAGCAAGGTTACCACTGAAGTCAGCAGAACCAGGAGTCTGCCCTAAAATGTGTTACCCAAGAAAAGCAAAAAAATAAAAAGCAGTTGAATATTCTTATCGACCTCCAGTATGGTGGTTTCAAATCTACAATTTCAAAACTGGACATTAAGAAAGAACAATTTCTGTTTCTGTTTGGCTTCATAAACAATGTTGATAGTTGCGCTAGTATTAGTTTAAAACAAATCCTGTAAAAGGGCCAACTCAAAAATGTTACCTTTTTCTTAACTTGGTAACAAATCAATCTCGGTTTTCATTTTACATCTTGTTGCCTGTTAACGAGATGTAAATTATAATCATGATTGTTACATACCCAAGCTAGCCTTAAATTAGTTAGCTAAAGGGATGTTAACATTAAGGCCACAACAGCATGGAGTTCAACATAAATCATGAGAGGTAGTTAGCCATTTTAATTTGAAGTCAGGGTGGGGCAGCACTGAAAGACTGGTTCAGAGAGGCATAAGCTTTTGTCAGATACTGACATGAGTAGAGCAATACTTATGAGAAGCTGAGTAAAAACTCAAATGCTTAGCTTACACTGAGCAACTAAGGCTACTCTAAATATCTGAGCTACCTATTTTAATGCTAGTTTCGGTATGTCTACATGAGCTGCAGTCACATACCCTTAAAATGAACACTCAATGAATTTCTAAGAGGTACTGTTTTAATGGAATGTGGAATCATCTTTCAAGGAAGTTAGTTGGAACAACATTGCTCGAGACATTTTAAACAAGACTAGGCATAGCAATGGAGAATATACTGTAGCATACAGTTCTCTAGTGACAAGCTCAAACAGACACGTAAGGAACACTTTCTCTTCCTGCCATTATATCTCTGCCATTCATTGAGTCCAAGCAAATCCCTTAACTCCTGGGCTGGTTTGAGAAGCAGCATGTATATGACAGTTGACTTAAAACCTAGGGGAGGGACAGTTATTTTTTTTTTCTTTTAATAAAGGAAAGATATTTAATCCCTTTCCTGAAAGTACCACATGGGTGTATTCTTCATATCACACAGCTTTGACAGCCAGAAACAATGCAATGTAGCAGAGCAAAGACGAAAGAGAAAAAAAGGGGCCAGTTCCACTTTATTTCTCCTGTGAACTTCTATTCAGAGTATGTATTAAAAGTATCTATTATATCCCTGGGTATTACAATCGCTCAGACCCCCTGAAAAATACCTATTCTGAGGTTGAACAATTGAAGATTAAGATTAGTTCACATGCTAACACATCACAAAAAGATGCTGCAATAATCAGTGACCTGTGTTTGTATAATCACTATGAAAAGTATAGTCTGTAGGCGCACAAGTAACAGATAAAAAATACTGCCTTTGAATTGACCACACAGGAAGGAAAGTATGTGGTCTCAACAGCGGGCAAAATTTCCAATACTGAAGATGTTTCATTTACGTTCCAGCACGAGAGAATTTTTGCTGCATTGAGCGCGAAGTCTCTAAATTCTGCACACTGGCAGTGATTTTCACTGCGTGTCATTTTGGATTGTTATAAGAATGTGATCTCGGCCATGATAAATCCAAGTATGTCAATCTTATTTTATTAAACTAGCAGCAGCAATATCTTCCAGCATGGTATCAGTCCATCTCTATTTAGGATTATGTATTTTTTGCCATGGACTCAGAGCAATCAGTAAGGCATTAGGGCCATGTATATGTGACACCTTCAGAACCTCACTATTTCCATATCTGTGAAAGATAAGTTTAAAAAGGACTGAATTTATTCATGAGTCATAGGTGCAAACAACAAAAATCGCCTTATACAATCTTATGTTTAATAAAGATGTAGAGAATGCAAGAGCACACTAAAATGTCTATTGTGGTTATCCTACATCAGGTTATATTGAAAACAGTCTCTCTCCTTTTTCACAGAAGATAATCTGGAAGGCATTTTTGAAAAGTAGTTTTTAATGTTTGTCTTCCAGATGAAAAGTACGAGTGTGTGTTTGTGTGTGCGCACATTTGACCACACAGTCTTTTTTCTTATCTAATTAATTCACAGTCCTGGAAACACTTACACTAGGGTTCACGTTTATGCACAATGAACCCAATGGGTCTTCTTGCATGTATGTACAGGATTATGGCTCTAAATTGCAACAGTCTGAGAGACAGGGACTGTCTTCACTGTATGTTGAAATTACATATGTAACAATGGGATCCTCAAGATCTTTGCACATCCTTCTTACTCATATTATTGTTAATTATAAGGTTTAATTTAGCAAGTGATCATTATATCTAAAATATAGCTACATTTGGTGCCTATGCATTTTGTAATGGTGAGTGTGGCAATATATGGCTTTTCTGTAAGGTTTAAGAAATGACTACTTTTAATAAATAGATAGATATGGTAGAATACGATGTAAGGGGTTTTTTCTGTTTGTTTGTTTTTGTTTTTACTATTTGATTTTCACTGTTAATAATTTGCACCTAGCTATTGCTCATGCCACTAGAATCCACAAAAAGACTCCTGTTTATTGCTTTCATTTTGGCAAACAGAAGGCTCAAGGATTTTTATCATCTTTGCAGCAACAAAAATTTAATCATGTTTCTAGCACTTTCAAGGAACATCTTCTTCACTTCCCCCAATTTTACAGCCTTTTATATCAAAGAGATGGTCTTGCTAATGCTAGTGCCATTCCTCATCTGAGAAGCAAGCAGTAACTAAGCATCTCTCTCTGCCACAGGTATGGAGGTGTCATCAATAAAAGGGAAGTTAGGTCCCTTAAAGAAAGGAACTCAATAGTTCACATCCAAATAAAATAAATAATCCTATAAAATTTAAGAGAGGAAGATTATTTGCTGCTGTAGTAGGGTTCCATATGTTCCTGGAGATTTTATGAAAGCTGAGAAGTTTGCAATCATTGTCTGCTATGGGAAAGGGGTTGAACTTTTTCACTGATGTGCTCTGAGCTGTTGAAAAGAATTATACTGGTTTACATAATAACCCACCTACCCTTTTTGCATGAGTAAAGCTTATTGGTTCAGAAAATTCAGCATGTCCAGAGTATGCTCTGAGACTGTGGAACAAACTCCCGTTCGAACTAAGAACCATCATAAATCTCACTATCTTCTGAATCAAGTGCAAGGTGTCCAACTTTTTTTTTTTTGGTCATGCAATTCTTTAATTAAAAAATGAAAATAAAAATGCCAAAACAAAACACTACACTTCATATATCCTTCTCTTCCTTGGGAAGATGAGAAAAAGAACAAAGAAGACATGGCAGATGAGAGTCACTTAATATGCTATTGGAACACATTCAGATATTATATTGCCGAGGACAGCATAAGAAACTATGCAGAATAGAATAACCTGGCCCTCCTCTTCACAGAGACTAATGGTCTGTCTATGACAAGAGATGTAATCAAGTGTACTGCATACATTTCTAAGCCTTCTATGGATAGGATGACACACATCTAATAAGTAGATATAAACCTAAATAACATGGCCCCTGAATTTCCTTCCAACATATACTCTATATTCTCTCATACGCTGACTTCAGTACATGAGGGCTGTATTCACACTTGTATCACTCAAGTGCCAGGATCCTCCCAGTTTCAGCTGCATGGTGCACCTTGCTTAAGGTTTATACCGTGTTGTTCTCAAAAGACCAAGGAGTTACGCTCACAGAATGATAACGCTTATTTATTCAGAGAGCAGTTCTGCTGTTCCCTCCTGTGATCCCTGGACAAATGTAACAACTTACACATAACACTGTTACAATGCCTATGCCTCATTCTTCTGCACAAATACAAATTGGGGAATGACTAGCTAGGCTGTGACACTGGAAGAAAAAACAAAAAAAAGGACCTGGGGATTATAGTGAACCATAAACTGAATACAAGGCAACAGTGAGCTTTTGCTGCAGGGGGAGGAGGGAAGAGCTAATATCATGCTAGGACATATTACAAATGTGTCATGTGCAAGTCATGAGAAAACGTTTCTTGCACTGTATTCAGCAGTGGTGAGCCACAAGTGGAGTACCATGTCCAGTTTTGGACACAGCATTTCACAAAATGGAAAGAGTCCAATGGTGAGTGACAAAAATGATTAGAGGTATTGAGAACAGGAGGACAAGAAAAGTTTGGAAGTGGAAAAGTTTGACAGTAGTAGTTTTAGTTTCGAGAAGTGAAGATTTGATAGCAGTCTTCAAAATATGAAGGGTGGTTATAAAAAGGATATTTGATGGAGGGTTCTCTCTGGCTGCAGGGAACAGGGCAAGTAAGGGTCTTATATTGCAACAAAGGAAATATAGTTTTGATATTTAACAGAACATTAATGAGGAGTGTGGTTAAGCATTGTAACCTAGAGAGAGGTTGTAGAATCTCCATTCTTAATATGCGTAATGATAAATTAAAACAAACACTTCACTACAATAGTCTGGAAAGGAATCATCCTGTCTTGAGAAGAGGATTGAACTAAATGAACTCCTCCAGCCTTTTCCTGCTTTATTTTTCTAAGATTTTATCCCAAATTCTATTAAGAGACTTAATTCTAGCTCCCATATCCTAACCAAATATTTTTCCCTGGTCATTTCCCCTTTCATCCAAACAAAGTGAAATCAATACATCATTCCGGTTTACACAAGGCCTGAATTTGTATCTAGCCTCACACTGTTGAAACTGCATCCCAGAGTTCAATCTTATTATACTATTTTAGGACAATCCTAATTCCTTGTCAAGGATAGGTAACAGGTCAGCTGTCATTATGCAATCTGAAAATCTGTAATCTGGCTCCTTCTAATAGAAGCTGTTAGCTCTCTCTTGATGCATTAAAGCAGAAACACTCCCTAATTTCCCACCATCATCACCCACTGGTCAATATAGTTGTGCCCATTAGCTTTGCATCTATTCTACAGATAAATGAGGGCTTGAACTAAATGCTACACAAACTGGCCTGGCAGGTTTTAGAGGTTTAATTGAACTTTGTGTTCATTTACAATTACTTAGTTTTGTGTACTTTCTCATATCATTAACAAACTTATTAAAACAGAGATACAAATAAACTTTTTGCCAATTACATAAGAGAATAATTGGACTTTATTAATCCAAGAACTCAGACAATCAATTTGAGCATTGGTACTCAGGTCTCAGCAACCTCATTATTCTTCATACTAATTAATCACAACTACTAATGGGCTGCTTTCAAATGGGGATCTTTATTCATTTAGCCTGAATGGAAGGTTCCTTGAAGAGCCATTGCTACTTACTTCAGGAAAACAGAGGACTTTAAAAAAAAAAATTATTTGTGTGTGTGTGTGTGTTTTCAAATAAGTAGTTGACCCCTGAAGTAACAGTCATTTTCTTGTTTCTAAGTTAAAAATTGAAAAGCTTTCCTTAAGGGACTTCTGTTGGATGTACTATATTGGCCAGGGTGGATGGAGATACAGTCTGGGAGAAAGAACTCATAGTTTTTATATTTGATCCTGCTATTTACTTGCTATTTGAGCTGGGGGGACCTTTTCAGATTTGGTTATTTTGTCATAGGCAACTGTGTTAAATTACTATTATATTGCTAATTTCATACAGCAATAGATCTGTGCTAGACATCTCACAAGGGAAGAAGAAAGAATCCTCATCCTGAGGAGCTTAGAAACTAATATCAGACATCAAATATCAGGATTGTAAGAAAATTGCAGAGACAGAGTAGCTGAAGAAAACAAATAGGTACATTGTTACTCAGTAAGGGCCACAGGACAACAAAATTGGATCAAAAAATAATGGTGTAAAGTTACAGGGACTAATTTACTGTATGTTCCATATGAGAAGAGCACCTTGATGAAGGACTTTGGGACTTGCTCTTGCATGTTTCTTAGCCACTTGACCTCTCACTGAAGCCAGTGTCTTGCAGCATGAATCTTTTGCAAAGGAGGAAGGCTAAGTGGAGCATGTGTAGAAGAAACAGGGACCCTAAATTGTAGTGGTGGGTTTTTAAAAACACTGCTTCAATTTAGGGCCCTTTAAACCACTGTGTCATGCACACACACAAATTTACCTGCCTCTCTGGTGGCAGGGAGGGGAGGGCAAGCTTCTGGCAGGTGGAGCATCTCTGGGCTGCAGGGGGGCGGAGGGGGAGGGTTGGGGCTTCCCTCTGTGGCAGCGGTGCCCCCCACTGCCAGGCAGCCCTTGCCCACAGGCACCTGCAGACCAAATCAAGGGGACATTTCTTGGTAATGTGTGATAGTTGTATGAGAATTAGCCAAAGAGGGTGCTATTCAAGCTATTTTCATTAACAGAACACAATTATTTGAGGAAACTTGGTTTAAAAATAAAAAAAATTAAAAAAACCAAAAAACAAAGGGAAGATATACAGGATGGAGTTTTGGAGGAACATGAAGGTGAAGACAAGTCTGTTGAAAAAGATACAGTGAGAAAGGACAGTCCAGCAAAAGCAGAAAAAGAAAATGGTGAAATTGTTATGCTCTGATCTGCAAGAAAGATAAGCTGGTCTAATAAAGGGAATATGAATGTTACAGAGGGCGGGTGGTGGGAAGGCAGTTATAGTAATGAAGACAGGAGATTACACGGATCAAAAGAAAGCTTTGAACGTGTGAAAGGAAAGAAAAAGCTAGATCTTAGAGATGTTGTGAAGAAGTGCCAGAATTTGAACAAAGTCTGATTCATAGGATAGGAAAGAGAGGGGAAAATTAACTGAACAACTGAGATAATAGGCCTGAATGACATGAGGCAATAACTTTGTATTCAATAGCAACAGTTCATGGAGAATGCTTCAGTGGAGAAAACAGGAGCTCAGTTCTCGTCACAATGAATTTAGGCGGACAATAGCACTCATCTAGACTTTGGACTTTCCTACTCATCCATGGTGTACTAATGATACTGCTAGGAGTGACCATAAGCAGATCAGAGGGTAGAAGATTAAAGGATAATGGAGTTTGAGGAGCCCTTGATAGTGTAGAGAGCTCACTGAGCACCTGGAGCAGGGGTGTGCCCCACCCTGTTGATGAGGGGTGGGGAAGGGGGGTATGGGGCCACAGATGCAGGTGAAAGGATGGGGAAAGCTTATCTTCCCAAGCTACTGCTGTCACTGATGCTGCTTCTGCTGTAGCAGTGTCAGCTCCACCCTGGCCAGGGTCCCTGGTACCCCACTCCCTCTCCATGCATATACATCAGGTCCAGGGCTGTGCCTTCTCTGGCCATTCCTTTTGCTCCACTCACTTCCCACCCAGCCAGACACTCTACTTGGTGAGGTACTAGCTTGCCCAACTCGGGGCTGCCACTGCTGTGATAAAGACTCCCAATAGGAGGGATCCCATCGTCCCCAACCATATAGTCAGCATCAGAGACATTATAATCTTCAGACGGAGCATTCAAATGCTTGAAGAAATATAGCAAGAGGATTTATGCATCTTTAAGAAATATAGAATTATACTTGGGACACCAACTAGAGGTGATCAGTCAAGAAGGAGTGTGTCTTTCATTTGTAGGGACTTTGTTTTCCGCAGAGAAGATAATAGCAATTTCTTTTCCACTCAGAAATGTATATCTATTTGAAATGTTAAAGTTGTGGATGGGATAGAAGTACAGAAAGAGTGGTATTTCTATGTCCTGCTTTCATCTTTGGAAGTTGTATTATTGACCTTCAACAAAAAATAAGCCATCCCATGAATATCCCTTTCTGGAAATTAAATACTAATATCAAGGTATCAGAAGGAGAGAAACCCATATGGTATTTAAAGTACCTTACAAATCATTTACTTAGAGCCTTGGTTATTGCTATGCATTGCATAGAATCTTGATGCTTCCATAATATATTCAGTCGTTTGTTTTTTATACATCTTTGTAAGCTTTTTATATTATTTCTCCCTAATACAAAAAAAAAAATACTAAGAAGCGGTTACCTTTCCATAACCCCTTCATTGCAAAGATTCACAAAGCGATCAACAAAGCAACTCTCATGCAATCTACATACTGTCTCTAGTGGGTTATGGAATAGAGAAAATCCCACACAATTTACTGATTCGTTTTGATGCACTGGCTAGGGGAGTAGTTAGGTGACTGCACGATTTCACAATGATTATACTCTTAATTCATACAACACAATTTTATTTTAAAATTCTTTGCTACGCATATAACACTGCTTAGCTTCAAGAAATACCACAAACATTAAGAACACAATAATTACATATATCAGAAACAATGCTCCGAATGCACTTCCTTCCCAAACAATGCTATAAGAATTAGTATTACAAAAGCAACTACAATTACAACTAAAAGTTAAATTTGAATCAATACAATTATTTTTCATAATATACTTTCCTAGAATTCCGAGAAGCCAAACACCTAAATATGGTTTCATTCCTCAGTAGTACAATTTAATGGGATGGCCTCAGTAGTACGGTTCAATGGGCTCGCCTCAGCAATACGATTCAATGGGCTGGGCTCAGCAGTGATAGGACTAAGTCCCCTTCCTTCAGTCTCTTTCGGGTGCTCCGCGGCTTCAGCGTGAACTAAGAGATTCATGTTCACGGAGAGGGTGGTTCAGGTGATCAGTCTGATCCGGTCTACACTTGCGATTCTTCCTTCGTTGTTCTGCAAGTGAAGTTTACCTCCAATATTGGGAGAGTAGTTCACAGTTTTTATTGAGTGATTTGCCGTCATGGGCTCCTCCTACCCAAACCTGTCACTACCCCCAAATTTGGGCTCGGATCTTAATTAACAGATTCTTTTTGCTTGGTAATTAGTTTCTTTCTTGACCATTTTAATTACTTTGGGGAACTTCCATACCACTGCAAGTGACCTTTTCTTTCCAATTTTTTTTTTAAAGGCTGTAGGGTTTGATCTCTCGGAATTTGTGATATTTGCTTAAGGGTTATTTTTAGGTTCTCTTTGTTAAAGAGCTCTAAAGATAAAATTCAAGAGTTAAGACTTTCAGCAAAAAGTCAGTATCTTCCGCACGTAGACCAAAACAATGGCCTAGATAAGAAGATAAATCTTGTCTTCTTCCTGAAACTGGCTAATGGGCAACTATTACAAACATTCAAACTATTTCATTCAATATGACACATACAAGGATTACTCAAGTCACATATTAAGGGTCTGAGCTGCTTATCACCACACAGCGACAAGCCAAATTAGTTTAGGACAGGAAGCAAAGAATAACTAGCACCTGAAAAGGAAGCTTAGGGAGGCACAATGCAATTAGCAAAGTTGGGTCATGGCCAGTCAAATGTACCTTATTCATGCCTAATTGCTATTGGATATTTAATGATGATTGGCTTGTGCAAAAAAAGCAATATTTAAATGCAGGAATCATTAACATGCTTAAAGGAATTGCCAATATTTATAAAAGTAGACACAATCCTGTGCTATCTAAACCAACCAAGGAACATGCAAGCCACAAACAACATATTGACCACATCCCATGAGCAGAAATGTGCACTTTGGGGTGCCTCAAATCCTTTTGAGGTGTTGCAAAACACACACGGTGCTTGTGCATCCATTCACAGCACCGCATATTGGCAGTACGGTGGCAAAATTAGATATTGGGAAATCCCATCATCTAAAAAACCATGGTAGAAAAAACCAGGATGGTGCATGTGGCTGCAGCATGCACCATTAGAAATAAGAGCCTGGCCAGCCAGAGCCATGCTCCAGCTGCTGGCCAGGCTCCATGCACCCAGATTACTGCTGCTGCTGCCGCCCTGGCAGACCCCCAGAACACCAGGTAAGGCTGCTGGGGCCAGCCCACGTGCTAGCACTTGGCTCCTCAATGCACTTGGGGCAGTTTGCTGGACACAAAAGCAAGTGTGCAGTGGTGTGCCTGGAGACAACAAGCAGTGACACAAATGTGTGCTGTTGTTATCTGTCTCCAAGGAAACATGCTGTTCGCACTCATGGGGATGTGCCCATTTTGTCAAATTCATGTTACAGTTCAAAAGTTAAATAAAACTTTAGAATTCTTTCTCCTTTCATTCTCCATCAAAATGCCCCTTTCCCAATGGGAAATGTGCACGTTCCACCACAGCAACACTACAATCTCCGTTATATTTGTCTGTACAATGTTTAACAACTTAGGACATCAATCCCTGGATGATTCCTCTAGGTACTACTACATTATCATCATTATATAGTGTTGCCTTGAGACTGTACGCTCAATAGTAACTGGATGTGGAGAATGTGGCACACAAACAAATTTCACTCTATTTCAAATCAATTGACACAGTTTTACTATGCATTTAGAATGATATTCCAATTTATTACATATTCCCATGTACCATAGATATCAGAGCTTGAGTTATTTAATTTTTTGTCTTCTTCCTTGTAAAATGTGCTAAGCAAATTAATTTGAATTTTCAAGCTCAGATGACAGCCAAAAACTGTAAGCCGATCTATGTTCATTTCAGTTAAATAGCTCTGTTATAGAACTGAAGTCCTTTCCAAACCTTACAGACTGAACCATAATTTTCCCCTCCCTAGGAAAAGCATGAGAAACACAATCATATCCCACTTGTATCCCATAGCATTGCTAAATTCAATGATAACTCAAATGACATCTCTCTAGAGAGAAAAAGAGAAAATGACTTACAATGACAAACAGCAGAAAAACATTTTAGTCTAAATCTTTTCAAACTCAAAAATAATGCTTTGTACTCCAAAAGGTAGAACTTGCCTGTGGGAAAGTCACTACAGCAATTTCTAGGTAAAAATCAATGTTAACAACAACAAAAAAGTGTGTGTGGGGGGGGGGAATAATCATGGACTGTGAGAATGATAATGAACTTTGGCACCCAATTAGACAGGGAATATCTAAGTGCTTCAAAGCTTCATTTATGTATAGACCAGATCAAAGTTGTCTGTCAAGTATCTTTGAAGAAAAACATTTTCAATTCTATTTTTCTTTCTGTTCTGCAGTCTGTTTTTTCTCCCTTCTTCTTTCAGAGTTCTGACAATTTCTGATGACAACCTTTCAATCAGCAAATCAGTGGGTGGAACCTACAGTGTGATGGCTGGAGGAAATACTTAACTTTTTACATGGAAGTTCAAATTCCTTTTTCATGTATGCTTTACTGATAACTGATTATCAAGAGCACTTGTTATTTATGGTCTCATTTTTAGATGGAATCAGGCCAATACATTGCACATAAATTAGAAAATACATTTTTTTTTCATTCCAAGACAGAAAGTTGACACATATTTCTGATCTCAACCCCCCCCCCCCCCCCGCAATGCAAACTTCATATAATAAAACTTGTGATTCATAGTTGTGTTTCTGTTCTCTAAGGCTAGATACAGATATTTAAAAAGCCTGAGACAGAATCAATTTAAGTTTTGAAGGTTTCTATAAACAGCCTAGTTTTGATTGGTAGCAACCATAAAACACATTCATCCTTTAGTGACGAGGGGGGCTTGCAAATCTTAGACTGGGTTGCACCATTTTTAACCAGCTTGCGTGCACCAGACTTCTGTTTTGTTGTAACAAAAACCCCCGTTTTTCTTTTTTTATTTTAAAATGCATTCCCTCCCCTTCCCCAACCATTTCTGACTTTTTCTCTCTCTCTCTCTATTCCCTATAGATATGTGTAAGTGAGCTCAAACTTAGGATAAGATTTAAACATTTTTATTTTGGTAGCAAGTTTTTGGTTTTGGATATCCATTATTGTATATGGTATAATTATTAGGTTTGTATTAATTTTTACTGTTGTATATTGTATTATTACCATTTTTGTATTGATTTTTTTGTTTATGTGGATATTGTATGGCTTAGGCCTGTGTTTGTAACTGAACCAAAGTCATGTCAAGTTTCCATTTTGTATGTCAAGCCTCCATCTTGTGCCCTCTGCCTGGGTATCCCATGTTGCAAGAATATGATTGATTGTACCCCTCCCATGTAAATTTGTTCCCAGATGAATGGGAATGATTGAAATACAATGGTAGCAGGCCTCTACTGAACGGCCTGTAATAACTGGGCCATCACCTCGCATTGATTCATCCAGAAACCACAGACCTCACCCAGGAACAGAGACAAGATCCCAGGATTTGAAAGACAAAAGACCCTGCAGAACCAGAACTCTCGCCATTACAGACACCCGAAACTGCACATCCCTGCATGGAGCAGACATGCTCAGTACGTCAGGGGCTGACCCTTGCCTGGGCATGCCTCCTGTCACTAGGGTCAAACACAGTCTGCCCCTATAAAAATAGGCAATGCAGACAGACCCAGTGGGAATGCCATTTCCATCTGGACCAGACCAGCTTCACATAACCTTTGCACCCCAGAGGCCCTGCCAGCAACCCCCTCTGGACAACACCGAGCTGAACGAGACCCCAACTGGCCATCGAGGATCAACTTCCAGCCTGGGATAGGTAGATATTACCTGCATACCTCCTCCTACAATTTGGATCCTCTTTCTCTCTCTCTCTCTCTCCTCCTGGACTTCAGTGGACTTCAGCTTCTGCACCAAGCCTCTTTAACCCCTGCTGCCATTATGTGTGCGTGTGTGTGGGTGCAAGGGAACCAATCTGACATTGTGTTAGCATCTCGCCTGTTCAATAAAACCACGGTCATTTGCAACCCTGACTTTGGTCATGTTTTACTGAATCCCAGTCCCTTCCCTATCTTAGATTCCAGCCTCATTCTCTCTCTCTCTCAGCTCCAGTCCCCACACTCTCTGCTAGTTTCCCTGTCTCCTCCAAATTCCATCTCCCCTTTTCTGCCACCTCTCAGCCTTCCCTGCTCCTGCTGCCTTTTCCTGCTTTCCTGCTGCCCTGCCACCTGCTGCTTTTCCTGTGATTTTCTGCTGTCTGTCTCTCTGTTTTCAGGCTTCCCCTGCACCTTCTGTAATCCTCCCCCCTGACCCCTCTTCAGCTTCCCAGCTCCTCTTAGCTGTCCTGCAGTTTTTTTTTCCAGCAGCTGGAGCTTTTCTCCAGCTTCCAGCACCTACTGCCTTTTCTGTGTGACTTTCTGCTGCCTTTCCCTGCTTTCCTGCTGCCCTGCCGCCTGCTGCTTTTCCTGTGATTTTCTGCTGTCCATCTCTGTTTTTAGGCTTCCCCCACACCTTCTGTAATCCTCCCCACCCCCGGTCCTGCAGCTTCCCAGCTCCTCTTAGCTGTCCTACAGGTTTTTTTTTTTCCAGCAGCTGGAGCCTTTCTTTAGCTTCTAGCACCTACTGCTGCTCCCTGCAACTTCTCTAGCTGCCCTGGAGCCATCCTCTGGCTCCCCACACCTAGAGCCCCTCTTTAACACCCACACTTTCCCTTAGTCCCATTTTTCCCTCACCCTACCTACCTACCTAAGCTCCCCCATAGCTCTGGCTCCAGTCCCAGCCTCTTTGCCAGCATCACTTCCCTGTTCTGCAGGCTTTGGGCCTTGTCTTTTAATCAATTAAGATCAATTAACCTAAAGTTACCCCCAAGCCTCAGTTCTTCAGCCGAGGCCCCTCTAGTCTACCAGTTCTAATCCTGGTCCTGGTAACTTTAACTCCCTACACTTCTACTTTCTTACATTAACTTTTTCCCAGATATCCCAAGTACACCAAGCACATACATACATACATATATATCACAATACCCAACTTAAGAACTCACTTGTGTGTATGTGTATGTGGGTGGTATGTGTGTAAATTAGTGAATACACACACACACACACACACACACAGATATATATATGTAGATATCAGTGTGTGTGTGGGGGGGGGGGGGTATATGAATTAGTAATCCATGTATGTGTATTGGATGTGCAGGTGTTCGTAACTAGTAACTGATTCTGTCTAAATTTGGTGTGTGTAGCATGTATGGGCTTAAACTGGTGATAGGTGTGCATGAACCTAGACTAATTATTTTGAACGCATGTGTATCTGAGCTGCTAGTGTGAGTGTGTATGCCTAGTAGGGGTGTATGCACCTAGTGAGTGTATGTGTGCTTAACTGATTTTATGTGTGCATGTGCAATTGTACACCACACCCTACTGTCTAACAGTGCAATATTGAGATCCTGAGCATTGGCCTGACCCCTCAGGGCAACACTGTTACAGCAGGAGGCAAAATACAGTCGGCAGATCAGATCTGGTCTGTCAGGCCAGGCCTGTCAGTCCATTCTACGTCACCCACAGGGCCCCTCCAAAAAACAATTATTGCGCCTGCCCCTCTGCAAGACTGAGGTCATATGCCATCAAACCAGGTGGGCTTTGTGCCTCCACCTCTGTAGCTGGAGCCCCATGTTGAGGTACCAAGTGCAATAGCATGTGATTAGGAAGCTGGTGAATGGAGAGGGATGTTAGGGTAGCTTGGCATATTTCATGCTTTAAAGCTTCACCTGTTTATAGAGTGAGGAATTACAGTATTGTTTAATGTTTTCTCTTATATTCAGCCTTATTTAATCATAACTTAAGTTCTGTGTAGCCTCACTGTTATCTGAACTTTTCATTTTGCTGGTTTCTCCAATTATCAGCTGGTCTTGCTTCTTACAAGCAGCTTATGGCCTTGAGTTTGCTCACATGATGTTTCTTTCCTTTTCTATCACTTTGAGAATTTTTTCTAACACAACATAATAATAGTTTTGTTACCAGCTCAAATTAATTGGACTTGGCACTAACTGGCTGAATTAGAGGGATGAAATGATTGGGTATGTTAATGAAAGGTGATAAGGGAGACCAATGGACAATGTCCAAAGTAAGACACCAGAAAAAGGCCATATTCAGAGGTGTGCTCATGATGGGTCTGTTGAATAAAAGAATATGCTGACAGGATAAAGTATGGACAATATGCTGACTTCAGAGACACCAATCTGAAAGCAAGGAGTCAAAGAAATGAAATTTTAAAAAAGCATAAAAGGGGGCAACAAGAAAGTTAAGTGCCATTGTCATCATCATAAATCCAGCCTTCAACACCTGTTTGGACCATCCCAGCCAACAATGTACCCTTTGCCTTCTGGAACTGAGTGGCCTTCTTTTCTGTTGAGCAAAGTACCACCTGGGATTGGGTGAGATTATTGTACTGAATGTTATTTCTCTCTCTGAATATAGAAACTGTTAAGATAATACTTGTTGTCCTAATAAAGCTAGACTTTGATTTTAGGACACTGAGTTGTCTGTGTTCGTATTTCACATTCCATTTAAGGGTTGATTTTGCTATAATGATCTGTAAGCACTATCAGAAAGACAGTGATGCTAACAGGGGATCTTCTGCCTGCAGTGTTGGGAGCCACATATGGTGGCACAGAGCCCATCCAGCCTAATGCCATGCATATTTGTTGGTGGGTGTGGAAAGTGTGTGTATGGAGGGGTGGGATTTGTTGGGAGGGGGTTTGTGGGCGGACGTGAGGGTGTATGTGGGTGGATGCAGCATTTGTGGGGGGGGTTGAGCCCCCCCCTACCCCTCCATGGTGCACAGTCCCTGCTGCTGGTGGCAGCAGCAGCAGCGGCAGCTGGTGTTCGGCTCTCAGGGTGCTTATGGCCTGTGAAAGCCAGAGCCCCCCGGTGGTGTGCAACTCTGGTTGAGTCCTGGGAGCTGCACATGGCAGCATGGAGCCAGCCTGGCCTACTGGCATGCATCTTTAGACTAAACCGGGCTGGTTCAGTGCCACCACATGGGGCTTGTGGCACTGCAGGCAGAAGCTATGCACCATTGGGCTGGTCTGGGTTGGGATGGACTGGCTCCGTGCCTCCATGTGGGGCTTTCAGAACTCCAGCAGGGAGCTACATGTATCGGTATGAAGGCAGCCCTGCCCAGTGGCTTGTCCTCCAGGCTGCAGTGCCAGGAGCCTCATGTGGTGGCACAGAGCCCACCTGGCCCTATGGTGCATGGACCAGGAGCCACAGGGTGTCACATGCCATTGGGCCAGGCAGGCTCCGTGAAGCCACATATGGCTCCATGCTAGAAGCTCCATATGGAAACACAGAGCTGGACCACCTAGCCCAATAGCACATGGCTGCTGCCTGCAATGCCAGGAGCCCCATATTAGGGCTGTACAAAGCTTCAGGTGGTGATTCGATTCAGAGGAGATTCAGTCTAATTCAGTGGCTGAATCTCTGAATTGAATCAGGGGACGAACTTAAAGGTTCAAATCAATTCAAAGCTCTCCAAATCTTTGGAAAAGATTTGCAGAGCTTTGATGATTCAGGCAGTCCCTGTTGGCTGCAGCAGGGAGCTGCAGCTGAATCGGAGCTGGTAAGTACTAGGGGCAGGGAAGGGGGCTGGGGGAGGGGACCATGGGGGCACCCCTGCCAGCCCCCTGACCCCACCCCACTCCCCCAGCCCCCACCCCTATGGCTGTTACCACTTGCCCCAGCTTGCTACTTTAAAAAAAAGCCCTAGTGCTCACCGGGTGCTGCTTGGCAGGGGGGAAATCCCTGTTGACCCCCACTGTCCCACACTGCATGGGGGGCTCTGCATGAGCCCCCTGACACCCCTGCTCCCCCCATGGGTGCCCCACATGGGCCAGGTCTGGGCCTTTAAGAAAAAAAAAATCCCCGGGACTCACCACTCCTGCACCAGCCTCAGGGCTTCAGGGGGCTCATGCTCTCACCCCCTGTCAGCAGGAACGGTGAATGCAGGGGTGGGGTTTGGGTTTTTTGTTTCTTTAAAGGGCCAAAGCTGGCCTGGTTGTGGCACCCTTGGGGAGGCTGGGGGAGCAAGGCGGGGGGGTCATGCAGAGCCCCCCATGCAGCATGGGCAGTGGGGGGTAGTGGGGATTGCCCGCTGCTGGCAGCACCCCCTGAGTTGGGGCTTTTTTTTTTTTTAAAGGAGAGCCAAGAGCTGGGTTGGGTGGGGCAGCCATTGCCAGGCTGGGAGATGGGCGGGGGATGAGTCTGCCCTGGCTGATTCAGAGATTCAGACACAGCTGAATCTCCAAATCAGATTTGGCTGAATCAAATCACTGTCCCCCGAACTGGCCAAATCTGAAGCAAATACTAGCCACTTTACACAGGCATACCCCATATGCTGGCACAGAGCCGGCCTACTCTGGCCCGAAGGTGCACGCCGGCAGACTGGGCTGGCTCCATGCCACCATATGCAACCCCCCAGGATTCAGCCAGAACTGTACGCCACTGGGGGCTCTGCCTGTTATGGACCATGAGCACCCCAAGGGCCCACCACCTGGTGCTGCTTCTACTGGTGCCTGGTGGGGGGCCTGTGGCCCTCAACATCTCCCTACACCACAGGAGGTATGGGGCAGGAGGGCCCCACACTCTCCCACATACCCACACACCCACCCACAAACCCCCACAATCCCTACACATTCCCCACAATCCACACATAAATCCCACCTCCACTTGCACACACTCCCGCATACCGCACATACCCCTACCCCCACAAACCCTACACCCACCCACACCCCCCACAAATCTCACATATATACCCCCACACACACAATATACAAGAGTAAGACTTTATTTTGAGTTATTATGCAATCACCTCTATATACACCATGCAAACACATGTAAATTAGGACAATTTTTTAAAATAAAATATGTTATAGTCAATGTTTGAGCTTTACTATATGACTTGGTTGTTTTTTTCTGGATCCAAGATGGGAACTCCGCCCCACCCAAAAGGAGTATTTCCAGGGGCAAGAGAAGGGACTTCCAGTGGCAAAAAGGTTAAAAGTGGAACTTCTGACCCCAAAATGGTGATCAGGGGGCAAGGTACTTGTCAAGGGGCAAAGCTATTCTTGTGGCCCTCAACAGTTCACTAAAAGTCATTAAGTGGCCCTCCAGCTAAAATAATTGCCTACCCCTGTGTTACAGTTATAGACCAGTTTCCAATTACTCTCATACCAGTAAAAGTGTAATGTTTATACTTAGCCAAATTGCGTAGTTTGAATATTATGAGTGTAAACTATTGTTTAGTCTTAACAACTATAACAAAATTGTGACCAATGAGAAATTCATTATTATGTCATAAACATTATGCATTACAGAATTAAATAAAGCATAAATAGACTCATACTCTAAGACAGCAGACCACCTTAATGCACTTCCTTTGAGAGAAAGGTGGGCAGGTCAAATTAGTTGCTCCCTCCTAATCTTTCTGGGGATTTTCTTTGGTAAATATTGGCACTTTTCCTGCCAAAATGGCTGGAATGAATGGATAAACAGCATTCAAGAACTCTACCTTTTGAAAACAGTCTCAATACTTGAAGTTACATAAAATTTATTTCATTATCAATACTTTTTGCTGAATGTCTACAGGAATTTAGAGGTTCGACCTTTGTGGTTTTGAGGCCAACAATATTTTTGTAGTTTAGCAAAGAGACAAACCATTTCAATATTTTCACAGACGTTGCTAAGAACAAAATTTGCATATCCTAATCTGAGTCTTCTGTGTAGTATCAGACCTCACTGGAAACTCAAAGGCCTCATATCTAGCTGTACATGGTTGCTCTTTGAATGTTGTCTTTGTTGCTCAAGTCTTGTAAGTTTCCATTCTTTAGTAATATTCGTGGGAGCACCTCTACCCTGATTTGGACTCTTTTGAATGTTATTCTAACTGCCTAGAATACCTACCTACTTTAACTTCATATGCTTTTATGGCAGATGCTTTGGCTTCATTCTTAACACAGATATATCTAAAATTATCCAGAAAAGAATTTGGAAATAAAGAAGTAACAAATCAAAGACTGTTATAAATTAACACCACTTAACACCTGACATTTTTCAAAGGCATTTACTTTGAATATTTATGACTTAGTCACAAAATTCTGTATTTTCAGTCCAAAAACATGTATAACTTGTTAAAAGCAGTAAGAAATTTACTAGCTTGTAATTTTGTGTTATTCTGAACAAACTATACAATGACTGAACCAAAAAAACCAAAACAAAACAAGAGGTAATACTGGCTCTTTAAAAAAACAAAACAAAACAAAACAAAAAAAACACCATTGTTGCACTTTTAGAAAGTAGCTTTCCTGCCAAAAGGGCCAGAGTTCTTTATGGGATTTATCACAAGTCAATATTATTTTAATCCTAAAGCTAACTACTATATATTTTTTACTAAATTCACTAAAACTAAACAATGAGGCACTAATCAAAGTAATAACTGGAATTAAATAGGTTAATGAATTAATAATAAAAGACAATGAAAAGGAGTGATTGATCACATTCTCAGATAAACCTAAGTAAGACCAACATCATGAAGTTACCATATATAATTACTTCTTATGAAACACCAACCCCAAAGCCTAGAAAACATTCCTTATTTAACCTGTTTCCTAACCCTTTGAAGCTACAGCTAGGCCTTTCAAGATTACTGTTTGATTGACTTATGCTACATTTACACTGCAAACTTTCCATGCTAGGCAGTGATGCCCTCAAGTGTACATGTGAGCTACCATCTGAAACAAAGTAGCATACTAATTTTTTCTGAGATTCTTTCATTGAGCTAATTAGTTCTACGTAAATTCATCTATACCTCTTTATATTTAAGATGGAACCCACATGGATCAGAGCAACATGCTTGGGTTCCTTTCAAAGCAAATTTGGCATCCAGGTATCTCCTTATACATTAAAAATTATCCTCCACCTAAAGGTTCTACTTGGTTACAGAGTGGTTTAGTGATTTCACTTTCCCTTCGAGTTGGATTAGTTCTGTGTAAACACCTGTTTAGAGTCCAGGATGGTGAAGGATGATTTAGTATTTACTTTAAAATGAATGTATATGAATTTGCTAGTACAAATTCATTCACACTTTAGAAATTACTGTAGAAAATTCAACAGGATACAATAAATAAATAAATAAATGGCCCTTCCATTTGAACCCGAAAGCTTGCTTAATAACTATTCTCCAACCATTTGGGTTGGTCTAATAAAAGATATCAAATTCACCCAAGGAACCTTGTCTGCCTGGTCCTTCCATCTACACTTTCCTATCATCCTACTAACTAATAGCTAGTGTGACCTTCAGAGTATCAGAATGAATCTAGATGTCTTCCCTTCCAACTCTGGGAACACAGCTGAAATAATAAGGCCTGCCTACTATTCCTACTCAGGCAAACCAGAAATGAGGCAGAGAAGATGTCTGAGGAGTGACACCAGGCATCTCAGAGCTGACTTCCATACCCTGCAGCACAATTCAAAAGCTCCCCTGAACAAAGTGCCAGAGGCAAACTCTGGGTGTCACATTCACGGTTGCCCTGAGACACTGACTCAGCTTAATTGCTGGTCTCTGGTGTGCACAGCAGGAACAAGTAGGTAGAACATATTTTGTTGGCGGCTGACCTAGGCTTGAGAAGGAATGCCTATAAAAATGCCTTCAGAATCAAGACTGCTGTTCAGAGGAACTAAGTGATGCCATCTCTAGTCAAAATTTCATGACAGTAGTCTTCCTTCAGAGACTCAGTTCTTAGACTTGTGTAGCCTATAAAGTTACTTTCACAACTTTGGCCAATCTCAAAACAATAGAAGTCTTAGACTTTCTGGGAGTATTAGTGGCTCAAACAGAACACCTTTTCTTCATCATGTATGGGTATATCTGCACATGCATTTACGCTGGCTTAAATTTACTGCACAGTAAATTACTTCACAGTAAGCCAGAATAGGCCGACATCTACATGTGCAGGTGTTAAAGCACATTAATGCTGTGTGTGGACTGACTTGGGACTAAAGTTAGTCCCAAGTCAGTCCACACACAGTGTTATTGTGCAATAAGGTGTCTACATGTATGTTATTGCACACTAACTAATCAGGCATAAATTTGATACCTGCATGATGCAGGTATCAACTTTACACTCAAGTCAGTGTAAGTCACCATATTTACTGTGCAGTACAGGTGTGTATGTGTAGACATGTGGCTGTACTGCTCAGTAATTTCAGTTGCTGCACAGTAAATGCACGTGTAGACATGCCCTATGTGTACTTAATAGTTGTGATTTCAGGACACTCCAGATCATGGAATCTACTTGAGGGTCATCTAAGGGATGACTTTTTTCTGGCAGTACTGATACCACATCTTTATTTTAAAACAGCAAGCTATTTGCTTCAAAAATAGGAAAAGCATAGGATTAGAAAAAAAATGATTTTGTAGATGCAGTTTTGACCCCATCTCTTATGAGGTAGCGATTTGGATGTAGATAATTTAAGATTCACTGATTTCCTATACATGTTCAACATGCTGAGTAGTTTAATCACTGTTATTTATTATAAGTATATACAGCTACTACATTTAGATCAACCTAGGGTTATGTTGATCTAAATGCCCATCTCTGCAAGCATTCAGGGGGTTTACATTGGGTTAAAAAAATAGCAATCCTAATCTAAGTTAATTCACCCCAAAAGGTGAACAAATTTAGATCAGGAATGGGTTTACCTGATCTACTGAACACTTGTATGCATTTGGAGTGCAGCTTTCTGGGGAAGTCCAACCACTCATCCCAGTCCTGAGTCTGTGCTATTCCCATCTCCTAAACCCTGACTGGGATATTTTTAGCTTCTCAATGGCCCTCACCCCAAACAGAACCCCACTTCCCACAGACCCACTAGTTTCCCCCCAGCCCACCTACCCTTGCCCCCGCCCAAGTTACATACTCTAGTTTCCACATGCAGCTCCTGAGACTGGCTAATGGCTACATGTACTGCTCCCAGTCTGCATTCATACACCTTAAAGTAAGCCATGTAAGCACAGACCAGGTATAGTAAATGCCTGTACACATCCTAAGTCATTCACTATTTTTACCAATCCATTGATATTTTCACCCTCTTACCAGTTCTTAAAATATTCTCAGTTCCTTTCACCAGCAAAGAATTGGGAAACCAAAGGTAACTTTACTTAACCTGACTGACAGAGCTCACCATTTGATGAAAAAACTTCATCAATTTCTATTCATGTAACATTTACCCAAGGAAAAAAAAAAAAAACAAACAAAAAACACTAAACAAGAATGTACAAAAAAAAAAAAAAAGGAGTATACAAAAGGCTTTACTTAAATAGTCTTATTTTTTCCTACATGAAATATTTTGGAATAAAATTCTAGCTTTTACTTTTTTCTTTAAATAATAAAGTGTCAAAAAAGTGTTTGTTGAACTAAACCTGGAACTACAAGTTTCAGTGAATAAGATATTTGCTAAAAAATCATAACTGAGTCCTATTCTGACCATCCCTATTGGTCTGAACATTATTGCCAAGGTATTTAAATTGAATCACTTTTGTCTACCTTTGACTTTAGAATTCCTCAACTCAAGTATTATTCTGAGTGTCCATATTAGATGTCCTCCCTACAACTGATTATTAACCCTGCATTTTTTCTGCAATGTTTGACCATCTTTCAGGCTTTATTGGAATATTGGTTGAAGTGTCACTTTATAAGGGGCAGGTTAAAAGATGTAAACACATTTAGAATAAAATTTTCTATTTGGGACATTAGTTAAATTCGCAGTCTACATTATTTCTTACTAACCTGGGAAGGTAAAGACCTCATAGAAGACTTACGCCATCAGCAAAATCTAGATCTTCTAGTGAGCCACTTGATGTTATGTTGTAGTCATTTACTTTTTCTCATAAGGAATTTAATAGCAATGCCAAATAGTATAGAGCACAAGAGAGTAAATTAGTTCATGCTGAGCTTGTTCTGCATGAAGACTGCTTCCAGTACCATCTAGGTAATTTAAGGCTGGCCCAGCTATAGCTCTACGCTACACTACACTATTCTGCATAGATTTTTGAAATCATGCACTTAAGCCTACGTTCATCTTAACTAGGCAAGGCAAGTTGCACTTCTATATAAGGTATTGATGATGTTAATTATTTTGTTGCCACACACACTTCAGCATGTCCCTGTTTGAATTGCTATGAAGACTATGATCAGCTCTTGAAATCTATATAGTTTATTATTTATAATTTACGTTAAATAAAATTCTCATTCTAGTGATTGATCATTGTTAGTGCACTCCAGGAAAAAGAAAAAAGAAAAAAAATGCACATGGAAGCATTCCTAATAGAACAGAAAGAATATTGCTAAAAAAAGGAAAGTACCGTTATAGCAGATATAAGTATAATCCATCTAGCTTAAGTATACACAGTGTAATAAAAAATGGGAGTCTACCCCAATAACAACATCCATTAGGGTTCATAAGTACCACCACAGCAACAGTATGTATATTAATAGTCATAGTAATCATCATCACTGACATCATACAAATCACCATGACTTTAAAAAGTAAAATATAACCCCTGTTTTTATGGAAACATTTCTTACTGTGTATAATTTTTATCAATACATATTTTGCCTTCACATATTAACTGTAGGGTAAAATACAGAAAGCAGCTGCAATGCTTTTTTTTTTTTTTTTTCAGTAAACCTTGGAAGGGCATACTTTAAGCTATGATTTAAAGAAAAAGAAAAGAAGGAAACAGTGACTTGAAGCAAAACACAGGGACCACAGGCAAATAATAAAAAAAGAAGAACAAGAAAGATCCATGCATGGTGTGTCTGAACTTTAATGGCTATAATATTGTCCCTTATGGCCTTTTAACATTCCAGAGGCAGTATGTGCTAAATATATTTGTCTATGCAGCTGCCTTGAAAGTAAGGACAGCCAGTCCTAGAATCCTGCTTTGTGCAATACGCAACTTTCTCAGAGAACTCAACCTGGGAGACAGACACATGAGGCAAAATAGACTGAAATGGCATAAGACATAGGCCCAATGGCAGATGCTCTATGAAGAAACTCTCTGAAAATGGATCTATAGACTATCATTATACAACCCCACAGAAGTTTTCATGCTTCCACTCTAAACCCTAGACAGGATTGCACACTCTTATTAAGGTTCTCGTATGGGGTATTCTTTTTTAAGATTATGAGATAACAGCCATTATTTATAACAAAAAGCAAATATATTAACACTCAAACCTGAATAGAAAAGTTTTAAAACATGAATTCTAAAGATTTTTTTTTAAATCCCAAAAACCCCAAAGCCACCCACTAAATTATTATTTTCAGAGTCTCAATATGTTCAAGCAAATTCCATTATTCCTTTTGGATTTTTTTTTTTCCCGTAGTTGAGGGTCAGCAATGTTACATAGTCCAATTGTGAAGTGCTTACTCAGGCCTCAATGGGCTTATGTACACAACACGATTTTTGCCCTTTCATGCACTGCACCTGCATGTCTGTTTGCATGAGCGGGATTTCCCAATGCTTTAAAAGTCTTTCTTGTGCATTAAACTAAAACTCCTTGGACGTAGTTTAGTTTGGCTTGCCAGGAATTAAGATGTCGCATCCATAGATTCATTACATGCAAACACAAAAGCACTTAAAAACCTGTGATGAGCCTTTCTGTCCACCAGATGGTGCTGCAACTTTTTTGTAGTTCACCCCTTCGAATTGCTTTTGCTTTCGAATTGCTTCTGCCTTTTTTTTTCTTCTTGTGTGGATTGCCAGCTCCCTGCTTGTATAGCTGCATGGCAGGGCATGGGCACAGGGTGAGTGGGGGGCAGTGCTGGACCATCCCACTCTCCTCTGGTGCTGGCCACTGACCTGGCTTAATTTGTTTGAAAACCTAGTGCGTGTAAACACAGATGCAATGCTCCAAAGTAAAAAAGTTTAAATTTTATAAACCTATTGAATGTAATGAGGATTAAAACCCATGGTATGTACAAGCGTACAATAAGATCAACTCTTTAAATGGATGAAACCAATGAATGTACCAGTTAGGTACATTCTTAAGTTCTTAACCAAGCTAAGAAATATGCTGCAAACACGTAACTCCTTTCCTCACAGCACAGATATTAGAATTTGCAAAGAATTCACAAAATAAAAAAAAAATGTCACTCACTTATGTCTCATTTAATATGAGTAATATTTTCATCATGAACATGTATTCAATTGACATAATTTAATACTGCTAAGTCCATCAGCAAGTCCAAAAGGTTGAAAAAAATGTAATGAGTTATAACAAGAGGATTTCTGTAAGTGAGCATTCCTGTTTTATGTTAATTTAAAATAGAAGGGATTTAAATTAAGTTTGAATAAATTACAGAGTATTAAAATAAGTCTTTAAGTGCTTTAAAAGAATACTTCTCTTGTAGATTAAGCTAAAGCTAAGCAAATAATGTTATAGTGAATATTTCCCCCACAAAGTTTAGTCCTTTTCACTTTTGATTGAATAGCACTACTCAGAGAACAGTTTTATCTATTGTATCTCTTGTCTGAATTTACCCAAACCTTTTATATTATACTTTCTATTTTGAGATGAGTAGTTTTCTATGAGCATGTTATATACAAGATTTCATAATTTGACTGCATTGCTTAGCTATGACTATCATTTAACATCACAGGGTATTTTTTTTTCCCTTGTGTGCAAGCCTCAACTTTGTCTTACATATGTATTCATTCATTCAAGTTTGAGATTTACTTAACAGTTTTGCCAGTAGTACTTAGCTTTTTAGATGTTTGCTAAGAGAGAATGCAAAATAGTTATCAGCAAGACCAAAGCAAATTATTTTTGCAATTCAGATACCTTTTTTATGAGGGTGGAAGGCCCAGAGAGGCTGAGGAGTATAATGGTCCCAACTGAGCTCACGGCTTCATTGTAGTAGGTAACCTACAGAGATAGTTCCTGTGCAAAGATTTTACTACCACATATACTTGCATACCTTATGTACCTTTCCTCCCAAAATCAGCCCTTCAAAACTGCGGTATATGTGGGGAAGCTGATTTTTCTTCATTGAAATAGGAACATGGAGGAACTGCTTCATGGTAGCAACCAAGCTTCTCCCTCTTCCAGCCTCATGGACAGAAGGAGCAAAGTTTACCCTGTAGAGTCAGACCTATAGTGTAACTCTTTCCTAATCACAACTGTTACAGTCAGGATCCTCTGAAGTTAGCCTTCATCCATGATTGAAAAATACTTTTTTCCTCCCCCTTCATTTTGCCTTCCACAAACCAGATGTGTATCTTATTTAGGAGCATGTGGCATGTGAGAAAATATAGTATTTAAATAGATAATGAAGGCATGGGGCAGGAGAAAGAGAAATCTGAAATGTTTTCCTTGTAGTTGTGCAGAATATCAGCACGGTATGCATTGCAACTCATGTACCCTGCTTAGAATGTCACATTCACATGTCCACAGAACTGCATTGCCTCTTGTCTTAAAGTAATATAAAGACAAATGGCATTATCTATTATCCAGTCCTCTCTCTAGGTTTGAAGCCTGGAGGAAAACAGCAAGCTCGATGTGTAACCCAGGGATAGGAGCAGGCTCTGGGTTTCAGCCTACACCTTGCTTCCGAAGAGAAAGAAACTTCTCCAGGTTATTGAAAAAATACTGGACCTGTGCCCAAATAATTAGGTCACACATCTCGAAGGTCAGAGTAATTCAGCTTCAAACTCCCTTTGAATGAGAGAGGCCTAGAACCCAGATCTCCTTCTTCCTAGAAAAGTGCCCTTAATGAACTAGCTAAAATATGGGAGGCTGTTCCTCCTCTTCCAGTATCTAATACTTAGCAGTCAAGGGTTTCTGCTGGGTAGAATTCAGTGATACACAGAGACTCAGAATACATGCATACATAACCTCATACCTACCCAGCCAGTGAATAGCCTATTGTGTATGCTTAATAGCCGAGTAGATTCTTTTCATCCACACTGCACAAGTAATAATACCTCAAACTATGCATAAATCCCCAAAATACTACTTGTATACCCAGAAAACTATATTTGTAAGTACGGGTTGAAAAAGAACCCTGCTTGAGGTATCAAACAAGGTCAAAATGAGAAAGTGTACAAGCCTAAACATTGGAAGAAACTGCTTCTGCACTTGTGTTTCTCAGTAATAGTCATAGACCAATGCCCATATACAGAAATGTAAAAAGATACTTTATAGTTACAACAAATAACTTTGGTTCATTTTGAAACTGATATAGATTTTACTTCCCATAGGAGTATGTTTGCAAGAAAAAACAAAATGAGTATATTAAGTATTAAGCTGATATCTAAGACAGACCTTGAAAACAATTCTGTATCCATTATATAAATTCAGCTGTCTAGTCCAGAGCCCAGCAAATAAAGACTACAAGACTAACAGCTTCATAATGCAGCTGAAGTACCACCTCAGAGACCTGAAGTTACCAGCCAGATCCTGACTCACTGAAGAATGAATCCATCTACAGCACTTTATCAAAAATGGGAAGCTTCCATTCCTGGAAGCTATAGTTGCCACACTACCTTGGGACTGCTGAGACAAACATGCTAACAAAAAGACAATCTGCTCATGAAAACTCTTAGATGTTTTTCAAGTCCAGATTAAACAGGTACAAGTTTATGAACACCACATACTTACAATCAGATCTGTATTTGAACCAAATTAATGAATGTTTAAAAAAATATTTTTGGATCATCTAACGTGCTGTATGACTCTCTTTCAGTTGCCTAAAATAAACAATAAGAAAAAAAAAAAGGCTTAATCAGTTTAATACTTCCATCTCCGTGATATTGATTGCTAATTATACTACAAATTTCCCCATTTGGTCCTTGCACAAATTTTTCAGGAAAAATACAAAAATTTTGTTAATACTGGCTAAGGTTACCAAAGGGACCTAACAGAATTGCTGTTAACTTTCAATGAGTGTTGAGCACATAAATCGCTTATAGGACTTGGAAAAATCACAGTCATTAACAAACAGTGGGTTTACTCACTTATATTATGCCACCTATGTGGATTATTTTAGAATGTTGTACTTTCTCTGTGGCACATTAAACTGAGAAGAAAGTCACTGCATTAATATGCAGGTGAATATCACAAACATCGACTTGTAAACTGAGTTTTATTTCTTCTGCATGTGTTGTATTATTTTTAATAAGACATATACATATATTACTTAATTTTAATAACCTCTTCAAAATAACGAAGTGAAAAAACCCAAATACAACAATCTGTTCTTCCACTGTACACAATGCTCAAAATGATGTGTATGTCCATAACTTTACAGAAATTAGCTACCTTTCCTACTGATATAACTGCATCCACACTAGGGAGCAGCTCTGATTTCACTAGGTTGACTTATAAATCAATATAGCTAATTCTGTAGAAAAGCTATGTGCATATTGACTAGCTCTGTACTATGCTGCGATTTTTTTTTCCTTTTTTCACCATTAAATAGTCTGAACACAAATAGAAGAAAAAAAAAACAGTAATGGAAAGTGGAGTGACATTCAAAGGAGATTAATGGTAGCTTTGCAGGTATTTTTGCTTTCAAGGCATACGTTCTGGATTCTGTGTTCCTTTTGCAACAACTAGTGATAAAATTGCTACCTAATAAATATGTTCCATAGAAATACCTCTTACAGACACATGATCATTTTGGATAGAAATGGCTAGGGCAAGCCAGACCAAGTCCAAAAGAAAAAGATAATATAAAGATGAATAGGATGGAATAGAATAGTGAAAATGCCATTAAGGTGACTCACTAAAGACCTTAAAAGTAAGGAATGTTTGCATACCCCAGCTGAGTTTTGGTTTGATTACATACAATTACAATTCCTGCTAGATGCTGAACACCTCTCTGTCTTTCTGACTTGAATTCTAGATTTTTCTTGGTGGCTCAAAAGATGCTGTTGCATTTTGTTGTATGTTATGTTGCCCTTGATTTGAAAAAAAAAAAAAAAAAAAAAGAGAGAGAGATTGCTGAAGTCATGGTCAAATGAAATTTAGAGAATACCATAATATTTGCAATCAAGTAAAACAACTGAACTGATGACATTCAAATAGGTTCAAGTTGGGATACAAAGGTTAATATGACAGATTTTAAATGTGCTGATGGAATTAGCAGAGGTCATTGCGGGACCCCTGGAATAGCTTTACAAGCACTCACGATGCTCTGGTGTGGTGCCAGAAGCTTGGAAAAGGGTCAATGTGGTTCCCATTTTTGAAAAAGGGAGGAAGGAGGACCCAGGAAACCATAGGCCAGTTAGTCTTACCTCGATCATGGGTAAACTTTTTGAGAGAATTATCCTGGTGCATGTTCACGAGGGGCTAGCAGGGGAGGTTATGCTTAGGGGCAACCAACATGGGATCATTAGAGGCACGTTCTGCCAGACCAATCTGGTGGCGTTCTATGACCAGGTCACAAAATGCTTAGATGCAGGGGTAGCAGTGGACGTAGACTTTCTGGACTTCAGGAAGACCTTAGACACTGTCTCTCACCCCATTCTCACAAAAAACTGGGGGACTGTGGCATCGACACCTACACAGTCAAATGGGTCACTAACTAGCTGGAGGACCACGCCCAGAGAGTGGTGGTGGATGGGTCATTTTCGACCTGGAGGGATGTGGGCAGTGGGGTACCCCAGAGCTCGGTCCTCGGGCTCGCACTATTCAAATCTTCATCAGTGACTTGTTCAAATTCGCAGATGACACTGAGATGTGGGGAGAAGTAGGCATGCTAGAAAGGAGGAATAGATGGCAATCGGACCTAGACAGCTTACACGGGTAGGCAGATGAGAATGGGATGGGTTTCAATACTGACAAGTGAAGGTGCTGTACCTGGGGAGGAAGAACCAGCAGCATACATACAGGCTGGGGAACTCCCTTCTTATCAGTGCAGAGGCAGAAAAGGATCTTGGAGTCATTATTGATGCCAAAATGAACATGGGCTGACAGCGTGAGGAAGCGGTCAGGAAGGCCAACCGCACCTTGTCGTGCATCCACAGATGCATCTCAAGCAGGTCCAAGGAGGTGATCCTCCCCCTCTATGCGACACTGGTCAGGCTGCAGTTGGAGTACTGCGTCCAGTTCTGGGTGCCACACTTCAGGAGGGATGTGGACAACATGGAGAGGGTCCAGAGGAGGGCCACCCACATGATCAGGGGGCAGCAGGGCAGGCCCTACGAGGACAGGCTACGGGACCTGAACCTGTTCAGCCTCCACAAGAGCAGGCTGAGGGGGGATCTAGTGGCCATTTACAAACTAGTCAAAGGAGACCAGCAGGCATTGGGAGAGTCCCTGTTCCCCCAAGCAGTACCAGGAGTGACAAGAAATAACAGTCACAAGCTGGCAGAGGGTAGATTTAGGTTAGATATCAGGAGGCGCTACTTTACTATCAGGGCGGCTAGGATCTGGAACCAACTTCCAAGAGAACTGGTGCTGGCTCCTAGCCTGGGGGTCTTTAAGAGGAGGCTAGATGAACACCTCACCGGGGTTGTTTGACTCCAGTACTCTTTCTTTCCATGGCAGGGGCTTGGACTTGATGATCTGCTCAGGTCCCCTCTGACCCTACCAACTATGAAACTATAAATCCAGTTTTCAATGCATGTTTTCAGTGGTTGTGCAGATGCGAAGGAGGCATATTGGAGTATCTCTCTCTTTTTCTAGCCAAATCCACCAATACTTGGTTCATATCCCTGAAAGTCAAGCATTTTAAACTTTAACTGTATCAACCACATTATATGCATAATTACTTCCAACAATCTAAAGCTATTTAATTAAATATTGATATTCAAAAGTGTCATTTTTCTCTTTTCAACACCTCACAAAATATGAATAACAAATGAGAAATTCATCAACTTCTTGCTTCTAGTAGACAGCATATCTTCATGGATTTGGTTAAGCTTCCTAAAAGTGACAAGAGTTGATAACTACATGTGAGAAATGAGATTAAATTCAGTTTTATATGTTTTATAGTGCACAAACTAAAATAAGATTTTTTTCACATATACTACTAAGAAAGAGAATTAGATTAAACCGAAAAAAAAATCATATTATTTTGTCACTGAAGAATATTTTGTCACTCATACATCATGTCTCATTTTGGAATAGTATAGAAGACCACAGGATGAAAATAAAAGTTTCATATGGTGGAAAGATTTCTTTGGGTGATATATTTTGGACCAACTGTGTAATTGGGAGGGATTTTAGACAAGATTTTGAGCATGAGGTCCCCATCCTCAAGTCTGAAAACCTTAGGAAGGGTACCTTGTGCCTGAAAACTCATCTAAAAATATTTTCCAACTACACAGTAAAAGCTATCATCCCCAAAAATACTTTCATCTTTCATATTTCCTGGATCATCACAGCTACAACATTACTCCAACACTACCAATACATTTTTTGCATGTTGTCAACTTGCTATTATACACTACTCTGGCATAAATAGATATCCCAATGTCTCTATATGTGCTCACCTATATTGACATCATATATCTTGATTTTTAAAAAAGCCTTTGATCTGGTGTCCCATGATCTCCTCATGGAAAAAATGGGCCTACTGTAGCCTCAGCTACATCGCAGTTTGATGGTTGGGGAATTGGCTCCGAGGTCAGCCCCAGAGAATGGTAATAGATGGAAGTAAATCATTGTGGTGCACTGTAACCAGTGGGGTCCCCCAAGGCTCCATCTTTGGGCCTATACTCTAACATCTTTATTAATGATGTAGACATTGGTACCAGAAGCAGACTGGCCAAGTTAACTGATGACACCAAACCTTGGGGTAAAGCGTCCACACCCAAGGACAGGATGGTGATCCAGGCAGACCTAGACAGGTTCAGAAAATGGTCAGATGAAAACCTGATGGTGTTCAACACTGAAAAATGCAAAGTACTCCACCTTTGGGAAAAAAAACAAAACAAAACACAGAGACGCCTATAGGCTTGACAGTGTTACACTTGCTAGCACCACGGCCAAAAGGGACTTGGGGGTCATGACACACTATTCAATGTCACAGCTGGTAAAGCAAACAAAACTCTGTCTTGCATCCATAGATGCTTCTCAAGCAAATCCCAGGATGTCATCCTCTTGCTGTACTCAGCCTTGCTGAGGCCTCAGCTGGAGTACTGCATCCAATTATGGGCTCAACAATTTAAAAAGGATGTGGAGAAGCTTGAGAGAGTCCAGAGGAGAGCCATGCGCTTGATCAGAGGACAGGAAAACAGACTTTATGATGAGAGGCGGAGAGCCATGGGACTCTTGAGCCTGGAAAAGCTCAGACTCAGCGGGGAACTGGTGGCTGCCTATAAGTATATAAGGGGTGTATATCAGGATCTGGGGGAATGCCTGTTCAACAGAGCACCCCGAGGGATGACAAGATCAAATGGTCACAAACTCCTCCAAGACCGTTTCAGGCTAGACATAAGGAAGAACTTTACTGTCTGAGCCCCCAAGGCCAGGAACAGACTGCCTCCAGAGGTGGTGCAAGCACCTTCTCTGGACTCCTTTAAGAGACATTTGGATGTTTATCTTGCTGGGATCCTTTGGAGCCAGATGACTTCCTGCCCCTGGGGTGGGGGGCTGGATTTGATGATTTGTCAAGGTCCCTTCCAGCCCTAATGTCTATGAAACCTATATGGTAGTTAGAAAGCACTCTCACACAGAAGTATTAGGAACATGGAAATTGTTCAAAGCCCACAAATATCACAGACTAGAATTCAAAGCAAATCAGAATTGAATTCCTAGTTACCTTGATTCTTTTGAAAATCTTGGCTTTTGTTCAGAGATGTACATGTACAGGGGTAATTACACCCCCCCACACACACACATCACACACCCCCATCCCCCTTTTATTCCTGTTTATATAAAGTGTGAAACTCATGTTTGTTCTTTTTAATCTGGGATGTCAAACTTTTTGGGACCTGTGCATGACAGAGGCTTGATTGGGCCCACAGGCTGGTCTCGTATGTTAGATCCAGCCTGCAGGACTGAGTGGTCTGGTGTGTGCACTGCATGTAGCATGTGCCCCGAATCAGCCACATATACTGCTTTCATCACGTTTGCTAGCTCCAGTCCCAGCACTGTCTGTGGGCCACATCTTAGACACTCCTGTTTTAAATCAATCAGGAACAATGTTAAAATCAGATTAACACCTAGGTTTAGGGTTATCATAAATCCTACATGCTATTACTTGCACTGTTTAGTTGTTACTTACCTGCTCTGTTTTGAGGGCATAAGGGGGAGGTCTGTGCACAGAGCTAATAATACCATTTTGCACATTAATTAATTTTACCCCAAGTCTAGTATGTAGGCAACTGTGACTGGTACTAAATACCAGTATGTAGTGGATGAAATTACAAGTCACTGCTGACTTGAAGGGGGAGAGCCAAAAACTACTTTGGTGTCAAGTGTTGGCATTGACATCAGACAAATGTGGCAAAATCAGGAATCAAATACATATGCACCTGGTTCTAAACGACTTATGGAAATGAATTTGTACAGGAGTAGCAAGTACCTATTTTTCTGGGACTACATCCTATGCAATGACACTCATCTTAAATAACACTGGAAATGGAATTGCAAATTGAGATATAATATGCTACATCACTCCTGATGCATACAGATACTGTGTAAAAAAAGTAAGCAATGTTAGACCATTTTCTAGTCCATTTCCCATAGTACTGAAGCATACAGGCCATATTCATAAAAGTTTTGCTTAAAAAAAAAAATCACAACTTACTATATATTCTAGACCACATCAAGGTGATGGACTATATTAAGTCCACTCACACACTCTAAATGCCTTGTTGCAAAATACTCCATATTCCTTTGACAGGCATTTCATTTAATTGATAGCACTGAGAAGAGAACAATCAATCAGACATTCCATCTAATGTAGTTACCTGTCTGTCAGAAAATCAAAGGCATTCATTAAAATTATTGAGGAATATTTGCAAGCACAAATTGTACCATAGTTCAAAATACACTGAAGAGGCCCAGTACACAGAGCATTCTCATATAAAATATCTACTTACGGTGACATATTATAGTTATCTATTTAATTGTAGTATTATTAATGAGAGGATGTTACGCCAGTGGGTGCAGCAAGCTACAGCATTCCTATTTGCAATGACACAGATAAAGGCTTGGCATCATTTCCATTTTAAAGCCACTATAAGGGAATTTGTAAGTTTAAATATTACTGGGGTTTGCTGAACAAAAAAAGTTCTCAGTCTTAAAAGAAAAAGTAATTTGCTCTTGACAAACGCTATATCAACTCAAAACTTTTACCACCTGTCTTGCTGGACTTGAATAAATATAAGACATAGTCAACCTGGCTTCTGCTAAACTAACTAATTGTATTGAACAACAGCAACAGTGAAGAACTCTGCTGGATGGCTAGGGGGTCTCCATTTTCTAATAGACATTTTACTCTATGTGCATGCATGTGCACACACCCACCCACAATTTATTGCCCTTGACATGATTTTGAAAAGATAGGTCTAGCACTAATGTTCAAGGAAAATAAACTGTGCTTTCTACTCTCACAGGAAATCCCTAAGCAACAGCTGAAAGATGCAATTTGCAAAATCTAAAGAATTGTGCTATTGCCTGGAATATATTTAATTTGTTGTGGGGGTTTTGTTGGTTTGTTTTTGTAACCTGGAATCTTTTTTGTCCAAAACTTTTAGTCCATTCTTTCTCTTAAAGTATGAAATCAGCTTCATGCATAACATAAATGTGCAGAACATTCTTTAAACCATAGTTATACTACTGGATTTCTATTTTCATGGTGACTGCCATTTCAACCATGGGCAGCATCTGAAATTTATTGTCATTCTTAGGATCAAAGTGGATTCTGGTTTTCACCAAAATCACAGACATTAGAGATGGAGAGAATGCACTAAAAGTGGTATTTTTTTTTCTATGACACTGATGAATTGTTTCCTGAATTTTGCTTTGTGAAGTATTTTGTGCACGATTATTTTCCATTTAAATTAATAAACAAACTATAAAACAATTTGTAAAGTAAGTTTTCAGTTACAAGACTGTCAAGAGAGAAGGAAAACAGACAGAAAAAGAAAAATTGCAGAAAAAGTCTCAACTTTAGATTCTATCGGCTTTCATATTATTTGTTTATTTGTTTTATAAAGACTTTTATAGGACTATTCAGCCAAAATATTACCTTTTTTAATATATTAAGTTTGAGAAGGAGCAGGGTAGGCAGTGGGAAGGGCTGGGAATCCAGGGTGGGTGTGTAATACAACAGGTTAGGGACTATTTAGAAAACTCTGGACATATACAAGTCCATAGGGCCAGATGTGATGCAACCAAGGGTGCTGAGGGAGTTGGCTAGTATGATTACAGAGCCACTGAACAACATCTTTGAAAACTCATGGTGACTGGAAGAGGTCCTGGATGATCAGAAGAGGGCAAATATAGTGCCCATATTTAAGAAAGGGGAAAAGGAGGATCCAGGGAACTACAGACCGGTCAGCCTTACCTTAGTCTCTGGGAAAATTATGGAACAGGTCCTCAAGGAAGCCAGCAACATTCTTGCAGGCAAGCTAAGGAAGTATATGTTGTATGAATGTACTGTAAGGTGGATATAAAACTTGCTGGATCATCAAGCTCAGAGGGTAGTAAGTCAATGGTCTGATGTCTAGCAGGCAGCTGGTATCAAGTGGAATAAGCCAGGGGTCAGTTCCGGGGCTGTATTTCTCAATATCTTCATCAATGACCTGGAAGATGGCATAGAGAGTGTACCCTCAGCAAGTTTTAAGAGGACACCAAGCTGGGGGGGGGGGGGGGGGGAGTAGCAGATATGCTGGAGAGTACGATTAGGATTCAGAGAGACCTTGACAAGTTGGAGAAAGGGACCAAAAAGAATTGCATGAGGTACAGTAAGGACAAGTGCAAAGTCCTACACTTGGGACAGAACAATCCTATGCACCAGTACAGTCTGGGGGCTAACTGGCTGGGCAGCAGCTCTGCAGAAAATGATCTGGGGGTTACGGTGGACAATCAGCTGAATATGAGCCAACGCTGCCCTAGTATGAAGAAGGCTAACAGCATACTGGACTGCATTGGTAGGTGTATTGCCAGCAGAACAAGGGAAGTGATTTTTCCCCTCTATTGAGCCCTGGTGAGGCCAAATCTGAAGTGCTGTGTTCAGTTTTGGGCCCCTGATTATAGAAAGGACATGGATAAATTGGAGAGTCCAGAAGAAGGCAACAAAAATGGTTAGGAGGCTGAGGCACATGACTTCTGAGGAGAGGCTGAAGCAACTGGGCTTATTTAGTGTAGGAAAGAGAAGACTGAAGGGGAATTTAATAGTAGCCTTCAAAAACCTGAAGGGTGGTTCCAAAGAGGATGGAGATAATTGTTCTCAGTGGGCAATTTTACACATGACAGGGGTTTAGTCCTCTGGGTTTTGTTAAGTTGAAATGGTGGTGTTGCAGGGAGAGGCAAACCGGGGAGACTCCCAAGCCCACAAAGGGAACCCTAGGGCCAGGAGTCAGGGGTGAAACAAGAAAAGTGAAAGTAAAATTACTCACAGCAGGACAGGAGGAAGAGCGAGGACAACGGGGAAAGCCCATGTGAATCATTAACCGCGCCTTTATTCAGCGGTGGCCAGCGGATGACATCAGCCCCAATCACTGGCCGGCGGAAATAAGAGGGCCGGAGGTGAGAGGGGGCGGGGGCGTGCGGACACCCAGGGAGACCCCAACCAGTGGGGTCAGCCGGGGGTGCAGGACGCTGGAAGAGCCTGCGTGCACTGGCTGTGGAGGGGCAGACGATCCAAACAGTGAGTCAGCACCCGGAGCAGGAGTTCCAGCCACAGGCAAGGCAGGAGGTGAGCCAGTAAGAGGGCTCAGGGCGCAGGGAGGAGAACGGATCTGGGAAGATCCAGAGAGAGGGCAGCTACCAGGGGAAGACACAGAGGGAGAGCAGCTGCACTGGGAAGACCCAGAGAGAGGGCTGCTGTTCTGGGAAGACCCAGAAAGAGGGCAACTGCGAGGCGGAGACCCAGAGAGAGGGCTGATACATCTCGAAGACCCAGAGAGAGGGTCATGACAGTGGGAAACTGGAGGGACAGCAGCTCTAAACCAGGGCAGGTGGAGTGGGGCCACAGAGCTGGGCCACGTAGAGGAGGCCTCATCAGCAAGCTGAGGTGTAGAGGGGCTATCTGTGCTCCACAAGGAAGCCCAGTAGTGGCAGTGTGACATTTTTCTTAGGATTCATTAAGTTTTTCTTTTGATTAGAGAAGGGTGTTTTATGTTTCCCTGTATCAGAAGGGGTTGAGATTGAGCGGAGTCAGAAAAAGCAAGAGAGCGAGCGGTGGGCTCATTGTTTGGGGTGTTCAGGGGAGCACAAGGTCGGCCACAGAAGCGACTGGGATCCGCCAAGCTGGGTAAAGGGAGAGGTACAGGGAAGGTGGAGACTCGCAGAAGACACAAAAGGAGCAGGTATCCAATGAGGACAACCATGCCACACGAAGCCCCACCCACTGTGAAAGATGCAAAGTCGTGGCAGGCAAGGAAGGGGCAGCTTGCAGGGCGTGTAAAGATCTCCTGTAAGACCATCTGCAACAGCAAAGCGAGTACCGGTGAGCATTCAAACTAAGAAAGCCCAGGACAAGATGCTTGAGGCCCAGCCGGTGCAGGTGGGTTCTTAACTGAAACCCACCATTTCAATTTTTCCTTCAAATTAAGGCAAGGTGCCTGATTTATTTATTTTTTGGTCAAAGCTGGAGCCTGCCCATGGCTAGGGGGCAAGCTGCCAATGGGCCAAGTGGCTCCTAAACTGTGAGGGACTCTGGTCACACCCTCTGCAGCAGCAGCACCCTGGGCAGCACCCAGGTGGGCTGCTAGTGTGCTGGGTGCTGCCCCAGGTCAGAGGCAGCACCAAGCCTGATCCAACTGTTACCTGAACCTGCCCAGAGAGTAGCACCAAGTGGGCTTCTAGCAGGCAGGTTCAGGGAACAGTTGGATTGTGCTGGGTGCTGCCTTCAAGTTGGAGCCACACCTGGCCTGCTAGCAGCCCACCTAGGTGGCACCAGGGGGTGCTGTCACCAGAAAGAGGACTGGGGCCCTGTGCAGCTCAGGACTGCTCAGCTTACTGGCAGCTTGCCCCCTGGCAGTAAGAGAGGTGGGCAGGCTCAGCCGAAAAAAAAAAAAAAAAAAAGGATCAGGCACCTCACTTGGGCCCCTTCAGGTGCCTGCTGAAGGCTGAAGTGGTGAGGGGCCTGATCCTTTTTCTCTGTGGAGTCTGGCCACCTTTCCAGAGGGGTGAGCTGACAGCTGCAATCCAACATTGAAAACTAAACTACATCTGATTTGCAAAGATGCAAACTAATCTAAAACCCCCAAAACTGGTGCACGTGTAATGTATGATATTGTTAAGCCACACAAATGACATTTTTATCATGCATACATCATGATGACCATCACGTGTAGAAGCACCCAGTGGTGGCAGATGATAGAACAAGGAGCAATCGTTTCAAGTTGCAGGAAAGGAAGTTTAGGTTAGATATTAGGAAAAACATTCACTAGGAGGGCAGTAAAACACTGGAACAGTTTACCCAGAGAAATTGTGGAATCTCTACCCTTGGAGGTTTTTAAGACCCAGGTAGAGAAAGCTTTGGCTGAGGTGATCTAGTTGGTGATGGTCCTGCTTTGAGCAGGAGGCTGGACTAGATGACCTCCTGATGTCCCTTCCAGCCCTAACTTTCGAGGATTCTATGATTCTATAACAATTCAATGACCATTCTTGTACAAATTGTTGCATAATTTGTGCTAAGTGACACCTGAAATAAAGGTAATGAAAAACTCTTACAAATATTTTTGTAACGACAGTTCTAGTCCTGCAAAATATAGAAGATATGCATGTTTCATAGAGGATGAAAGAACCTAATTGTATTGCTGGGCTGAGGTAGTTTTAATGTTACGGGAAAAATGTGAGAGAGAGTATTTTTGTGGATCATATCTTTTACTGGACCAACTGTGTAGCTGGAAGAAATGCAGATAAGCATCCTGGTACCAAATACCCTCTCACCTGCCGTGTCTACATGTGCTCTTTACTGCAGAGTAGACTAATTAGCTGCAGAGTAAAGTCACACTGCCTACATATGCAACAGTATTAGCCTGTAGTACACTAATTAACACCACCATAAGATAGTACTGTTAGGGACAGTACTATCTTACAGCAGGGTAATTAACTGCAATTAAACACATGAGTAAATGCAGTCCACAGTAGTATCTTGCACCTGGTCAGCCCAGCCAGCAGGGGTCCAGACTCCTGCCCACTGCCTAGCCACATGGCTCTGCATTTTCAGCATCCTTGTGCCCCAGCTAGCCCCTCTACTGCTCAATGCCGCAGGGCAGGAGTGGCCCTGGCGTAAACTGCTTCACCCCAGATAAAATTGCTACTGTCCCAGGAACACATGTAAACACTGCATCTGGAAGTAGTTTACTCCAGCCAAAAATGCTCCAGAGTTTACTGCATGTGTTAGATTTACCCACGGAGCACAGAAAAGGTTGTCTAATCTTTTCCCCCTCAACAATTGGTACAGTAAGAGATAATTATTTGCATCAGTTCAGATTGCCATCCCATCAGGAGTATAGTTGATCCATTCTTTTTCTGCAAAAAGGAAATTTAATTGTCCTGAGGCAAGATTCTTTTGAGTGTTTTCCCTTTGGCAACAGGTCTGTACAGGACTTGAAGAATAAACCACCAAATGGGCCCCATATCTGGGTCAGCTGCATGCACTAGAATTTTAACACAGTATATGCATTTATATTCTAGATTTGTTATATATAAGAAATGATTTGCGAGACAGAGTTTATAGATCTATTTTTTACTTCTTCCAGATATTTGTGTTGTTTATATGGTTTTATTTCATCACACTAGACAGATGTGCTCTCATGAAAGTCTATTCACTGACAGATGAAAAATAGTGCACATCAATAGATGAGTAACTAAGTCACTTCTTATGGTCTGGGACATTTGGGGAGATCAAGGGAGACCTTTATTAAAGGACTGATGGTACCACTGACATCAGTCATCAGAAAGATTGTTTGTGTTGCACATGCCAATCAACCTTGACCATTACTTAGTTTAACTGATTTTTTTTTTTTAATTTGCTGCTGGAAGGAAAATCATTGATTTTCAATGTATTGTTTATACTACCGGTATCTGGGATTTTATGCTCACATGTACATGGCATGCATCTCCCCAAAGAGATTAACTTCCCAGGGATTTAAGTGGGATTTAAGTCTTATATATCTATAAGAAATCAGATGTAGGTTGTTTGGCCTAATGGTTTGGCCACCCAGGGGAAGCAGGGTCTAGGGATGGGTCAAGTCAGGAACCATATACCAAAGCCAGGGGGAAATCCAGACACAGAGTTCACAACACAGTTCACTGTCAAGATCTGGGGGTCAGATGTAAGGTACTAGTGCAAGGTGCAATCCACAGGGCCAAGTCCAAAAAACAGAGTCAAACAAGGGTCAGGAGGAGCCAAGAAACAGAACCACAGATAAATCTAAAGCCAAAGGCCAGAGATAAGGTGAAAGCCAGTATCAGGAACCAGAAGAACCAGAGTGCAGGAACCAGAAAGCTTGCTACACCGGAACTGCTGAATGGCCTGCAGACCCACGGTCCTAGCTGGTGTTAAATAAATAAGTGGTGCTCTTAAACTGGGGTGGAGTTCATTAGTTGAGGCTTACTGCAGGTGTGGCTGCTGCAACACTTGGCTCAGGCTGGCCCAGGGTCCCTAACAGTATCCAAGAAAGTCGTAATGGAAGTTATTATGAAAAATAGCATTTAGACCCATCATTCTGAGTATGGTCAGATTCATAAACATAACTAAATAAACCAGAGAATATTCTTCATGGCATTTAGAATAAAGTAAATTGTACTTATGCTTTACAGTTTGGGGGGGGGGGGGGGGAGGTTAAAAAGAAAAAAAACCAAAACCCAACCCCTCCCCTCCCTTCTTTTACAGTTAGTAATGCTGCAAAACAATAAAAGGATACATCCTTACAAAAGCTAAACATTTAAGAAAACATGTTTAAAAGATTTTCTATAAATAGTTTTAGGGATATTACAAATGAAGAACAGTTACCTTAAAAACAACCAACCAAAACGAGTGTTTGGTTTTAAAGGGTTCTTTAATACTATAGAATACACATATTCTATAGTAAATCAAATTCCTCAGAAGACACAGGAGAACTATCTTTTCTGAGTATAGCTGTAGCCTCATTCCAATTAAGAATGCCTATATAATTGCACCAAATATATATGGGTTAATATAATTAAGATATTTTACTGTTTTGGGAGCTTAAGAGACATGGTCAATTTTTACACGTTATCCCTCATCATATCATTATATACACCTCAAAATAGCTACCCACAAAGGATTCTGGTGGCTTTAGGTTCACCAAGGATAATGCAAAAAGATTTCTAATTTCTGGTGAACTTTATCACATAAAAATGCTTTTTCGTCCTTCTGAATTGGAAATAAAAGGGAATAAAAATTCAGTTGTTGATTTTTCGTGTAAAAATCTGAAAATGTTTGGAAAAATAATTTCAGGAAAAAAAATCAAATTCTTTAAAAACGTGTTGTCAAAATGTGTTATCAAAAGATTAGTATAAGAGTGATGTAGCAGTAATGATGCAGAAATGATGTGAGGGGCAAGGATTACTTAGAGCAAAACTTTACTGTGACATCACCTGGTACAGAAGAATAAGAAAATTTGAAATCTGCTCTCAGTAGGCAAATGGAAGAGAAATTCATTCTCTTTTTTTTTTTTTTTTTTTTTTTTTTTTTTTTTTTTTTAAAGAAACAAGTATATCCTAACCAATATATAATCTGTTACCAGTTTGGGATCTTCAACAGTTCAGAAAAATAAATTTGAAATTCACCTTTAAGCACTTTCACCATTTCAATATTGAAGGTTCAAAGATAGCTTTACAAAGTTTACCAGTAATTTAAAGAGAAGTAGGATCCATACATGAGCAATAAATCATTATTTTCAAAAGGTCATTCAGCACAATTGATCTTAGCTATCTTGCATCAAAATACACACAGGACATTATTGCCAAGAATGTGGGATGACAGCCAAAGCATAAGCTTTCTATATAACTGCAGGGGAATAGGTTACTACGAAGCCTAGTGTCAGTAATATGATGACATTTGATTCCATCTGTGATAAGCCGAACTCTGTGGTATTGTGTACTGTCACTTTTGGCAATGGCTTTCCAAATAAAAACTTCCCATCATAGAATCCCTTGCTTGTACACTTGAGGCAGAGCTGAATCTCATGCTTATAGGACTTGAACTACCTGCTAAATACACCCAACTTTTCATGGTACTTGAAAATATTATCATTTATTACTTGTATTAATAGGGAGATGGATTCCGGTTTGTCCCTCAGTATGTGAGAGACTGTAGAGAAAGACAGTCATTTCCCTAAAAAGCAGACAATCAAATTCAAGACAAACAAAATATAATTACAACAAACAATGGGAATGGGAAGGAAAGTGAAGGATACAGGCCCTTAACAGATCATTGCTTTAAGCCACTTCTCCTCTATAATTGTATAATTATAAACATCAGGTGGTGAATATGACAGGCCTCTACAGCCTCTTTGTGTGGACACTAAAGTTGGCAATTTAGCATGAGCAATTTGGCAGAAATGGCCATTGATGATGGATTTGAAGGATGAGGGGTTAGTGGTTACTTAAATTCATCCTAGGAGGTATTTCCTTCTAGGGGGGAATGGCATGAAACAAAACATGTGTGAAATTAATGACAAAGTAGATTATAGAGGTAAACCTCACTGAAAGAGTACTAGGCATTTATTTAAGGTTACTTACTGACTTTTGTCAGGAGAGGAACGTAGACAGGTCACACAGGTCTATAAAAACAAAAATCTTGCTCAGAAAGCCTGAAGATGGGAAATTCTTTTGTTTTAAATTTTTTATAATGTTAGTGTTGCTGCAGCTTCATCAATGGGACACAAACAAAAAGGTCTTTGTTTTTCTTGGTTGTCCTAAAATTCTAATGAGCACAGCTTAATACGAGAAAAAAAAATAGGGGAAAATGTAATTAGTTTCTGTCAACCTGAACAGAGCTTACATTGGCTTTGATTTTTAAGGGTGGGGCAAAGAAATATGAGGATGCATGATCTCTCTGACACATACATACCATGTACAAATAAGCATGACAATGTTTGCATTTGTACATCAACTAATTTTATAGTAGCTAAGATCAAACTCCTCCACACAATTTTCTTTAAGGTTGCAGAGTAAAATTAACATTTATCCAAACTGAATTATTATAAGGACCCAACAACAGGCAAATATCTATTAGGCACCTTATTAAATCAAGCATTTTGTTTCACACACAGAGGACACTCAGTCCATTAACCCCTATCTGTTATTGTTAAATGCATATCTAACATTTAAAAAATCCCTACATGCGTGCGCGCACACAGAAACAGCCGCAGGCCAGAAACAAAGCTTACCCAAGTCTAATAGCTTCCAAACTATCCATGTTGGATTAAAGAAATAAAAGCATAAGTGAAATTCACTGAGTGGAAGAGAAAGGGGACACTTTAGTCATCAGACAGGAAATAATAGAGATACACACTTTTATGTGAAGGTTTCAGTAGCTGTGAATTCCAATGAATAGACTCAATCCTGCAAATCTGTTACAAGACTGCCAATTGATTTACTTATGAGTTAGGATTACTGATGTAAGGAGCTAACAGATATAAACCAATATTTGCAACACAATTTCCTTTTTTTTTATTGTGTTTCATGGGAGGAATAGGAAGCAAGACAAATAGACAAGCTTCACTTTTTTATTTGAAAAGTTTTTAGAGACTCATTTTGCTGCTATAACCAACATATGAGTGGTATATATTTTTATGGGAGAACTGAATTCTTCTGTAGAATACATACAACTATGTACCTAATTCACCATTGCAATAAATACATGGTGAACACCATAAAAACCATTAGTGTTTCATTACTAACACGAAGGTCCTATCTAATCTGAAGTATGTGTGGATAGTATTTATCTTCATTACACAGTAAATCATTCTGGATGTGTTTTAGAACAGTGACATTTGAATCGTGCTCTGGATCTAACTGCAGCTTAGTAGAATTAGAAAACCTTTTAAGTGCCATCTCTAAGACACTTAGTGGGATAGACAAAATAAGTAACCATCAGTAATGTTACCATCAGCCAGAACAGTTTACTTGGAAGAAAAAAAAAACCAAACACTGCTGTAAGAGACTTCAGTATTTTGTAGATACTATAGTGAACATGCAGTGCAATTAGCCATCACTGTAGAGAATCCCAGCATAAAATACTGAATTAAAAGTTGAAGGTGTTTTCCATTCAAAGTGTTTACGCTGGTGTGGCCTAGACCACTATGAAACTTTGTTCACAGATAAGGCTACAATGATCTTCTCTGAAGATGAAACAAAGAAGAAATGGGAGAATCTTCCTTACTGATAAAAAGCAGGAAACAGAAGAGAATTTTAAATCTGTTAAACATGAGGTAGAAGTCAAGAAAGACTGATCTTAGTCATAACCCCACTATAATCTAACATACATTGTTAATAGCGGGCTTTACATGAGTCATGTGTTCTGGGTACTGAGGAAACCTAGCCCTGGAACAGGCTCTAAGATTTTTGCATTAAGCTAGCTTAATAGAGAGCTGGAGTGATAAAGAAACCTGACATCGTGTACCTGGAGCCTAGACCTATTCTTCTGATCAGTTTAGAAGCAGCTATGCATGCATCCTTTTTGGTGCATCTGAAGTGAATAATGATATTTAGTGATACAAAGAAAATTGTCATTGAGCAAGTCACTTGTTTGTGTTCAATATGTTTTGACTTTAGACATTAGTAAGCATTATAAAAAAAATGAACACCTGTTATCTACAAATTACAACACAGATGAAGTTTTAAGCCAAGTGTGGAGGAAGATGACACATGGAGAAAAGCAGAAGGATCCTCTGTCAGTTATCACAGGCACTTGAATAGACTAAAGTTAAAAAATAGTTCTTGCCTTAGGCGTGCTTTTACTAATTTAGTTTTTTTTTCTTGTTCCCCCAACCCCAATTTGGTTCAGTGAATTGATTTGCCTTCTGAACAATTCTAAGCTGCAGCTACTTTACACACTGCTATAAATGTTTGTTTAACATTTAGTGATCAGTACAGTAACATACCCTAACATGCTTAAAATCTGAAAAAGAAGACATATACACAAAGAGCATCATTGTATGTGGGTCACAGAATCACAGAAGTTAAATTCCCCAGAGATAGTTCCCTACAGCATAAGATAATTCCCTACAACAACAGTGCTTTATCATGGCCACTTCTAGATTTGGCAGGACTGAAGAGGGAAAGGGACTGGCAGAGGCAGAACTGGCTAGTACTGTTCCCTGGGCAGTAGCAAGGCACAGCTGGGGGAGCAGCTGCCAGAAGTTTGTTTCTGTGGGGGGAATGGCACCAAAAAAAAAAAAAAAAAAAAAAAAGAAAAGAAAAGAAAAAGAAAATGTGACGACATGTATGTCAAGCAGCCATTTAACATTGATTTTCAGTGGAAATAAGGTGACATCTCTCTCCTCCCCCACCCCCAAAAACAGCAAACCTTCAGCTGCTGCTCCTACACCGTGCACAACCACTGCATGCTTTGCTCTTCCCACTTCCCTCTGTAGGGAATGTAATGTGCAGGGGGAAGAAGGGGAATGGGAGCGTGAGACACCCCCCCATCTCTATTTCAGTGCCCACCTCCTAAGACAGCACCCAGAGCCCAAGTCTCATTAACCCCCACATCACTATGCTACAAGGGAGTGGCAGAAAGACAAGACAAATGGACAGGGGGAACAGACAGTTTCCAGTTAGTTGGTAACTGCTTTGTTCACCTCAGTTGATCTAATCAACCTACCTGTTACCTCTTTTAGCAGAGCCACCTCTCCTTTTCCCTTTCAGATACAGACTAGGAAAAAAAATCTCTATGTTGAAATATTAACTAAACCTTTCCAAACCATAAAAAGGTCCGTCTTGGATTGAGTTTTGGAAATGGACCAACATTTTGTGGTATTATAGGGGCTGAATGAAGGGCAGCAAGTGCTAATTTTTTTCTATACCATTTGGCCTATCCCTTCTTATGACTTACTGTAAGCCACTTTGAATCATTCCAAATTGATCTACAGCACAATATATCAACAGTTTATGACTTTTCATTGCTGTTATATTTTTTCTATGACCTTGGAATGTGCTAAATGTTATAAATAATGCAGTTTATTCGTGAAGTTCTATAAAGAACATTTAACATTAAATATCCAATATGTAGTAAAGAACTCCAGATTCAGCTCCATGGATTATATTACAATTTGAGACCAGTTTGAACCTAATTTGAACCCACACTTCTTACCAGAGCAAATTAATTGTTGTTATTCATGTGTCTTAATAAGCTTTGGCTGCACTATAATGAAGCCCTGGGAAAGCCTGCCAGCATAGAGCTAAAGCCGGCAAGTGTTTGGTCAGACTAATTAATAATATGTCTCACCCCAAGACAGAATGAATAACAGTCCATTAAAGGGTGAGAAAAATGTCTAATCAGTGGGGCTTTTCTTCAGTCCGCTAGCATTTATGAACGATTTGCTGTACATGTGAATCTAGCTTTTAATTCTTTATATGCTCAAACAGAGGCTAAACACAGGAGTTGTTGTGTTGTAAGAGCTACTGATTTCAACAGAAAGTGTAAAATTAGCACTTCTCATCCATTTAATATTGTGCGTGCAGTTACTTATGGTGATTGACCTAATAACTAGAATTTGAAACTGTAGAAGGAAGAACATATAGCATTGGTTATATTCTATCTATTCCTTGTGTGATGGAGAAAGTGATTACCAATAGCTTTCATTTTAGCACCTCAAGTGCTTTAATTTTTTTTAAAGCATAAAAGCATTTTTAAAGCATTTTAAATTACATCACTTGGTTGCTGTTTTCAGAAGTGCATCATTTAGTTGCTTTTTTTTCTGAGTTTGGGGTAAATGTAGGGAAATGTTATAAAATGTACATCTAGCACACCTAGAAAGCAATAACAAACAAAAGCCATGTACGGACAATTAGTCCAATTGAAGTCAGAGGTAAAGTTTCAATGACTAACAGTAGCCTACTGCACCTTAAAGCGGTGTGTAAAAAAAGTGTGCTAATATGCTCATGTGCAGTAGAATAGGCTACTGCTCATTAAGTGTCACCTAAGAAGTGCACGCTTGCACTACTGCACAGTAGAGCAGCCTAATATGCATTTCATACCTCAGGGTGCCTGTGCATGTGCAGGATGCCTGCTCCAAACCACTGTAATTAGAGCAGAGTTGATTAAGCAAGCGCTTATTAGCATGCTTCAGTAGCCTCAGCATCTTGTGAATTCAGCATCCCCATGCTTCAAAATGGTGGCAAGGGTGCTTTAACTAAAGCTTGTCAAATGTCAAAGTCCCCTCCCCCCCGACTGTCATTTTGAAGCATGGGACACTGAATATACGAGACACTGCAGGCACTCTAATTAAACGTCCCTGACCCCCGCCTCCAGAGCACGTGTAAAAATGCCCTCATACTAGAGATACTAAATTTAATGCACATTAGTAAAAATTCATTAATGCATGTGCAGACATGCACAAAAGTTATTATTTTTAGTAGCATTTTTCTATCAATCATTCAGATAAAAAAAAAAATCTACTCTCATGCATAAGGGAAATATAAATATATATCTTGGTGGGAATAATTGCTAGTTGTGTGGTTTTGGATGATATTTCTCATTGTTACTATGAACCATGGATTATGCCTTAGTTTTCTACAACTCATTGTGTTCTATGTCATCCCTTTCTCGGGCTGTAATTAGCCTTTGCTTTTTTTCTTTTCAGTGCAGCTGCTGCAAGAGTTACCACATCTACTAAAGACATTATAACAGAGATCAGCAAAGTCTGGCCTGTGGGCTGGATGGGGCCCTGCACCAGACTCCATTTCCCATCAGCCGCTGCCCACATTGCTGTGGCCAGTTTCCATGGAGACCCCCATACCGGTGGTACCGTGACAGCATGGGGCCAGAGTTTCCCAGCACTGACAGGGAATGCAGCTGGGCAGGGAGCTGCTCCTGGACTGGGGCTGGGATCCTGCAGTGGTGACAGCATAGTCCAGAGCCTGGGCAGAGATGTGATCCACCACCTGTATGCCCCAGATTTGGGAGGAGGAAAGCAGGTGCTGAGGATGTCCGGGCACTGAATCACAGCTCTGCCCTGGCTCCAAACCATACTGTCACCACTGCAAGTTGGAAACCCAGGTTCCATGCTGTCATGGCACAGCTGCTACTGGGGTCTCCATGGAAACTAGCCACAGCAAAACACAAGCAGGGGCTGCTGGGAAAGGGAGTCTGGCCACCAGCTGGATCCACCATTTTGCCTACCCCAAATTATAACCTAATCTCAGAGAGAACCTGTCAAAAGACAATCAGTTTTCACCATAATCAGGCACTATATGAAAACTAGATAAACACTCTTTTTTTTTTCAAAAGATTATTCTTATCAGGTTTATGACTCAATGATAAAAAAAACAAAACAAACCAAAACCAAACCAAAACCAAAACACATTGTTAATACAAAGTTAAGGTTGTTTGGTGATATCTTGTATCTTCTGAGCATGGGGTTCAGTGGAGTCAAGCTTCTAAAAACCAGGAAATGAGAAGTTAAAGATATACACAACTGCAACCTTAAATCTGTCCCTTAGAAACCGACAACAGCTAATGGCAATTCACTGCAAGTAATTTTTTTTAAATATAATTTGTATCCGATGCCAAATTAGCCAAAACTAATTGCAAATCCAAGAGTCCAGAATCATAAGTGGCCCTACTACCAGCAAACATCTTCCACCCACACCTTCAGATGGTGCTTCAGATGTTTCCAAAACCTTTGGCGGGCACCCTACTTGCAGGCCCAAGCCCAGAGGCTTGGGGTTTGGATGCCCCCGAGTTTTGCTTGCCCTTAGCCATAAGGGCCTCAGAACAAGCAAGGGAGGAGACTCCCATTTCCATAAACTGGGCTTAAAGTTGCTGTACTTTGGCAGGTACTGAAACATACCAGAAGAGCAGTTCTCCTGAAAAGTGGTTCAGGAAAACTGCCTTCTTGGACACAGATACATGGTTAAGAAGCCACTATGCTTTATCTGAGCCTGCAAGAATAATTAAGCTATAATTAAACTGTCAAGAACAGTTGGGTTGGATGGTAGAGAGGCTAGTTGGAGCACTTTAGGGTGAATGTGATTGTACTATGTGGCAGGCTAGGTGGATTATACCTCTCTGGGGTTTGGGTTAATTCCTTTGCATGACCCTAACACATGATCACATCTGACCCAAACGACCCAATATGTTTCATTTTAGCACTGCTTTGTGTAGTTTGTTTAAGTAAAGGGGCACAGAATTCTTCTTTGAATGGCAAGTTATGTGGAAGTTGTGGTTTGTGAGTGAGTGGGTATCTACATGGGATGCTTTACTACACAGTAGATTAATCTGTACAGTAAAGCATCACCATGCAACCATTCACAGCATTAAAGTAGGCCAATGTGCTGTTTTCTACAGCCTGTAATACCGGTAGTAGATTTATTGCAAATTAGCTAATGTGCAGTAGCACATGATTACATAGCTGATCAGGAGCAAATTGCTCCCAATCAGGTTAGGCAGCAGGGGGCAGGAGAACTATCTCCTCCCCTGGGCAGGTGCGTGCTGCCCAACCTCCACTCCATCCAATGGAGCCAGGGCCCAGCACCTGCCTGCTGTTGGGGCATGGGACATTTTCCCTGCCCCAGCTCTGAGTTCAGAGCCAGCCCCAGCAGTGGGCAGCTGCCTGTGGCAGGGGATAATGTCCCAGCCCTGGGTCTAATCTTGGAGCCAGGGCCAACAGCAGCCTGCTGCAGGGGAAGGAAACATTGTCCTAGTCCCCTCTGATTGGCCAAGATACTAGCTGGCCTTGGCAGCAGGCAGCTTCCTGCAGCAGGGGACAATGTCCAAGCCCAGCTCCAATCTCCAAGCTGAGAGACAGCTGCCTCAGAGGCAGATCAGCTCCACCTGTCCCCCAGAGCCCAGACCTAACCCTGTGTCCCCTGTCTGCCCAGGGCTGGCACCAGGGGAACCCAGAGCTTTCCCTGACTGCCATATAGTAGCAGAGCAGGGCAGGAGTATCCCTGCCCTGAACTTCTCCCATCAAGAGCAAATTTGCTCCCAATGGGCACTGTGTAGACATGCTCTCATAAAAAGCTTATTGCTCAGTATTTTACTGTGCAGTAAGCTTTCTGCACATTAACCACACATGTAGATGTGCCCAGTGATGCATAGGTGAAAGTATAAAGTTGAAGAGGTTGTAAAAGTGTGGCATTCTTCCTGTGAAGTAGGCTAAATATTCGACTGACTACAGGACAGGTATATATCATCCCTGTTCAGTAGATTTTTGCATGGCCACATATTAAACTGTGCATGACGTGGCTCCTAAAAACGTGAATTTAACAGAACTTGACATTCTGGAAGAGCACAAAATACTATTGTTTGACCCTACCTCTAGATCATTATTTTTTTAAATCCTTCAAACCTAGAGAATTTTTTGGTGTGTGCGTGCATTCCTATGGGAGCAGAAATATTATTTTCATGAATTATTTTTAATTTATGCAGCTGTCATACATTTACAGTTGGTAACTGCCATAGTAAAGATGAAGGATACTAAATAATTCCCAGTTCTTGATCCACAAGTTTCCATTCAAATCTGACTGTAATTGTTTGCTGTAACAACATGAATTATATGGATTCACTTGCATATCTACCAATGTCATATATGCCATCACCTGCTCACAGTACCCCTCTGCTGGCTATGTGATAGAATGAATGAACACCAGTATGAAAGCTGCAGAAAGACATGCAGGCCTGTGACAGAACATTTTGACCTCCCTGGACAGTCCATCACTGACCTCAGGGTTGCCATTCTTGGTCAGCACACCTTTTAAAACTGGTCTGAAGAGCAACGAGTAGAACAAGAAATAACAAAATACAGTCTGTGGATTAACTGTGGTTTAAACAAACCTATGAATTCTTATCCCATTACCGGGATTAGCTTTTGTGAATCCTTTGGTCTTATGAATATTTTGCTTGTTTCCTTCTCCCAGCCTCCTTCCCAACCTCCTTTCTGCCTTGATATTCAAGTCTCTCTCCTCTACACTGTTCCCTGCATGTCTTTCATAGTATCTGAAGAACTGAGCCCTAGCTCACAAAAGCTTGTTCTATATCTAGTACAGTTAGTTTAGAACGTACATATCTACCCCTTCTTCTTGATTTCAGGCTTATATGACTTACGACACCTAGAAAAATTCGAAGCAATTTCTGGATGGACAAAATATATTTTCTTGCATCACTGCAGAAGCAGAATTCTCCTTCTAGTTCCTGTGAGTGTCTAAAGATATAGGGCACCTAGAGGAATCATAAATCAGGCCCCTATAATCTATGACGGATCTAATCACAGTGCTTTATATTGTAACAATAGCAAAAGAACATTTGTTCTTTTAGCTTCCCATGTCACTGGCAGATCTGCATCTTAATACACACAGTTTGTTCAAAAGTTGGAAAAACTATGCAAGTTTGGAATCAAACCAAATGTCACAATTCTATTGGTATTTGAATCTTTAAAACATTTTGGCTAGATTTTCCTGCTTAATTATTCATCAAAATATAATAAATATTCAGGGAAGGAGTCTCAGCTGGTATACATATGCCGATATGTGGATCTGGTTCACTGAGAATATAAATTTCTCTATTTTACATTTTTTCTGTGTGTTCAGGAAGAGTATCATCTCTATCAGCTTTATTCACATGAAATAGTATCAGAGAGTTTTAGATTTCATTCAGGTTAAGGTAATCTTTGGAGCAGAAGTACTGAGGCTATTTTTATATTTACTCTTCTCATTGAAATACAAGGATAAATAAAGAAAAGTGGTGACTTTAATTTACAAATAATAAAATCAAGCCATGATAAGGAGTAAGGGTCTCTAACTTACTCAGAATCTCCTTCTGCTTTCCTAGAAATGTGAGGAATGAGAGAGAACAGAGGCAGTAAGAATGCTTCTGCAAATAGTTCACAAGAAGTCTTTTCATTCAGGTCAATGGGCATTTCACATACAGGATTGGGCCCGTAGCAGCCTAACAGAAGCTCTTTCCTCCCATTTCCATCACTGAAAATGATTCCAGGACACAGCTCAGTACAGTTGTTCAGCCTGAAACTGCCCCCTCTGCTGTGCATCTTTTGCCTACATGACAGCAGGGTGATCTTGGTCTGGGAAAGTCATGGGTTACTACAGTCCTTCTGCTCCCAGAGTTACTGCAGCAGCCCACTGCACACTTCTCACTCTGGAGACTCCAGTGCAAGAAACCAGTAGGTGCAGCTGGTGGCTGGTCTTCCTCTCCCCACCCAGTCGGGGGGGGGGGGGGGGAGCAGCTGCTCTCTGTACCTTCTCCATTCCAGAAGTATCTTCCAACTAGTCAGATCTGTATTATTTTTCTCCCAGACCTCCCAGAACTGCCATCTTAGGTCCAGGAGAAACAGTGTGAATACTTGTACTCTTGTGGTTTTACCAAGAGAATGATGATTGTCTCAGTAGAAATGTGTCACTTGTACACAGCTGTAGAGAAGCACTGTGAAATTCTAATGCTGGCTTTGAAAAAAACCCACCAGATTTTGTCATAATACCTAGGAGATGCACTTGGGGTCAGGAAAGACTTTTACCCCATGGTCCAACTGGTACAAAATGTGAGGGATTTTGCCCTCCTCTGTAGAGGGGGTTGGGGCCGCCTCCTTTTAACAACTCTCACTACAGCAGGACATTGGCCACCATTGTTCCCCTGATTTACCTGTGGCAGGTAAGGGTGTTATGCCATTTGACTGTGCTAGTAAAACCCCACAATCATCCCAGAGTGGACCATGTAGTTTTAATAAATGGTTCTATAGGTTTTGGATTTGTATAGGATGGTTTGGATTTGGATGATCCTGCCTCTGTTGGGCGTTGGATTAGATGACCTCTGAAGGTCCCTTCCCATCCTCCTTTTCTATGAAATATTTGAATGTTTCACTATGACCCGTCTTACCAATTTAAACTGCATCTAATCAGGGATCTAGAGCCCCTTGTCTACTCCATCAGGGTAGATAGTCTCAGAATCCATCTTCAAGTAGCATATCCTGATAACACCCTTATCTTCAAATAGCATCAGAATAACAGTTTGGAGGTAAAACATTTCCTTGTTTCCTATGTTTTTTTTTTTTTGTTTTTGTTTTTTTTAAATGTAGGGTTGTGAAAAACTGAAACTGATTCAACAAACTGAAAAACAAAACAAGGCATAACAGATAAGCAGCAGAGAAAATTACCACCCCCTCCCCACCACTGAAGATATTGCTTATTATAATAAATGGTTTTAAAGCTTATCCCATACCTGGCTTTCTTTAGCTGGGTTCCAGTTGGAACTATTTATAATTTCATAATCTTATTTCTTTTCTAGTTTTTATGTCAGAAAACTAACATCCTAGTGTAACTACACTGTCTTTCTAACACATCTTTACAGGTGCATATTTTAATACTTTTTTTTATAGCAACTCAAATGAACACCAAAGCATACCAGAATACAAACTCCTTATGTTTTGGTCTCAGCTAAATCATCATCATAATGCACGGGAGGCTTCAGCTGTCATTTCTAAAATCATTCTCCAGCATTCAGAATAACTGAAGGGCTTTTCAAAAACCTTTAAAATATGCTGTACTACTGAAACACAAAGAAGGTAAAAGCTACTCTTATTTCCAGAATTCCCACTTGGTCTTACACGCTCTCAGAATCACTTACTACTGTACCACCAGCTCCGCAGAGGGTGAAAAGCAGTGCTACTGCTGTCAGGACTAATACTTTAGCCTGAGCTGCAGCTACTGCATCTCATGTCAGTTAAGCTTTCTCCCAGTGAATGACACTGAAAGAACAGGCTGTCAATACTACTAACTCTGCTTATCAGACAAACAGTTTCACTGCCTGTAGGTACCTTTTTAGTACCTAATTTTTTCCAGTAATTAAATGGGAAGTGCAAATCCAGGATATAACGTAATAATAAAAGCAATTACATTTTACCAGTAGGTGTCACTCACTTGTTAGATACCAAACACTAACTATGCCTGCAGTATAACAGCCAGCATATTATACACCTTTATACTGTGAGGCAGCAGACAAGCATAATTAATCAGTACTTAGGGACAAAGGGATCATTTTACAGTGCACTGGTTAAGGAATGTTTTTTTTTGCTTTTTAGATACACATTATGTCACCATAGACACCATGCTACTCTCTCCATCTTTTTTTTCCTAAAAGGGTTTAGGATAGACAGAATATAATATAAATGGGTTACACACATCAGAGGATAGTCAGCTTTCTGGAACAACTATGATAAATCCATGACCTGGGCCACCAGATACCAGTTGCCTCCTATATTCAGGATCTTTTGTCTCTGGAATATGGGAGAGATGATCATTTCCTAGTGTACATGATTACATCATAACCATGGTGTACTCTAGTGTCCTCTATGCCTGATAGTTTGTCCAACATCCTTCTTATCTATACAGTTAAATCAATAAAACATACTGGCAAAAAAGATAAATAAATCTTGCTTTGTACTTACTCCCTGGACAATCATGTGGGCTACACCACTCCAACCCTACTTTAATTATTAGCCTCAGTGGAACAATCCATGTTTATGAATGGTAGCAGGGGATGGAGGCGGAAATTATAGCTTTAATGTTCTAATAAAAGGTAGTGGTTGCATACATACAATCAAAGACCAGGTTCTACCATTTTATACCAGTCTACGTGTGCCAAACTTCTGTTCTTTCATGGGTATAGACTAACTTCTGATCACTTGCAGGTAGAAGTGTAATGTCTATAACTTTGGGAAAAGGGGAGAGGGGGGAACCCCTGTTCACATGTTCATAGTTTCTCCTGGGAAAGCAGCAAATCTCCCAGGAGAAAGTGAATGCCTGCTCAATGTCACAGTGGGTAGCCTTATTGAAAGAGTATAGACATTGAGCTAATTTTACAGTCTCTGGAAATCCACTTACTGGATTACTTCAGTAACAAAATAGCTTGAGAGAAATCACACTCCCAGAAGCTCTAGGTAGATCTGAAAATCTCAAGTCAAAAGATTTGCTATACACTTATGTCATACTCAAATGCTTGGCTAATTGAACAGAGCACATGTTTTGATAGTTTTTTTTAAACCAAACTTTCAAACTGAGGATTCCCTTTCACTAGAAATAACTGACATATGCAACAGGTGGGAGGCACGTTTTGTGAAAAAAAGATGAAAAAAAATGTATATTAGGAAGACATTCTTTAGTCCTCATTTAAGAAAGATTCCACTGAAAGCCATAGGAATACTTTTGGCTTACAGACTGCACTCTTTGCCTCTATTAATTAGGTACATTAGTTAGGGTAGAGAACCCGATTTGGTTATGACATGGAGAATATAAGAATCATTTAAAAGAGAAAAAGAAAAAAAAAAAAAGACATTAACATTAAGACAAAATCCTGATAAAGTTACTACTAACTAAACAGTCATCAGGCTCCTGTGTTAGCTTCATATGCTCTTAAATTTTGCTTGACTCATGTGAGTTGCAGCATTGTCTTTCCTTGGCCTTTCTAGCACATTTCTTGGGCAGGTTTACTCTGTTTCCACTTCATAGAAAGAGAGCCCAGATACCCCAGGTCCCCAGGACCAATGCTAACATCCCAAAGTTCCCAGTAGCTTTAGCATAACCTTTCCCAGAATGCTTGGAGCTGCTCTGGGTTTATCATTCAATATTCTGGAACAGAGGAAATGTGTAGCACAAAATACACACAGACTTCCCTTAGCATTTGTATAGGGTTACTTGTACTAAGATGAAATATGTACAGCTTTATAGAAAATAAGAAGCTGAACACGCATACCCTTTCTTGGACTTTAAATCCAAGAACTCATGGACTTTTTGTTGTTGACCTGAGCATCCTTGAATTACTATCTGCACACTGCATTTTTTAAGAGATACTGAGTAACATGGCTTTATTTGTCAAAATAAATTAAGACCGTGCGTTTTCTTTTTGTTGGTTGTCAGGACCCTTTTGTCCTTCAAATTCTAGGCTTGTTTTCTTTTTTCATTCCATTTTTTTTTTTTTCCTGCAACTTGGGATTCTCTTGACATGAAGTACTGATATTAAGTACTGTTTCATTTATCACTGAAGTATCATAATGATTCAGAATGATGATGATGATGATAAGAAACAGGCCCGAACCATGCACAGTAGTCACTGAATGTTCCAAATACTCTTAAACTCCATATATTTTAACTTTAGTCGCTGAGTGAATCCTAATTCTGAAATGATCTAACCAAATTCTGTAGATCTGAATGTTTGATTTTGGGGGCTGGCTTGGCTAGAAGCAATCAGAGATTTGGAGCAGAATCCACATTTTGAATCTCAAATCTATCTTTCATTATTCTGTATATCATCCAACATATATGGACCCGTGGCAGAAGTGGAACATACCAAACCTGCAAGTCTATGCCCTGAGAACCTTATAATTCAAAAGCAAAATAATGAGACTGGCATGATTTTATCTGCCAAATCAGTAATGCATGTCTATATAAAATATAGAGGATTTTTTTTTTTTTTTTTATATAGTGTGTATAGGTTAAATATGTCATATGCTAAATCAGAGAATAATCTAAGCCAATTAGCCTAATCTGATTACACCACCTAAGTATTTACTATGAACAGCATGCAAGAGTGTATTTCAGGGAATATATACAAAATGTTTACCTTGGGTCTGACCAAAAATTGGATCCAACTGGAGGGCTTAGTGGCAAAATGGTGGGGCTACTCACGGTGGGGTGACTCCTATAAAATACAACAATGTTGTAACCTCCAGAGTAAGGCTAATTTAGGGCACCTCAAAACCCTAGGGCCCACTGCCTTGGGGGTATTCTTTGGTTGGAAAACATTTTTGATGTCAACAGTGGGGTGAAACAGGATGCATCTTAGCCCCTGTGGTTTTTAATATCTACTTTTCAACCCTGCTTCCTCATGCATATAAAGACAGTGTTGGCACTGGATTTATGACCCAGATACCTTGTTCTGGGTGGACCCAAACTCTCAGACCAACTATGACCTCTCCATTCAATAACAGGCAAATTTTACTGATATACAGTGATAATATATAAGAATAATAGAAACAACTCTATATCTACTAGTCCTTGAGCAGTCAGAGGAAAGGTACATCTGGCCAGAACATGAGCTTCACACTGAGGTTCTTGCTTGAATGTCAGATGTCAGCATTCTGGAGGACAAGGGCTAATTCCTCCCCACACACCATGGGGTAGGTGATATGGGCAGATGATGTACCCTCTGCCCATGGCAGCCTTGGGTTCCCCTCTTGGGGACCCTTGCTACTCTGAAATCCCTCCTTTTATAGTCTTTTCCTCCTCTCATGATTCTTCATCTCTGGACATCATGGATTGATTTCCCTGTGGTCATCATACTGTCCACGTTCTGTCCTGTCAGTATATTCCTTTGTTCCAAAAAACCCATCACATGCACGCATCTTAATTTGGTTATTTACCAGGCCTCTCAGTTTGGTCTGTTCACCAAAACTGGAAATTCCAAGGTCTCTGCAGTTCAGCACTGTGACCTGGTGCCAGTGCTTCAGAGTCCCTTATCTCTGTTATAGAACAGTGGTACATGTCCTCAGTTTCCCAGCCTGTGCATCTGCTGGCTTCAGACACAGTGGGCCTGGAAGAAAAAAGGTGTCAGAAACAGGCTGTTAGAAATCAATTAACTCTTGCCATTCCCCTGGACCATTGTTCTAATACAATATCTAATTTACCTACAAGCTAATTCCCAAAAGCAAACGTCTAAATATATTTTTCTAGCCAGCAGACAGCATTAATAACATTTATCTTTGAACCAGACTTGATGGAGGCTTGTTCAATATCACAAGGTTTAGAGCAAAAACCAAGGTGAAACAACCTTGGTTCTTAGAGATTTCCTATTTGCAGATGATGTGGCCTTGGTTGCCCAAAGTGAATCTTCCCTGAAAAGTCTCTTGGGTGGGATTTTCTAAGCCATGCAAGAGCTTTGAGATGGCAATTGGTCTCAAGAAGACTGATAATGTACCAAAGAGTGGAAGAACTGATACCCGAGATCACTCTGGAGGACAAATATCTTGGTGTTGTTGGCAGTTTACCAAAATTACCAAACACAGAAGTACCAGAGCACACAGAACTGACATATTTATAAACCACTACCAAGAGAAGGAAGTTGTGATGGACCAGCCATGTCAAAAGAACGGGAGGAGATCGTATCCCCAAAAACATTTTGTAGAGAGAGATTTGAGATGGCTGTAGAAAGCTGGGTCACCCTCCATGGTTGTACTACATGCAAAGATGCATATGGTATTCACATGGATGTGTTAAAAAATTACATGAAGTCATTCAATATCAACACAGAAAGCTGAGAGAGGCATGCAGAATCCTGTCCGATCTTGAGGAAACATTTGGCACTGGATGCAGCTCATCATGAAATGGTTTTGATCCAGAGGATGGAAGTAAAGCAAGGAAGAAGAAAGCAGTGTGTTTAAACTTGGGCTCCAACTCAGACAACATATGGCTTTATGAAACTTGTAACTGTGCGGGCCGGGAGCGGTCCGAGGCCAACAGCCCAGACACACCGAGTCGGGGAAAGCAGGCGGCACGCTAGAATTAGGCACGGACTCTTAGTGGTTGATTTAAGATTATTTTACTTACACCGAAGATGGTCACGGTGCAGGCAGGAAAACTTGCTTGAGTTGCAGTTACAAAACAAAACAACACAAAAGCTCAAACCTGCAGGACACGAGAGTACGTCGCAGGGGGTTTTTGGCGACGGGAAGATAAACCTGCAGGACTCGAAACCGGACAGAGCTCTGGATACACTCACATGAAGTTTGCTAGGCTCCGTGGAACTCGTGCGCAGGGAAGGGCATGTCGAGGGATCAGGCAGCGATGGGGAGAGGCTGATCAGACCCCTATAGCCAGCTCTAAGGTACACACGCTGGGTCCAATAGGCTCCGCAGCACACCTAGAGTTCTCCTCAAAATGTTTATGGAGTCCCCCCTTGCAGGGTACTTCTTGGAGTTCTCCCACTTGGGCGGAAACCGCTCAAGCCTCTTACATGGCTAGCAAACCAAATCGCTAGCCGCCACGTGGGAATAATTTTGAACTGGCCAATAGTGGGACACAAATTTGCATGCGAATGGCGGGAACTCCTTGCACCGTGCATTTCTCTTTTGCAACCTAGAAATGCACCCTGCAAAGAAAGCTACAAGTGGCGGGAAATAATTTAGCAGTGCCGAAGCGCACACAAACAAAAATCACACCCTTGGGTTGTGACAGTAACGAGCTGTATTGCTCTTGAATTGGGCTTGCCAGTCACAAACAGATTTAACAGGCATCTGACTAGACCTCTTATGTGTACATCATGATCCAGAGGGTCAATAGTTGTCTACTATATCCAAAATTTGGGTGCTTTGTTGAATCTTCTCTGAGCTATGCAAAGGTCTTTTTCCTGCAGAATTAGGCAAGAATCTCTCATAAATAAGCAATGTTATGAGATGCTTGTTTTTTTCCTACTTGAAGTGAAGTTTGAAACAAAGATGAAAAGCTCCATAGGAGTACAAGGCTTTGAGAATTTCCCAGACCTTTGGAAAGAGGTCAGAATTCTGGGAATCCTTTCCCCTCTTCCCCCACAATAAGCATCTCTAATATGCCAACAGTGAAGAGTATTATCAAAGGTAACTCTGTGTATTGTATATAGATGTTTTAAATAAAATCACATCTCAACTAGTAATCTAAATAGAGAGGTAAGAAATGGAATGGGCATTAATGAAACACAAGGTATTGAAACAGAGACTAAACCAAAGCACAGGAGGGCACGCGGGAGGGCCTGAGGCCCTGCCTGTGAGCCCCCCAGGGTAGACAATCCCAGCCATAGCCAGCACACCAGTGGCATGCAATGGATGGGCACACATCGCACCCCAAGGGTCCCCTCAGGTTCTGCACCCCACGCCCGGCAACTCAGAGGCCCCACCCAGATGGAGCCCATGGTTCCAAGCTCTACACAGATGGAGGCCCTAGCTCTCAGCTGCAGGGGCTGCCTGTCCCTTTTTCAGGCTCTGGGGCCCAGGAACATGGCCACCTCCCTTTGTGAGGTCTGCTCCCTTTTGGGGTCTCTGGCATGCCAGCTGGAGGAGCTCCAGGCTGCAGTCCAGAGATTGCATGCCATCAGGGATAGTGAGCGGGAAATAGACTCCTACTGCCAGGCCCTTTTCCCCCAGGAGACAGAGGGTAGACCACAGTCTCCCTCCAGGACAAGGGAGGACTTGAGAACCTCCCTTACTGTTCAGCCCAGGGGTTGGACCAAGGTGGTCAAGGGCCCCAAGGCCCGCCACAACAAGGCCCCCAACCCACTGGAGATTTGCAACAGGTACGAACCTCTTGCAGCCCCAGCAGAGCCTGCTGAATTGCCAGCTCTCGCAGACAACACAGGTATTACCGTAGCTACCACCCCCACTCTCCCCAAGATAAAACACACCGTGTTTGTTGTGGGAGACTCCATCATGAGGGGGACTGAGGGGGTAATCTGCTGCCTCGGCCCCTTAGCCCAGGAAGTTTACCGCTTCCTGGGAGCCTGAATCCAAGACATTGTGGAGAAGATCCCTAAGCTTCTCCAGCCCACTGACCACTACCCTGTGCTCCTCATCCATGTGGGCACCAATGACATGGCTCGGAGCACTCCCAGCCAGTTCATGAGGCACTACAGGGATTTGGGAGTGGGGCTTAAGCATCTGGAGGTGCAGGTGGTGTTTTCTTCAATCTTCCTAGTCTCAGGCTATGGGCTGAGGAGGGAGAGGAGGATACAGGTAGTTAACCAAAGACTGAGATGCTGGTGTCATTGAAAAGGCTTTGGCTTCCATTACCACAGTCCTCTCTTTGGTGAGAGAGGCAGTGAGCTGCTGGGAAAGGATGGACTCCACCTCTCTCCACTGGGGAGGAGGCTCTTCTCAGCCAGACTGGCTGACCTCCTCCACTGGGCTTTAAACTAAGCCCGCCATGGGATGGGGTGACTACTGCCACTGCTGGCACACTTAGCAACCCTTGCAAAGCCAGCAGGCCAAGGCATTTAAGGGAACCCACCCCTGCCCCAGCCCTGGAACAAACTGTAGGCAAGGCAAGGGCCCCCAAAGGGACACTTGCGTGGCTATACACAAATGCCAGGAGCTTGGGGAATAAGAAGGAGGAACTTTTCCTCCTGCTAAATGTAAATAACTATGATGTAATAGGGATAATGGAGATCTGGTGGGACTCCACCCATGACTGGGCCACAGGTATAGATAGCTATACCCTGTACAGGAGGGATCAAGTGGACAAAAGGTATAACTCTCTGTCAAGGACACCTACGTGTCCCTGCAAGCTGACATTAGCACCCATGGTGGATGACTTGAGACCCTCTGGGTTAAAATCCATGGCGAACATGACACAGGGGATACTATGGTGGGAGTCTACTAGAGACCCCCTACCCAGGGTCAAGACCTTGACCAGGAGTTTGCCAGGGAATTGCCTGAGGCCACATGCTCCCGATATATGGTTGAAATGGGAGACTTTAACTACCCAGACATCTCGTGGGAGGAGTGCTCAGCCAAATCTGAGCAGTCGCAAATCTCTCTCTCTCTCTCATGTGTGGATGAGCTCTATCTGATGCAGGAAGTCTACAGGCTGATAAGAGGTAAAGCGCTGCTCGACCTTGTACTGGCAACTGGGGACAACCTAATCAGTGGACTTAACAATCAAAGGGAAGCTGGGTGACAGTGACGACGAGCTCATCTCCTTCACCATCTGCCATAAAGCTGGCAAGTCAGTCAGTCATACAGAAGTCCTCGACTTCAGGAAAGCTCACTTTGACAAGCTAAGGAGGCTTGTCAGTGAGGCCCTAATGGGCTACAACCCAAAGGGGAGGGGAGTTCAGGACAAGTGGTTGCTCCTCAAGGGAGCCATCCTGGATGCGGAAGCAAAGTCCATCCCATCTTGGAGGAAAGGCAGCAAAAGAGCACAACAGTCCCCTTGGCTCTCCAGGGAACTGGCAGACCTCCTGAAACTTAGAAGAAGACATACAAAGGAATGGAACCACCACCAAGGAGGAATACTCTGCTCTGGTCCAGACCTGCAGAGAGCAAACCAGGAAAGTCAAGGCTGCGATGGAACGCCAGATAGCTACAAATGTCAAGGATAATAAAAAGTCTTTTTTTTTTTTTTTTTTTTTTTAGGTATGTGGGGAGCTGGAGGAAAAGCAAGGGCAACACTGGAGCTGTGCTAAACCAGATGGGACAACTGACACCCAGGAAAAAGCCAACGTATTAAGTGGGTACTTTGCGTCGGTCTTTCATCAATCCCATGGGACACCTATGCCCACTATGGGACAGGGAGGCCCAGATGAGGGAGATTCCTTGCCCTCCATCAATGCTGACCTCATAAAGGAGCCCCTTGAGAGGCTGGATATCTTCAAGTTAGCCAGCCCTGATGGTTTATGCCCATGGGCACTCAAGGAGCTGGCAAGCATCATAGCTCAGCCCCTGGCATGGATCTTTGAGAACTCCTAGTGCTCTGGTGAAGTCCCTGAAGACTGGAAGAAGGCCAATGTCATGCCTATCTTCAAGAAAGGGAGGAAAGTAGATCTGGCAAACTACAGTCCCATCAGCCTGAGCTCTATCCTGGGGAAGGTCTTGGAAAAGATTATCAAAAAGGCCATCTTTAACAGCCTAGCTGATGGCAATATCCTGAGGGATACCCAGCACAGGTTTGTTGCGGGTAGGTCTTGCTTGACCAATCTCAATTCCTTTTATGTCCAGGTGACCTATCACCTGGACAAGGGGGAAGAGATTAATGTTGTATATCTTGACTTCAAAAAAGCCTTTGATCTGGTATCCTACGATCACCTCTTGGCAAAACTGGCTAACTGTGGCCTTGACCTCACCACGATCTGTTGGGTGGGGAATTGGCTCCGCGGTAGGACCCAGAAGGTGGTGGTTGATGGAAGCCAATCGTCTTGGCATGTGGTCACCAGTGAGGTCCCTCAAGCCTCTGTCCTAGGGCCTATACTTTTTAACATCTTCATCAATGATGTAGACATTGGTGTCAAAAGTGGGCTCGCCAAGTTAACTGACAACACCAAACTCTGGGGTAAAGCCTGGGGTAAACCTGAGGACAGGAGGGTGATCCAGGCAGATCTTGACAGGCTTATGAAATGGGCAGATGAGAACCTGATGGTGTTAAACACTGAAAAATACCAGTTTCTCCCACTTGAGAGGAAAAACCTGTAGCATGCTTATAGGCTCAGCAGTGCTATGCTGGTTAGCAGTTCAGATGAAAAGGACTTGGGGGTCATGATTGACCACAAGATGAACATAAGCCTTCAATGTGATGCTGCGGCTAGTAAAGTGAACAAAACACTGGCTTGCATCCATAAATGCTTCTAAAGCAAATCCCGAGATGTCAGTCTCCCACTGTACTTGGCCTTGGTGAGGCCGCAGGTGGAGTATCGCTTCCAGTTTTGGGCTCCACAATTCAAAAAGGATGTGGAGAAGCTTAAGAAAGTGCAGAGGAGAGCCATGCGCGTGATCAGAGGTCAGTAAAACAGACCTTATGATGACAGGCTGAGAGCCATTGGACTCTTCAGTCTGGAAACGTGCAGGCTCAGGGGTGATCTGGTATCCACCTGTAAGTTTATCACGGATGCTCATCAGGATCTGGGGGAATGTCTGTTCAGAGTGCCCCCAAGGGATGACAAGATTGAACGGTCACAAACTCCACTGTGACCAATTTAGGCTGGACATAAGAAAGAATTTCTTTACTGTCCGAGCCCCCAAGGTTTAGAATGGACTGCCACCAGAGGCGGTTCAAGCATCCACTTTGAATGCCTTCAAGACACATTCGGATGTTTATCTTGTTGGATGCTTATCTTGCTGGGATCCTACCTGCTGACTTTCTGCCTCTGGGGCAAGGGGCTGGACTCAAATGATCCTCTGGGGCCCCTTCTAGCCTGAATATCTATGAAATGATTTGGGGCATTTCATTTAGTACACATGGTCTCCTGCAACAAGAACTATATTAGGCTTTGGGAAATTTGATTGATAAACTAAGTCTATTATCTTCTCTTAATGTTTTTTTTTTTTGTGACTCAGGCAACCCACCTGTGAACTGGGGGGGGGGGGGGGGGGGGTAATATTACTTTGAAAAGCATCTGGATTAATTACTTGGGCGCAATTATTATTAACAATTGCAATGCCAGTGCAATTTTAAAATGATTATGAAGATAAAAAACTGGTAACAGAGGAAACATTTTTGCCAGCGCTCTGTTGGTAGGTACAGTTTAATGCATATTTATCATCCAAAATTCTATAAAGTTCTACAAAACATTTTTGTATAGAATGGTCTAATGCCCAATTCATCTGCAAAAATGAATTAGAGTCTTTATACTATACAGAATTATTAATCACCCATCTTTACTTTGTATCAGGCTGTCTGAAAGTAGAGCATTCACTGCACTAACTATAAATTTAATTTCTGTATATTGTACATTGCAAGATAGATTTTTTGTTTAAGTTTTCCATTAAAGTGATTCAGTAGATGGCATTGTTCCCAGCTGAGTTGCTACAGGATCACAATGCTCCTTCAAGGTACTGGAGATATCCAAAAAGAAAACAGGTATAAAATGATAACTGGTAGCATGGCTATCTGAAGTCATCAAGATGCAGTAGTACTCATAATAATAATGTCACACATTAACTTTGGCATTCTGGCTATACTTCAGATCAGATAATTACATTCTGCCTTCCTAAATTCTCTCTCAAATTTCAAATACATGTATTTAATTTCTTATGATACTAGCATTACTGTACAAGGGGGTAATGAAAAGAGCCTTCAGGCAAATCAGAAAAAAGCTGAATCAATATCTGGAATGGCAAAAGGAGCAGAAGTCCAGGGAGAGAGATCTGTGGTCCAAACAGTGAAGTGAAAAAGAGAAAAAGCAGTAGAAGGGAAAAGGGCCAAAAAGAGATGGAGAAACATGGATAGTTGATAAAGCTTTTCAGGTAAAAGGATCTTGTAATTGAGAGAGAAAGCTGTGGTTATAAAAGATGTGACAAGCTTATGGAAGTAAAACAGATGACACATTGAAGTGTTTGTAAAAGGTTGATATTAATCCTGCCCCGACTACCATGACAAGGGGCAGTTACAAAAAGTAATAGCTCATCAAATAGCAGTGATCAATATTCGGGGGTGCCTACAGCTAACATTATGAAAGCAACTCAGCTCAACTTGAGCCATAGATTCTTAACATTCTCTGAAAGCTGCTCTAATTAAAGTGCCTGTAGCATCACGCATGTTGCAGGGGTGTAGGTTGTAGCCATGTTGGTCTAAGGACACAGGCAGACAAGGTTCCTTAGGTGACATAGGCAGACAAGGTTTCCCCCCCCCCCCCCACCTGTCTCTCACTCATTGACTCCTCAATCTACATTTTCACTGACTACCTGTCTTGTATGCATACCAGCCCAGCTGCTGGCTTCTTTACTTTTCATTCCATCCAGGAAGAGCACATACCAACTGCTGAAACTTCCTTAGCCTGACGAAGGGTTTTTGAACCCGAAAGCTTGCTTAATAACTATTCTCCAACTATTTGGGTTGGTCTAATAAAATATATCAGATTCACCCAAGGAACCTTGTCTGTAGCATCACGTGTATTCAGTGTCCTGCACTTCAAAATGACAGCAGAGGCACTTTAACTAAAGCTCATTCAGTGATGATGTAGCTGATACTATGGATGAGTTCTTACAGCTGCTCCCATATTCTGAAGTTTGAACACTTGGTCAACATGATGCATGCACATACATCTACTTGTAGAACTTTGTTAGTCTTAAAACTGCATATTTCTAAGGTAAGCAAATTATTAAAATGCAAGACTGAGTAAAACAAAAAAATTAACTGAATCTATGATGTGTGGTTCTATTATTCTCTTACACTAGGCATATTTAGCCAACTATCTTAATCATGCTCTTCCTACAGTGGTATTAATAAAGAGGGGAACAAATGCCTTGACAATGCTTTGTACATGTTAGAAAATAGATGTTTTGGCTAACCAAAAGCATCCAGGAATGTCTCAAAGCTAAAAAGGAGGTGTACACCCAATGGTAGGGAGGGGCCATCACCAGGGAGGACTGTAGGAGGGCTGTTAGGAAGGCCAAGGTAGAGACGGAACTGGGACTAGCAGCCAGGATCAAGGATAACAAGAAATCCTTTTTTAAATACATACGGGGTAAAAAGAAAGTTCCAGGTAATGTGGGGCCTCTGCAGGACATACTAGGAAATCTGGTGACCTATTTAACAAATTTCTTTGCCTCCATTTTTCTGAGCAGGGACCAGGTCATCCCCCCCCCCACTGGGATCCCCAATGGTCCCAGGGGAGGTAAAGCCAGGCCCAGGGTTATAGAAGACCTAGTCAGGGAACTCTTGGTGGGCTGGACATTCAAATCAGCAAGTCCTGATGATCTCCACCCCAGAGTGTTGAGGGAATTAGCAGAGGTCATTGTGGACCCCTGGCACAGTTTTATGAGTACTCATGATGCTCTGGCAAGGTGCCAGAGGACTGAAAAAGGGCCAATGTGGTCTCCATTTTCAAATAATGGAGAAAGTAGGACCCAGGAAATTAGGTCTGTTAGCTTCCCCAGGACCAAGGTAAGACTCTTTCAAAAAATTATGCAGGTGCACATCTGCGAGGGACAAGCAGGGGAGTGTATGCTTAGGGACAACCAACATGGGTTCATTAGAGGTTGGTCCTGTCAGACCAACCTGGTGGCCTTCTATGACCAGGTCACAAAATCCTTGGTCTCAGGTGTTGTGCTGAACATAGTCTTTCTGTACTTTAGGAAGGCCTTCAACACTGTCTCTCACCCCATTCTCATAAAAAAAAAAAAATTTAGGAAATTGTGGTGTCAATGCCTACACAGTCAGTTGGCTGGACTGTTGCACCCAGGGAGTGGTGGCAGACAGGTCATTTTTGACCTGGAGGGATGTGGGCAGGGGGTCCCCCAGGGCTTGGTCCTCGGGCCTGCACTGTTTAACAGCTTAATCAACGACTTGGATGGGGGCGGGGGGGGTGAAAAGCACCTTGTTCAAATTTGCAGATGACACTAAGATGTGGGGAGAAGTGGGCACGCTAGAACGGAGGGACAGGCTGCAATTGTATCTGTACAGGTTACAGGGGAGGGCAGATGAGAGTAAAATGGGATTCAATATTGACAACTGCAGGGTACTGCACCTAGGGGGAGAGAACCAGCAGCATACCTACAGGCTGGGGAACTCCCTTCTCATCAACAGAGAGGCAGAAAAGGATCTTGGCATCATTATAGACTCCAAGATGAACATGGGCTGCCAATGTGGGGACACAGTCAGGAAGGCTAACCGCATCTATGAATGTATGACAAGGTGTATCATGAGCAGGTCCAAGGAGGTGATCCTCCCCCTCAATATGACATTGGTCAGGCTGCAGTTGGAGTACTGTGTCCAGTTCTGGGCACCACACTTCAGGAGGGATGTGGACAACATCAAGAGGGTCCAGAGGAGGGCTACTCACATGATCAAGGGGCAGCGGGACAGGCCCTACAAGGAGAGGCTACGAGACCTGAACCTGTTCAGCCTCCACAAGAGAAGGAGGAGAGGTGATCTGGTGGCCATCTATAAACTGGCCAAGGGGGACCACCAAGCAATAGGAGAGTCCCTGTTCCCCTGAGCACTACTGGGAGTAACAAGGAATAACAGCCATAAGTTGACGGAGAGTAGATTCAGGCTAGATATCAGGAGGCACTACTTCACAGTCAGGGTGGCTAGGATCTGGAACCAACTTCCAAGGGAAGTGGTGCTCGCTCCTACCCTAGGAGCTAAAAGGAGGCTAGACCCTCACCTAGCCGGGGTTGTTTGACCCCAGCATTCTTTCCTGCCATGGCAGGGGGTCGGACTTGATAATCTGCTCAGGTCCCTTCCCACCCTACCAACTATGAAGCTATGTTTGAGACTGACTGAGATTAGCCATCAAAGTAGAATTAAAAGGGTATATTTGTGATCAGTTCCATCTGTTGAAGCCATAGAATCTACGTTTTGTGTCACAATTCCCTAATTTTATCCACCTTCAACATAAAATCTTGGTTTGATGTCTGTATAACTCCTACTGGGTTGAAAGAATACAATGTAAGTGGCATTGTAACTGGCAATTAATAGTTTATTTATTTGTACCTTAATGAATCTGCTTTTGTTTACTTAATATAAAATTCAGGATGGATTGGAGCTAGCAGGAACCTTCATGTGGTGTAATAGTTCAGCTGTGTAATTATGAAATGTTACATTATGCCCCATTTCCTTTTTCTATTTAACATATTCACTTGTTTGTCGTCTCAAACAAGACTAACATTTTAACATAAGGTTTTTGTCTTCTTCTAGTATATGCACAGAGCTTAGAACAATATGACACCAATCCTATTTTATACAAGTAGGCTCCACTACAATATGCTAATTTCTTTATCAAATCCAAGGCTTGAGAGAGACAACAAAAAATGAAAAAGAAAACATACCGAATACTAGAGGTGATAGTGCTATATCAGGATTGCTGTGCAGATATGAATCCATGGGTGTCCACAGTATTGACCTACATTTTATTCTGGATAGAAGACTTTTATTTATGGAATTTTCAATCTGCATCATGGCAAATTCACATCAGAAATGGAGCAGCAAATCTTTAGACTAAGGTTTAGATGAAACATTTTAGTCATAGCAGAATGTTTTTTTTATTTTATTTTCTCCAAAGAAAGGGGTAAAGAGGGGAATATAATGAATAGAAAGGGCAAAAGTTAAAGGAAAAAAAAAAAAAAAAAAAGGTTGCCCTTGCAAGATTCAAACTGTTGAGATAAAGGCTTGCATTCATTCAAGTGTGTCACAATATTATGTGTCGTAATTTGTATTGACAGCATCTGTTACTTGCCATGGCCCAGAGGGTGTCAAACTAGGTATAAATTTGAAAATGCAAATTTTATAGCTTCCACTCAAAGTTACATTTTCACATTATACCTGAAACCATGAATAAATTCCAGCAGTTTACTCCTCCTCCACCACCCACACAACACACATTAATACAGAGTTATATCTGTGACTCTGTGCTTCCTAAATTTTAAGAAAATACTATATGCATTACTGACAAATGTTTGAATTCTAAATAGAGCTGATAGTCTTATTCTGTATATGGGGGTCCCAGTCCAGTGCCTTAACAACAAGGCATTCTCTTTCCTCCATTTTCCTCATGCATGAAGTAATTTCTTCTAGGCAAAAACAACTTCCCATTTAGTAGCAACCACCGCTTTTCTAAATCATGAAAGATCAGAGAAAAGTTTCTAGAATGATGGTAGCAATTTGAAGCAGAGATATGGAGTACTGCATAGCAATAAATATAGTAAATGAGTTTAATGCACATTTGAGAAACAAAGGTATTGCACTGGAAGTTATAAGGTATATATATCCTAATATGAGTAAAGAATCAATTATTTATCTGCATATGCTCTCTGGTTTATAATGGATCACACTATTTATTCCAGTCTATTATTTCACCTGTTCCAGAAGAGCATTTTTGACTGATTCCAATGAGTAGTGAGATTGGAGGAATCAATCTCACCTCTGCTATAAAATTGGTTACTGCATACCTGTCCTAGGCACAGAAAGTGTTGCTATCGTTTCTGAGAAAGGCCATATTTATCTGCATCATTTTCAGAAATATTGGCATTTGGAGGAGGAGATAATAACAGCTGTGGAGAGGAAAGCTTCTCCTTATCACCTGTAGAAGAGCTCAAAGTGGAAGAATGCCTTCCTTTGACTACATCTCTTTTCACACCATTTAGAAGTCTATGTTTTGGTACCATAAAGGATATGTGGCCAGGGGAAAGCGTGGTCTCTCTTATTTGCCATAATAGATACAGAACCTGTTAACATTTTCCCTTCCTAAGTGGTGTGTGGATGGAGTGTGTTGCATATTAATTTTAGGAGGCTTCTGGAGCTCTTAAACCCTGGATTGTCCACACATTAACACTTGAAACTAGTTTTAAAACACACTGTGGGCATGTCTACACAAGCCACTTTACTCGAGTTGAGAGCAAATTACTGTGCAGTAAGTGTCACTGTCGGCACATGCAGATGCTTACTGCACAGTAATTCACTCTAATCTTGGGTAAATTTGCTACCTGTAAACAATTACTCCCAAGTAAATTTGATACTTTTGACTGTCTACAAATGCAATACGGCACGGTAACTGGGAGCAAACTTGTTCCTGGTCAGCCAGACAGCAGGGGACAGGAGATTTCTCCCTTCCTCTGGAAGCTGCTTACTGCCAAGGCAGGATTCACCACTAGATCCTAGGCAGGAACAATGTGCACCTACTCTCAGCCCCTGCTTCCCAGTTGTGGAGCAGGGTCTGGGAGTTCCCTTCATAGGGAGAGTTCCCTGCCCAGCCTGGAGCTGCCTGGCACATGCCCTGACCAAGACAGTTCCCAGCTAGCCCTGGGCTGCATGGGGAAGTCTGCATGTGCAGCCTGGACTTGGCTGGGGACTATCCTATTTTCAACAGTCCCAAACAAGCTCCAGGCTGCACGTGCAGATTTCCAAATGCAGCCCAGGGCTGGCTGGGTACTGTCCTGGTCAGGGGAAGGTCCTAGTCCCATGCCCTGATCCACTGGTGGGGCTCATTGCTAGCTGCCCCACAAACATATCAGGACAGAGGGACTGGGACCTGCTGCTACCCTGCAGGTCTTTCTAAACCCCCTTCCCCTCAATGGGAGTTGGGGCTGGGAGCTCTGTGCTGCTGGGACAGGGGGGCATTGTCCCCAAACAGGCTTCACCCTGGCAGCAGGCAGTTCCTAGGGGTGGGGAGCAATCTCCCTTCCCCTGCCAGGAGACAGCTGTCTCCTGGCCCCGTGCTCCCTGAAAGACCCTGAGATAATACCCAGGGGGATCCTAGAGCTCCCCCTGGCTGCTGCAGGACTGGCAGGGGTGAGAGCAGACTGCTGCCATGAGCACAAATCTGCTTAACTTCCCCACACATGTAGCTGTCTGACCAGGGTGGGTTTACTCTTGGGTATATTACCGCTTAGTAAACCCATGTGCATTTGCACATGTAGATGTGCCCTTTAGGTATCTTTAAGTTGCACCACTTCATGGCACATTTATCTGTGATCCAGCTTGTGTTCCATTAATGTGTGGCTACTCTTCACAAATAAGGCAACCAAGATGCAGTCTTCCAGCATCGCAAAATGTTCTCTTTCCCACCTTCCTGTTCTGTGGACAACATTTTTGCCCCCAAACTCTGCTGCCCAGCAAGCCAACTATCCTACCTGCCCTCAGGGGTTTAACCTTCCCATTCACAGGGCTGCAACCCAATGCAAATGGCCTGAAGAGGACATACCAGGCAGCCAGGTTACAAGGCACAGATGGGTACAGGAGTGGGGTCTAGAGGGGTGAGGGGGAAACAAGGTAGAGGGCCAGATCTGGTTCCCATGAGCTGGGGATTCCCTTCAGAGGCAGGGGAAGTAGCTTCCACAAAAGTACCTTTCCCCACTGCTCCTACTTCTCAGCCACTCTGGGGGACACAACCAGCACCTTCCACACCCCCATCCCAAATCCCAATTGAAAAAAGAGCTTTCCTTAAATTTACTTCCTTGTTGTTTCTTTTTAAAAATCATATCCTGTTTTTTTGTTGTTTTTTTTTTTTAACTTTTTTTTATTTTATTCTTCAGTGGCTGACTCCCTGCAATTCACCACCCTTCCTCCACCTCTATTTCCTTTTCACCACCTATTTCATTACCCACCCCATCAACTCTCTACCTGCTCCCTTCATGTTTCTGCTTCCCCACCCCCTCAACCCATCTCTTTCCCCTCCCCCCCCCCCCCCCCCCGAGCAGGGTAGAAGCCTGCCTCAGCCCACCAGCCTTGTAGTGGCAAGTCACAGCTGTGCAGGTAGGGGACAGGCAGGGATGATTTATAGTCTCAATATGCGACTGCTCCAAACTTGAGTTAGCCCTAACACCAGTTAACATTTGAGTAACTCAAAGTAAAACATGTAACAAGTCCTTAAATATTGCCGCCTATCTCAGCAGCTCTGTTCCCCAATCTTCAACTTAGCCAAATCCTCCCAAGAGACTCTGTGACCTATTGTAAGACAAATAAGCATTGACTTTTTTTTTTGGTATTTCTTGAAATGGTGGCAGTATTCATTCCTAGTCACTGCGCTTTCAGTTAAGAATTGGGAAATAAATGCAAACACAATTTCTGTGACCTCTCAAATACTGTTATTTTAATATTAAGAAGAAATTGATGTCCAGCCAGTTTTAAGCAGAAGCATTTTATTAGGACAAAGTAAAGAATACCAAAAGCCAAATGTAAATGTAAATGACAAACAAACAGCCTAGAATCCCAAGGGTAATGTTTAAGGCATTTATCAGTTTATCCTTACAGCAGTATCTGAGAGCCTAACAATATTTAATGTATTTTTCCTTACAAAATACATCTTTGGTTATTGGAATTACAGATGAAGATTGAGGGCCAGATCCAAATTGATCTCATTGGCACCTAAATTCTGTGTAAGTGACTAAGTTATTTAAGGCACAGTGATCTAGACTGACCCTTCTCAGCAACTGAAAAACAGCTTACGTCAATCGTCAGCAACATTTTTTAAAGGGTGAAACATAATGATCTAGTTTCCATCCAAGGTGAGCTAGTGCTGGGACCCAACCACCTCTACCCAGCTGGAGCACAGCATAGGTAAAGTTTTGCAATACTGAAGCCATCAGGTCCATGGACTGGATTCACCTAAGGGACTGTAGGTTGCCAACCCCTGGCTCAGGTGTGCAGGATCATTAGGAACCTTCAGCTCTACCTACAATTGGGCATCTCCATACTTGCCTGAAAATAATCTTTAGGGACCTAGACTTCTGTTACTGGGCCTACACTGAAGTAACTCAAATCAAACAGTAACTCTTACATGAGCTTTTAACTTAACTAACATTCTTCTGTTCTGGATTTTGTTTTCTTCTTTCCTGGTAAATAAATATAAAACTTTAGTCACTTTTATGATACTGAACATAAAATTCTCCCTTCTTCATTTCCCTTACCCTGTACTTAAAGAACTCAGTCCTTTATCACATGTAAGAAATAGAAGTCTCCCCTACTGTAAATAGAAAATTAACAAGCATGGTCTGTGGTTACATGTATAGTTACTATTAGTATCCCTTCCATCTATGACCCAGTTGGAAACTGTAGGAGTTTTAGTCATGCTAGGCCATAGATACACTAAGCTGTAGTCAAGCCTAGGGACCACAAAGGACCTTGGGAGTAGTAGGCTTCACTGGCTGCTGGATAACTTGATAAAAGATGCAGCAAGACTCTTTCTTCAAAGAGAGAAATAGTATCTGAACAAACTCAGTAGTAAAGCATAGATAACAAGAGGTAAGCTGTACTTAACAGATAGAGTTGGAAATACCCCAAATCAGCAGGGAGTAGGGATCCTAGATGTGTGAATTTGGCACCGGGGAGCTGAAGTTGGCAAGGAATTAAATTGTAGGTCTCTGAACCTGGCAAAGAGGCAAGTAAAAGGGGGACTTCTTGACAAAGAGAGAGATAAGAATTGGCATGAGATGGGAGCATATAGGCTATGAATACAGGGGTTGCGAGACTCGCTTAATGCATTGCTTACCATTGTCTGTGCAGTTTCACTGAGCCAGGTTGATTGTTATACACAATCAGTGTACTGTCCTAAAAGACAATAAACCTATCTGAGTTTTGCCATCAAACATGAATTTGAGTCATTCTTTCTGTGTTGTGCCCAAACTCCAGAGAGCTGATTTCAGAAAACTGCCTGAGAGCACCCTAGCCCAAGCAGCCTGAATACCAAGAACAGCAGCAAGCAGGAAGATGGTTGGGAATCCTTCCTACCCCCAAGAACAGCAGGAATACACCACTTTAATCCTAAAAAGGTATACATTTTGTTGAATCTGTTCTACATGGAATATCTCTGCTATCTGCATACACATCAATTCCTTCTACCCGTTTGCCAAATGGAGGCTTGAATGCTTAAATCCTGTTTAAACTTAAACACATGGGGGAAATATAGAGTCATTAGAAAGTATATAAGACAATATTTACACCTCTAAACTTTCTTATACTTGTGCATGTTTTCCCATTTCCAAAACAGAATGGTATGCAGAGCTCCCTGTGGGATTTATGCTTACACATTGTTTCATACATTTAAAATGCAAAGCTATTCTTTAAATGGCTGAATATATCCGATTCCCACTGATCACTGGCACACTGTAAAGTCCATTCAGAACCCCCCAGCCCCTAAACTGGCATAACATTGACAGTGTACATCATGGTATGCAACTTACATAGTTTACAGTACATGGCATTATATTGCAAGGCTAATGGCAAAGAGTAAGAACATCACAAACAGCAACTTGCCAGGGGTGCCTCATGATGAGGTATAAGGTAGAGGGAGTTTGCTATTCTAAAGCACACCAATAAAAACATTCCATCCTTAGTCACCAACTTTTGCCAATGGGTCTATAACAGGGTGCCATCCCCAGAGCCATTTTGAGCATGCCTGGAGGCATCCCAGAGTCCTATTTTTATTAGAATCTTCTTATGGGAAGAGATTCCCCTTCATTTTTCTGCCACAACTTGTTGTTACTTTAGGTTCTTAAAAGGGAGGCTGCCCCAGGGCTTCCTAGCTCTAGTCTTGGCTCTCAAACACTTGGAGGTGATGAGCTCCTGACTGAAAGGCTATTTGCATGACTCTGACCTTCCTTTATTGTGCTTCATGCCTCAAAGGGGTTATCTGCATCTTCTGCTCAGTCTGTTGGGGTCTCAACCAATGCAGCTTCTACCCCTTTTATATAGCTATGCTATCCAACTCAGACCCACTGTATTTGGCCCAGCTTTGAGGCACTAGCTTTACTTAATCTGCTCTGGGCCACTGGCCCTGTATAGCTGCAGCCCCTGTGGCACCAGGCTCTCTGGCCCCTGTAGCTGCACTCCTATGGGTGCTAATGAGGCCTTCACCTCCCCTTCATCCTCAGCTGCAAACCACCAGATTAAACTACAACATCATTAAGCCCCTGGGCTATAACAAAGCAAAAGTAATAATAAAGGTAGCATGCCTACTTACCCTATGACTTCTTCACTCCAGGGGTTCTATCTTGTACTCCCAGCCATCAAAACTGTTTTCTACAAATATCTACTACCTACATACAGAAACTCCTCCTCTACTTGGGCTGGCTCAACTCAGGGCTTTTATAGCTCTGGCCTGAGCAATTCCCTGGTCATGTGACAGGCCCTAAAAAGCTGACCAACCTGCAGGGCAACACCTTAACTCCTGCTTTGCTGGCAGGTTGTGGCCTGAAGACTCAGACCTTAAAGGGGCTGCTCAGTTTTCTAGTAACAGGGCTAGGGTTCCCTGTTACGAGGTCATTACAGTTCTCTGACACAGTCAGTAGGAACATTATGCTGGCAAAAATTGCAATGCACCAAAAGAGCATCACATTGTGTATTGTGTTGCTCTACAGCCTAGCTCCAAGAAACTTCACAAATGGTTTCAGTTAATAATATCAAGATAGACTCCCCTGAAATTCCAGGCTGCCCTTTTTAACATATAACATTTTATTTCAATGAATTTTATCATCTTCTGTAGCTCTTCCTAACACTGACTTTTTCTTTGAGAAAGAAATTAACTAGTACATCTACCCTTTATATTTTCACTCATTTTATCAGAAGATTCATTTTCTCCACCAATGAAAATGAGTAATTCAATATCTCTCAAGCTTAAGCCTTTCATTGCATTGCCCTTTTTCATTGCATTCACGGCTGGTCATATCCCAGGCTGAAAACATAAGTGACAGACAATGAGATGAAGGTAATAAGGGTATCTTGATTCTAAACCAAAGTAAACAGGCTGTCATAAAAATGTGGAATGGAATAGATGACAAACTAAATTCTCTTTCTGAAAGCAATTATTTCTGATCCTCAGATCTAATCATCTGTAATTTTGAGGGCCAAAGGGAGTGCTTATTTGTGTTTCAATTGGCTCAATCAATTGGTATAGATAGTGGCAGAAAGAAATTTCCCTATGCACTGGAAGAAAAAATGCATATCTACTCTAATCCTCATTGGATCTGAATTTATTACAACAACAGCACATTTATATAATCATCTCTATCAGTGTACAGTGGGTGTCCTCAGTGCTGAGATTCTGTTTATCTGAAGTGGTACAGAAACATAGCAAATGAACAAAGAGAAAAATAATTATGTCTACCTAGTATTTTTAGATGTCCAATCACAGTAGCATGTAGGCACTGAACATGGTGAGAGTCGTAAGTAAAGCTGGTTGGACACAGTCTAATGAACCGGGGGAGGGGGAGGGGGAGGGGTGTTGGAATTTGCTGATTTGTCAAAATAAAATGTTTCTCGGGCTGGAAACAGACATTTTCTTTGGAGCACTATCACCTGGATGCGTGCTACAACACTGTTAATCCACATCTATGATGTCTACAGATGTTGTCATAGCTTCTATCCAACAGTTCTGGGCCTCTGCCCCTCCCAGGGCTTAAGGGCCCTGACCTTGTGGGAAAACAAGCACTATGTCTGGACCCAGGTCTGGAATTGGAGCATGCATCCACAAACAGGGGAATCCCCAGCCCTACACTCTGGCTTGGAAATGTGGACCGCATTTCAAGGTACAGAGGAATACTTCAGCCCATGATATGCACCTGCAAGTCAGGAAGGGTAATTCCCATAGTGGTTCCACTCTTCACATTTGCAGGCTGGGCATAGCTGCATGATACCTGTCCCAAGGAAATCTCAGTGCAGGGATTTCCCCAGACATATCTGGAAGCATGGGAGGAAGGAACTTTTATGGGTGTTCTCCACCACCCCCCACCCTCCACTTCCAGATGTGCACTGGTGGAATTCCATGCAGAGGGATTCCCCTGGCACCTGTATCAAGCTGCTTTGCCCCAAATCATGGTGTATGTCTGAACTTCTACTGGTAGTTGTGCACTTCATGTTGGGAGGAGGCTCCTAAGGCCATTGTCTTGAAGGATTGGGCCCCTGGAGAGTTCCTGCACATGGCAGCTAGAGGGTGTGGACAGCCACAGGCTGCTCGCACTCTCCTACCATGAATAAATAAGCTGTTCAGGAAGGACAGGCAGGGGAGAAGAGGAGGAAGAGTTGCACTTTATGTAAAAGAGCCATATGATTTCTCAGAGCTCCAGAATGAAGCTGGAGATAGGCCTGTTGAGAGTCTATGGGTTAGGGTCAAAGGGGAGAGTAACAAGGCTAATGTCATGGTGGGTGTCTGTTATAGACAACCAGACCAGAACAAAGCAGTGGATGAGGCTTTCTTCAAACAGCTAGTGGAAGTTTCCTGATCACAGACCCTGGTTTTCATGGGGGACGTCAATCACCCTGACATTTTCTGGGAGAGCAATACAGCAGTGCTCAGGTAATCCAGGAAGTTTTTGGAGAGTACTGGGGACAACTTCCTAGTAAAAGTGATGGAGTGGCCAACAAGGGGTCATGCTCTTCTTGACCTGCTGCTCACAAACAGGGAAGAATTGGTGGGAAATGTAGTAGTAGATGGCAACTTGGGCAGCTTGGATGATGAGATGATTGATTTCAGGATCCTAAGGAAATGAAGGATGGGGAGCAGATGTAGAGCAGCAGAGTAAGGACCCTGGAATTCAGAAAAGCAGAATTTGACTCACTCAGAGACCTCATGGGCAGGATCTACCAAGAAGCCAAAGTGAGGGGGACTGGAGTTCAGGTGAACTGGCTGTATTTCAAAGAAGCCTTACTGAAAGTGCAGGAACAGAGCATCCCAATGTGCAGGAAGACTAGCAGGTATGGCAGAAGACCACCTTGGTTTAGCAAGGAACTCTTCAGTAAACTAAATCACAAAAAGGAAGCTTATAAGAAGTGGAAACTTGGACAAATAACTAGGGAAGAATATAAGAGCATTGCTCAGGCATGCAGGGATGAAGCTCAATTGGAGTTGCAGCTAGCAAGGAATGTGATGAGTAAGAAGGGTTTCTCCAAGTATGTCAGTAGTAAGAGGGGGATCAGGGAAAGTGTGGGTCCATTACTGAATGGGGAGGCAACCTCATGACAGAGGATGCAGAAAAGGCTGAAGTGCTCAATGCCTTTTTTTCCTCAGTCTTCACAGGCAAGGTCAGCTCCCAGACTACTACACTGGGCACCACTGTTTGGGGAGGAGGTGAGCAGCCCCCAGTGCTGAAAGAACAGGTTAGGGACTACTTAGAAAAGCTGGATATGTACAAGTCCATGGGGCCTGATGGGATGCACCCAAGAGTGCTGAGGGAGTTGGTTGATGTACTTGCAGAGCCATTAGGTCATTGAATGTCATTTTTAAAAACTCATGGCAATCAAGAGAGGTCCTGGCTGATTGGAAAAGGTCAAACATAGTGCCCATATTTAAGAAAGGGAAGAAGGAGGATCCAGGGAACTATAGACCAGTCAGCCTCACTTCCGTCCCTGGAAAAATCATGGAGCAGATCCTCAAGGAATCCATTTCTAAGCACCTGAAGGAGAAGAGTGATTAGAAACATTCAGCATAGATTAACCAGTACAGGGTGGGGGCTGATTGGCTGGGCAGCAGCTCTGCACAGCTTTGCACAAAAGAACCTGGGGGTTACGATGAACAATAAGATGAATATAAGCCAACACTGAGCCCTGTTTTGAACAAAGCTAATGGCATACTTGGTTGCATTGGTAGAAATGTCAGTAGATCAAAGGAAGTGATTATTCCCACCTATTCAGCACTGGTGAGGTCACTTCTGGAGCATTGTGTTCAGTTTTGGGCCCCTCACTACAAAAAGCATGTGGACAAATTGGAGAGTCAGGAGGAAGGCAACAAAAATGGTGAGGGGGCTGGGGGACATGGCTTATGAAGAAAGACTGAGGGAGCTGGGCTTATTTAGTCTATAGAAGAGAAGACTGAGGGGGGATTTAATAGCAGCCTTCAACTACCTGAAGGAGGGTTCAAAAGAGGATGGAGCTAGACTATTTTCAGTGGTGGCAGATGACAGAACAAGGAGCAATGGTCTCAAGTTGCAGCAAGGGACGTTTAGGTTAGATATTAGGAAGAATTTTCTCACTAGGAGGGTAGTAAAGCACTGTAACAATTTACCTGGAGAGGTTGTAGAAGCTCCATCTTTGGATGTTTTCAAAAACTTTGGCTGATGTAGTTGGGGATGGTCCTGTTTTGAGCAGGATGTTGGATTAAATGACCTGCTCAGGCTTAACTGTCAGAATTCCAATCATAACTTTCTTTTATTATATGATTCTAACAATTATTGGCTGCAAATTATGGTGGCACAAATTATGACTAGGGTTATTGTCGTCACAGAATGTTGGTATTTATGATGTGACAAAGAGCTAAGATGTCTGTTTGCTTGGGTTTTGTGCCTCCATAAAAAGAAAATTATGGCTGCACAAAGATGATATCTCTTTGCAGTCTAAGAGATTGTTCTACTTCAACAAGTTATATCAAAATGTGGGCAAGATTTGAAACCTCTTCTCTCACTGGCCCAGCTTCTGGGAAACCAGCCTCCTTGTAACCAGGGGCTAAGTGGCTTCCAAAATCCATGACTTCATGGCTGACTGACTGATGTATTACCTCAGAGTTGCGTTCTATTGACTTTCAGAAATAAATTTGAAAGCTTTGCTTTAGGCTCCAAGTACATGTGTACACTCAGAGGTGGCCAAACTTGGTTAAGTCAACTTAGTTAAGTCACCTTATTTTGCATTAACTTAGTACGTGTGTATGCACCTAGTGTTCAAATCATTATCTGACTTCTTGTAAACTGGGAATTTAGAAAAGTCTCTTGTATTTCAATTTGAAGTAAATATTGTTGGAAACAGGATGCCAGTTTAGTGGACTCAGATATTGCTAAAAGAATAACTGAATGACTAGTCCACCTAGTATCATATATTCAGTAGTAACCAACACTTGATGTTTCTAAAGAGGAAACTCAAGTGGTAGAATTAAGTTAATCTGCTTCCTATTATAGTATCATTGTAATATCTAATAGTGTTTAGCTTAAAACCTGAACCATGGGATTTTATATTTCTTCCATAACTGCTTTTAACATTAACTGGTATAACTTTAAATATTCTTATTATGCAGAAAGATGTCCAATCCATTTTTCTGATTTTCTAAATTCTCACCCTTAATGATCATCCCATAGTGATAGATCCACAGCGTGATAAAAGTGATATGAAAAGGGTTTTTTATCAGTTCTGAATTTACCAACTTTTGATTTCAGTTAATGTAGTCATGTTCTTTGTTATGAAACATAAATAATGGAAGCTTCCTAGCTACTCCCTCTATACCATTTGTTATTTTATATATGCCTATCTTGCATTTTAGTACTTAATGTGATTTCTAAAGTAAACAGTTCCTTTCTTGTCACTCTATCCTTATTTTCTGTATACCTTACCATTCCTTTTTAACCTTCCTTCGTGTCTTGTATAATACTGCCATTTCATTTGAAATGGGATAACAATTATTTCACACAGGACCCCGATGAAGAAGTACAATTGTTTTATAACATAACTATATATAATTATATATAATTATATATAATTATATATATATGTATATATGTATGTGCATATATATATATATCATGTATATATGTTGTTTTATATAGGTTAGTAAAAATGACATGGTATGCACAACACTTACACAACACTTCCCAGAGACGAGCCTATGAGCTCCATTTCATCAACCTGCTGGATACTAGAGATCAGGGACTAAACATAGACAATGGATTTTTGATACATTACAATCTGCCTGGCAACTGACTCCCCAGCCCAGCCCAGCCCCTGGCTTCTTTACTTTTCATTCTATCCAGGAAGAGCGTGCACCGACTGCTGCAGCTTCCTTAGCCTGACGAAGGGTTTTTGAACCTGAAAGCTTGCTTAATGACTATTCTCCAACCATTTGGGAAGGTCTAATAAAAGATATCAAATTCACCCAAGGAACCTTGCCATGGTATGCATATGTAATTTTAATTGTGTATCTTCCAGCAAAAGGAAAATATTTGCAAGAATATTTGACCTGCTGATTCTGCAAAGGTAAATATATTGCTTCTATATGGCATACCCCTAGGGTGCATCTACACATGGATTAATGCACCTTTTCTAATGCAGATTAAATTTAGTACCTCCAATGCAAAGTACTAAATTCATGCACATTAGGATGTACTAATGCACAGTAGTGCATTTGCACACTTTTTTTAGTGATGCTTAATGTACAGTAGACATTGTTACTGTGCATCAACATAATGCCATGGTTTTCTACGTAACACTTTATTGCACAGTCAAATAGTCCACTGCGCATTAAAGTGCACCTGTAGATGCACCCCTAGGGATCTAAGCTAAAGAAAAGGTAAGTTTTGGGGCCAGTTTTGTTTAATATCTTCACCAATGACCTGAAAGATGGTGTACCCTCAGCAAGTTTGCAGAGGACACCAAGCTAGAGGGAGTAGTAGATATGCTAGAAGGTAAGTGCTAGGGTTCAGAGAGAGCTCGACAATTTGGAGGACTGGACCAAAATAAATCTCATGAAATTCAGTAAGGATAAGTGCAAAGTCCCGCACTTAAGATGGAAGAATCCCATGCACAAGTACAGGCTAGGGACCATTTGGCTAAGTATCAGCTCTGCAGAAAATGGCCTAGGTGTTACAGTGGACAATAAGCTGAATATGAGCCAACAATGTGATCTTGTTGTGAAGAAGGCTAATGGCATACTGGACTGCATTAATAGGAGCATTGCCAGCAGATTGAGGGAAGTCAATATTCTGTTCTATTTGGCACTGGTGAGGCCACATCTGGAGTACTGTGTCCAGTTTCGGACCCCCCACTACAGAAAGGATGTAGACAAATTGGAGAGAATCCAGCAGAGGTCAGTGTAAATGGTTAGGGGGCTGGTGCACATGACTAACAAGGAGAGGGTGAGGGAACTGATGTATAAGCCTGGGGGCTTATTTAATATGGAGAACAGAAGACTGAGTTGGGGGTTAATAGGAGCCTTTGACTATATGAAGGATGCTTCCAAAGAAGATGGATCTAGACCAGGGGTTGTCAACCAGCAGTACATGTACCCCCAGGGTACTTGCGAAGTCCCTAGGGGGTACATGCAGGTGGGTGGGGTGGAGCACTGCCATACACCATTCTGCACAGGCACAGACCACCTGGCTGGATGCAGGGGGTTGCATGTGACTGCTGCCAACCCTCTACATTTGGCCACATGCCACCCCCATTCCCCCCACTCCATGTCCAGCCGCCAGGGGTACAATGACCCAAAAAGGCTGAAAATCCCTAATCTAGACTGTTCTCAGTGGTGGAAGATGACAGAACAGGGAACAATGGTCTGAAGTTGTAGCAAGGGTAGTTTAAGTTAGATATTAAAAACTATTTTTTCTAACAAGGATGGTAGTAAAGAACTGGAACAGCTTACCTAGAGAAGTTGTGGAATCTCTATCCTTGGAGGTATTTAGGACCTGGTTAGACAAAGCCTTGGGTGGGATGATCTAGTTGGGGATGGCCCTGCTTTGAGCAGGTGTTGAACTAGATGACCTCCTGAGGTCCCTTCCAACCCTAATGTTCTGTGATTCTTTGAAAATTAAAGCAATAGGAGCCTTTCCACAACTTTTGTGGGCTCTGAAACAGGATTTTCATGACCCATCTACATGAAAGGGGCTGTTTACCAATGTAAGATTATTATCCAATCATTTTAGTAATTGCAGTCTCTATCAAATTACTAAATGCAAAAACAAAAAACAAAACAAAAACAAACCCAAAACAAACAAACAAAAAACGTTAAGTTATTTCCTCACTTGATATCCTCTTACAAGATTCATAGCAGACAAATAATTATTGCTAAACTTTGTAAAGTTGCATTTTTTACTCAAACCAAGAAAAATATGGATCCAGAATTCTGTGTTTTGTTTTACAGAATGGAAAAGAATGTGTTAGAAAATCAATTCCAGCACTGCTATAGCATTCATGCATACCTTTATTTAAAATAGATTGTGTTAAAATATAGATAAAGATAGTTATGCCTTTGATATGGTTTTTAGATTGAGTTCTGCACAAAAAGGAATGTCATTTAATAGAAAAATTGAAATTACCCATTTCAAAGTTTTACCTTCTCTTCAATCCACTGATTTACATATTTACCATTTTGGGCATGGCTCACTTCAGCTTTGAATGTAACCAGTAACACGAGTGGTATTTTAAAACCCCATATTGGTTCTCACAGTTACAAAAGCCCCAGTGAAATCAATCAGACTTTGTTCTTGAGACAGGTGATTATAATTTGGCCCACAAAGAATAGTTAAGTAGTATGTATAAGCTTTATGTGAAAAGCTTTTCCCAAATGTATATTTATTAGTCATATCATTTATTAGTCATATCATTTATTAGTCAGTTGAAAAAGACCAGCTGATTAAAACAGAACAAAAGTAGAAAAACAAATAAAATAAACCTACTAAACAACAATTAAATGACTCTCTTGGGGAGGGGCAGTGGGGAAAGCTTTGTTTGTGGTCAGTGTGTTAAAAAGACAAAAAAAAAAGGTTGTTGGTAACAGCTCCCTTGAGTATATGTTTTAATCATTGCTTTTGTGCTTTAAATTAATTTTGTGATCTGTTCTTAAACAGCCTGTTTTATTGACTGACAGCCAGATACTGCCTTTGTAATTTGAAGTATCTGGGAACAGACCATTTCTTACTTCAGTGGATCTTATTTAGAGATAAAATGTTCATTTCTTACCACAGCAAGGGTATAGTCTTTCAAGGCCCTCCTGAAACCAACTGGCTTACTTTCTTGATAAAAGGAAGTACTATGCCTTAATACATTTTTTTTTTTTTTTTTACCTCTAAAATGAGAAAAGAAATATCCATTGTGGTGTCTGGGGTTAAATCTATTAAACAGATCGAGGGGTGAAGTAGACAATCTTCTTTTTATTAAGAGCTAAGCACAAGCACAAGCAGAAGAGACATTTGTTCAGGAAATTCTACACAAAATTCCATTCTAAAGCTTTGATGCAAGAGATCCACTTACAAGTATTATTACAGTATCAGAACAAACAACTGATGACTAAGTAGGGATGCACCAATAGAGATTTTGGGGGCTGATACCGATAGCCGATATTTATGGAAGCATATTGGCTGATACCAATCCAATATCCAATACAGCTACCTCCAGGTGGTAAGTCCATTGTGGTGGAAGGGAAGGGAGAGGGAAGGAGTGTGGGGCAGGGGGCAGATCAATCCCCCAATAGTGAGGGAGGTGGCAGGGGCAGGTGCTGCCCAGCCGGGGTGAGGAGTTGCAGGATGGGGGTGCAGTGGGCAGGCACAGCCCCAGCTTCTCCCAGTGCTTGGGTGTAGGCGGGGTGTTCAGCCATGGCTGAGCCAGGTCATAGCACGGGGCTGTGATTGGAGCTGCAGAAAAAAATTTGCTGTGTCTGCAACCTGATCCCAGTGCCGCCGGAGCCCACTCTGAGCCCAGACTCCAGCAAGAAAATCCCCATGGAACCCCAACTCCATCTTCACCCTGCAGCTGCCGCCCACCCGGCACCATGCAGATCCAGGGGCACATGCCCCTCCCTCCCAGGATGCAAGCAGCAGCAAGGAGCTGCCCTCACTCCACAAATTGCATTTCTATCCTGTGGCCCCCCATCCCAGCTGGGCAGTGCTTTCCCCTGCCCTCTCCCTCACCGCAGGGGCATTGATCTGCCCCACACCCATTCCCTCCCCCCTCCACTTCTGACTTACCAGATGGAGGCAGCTCCCCATGCTGCTGGCTCTGCTCCATGCTGCACTGCAGCTGTGCACAGCACGGGCATTTATCATTCAAATGTACCAGCCATATGGGGCCAATATCTGATATAGACAATGTTCTTCATATCAGTACCGATCTGACAAGTGATAATAGTTCCAAATAAAATACATTCCTGCACTTATATTATATTCAAAGAATGGGTTAAAAAGAAATTGACATTACATTGTATTACATTTTTGCATTATTCTAGGTGTCCCATCAAAATTGGTCTGACTCACAGCACTATGCAAACATCTAGAACCCAATTCATTGCTGCTAGGAAGTCACTTGTTACATAAAACACACACACAGTAATACATCCAGGACCATAAGAAGAGGACCTCTTCTAAGCACAAGGTCAATTCTTCTAGCCCTGTACCAACCCTATGTAGCAAAACCCACAGTTTTTCTTTTTTTTTTAATTTAAAAATACATTCCCTCCCCTTCCCCTAACCATTTCTGACTTTCTCTCTGCCCTCTCTATCCCTTATAAGTGATTACAAGTAATACTAGATAAGCTAAGCTAAGTTCTTGTATGCTATTATTGTAATAAGCCCCTTTTTATATTTTAAATAGTGTTCTGTTATGTTTGTATTGATTTTTACTATTTTATATTGTATGATATTGGATTCCTATCTTTTGTGCATTGATGTTTATTGTTTCATATTAACATTGTATGATTTAGGCCTGCAATGTGGGTTGGCATGAGTGATGTCAAGTATCCATTTTGTGTGCCAGGTTCCCATCTTGTTCCCATCTTGTCCCCATGCCCTGTTGTGTAAGATGTTGCAACCTATGACTCATATCTACGCCTCCTATGTAAATTGGTTCCTGAATTAATGGGGATCAATGAGGGTGCTTGAGAGACAATGGCAGTAGGTCTAAAAATAACTCACTCTGAATGACTGAACCATCAACTCAATAACCCAACCATCACCCTGCATTGACCCTCACTGGCTCCAGATTTGGAAGACAAAGACTGCTGCAGAAATCAGTCAACCCACTATTACAGACACCTGAAACTGCATGTCCTTACCTAGGAGTGCACATACTTAGTACACCAGGGGCTGACTCTTGCCTGATCATGCCCCTGCCACTAGGGTCATAGGAGGTATGCCCCTATAAAAGAGGGCAGTGAAGACAGACCCAGTGGGACGCCCTCTCCAACTGGAGCAGCACAGTGCCATACCACCTATTCACCCAGAGGCCCTGCCAGTGACCTCCCTTCTGGACAACACCTTTCTGGAGAAGATTCCAACTGGCCATCAAGGACCAACTCACAGCCCAGGATAGGTAGCTATCGCCCACCTTCTTTCCCCAAGCAAAGGACTTGGACTCTGTTTTTCTTCCCTACCTTGACTCCAACCCTTCCAATGCATCTCTTTTTCCTGCTACCATTGTGAGTGCTTGTGTGTATGTGTGTGTGTAGGCACCAATAACTTAATGGGGCTGTGTAGTGTGTTGTCTGTTCGATAAACTTGTTATTTTGAAACCCCGAGTTGGGTTTTTGTCTGTTTCCTGACTGTTTCCTCCTTGCCACTACTTATTTGCCCCCTTATCTCCCAGCTGTCTGCCTCAGATTCCAGCCCTAATCTCCCAGACTTCTGCCTCTCTCTTTCCTGGCTTTCTCCTCCTGTCCACCAGGCTTTTCCCCTTGCTTACACCCCAGTACCAGTGACCTGAAGTAACCCTGGGGCCACTTGGCCTTAAGTAACCCCAAGCCTTAGTTCCTCAGCCTATCTTCTCTTTAGTCTACAGTTCTAATTCTGGTCCTGGAAACTTTCACTCTCTCACCTTAACCTTCCCCACAAGTACCCCATACACACACTGTACCAACCAAGTTAGGAACTCACCTGTGTGTATGTGTAGGTGGGTGGTATGTGTATGAACTGGTGAATATACATACATACATACATACATACATATATATATGTCATTGTGTGCGTGATATACAAATTAGTAATCTGTGTATGTGTACTGAATGTGTGGGCATTGACAACTGATTGTTGTCTAATTTTTGGAGTGTGCATGTGCTTGAATTGGTGATAGGTATGCATGTGCCTAGGCTGGTAATCTTGGATATGTATGTGCCTGAGTTGGTAGTGTGTGTGTGCGTGCACGCGCATGTACATGTGTGTGTGTGCATGTGCGTATGCACCTAATTGATTTGTGTGTTTGTATATGTGCAATTGTGTCACACCCTCCCATCTAACAGCACAATTTTGAGATCCTGAGAGTTGGCCTAACTCCACAGGGCAACACCTATAGCAGCCTGAATGCTAAAGGCTTTCTAAAGCAGGCAGGATTGGAGATGAGGAAGAAGTGTGTAAGAGGCAAGAGGACTCATGGCCAGTATGCTCAAAATTGAGCCCTGGTGATTCCGAATCCCTACAAAGACTATTGCAACCGCGGGGGGGGGGGGGGGGGAATTAAGAGTGGTTCTGAAATGGCAGTATGCCAAGTGCATCACCCAACATATTAGGACCCACAGATCACAGCCAGGTGGAAGCTGCCTCACTGCTGTACCTACCCAGGGATGAAAGTGTAAGAGATAGTCCTTGAGAGTTAGCCCTAATTGTTAGCTTAGGCATTTCTAAAATGTGAATAGATGTGACTATCCCTGCAGTGAAAAGTCATAGACCGTCATTACATACAGTCCAATGAAGCATAACCACACCGGTGTTAAAACAAAAACTGCAATGGTAACATAACTCCATTACACATGGATATTTCTTAAATGTCATGCTGGACAATATTTTTTTTTTTATAAGGGCTTTTAAGCAAATGTTATCTTGTACTATAAAATCATATTCCTGATTTGGTCAAAGCATTATAGAGAAAAAGTGTAAAATGGATATCATAATGCTGAAATATTTATATTCATCTCCTTTTCTGCTCTACAATGATTTGATAATTCTTTAGGTGCACAGTGAAAGCAGTGGCTTTTTGTTTCCCTAGCAACTGTCAGATCTCAGTTTTTGTAAATTAAAGAGCATGAAGGGTGGCAGCTTGCTGCTTGCTTCCTGAACGTCACTCTCTCTTCTGGGGTTATATGGCATTCAGAACAGAAAGAAAAAAGTCAGTGAGGGAAGTAGTGGGAGGTAGGGGATTAAATCTCAGCTTCGAACAATAGTTCCAGATAAAGTTTTCAGTACTAATCATGCTTCTCTGTGAAGGACACAAAGTATATGAGGCCCAGGAAATTCAGGGAGTTAGGTGCAACTGACCCTAAACTCAGGACTAAGGAAAAAAAGTCCCAACCTTTAACTTGGCTCTCAGAGTTTTTGTGAAGCGTATTCAAATTAGAAGCCAGTTAAGACTGGATGTGAAAAGAAAAAGGTGCTCCATTAATATTATTTGTTTTTGGCTGCTCAGAGGCTTTTTAATGATATGAAAGACATATGGCCAAAAGATTCCATAGTCTATTTTCTTTTCATAATTAATAATGCTTGAAAATAGACCCAAGGAAAACTTGTGAAGTGCAGAGATGACTTTGCCTGTTTAACTTAGGCCTCTTTCAGAGCTACTGTGAGTGTGGGTGTACTCTGTCCTTGTCACCGTCCTTACATTTTCATCTGTGCTCAAGATGAACAAGACCCTTATGTCACTTCCCTCTTGGAAATGTTTTCATTATTATGTGTCCTTTGTTAGTTTTCTAGTTTTCTGTCCTCCACTCATGCTGCGTTATAAAATTGAAAAGGATAATGTGGCTAGCTGGTAAGTGACTAGGAAGTAATAAAAGGTCTAGCGCACTGTACTGTCACTTTCCATGCACACTTTACTCATAATAATGCAGCACTACACATTTCCTAAAGATCCTTTGAGTCCAGCTCAAATGAGATGTGTCTGTGCATGTATGCATGTGTATGGGCATGTGTGTGTGTATAGAAGTGTGGCATGAAATATGTCCTTGGTTAAAAAGGTCCCTCCCGCCTATGCAACATGCTCTGTTTCTCTGGAGGAACAACCAAATGTCTGCATACAGTCAAGGAGGAGAAAAGGGGAAAGTTGTCTAAACTCACATGAATTAAAAGAGAGGGAGTGTGAATGGAGGAAGCATAAGTTCAGGATGATGCAAATAACGTAATCTCCACTGACAGTTAAAAAGAGTTCAGAATAATTAAGTTTACAGCAACATTCATCTGAAGCTCTTAAAGCACTTTTCAAATAGTAAATGAGTCTGTATGGGTAAGTGGTATGGAGCCTATTTTATAGCTGCATAAATTAAAAACCCAGAAACTTGCACAAAATTAATCACACAGCTGGCCAGTAGCACAGCCAAGAACAGAACCAAACAACCCAGACTCTTAATCACCTGTTTTAATCACCACACTGTTTTCACTACACTGAAGCTTTTAACATTTTAATCCTGTCATAGGACAAGTGTTCAAGCATGATCTTTACCAGGATTCCAACAAGGATACATGTTATCATCATTAATACTACTTCAGGAGTGGATAATCATGTATAGATGAGATAAAATTGACTAGATTTGATAAAGGCATTACCAAATATTGAGATTTCCTCCTATTTCCTGTGATGTCATTGCTGGAAAACATTGGAATAATGCTGTCAGACAGGTACCAATGCCAGATGTTACAGATAAAGGTAAAGGAGAGATTATACATCAGAATTAGCAGGTGCTAAATCTGTGTTAAGGTTAAGTAGGGCTAGTAATCAGTCACATGTTTGGGGTTAATGCTTTCTCTAATGTGTATTGCTCAGATCTTCCACTAAAGAGCTCCTGAGCAAGGCTAGGGACTGAAAGTCTGCTTCAGGCCTGTCCTGCTTGCCAGCTCTCTAGCTGCAGTATATATGGGGGCAGGGGTAGGAAAAGGCTGCCCTGTGCCACTTGGATCACAACCTCCACCCCTAAAATCACCCTGCTGTCCCCCATCAGTAACTGGAATGCCCCCCCCCCCACTTCACCCTACAATCAGCCTCTCCACTCAGGACTGCTTCTTCCACCCACTTATTGATCCCTCCATCCCAATCAGTCGAAGAGCAGTGGTGCCAGTAGCAGGGGGGAAAGAGTCCTCTGCCCTGCCTGCTCGTAGGCTCACTGCAGCATGTGCTGCCCCTGCACTCCCCAGTGGGCCCTGCAGCTGTCTGGCAGCTACTTACTTCCCACTTCCCTGGTCCCCCAACTCTTCCCCTCTCTACTTCAGGTTCAGGGCCTGGTGTATGCTGGATCTGAGTGTGCAGGGTCTGCATGGTCTACAGAGACCCCAAAAACAAGCAGGGAGGAGGGAGCCCCCTGACACAAGCACCTTTGCTACTCTTGTTCACCTGGGGTAGCAAGGTAGTGATCCAGGGATGGGGGGCTGAAGTGGCACAGAGGAGAGATCTTGGGGTAGAGGGGACAAATTGGGGAGCAGCAGCTTGGAATCTTTGCACCCATGGGGCATGTCCACACATGCAAGCATGTGTACTTGCAGCAACTCAAATAGAAATGGTGCAGATTTGAGCCAGAGCTCTTTGCCTCAGTGCACATGCTTGGACATGCACAAGTACCTGCTCTCCCCAGCAGTATAAAAAAGCTGCTCTGGCAAGCAGCTCAGGGCTAATAGCTCTCAGGAGCTTCTGGTGCCCAGCCAACTGGTACCTGGCAACACTACCACATGTGCCAGTTGGACTGCTGAAGCAGCCCGGAGAGTTCCCTGCACCGCTTATCCACTGCAGCAGTCTGGCAGTGGGGGTTGCTGCTGCTATGACCTGCTGCGCACCTGCCAGACCCAGATAGGGACTGCACAGCCAGTAGAGGCATCTGCCACTCCAGGCCAGCTGCCAGTGGACTGTGGTTGCAGGGTTGGCCTCTGTGTGGCACTACTGCCATGTATGCCCCCTGGGAAGTTGGTTCCAGATTTTACACCCTAACTGTAAAATATTGCCTTCTGATCTCCAACCTAAACCTATTCTCCATCAGCTTATGACCATTGTTCCTCGTCACCCCAGGTAGTGCTGGGGAGAAAAGAGCTCTGCCAATTTGCTGTTGATCCCCCCTGATGAGGTTGTAGGCAGCCACCAGGTCTCCCCTCAACCTCTTTTTGCTGAGGCTGAACACATTCAGGTCCTTCAGTCTCTCCTCAAAGGGCCTGTCCTGCTGCCCTCTCACCAAGCTTGTGGCCCTCCTCTGAACCCTCTCCAGGCTGGCCACATCCCTTTTGAAGTGCGGCGCCTAGTACTGGACACAGTACTCCAACTGCGGCCTGACCAAAGTCGCATAGAGGGGGAGGATCACCTCTCTGGACTGGCTCGAGATGCACCTTTGGATGCATGCCAAGGTATGGATGGCCTTGCTGGCTGTGGTCTGGCATTGCCGGCTTATGTTCATCTTGGAGTCAATAATGACTCCAAGATCCCATTCTGCCTCTGTGCTTTCAAGAAGGGAACTCCCCAGCCTGTATGTATGCTGTGGATTCCTACTCCCAAGGTGCAGCACCCTGCATTTGTCTATGTTGAACCCCATCCTATTCTCCTCTGCCTACTTTTGTAGTCTGTCTAAATCTAGTTGCAGCCTCTCTCTCCCTTCAAGTGTGTCCACCTCTTAGTGTCAAAAAGGGAAGCCAAAGGGCTGCCGAAGCCCGGGATTGATCCAGGGACTTTTAGATCTTCAGTCTAACACTCTCCCAACTGAGCTACTTCGGCTGGCTTATTTAGTCTTATTGGATAAATGAAAAATCCCTGATAAAAAAATCCCAAAGTCACTCTGTAAAATACCCCCAAATCCATGTTTCTCCACCAGTAAAACAAAAGACAACTATAAAAACAGGGAGAGAGTGAGACAGAGACAACGATCAGTTGGACACTGCTTTATTGATATATCTACAGTGTTAAAGCAAGTCTCTTATCATAATAAGTGAACTCTAAATACATGTTTCATAAATTCATGAATATATATTTTGCTGCCCTCCCACAGGGCTTTGGCACTCACACAAGGGGTACAGCCCCCCCACAACAGGGAATTCGGCCCCCACACAAGGAGTTTGGTCCCCCCAACAAGGGGTTCAGACCCCACACAAGGGCTATGGCCCCCAACAGGGCTACAGCCCCCATACAAGGGGTACAGCCCCCCAACAGGGGCCAAATGGCTCCTGCAGGAGCTACCCCCCCCCCGCAAGGCCCACATGCACCACCCCAGCCTCCCAATTCCTGACTCACCTGGCCTTATCCCCCACCAGCTGCTGCCCCACCCAGCCCCCAATGGCTGCCCCATCCAGCCCCACCCCCCACTCCTCCAGATGCCCTAATGGCTGCCCCACCCAGCCTCACCCCCCTACTTGCACCCCCAGGCCCCCATGGCTACCCCCACAACCCCAGGCACCATCACTTAAAAAAAAAAAAAACCTGAAAAAAAGAATGGAAAAAAAAGCCTCTGCTTACCTTAGAGGCAGGGGTGGAGGGAGCTCCAGGGGCTCCTGGCAGAGCCCACCCCCCCCCGGGCAACACAGGACAATGTTGTGGGGCAGGAGGTCCCAGGCTGGGGCTGCTGGTGCTGTCCCTCTATCCGGCACTGTGTTGGCAGGGCCCCAGTCAGCCAGATGGCTGTTCCAACTGCAGGTAAGTGCCAGGGGGGCAGGGATCAGGGGGTCTTGGGGGATGGGGCTGGTCAGGGCAGGGGTTGGGGGCCTCAGGGGGGCTGGTGGGGGGAAGCGCTGACCAGGGCAGGGGGAGGGGGCCTCGGGGGACCTGGCAGGAGAGGGACTAGCCAGGGCAGGGGTTGGGGGCCTCAGGGGGGCTGGCGGGGGATGGAACTGGGCAGGGCAGGGGTGAGGGGGGCTGGGGGAGAGGGCGGAGCCAGTGGAAATCCACCCATAGTCTCCTCCCCCCTCTTCCATCCCCTCCGACCCCTTACTCACCAGCACTGTAACCCTGGCGCTCAACACACAGCCTGGCCAGCCACTTGTTTCAGCACCAGGGACAGGGGCCAACTACAGAGATGCTCTGGCAATAGAGGACCCAGCCTCCGGTTGCCTCAGGCCTTCTCTGCTTTTTTAAACTTTGATTTGTTTAGAGCCCTGGATATACGGGAACATTTTTTTGTTCCCACACGTGCCTCTTGCCCCGCCTCAAAGGGGTTTGATGTGGGGCAAGAGGCACGTGCATGCTTGTCTGGACATGGCCATGCACTCTGCCCTTCCTCCAACCTACTCTGATTTCCCCCCTGCAATCCTGCCCCACCCCCACTCCTTCTCATGCCCCCTTCCCCCTGGCTCCCATATCCCACTTCATCCCTTTTCCCACTCTCCTCATTCACCCCATCTCCACCCACCTGTTGCCCAGCTGTTCCCAACTGTCAGTCCAGGACCATAGGATAAGGATTATAGCTAGTTTACCTGGAAATAGTGCCTCCTGGGATACTAAGGGACTCCAGATTGGTGGTTGTATCTCAGAAGAACACCCAGAAGGTAACTCAAGCTAGCTAGAACAGCTCAAAGACAACCCTGGCCTGAAGTAATATAACTTTAAAAAGGCTTAGATGGCACTTAGCACTTGTTAACAAGCCTCATTCAAGTTTTAAATGTTCTTAACATGATATAATTGTAATGTATACTCTCACCCTAAAAGTAATCCATGCTAGGCAGATGTAGAGTAACTTTCCCTCTGTCATAATCTGTTATTATGTATACAATATGGATAGTCCAACTATCCATAGAAACCATGGAGATGTAGAGTTAGAAGAGAGCACAACAAGTAAGTTAGCCTGTTCCTCCAGACCATTCCTTTCGATTTATTATTCTATAAAATTGTAGGCATATTTTTTTGGCTTCTTCTTTGAGGGGGAAGGATTCAAATCATTTCATTCTCTGCGCATTTTCTTCTTCCAGGTTCAATATCATTCTTTTCTCCCTCTTGTCTAAACCTTCTTCAATTTTGCAATATCTTCTTTGAGATGGAGTATCCTGCCCTCAATAAAGTATACCAATGGTGCAGCCTCATCTTCTATAAGCTTTTATCATGTTAATCTAATCATTCATCATGTTCATCAAATCATTAACTACTCAAATACTTAGTGCTAGTGATTACCTAAAAACCACAAGCAGATAGCATCTAAAAAAAATGGTTCCAAGTTTCAGTTCATAGACCCTAACTAGTCCATTGACCCCTTTCTAATGGTTTTCAGAAAATAATATTTAAGAAATAGGCAGTGGAGTTAGAAGTTTAGCTAAAAGATATCCCATAAAAGGATCTCTAAGGGTCTCTATGCACATGAGCGAGGCTGCTCCAATGTGTTGTAATTACAGTGCATCAGAGAAGACTCGATTAATTGAGTCTGCCAAAGCCTGGTAATTACAGCACTCCAGCAGACTCCAGCATCTCATGTATTGATGTTCCTGCACTTAAAAATGGTGGCAGGGACATTTTAACTAAAGCTCATTAGACAAGCTTTAGTTAAAGTGCCCCTGCTGCCATTTTTCCATGTGGGGATGCTGATACATGAGATGCTCTAGGCACTTTAATCAGAGCAGCTCTCACCCCACTCCCAGAGCATGTGTATAAAAACTGTAAGGCACTAAGCAATAAGGTCAGAAGATGTTAATCCTAAAAACATTTGGTTAATGATACTATAGGTGCAAAGGGAGGGAGGATGTCAACAATATATCATGGATATAAGTGCTTCCATGAATAAAACCTTTTGAGATCTAAAATAGAAAATACATGACAGAGACTACATTACTAGTACAAAAAAATGGGAGGTGGGAAACATTTTTTTTTTTTTTAAGTAAAGGTGCTTGAGTAACAGATAGTATATAATACAGATTAGTTATATTACACAGGTGCATGATTAGATAGGAGTCCAAGTAGCAATATTTGAGTGCAAATGCTTAATTTGAGGATGATTCTAAATATCCCATGGTAAATGAAAGGTCAATGAAAGGTTTTGGTTTTTAAAGCATTCTTCAGATGTATTAAAGCACTGTGTAAGTCAGATACAAGTGTCTTCTACTAGATGGTACTTTGGGATGATTCCAATGGGAAATGACATATAAATCTAAATTGCATCACTGTAGAAGTTTGTATTAATAATGGAAGTGAGAGCTCTATGATATTTCTGAATTTTCATGTCAACCCTTTGGAATACCCTATGTGTAATAATCTCCAATATTTAATCCTTTTTCTTTCACCTGACTAAAATAAGGCACAAATCCCCCTAATGGAAGGCAATAACAGTCTCATTTAATCAAGAATGGTACCCTTGCTTTTGATTGTTTGGCTCAGGGGACCCCTCATAAATTTCTGTGGCAAAAAAAAAGTTAAAAATGTGATGCTCTTTACCTCAATAGCCTCGTCTAAGACTAGTAATTTAAGGCTAAGCTTCAAATTCAGTATCCTGAGAACCTTAATTAATGGTTTGATTATTACACACGAAGTCAGTAAATTGGTGGTGGTCATAAGAAAGTAAGACGTGCCATACTGGGCCAGACCAGTGGTCCAACTAGCCTAATATCCTGTTTTTGACAGCAGACTTCATTGATGCTTTAGAGTAGGGACAGGCAAAGTCTGGCCCATGGGCCAGATTGGCCCCATGACAGACTCCATTTCCCAGCAGCCCCTGCCCACATCACTGTAGCTAGTTTCCATGGAGACGCAAGGAGCAGCAACACTGTGCAGTGTCTGCAGACATGCCCCAGCAGTGCTGGAGGGGTGAGCAGCTGGGTGGGGAGCTGCTTGGGGCTGGAATCTTGTGATAGTAACAGCACCCCAGGCAGGGGTGTGCAGGCAGCAGATCATGGCTCTGCCCCAGCTCTGGTTCATGCTGCCACTACTGCAAGATATTGGTCCTGGCCCTGGAGCATCTCCCTGCCCAGCCACATACCCTGCCAGTACTGCAGGGGCTAGTCTCCACAGAAAATTGGCTCCATACTGTCATGATGCCATTGCTGCTGGGGTCTCCATGGAAACTGACTGTACTGTTGGAGGCAGGGGCTGCTGGGAAATGGAGTCCAGGTGCCAGCTGGATCTGCTGTTTTGCCCACTTCTGCTTTAGAGGGAGTGTATTGAATCAGATTTATCTAGAGCGATCTATCCCCTATGCATAGCCATCCATGGTATCCACCATTATTGGTTCAGAGATGCCAGAGAAAACATTCTCAACTGTCCCATTCAGCAGCTAGTAATATATCTATTATCCATTAATTTGTATAGTCCTTTCTTTGAATCTGACTATGCTATTTGCCTCTTCCACAAGTTAATTAAGCTCAGTTAAAAAAGTATTTTCACTTGTTAGATTTAAACCTGTCTGCTACTAATTTCAGTGCATGACCCTAATTCTTGTATTCTGGGACCTGGTAAATAACAGGTCCCTGTTAACTTTGTCCACAACCTTCATAATTTTATAGACCTCAATCATATTCCCCCTCAGCCTTCTCCTAACCCCTCTAAAGAGTGCCAGCCTTTTTGTCTTTCTTGGTATGGCAACTGCTCCATACCACTGATCATTTTGGTTGCCCTCCACTGTATCTTTTTGAGGTGTAGTGATCAGAAGTGCACACAGTATTCAAAATGTGGACACCCCATAGATTTGTATAATGTCATGATGATGTTCTCCATTTTGTTTTCAGTTCCCTTCTTTATGGTTTCCAACATTGTATTGGGTTTTTGTTGGTCACTCAAACTTCAGTAAAACCTGTTTCCTAATAATACAATTACACTTGCCCTTCATGTCACTTATTTTTTTTTTAAATATACATTTTATACATTATGTTAAAACTGGAAATAGACTGATGGAGAGAAGGCAACCATTGTTCTTTTCCTTTTTCTCCTTCATATTAACCAAAACAAAAACAAATAAAAAACCTATCGCAGTACATCCTAATCCCAGTTACCCACCCCACTCTGTTCCCAGTAGAGCTTAATTTATTGAAATGAAACACTTGATTTTTGGAAATGTATCCAAATATGTGGGTGGCAACAACTTGTATTTCAAATTTGGTGTTTTTAAAAACTTTTTGTTCTTATTTTTAAAATGTTCACAAGATTTCACATGTTTTCAATCCTTCAAAGTTAATATATAAAATAAAAAAAAATGACTCTGAAGGACAGAAAATACATCTTGCCGGTATTCAGATCTAACCTGAAGGCAAACAAAGAAGAGTAGGTGTCATTTTACACAGAAAAAAATGAACAATTAATTTTACTATTTTGTATTAGGTCTAGTCATGCAATTACACTAAAATAATATTAAAGATGCAGTCAAGTACTCAAAATAGAAATTTTCAGAATGAACGTTGCAACCATAATTCAATAGCCTGGTACATGATCCTTACATGATAGTTTTTAATTCCAAAATCAGATACTCTTCTTTATACTATTCCTGCCTCATTTACTGTAAAGGACAGGTTGAATTCCAGAGTTGTGGAACCCTGAATGATCCAGGTTTTCAGTGAAGTAGTCTATTTCTAAGACCCCAACCTCATTTACTGTGGAAATTAATATTAATATATATACAAAAAGCTAGAACTCTAGGTTCCAAAATGATAACTTTTATTAGACCAACTGGGAAATAACAAGAAAATTGTATCATTTTGGAACCTAGAGTTCTAGTGTTTTGTATGTCTTCTTGTCTCAGACCAACATGGCTACCAAGTACACACCTATTAATATATATATATATATATATATGGAAGGGGAGAGGTCTGACTGGCTGAGGCTGTGCACTCCTGGTGCATGGTTGTCATGGGAGACTTCAGCTACCCAGACGTCTCATGGGAAGACCACTCGGCCAAATCTGAACAGTTGCAAAGCTTCCTCACATGTGTGGATGAGCTTCATCTGACTTAAGAAGTCTATGGACTGACAAGAGGCAAAGCACTGCTTGACCTGGTACTGGCAAATGGGGATGATCTAGTCAGTGACCTAATGATCAAAGGGAAGCTGGGAGACAGTGACCATGAGCTGATCACTTTCGCTATCCACTGCAAAGCTGGCAAGTCAGTCAGCAATTCAGAAGTCCTCAACTTCAGGAAAGCTGACTTTGACAAGCTCAGGAGGCTTGTTGGCAAGGCCCTAAGGGACCATAACTTGAAGGGGTGGGGAGTTTAGGATGAGTAGTTGCTCCTCAAAGGAGCGATCCTGAAAGCACAAGCAATGCCTATCCCATCTCAAAGGAAAGGTAGCAAAAGGGCACAGCAACCCCTTGGCTCTTCAGGAAACTTATAGACTGCCTGTATCTAAAAAGAAAGGCCTATAAAGGATGGAAGACTGGAATCACCTCAAAGGAGGAGTATTCTGCACTGGTCCGGACCTGTAGGGAGAGAGCCAGGAAAGCCAAGGATGCGATCAAACTCCAACTAGCTATATGTATCTAAGACAATAATAAGTCCTTTTTTAGATATGTGGGGAGCCAGAAGAAAAGCAAGGGTAACACTGGACCACTGCTAAACCAAATGGGACAACTCACAACTGACACCCAGGAAAAAGCCAAGCTGCTTAATGGGTATTTTGTGCCGGTTTCTCACCAGCCCCAAGAGACCACCCTACTCAACACAGTATGAGACAACCAGGGTGAGGGAGAATTGTTACCCTACATCACTGTAGGCCATGTAAAAGAATACCTTGAGAGGATGGACACCTTCAAGTTAGCTGGCCCAGACAGTTTACACCCCAGGGTACTTAAGGAGCTGGCAGGCATCATAGCTCAGCTACTGGCATTGATCTTTGAGAACTTGTGGCACTCAGGTGAAGTGCCCAAAGACTGGAAGAAGGCCAATGTAGTGCCTATCTTCAAGAAAGGGAGGAAAGTCAATCTGGGGAACTATAGGCCTATCAGCCTGACCTCTATCCCGGGGAAGATCTTGGAAAAAAATATCAAAGAGACCATTCTTGACAAACTGGCTGATGGCAACATCCTGAGGGACAGCCAGCATGGGTTTGTTGTGGGTAGGTCTTGCCTCACCAATCTCATCTCCTTCTATGACCAGGTGACAAATCATCTGGACAAAGGAGAAGAGACTAACGTCATATATCTTGACTTTAAAAAAGCCTTTGATTTGGTGTTGCATGATCTTCTCATGGAAAAATTGGCCAACTGTGGCCTCAGCTACATTGCAATCTGATGGCTGGGGAATTGGCTCCAAGGTCAGAGTCAGAGGATGGTAATAGATGAAAGTAAATCATCATGGTGTGCCATGACCAGTGGGGTCCCCCAAGGTTCCGTCCTTGGGCCTATACTCTTTATTAACAATGTAGACATTGGTATCAGAAGTGGACTAGCCAAGTTTGCTGATGACACCAACACACCTGAGGATAGGCTGGTGATCCAGGCTGACCTCAACAGGATTAGAAAATGGGTAGATGAAAACCTGATGGAGTTCAACACCAAAAAATGCAAAGTGCTCTACGTTGGGGAAAAAAAAACCCTGCAGTACACTTACAGTCTTGGCAGTGGTATTCTTGCTAGCACCATGGCCGAAGGGGACTTGAAGGTCATGATTGACCACAAGATGAACATGAGTCACCAATGCAATATCACAGCTGGTGAAGTGAGGAAAACTCTGGCTTGCATCCATAGATACTACTCAAGCAAGTCCCAGAATGTCATCCTCCTGCTGTAATTGGCCTTGGTGAGGCCGCAACTAGAGTACTGCATCCAATTCTAGGCCCTGCAATTTAAAAAGGATGTGGAAAAGCTTGAGAGAGTCCAGAGGAGAGCCATGCGTATGATCAGAGTGAAGGAGAACAGGTCCTATAATGAGAGGCTGAGAGCTATGGGACTTTTCAGCCTGGAAAAGCACAGGCTCAGGGGGGACCTGGTGCCTGCCTATAAGTATATAAGGTGTTTACATCAGGATCTGGATGAATGTGTGTTCACCAGAGCACTCCAAGGGATGACAAGGTCAACTGGTCACAAAGTCCTCCAAGGCTGTTTCAGGTTGAATATAAGGAAAAACTTCTTTACTGTCCGAGCCACCAAGGCCTGGAATAGACTGCCTCCAGAGGTGATGCAAGCACCTACTCTGGACACTTTTAAGAAACATTTGAACATCTATCTTGTTGGAATACTTTTACCCTAGTTAACATCCTGCCCCTGGGGCAGGGGGCTGGACTCGATGATCTTCTGAGGTCTCTTCCAGCCCTAATGTCTATGAAATCTATTAAATGAAATTTATGAAATCTATGGGGTCAGGAAAAGAAAGGATAGTCCTGTTTCTCTTCCCCTTGTCCCAAACTCTAAGTTCTTCCCCATCTTCTATCCAGAGCCTCTTCTGCTACTTTTCATTCAGTTTGGATAGTCCCTCCTTCTCCATTCTGCCTCTTCTAACAATATCAGCATTTAGAGATGAGCATAGAAACTCTATCCTAGTGTAGTGTCCTAATGGTGCTACAACTTGCTTGAAACTACAACAGGGTTGCCAACTCAAGACCATTTTTTACTGACAATCTGCAAAGTTTTTACTGACAACAAAACTGTTTGCTGAAGTATTTTTTTACTGTCATATGTTTTACATAATGTAAATGCAACCTTTCTGCCAGACCCTAGAGAAGGGCTGAGTTCAAACTGCAGCAATGGTTTTAATCTGTGTTGTCCCTCCAGACAGAGATACCCACTGTCTGGTATCCAAGACTATACCTGACACAGTGTTGTTCCTACGCCAGAGGTCCCTCATCCATACCTATACCCTTCTCCCTACAGCCTAGCCCCCATTCTTACCTACACCAGTCCTAATACCCCTGTTTCAGCATGAACTACCAAAGAAAGACCACTTTCTGCCTACCTGCCACCCAGCAGTGTTAAAGGCAGATGGGAGGCAACTCTGTGAGCAGCAGCACCACCACCACCACCACAACCACAAATTCCTGAGAAGAGCTACATTTCAGGTGGCAATATGCTCCATCTGTGCTTTATAATGCAACCATTCTGACCATGGAGTTTCTAAGCTCTGGGTTTTTTTATGGAGATAATTTTTTCCAGATCTATTTTTGTTTCTTGATTTATGGACAGCACAATGTTTTAATGGAATTTATGGACAGGCATTTTCAGTTTGTTTATTTACAGAGCAGAAACCATGAACTATAGTTTTTAAGAGTTGTATAACTTGACCAAATATATATGCATTTTCAAAAAGAGAACACAAAGAATCAGGGTGATCCCTTTATAGAATTCTAGCCCTGCTCAAAGCTTAAGTTTCTTAGGAAAACAGATTTTTTTTTTTTTTAATATGGATAAAATATATCCAAATGCATCCAAAACAATATGTTATTTCCTTCACTTTCTGAAACTGTTGGACTATTGTAGTTGAAATACCCCCACCCCAAACAAACAAAGTAACAAACAAAAAACTGAACAACAGCGACAAACACAGAAAACACCACCAACACCAAAACCCCACAGAGTCTTATAATGGGCAACAGTAACTGTGATGTACTGCTACATTCACTGCCTATATATATATAAACATAATTTTCAGGTGATTTCTTTCTAATTCTGATTTTTATCTTTCTGACTATTGCTTCTTTTTCTGTTTAGATTGCTCATTCTTCTCCCTCAGTCTCTATGCTATCACCTCTTCTTCGGACACAGAATGGATTAAACTTTTCAGGAATTTAAATGAAATCCCACAAGCATAAGCTCAGGATATTATTTTTACCTTGTTAATGACTTCTGTCTATACTAGGAAAATGTTTAAACAACCACTGTTATTCCTATTTCAAACTATGCCAGATACTAGGAAAGAAGAGACAATCCCAGGTATAATCACAATGAAACATACATGCTTAGGCATACATGAGCAACACAGGTAGTGGTTTAACTAGGAATGAGCATCATAGCAAATACATTTTTTAATCTTTTTTTTACTTATAACTAAAGCTCCAGGTATATGTATTCCTTGTACATCCCACACATTAGGGAACATAACTGAGAGGGAAACATTGTCACAAATTTACTTCTGCTTGGATTTCACACAGGATCTGATTTGAGAAGGGTGTGGTCCACTAATGTGTAGGCCCCTGGATGTTAATCCAGATTTTCTCAATGCAGATTTTCAATTTACCCATAGTGTGAGTTTTTCTTACCATTTTATCTACACAATATACAGATGCGGTAATAAAATTAATGTCTGTGACTCCACTATATGAGATCCTCAGGAGAAATGGAAAGTGTTCTTAAATTACCTCATGGAGAGGAAAGAATGAAGCCAATCAAGAATGATACTATTTAACTAGCTATGGAGCCAAGAGGATTATCAGAATGGTCAAGGGTACTTAAGTCTCCTGAGAAATCCAAAATGACCACTTTGGATTTGGGGCCTCTAAACAGGAAGAGAGCATTTTCCAGAGAGATTAGTATGGTCTTGTTGTCATTTCCAGACCAAAATTTTGACTGAAAAAGACTAAACAATTTAAGGATTCGAAAGTTTCATTCACAACCACTTTTTCAAAAACAGAACATTAAATGCAGGGTCCACGGATGAATTAATTGGATTCTTTTCTGCATTGCATATCACCAGCAAAATTGCCAGATGTGTTTAGATTGCAAAGTCCTTTACTGCAAGCAATTATGTAAGGGGCAAGAAGAATACTGCTTGATTTTCTAATCCTATATTCAATTTGTAGTGCTGAACGTTAAAAAAATCATCATTTGGCTTGCAAACCAAAATTTATTAACTGAGTAAATTTGCTATGAAATAGCTGAATGTGAATAAGTGATCATAAATAACCTATGACACTCTGGGACTGTAGTAAAGATACTCAAATTCTCTGCATCTATGTTCACTGTACAATCCTTCAAGTGGAAGAACATGAATACAGAGCTCACATTATCCATTTGCACTTACTTTTTCTGAATATAACTACATTTTCAAGAAAGACTTCATAATCAGCTTGTTTTAATCTAAGCTTTACAAGTGAAATCAAAGTATTTAAAATGTATGGTAGAGAGTGGTTAGCATATATATATATATATATATACACATACAAGCAGTCCTCGACTTAAAACGTTTCGAGTTACAACATTTGCACTTACAATGTTTATAAATTTACACCCTATTTCAACTTTCTGATGTTAGTTTCTACTTTACAACACTTGATCTGATGCTATGCCACACAAGCGAACAAGTTCGCTGCATCACCCATCTCCCTGGAGAAGAGCTGCCCAAACTCCCTTGAACACTTCCTTTAAGAAATCAGACAAGACTCCAGAAACACTTGCAGCCAAGACTCCTGAGAAGACTCCAGGCCAAGGACCCTTCATAAAGTCCAGCCAACAGCCCTTCAAAAAGTTCAGCAAAGTCACCTCAAAGAAGTTCTTCCAAATCAATATGATGGCTATTTACAATATAAATACATTATTGTAGCTATACTACTCATTTTTAATTGATTGAGTACAAAATTCTGGGTTATTTTTGGTGAAAATAGGGTATTGGGTCTTGGTTCAGGAACCAATCTCCCATTTATAATATTGTTTCCAATGTGAAAATCAATTCTGAGTTACAACGTTTTGACTTATAACATAGTTTTCAGAAAACAGTTCTGTCTTAAGTCTGAGAACTGCCTCTGTGTGTGTGTGTGTGTGTGCGTGCGTGCGTGTGTGTGTGTGTATATATATATTGTGTATATATATATATATATATATAGTGTATAAAAAATAACAGAAATGTTCATCACTGTCAACAAATAAGGCAATCTTGAGTGAAGCATGGTAATTAGAAAAAGTTATACTCTATCAAGATCCATTAGATACGAACTCAGTTAATTTATCATTATAAATCAGTAAGTCAGAGTAGACCTAATGTAATATGACAGCATTCTGTGACATGTACTTTTTCAGATGCTTTTAACACTCCTCCTTATACCCCCTCCCCCCTCTTCACAATTTTTTTTTTTTTAACTCTTATCAGGATTCTTTGGGTGGATTTCTAGGATTTTATCAAATCTATTCTGTTTACACTTTTTAAAGGGACTTCCCTTATGTATGTGTACTATATAGTAAATTGATATTACTGCAAAGTAAATGTGGAGGAGAGAGAAACCTCAGAGCCCCACTATGAAGTAAATCACTTGAATCCAGGGTAAATTTTCCCACTGAAAATATTCCATAACATTACTATGTGGGATATATTGCTTATCTACCTATTCAGTTTCATTCTAGGATAGCCATTTGTTTACAAATGGAGATGTTCTGTGATTACACCTTAGCTCAGTTAGCTTGGCCATGTACCCACTCTTTAGTATGGGGTTAACTACTGCAGAACAAAATCTAAGACAATTACTTCCTAGTAAGTGGGTGCATCTACACATTCACCCCACTGTGCAATTGGTACTCTACAGTCATTTAGTACTTGCCCTAGCGAGACCCTGATCTGCCTGCCAAATGAGAGAAGCCGGGTGCTGCCACCTGGAACCAGAACCAGGAACTTTGGTGCTGCCACTGGCCCCAGGCAGCAGCATCTGGATCCTTTCATCCAGCAGGCAGATGAGGAGCTTGCCCGCACCCCTGGGAGGGCTGTGAGGGCTGTGCCAGAGTCCTCCCAGGGGTACAGGCCCTCAATCTTCTTGCCAGACAACAGACCAGTGCTGGACACAGCCCGCACCCAGCTCCTGTCTTCTGGCAGGCAGATAGGGGCATGCACCACTGGGAGGACTCTGGCACAGTCACTGCAGCCCTCCTGCGGCTGTCAGTGGGCCCCCAATCTTCCTGCCAGCTGACAGGAGCCAGGTGCTGCTGCCAGGGGCCACTGGCAGCCAGGGCCATCCCGGGGGGGGTGTGAATTGGGGTCACTGCCCAAGGCCCTGCACGTTGGGGGACCCCATGGAGCTGGGTAGAGTGGCTGTGATGACTCTGCACTGTTGCTGTCTTCATGCCTGGCTGCTCACTACCGCCGCCGTCGCCAGTGGTGGTGGTGGCAGTGGCTTCTTTGCATCCAGGGCGCGCAGGATGGGGGCAGGACAGGTCCCTGCATGAAGTGATTTTCCCCACACCCCCCTCGGGTTGAGGGTGTGGGGCCTGGGGCAAATCAGTTTGTGCAGGGACCTGCCCCCACCCCGATCCCGTGCACCGTGGATGCAGATTCCTCACTAATCCCCACCTTCCCCATCGGAGGTGACAACTTCTTTGCATCCAGGGTGTGTGGGATCAATGGTGGCCATGGCTGGCTTCTCTCATCTGGCAGGGAGATTGAGTACTCACACTCCCAGGAGGACTCCAGCACAGCCTCCACAGTTCTCCTGGGGTTGCAGGCAAGGTCCCAGTCTGTCTGCTGCATGACAGGAGGCTGATACTGCTGGGTGGGACTGGTGCTGAAGCCAGTAAGCCTGGCTTCAAAACTCAAAATGTTTCAAAACTTTTGAAATGTTTCACATTCCCTTGTTTTGTTTTGAAGCTGTTTCAAAGGCTTTTGTTTCGTTTCACTGTTTTGAGCTCAAAATGCATCAAAACAGCTTCAAAACAAAACACCAGGCGAAATTTTGCACGGTCCTATTGTACAGTGGTATGAGCTACTGTGCATTGATTTATTATTTGTTTAACCAATGCGTAGTAACTGTGGTACATTAATGAACATGTAGCTGTGCTCAGAGTGTCCTACATTACAGACCTTTTATTTGCACCTTTACAAGCCTCCTTTGATTGCCTAAAATATTTTGTAACTCTCTACCTGGTTCATTTTTCCATTTCCCTCTTTCACAGTACAGCAATGATCTTCCAAGTAAAACTGACTTCCCTTGGTAAGATTCACTTTGCTGTATATCTAGGGAAACAGACAAGGTATATGTGTAGCAAAGTGAAAATTGCCAAAGGCAGTCAATCTTTCTTTTAAGTCTATTGCTGTGCTGCAGTCACAACACACTGGCCTCTGTTAGAACCACTGCTAGGGGGGAAAGCAACACAGCAGAGAAAAGGGAAGAAGAAAGGAAGGGCAAAGGCAAGGAAGAGCTTTGAGGCTACAAGGGGTGTGTCTATATGAGACACATAACTGTGCAGTAGCATAGTTTTACTGAGTAGCAATCATGTGCATCTACAAGTGCACATGCTTACTATTCAGTAAACCTCACTAATAGTGAGTAAATTTGCTACCTGCAAATACAAATAGCAACTGTACTTTCAATTAGTAATAATGCAGTAGTGCTCACATACAAGCCTAACTGGGAGCAAATCTGTTTCCAGTTTCCCATCTGACAGGGGGTAGGAGATTGTTCCCTGCCCCGGGGAGCTGCCTCTTCCAGCACAGGCTCCACCATTGGAGCCCAGGTGAGGACTATGTCTCTCTGTCCCAGCAGCAGGGAGCTCCAAGCCACCTACTCCAAGATTGTGATGAGGGAGGTGGGGCGGGAGATCCTCATCTACCAGTGCCAGCTCCATTGTCATGGGTCTGGCACTGGGAGATGCTCATAGATTTCATAGATTTGGGGGTTGGAAGGGACCTCAGTAGATTATCGAATCTGACCCCCTGCCCTGGGCAGGAAAGAGTACTTGGGACAGATGACCCCAGCCAAGTATTTGTCCAGTCTTCTCTTAAAGACCTGCAAGGTAGGGGAGAGCACCACCTCTCTTGGAAGCCCATTCCAGATTCTGGTAACCCTTACCATGAAGAAGTTGTTTCTGATGTCTAGCCTAAATCTGTTCTCTGTCAGTTTCTGGCCATTACTTCTAGTTACTCCAAGGGGCGCAATAGTAAACAGAGTATCTCCTATCCCTTGCTGCCCCCCCTTCCCCAGATGATTTGTAGTAAACCACTAGATCACCTCTCAGGCCTCTCTTACGGAGGCTGAAGAGATACAGGTCCCTCAATCTCTCCTCATAGGACCTTACCTGCAGGCCCTTAACCATTTGAGTGACACTCCTCTGGACCCTCTCAAGGGTATCCACATCCCTCTTGAAGTGTGGTGCCCAAAACTGGATGCAGTATTTTAACTGCAGCCTTACCAATGCTGCATAGAGGGGAAGTATCAACTCCTTAGACCTGCTCGTGATGCACCTGTTAATGCATGATAGAGTGCGGTTAGCCCTATTCAATACTTCATCACATTGTCAACTCAAGTTCATCTTTGAGTCAACTCTGACTCTGTGATCCCTTTCCACTGCTGTGCTGCTTAGAAGGTCATCTCCCAATCTGTAAGTGTGTTGGTGATTCCTTCTCCCTATGTGCAGTACTTCACACTTATCTTTGTTAAACTGCGTCCTATTTTGTTCTGCCCACTTCTCCAGCCTGTCCAAATCTGCCTGAATCTGTTCCCTGGCCTCCAGTGCATTTACTTTGCCCCATAATTTGGTGTCATCCATGAATTTGGACAGTGTGCTCTCCACATCCTCGTCCACATCACTGATGAAGATATTGAACAGCACTGGTCCAAGGACTGAGCCTCAAGGGACCCCACTGCCTACATCTTTCCAGACTGAAACTGTGATTGAGGAGCTGGCACTGGGAGCTCTCTGCTGGTGGGGGCTAGGGAGACTGTTCCCTTCACAGCTCCAAAAGCACAGAGCTGGGTGGGGAATAGGCTGAGCAGCTTGTTCACACTCCACAGCCTGCTCCCCACTCAGCTTTGCACTCACAGAGCTGAGCAGAGATTGAGCTCTCCAGGCTGTCCAGGCTGTCCAGGCTCCACAGTCACGGAGCTGAGCAGGGAACAGGATCCCCAGCCTTGCGGGACGGGGGCTGGGAACTGTCCTGATCAGGGGCAGGTCCCAGCCTCATCCCCTGATTGGGTGATTGAGGCACAGGGCTTGGAAAGAGCTACAGGGATGGGGCAGGTATCAGTCCCCTGCACCAATCTGCTGGTGGGGCAGCTAGCAGCAAGCTAGCTACTAGGTACCCTACCAACAGATTGGGGTAGGGCTGGGACCTTCCCCTCCCTTGCAGCTCTTTCCAAGTACCCCTGTCCCTGAGCAGGGAGCCAGGGCCAAGATCTTCCTGCTATCAGGGCAGGGGAACATTGTTCCCACCCTGGCAGCAGGCAGCCCCTGGGGGCAGGGTGTAATATCACAGCCTTGGCCAGGAGACAGCTGTCTCTTGGCTTGGTGCTCACTGCCAGCTCCTGGGCTAGCACCAGGGGGAGTCTAGAGCTCCCCAGTGGTGGAGGCAGGACCTTATTGCAGGGCCCCAGGAATCAGAAATAGTTTGCTGCCATTAGCAGCAAATCTGCTCCCACTTCCCTGCATTTGCAGATGCCTGCCTGGGAGTGTTTACTTCTGAAGTTTACTTGCAAATAAACTGACCCTGGATCAAATGCATGTGTAGATGCACCCAATATGTATCAATGTCATGTTAGTAGAATGAGAGTAATTATGCAACTGAGATATTCGTCAGAAGGGGATTGGCCCATTCTACTATTGCATTCAGCTTCTGAACAGGACCAGTAGTAAAGCCATATTATTCCAAGTCACTGTATCCCTTGGGCCTAGTTCTGATCCCATTGACACCATTGGAAGTTTTCCTGATGATTTTGGTGAGAGAAGAGTGAAGCCAGAACTGAACACTCTGTAAATCCTAGTTTTGGTGTCTATAGATTTCTGAACTCATTTTAATAGGTCAAGCAGTTGGATTTGGGCCTCCACTACTGTCTATACATTTTATGCACTGACTACTGGACAGTCACTGAGGACAATAGTATGGACCAGAACTCAGGATACTCTGCCTCTGAGGGCCATGCCTTTCTCAGTGAGCCAAGCTCCCTCTCTTTCAGAGCCAGCAGGAGGGGTAGAGGGTGCTCTTTGCCATGCCTAGCCCAATAGCCTCATAATTAGGGCACTTTGCTGGGAAGCAGATATAGATTCAACACCTCTAGGCAAAATATTAGGGTGAAAGATGGAAAGGTGGCTTCCTCCTACTCCTTTCTCCCCCTTGTGAATTTCTTGTGATTAATGTTTCAGGTACTTACATGGAGGAAATGTGACTTCTTACATGGAATAAATAACAGTGAAGAGCATAAGTGGCTGGACAAGATACCTTCGGAACATGTTCAGAAAGCAGTCAAGCTATGCTGGGGGAAGTAGGATCTGAAGTATGGAATACAACTTATATGGATAACTTTAGCCACATAAAAATTACTTTCTTGCTGAAAGGGAAGTTTGATTGAGCTGATGTGTCAGTCTTTTCAATCTAATTCTTTTTTTTTTTTTTTTGAATGTCTGTCTCATGGAAAATGTAGAGCAATAGATCTTCATTATGAAGTGCAATGATACTGAGTTTTAAAATGCTGAACTGTCTCAAGGACCAGAGTTTCTGAACTTCAGTCAGCTCCAATGATTTGTCCGATGTATCAGATACAGCCAATGTCAGAGGCGGGACTAACTTCATCCAAAGTCCTATGTCCAAATTCTAAACCCTTGTGAACAGTGTTAACATTTATCAGGTACAATTCTTTCATTTTTTCTTTAATTACTGTGCACTATAAGTACTTTCTCTACTAAGTTAAAGGAAATGTAAATCTCCCTAGTTGGCCAAATTTATTTTTCCTGTATTTCCATCCTATACACTGTGAATTTAACGCTTCTGACACTGTTAAACTGAAAATTAAAGAGAGCAGTAATAATTAAATCACAAGGTAAAAGGCATAGCACAGTAACCATCTATCATTTTCTTTTTCCTCTTTTATTACTTGAAATGTACTGTCCATGTGAATCAGTGTTTGGTATGTATCCATACATTAGATTATTTTTATTCTAACCATTAATAGTTAGATAGAAACACAATCTTGGTCTTTGAAACAGTCAATCAGTTAATCTAAGTGCTGTCATGAAAATGCAATGCAAAACTTAAATGTAAATTATCTTTTCATATGCAGCTACCATACAATATAAGGATATGTAAATAGAACATACGTTCTATGGACAGAAATGGCATGGTCTGCATATTTCTACTTGCATTATAATGGAAGTAGTGGATTGCTACAGGAGTGTATATTTCTAGCCTGACCAGAAGCAAACATTACCAAAAATGTCAAGAGCTGAATGATTTAAATAAAGAAATAAAGAAATAAAGAAAGTTTCATTCATCATCAAATGAAAGTATATAATATTATTTTAAAACCTACACACTTTCTTTGATGAAAAGCAAACATTGTTTTCTGTTCCCTGCTCCTAGACATACAAATTCTAATTGAACCACGAAACATACCATGCATGTGCCTTCCTTTTTCACATGATATTACATTTCTATTTGGTATGTAAATCCTTGTGGTTAATACAGAGGCAGATTTTAGGCCAAATCCTATTTAATTTTATGTGCTCAACTGGCACTTGCCCAGCCACTTAGCTGCAAGTTCTGGCACTGTTGCACAGTTGTGGTCCTTCTGCATGTGCATTGTGGACAGGCATATCTAGATGGCTACAGAGCATGTGCAGCGGGCTGCACACTGGTTGGATAGGCTTATGGTTCATATTCACACATCTCAATGAAAGTTAGCCCAAAATTGTAGTTTGGCAAAAACCCATGATTAATGACTATGAGGAAGATGGTCATTCTAAGTTTTAACCTAATAGGGCACTCACCTAGGAAGCAGGCGACCCAAGTTCTAGGCTGTGCTTCAACCAGGGGGAATTTAAACCTGCATCTCTCCGACTTCTCAGCACAGTGCTCTATTCAACAGGACACACTTTTGGAGTTATCTTATGCCTTCTTCAGTTCAGTACTTTTTCAGAACACTTCTTGAGTGAGTGTTCTAACCACTAGGCCATTGGGTTAAACTATGCTTCTTCCTTGCCCCCCTTCTTTTAACGAAACTATGATTTTTTCCAGCCAATGCTCAGATTGGTGTGATGTTGGTGCTCAGTAGCTGAGTGATGTTTGTGCATCTGCCTTGCACATGAAATAGTGCATGTGCTAAAAATCTCATTCACGCACATGGCTTAACCACATAGAGTGAAATGGGTTTCTCCTCATCTTAAGTTACATGTTTTTATTAGGTTTGGAAGTGATCTCTAACAGATCACATCTTTCATACACTTCTTCAAGCCATATGGATGTATTACTTTTAAGCTGTCCCTTATGTAGTAGGTGTAGTTTAGACTGCTTTGGGGATTGGAACAGGGAGCCAAGGGCCCTATTGCTTAAGAGACAAAAGGATAGCAGGCTAGTCTTGCTTTGTAGGCTGGCATTTGAGCCAAAGCTAGCTGTACCATGATAAGCCAGATGGGTGGCTCAGGTTTTCAGGCAGCCAGAGGATAAAGGCTGCAAGCAGCTGGGATAGGCTTGAGCAGGAAGGGGCAGGATTCCCATTAGGCAAAAGGGGAATCCCTTGTGCTTGATTAGGGAATCACCTGACCAAAAAAGGGGCAGGGCTCCAAGGCATAAAAATCCAGCACATGGAGGAAGGCAAGTAGTCTGGCCCTGTGTGCTGCAGGGAACAGAGCTCCTAGGAGAGAAGGGCTGCAGGAGATACCCTGGGAGGCTCCCTGAGAGCTCCAAGGGAAGGAGGACTGGCAGGATGTCTTTCCCCCAGAGTGAAGGAGGTTTTTGTTCAAAACTGGTTGTTTGTACATTTCTGCAGTTAAGGTTGACTGGAGGACTGAATGTGGCTGTTAAGTTTGATTAGGAGGCTATGCAGGGGTGCCAGAGGGGTATGCCAGAGTCGGACCCTGCCAGGGGCAGGGGCTCGATATGGAGACTAAAAGCAGGGCCTGACGCCTGACCCAAAGGGTGGGTACAGGTAGTCTGGAGATGAAGAAGGCTAGTGCCTGAGCCCTGAGGGAGTGACAGGGGCCAGGCAGTGGCTAATGATAAGGCTGGGACTGAGGAGCCAGGCCTAAGTGGCACAGGCTTAGGAATCCACAGCTAGAGTAACCAGCAGGCAACGGCCAACAGGCTCGACGCCTGCACAAGTCAGTGTGAGAATCTAGAGGGATATCTGCGAGGCATGGGCTTGGCTATAGGAGTGGATGGAGACCATGAATACAGCCCATAAGATGCTTAGGGTCCTATGACACTAATAGGGCGAGAAGGGCCACAACCAATTGCCTGATTGGTGAGGTTGCAGTGGACTGGATCTACTCTGGAACCTCGAGGCAGCATCCCAACCACTTTGAGCAATATCATGGCATAGCAGGCAAAATAAGAGGCAGCAATGTCAGATTGAGGAGGTGGTGCAATGCCAAGCACAGGAGATAGAAGAGCAGAATGCTCTGTTTTCAAGGCAACGAACAATTCACACATCAGCAAATGAAGGCTTGTGGGCACAGTCATGAGTTTGCCCTTACAGAGATGACCAAAGCTGATGACCTTGAAGCTTTCCTCAAAATGTTTGGAAGAATTGCATGAGCAATTGCACGGGAAGAATCCACCTGGGTAACACATCTGGAAGCACTAAGAATGGCAGAATCTCAAGACATGTACTCCATGCTCTCAAGACAAGATCCCCAGGATTATCAGAAAGTCAAGGAGGCCATTTTACACTACCTGGAAATATTGGAAGAGTACAACCAACACAGGCTTCAGGAAAGAAAGGCTAGGGTTTCAGAGTGACCCCAACTTCTGGCTCAGAGCCAAAGGGACTGTACCTCTAAGTGGCTCTGCCTGAAGTGGTCCACTGTATACTGTATAGTTAGCACTTTTTCACATCTGTTTTATATCAGTTTTTTCATGGGGAGCTTATAAAATAATCATGGGAGTTAGAGATGAAAAGCATCTACTAAGTAGGACTTAATTGTTACAGTATGTGGCCATGTTCAGCTGTAAGGGAGCATAAAGCTGGATGTGCAATAAGCCTGGATGTGTGATAGAGTTGCTACTTATTAGAGCAAAGAAATGTATGGAAAAGAGTGGGAAGTGGTTGTATACTTGGCTTTGCTTTCCCAGTGTCCTGGTTACCAAAGCTAAGTCAAAGCAGGAAGTAAGTTGAACCTTCTAAAGGAATGCAGTTAGCTTTTCCTCTTCAGAAACAGGATGGGTAAGAAAGAATCAGAAAGTTACAATTCCTGCACATTATTTCCCTAGGGGTGGTACAGCTACATACTACACCTTACTTAGGGCTTTGAGTAAAGTTTCTGTTTATTCTAAATGAGTCTGTCCTCTGCCAGCTAAAACTGTCCCTTACAATGCGTTTTAGTGCTGTGACCAGTCTTACTTTAAGTGAGACTTCTATCTTTTTCTTTGAAAAATGACCATGTGATGTCAATCACACTAATATGAAGGGATTAGGGTTTTTTTTCCTCCCACTTAATGTTCATTCTAAAATCTTAACTTTACCTCTGTTGTTCCTGGCTCTGATTGATTAAAATTTATTATAATATTGATTCTGATTAAGATTGTCACAGTGATTCCTAATTTAATAAATACTTTTAATAGTTCTGTGGTTTTAGTTGTATTTTACTATGTGTGGAAGTTTTGAATGTGTCAACTGCAAAAACTCAGATGTGGATATAGACAATGTAAAACTTTGCAAGAGCCCACATTCACTTTAGACCTATTGGTCAGTAGCTAAAGAATAAAAAAAGGAAAAGAAAAAGAAAAAAAGCCTACCAATTTGAAGGAAAACGGTACTGTGTAATAAATAGAAACAGTGATTTGTTCCAAATCCCTTGATTTATACAAAGAGAGAGAGATCATTTCCAGGATGACATCATAAATAGATTAAAAATAATTCTGGAAAGCAATTCCATGGTGATCTATCTCTACATTTTAGTACTAGGGTGTCCTGAAATCTTTAGAACTTAGAGAATCTAAACTGACCACAGCAAAAGTTGCAGAAGCTATTGCAAATTGATAATACTACTAATATACAAAAATCAACAAGAAGCTTTTCAGTTGTAGATTGGGGACTGGCATACACTAATATGTTAACTGTTGTTGGCACAGAAAAAAATAGAGTCAGGGTCTTTTAATATTCATAACTCTGCCTGTATGATTTTGGACAATTCATTTCAACTTTCTCTGCTTCAGTTTCATAAAATGACTATGATACATGATATAAGACCTTGTGAAGCTTTGCAATTGTGGGAATAGATCCATATTATTCTAAAAGCCATCCAAGGATGGTATGAGAAAATTGCTTTAGTTCCGTGTAACTGTTCAGATATAGCTAAATAGGCTGAAAGGATGTCTTACATTGCTGATTTTATATAAAAAAATTACTGGTATTTGACATCTGGAGAAACAACATTTTTTTAAGGCCAAATCTTAATCCTCATCTCCCTAAATTTGAGTTCAGAGATGTGACTCCCTAATTCAGCAGTTCTGAACCTTTTTCAGTCAATGTACCCCTTGGTCTCAGAGTGAGACTTCTTATACCCCTTTTCAATGGGAAATTAATTTTTGTGTCAAACTACATGGTATGTGAAGCCTCATCATGATTACTACGGGGGTATATGTACCCCCGGTTCAGATCTGCTGCCCTAATTAAACCTATTGTGGGTTTTTTGTTTTGTTTTTCCGTTTTTGTCTCAAAAGGACAGAGTCATCACAGTGAACCCAAAGTACCTTAATCCCCAAATGAATAATGAGTTATGTCCTAATGAATCATAGATAACTAACATCATTTATAAATGAGCAAATAATTTAATTTAAGGGTTGGTGAATCTCATTTGGTATATCTTGGATAATAAAAACCATGCATAAAGAGTTCAGGACCAGAAATTTTAACTAAGTTCACTAAAACACAAAGCATTTACCTCATTTATTCAAAATAAGTCATTCAAGGAGTTCGCTTGAGGCAAACATATTAATGTTTATTAAGAATCTTAAATCCAGCTTCTTCCTTTCATACGTAGATGACCTCTACCTGACTCAAGAAGTCTATGGGCCAACAAGAGGCAAAGCGCTGCTCAACCTGGTACTGGCTACTGAGGATGAACTAGTCGGTGACCTAGTGATCGATGGGAAGCTGGGTGACAGCGATCACAGGCTGATCACCTTCACCATCTGCCGAAAACCTGGCAAGTGAGTCAGCAACACGGAAGTCCTTGACTTCAGGAAAGCCGACTTTGACAAGCTCAGGAGGCTTGTCAGTGAGGCCCTAAGGGACCATGACCACGGGGAGAGGGGAGTTCAAGAAGAGTGGTTGCTCCTCAAGGGAGTGATCCTCAAAGCACAAACTAAGTCTATTCCATCTCGGAGGAAAGGCAGCAAGAGGGCACAGCAGCCCCCCTGGCTCTCCAGGGACCTGGCAGACCTCCTGAGGCTAAAAAGAAAGGCCTACAAAGGATGGAGGATGGGAGTCACCTCCAAGGAGGATTATTCTGCACTGGTCCAGTCCTGTAGGGAGCAGACCAGGAAAGCCAAGGCTGCAACTGAACTCCAACTAGCTTTGAGCATCAAGGACAATAAAAAGTCCTTTTTCAGATATGTGGGGAGCCAGAGGAAAAGCAGGGGCAACGTTGGACCCCTGCTGAACCAGATGGGACAACTGACAACTGACGCCCAGGAAAAAGCCAACCTATTAAATAGGTACTTTGTGTCGGTCTTTCATCAATCCCATGGGACGCCCATGCCCACTACGGGACAGGGAAGTCCAGGTGAGGGTGATCCCCTGCCCTCCATTGATGCTGACTTCATGAAGGAACATCTTGAGAAGCTGGATATCTTCAAGTCAGCCGGCCCTGACAATCTTCACCCCAGGGTACTCAAGAAGCTAGCGAGCAACATAGCCCACCCTGTAGCACGGATCTTTGAAAACTCTTGGCGCTTGGTGTAGTGCCTGAAGACTGGAAGAAGGCCAATGTGGTGCCTATCTTCAAGAAAGGGAGGAAAGTGGATCCAGCTAACTATAGGCCCATTAGCCTGACTTCTATCCTGGGGAAGATCTTAGAAAAGTTTATTAAAGAGGCCATCCTTAATGGACTGGCCGACGCCATCATCTTAAGGGATAGCCAGCACGGGTTTGTTGCGGGTAGGTGTTGCTTGACCAATCTCATTTCCTTCTACGACCAGGTGACCTATCACCTGGACAAGGGAGATGAGATTGATGTCATATATCTTGACTTCAAAAAAGCCTTGAATCTGGTTTCCCATGATCGCTTCTTGGAGAAACTAGCCAATTGTCGCCTTGGGTCCTCCACGATCCACTGGCTGGAAAATTGGCTCCGGGGTCGGACCCAGAGGGTAGTAATTGATGGAAGTCACTCATCGTGGTGTCCTGTGACCAGTGGGGTCCCCCAAGGCTCTGTCCTTGGACCCATACTGTTCAACATCTTCATTAATGATGTAGACACTGGAGTCAGAAGCGGACTGGCCAAGTTTGCCGATGACACCAAACTTTGGGGCAAAGCATCCACACCAGAAGACAGGCGGGTGATCCAGGCTGACCTGTACAGGCTCAGCAAGTGGGCGGACGAGAATCTGATGGTGTTCAACGCCGATAAATGCAAGGTTCTCCACCTTGGGAAGAAAAACCCGCAGCATCCTTATATGCTCGGCAGTGCTATTTTGGCTAGCACTATGCAAGAAAGAGACTTGGGGGTCATCATTGACCACAAGATGAACATGAGCCTGCAGTGCGATGCTGCAGCTAGTAAAGCGACCAAAATGCTGGCTTGCATCCATAGATGCTTCTCAAGCAAATCCCGGGACGTCATTTTCCCCTTGTACTCGGCCTTAGTGAGGCCGCAGCTGGAGTACTGCGTCCAGTTTTGGGCTCCACAATTCAAAAAGGATTTGGAGAAGCTTGAGAAAGTCCAGAGAAGAGCCACGCGCATGATCAGAGGTCAGGGAAGCAGACCCTACGATGACAGGCTGACAGCCCTGGGGCTCTTTAGCCTGGAAAAGCGCAGGCTCAGGGGTGATCTGATGGCCACCTATACGTTTATCAGGGGTGACCACCAGTATCTGGGGGAACGTTGGTTCACCAGAGTGCCCCAAGGGATGACGACTAGGTCGAATGGTCATAAACTACTTCAAGACTGTTTCAGGCTGGACATAAGGAAGAATTTCTTTAGTGTCCCGAGTCCCCAAGGTCTGGAACAGCCTGCCACCAGAGGTGGTTCAAGCGCCTACATTGAACACCTTCAAGAGCAAACTGGATGCTTATCTTGCTGGGATCCTATGACCCCAGCTGACTTCCTGCCCTTTGGGCAGGGGGCTGGACTCGATGATCTTCCGAGGTCCCTTCCAGCCCTAATGTCTATGAAATCTATGAAATCTCACTATTTCTCTCTGGGTGTATCTGCATGTGATGCTACATTGTTACAGCAACGTGGGTGTCTACACATGACCAGCAGCTACTTCCCCAGTATAGTGTGCTGCTACGGTGAAGTAGCTGCTAAATATAAGAGGGTGCCATGCATACGACTCAGTACGGGCTGTTATGGCACCATGGTTTAGTACTTCCAAAAGGAGCAGTAACAACATCACTATAGCAACACATGTAGATGCGCCCTCTGTTTACCAAAGTATAGCATTTATTTCCTCTTCAGAAATACATGGTCTAAACAATTTGGTGTTTAATGATGTTTAACAGGAGAAGCTGTTAATGTTTTAAATGGCACCATTTCAATATGCCATTATAATCATTACAATAGATAGATAAACAAATAAAATCTAATTCCTGGGCACTGCTTTATAGTTTTGTCTCACCAATACACATTGTAGTCCTGTTGATACTGTCATTTAAAAGGTTGCTTCTTAATACTGCTCTCTGGCTGTTTTCTTCTTATCTGTCTTGCTTGTAGAGACAAACAGGATGAGCTGTGATCAGTGCTGCCAGGTGAGGATGGAAACAGAGAAATGTATTGCTTGTTTAGTTCAGAGTTTTTGTAACCCCCTTCCTTTTCCCATAAATTTAATAAATTAAGGCAATTGTATATTTTTCGTAGTTGGCTGGATTTGAAATTAAATGTTGTCATGCTTTCACTGGCTCAGCACCTTCCTGAATTATTGTTAGTAACATGTTCATTCAGCTTGTGACCATATGGTCTACTTAATGGACATGAAGCACCCTTTTAATTGTTAAAGGGGTGAACAATTTTTAGAGCATTCAATAGTTAGAGTCCCACTCCCATTCCCCTTTACAATCAGTCCCTTTCCCAAATTAAAATCCTAATGAAACTAAAGGATTATAGGAGTTGAAATGTGTATTTCAACTAAGTACAGATAACTTCACTTCATAGATTTCATAGACATTTGGGCTGGAAGGGACCCTGGAGGATCATCGAGTCCAGCCCCCTGCCAGGAAGTCAGCAGGGATCATAGGATCCCAGCAAGATGAGCATCCAAATGTGTCTTGAAGGCGTTCAAAGTGGGTGCTTGAACCGCCTCCGGTGGCAGTCTATTCCAAACCTTGGGGGCTCGGACAGTGAAGAAGTTCTTTCTTATGTCCAGCCTGAATCGGTCGTGGTGGAGTTTGTGACCATTCAATCTTGTCATCCCTTGGGGGGCTCTGGTGAACAGACGTTCCACCAGATCCTGACGATCACCCCTGATAAACTTATGGGTGGATACCAGATCACCCCTGAGCCTGCGCTTTTCTAGGCTGAATAGCCCCATGGCTCTGAGCCTCTCATCATAAGGTCTGTTTTCCTGACCTCTGATCATGCGTGTGACTCTTTCAAGCTTCTCCACATCCTTTTTGAATTATGGAGCCTGAAACTGGACACAGTGTGCCAGCTGCAGCGTCACCAAGGCCGAGTACAGTGGGAGAATGACGTCCTGGGATTTGCTTGAGAAGCATCTATGGATGCAAGCCAGCGTTTTGCTCGCTTTACTAACCACAGCATCACACTGAAGGCTCATGTTCATCTTGTGGTCAACCATGAGCCCCAAGTCTTACAAGCCTCAATATAGAGTCCCAACCAAGGCCCAAATTGAACTCTTCAATTCTTACTTTCCTGTCTAAAGGTACAACTAAAGTTAGTTGCATTCATGGCATTTGAGGCTACTGACAAATATTCTAGATTTTTACCTTAGACACCCAGGCCACATGGCCATGCAGTACATGGTGCCACAGACATGTCTGCAGTGCCATATATAGCACATTCAGCTGTTTTCTGCACTATAAGGAAGCAGTATGGGGTGGGGGTGTTGACCCCTGGATATCCTGTAGGGGAAAAAAGCAGAGTGGCACGTGTGGGGGCAGCATGCTCCTGGCTGGCCAGAGCCACGCTCTGGCCCGGGTCCAAGTGGCAGGAGCACTGCAGCTGCAGGCCCAGGAGGCCCCCAGGACCTAGTTAAGACTGCTGGGCCCCCTACTCCACCCAGGGTAAACTACTGTGTGCTAGAGGGCGGCACGGGCATTCCCCAGGGACAAGTGGAGGCACAAGGTGTCCTGCTGCTTGCTGTCCCTGGGGAACCAAACATCTGCGCTCATGTGGATGCAGCCTAATAGTTTAATGTAGGGATGTCCAACTGACCTTATGACTAAGGCTGGATCCAATCTATGGGGCTTTTTGCAGGCTGGATCCAACCCAGGGTAGCTCTAGCCCAGGACACACAGTGGCAGCAGTGGCTGCAGCCTAAGGCAGGCAGCAATGGGCAAAAGCTCTGGTTCAGTGCAGGCGGCAGCAGTCACAGCTCCAGTTCTGGCATACTGTTGTGGCACTGGAGGAGTTAGGGCTGGTGTGTGGGGCAAGAGATGATGGTCCAGGCAGTGGCAATCGGCCAATGACTGCAGGGTGACAAGGTCTTTATCCATCCTTATTCACCCTCCTGCCAATGATGGCCATGTCCACCAGGGCCAAAAGGCCCCAAACTCTGCTTCTGACCACACCCATTAGCCCCTCCCCGCAACTTCTTGTAGCCCATTGCTAGCCTGGTGGACTGAACAGTGGGCTAGACCTGCTAATCTATATAAATACAAGTTAATGTTTTATGATGCTTGAGACTTGTCCTTTGATGAAAGAAAGCATCCTCGAGATTTTTTAATTATTCCAAACATTGCATCTAATACAATAATAATGATAAAAAAGCACATGTTTTATATTCTCCAAACACTTAAGCAATAAAAATAACTGGAGAGATCTTTAAAGACATACAAAAAACTAGAACTCTTGGTTCCAAAATGATACCTTTTATTAGACCAACTGGAAAATGGCAAGAAAATTGTCCTTTTCTGCAAGCTTTCGGGAATCAAATTCCCCTTTTTTTGTCTCCCTACCTATCCTCTGACACCTTCAGGGAAGGAATTCTACCTGATCAACACATCAAAGAGCTACTCAACACAGGTCACAAAGACATTGTCATAGACCCAGAGGGACAGACTTCCATCTCCAGCTCCCTCTGTGCAAAAATGAAATTTATTTCCAACCTATGGGGAATTTTTACCATTTTGTACCATCTACACTTTTCCCAGAGCCTGACGAAGGGACTTTGATTCCCAAAAGCTTGCAGAAAAGGACAATTTTCTTGCCATTTTCCAGTTGGTCTAATAAAAGGTATCATTTTGGAACCAAGAGTTCTAGTTTTTTGTATGTCTTTTTGTCTCAGACCAACACAGCTACCAAATACACCCCTGGAGATATCTCTAGAAATTCAATAAAGATGTAGGTAAGCTTCTCCTAGCCTAACGTTTTAAGAAAATGTTCCAACTATTTTATTAATCCATTTTGCATCATTACTGTGGTTCGTCTTTAGACAGCAAATCCTTAAACAGATCTAGATTTCTATTAAGTAAATCTATGTTCCTAAAGTACAGGTTTGGACTGGCTTCAATTTTAGTGTGCATTATAGTCATATGCCTATGTATTGTAAGAGGTAAGGATATATTAGAGTGATTACTCTTATTGGACCAACTATATAGTTGGGATAGAATTAAGAAAGCTATCAAATGCAAGACATTCTTCATGTCTTTCATTCAAAAGCTGTCTTAATTCTATCCCAACTATACAGTTGGTCCAATAAAAGCAAACCATCCTAAGTGGTAAGGATTTCTTACATAATTCCTGGACCATCAGGGTTACAACATCACTCTAACATTACCATATGTATTGCAAGAGAACTTAATTCTCCACAACAGAAGTGTGAAATACAGAGAGAAATACAACACAATTTGTGACTGATTTCTCTTATGACTAAAAAGATCTGATGAAGTTTATTCTGGCCCTCAGGAAATGAAAGTTCATCTCATCAAGTCTGTTTTTGAGAGATTAGTGAGTCTATGTGAGCTGCTTCTTGAAAGAACTGTAGTGCCTATCTGGACTCAAAAAAGAAAGAATCACCTTTAGCCTTTTAAGAGCCTTTTGTTACTCTTGTCTGTATCACAGAAAACCACAAACCACTATACAATCAAGATTATTAATGAAGTGATTTACAGAGTTGTTGTGAGAGTTAATTAATGTTTGTAAAGCCATGTACTCTATAGAATTTTGGGACCCTTCAATGAAATGTGAAACAACAATCCAATTTTAATTCAACTAGAGTTGCTTAAAGATAAACAAATCTTCTGCTTTTGTTATTTCAGTACAATACACAATTTAAAAAAGATGTAATTGTTTTCTTATATAAAACTTACTAGCGCTAAAATAAAAATCACTAAGATGAGATATAACAACATAACTGTATCTTTTTTCTAGTTACAGTTTAATATACATTACTGTTTTGCCATTAGTATTGTCCATGCATATGAACCATTCTTGTACGTTCTTTTCATTTTACTGTAGAATAAAAATCAAATGGGAAGAAAAGGACTTTGAATTTAAGTTCTAATCTTTTGGGCTTTATGCTTCACTTTTCTTCAGTGTTTGATCCTATATTTCCTTTTATCACTGATGTCAGGAAATGATTTCTTTTCTTCCCACCTTCACTCTTAAATAGCCAGTGGCTAAATGGTTGCCTCCCATAGTAAATCAGATTTGCTCTGTGCTGAGAACATTTGTCTCAATAGTCCCCCCCCACCCCCCCTCCAGAAGCTTAAAAACGTACGCCAAAAGCCTAATCCTTCCCTTTTTATTATTCAAGGTATGAAGAAAGGGATATAAGGCATAACTATCTATGTTGAGGCCCATGAGCCATCCATTTTTTTTCCACGGTGTCATAGGCGGGGTCCCACAGGAGGGCCGTGATCTCCTCAAGGCCCCTTCCCGTGCCAAGTTGGCCCAAGGGCACCCTCAGTTTCTCGCCCGCCACATCTTTGATGTTGAAAATATGTTAGGGAGGCTGCCTTTTCTGCCCTTTTGGGCACGTCTTGCTGTAGTCTCTGCCCTGTGGACTCCTGGACCCCTCGTGGGTCCTGCTCTACAAATGGGTGCTTCCGGGGCACCCCAGCCTTAGGGGCTATGCGTGGCTCCTACCAACCCAATACCATGCCCCAAGCCTCACAGCTGGAATAGACGTCCCCTATGAGGATGCTGCGCCCTTACTGGCACTGGGGCCCCCACTCAACTGTGAGTCCCCAATGAGGCCTCCTCCAATCCCTAATAGCTTCACCTAAACCACCGGTGATAAACAGCAACGCAAAATACAAGCCAATTGGCTATAACTTAAACAGAAGCCGCCTGGCCATAACAATGCTCAAGCCTACCAGGAAATACTCCATCCCTTCCATGAGAGAGCTCATCGCCTGGGCTTTATAAGAGGCTGACCTTCCCTGGTTGCCCTGGCAACCCACAGCTGGGCTCCTTATTCACTCACTGCTAGGGTCGCTTCCCTAGCAGTTTCTCCTCCTTAGGAGCAGGGCACCTCAGTGCTCTGTGACACACGGACCATTTGAAAATTGCTGAGGGTTTTGGTGGACCACTTAATAATCTTTCTTTTGTTCTACAAATCAAAGCACAAAACTCATATTTTAATAGCAGTAGTCTTACCTTACAAGTACAGATATTCTCGATTGTTCTGCAGTGTTTCTGCGGACCACCTGAATGGAGCTTGTGGACCAGTGGTGGTCTGCAGACCACAGTTTGAGAACCTCTGATCTAAGTAGTTACACCATGACTGTGGAATGAACCTTTGGACATCTGGAGTACTGGAGAGTACTGGGCATGTACCTTGAATATTATCTGTCCTAGAAAGTAATGTTCACCAGCATTCTCCATAACATGCAAAGCTAGGGATGAATCTGTGGTGGAAGTTTTAACATAGTATCCAGATCCCAGAAAATGTGCCTCTTGATGTCCACAATTTGCAACGGATTTCTAATGTTGGAATCCTTAACTATTTTTCATGGGGTGAGAGGCAGAACTCGGCTATGAGAAGGAGATATATCTGTGGGCCTGGGGCACAGGAAAAAAAAAAGCCTGCCTTTCAGTGTAAAAGCTATGCTGCTTAGGTACATGCACCTTGTTTGAGTAATTATGCTGATGTCCAGGGATAGATTAATACATGGGAAAACCAGGCAGACATATAGATCCCTAAGTGAAAAAGTGGCCCAGTTGTGCTTATTTTTCATATTATAATTATTGAGTGGAAAAAAAAAGTAGGGGCCCATGAGTTTCTTTGCCTAGGGCCCACTAAAGGGTTAATCAGGCCCTGCTGATGTTTCCCTCCAAGGTACTTCCTTCAGAAGGTTGTGAGTCTACCACAGGGTTGATAAGGCATGAGATGCAATTGCTGGGACAATAGCCTATCTGGCCCTCAAACTGTAAATAGTCACATACCTTTTTGTATTGGATCTTCATGTCTTCTACCTCTACATGGCATATTTGCTATGATCTATTCTTAGGCCACGTGGTTGGGATGACTTGGGCAGAAGGGTCGCTGTAGACACTCTTGCTCTCCACCAAAAGGAGAGAAGGTCAAGGATTGCGCAAGGTTAAGGACAGTTATTAGAACATAGTATGGTTTTCATTGGGTGGGTTGGTGATCAGCAGGGAAGGCCAAAATGTAAGGGGGTCCAACACAAGGTGGTGACTGCATGCCTTCCTGCTCAACCTATACAAAAGCAGGTCATATGCTGTCCCATGACCTCAGAACACTCAAGGTAGGAGGGATTGACAGAGTGGCTCTCTGATGGGGAAGGAAAGGCACTAACCACTATGCAATATTGTTGGATTTACCAGTTCCCTAACATGGATTTGTGAAGCAGATGGTACACCCCCTCCCTCTTCTCCCATGCCAAACTTACCCGGTTAGATAATTTTAACCCTATATCTATCATTTTAACCTTCTGTCAGATCAAATTAAGGATGATGATTTAAAAGACTAATGTGTATGTTTCCAATTACCTGCTGATGACCACAAAATCCTAGCCAAGGAACCAAGATCTTCACTACATCCACACTAGATTACCTCTCTACATCAGTAATTCTCAGTCAGGATACCAGGGCACCTGGTACCACACTATGTTAGCACTATTAGGTGTGCAAAGCAAACATGATTAACAAGATAAACCCAGAAGAGATTTCAAATATGAATTCATAGTGCTAAACCATTCTTATATGCTGTGGTCTTCCTGAGCTCTTTGCAATGGAAGAATTACTCTAATATTTTTATGTAGTAAAAAATCAGTGAAAAAAGGATGTATTTTCCAAGAGGTGTCTTGAGCCTAAAAAGGTTGAGAACCACTGCTCTGCATATGCCCCTTTAAAGCTGCCAATTAATCTTAGTTAGCCTTCTATACAAAAGACAGAAAAAAAATACTATCTTGTAACAGATGAATTTTTCACTGAATACCTTACATATTTATTCTTAGCAGCACAATATGATGAATAGGTTTACATAATATACAATCAGAACAACAGTGAGGAACCATTCTAATAATTTGGTGGTTAAAATTAATACAAGGAACTAAAATCAACCACATTCTAAAAATATATTATATAGTTGTACTTTCTCTAGGACTTTAAATCTCTAGATCAATCACAAATGACTGCTTTAGGCTTCTGTTTTTTTTTCAGGAATATGCTGACAGAGTATATATGTTCTTCAGCAAAAGTCCATTAGAAACACAATTATATGTATGGCTCGTGACATACGCATCTCTTATGACAAACTACTAATGTTGTTTGGGCCTCAGAAATATTTTTATAACAGACTGTTTATGGCTTTAGCAGCATCAACTTTGAAAGGTATGCAAATGAGTTATTTAACTGAACAGCCATTTATTTACTCATGGAAAAGCAACATAATAATAAAACTGATACATTTGTTAGTAAATGGGTAAGCAAGGAATAAAAACTCCATGATCCTTAGGTAAACGGACTGCCTGAGTTCTTAAATGGCCAGTCTTCAGTGTTTAGAAAAAACATCTTCATAGTTAGAATCTTACTCTGAACCTATTAATTTGAAAAGTTCATCAGTTGTTGGTTGTTGTTATTGAAGACACAGTTCCAAACTGAGCAAAAAAAGTTCAGAAACATAGGCAATACAATCTGTTATGACTACAAGGTTTTTTTTTTTTGGGGGGGGGGGTTATGTGTTAAACTTATCCCTTTACCCACCTCTTCCTTCATAAAGAATGTGGTTTGCAAAGATATCCTGTTTATGCATCTACCATCTAGTAGCTGGAACAGGAGACAGGAGTTTTTTATTGAAGTTCTCCCATCTGGTAACTAGATCATACATAGCATATAGGGACATCTTTCATGAAAACAATCCACAAATTCAAACAAGGATGCTTTTGAGCTTATATTCCCCATTTCTCTTTAAAAGCATGTGACAAGAGAGAGATTCCCTGTACAGGTCAGTAGCCTTGGTTCTTTTTCAAGTTGATTTTTAACTCGCTCTTTTAACTCTCTCTTACTAGAACTAAGCTGGTAACAGGGGGCATGTCTACATGAGCATACTAACACGTGCTTATCCCAATGGAGCTAATTGCTCCCAGATGCACATTTACATGTGTGTCTTGGATTGCAACACATTGAGTTGGGTCAGAGTAGCCCTGGCTGACAGAAGGCCTGGGGAGTCAGCCTGGCAGCCCAAAGTGGCTCCCCCTGGCTCAATATGCTATGGAGGGGTTGGCGGAGGCACAAGGATGCAACAGTGTGAGGCTAGCTGGTAGGTAGCCCCTGCACTGAAGCACTGTTGTGCTCCAACCAGCTGCGGCAATGTCTACACATGTGCTCCTGTGGAGTTTTTCACTCTGCAGTACTTGTAAATACAAAAACTAAACTACTGCAGAGTAAATTAGTTTACTCCAGCCCAAAAGGAGTGCACATGTAGACATGCTATGTTTACTGTGCAGCTAATTAGTCTACTGCACAGTAAATGGCGTGTGCAGACATACCCAGGGTAGAATTGGCTGTGAACAGTTCTTTCTGAAAACCAATATCTGGAAGAACCATCTCAATTACTACTTTGATCAATACTATATAAATCCCTAAATTATTTTTTGTTTATTTTCCATTCCTATTTCTCTAGGAACTAGTGCAGCAGCACTAGGAACAAAGTTATTGGCTCTGCTACACACCCATTAGCTGGCTTCTTCCAACCACATGAGAATGTGTCTCCTGCCTCATGGCTGAGGAGATTGGAACTATTACTGAGTAGAGTAAATATTACGCAACATGGACCCTATCGGGGAAAATGTATTAGACAGAGTGCCTGGTCACTCCAACTAGTGATGGCCCTCACAGCTACATAGATTGCAGATAAGGTTGTGTAATGTGGCATTAGGAGGGAAAACAATCATTATGCATGGTTTCCCAATGCTATTTTTATTTCTTGTCCATCATTTTACTCTTTTTTTTACTGCTTAGTCAAGTGTATTTCTCTGTAGTTCTGTTAAGAAAATCTAAAGGGAACATCCCATTGTGCCTACTCAGGTTAATGAACACACACATATGGGTTCAGATAGAGTAAGAACTAACTCTAAAATTGACCCAATCTTTAGCAGAGAGCTTTCCCCCTGAATTATTTTCTTGGAAATTAACAAAAAAATTGTTTACAAATCCAAAGATGACCAAACAACCTGAAAGTTGCACTGCACAATTGAAAACAGACTTCCCAATTTCCAATCTTGAGCTAATCTCTCTGGAACATAAAGTTAACTGTTGTGGAATAGGAATTGCAAAGCCTAAAAACAAAAAGTGGCACTCTAATTGAATACACTAGCAAATCAGAAGAGTCGACTGTTTGTGTTTAAATTATGAATGTTTGGCTTAAAATATTAACCACTTACAGTTCTTTTAACATCAGCCCTCTTGAATCTGGAGGTAGAAACATCTTCTTAGTTACTGCTGTACTTTTATAATGGGTATAGATCCATAATTTATTTTTTGCCAGGGTACTATAGGACCTCCAAAGCCAATCACAATGTGAAAATATCATTCATGAGTCCATAAAAACCTATAAAAGTCAGAGTTGTAGAAAGCACTCCAACCAGCTACATTATGTTTTGCATATAGTAACTTGTTTGCAAGCATTTTATAAACCCTGAGTAACTAAAATGGAAGCATGAAAGTCAGCAATATGATATTTCACTCACTTACTGGGGCACTTAATAACTGAAGCAGTACATTTCAATCAACTGTGCAGTGCATTTATTAAGGAGCTTTATGTAGTTTTCTTTCTCAATTCAACAGGATTATATTTTCACACAAAATGCAAGCAAAATGCTTACATAAAGTCATACATGCATCAGCTAAAGTAGGTATTTAGCATTTAGTAGGTTAGAAACTGACCTTTAGAAATGGATCTGAAATCAAAACACAAAACCAAAGGGTGCTTCTCCTTTTCACTTGCAAGAATAGATCAGTCTGAAATTCAGAAATATGATACCATATTTTATATGCACATTTAGGTATACCTTAGCTATACTTTAGTTGCACTTTAAACTACATATAGCTCATGTTTCTCCCTAAGTATACTAAATGATTGCACCTGCAGAGTACAAATGTATTATATTACTGAGATACCTACAATGTTTCTCATTTGAGTTAGATGTGATTTACCATAGGAAGAAAAAGACTCCACAAAGGCAGCAGGTCTCCCTGGGTAGGCATTACCCTAAGAAACTGCCAAAAAGAGGTGCTTAATAGGGCTGTGCAGAACAGCATCATTTCATTTCAACTTCTGTTTCACCATTTCAACAGGACAGTTTTTGGGGGGTTTTTTAGTTTTCTTTTGTTTCAAAAGCACTGTTTTGTTGTTTTGACATTTTGCCCATAGGCTATAATGGGGGAGCACAAAACTCCCTATAACTTTGTCATTTCTTTCCTGATTTGGATGAAACATGCATGAATGGTAGCTCCTTCTGAGGCTATGAAGTCTGCCAAGTTTCAAGGAGATAGGTGCAGGGGTTTCCTGGGAACCTGTACCTCAAACTGTTCAGAGCAAAAGTTGTGTCACTTGTGCGAAGGCACAGAGAAAGCTCAGTTCAAACAATTCTTTTTATCATGTTTTTCCATCTCTCCCCCAGAGCACAGGGATTGGAAGGGGCCTCAGGGAAGGATCGCAGTCACTGGCCAGCTACACAGTCAATATCAGAGCAGTCCTTCCTCCTTGTTCCCCCTCCCTCTCCTTAGTTTCTCTTTAGCTGTAAGCAAGACCAGCTTTGAAACTCAAAACCTTTTGAAAATTTCAAAATGTTTCGACTGCCCTCTTTTCATTTTGAGGCTGTTTTGAAGGCTTTCATTTTATTTCAATTTAGCTGTTTTGAGCTCAAAATGAGTCAAGACAGCATCAAAATGAAACAGCCAGTGACATTTTGCACAGCCCTAATGCTTAATGGCACCTTTTGGCATTGCCTTTTGGTGGTGACTAAGGCAGGGACTGTGGGTCCGTCTTTCCTTAACTTTTTTTTAGGGTTCTTGGGAATTTGTGTTGTGTTTGTTGGAGGGAAGGGGAAGCATTAGGTATATTTTTTTTGTGGCGGGGGGAGGAGTAACAGATTCAGCTTCTCTGTTAGGGAGGGGTGCAGACTAGGAAGAAATGTTGTGGAAGGCTGGAAAGATCTTACCTGGAAGTAAGGTGAAGCAGTGGGGGTGAGTAGGAGGAGGAGTGGGGGTAGGTGAGAAGAAATTCTTATAACTTAGTATGCATTGTGGTTGGGGAGGGTACTTAGTATTGACAAAAGGGTTTGTTTGTATGGGGGTTTGAACAGGGAGCCAGTAGTTAGGGAGAAATTGAAGGTCTTGAGTTTTGAGCTGTTTGAAGAATCCTACTTGCTGGTTATTTGTTTTATTGTAAGGTACTATGAGTCTTTCGTATGCAGTGAGATATACATCTAACAAATAAAGACATTTTCTCTGCTTACTCATTTCAGTTTCATGGTCTCATTCACAAGCTGAAAGTCATCACATCAAGGAAAATGGAGATATCTGTGCTTTATGAAATGTTAACACACATTAAATATACATAGGCACATTTCTGTTCATTTTGTAAAAGCTTGATTTCACAGAACTTAAATTGTGAATGAAATCTGACTGGAGAAATTTTCTTTACAACATGGGCCATTTGTGAACCAGAGTAACTTGCACCTTTTGGATAGAACATGTTTACTGATTTATTTGAATAATGCTGTCAAAAGATGTAGGTATGAACCTCCAATCCTCTGAAAATCCTGCAATATTTAAGCAGTTGTAATAGATAGAGGCTGGATTCTTAGGTGATAATTAATTGGAATAGAAGGCAGTGAAGTTACCTTGTTTTATAATGGCTGAGGCTCTGAATTTCTCAAGTTTTTTTTTATATAATTTTCTACAGGAAAACACATTGAATCCTTTTTCAGAAGGATTCAGAAGAATTCAGAAGGATTCAGAAGGATTCAATTTCAATATGTGATGAATATTCTGAGTTATTCGCCTTTTTATTCCAGTTCATCCATCTATCTCTAGGATATAACTTGGGAACGCCTGGCTGAAATAACAATGAATTTAAAACGCTAATCCTATCTAGCACCATCATAATACACAACACATTTCTAGTCAATTCAAGTAATGGTGCTGATTTTAGAGCATTTATAATAGTCAACTTCCATCAGGCAATGGTTTGTCAACCTTAACTATACTATGGCTAGCACTCTGCTATAGACTTTTTTTTGAGTGTGGTAGGTTATCCATTATGCTGTGAACAATGGGAATACGTCCTATTTTTAAACTGTTTAATCTAAAATGCCAACTGCCCTTTTACATTTGTGTATCTCCAGGTTCTTAGAAAATTTCTGCCAAATCTTAATCATTTCATCTCTTTTTAAGTAGTACAATCAACACAACAATAGATAACTTGCTTTACACATTATTCAGTTCTGTCTTGGAAACTTTTACAGAGGTGATTATCAACAATGTCTTTGAAACAGCGATTTTACTTTGCATATGTTGATCATTTAATACAATAGGCTCCTACTATAATTGTAATAATACCCAGGTGAATAAACATATTCAGCTGTATAAAAGTTTGAAGAAACACAACCTCTGAGGCATTCTTGGGCCTGGATATAAGGAACCATTGAAATCTGAATGTGAATGATAGGGGAGGAGTACTGTACTTACATAGAAATTGGGACTGAATCCTTACTGGCAAACTCTGCTGCTGAAAAGGGTTTTATAATGTAGTGCCTATAATTTCAGGGCACTGGACTTAACCCAATAGTTCAATTCCTGTTCTGTGTTTCTATTACTTTGGTAGATTGTAACTCATATCCATGTCTACTTTAATTTATGAAGAAAGTGAAAAAATGCTTAAGGAATTGCAAAAAATATATTTTCACCTAATTGAAAAGAAACGCATAGAAATCCTATTTCCAGCATGGTACTTAAATGTTGGGTTGGTCAAAAAAAAAAATTATATATATATATATATATATATATATATATATATATATATATATATAAAATGTACATGCAGTGTGTTAAAAAGTGTTAAGTTTTCCCCAAACGATAGGTTTACTGTTAACTTAAAGGAAACCATAAACACATATTACATGAAAAAAATAATCACAGACCAATGGCAAAGCTAACATCTTTGCACATCCTTCAATGAAAAATTAGAAATAAAATCTGGGGAGGGGCATAGAGATGAAAAATATGAAGTATCCTATCCGTTTCTTAAATATCTTTGTCAAATTCAGGGAGGCAAAATTGCTTATGTAGTTCCCATCTTCAGTCAGGTTTATTCTGTTCTTGTTCTTATTTTTCCTTGGACTGTGCCAAAACTCCCAGATTTCTACAAAGGAAGCCCAATGTTAGTTATGCTGACCAGCAAACTTTTTTGTCAGTAGATGCCTCGTGAAAGTATTTCACAGAAAGGATGGGAGTAAAGTATTGAATTAGATTGCATTTACCTCTGTGAAGATAATATCCTGAGGGAATGAGGTGTATAGAGTACTAGTTCCCAGGTTTCTCTTGTTCCTCATGAATGGATCCCTAGATGCTGGGATGAGGCAATATTATCACAGGTAGTGAACTGCATCTCTGTGGTCCCATTGATAGCACAGTCTGGGCCAGGATGTATTCTTGAAGGGTACACAAGTTCTCAATCCTCTGTAGAAACACAGAACAAGGGAGAGACTGGGGATTGAAGGAGTGAAATGGAGAATGCATTATTTTTAAAAGGAAGCAATACTAAAAAGATTAAGACAAGAGTGCTGGTAATGCAACTGCAAGCCTGAAGCATAAGAAGTGGACAAAATTGAGTGTTGGAGACAGAAAGACTGAGAAAGATTATACAGAAAAGAAAGGAATTTAACAGCACTTCTTTATTTCCAACACCTCTGCATGTTACATGGTCATAATAGAGAAGAATGTACGATAAGGAGAATAACACAATAATATGTTCAGCAAATGCACAAATTCAAATACAGTTTCTGATTGATAAAGGCAACTGCTTAAAATCTCTGGTAATGCCCCTTATGGGCATTACCAAATTTTCCCATAATAATATTAACACTTTGAGGCACTTAATAATCTTAGCAATACCCTGTCACTTATGAAGAACACAGCATAATTAGCATCACCTGTAAGAAACTGTTTGGTTTTCTGTTTTAAATGTCATGGCAATAGCTTATTTTCAGAAGAAACAATGAGCGAAAGGTTTCTTGTATTACATCCAAGATGCCAAACATGCAATAGAATCCAAAATCTATATTTGGAAAACAGAAAAACAAAAGACAAATTTGCAGAAACAGCCAAAGCATGGATCATTGTATATTCAGAGAACTTTTTACACTTTTGACTAGACTTCTGTCCTATTCTGACTGGCCATTTGCTCTAACTCTCATTATTACCCTGTCATTTCACATTATCTTCATTCTACTTCCTGTTTCTCTAACCCTTTTCTCCCATTCCCTCTCTACCTTTCCTCCACATTTTCCTTTTTCCCTTTCCCTTTCTTTTCATTTGGCTTAACTCCTTATGCCAACCAGCCCAAATAAAGCAAGTTTGATACTTCACTCTTATGAAACTCTGTTATCTGCTGAGTTACTGAAAATTTTGCCAAATTGTCATTTCTGGGTATTTGAAATTCTGTCCCCTGAATTTTTAAACTTGGCCTCAAAATTCTATTTGTTTTACTGTAATTTTACCTGATATGTTAAAGATGGGGTTGACCAGAAAAAGAAACTGTACCAATAACTTTTAGTTAGTTAGTTTAGATCTTGATCAGTCATGTAGTTTGAGTCCATTTGTAATATTCATATATCTGTATATTTTATCATTGTATCTCGGGTCTACTAGAAGAAATATTCAGAAATCCTATGGTGGTTTTGTGGGATAAGATGCATATTGGAATAACAATAGTGATCCTAATTTTCTGCCTGCTTAACAGTGTATCAAGTGCCAAGAGTGACAAACTATTGCAATGCTTTTATTCAAAGCTAATTCAAATCTCAACTTCATTTCACTGAAAACAAGAAATAAAAATGTCTAACATTAAGGGCTCTATGCAAATAATTTACATTGAAACCACTGAGTTTGCATCCTTAAGCTAAGCCTCTGATTCAGTGCTTTGGTTGCTATACTTCATGCAGTGGAGGTTAGTTTATATTTACAGAAGTTAAACATTTGTCTTATGACTTGCTATACAAGCCACTGAATACTGATGCCTATACACATTCCTTTAAATCTTGGATTGCAGTTGATTCTTTCTAAGACATGCAGAGCATTATCATATCAATACCCAAAGCTCTTTGCCTCAGATTAATGAACTGCTCTTGACATTTTGACATTATCTCAGACTCAGAAGTACACAGTAAGTGAACCTAAACAAGTCAGTTTTTTTTTAGTTCCTAGAGTTAATGTCTTAAGACATGAAACAACAGTAAGTCTATTGGAGGTGTGGACACCTTGAAACAAATCCATGCCTGTCAGACAACACACTCCATTAACATATAAATTGCACATGCAACTGGGGATTCAGGCTAAAACCCAAATACTTTTGCTGCAAAAACACTGTCCTTTGCTATTTAAGCTAAAGGATGTCTCCCATTGAATACAAGCAGAAAAGCTATTTTATTCTGTGGGAGTTCAATGGCTGTAATACATCATAACACAAAATACTACTTCTAATCAGATAACACCAGTCCTGAACTTCTGACATTCCTAGGAATATATCCAGTATTCAGAATGTGTCCATAGAAATCTTTATGAATAGATAGAGAAAATGACTTTGATTTATGATATAAATTGAAGTTGGTTGTGTAACTGGTGATAGTTGTAGTGGTCTTTCCTCTCCTTCCTCTTCCCCTTAATGAAGTTTAAGGCAGTAGTAGTTGTAGCAGTTTATTTACAACTTTTACTAAAACAATAAATTAAAATGAGAAATATCAATTATATATCATCAAGTAACAACAAACTTTTATAAAATTTATATTTTTGCTATAGGTGGATGATATGATTATCATTATACCAGTGTATGCAAAATTAAAACAGATAACAATATATGATTATATAAAAAGAAACAAAAATGAAACGGTGGGCAATAAAAAAAGGGAAGGGAATTCCATTTGATTTTGGCCCTAAGCAGTCTGAGGTAAGGAATCACTAGAAACATGGCTGTTCAAGAATTGTGTTTGCAATGTACATCCCAATTGGTTAATATGAAAGTTAGTGATGGATTATTAGCTCCCTCCTTTGAGAGCAGAACACAACATAATACATACCTAGAGAATGCAGTGCTCTCGAATTTCTAGTTCTGCTCTTTTGTATTTTTAGTTCTGATGTGAAAGAAGAAAGGTGCAAAGACTTGTGAAAGAGGCTATTTCTGAGATATTTCCAGACTAGTTTTATAGTCCTAAGAGATTAGGATGGTTCACAGAAATATCTATGAACTCTGACATCCAACAGTGCATAAGGTCTTCAAATTCTCACTTTATCCTATGTGAAGTCTCTGTTCTTAAAGCACAAGGTAGAGAAATGTGCAAAGAACTCTTGTAGCCACCCAAGAAGCCAAAACTGAGAAGAGATCTTAGCTAGGAGTTGCAATATGTAACTCTGCTGAATTTCAAGAAAACATTTTCCACATGCAGGCACAAAACCAACAGGAATATATATATTTTCAAGATATACTATCTCACTGATGTGAGATAGTTTTAAAAGGCCTACTTTTCAGGCAATTAGCAGAGGTAAAACATCTCAGTGGTAGAACATTTGACTATAAACCAAGAAATTCCTGATCCAATTCTCAAAGTCTCATCTGTCTCCTGGTTCACAGGGTAAACTACTCCTCCAGATGATTCCTGAAGTCTCTTATAATTCCAAAATGTCACTTACATAACTCTATCAGGTTAGGAACCTAAGCTTTGTTGTCACTTATAAAATAGTAGGGTAGATTGTCAACTACATTAATGAACTTGACTTATAATGGATGAAAAGAAATGGGATTCTTAAAACAGGAGTAACAAACAGATATTAGCAAATGGGATGGAAGCCCCACCAATATTAGTTGGGTTGCCAAGAGAAATAGTGGAATTTTAACATTTGAATAAATACTATGATTTTGGGAGCAGGTCTAGTAGGAAAAATGGAAACTCAGTGGAGATTTAAGAACATTGTTGGCTTGAAAACAGTATTTAAAGGTCTGTTTTTTGGGGAATTGGCTTATAGGTATAGATATATACATTATAAGGGTTCTGGATGGGCAGTAGGGATTTATTATTTGTAGGAAGCTTGTGTCTAACACACACAAAGCTTCTCATAGCCCTGGAAGCAGACAGGCTGTCTAGCACAAGGCCAACAGATGAACACACAGCCTGAGAATTGAGGGGAGGGGGGAGATGCCATAACACAAGATCACAGCCTTCAAGGAAGACAGGTTGTCTAACACAAGGACACACAGCCTGGGAACCAAGGAAGTATGTACCATACTGTCCCATAACATGAGATAAGTGACATCAGATACAAGGCCCCAGAGCAGCAAGGGGGCTGAGTCCCAATTTTGGGGGAACAGACCAAATAAGGAGAAGGCCCAGAAGGCTACATGGATGTGTGACTACAGAGAGACAACCAACCAGAGATAGCCATGGATGAAGAGTCATCAGGAGTCATCAGGAGGGAAGGAGAATACAAAAGCACAGACTTGAGAGTAACAAAGAGTCCCTCCCTGTTCCTTTTCATCCCTCCCTTTGTCCTGCTCCTCCTTCTTCTCCCCAAGAGGGGTCCTCAGTCCCATCCCTGTCGCCCGGGAAGGGTCCCCAATGCTGCCATGGACAGAGGGCATATGACCAGCCCATCTCATGCACCCCACTGGAGGGGGTCTGTGGGCCTCGGCATCCCACCTCCAGACTGCTGACACCTAAGAGAGAGAGCCTCAGAGTGGAGGCTGCATCCTAACCAGATGCATCTGATGACAGCCCTAGGACTTGTAGATATAGAATTGCTTGATTGTTTGTAGTGTTGCTTTTTTGTTATCACTGTATATCAGTAAATTTGCCTATTATCAAATGGAAAGGTTGTGGTCGACCTGAGGGTAGTGCTCACCCGGAACAAAGGTATAATGGCTGGGTCCTAAATCCAGAGCCAACAACTATGAGGTTGCAAATTTGACTGGATAGAGAGTTCAAAGTAGATGGAGGGTGCTACATAGAAGTGTTACATTTATATCAATCTAATCAAACTTAGTTCTGTCTAAACCTTTAGACATATGTTCACATCACTTAGGAAGGCCTAAAAATGATAAGTACAGTCAAAACTTAGGTTGTGTCCAACAAGGACTAAGACTAGATTGAAAGATGCTAGACATGGTTCCCTGTTGATTCAAATTAGTCCACTGTCTTCTGGCATCCCCACATGTATTGCTGCCCCTATCCCTCCCCCATAGGAAGCCACCCTGGCACTTGGGCTACACTCATCTACTCCCAAACCTGGGCTGCCTTGGGGCCAAGGAAACCTTCTTCCCAGCCCTGCCCACCCCTCCTGGTCCTGACAGACAAAGGTGCCCTAAGGCAGCTGTGTCCCCCACATATGGTTCAGACCCTTAGACACCTGAGGCCCTGAACTATGATCCCACAGTCCCAAAACCCCATCCCAAAGTGTCCCACAACCTACTCACTGACCCAAACACTAAGATCAAGGGAACCCCATAATTCAGAAACAGAACTGGACCCCAATTTTCACACACCGAGACAAAAATAGGCACAGATCCACAGGTCCTGAACCTCAAAACTCAGATACTGAACCAGAAGCCCCAACCCCTGAGACTCAGGCACAGATCTAAAACACCTAAATTTGAAAAAAAAAAAAAAACCACACCCAAGCACTCTATAAAGCAAACCCTAGCATGTGAGAAATGGTTCTAGCATTTGGGGTCTGGGGCAGGTGAGGAGAACCTCAGGACTGGACTGTCACAGAGGTGACCTTGTTGCATCTGGGGCTTTGTCACTGCCGGCACATACCTGAGGCATGTTAACTTGGGGTGTGCATGGGGGGAGTTTTTGCTGGCAGGTAGATGTCCCTGGAGCAGTTGTGGTCATCTGGGGATGTGATCATCCAATCTGGGAGAGACAGGTGGATGTCCCTGAAAAGTTTGGGACATGGTGGGACATAGCCAGCCATTTTGGGATTGTCAGGTAAAATCCCCTGGAAAGTTGAGGGCTGGGTAGGGAGGGAGGAGGGCTGGTCAGTGGAGCAGTGATCAGTCTGGAGAAGGGTGCACACTGACCCTAATCAGACCTAGCTTGAGTGAGAGGAAGAGCCATGTGTTAGGGCCTGCACCCATGCATACCTACCTACACCCTCAGAGCCAGATTCTTACCCACTCAAATACATGAGATTGCCTCAGGCACCATCAAATGCCATGGCAGAGTCTATCTTGTCATCTTATGGTTCAGAACCCCAGGCACAGAACTTGGCAGTTACAGAGATGAGGCAAGCAGGACACCCAAGAGCAGCTCTATAGTGGGGAACACAACAAGGCTGTGTTCAAGTAGACTGTCAAATAGTTAACAGCATGGGGCTATAACAGAAACTGGATGCAGTTCAGGGGAAAGACAAAGTGGATGAAGGTCCAATATAGATACATACATGATACCAACCAGACTTCCAATGTCAGGAGACATACCTTGCCCTTCTTCGAATATTTGTCCTGCTTCCTTGCCACTGATAATACTGTTGCCACCCTGCATACCTAGGGCGCCACCAGGGAGGAGGTGCAGCTACTAACAGGAGTCCTCCCTCCCTCCTGGCAGGTGGTGCAGGAGGGCTCCAGGGAGATAGGAGGACTGGGTGCCCAGGAGTAGGTCCCTGGAGAACCTGGGTATAAGGTGTGGTGCTGCTAGCCCACAAGGTCACAGGGAACCCTAGGTCACTGGTGCTAGTCCCCAGTGACACAGAAACAAGGAGTAGAGGCAAAACTGAATCTGGACTTCAGCTCCTTCAACATCTTTCAAGGCCTCACCATGAAGGAATCAGGAAACAGCTCTGACAGCATGGTTATTGAAACACAGGACCTGGACCCTGACACCTTGCTGTCCTCCTTGTAGCCAGTCCCAGGACAAGCACCAATCGCCTTCCAGTCTTTGACTGCTGAATCAAGGTGAATACATGTGCCTGGAGACAACTTTTCCTGTGTTGGAGCCATGGATGTTCTGTTCCTGCTTTTCTGATGTTCCACTCCTGCTCCACTTTAGAGGCCCTATCTCAGATGCGGAGACCGTTTGCCAGTCCTCCTGCTCCCAGTTCAGGGAAGTGCAGCGTACTGGTGCCCACACCCTCCTCCTGATCCTGGCACTGGTTCTGAGACTGACCAACCAGAGCCCACTGCACTGGACCATGTGGATGTGACAGGGGCCCAGGTATATAGGAAAACATGACCCTACCCCCCCGGCACACTCATGGACAGCAGAACAGAGGTGGGCCACACTCATGGACAGAAGAACAGAGTGGTAGAGGGGTGATATGGCCCTACCAGCCCCAAGCCCTCCCTTTAAGACTGTATCCAGAAGGCCCTGCTTGGGCAAAGGTCCCTCCTCCCCCTCTCAGTGGGGTAAAGAACATCCCTGTGTTCAGAATCCACAACCAAGACACTGTGGTGAAAACCCCCCAAAACAGAGTCCTAGTGCATGGACTGAGTGGAGTGGGGAGCAGTGTTATGCCTCTGTCCTATTTGCTTAAAGCACAGTGCATGATCAGTGTACCCACAGAGGGAAACTAAGACCCACAGTAGCTGGGTGAGAAAATCCAGGTCCCGTGGAGGAGCGGTAGGAGCCTGCAGTCCCAGGTTTGGCAATGTCTTCCACACCACTCTCACCCAAAGCAGCAGAATCCTCCCAATCCTCTCCTGCTCCTAACTGCCCTTCCTGGTTATTTTGACCTTTCCTTTCTTCCAAGTTTGGTGATTTTTACAAAGAGGGAAGAGGGACCAATTTCTAAAATGGTAAATGTTCACTGTGTTTTGTTAAAGACAGTTATGTTTGGCAACTAAGAACATGTAAATTGAGGCATGTCTGTTCCCCACACCATTATACCCCTATGTTCAGGTATGTGCCCTTCTTGAAGAAGGTGACCAGGTCCAGGTCTCTTTTGTGATACTGGGGCTTGGCCACTCAGGAATTCCACCCTGCAAAGCCCTCATGCCCTGCTCATCAGGGTAGTGCCTCTGGTCCTTGTGGGCCAGGAGGTAATCAGACTTCCCTAACTTGTACTGAGTGCTGGTTTGGCTGTCTAAAATGCACACATTCTGGTGGAGGTTCACTGAGGCTGTTCCCTGAGTGCTGCAAGTCCTTCCCTCCTAGTCTTACAGATGTTATTGAGGATGCAGGCAGCAGCAATGAAGCATGGCAGGTACTCCTCATCCACATCCAGGTACATACTCAGAACCCACCAGCGTGCCTCGAGGAATCCAAAGGCACACTACAAAGTGGTGCTTGCTGAGGCAGAAATTAAAATTTTCTTTCCTGTGGTCCAGATCACCCAAGCAGGGCTTTATGAGCTGGGGTAGGAGAGAGTAGGCAGGTCGATGAGGGGTTGAACAAGGATGCTGCTGCTGAGGGCCCTGGGGGTTATAGTGTCCATTATCCATCATCTGGGGGATGGTAGAGTTATGGAAGACTCTATCATCATGGGCACTACCTGCCCAACCTGCAAAGATGTGAGTGAAGCAGCCCCAGTGGTTGATGACACCCTGCAGCACAACATAGAAGAGGCCCTTGCAGTGGATGAACTCCTGAGTTCCTTGGTGTAGGAAAAGGATACGGATGGGGGTGCTGCTGATGGCACCCGCACATTTGGGGAAGCCTCTCTGGGGGAAGACCATCTGGGGGTGTCCTCTTGCAGGTTCATGAGGTCGACAAAGCTGTTTCCCAAGACATTCTAGATGACCAGACACACCTGTTAGAAAGCCTCTTCAGCTGTGGAACTTTCCCACAGTAGAGTCGTTGGCAATGGAGTGAAGGCTATTAGAGGTAGCAAGGTTCCAGGTGTTGAAGCGAGCTTCCAGGTACTTCTCTAGAGTGGTAGTGAGCTTCCAGGTGCTTCTCTGGAGGCAGGGATCAGCTAATGCTAATGTTCTAGTGCTCAACATGGGCAGTGAGTTGCATAATGATATCCATGAAGGTGATCTGGCATACCTGGACATTCTGGAGCCACTGATCATTATTCCAAGTATCCAGGTGCTAGGACAATCCACTCCCACCAGTTGATGCTGGTTTTGCAAGCCCAGAACCAATGCTTGATGGTCTGAAAGTGGTGCCAGAGCACTCTGGAGGCCATGGCATCTAGGATGACCACATTCTTTTCAGCTATTTAAAAGTCATCATCCCACTCCAAGACTCTTTGTGACCCTAGGATGTGGTAAGTGGCCCCATCCAGGATGCCAGGCTCCTGGCCTATGGGTATCAGGGCATGTGCCAGTGTGATCATTTACTGGGCCATCTCCAGCTGAGCAAGCACAGTGTCTTACAGCCTCCAGCAAGATTTGCACAAGGCAGCAAGAAGGACATATATATAGGAAATACGGGTCAACCAGAATATCCAGCACACTGCTGCTCCCTGCCCCCACAAGTCAGTGGCGGTGCAGAAAGTGGCAGAGGCCAACAGGCAGGGGCACCCGTGCAGTCTGGTGGGGAGGTGGAGCTCCCTGGTGCACTATACTGGTATGCCTCCCCACTAGACTGAGCCCCGTGCCCAGGACTCTCATTTTAATTTCCCCCAACTGGCCTGGACTGGCCTTCAAAATCCAGGCCTGTCCTATGCAAACCAGGATGTACAGTGACTGTAATTATATCAATTTTGCATTACTAGTTCCATTTTTTTCCAGAAGTGAGAGCATTATTTAAAACCAAGTCTTCAAGCCTGTTTGCTTTGAATTGAGGGAATGAGTGAGAGTCAAATTAGGCCATCATTTACAGGTTTGTGGTAATTATATTGGCTGATTTATAGAGTCTGAGCCAGGGCCTGATCCATCTCCTGCTGATGTCCATGCAACATTTTCCACTAAGGTCAATGGAGCTTGATCAGACCTTTAAGGGTAGACTATGACCCAGTTAATACCATTTCAATAAAACAAAAACCAAATGGACAAAAACCTTAATGATACAAGTTTAAAAAAAAAAAAAATTGCAGATGAAGATACCTACGAAGTAGGAGTACAGAAAATTGAGTGAATACAAACTGCCACTTATTGTTTGTTTCAGATAAGTTGTTCTTTGTTTTTTTACTTTTAATGTTCTCTTTTAAAGAAAGAAATGTCCTTATGGACAGTAAGATTGATAGCTATGTGTCTTGAAATAAACACTGTACAGTACATAACTTCATTACTTCTTTGAATACCCTTTCATGATATGCAGCATACAAATTATGTAGTTGTTTGTTTTTTCATGAAATGAGAGAGTGTAAGGGAGCCACTGGGTGCCTTAGAAGGTGCTATATGTGTTCATGGAAGATCCTTACTCTTGAAAACCTACTAATCATGTTAAGAGTCATTGTCAAGGTAAGTCCAAGTCTCCATATACATTTGACTTAATGACACTTTAAAATATTAAGACTGAAGGAATATTTCAATCAAATAGGTCTTTTATTCTGGATGCTATGGATTCACTTCTTTGCAGTTTTCACAGCTTAGATACCAGAAGGGAACCATTCCTCTTTATGTTTATAATTAATTTCATTTGATCATGCTCCTATTTACACAACTATTGTATTTGAATTTCCAGCACTGCAGGGGTGCTTGAGTTGTAAAACACACTACAACTCCTAATAAAGCTCCCTTTTCAGATAGATAGATAAAAAAATACTTGAAAACATTTTAATTTCCATCATGTTTTCTAAAACCCTTCCCTTCAGAAGTTAAAATTATGTTGTTGAATTGTTAGTAGTTGGTTCTTTAGGTTAGTTACTATAAGGGTGTTACATTAGTATTTTGTCTACAATTTCCACTCTTTCTGCCTCTAGTTTAGCCACCTTAGGATTAGTGGTTTGAATTCTTGTACTGCATGAACTCTAGCAGGTCACCAGTATTTTAAGAACAGCTTTCTAACTCTGATAAGAGACCTTCATTAGATAATGCATAAAACAATGGTATTTTTCTAAATTAGCTCATATCATTGTTGCTGTTACTGGTGAACTGACTGAACTGCTGGGAGCAACAGTAGGAAATCTGGGGCAACAATATCAAGTATAGACATCCCTAAAAAGTATTTTTAATAACTTATTCTTTTCTTTAGTGTAATAAAACATCAACAGCAGTGGAAGTGATAGAATAAAACATATAATAAAAGGCTCTTTAATGCAGCAAAAGGATATTTCTTTTTCATTTCTCTGTAAAACTATTTTGAAGCTTCCATTATTCTCCCTGATTTTTTTTTCTCCCACAACCAATATCTTTTCTAAAGCACAGCAATTATCACACATCAATGAGGCACAGAAGACACATTCTAGCATCTACAGCTTTTCTTGTATTATCTTTAATAATAATAACTGTGGCAGACAGGAATTTTATTTTTGGTGGCATATTCACTATGTTAAACCAAATTATCAGATTTCTTGTCTGAAAAGAACATTCTATTTGATCTAATAGGTATAAATCATTCCTGCAGAAATTACAGGAAGTTGTGGCTTTTAATAAAGAAACACATCAAATATAATTTAATATTGATTTTTATTTTGAAGTGCCTTTTAAGGAAAGGGTTGATAGCACTGGATGACTATATGTGGATTCCCATACTGGCTGCCAGAATATATTTTTATATATTCTGGCAGCAGTTATATATTTTTTTAACTTAATAATGTTTGCTGACAAGAAGCACAATTTTTCCAGGCATTTACTCTGTGTCAGATTCTTCAAATCTATGTACTAACTGTGAGTAGACTTCATGTTTGATGCAGTGGTTAAAGGATGTCTTAAACACTGTGAGGATATTGAAAGTAATTATAAACTACAGTTTTACAGACAACATAGGACAATGTATGATGTAAAGCTATGAGCCAAGCAGGTTAGATTTCCTAAAACTCACCTGTGGAAGACTAGTTACTTGCATTGCCTCATTATAACTTGATATAATGGTAGTTGTTGGACACTGTTGGAGGCATTTCTGATGAGCTATGAGTTGTGGTTGTATACAACTTCCTGAAGCTGTTACTCTAAACCCCTGTACTAGTAAGGAGAAAATGATAGGACTAGCCCAGACTTGAGTCTATTCAGACTAGTCCAAAGTAGTGGACCAGATAATATAATTTCCACAGAAGTGGCTAATGCAGGGGTGCCTGGATTTTGAAGAAGATTTCATCTCTTAGAGCTCACAGAATGAGCTGTTAGTTCCTACCCCCAAAAGTATATGGTTTTGTGCAATGACCCCCTCCTACCCTCACAAATTACATCCCCCTGAACCTGCTAGGGTAAATAGAACAATGGAGCAGCAAAGGCTACTATTTTACCCCATAGATAGGAGTAAAGGCTACAGATAGCTCCAACTGTAGGTACTGTAAACGCAGTCAAATTTCCATATACATATCTCCAAATCACATCTCTATCTTTTAAAAACCTGCTGCACCTTTACCCCCTACTGGTATCAATACATAATGCCATAAAAATTATGTCTGTTAAGCTGACAACAGTTTTCAGTCTACATAAACAGAAATACGCTCTCTCATCCACTACAGCCTCTGTTACAAAGTGGAAAGTTTAATTAGGCTATATGCCAAAGTGGCTCTTATTAATAATGAAAGATCTGAGGGCTAACTTCTAATGCTCTCTTTTACTGGACTCTCTTTGGTGTTCAGTTAGGTTAACAAAAATACTAACATTATTTTTATTATATGCTAAATTGCATGTACTTCATAAGGATAAAAATTAAAAACAAAGTAGCCAGCCCATTCCACTATGCCTTTGATTAGATTTGGTATATTTCTATTCCTTTCAGCCTCTCTTTCTCAATTGTTTCAACCATGTTCCTGACTGTCATATTAAAACCAAAAATCAATTTTGTTCTGAAATTGAATTTAAACAGAAGACTCTTGTTTTGCACTGAGAACATAATAATGAAAACATTTTCTCCAATATGAATACACATAAATACCATAATGCTGACAAGCATTTGATGTAATTTGAGGCCTTCTTATGTGTCTCTATAAATTGTTCATATTCATGGACAGATGTAGGAAATGTACTTGGAGAAAACACAATTGGATTTATAAAAGAAGAGAAAATATTTTTTAGAGGTCTGAACAGAACCCAACAATACTTACTGTATAATCTATATTCAGTGTATCCAGTGAATACCAGAGCTGGCTTAAAATCTATTTTATATTCTTTGAAAAAAATCACCTTCATCCAAAATTCTCAATGAACTTTTTTTTTAATCATGTATGCCAAATATGCTTATTTTAGAAGATTATCAGCATCCAACAGCTATAAAATTTTCCTTTGACCAATAAGTAGACAGTGGGTGTACCTACACATGTAATTAATGCACCTGAATCTTACTTCACAGTAAATTCAGGCACTTTAAGCTTTGGCCAGGAATGCATCTACACATGTATCCTGTTGTGTTAACTTTTACACCCAACAGAAGCAGTCAAGTCCAGCATTGCTCCTGCTTTGCTCTGCCTCACTGCCAGGGTGAGTATCAGCATCTGACTACAGCAGGCTGGGTGCCAGCTCCAGGCTGTCAAGGGGAATGGAGGCAGCCTCAGGCTGGCAGGGGATGTTCTTCTGAGAGCCAGTGACCAGCACACCATGGACACTTCTCATCCTCCCCTCAGCAACAGTGGCCAGGGCAATGTGTCTGTGAACCACTCTTTGACCACCTCCTTCTCCATACCGCACAGTAGGGTGCCAGGGTGGCTGCTTTGGGCCCACATTGCTACCTCAAGAACATACACACTATGGACAGTTTGCAATAAACATCTAACTTTATTTCCCTCCATCACACAACAACCCCCACCTCCCATTCCTTCACAAAACCAGACTCCCTCCTGCCCTCCCCAACAACAGACCCCCTCCTTCTCCAACAGTGCACTTCTTCCCTTCCTCCTTCCTTCCTTCCCGGCCTCCTTCTCTCCCAATAACACACCTCTCCCTATCCCCAACACCCACTACCAATAAAGCACCCTCTTCCCCATGAAACTATTTACACTGGTGCATTGACAACTGCCAAGCTGGGGGAGCCATGAGGTGGAGGTGCCTACAGTGTGGATCCTGGGAAGAGGTGCCTGGCACCCTAGTCTCTGGCAACACCACCACAGGTGCAGATACTGCAGTGACCCTGGCAGGCTGGAGGCTGACCTGCGGGCAAGGGTGGGCACTGTCCAGCCCACTCACTGTCCACCCATAAAGCACCACAGTCTATACATGCACCCTTATTAAGCAGTAGTAGATTAATTAACTCTGACATAAGATAGTAATGTCAGGGACAGAACTATATTACAGTGAAGTAATTAAATGTGATTATACACATGAGCAGACTGTGACGGGGCTAGCTGGGGCATGAGGGTGCTAAAGTGTGGGGGCTTCCTGCTGGCTAGCCTCTCACTGTAGCACCTCATGCCCCAGTAACCCCTCTGCTGCCTGATGCTGATATGCAGAGCCTGAGGCCTGGCCCCCTGCCAGCCCAGGGATGCTTCATCCCAGCTCAGACTGCTGCAGTCCAGAGTGCACATGAAAACACTGTGCCTGGTAGCAGCTGATGCTAGTGCAAACTATTCTGGAGTTTATTGCATCACACTAATAGCACATATAGATACACCCAGTGCATATCTTTTTTGGATCTGCTGGCCCTAGAAATTTCCCATTTTAAAACCTTGCTTCTTTCCTTTAAAATGTTTTTCAAAAAAGTCACACAAATAGTTTTACAATGCAGTTATAGGACCCACCATATTTGACAGTAGAAATAGTGAGAAGAGTACCTCTATGTCTCTGTACAATGACTCAGGAGAAAGAATATTTGGAATGTAAGTTTTAAAAATTATTTTTAAATAAATTATTTCAAAACAGAGAGAGGTAGTTAGGCACATTAGTCTGAAGTCAAGCAGAAGGCACCTTAGGGTGTGTACAAGTATTCAAGTCAACTGGTTGAAGTTCAACCGGTCACTTGAAGCCATTTGAAATTCAACTGGTTGTATGTAACCTGTACATAAGTGTAAAAACCTGTCAACTTCCCTTGCAGCAGCTTAATGGACCCTTAGCCTTGTGGCACCAGCTGTTTGATCCAGTGCAGATTGGGTGAACATTCTTTACTCTTCATCTCTCTGACCCTTCAGGTAGGGCTGATGGAGGAGGGGGCATCTAGGTGTCCAGGAAGGGATGCAGAGGCAGGCTGGTCAATGTCCATGCTGGGAGGTGGGTCAGGGAGCTCCCAACTCCATAGGAGTTACAAGCGTTCCTGTGGTAGGAGTGGGTCTAGGGGCTCTGGTCTCTGAGGGGGGCTGTGTACTTCATGGGAGGGGAGGAGGTCTGTCTTGTGTAGATACTGCATGGCTCTGCCAACTGCAGTAGCTGGCAGTTTTCAAGTACTGGGGGTATAGGTCGGGGATCCTTGGTCCCCTGTTCCAGTGGTTATGGGATTCCTGGTACTTATGCAGGGAGGAGGCAGGGTCTGGCAAATCTGGGTCCCACTTGATTGGACCCAGATCTACCAGACCCTGTACCCTCCTGTACTCAAACTGCCTAGAACCTGCCTGCACCAGGACTAGAGGTCCCTAATCCCCTTCTGCCCCCTGCCTGGACATGGCCTGAGGTTAATAGGTAGAGTCTAAGGGGAATCTGGGGGTCTAGGAATAGAGGGGCAGGCATGGATCCTGTCTATGTGGAGGGATGAGGGAATGGTCAGGGATCCCTAGTCCTGATGGGGGGATCCCTACAATCTTAGTAAAGGAGGGGGAAGGGTCTGGTGGATCCACCCCTGCCCCAGCCCTGGTAAAATCTGTAGGCAAGGAAGGAGCCCCCCAGGGGACACTTGCCTGCCTGTACACAAATGCCAGGAGCTTGGGGAATAAGCAGGAGGAGCTCATCCTCCTGCACAATGCAAATAATTATGATGTCATAGGGATAACGGAGACCTGGTGGGGCTCCACCCATGACTGGACCACGGGTATAGATGGCTATACCCTGTACAGGAGGGATTGTGTAGAGAAAAGGGGCAGGGATGTAGCTCTCTATGTTAAGGAAAGCTACACGTCCCTGCAAGCCGATATTGGCGACCAGGGTGGATGACTGGAGACTGGGTTAAAATCTGTGGGGAACACGGCACAGGGAACACAATGGTGGGAGTCTATTACAGACCTCCCACCCAAAGTCCTGAGCTTGACCAGGAGTTTGCCCGGGAACTGGCTGAGGCAACATGCTCCAGGACCATGGTTGTGATGGGTGACTTCAATTACCTGGACATCTCATGGGAGAATCGCTTAGCAAAATCTGAGCGGTCGCAAAGTTTCCTCTTGTGTGTGGATGACCTCTACCTGGCTCAAGAAGTCTATGGGCCAACGAGAGGCAAAGCGCTGCTCGACCTGGTACTGGCTACTGGGGATGACCTAGTCGGCAACCTAGTGATCGATGGGAAGCTGGGTGACAGCGACCACGAGCTGATCACCTTCACCATCTGCCGAAAAGCTGGCAAGTCAGTCAGCAATACGGAAGTCCTTGACTTCAGGAAAGCCGACTTTGACAAGCTCAGGAGGCTTGTCAGTGAGGCCCTAAGGGACCATGACCACGGGGAGAGGGGAGTTCAAGAAGAGTGGTTGCTCCTCAAGGGAGCGATCCTCAATGCACAAACTAAGTCTATTCCATCTCAGAGGAAAGGCAGCAAGAGGGCACAGCAGCCCCCCTGGCTCTCCAGGGACCTAGCAGACCTCCTGAGGCTAAAAAGAAAGGCCTACAAAGGATGGAGGATGGGAGTCACCTCCAAGGAGGATTATTCTGCACTGGTCCGGTCCTGTAGGGAGCAGACCAGGAAAGCCAAGGCTGCAACTGAACTCCAACTAGCTTTGAGCATCAAGGACAATAAAAAAGTCCTTTTTCAGATACGTGGGGAGCCAGAGGAAAAGCAGGGGCAACATTGGACCCCTGCTGAACCAGATGGGGCAACTGACAACTGATGCCCAGGAAAAAGCCAACCTATTAAATAGGTACTTTGTGTCAGTCTTTCATCAGTCCCATGGGATGCCCATGCCCGCTACAGGGCCGGGAAGTCCAGGTGAGGGTGATCCCCTGCCCTCCATTGATGCTGACTTCGTGAAGGAACATCTTGAGAAGCTGGATACCTTCAAGTCAGCTGGCCCTGACAATCTTCACCCCAGGGTACTCAAGGAGCTGGCGAGCATCATAGCCCAGCCTCTAGCGCGGATCTTTGAAAACTCTTGGCGCTCTGGTGTAGTGCCCAAAGAGTGGAAGAAGGCCAATGTGGTGCCTATCTTCAAGAAAGGGAGGAAAGTGGATCCGGCTAACTATAGGCCCATCAGCCTGACTTCTATCCCGGGGAAGATCTTAGAAAAGTTTATTAAAGAGGCCTTCCTTAATGGACTGGCCGACACCAACACTTTAAGGGATAGCCAGCATGGGTTTGTTGCGGGTAGGTCTTGCTTGACTAATCTCATTTCCTTCTACGACCAGGTGACCTATCACCTGGACAAGGGAGAAGAGATTGATGTCATATATCTTGACTTCAAAAAAGCCTTCGATCTGTCTTCCCATGATCACCTCTTGGAGAAACAGGCCAATTGTCGCCTTGGGTCCACCACGATCCACTGGCTGGAAAATTGGCTCCGGGGTCGGACGCCAGAGGGTAGTAATTGATGGAAGTCACTCATCATGGTGTCCTGTGACCAGTGGGGTCCCCCAAGGCTCTGTCCTTGGACCCATACTGTTCAACATCTTCATTAATGATGTGGACAGTGGAGTCAGAAGCGGACTGGCCAAGTTCGCCGATGACACCAAACTTTGGGGCAAAGCATCCACACCAGAAGACAGGCGGGTGATCCAGGCTGACCTGGACAGGCTCAGCAAGTGGACGGATGAGAATCTGATGGTGTTCAACGCCGATAAATGCAAGTTTCTCCACCTTGGGAAGAAAAACCCACAGCATCCTTATATGCTCGGCAGTGCTATGTTGGCTAGCACTATACAAGAAAGAGACTTGGGGGTCATCTTTGACCACAAGATGAACATGAGCCTGCAGTGCGATGCTGCAGCTAGTAAAGCAACCAAAATGCTGGCTTGCATCCATAGGTGCTTCTCAAGCAAATCCCGGGACGTCATTCTCCCCTTGTACTCGGCCTTAGTGAGGCCACAGCTGGAGTACTGCGTCCAGTTTTGGGCTCCACAATTCAAAAAGGACGTGGAGAAGCTTGAAAGAGTCCAGAGAAGAGCCACGCGCATGATCAGAGGTCAGGGAAGCAGACCCTACGATGACAGGCTGAGAGCCCTGGGGCTCTTTAGCCTGGAAAAGCGTAGGCTCAGGGGTGATCTGATGGCCACCTATAAGTTTATCAGGGGTGACCACCAGTATCTGGGGGAACGTTTGTTCACCAGAGAGCCCCAAGGGATGACGACTAGGTCGAATGGTCATAAACTACTACAAGACCTTTTCAGGCTGGACATAAGAAAGAATTTCTTTACTGTCTGAGCCCCCAAGGTCTGGAACAGCCTGCCACCGGAGGTGGTTCAAGCGCCTACATTGAACACCTTCAAGAGCAAACTGGATGCTCATCTTGCTGGGATCCTATGACCCCAGCTGACTTCCTGCCCTTTGGGCAGGGAGCTGGACTCGATGATCTTCCGAGGTCCCTTCCAGCCCTAATGTCTATGAAATCTATGAAATCTATGTACCACATAATTGGACCTGGATCCAGCAGACCCCACCTGCTCCCATATTCAAACCACAGGGATTCCACCCCCAGGGACTGGGGATCCCTGACTCCCTCTCTACACTCTGCCCTTTAACTGGACACAGTACAGACTTACAGTTAGGGTTAGTGGGGAAAACTTTGGGGGGTCCTGGAATGAGGGGCACGGGCAAACTGGGCTGTGTCCATGTTGTGGGCCTTTGGGATAGGGTAATGGGGGGTCCATATAAGTGTCCATGCAGAGTGGGGCTCAGGAGTTTGGGGTTGACAAGAGCAGGGTTGGGTGGGAAGCAATGAAGTGTAACACTTGTTCATATCCCTAAGGCATTTTTACACATGGTCTGAGGCAGGGTGTGCTTTAATTGGAGCGGCTCTGAGAACCACTGTAATTAAAGCACCCACGGCGTCTTTTGTATCAGCATCTCCATGCTTCAAAATGGCATTGGGGATCCTTTAACTAAAGCTCATTTGACAAGCTTTAGTTAAAGTGCCCCTACCACCATTTTGAAACACGGGGATGCTGATATATGAGATGCTGAGCCTGGCTGGAGCATGGTAATTAGCACACGCAAGCGGACTTCATTAATCAAGTGTCTCGGCATGTTTACAAACATCCCTAGAGAGACCAACTCATTTAGCAAGGCATGAGCTTTCATAGGCAACAGCCTACTTTATCAGATGCTATGAATAGATTTGCAGAGAGTAGGGATACCTAATTCCTATTGTAACCAAGTTCTTTTGTCTCAGAGGATGGATCATTTTTTCCAGTGTAATTTAATCAGTATTCTGAAGTGCTGTATATAGGTTGAGCAGAACCATGCACACATGTTCCTACCTGTCTTCTGCATGCTGATTTTCCACTGAACGTGCAGTCTCTGCACTCCTCTAAGTATAGCAACTTAGATTTCTGGGAACTATGAGAGAAAACTTCTGTCCTTGTACACATGCAGAGTGTAGGGACAAAGTACAACTTGGTATGAATGTCATTCATAAGAAAAGTTGGAATCGTACAGAGTCTTTAAAAGAAGCTTTAAAAGAAACAAAACCCAATGCTTCCGGTCCTTCTTTCTGCCCCTTTTCAGCTCCGCTCTGACATGCATGGATGATTTATCACACTTAGACAGGGTCTGATAGACAGTAGCAGGAATCTGAGTGCAGGAGTCAGCCCACAGACTGTTAGTTGCAATTGTTAGCTGAGATTTTTTGCTTAGTTTTCACTCTAATCTCTGCCCATATTACCCTTTCTGTTTCTTTGGTATTGTTTCTTTTGCTTTCCACCCCACAGTTTGTCCTAAGTAAATCAAGGACAAGAAACATTTGGATCAACATTTTCAGGGGGGATGGGCGGGGGAAAGGTAGAGAATGAGATTAATGACATGTTGCCAAACTAAAGGTCTCCCACAGTTTTAAACACAAAATATTCTCCACACTTGCTCTAGATATATTATGCAATATTGCAGCATGGAGTTAAAAGGCTGCTGAGTTCACTTCCAAAGGTAGCTACACTATAACATTGATTACTATAAGTAAATTAGCTTGGAGAACAGCTTGGGATCTCTGGATGAACACTGATGTCTAACATTCAGCAGTTTTTATTTCTTTATTTTGTATTTTTAATATAAAAGTAGCATCAGAATACTTGGAAAAAATGTTCTTGTATCACTGATGAAACTATTGCTGCTACAATGGGGAAGAGAATGATTCAGTACTATTTATTAATAATGTTAATGGGAATTTGTAGGAATAACAAAAAATAATTTGTTAATAATGAATAGAATATAAGTTTAATATATTTGCTGTTCCCTCCCATCCTGTCGGGAGAGGGGGGAGGAGGAGTTCTCTTTCAGTGGACATCTCAGAATTTAATTAGAATATTTATCTTTTTGATTGCCCTGTAGGGAAAAAAAAAACCAAACAAATAAAAAAACAGAGAAAAATACTAGAAAAATTTGTATCATATCATTCAAGGTTGAGTGATACATATTCAAGTTGCTCTTCACTGTGAGCTGTATTTGTAGCATTACCTGCTTCAGATGTAGTGAATTGTTAGTGCGTATTATAATATAGGCTTTATAGAGATGGGGCAGAACCAGAATCTCAGCTCTGAATTGCCCTTAACCTTGGAAAAATCTTGGCTCACCTTTATTATAATAGGTTGAACCAATACCTCAGATATAAGAGATGAAATGCATGTTTTATATAAATATATAATTCTGCAGATTGAACTGGATCTGACTTTGTATCCAGTTGTGGTCCACCCCATGCCAAAAACAATAAATGTGGTGTGCTTCATGTTTATTATTTTTGCTCAGATAGGAGCTTGAATTCATGCTACTTGCTGTTCTATAAATGTTTTTTTTTTTCCTCCTAGTGAACCTAATGGACTCAGCAAGGGGTTCACAATGGACATTGCATCTGATGGAAACTTTGATGAGCAAATGCTTCTCAGCAAGAAAAGAGCTGCTTTTCCCCCCACAGATCTAAGGCTGTAGCTCCAGCACTATCCAAGTGTCGTGTGTAGCAACGTAAAATGATTAAATCAAAGAAGCTAACCAGGCCAAGTGTGAACTTTTCCACTGAAAAGCACATCGGTGGAGCCAAGGGACAAGTCCCAAGAAATTCCATTAAACTTGCCCTACAGAATCTTTTTCCAGTATTTTACTCAGAACTGGGGCTTTTTAGGAACAAATCTGTGGAGTTCCAGGCATCATAAGAAACTCGCATTTCCAGTGCAACCAACTTGGGGCTTCTGCCCTACTTCCCAAGTTTTCTGCAAAAAGTCCAGTTTTCTGGACTGTTTCCCTGGTAGCACAAGCTACCATATGTTTTTATTCCCTACTTGGGATAAAAATCATATGTATTAAAACTCCCCATATATTGCAGTACAATGAAAGGCTCAATGCATAACACCAGAGAAAATGAAACTCCTGCTAAATTACATTGATCTGTAAGGAGAAAATGATTTTACAGTGGCTTGGGGCTTGACTCTTCCTGCAGTCACCACTGTAATAGATACTGGAGCTAGTAGGAATTTTGTTAGTATAAAGATGACAAGCCTGTGCCCTCTGATGGGAATTTAATAGTATCTGCAAGACTGTATTGTTAGGAATGAATTAATATTGAATTTTGGTTTGAGTTTCTCCTTATTTAAAAAAAAAAAAATCATTACCCTTAGTTCTTACTTACAGTGAAATTGACCCAACGTGCAGCATTTTCTTTTTCTTATTTCACATTTTCCACACATGGAAAATGAATCCAGTTCACTTGTGAAAGGCCTCCCACATGGCTTTGATTGGAACTGTATCCTTTTTTTTTTTTCCTGCAGGGAGTATGTGGAAAGAATCTTTTAAATAATTTTTATGTTATAATGTGAGCACCATAAATATGATTATTTGTTCCGGAAAAATAGAGCAATCACAGTTGATTTTTATTCCCTTCAAAAACTGGCCGCTAGGGGGGACCCTAACTGCATTCATTTCAGCTAGAGTTTATATAAATTCATCATTCACCAAACAGTGTTCGGGATGCATTGTGCAAGATGTTGTGCATATAAATGTATACTGGTTTCAATGCTGCTTTTGTTCTGAGCCAATAGACTTTATTTTTCAATACTGTCATGCATTTCCTACCTCATCTCACCATATGATTTGGGCCAGGGATATCCTTGTACAGGCATCAAATTTTAACATCCAAACAGAGAAATGGAATTACATTCTTACAGGAATGCATGTATATGTTACTCCACTAATTCTAGGTACTGTATGTCATAAAATGGAATGAAAATATTTTACTGAGAAGTTTAGTGAGGCTGAGGTCCTGTGATCAGAGCTCCTCTGTGATGACAGTCTACCAGGGGTAGGCAACATTTTTTGGCCGGAAAAAAAAACACTGAAAAAAACCACAATGCCTACTTTGGAAGGTGCTGGAGTGCCAGCATGCCAGAAAAACAACACAAGGGCAGAAGGTACATGGCAGGATGCCTGCTTGTGCCCCTTGCCCCCACCCAATGTCCCTGCCCCCCAGCCCTGCTGCCCCTTGCCCCCACCCAAAGTCCCTGCCCCCCAGCCCTGCTTGTGCCCCTTACCCCAACCCAAAGCCCCTCAACCCTGGCCCTGCTGCCCCTGCCCCCCAACCCAGGCTCTTTGGCTATCAGCAGCTACCCAGAACCTGAGCCACTTGCAGCCAGGAGGCTGCAAACAGCTGCTGCCTCCCTGGCCCCGGCCCCGGCCCCGGCCCCGGCCCCAGCTGTCTCCCAGCCCTGGCCCCAGGCTCTGGCAAGGCAGTAGACTCTGGCAATGCTCCCCACTGTGCTGCCCTCGCCGCTGCTTCTACAAAGCAGCAAGTGGGACCCGGCACAGAAAGCTGCCGCTCTGAGCTCCCCGCTGCCCTGGCCACACTTCCCCTGCAGGCAGGGGTAGCAGGAAGGGGCATAACCCTGTGTGCTGCCCACACTGCTCCCATTTACACAGGGGAAGTGTGACCTGGGCAGCATGAAGCTTGCAGCATCAGGCAGCTTCCATGTGTGGCCCCTCTGTGCACTGCCTCTCTGGGTCACACATGCTGTGCTCTTGGCCCTGCTGCCTTCCCCTGGGCCCTGTGGAGCACAGCTTGTGTGTTCCAGAGTGGCAGCACACAGAGGGGCTGCACAGGGAAGCTGATTGCTGCTGCAAGGTTTGTGCTGCCCAGGTCACACTTCCCATGCATACCTGGGAACAGTGTGGGTAGCACACAGGGTTTTGCCCCTCACTGCTGCCCCCGCCTGCAGGGGAAGTGTGGCCAGGGCAGCAGGGAGCTCGGAGAGGTAGGCAGCTTTCTACATCCTGTGCTGTGCCCTGCCATGCTGGGTCCCACACGACGCTTTGCAGAAGTGGTGGCAAGGGCAGCACAGTGGGGAGCATCACTGGTATCTGCTGCCAGGGGGAGAAGCCCGGGGTTGCGGCTGGAGCTGGGAGGCAGCTGGGGCCAGGCCACAGGGCCCGGGCTGCTTGCAGCAGGGCTTCCATCCTCCCAAGTGCTTGCTGGGAGCAACCCAGGCTCTGTGGCTATCAGCAGCTACCCAGAACTTGTGCTGGCTGAAGCCAGGAGGCTACAAACAGCTGCTGCCTCCCCACCTCAGTCCTGGCTGTCCTCCCGGCCCCCGGCTCCGGAAAGACAGCAAGTGCCGGCACTGCGCCCTTTGGGGCTGGGCTGGGAGACAGCAGCTGTTTGTAGCCTCCCAGCTGCAGCTGCCCCAGGCTCTGGGGTAGCTGCTGCCAGACATGGTGCCTGGGCTGCTTGCACCCTTCCAGCCACCTTCTGGGAGTAACCCAGAGCCAGGGCCAGCTGCTGCCAGGAGGCTGCAAACAGCTGCTGCCTCCATGCAGCAGAACCAGCCCCGGCCCCAACACATACCAAGGAAAATGGCCTCATGTGACATGCTCGGCATGCATCGGGGGTTGCCAGCCCCTCGTCTATACAAACAGACTTGGTTATAGGATCAGGTACTTCAAGTTATTAGATCATGTTATCGTGTTGCTTGTAATGGCTAGAAGAGCTTATCATAGAATTGTCTGATACTTAAAACTTTAAGCAGCCAAAGCACTAAAAGGCTCTGATTCTGAAATACTGTTTAGCAATATTTAATTACTGAGTGATTTCCATGTGCTTTAAAAGAACTAGCTGATTTCAGTGAAGTTCTAGTTACAGTTGTATTCATTTCTTCATTGCATGCATGTCAGTCCATAGAGGTTTTTTTTAATTACATGAGCAATCATTTTTTTTTACATATTATTTATAGTTTATGAGACAAGAGTATGTATTTTATTATTGTACTAGTGAACTGCCCATCAAGAATGATGGATGAATGGCAACTTTCTTGATGGCGTTCCCTTCTCACAGTAGCTGGGAGCCCGGCTCCCAATTTTCCTAAGCTGGCCCCTCCCTCTGCCCTCCCTGCCATGCCAGGCTCCCGGTGTCCTTAAAGAGCATTACAGACAGACAGACAGACACACACACACACACACACACACACACACACATATACATACCTACATACATACATACATAGATATAGATACAGTATATATAGATATAAAGAAAGAGTTGGTATTGGACTATCTATTAAGATAGATGAGTAGATAGATAGATAATCCTATAATAACTCTTTCTGTGTGTGTGTATGTCTATGTGTGTGTGTATGTTTATATATATAGGGTTACAAATAATCATCACAGCTTTGGTTTCACAGCTCTCACAATATCTTAGTGATGATACAGAGAAATATGAGCATCTCTATGCCTCAGTGTTCTCATTTTTACAATAGTACAGATGCTGTAACAACATTGCACCTTGTAACAACACTTAAAATAGCCTTTCTCCCAGGATTCCTTAGCATCTGAAAAGTACTTTTTGATTCTCAGATGGCAGTTGCTATAAATAGGAGAGAAGTAATTTTGAAGAAGTGAATATTTTGCAAAGTTACTTTACATTTCTACATTTAAGCTTGCCTGTCAGTTAAATGGATTTAATATTACTTTTCTGCATCACAAAATTTGTATTTTTGTGATGCATAATTTTACAGCAGGAAGGCAGGGGCCCAGAATCCTGCAGGAAATGTAAGAAAATTTGATTTACTACATTCATACAATATGTTTGCTCAAGTGAAACTAGCATAAAGGAGTGCCATTTTAGCTAGCTTCACTCAGTGGACCTAATTCTGCTAAGGGAAAAATACAGATTTTTCATACTCTGGTGGCAAAATGTGTTATGTGGATGGAGGGAAGAAGCAGAGAAAGTGATGGGGGGCCAGCACTTTGTAAGATTTCTTGAGCAGAGTGTCTGCAGGATGTTTCGTAATGTTAAATGGAATGTTTGCTAATATTAAAAGTGAATGTCCTTTGTTAATATTAAAGCTTCCCCCTCAACCCATGGAGAGTTACAGTGAGAGTACTACCTTCCATTTTGTGAGGTGAATCCCTGTTTTAGGTACATCTGCTTTTGCAGATACATGGGAGGATTATATTACCCAGACATATGCTCATGGAGGTGAATTAAACCCTTCACATGGAAATAGTGTAGATGTAGATATTATTATTCTCTGGCTTAAACTACTCTATTTGCATCTATAAAAAGCACACCTTGTATGTGTGCTAAATTGGATTCCAACTTTCTAGTAGAATATCAGCTTTCAAAATAATGAAACTGCAGTCTCTGTACCTTTCTACTACATGGCTTGTGGTGCCTAAATAAAACTTTCTTGCCTCTGAATTCTGCAGCAACAAGCCTAAGAGGGGAAAAGTTTACGATGCCATAAAGAGAAGTGACCTGCTTCAAGGAAAGGAATGAAAAATCCTTTAATCACAGTGTGTCTCATGCCAACAGAACTTCACTGAAGTGTAATTGGAAGGGATGATAAGGTGTTATATAATCCATATGTTCTTTCAGACAAGCTGGTAGGCCTGGCCTGAGTCTATAATGCTTAACTTGCCTAAGTATTAATGGGTAATAAATCTTGTATGGCACTTCTTAAAAGAACATAATGGGCATGTCTACATGTGATGCTATGTTGCCATAGCAACATACTCCCCCGTTATAGTGAGTCGCTACGACGACATAGTGCCTAAAAATAACCATGCACAGTGTACACAGTGCAGTACTGGCTGTTACTGAGCTGTCATTTAGTAGTTCCAAAAGGAAAAGTAACAGTAGTAACAACCGTGCCACAGCAGCATGTGTAGACACACCAATTGAAAACTAATAATCCCTGACAATTAATATAGTAAAATCTTTGTTATCCAGCAGCCCCAGGGTAAAGGGATTGCCAGTTGTTTAAAAATTCTGGTTATATGAAGTAAAACAGCAGAGGTTTTCAAATAACACGGAGCAGTAGGGGGTGGGGAGGCGGCCACACACAGAGCAAGTGGTAACGGCTGCATATGGAACAGCTGCAGTGCAGGGTGGTGGCTGGTGGCATGGCCGCTGGGTGCGTTCTTTCCCCACTCCCCCCTGTGACTGGCCAGCTGGAAATTCCAGTTAATAGAATTTCCAGTTACTTAAATGCTAGATAAGAAAGGCTTTACTGTACTTATTTCACTAGCATTAAGTACTAATACCCAGTTAGAAAAAATCTGCACTCCTAACACACACATGCTCTTCTTTTTGCAAATGAAGACGAGAAAGTCTAACAAGTAAAGCAAAGGGAAAGACTAAGAAAGGCCTATTTAAATGTGCAGGGGCATTTCCTTTTCAGCTTCAACAAGATACTCCTAAAATACCACATTAGTGCAAACCACCACATGTAGCCTCTTCATCAGTAGTAGTAGAGAATAACCCAATTATGTAATATGGGATTTAGCTGATACACAGCTAAGGCATTCACTTGCAATAGAGAATGAAACTATTAGAAATTGAGTTGGTAGAGCAACACTGTTGTGAGCAATAATAAGCAGGGTAATCCCACACTAACTATAATGTTTCAATTTTAAAATTTGTTCTCTTACCACAGTTGGTCAGTAACACGCTATGACACAGGGCCATCTAAGAGCCTTTTCCACAAGTGTTGCCACAGCTTCCAAAAGTAGTGGCTTCTTAGAGCTTTTTCAGAGCTTCTGGGCAGCAGCCATAGAGGAATTGTGGGAAAAGAGGTAAAACTATCATAAACTCCCAGGAAAGACCCAGACAGACAAGGTTCCTTGGGTGAATTTGATATCTTTTGTTAGACCAACCCAAATGGTTGGAGAATAGTTATTAAGCAAGCTTTTGGGTTCAAAAACCCTTTGTCAGGCTAAGGAAGCTGCAGCAGTTGGTGTGTGCTCTTCCTGGATGGAATGAAAAGTAAAGAAGCCAGGGGCTGAGCTGGGGAGTCAGTTGCCAGGCAGATTATAATGTATCAAAAATCCAATGTCTGTGTTTAGTCCCTGATCTCTAGTATCCAGGAGGTTGATGAAATGGAGCTCATAGGCTCGTCTCTGGGAAGTATTGTGTAAGTTTCCCTTGAGGATCAGGACTGAGAGATTGGAGAGAGAGTGGCCCTTCTTTGAGAAGTGTGCCCTCACCGGTAATTGGGTGTTTCTGTCTTTGATGGATTTCCGGTGTGCGTTCATTCTGGTGCGCAGTTGTTGTTTGGTCTCTCCTACATATCTTCCATCAGGGCATTTGGTGCATTGGATGAGGTATATTACATTTCTGGAGGTGCAGCTGTAAGATCCTGGGATGCTGATGGCTCCATAATTCCTGTGATAGGGACATCTAATGTGTCCCTTGGTACAGGCAACCATTTACCAATTCTGTTTTCCAAATGGGGGTGAATATGTATTGTGCTGAGTGCAAGAGAAAACTACTGCAGATAATTGCTACAGGGCTGGTCACGTCACAGAACTATTACAGGACACCTAAGGGTATCCCCATGAGCAACCAGTGCCTCCTCAGCTGTGGGGGGGCACCAGTGACAAATCACCAATGGAGGGGGGCAGCGGCCAATCACCAACTTCTCAGGGGGGAACCGCCCCGTGCCCCCTGCTCCCCAGCTGGTGAAGGCCAATTTCAGGGAGGGCACTTGGCCTGCCTATGTGTCACTTATGGGTGTCCCTAATTGCTCTGTATGTATGTAGTTGCGTCCTCTTCAGGAACTTTTCTGCCATGCCTTGATGGGAGAAAATAAATCAATTTACCACAAAGGAGAGAATACTGGCTTATATACACTTACTAATGTATAATTTGGGGTTGTTGTTCCAGGGCTCCACCTCCCGTCATATCCTGTCCATGCCCAATCTGTATTGATCATAATATTCTTAGTCCATGGACAATGGAAAAATGTCTCACCCAACTTAATACCTCCAGTGGGTTTGTTCTGCCATGAATACATTCATTCCATGTTATCAGATACACAGTGTCCTTATTTCCTTGATATATGGTCTCATGCATTAATGTATGCTCCCTTCCTGTAGTCCAACCTCAATAGCAGGCTCAAAAGGGGTTCCTTCCCCTCACCACTCCATGTAGTGGGGTTTAGAAGGGTTTTCTCTTTATACTCTCTGTCTGTCTGTCTTTCTGCTTGTCTCTCATTCCCACCCCTGGCATCAAATTTGGCAGGGCTCACCATTACTCTCACAGTGGTCTCATGGTCCTGACTCCCTTCCTCATCAGCTGACTTAGACACAGTCCATAAGCTCTACATGTAGACTGCAGCAACTTCTAAGAGTTCCTCCTTTGTTCCCTTCCTGAGGAATCGAGCCTTCTCATCATCACTCTTTTTCTAGGTCTTTCTGGGACAGGATCAATCCTCTTCCATTGCTTAAAGAAGCTCTTCAGGTGGACCCCACTTTATGATGTCATCCCACATACTGCACTCCACGCTTTCATCCGGGCTAAGTAACTCACACTTTTCTCTTTAACAGGGGCCAGTAATGGCCTTCCTGTTACAGCACAGACATTATTTAATTAGAAGCTAGGGGTTCTGCACATGTGCTTAGCTTTGCTACTGTTCTCATCATTTCTGCTCAGATGACATAAAATGAATATTAAAGAAAAAATATATACTTAAAGAGCATTTTAATATTGAGAGGACTTGAACTCTGTGCTGTGCTACAGACTTTCTGTGTGGATTAGCTATTTAGTCACTTTGTACTTCATTTATAAAATGATTATAAATAGTCCTACCAATGACTTAATGCAGTATTGTGATAATAAGCATAGTAAAGATTGAGAGGAACTCAGATATTCCAATAATGACAGTGAGAGAGGTGACATAGATAAAAAGTGCTGCAAGTTTATTTCTGCATAATGTTTTTCCACCATGGTCCCTAAAAACTTTAGAATAATCTGGTATCACAACATCATAGGAAACAGATTCATTTATATTTAACCTTGTTTGGAAAATCCCTGTACATTTAATAATTCTTTCCAACTCTACTGACTGATTCTATAGAATTCCTTAGAAAAAATGACAGCTCTGCTATAAAATAGTATAGGTCTTAAAGGAAAAGAAACTGGATGCAAAAGGAAATAAGTATTTATTTAGACATGAAGAATTCTGAAAGAACTCTATTAGATATCAAGAGATCCTCATGGGTTTCATCCTTATTAGAGCTTACAGAATTTTTCTATAGAACATGTCAATGGTAGAGTAGTTAAAGCACAGATTTTTTAAATTTGTTGTAAATTGCAGTTAATTCAATTTTGGAACTAGGAATGGAAACAAATGAATACTAATTACCAGTCCTCTATTCTGGGCAAGAGAACTTACTTCCTTTTAGAGAAAGGGCAATTTTTCAGGTAGTTCATATTTTCAAAACAGTGGTATTTCCCAAATATATTCCTCAGATTTTTCCTTTGTAAGAAAGCAGAGAATAAAGTTAGAGGATGAAGCTGCTCAGCTCCAACAGAATATTGTTTACTGTACTTACAATAAATTTTGGCTATCTATACTTCACCTTCGGAGTATTGTGTTTTCCTTCAAAATGCTGGTTTTACAATGATTTCTTCAAGTGTGATGTGCTAACAAAAAAAAAAGAAGCAATTACATATATCCCAGTGTACTTTTTTCCTTGTAGATACAATCAGCTATTGCAATGACTATCTAGGCATGATTCCTGATGGTACAAAAAGAAGTCAAGGGAAGTGATAAGCACTTTGGGGAAAGTACAGTGAAGTGAAAGTCTCTGGGATGTTAAGATGATAGGTTGGCTTTTATCGTTCTTTTACTTTCTTGCTCCTCTGCATGGCTCTGTGTGGCTTCCTATACCTCTCACTTGCTTTTTGTAATCAACACAATTAGATATCACACCATTTCTTTTCCCAGTAGAAGCATGTAGTCTTCCTTTCTGTTCATTCTGTTAAGGTAAGAGTGAACTTGTATGGAATTAGTCAACTTAGAGACATACTGTGCTTGTGTCAATATAATACTACTACTAATATTACTAATACATATAGACACATGGCAAGTGAACCGACATTCATCTTTGATCCTGGATATGCCTGCAGTGGCCCAAGGCAGAAGTTGGGGACTACTATAGCACACCTCCCTGCTTGGCTGTGGCAGACAGCTTGGGTCAAGGTTAATTCACCTACCCTGCAAGGGGGGTTATGGAAGAGATGCACAGTATCCTAGGATGCTCGGGGACTATGAGTTAACTTCAATCTGCAGGGGATCTGGGACAGAATTTCAATATACTGATTAAGCCTAAAGCAGTTAAGAATGATAATACATCCATTCAAATTTATCTTAAACTGGTTTTGGGCATTTTGAAAGTGGTTTATGCAGGGGCAACACATAGAGGGTGCACACGGATGCATGTACACCCCCTGTGCATGGCGGTGCACACCCTGCAGGTGGTTGCTGCTTGCCACCCCACCACCAGCCCATGATTACCCCTGGCTGCTGCTGCAGCACCTGCAGGTGGTCACTGACCTGTGATTGGTGCTTACCACCCCCACCACCATCAACAGTGCCAGCAGCATCTGTGGGAGCTCCCTGCTTGCCACTGCTGGGCTCCCACCACCGCCAGCACAGCCGTGCCCCCTCCAGCCGCCATGGGCCTGTGCCGTTCATAGGTTTATGTGCACTGAACTTCCGTTGTGTTACAGATTTGAACTGGTTTCCAATGACTTAATCCAGCTTATGTATAATATCTGCCCCAGCTATGAATGTTTTACCAGCACATACAACAATACATATTCCATCCAGCTAAGAAATGTCAGCAATGTTAGTGTACTACCATTTAAAATGTGCCAACTTGCTTGGGGTGCCTTCATACTGGGGTGCCCAATAAAAGAAATGTAAGGCTACTGAATTACTTCAATATGAGTTGCAGGCAGCAGTGCCTTTTTATTTCAGACCACTTAACTAGGCCTAAATAGCCAAAATGGTTCTGCTCAAATTACTTAAGAAGGACTTAAAAGAGCTAAACTTCCACTTTACATTTTACAAGAATAAATATAAACTTTATAAAGTCTAAGGGGGCAAGAAAACCTGTCAGTCACTGGATAAATGTTTAAAGCTCCTTTTATTGTTTTGCAGCTGGTGCCCTTTGCTGAAGGATATTTCCTGTGCTGCAGACTCTGAATAAAAACATTTCATTTTAAGAATGCAATTAGAAACACATCTGTTGTTCCAGGACCTCTATATTAAAAGCAAGTCCACACAAACCAGCCACTGAGATTTAAAAAACCTAATTTCAGTATGCATAAACTGCCCTATATATAGCCCTTTTATTTCTCTTTTCTTTTTCTAACTTGAGCCTCTCTGATATGAATGAGCCAAGGCTTGACCCAAAACCTACTGAAAGACTCAGTAACTTCTTTGGGCTTTAGATTATACTTGCATTAAATGTTTACTCTGTAGTAGGGTCTTTCCTTTAGACTTGCACTTCCAACCATATAAGGATACATAGTAATGGGATTTGTTTTTCATAATTTCTTATTCTCATTTAACTTTCAAATACATTCATTAGAAGTCTCAGGTTCGTGCCACATATGTTTTAGTGTACTTACACAGAATACAAATCAAGCACAATCCAGGTATGTGCTCTATCCATGGTATATCACTAAATAAGTGGGCTGCAGCATTTTGCCCCATTTTCAGGTTCTTAGTGGTCCAAAAGCATTAGCAGAGCGTGCTACAGTGGGCTAGTTCTGAGTTAACAAGAGCATAGTTAAGTATAGCATGTTCCTCTCCTGAAAGACATGTTCACACTTCTTTCCAAATACAGAAAAAGAGAAACAACTTTCTTGGGAGTACTCTGCTAGGAATAGCCCATAGTTATTACATAAACTCCAAGGATTCATTCCTGGTTTGAGAATACTCCTCAGTTACAGAACTGTTTGAAAAATTGCAAGCACACTCTCTCTTTCAGCAGTGTTCATATTATATTTTTCAACTCTTTAGGCTGCTTCAGCCATCCTACTGAAAGGGAGTCAATTTTCTGTGCACAAAGCTTTTCCAGAATGTGTGTACTAGTCAGTGGGTGTGGCAGTGTGGCCTGTCCCCTTAAAAGACAGCAGCTAGTTAAACTGAAGGACTGCAGCAGTGGGAAGCCTTATGAAAGCATAGCACTGGGAATCAAAAAGCCCAGTAGTCAGAACCAGTGGTGAAGATTGAAAGACAAACACCAGAAGCAGGAAATGTGTATGCTAGACGAACAGCAAACCTCGTAAAGGAAGCCTTGAAGCAGTAGATCCATCTCAAGGTCCAGGATTCATAGATTCATAGATTCATACATGTTAGGGTCGGAAGGGACCTCAATAGATCATCGAGTCCGACCCCCTGCATAGGCAGGAAAGAGTCCTGGGTTTAGATGATCCCAGCTAGATGCATATCCAACCTCCTCTTGAAGACCCCCAGGGTAGGGGAGAGCATCTAGGGGTGATAAGGATCCTTTGGTGAATGTCTGTATAACTGGAGCCAAACCAGACAGCAAATGTGAGCAGGGTGACAGACTGCACAGCATGGAGGTTGGCTGACAGATGCTTGGGGGAAGGACCTGGGGTAGTAACCTGCTACAATAGGGCATACCTTCCACTGCATCAGCCAGATCAAATGCACACTGTACATTTATGTAAAAGATAAACGTATATATCATATATGACAACAGTGAAAAACATGCACATTTAGGAATCCTGTTTTTTCTTTTAAATAGCTCAAAGACCAGGTACACATTTGGGAAGCTGGAGGTCCTGGGTTCTAGCCCCATTCACTCAGAGAAAGTTTGAACTGGCTCTTTCTGATTTCCTAGCACAGCACTCTGAAAACCAAACTACCAGTCAGCCATTATTTAATCCGTCCTCTGGAACTCCTTTGGAAACTGGCTTCCAAGCAGCCATGAAATAGGTTACCAAGGAGATGGCATCATCCCCAGTGAGATCAGTACATGAGAGGTATGTGGGACCCAAAGGAATGGAGCAAGCGAGAGGGTGTGTGGCTCAGTGAAGTGACTATTAGGGCTGTGCAAAGCTTCAGTCGCTGATTCAATTCGTCAGAGATTCGGCCCAATTTGGCGGCCGAATAGAATAGAATCAGGAGCCCTTTAGTCTCTCTGAGTCAAATTGGAACCCTCTGAATTGATTCAGAAAGATTCAATGATTCGTACATAGACACAGCTTTAAATGTTTTTTTTCTACTTACTTCAAGGTACCAGGTGGCTATTGAATGCTGAGATGCTTGGGCGGGTAGGAGCGTGGCAGGGTCCCCATTGTGCTCAGTGGTAGACCTGGAAGTGGACTGGAAGTACTTCTGGTCCACTTCTGGGTCCGCCGCCAAGCATGCTCCCCCCGCACCACCCCACCATGCTCCTGTGGGACACTCCATCCACCCCAGCATCACAGCATTCATGAGCTGTGCTGGTACCTCAAAGTACATTGAAAAAAAATTTAAAGCTGTGTCTGTGGCCAAATCACTGATTCTCTGAATCAGCATTGATACTTCAGATTTGGCTGAATCAAATTGGGACAGTGATCCAAATCAAAGAATCGAATGACAGTCCCTGATTTGGGCCAAATTCGAATCTGAATGGAACACGGTCCGTTTTGCACACCCCTAGTCACTATTACTTTGGAAGTGAGGGGGAACCTGGACTCTAGTTGAAGGCCTTGCTCCCAGTGAGGCAGAAGCACCCTCCTTGCACTACCATCTACCCATTTTCTTCAAATGACAATATTGATGGCTCAGCTTCAAAGAAGCATGGTAGAATGGATAATGGCTGACCTGTGGAGTGGTGGTTGGAGAGCTCTATGGAGTGGAGGTTAAAGTGTTGTGCTTTGAAGTCAGACACACACAGATTCAAATCCCTTCTGGGTGAGCAGGGACCTTGAACCCAGATCAATGTCCTTGCCACTAAGCTAATAGAGGAGGAGGAAGGAAAAAAAAAATTATATGGTTTTGGTAAATCCTAGTTCTGGGCATCTGAGGCCACAACACATCAACAAAAGATGTCTGCATGTATCCCAGCCACTACAGTGTGCGTTTATTCTGTACAATTATATAGTCATGCATGGTCATCCATATACACAGGGCTATGTGCCCAGAAACAGAATACCAACCAATGCATAAGTGGCATTTTTGCCATGTTGATAACCAGAAAGGGAATAGAATGTCAGCAAAGAGGGTTCAGAGTCCTTTGAACCCCTTGTGTATTTTAGGCCATCCTTATTGCATATAATACGCTCTTCACTGATGGAAATCAGGAATGACTCCCTAGTTATCAATGGAATTTTACTAATGTAAAGCTTTCATGAATTAGTTTCGGGCTGATTATGCAGATACCCCAAAGCTGTACTCCTGACCATTCTCATGCTTGTCCTTATGAATAGGTAAATTCTAGATTTAATTTTTTTTTTTTTTGGTCAGTGGAACACATTATTTTCAACACGTATATAGGGAATTGCAAGTCCTCTTGGAAAGGAGAACTTAATGTCATGACCTGACCACAATCCTCTGCTAAGCCAGGGGCCAGATGCTGGCTCATTTAATCCAGAAAACAAGCAGGGCTGCCTGGAGACAGGTCAAGGCCAGAGCACTTGGGAACTTTATTAGATCTTCCAGCTTTATCTTTGATAGAAGACCTGATCCATCCAAACCAAGGTTAAAGCATTTTCATGTGGAATTCCCAACTGCTGCTGAATGGGCTTTTCTGCGTATCAGGAAGATTTGTTGTTTTTTTTTGTGACACCTTAAACAAGATGTTTTACAAAGGCCATTCTACAACCGGGGGTTGGAGATTAAAGTTTTACTACTCATAGGTCTGACCATGTGTTCTATGTGACTCTGGTGAGTTATTTAATCTTTTGGGCTCTCAGCTTCATAAATATGAAATGGGAATGTTACGCTTCAGCTTAAATACATTCATGTTGGTGAGGTGCCTGATACTATGTCGGTGGAGTTCATATACCAGAGAGAAAGGCCATTTATTTCACAGCTCCTTCCTCTTTGCTCCACCCTCATTTGACTAAAAGAAATCCTTAAAGAGAGACCTTGATATGAAGAGAAAATGCATCATTGGATGGAAAAGGCTCTGAAGAACTGGAAGACAGAGATTTTTTTGAACTTTCATTAAAAAAGAGCAAAAAAAAAAAATCCTTCTCCTAATACCTACTTTTAGATTTTTAGCACTACCCTTTTAATTAAAGTGATCTGGTAACCACAAATGCACATAAATTATCCCTATTTAGAATATTTGATGCAGTCATTCAGCACAAGGGAATATTTTTTTTTAATCTTTTGGTGTTCCTGCTAGCCTGATGATAATCAATGGTGTCTCTGTGAGTAACCTGCTTGTCATATTTATAAATAAAAATTGAATAATTTTTTTAATAAGTTGGTAAGTGACCTTTTTCTTCTTATAAAAATCCTAAATGAGCTTTCAAAATTGCTGTGTGGGTGAATAGTGACATAATTATTCAAACTTTTATTAATAGCACTATTTAAAATATGTATGTTTTATAGCAATGTGATAGGATTTTTTTATTGTAGGTAAAAAGGGAAGTCAGCCATGTATGAAACACATAGGTGTACTGTCCTCACCACTGACAAATACACTCATGTATGCATACATAGGGGTGGATCTTAGGGGTCCAGTGGTGCAGTTGCACCCACCTTTGATTTGATCCACCCAAAGTTTAAAATCAACTACCTGACAGTAATAGTAACATTTCTTTTCAGGCAGCAGTGAGAAAGTCACTTGGCTTCATGGACCAGTATAATCTACTTGATTCCTTCTCAACCCGTCATACCACAGGCCTTAATGGCCCTTTCTTCTTCTTTAATGGTCTTAATGTTCCATTAATTAAACTGTTCTTTCTTCTGCAGTGCTGCTGTCTGTTAGTTTCTCCTCTTAATGCAGCTCCTGTTTCTGAGCTCTGAAGGCTGTTTTTAATTCTAGCTGAAAACATCAATTCAGGTGTAGAAACTACTCAGGTAAACATCAATTGGGATGTGGAAATTGCTTTCAGTGAATCATTGGATGCACACCCAAGATGCTTAAGAAGGCTAGATTTTGTTATATGAATTTGAAAGCCGGTGAGTGAAGGCTTTTTAATTTTATTTTTAAAAGGGTGGGGCTAGGAAAGTGGTCAGGGGTTGGGGGGCTTGTGGCAGAACTCCCCACGCAGCGTGGGGTGGGGGGCAGCGGGGATCAGCCCTCCCTCCCCCTGCCGCCTGGCAGCACACAGTGAGTAGAGGCTTTTACTTAAAGAACTGGGAGCTGGGGCCAGGCGGGGCAGGCATGGGGGGGCAGGCTGGGACAAATGGCTCTTTGCCATGGCGGTGGTATGCAGGCTGTGACAGGCCAGGCAGTCACATGGAAACTAAGGGCTATGTTGCACAGCCCTCACTCAGCCCCTGCTTCTGAGGGCTATGACCACTGGGGCCAGGGCCCTTGGAATCTGTGGCAGGCCATTCCTATTGCTGGCCATGTTTCCACCTTCTCGTAGTTTGCCAGTAGCCCAGCTGGTTGGATGAACCAGCTCCATGGACTATCTCTCTGACACCCTTCCTATAGACAATCCTACCTATCATATTTATAAATTAGGACAAAACATTGCCTATGCAATAAAGTTTTGCTGATCGGATATAAAGTGCAGATGCCCATTCTGAGCCTAGAACAGCAGTAAGTGAATTCACTCTCCTGATTAAAATTTATCCTCAAAATTTTCTGCCATCTCTCATCTCTGTTCTAGTTCTACGTACTCCCATTCTGTCATTTCACCATTGAGATAAACAGCTTTAAAAATTAATTCTCATTTGCTATATTATATGAAAGAAACACTTAGACCCAATCCAGATTCTCAGGTATATGGGAATCTGTATCTCTCTCAGAAATAATTCATTACCTTTCCCCTCTATAATTTATTGTTGTCTTTTTCCCATTACCTAATGTCCTTTTGTATAATGCTTTATTTCCATTATGTATTTTTTAATTTTTTAACATATCACGTTTGCTATCTATGCTTATTCAGCTTTCCTTTTATTTCAGGCAAGGTATAACTATAGATTCTAAAACCACAGCCCTGAAAATGAATCTACAGTTAGCTTCCTGAACAGCTCTGATAACTTCAGTGTAACTCATTGTGGGTTAAAGTATAATCTCCTGTAAAGTATATGTTATAAGGGTTGTTCCTGATCCTGGACTGGTGTTTGCTCTAGAAGCAGTTAGCACACCTTACTTCTTAGCACAAGCAGCAGTGGCTCGTGCTTCTAGCTCTGGAGGTACCTGGGTCAAGTAAGTTGGTAGCTAGCACATGTACAGCTGTTAAGGCTTTGAATTATTTTCAAATAGCAGGAGGCAAGGAGGCAACATGAAAAAAGTTGTATAAATATTTTAGAAATAAGAGGAAAACAAATGGATGTATAGGTCTACTACCAAACATGTAAGGAGACAAAACTGTGAAGGACAGAAAGAAGGCTGAAGTATTCATTACCATTTTTGCATTAGTCCATACGCATGAATAAGGTTAATTATGACTAGTTACTTCAATAAATTAATTTAAACAACAATATAGGAGTATAGGCCAGCACACACGAGAAAAACACTATGGCCTGTTTCTTCAGCATTTCTGAGTACAGTGTTTACAAAGCTGACTAAAATAATCTCTGAGTTATTGATAAATATATTTAAGAACCTTAAGGACTAAAGAAAGGCAAGATAGTATCCATTATGAACAAGAGAATCTGGGTATTTACTGAACTTCAAGCTGAGAAGGGTTCTGAAACGAACTATTAAACAACTTATTTTTAAAATCCTAGAAGATGATTTTAAAAATACCAACATGACTTTGTCATTAGAAATACATTAGATCAAAAGAATCTAAAGTCCATCTTTAGCAGGAAAACTAAACTAATGCATAAAGCGGAAGTAATAGATATGATCTGTCTTGATTAAATCTTGTGCATAGCATTGTCATAAGCTAAAGAAGTATGTTCTAGGTATAATCGCACAACTGATTTAAAAATTACTCTCTGAGAGTGCTTTTAGTGTTTCACTACCAAAATGGAAAAGTGCCTCAATTGCAGGCTCCCAAAGTTTTGTCCTGGACCCAGTGCTATTAAATAATGTTAATAATGTCTTTGATGATGGAATAAGGAGTACCTATAAACTTTGCAGGTGATACCGATTTCAGTGGAACAGCACATATGAAACAGGACTAGAATTCCAAATGACCATGACACACTGGAAAAATGATCCAAAAAAAAATCAACAAGATGAAACTCAGTTAAGATGCAAAGTGCTGTACTCAGGGAGGTAAAACCTGAGGCACACATACAAAATAGGGAATAATAGATGAGGCATCTACAAAGGAGAGAAATGTTTGGGTATTTTAATGGATCAAACTAAATACAAGAATGATAAATAGTTTTGAGCACATGATCTAAGAGGAAAAAATCAAAGGAGGAGCGTTTTTATAGTATAAGAAGAAAATCATGAGTGGGAGCATGACGGTCTCTTCCAGTACAGAAGAGATTATGAAGGGAACAGTGCTCCACACTTTTAAAAGGATGTAGAGGAGCTTGAGAGAGTCCAGAGGAGAGCCACACTATGATTAGAGGTCAAGAGAACAGGCCTTATGAGGAGAGGCTGAAGGACTTGTGATTCTTTCACCTGGAAAAGCAAAAGCTCAGGGGGCAGCCTGTAAGTATATAAGGGATGTGTATCAGGATCTGGAAGAACATTTGTTCACCAGGGCACCCCCAAGGAAGACAAGGTCCAATTGTCACAAACTGCTGGAAGACCATTTTAGATTGGACATAAGGAAAAACTCCTTTAGCGTGCAAGTATCCAGAGTCTGGAATAGACTCCCCACAAAGTAGTCCAAGCACCTACTCTGGACACGTTCAAGAAGTGTTAGGATGATTATCTTGCTGGGGTCAGCTGACATCCTGCCCTTTGGGCAGGGGGCTGGACCCAATGATCTCATGAGGTCCCTTCCAGCCCTAATGTCTATGAAATCTATTAAATAAATGCACTGCTTCTCAAGTAAGGTTGTCACTGGTCCATTTTTTACTCAGACACTCCATCAATTTGTAGTCTTTGTCTGGAGTTGAAATGGAAGCCTGACCAAGTCATACAGGGTCCAAGAATTGGATTTTCATGCTCTGCTGGGGGAGGGGCTTGGTTTCTAGATTGGGTTGAAAGCCAGGCCCAAAACTGGTACCCAAGACTATGGGTGGACAGAGGTGGCAAGGCGATGTCCTCAGTGCAGGTGACTTTCTGACCCCCAGTGTGTACACACCTACAGCACCCCAGATTCCTCACAGAAAACTGGTTCTGAGTGAATGCGGTGCCTGGCCCAACCTTTGCTATGAGCCAGACCTTTCCTCAGCCTGGGGGAAAGCCTAAGCCCAGCCCCAGGGGACCTGGATCCCCTGTGTGCTTTGCCATTCTACCAAACCTGCCAGCTTCCAGCTCTGGGGTCAGCAGTGCCACCTGGGGCATATGCAAGGCAGGATTGAGAGACCAAGAATGGCTTCAGTAAAAAGATTGCCACCCTGTTATCAGGGTGTAGGAAAAAGGAGACCCCACCCCTAGGTTCTCAGCAATGGGAAACCTAAAAGCCTACGTTGCCATTCCCATAACTCAAAATCAAATTCACTCTCTCTATCCCTGGGCTCAGGTATTTATTAGCTTCACTTTTGAACTGTTTTAAACTCTAGCACATGCTCTTCCAGTTTATTACTATTGTAAATCTCGAACCTCACAATGACTCCTTTTATTCCTCCTGTCCACCCCTCCCTCATCCAAAACCATTCCTTTCCTTTATCCTGAGTTCATACTTACATCTTTAGTAACTAAAACCCCCTTCTTCAGGATTTGCTCCACTTTTGTTCGATTTTCCCAGATTTCCAGATTATATCATGACTTAATAAAATACACAATTAATTTTATTTTTCCTTATATACACATCTATCACTTTTTAGTCCCCCTCAAAATAAAGTTGGGGGTAGGGGGCCAGGAGTAGGGAGGGGGCTCAGAGCCAGGCTTTTATTGCTTGAGAGGAAGTCACTTGTTAGCATCTAATGCCCCCCCCCCCCCCCCTTCTCATTTGGATTCCTTTATCCATCCTAAAATACTGTATCTTAAAGGAATCATGCCTTTAGGCAGTCCCACACTACTGCTGCCCCACTTCATAAAGATAACATAATTTCTTCTTTTCCCTCAGTTACACCTCAGTCTTTTAGTAATATTGCGTTTCCTTACAGACCGGTATTTTTTTTCTTTATCATGGAACTGGCATTTTCCCCAGGTGCTCTATACATTTAAGTGGTACTAGAAACGCTAGGAGCATGTTGTTTAGATTACAAAGTTAGATAGTGTGGTTATTTGTCTGCTTAGCTTGTATGACAGACAAGGATATGTGCAGATAACAGCCAAGTAGGTCCCTTAATGTATGCCAAAGAGTATTCCTGGTATGGCCTGGTATGGGGTAGAAAGTTAGCTGATTTCCACCACTGTTAGACAATAGCTGTTTTGTTTGTTCTTTCATATAGTGTAGGAAGCATAACAGTAGAATTTTTTTAGTGCTGGAAATATGCACATATCTTTCAACTATACCTCATTACAACCCTAATGTGTTTGTCAGTTTGAACTCCAATTTACTTCCATATTACAGAAGCCTAGGCAGATCTCGTTGTTCATTGCTGTACGTGCGTAACCCCAAAAATGCAGCATTACTTCAGTCACATTTATACTTTTGAAAAAATTATGCAATTATCCTACAGTATTTTCACCTTCTATATCTGCTAATCAGTACTGTGTTCCTCATTTTGTGCAACTGCCTCAGACTTGTACTTTTCTTAATGCATTTAATACAAAGATTGCTAAAGTTGAGTGGTAGAACATTAACAGTGATATTGCATTTATATTATGTGTATCTTCTAAAAATCTCATCACATTATACGATCATTATTTTCTTAAGACTCAAGACATCTCTGTGTGTTAGGAGCCTTCACAGTTTGGGAAAATAAGTCAGAAAGAAATTAAGGGCTAGATCCAAAGAAGGATGTAGGTGCTTACAAGCTACCAGTGCTGCAATGCCTACCTTTCTGGTGGCACCTCCTCCCCCTCTTCTAGAGGAGAATCCAGAACTGTGTTAGGCACCTGGGACTCATATGCTATGCACAAAAGAGATAGGTGCTTCATAATGTGATCCAAAATAGCTCCCAAATTGATTAGAGAGCTGCCAGAGCTATCCACGAGGATAGGGCATATCTAAAATCCTCCATCTCTCAGGTATTCAGGCATTTGACTCAGGACTACACGCATGCACTCTAGTCCTCTTGCAGTCCATTCTTTTCAAAGAATGAAAGGGAACTTGTTCTCTCTTTCAATACAGAATATGCAAAGTTCATGTATGGAGGACTAATAATAGAAACTTCTGGTTGAAACTAGGAATGCACCAAATCGAAATTAATTGAAGCATTTGATTACCCATATCCAAGAAAGATGAACAAAGTGGAACACATGCAAAGAAAAGTTGTTAGGGTAATCAAGGAAATAAAGAACATATTATATAAGAAGTCATTAGAAAAAACTTGGCTTTATTAATCTAGCATAATGAAAGCTGAAAAGGTACACAGTTGCTGTTTATTAATATATCAAGGTGGTAGGGGAATGTAAAGGGGAATAAATGCCAGGATGGGAGAAGAGTTAAGTAACTAAGCTAAAATGACAATAACAGCATAGTAGCAACTGGACAAAAAGTAGCCAGTAATAAATTCATTCTGGAGGTTCCTAAATAAGTAAAATTTGAGATTTTGGAACATTCTTCTAATCAGAGTAGTGAGGCCGGAAGAATAACTGCCTTAAGATGGAGTTTAATACTTTAATGAAAGGAATATTATGTGGAAGAAATATTCAGCAAGAAACTGAAGTCAATGACCTAGGAGGCCTTTTCAGTTTAATATTCCTATGCCCTCTTTTAAAACAGAGCTGGGTGAAGAGAAGGTGATGTTCTACATACTATCTTAGTGGTCACCCACTTTTTCAGTGCTTCATCTAACTAATAGGACTTTGTATAACAGGTGGATATCAAAACCTTCTCCTACTACTCTTCCTCTTTTTTTCCTGCCATAAAAAGGAAAAGACTAGGAGTACATTCTGAGATCCACTGTCTTGTCAGTGTAGGTTTGGTGTGCTCTTTGAATACCCACGTGGTCTGGCTTAAGTGTGCTGTTTGAATGGTGAAAACTCCAAATTTCCCATCATTTGCAGTAAAAAAGTATTCTTCTTTTGCAGAAGAATACACATTTTATTTTTAAAATGCAATCAGAAATGCATGTCACTCTCACGTACCTTTTTTTTGTAAGTGATAGTAAACCAAATCATTCCTCTATAATTTACCCAACCCTTTCCCTTACCCTACAGGCTATACTCAGAGTTTATAGCAGAAAGTGTCTTATTAACTTTACAGAAGTATTCCCCCCACCTCTTTTAAATTTATGTCAATTAAACTGTGATCCTGAAAAGTGAATATCTGAAAAAGCTTCTATACTAAGATCTGTGTGCCACACGTTAGAAGCAATAGCGATCTGAGGAGGATTGGACCAGATGATTTAGCTTTTTAAGCTAAGTGTTGAAGTGATACTGTAGCTGTGATGGTCTAGGAAATATGTGAGAGGCAAAAATTTTTGGGCGGTATCTTTTATTGGACCAAAGATTTAGACAAGCTTTTGAGTATCACAGTACCCTTCCTCAGGTCTCTGGGAGAGAAGCAGGCACAGCAGAGCTAAATAGCAGAAAGAAAAAAGGTTTATATAAAAATCTATATGGAAATAAATACAGAATAGAAAAGAGTTTCAGATAGGGATCAAGGAAATTCCCAGCAATGAGCAAAATAAACCTAGGAAAGTAATAAATACTAGCTATAAAATGAGCCCTCACTGTAAAATTATTTCAGTTTCTACAGGGGCAGCATGAAGGCTCCTTCAGGCTATAATGGAAAAGGGATGCAATAATGCACATCCATAATATCCTGAAAAATGGAGAGAGACTTTGTAGATCTAAAGATGTTGACAGAGGGCATGTCTACAGGAGATGCTTTATTGCACATTAGCCTAATCTAATTTGCAGTAAAATGTCACCATCTACACATAGACAGGATTTACTGCACAGTAAATTAGGCTAATACACAGTTTGCTAGTACCACGAAAATATAGGTACTAGATTGACTGCCCATTAGCTACTGCACAGTAGCACACATGTAGATGCTGACCAGGAGCAATTTGCTCCCAATCAGCCTAGGCAGCAGGGGGCCACCAGGCATGGGCAGGAGAGGGATGGGAACTGTCCACAGCTCTGGTGTGGAGCTTGGGATTGCAGCCCAGCTCAGAGATGCCCATGGCTGAGCAGCAGCAGCGCCCTGAGTTCTCCCCTTGCTTTGCTTGCTGAGGGTATGGAGGCACTCTCTGTCCCCAGTCCTGGTGCTGCTCATCTTCCAGTTCCCCCCAGGAGCTAGGAGCTGAGCAGTGCTTGGATGGGGAACTCTCTGTTCCCATAGCGCTGGGCTGGGATCAGAGAGCTTTCTCATCCCCTTAGCTTTGCTGCTGCCCACATCTCCTGGTCCTGGTGCTGCTTAGCCCCCACCCTCCTATTCCCCCCTAGTTCCGGTACTGCTTCCTACCCCTGTCACTTCCCCTGGTCCTGGCACTGCTCAGCTCGCCCCAGGCACAGGTGGGAGTGGGAGTTACTGGGGCATATGCTGCATGAGTATCATCAGGGCTGAAGGGATGGAGAAGATTTCTGTCCCTGGCCCAGCACTGTGGGGACAGAGAGCTCCCCCATCCCCTCAGAAAGCAAAGCAAGGAGATAGCTTAGGGTGCTACTGCTGCTCAGCCATGGGGCATTGCCCCATCCAGTGGCACCAAGCCAGGCTGTGATCCCAAGCTCCACATAGCTGGGAGCTGTCCCCCACTCTGGGACAGCTCTCCCTCAGTCCCCAGAACCCGGGCCTGACTCCCATAACCCCTGCCAGCCTGGGTCTGAAACTGGGAGAGCCTGGAGCTCCCCCTAGATGCTGTAGGGAAGAAGAGCAGGTCAGGTGGGGCAGAAGCAGCCCTAGACTCAGCTGCTCTCATTTGGAGCAAATTTGCTCCTGATGTGGGTGCAAATGTAGATGTGTTCAGGGTGCAGATTACTGTACCTTATTTTAATGCACAGTAACCTTAAGGAGCATTACTTGCATGTGTAGACATGTACAGGAACTTACTCTGATGCCTAAGGCTTAGTATTACTTAACAAGTACCATCTGCCCCTTAGCAGTACATTTCCCCAGGGAGCCTTGCTATACAGATAGGGCTAAATGACTTTTTGTCTTGGCTTAGAATAATATGAGACATTTTCTCTTTGTTATCCCTTACACTTTAGATGTGCATGCACACATGTGCACACACAGGACAGGACATTTAAAGCGCCTCAGAAAAGAAATGGATTTAGATGTACAGTGCCTATGCACTCAGATACCACAGAGAAAGCTGTTTATGGACAAGTCACTTCTCTTATCTGTGAACTGGCCTGTTTACCATTTTTATCATTTTTCCCCTACCCACCAATCCCTCATATATTGCTAGCCTGTATCCCATTGGAGATGTGGGAGACAGAAAGATGAGTGAGCAAAGCAGGGAATTTGAAGTGCTGAAGAGAATGTGGTATTGAAAACACTATAAAAGTCCTGACTGACTCTCTTTCTTGTTCCTGGCTACTTTGCTTCTTCTGTCCAGAGCTATCTTATTCTCACATTTTTCAGACAAAGCTCTAGTAGCTTCAGTTCAATGCCTCCCAATAAATAAAACTGAAGGCCAGAAACTTCACTCAGGTGGAAACACATTTACATTGGCTTTTTGTTCCCAGCAAAACAACTGGAGGTCAGTACATACTTTGTTTTCACCACTTTGAGAACATTGTGTAGTTTGTGGAACATATTAGAAAAAGCAGATTGATGCTGCTGTGCTGTGATTGAAGAAAGGGGGAAATAAGATAACATCTGATCCACTTGAAGTAAAGATTTTAATGTCCTACTTATTTCATTTGTCATAAAGATAATTGCTGTAGTTGAATATTCACCTTGTCTAGAGTTGTGTATTGTGTGCCACTCCTGTGTTTGAAACAGCAAATAAAACCTGGGAAAACTCTTGACTGTCAGGATTTCATTGTGTGGAAAAAAGTAGAAGTTTATCTGATATAGACAAGTAGTTAGCATATACTGTACTTTATGAGATTAAATAGATTAGTAAGAAGCTATTGCTGAAACACACTAGTTGGCCTATGGATTTAACCAGTGATGCTTGGGAATTACATTACCATCATGAAATAATCAAAGTAACAGTGTGATGAAGTAGGGCCTGGTAAAAGAATATGTAACATAAAATGACTTCCTGGCAATTGTTTTTTAACACACACAATTGTACTAATAAACCCCCAAAATCCAATCTAATTTTCATTTAATTTGTTTAATACAAAAATGTTCAAGTGTTCCAAGACTTGAATGCAATTGGTAAGATTGCATTTTTTTTTTTTTACAGACATTTACTTTACAACTGCATATAGAGAAGTTGACTATACATAAGAATTTATGTATGCATCTAAGATAAAAGAGTAGTTTGGTGATGTTTTAGGAGAAGCACAGGAAAGAAGAGCTGGAAAAGACCTCACAGGGTCATCTAGTTTAGCCCTATAATCAAGGCAAGACAATCCCTGACTAGAGCACCTTACTCTTGAAAATTTCCAGATTTAGAGGTTACAGAACTTCTTTACGTAGCCTGTCCAAGGCTTGACCAGCCTCATAATCAGAAAGTTCCTCCTAATCTCCAACCTAAAATTTATTCTGCTGCAGCTTGAGGCTATTTCGCCTCATCCTGTCCCCTATGACCACAGAGAACAGCTCATCTCCATCCTCTTTATAATCACACTTCAAGTATTTGAAGACTGTTATCAAATCTCCTCTCTTCAATAGACTAAATAGTCCTAGGTCTTTCGGCATTTTCTCATAAATTGTGCTTCCCACTCATCTAATAATTTTTGTCTTCCTCCACTGGACTCTTTCCAATCTGTCCACATCCTTCTTGAAATGTGCAGCCCAAAACTGGACACAGTACTTGAGGTGAGTTCTCACCCCGTGTTGACTAGAGCTGAAGACTCACTTCCCTTGATCTGCCAAAGACACTCCTGCCAACACAACCCAGCATGCTCTTGGCCTTTTTTGCTCCTAGTGTGCACTGTAAGCTAATATTCAAGCTATAGTCCACTCCAACCCCCAGGTCCTTCTCTGTACTTTCACAGCCTAGCCAATCATTCCCATATGAACTTGAGAACCTGTGCCACCCAATGCACTACAATACTTAGTTTTCTTTAAATCCCACCTTGTTCTTGGAATAGACTGCTGATTACAGTCATTGGCATGGCGGAAACAATCAACTATTTAGATCTAGAATTAACATCTCTATCTTGCAGTTTCCCATATTCTTCTCTCAAACAATCTGCAAGAATCTACTTCCCTATATCTTTCAGTGCCTATCAATCACGCCCAATCTCAAAGGGCCTCAGTACACAGGGTTTTTTCCACTGAATTTTATTGTTAACACTATAGCTGATTGAAGTTTCATGATATTTTCTATTTGGAGAGGTTTCTTCAAAATTCCAAATTCTGCGTGGAAAAATAAAACACTTTAAAATATTTTGACCAATTGCAGCTCTGACTGAAAAAAAAAGTCTCTACTCAGTGAATTACTTTTCCTTACTACTGGCAAGATAAGGAAATTCTCCATTTACCTTTAGCTAGCCTGGGATGGACATCAACAAATAAAATACAGATTAGTTAAATTTACACTGGTGGAATTCTTTCCATTATTCTTTCAGAGGTAATTATCCACTGGTCTAAGAAAAGTGTTATCTGCTTGTTTGTGTGTTTGTTTTTAATATAATGCCAATGACATGGGCATAAATATGTCATTTATCTAGGGCTTGGACTTGCCTAAAAAAAGTAGTTTTATAATATTTTGCTGCAGTTCCTGTTGCCTAAGATGGTCTCTGGAGGAAACCCCAGTCTTTGGTTTGTATTAAAAGGAAATCTGCTTCAGTAAATGTTTCTGAAGAAAGGAAATGTTAACTAGAAATGTTGAGTGGGAAAAGATTTAGAAGAATTGAACATGTATATGAACACAAGTAGGCACGTGTGTCTAATTTGCGTTTCTTCCAAAGCTAAAACTAAACAATTCCTGCTTGTTTGTTTTTTCAATGTTCAGTATACACACCCAATGTCTTCTAAAATATTTTCTCTTTGAGGTAGATAACACTTTGGCTGTTCTGATGTTAGTGTTTAGTAGGATGAAAATGTAATGCAGTTTTAATCTGAAAGGAGTGCTTTTATCATGGCTTTTTTTGAAAATATGGGGTAGAGGACTACTTGTGTTATCCAGTTTTTCAAACCTCATAATAATGTAAACTCCTGAGTAAAAAAGCATCAGGTTTTCAAAAATGTGCTCTTTCATGTGCATTTAGCACACTTAATTTAATATAGGTTTGTTGTTTTTTTCCAGGTAAGAATCAACCACTTTTTTTTTTTTGTCTGATACAAACTGATATAAACTCCTTTTTACGCATAAGGCATTGTGTTTGCTCTCAAGTTGTTCTTAATTTATTTTTTCCCTGATACTCCACCTTGTCTAATATAGGAGTGAGTCATTTTCCAGCTCTCTTGACACTAGGTCATAATGCTGTTGCTAGACTGATGAAGTTTCCTTGCTCTTTCCCTTCAACCACAACTGGCAACAACACTGCTTGTAATTTTTATGGTGCTTAGTTTTCTATCATGGCCAAATCTATTTTCTTTATCTTCCAAAGGAGTAGCCATGCCTACTGAGTGCCCTTTATGGATTTAGAGGCTTTAAAAGCCTACCTCTCTCTCTCTGTCTCTTCTCTCCAAACTGTTGCCATCTCTGAACCCTAGTTTCATTTGAGGTTGTCTATAATAAACACCACATACTAACTAGCATCCAACTCACAGTTCATCCCCACAGAGAGACTTTCTGAACGAATTTATTTTTCCTGATGCTCAGCGTTTCATTTGTAAAACCACTTTAAAGAAAAAAAAATCTGTTTATGTCTTTCAGATCCCCAGACAGCAAAAGGAGGCCAAACCATTCAAGATTTTGATTTCTGACTCCCAGGTAGGGAGTAATGGGGAGGGAGGAGGATCAGTATTTCCTTTCCCTTTAATGAACAGATAAATATGGATTTGTCATACAGATTTCAGGAGCAGGCCTTTTATTATGTTGTAAGTGTATGGGCCCTGGGGCATCCTATCACTGTCAAAACTCTTAAGAGCTCCAGTCTCCAAAGGCTTCCCTGAAAGCCTTATCAGGCTGTCTTATATGTACAAAGACTTAGAACAACTCATATAAATAATGTATCAAAACTAATCTAGGAGAAAAATCTGCCGAGAGAGGGGAAGCAGAAGGAAGCATGTTCAGGATGTTTTTATATTTGGGACAACCGCTTTGTGAAGTCTATCAAGACTCTTTGAAGGACATTGCTTTGCTTTATCATGCTGCTTTGTCTAAAGAATATTTCTGCTGTTGAATTAGAGCATGCTAATCTCTAGGAAAACCATCCAAGCAAACAAAACAAACAAACACTAAGATGGATGAGCATTATGTATATAGATTATAAATAATATAATAGATTATGCCTATTTCACTTTTTTACCCTTTAAGATAAGATATTGCTGTCATCTTTTGTAGTTCTGGGCTTGTTGGAGGTCATCTGCATTTATTCATTTTCAATCCTGACTATGCTTGGCATTTGAATGGTGAAATTTAATCCTTGAGCAAAGGAGCAGGAGACCTACATACCGTGCAAGATCTGTGATGTTGAGGATTTATGACAATGCCTGCATAGGGCTGATTTATAACCAAATAGAGTTTACTAACCAACAGGAGTGCATTAAAGGGTGTGTACAGTCATTTGCCACATCCAGAGTGCATCTACACAAGATGCTAACTTCACTAAAGCTGAATAATTTTGTTCAGTTGTGCGTCACAGCACCAACAGTGCTAATGTGCTGATGCACAATAGTATTAGGCTACTGTGCAGTAGAGCTGTGTGAAGCTTCAGGTGCTGATTCAATTTGGAGGAGATTTGGCCTGATTCGGTGGCTGAATCTCCGAATCTGAATCAAATTTTCAGGGCATGAATTAAAAGGTCTGAATTGATTTGAAGCTCTTTGAATCTGTTTGGAGAAGATTTGGAGAACTTCAGTGATTCGGCCAGTCCCCACCCGCTGCAGCAGGGAGGTGGACCCAGACTCCAAGTTGGTAAGTAGGGGGTGGGGGTGAGGGGGCTGGAGGAGGGGTGAGGGGACCATGGGGGGACCCCTGCCAGGCCTCACCCCTGCCCACTCCCCCATCTCCCTCCATGGCTGCCCCACCCAGCCTGAGTTCCCGGTGCTTTGAAAACAGCCCCTACTCACTGGCTGCTGCTGCTGGGCAGGGTGGGGGGTGATCCCTGCTGTCCCCCACTGCTTCATGCTGTGTGGGGAAGCTCTGCCACAAGCATCCCATTCCCACCTGCCTCAGCTCTGGCCCTTTAGAAAAAAAAAACAAAACTACCCCAGGCTCACTGGATGCTGCAGCGGCCTCAGGGTTTCTGGGGGGTTCATGCAGAACTCCCCATGCAGCACAGGGCAGTGGGGGGCCAGCAGAAATCACCCACAACAGGCAGGAACTGGTGAGTGTGAAAGTTTTTTTTATTTTTCTTAAAGAGCCGGGAGCTGGGGCAGGCAGGGCAGCCATGGGCGGGGGGGCTGAGTCAGCGGGGGGGGGGGCTGGGAGGCTCATGACAGAACCCCCCATGCAGCATGGAACAGAGGAGGGCAGCGGGGATGCCACACCCCCCCCCACCCCGGGCAGGAGCTGGTGAGTCGAGGCTTTTATTTTTTCAAAGTGCCAGGAGCTGGGGAGAGTGGGACAGCCATTTCTGGGGCTGGGAGAATGGGCGGGGGATGGGGCCTGTGTGATTTGGAGATTCGGCTGCTTCAGCAGCAGCAAAATCTCTGAATCAGATTTGGCCAAAACAATTCAGGACAATGATTTGAATCACCAAATCAAATCACTGTCCCCTGAATCGGCTTAATACAAATCCAAAGCGAATACTAGCTACTTTGTGCAGGCCTACTGTGCAGTAGTAGTACTACTACTACTGCACTACTACTGTGGCTTTCACTACTTTCACTACTGTGGCTTTCCACTTTCACTACAGTGAAAGGAATTCACTGGTGCTACTGCATTAGTTATTGCAAATGTATTATTTGATTATACAAGTACTCAATAAAAGGGCAGTAACCACTGCACAGAAGAATCTCATGTAGATGCTCCCCAACTCTATGTTTATGTGGCTTACTTTAAGATGTGTGAATGTAGACTGGGAGCAGCATGTGCAGCCATTCACCTGCTTTTGAGAGCTGAATGGGGAAACCAGTGTTATTAACTCAGGGTGGAAGAGGGGCAGGCAGAATCAAAAGAGAGGCAATGAATAGACAAGGTGTGTTGGTGAAATATGGGGGGTTGGTGGTAGGGTGTGTGAAATGGGCCATATTTGATTTGGATTTGGCCTGAATCAGGAACAGCTAAATCCAAATCTGAAGATTTGATGCTGATTTGGAGAATCAGTGATTTGGCCACAGACACAGCTTTAAATGTTTTTCCTACATACCAAATGTTTTTTCCTACATCCCCCACATGCTCAGTGGCAAACTAGGAAGTGGACCGGAAGTAATTCCGGCCCACTTCGTGGTCTGCCACCGAGCATGAGGGGGACCTGCCCCCTGCACCCTCCTGGCTTGGCAATAGGCCATGGGGGGAACCTGGGTGCTCCCCCCCCCCCCCAGACCCAGGAGGCACCAGTAACCAAGCCAGTGGGAGATGTCCCCCCATCTGCTCTCCAGCAGACCCAGAAGTGTGCCAGAAGTGCTTCTGGCCTACTTCTGGGTCTGCTGCTGAGCATGCTGGGGACCCCCCATGCTGAACTCATCTGCCCCAGCATCTCAGCATTCATGAGCCACCTGGTACCTTCAGGTATGGAGAAAAAACTTTTAAAGCTGTGTCTATGTCCAAATCATCGAATTTTTCTCAATCTCTTTGAATCGATTTGGAGGGGTTCCAATTCAATTCAGAGATTAAAGGGTCTCCTGATTCAATTCAGATTTGCAGACTCTGCCATCAGCTAGGGCTGAATCTATGCTGAACTGAATCAGCAACTGAAACTTTGCACAGCCTTAGTTAGTGGGTCTGCAAGGAAGGGTACCCTATTGCATGTGGGGGCAGAGAAAATAGCGCAGTCAAGGTTGGGGGTGGGAATATCATTGCAGTGAGTGGCTAGGCTTTTCAGCTCCAGGTCTGCACTGTGAATGCATACAGGTGTCATGAGATTGGGTTAACCCTTTCTTAGATTGGATTAACCTGATCTTGATCTAAGTTAATGCACCTACTCAGGTGCACTAGCTTAGACTGGGCATGCCTTTTTGGGAGATTTAAGTCCTCTGCACACCTGTACAATTAGGTACAGGTGTAACTTAATCCTGGTTAAGTCAATTTAAATGTAATGTCTGCATGTACACTAAAGTTTGGTTATGTTTTTGAGAATTCAGTGATGGTAAAAGAGAGGCAGCAGCAATTCATGCTTGAACCACAAGTGTATTTTGGAAGAAGTAGGACATTCCAGGCTTATTTGTCAGAAGTAAATGCTAGAGATCCTGTGCACTTAAAAACAAAACACTGAAAGAATGGTAACAACTTGTAAGGTTGTTTAAATACAAACACATGGACACATGAACAAATTACCATGAGCCAGGGATTTACTGTGTATCAGCTGCTCTGCACTAACTGCTTTTGTGAATGCTCCCCCTCTGTGACAGAAGAAAACAAAACCATAATAGCTTAGCTTAGTCAGGTTTACAAATGTAATCCACCTGGGCTTAGGTGGATTTAGACTAGTTTCTGTAAAAATAAAACTACATCAAATTCCAAGATTCCTTGATTGATACCTGAGAGAGCTGTAGTCTATTTACACGTAAACAGTAAAGTGAAATTAAGGAGGTTATGTCAAAGTCTGTGTATAAATTGAAATCAAAGAGATCAGTAACTTTAAGAGGTAAAATTCACTTTCCAACACCACTAATAACAATTTCTGAACTCTCAGGAGTATTACAAGCATCAGGTAATGTATATTTGTAAAGCATCTTGAGATCCTTCTATGTAAAAAGACATAGAATTTCAAAGTGTTACTGTACTCCTGTTTTCAGTCCTGAGTCATCCAATGGTAGTAAATTAATGAATATATGTATGATTAAAAAAATTGCCAGAATGTAATGCAATCCCTGACTTTAATAAACCCTCCCAATCACCCATTTGGGTTCTTTTTTCTTCTGGTCTCATATATTGCATAGATATTATTTCATAGACATTAAGGCTAAAAGGGACCTCAGAAGATCATCAAGTCCAGCCCCTTCATTGAGTCTAGCCACAATTATGAAATAGATATAAATTAGCAGCCAAAAAACCAAACAAATAACCCCTCCACACACCATTTGTAGTTTTATTCCTTGCCTCAAACCCATCTCTTTACACCGTCTATTAGGATTTAGGAGTTATTTGTATGTAAACTATTCAGATCCTTCTCCCAGCTTTATCTTTCATACAAGAAGAGTCCCAGACACAATAGTATAATAGAGCCTCCCCCCCTCCCAAATAAAAATAATTAAAACCACACAAATTCTCTTGCCAGGACATCTATTTATAGGATGATTTTGAGACAGCAAATATGAAAAGTAACCTATCCTCCCACTGCAACATATGTGCCTGTACTATCCTACTGCCAGGAAGCCTGCTGCTGCCAAGCCAGACATCACCACCTTACTTGAGGTATGTTTCTTTTCCCTCAGGTTATCATTTTAGGCTGTCAGCCGAGTCATCTGGTTTTCTCTGACACTTAGTTTTTGCACAGTCTGGGCAACCATGACATCTAAGCAGGTAGGAACGGAGACTAAGGTGCTTCTGAAATGAAATGTTACTTTGGTATTGGCAGGGGGCATGGGTTGGGGGGAAAGGAAAAGAGAAATAGAACAAAAAGAAACTACTGAATATTCTTTGCTCACAGTAAGTAAAAATTATACTATTTTTGTCTGTCTTTCTATGAGTAAAGATAATACGTTAGCTGAACCACAATGCTATTCTTATGCCTTCACCATAGGCATGACCCACCAGGACTGTCCCTTCTCTCCCTCTTTCTCCTACTCCTGTACCTTCTTTGTAGCACCAGGCAACACAAAAGCAGCCGCTGAAGTTCACTTCTTTTGAAAAGAAATGTCCCCTCATTTTTTGTCTGCAGGCACATGTCAAGCAGACAAAACCCCTCCTGAATTTGGTGGTTAAAAAAATGGGGTAACATCTTCCCTGAAGAGCAGTGAACTCCATCTGCTGCCATTTGTTGTTGCTCTACAGAACTACATTTCCCAGAAGGCCCTTCACTCAGTTACATTCCTGTACCACTTCTGCTCACTATCCTGGCTGGAAATGGAAAGTGAAGGTGGAGGGGGAGCAAGGGTTGGACGGATGATGTACACCCACTCTATTCTAGTGCCTCCCTTTCAGCCAGTGCCCAGGGCCCCCCTTATCCATATGCTACTAGCCTTCACTATTTGCTTTTGTGTGCTACTGGTGGTAAAGATGCTATGTGCAACACACCTTTAGGTATTAGAAAGTATTATTTATATATAAATTATGTATACATTCTAGGGATATTAAGCACTCTTCACACAGAAAGCACCACCACCCTTGCCACAAAATGCTTATCAATAAGTTGTGGATAGAGAACGGGAACATTACTAAAGCTGACATTATAAAATAAGGAGAAATTGGAGGAGAAAAACCTAGTGAAGTGAGTGCAGTACACTACAGAAAGGGCCACTGTAAAGGTTTACATAAGGTGTTGCCTGTAGGTATGGACACAGGAAGGCATGGAGGAGCCCTTTCAAAAGGGGAACATTTCAACAGGACAGAAGCTGTTATATTCTAATGTGTGAATGATCTGAGACCATTTAAAACACAGCAATTCTCCCTCCAAGTTTAAGGGTGGTGTCTTTTGCTGTTCAACTTAGCACTTACTAAGTGTAGTTAAAACTCAAGCAGGCCCACATTCAAGCAGGTTAGAACATGCTAAGTGCCCTCTTAGGGACTAATCACATGTTCACTTGTAACGTTTGTAAATCATTGGACTGTTATGTTGTACTAATGTTAGCACTTGTTAGGAAGGGTGTGTCATACATTTACTTGCTGTCATTCCTTTTGAGGCAAGACTCTTCTTAACCTATACTAAATCAATAAATCACTACATCTCAATGGACTGAGGGCTTGTAGTGGTGGGGAGGCTTGCGTGCTCCAGTGATGCTCAGAGCTATGTTGCCCAGTCTCACACGTCTGGCAAGGTCACACACGGTGATCAGGCCTGAGAGGACATTCCAGACAAACCATGGTCCAATGGATGAGTGGTGATGGAGACAGAACTAGTGAGTCTGGCAGCCTTCAGGCACAAATCTGCACACAAGAGGTCATATTGCACCTGGGTTAAAATGGGTGTAATTCAGCAGCTGCTACCATGACCGAGCAGTCCTATTTACGATCCCCTCTGCTCACCCCTCATGGTGAAGGAGCTAGAACAGGTGCCCTAAACTGAGGCTGTCTTAACTGCTTCTGGCTGGATGACCACATCCAGGAGGATCACTCTCTTTGCAGTCAAAACCACCATAAAACAACAATGACTTTCACAACATGGAACGTTCATACTTTGATGGATAACCAAGGCAATGAACGACCAAAAAGAAGAACTGCCATTGTCACCAGAGAATTAATGAAATACATCATCATTGCAGCTCTGAGTGAGACAAGACAACTGGATGAGGGTCAGTTGAGGCAAGAGGGTACAGAATCCACCTTCTCCTGGAAGGGGAAATGGGACCAGAACAGATGTAATCATGGTGTTAGCTTTGCCATCAAGAATCAGCTTGTCAGTCAACTTATGCAGTTTCCTATGGGCATTAATAAACATCTTATGGCCCTACATCTTAAACTAAGCAACAACCAATATGCCACCATAATGAGTACATATGCCCCAATGCTTGATGCCGACAATGTCAAAGAACAGTTCTACTCCAGTGTGAAGGACTCCCAACATTGAAGGCATACCTCAAGAAAACAGATGCCAAAATAAAGACATGGGAGTAGCTGGCTGGTAACTGACTCCAATGGTGATATAACCTCAACCAAATAGCTCCCAATTTTGAGGTAAATTGTCTCTCCTTTGAAGCAGGGGAGTGAGAGCAGAGGAAGGAAAAGGAGAAAGATCCTGGCCTACAGCCTACTTCCCCTGGAGAAATATCTGCATCTTCTGTAAATGACTCTGTGGTTGATGGATTAGATTCTTAAGCCACCTCAAGACCCAGCAGTGAGCTGCGGTATAGATCACCTTTGAATTGAGAGATAGCTGATGATGGCATCCTAATGATTTGCCGTTCCTGCAAGTGACTGTGTGACAAGGCCCTAATGCTCCTTCATTCAAAGTTAAAGTTGGAACAGGTTTCCTGCATTTGAATCATTTTCACCTCATTAGAATGTATCAGCTACTTCCTTATTGAAACATTCCCCTTCTGATAGGCCTCCAAGCATTTGTGTGTCCACACTCTGTGTGATTTCCATTATAGTCAAGGACAGATATTGAGTAAATCTAACAAAAGAGCAACACATATACTTGGAAGATTAAAATTCACATATTGCTTTCCCTTGAATAAACACAGAGGGTGCATCCAGACAAGCTCGCACGTGCCTCTTGCAGCATCTCAAAGCCCTTTGAGATGTGTCCAGGCTCTGCACACTGTTGGGCAGCTGAGGCCACCATGGCTGTCACTTGGGGCCTGGCATTGCTCTGCCCAAGTGGCCCCAGGTACCCGACAGTGTGCAGAGCTGTGCAGTGCCCTACTGACCCAGGCCACACCCACATGATGGGTCAGTAACAGTGTGGGTGCCAGGTGGCTGGGGCCAGTCCCCTGCCCCTGCTGCCCCATGCTGTGTAGGGGGGCTCTGCCAAGAGACCCCAGTGACTCCAACAGCAGCTGATACTGCCGGTGAGAGTGTGTGTGTGTGGGGGGAGGGGGTTGTTTTTGTTTTTAAGTGCCAGGAGTCTGAGAGGCGGGTGGGGCTGCAATAGGGGAGTCTGGGGGTGCAAGCAGGGGGTGGGGCTAGGTGGGGCAGCCATGTGGGGGGCTGCAGGAGCCAGTGGGAGATGTGGCTAAGTGGGGAAGCAAGCCAGATGGCTGGGGGAGCAAGTGGTGGTGGGTGTCATGGGTCCTGCAGTGGGGTGGTACCCCAGGGTGGGCCATGTGGCCTCTGTTGGGGGGGCTGTAGCCCCTGTGGGGGCTGTGACCCTGATGGGGGGCAGTCCATGAGCTGTGTGGGGGGGCTGTGCCCTGTGGGGGGCAGGTAAATCAACCCTCCTGAACAAACCCCCAACAGTCTCCCATGATCCACCCACACACCCCACATCCCCCCCACAACTCTCTACATCCCCCCAGCACACACCCTGCATGTCCAGCTACAGACAGGATGAGACCTGCTGGCAGGAGCTGTGGCTGCAGGGGCAGCTGTCCCTACGTCCTGGTTAGTGAAGGGGTCAGGGGGAGCTCTAATTGCCCTATGGTAAGAAAAACAAAGGCAAATAGCAAAACATACAGTTATTTAGAATTCATTTTATTATGATGATAGGTATACTGGTATGATAGTGGCTTCCAAACTGCTTTGACATTGTAGATATATCAGTAAAACATTGCACAATTGATCTCTGTCTCTCTGTCTCACTCTTTTTTTATAGTGGTTTTTTGTTTTAATTGTGGAAGAACATGGATTTGGTTGGGGGAGGGGGGAGGGTTGGAATTTTTTTATCAGGGATTTTTCAGTTTTCAAATAGGGAACGCCAGAATTCCTGCTAGGGAAGCAAGTGGCAGGATCCAGGCAGAGGAGCCTACTCAGACCTTGGACCCAGCTGGAGATGGCCGACTTCCTGGCCAATTGGGGCCAGGAGGACATACTTTGACAGTTCAAAACAGGCCACCACACTAGGAACATCTTCTGGGTGATAGCTACCCAGATGGCCGGGCAGGGGCACACATGGCAGTAGTGCCGCACAAAGGCCAACTCTGCAGTCACAGCCCACTGGCAGCTGGCCCAGAGGGGCAGATGCCTCTACTGACTGTGCAGTCCTCATCCAGGTCTGGCAGGTGGCAGCAGACCACAGCCAGGCAGCAGCCCCCACTGCCAGACTGCTGCAGTGGATAAGAGGTGCAGGGAACTCTCAGGGCTACTTCAGCAGTCCAGCTGGCACAAGGGGTAGTGTCCCCAGGTACCAATTGGCCAGGCCCCAGAAGCTCCTGTCTATTTGTAACATTCATACCATGGGTCCCCCTGGCTAACTAGTAACACCGTATGGAACTAATGAGTGAGTGGTACAACTAAATTCTTGGACAACTAATGTAAAAGGCAGGATAGGAGTGTCATGTGGGTCAAAGGGTAAAAAACATGAAAGTAAGTGTGCCTGAGGGCCCCAGAAGCTCCTGAGAATAAGTAGCCCAAACTACTTGCCAGAGCAGCTTTTTGTAAGGATGGGGCCAGGACAGGGCAGTTTTATACACTGTTGGGACCAGGAAGCCAAAGTGCATGTCTGGGCATGTGTGCTGAGGCAAAAAGCCTCGGCTCACATTCACACCGCTTCTATTTGAGCTGCTGCAAGCACAATTGCCTCCATGTGTGGACATGCCCAGAGAGTGTAATTCTGTTCTTAGTTAGAGAGGTGAAAATCAGAAATAACTCTTGGGATCAATGGACTTAGATCAATCCACAACTAAGATAAGTGAGAAGGAAAATTGACCCATTGTAAATAGTTCTTATATACTACCATTCCAGGAGATTTGACAGAATTGATAGCTGAAGGTCATGTATAATCACATGCTGTACAGCTGTGCAAGTATTGCCATTATTCAACCTTTACGATGTGGCTATTTATTTATTTATTTGTCATTTCAAGGAGCCTGGTCTTAATAGTAATTGTGTGTTCTCAGAAATATGGAGCCTCTCCGTGTATTATAGATGAAGTGTACTATACATAGTAGAAAAGATTTGGGATATTCCTGGGCAGACTGACACATTTTGTCTGGATAATATGTAAATTCACAATATTTAACTTAAAATAAAATCTCATTAACCAATTGGTCAAAAAAAAAAAGTTGGTTTTTTTTTGTTTTTGTTTTTTTGTTATTTAATTTTGGTAGTTGGGGAGAAGGAAGTGTGAAGCATTTGTCACTGAAATGCTATATATCTCCTTCATCATTGTAGTGGATGAGCTGTCCACATCTCCATCTTCTTCCAGAGGTCTGCAGCCATTGTTAATAATAAATAGCACTTTTTAGCTGCCATTAACACACTCAAAATGCATATAAAAGTAGATGAGGGATTTAAAAAATAAGTAACTTATGCATCTTTCTTTACTGATTTTTCTTTCAGTTAAAAGGGTATAAAACATTCACCATTATCTCCAGTAGTTTTGCATTATTTCTATTGGCTTTTCTGGTATGTCTCCAACCTTCCTGCTATGCTGCTCTCAGTTACTGATACCAAGAAATAGGCAGATTTTGAGATGCAGGGAGGGGAATAAAGGACACTAAGCCTTTCACCATTTGTTCTCCAATTCAAATCTGCAAGGAGAGGCAGAAATGTGGGGGTCTCTATCCAGTTTTTTTGTATATTAAGAGATAATTTTGCCTATAAGCCTCTTTCTGGTTTTTACACCCCTAAACATTCTGCATACATCGTTGTGCTACTGAAAACTTGCTCCAGTGGATGTTGAGCAGACAAAACAAATTAATGACTTCAGTCTGGGAAGATGTTTGTATCAGAAACAAAAACAGAACAGGGAACAAGTGAAAGAACTATTCTGTCCAAGCTTATCCAAGACACTTTGTAAAATCAATGGCACAGCAGCTATAAAATACTTCAATTGTATTTAAAAAGGTTTTTTTGTGAAACTTTTACTGTAATATGAAAATGTATTGAGTTCAACAGATTCCATCTTTTTCTCTGCCTGACATTAATCATTTGGATTATTTGAAAATAGCAACTATAGAATAAAAGTTAGAATAGAGAGAAAAATAGTTAAAGAAAATGTTCAAAGATGACAGGAAAAAAACCCTGAAGTACACATCTAATCTTGCTTAATCAATTCCTACATTAACAACATGACAAAAAAAGAATAAACTAAGATCTCAGGAACTCAGGGAATTTAGGCTGTATGGGCCTTGGACCATCTAGGTCATGCTGAAATTGAAGGTTCTGATTCAGTAAGATCAAAAGTGGTAAAAGATACTGTTCCAATAGACATAACCTAAAGAAGAGTTGTAAAAGTCAAAGTCCTGGCCCCTTGCTGGCTATTTTAGGTTTCCCAGTACTAGTAAAGGATAGGTGTCACAGAGGAAGCTGATATTAAAAGTAAATTTGAGTCCTGTGCTCTAGCCACTTGATAACAGAACTCCCAAACAGATATTATAAATCACAATTATATGGCTGGAAGGGACCTCAAGAGATAATTTAGACCTATGAAAAGGCAGGCTCAAGTATTCCCAGATCATCCCTGTCAGTGTTTGTGTAACCTGTTCTTTAAAACCTCTAAGGAATAAAATTCCACAACATCATTAGGCAACCTGTTTCAGGATTTTACTACTCTAATGATTACAATGATTGGGCTTGTTTTCTTTTAAATTTGTGACCTAAATTGTATTTGCTACAAATTAATCAAAAGTATTCTATTTCTACCCCCAGAGGCCAAGAAGAACAATTAGCCACCATCCATTTTATAATCATCTTTTACAAATTTTGAGACTGATCAACATTTGTCCTCTCTTTTCTAGAGCAAACAAACCTAATACCTTTAATCTTTCCTCACAGGCCACATTGTATGAATATTAACATTCTTCTTGCTCTCCTCTGCAGCACAGTTCCTCTTCTTATGTCTTGAATGGGATGCCCACAACTGAACAGAATATTCCATCTAAAACCTTACAAGTGCTGAATAGAGTGGTATTATTGCCTCTCACATTACATACAAGGCTTCTGTTAATGTATCCCAGAATGAGATTTGTCTTTTTTTTTTTTGCAATAGTTTCATACTGTTCTCTCATATTTTAGTTTGTTTTCTATTATGACCTCAAGATCTCTGTCTACCATACTGCTACCTAGCTCATTATTCCTCATTCTGTATCTGTGCTCGTTTTCTCCTTGCTAAGTCTAGCACTTTATACTTATCTCTATAAAATTTCATATGATTGGTTTTGGACCAGGTTTTATACTTTGTCAAGATAATTTTGAATGCAAACTCTATGCTGTAAAATGCTTATAAGCTCTTCAAGCTTGGTGTCATCCACAAATGTTTTGAGTACAGACAGAGGCAAATCCAAGGGGGTGATGTGGTGCTGTCACACCCCCTTCACCTGCTGTCACCACTGTCCTTGGATAATCCAGGTTCAGGTGGAAGCCTCAGAGCCACCCTGCAACTATGCAGGATGACAGTCTCAGCCAGGGGTAGTAGGAGCAGCACCCAGGTACCTCCTTATGTCTGTTCCTGGTCAGTGGGGGACCCCTGCATGGGAGAGGGAAAGAAGTAGGACTTGGAAAAAGAAAAAGTTGTGCCATTGCCACTGTCTGCAGCTGAGCCTGGTACCCTATGCAGTCACTCTCCATGGCCCCTGCCCAGAGTTCAGCAGGAGTACCTCTGAGCTACCTCCCCAGCTCCCAGGTCATCCAGGGACAGCAGCAGTGATATTGGTAAGGGACAGGTTCCCTCCTTTGTGTCCCTGCTCCCTTCCTGGCTCCCCAGTTTGCCCCACTGACTGAAGGACTCCAGCTGTGCCTTGCCCTCATTCCTCCAATCGTCTGAGTGGTGGTATGCCACACCTCTCTTTAGTAAATCCTGGATTTGATCATCATTACAAAATAAATGTATTTTTGTTCCATTATCTGATCAACTTCATTTTCAAAGAAACAACAGGAACAAGGCACAGCCCTTTGTAATTCTATTTGAAAAGTTATCTGATAGGAACCTATGGATATCTACCATTTTACCATTCAGTTGTGCACCCATTTTATAGTGATGAAATCTAGATCATATTTCCTTAGCTTCCTTCTGAGAATGTCATGTATGATAGCACCTAAAGCCTTACTAAAGCCAATATATATCATGTATACTGCTTCCTCTTTATCCAGTAGGACAGTTATCCCATCAAAAAAAAAAAAAGTGTTTGACCAAATCAGTTGAGGAACCTGTTGTCATTGTTGTTAATACCTTAATATCTTCTAGTTTCTTATTAACTGATTAGTTAATAATTTGTTCCAGAACCTTTCTGGAAATCAAAGTTGGTTAACTTGTCTATGTTTCCTTGGCTCATCCTTTCCCCCCTATAATATAAAAGCTATACTATAGCACCATATTTAGCACCTTTAATATGCAGTGGACCAGTGGATTCCCATTAGAATCCATAGGAACAGTCAGTAACCTCTTTATGATAATGCCTCACATTCTGTTCACTTTAGCAGTTTGAGATTCTTGGATGAGAGGCTGTATAAAATTGTTAAATTCATAAAGTGAATTTATAATCTCAGATGTATGTAAGAATGTGCAGTAGCTATTTATGCCAGCATGATTTGGTCTATAAGGGCCAAGTGTTTACCTTTTATTTATTTAAGAACATAAAGAAAAGGGATCTTTTACTAAAGATTTGTATAGCAGGATAATCTCCAACAGCCATATGAGTATATACTTCTTTGAAGCAAAGATAAATAAAGGGGAAGTGACCAGAATGGTCAAATTTTATCATCATAATAGATCTACAGGAAACTTCTGATCTTTTAAGTCAGTAGCCTCCACATCACGGCAGAGAACTGGTGCTGGTTTACAGCCTTGCATTCCAAGTCCAAGGTGTTCAAGTTTGATTTCACTGACCCTGTGACTTTAAGAAGTAAATATAGTAATCAGTAAAATGCCCAGAAACAGCAACTTTCTAATGTAAACTCATGTTCCTTATTTCCTGTTATTTCTATACACATTCCATTGATTTGTTCAACTCCAAGGGACTCTACACAAAGAGCAAACATGCTAATTATGGTCAAGTGTGTGACTGTTTTCACAAGCAAAGTGAAAGCTGCATTTTTGACAGTTTGGCAGAAGGGAGAAAAATCTCACATTTCCCTTGCTGCTATATGTGATTCTTACAGCCAAAGTAGCTTGTCTCCTATAACTGTGAAATCTGACAGAGGGCATCAGGAAGGAAAGTAAATAAATCAAATTTAACTCAATACTGTGTGCTGCTAGATGTCCTTCCGTACCTCGTTCACATAATAAATCATGCTATTCTTTCCACAGGTCCTGATCTGGCAAAGATTTAGGCATATGCTTAACTTAAAGCGTATGAAGAAACCTATTGAACTAGATGGGATTGTTCATATGTTCTGAAGTTAAACAAAATTTCAAATGGGATTACATGGTACACCCAGGTTCAAGGCAGAGCCCTGTGTAAAACTTTGCAGAGGATAGTTGCAATAATGCAGCTTTACAAAGGATGCAGAGAACAGTGAGGTCACTGAGTGTTTATTTAGGGAGGTATACATATAATTTCTCCTAGGAATATTGAGTCTTGATTACAGGTAGAGAGTATGCTGATATTTGCTGAGTATGCTTTTGTTTGGAGAGTGATTTTAGTTTATTTCTAGTTTCCCATAGGACTCAAGAATATTTTGCAATGCAATCGTATAATGGCATTTTTCATACTGAATACAAAAGCCCTTTCTAGACAGCGATTCTATAATTAAGACTGGAATGTAGCCACTTCTTATATGAAGCATTGCAACTATTTAACAGTGCACATCAACATTATGTGGAAACAGAAGGTAATAAGTGAAAAATACTCTATGCATGCCTTTCCCCAGCCCAAGCTGGAGTACTGCCTTATTACTGCATCAATGCAAAGAGTACTCCACTGATTTCTTAACATTTTTTTGAGAAAACCTTATAGCACAAGACGTTTCCCATCCATTCAGCTCAACTTTATTTAACCTCTGTACCTAAAGAGATCTCAGTGCATATGCCTGACATGTCACAAGGACTACTGATAACAAACTGACTAATAGCTTGGTTGTATTTCTGTGCAATAAAGCCACACTGGGTCAATTTATAGGTATACTGGTATATGTGCTTTATTAATACTATACATAAAATATAATTGAACCCAGTAGGAACAAGGTATATTGAACTTTTATGTGGCAAGTCACTCTATGTACTTTCAATAGGGTTTTCAAAAATCTGTTCATCATAGGATTAGGTTTGAAGTGCCTAGTAACATTCCCACTGGTTTTAATGGGAGTAGAGGTAGCCCAATGGATCTTTAGAAAACTTGCTTCATTAGGGGAGAGAGAGAGAGAGAGAGAAGTCATACACTTGCCTCTTGTCCATGAAAAAAAAAAATTGTTCATTCAATTTATACAAAATCTCTTAGCATTTCTAAGAATGTTTTGCAACTTTTATATAGTTTGTATGATTGTTTATAGTCATTGATGACCTTTCATAGTCTGTCCTGCCATCTTTGATAAAAACAAACAAACAATTCCAGATCTTATTTTAGGACTATTATGTGGTCAATACAGTAATTCTTAGGTGCCAAAACAAACATCTAGAGGAACAGAAGAAAAATGGATTTTTGTCAGCTTAAAATGTCACAAACAAGTCTGTGTTCATTGGAGTCTGATATATAGAAAAGTAGGGAAAATACCCTAATACAGTCTACTTCAGCCTGAGATCAGAGAAATAACAAACTTTTTTCACTTTTTAAAAGCTATTTCAGCTAAAGTGAAATAGCTGATAGCAGTAGCTCTTAAATCAGTACCAATTTTAACATCCACAGTATTTCTATAGTTATGATATGCAACTTGACTAATACAAACACTGAGCTTATTTAATGCCATATACATATTCAGTAGATCTCTAAAGCAATTGATATAGTTAAGGATGACCATGGGACAACTTTAGTTTCTCAGTTCACATGTATTGAGTACATCTGGGGCTGAGGAAGGACCCTACAGAAGTAGGCAAGTAAACAACATGTTGACACATTAAACTAATCACAGACTGAAGTGGCATAATGTCATTCAGGGGAAACAATTTAAACTGTAATTAGTGTAGGAAATGTGCTGGTAAAAATCAAATAACTGTACTCACTTGTAATTTACATACCATACTGATTTATAAATTAAGATTTAGATATTATCAGGGATAATTCAGTTCAGTGAACAAGAGAGGACAGAAAGGTCAATAAAACATTAGAGGCAGAGGGGTAAAGAATACTCTGTAAAATGTGAAAACATTATCTAACCCCCCAGCTTGTATATTGTATTTATGCAAGTGTCACTGCTTGGTCACTTAATCAAATGAAGGATGCACTAGGAAGGAGAGAGAAAAAAGTAGAAACATTTAGGATTTGAATCCAGATCCAATCCAAGTGTTCAACTCTTAATCCTACCACGTTCATACAACCTCAGGGGAAGGGGGGGAAAGCAAGACTTTGTCACTTTCTCTGCCTTCTCCCCCCTGGGCCTCTGACCCCATCTAGCTCCAACTGGGCCCTTAGACCTGCCTGGGCTTCGGACCTTCTTCCTAGGCCTTAGTGCCTCACAAACGACCTGATCCCAGCCCCTTGCAAGGCTCCATCTAGGCTTTAGCACCTTACAATGTGAAGTACCTCTTAGGCACCCTACCCATGCCCTTCACCTCCCCAGTTTAAGCCACTACAAACCTCACAGTTAACAAAGCCCAAACCCATAACCTATCGCTCTCCCATTACAACTCCCTGCAGACCACCTGCAACCATGGAAATCTAGGTTAGTCTACCCACTGAGCTCTCTGCTTGGGTTTATATGACCCTCGACTCCTCCCTTTTCAGTCACCTGATCTTGCTCTAGAAGACAGGAACCAGGTGCTGCCAATCCCAAATCTACCACAAGGACCATATTGAGACCTCTTTCCTCCTCTTCGCAAGGAGTGAGTGAGAAGATTCATAGAAGTTAGAGGAAGAAATGTTCAGGCTAGCCTTAACATTTGGGATTGTCAGCACTATGTTCTAGTGCTCCCTTGATTAGGGTGAAGTGCAGTCCTGAAGAGAAGGCCACAAAAGCTTTATATGAGATTTAAATGGTGCACAGACCTTGTCTCAGCCCTTATCACAGGAGTGAGGATTGTGGCATATGAGGAGAATATTTCACTGATATTTTTTTCTGTAGTAATTAGAAGGATGCATGGAAAATATTAAACTCTCTTAGTCTTAGTCTTGCACAGTAAAAAAAGGCAAGATAGAACTGGAGTTTCATTTTCCAGAAATAATGTAATACATCAGAGCTTTCTCTTTATTTTCTATGAACATTTTGGTAATCTAAATTTCATTTGTTTTAAACACTCTTTTGAAAATTTGCCACTGTTTGGGCTGAAGAAACACTGGAATGGGTTAGCAAGGATCGGACCTTGTACTTTAAAACTAATGCCCATTTAGAAACAACATAGTCGCTATGGTTAATTTTAATGAGTCTGGAGATTATCTTATCCCTTTCAGTTCTGCAAAGAACTAACCAGATGGCTGAATGAATTGGTAAATGTTGATTTATGACACTCGCTTTGTCCATTGGCATATTCATTAAAAGAAAATAGGCACATTATCCAGTTTGATCCAAGATGAGCAAGAATTGAATGTTGCAGCCCTGCGGTAACAGTAAAAGATATGTGCTGCTTTCTCAGTTGTCTCCTGGAGTGGCTCAAGAAAGGCTTCTTTTAATGGGAGAAAGAGCTTTATGGTTCTATATTCTTAGAAAACTATCTTGTTTAGAAATCTGTATTGCTATTTCTAGTATGCCTTAGCTTTTATATTCTCCAGTAGGTAAATCTGTGCAGCCTCAGTTCTTGAGTACAGTTGTTTATATACACTCTACAATACATATTGTTCCTCAGATGGCACTGCTTATCAAGTGCCAACTTGGCTTTGGTAAAAGAAAACCCTAGTGTCCATTATCTCCTTCTCTGAAAGCATTGGGATTCATGTACTTGCTAGATAGGAAAGTTTTTCTATTTTGTTGACAGGTGCATAATTGTGTAACATTAAGAACAGATGAATGCCTATTTCATAATTGCTATAGATTATATGATCTGTCAATATTTTCCCCTTCAAAAACTGAGTAAAAAAATAGCACTGACTGTTTAGATTAGCCTGATTATTCACTATCTGCTCAGGTCTCTTAATCTTAAAAACAGCTTTGCCATATAAACCATACCAATGTACTTCAACTTCAACTTTGATTGTAGCCAGGTACAAATAACATGGGTCAATTTGTGTCTATGTAATAAGATTTTACCTATCACAATGGCCACGCTTATATGTATTTACCCACCCCACTACCTAATTGTATTTGTATTTATGCATTCTGGGAAAATCTGGACAGCACTAATCAGTTACATAAATATACTGATGAGTTACTGTCAGTACAGCAAGCAAAAAACGAAAGAGGCATTGGGAAGGCAACCATATGTATATTTAGGCTACTAGCAAGGGGAGAAGCACCAGTCACTGTCACATTTATCAGCAGAGTATTAACCATGCTATGTAGATAGATAGATAGATAGATAGATAGATCTAGAGCCAACCATGACACTGAGTAACAAAAAGCGTGACTTATATGATGATTTACATTTATGACTTTAAACTGTCTTTAAACTTAATAACATTGTACTTACTATATCAGGAAAAAATGGGAAGATATAACTATTAGCCTGTACTTGCCCTCTTTTTTCAAAATCCTACTACTCAATGCACTAATCTTTGGCATTCAAGAAAGAAGCAAAACAATATTCTCTGCACATGAGTGAGGACTTATCAAAGAATACCGTCAAGATTAAAGGACATCACCTCTGTGACCCACATTGTCACATAAATCATAATATTCTGTCCCTGGTATCCTGCTTATAAACTTAAAACGACTTCACTACTGGTTTGAAATCATACTAAACAAAAATAACAAGGGTTTTTTTTCACTCAGTTCGTTGGTTGTGGAGGGAAGGATTATTTGTTTCCAGATTTTTTTTCATTTTATTTGAAGTTAAGCGAAGATGCGACTGCCTTAACACTTTTTTTCCATCCATATTGGAGCTATTCCACATCTCATTGCTGACAGAATTCCATCCGGAGTCAGCATTCAGTATCACATGGGTGGGGATCTCTTTAACGTAACTGGTTATATTGGATTTGGAACAGAACCAACACCTCCATTACTGATAATCAGTACACTGACTTGTGTCACGTGTGTCTACTCAGTTGAAGAATTCCAGGCCATCCAAGTGCTTCTGTGAAATATCAGCTTCACAAAAACTAAAATAAGTCGGTAAAGTATCTCAAACAGACCAGCTGCTCCTCCACATGTTGCAATTAGAGGGCAGTCCTTGGAGACTTTTGAGCATTTCCTTTGCCTGGGTAGCTGCTTTTTCCCAAAAAAGTAAACACAGACAGTATTCAACACCAAATCAAATCTGCCAGTGCTGCCTTTGGACATCTCTGAAACCATGTCTTTGATAATCATAACATCAAGACATTAAAAAAAAAATCTACCAGGCTCTTGTCTACCAGGCTCTTGTCAGCCTTACCCTCTTGTATGCGTGCAAAGACTGGACAATGTCGGAAATACCTAAAAGCCTTACACCTGCTTGCAAACAAGGATATTTTTGCAATATTTCTGATCTGCTCAGAATTGTTGTATACATTACACTGAATGTTGGCACTATAAACTTCACAAACTCAGGGCTTAGATATCCAAGACACTTTTAAAAAGTGAATTAAACACAATGGCAGGTCTGCACTGTCTCAGTGCAAAGCCTGGGAGCACTGCCCTGACCACTTACTCCCACTTACATGTACGAAGTCCAGACATTTTGGCAATGAAGTCATTTAAGAATGACTCTCAGAACACTCCAATAATCATGCACAAGGCAGAGATTCTGACAGTAGCTGAGATGGGCATCCTTAGGACAATAAGGACCAGATCCATAAACATATTTTTGTACAGTGATGCTGAGTGTCAGAGAAAGAAACTGAGTGAGAATATGACTTTTTAGCCTGGTGCTGAAGGCTTCCCCTGGGAGACAAGACTCTTGGGTTCTGGTATCTATTCCCAGTGATGTCCATGTATTCAGCTGAATGCCACTGATGCCAATATGCCAGTAACCTAGAAAATTGGGGCTGTCAGTGGATTCAGATTTGGGTTTTTCCAAATTGAATGCATCCTAAACAGCACAGACCTGAGGTAAGTACTGAGATGTTAGGTGTACTCAAGATGGTAGTATATCTAGGTATGCATACATCTGTTTTCTGGCAAAAATTTACTAGATACCTATGGAGTACTGTGATATGGTCTATATGGAAAAAAAAAGTGTATCAATATACATTGCTTCCATGCTGTGGGAAACTGAACACTTTATTGCATGATGCATGCTAGATCCCAAACTGGAAAGAGTGTAGCTGTGTTAGTCTGATGCACAGCATGTACCAATAATTTATTTATTTACTTATTTAATTTCTGTTACATCCCTCCCAAAAAAAATCCAATTTCCTTATTTTCAGAAAATGGCACACTGAGCAAGAGCAAGAAGTCAAGATATATTTCTGAGTGGTGTTCCCATGAATAGTACAGATGTGGAATAAGTACACCCTGAAATTGCAACCCACTTTCAGTGGACATTCAATGGAATCCAGTGTCTTAAGTCACTTAAAAAATGGGGCTCAGCATCCTCAGACACTTAAGTGTTTAAACTCAGTTCATTAATTGTTGGGTTCAGACTATCTCTGTCTAGCAATGAACTTAATATCAAAAGGGGAGCAGGTGGATGTCATCTCTAATATATACTGCAAGTAATAATCCCCATGGACCCTTTTCCTGGGCAGAGATTGAAGGAGTGGAGAACTATTCTTACTGTACACCCGAACTCTAGTTTGCACTCGGTGGATAAAGAATAGTTTAGAGCCAATACACTAATTTTACCCCAACCAGATCTTCCTAGTTAAGGCATCTTTGCAGTCCTTTTGTGCCAGAACAGCACAAAGTGACTGTATCAAGGTCTAGAATCTTGTTGAAAATTAAATGTGTAGGAAATAGTGCAGATAATTTGACTGGATTGGAGTAGTTTTTCTGAACCAAGTCAGAAGTCTCTGAACCTCTTATAGTTTTTAATTTATGAGAAGTACTAGTTTGGTTATTAACTTTATTTCTTGCAGAATAAACTGTCTGGTGAGGAGGGGGGCCGAGAGGATACAACAGAAGTGATGACAAGTGAGAAATTTTTTAGCAGACTCCAGTGATGACCGATGAACTTCCTAGGCTTTTCGTCTTGTTATCATTGGTTTGATAGCTTTATCTTAATTTACTGTCAATAAAATGCATTTACATTTATCAGATACTGAAAAATGTTTCTTTTGATCCAAAAATCATTTCAGAGGACATATATCATTCTTCCTCATATTTCATTGCTCACTGACATCCCTGACATTGATTTTAAAGCCTGTATAGATTTTGCCAGCTAATGGGGATTATTAAGGCTGCATACAAACCTACAGTATATAAGAAGTATTTAGTGACTTGGGTTGTTACTTCTTTTTAATCAAATAGCCGATTAAAGTTGCTCTAAAGAACGGAATAATGGAACTAGCTAACAATATAATGTACCTGACCATTGCATGAAAAATATAGAGATTTTCATAGATTCATAGATGTTAGGGTAGGAAGGGACCTCAATAGATCATTGAGTCCGATCCCCTGCATAGGCAGGAAAGAGTGCTGGGTTCAGATGACCCCAGCCAGATGCCCATCTAACCTCCTCTTGAAGACCCCCAGGGTAGGGGAGAGCACCACCTCCCTTGGGAGCCCATTCCAGATTTGGGCCACTTTAACTGTGAAGAAGTTCCTCCTAATGTCCAGTCTAAATCTGCTCTCTGCTAGCTTGTGGCCATTATTTCTTGTGACCCCCCAGGGACGCCTTGGTGAGTAGAGCCTCACCAATTCCCTTCTGCATCCCCATGATGAACTTATAGGCAGCCACAAGGTCGCCTCTCAACCTTCTCTTGCGGAGGCTGAAGAGGTCCAGGTGCCCCAGTCTCTCCTCATAGGGCTTGGCCTGCAAGCCCTTAACCATACGAGTGGCCCTTCTCTGGACCCTCTCCAGGTTATCCACATCCCTCTTGAAGTGTGGCACCCAAAACTGCACGCAATACTCCAAATGCGGTCTGACCAGCGCCCAATAGAGGGGCAGTATCACCTTCTTGGTTCTATTTGTCATGCACCTGCTGATGCACGATAAAGTGCAGTTAGCTTTTCTGATGACTTCATCACACTGACAACTCATATTCATGCTTCATATTTCTGCTTCATATTTCTGCTTCCATGCTACCAAGCAGGTCATTTCCTAGGCAGTAGGTGTGCTGGACATTTTTCCTCCCTAGGTGCAGCACTTTGCATTTCTCCTTGTTGAACTGCATTCTATTGTTTTCTGCCCATATGTCCAACCTGTCCAGGTCTGCTTGTAGTTGTTCCCTGCCCTCCGGCGTGTCCACTTCTCCCCACAGTTTTGTGTCATCTGCAAACTTGGACAGAGTACACTTCACTCCCTTTTCCAAGTCACTGATGAAGACATTGAAGAGTATTGGTCCAAGGACCGAGCACTGCAGAACCATACTGCCCATGTCCTTCCAGGTGGATACCGACCCATCCACCACCACTCTCTGGGTTTGACCCTCTAGCCAATTTGCCACCCACCAGACTGTGTAATCATCCAAGTCACAAACTCTTAACTTGTTCACCAGTATGGGGTGGGATACCATATTGAAGGCCTTCCTGAAGTCTAAGTAGACGATGTCAACCCCTACTCCTGCATCCAGGTGTTTTGTAACCTGGTTGTAAAAAGAGACTAGATTAGTCAGGCATGATCTACCTGCTATGAACCTGTGCTGGTTTTCCCTCAGCATAATTTTTCCTGCTGGGCTCTCACATATATGAGCCTTAATAATCTTTTCAAAGACTTTGCCAAGGATGGAGGTGAGAGTGACTGGCCTATAGTTGCCTGGTTCCTCCTTCCTCCCCTTCTTGAAAATAGGGAATACATTGGCCCTTTTCCAGTCCTCCAGGACCTGGCCTGTGCACCACGAGTGTCCAAATATTCTTGCCAGTGGCTGTGCAATGAAATCAGCCAGTGCCTTCAGTACCCTCAAATGGAGCTCATCCGGGCCTGCACACTTAAATGCATCCAGTTCTTCCAAGTGACTCTGCAGTATCTCAGGGTCAACGCTTGGTAGTCTGATGCCCTGCTGTTGTCTCTCTACAATCCCATTGTGAGATTTGTCTTGAACCTCATTTAGGAACATTGAGGCAAATAACTCATTGAGGAGTTCAGCCTTGTCCCGCCTGTCTGTCACCAATTGCTTTTGCCCATTCAGGCCCAGGGCAAAATAAGACTGCTACTTTATTTTACTCCCTATATATTTGAAAAACAATTTTTTGTTATCCTTAACTTGGGATGCCATCCTCAGCTCCATGGTAGCTTTGGCCTTTCTAACTGCCTCCCTACAACTGCAAGCTGAGGAGGTATAGTCCTCTTTAGTAATCCCTCCCTGTTTCCACTGCTTATATGCCCTCCTTTTTGCCCTTAGGCTGCTCTGGATTTCTCTGGTCAGCCAGGGAAGCCTCTTGGCCCCTTTCCCCACTTTCCTCCTCATTGGGATCGTCTCCCTCTGTGCCCGATAGTTTTCTTAAGGCACAGCCACCCTTCCTGGGCTCCCATCTCACTAAATCTCTTACTCTGCATGTGCGTCATAGACTAAATGCCTGAGTTTGCTGAAGTCAGCTTTCCTAAAGTCTAGCACTTCCACCCTACTAGTTACCTTACCCACTCTACGCCTTATGACAAATTCTATTATTTGGTGGTCACTGTCCCCCAGGTGACCGCTGATCTGTAGGTCCCCTACCATGTCATCCCCTGTTGCCAATACCAGGTCTAGTAAGGCATTCCCCCTAGTGGGACCATGTACCTCCTGCTTCAGGTGGAGGTCCTATACACAAGGTAGGAACCTGCGTGAATGATGGGAATTTGTTGTCTGCATCTCCCAGCAGATGTCTGGGTAGTTTAGGTCCCCCATGACTACCACCTCCCTAGCCTTTATGGTCTCCGAGAGCTGCCTCAGGAGTTCCGAATGTAGTTCTTCCCCTTGGTGTGTGGGTCTGTAACAGACCCCTACCACCAAATCTCTTTCCCTTTGTCCTCATTGTATCCTAACCCACAATCCTTCTACTTTCTCTTCCTCTGAATCCATTTTGATAAGGGTCGATGTATAACGCTCCTTGACATAGAGCGCAACCCCTCCCCCTCTCCTCCCCACTCTGGCAGGCAACACACCTCATGCACCATGGGATCTGGGCGGCATATGTTTCCCTCTGCTTCTCTCAGTAGGGAGTCGCCCACTACGATGACCCATCTCCTCTTCCTCTGGTAGCTTGTCTGGCCCTCAGCTTGCTCGGGGATGGATTGGGGTACCTCCTGTGCCGCTTCCTCCACTGCACTCTCCTCCAGTGCAGCCAGGGCTTCATATCTGTTCCCCAGCTGCACCAGTGGATCCATTTCTGTGGTGAGTGGCTTGGTCTAGGAGGTGATGGTCGTCCATCCATTTTGGATGTGTGTAAACAAGCAGGTATGTGATGTCATTTTCTACATGGATTTATTAGTGTTTAATTAGTATCTTTGCAGATAAAATGGTTAATAAATTTTATATAAATAGACATTATTATGGTTGATGCACTTTCAGGTTCCATTTCTTCAGACATTTTTAAGATAACTCACATGTGCAGAGTTATAGATCTGTAAAAGTGTTTGCAGAATCAGGATCTTATACCTTAGAGCCAGATTTTAATTTTCACCCTTAAATACTGAGCCTAATGCTACTTATTTTATAAACATAACACCCCCATACCACAAAGTGGCATGCCTGCAAGAAAATACATTTATTTAATGAAATACAGTCATTCTTCCTGATGACCTTTAGGACTCAGATTACAAACATGTTCATGTAAGATCAAAAAGGCTTATCATACCATATTTGTGTTAACTTTTAACATTTGAGTTTCAAATCTGAATTTTGCTTAGTACAGCCATGGACCCACCACCTATTCTATACCAAAGTCATTCTAAATTGAGATGCAAGCTGCATTGAGAGAATCATATAGTTATAAACACCTGGTATAAAAATCATATTTTCCACCCCACATGAAATACTGTAAATCATGCAAGAGTAACTTGCAACTTCCTATAAGACATCTGCTTTGTTTGGAAAGAATCATAATACAGTATCTCCCATTTGAAATACCTGTTCTAACTTGCTTTGTGTTGAAATAAATACTTTTGAATGAAATTAATGATGTTTTTAGACCAAATGGAGATTTCTTATTGGGTTTTATTATTGTTACACTTTCAGTAACAATCAACCCAGAATATAAATATGCCTATTTGAAAAATGTTCATCAAAATAGCATTTTCAAACTACAAACTATTTCAATAAAACAAAAATTATTCATGAAATCATACTAAATTTCCCTGCATTTATGTTTTCATAATTTCATTTCAACATGAAAATGTCATTTAAAAATATTTATATTACCGAAGTAATGATGCATCAATAGCTACCATGCATAATGGCATATTATAATTATACCAACTCATGTCATCATTGCAATACACATTATTATAATTGAATATTCTATTTAATGTGATATTTTATTTTAAAAGAGAAAGGGTAGATAATACTTATTAAAAAAATTAACATATTTTATAGATCAGATTGTTTGTCTCACTGTTTAATGTTATAGCTTATCAGGTCCCTTTTCTTCCTCTTCTTTCCCCCCTCAATTTTACATAGCGACTCTCAAGAAAGTAAATTACACTTTGCAAAAGGTCCTATAAAATCCAAGAGCTGATTGTAACCTCTCTGATTGTTTTAACTAAATAGTATTATGGAATCATTAGAGAAATTCCAAATCAAATGTCAATAAAGGGAGCACTGAGTAATGCAGAGATCAATTTTACCAGCTAGGTCACAACCTAGTTTTCTTGATATCTCTCATTTATAACAATTAAATAAGGTAACCATAGCATCTTTGTGAAAGATAGGGGAATTCGGAAGAAATATGAGGGCAACTCTGCTTATGTAGAATTGGATTGAAACTAGGGGAAAAGGTGGCATACATTGCCCACTAGTACATCACTCAGAGGCTTACTTACTTGCTTGCCTTAGACTTAATGGGCATCTATAGGCGTGCCCCAGAATGAGGGGCGGGGAGGGGGTGGTTTAATTAGTGCAGCTCTGAAAGCCGCGCTAATTAAAAGTGGCCGGAGCATCTGAAAAATGGTGGTAGGGCACCCTGAACTAAAAGCTTGTCAAGCAAGCTTTACTTTACAGTGCCCCATTACCATTTTTTAGTGCACTGATACACACGACACTGGAATTTGCTGGAGCATGGATGGCAATTACCATGCTCCCACAGTCTTGATTCATCAAGTCTGCTCCAACACGGTGTAATTACAGCACATTGGAGCAGCCTCTCTGCATGTGTATAGGAGCCCAACATTTTTCTAAATTCAGTGGTCACTTTATTCTTGCAAAATGAAACTGAAGCTACCTTTTCTCCTCCTCTAAGCCACAGACAGATTGAATGATGCATTTGGAGAGAGTTTAGTAAAAAGAAATCTCTCCCTTTTACTCCTACTACCACTGCTTTTTGGCATTTTGTATATATTCAAGCCACTGTATGATAAACACTGACAATAAAAATACTTTTTATAGATCCTTTTCTTTCAATATTAGTATTGGGATCAAGTTACATCATCTTACTCATCAGTGGAATATAGTTACATCTGATGTGAAAGGCATCCCTGGACTAAGAAACAAGCACACCACACTGGCATGGAGAAAAACTCTCCCTACAACACTACTTATTTCATCTCAACTTTTCCTGTCATGGGTCTGGCCAACTGCATGACTAGAGATGTTGAAAATTTAGTAGTTTTTTTTTCAATTTAAAGTTTTGTATTGTTTATTTTTACTGTGCACCTTTATTTCTTGTTTCATTGGCCATTTTCTACCAAAAGGATCACAGGTATCATAGTCTTAACTGTTTTTTAAGGGCTGGAATGTCTCCCTTCTGTTAAGGGCCATCAAATATTCAAAACCTAGGATTAGCACTTTCAATCTGTTAGTCTACCAGCAACAATCCTCATGCATTAAAAGCTGCTTGGTCTGTAAAAGAGTGTTTTTGTTACAGAAATTGAATGTCACTCAGTGGGATTCACCCTGCAGGGCAGGCATTTTATTGAACAAGTCAAATGTTAAGGCTTCAGGACTGAAACTCTCACTCCACTGAAGATAATGACAAAATTCCCATTGCATTTTACCTCAGGACTGCATGTGATATATCTTACTTGACATGTTGGTTTTTAGGCAGTAACCTGAAGTGAACAGAATCACTTTTTTATTTTTTATTTTTTGCTTACTCTGGCATAATCTCAAATGTAGTATGATGACCTAGATATGATGAATTTGAGATCCAAGTATGTTTACTTCGAATGCCTCCCTAGCTGGAAAGAATCCCTTTTCCCTGATTTCTAAAACAGCAGCAGAATGGGCAACACAGGCCAAGGAATCTTAAAACTCTGCCTCTAGTCACCTTACAAATGTAATAGAGCACAGAACCCCCAGGAATACAGACAGGATCAGATTTTGAGGACAGTTGTACAATATTAATCAGACTTAAGCCAGAAGTTCATATATAAACTAGGGTTTTCTGGATTTACACCAGAGCATGTGATATGAAAATCTGTTGGCTGAGACTATAGCACAGTAGCAGTGCATGGCAGAAAGTGTGATATGATGCTACAACACAGTAGTTTTGGGCTACTGCACAGTCAGTATCACAAAAAGCCATTCCTCAGTGTTATTGCACAGTAACTTGGGTTACTGAACAGTTATTTAGTACTTGTTCATGCAAGTACTAAATGAGTGTGCAGTAACGACTGCCTAGTCAACATGTTGTGTAAGTGTGGCCTGTTATCTATAGAGTTCATTGTCTTCATTCTGGTCTCTCAGATGCTGAAATGAGTTTTGAAACTGATAGTTTCATAGGTGTAAAATGGAAAACAAAAAAAAGAGAGAGAGAAAACAGAATCAAGTCCAGGGATATTCAAGAGTCTCTGATTCGGATGCAAGATCTTGGGTCATCAGATAATCCCATTCTCCTTGATACTGTTCTCATAGAACTTACTTGTCCCACAGGAGTGGAACTTTTCTCTATTCCCTCCTCCTCCCACCATTTCCTTGGCTGGTATATTAGCAAAGGAAAGATATTCCTTTCCTCTTGAAAGCAATCTGATTTCCAGCAAACATACAATACTTACACTTGGTTTTGGCTGTTATTACAGGTTACATTTACAATCAAAGAAAACTGTTCAGTGTTTGGTTATTTTCTGTGTTCTGATGCACATTTTGCCACTTATACAACTGCACACGGCATAGCACTGTTCACATCTGCACGTCACATCTCCAGTGCACCACAGGACAAAAAGGTATGTGTATAAATGTTCTATGGTTTCCATCAACATCCTCCCAAAATGGTTGTGTTCCTACATGAATAAAAAAACCTTTTGCAATAACTGTTCTATGGCTCGGTCATTTTGTTACAACTTTGGATGTCAGTAATAGGGATAGGAATAATATACTTTCCATTTCAATATAGCTAGCTAATTAAGGACTCGAAAACATTGAATTGATAAGATAGGTGGACAACATTCCATCTTAAAATTGGGTAAACTGAGTGAATGAGTACACATACACATGTACTAACTTTATGACAGTTTGTCTCAACTGAACTTTTTAAAGCCAACCTAACTGTCAGAGTGTACATATATATGTCAGGTTAATATAAATGTAGAGCAAGATAATACACCTTTGAGGTGTATTATCTTGAGTTGCATTCACTAAGTAGAATCTAAACTGATTTAAGGTACATTTGTAATCTGGGGTTTCTGAGGCTAGCAGAGGTTAAGCCTAAGGAGGGAGGAGTATGACTCAGCCTCCTGCCCTTGCAGGCAACAGCTGCCTGGCTATGGTCAGCCCCATGAGGCCCGCCTGCTACCAATATTCTGCTCCTTTCCAACAGGTCCACTACATTGATGGCCTTGCAAGTCTCTAGTGCTATCACAGTCTGATGACCCAGTTTCCCATAAAGATCCATCCAGTCTGACTCGCCAGGGCCTAAACTAGGAGGGAAAACTGGTGAATGTATTCCTCAACATCTTGGTTGAGGATTGCATTTGATGCTTTCATGGAGGGCCTCTGGAACAGGCATGTTTACAAAGCCATCATGGGAGACATGCAGGTCTGGAGGTATGATCAGACCTGACAACAAGTCCATACTAAGGTGAAGACCATCTGAGGCATGAATGCCCACCTCTGCAATAGTGCCTACAGTTCTGGAGGCCCTGTGAAAAAAAGGCCCTTTTACCATGAGTGGCTGAAAAGTCCTTGGGCCTGATGCCCTGGTGGAGGGCAACTTCACCATCGGCACTTCCTTGGGTCAACTAGGTGCACCAGAGCAGGAGGAGCAGGGGCTTGCAAGTGATGGGGGACCAGGCAAGAGTGCTGAGGGATCCTCCCCTAGAGGCAGCTATCAGGCCAACCTGCCCTGGAGCAGGAGGATAAAGCAAAACTGTCCACCAGTGCTGGCCTCTGCACTGGGCACTCTGTCCCTCCTGCTTTCCAACAGACCTCTTCCACCTCCAGCAGCTCTTCCATCAGCACAGAGCTCAGTCCAGGTACCCAGGCCCCTCAGGAGCTCCCTGTTGCCCAGGCAGGGCCAGAATACTGGGCTGCCTCACTCCCCCACTCCTTGTCCTGCTTCCCACTGGCTCTGTGCACCAGGTGCATTGGCAGACCCAGGAGGAGATGGTGCACAACATCTGGACCACCAAGCACCGGACATGGGGGGTTGATGCCAGGTAGGAGGAAACATGGAGGGACACACAGGAGTACCAGAGGCAGGTGCTGGAGCTGCTGGCACTGGAGCAATGATGGACAGCTGCCACTAAGCCCTGATGACAGCTGCTGTGGAGGCTGCAGCAGTAGTCAGAGAATCAGTGGTGAGTTACAGGAGGGTGGTGGCCAGGCAAAAGTAGATGAAGGCCATGTTCCTAGACCATTGGGAGAACGAGCAGAGGGTGCAGGAAGGCCTCCTGCTCTGCCTGCAGGCAATGACTAGGGATAAGGGTATGACACCTGCCCCCACAGGAGATTCTTTGTCAGGAAGCAGGGATCCAGGTGTCCCTCCCCCCCACCAGTGGGGGAAGAGGAAGGCCTTGCCTCCATGAATGATCAGGTCCCCAGATGAAAGGAAACCATGTGTGCCGCATGCTCCCAATGTCCCTGGATCCATCTACCCAGTGATGTCCCTAACCCCCCTCCCCTGGCCCTTTTTCCTGATGCATGAACCTGCCCTGGTGGTTGACAACAGCTACAGAATGATGGAGTAGACCCCCTTCCTGTTGATGTATTCTCACATCCCTCCTGCGGGGCCACACCACAGGGATGTGGGTTCCATTGAAGGCATCCAAGCACTGGGGCAAGCCCAGGATATAGAAGCCAGCCCTGACTGAAGGGGGGTTGTCCAGGAAGATGACCTGGTAACTGAGTACCTCTCAAATGGCCCTGCAAATGGCCCTGGTAACCTCCCCAATGGTGGTCTTTCCCACCCCAGAGTGGTGGGCAATGTAGCGCAGGCTCTTGGCCAGCCTGAGCAGGGTGATGCCCGCATGCTGTTTGGGGGTTAGGATGTGCCATATGACAATGTCATGGCACAAGATGTGGGGCTTCACTTGCTCAACCACATAATAGAAGGGGGTCCAGAACAGGTAGAATTTCTGCCTCCACAGCTGGTTGTCTCAGGTGGTGCCACAAGTCTGTTCTGGCTGGGTGAGCCCAGAGGTGATGGTATACAGTCATGAGGCCCAGCCACAGCATGCCCCCCTTGATGAGCTCCATCAGGGTCTTATAGTTCTGGAGCAGGTGCTGGGCATCACACTTCTCATCAGCTTTGGCCCCAAGAAGCAGGTCCCAGAGAGGGCTGTGGCTATTGTCCCCCAGCTCCAGGCTCTGGAACTGGCACTGCAACCAGCACTAGAATTTGCTCTCAAGCTGGCTGTGCAAGTGGTCCCTGTGCCTGTCCTAGAGGTGATACAGGTCATTCAGGCACCTGTGGACCTGAGCAGAGCACTCCAGAAGGGCCTGAAGGATGACCTGCACATTGGGTTGCGCTCCAGGAGGCCCAGCAGCAGCCATGATGTACTCCCAAAATGCTGGGCAGACAAGAAGGGGTGGCAGAGGGGCAGAGCAGAGACAGATCTGTGTAGCAGAAAACAAAGGTACAGCATCAGCATGGAGACTCGGGCTAACAGCATGAGTTTCTGGCTTCAGCAGCTGGCTCCAGTCAATCTGGGCTCTGCCCTTTAGAAGGCTGGGGGGAGGAAAGGTTGGGCAGCCATGAACTGACAGGTTCAGACCTGGGGCAGCTTTACTGGCTTAGCCCCCGTGGACATAGCTTGCAATGACCCCCTAGCTGGTGGCCAGAGGTCATACAAGGAGGACTCACAAGATGGCTGCCCCCATGTCAAGGAGCTGTACATGTATAAGCTCCGATGTGGCTTAACTTAAAGTTGACTTAGTTAACTCAATTTAGGTAAGTAGCTTTATTTTAAGTAGACTTAGATGTGTACACACACTAAATCTCTTACTGAAATCAAGTATTAATTTGCACCAAAGTCAGGAATAAAAGCCATATATTCTAACCCTCAGCTTTATTGATTCGGCAGTAATATGTGGCCAATTTCTAGATTTCTCTGAATATTCAAATACTATTATGAATTCTTTCACAATTAAATATTCAGAAGTTTTTTATTTCTTCTGAAACAACCCAAATTGAGATTTCTGGTGGCAATACCAATATTTCATATCTATTCTAATGATGATATTGCCTTGAGAATTTATATATAAACGCAGTGCTCAGAAATGATGATGATGATAAAAATAATAACAATAAAGCACCTGAAAATTTTTATTTTAAAAAGGTGGAGACCCACAGACCCAAGTAATTAAGTACCATAACACCTTGATAAAAAAAAAAAAAGTTGCTCGCAGACTTATTCTCATTCACTTTTCCATCTTCACTGCATTGAAATTAAATAGCACTGCATGCACGTAAAATTTGAATAAATATTTCTTACATTAAAAACCTATCAACATGATGCACTTGCTTTAAAAGAAGATATTCCTTGCAAGGAATTCAGGTTGGCACAATAGCTTTTATTACATCCCAGTAAATTCACTGAAAGTATTTGTCTATCTTTATTTTTAAAAAGCAACAGTTACAAAATAGTGAACTAAGCTGGAAGTCTGGGGAGAGATATAAGGGTTTGAAATCCTTGGAGCAGAAGGCATGAACTCTGAAGAGAAATAAAGTGAAGAAAGTCTTGATAGAAGGGGAAAAAAAAAGAACTGGGAGGAGGGAAGGATGGACAGCAAAAAGATAAATGGGGCCCTAAAGCAAGTTAGGATGGGATCCCTGAAGGTGAAATTAATTGCTGTCACAGAAGCCAGTACAAGGCCTATCCACCACTGAAGTTGGTTATACAAAAGGGCTTAGGAAAGAACAAGTGAGGCATAGGTCTTATGCTGCCTTTTTGCAAAAGGGTGTAGTTCATCCTGAGAACACATGGAAGCCTAACTAAATTAGGAGAAGGCACCGTACTATTTCAAACCCTGTTGGCATGTGCTCTAGCCTAAAATGTAATACCTAACACTTTTTTATCATTCAGAGGAACATATGTAATCCCAGTCCTTCCCAGATATACTCCTATTCACACTACCTTATTTATTTATTTATTTTAAATGCTGCCCAGGGAAGACGTTCACATGGAGGACTGGAACTGGAGACTTAACTACTGTTGAGTGCAGAAATTTACCTTTACTACTCATAATTTATCCTAATGCGTGCTTTGCCCCATCTGCAGTTGTAATGGCCTGTAGTAACAGTGTTGTACACTGTACATGGACTTTCAAATAGTCAAAATCTCGAGAGATTTAATGTCACCCATCAAATGTGATGAATAAGATTTGGTGATAAAAGAAGAAAGTTATGAATAATGTTAGGATTTTTACTTTTTAAGCTTGTATTAAATCTGTTTGGGTTTTTTGTTTGTTTTTTTGTGAGTCTTTTGCTCCACTTCTAGTGAAAACAAGCTCAAATCTCAAATATCAGGGCTTTAATATCAAAATACACCAAAAGAAACATTCCAGATTTTAGTGGCTTTTGACGCTGTTTTTGAAAATATGCAGAACTCCTTCACCGATTGACACTGCAATTTTAAAGCATTAAGTAGCAGCTTTCCCTTCAAAAACTACTCTCTTTAATGTATTTACTGGACAAAGGGCATTTATTACCCTTGCTAGTATATTTCAGTGGGAAAATGCAGTATATTGTTAACCACATAGTACCAAATATAGAACACATTTACTTAAATTACTCTTACTGAACATTTACATTTTTATATATACTTATTTGTACCATCCACAGCCTTTTTCCATGTATATACAGGTTTTATTGTTATAACTTAGGCTCCTGCAGCATGTTTGAAAATTTAAATCTATAATGGTTAGAAAATTATAGTTCATTTATGTTCTTTATTAAATGTATAATCTTTATAAACACCAGGATAAATTATTTACACAATGCAGAAAAAAATAAATTCTCCATTGAGTTCAATACAAAGCAGGAGATCACCAAGATCAAGCTCTGAAATTATAAAATTTACCTATGATTTACACTAGCCTCTAGTTGGTAATATCAAATGCCACTACTTGAATATATTATAATCCCCTCAGACCCACTTGAATAAAGAAAGCAATATTTTCCTTCTTAATCAGCTGTTCTTGTTCAGTGAATACTCTAAAACACCAGGGAACAAGATGTCTGACACCTCAAGGATGTCTCCAACACAGCATGTTATGCTGGACACAGTATTTAACATGTGATTAAACACACAAATGACTGCCTGAAATACTGTACTACCTGTTTAGCCATCTGAAACTAATATGGTTATATGCATGTATTTAAAGGAAATGGTCTCTGCTTTGCTCAGTGCTGTGTTTTGAGATTTGTCACACTAGGAAGCATTTTTCATGAAGTACAAACTGGGAAATTTATTTGCAAGTGGAATTTTTAACACCAAATCAACTTTTTTCCTACTCTGCGGTTGCATCTACATGTGCCTCTTAAAGCACAGCAATAAGCTCCCTAGCTTATTGTTACTGGAGCAGCACTCTGTAGCTTATTGCTGCCAGGTGTGCATCTGCACATGCACTGGGATTGCAGTGTGTTGAGCCATGGGTGGCAGGGGGCCCCAGCTCAACATGCTATGGAGGGGCTGGCTGGAGCACAAGGGTGTTTCAGTGCAGGGCTAGCTGTCAGGCAGACTCCACCCTGAAGTATTCTTGTGCCCTAGCCAACCCCTCCAGTGCTACACGTGTACTGCTGCTCATGGAAGAAAAAAAAAACAACCCTCAACTTTGCAGCAAAATAGTACTTGTATTTAATTTACTCTGAAATAGGATACTTCTTGTAGTTACTCCAGCCTAATAGAGGTGTGCATGTAGATGCTGAGATGTTTACTGTGCAGTTAATTAGTGTATTGTGAAGTAAACAGCTTGTATAGACATGCCTTGCCAGAATTTAAGCTCTGCTTATGTCGTGCTGGATTTGCAGAGGGAGTGGAGGTCTCCATCTGTAGAACACCATGGTGTGTGCTCATTCTGGAGTCACTCCTGAGCTCAGCAGATGCCATATTTTTGAAAGGTTAGTCCTTCAGAAACATTAAATCAGTAACTCCTTTCAGCCACACCTTGTTTTTGAGCAACAGAATGTTCTTACACTTTCAATGTTCTGTATCTTTTGGCTAGTTATTTGCATCTCATAGGGAGTATATTCCAGTTTCTGGAAAAGGCTGCATTAAGTCAAAGCATTGAGACAAAAAAACAGATGGTGGCAATACATATTACCAATCATCTCCAAATTGCACAAATATCACATAACATGCAATTCTTCAATTCCTATTTCTTTTTAATTCATTGTTTTAACACAGGGGATACATTAACATGTGCTTAACTGCAGACTAATTATCTGTGGAGTAAAGCATCGCCATCTACACATGTGATGCTAGTAGGCCACAGTAAACTAATGTATGCCAACATAAGATAGTACTGTTGGGGACAGTACTCTCTTATGGTGGGGTAATTTATTGTGATTAAATGCACATGTAGATGCTGACCAAAGGCATAATTGCTCTCGGTCAGCCCAGGAAGCAGGGGATCAGACTCCTTATTGGTGCCTAGCCACACAACTCTGCAGTTTCAGCATCGTCCTGCCCCAGCCAGCCCCTCCACCACCGGACACCACCACCTGTGCAATGAGACTGCTCCAATGTACTGTAATTATATCACGTTGAAGCAGACTTGATTAATCAGACTTGATTAATGGTCTAGCAGACTTGATTAATCAAGTCTGCTGGACCACTGTAATTACCAGTCTCCAGCAGACCCCCAGTATCACATGTATCAGTGTCCCTGCACTGAAAAATGGCAATAAGGGTGCTTTAACGAAAGCTTATTTGATGAGCTTTAGTTAAAGTGCCCTGATGCCATTTTGAAGTGTGGAGATACCGATACACATGACCCTCTCGATACTTTAATTAGAGTAGCTTGAGCTGCTCTAAGTAAAGCACCCTCCCCCTCCCCATCCCACAGAACATCTATAAATGCTCAAAGGTTCTTCAGCATGGGGCTAGCCAGCAAGCAGCCACTGCACTGAAGTACTTTTGTGCCCCAGCGAGCTGGAAAATGGTCTTTTATGTACAACACCCAGCATATAAAAATATAAATAAATACAAGTACAATAAATACAAGTACTACCCTGCTGCAAAGTGTATTAGTTTTGTGTGCCCCAATAAGGGTGCATGTGTAGACACTGAGGGTACCTATGTACATACAGAAAGCCTGCTCTGACACTCTGGAAATCCAGTGCGTCACAGCAGACTCGATTAAATCAAGTCTACTGGAGCACAGAAATTGACACGCTCTGGTAGCCTTCCATGTCATGTGTATCAATGTCTCCATGCATCCCTGCGCTAAAAAAAATGGCAGTGGGGTGCTTTGAAATAAAACATGTTTAATGAGCTTTAGTTTAAAGTGCCTCACCAACTTTTTTCAGCATGGGGATGTGTGGGAATGCTGATACACGTGACCCTCAGGCACTTACAATTAACACAGCTCACTAATTAAAACACCCAGCACTGCATCCCAGAACATGTGTAAAAATCCTGAAACATTTACTGTGCAGTTAAATAGTCAACTGCACCATAAATAGCTCATGTATATGTGCCCAGATAGTAGCAAAATAAGCCTACTCACCATTATCTGTTACTAGTGGCCCTCATTCTTATTCAAGGTTTTGTTTTTTCTTTTTCAATTAATGCTTTTTAGTCTCCATTTGCATTGATTTTTTGGGGGTTATCCTATTGAAACTGTGAACAAGGATACTCAACAATGTCACATTGTGATAGTATTTTTTGCAGTATAGAGCATAGAGAAAGGCAACTGAAATCCCACACTTTGTTCTACAGAAAGTGAAATGCATGAACTGTATTTTCTGCTAACTACTCTGGTAATATTTAAGTTGATGACATAAAGCGGAAACCTGCCACTTTCTGGTAGCAATCTCCTAGCCACCCATTCATTCATCTAGAATTTTGTCATGTCAAATCCTATTGTTAGTGTCTTGGACGGCCGGAGCCGACTCGAGGTGATTTAGAAATTGCTTGTTCGTCAGGGCGAACAAATGGAATGAATGGGTGAATGGAGAGGCAGATGAGGTTTAATGGTTGTAAAAAATTTACTTACATCGTTGGTGGTTGCGACGGAAATGGTCCGGTCATCTGAACAACAATGTAAGTTGTTCCAGCTGGCGAGGCCAAAGCCAGCAAATCCGTCCTTAACTTAAGCTGGCAGGAAAAGGGTACGTCTGGGATTGCGCTCGGCGACGGGAAGAAGGATCGATAGGTGATCAGTCTATCGATCAGCTAGCCGCAAGTCAGATCTCTTTAGAGGCACTCTGCAGCGTGCTCAAAGTTCTTCAACTTGGGCGGAAGTTGCGCGAATTTTTAAACGGCCAGCAAGCCAATTACCAGCCGCCACGTGTGAATAATTTAGCACTAGCCAATAGCGGGACACAAATTTGCATTCGAATAGTGGGAACTCTTTGCACCGTGCACTTCTGTGCTGCAAAAGGAAAATGCACCCTGCAAAGACAGCTGCAAATTGGCAGGAACTCTCTCCTGCATGCGGGTTCTTTATACAGCACAAACCCTCACTGTGCAAAAGGCTCTCATGTGACAAGAAAATTCCATCGTGCCGAGGCACCAAAATCACTGGGTTGTGACATGCCCCCTTGCCAATGGCACAACTGGAATTTTTGACACATGAGCACATCATACGGCATCTTTGTTAGAGGATTCACTGACTTGGCAAAGCCTTCACAACCAATATCTCTATATATATAAACACATAAACAAATAACTTGACAGACCGGTCTTTTTAACAAATTACAACATACAATAACTTTGAACACATAACAACAACTGTTGATCATCGTCTGATTGGAGAACATCCGCTTCGGTCCGTCTTCTCCTTTAACAGACAATGTCAGTAAACACTTAACAAAATGAGAAAATAGTGTCATAACAAGTCCTGAGCAAATGGGCGTTTGCCGTCTCAGTGCCTCCCTCACAACCATCATTCTTTGGCTTCGAATGGACTGCAGTCTGGTCTCGTAATCAGGTGGTTGTGGATTACCGCTTTTGCTGGGGTCAAACCTGTGAAGAAAACAGAATAACAAGACAAAACAAAACAAGAAAGAATCATAATTGGTTTCACTGTAAGGATACTGAGTGAACGTCAGAACGGCGAGTCATCCAGTTGTGATGAACAATAATAGAAGGACGATTGGGCTTCTCTTCCAATTGGACAGAATAGGTATTGGGATATTGTCCCGACCGCTGAACGGTTCCTTTGTGAACTTGTGGATGAGACTGATGAGGGTGAGGTATTGAGATCCATACTAACTCCTCTGGCAGGTACTTGGGTTTCCAAGGTGGGGGTTTCTGGACATTAGCTTCATCCCATAATGGTTTAGCGGTATTCAATGAGATGAGAACATCATGATTGAATTTGGTCCAGTTCTTAAACGTCCCTCCCCCTCTGAGGCGAAGTTGTTTTTTATAAAGGCCTATGTGTCTTTCCACAACGCCGTTGGACTGCGGGTGGTACGGCAAATGAAGATGCCATGCTACATTGTGAAGACGAGCAAATTTATCCAGAGCATTAGAGTTAAACGGAGGTCCTCCATCAGACTGAATTTCATGAGGAGGTTACCAGGTAGCAAATACAGCTGTTAAGGCAGCAATAACAGCAGTGGCATTACTTTTCCGTAAGGGAATAACCTGCAACTGTCTGGTTCCCAAATCAACAACAACTAGTCCTTTATTTGGTGGTTTAGACCCTGGGAGGGATCCTAGCAGATCCACCTGCCAAACTTTTCCTGCCTGAAACTGTGAAGAATCGAAAGCTCCGATCTGATGTTTGGTTTTATGACACTTCTCTTTAGCACATCTCACAAGCCTGAGCTACCTTTTCCCAATCACGCCGAGCTCCATATGAGGCCGGCTCTGTAATGGTTTGGCACCAATGTTGATGACAAGCCCATGGTCCTGGGTGACCCCAATTTTCGTGAAGCCACGCGAGGAACGGATTTATTTCAGGACCGGAGATAGATGTGATAGGCAAAACCACATCGGTCCGGAGTGGATCTTCCAAAAGCTTGTCAATAACCTCATGTACTGGATCAGTATCCGGATGGTGGGACTTAGTGTGCCTAACTAACGGAAGGCGTACAAATCTAGTTAACGTCCTCCAGATGTTTTTCCAATCATCCAAGTTTTCGGTGGGAAAAGCTATACCAGTAAGAATTTTATAGATATATTGCGAATCAATGGCGATAATTGGAACGGGGAGTGTATCGTCATGATGTGTCAGACAATGTTCTAGTACCTTTAGGAATCCTAATAATTCACATTTTTGGGATGAATTATCATCTGGGTCGGCTTGGAATGTTTCCTTATCGTGACAAGCTTTACAGTAGTTTCCATAGCCTCCTTCATGTAGGGAGGTTCCATCTGAGGCCATCCACGCTAGGGCTGAAGTTCCATACAGTGTAGGAACCTTTTCCTCATCTTCTGGGCTTGGATCAGGTACAGTGTCTTCCAACCTCCAACAGTGCCAATTATAATGGTGGGTAAGTACTAGCGTATTCCAGGTCTTAGACTCCCCTTGAAAATGTGGGTCGATTCTTCCCGCGTCCAGCAAGGGTAACAATGTGGCACCAGGAGCACGTAACGTCCCATGCCCCCTTGCTAACGGCTCCACCAGTTGTTCAGCTAGGAGAATCTTTCCTATAGCTCCATATCGATGTTGTGCCACTTGAAGCGTCTTATGGGCCATGTATACTAGCTCATCGCGGGGGTTGTGCAAGACAGCCCACACATGGTTGGTGGTGAATCCAAGGGTTATGGTTAGTGACTCACCCAGATCGATGGCATGGAGTTGTGTACCTTTAACCGTGGTTAGCAGGCGAAGCAGATTCTGCTGATCCTTTTCCGTCTAAGCCGTGGACTTTAGGGACTTGTCACGAATCTGTCGCTGTAATTTAGTGAGGAGTGCCAAATCGCTGGGTTCAACATAATGTCGATACCAATTTAAATGGCCCAAAAGCTGTTGAAAATGCCTCTTAGTGACAGGGTGGAATGTTTTTAGCGGATCAATGTTAGGATCCTCATGTGAGACTCCGTGGCAGATGGAACCGGTGTATCGAGTACCAAGGAACGTAATGTCATCTACAGGATGTAGGCTTGACTTTTCCTCGTTGATTTTCCATCCCTCACTTTGAAGGTGAGCAACTAGTTGGTTTACTACACTGGCAACTACAGAACTATCGCGACCCATGATGGCAATATCATCAACATAACTCCAAATTTTTAATTCTTTTTCTGGGGGAAGAGAGTGCAAGGCTCGAAAATTCTTCAGGGTGTTATTCATGGCACCAGTGGCTAATGATGGAGCGTTGCGATATCCTTGCAGACAAACTGTCCACCTGTACATGATGCCATCAATACACATATTTAGTATTCCTTCCGGGTCAGTTATTGGGATGGAAAAGAACATATTTTTCAGATCCAATGTGACTCTGACCCACTGACTGCTGGAACTCTGCCATCTCAAACATACACTGTGGCAGCGTAGACGGATTAGGTTGTTGAAGTACCTGACACCTTTTGTTGACTTCTCTATAGTCCACAACCAACCGGGCTTCATTAGGCTTCCCAGGTTTCGCAACTCCCCATCCTGATGATAGGTAGGTGCTGGCTGTTACAGTCTTAATACAGCCTCGTTGCTCGAGTCTCTGCAGAAGGTCAGTAAGGGACTGTTTTAGAGAATCCTTAGTTGGGATTGGCCGATATCGCCAGGTGGAAGTGTTACAAAGCGTTGGTAGATGCCAGTCCTGTTCTGGGATAATAATGGGTAATGCCCGTAGCACTTGTTCTTTAAGGTCAAGCGCTTTAATCCCCGGGATTCCTAAAATGTTGATGCCCCCTAGAACAGCCTCTAGGGGATATCGGTGATCCTGAACCCAAAACTTGACCTTCGTTGTGACGGCGATAGCGTTAAGCCCTTGTACCTTGATCGTCTTGGTGGTCTTTTGATGAGGTATCATTGAGGTAATCACATTGGTCTGAGCTCCAGTATCGAGAAGGAAGAATACCTGTTGTTGGTCATCCGGATCGGTAGGGTTGTAAACAGTGAGTTCAGTGTATGGACGAGAATCACTAGGATCGGGTTTGAATTGGTGAAGGCCGCCGGCAGAGCCGACGGCCGTCGCTCATTTTTTGGCGAGTCCTCGAAATTAAATCCCAATGCTTCAGCCATACTGGCCTGGGCCTTGTCTCCCAAAAGTCTCAATTGAGCCTTTGTTAGTCTGGAGTAAGTGAGAAGAAATCCGAACATAGTTCTTTCCTTCAGAGTTCTTTCATTTGGGGTTCTTTCTTTTGGGGTCCTTGGAGGTGACCCCCATGGCTCTCGCCAAGGGGTATACCCTTGATGCCTAGGCCTCAATGTCGCAGCTAGGTACACTGAAGGTCGATCCCTTATATCATTAGAAGCTTCCTCACCTTGCTTCAAGAGCACCTGCAATCATGGGAGATGGCCTAAAAGATTTCCCACTGGTTCACCTGCCATCGGGTTCAAGAAGAGTCGGAGTGTAACAGCATTCGCTCCTCCGTATACCTCTACGCAGGCATCTATAGCTTCCAAGGGCATTGGAATTGCCCCGGGGTCTGATAGGTGACGATGAGCCCATCTCTCTTTACGCTGGACTGCTGTTAGTCCCATTGGATTTGTTCTTGGGCTCCATGAGAGATATGACACTCCAACTATAGCCAGGAGAAGTTGTTCTGCAGTAGCCTTCTGCGGGCAACCCTCGTGCCAGGTGTGAAATTTGTGGGTTACCTGACCTACCACAAGCGCCGGGAGCGGGATGGGCCAGTGGGCACTGTCCGTGACCACATTCAAATCAGTAGCGCGCCCTCCGCTCCACGCCGGTTGTTGTGTCAGGGCACTCGCTTCTTCCTTATCCAGAGTGTCAGATCCAAATTCCACTATCAGTCTTCCTAACCACATGGCCAAGGTTTCTTCCGGCCTTATTTTAGATTCTTTGCAAAGCTCTTGTATCTCTGGTCGGGTGCGTGTGCGAGAGATAACAGTGGTACGCGTGGTACCTTCTTCATCCTCAACATGCTTCTTCACAACTATCGGGTGAGCTGTGGCAGAGAGAGGGTTAAATTCTGTATCTGGGAGCGTTGGGTATATCCCTCCTCCCATTGCCCCCTCCCCATGGTAAAGAGGCGTGGCCATTGGGAACGACGTCACCTCAGGGGGTGGAGTCACTAGGCGGATCCCCGCCGGGTCTTCCGAAACTCCGCCCCTCTTTTCCGGGTTCCCCGGATGGCTCACGCTTCTTTCAGCGCCATTTTCTGCTAACAGCATCATGCGGCTGGCACTGTTAATAAACACTGCTCCAGAGCCCTTTGCTGTCTGCTCTAGCGATTCCTTACCCTCAGTATGCATCTGAGCCTCCAGAGTCGCGTATTCCCTTAGTAGGCCCGTTACTGCATGGAACAGCACATTTATCATCTTTCCCTTTTTCCATTTAATTAGACCCCACTTCGGCTTGTGACGGCCCTTAGTTTCCAAATCCTCCTGTAGCTGAATGAGGAGCTCATGGCCCCACGACTCAGGCACCAAATCCGGACAGTTGAACCAGTCCGCGGGGGTGGGTTCCCCCCCCTCCTTTAAGTATCGGGTGCATTGGGCGAACTCCTGAGCGGGGGTCAGCTTTTCTGCTTTCCGCACCTTCACCCCGGCTAGGGATATGGCTGATGTTTCCTCCGGGGACCGATAATAAACCCGGTCGCTCCCCATTATGCATCCGAACTCCCCAAGGGATAGCTTTGTTCTCCATTCTTTCACTATGGCTTCTTTTCTTTTTAAGGAGAAGTAGCCATCAATATTTCTTTCATCCCCTTCTATCGCCTGGTGGTAAGCGATATGCACCCATAGATCGTTTGCATTCTCTACGCGGCGAGTCCTGGTGCACTAGGGGCAGCACCCGATCAGGTTCATCTCCATCACCGTGCCCTTAGATCCCATCCTCGTCGCCATGTCTCAGACGGCCGGAGCCGACTCGAGGTGATTTAGAAATTGCTCGTTCGTCAGGGCAGGCTGGTGAATGGAGAGGCAGACGAGGTTTAATGGTTATAAAAAATTTACTTATATCGCTGGTGGTTGCAATGGAAATGGTCCAGTCATCTGAACAACAATGTAAGTTTTCCAGCTGGTGAGGCCAAAGCCAGCAAATCCGTCCTTAACTTAAGCCGGCGGGAAAAGGGTATGTCTGGGATTGCGCTCGGCGACGGGAAGAAGGATCAATAGGTGATCAGTCTATCGATCAGCTAGCCGCAAGTCAGATCTCTTTAGAGGCACTCTGCAGCGTGCTCAAAGTTCTTCAACTTGGGCGGAAGTCGCGCGAATTTTTAAACGGCCAGCAAGCCAATTACCAGCCGCCACATGTGAATAATTTAGCACTAGCCAATAGCGGGACACAAATTTGCATTCGAATAGCGGGAACTCTTTGCACCGTGCACTTCTGTGCTGCAAAGGGAAAATGCACCCTGCAAAGACAGCTGCAAATTGGCGGGAACTCTCTTCTGCACGCGGGTTCTTTATGCAGCACAAACCCTTGCTGTGCAAGAGGCTGTCATGTGGCAAGAAAATTCCATCGTGTTGCGGCACCAAAATCACTGGGTTGTGACAGTTAGTAGATGCTATCTTAGTAACTAATGATAGCATTGGGGTATATAAGCCATATGAGAATAAGCTTTCTTCCCACATGAAGTCAGTAGTAAAGCAGTTTGGAAACTGTTTCCAGGTCTTCTTTTTCCAGTAATATGGACACAGTCAGCCAAGATCTGACAAATTCCATGTTACTTTCAGAGAAAGACTTTGGAATTAATCCTTATCTAATGAAAAACAAAATCTTCCTTTATTCTAAACTTCTATTTGTTTTTCTTCATAATGTGTTATGTTCCTTAGGAAGGATAAAATGGGCACATTTACATGTGCTATTGGTGCAAATGAATAAATTCTGGAGCTGTTTGCACTGGAGCTCATTGCTCTCAGGTATACTATTTCCACATGTGCCCAGGACTGCAGCTCAATGAGTTGGGGTGGAACATCCCCAGCTGGCACGGGATTCCAGGGGTCAGCCTGCTAGCCCAGAGCTGCTCTGACCTAGCTCAGTGTGCTGCAGAGGGGTTGGCTGGGGCACAAGGATGCTGCAGTGTAGGGCTAGCCAACAGGCAGTCCCTGCACTGAAGCACCCTCATGCCCCAGCCAACCAGGGAAAGCGTATACACACACATTGCAGTGAAATAAACAACTCCACTGTAGGATGGTACTTTTGTTTACAAATACTAACCAATGGCAGAGTTCATTAGTTTCCTCTGTCCTAATAGTACTGCACATGTAGAAGGTAACATTTTACTGTGGAGCTAATTAGGCAACTGCACTAAATGTCTCATGCTGACACACCCCCAAGTCACAAACAATGCATCCTAGCATTACTGGGTACAGCAATTTTTTGGACCTAGTACATTTAGGTTGAAACAAGTTAAGGTCTGTTCTGTGACTTGGGATATTAGCAGGACTAGCAGTATTGGGGAACTTCTCAAAAAGAAAAAAAAGTAGTGTATAGGCAATGGAAGAATGGTTTAGCATCCAGAGGAGAGTACACTCATATGACCCAGGCCTGTAGGTATGAGACAAGGAAAGCCAAGGCATGCATGGAGATAAAGCTGGCAACTGAAAAAAAAGACAGCAAAAATTCCTTCTATAGGGAACAAGAAAAAAAAAAATGAAGCTCCACTGTGGGTCCCCTACTGAACACAGAGTGGGAACCCACAGTTGATCCCCACAAAAAAGCAGAGCTCCTTAATTCTTACTTCACATCAGTATTCTTGAAACCAGGCATGAACTCATCACCTGCCCATGGACCCAGAGAATACAGCAATGGCAGTAGTCCACATAAAATCAGCCCCAAACAGGTGAACTATAGGGTGTTCAGTCTGACTTCAATTCTAGGAAAAAATCTTTGAATAAAATCATCAAGGAAACCATCAACCACAAGCTTGTAACTGGTGGGGTACTGAGAAATAATCAGCATGGCTTTGCTGAGTGGAGGTCATGCCTAACAAACTTGGTGTCCTTTTATGACCAGGTAACCAACCAGCTGGACACGGGGCATGAAGTGGACATCATCTACCTAGACTTTAGCAAGGCCTTTGATACCATTTCCCATGAGATTTTCTCAATTAAGCAGGAGGGCACCTAGCTCAGCAGCATATCCCAGCAAATTGTAATTGATGGGGTGGCCTCATCCTGGAGGGCTATCTCCAATGGAGTCCCCCAGTTATCAGTGCTTAGGCCTGTATTCTTTAACATCTTTATCAGTGGCCTGGATTAGGGAGTGGGAAGTGCAATGATTAAGTTTGCAGATGACACAAAGCTGTGGGGAAATACGGGCACATCTGAGGGCAAGTAGCCAGGATGACCTTGACAGGCTGGTCTTATAGGCAGAACACAATCAGATTAAGTTCAATAGGGACAAGTACTGGGTCCTTCACCATGGTAGGAAGGACCTTCACCATAACTATATGATGAGTAGTTGCCCACTGGCTGGCACAGCATCTGAAAGGGACCTGGGGATGACAGTTGACCAAAGGATGAATGTGAGTCAGTGTGAAAGTTGCCAACAGGGCAAATAGAACTCTGGCATGCATCAGTTGATGTATTGCCAGTATATCCAGAGAGGTGTTCCTACCCCTCTATTTGGCATTGGTGAAGCCACAGGTGGAGTACTGTGTCCAGTTCTGGGGACCGCACTTCAAGAAGCATGTGGATAAGCTCAAAAGGGTGCAGAGAAGGGCCACCCACATGATCAGGGGCCTAGAGGATAGGCCCTATGAGAAGAGACTCCAGGAACTGGGCCTGTTCGGTTGGAATAAGAGAAGACTGAGAGGTGACTTGATAGCCACCTACAAGTATGTCAGGGGCAAGCACCAAGATCTAAGGGAACAGCTCTTCAGAAAGGCACCTCTTGGGAGAATGAGGGTAGATGAGAGGAAAAACTTATTTTCCATAAGAATCTAGAATCTGGAACACACTCCCAGCAGAAGTGGTGCTGTCACCATCCTTGGTGGTATTCAAGAAGAGGTTGGACAAGCACCTCTTGGAGTTCATTTGAAACCAATCACTGCCTGCTAATGGCAGGGGATTGGACTCAATGATCTTACAGGTCCCTTCTGGTCCTTCTTTTCTATGATTCTGTAAGTGGAGGGTGAGGCCAGGCTCAGAAGCTGAGAATCAGAGTCAGGATCAAACCAAAAATCAAAGGCCAGCCATGAATACCAAGAGAAGGGAATGAAATTAACATAATATGACCAGAGTGTAGTGACTGAAATTATAAATTTATAGATTCTCTCTAGCTAAGGAGATTGAGGAAGGTGGTAACTGGGAGATGGTTCCTCAATTAAATAGAAGCTAGGTTATTAGAAAGGGGGAGAGACAAAAAGTCTCAAAAGATAGCCTACTGCTTCACAATGAAAGTTCACTGTTTATTTCTCATTTATGTATGTCTGTGTTTATTGAACCCAGTAATTGCTATACAGAGCAGTCTACAAACTCACAAGGAAGTTTGCTGTGCAAACAATTCACTGGTCTCTGCTCTCCTAGTTAAGGCTAGATCTAGGGTGGGGTCACAGAATCATAGAAAATGAGGGTTGGAAGGGACCTCAGGAGATCATTGAGTCCACCTTTCTGATCAAAGTAGGAACATCACCAACTAGATCATCCAAGTCAAGGCTTTGCCTGGATGGGTGTTATAAACCTCAAAAGATGGAGATTCTACATCCTCTCTGGGGGCATTTCTACATGTCATCTGGGGCATGTACTTGTTACTGTACAGTCATTTAGTACTTGCTTAAGCAGAAATCTCAAGGTGGAATTGATATAAATTACACAATTTCCTGTAAGCAGCATAGTTTAGACGATGCCCTCCCATTCCCCTTTGGTGGGGGATAGCAAAACTTAGATTGGGATCTGCCATTTTTAAAGCAGTCTATGTGTGGTTTAAAACTTCTGTTCTATAATGGGTATAGACCAGGTTCTGATTATTTTTCCTGGTAAAAGTGTAATGTCTGTATCTGGCCACGATGGACATCAGTGCAGAGGGTGTTGTGCCTCATCACAGCCATAGATGTTGGGAATTTGAACCTTTATCCAGAGTTAGTTTTAGTATCCAGATATTGTTTCTATAGCCCTGAATCCCAACGCCTGGTCTGAACAACAATGAAGTTCAGAGAAGTGTGGATACTAACCTTACAGTTCTGGTTCATCTCGAAGTCAGAAATTATTAGAAGTCAGTACAGCTACAAAGCAGTTAAATTCATATGCAGAACTGTACTGTAGATAAAGGTAAAACTATTACACTTTGTCTGAAATTATCATTTATGAAAAGGCTAGACAGAATCAAGGAGTGTTATATTGGCTATTTGCCTGTTTGTGAATGGAAGCACCTAACAGATTTTTATACTGTTGGTAAAGAATCAGGTTATCTTTCTATTTATTTTAATTATAAAACTTCCAAGTGTTTTTGTTAGGTGGTGTTAATAATTCAGGAAGGTAATTGGATATGACCAAAAGGAATGGGGGAAGGGGGAGTGGGCACTGTAGTTTACTAATATTATCTAGAAGTGTGAACAAAGTCACCTGTTTTCCTTTGTACATGTAAAAAAAAAGGAAGAACTGATACAGTACTTTCAATCTGAAACATGTACACAAAGGAAATAAAGTATTATTATCTCTGTTCCATAGATCAAGAAACATAGGTACAGAGAGATGATGTTGTTTGCCCAAAATCACCTAGTAGTTTAGGGTGTGCACTCACCATATCTAGTCTATGTTAATGCGGGTTATCTTAAGCTGCATGAAGGTAGACTGGGAGTGTCATGTACAGTGATTTGCCAGTGCTGGGAGCCACATGGGGAAGCTGGTGTAAGTAACGTTTAGTAGGGAGAAGGCAGTTGGGATCAGAGGGGGCTAACAGGTGTGCAGGGGTGGAGGGAGAGTTGGAGAGTCCTCTTGGGGGGGGAATTGTCTGTCAATGAGTTCACCCCTTTAGGTGAACTATCTTAGATCAGGCTTGCCAATTTTTATGCCATTTAACCCCCCTGAATTCCTGCACAAAGGGGCATTTAGATGCTTCTAGTTAGGTCAATCTAAAGTGGCTAAACTAGAAAAATAATGCAAATCCTCTAGGGGAGGTACAATGGTCACTAATTTCAATACAAAGACTACCAGTGAATTGAACAGATGTTGCTCTTGACTCCTAATGCACTGAGCTATATTGCCCTGCATGTTGCATTACTCTAAATTCATGTTAAAAGTACCAAGACCCAAAAGTAAGCATATGAAAGTTATTATCTTAAAAAGCCAGGAGATTAATGTCTGATGCATGTAACATTATCTACCTTCAGTTTTATGTTTAATTTTTTTATATTAACATTTTCAAGCACAAAAGTAAAAGGATGCCAAATGTGTGGAAACTAAGGAATTTTGGAAGAGATTTTTTTTTAGGAATATCTTTTGTTTAAGCTGCTAGTGGAATTACCAGTTTCTATTTTGAAAATGTGTCAGAACATGAACTTTAGTATTCCTGAACATAAAGTGAAAAAGTTGAGTTTTTTTGGTTTCTTTTTATTTTTAAGTGAATGTACTAGTCATATTAAAATCTGAATATACTCTGCAATGTATTGTAGACTTGAATTTTACAAACTTTTTCATGAAGAGGACACCTGTCTGAGAGATAATTACAGCTAAAGAACTTGCATTAAGAGGTTCTGCCTTGAAGCAAGGAGTATTACAATATCGATGCTTGTCAAATTCCAGTCAAAATAAAATCTCATGCAGTTTTGAGGCGAAGCAGAGATGATGTGTCTGATCTCATAGAGGGGTATGGGGGAGGAAAGGGGAGAGAAAGTAATTTCATAAAACTGAAATAATCTTTATCCCTGAGGTAACAGGAAATGGGAACATTATTCACCAGTAACTGGTAGGAATTATCCACCATGTAAGACAAGGAAAACTGAGCATCTATCTGATTTTTTAGGTACAGCTAGTTGTAGCTACTAAATATACATTTAATTTAAAAGATAGCATCTCTCAAAACCTCACTCTGATTAAATTTGTTCTTTACCCAGTCTAGGTTATCAAATGATTTCATGATTATTCTGATAATTGTTTGTAGGAGCCCCAAACATTTATTTTTTCCAGATCATATAGTCTAAAGTTAATTATAAATATTATGTTTATCTCATTACTTCTAGAGCATAGGTTACTCAATGTAATTTGCAAGCTTAAAATGTAGAATTAATGAATAGCAAATAATGTACTTTCTTGTACAATTTTTCAACTGAATAATCATTTTTACTAAAATTTGTTAATCTTTCAGGGTTTTCAACTATTAATATGAGCACACCCATCTTTATCCAGACATTCTTCACTACTGAATGGCTCATTCCTCATAATGTAAAAGAGCAGTGTTACTGTTACTTTATTTGTATAATAATAGCATTTAGCAGTCTCCCTCAAAGACCTGGGTCAATGAAGGGACCTGGGCACTTGTGCAAGGAGTTCCTCACGCACACACACAAACCACCCTCTTCAAAGAAATTCAGTCTAAGAGTGAGAAATGAGGGTAAGATTATACTTTGCAATTAGATCATGTTAAGAGCACTTAGAACTTGAGTGATCACACATTAAGGTCCATGAACAAGAGCTACTGAATCCTTTAGGCATTTTTAAGTTATACCACTTTTGATGAGGATTATTTCTGAGCTGTGCTACCCAACTTGAGTTAAATTAACTTCTGGATCTTCATCTGAGATAAAACCACCAATTTGAAGTCTTCCAGTATCCCAGAGAGCACTGTTCCCAGGTGGACTAGCTATCATCCAGGACTCTACAACCTCAGATTAACAGCTGGGAACAGCTAAGCAATGGGTGGGTGGGGATGGGGTGAATGGGTAGGGAGCAAAAAGGGGTGACGGGGGAGGGGAACAGGTAGGGGGAAGGAGGCAGTGGATAGGTGGGGAGCTGCTAGGCTGTGATTTTCTCTGCCCCCAAAATTATCCTCCTAACTCCCAAATTGCCCTCTCTACCACCAGATCACTCCCCCGGTACCCCAGTTGCCCTTCTGACCCCCTGCTGACCTCTCCACCCCTGAATCACTGCCCTGCCATCCGATCAGTCCAAGAGTGGCAGAGATGCTAGTGAGAGGGTTTCCTCTCCTTGTCTACCTCCTGGGGCCCCTGCTCTCCTTCAGTTGCAAAGCTTGGTAGGGGTTCCTACATATCCAAATCCAGCCCCCACCAAGTCTTGAAACTAAAGGGGAGGCAAGCAGGGAGGAGCAGGGGGACAAGGAGCTGCCAGGCAGCTGCAAGGCCTAGTGGGGGCTGGATCCAGGTGCACAGGGTGTCATGGGCTGAAGCCCAGCAGCAGACAGGGAGGTAAAAAACCCTGACCCCCTCCCGCTGCTGTTCCTGCCATTTCTGGTGTTTTGGGGCTGATGGGGATGGTGGCAGGGTAGGGACCGGGGGGTGAAGGCATGAGATGGGGAGTGGGTGGTTATCTGGGAGTGGAAGAACTGATTGAAGGGAGGAGGGGAGATAAGGGAGCTGATGGGGGGGGGGCAACAGAATGATTTGGGGGAAGGCAGGAGTGATTCAGTTGGCATGGGGAAACTCTTCCTTATCACCTCCTCAGCCTATATTGTGCATAGAGAGCTAGTGAGTAAGGAGAGCATGGAAAAGACTTGCAGCCCCCTAGTCAAGCCCCTGTTCACCAGCCCTCTAGAGGCAGGTTTAAGAAGTGTACATTAGAGAGGGTATTAACCCTGAACATGTGACTGATAACTAGTACTAGTTAACCTTAACTCAGACTAATGGTCCTTAGAATTAGCACTTGCTAACTCTAACATGCAATCTTACCCTAAGATATGGTCAACAAGATAAGAAATGGTTCTACAACACCAAAGACTGAATTTTAAAGGAGGGCTGGAAATAAGACTGGATAATATCTTATCTGTGCACTACTGTTTCAATTAGTTAAATACCCATCTATTCAAATTCCTCCTGAATGAGATGGGTCTAGACCCTGGGTCTCTTGCTATACAGGCAAATTACCCTAATGACTCAGCTACTGAGGCCAATGTTCTAATAGGACAAGTCTCCTGAGTTTCTTTCAGGACTTATGTGCAGGTGCTTGGAAAAACAAAAACAAAACAAAAAACCTTCAACCCCCCAAACAAACAAACAAACAAACAAACAAACAAACCCCTGTGTATCTTCCTACACAGAGGGTAACCTGTTGTGCGTGCTCAGTAGCTGTGTAGATGCTCATGTCTGCACTGCATGGATAATAAAATAACAAACTATGTAACTGCCAAAAATGCCACTTACATGGCTGAAAACCTGCCCTTCAGATACATAATAAAATTTGGAAATAGGTATTTAGGGAAAAAGTTCTCTTCAAGTATGTGCACGTGTTCTTTTTAAATTACTTGACCATTTTTTGTACTTGACATTGTTAGAGGTGCATAGTAATAGTAATAGCACAGGAGAGAAGGAAATGAAGCCTTGATGGAAAAAGCTGAAGACCATTTTGCCAATAAAAGTTTCCTCCAGGTACATAATCTTGAAAATTAAGAAACGGTATTCATAGATATACCATAAGGGCACTCATAGTCCCAAGGAGAAATAGAATCAAATAAGATCCAGCCATCAAGGCTGTAAATCTGATATTATTTTATTAAGTTTCTTTTGACACAAGACATCAAGTAATCTATTTAGTTAGGAAAAAACAGGCCACCATCTCTTACATTGCTGAAATAGCAATGACAGTTACCTGAAACCTTTTTTTTTTCCCTGCACAAAATATTACAGGCCCATTTCAGCCCCATGTCAGTGCAGAGACTGGGGTAGGGGCTAACAGTACAGCTATTTGTAAAGTGCTCAAGTGCAAAAATCAGGTAGAAGTGCACTAAGACATACCATACTGATCTACATGTGCTTCTTCCCAAACTGGAAACTGACTTACTGTAGTGCTGTGCAAGTACCAATAGGCCCTGATTCTCAGCCATACTAGAGAAGCTAGACTGTACTAGTTGAGGAGGTTATGTACATTGAGCAAGCACAGGCAGGGTTTCCTAGTATGGGTCGATCTGTGCTTTAACTCAATGTTGTTGAAATATCCCAAGCGGCTTTAAATTCTCCTTTCCTGGGTTATTCATTCAGCCATGATGTACCCTATCTAGAAACTTATACCTTTAAATTTTCATTGCTTCTCAGAAACAGATGAGGTATAGGAATCTCCCTGATAAGCTCCTACTGCGTCCTCTGCATGAGGGCTATTCTAGGATGTTCACAGTTAACTTAATACCACCCTATGCTAAAGACATTTCCAAGACAAAAGCCTTTTGCCATTGCTGACAACGTTATGTCAATTTAACTGTTGTTGCAACCCAGAAGCTGCAATAACAGCTGTAGGAAAAATGTATTTGGGGGAGAGATTTCACTTCCAATCTTCCACTCTATCTGCAATGAGCATTTTCAAATGGATTGAATTTCATCTTGTATGAATACCTGTATATGCTTAAAAAGGATATTTTTAAAATAATGATTTATCATTTACAATTTTAAAAAGAAACTCTAGCCACTAATCAAGGAAGCATAAACATAACCTTTGATTTAGCCGAGTACTCAACTCTCCCAACAAGCAATAGGAAAACAGTTAAATCAAATAATGTGCAAATGTTCTATACACTAAAAATTATTCATCTCAACAACCTGAAGACATTTACATATATGAAATGCATTTTCACTAATCAGGAGCTCTGTGTAAATGAATCACAAACAGAAGGAAAGAGACAAATTTCAAAGATTATTTATTCACAACATATTTTTTCACCACCTCCATTAAAAGACTCTTTTTGTTTTCATTCAGAATCTTTACAATAGTGCTTATTCCTGTTTATGAGGGTTTTTTGTTGTGGTTTTTTTTTTTACTTATCATATATATCTATATCTATATATCAGGGCCCTGTATTTCATCTGCTATGAATTCAAAAATACTAATATCATTAGTCTGTGTCATGCATAATTTTATGTTCTGTTAAGAAATGGAATCTGAAGTGAACATATGTGCAGGAGCATTCAGAAATGAAGTTTTGTCTCACTTGAAAAGGTCAAGTAGTTGTAAATCATTGCCATAATTGAAGCAGCACAAATGCACAGCAGTGTCAGTGGTCCAGAAACACCGTGCATTTAATGGCTCAATAATGAGACCAAGGGAGTTCTTGAGCCCCAGCAAGGCAAAATGCTGTAACAGCTTATCAAAATCTTAGAATAAAAAATTACCTTTAATTAACAATGTAACATATGATTCTGGCATCCCATGAGGGAGTTCAGTGTAAAGTTACTCACTGAAAAAGATGTACTGAGGCATCAAGATGAGTGTTACAGGTAAGCTGGCAAAGGGCTTCAGAATTATTGAATAAAGGGAATTTTACTGTGATAATCAGTTGAAGGGTGTTTAACTACATTATGTATCCTCCCTGCTTATGTATAAAAATAATGTTTATTATGCTCAATGAGTCCTCCTGCTCCCCTCCCTTGGAAGGGTCCTGATATTTCTGTCAGAGAGCTTTGTAACATGCACATAGACCAGATCAGTCACATACCCAAGTGTAAGTCATAAAAAATATCTTGGGAGACCCTGCCATGTTTCAGCCCAAAAACATAAGTACTTAAGGCTTATCCAGGAAGTCAGAAACCTGGGTTCTAAACACTCCCATACTCACAGAAAACATGTCTTTCTAACATTTAGGTATAGCAGGTATGGGTAAAATATGGCTTGTGGGCCAGGTTTGGCCCACCAAGGGATTTTATCTGGCCTGCAGCAGGTCCCTCAGCCCCACTCTATCTATGTATGTGGGCAGCCTTGGTTGTGGCATATGTAGCCGGTCCCACCATCCCCAATTGCACAGTAGGGCTGGGATGGCACAGCAGATGGACTCTACTTACCAGCAGCCCATATAGTGGTGGCTCCTTCTGGCTGCCACCGCTAATGTCACCACTGCTGCTGGACCCAGCCCCACTGCCTAAGCACCATGACCTGCCCGCCCCACACCTACTGCCAGAGGTGCCAGGCAGAGAGGGCATGTGGGTGGGGTCTCCATGGAGACTGACCTATGACCCCTACAGGCAAGGCACTCTCATCCATGTGCATGGTATGGACCCGCAATGGGTGAGGAGTGGCATCTGGGAACAGAATGGGTGGGCAGGGCTGGAACTATGGGATGAAGATATTACAGTCACGGACCTTGGATAGATTCCTGGGAAACCCCAGTTGATACCTCCTTCCAACTCCTTTCAGTCATTGAGCCATTGAGTACTACTTGTTGAACACTATGATCCAACCAGTTATGTATCCATATTACAATAATCTCATCTAGTCTGTATTTCCTTTGCTCGTGAATGAGAATGTCATGGGAACTATGTCAAAAGCCGTGATAAAGTCAAGGCATATCACATCTACTGTTGTCATCCTACCTACAGAGCCTGTCCCCTTATCATAGACATAAATCAGATTAGTCAGCCATGACACAGGAGCCTTCCCCCCTCTGAGATTTCCCCTGATGCCCTCCCCCTTGATCTGTTAGATAGGCTGGATGGAGAGCAGTGAATTGTAACAGTTTCTACCCTATTAGGAAGAAGGGCCAGAGGCCTGCTCCCTTTGAGCTCAGCAGGCATCTCATTGACCTACATATCCTGTAGTTTGTTTCATCCTCTTGGCCCCACATACCTTCCAGACTCTTGGCTGCCCAGGTTGTGAGCCTCAAAAGGAGGCCCAGAGCATCTATGGGAAGCCTGACCTCTGGCATGGTACTCAAAGCATGTTTCTTTAAAAGTCAGAGAAATGTAGACCCAAACATCCTTTGAGTCAAGGCTCCTAAACTTGCATCTCTAGCTTCCCTTGCAAATGCCCTAGCCACTCAATTCTTGAGGCTAAAACTTGCAAGAAGCCTCCTCCTTTCTAGTCTAATTCTCATTAGTTATGGATTTCTGGTCATCTGTAACTTTGTCATTTAGATGTGTCCACAGTAGGTGCATGTCCACACACAGTCTGAGCACACACTCACATGAGCACACTGCAGGGAGAATAAAACTGCTTTTTGCACATCATTTGCACTATTAGCACTTACACACCTAAAAAGCTGCCATTCAGATGAACAAAGGGAAACAGAATTCCACTCTTAAAGTGTTTCACTCGTTAAATCTCACAAAATGATGCACACATATAGGAAGAGAACAGCTAAGTAACTTGCTAAAAGCCGCAATGGGAAAGGAGTCAGGTTTCAAGTTCCTAGATTCTGGACCCAAATCTATAGAATAGGCTTTCACTTCAGCTTAGGGTGAATAAAATGCTTTTCTATGCAGGATGTTTAAGTTGTTGCCACAGGATACTGTCCTGGCCAACAGTAGAATATTTTACAAAAGGTTTTAGTGTTTGTTTGAACTGGAAGAGATTAAGTTATTGAATTAAATGATAATCTTTAATAATAAATTATAAGTGCTACTTCAGCTGATCAGCAATGGAGTCATAGATTTCATAGACATTAGGGCTGGAAGGGACCTCAGAAGATCATCGAGTCCAGACCCCTGCCCAAAGGGCAGGAAGTCAGCTGGGGTCATAGGATCCCAGCAAGATAAGCATCCAATTTACTCTTGAGGGTGTTCAATGTAGGTGCTTGAACCACCTCTGATGGCAGGCTATTCCAGACCTTGGGGGCTCGGACAGTAAAGAAATTCTTCCTTATGTTCAGCCTGAAACGGTCTTGCAGTAGGTTATAACCGTTCGACCTCGTCATCCCTTGGGGCGCTCTGGTGAACAAATGTTCCCCCAGATACTGGTGGTCACTCCTGATAAACTTATAGGTGGCCGTCAGATCACCCCTGAGCCTGCGCTTTTCCAGGCTAAAGAGCTCCATGGTTCTCAGCCTGTCATCGTAAGATCTGTTTTCCTGACCTCTGATCATGTGTGTGGCTCTTCTCTAGACTCTCTCAAGCTTCTCCATATACTTTTTGAATTGTGGGGACCAAAACTGGATGCAGTACTCCAGCTGTGGCCTCACCAAGGCTGAGTACAAGGGGAGAATGACGCCCCAGGATTTGCTTGAGAAGCATCTATGGATGCAAGCCAGCATTTTGGTTGCTTTACTAGCTGCAGCATCGCATTGTAGGCTCATGTTCATCTTGTGGTCAATGATGACCCCCAAGTCTCTTTCTTCCATAGTGCTAGCCAGCATAGCACTGCCGAGCCTATAAGGATGCTTCAGGTTTTTCCTCCCAAGGTGGAGAACCTTGCATTTTTCAGTGTTGAACACCATCAGGTTCTCATCTGCCCATTTGCTGAGCCTGTCCAGGTCAGCCTGGATCACCCTCCTGTCTTCAGGTGTGGAAGCTTTTCCCCAAAGTTTGGCATCATTGGTGAACTTGGCCAGTCTGCTTCTGACTCCAATGTCCACATCATTAATGAAGATGTTGAACAATATGGGCCCAAGGACAGAGACTTGGGGGACCCCACTGGTCACACGGCACCATGACGATTGACTTCTGTCAATTACCACCCTCTGGTTCTGACCACCACATTGGCCTTCTTCCAGTCTTCGGGCACTTCACCATAGCACCAGGAGTTCTCAAAGATCCTTGCCAGAGGCTGGGCTATGATGCTCACCAGCAACTTGAGTACCCTGGGGTGTAGATTGTAATGGCCAGCTGACTTGAAGGTATCCAGCTTCTCAAGGTCTTCCTTCATGAGGTCAGCATTGATGAAGGGCAGGGGATCTCCCTCATTTGGCCCTCCCTGACCCGTAGTGGGCATGGGCATTCCATGGAACTGATGAAAGACTGATGCAAAGTACCCATTTAATAGGTTAGCTTTTTCTGAGTGTCAGTTGTCATTTCTCCCATCTGGTTTAGCAGGGCTCCAACATTGCCCTTGCTTTTCCTTCAGCTCCCCACATATCTGAAAAAGGACTTTTTATTGTTCTTGATACTCGAAGCTAGTTGGAGTTCAGTTGCAGCCCTGGCTTTCCTTCAGAGTCAGGGAGAAATGTCTTTCCTTTTGCTTAATTAAGTGAAGGGGGCATACACATTTTTCTCAAGCCTCTGGCAGTATCAGAGACAAGTTGGATGAGCTAGACCTGTGGTCTGTAGAGCTATTTCAGGGGTGCCCAACTCCTGGCCTCTAGGCCAGATCCTGGCTGTGGAGCTGTCATCTGGCTCATTGGGCTCCCCCTGGATATGAAAATTTGGAAGTGGGGGACTGCTGGTACCGTTGTTATTCCCCAGCTGCCAAGTTTCCAGACTGTTGGGGAGTTCTTTAGGCAGATACCAAGGCATGTGCGGCTGGGGTGACACAGGACCATATCCAGTCATACAAGGATGGGATGGTTTGGGGCCTGATCTAGGTGGTATAAAGAAGGATCAAAGCAATGCAAGGTGGGGCACTGGTGGCATGAGGCTCAATCTGGGTGGCACAAGATGGGATGTGGGCATGTGGGGCCCAGCCCTACACAGCAACTCCATGTTTGAACTGGCCATGCACACTCATCTGGCCCACAGGGCTGAAAGGTAGAGTACCACTGGTTCATGTTATCCAGTTACTCCCTATGGATATGGAAATTCATTATCAGAAGAGTTCTGGAGCGACAGCAATTAATGCTGCTACCCCTCATCCTGCTGCCAAATTTCTGGACTCAGTGAGAACCCTAAAAGCCAGATGGTACAGCCCTTTGTACCAGAATGGACCCATGGACCAGCCCCATACAAAGGACAGGGCCCACAGACCAGCCTGGTGCAGTGGATCTGGCCTGAGATAAACCATTGCTCTTCCCTGATGTTCAATGTCTTGTACTGTAGCCCTGGATAGATAGAAAGCTATAGATGGAGCTTCAGGACTGTAACAAAAGAATTGCTTCATGTATGTAGAGGCACTTTTGCTCCTGGGCTAGAGAAAGAAATATTCCTGAGACTATTTCTGGAAATAGTCTACCCCCCGAGACTGTTTCTCACAGCTAAGTGGCTAGATTTCATCCAAACCTTGCACAAATGACACAAACAGCAGTTCTTGCTTGCTTTCTTCCTTCCTCCCCCCCCCCCCCTTTCCTCTTCTGTCCTTTGCACAAAGGCCAGGGAAGTAGTGTACTGATTTGTCTTTGCAGTCTACTTGTTCCCAAACTAGTATGATGACACTTACCTGGTCCCATTAATTATTAATTTTGTACCATTCTCTTACAATGCATGATCATTTTCATTGGTACAAAGTTGGGATAGCTATTATGATTACAGTGTAAGTGGCAAAAAGTTTCATATAGGATGAAAGTTATCAGTCTTTGTTTCTTTTCTTTTTACGGCTTTCTACAAATAGTAAAATAGTAGCAGATGCATCATGACAGTTATATTACTTCAGTCAAGATGCTGTTAGACATTTTGCTTAAATGTTCTTACTCAGAAATGAGGTATTTTTTTCCTAGTGCTTCCATTTGTAGAGACAAACGTGCTAGCATATCTGGATTTGAAAAGGCACCTAGTTATTTTATAGGAGCACTGAGGTGAGCAAACACTTGATAAAAGGAAAACAGGTTTAGTTTTGTAAATCGTGGAGTCCTGTGTTTTTCCCCTTTCTTTTTCTCTTGCTTCTGTCCCACTGAACAAATAGATATTTCTATCTCAGACAGCATTTTGTTCTTAAGCATTTCCAACTTTTTATCTCTGCAAGGTGTTATTAGTCATCTTTGAACTGAATGATATATGTACATTTGAAAACCACAGATTCATTATCAACTCTGAGTCCTAGGCAAGCACAATGTTATTACTAATGAATGCAATTTGCTCCTGTGCAGATGGTCAATGGGAAGCTTATGCATCATTTAAATCCTAATTAATACCTCAAAACAGAGATAACTGCAACTTTAAGTGATACCTGGACCCAGTGTTTACTGAGGTGCAAAAGTGTAAATGTGACTGATGCCTATGTCTCTGTCTCTCTCATTCTTTTTTTCTGATGTGCTTGCTAATGACAAAAAGAGAAGAAAGACTATCCGAGCAAGGCTGTGTTTCTACCATAATGGACAGAGTAGAAAAGAGGAAAACAATTGTTTTCTAAGTCTAACAAAAGTCATAGTCTATGAACAACATTATTTCTCACCCCTAGTTCTACATTCTCTGCTTGAAGCAAAAAGAGAAAAATCAAACTTTGAAAATCAAACTTTTTGTCTATGGGTCCCTTGCTATAGGCTTAATAGAAGTATTATTGTGGCAGTCAGTGTTGTTCCAGAATTGTGCTGAAGGCTACCTTGAGTTTATCCAGTTGACATTTGGGATAAAGAATCAAAGGTGGCCATATATGATCTTATGCTGTGTGACAACAGCTAAGGAAACTGGTGTGCGTAGACCATGTTAAAATGGCTACTAAGCTTGTAATGGACCATTGGCCCCTTTTAACTACTGTTTTAGGGTGCAAATCCTCAAAAATATTTATGCACCTAACACCCCTTGGGCATGTCTAAAATGTTCATTAATGCACATTTTCCAATGCACATTAAATTAAGGGCCTCCAATATGAGGTGCATAATAATTAATGTCATTAGACTGCACAAATGCACATTTGTATGCTTTTTTAGTGATGTTTAATGCACAGTAAGCTAATTTACTGCACAGTAGTGTAATGTCATGGGGTTTTTTTTCATAATGCTTTAATGCTCAGTGAAATAATCTACTGCACATTAAAACACATGCTCCTTGACTTCTATTGGGATTAAGTGCCTAAAGAATCTTGGCCTAGGCGTCATAATTCTAGAATCCATTTTTTTAAAGTTACTTAGCCTTTTCCTAGTGAAATGTCCTTGAAAATTAAATATCACTTTCCCTGAAATGTAGTTGCCTACATAGTTAGTCTTCTATTGTTAACACATCTTGGATTGATAGAATAGTAATAATGGTTAATCTTCAGATGATGTGATCCACCAGCTGCAAACCAATCATTTTTTTTAAATAATAAACTAATGGAAGTTAATTGAAGTGTAGAAATAATGGAATATATCCCTGCAACAGTAACTCCATTTATATTTTATTCTTATGATAAATTCACTTAATCTATTTTTATTCTTTTTCTCCCCAATATAATTGCCAGTAAAGACCTTTGCTTCCAATAAACCATATGAATAGAAGCATTAATCCATCAAATCTGTGCTGTTAATTGATAGCAATGTATATGTTGGCTGCCAGGTGTATGGGCTTCCAAATGAGATAGATCCTCATTATCCAGATACAAATGGTTTTAGCTCCAAAAGGAGTATTTAGTATTTTCTCAGTGAGGACTACATGCTAGATAAGAAATACTTCAGTCAACTCTAAAATGTATCTCCCTTTAGGGGTTAGAACACTCATTAAGGGGGTCTTAAATGTTCAGAGTGATTTAAGTATGGTTTTAAAATAAACAAACAAACTTTCATCTTATACCTGAACAGACGTGGAAAGGTACTTGCTCAGCCCTCCCTACTAACAGATTCTAGTCAAAGTTTGAACAAATGATTTCTATTATGCTTCTAATATATCTGTTTACTATTGATGTTAAAAAGGCACACTAGTTCTTCTTAAATTGCACCTGAATGAAGGCAGTCAGAAGAGGCTGCCCTTATTCAGAAAGACTGGAGTCATGACCATAACATTAACTCTTAAAGCCACATATGCCCCAGATGGCATCATAGCAGAACATGAAGAGAGATTATTTTACACAAAACTATTGGGGTTATACCAATTAGCTTCTTCTAAATTGTGCAAGGTGTAGACAAGGATATCTATGCAATGCCTATTCATAGTAGAATTATACTTGAATATGCATCTCTTTGATATCGCTGCGCAGGATGTATTAATATTAATAACTACCTTATCTTGTTGATTAAGTTCTAAAGATATGGCAATGACCTCTAGCTGCAAGCCCTTATTATTTTTTGGAAATGGAGAGCACTTACCCACATGTTGTACTGGGCCCAGGAGGGCAGAATCTCTTCTAAGCTGAACTAACATAACTCTGATGTAAATGCATGATAGATTCATAGCATCTTAAATAACAGAACCCAGCTTTTCAGGGAGGTTTAAGAGTATGTAAAGTGTAGACTACCCTATTTATATCATCATATTATTTACTTTACCAATTAAGCACCCTTTGGCTGTCCTGGTGTGGGAAAAACAAGTCTCACACATTTGGCATTAATAGTTAGCCATCAAAAAGCAAAATGAATTAAGTTAATCTTCTGTAGCACTTACACCCATTACTCTAATTCATCTGCATACTCTTTAGCAGGCACCTAACAACTCAGTCAATGATACCATTGAACTTGGTCCAATAATGCTTTAAAATGTAGTTGAAATAAAAAAAAGATGATCTTCATGAAAGCTTCTTAATTCACACACCTGTGTATTTGCACAGATATGATGGTAACAGGCAATATACAAAAACTCTTCAACAGAGAAATAGACATCTTATTAGTCACTGAGTCCAAGTAACAACTAGTGCAATATATGACATTTTATTTGATGTGTGTGTCTGAAGCAGAATAACTGATGAATGCCTTGCTTTTCCCCTCAGAAAACAACAGCATGATAGCATGATATTGCACACAGAAAGAATTCGCAGATAACTGAATTTCACATTGACAAACCAGGAATTAATTGTCTTTCAAGTAGAAAGCAATGATCACTTATCAGTGCTAATCTGGATTCTTCAAATAATGGGTTATGTTTCTGTTGAACAGTTGCTGACAGAATCTAATACATAGATCTTAGAAGTGTCATACTTTTGTCCTCCCATCTTTGTTTAGCTACTTAATTGAAAATGGAGCTGTGTTTCTCTAGAATAGGAAGATTAAGAATATTTTGATTCCACTTAATTCAACTGAAAACTAATAGTATTGAGATTTTTTTTTCAAAAGGACAACAGGTTAGCGATGGAGAATTTCCTTTTTAAAATAAACGATGAAAAAAGAGCAAAGCACAGTAGCACACTATTGGGGAAATATAAGAATAAATATGCTACTTAGTGAAAAATTATGAAGAGTAAATGGTAATTCACTTTCATCCTTCAGTTGCTCATAATTTGTTTACCAACTATTGCTTACATGGTAGAAAAAAAAGCAAGGGAAGGGAATTTCTTTTTGGCTGAATAGTAAAGAAAGTTCTTAACAGCAAATGTAACCAGTATTATAAACTAGACGAGACATGATTACTGCTAACTTTCAAAAATGGGTAAAAAAAAATCTTTGAGAAAGATTCTCTGGGAATTTTTGTGACTTCATGAAGTTAATGGATCTGTGTCAATTGATGTTAGTTAAGGGCCTGAGCCATTAGAGGAAATGATTATGTGCAACATTTAGTGGGCATAGGGATATCATTAGTCTAAACAAATGATGAGAGGCAAGGATTTTTGTGGGTAATATTTTTATTGGACCAACTTAGACAAACTTTTGAATGGAAAACATCCTTATTTAGTTCTGCCCATGGACAAATAGTTAAATAATTGCTTTGTACCAAAAGTTAAAGCTAGAAAAGAGTAGGAGTAAGTGGTCATTTTTATCTTGAGCATAGGTTAGTAACAGAATGCCAAAAAATATCATATTAGGTTCATGTGGGTTTAAATTGTTTGTTAATGATCTAGACATAGTATGAGCAATGAAATTTGATGATGACACAAAATTATTAAGGTAAATCATGATAAAAGAAAACAAATGGTGGTACTGTTTAGAGCAGAGAGAGGACACTACGTCCATGCCTTACAACCAGAGATGTCTTAACTTTGGAATGGTTGGGTGTTGTCCCTCTTGAAATCCTCCCCATTGTGTGGACTGCAATGGGGGTGCATAGCCCCTCCTACCCCTTGTTGTACAGGCTGTGCCAGCAGCACTTAGCCTCTTGCCTCCCAACACACGGCTATACAGACAAAGCATAGACTGCTTACCCAGTGTATGGCAAGAGGAAAGGTGGTCTCCATGGTTTGTGGACTACATGCAACCTGCATCACATATGCTGGCCCCTTGCAGTTCACATAAAATTCACAGGCTGCCACATGGGCATCCCTTAAAGCAGTGATTCTCAACCAGGTGCTGCAAGACCTGTTAAAGGTGTTGTGGAGTGCCACACACTATTAGCACTCTTGGGTGTGAAAACACTTGCACATGATTCACAAGATAACCAAGAGATTTTAAATAGGATCCCGCATTGGCAAAAAGATCCTGACCTGCTGTGGTCTTTTTGTGTTTGTTGCAACAGAAGAATTGCTCTAATTTTCTGTAGTTAAAAAGAAGAAGAAGAAGCAAAAGCTAAGACCTGGCTTTAGGGGTGCTATGAGTCTAAAATGGTTGAGAACCATTGCCTTAACTGTCTCAATTCAAGAAAAATACCTGGGTAGGCATTGTGGAGAGCTCAACGGAAACATTAATTCATGTTCAGCTACACTCAAAATAAATATATAAATAAATAAAGATATGGGTATGAGTAAGGCATGCAGTCAAACTTCCGAAGTTTTCTTGAAATCTTGACAACCCAAAATTGATATTTATTTGGAACTGCTTTTGTGGCGTGTGCTATAATGGACAAAATGTTAACATTTGTACATTTCCATATTGTTTGTTTTTTTAAGCTCTTCTTATTTTTTCAGCACATACTTATTAACCAATGTAAACAGAAAGTCTAGTCAAGAAGGTGCTGCGCATTTTTTATAGGTATGTCTAGAAGTAAATAATACAAACTGATGTGACCATTCTTTTTCTATAGATAGCTATATTTCACTGTTCAAACAAAAGAAAAAATAGTTTGTGGTCTGAAACTCTAAAGAACGGAGTTCAGTTATTGGCTGTTCTCTTGCATTTCTGTGTTATGCCAGTTGCATGGTCTGTGCTTGCATTTTCTGTTGGTAAAGTAGAGATTAAACTACTGGTTGTTCCACCCTTTGATCTCTTCAGGGCAGAAACAACCTCTTGGATTATGTCTATATAAAGGAAGCCAATGCCATGCTGAAACATATTCTGGTGAATCTATAAGCACTGTCTTCTGAAATGGAAATAATACAGACATGTATGTGTGGCACTGCACATGATTAATAGGGTGTGCTTCTCAACGGGGTTTACTGACCTTAATACAGCACCATACTAGTTCAGCTAGGAAGCTTCTAGTTTGTGGCTAACATACGCAGACTCAGAATATCGTCTTTCAGCAGGGCACTGCTTTGTGCCATGCAGACATACCCTAACTACATGTTCACATAGTGTCCAGCATAAGAGGGCTGCTAGGAACTTAAATATCATATTTAGGCTTCACAGCACACTAATACATATATCAAAATATTTCGCAAACATGGGTAAAAAAAATCATTATTCCAATTCTATAGGAAGGGAAACAGAGCCACTGAGAAATGAAGTGTCTTGCCTAAGATTAGTTAGTCCAGCTGTGATGATTGACCTGTTTTACTGTTGTTTGGATATTATATGTTGAAAGTGTTTCTTTGGATGGCTTTTGTTCTGGCAGGAGAAGCATTAATAGCTGGATTTCAAAGGGGCTGGTCAAGGCCTGGCTAATTGCACTCTGCCCTCTGGATGGTACTAGAAGGATGCAGAACTCTGGCTGTTTCTAGAAGCTGTAGTGGCAGAAGGAGATACCAGTGTGGGAGCTAGAGTGGGCACATGCATGTACATGCTTGAATGAGTGTTTGTCTACCAGCCTGCAGCCTACTGGGCTAGGGACAGAAGCTGCACATAAACCAGTTTAAGTCATCAGAAACTGGTTTAAACTTGTTTAAACTTAATCAGAACAGAAGCTCAGTGCACATAAACCAGTTTCAAAATAGTTGTTTTAAGATAAACCTGGTTGAATGTAGTATCAGACTTAACTGATTTGGGTCAATCTGGTTTATGAAACTTCTGTCCCAGACCCCTTCCTGTTCATGGTAAATCAGAGTCCCCCAACATGCTTTCAGCCCTGGGCTGTGTTGGGCTGTCTGCTTCAGCAGAGCAGGGCTGGCTCGGCCCCTGTGATCTCTACCTGGAGCAGTGAGGGCTGGGTGACAAGGCGGGGTGGGCAAACCCAGTCTGCAGGGGGGGAGACTGTCCTCTCTAGGCAAGCCCCAGCTAGGGTCTGGGCCAGGGAAGGGGGTTAAACACCATTTCCTCCTGCTCAAACTTACTGCTGGCTGCAACTGTGGACTGCAAATCCCAGAGGGGCCTGGAAGAAGGAAGAGGAAGTGATGAGAAACCTTGCAGAGTCCTACTACTGTAAGTCTGGACTGCAAATCTCAGAGACCTGAGGGGCAGCAGGAAAAGGAAGTGAACACAGCCAGAGAATCCTGCTCTAGCATTCCCTGGCTTCTGGCCTGATCCACTAGTGGCATGTGGGTGCATTGGCTGAGTCAAAGGTAAAATGTCCTTTCACTTCTGTTTCAGTTTAATCTGTGCAGTTTAGACTAACCTGTAATGACTGAATTAATTTGGCCTTGGGCTTTTTGACTGTTTGTACTTAGCTGGAGTCTATGGAAGCCTGCTGGTGTAAAGACCCAGCGACTGGAGATGGGGAGAGTATACCATAGGGGCAGTAACTAAAAAGACTGGGGCAGAGGCAGCCTGTGAAAGAAAGCAGAGACTCTGGGGACAAGGAGTTTGTTACAGAGATAGTGAGGATTCCTTTCTACCACTGGAGCTAACTGAGGACTATAAAGTAAACCCTAGTCAGGGGTGAGAGTGAAAAGTGTTAGGAGATAGTATATTTAAAACTTTTATGTTATATTCTGTCTTCCCCAGTTTCCTTGTAGTGTTTTTCCTAATTATTAGAGGGTTTGTTTGTTTTTTTAATCAATCCCTAAATTTAACCATCTTGTAATTGAATATCTCCTCACAGGGAGTTTGTACCCTCATGACTTTGGGAGAATTGGGGTCCTGTCAAGCCAGTCCTTAGCTTGGTTTACTGCCCACCTCTTGTCCTTCCCACAGCCTCTTCTAAAAAGTAAGACCAGCTTTCACACATTTTTTCATGTTTCAGAGTTACTTAGTTCACCTTCAGTTAAAAAACTCACTGAGTGCCTATCCACAAACCTGAACTGAACACAGTAGTTTTAATGAAGCATCCTGCACTGCCAGATATTCTGGAAATGTAAGACCATCTGTTTTCCTAATTCATACATAGCTGATTATCTGCTTAAGTATTAATTAGGAAGACGTTAACTGTTGTGATAGCAGAATTATTGACATTTGTCTTATATGTTGCTTTTTTGTTAAAACGGTTGTCCAAAAACATACAGTTATTAAACGAGAAGCTGTCTTCATGGAGATTAGGATATGCTACCTTCGTTCACGGAATGAAACTTAGTAGCATCAAATCTTGCCTTTCATGGACTGAGGCGTCTGAAATAAGACACTTGTGTAGTTCTTTCTTTTATCCATGGTATCTTCCTCAAACTTGTGAAAGATAAAAAAGCCTGGGTGTAATTGTCACTGCAGAGATAAAGAAGAATAACAACATGGCATAGAATGAACTTGAAACCACAGCTCTTCCAGGATCACTGAAATGTTTCATTGTCGTCTCCTCAAAGCTGTATTTCTTTTCATTGTTGTCCAGGCATTCGTAATTTGGTTATTCACTCTTTATAAATATACTAAAATTAGGATCTCTTTCCTTCTTTTCTTTTTTTTTCTTTTTTTTTTAATTATTATTTTTTAATAATCACCAACTTGGCGGGTACTATAGTAAATGATCAATTATGCAAGATGCTTTCCTGTCACGAGTGAATCCGAAAAATTTACTCAAGGGAGCCTACACATCTCAAATGACTTTGGGATGGTGTCTTTCATCTTGTAATCATTCTTTCAAGAGTCATGGCTTTATAGTGTGAAAGTTGTTTGGTAGCCCATGGGTATGAAGTAAGTTTATTTGATCACAAACAAAACATCCCCTTTCCCCCACCAAAAAGTCTCTCACATGGCAATGATATGCACTTTTTTTCAGCCTTCTTTCCAGATTGCAGAGATAAAAAATTATTCCTAGAAGGTATCTTCCAGATCATGTTTGATAAGAAGCAGGGAAACATGCACATTTGTAATGTATATAAATAACTGAACTCCAGAAAAAGGAGTATATAAGCTTTTATGTCTGTCAATGAAATATGACTCCTGTACAAAAAAAAATAAAATTATAATTTACAAATTAAAGAGAAAATTATTAATATAAGACTAAAAATTAAGGAAATTCCAAAGGCCTCCCCCATTTTTTAACAAAAAATACAAACATCCTTTAGAACTTCTCAGATTTCACTGCTAAGTAAATGTATTTAGCAAAAGTAACCTATTCCATGTGTTCAACTCCTGATGTACTAATTAATAGTCCTATAAAATGAGTGCGTGCTGACAGCAGGCTACACCACAATAAATTTCCATGATGTAACTCTTTATCATCATGAGGATACTGGAAGAAAGCAAATAAAATATTCACACCATCGTGCATACATATTATACATGTAAATATAATGCAAACCTTTATAGGCAATGCAGTTTTATATGTAAAACTAGTTTTAGTCTTTCAGAAGTCTGAATACTATTTTGAAAATGTTTTCCTTTTCACAATTAGCAGTTATTTGGAACTGAAGCAAGCACTGAAAAGACATAGGATTTGTTATTGTTCAAAAAAATCACATATTCCCAAGAGTTGCCACCTCATGACGTGCATCTCTCATCTCTTGAAACGTGCTGTTTTTTTTCTCAAACCTTCAAGCTCCTGAGGTCATTTAGTTTGGAAAGAATTGGAGTCACCAGGCAAAGTTTCATGGTTACAGAAGAGAGTGTGAAAATATGAACATTGAAGGCTCAGAAGAGAGATGTCAAAAAAAGAACACCAAATTTGTTATGTTTCTAGATGGCAATGCGAATGTCCTGTTTCTGTAGCTAATATTTTCGCGCATATACCCCACACACGGGTATAACCCACAACCATGTATAACCTGCAGAAAATTGCATTTTCAAAAAACAGTCCATGCATACCCCGCACCCATGTATTCCCTGCACCCCCTTGTATTTCCCACACCCCCGGGCATGGAGGTGCCCCCGCAAAAAAAGGAGACAGAGGGTGAGGACTCCAAGCCAAATGGTGCCTCTCCGCTGGGCCCCGGCGGTGGCACGGGCAGGCTGGGGGGCTGTGGTGGGCCTCGCCCCCTGTCTTGTTCTCGCTCGGGGGCACCACCACCACTGCCACCGTGGATTAAGTTTTAGGGTGCATCAGCCTTCCCCACTGAGATGATGGAAAACTTAGGTACTTTAGGGATATAACAACATAAGTCCTCCTGAGAGAAGTGCTTAAATTTGAAGCAAGTGGCTAGCTATGTCAGCAGAATGTTAGAGGTATGATAAAATTTTGACCTTAAAAGATGAATATCAAAGCCAAATCTTTCAACTTTTTAATTTGTTTCCATCTCTGTTAGCCAAAACCAGTAGCTGAATTTGACCCAAATCAGTGAATAGATTTAGTTAATCAACAATTTTGTGGTGAATAAATTATTCATATACAAAAGTTTTGCCCAGCCCTACTGCTAGCTTGAATCTCTTATGAAGAGGAGTCCTAAACTTCACAAGTTGAAACTCAGGGGGATTCTGACACAGATTTTCCAATCCTTGTAGATGACTTGACTCATGTGTTTCACTCTTCTATCATTTTGCCTTCTCATGACAGATTTAGATTTAGATGTTTATCTTTAGGTTTTTTCACCCCTTTTCACAATAAAATGGGCAATATAACTTTGTCTTACAGAGGTTAAATAACCATAAAGTAAGTTTGTGATTTACATGGTTGACTCTTCAAGTACAATGGCTACTTAACTACTATATAGCCTTAGAGTAACTGCTTGCTAATGTCTCTTCTCCAAACTACAGCTCCATCATACTGTATAAAGCCTGAAGGTTGCATAGTAATTGATTTTTCAAAGGCAGATAATTTCTGCAATATGTAATTAGAGTGGAATATGTTCCATTTAGTGCATTGCTTTATTTCTCCCCACCCCTTGTATTTTCATTCCTGAGCACACTGTGGGATGTCTGGAGCCTTTTGATATTGAAGTGAATAATAAATAAAAGTAGTATAATTTTACATGTACTTTGTGGATGTGTCAATGATGGTACAACTTGGACAGCAGCAAAGACTCAAGTCGTCCTTCGGCATCAAATGTCATCATGTGTTGTGCTCCTAGTTGCAGAACTATTGAAAGTAGTGCTGCCTATGGCTTAGTTTACTACTATGAATATTACAGGAGGTGTGACTGTTTTTAACCAAAATATTTTTTTCCAATACAGCACATTTGTATCAGTACCTGCCTTATGCTCCTACAGTCTACCTGCCTTCCTATGGGGGAAAAGCTGTATTAGCATAAAGTCCATTTTTAACATCTTTAGTATTTCTATCCCTTTTATAAAGATAATAAAATTGTATCCACAACTGGGGGTAAAGCGGCTCTAACTGTATAACTTTGTAGCACAGACAGGGTCTCTCGAGTACTCCTGGTTTAAATGAACCCATTGATACGAATGAAGCACTTGAGTGACTTATTTATTATCAAAGGGGCTAGGCTTTGGTCTACATCAGGGGTCATGAACCTATGGCATGCATACCAAAGGTAGCACATGAGATGATTTTGATTGGCACTCATAGGCAGAGGAAGAAAAAAATTTGGAGGTGGGGCTGAGCTTGTGTGCGTGTGCCACGCCCCCTCCCCTCAGGTGGGAAAGTTTTCAGTCAAAGGGGCAAGAGGAGGGGAAAAGGCCATGGTGAGAATGGAGTTGCCTGGTGTTGGCTTTACCTGATGCCACACCAGCCCCAGCAGGCGCTGTACTTGCACTGGCTTCCTCCATGACCCCGGCCCCAGCCTCAGACCCTGGGAAACTGCACCTCAGGCTGCTAACAAGCAAACCTCGTGACTGTGTGTGTGTGTGTGTGTGTGTGTGTGTGTGTGTGTGTGTGTGTGTGTTAGGGTGTGCCCTCACTGGCACTGGGGCCACTACACAACATGTTAGTGTGCCCCAATGAGTTCTCCTCTTCCCCTACAGCCTCAGTCTGATCCACCACTTTAAATGACAATAGGTAAAATAACTTAGTGAGCACTAGCACAGTAGCACCAGCAGCATCTCAGGCAGCCAAACTGTGACAGATCCTTTCTTTCCTCTCCTGCAAGAGCTTCTTCTCCAGCAGCTGCCACAAAACTCTCCCTACCAGCACCAGCCCTGGGACTTAGATGTGCCCAGGGCCCTGCCTCCTTCCAGTCAGCTGACTGGGGACAGGTGCTAGAGGTGTTGGTCTAAAGACATGGCACTATCAGACAAGGTCCTTTCTTTTGGGTCAATCTTTTAGGAAACCAACTGAATAGTTACTAGGTCTGTGTGAGTAGGGAAGTATTTGATTTGGATTTGGATTTGACCAACTCAGAGGACAGCGATTCGATTTGGAAATTCAGGTCACTGTCCCAAATCAATTTGGCTGAATTGGCTTTGGAAGATTTGGCGCCTATTCGGAGAGATTCGGAGATTCGGCCATAGACTATAATGGGGAATCACTGAAATACCTATAACTTTGTCATTTTGTGGCTCTTTTGGATAAAAAAATTGCAGGGATGGTAACCCCTTCTGAGGGAATGAACCCTGCCAAGCATCAAGGAGTTGCGTACAGGGATTTCTGGGAGGCTGCACCTCAAACTTGTGAAAGCAAAACTCATGACACAGGTGACACTGTGTATATTATGGTGCAGCGGGGTGAAAACTGCAGGCATGCTAGCTTTTAAGGCCATGAAGCCTGTCATGTTTCAAGGAGATAGGTGCAGGGATTTATGGGAAACTGTATCTCAGGCTGCTGACAAGCAAAACTCCCTGACATGGGTGACACTGTGTGTGTGTATGTGTGTTAAGGTGCACTCTCACTGACACTGGGGCCCCTACACAACACAGTAGTATGCCCCAGTGAGGCCTCCTCCTTCCCTACAGACTCAACCTGGTCCACCACTTTAAATGATAGGTAGTAAGCAGCGCACTGCAGCGCAGTAGCACCAGCAGTGTCTCAGGCAGCCAAACTGTCACAGACTAGAGCCTTTCTTTCCTGCAGGAGACTTTCAAGCTGCAGGAGCTTGTTTTCCAGCACCTGTGAGAGAACTCTCCCTGCCAGCCCGTGCCCTGGGGATTAGATGTGTGCAGGGCCCTGCCTCCATCTGGTCAGCTGACTGGGGACAGGTGCTAGGGGTGTTGGTCTAAGGACACGGTGCTGGCAGACAAGTTCATTTGGGTCAATGTGGTATCTTTTAGTAAACCAACTGACTAGAAGATAAATATATCTTAGCAAGCTTTTGGGTTGAAAAACCCATCGTCAGGCTGGGGAAGCACCTGCAGTTGGGGTGTGTGCATGTGTGTATGTATGCTGTTCCTGGATGAAAGGAATAGTAAAGAAACCAGAGGCTGGCATGCAATGCAGGCAAGACAGTCAGTCAGTGAAAGTGGAAATGGAGGCATAGGGGTGAGGGACAGGCTGTGCTAGGAGAACTTAGCAGTGCAGGTAAAAGTGGAGAGTTACCTAGGGAGTTACATGTCTGGCAAGTTGTAGTGTGTCAGAATTCCAATGTCTATATTGAGTCCATGAGTTTCTGTACCTAGGAGGCTGATGAGTTTCTGTACCTAGGAGGGTTCATAGGCCAGGCTCTGAAAAAGTGGTTTGTAAATTCAAACAAACACTGAACCTTGCTAACCTAACCTCATTGCCAGAAGCCAACTTCCTACAGCTCAAAACACAAAACCTACCAACAATCTCTAGTACACCCAAAAACTGAACACCAAAATCTATCAAAGACAAGACTACCCAACTACCTGTGGGGTCACATTTCTCATATAGAAACCACTCTGTCTCCAGTCTCTCAAGCCTGATCCTGAAAGGGAATTTACAAAACACTTTTCACAGCCAAGCCTATGAACTTCACTGCATCAACCTCCTAGGTACAGAAACTCACAGACTCAATATAGATAATGGAATTCTGACACACTGCAACCTGCCGGACATCTGACTCTCCAGGTACCTCTCCACTTTTACTTGTGCTGCTATATCCCTGGTCCCCACCCCCCACCCCAGTCTGTCCTTCACCCCCTGACATCTCCATTTCCATTTTCACTGACTGGCTGTCTTGCCTGCATTGCCTGCCAGCCTCTGGCTTCTTTACCATTCCTTCCATCCAGGAACAGCGTGCACTTGTGCGCACTTGCGCGCACACACACACACACCAACTTCAGGTGCTTCCTCAGTCTGACGAAGGGTTTTTCAACCCCAAAGCTGGCATCCCAGGCAGCTAAGCTGAGCTCACCTGGAACCTCAGAACTCCACTGCAACCACCAAGCCTCAGGTCTGTCAAAGACATGACAGGTCTGGGCTTTCCCCAGCTAGGACTCTGTGCATGCGTGTGGTAGCTGGAGGTTATGGCACCTCCTACCCACCTTTCACCAGGAGGATCCTTGATCCTGGCATTTCATGGGGCTGCCGCACCGCCAGTAGTCCCACCAGACATCCTTGACCCTGTCAGGGTGCAGTTTTACTGGTCGTGCCCAGGACCTGGGGCCTCCTCCTTCCTCATAGCCTCAGCCCATAACTCCAAGTTTGTCCTGGCATGGAAACTCAGCAGGGACATGTTCTTTCCCTGCTACCTGGTAATACAGTGAGTGTCCCTTCCAGCTCTGAGAGCAGGGCATTAACTAGTTAAAAAAAAATGAAATGGAAATAGGTGTAGATGGAGTGAAGAGGGTGGCACCCACTCCGTCTGCAGGTGGAGCTTGGGGAACTCCAGCAATGGGAGGTACCTTGAGGAACACCAGCTACTCCACAAATCAAAATCCAAGCATGTGAGGTGGGGTGTCATAACATCTCCAGCAATGCTGAACACCCTCTTGCTTGGCACACTGGCTGGTGGACAGGACAGGTGTTCCTGGGCAACCGTAGCCAGATCCTGCCACATCTGGCTGGAGCTTACCCAGTAGGCCAAGGGGTTGCAGTCTGGCAGCTCCATGCCCTCGGCAAGATAGGTAGCCACCAAAGCCTTAGTGCTACCTGCCCAAGGCTGGGGTCTGGTGTGTCTGGACCCCAGCATTAAGCCATGCCCTTGGCCCACTTTGGCAATAGCTGGTGTGGAGGAGACTAGCTGGTGCCAGTGGCAGTGCTAGTGCTGGCTAGTCTTGGCAGTGCACCTTGACCATATTGACCCCATTGTTGGTGACCATGAAACTATGGCTGAGCTCACCCTGTCCAACAAGCCACCAGAGCACCAAGAGGTTCATGGCCCGCATGATCTTTGTTGCTGTGTGAGACTCATGCATCACCTAGGCTTGAAGGAGAGCCCACTGATGGCCTGACTAGTTGCACCAGTGCCCTGGAAGGGAGAGGTAGGTGTGATCTCAACCCTGGCTGCTCCAGATGTTCAAGGTAAAGTGTAAGGCCACTTGTGGACCTGCTTTGCATAGCTCCTCCCTCAAGTATTCCTTGCATGCCTCATACAGTGAGGTCACCATCGTCTTGCTGAAGGTGGTACAAGCAGGCACTTGGTAGGATGGGACCATGAGTGCCATGGGCCACCTGAACCCTGGCTGCTCAACTAAGGAGAAGAGCTGGCCATCCACAGCAAGCAGCTCCCCAATGCTCTGGGTCATTTCCCTCACCCTTGCAACACACCCCTCTTTGTGTCCATCTTTCCCCCACTGGTCCAGGGTGGACTGCCTCTGCTTTGGAGGGATGAGGGCTTTGGAGTGAGAGTGGGACTTTGCTCTGGGCACTGTCCCACTAGTGCCTTCCTATATAAATTCTATAGTGTAATATCCAATATAATTATGAAATTGAAAAGCATAAATCAATTAATATTAAAATAAAAGGGTATAGAAGGAAAGCAAAAGGTATTGTGGAATCCCACTTGCTAGGCTAGCAAGTAGGAAATCAAATCAATGGTATTAGTAGCCTTTGTTGTCCAACGCACCTGAGCTGCTGGAAGATAGCTCAGTAGTTGTCAGACCCCAAGGCAGAAAAAAGGCCAGTTCAAAAAAAGGCAGCCTTTTATGTTGTTTTTCCATCCCTCCCCCAGAGCACTGGGATTGGAAGGGACCTCAGGGAAGGATGACAGTCACTGGCCAGCTACACAGTCAATATGAGAGCAGTCCTTCCCCCCTCTTCCCTCTCCCTCTCCTTACTTTCTGTTTCCCTGGAGGCAAGCCCAGCTTGACCTTCGAAACTCGAAAAATTTCAAAACTTTTGAAACATTTCAACTGCCCTCCTTTCGTTTTGTGCCAGTTTTGAAGCCCTTTGTTTCATTTTGATTTCACTGTTTCGAGCTTAAAATGAGTTGAAACGAAACAGATGGTGAAATTTCACACAGCCCTAATAGAAATATTCTCTCTCAAAAGAAAAAAGTAATTTTGACTTGTAGTATCTCTCAAAGTTTACACTTGAAAGAGTTTTTTTTCCATCTGATTTGTCATAGTGAAACATTACTGTTTTCCTTGAAAAACCTAGAGAGAGAGAGAGAGAGCAACCAAAAAATTGTGACAAGTTACACTAAAATCTTTATGAGTCAATCATCATAATATATTTCCCCTTTCATCATCTTCCATCAAGTGAGAATGCTTTAAACTGCAGTATAGACGAAGGTGCTTCTTTCTTTTTAACCACTATTACCCAGCTTATGATCATGATTATTGTTGGAAGAGTCTATAATTATAAAGATTAATTAGTAGTCAGAGCAATAGAGGTACATATCTTCACATTAGCAGTGTGTCAGAATCCAAAAGGCTGAAGCTTTCAAATGGAGCAATGAGATCAGAAAAATCACAGTGCTTATTCCAGAAAGTAGAAGTCCAGGCAAGAATATGATTTTTTTTTTGTTGGTCATTAGGAATCTTTTGTGCTGATATGTAAAAATGGTAATGAGTCATCTTCTTCATCAGAACATGTCTTTAAGTCTGTAAAAAAGCCTTTAAGTGCTAATTAAGTACAAACCCATCAAAAATCAAATTAGGAACAATTAGTACTCACTCTCACTACCAAGGAAAAAGAGAAGAGGAAAAAATTGGTGGTGACATGGACACATTAAGCTAAGGTGCTTTACTTGAGATGTAAATGTCTATTGAAGCTCTTCCCTGCACAAGATCTTAAAAACCAAGTTACATTTTTCCTTTTGTGAAAATACATCTTTATTCAAATACAGAGACCAAAAGATCATCTGGCAAATTGCTAATGACATAGATCACAAAGCGTATCACATATATTGCCATGTGGTTAACAATATAATCAAATCAGTAATGTGGGCCTAGAAACAAAGAGATTTATAGTCTATTTTATAATTTCCCACAGAAAGTATCATTATATTTCTGTTCATTATATTGCTCAAATGATGTCTCTCTAGCAACAGACTACATAACTCCTATTCTTATCAAGCCACCAGGCCTTGCTCCAGACCTAGGCTCCAGCTATGCCTCCCCATCAACACAGACAACATCATTGCCGTACCAAACAACAGGGATTATACTATCTGAGGTTCATTCATTCACTCGATCTTGAACCAGGTCCACTATCACCTGCTTTATGCCTATCTGACATAAAGTCCACAGACACACAAAAGCCTGTGGAACAACGCTTTAACCCCCCTAGCCATCCCATTACCAACCTCTGAAGAGTTGTTTTTTAACATCAAAACTTAAAAAAAAAACAGCTTGAACACAAAATTGTGGAACAAGAAATCATCCACTGACTGAATTGTATTAAATATAGTCTCAACATAGACTCTGGATTCTTATTCCATTACCTGGAGCAGCTTTTATAACCCTTATGTTTTTCAGTGGGTTAATAGCTTTATTTATTCTTTTTGAGCTCTTCAATGCCTCTTCACCTCTCTCAGCAGTGCACACTCCCCATAACTTTTCTTTCTGTTTTCTCAGTCCTTTTAATCGAAATGTATTTATTCTTTTCTCTTTGGTACCCTTGCTGTCTGCAAGTCAGTTCATTGCATCTGACAAAGTAGATCGTCACTGATGAAAGCTGAGGTCTCTGTGAATGAGTTAAGTTTCTAAGGTACCATTGTGCATGCCTTCTGCCTCTCTCTCTTCATAAGACTACAAGGACTTTTTGGTTTTGTCTGTTTTTGCTTCTTTGTGATGCTGTACTCATATTTCCTGCTGATGTCATTCGGTGTCTTCATGACAGGAGCATAACTCTTTTTGAACCGGCAGTAGTAGCCACTAAATCCTAGAAATCCTAAATTCTTGATCTCTCTGTAATTGTGTGGGCCAGGTCACATGGTAAAACCTTAATTTTATTATAATCTGTACTTATACTTTCTGGAAACATTGTTCCCTATTTGTGTGAAGTTCTGCAAAACTAGCTGTTGTCATTTATAACTTTAGTTCACTGACTTCTTCCAAGTGTAACACTTCCAGCAACTTTTCTTCAGTCTTCTCCTAATTCATCTTAAATAGAATCAGGTCATCCAAATAAAATACTGTCTGTAGTAAGTTCATATCTCTCCCTGTTTTCTCCAGCATTTGATGAAATGTTAAAGATGCTCCAAATATGCCTTGAGGTATGTCTTCTGACTGATAGAAGCCCAAGGGGCTGATGAAAGCTGTCTCTTTCATACTGTCTTGCCCCAGTGGAGTTTGGTAATGTTAACTTCAAAGGTCCAGTGCTAAAAAACACACTGCTTTCCTATGTTCCTTGACAAGCATGTCAAAGCATCTTCTGCATGAAGCTTTGTGTCCTGAACAACTAAAATGCACCAAGTGAAGGTCAAAAATGTATACTAGAGCTAGCAACAGTTAGGATTTCTCCTAACAGTTAATTATAATTATAATTTGAGATTTGGAATGAAACACAGAAACTTCAAAACTTTTCAATTTGAAATAACTGAATTTCTACATTTTTGAAACACTAGTTTATTTAGAAATATTTAAAGTATTTCATTTATCTGAAATACAGTATGAAAGTCTAAACCCTGAGGTTTCTAGATCAGAGTTTCTAGGAGCTTGCCTCTCTGTTATGTTTAACTCTGGAAACCACAACTACAGGTGTGGCCTCAGCTCTTGCAAGTTTTGAAAGTCCTGCCTTAAGATGGAATTCTCAGGGTTCACATTAAGATACAAATTAACTCATTCACGAATGTAATTTATATCACATTTTCTTTCTCTATTATAAAGCTGAGAAATACCCATTAGAGCAGCAGTGGGCAAACTATGGCCTGTCGGCAGGATCCACCCTGCCAAGGAGTTTTATCTGGCCCACAGTGGGTTCCTCAGGCCCACCCAGCCCAGGAGTTGGGGGCAGCCTGGGCTGCGGTGCATGTGGCCAGTCCTGCTGCTACCAGTGGGTGCTCAGCAGGGCTGGGGTGCCACAGCTGCTAGAGTCCACTTCTTGGCAGTCCTGGGAGTGGCAGCTCCTGCCAGCTGCCTCCCAGCGTCACCACTGCTGCCGGCCCTAGCCCCACTGCCCAGGCACCCTAGACTTTCTGCTCTGCACCCACTGCTGGGGGTGCCAGATACAGCAGGTGGGCAGGGCAGGGTCTGCTCAGTCAAGGGGATGGGATGGAGCCACAAGCAGGAAGGGAGCAGTATCTGCTGTGGAAACTTACAGTTTATCCAGTTTCAAAAAGGAATTAGACACATTCTTGGAGGAAAGGGGCATTAGTAGCTATTGAGCACAGGAGTCAGGGATACAACCTTTGAATTAGAACTTTCTAGACTTTAAATGCTGGAGCCTGCAAGTGAGAGAGAGTGTGGAAAAAACCCTGATCATACCCAGTTCACCCTCCCTTTTAGCTTCCACACTCTGCCACTGCATGACAAAGGATACTGGGCAAGATGGACCTATGATCGGATGCAGTAAATGACTATTCTTTTGTTCTAATGTTCTAGTTTGGGGATGATGAGTTACAGCATTTCCAAAGAGGTTTCAACAAAATTGACAAAAATTATTTTCAACAAGTGTCTTTATTGAGCGTACAGAACAATGTTTTATTTAAATTGAATAAAAACTATCTGGAAAAGGAAAATACAATTAAAAAAATCAACTTGCAATTTCTTCTTTATTATGCAACCAGCAAAACTTCTGGATTCTGACACCTGCATCTATTAGAAATAACACACTTCACCTCAACATAAGTTAGCAATAAGTGTATTGTAGGTACTGTATTGTAGTTCTCTACTTGTTCCTAGTCTAATTTTAATTTGACTGATCTTCATAGCAATGAATGGATCACGGGGACTAGGGCTGTGAGAAACGGCTGTGTTTAATTTCAGTTTTGAATTCGGCCATTTCAGAGGACAGTGATTCATTTCAGTGTTTTGGATTACTGTTCTGTTTCAGTTTGACTGAATCTCTTTTGGAGTTTTGATGCTCTTTCAGTGCTGATTTGGAGATTCAGATCGATTCTCCTGTGGCTTCTCTGGCTGTGCCTGCCTCTGCCCTGGTGGGGGGAGCTGCAGGAGAAGCCATCATGGCTGCCCTACCCGCCCCCACCCTCCAGCACTTTAATAAGAAAAAGAAGTCCAGCACTCACCAGCTGCAGCAATGGCAATCAGGGTCTCTGAGGGCTCATGGCAGAGCCCCCCCATGCAGTGCAGGGTAGTGGGGGACAGTGGGGATCGCCCTCCTGCTAGGCACCGGCGCATCAGCTGCCTTATGACACGGGTGCAGAGTGGCTCAACAGGGCACTGCATGCTGTCTGGGAGCTGGGGCCACTAGGGCTGAGTGATGCCAGGCTCTGGCTGACAGGTGGAGCTGCCCCAGCTCCCAGGTAGTAGGGCAGGGCAAAATTTCTGCCGGTGTTTTCTTTTGAAGCAGTTTCGATGTGTTTTGAGCTCAAAACAGTAAAATCAAAATGAAACAAAAGCCTTCAAAGCAACTTTGAAGCAAAACAAGGGCACTTGAAACATTTCAAAAGTTTTGAAACATTTTGAGTTTCAAAGCCAGGCTTACTTGGCTTCAGCGCTGGTCCCATCTAGCAGCACCAGCCTCCTGTCATCTGGCAGGCAGATCAGGAGCCTGCACCCCCAGGAGCAGTCTGGCACAGCCTCTGAAGCCCTCCCAGGGCTGTAGGCAAGCCCCCAATCTGTCTGTTGGATGACAGGAGGTTGGTGCTGCCAGCTGAGGTCAGCAGCAGCACCAATCTTCCCAGCACAGGCTGCGCTCAGCACCATTCCCAGCCAGCAGCACCAGCCTCCTGTCATCCAGCAGGCAGATCGGGGGTTCTTCTGGGTCTGTGGAGGAGACCCTGGGTGATCAGTGGTGGGGGGACCCTGGGTGCCCCCCTAGACCCAGGAGTCGCCAGTCACCAAGCCAAAGGGATATGGGGTGGGGGGGAGGGGTCTGCAGCACACTCCCCGACAGACCCGAAAGTGGACAAGAAGTGCTTCTGGTGCACTTCTGGGTTTGCTGCTGAGCATGCTGTGAAGCCCCCCGCGCTCCTGTGGGATGCTCCATCCACCCCACCATTGCAGCATTCATGAGCCTCCTGGTACCTTGAGGTATGTAGAAAAAACATTTTAAGTTGTGTCTATATCCAAATTGCCAAATCTTTCTGAATCTCTCCAAATCCACTCAGAGGGTTCTGATTTGATTCGTAAAGATTAAAGGGTCCTCTGATTTGATTCGGATTCAGAGATTCAGCCACCAAATCAGGCCAAATCTCCACTGAATTGAATCAGGGACCGAAGCTTTGCACAGACCTAGCATTTAGATAGCCACAGGACATAACGCAGGCTTGTTTTGTTTTGTTTTCCTGAATCAGGCTTTTTTTTTCCTTTTTAACCTATTTCTTTACCAAGAAAAAATGTCCTTGTTTCAAGAGGGAAGAATTGTTTTACTTGATCAGTAACCAAGTTAATTCATATATTATCAGCTGCTTATAAAGAAGGGTAAAAGTTCTATTGGGTAGAAATTATGGGCTCGCATAATTGACATTTTTATAATTTACTGTGATTTTGTTGTTGTTGTTTGTTTTTGTTTTTTACATGGAAGTACCATAAAATCAGCTGTTCCAAAGCCAGTGCTGTTACACACTCTTGCCCCTAAATTGGGCAGGAACGGATAATAACCTGTTTGTTTATAGCTGATAGCTGTCCTGGAAGAGTCCTAAATATAACACACAAGTATAATTTATGCCAGTGCAATTTTACCTCTGATTTTGTGGGGCAAATTTACACCAAAATCAAGTTTATCAATGAACCCATAGTACAGTAGTACAAATGACAATTACAACAGTGTAAATGTGAATTGTTTCCAAATCCTGTGATGCTAGCACTGATATTTAGGATGACACAGTGACTTGGGAGCTATATGCCTATTGGTGGGTTTTACCTATAGCATCTAAAAGGCTTCAAGTAGTCCATAGAGTGAAAAAATGTGAATGGATTTATTACTGAGAGATTATTTTTCCTATCTATAAAAAAAGAAAAAATGAAAGAAAAAAAATGCGTGACCCTTATGTAGTATTTTAAGTAGATTCCTAAATTCAAATAAAACTTTCTACACTTCTGGTAACCTTGCCACCCCTTCCCACCCTTTGATCACATTGACTTTGAAACAATCCTAAAATTAATGCAACAATTAACAAAGCTTTAATCACCATTATAAACCTCCTGAGAGCAGTCACTGTAATAAAACTGGTGTATTAAGGATATGAAAAAATAATTGCAGGTGCAACTAAACATGATTAATGATCAGACAACAGTTTCCACATGAAAAGAATATTAAATAGTCTTGCACTCTTGTCAGAGCCAAGATTATTAATGTATTGGCTCATTTGTTTGCAGAGAACACAGGGTGAGAGCACAGAGAACTTCTGTAGCCAGGAAACACTGTTTGCATATCATTCAATGTAGATGGTTTTCTACACATATTAAAAAAAAAAACCCTGAATATTTGTTAACTTAGCTGGATGACAGGGATACCTATAATGTTACAATGTGATGTGAAAAATTTGAGATTGAGGCAGCTTTCATAATAACCATAATATACTACATTGTACTTTAATTTCCGTCAAGGATAGAAAGATTTGGCAGACGTTTTCTGTCAGAAATTACTTTGTAGATAACCTCATCTACTGGCTTTAAAACTGTGGTTGGTATTCAAACCGTGTAATTTTGAGACTGGGCTGTACAGCTGATGATTATCCTGGTAGTCTTGCAACAAGTTATTTTCTGTAACGGGGGGAAAAAAAAAAAACCTCTCTGGCAAAGGCAAGACAAATCCTCTGAACTTCAAATGTAATTATTAATTTTATTTGTTTAATTTTTTTTTTTTTTGCTTTGCTTCTTAAGACTTTAATTTTTGAGGGGGAAAGGGGAAGATGGAGAGTAATGTGAAATTATGATCTTGAAAAGTGTTTAACATCTTAGGTAAAAAATCTACATGGAAGTTAAGATTGCTTTTTGATACTGTTTGTCCAGTTCCAGTAACTGTACATATTATCTATGAGAAATGTATATTATTTTTCAAAATGTTGTCATTATTTAAGTTATTGAATATTCAAGCTGTAGTAATCAATTCTGAGTCATCTCTCCAGCAACACTGCATTTTGTGTAATTTAATTTCTGTAGATAGCATCGTAACACACTGTAAAAATATTGGATGTAAATAGGAAATTAATGTTAGAGGTTCACAGACATTAAGAAACTTGTTATGTGTTGATCACCATTTTTCTGCGACCCAACTTTTGTGTTCACAACCTGAGATGTTAATTTAGTCCTGAATTTCAGAGCTGCTCAAGATAACACAAATTGAAATCAGTGTACACCCCTTACATACCTAACATAGAGCACCTAAAAATCCATACTAAACCTCTTTACCTTATTAACTCTGACTCCAAATTCCCTTCTGTAATGCCTAAGAAAGGAAGAACTCAGATCTTGAATCCTAACCTCCTGATGCTAAATGGAGTGTGACAATTTTATGTGCACTCATCACCTTAACCTACAAGCAGGGAGTTGCTGGGTTCCCAAATATTAACAATATAATGTGATATTGGGACACAAAAGGAAGTTTTAATACTTTATATTTAAAAATATTGACTAAGGGTATTTAATTTGAAAAACTCTCTTCCATCTTTATAAAAATAATCATTATAAAAAGACTTATTGGAATAGATCCATCACTCAGTGCACTTACCTACTGAGACACTGTGAGGTGTCCAAAGCAGAGGTATAATGTGATGCCTGAGTGTCCTGGGCAGCAGCAGTGCACTGAGTGCGGGGAGGGAAGGGAGGGCAGGCAATAACACTGGCTGCATTGCTGATGGTATGTCGTGCTATTCTGCCAACACAGATGTTTCTATTTTTTTTTTTTTGTCCCTCCCACCCAGTTCTGGGGTCCTAGTTGCTCCTTCTTTCATTATGCTACTGCTCAAAAGACAGCTGATACCAGACCTGTCATAAGATTGATGGTAAATTCTCTATTTGCCCTCCATGTCTCTTTATACATGCCCCTCCTAGTTTCCTTTATATTGGAGTCTTTCTGAGTGGCATAATATTTAAAGGTATACTGTCAAGGTAAAGGAATATCATTGAAAATTTGCAGGTGGTGCAAGGGGATAAGGACAGTTAATGACATTACACATAAATTTGTATAAGTGGTCAGAAATTAGTCTAAATCTGCAACAGAACATAAGTCCAGTGCACATAGACTGGTTAAAAATGGCAGAATCTGGTCTAAGAGAAACCTGGATGGATGTAGTATCATAGCATCAAAGGACCGGAAGGGACCTGTAAGAGCATCAAGTCCAGTCCCCTGCCATGGGCAGAAGGTTATTGAGCTCAAATGAGCTCAATGAGGTGCTTGTCCAGCCTCCTGTTGAACACCTCCAAAGATGGCGATGGCACCACCTGTGTTGGAAATGTGTTTGTGTGTTCCAGATTCTAGTTACCCTTACAGAAAATAAGTTTTTCTCCTTATGCCCAACCTACATTTTTCCTTAATTAGCTAGTGTCCATAGGTTCTCATGCTCCCAAGGGGTGCCTTCCTGAAGAGTTGATCACCTAGATCTTGATGTTCACCCCTCACATACTTGTAGGCAGCTATTAATTCACCTCTCAGTCTTCTCTTAGACTAAACAGACCCAATTCCCAGGGTCTCTCCTCATAGGTCCTATCCTCTAGACCCCTAATCATTCAGGTGGCCAGTCTCTGTAGCATCTCCAGCTTATCCACATCCTTCCAGAACTGGACACAGTACTTCAGCTGTGGCCTCACCAGTGCCCAATAGAGGAGGAGAAGCACCTCTCTGGATCTACTGGTAACACATCAAAAGATGTGCAACAGAGTTCTATTTGCCCTACTAGTGACTTTATCCCACTGTTAGCTCATATTCATCTTCTGGTTGATTGTCACCCACAGAACCCTTTCAGATGAAGTGCCAGCCAGTGGACCACCACCCATTGTATAGTTATGATGAAGGTTCTTCCTACCCAGATGAAGAACCCGACACTTATTAACCTCATCTGCTTCTGTTCAGCCCATAGGACCAGTCTGTCAAGGTCATCCTGGATCTTTACCCTATCCTCTAATACGCCTGCATTTCCCTACAGCTTGGTGTCATCTGCAAACTTAGTCATTGTGCTTTCCACCCCCTCATCCAAGTCAGCAGACTTAATTGGTTTAGGTTAGACCAGTCTGTCAAGCTTCCATACCAGATCTCCTCCCAACTCAACTTAGGTTGCTGTCCTCTGGCATCTTAGGCTGCTTTGCAGCCCTTCGTCCCACTAACCCCTCCTCAAAGGAAGGTGTGCTGGAACTCAGCACCAGCCTGGCTGCTCCAGCTGAGTGCCTAGTGGGCCTCACCCCTGAGCTCTGTAGCTGTCAGGCTCAGGTAGGGCAGAGGTGGGGGAGGTGAGCCAGGTCTTGTGAGCTGCTGGGAAGAAATCAAATGTTGAAATCTAAGTGAGTTAGCATCTAAATAACTTTGAGGATCTGGGCCTGTGTGTTTAATATCAAAAGAATTTATTGATATGCTTGAAGGTAATTATGCACTTCAGTTATAGCCTGTCATATGAAATGAACTTTGCAGGTATCTGAGAAAAGTGGAAAGGAGAATATTACCAATATGTATGCCCAGCATTATTACAGTTCTGGAAAATGGTGTATAACAGATAGTGCCATATAATTCCTATTGAATCTGTGGGAATTAACATGAACCTCAAGTGTATAGTATCCACAGATTTATTCAAGTAGTCAGAAACTGACGAAGAGCCTGGCATTATTGCTCAGACAGAGATTTTTAACTAAGGCTGCTTCATTGTTGTTTGGGTTACACATAACATCAGAACTAAAAACAGCATTTTCTCAACATTTCCATAGAAGCTTCAAAGAAATAAATTAATCTAAACTGACTCAAAGGACACTTCAAATTTAAGACATATGCTTTGGAAGATTAAAGAATTTTATGAGACACAGGAAGTTAAATTACATCCACTGGGGCTTACATAAATTCTCTTCATCAATTGCATCAACTGATGGTTATTTATTTTACTTATATTTTCAGACAGAAAATAAAACGTATGAAGGAATGATTGTCACTGACGTTAAGACCCTGATGACATCTCTAATTTAGATCTGGTCTTCTATTTGATTTATACACTTTTATTATTCAATTTAGATTTTATGTTTTCAAAATAAGATTACTTTCAAATTACTTGCATTCAGAATGAATTTGATTTTGAATTTATAGACCACTTCACCAGTGACTTCAGTTCACAGATCTGATACAGCAAGGATATTGATAATTCTGACATTGTTCAACACATGCTTCCAAGGTCCTTCATGTCTATAAGGGATAAACAGAGCTATATATGTTATGTTTCTATCTCATAAGTTTCTATCTCAGTGAAAATTTTGAAATTGATGGTGAGAGGGAGTAATAGGCTTTTAGAACAAAAAGTTGGACAAGCAAAGTTTTCCACTGGAAGGGCTCTGTCAGAAAAAAAATAATTGGATGAGCAGAAATGGAAAAATCAAAAATCTTGAAACCTTGGCTTCCTCAGGCCCCTGAATCTCTGGCAGTATGTAAAGTGGACAACAGAACTTAGAAGACCAGGGCTTGATTAATACATAGGCAAACTAGGCAAATGCCTAGGGTCCTGAGCTGTGGGAGACCCTGGTCCTTCCCTCCACAGTGGCAGCACAAATGTCCCTGTCTACCTCCCTTCCCTTCCCTTCCCTTCCCTTCCCTTCCCTTCTCCTCTGCTGGCCTCTCTGCTACAGTGGCTGCTTCCTAGTGATGGCTCCAAGCCCTGCTCCCTGCAGGCAGCAGTGCTGGGTGTTATCAGATTTGCCCATTACTTTGGGGTGTGCTCATTTATTAGGGATACGTTTCTAAGGTCTTGGTAATTCTGTCAATGTGCTGCTTGTGTTACTATACGGAGCTGTATCTCTCCCTTCTGCAAGTCCTCACCCCCAATGGAGCTATCTTGCAGGACTCAGTTTCAGTAGGGTTGGGTTCCTCTAGTCACCAAATCAGTCATACACACAAACACACACAAATTAATGTGACATGCCTGACCCGGCCAGGTTGATCAGCATGGACAGGCTGATACCCTCATATACCAAGAATCAGTTCATCAGAGCAACAAGAAACTACAGTCAGACACAAGCAACTGGGTAAACAGAATCCCTCTGAATCTGGCTGGGTGTCCAGCTGACACCCTCATGGGCCAGCATTCACTTCATAAAGGCACGTCTGAGTCAAACTGGGTCAATCAGCCTGTACAAGCTGATCCCCTTATGTGTTTCAAACTCAGCACATCCCAATCTTTGGCCTCTTGATGAGCACACCCCACAGTATTTTGGGGCTTCAAGGGATCTTTAGCTTAGGTAAAAGAAGCGTTGCTGCAGAGCACGGGAGGAAAGAAGCAGAGAAGGAAAAATATACCCAATTACTACCAGTTTGACTATAAAAGTTATTTATTGCTAAGCATATGAAATATATAATGGTTCTAGTAGTAATAGACATGCAAAAGAAAAAAACAAACACAAACAATTACAGTACTACCCTGGTTTCACTAAGTATTTGGGGAAACTTAGCTCAAGCTTAACTAATAGTTCAGGTTCAGAAATTTATGCCTAGAGAGAAAAAAGAGAGAGAGCGCTGGGATCTAACCAGTCCAAGGTACTCGGGCTGCAAAGCTGACAGGCACAGTCCATAGCACAATCCTTGAAGAGAGAGATGATCTGTTCTTCCAGCATCCCAAGAACAACAGGGGATGATGTCAGCACAGGAGTTTTCTTCTTGAAGCACACACTGCTGCTTTTTACAGATTTTTATACCCTCAGTTCAGCTTTTTCAAAGCATTCTCAATAGTGCAAATCATTGTCTTTTCTCTTGACAAGGGGTTATCTGGTTTGGAACATCTCAAGAAACTGATTGATAATCAGGTAACACATAAGGTTAGGGAATAACCAAATACTTGGGAGCCAGCTTGAAATTCCTATGGATGGCAGATATACTGATGGGATATCTCATGGTTTCTTCAGAAACAATAGATAGCTTGCAGCATCAGGATTTTGGATTTTCACTTGCTGTGAACAAGCCTCAGCTTAGCATGACTTTTCCAGATCTTACTATAGTCTTTTAACAGACTTAAGACAATTATTGGGGTGCTCATAACCTTTTGTGGAGAGGACTCCCACCAGTCATCTCAGGAAAAGTATGGCAACACCTGTGATTAGGGCTCCAACGGGCTGGACGCTGTGATGAACCCTTTACCATTGTTCAAATGTTGCCCATAGCCCCTCTGACTCGGTCTCTTTTGCCATTCCCTAGCCTGGCAAATGAGTTTTAGTTAATCAAGTAAAATAGGCCTCCCATAGTGAGACCGGGAAATGTACGGCCCGAGATGCCTATTAAACTTAGAGGTGTGTGTGTGTGTCGGGGGGGGGGGGGGGGCGGGGAAGTTCTTTGTAAATCCAGATTAGAACTGGTCTGATAAATGCTGAGCTGGGTGTGTGTGAACATGGGTTGATTAGCATTTGGAGCACAGATTCCCCAGCATGCCGTGCTCCCCTGCTTCTCTGGTCCCAGAATTCACTGCAGTCTCTGCTTCAGGCATTCTATTCTCCATCTCCCATGTAAATGAATGGTCATCTGGTTCCATCTCGGATGCAAATGAAACCTAGGGCAGTTGTTTCACTCTTGTCACCCTTATCTGGAGGGTCTTAGGTGTGTCTCTCACTGCATCTTAATCAGTTTAATTTATGTAGAAGAGGGGAGGGAGGGGAATTCTTTGTGAGTCAGATAGACTGTGTCCTGTGCCAGGGTTGCCCAAGAACACATTGCTGAGACGTAACATGGGTGGGGAAGTGGGTCTTGACTGGCCCAGGGCTCATGAGTTACTTGCCTACAGCCCACTACAGGGTTAATCCAGCTTTGGGGAAGACTGAGAACCTAAAAGATGTGGTTTCACAGAGGCTCACTTTGCAAGTTGCTATGGCACCACAGAGTCTGCCTCCCAAACCTGCCTCCCATCCCCCAACAGGGTTTTATCTAAAGTTTTAATAGAATCAACACATTCCTACAGAACATTTAAATCTTATTGAATCATTGGTTCCAACTGTCCATTAGAAAGGTTGTAGTCAGCTCTACATCTAGGCTCAGTGTTCATGGGCTTCTGTGATAACTTCACAAGCATGCCAGTTAGTGACAAGTGTTGTTTTTAATAAATGAGCACCAAGCTTTAAATGTGACCAAATATCATAGGGTAGCTACTTTACTTTCACTGCAGACCACTGCTGAATTTAAACAAGTAACTGGGTATGTCAGCACGAGACACTTAATGCACAGTAGCCTAAGAACATTACATAGTGGCATGCCAGTCAAAAACCATGCTAATATGTTACTGCTCAGTGTTATTAGGCTTCTGTGGTGTAACAAAAACCCATCTGTTGGTGCTACTGCGCAATAGTATGAGTTACTGCACATTTAGTTAGTACTTCATTAAGCAAATACTAAACTAAATGTGCAGTAACTACTGTTCATTAATGAATGTGTAGATGCGCCCACTGAGAAGCAAAAGGACTTTGTGCTTCATTAACTAGTACTTGTGTTCATTGGTCTTTTAGCGTTAAGAATCTTGATTAAAGCAAATTATATGCATTCAGAATGGTTTAAAAAAAGGGAAGAACAAATACAGTCATATCAGATATATCATTAGTGAGAATGATGTAGTGGCAACCGTTGATCCTCCTGGATCATGGTGTATGCATGAGGGCCATTCAGACCTTCAATGCATACGCCTGGGCAGGAATTTTGGAGGAGTGGAAGCTGCCCAGAACTTCCATAGTGGGAATAATATTACAAGGGGAAAATATTCTAGAGGTGTATAGACTAAATGATGTGCTCTCTTCAGCAGAACTAGTCCTAGTTTGCAAAACAACAATGCATTGCAGCCTTTGCTTTTAATTATTAGTAAGCCACCTTGCTGTGTTCAGCACAAAGCTGATGCTTTCCTTTGCTTCTGACCAAGACCCACTTTCAATTTAAAGTGTGTGTGTGCGCGCGTGTGTGTGTGTGTATGTGTGTATACAGATAGATAGATAGATATCTCTCTCTATATAGAGATATAGAGATATCTCTCTCTCTTCGTGTGTGTGTGTGTGTATATGTATATTTTTTTCCCCCCAAGTTTAAGAAATCTTTCAAAGATGCCAGATTGTTCTAATCAGAAATGTCATCCATTCATTAGCATAATGGAAAAAGGTAATGGATTAGACATATAATAGCTACCCGGAGAGAAGATATACATTTACAACACAAAACACTTATGTAGATAGATTGTAGACATAATAATCAGCCACAGGAGGGAGGGAGAGACAAACAATTACTCTAATGCAGAAGGAGAGGAAGTGATTAACATTAAATGCTACCCAAAGAGAGAGATTTGTGGTAAGAATAACATGAAGGACAGCTATGCAACTTGGACTTGCCTTCTAGGCAAGAGAGACAGTGGGGATAACAAGTGGGATGTACTCCATCAGCAGAAGATGCTCTTCAGATTTATGAATTTATAATACTATATTTACTTCTTACTAACCTAGGAGTAATTTATTTTGGGTTAACTTTCCAATTGTATCATTTTCAGTTAGTGAAGGAAGTAGTCAGCAAAAAAAAAAAAAAGGATTGCTGGAAAAAAGACAGGAAAGGAAGGAAATCCAATAATGCAATTTAGTTTTATATTTCTGGCATATGAATTGCATTATCAACCAAAACCCAGTACTTGTATCATATATGTGAATATCATGAGCCACGTTCCTTCTTCCATAGTTTATGGTATTTGTTCAAGAATACAATACACACAAATGGTAGAACTTGAAAGAGTTACAGTGCAGGACTGAAGGAATTGCTGAGCTAATAAATATAATTATCATCTATCATTTTACATATAAAAAGTACTAAGTAGTAAAATGAGGATTTGACCTCAGTATGGAAAAATGGAGGCTGACTCCTAAAAGGGAAAATGGAGTATACCATGAAGTTAAACATAAATTCATTCCATATTTCTTTGAGCTACAGTAGTATAATAAATCTCTGTTCACTAAATTTGTATAACTGTGTATTTGATGGACCTTGGTGACCTCACGCAATGTTCTTCCATTTAAGAAGGCAGCTTTGAATAACTAAACGTGGGCCAGGTTCTGATTTTGGGGATTTGTATAGTGTAGTAAGTGTAGTATTTAGTGAGGATCCACTTACTTGGTATTAGAATAAAGTATGATCTAGAAAATGCAACCAGAGGGGACACCAAGGATGGTATGATACTACTTTTTTAATTTAGGGGGAGGTCTTTACAAAATCTTGAACAATGAAGCCTAAAATAATGACTGAATTAAAATTATGTATTTGCTTGGACTGGGAAAATATTCAACAAAAATATATTGTGAAACATCTATTATAGTTGATAATTTTAAGTGCATTTACTACTCATGAAAGGCATTATATAAGACTTACCAGGGAGAGATCAAAGACTGATTTTTTTCTGTACCAGATCCCAGTTTAACATAAGCAGGGGAACAGACAATTTATACCTCTTTATGACCCCCCCTCACTTTGTATGTTATACCAATCATTTCAGACTCTTTCTACATTCTATTTGATTGACTTGGAGTGACTTACATTTCTCATGCATGTACATTATCTCAGGCCCAAGTGAGAATGAATGTAAGGAAGTATAATAAAAGACTGCTTCAGAAGGATTATGCTCAAGAGTAACATTTTGTGGTCTCTAACCTATAATAAAGGTTTGGACATGTTTATTTACATAGTTTCATCTTGACAAGTTATGGAATATTTGAAGGTTGAATATACTGAATGGATTTCAGCTAGTCCTAATGGTATAATAATATAACTTGTAGCCCTTATTTAAAACATCATTTACTCCTTTACTTGGATTTAACATGAATTGACACACCATTCTAATCATACTTGAGTGAAGTCTTCCATGTGGTTTCTGCTTGTGGTTGTTACATGCCGCTGAGTTTCATAATCCAACCTGGCACTAGAAAAATCAGCATGCCAAACAGTCATGCTGAAACTGATAAATCATGATAGATTCAGCAAGTAGTGGGTGCTAGATTTCAAACCAAACTCATCTAAACTGAGTGATCACTGAAACAGAACCCACGCTGCCTCCTTCCCCTCCCCTCCCCGTTTTACTGCTTACATGCTCTTGGAAACTTGTAGTAATTCAGCCCTGCAAACAAAATATTCTGAGGTCAGATTGACCTCAGTACAAAATAACAAACAATAAGATGTTCCAGAAACAGAAGTAGCACAGATGCTGTCTCTAACTAATTTAACTAAACTCCTTTCTCTCCACATCGCCTAGGTATGTCAGGATCCTACAGCGCCACTGCTAACATTTCTTTCAGTGGGTGTCTAAGGACTGATGTGACCACCACTAGTACAGGTATTTACCTGCCTTTTGTAATGAATTTTCACTAAATGATTTCACCCTACTTAATTTTTTGTGGCAAATCTGAGAATGCTGCTGTAATGAGACTTCACCCTGTTTCTTAGCCTTGTCTATGTTTTGTACTAGTATAACACCAACAAATATTGTTGCCAGCTATCCTGCTCTCTTGCTTTCTTAATGCTATACCCAGTAAAGAAAGCAATTTATTTTATCTCCAGAAAGTGCACATGTCCACACATTGTACAAAATGCTAAGAAAAGGTTAATAATATCTAACACTGACAACTCACGGAAGATCGCAAATGTCACTTTAGAAATGTGACAATGGAACATATTATCTCTAGCTCTTTGTTATTTTCATCTTCAGGCATTTCCACGCTGGTTGCGACTGGATTTTTTTTTAATGTTCTGTCAGTCTTTGGTAATTAGGAGCTGATTAATCAAATTTGCTGCACCTCATTTTGCTGATTTTCCTCTGCTGAAATGGATCTTGCCTTTAACTAATGGATGATAGTGCTGATAACTGAGGACATTTTAATCACTGTGCACTGATGATAGATGGTTTGCCTGTTTAATTGAATTGTTGTTTGACAGCATATTGTCTTTGGGTCTAGCATATTTAGGATTCAGAGGTGGAAGGCATGTTGTAGGGCAATGTAAAAATCATCTGTTTATTTGCTTAGAGCTGTCACTGGTTCATAATAAGGAAAATGCTGACTTTATTTCCTAATTGAAAATGGAAAGCTGGGTTTTTTAATTCTATTTCTGGAGATCTTTAGGGTCTCTTGAGTCCTTAGTTGGGGATTTATATTTAAAATAGACAAATAAGTATAGACTATACCAAGAATAAAAAGACACAATAGTCTCTAGAATAGGAATACTAAAATTTCTATACCTCTTAGGGGATTGTGAAGTTTCAGGACTTAGTTTGTAGTTTTTTGAAAATACAAACAGTATATAGATTGTCAGACAATATAAGGCAAGGATTTATGAGTTTGTTATCACTTTATCTTTTTATTGGTACCTAATAAAACCTAACAAAATAAGTTTTGTTAGGTCTCAACAGGAATGCAGAGTTTTGAGCACTTACAGATTCACATAAGCTTAGGACTGGAAGGGACCTCATGAGATCATTGCGTCCAGCCCCCCTGCTCTGGGTAGGAAAGACTGTTTGGTAAAATTAGACCAGCAAGAAGTGCATCCAGTCTCCTTTTGAAGATCTCCAGGTTAGGTGCCTGCGCCTCCCCTGCTGGAAGTCTATTTGAGTCTGGTCACATGAACTATGAAGATGTTTTTCCTTATATCCAGTCTGAATCCTTCTTCTAGGAGTTCATGACTGTTGCTCCTGGTTTTCCCTTGCAGTGCTTTGGTGAATAGTTGTCCACCTAGCCCCCGATGCTCAGCCCTGGTATATTTGTGTGTATACAGTCTTCTCTTTTCTAGGCTGAACAGTCCCTTATCTGCCAGCTTTTCCTCATATGAAATATGAGGCTCTTCAGGCTTCTAATCATATGAGTGGCTATTCTCTGGACTCTCTCAAGCTTCTCCACATACCTCTTGAAGTGTGGCACCCAGAACTGGATGTACTCCAACTGTGTCCTCACCAGTGCTGAGTAGAGTGGTAGAATAACTTCCTTAGTTTTGCTTGAGATGCATCAGTTGATGCATGCAGCGTATTGTTTGCTCTGCTAACTGTATCATCACACTGGTGGCTCATGTTCATTTGATGGTCAGTTATGACCCTGAGGTCCCTTTTGGACATGGTGCTAGCTCGAATAGCACCACTGAGCCTTTAAGTTTGTTGCAGATGTTTCCTTCCCAGATGGACCACTTTACACTTCTCATGTTGAACAGCATCTGGTTCTGGTCTGCCCATCTAACTAATCTGTCTAGATCCTCCTGGATTGTCAACCTACTCTGATATGTAGCCATACTTCCCCACAGCTTAGTGTCATCGGCAAACTTTGCCAGTGTGCTTTTCACCCCTACGTCCAGATCGTTGATGAAGATGTTGAAAAGCACTGCTCCAAGTACTGAACCCTGAGGGACCCCACTGGTTACCTCCTGCCAGGAAAACACAGATCCATGTATTAGTATTCTCTGGGTCCAACCCTGCAGACAGTTTCCCATCCATCTGACTGTTGAATTGTTGAGCCCATAGTCCCCTAGTTTTATCCCGAGAACCTCATTGGACACAAAGTCAAAGGTCCTCCTAAAGTCCAAGTAAGTGGTGTTGACTTCATCTCTCTTATCCAGGTGGTGAGTAACCTGGTCATAGAAAGAGATGAGATTAGTCAGACATGACCTACCCAGGACAAAACTATGCTGGCTGTCATTTAGAATTTTGCCTTCTAATAGCTTATGGACTCCTTGAGAATTTTTTGAGGACTTTTCCTGTAGAGAGAGTCCAGAGGTTGAAGGAACTAACAATCTATAGTTTGGATAAAAGAGAAACAAACAAGGAAGGGGAGATGTGATTGCAGGTTTCAAACATTTGAAAGGCTGCCATAAAGAAGATGCAGGTAGGATGCATAGTAATGGGTTTTAACTATAGAAAATCTAATATCGGGACAAATGTCAAAATTGCAAGACAATGAAAAACCTGCCTGGGGAAATGGTTTAATCTCATTACTTGGAAAATTTCAAGAGACTGGATAGCTATTTATTTGGTAAGTTGATTTAGAAAAAGTGAACATCATACCCCAACAGAACAACCTCTCCCTTTCAGACAGAAGGTCCATAGAATCTCTAAGATCCAACCACCAAATAATAATAAAAGCAGCAGATACAGGAGGAGCTATAGTTATCCTAAACCATGAAGACTACATAAAAGAAGCCAACCTACAACTCTCTGACACCACCTACGACAAAAAAAACTAGAGGAAGATCTTACTCCCCTTCTTACCTTAAATCTCATAACTACCATCATCCCATTTCCATTTGAACTACAAGAAAAACTACAGAACTTGATCCCCCCACTACCTAGCCCAGGGACTTTTTACATGCTTCCTAAAATCCACAAACAAGGGAACCCTGGCAGACCTATCATATCCAACCATGGGACCCTAACTGAGGAAATATCAGGTTTCATCAAATCCATCCTAAAACCTCTTGTCACCCAAAGACCAAGTTTTGTCCAAGACACAACAGACTTTCTATGAAAACTTAAAAACATAGACCACCTTCCCAGCAACACCCTCCTAGCCACCACAGATGTTAGTAATTTATATACCAACATCCCACACCAGGATGGCATCCAGGCTTGCCGCACATATCTACAAGAGCAAGATTACAGCCCAGAGTACAGACTTTCACAACATTGCTGAACTTACACACTTCATCCTCACACACAGCAACTTCACTTTCAATAACCAACACTTCCTCCAGACCACAGGCATGACTATGGGCACCAAAACAGCCTCACAGTATGCCAACCTTTTTATAAGCCACCTGAAAGAAGAATTCCTCAAGGACTGCACCATCAAATGTATGTTATATTTAAGATATATCGATGACATCTTCATTTTGGACTGCAATCTCCAGCACCAACATTTCCTTTGAGACATGATGATCACTATCCAGAATGATAAAGTACAGAACATCATATACAAGAAAACCACAGACTAACATACGTATCTGCACAGAACCAGTAATCATGCTAAAAACATCAAGAAAGCTGTAATAAACAGCCAAGCCCTCTGATACCACCAAATTTGCACTGAACAGAACACCCATGATTGTCACCTCACAAATCTCAAAAGGGCTTTCACCCAAGAAGGACACTCCTGCAGAGAGAGAGATCACACTTTTGAAGGTGCCAGCAAGATACCACATGAAGAACTGCTGTAGTATAAAAAGAAAATCCCCATGAATCTTACACCATTAGTTATGACATACTGTCCTTCCCTGAAACCTATATAGAAAATCCTCAAACAATTGCAACCCATACTAGAAGAAGAACCAGGTCTTAAAGAGATCTTCCCTGAACCACCCTTCCTATCCTTTAAATAAACACCAAACCTCACCAACCTCATCACCAGAAGCAAACTTTCTGGGGCCCAAAGCATACCGAATAGATCCAGGCAATGCCATGACAAGAAATGTAAAACTTGCCAACACATCTCCACCACTCCCACAATAACTGCACCCCACAACAGAACCATGAACGTTCCTGGATCTTACACCCAAGGGAAGACAAGATCAAATGGTCACAAACTGCTGGAAGACTGTTTTAGACTGTATATATGAAAAAAAACCAAACATCTTTACTGTCCAAGTCTCCAAAGTCTGGAACAGACTCTCCCCCCAGAAGTGGTGCAAGCACCTACTCTAGACACGTTCAAGAAGCAGTTGGATAATTATCTCATGAGGTCCTTTCCAGCCCTAATGTCTATGAAACCTATGAATCTTGCCCCTCCAGAAATATAATATATCTATCTCATCCAGTGCACTAAATGCCCTGATGGCAAATATGTAACAGAAACCAAACAACAACTGCATACCAGAATGAACACACACCGAAAATCTATCAAAGACAAAAATATCCAGTTGCCTGTGGGGGCACATTTCTCACAAGATAACCACTCTGGCCATGTTCAGACAAGCATGGACGTTTGGTTCCCCAGGGACAATTAGCAGTGGTGCATCTTGTACCACGGCTACTTGAACCTGGGGAACACCTGTGCCACGTGTGGAAGGGATAGGAGGCCTGGATGGGATAGGAGTAAACAGATGTATTGCAGAACAGCTCTGTGACTTGGGTGGCCCGGGTACTGGTGGTGGCAATGTGATCAGTCACTGATGTGGCCATGGCTATTTTTGCACCTCTTCTACCTCCAAAAGTATTGCCTGAGAAGCAGACCACTACAAAGCTGTGTGTAGCTGAAACAAGGGCCCTAAATTAAAGTGGTGGGTTTTAAAAAACACCACTTTAATTTAGGGCTCATTAAAACCCTGTGTCATGCAAACACCCTGCTGACTTACCTGCCTCTCTGGCAGGGATGGGAGGGCAAGCTGCTGGCAGGTGGAGCAGTCCCTGGGCTGCAGCGGGGGCTGGTGTTTCCCTCCATGGCAGCTACAGCGCTGCCCCCAGGCAGCACCTGCCTGCAGGCACCTGGCTTGTGCAGTCCCGGGAGGGCACCACAGCTGTGGAGGGAAGTCCCAGGACCCCACACAGCTCAGGCAGACAGGCAAGCTCCAGGGGGGAAGAAAAAAAAAAGATCAGGCTTCCTGCTTTTCTTGGGTGGAGTCTGCTTTCCTGGGCTGCTGTCAGGCTGCCTGCAGGGTCTCCTAAAGAGCCGTGGAGCTGCACAGAGCCTGGTGCTTCACTCCGCGGCTATAGGGGAAGCAAAGTAAAACTCCTCAAAGGAGTTTAAACTTGCTGCACCCCAAGTCATTTAAGGCGCATTACACTGCCGAATTTCCTACAGCAGCTGGAATTCATGTGCAATTCACCGCTGAGGTGTGCAAACACCGACACCATTAAAGCAGTGCACAATCATTTAGCCCACTTTAGTGTTGTGCAAACACGCCTCTTGTTTCGTCTACACATGGCCCAAAACAGCAGTTTGAATGGGTGTTATGGGATACTGATGGTTTCTGTTGCCGTGGAGAGAACATCAAGGGCCATGCTGGGAAATAAATTGCTCTTAACAGAGTGAGAAATGGATTGGTTCTGTGCCCCAGATTCCTCTGAAGATCTATATTTTTGGCTGAAAGAAGGTATCTGAGCAAGATGCAGGGGTAAGAATCTCTACCATGTCCTCACTCCTGGTTTCTATGGTGCCATATAGGTCTGAAAAAAAAATAGTGAAAGTAAGAGTTAACAAGTACTTGTGTATAGGGTGTTTCACTCCAGTTTTCATTAAGAATTGGTGTGCACGTGTGTGGTGAGAGAATTCCATTCTGTCCTCCTCCCTCATTATATATAGAGAGGGGCTTTCAAAGGGGATTTGGTGGGTATAAAGTAGGAAGAGCAGGACCTGGTCAGTAGCAATACCAGAGCAGATCACATCTGTAATTCCAACTTTAAGTGAATTAGGCAGGGGAGACTGAAACAGCCCCTAACAAAAAAACAGAGAGAGACATAGGTGTCTCAGTGATCATCTTCTCTAGCTCCTGTATAGCATTAGTGTTGATAGGGTGTTCCTTATTTTATTTCTTCTTTGTATCTGCTACCTGGTTTCCTCATTTCCCATGCCCTTCCCTCCATTTTCCTCAATCTCATTCCACTTTATCAGCATATTGTATTGTTCTTGTTTGTCAAAATTACAAGCTAAAGTGTTTTAATTTCAGCTTATTAGAATGTCATCTTCTTGTGGATTTTTTTCCTTACCCATGCTCTAAAGGCACCTTCATATCTAGTAAATATTTTTACTGTATAATATAATATAATATCTTTGCTTGTAGTATATCAATTGATAATGTGGTGAGAGCAATGAATAGGCAGAGACTTTTTAAAATTAAAAAATGCAAAATTAAGTTATTTATAGCCATTAAATATGCACTTAATGGTAATACTTCATGTTGGGAAAATCTCAAGGTTTTGGGGACATTAGCCTTAAGAGATTGTGCTATAGAAATGCAAAGTAGAAGATGGTGCAGGGTGGCACCTTAGAGTAAGAAATTATGGGCTACATACAGGCATTCCATTTCTACTGGGAGAGTCACTGGTCTCCCAGTAGAAACTATAACAGTTCATTCAGCTTCTCAAGGGTGAAAACATGGCTCCTCCATGAGAAAGATTTTCCAAGTTAGTACCTGGAAGATCTGTGGTGTGACAGATAGAATGAAGTTTAAACCACAAGAAATCTTTTTGGATGAGGGAACAGTACAGGTGTTCAGCCTGCAGTAGTCCTTCCTCCCCTGCTTTCCACGCCTTCCCCAGACCAGGGTGGTCTCAGTCTGGGGAAAACAAGGCAAGCATCAGCTCTTCCCTGGATTCCAGGACTGGGATGAGTGGAATGGCATAGGTAATACTGCTCTACACCATCTCCAGACCAGGGCCCCTGGTTTGGGGATGTGGCAGGGAGCAGCTGGTCAATGCTTCTCCTTTCCACTCCAAGTCTCTGGGAGCAGAGTGGAATGAGCAGTGGGACAAAGCCCCCCTCCCATTCCTATTACCAGGTTTGGATACTTGCAAATACCCCCTCCGAGAACCTGTAATCCCTAAAATGGTGACCAACAGGGTCTTTTGTTCTCAGATGTGATTTTGAAATAGCTGTCATGTTTAATTTCATCATTCAAAATAATTTTCTTGTAGTAATTTGTAAGCAATCCAGTTTACTGTGGGATCAGGTAGGTACACAGTAGACTGCTGGACTTTAATCCTCTTTTCCAGCTAGCTTTCCTTGAGTACAAAGTATATCCATCTTGTATACCTGCTGGTATTTTGTGACAAGCTTGTGACCTATGGGTGGCTTTCTTTACTCTGTCCTTGGTGAAACTGGTTAAGACATCAGTTAAGGTTGTGTCTAATCACACTAGGTACATTGGTTGAGTGTGGTCCTTTATTTCCCTTTGAGGCCTTGTTTCATGGGTTTTTTTTCTGTGTAATTCAGGAAAGGACTCACTGAGGTGTTCACACATTGCATTCATAATGATGCTATGACAGTTAGCCAAATGAATGCTGTGAGTAATGTAAGACATTGCTGAGTTTAACTCACAAGGAAGCTTATTTTTCTGACTGGTAGCAGCTGTGTATGGTATACATCATTCTTTCTTTAAATTTAAAAAAAAAATTAAAGACATAATTATATTTCCTCTTCTATATACTAAAAGAAACAAAACTCCTGAGACTCCATTTCTTATCAGCCCTGAATATCTCAAGAGAGTATTTTAAGAGATTAACACTTTGTGCATGTGTTTGCAGAACACGATGAGCAGAAACTACACTTATTTCAAGTCTTCTGCTGTAAAACTAGTTGCTTTTTGTTTACAGAATAAATTGCTTTAAAGATTCTGGAGTAGATTTTCAGGTCTTTGTTTCCACAACTAGATGTACTGGCACTGTCTTTAAATGTTTAAAGTAGAGACACAAAACATCTTCATGCACAGCAAGGTATGCAGATGCAAACATCTAACTGGGCTAATCAGTTTTAAGATGCAATGCTAGCACATGTTCATACAAAGATGTAAAATTTGTAATATAAGAGTAAATGATGGAGACCAGGATCGTTGTTTTATATAATTGAGAAAGAACTATGAATCTGTCAGTCCTTTCCAGATGAAGGTTTCTGTGTCAGATAAGGGTTTCTGTGTTTCCTTAAAGATTAAAAAAAAAATCCTTCTATGTCTTGCAAAAGTTTGGGAAGGAAAAAAAAAAAATCTCTAATCTCAGAAATCAGGCCTAAGTCTCTGCATCTTTTATCAATGACACTAATCATATGCTTACAGGGTAGTATTATATCTGGCAGTGGCATCCTCAAACAGGTCTTGTTGCACATAAACTGGAAGCAAAGGGGTAGTGTCCATGCAGCATTGTGGGTTGATTTATGGTCACTTCTTAGTGATGATACCAATTAATCTCTTCACAAAACTGCATGGTGGAAGCCTGTGGAGAGCAATATGGTATGTTTGAATACTGCTGCCAACCCACTAGGTTTGCTGTATAAACATGGCTTGAGAAGCTAAATGGTTCACAAAAGTCAGTGCCAGAACTGGGAATAAAACTTGATCTTGACTTTCCATCTCATGCCTTATAAGAAAAGCATCTTTTCAATGTTGTCAAAATTATTATCATTATTTGTATAAAACAAGTAATTAGAAATGTTGTCTTGGAGTTGGTCCCCACCACGTTCTTGTGAAGTGTGACAGTTATGGACTCATTCAGTCTTTTAGTCTTTGGTCTCTTTCCGGTCAATAGATCAGTTCTGTCTGGGTGCAGTAGACTCAGCTATACAAGCAAAACTCAGCCCTAGTTGCTGATCATAGATCCAATGTCTCTCCTTCAGAAAACCAGTGCCACTGTTATGACACAGTGCTTCCACAAGTAAGTCACTGGTACTAGCCTGCCCTGCATCCTGCTTCTCCTCTCTATACAGCCACATTCTGCTGTCCTCCCTCACTAGAGCTCTGACAAACAGTAGTCATTCAAGCAATCTATGTTTTCAGCTGAGCCCTGTTCAGGAGTTGAGAACATAAATCTGTGTTTCTCTCTTCTGTGCTCTCTCCCATTTTTGCCAATATAGTGGAGCAGGAACAATTAATCTCGGAGTAGTTCAGAAATCCACAGCTAAATGAGACCACACCATAGACCTTCACTTATTAACCATCCTCTTTCCCTCACAAGGACCAGGATGTCCCTGAAGATGATAATCAAATAAGTCAGACACTAGCCAACATAGTTCACAGAACAAATGGCCATAGTGAAAAGTTTCAGGTCTTTCATTTTTCCATAGGTAGTAGGATTTATTCTGTTGTACCAATGAATGCAGTAACTTTAAATAATATGTAAAACTTAATACAAAGCAGAACTACTTAGAACATTTAATATGGGATAAGTGATGTTTTTCACCTGGTATCTGGAGTTAAAACTGAACCTGCATCACATTTAAAAAAAGTAAAATTCTAGCACTCAAATCTGTTGTGAATGATGCAATGTTCATCCTTTTGTAATGTTGCTGACAAGTTAATTGACATGAACTTCAAATGCGGGAGTTATCTACTGTTTGCTGAAATAGTAAATCTAAAAAGTCCAAGAAACAGTACCATCAATGAAGAAATGTTCAGTATTTTTTCAATAAAAGGAAAGTGTTATAGTGAATAATAATTAGAATTGAATGGATTGTCATTGCCATGATTTTTTCCGTTGTTTGTAGGAATAAAGTGGGCATAAGATATAGTAACTTCCAAAGAGGGAAAGAACTATTTGGAAACAGTTGATTAAAAAAAGTAGGAATGGCTGAACTAAATACATACAGTGGTATGGACACGTCACTCACTCTCTCTTTGTTTCTTTCACTTTTCTCTTTTTCTGTCCAACTGAAGAAAAATACAAGCATTGGCCCCCGGACACCAGAGACCCATGGTATGCCACTGTCTCTGTCACATGCAGGGGGTACTCTTCCTCCACACCATTTTATAAAATTTTGCATCCATTTCTAATTGGGTAGATTAGGTGATGGAGGAGGGGTGTAGTTCCTGGTCTCAAACACATTACTTGTAGACAATACTTTGCCCATGAGACCCTCCAGGGTCAGTTGTAGCCACAGAAAGTTTTGCTTTGTACGGACACATGGGTGGTGTCATTTCTTCCCCCACCCACTTTTTTCTTAAGTTGACAGGGAGAGTGAAAAATAAAGTTATTCATTACTTGCTACTTCCGCAGCTTTGTTTCTTGTAGGCCAGTAAAATATATTTTGAAATATAATCTATGTGAATCATTTACAATCCTAGTTTTGCTTCTATAAATGTATTAGTTATCCACAAATAAATATTCACCAAGTAGTTCATGCAGATACATTTAAGTTAAAGGGTACCCATGAACTAGTCATTTAAACTAATTTATTAGTATTCATTGTTCATGATTTGTGAGTGATCCGTTAAGTCAGTTACTGCTGTTTCAGTTATCTGTTCAGAAAAATCATAACTTTTAGTCAGCCAAATGGAAAAGCAACAAATAAAGAATGAAAAATGACAGAAAGTGAAAACTTTTTTTTCATATATAAACATTTTTGCAAACAAACACAAGTATTCTTTTCCCACTCACAAAATAAAAAAAAGAAAAGAAACACTATTTCGTATGTGTTTGTAAATGTATTAATGTGTTATTCACATAAGGAGAACAAGGGTTAAGAATCCAGTCAAAACAAGAAACATTTAAATTTTAAATATGTTAGCACAATGTGTACATACTAGTTCTACTAACAGCTGTTGCTAGGTCTTACAACTGAGTATTTGAATCATGAACTAATGTAGGCATAAGACAAATAATACCATGTCTTAGGAGTCGATCTTTTGAGATAATTCTTAAATTGACAGGCCATTTCAGCAGGCACTGATACTGAAGATCCAGTCTATTAAACAGTAAGTTTGCGCACGCTGCTAGGTTTATCTGTCCATTGGGGCTATGTCTATACTAATCCCCGCTACAAGTTTAGAAATGGAATTGAAAGGATACTCTGAGGGACCTTTACCTATTGGTTTATAGACTGGGTCTCACTAAAGTCCTGCTGCTGCTAAGTAGTGCTGATTATTTTTCAAACACATAAGATAGGACAGACACTCTCTTTGTTCCTCTTCTACCACACCAGCCTATAGACTACAGGGAATATTTTTTTATATCTAAAAAATATTTTGTCATCTTTCAAAATCTAGTTCCTTTGATTTCTTTGAGTGCCTTACAAGGAATGACCTTCATAACATTACAGCACAAGCTCATTTCTTCTCTTTGTCCTTGTTAGAGCAAGTTCCCAAACCTCAGTGTAGTTGCAGCCTGGGGGAGGAGGGGGAAGAATAAATTTATTTAATACTTGAAATAGTGTTAACTGCAAAATGCAAATCAAGGGACTTCCAAAAGCGAGTACTTCTTAAAGCCTGAATCAAATTCCTGAATCTGAACCCTCACAACTTTAAGAAGTCTGGATCAGGTTTTGAACTTTATACTACGGCTCATTTTTATCAGGAGAGTGTAAAGCAGAGTAAAATAATATGAGATTCTCTTCCCTAAGCTTGTAACACATCATGATAGGATTTTAATATGAACTTTTGCATTTTGAAATTGTAGGCAAGATTTTAAAAGTCTGAAATAGTCTCAGGAAAATACAGATAGATATATATTGGTCTATAGCTCTGTAATAAGATTTGCAGAAAATGATAGGATTTGGCACTGTTAATAGAGTAACAAATATTTTTTATGTGGTGGTGGTTTTAAGAAGTTGCGGAAAGAGAGCTATATAATGGCTGTAAAAGGAGGCAGTCTTTTTTGATACTTCCAAAACTGAATAAAGTCCCTAATGTGGTGAGTGGTGAAGCCTCGCTAATACATGGCCCCTTGTGATGTAAGAGCTGATTTTCGGCATCGTCAAAGAAAGAGAGAGAGAGTGTTGTTTTCTTCGCATAGTAAGTTTGAAGGACCATGCCTGAAAGAACCTGATCTAAATATACACTCTACAAAACCTGAAATTCTCAAGACTTGTTAGAAAGCAAATAGTTCCCATCCCCACTCTACAAAATTTTCTCACATACAACACACACTTTTCCCCCCCAAAATCAGCTTCCCAAAACTGGGGTGCATATCTTAAGCAGGGAAGCTGCTTTTTCTCTGCCCAGAATAGAATCATTCTACTTTGATTGCTGCTGCAAAGCCAACTGTCCAACAGCAGCAGTGGAATTTCTTTCAGGCATTTGACTTAATGGCTCATTGTTCTTTACTCTACAGGTGTTCGCAAAGGCCTCTCCTTTTTAGTGGTTTTGGTGTTCTGCAATCAAACTACTGGTAACCTTTCTTTTTTTTTTGGCAATTTTGCTGTCTGCTAGCTATTCCTGATCTCTCTCTCTATTTTTCATCCTTCCAGACTGCTTAGCTCAGCGCTTGCTCTATGCAGATATAACTCGGGAAATACCATTTTTTTCTTAAGTCTACCATCCCAAAATCAAGGTGTATATTTTATTTTAGGATGTGTTGTACATGACAAAATACATTATTCATGGGTGACTGGGGGGGGGGGAGATACCATATCACCAATGGAGGCAGGGGAGGTCCCCCAGCGGTCAATCACTGAGCATGAAACCACTAGCAGCAAAACTGAAAGTGCACTTCCACCGGCACTTTCGGTTTCATGGCTGGCACTTCTAGGGGGTGAATGGCCAATCTCAGGGGGTGCACATGGACCCACGTGCAACTCCCATGTGTCACCAATGATGTTATTAGCTCTTTATAAACTTTCTGTACCTGGTTTTGGTTAGGACCAGAAGTGATAACATGAAATAATCTAAGGAATAAATGCTTCATAGTAAGCCTTCGGAAAAGAAACCATCTTTGCTTTGTGTTTAAAACAAACCTAGCTTCTAATGAATATATAAATTGAATGCAATGTATTTACTCTCTTTTTTTGTTACAAGGAATAAATGTAACCTTCTAAAAATAAACTAACACCTTGTACTCTGTGGTTTATCAGTATATCTCTGTACAACTTCAACGATCAGACTTTAACTTTGAAATATTGGGGCATTGAGAGATGAATGATTTATCTATGGAGGCCAGTAGCAGAGGACAGAAAGGAATCTCCATGCTTCTGTCTTGATCCAGTTCCAGGTCCTACATCATACTGTCTCGTCAGGTTCATAAATACATTCCTGGATCATAAAAGGAAAGGATTCTGCTGTACTAGACTTCTGATCTAATGTGCAAGGCAGAAGTCTCAGTTCCCATGGATTTGTAGGCTGGCCAAGACTAAGCTAAAGTGGTAGAGAAGTTCTGTTAATTTTTTAAACAGTTAAACACCGTATTTTCCCTCACTTTCACTAAATTTGCCTGTGAATAAAATGTCTCTACATTTTTAATATTTAGTTGTTTCTCTTGGAAGAGGAAGGCAAATTAGGAAAAGGTTTTCCCTGCTACCACCATTTTTGAAAATTCTTCTGTCATCAGCTACTTTTCATTCCTTTTTGGAAACCTATACAAACATACAGATTTGAAACTGGATTAGGCATGATTAGGTCCCAATGACAGCCAGCTGGGCTGAGGCCATTAAAAGCCAATCCTGGCACATTTAAAACAGAAGACGTCCTGTTGGGCTGGAAATTAGTAAATTGATGTGAAATTATAAGTAATTATCTACTGCATTTTCACAGACCCTGTGAAAATTATTAAAAAACATCTAACAGCTGTTGGCTAATAGAGAAATAGTCTAGTTGCTGCAGAACATTTTAAATGCCACTAATAAAAATGTTAGTATTCCATGAAGGGTTCATGTTGAGTGAGAGCAGCAGGATCAAAAAGAAGATGCAAAGGAAAAGGTGACTTACAAATGAAGGCCAAAGACTTGTATGAATATCAACAAGTGGTTGCTGATCTACAGCAGTCTGGTTTCTTGGGGAAGCATGCATTATGGTTTTGTGACTTACAGTTTACTTATGTTCCCCTCTGTGTGAGGCTACTCCACTTGTCACTTGCCCAAATAGTTTTAGAACCATTCACTGTTAGCCCTCCCTCTGTTACACCTTTAAGAGACTACTGTGGCAGGAAGTTTTACTCTGGAGCAAGCTGAGTGTGTGAAGATTCGATTATTGCCCAGCCATGGGGTAGAAATGCAAAAGGCTCCCTTCCTCATTATTTCCATACTCTGGTTAGATTGAATGTTCTTTCCTACTTTGTTTATCTCCTTGCCTTTACCACTTGAGCAATCGGATATAATAGCGAAAAAAGCTCTATACTCTTTATAATGTGAGTGTTACCACTGTTGCTTTAATTTACAGTTCCTGCTAAACTGTGGGGTTTGTTTTGTTCCTTCCTTGTATGTGCCAGCAGCATGTTCATAACACAAGGATCCAAGTCTCAAGATAAATAGTTAATTACAGAAAACTTGACGTTACTCTCCAAATCCCAAATTAAAACAGTTCTTTTCACCATAGGGATATGCTGTTTTGCATGCAGTTAGCTCCTTAATTTCATTATTATTATATTTTCTTGGTTATTCTCTCAATCCCTGGATTAAAAAAAGAATCATGATAGTTCCCTATGAATCTCAAGCATAAATGTTGTAGAGCTTCTATATTATCTTTTGACACCAAACAAAGGATATATATATATTTTTTTACAAAACATATTTTTCTCTTTCTTGTGGTACCATACTATTGTCAGAGAGGGCCAGATCACCAGAGGGAAACAGGTGCTTAAATACCTTTCTGTATTTAGACCTGAGTAATTAACGTAGCAGAGCTAAAATTGCCAGATTTTCCCAACTTCTTTGAAGAGGTGGGGCAAAATTGTGGCAGCCTATTACTAATTATTTTGATAAGTTGTCATTGTCCTATCAGGTAGTCCTTTATTTTTCAGTGAGACTATATAGCAAGATGATGCTACTCAGTGGTTGTATCTACATCAGACTGCGCAGTCCTTTATTGTTGTTACTGCACAGTGCTTTATTGCTCCATAACTAAGTACTACATGACTGCACAGTAACTGGCATTCTTCCGGGTGATACTGACTGTGCAGTAGGTCATTACCGCCATTCAGTAGCATCAATTCATGACCCACAATGCTACTGCAGAGTACTAATGAGCTATTGCACACTAGAAATGAACTACTGCGCAGTAACTGTCTGTGTAGACGTGGCCACTGTTGGTAAAATATGATCCTCAGGACTTGAAACCCAATCAAATAAGTTAATGTTTAGGGTGATGTTACAGGTTACCTTTAAGCCATTCTAAAGGCACTTAGAACAGGTGCACCCACTCAATAAAAGGTGTTAAACTGTGCTAAGTACCTTCTAAGGGTGCCTATACATGCGTAGGGAGGCTGCTTCAATATGCTGTAAATACAGTGTGTCAGAGCAGACCCAATTAATGGAGTCTGCTGGAGCATGGTAATTACTGTGCTCCAGCAGACTCCAGCATCATGTGTGTCAGCATCCCAGCAATGCAAAAGGATGACCTTTAGCTAAAGTGCCCCTGCTGCTATTTTTCAGCACAGGGACGCTGATACACATGACACTCTGGGAACTTTAATTAGAGCATGTCTGTAAATGCCCTAAGTGTCTTAAAGTTATATCACTTCAGGTAAAGGTTCTCTCTGGGCCATTCTATCCAGCTTGAGCCTGGGTATAGTTAGCCTTCTCCACAGAAATAAAGTGACTTATATTCAGTTATCCAGCATCCCAGGTTGTACAGCTTCCAGCTCCTCTACCCTCCCAACTTTCTACTGTCCCAATCTGTACTTCTCAGGGGGTGATACTAGCACCAAGTCAACATCTCCTCCTGCCCCCAGTGGGTATGACATCAACCCACATGGTACCAGGCTGCTGGCTCCAAGAACCCCAAGAAACCTGATCCATCCCCCAGATCAAGCAGCCAGGTATATAACTGTCCCCTCAAAGTACTGTTTGCCCCACTGTAGGCTCTCCCCTGTACAGAAGAATTAGAGGGGGTGGGAGGTGTGTGGCTTCTCTCCTCAGCCTCCTGTTGGCCTGGGGAGGAGAGGGAAAGGTCTGCCTAGCACCAAGTGTGGCAGCAGTATGGAGACTAAGAAGGCATACTTCCCCTGGGTCTATGTTGTCACCACAGTTAGCTCCTGGCATTTCCATATTGGGAGTGGATCCACTGGGCAGTGAAAGCATGGAACCTAGGTAGACATACTCTGACTGTGGGTAACCCCTGGCTGCTTTGCTCTGTTCCCAAAGAAGGGATATAGACCTGGCTCCTGCCCATGAACCTTCTCACCATGTGACAACATTAGGCCTTAACCTGCAACAGCTCTGAAACTATTCTAACTTTAACACTGATTAATATTTCACATATTTAGAATGGTTTAAAGGTAACCTGTACCAGCACCCTTGTTAGTGACTGAATACATCCTAAGAGTCATTGAGAAAATTCCCACTGAATTCAAGTGCTGAATAGGATCCTAAAAGTGTATGTTTGAGAAGTCTATTGCCTTTATTATGACCAGGAATCCTGGTTTTCTTTGTTTAAAAGTCACAATTTCTCTGAGTAAAATACCAGAAATTCTCTGGTTAAAAACTCCAAAATTTGCATTTTTCTGTGATTAAAATGAAATGCCATTGTATATATAGGTATCAGTTAAACACAATATTTTATTGATATATTTACAATTTTAAAGGAATTCGGAAGCCTACTAGTGCCTCAATCACTATAATTAAATTAATTCTAAATACCTATACATTTTAGCTTTTAATTTTAGATTTTTTTTCATGGAAAATCATAGCTCCCCCTGCCCCCTTCACTCACCAGGATGCAGATCCAGCTGTGGCTGTCCCCCCCCCCCCCCCCCCGGCCCCTATGACTGCTCTGTGGCACTGAGCAGGCCTGATATGCTGGTGCCCTGCTCATACCTTTGCCCCTCACTCCCAAGCCACAGCCCTCAGCTCTACCAATGCCCCTCATTCAGTCCCCACCTACAGGCCACCTCACCCCGTTGGTGTCCCTCACTCCCTATCCATAGCCCCCTGGCCCTGCTTGTGCCCCTCAATCCCCACCCACAGCCCCCTCAATCCCTGCTTGGGACTCTAGCTTCCAGGGCTACAGGTGTAGGGACCTGGACCCACAGCCCCTTGCTCCCCGAGGATCACCTGATCCCTGGCTGCTGCCCATGGGAGGTGGTAGTTGCTGCAGTGGAGTGGAGTGCTACAGAGCTCAGCTCCCCCTCCCCAGTGGGAAGCATTGTTGGAGTGGAGCCTGTCAGGGGCAGGGGATGGAAGCGAGCTTCTTGCTATGGGCTCAGGGTTCCCTACCCTACTGCCCTCCACCTGGGACCTCCCTGGGCCACTGGGCAAGACCCAGCTTGGCACGGCACAGTGGGGTTGAGTGGGAAAGCTCATTGCTGCTACTGGGAGCTCTGTACTGCCATGGTGAGGCACTCCCTGCCTGCCCAGTAGCAGTGAGGGGGTAAAACTCTGTGCCACCACCCCTGCTGCTACTGGCACTTCCCCCCATCCAATGGAACTCTTCCAGGCTGCAAGGGGAACTCACTATTTCCCATGTTTTTCTCCTTTTAAAGGAGAAAATCTGGGTTTTACAACTTTTTTTCCATGGCAAACGGAAAACCCAGATCCCTGATTATGACACATTTTTTCAATGAATATCTTGGTTGTTGAAGATACTACAACTGACCCAATAAAGATGCATTCTCTGTCTTTTCTGAGCTCTTTGGTGTCTTTTGTTATCCCCAGTGTGATACAAAGGCTGTTCTTTGTAATGCATGCTACTATTTCCTGTTAAGTGTTGGACAGTGATCTCACCATGTTGAAAATCCTTGCCATGAAGCTCATAGTTATTTATTATTCTCCCTGGACTGTAAGCAACACTATATATATTTTTAAAAATAACACTGTATCTCATTTTAACATATGAATTACACATAAAAATAATCACATTATTGGTATTTTGTAGCAAACAAGAAAAAAAAATCCACTTGTTCACTGACACAGATTAATTACTATGTTATCTTCATTATGAAACTAAAAACCTTTCTCTGTTTTAAACATATATATTACATGAAATTTATTAAAAACAACTTCAGGCTTAATTCTCTTCTTCATTTAATATAATCTCCCATTAGTTTCAGTAATGTAGGGTTACCACAGTATGTCTCAAAGAATGTTAAATGTTGCGAAAATTAAGTTAGGAAGAAACTTAGTACAGAAAAAGATGCTTATGGAATCTGGTGGGGGGTAGAGTTGTCAGTGCTCTGATTCCTGGCAGGATGTATACAGATCTTTTGCATAAGAGACAATTGCATATTTGAGGATATGACAAAATAATATACTTGGATTCTGTGTTTTCACTAAAGTGAAAGTTAAGGTGTGAAAAAGGCCAGTAGAAACATAGTGCGTGGGGCTTTGGAGCATTACTCTGAACTGTACTTGTACACTGGTATGGTCTGAAGGTGAAAGAGTTATTTGGAAACTTCCTGTTATTGCTGTTGCTGTTGTTATTGTTGTTGTTTATTAACAAATAGGTAGCTCCTTTGGGTAAAGAATTTTTTTTTTTTTAGGATCAAACTTTGGTTCCGCTTAAATCCAAAGAAGACTTTTTAGTAACTTAAAAGGAATTGTGATTGACACCCAGCCTTTCCCATGATCTTGACTTCAGCTGTTCTGAAAAAGACTTCCCTGATGTAATCAAAGCTTCTGACCTAAGCATGGCAAACTCCAAATAAAAAGCCATTTAAATTAATTTTTAGATGATCATTTTCAACACAAACATAATTGTGATGATGCATATAAATCTGACCCTAGCAATGAGGAGGTTAAAAGGTCCTAGCAAGAAAAAGTAAGGAAAAAGTCCTTTTATTATTAGAGCTAGCTCTGGTGTTGTGACCTGAAAAAAATGATCAAAGAAAATACCTGAGGGACCCCAGGTAGAAGCCTTCAGTCATATGACTCTGAAAGAAGAGAAAAATGGAAGAAGAAACAAGTTGGAATATTTAGAGACAGTTTTATGTGGGAGGGTGTTTACTGAGACCTTGCTTTATTCAGAATTTTGCATACAATTGTAGCCATGGAAGAGATGGGTATAAGTGTGCCATAACTAGACAATTGTGACAATGAAGAAATTATGTAGTTGGCTGATACTGCTAGACAAGGGCAAAAGACATCTATGCCTAACTATGGGTGGGGGAGGGGGGCAGGGGGAGACGTAATTGTCTACAACAATGTAATTCATTTCCTAACTTTTAATGGAAATTCAGATTTGCTTAGTTCTCATCATAGGCTTATTTCTACATTAGTGTCCTTATCATCAGTAAGTATTGTGTTCAATATGTTTGTATTCTATTTTTAGAAGTATATTCCATATTTGAAGCCTGTCCAGTAATTCTATTTGGTAATAAACATATGTTATTCCCATAGCAGTTTTTATACTGAATATGACCCTGAAATGTATCATGAAGTCTGGGAGAAAACCTAAAGAACTTAAATTAAAAAAAAATGAGCCCATTAAATTTAGAGGATTGCTCAGATAAGTGAGGGTTAAAACATAACTTCTTAAATAAGATATTCTCTTCTTATAAAGATGATTGACTGCAGGCTTATAGTGTGGTAATCTGTCACAAGGAAAAGAGGCAATAGAAGGGGAACATTGACTTGGGACACTCAGATAACTGGAATACTTATAAATGTGCTATTTGAATTGTGATAAACATAATAGCTAGTGTTAATTGGCCCGCTTATATCTGTTATTGCTGCTTAAAACAAGGACATTGGTTTATAAAATCTCATAATCTCACTCTTGAAGGGCTTTGTTGATAGATATGGGAGTTTTGTCTCAAAGACAGCAACTGATTTGCACCCTGGTGCTTTGGCTACTGAATCATCTCCTTCAGCAGTAACTACTGCATTTGTTCTTGTTCCCAGGTAAATATGTAGGACATATAATATGATAAGCACTTACAAAAACAAATTCAATTAAGCTCCTGATTCTGGTTCCACTTGCTTAACCTCAATAAAATAGAACATTAGGTTTTGCTGTTCTTCTTTGGAGTGTTTTCTTAGGTGGATTCCCTAAAAGGTCATTGACTGGCAACTTCATAACTGCCATATCCTACTGCTAGAATTGCTCAGGTATGTTTGGTCTTTGAAAAGAGACCTGACAAAAGGTACTGTGATACCTGAAAGCTTGTCAAAGTCTATCCCAGCCATGTAGTTGATCCAATAAAAGAAATCACCCACAAAAATCCTTCCTTTCTAAGAAACCAGTCATTTCACGCACCTTGGCTTTTCTCATGAAGATTACAGTTCATTTTTACTGATCCAAGAAATGTGGATATCTGTAATCTAGAGCCTTTTTTTTTTCCTAACAAACCAGCCTCTGAACTATGATGTTTGTTATTCCTTCATATGTGATTTTATTTTCAGTTATTTCTGCTTCTACTAGATGGTTGCTTCCTTATATTTTAACATAGCCTCTAGGAAAAGAGACTCTCTTAAATGTTTCTGAAATGACTAATTCAGGAAAAAGCAACAGTGGCAAAATATGAACATGTCTGGTGTAAAGAAAAATATTAACTGTGGAGTATTGAAGCTGAATATGAGAGATTACAGATAGGTCAGGTAGGATCCTCACTGGATTCCAGTAACTTCTCCCATTGGTTCTTGTGAGGCAATGCTGAATTATACCAGCTTAAGTTCTTTGTGTGTTTGTTCCTACTGTTTAATATTGGGCCTTGCCTGAACTTCTGGAAAATTTGTTTTAGATCCAAAGTTCATATGATATATAAATAAAATTCTAGATCCAAATATATTCCAAACTCTGAAGAAATCTGGATCTAGATCCCAATTTGGAGGTCTGGGTGCTTCTGAGACCAGTAGGTTACCTTTTGCAAGTGCACCTCCATTCTTTTTTTGGTTTTAATAATAAGTTTATTAATGAAGCTCCTTCATAATTATTTATTTGAATGAAATTAAGTATTCCAAATGGAAGCCAACAGAATGCTTAACGTCTGCCTCCCCCCCCAAAAACAACCAGCTAGCAATAAGAAACCCCTCCCCTGAGCAACAACATTTTTAGTTTTGTATTTTCAGGCTTTTATCAGTTTTGTACTTGGCACATTATATAGGCACGTTTTCAGAAGAACATCTGAGGAGCTTGGGAGCAAAAAAGGAGCAATTCCTACACTAGAGGAAGCAAAGGTACTGGAACTGTATCTGGATACTGCCAAGGAGAAAAGAAGGTGGGAGGAGACTTCCTAGCCTCTCTGCCTTCCTGCATGTATGTGAGCAAGAGCTTGACACAAACTAGCTCAACTTTGGCAACAGTGGTATTCTGCTTATGTTCTGTTGGAGGGCAGAGTTCCTTTTGAAATCGTAAAAACATGCCCTGGGTAATGGGACTCAAGCAATCCCTCAGGTGTCTTTTCTTACAGATTCTTTAATTCAGAATGAAAACCCATTATTATTTTATGCATGGCAGCAGCTACTCTATGTTCTTGCCAAATTCTGCTCACAGAGTGCCAATCAAAATGTACTCATGCTGTGGCTGTGAGTACAGTACTTTTGTCTAATTAGATGGGTAACTCAGGAAAAGCTTGCTCCTGCAAAATGGGAGCACAGCTTTTATTTTTTTTTTCCCCTCAGCAGATGACACTCTGTTTCTCTCTGGAGCAAACAATTCTGATGTGTGTTCAGACTATTAAGCTACCCATGGAAGGAATTAAACACATATTTGCTTGTTACTGTAGTGTTCTATTGTAGCAGTAGCTATATATAAGGTTTGTATTTCTTGATAGGAAAATCAGAAGATGATATGCGTATTTTTACAATGGGGCCATAAAGCAGGAATATCAGTGAAACCTTGCACAATAGAGTCAAATACGGTACCTCAGTTACCCTTTACTGCTCACTAGAGAATGCACAGACTGTAAACCAAGCTGGTCAGTGACCAGGGGAAATCTTTTCTTCTAAAATTCATTTTTGGTTAATCAACTTTGAGATTGTTTAGAACTAGCTCCCTTGTTCTAATTATATGCCTTCAAACCTGAGCTAACTGTTCCAGCTGATATGCTACAGTTTGGAGTCCTACTTTCATTTGGGCTGGTAAGCTACCTATGTGACAGTGGGCATGTCTATATGTGCATCTACTTCAACTTAAATTTACTGTGCAGTAAGTTACTGTGTAGTAAGCAGGAATAGGTCAGTGTCTACACATACAGGCATTAAAGTCCATTAACATTGTGTGTGGACTGACTTGGGACTAAAGTTAATAAATTATTAAATTTAGTCCCAAGTCAGTCCACACACACAGTGTTGCTACGCAGTAAGATGTCTACAGTAACTAATCACAGTAACTAATTGAGTGTAAACTTGATACCTTCATGATGCAGTATCAAATTTACTGCAGGTTGATATGTCACCATATTAACTGCTCAGTATGTGCGTGCACATGTAGACATATGCCTGTATTGCGCAGTAATTTCAGTTACCGCACAGTAAATGCGCACGTGTAGATGTGTCCAGTGAGAATATAGGTTTAATACTTTAACTGAATATCCACAATTCCCTAGGTCAGGGGTCAGCAACATTTTTGGTCACAGTGCCAAAAAGTCCTGCAACCTCATCTTCTAAGACGTTGGTGTGCCGGGGCAGATGGTGGGGGAGCCATGAGTGCTCAATCCTTGTTGTGGCAGCATAGTCCCAGCCCCTTCCCTACCATTTGCCCTGAGGCATATGTGCACACACTGCCAGCAACAAGCTGGGTGGGGGCTTCACAGTTGCTTGCACAGCTGCTTGCACCTCCCTGCTGCCTGCTGTAAGTATCCCAGGCTCCATGGCCAGTGGCAGAGGCCTGCCCAGACCCTGGGCTGGCTGTGGCATGCCAAGAAAAATGGCTTAACGTGCCGTGTTCTAACATGTGTGGTGGGAGTTGTCGACTCCTGCCCTAGGTGTTTAGAAGGACAGATGAAATCTCTCCAAATTCAGCAGGAAATGCCCAAGGGAAGGGGAAAGGGTGCTTTGATTACTGTATACAGATTGTACTCTAGAAGTCTATGAATGCTTAACTGCTTCCAGATTTCAGAAACTTGTCTAACTGTGACCCTTGTGAATCACATAATAGAGGTGCTGATACTTTGGGACTGATCAGTATGATATATCTGTACATTAAATATTTACATTTACAACACTAGAGACTTCAGTGTATGGGGTATTCACGACAACTCTAAATGAAATTTCTCAGATACTACAATCAGTCTATGACCATGAGCCATGGTTGGATCCAAGATTTTCTAAAGGAGTTACAGGAGAAGTAAGCAGCACTGCAGGAATGGCTGCATTCCCATTCCTAGTTTCCCGCCCCTGCCCCCACCCCCAGGATGTGCAGATCACACTGTGGGGAAGCAGATGAGCATCTTAAGACTTTTCTAAGTCCCTGCACCACATAAATGCCTTCTAACTACCACATTCTCAGTATCTTTCCCTTTACCTCCATGCTGGGTTCACGAGATGCTTTATTTAAGATTAGAGCAAATTACTGTGCAGTAAGTGTCAGTGTCTACACATGCAGATGTTTACTGCACAGTAATTTGGTCTAATCATGAGTAAATTTGCTACCTGTAAATACAAGTAGCAAATTTATTCTCAATTACTTACTGTGCCATGTAGCACATGTAGAAGACCAACTGGGAACAAATGTGTCCCTGGTCAACCGGGAAGCAGGGGGCAAGGGATTGCTCCTTGCCCCTGGCACCTGCCTACTGCCAGGGCTGGCTGCTGTGGCAGAGCCCAGGTGGGGGCAATGTCCCCCCTGCCCTGGAAGCAGGGAACTCCCATCCCCACTCTGTGATTGAGGAGTGGGGGATGGGAGCTCCCTGGGATAGGGAGCAATCTCCCAGGCCCCACCAGGAGCAACTGTCTCCTGGCCTCCTGCTCCCTGCCAGCCCCTGGACTAGCACCCAGGGGGATCCAGTGCAGGGCCAGCAGGGGCAGGACCAGACTGCTACCATAAGCAGCAAATCTGTTCCTGCTTCCCTTAACATGTAGATGCCTAACCAGGATGGGTTTACTCTAGAGTAAATTACTCTAGAGTAAATCCCAGATCATTTGCATGTGTATACACATCTGCTTAATAGCAAATCCCCTTCCATCTCCATCCCTCATATTTCCCCCCTCCCCAGCTACCCAGGGGCAGGGGGATCTCCTGACCCATCTCTGCCCAGCTCCAGCCAGGATGCATAGGTAAGGGGCATGTGTCTCCTCCCTGAGCCTGCTCCATGAAGGAGAGTGGCCGGAGGGCTAGGCAGGGAGGGAGTACCTAACCATTGTGATTCTTTTTAGAACAGGAATTGCAAAAGAGGGCTCCTACGCTTTTTCCATCATAAAGACGCACAGGGCTATTATGAGACTTAGTCAATTAATGGCTCTAAAATACGTTCAAACCTTCATCTGCTAAGCAGTATAAAATCAAAAATGTATGTCTTAAAGACTTTTAATGGCAAACGCATTGATTATGCACTCTTTGTGTAATCAATAATTAATTCTTTAGAGCCTGATCCTCCATTTCTTACTCAGGCAAAGCTCCCACGGAGATCAAGACAGAATAATGTCTAGTTAGTCAATCTCTTCAGTCTTCATGCTTGATTAACACAAAAAACCCAACCAAACAAAAAACCTTTACCCTTAAAGAAGCCTGTGGTGATACCCCATTGAGAATAATTGTGAAAGTCATCATTAAAATCAATTTATGCATTTCACTCCAATGATCTCTGTCAGTGAAGCCAACCATTTAAAGTATTCTGGCAATGATATTAAGCATTATGTAATGGGACATTGTATATAGAAAACTGATATTGATTGAATCTTCTTTTAGAATATATAATTTTTTTTTTCACAGAAACTGTATTTCAAAACCTGGATTGTATCACTTCTTGGCTTTGAATCTGTATTTAATATTAATGTTATTCCAGATCACACTTTCTACCTTTGGGCCAACAGGAAACAAACCCAGCAAATCCCTATATAGGGCACATTTAATAGAAAGACTTTCCTTCCTTCTATCCTCTCTTTCCCTTTATCCTATTGGCCACAGAATTATGAGCAGCCAACCTTTCATTCTTATTCAGTAGAAAGGCCTTGTGTTTCTTCTGAGCCTTGAGGCATGTATCCTTGATTAGGAGGGTACTTGGAGATTGTATGTTTTCTAGAAAACCTTCTTCTTTCATATCATAAAACAGTGTCCATATCTATCTTTGTGCACTTTGGTATTTTTGTAAATTCAGGAGCTCTTGGCTATCAAAGACCCGGGATCACTATTTGGAAGTGGCTATCATCAATCCCCTCTAGAAAACCTGATCTGGAAGTAAAATTCTATCTCCAATTATGCTATGGTACTCTTGACTACATATGTGTCTAAAGATTATGGAAACCCAAATGCAACATAATCGGAACAGTGCTGCCAAGCAGGGCAGGGGGAGTTGATGATTTTTATACTTGCTAACTCTATTTCTTGTCTTGGTTTTGGGTATGAAAGTACCCCATGGGGCTCCTCACAATGTGGCTGCTTTGGAGCAAGGATTAACAAGAAAATAAAATGACATTTGGGTGGATTAGCTGTGCTTTGTTGCAGAAAAACTACGTTTTTGTGCTTCAACTTGGTGTGAACAATCCCTTTCCTAGGCTCCATCTACAATACAGAAAGTTGCTCTTTAAAACTGGGCTAGGTAAACAAGATTGGAAACATTTCTGAATACTCATCACCATTAGTAATCATAATGGTTAGTATTAAACTGTATCTGCACAGGAGTTAACATAATCAGACTTCCTCTCCATTTCAGTTGATTAGCTCATTTTGACTTCAAGAAAAACCTCATTCTCTCACTTGGTCAAGGTAAAGAAATATTCATAAATAATTGGCAAAAACACGAAATGGTGATTATTACAATGATTAATTTGGCCAATTCACTTGGAGCATAAATACATTTTAGAATACTTGTAGCAAACATACTGAGAAATGACTTCAGCTATTCAGGTTTGTGCCATTTTGCAACTCTGAGGAAAACATCACTGTGGTTCCATTTCACCTATAGAAATGACTTATCCAAGTCCAACTTCAAATAGTTCCTAAACTATCATAGAAAAACTATCCAACTGCTATCTAATTCAGTTGTATCTCTTCTAAACAAGCATAGTATATTCCATTCATGCTTTTTCCCTAAATGACTGACCTTTGAAGAAATTAGGTTTCCCTGTCTGATGTTTCTTTGCCTTTCAGTGAATATTTTTCAGCTGCAATGAATGCTGTTAATCTGAAATCAGAAGGAATATGTTAAAGCCAGCTCAGAAATTGAATTTATTCTTGGTGCTCTTAAAGGGTCAAGATATTTCTCAGAGCTCTTAGTACAAATTAGAGATAGTGTTATTCAGTGAAAATAAACATGAAATACAAACGCTTTTTTTTCCCCTGAAAGAGTAATATACCTCCCCTCATTTGTGGAACAAAATATGAGTTATTAATAACTAGACTGCTGTGGAACTCTGCAGACCTCAAAAACTCACAAGGTGGCACAGGAGTCTTTTGCTGTTTAATTTGTTTGGACACATATATTATCTCTTCTGAATTACAAAATCTGTTTTTTTGTACAGCTGTCATCATTCACAATAATCTATCACCTGGGAACAGTTAAGTAGGCTACTGGATTCTGCAGAGTCATCATCTTGTTTGGCATTAGAGACCTATGTAAAAAGGGAGTACTTTCTGCTAGCTTATACTGGAAGGAGAATCTTTGTGAATTTTACCCTAGACAAGAGTTCCTTCAAAGCCATTTTAATCTTTTACATTTTCTAACATAAAAATGAATTGTTAGCTTACTTATATTGGATCACCACGCAATGACAAGGGAATCCCTATCACTAAGGCCACATCCCAAAAAGCATATCCATGTGGTGTGTGCTGCCACAGACACCTCTGGACATCCAGGAGTCAAAAGAACCTGTGGAGAAAAAGAGTGCAGCTACGTATGTGGCAGCGGCATGCACTGCCCAAAGCTGACACCTGGCCAGCTGGAGCTGCACTCTGCTGGACAGGCTCTGCATGGCAGGATCCCCACTGTTGTAGCCTCAGGAGGCCCCCAGGACCCCAGGTAAGGCTGCTGAGGCCAGCCCAGTGGTGGCCCCAACCTACCTTACCCCTCTCAGGGTAAATTCCTGTGTGCTGGCGTACATGGCGTAGGCGTTCCCTGGGGACAACTAGCAGTGGCACAAGGTGCACCATCACTAGTTGTCTCCAGGGAACCAAATGTCCATGCATATCTGGATGTGGCCTAAGAGGGGAGAAAATGACACATCAACTTGGCAGGTTAGGCTCACATCCTAGTCTATTCATCCAGGGATTTGACTTCCACTTATCCACTTATAATTATTGAGGTCTCTTAGGAGACCAAGCCTTTGTGTTCTTTTTTCTTACGTAGAGTTTGCTTTAGATACTTGAGATCCCATTTGACCTTGCTCATGAAAAGGGAAAATATCTTGTTGGGATCCAGCTAACATGAAAATGGAACATGGAGGACATGTCTATCTTTGTCTTTAATTGACAGACAGATGCATTCATTTCAATTTAAAACAGAGGAGGAGGACTGGTGGTACGGATGCCAGTACCCATCTTTTGCTAAGAAGTTAAGGCACTTGCTCAGAATGTGGAGGAGTTTTGAACTCACTTGTTATTTTCCAGGATAGTGCCTTAGCTACTAAGCCATTGTCTAGACAGGCCATTGTCTAGACAGGCCATTGTCTAGGCAGGTGGAAATATTCTCTACCCTTTCTGTTGAAATGATACTACTGGGCAGCCAAGAGTAAAAGATTTATCACTTGAGAAAGAGAGCAAACTCTGAGGCCCAATTGAACGGACACTATATTGTGATGGAGGGAGCCATCCCCATCCTTTCTCTAATATTTTTGATCTATTTTGTCCAATAACTATTTAAGACAAAGTGCATCATACAGTGTATGACTTCAAGGTTATATAATATGAGCAATTTGGGTTATACTGTTGTAAATGAGGACAAGCTGTAGCCCAGCTGAGTTGTACAAATACAAGGAAGACATATCGTGTACTGTTATTATACTCTTTATAGGGGAGATTAGTTTGTTAGATGTCATGTCTCATGAGAGAACTGTAACTTCAGGGGAGAATTTAGAGTAGAGAGTATAAACTGGTAGCCAAGATCATGGAACAGAGTTAGTAACAGTGCTGGAGGATGCTGAATACTCATAAGCACTCCCCCTTTCCCCCCACTGTAGACAGAAGCTGCAAAATTGAGATTTGGTTTGAATATTCCACCAGGATTTATTTTCTTTGTCCATACACACTCTACTTCCTCCTATAGATTCCACGTTATGTTTTCCTGTAACCATTTTATATATGAATTGTTACAATTAAAAAATAATGAAGCTTTCCAAATAGTACAGTATGGGACTTATTACATCCCTTCTGGGAGGGAAATTTTAAGTATGTGAGGTACCATGTACCAGCTCTCAACAGTGATTAAGTGTTTTATCAAATATTAGTTCATACAAAATGCATAAATAGTGTTAGCATCAAGTACTAGAACCTCAAGACACCCACCTGAAAGCTGAGTGCCCTCCTCACTGGAGTACAGAGTCACCTTCCCTCTTGCTTTATGACTTGCATTCTTTTTTCTTGGTGGCCCAGCTTCAACAGGAAGGATGAAGTTACTTTTAGCCTAGCCAAGGGTCCTAGTACTCGGGACACTCAACTGAGAAGTAACAGATGTGGGATTCAAGCTCTTCAGAAAAAGTGAGCCTAAAATGTGCATCTCCCACATTTCCATGACCTCAAGTCAAGAAATTAAAAGTGCACATCATCACCACAAGCTTCACTGTGCCATGTAAGTGCTGCAAGTGTTTTCTTTTTTATAAGTAAAGGCTTAGGCTAACCCAGATGTTGTGCTTTTTCAGTTAGACTTGGATAACCACAGAGTGTGAACGGATTTTGATATATAGGGGACAGAACTAGGTTATTTTCAAACATGTGCCTACTGAGGGATTCATTCCAGGTCAAGACAAAGGCATATGAGATATTTAGGTACCCTGGAGGAATGTTAGTTGCTACATGGAGAAGTATAGGATTTTATTTGTTACATGGACAGTACGGTCTCCTCTACACATTATGGACATTGTGAAATTAACTGGTTAATTGTGCATGTCCCTGGAGACCAGCTACATGTGTGAAGTACTTATCATGCCATAACAAGTTCCAACCAGTTATAAAGTTAGACCTGGAAAATTTGTACTCACTTTATAGCTGGTTGCTATTGAGTGTTAATTTACACATGTAGCAGTGTCTCCCCTGCAGCTGGAAGCCCTGTCAGGTGCAGAGGTGCACCATGCCCAGCCTGGGCTGCTAGTCCTACAATCAAGGGGATTCTTAGCCCCAGCAGCTGCCAACTCTGGGTCCTGGTAGCACCCTGCAGCTGCAAGGACCCAGAGTCTTGTAGATGTGTATGCTGTGTTCTGGCATCATGCTTCTTAGTGCCAGGACTCAGCGGGATCCCAGCAGCCATGGGGTTCAGTTGCAATCATGTGGACACCTTTAAGAGTGTTATGTATAAGTTGTTACTTTTGCCTGGGAATTGCAGGAGGGAACAGCAGAATAAGAGGCAGAGTACGGCTCTCTGAATAAACAAGCTTGATCATTCTATAATCTTAACTCCTTGGTCTTTTGAGAAGAACATATGGTACCAGGAGTGTGGTAAAAAGAAAGAAAAAAAATGGAGCATCTTAGAATTCCAGAAGATTTAAAGCTGTCTAGCAATGCAGCAGAAAACTGGAAGAAATTTAAGCAGAGCTTTACCATATATATGATGGCTAGTAAAGATAAAGAGAAGGAAGATTCACTCAAGGTAACTATTTTTTAAATATAGAAGACCCAGAAGCTCTCTCTCTCTTAATAACAGCCTACAACTGCCAGAAGCTGAACAGAAAAGCGGTGGTAAAATAATAAAAAAGTTTGAGGAATACTGTATACCCAAACAAAATGAATCCTTTGAACAGTATAATTGCCACATGAGACTGGAGAAAGAATGTGAGACAATAGAGGAGTTTGTCAAAGACCTCAGACTGCTGAGCCAGACATGCAACTTTGGAGACATTAAAGAGTCCATGATCAGAGACCAACTAGTATTCGGTATAACAGATACAAGCATCAAGAAAACACTTCTAGAGGATCCTGAGCTTAACTAAGGAAGCAGTTAGTGTGTGCCAAGTGGCTGAGATAACAAATGCCAGGCTGCAGAAACTGGAGAAGACAGAACAAGCTGAGCTAGACAGGATTACAAGACTGCAGAAACCTAAGGCAAAACACAAACAATTCAGAAAGAGGATCTCACTATGAAGCAGGCAAGCATAGGCCAAAGATAATTGCTTAAAGAAACAATGATCAGATGTAGATGCTGTTGGGGTTACCTCATACCCATGCATTGTTTTGCATTTGGTAAGTGCTGCAACAAATTAAAACAATTCAATCACTTTGCAAGAGTTTGCAGAAAGGAGCAGGATGCACCACACAATAAACAGGAGATGCATGTTCTATGCAGTGAGGAAAAGGAAGAAGTCCTCATTGGCACAATGCAAGGAGAAATTCATTCTTCTGAGAATTGGACAATCACCCTGGACATCAATGGACTAATGCTAACTTTTAAATTAGATACAGGGGCATAGGTCAATGAATACCAGAATATATTATTCAAAAAGTGAAAACTAAATATGTGTAATATAAGAATAAAACAGTAAAACTTAAAGCATATAATGGGAACATAAAGGCAACCAAGAGTGTTTGTGCACTGCATGTTAGACACAAGGATAATATAGTAAAAATTCAGTTTGTAACAGTCCCAGGAAAGCTAGTGCTAATTATTCAGTTGCGAATATGTAAAACTCTAGGTTTGATTAAGAGAATGGAGGTCACTGAGGGACTAGAAAGCAAGAACATAGAAGAGTTTTAGGATGTGTTTCAAGGCATAGGAAAACTGTTAACAGTGTAGAAGATAGAATTAAGAGAACCAAAAACTCCCACCATACATGCTCCAAGAAATGTTACCCTTGTACTAAGAGAGAAACTGTAAAAGGAATTGGATACATTAATCAACCTGGACATAAAAGAAAAGGTAAAGCAACCAACTGCTTGGGTTCATTCACTGGTCATAATAGAAAAATAAAAAAGATGGACCTTTGAGATTGTTTCTGGATCCTAAACAAACGAACAGGTACATAAAAAAGGAGCATTTTCCCACTCCTGCTAGTGAAGAGGTTTTCAGCACCATGGTAGAAGCTAAGTATTTCTCTACTTTGGATGCCTCTTCTGGGTTTTGTCAAGTTCCTCTAGAATGGAATAGCACTAGATTATGTGCCTTCAATACACCCTTCAGAAGGTATTGATTTTTGTAGGCTTTGTTTTGGAATGTGTTCTGCATCTGGAGTATTTCACAAAGAGGTTCAACAAATTTTTGAAGGTCTTGATGGAACTATGGTTTATATTGATGATGTATTAGTTTGGGGAAAGACTATGGAAGAACATGACCTCAGACTAAGAAGGCCACTAGAAAGAACTTGCAGAGCAGATTTGAAAATGAATAAATAAAAAAGCAAATATAGGATCAAATAAATAACATATGTAGAAGACAAGTTCTCTGAGAAAGGAGCGCAAATCGATCCTGCAAGAGTGAAAACCATTACTAACATGCCAACCCCTACAGATAAGGAAGGAGTGCAAATATTACTGGAAATTATCAATTTTGTAGGGAAATATCTACATAACTTAGCAGAGCAGACCAAACATCTTAGATCATGCTTACAAAAGAATGCTTAGTGGATATGGAAACATGAATGTGACGCTGAATTTAAAAACTTGAAGGAAAAAATAATGAAATCTCTGATACTAAAATACTATAACCCTAAAAGTCCTGTTAAATTGTCAACAGATGCTTCTAAAGATGACATTGGAACAGCTTTGTTTCAAAAACAGAGATAGCTGAAGACCAGTAGCATACACACCTAGGGCATTCCCTAAGTTAGTGTGTCTATATGCACAAATTGAGAAGGAAAGTTTAGCTCTGGTATATGGCTGTAAGAAATTTCATACATTCATCTACAGGAAGCCTGTGATAGCTGAAACTGATCATAAACCTTTGGTAACTATAGCAAAGAAAGAGTTATCAGAGGTGACACCCAGAGTACAGAGACTTTTCTTTTAATTGCAAATGTATGATTTAGACATACAGTACACACCAGGAAAACATTTACTTATTGCAGATACATTGTCCAGAGCATATGATACAACAGAATATGACAGAATTCCAGATTGAGACATAGTACATGTTAATCTAATTAAAAGAGTGATCCCTGTCACAGATAAAATGTGGACACTAATTGTAGAAGCTGGTTGTTCTCAAAAGAGCAAGGAGCTATTCTTATAGAATGATCAAGCGTGTTTCTTCAGAGAGCCATACTCTGCTGCTTGTTCTGTTGTTCCCTCCTGCAATCCCCAGGAAAATGTAACAACTTCTACATAACACACATAAAGCTATCCACACATCTTCCTCCTTTACATGTAACATATCCACATAATGCTAACACTGGGAGTTTAGTAAACCCATAGTTAAAGCACATATTAATGTGTCTGTATTAGTCTTTGTGTTGGCTTTTTAGCTCTAAGTGATCTTCTTAGTTTCTCTGAATACTCAATCTTTATTGGTTTAGTTCTTGTTTGGTATCTGTGAAGAAGCAAGTGCGGCTACAGGAGAGAGCACGGCCACGGTGAGGAGACCCGGGGAATGCTGATTCTGGAGTCGCTACCATATAAGGATAGAAGCACCAAGATTGGAGCGAGGTGGTGAGACGGGAGCTAGGGAAAAAGGGAAGAAAAGGTTCATTGGGTGGCTATAGAGGGGTAAGAGGAGGCATCTTAAGCCCAACCTCCACAGTGGTGCATTGGCCGGGTAGTGGGATGATGGCCTGATCAAAGAATGACATGGAGAGACAACCGAATCCCACGGGGAATCCAGAACCTCTACAACAAACCCTACATTTAGTTGCTCAATTACTAGAACAACAAGCCACTCAGCAAATTGCACTTGAAGAAAAATGGATACAGCAACAGGCATGGGCTCAATGGCACCAAGTCGAACTAAGAGTCCCTAAGATGACCCCACAAGATGACCTGGAGGCTTTCCTGGAAAGCTTCCAAAGAGTGGCGTTGGTGTCTGGGTTAGAGTGAAGCCATTGGGATAGTCAATTAGGTGTACTCTTGATAGGAAGAGCACAAGCTGCCTACTGGGCTATGACATGGGGCAAAGTGACCGACTACAACAAGGTCAAGAAAGAAATTCTCTGCTGTTTAAACATCAACCTGGAAAAATACCGAAAAGCATTCTGGATGAAGAAAAAAGGGAAGAGAAATCCCCATGGATTCTGTTAACAATTAGCCAATTTGTTATAAAATGGTTAAAGCCACAAGAGGTATCCAAAATGGACTTATGCAAACAGATCCTATTAGAGCAGTTCTTAATAGATTTGGATGAAAATACCCAATGTTGGGTATGATGTCATCGCCCAAAATCATCAGCAGAGGCTCTATGCTTGGCTGAAGATCTTGATAGTGCACAGATGGATAGCAACTGAGAGAGGGCCCCAAAGTCCAGATCAGCTCCAATAGTATGAGAGAATGAACAGAAGAAAATATGAGACGGGAGAAGAGTGACTACCATGTGCTTCCGATATGGAAGAATCAGACATATCGCAAGGTAGTGTATAAGCCACCCACACCTGAGTCCGTGACCAAGGGAAACCCCATTCGATATCGGGATAGAAAAAAGAGAGTGGGCTGAAAACGGGCAGGTGGAAATGATGGACTGCAGCATTGGGAAAATGCACTGGGAAGTGTCAAAGGAAAAACCCATTGTTTGGGCCTGGGTTGATACTGGCTGTGCCCAAACGTTGATTAGAGCCGACCTAATTCCCCGAGGTTGGGCTCCAAGTGCAAATACCATAAGTATGATGTGTATGCATGGGCAGCCGTCAGTATACCCCCACAAGAAATATCTGGTGGAAATCTTAGACACCACCTGAGAGATGCCAGTGGGTCTAGCCAATGACCTACCTTACCCGATGATATTGGGCAGAGATTGGGAGGAGATTTATAAAGTCTTGTACACCATGAGGAAGTCAGCAGACAAGATTGATGGCTTAGCCAGAGAAGACAGTGAAGCTTACGTGGAGCCTGACACATTGGACCTGGAGAATTTAGCAAACAACTCATGCTTTCAAGAAGCTCAACAACACAAGGACCTGTTTTGATCAATAAGGCAAACGGAGCTGGCCAAGCAAGATGATCAGGTAATATGCTCAGAGCAATGTCGCACACTCCCCTGGTATGAGCTAAGAAAAGGTGTACTATATAGGTTAAAGGCAGGACAAATAGAAGGGACAGAGATACCAGAACTGTTGATACCTCAAAACTACTGGGAACCCCTCCTGAAAGTAGCTTATGTGAACCCAATAGGAGGGCACATGGGAAGAGCTAAAATGGAGGCCAGGTTAACTAACTGGTGTTTCTGACCAAGGGTATATGAACAAGTCATAGTTTCATAGTAGCTAGGCTCAGGGGGGACCTGAACAGATCATCTAGCCTGGCCCCCTGCCACAGGCAGGAATGAATGCTGGGTTTGCAGGGCCTGCCCAAGTTGCCAGAGGGTCAGCCTTGAAAAGCCACCATGAGTACGCTTACAATCTATGGTGATGATAGAAGAGCCATTCTCCTGTATAGCCCTAGATGTTATTGGACCGCTACCGAAAAGTGCAACTGGTTTCCAATTTGTACATGTCATTGGGTATTTGTACTATGCCACTAACTTCCCTGAAGCCATCCCATTGAGAACAGTCACCGGGCCTTGAATAGCAGAATTGCTTAAATAGGTATCCTTTTTGGTATTCCTAGGGAAATCATTACAGACCAAGGGACAAATATTTTGTCCCAAGTTATGTGGAATCTGTCAGGTATTAAAGATAAGACACTTGTGAACCACGGTATACCATCCCCAAACCAATGATTTAATAGAGAGATTCAATGGAACCCTCAAAAGCATGATGTGCAGAGGCACGCAGGAAAAGCCATGGAAGTAGGATTTAGTCATACCACCTCTGTTGTTCGTGGTGCAGGAAGCACCACAATCATCCTTAGGGTTTTCCACATTTGAGATGGTTTATGGGCATTGATCCCAGAGTCTGACGCTTGTGATCTGAGAGGGATGGGAAAAGGGAGGAACTCTGGTGGTGAGGTCCTCCGAGTATGTCAAAGAGTTGAGGGAACAGCTACAAAAGGCAGAAAATGTAGCCCGAGATAACCTCTGACCTGTTTTGATTGATAAGGCAAACAAGAGCCCAAGAAAAACAAAAAAGAAGTTATGACAGAAATACAAGCGAGAGAGACCTACAACCAGGGCAAAGGGCGTTGTTCCTCCTCCCAGATACTACCAGTAAGTTTTTAACTTGTTGGTAAGGCCCATTCACGATATCCAGGCATGTTGGCCAGTCGACTATGAGATCCTTTGCTTGGGACAAAAGAAGGAAAAACAAATCTTTCATGTCAATTTACTAAAACTGGAAAAAACAAGAAATTTTAGTAGCCTCCACTATGGGAGGCCAGGTGAAATCTGAGAGTGCAATGAACAAGGAACATCATAAATGATCAACAGGGTAAGAAGTTGGTCTAGGGACCCAATTGACAGTGGAGCAAAGAGATCAGTTAAAAATTCTCATAAGGGACTTTAGAGATGTGTTTAATGAGAAACCCAGCTATGCTACTGAGATAACTCATAACATCGTTACACCGGATGAAAAGGTGGTCAGGGAAAGATGGCGGAGAATACCGTATCATAGATACGTAGTAGGGTGAAGTAGTAAGGGTGGAGATAGACAAAATGCTAAAACAAGGAATGATAACAGAAGCACGGAGTCCATGGCGAAGTCCATTGGTAATCGTGCCTAAACAAGATGGGTCCCTCCGTTTACATGTTGACTTCCGAAAATTAAATGCAATTTTGAAATTCAACACTTTTCCCATGCCCCAAATCAGTGAACTACTGGAACAGGCCAAGTACATGTCCACACTAGATTTGACAAAGGGTTATTGGCAAATACTAGTACACTAAGGAGACCAAGCTAAAACTGTTTGGAACGCCATGGGGTTTGTACAGATTTAAATGAATGCCATTTGCTACATGGAGCTGCAGCCACTTTCCAAAGACTCATTGACTGGGTCCTAGAACCTCACCAACAATACGCTGCAGCCTACATAGGTGACATTATAATGTTCCCATTTGTCGGTATATAACATTTAAAAGCTCTTCACGCCTTCCTCCAAGAGCTCAGGCAAATAGGCCTCACAGCCAACTAAATATCTCGGCTTTCTGGTAGGGTAAGAACGTGTGCACCCCTTAGTAGACAAAGTGAAAACAATACAAGATTACTCTCTAGCACAGACAAAAAAATAAATGTGTGCCTTCCTCGGCTTACCTAGCTATTACTGCAGGTTCATACCACATTTTGCGGAGATAACAGCCCCCTTAACTAACCTATTAAAAGGGCATGGCAATGCATCTATAAAGTGGGGGGAGAAATGTTTAGAAGCCTTTCATAGGACTCAACAAGCTTTATGTAACAACGTGATCCCTCATACACCCGACTTTGCATGCTCTTTCATCTTACAGACAGACGCTTTGAACGACGCCATGGGCACCATGTTGACACAGGAAGTGGACGGGATAGAGCATCCAACTGCCTAAGCTAGCCAGAAACTTAATCCACCGGAGAGAAGGTATGCCACCATTGAACGGGAGTGTTTCATGATTAAATGGGAAGTACAATATTTTTGGTATTACCTCCTGGGCCTTAGATTCACTTTGATTACCGATCATGCACCCTTGAAGTGGTTGAAGACCACCCAGACGGATAATACCGGAATCACACAATGTGCTCTGGCCTTACAACCTTTTCACTTTTATATCAAATACAGGACTGGACACGCAAATGTGGTCACTGACTTCCTATCTTGATGTCTTCCAGATGCTCAACCACTAGAGGCCTCAAGTACCCAGGACAGTGCAACCCCTGTTCACCCTGAAGACCCAGATAAACAACAAAAAGGGGAAGGTGTGTGAAAGAGTGAGTGCAGCCGTGGGAGAGAGCGCAGCCATGGCAAGGAAACCCGGGGAATGCCCTTTCCGGGGTCACTTCCATATAAGGATAGAAGCTCTGAGATCAGAGTGAGATCTCAGGGAGGAGCAGAAACTTACCTAAACCCTTCTCGTAGCGCCGGGGAAAGAACGGAGCTCCAAGAGTGAGGGGCGGATCCTCGTAGAGACTAACGCCACTGGATGCGTCCTATAAGACTGACCTGAAAGAAAAAAAAAAAGGCAGAGAGTGAATGGGACAGTATTATCACCTCAAGAGGATCCGAGGCATCTGTCTCATGCAAGATAAAAGATCGACTCATATGCCAACAAGGTAAAGGGAGTGCATTTAGCAGGGTCGAAGATAAAAGCCTGTAACGAAAATGGAAATACAGATGGAAAAGAAAGAAAGAGACTTTGTTTATTAATATTAAATTCCATTCAGACAAGATAATAACTAAAGCATAAGAGTATTAGATAAGTAGAATTACCAAGTTGTTGATATTGTAAAAAAAAAAAAGAGAAAGACACAATTTCCTTCTGAAAATACAGGAAGGTTGTACAGTGATAGAAGTTAAAAATAAAGACAAGTTTTGATTTGAACCAGACTCTGATTATCTATACCATAGAGTGCGAGTGAACATATGCAGAAGTGAGCAAGAAAACTTACCCATAGTGCCCGGGAACCTCTAATAGAGACTTAACAAGAACGAAAAAAAAATTTTCTATAGAACAACCCTCCCGACTAGTGACATAAAAATTAGAATATAGAATAATAACATCCAAGACGTGGCAGGTGGGAACATCAGCGTACGGACAGTTTCTTGGGTGGTATAGAGGGGTAAGAGGAGGCATCTTAAGCCCAAACTCCACAGTGTCCTTGTTCAGATGTCTCTACTTCTGTGCATTTTCAATTTCTTCTGTCATTTCTTGTTGCTTTGATGTTATCTCTGTTTTCTTTGGTGAATGTCATGATGCAGCTTCTTCTCTCCCCTTTACAAGCTGCAAGTGTCATCTGTTCCTTCTTAACACCTGGCCTTCTGGTGTGAGTGCTTTATAGGATTTGGGAGCTACTTGATGGGAAACTAGTGCTTTTTGTCTCCATGTTTGTCCATCTGAAATAAGCACTCTATCTTTGTTGTGCAGTTGTGGAAACTCCCTGGAATGCCTGTGATAGTACTATTTTTGTTTGTTTGTTAATTAAAAAAAAAAATCATGTCTTGCTTTTCATTCTTATGAGCATCATAAACTAGATTTGGCAGGCTGGCTTTGAGTTTCCTGTTAAACAGCATTTCTGCTGGGAACAATCCATGTTTCATGGGTGTTGCCCTGTAATTTCAGAGTGACAGATAAACATTGATGTGTGAATCTGTTTCGACAATTACTTCTCTATTTGTACTCCATTTTCCACTGGGTCATTTGATTGTGGGTATTTAGGACTTGAAGTTTTGTGATTGAATCCATATTTGTTTGCAAACTCTTTAAAATCATGATAGTTGAATTGAGGTCCATTGTCTGTTCTCACAACTTGTGGAATCCCATGCCTAGCAAAAATCCATCTAATGGGAGTTATGACATGGTTTGCTGTTGTGATTTTAAGAATTCACTTTCAGGACAGTGAGAATAAAACCAAGCACTAATGCATATCTTTTTCCTGCATTCATGAATAAGTCAATGCCCACTTGATACCACAGAGCTATGGGCTCCTCCATGACTATTATGAGCTCTTTTCTTTGCACTGATCTGTACTTTAGGCACATTGTACAAGCCTTTACAGCATCTTCTATGTCATTATTTATGTTGTGCTAATATAGAGCAGCCCTTACTCTCCTTTTGCATTTTTCAATGCCTAGATGCCCTTCATGTATTCTGTTTAACATGTCTTTCTTTAGCAGTGCTGGAACAACAAGTCGTGAGCTTTTGAACAAAATGCCATCCAGTACTAACAGATCTTTCTTGAACTAGGAGTAGGAGCTAGGTATATTTTTTTCCAGGCCAACCAGCACGAAGCTCCCAGACAGTGCATGGCACCCTGCCAAGCCATGCTGCACCCACATGACACAACAGCTGCCGTGCAGGTGCTAAGTAGGGGGGGGGGCGAACTCCATTGCCTCCCACTTCCACAAGCTCCCAGAGGCCCTGATCCCTGCTGCCAGAGCCAGTGAGTGCAGGGCTTTTGTTGGGATTTTTTAAGTGCCAGGAGGCTGGGGCTGGGAGAGGGATGGGGCCAGGCAGGGCAGCCATGGGGACTTCTCTCGTGCCTCTTCTGGCTGTGCTTGCCTCTGCCCCAGTGGAGGGAGACATGGGGGCTATGGCCTGCTACTGCTTGCCCAGCCGGTATGAGGCAGGGCGTGCAATGCAGGCACAGGTCACTCTGCGTGGCAGCAGGGCATAGCCCCCACTCCCAGCACTGCCGCACCTGCATCCGTGCTGGGAGTGGGGGCTCCGCCTTGCCGCCACTTGCCAACCAGTGCAGGAGACATGGAATGTGGGCACGGCAGTGCTGGGAGCAGGGGCTATGCCCTGATGCCGCTTTCCCCCTTCCACCTGGAGTGAGGCTCACCCACATCCACCCCCCCCCCACCCCTTGCCCTGGCTGGGTAAGCACTGCCGAGCCTGCATTTCACAGCCCTCCACCCCGTCCCCAAGTAACATGGCCCCCAGCCCTGGCTGGGCAGCTTGTTCCAGTCCCAGCCCCAATCCCTCCCTCCCCGGTGCCCCTTCCCCCCTCCCCCACCCCCAACAGACATACCAGCTGGAAGCGGCTGTCAGCTGTCTGCTTTGTTTATGTCTGAATCTCTGAAGCAGACAAATCTTTTCTGAAGCATTTCCAAATCAATTCGGATGCTTCAAATCGATTCAGAGCTTTTAATTTGTCTCCTGATTTGGTCCCTAAAGCGGGCCGAATCTCCTATGTATCGAATAAGCTACTGAAGCTTTGAACAGCCCTAATATTTGGTTGAGTTATTATTGACTATGGTTTTTTTTCTGAGCTTGTATTGTCGCAGGAAATATTGAAAGAAGATATACTTTATATAAGATGCATTTGAATGTTGGTGTCCCTTTTTTTCTGCCAGCATAATTTATGGTATAATTAGGTAACTGTAAGTACAAGAACTTAGATTTGTAGCTGCAATTTAGACATGGGTATAGGTACAAATATGAACATTTTAGTATTCCTGCCAAGGGAATACTGTCCCTTTAATTTGATCTTGTCTGTGGCTCATAAAAAGGAACCTCTCAGGTCACAGAAAATTAAAAAAAACCATCCCCATGGTCAATATAGTTAGGTTAAAGCTATTTTGTGAACATAAATATCTTAGCAACATAAATTATATTATTTTTTTCAACTCAATGAAGGAATTTTTAATCATAATTGGAAAGTAGGTATGTTCTGAAATTAGAAAAGAGGAATGAAAAGAAATAAGAATAATTTATCATTCTCTAGTTTTTATTATGCACACTCAAGTAATATGGTTTCCCCATAAAGATATCACAGCAAACAATAATAATATTGTTTTTAAATATTTTAAATATTTAAAAGTTTAATGTAAGTACATCTTACATATAGCCTAGTTACGCTATAGGTTTTCCATGGCTCCACTGATGCATCCCCCCACCAAAGTGGCTTTATTTTTTGTATTTTCAGAAGTATGGGTAACACTTTCATCATCTGACAGTGACCCATACTTCTATCCATGTACTTCCTATTGATATAAAGTATAACTTTCAATTTAATCTACTCCTCTGTGGATAAATGGAAAAGCAATTGTATGTTAGAGCTTCAATCAACTTCACTTGGTACAATGCAATATTCCCATTTCCCAACAACAAAAATTGCCCCATCTTTCATCTAATACAGGGCCCGACTTTCAGAGGTGCCTGATGTCTTCTCCCATCTTCTTTTTTGGCTTTCCATTTTTTGTAGGTGCCATGTTCTTTCCTTCTGCAAAGTTGGTTTTGTTTTCTGCTGCCAGTAGCCAACTTGGTTAATATTAATTTGTTTATTACTGTGCAATACTCTCCCTTTCCTGGACTCAAGTACTTACCCATAGATGCTTCTCAAGCAAATCTCAGGATTTCATCCTCCCACTGTACTTGGCCTTGGTGAGGCCGCAGCTGAAGTACTGCATCCAATTTTGGGTTCCACAATTCAAGAAGGATGTGGAAAAGCTTGAGAGGGTCCAGAGGAGAGCCACATGCATGATCAGAGGGCAAGAGAACAGGCCATATGAAGAGAGGGTAAGATCCATGAGACTCTTCAGCCTAGAAAAGCGCAGGCTCAAGGGTGACCTGGTGGCAGCCTATAAGTATATAAGGGGGGTGCATCAGGATCTGAGGGAACCATCTGTTCATCAGGGTGCACCAAGGGATGACAAGGTCCAATGGCCATAAACTTCTCCAAGACCATTTTAGACTGGGCATAAGGAAAAATATGTTTACTGTCTGAACTCCCAAGGCCTGAAATAGACTCCCTTCAGAGGTGGTGCAAGCACCTACTCCAGACACTTTTAAGAAATGTTTGAACACTTATCTTGCTGGGATCCTTTGACTCTAGCTAACTTCCTGCCCCTGGGGCAGGGAGCTGGACTTGATGATCTTCTGAGGTCCCTTCTAGCCCTAATGTTTATAATATCTATGAAATCTAGCCTATCTTTGATACAAGAATGGCTGTATTGTCCTCACTTATGTGCTTCTCAAAACTTACTTCTAGATGTTGAAAATATTGGTATGCCTTTAGAATCCATTCCTGGTTGGTCCACAACATCTGTTTGTCCTCTTTAGTGCTCTGTAGGTCATGTAAGGACATGGGGGGAAGGGAGGGAAATGCAGATTTATGTTGTACCTGTAGCAGGGAAATTGAAACTGGGCACCCAGTAAAGTATTCCAAGCTCTGCAACTGCTGCATTTTATTTTACTTTATCTTATTTCTCTTATTTTTTTTTATTGACTTTGGGCAAGTTAATTAGGTTTAGAATATCAAAAGTGCCTACTAATATTGGATACATCAGTTTTTAGGCAACCTTTTTGGCATACCTAAAGGAATTTACCCCGCAGTATTAGATACTAAAAATCTTAAACATCTACAAAATGATATTATTAGGAGGTTACATCTGCTTCCTATTGGAATTATGAAAGTAAATTCACTAATATTTTAAAAGAGCTTTTAAGAGGTGAGATAAGAAAATGTTGCAAATGTTTAGACCACTAATTTATTGTTGTTGTTGTTGTTGTTAAACACCAAAAAATACATTAAAAGAAGATTCAGGTTGAGTCAAACACTTAAAAGAAAGAAAATGTCAGAATTAATGTTACTTTTATAACCTTGAAGCATATGTATTATGATAGTCTTACTACATGCTCAGATTCCCCCCCACCCTTCCCAAGGATTCCCTGCCTCATTCAATGTAAAGGATGGACAGTGCTTACTGAATGAACACTTATTCAATATTTCATCTTCAATGTACAATGTAGAGCCATAGGCCTTATTTGCTTCATGCTATTGAGACCCTGTTCTTAATACAGAATGATTTATTTCTGCTTGGAGTTTTCTATAGTCCTTATTACTGTAACATATGAATGCTTCACAAACATTAATTAATTTGACTTCATAACCCCCTTGTGAGTGAAGATGCATATTTAGTGCACATTAGGAGCTTTGAAATCTGCACTGTCTTCCAATAAGACTCTGGTAAGAAATCAAAGAGTTGGTTTGAACCTATAAATTCATAAATGGGTTGAGATGCAATTACCTAAGAAATTGTTTTTCACCTCCCCCTCCAACACCCTGACAGATTCAAGATCAGCAGAGATGGGAGATGGAAAAGGAGAGGTTAACTAGCAGAGTTCCTCAGTTTCAAAATTCATTTCTTTGCCACCTAGTTCAGAACTCAGACTTATATCATGTAGTCAAACTGCTAAGCTCATCTTTTCTTCTGCTCTTTGCTAAAACCACTGAGGATAGGCTCATCCCTGAATAAATATATTCATGAGCATCCCTTTCTCTGTTTTGTGAATTTAATGTATAGGACAGCCATTCAAGTACTTGACTGATACCAATATTGCATTTTAGGAACATATAAGTGAGGATATGTTACTAGTGGCAAAGGTTATGCAAGTAGTTAATTTTCAATTGTTCTTGTTTTGACTGTTCTCCTTTTATACTTGATTTGGTGAGTAATTTTATAAAATTAGTTTATAGGCAGGAATATTTACTGAAGTGAAATTCTAAAAAAAATATTTCACAATATTTGTTTTAAAAAGAAAAACATTTTAAACTCATATTTTCATTTGAAATCTGATTGTAAGGGAATAGCAGCATGGTACAATGTAATATAGCTTAGCTGCCTATAGACATGCTTGTTCAACGCCCCCCCCCCCCCATTTGAAAATGGCCACAGGGGCACTTTAACTAACCTTTGTCAAATGAGTTTTAGTTACAGTGTCCTTACAGCCATTTTGAAACATGAGAGGCTTAATGCACATGACGGTAGGCCATTTTAATTAGAATGGCTGGCCAGGAACTGCTCTAATTTGAATGCCCCCACCCCCAAGCATGTATATTGGCATCCTTGAAGTTTAGTTATCATAGACAAAGAATCATGAATAAAATCTTGATGATGGTGGGGTGTTGCCATATTTGTAAAATGGTAGTAAATAGATTGAATAATTTTTTAATTTACAAAGGGAAAATTTATTTGAGTATGTAACATGTCAGGGACCTAGAGTGGCCATGACATCCCCTGGTGGCTCCATGATATGTGCTCTGCCCCTGGGGAGCCTTCTTGTCTCTTCTGTCATGCCTGGATGAAATAGTGATAAATAAGGAGGCTTCCCATGGACCTTTGCGTAGCCCTGGTTTCACTGAAACCTTGGCATCCTACTGGTCCTCACTGATCCCCAGGCCCTTGGCTGGGCTTCTATAATCAACTGTGCCTGACCAGGGACCCAAAGCCTTAAGGGCTAATTACTCAGCTCCAAATTCTTCCCTTCAGCAGACCTCATGGCTTACAGGTGTTAGAAGGATGTTGTTCCCTCTTTTGGGACTTCAGCCTCTGCCCTTTTAATCTAGCTAGGCCTTCTAGGCTGGGCCAAATGAATTGGACCTGACTCTGAGGTACTAGCTCTCACTTTATTCCTTTCATCACCGGGCCCCTGACCCCTGTATGGCTGCACCTTCCCTGGCACCAGGCCAATGGCCCTGTCTCTGTGCCTTGCACTATCTTCTGGGCCTCAGGCCCCCATGTGGCTGCTCCTTGCACTATCTGTCCATTATGAGCTCAATACTCTCTGGAGCCTTGAGTCTGTGCCCTGGGCTCAAGGTGGTTATGTGCCTCTGGGGCATTAATGGGATCTCCGTAAGCCTCCCCTATCATCCCAACCCAAACCATCGGTATAAATGCAAGCCCCGGGGCTATAATATAAATAACAACATATAGCAGCCTTCCACCCCTTTAAGAGAATAAATCTTCATGCACTGACACAGCATCCTGGGCTCCTGATGAGCTCCCTGAGTCCCACTGTTCTTGCAGGCAGCAAAATGGTCACCCTAGCATCTTTGGGTGGCTCTCCTGGGTAGAAGCTCCTTCCCCTGTGGCTATCAAGGAAAGACTCCCTTGCCAGCTCCAGCTTCAGGCTTATGTGTTCCAAGGGCCATGCCTACATCTGGTAACCTGACTGCCTGCAGTTGCCTGCTAATTACCCCTTTAGCCTATTGCCCTGGTGACCTGTAGCTGTGGTATCCTGCCTAGTCTGCAGTGTCCTGGCTAAGCTGCTTCTTTTCTTAAAGGAACAGAGATCCCCTAGGCTCCATTTAAAATCCTTACTCTGTACCTATTCTTAATGAAGAAAATAAAAACTTTTGCTGCAATTCTAATGAATAGATAGAATAAAAGAAATATAACTAAAATGCATTGGCTGCATTGGCTATTTTACTTTTATCGTCTCAATAGAGAATAAATAAACAAATTAGAAAAACTATAATAAAACAGGCCTCACTTTTTTCTTAAACTTGCAATGAATTTTGGCATTGCCCTCCAGGCAGAGATGAGCCTAAAAATCACAATGGAGCTTTTAGTAGTCATCTCTGCCAAAATAAATAGTGTAATGTACTAACATGCTGTACAGCACAAATAAACCTTGTTCAGTGAAGGGAAGAAGTAAATAGAGACTGTGTCTTTCATTTTGATAAATGGTAACTGGGTTAACATTATGTTAGCTGTATGTTGTTTCTCAAACTAAACTTGACATGATAATGACAGGTCTGTTGTTGACCTGGCGTGAACTTGAAAAATAAATGCTTTCTCGGTTTGTATACATGAAAATGGCCTCTTTGTTGATGTCTAGGGGAGCATGTATTTATTTATTTATTTTTAATTGCTTCATACAATTTTCCACTATCAAAGTATTTCATAAAGGAAATACAATTCAGGTATAAATCTGATGTGATGGTGTCATTCGTAAACCTTTGTATATGTTCTTGTGGATCAAAGAGAGGATTACTTGCTGAGCTGAATGGAGGGAATGTTTTACAAAACATACTTTATTCCATATTGTACGTTGCCAGTTACAACTATGCTTGCATGACCAACATCAAGGCATCTCCAGAAGCAAGCATAAGGAATTCTGAACAGCTATGTTATAGAACTGTCAAGTAGCAGAACAAGACATATCCAATGCAATGTCTATTAGACAGTTTTAACACTTAGATGCAAGTGTAGGTTATTCTGCATATTCCTGAGTTGCAGTGACTGTATCCTGTGTAATTCAGTACTTATTCCTGCACTGTTGGAGAATTTGGGATCCTAATCACAGTAAAACAATCTAGCATTACCTGGATTTCCCAATGTAATGTGTGTGTGGTGTTGTAGCAATGTTCAACTAATTTAACTTCATTGGAAGTCACCATAAACTACCACTGTCTTCTATTCCTGAGATGCTCATTACATTATTTTTCCATCTTTCCTCAGCTTTATTTTTTTTTTTTTTTTGGGGGGGGGGGGGGTCTGTGTTATTCAATCAGCTCCTTATAGTTTCCTGAGTTTGTTTTCACGCTGCTACATTTGTCTGGACTCTAAAGGCAAAGGGAACTTTTCAAGTAAGTATTAAGGGTAAAGACTCACCATTTCATATCAAATTGCTCTCAGGATAGCCTTTTCTAGCCAATGTTGGAAGTACTAAACTAGGGTGCAGTAACTACCCATATGGCGTGGCTCATGGTTAGTTTTAGCCACTACTTTGCTGTAGCAGTGTGCTAAAATGGGGTAGCACGCCACTACAACAGAGTAGCTGCTGGTCAAATGTAGACTCGCATGATTGCTACTTTGCCACAGTGCATCAGATGGTACCATAGTGCACCCCTACAGTGATGTAGGGTGACATGTAGACATGCCCAAAATGAACAAATATATGCCTACTTTGCTCTGGTCAGGCTGCAGTTGGAGTACTGCATCTAGTTCTGGGCACCACACTTCAGGAGAGATGTGGACAGCATTGAGAGGGTCCAGAGGAGGGCCACCTGCATGATCAGGGGGCAGCAGGGCAGGCCCTACGAGGAGAGGCTGAGGGACCTGAACCTGTTCAGCCTCCACAAGAGAAGGCTGAGGGGGGATCTAGTGGCCTGTTACAAACTAGTCAGAGGGGACCAGCAGGTATTGCAGGAGTCCCTGTTCCCCCAAGCACTACCAGGAGTGACAAGAAATAACGGTCACAAGCTGGCAGAGGGTAGATTCAGACTATACATCAGGAGGCGTTACTTCACTGTCAGGGCAGCTAGGACCTGGAACCAACTTCCAAGCGAAGTGGTGCTGGCTCCTACCCTGGGGGTCTTTAAGAGAAGGTTAGACGAACAGCTATGGTTCGTTTGACCCCAGTACTTTTTCCTGCCATGGCAGGGGGTCAGACTTGATGATCTGCTCAGGTCCTTCTGACCCTACCAACTATGAAACTATGAAACCAGCAGGGGCTTTTTCACTTGACTTCGAATGCATTTTTGGTATATATAGTAAGACTTAATAGTGTCCTCAGTGCCATAGTTTCTTTTTGTTCAAGCCAGTATAAAATATATCTGATTCCTCCCTTGCATTTTTGAATCTCTAAGTAACCTTTATGTATTTATTTTAAAATATTTTTCAATAATATTCAATAATGTATTTTTTTCAATATCCTAGTACCTTTAAACAAAATCATCTTACATAAAGCACTCTTCCCTTAAATGGATAATACAGGCTGAGAATATGTTCTTTTGATGATGGAATTAATTTGTTTCTACAGTTTCATCCTTAGTAGTGGCTCTGGGAATCACAGTCAGATTTTCCATGAATGGACAGGTTTGTGGATGGAGGGAGTTTGTTAGTTTAATCAACACAGCTCCAAATGCTGCTTTTCTTTGTGGATTCTGATTTGAACTCCCTATGCTTTTTTTGCCTCATGTCTCTTGTAGTATTTTGAATTCTTTATCACTTCTACAGAATCAAAGCATTGTCTGACTTCCATATATTTCAGTCAAAGTGACTTCCTCTCCTTGGTGAAGCAAATTATAATTATTTCCTTAAGCAGATTATAATTTCCTTAAGGGCTTTTTCTTCACCTGCTTTTATTCCAGGTTCATATCACAATCTGGTTTCATTGCGTAGATTTGGTTAAACCTCCCTCCCTGTGCACTTCATTTCCAAAAATTATTAAATTAATTCTTCAGCTTCAGATTAGTCACAAATAGTTCCATATATTCCTCTTCTTTTTGAACTCTCTAGTTTAAAACAGATGTGATGTTTCATTTTACATGGAATGAATTACTCTTCAAAATACTGTACTAAAATATTATACTTGGCTTCCTTTGTCTGAGTTAACTATTAAAAGCATTAACTAGAGCTAATCTGAAACTCTCCAAAAGAACACAGTTTTATTGAGAAAATCCTGATTTGTTGAGCCCAACATATTTCATTTGAATAATCTCTAATTTCACATAAATATGTTAAACCCAAAGCAAGAGTTCACATAAACATGTTAAACCCAATGCAAGAGTTCTAAATAATTGGATTCTAGGATTAGGGACCCTAAAATTCTTTGTCCCTGGTTTTAGGACAGATTACCAGAACCTCCAGGATCTATGCTGTGGAGCCTGTGAACCACAGCGATAACAGTAACTGCCAGCTCAACAGAAAGGACCTTGGAAGCCTGAGAATCATAGATGGAGTCAGGACTTTCAAAGCTTTCACGACTTCCTTGCACCAAGCTTGGAGTGGAAGGATGGGCATCCTAGAACAGGTTTCTAGGTTTGAGAGGCAGCCCCCAAAACATTGTAAACACTCAGGGCTGCTCAGTGACTAGAATCCCAACTTCTTGTTATTGAAACTGACAAGGATGTCAATGCCATGGACCAGCTTTAGGGTGTAGGCAGCTTCCATTTTTCAGAAATTAAAAATAAAAAGGTACTTGAAACCAAATTAGTAAAAAGAACAAGAGAAAACAACTACCCCCAAGAAACTTCCTATAGACTGGAAGCTCTGCTTTTCAGACAGCTCTAAGATTAAGTGTTCCAGAACCAGCTGTTATCAACAATAAAACTAGTCTGTGACTGTCTTCTTTTTACTGACATCTACTGATTGCAACCAGTGAAGAAAGTGAAATCATCTCTAATTGTTCCCTTGATTTCCAGTGAGTCTGAATTTTAGTGGGCTTCCAATTATTCAAGTGTTCCTTTCAGGGTATTTTCTTTGTTTATTTTATTTCTGGTACCGTGCATCTTTCAGTCATTGCTCAGAGCCCTGGAGTCTGAAACACTTACTTAATTCAGCGTCTGTTTTCCAAGTGCTTTTCACTGGTCAGTGTAAGCCTCCAAACAACACAATGACATATTCCAATCAGATCTTGCGAGAGCTTCTTAATGTACAATTTCTCATTCTCTCAGTACTAGCCGTAGTTTAAAGTGGGTTGCAAAGAAGTACTGCTTCCCCTACGCAGGAAAAATAGAGGAACCTCCTCTTTACTTTTTTAGCAGGGAGAAGAGGGAACCTGGCTCTACCCCCTGCTCTCTCCAAATTTAACTCTAAGTCACTTTGAGCTTTGTCAGAAAGGAAAGTTGTACAAATTGCCAAGGGGTTGCAAGTATAAAAACATCTGTTGACTGAAAGGGCCACAGTATTTAAATGGATAAAAGAGGAAGCCATCTTTGATTGTACTCTGTCCAATAGTTTGTCTGTGTAATCTTGACTTGTTTCCTTTCTCTGATTTATTTTGCCTTTTTCTCTCAGTAAATCCTTCAATATAGATAATTCTTCTAGGAACAAAGCACATGACACATTTACTGGCAGCCTCCAGTGTTGCATTATAAGTTAATAAGCAGTTTGCTTTGTATGATGCGTGGTAACTTGTCTTTGGTTGTGAATGCACACTTCCAGAAATAATTTTACAGGGAGGTGGGCATTTAAAATATGTACACAGTACAACTTGTTCAACTAATGTCCTTAAAGGAAAGAGAAAATCTCTAGATAAACTGATTGGGAGAGAAGCTGACTGATTTTAAAGGACATAAGCCAGCAAGTATGGCCATTTAGAACCATCTGCTATGAAAATCCAGCCAACATGCAGTTTGCCAACTTCCTACAACTCAGTGCAGCCTTTGGCTTTGAAAAGCATCACTGGCTCCTCATTGCACTATAGGTTTTGTGGCATCCATAGCACTGTGAAGAATACTGTACAGACCTGGCCAATTTTTGTTTAAGTGGTTTGGTTATAGTGTTACAGTACGCCTCTGCAGGACCCTTTTTTGTGGTCTACAGGTGGCTCATCCTGTCAATATTTCATTACTTTATTAATGAAAACAGAAACTCAGAGTTTATCAATATTCTAAAGAAGTGAATACATGCATTGGAGGTTGACATAAAGGATAGGGACAGAGAGCACTACTTTACCAGCTGTCCCAGATAAATATTTTACACCCGTAGTGCCACTACATTAATATTGACGATATATTGATATTTTCCACATTTGCTATATAAATTAATGAACTACTGTAGCAAACACCCAGGAGGAATGGGATGATTTGTTACTCTGTGGCTTCCCCAATTTGCTATCTTCCTAGGGCTGTACATTATCAAGAATAACAAATGAAATTCATATGGCTTTCTCATTAACATGCATTAGTTGTATCAGAATGAGCCTTATGCTTTATGAGGGTCAGTTCAGGGAAATCTTGATACTTTCAGACGTTTTAAAAAATGAAATGAATCTGGGCATCTTGACAAATCAAGTTAACAGTCATTTTTAAACTTTTCCAATGAGTGATATAAAGGAATCAACCAAAAGGGAATTAAGCAGTTTAGAACTGCCAATACCATTTTACTGACCATCTCTGAAAAATACTGCCACTACTTCAAATCCATATATCATTTGCACCTCCCACTTACCCTCTCTAATGGTGTTATTTAGAATTTTCCTAGGGGACTCTGGTCCCTTGAGATTCCCAGGGTCTATGATATATAGTAATGTTCTCATTAGAATATTTTAAACAAATAGGTAATAATACTGCAAATTAGGACTCTGTTAGACAAGGCACTGAACCTAAATGTTATAGTCCCTACCTCAAAGAACTAATAATCAAAATGGACAATGCAGGTGAAAAGTAGAAAAATAGTGGCAAAGTGTCTTGCTAAGGTTACACAGCTGGTCAGCAGCAACTGAGAAAGGAACCATTTCATTGACTCTCAGGCTGGTATCATTACTGTTGTTGCAATATACATCAGTCCGTCTGGAAAAGTCTGGTGAGGCAAGTGTTCTTGGCATTGTTTACCCCTGAATGATCAATCATATAGTTCGATACAAGAGCCAGGTCTTTCATTGATTTATAAGTTATTAATACTGAGGGGTGAAATTTGGGCTTGTGTCTTCTTTCCCAATACTAGAAGTTGAAACAATTATACGTGAGGGCCTTGTAACACCTTACACTGGCAATTGCACAAATGCTCATAATTTAGAATTGTTCCACTTAGAGGAGCAGTCATACCTTAAGGTTATATACAATCTCTGACTGACCTTCACCTGCACAGCTGTGACTTGCTACTAGAAGAGGTGGCAGGACTAGGAGCTGAGTACAAGCCTAGGAGAAGGCATAATGTTCCCATAATATTTATTAAATTTTTCCATGATTGAAAACTCTATGAATTCCCTAAATCTGAGTCCCTTTCAATCGGGGGAGTAAAAAGTGGTTGAAGCATCCCCAGCAATCCCACCTGATGCCAGGACCTGATGCACAGAGAGGTTGGGGTGCTTCTGGCTGGGTGGGGGTTGCTGGTCATGGAGGGGAACAACATGGTTGGCACCACTGCCAATGAGCACTTAAAGGCCGTAGCACTCAGTCAGCCCAGTGGGAGTAGTTAGACAGTCCAGGTGGTGACAGGAGGCACTGTGGTCTCCAGGTGCTCCAGAGCTGCAGTGTTGGCTCTGCCTAGTCAAGCCGGTCTAGGCACAGCAGCGTGAGGCACTGCAGCTGCTGGGCACTCCAGGGCTGAAGCTCTCACCCTGCCCAACATGCCTTGGGGCCACCACCCAGATCAGCCTACTGCTTCTGCTGGACAGAGCAAGCACCAGAGCCAGAACCCTGGAGTGCCCAGCAGCCATAGTTCCTCCCACTGCCGCCTGGAGTGGCTCACTGCTCCCAACAGACAAAGCCAGCACTGCAGCCCTGGAACATCCTGGGATAGTGGAAGGCTTCATCTTGGGAGAGTCACTGCAACTTAATTGAACACCAGCAAAGTTATGCAGATTAGAGAGAATCCTGCCCTGAAGTGGTGTAACTTTAAACCGCATAGCAAGTGCTTTAAGCCACTCAAAAGTGTTGATGTGTAGCCAGTCCAGGGACTAAGAGCTCCAGAAACTGCCTAAAATTACCATGTAATAAGGCCCTGATTATGCTAACAGTTGTCTTTAAATGGGGCAGCCACCTGTGAAAAGTGACAGCCATACAATCAAGCAACGCAGTCTAGCATAGTTTCCTCTCAGCTTGATTTGATTGCCTTATAAAAAGCATATATCTAAATGAAAATATTTTAATGGTAAATGTTACCATTTAATTTGATACCAAGTATATTCAATGCCAAGTATATTCAGTTTTCTGTATTCCATAGACTTTTCTTCTTCAGCTACACATTTTCAAAGCTCATTAATACATTATCATAGATATAGTTACACTTTCAGTTGGTGCAGCATTTTCATGTTGATTACAGGGTGGAAAATGGTTCCCTTTGGTGCCTTCTTTCTCATGTGGAGCAAAGAACCTAAGTACTGTGACCACTTATATGACAAATTTGGCAGATGTTAGACCCCAGATGGAAAGCTCTCAAATTTGTGTTTCCAGTGTAGCATCTGGATCTTTGATTGGCTTCCTGGCTGGCTCCTTATATAATCTCTTGAGTTTCTTCTCCACATTTTTATCTTGTAATATCAACTGCAGAACAACCTTTGGAATTTGGACAATATGATTGTAGGGGTGGCATCCTGAGATGCTTCAATAAGTAAGCACCTGTTAAATCTATTCATTTCCTTTATAACTTCTTTTTTCTTAAAATAAAAATAGATAGCTCCCCTCCCCCTTTCCTTTTGATATCCTACCAGTGTCATCATAAGCTAGAAATTGGCATGCTCTTATTCTCATAAATGTTGACCTATCTTGTTGGAGAGGGATTATTTACTGAACGGCTAAAACAATAGGCTGGCAGTAAGTGTTACGTTTCATTCCCAAGTCTATCATTGTATTTGAGAAAGTTAATATTTTTTAAAATGTCCTTGGATGAAAATTACTAAGTGTAAAGCAATGAGGACTCACATCATTACATGATTAATTTTTTCACAAACATTTTGATATTTAAGTGTCTTCTGTGTTTTGAAGTTATACTGTATTTCAAGAGAAGAGGTGGAGGCTGAATTGTGGTCTTATTAAATGCCGTTGAAAACTCCTCTATATCCATATAAAGGAATAATATTGCTAAGCTGTGCAGTTTATTATAGAGAAATATGTAAATCAGTTGCAACCACAGTTCATTTAAGCTCAAGACACACACAAGAATGGTATACTTATTTATTATGCTCTGAAAGGAATTTTACTGTCTTGATATATCCAGATTGCCTGTGATTTTATAGGTATTCAGTGTATCCAAAAAAAAAACCAAAAAAAAAGGCTTTGCCTGTAAACACAGTGAGATTTGCTACAAAAGCACTTCTTCCTTTTGACCGCTCATTGTTTTCAGGAGCATAGAGTGTCACTGTGTGGTGTAACAATTTTGAGTAACCTGACTATTAAGAAATCAATAAAGATAATAAGTGACTTCAAGTGGCAATAAAGGCAATTAAGTAGTTCTTCATGTCATATAATGAAGGTAATTCAATGGGGCAGTGAAAGCTTGTAATTTTTAGTCTTCTCAAAAGACTTGCCAATCTAAACATGACTATAACTGAGGTTGAACTGTCTTTCAGAGCATGTAAACCCGTATTCAGCTAGCTTGCACATAACTTGAAGATCCAGCTAACACTAAGAATACAAGCTCTGTGCAGATTTAAAGACAACCACAGCATTTTTGTTCTAGTTTCTGAATTACATCTTTCTAAATATAGCTGTGCATTTATTTGTTTGTTTTTCTTTTTTATCTTAAAAAAAGAATAAAAACTTGGCTCAGGACATTCTTGACTAAAGTAAAGAATATACAGAACTGAACACTTGTGAGGAAATTTGCAGACTGATACATAATGGTAACAAAGAACTGAGGTTTATTGCTGTTCAACCTAAAATACCAGGCCCAGAAAAAATCAACATGCTGTAAGCTATGTGAGCTTCATCTAGGCAGCAATACTGAAAAAATCACTAATCAGTTCACAACCATTTTGTTATCATTATTAAACATCAAAATCAGTGGCTGAGTGATGTAAGGAATAATTTCAACCAGTTTGCTATTGTAAACTTCATTTGAAGGCTTGATTTATTCCTGCCCAACTTTATGTAGCTTAATTATCCTCTATGGCTTGGCCTCCTGGTGATGTGCTGCAGTTAGGAAAGTTTATGTAATGCTATAGTTGAGCTTAGAAATATAAGCAATTTCTTTAGAATCAGGTTTCCTTTATTTTACAGCTACAGGAGGGGGGAAAGCTGTTTTATTAGTTTGCAGTATGGATTTAGGTGAACTTATTATAAAAAAAAAATTGAACCAATCAGAAGCATGCTAGGTGGTAACATATGCTGCGCTCTTAAAATAATGGAGAACATATTGTATAGGCTTTGGAAGTTTCTTCCTTTTTAATATTTCAACTCAATGAAGAATTATAGACTGCAGCCAGATTCTGGTATCTCATTTACAGTAGTTATAAATCCAAAATAACTTCACAGAGGCTAAAGAAATCCCTCCAGATTTACACCAGTATAACTGACCAGAGTTTAATTAATGTTCCGTAAGAAATCCAGGTTTGTTTTACCACTGCTATAAATGCTTGGCATTTTATTCATGTCAATAAATAGTTGCCTATTGCCTATTATCCATATTTTCTGAGTAGCAACTGGGTTAATGTTCAAACTGCTGGAAGTTTTAGCCTGCAGATAAGAGGTAAGGCTGAAACCTTCTCCACTTGTGCTCATTAAAGATCTTGTGACATTGTTTTGTAAGAGTAATATGTTTGCAAAACTTTCTTGGATACTCTGCAGCCTGCTTAATTACATTCTGCTTTCCTACATTCCTTCTGTAGTCAGTTTGATAAGGTATTTTTCACTTTCTGTCTTAAAGCTGTTGTGTAATATTGCTCTGTGCTGTTAAAACAGCTGCTGCGTTCCACCCCAGTGGTGACTGCAATTCACTGGTAGGTGAAGCAATTGCTGTATGGCTGGTTTATAAAGCACTTTGGGGTCCCCAAGGATAAATATAAATGCAAAATATTGTAACAAATCTGTAGTCACCAAGGACTTCACAGTTGTCACTGTATTGCACACCATAATAATTGGGAACAGTACTGGCAACCATGATAGAACTCCAAATCGTTTATTCCTAAAATACAGACATCTGTGTATTGAGCTAAAGAAGCTTGTAGAATATAAGGCCTATGACCCAAAAGATGGGGCTTTCTGGTGCTATCCGTTAAAGCATAGTGGTACTCAATACACTGGCCCATTCAACAATTGCATGGATCATCAAGATAAAATGGCAGTGTAAAGACATCTCCTTTCTCCAAAGAAAGGAACAAAGAAAGGAGCTTTTTCACATTGCCACTCCTCCATGCTGATGCCTATCTCCAGACACCCCACATAAAAATACTCTTGGAGAGGAATTTTGAGGGAGTGTCAATAGAGAAAGGAAACCATCCCCCAGTGGCATAATAAACAGAAAGTGGGAGTGAGGGGAAGGGAGGACAGGAGTGGTGTGCAGCTCTGAGAAAATGAGGTGGGGGCATGTGGGTTTTGAGACCTGGGGCCGAGGTTCTGCAAGCAATGGGCGGGGGCAGAGGTTTTGAGGAGTCCAGGTTCTGAAAGCAGTGGATGGGAGGTCTGACCTCCAAGATCAGGGACAAGGGAGCAGCAGCCTAACTTATGCCAGGACTCCTACATAGTCCTGGATGAGCTGCTGCCTCCACCCTGGATGTTGCTCTGAAAGCAGCAGCATCCAGAAACTGTTTTGGAGCTTCCAATATGGAAACGCATGCTGGGGCATGGACTCTGGGGGGAGGAGAGATGATTCTGGACCCCTCCTAACTTGGCACCTGGGTTAGGGTGGGCATCATAGAAGACATTCCGGTTTTCTGCTACTCTGTCCTCTCTCCTCTATTGATACGAAACTGGATGCCTTTATGTCCACTATTTTTCTCTTCAAGAGAAAAATTCTAATATCATAAAAGCCTAAGTCTGTCTGTTTCTGTCCATAACACTTTATTCACACTCTGATTGGCTGATGGAAATAGCCAATCAGAGGGCTCCAAGCATGCAGGAGTACCACCATGATTCCAAAGCCTCACTGAGGACTGGACAGAAGGTGGGGGAGCCGCAGCCAGTAGCACTGGCCTTGGCTCCCCCAACCCCGCTCCCTGCAAAAGCAGCATGGGGCATTAGGTGGTGGCACTCCATCCCAGTCCCCTCCCCACCTCATCATTCTTGTTGGGCAGTTGGCTAGTAGAGGATATAAAGGCATCACGTTTCATATCAATAGATGACAGAGGACAACTAGAGTGTCCTCTGTGATGACCACCCTAACCTGGGGTGGCTGCCCTCTCGCTCACCCTAAGTGACCCTACTGCCATCCTTCATTTAGGGAATTTGGGGTTTAGCTAGAACATCCCCTGGTGTGGCTAATGGTGGCACATGCTCAGTGGGTTTGTAAGAAATAAGGTTCCAGAGGCTATGAACCTTTGGACCAACAGGAGATAATGGCCCAGTTTTAGTTCTGACCATGCACAATTTGTTTTATGTTATGTAACAGTTTTGGAGCAAAAATGCCAGTTTGGTGACAGCTGCTTTTTCTGAGATGAGCAATGGTTTGATTAGTGTGGCTGATGACTGACAGCACCTCTGTGAGGATGATTGCTCCAAAATATGATTGACAGAGGTGGTATGATTGAAGGTTATAAAAGGGACCAGATCTGAGGGATGTGGGTCTCCTGTGGAATGAACCTGTTCCTTGTGTGCGGGTGCTGGTGAATGCGTGTTTGGAACGCTGTGGCTGGAGAGCCTGGGAAGCCAAAAGCCAGCACCATCCAGCATGTGATTGCATCTCATATGTTTGGTGAAAGAATGGCAGGTGATCATTGGCTGGTTGAGCCAGAGTGACCCCGAGGAGGAAATCTGTAGGCACATCTACACGTGCCCCTGACTGAACAGCAACAGCGGTTACTGCGCAGTCATTTAGTGCAGTACTTGGTACATTTAGCAAGTACTAAATTACTGAGGTAACCACTGTTACTATGCAGGCCTGGCAATGCATGGGTAATTTCCAACCCTTCTGTGCAGTAGCAACAAGGTATTACACAGTAGTCTCGGTGTCATGGTTTGTGCCTGCCAACACTATGTAGCCATAGCGACAAGCTATGTCTCCATAGCTCATCATTACAGTGACGTAGCATCTTGTGTAGATGCTCCCTGTATCTATGTACGTGTGTGTCTAAGGCTAGAGGGCCTGGGAGACCAATAATCTAAGGGCACAGCATGAGTGGCAACCCCATGGGAATGAGTGTGAGGGCCTGGGAGGCCAAACTCTTCTCCGTGTACTTGAGGTTGCGTATGTAGGGTGAAGGTCCAAAGGACCAATATCCCTGTGTTGTTGTGGGGGCTGGGGGAGCACCCAAGGTTGAGTGGATTTTTATGTGAGTGATGCTGCTGCAACAATTGCTGCTTGCATATGAGAGACTGCTGATGCTCTCTAGCACCCTCTCATAGTTTATATCAAGTTGCTCTTGTTGTTTCTATTTTTGTGATTGTTGAATATAGTTGTTGTTGTTACCCCTTTGTGTATCTGTCAGCTTATTGCTAATTAATTATATTTTGCTAACTAGCGCCGGGCTGCAGGGTTACAGTTAGTCAGAGGTGAGACTCCACCCCTTTCACAGCAGGGTCCTTGCTTGGGTTAGCAACCCAATTTGCTTAATTAAGGATTTACCCGTTCAGCAGGTTGGGAGGTGGGTAGGCAGTGACCCTATATTCTTGCAAGACACAATATCTTTTTGTATTATTTATATTGAAGTAGTGCCCAAGAAACTCTTTAAAGAGAATAGTCTCATTATGCAAGTTGCCATGTAAATATATACAAAGATTCAAAGGGCTGTCTCTCCAGGTTATATTGTATTTTATGGGAAAGTATATCAACAAAGGAACAACTAGGTAATACTCTGAAATAACTTTTTTTACAAGACAGTAGTGATGGGAAGAACTAATTTTCTCAACGTTTTTCTAACTCAAAGACAGAAAAAAATGTTTTAATATAGGAAAAAAATGTGATACACACAACTTTTATTTTTCTGGAAACCAAGTCACATTGGTAATTTAAAGGTCACTTTTAGAATGAAAAAAGATGAGGTCAATTTTAAGGTGATAAATAATTTGGAATGTCCTACACCTGCAGAAATGACACAGCTAGGAATAGATGCTGCACCAGTAACCCAAGCTTCTATTATATAAAACCCAGGCACTGGAGAAAAAGAGAAATACGTATGAGAAGTCCACTCTGTATTAAAGACTATAGTTCATAAAATTCTATTGCTGCCCATTGAAATTTTGAACAGCCTTGCTGCTGATGTGATTCAGTTATAAATGAGAAACTTAATTTCAGCTGCTTCAGTAAATATTCCATCTTTCTTAAATCAAATCATAAATTAATTTCACTATGCCTGCTGACTCGCTAGCCGACAGTATAGGAATGGTAACTCTACATATATATGCAATATAGTTATAGCTCTATAAAATGATGTGTCAGGTGAGATCCAAAGAGAAAATAATGACAGCTCAACCAAGTGCAGGAATACCTGTGAGATCATATCTGCTTATTAATATTACTGTAAGGATCCTACTATTAAAATCTTCATTAAAGTGGCACAGAAGATGCTATGCAGGATGCTAAGACCAATAAATGCTGAAAGGACCATTAGTAAATAAGGAAGCTATCTTACCTGTGAAGAAAATAAAAAAGTAAAAAAAAGAACAAACCCCAAACTAAGATCTGATGTATTACTTTGTTCCCAAGTAACAATGAAGCTTATTTTTAATGCACAGCAGAAGAATTAAATGCACCATTTTTATTATAGCAAACATTTTTTCTTTGATGTCTGGTACAATAAAATGGAGCATTTAAATAAATACTATAATATAATGTACAATAAATGTATAATACATCAATGTGATTCTAGATACAGTATGCTGCTCAAAATATAATACCTCTGATTTAAGGGGTTTTTTTATTCTTTGTCATTATGTGTAAATGGGAACTTGGAGAAGGCAAAAATTCTTTATTTTTTACTCTTCCCCCATTCTCTGCTCTAAATATATCGGCAGATAGAACATTAAATTGAAGAGCAATAATATAAGGAACAATCTGTGCTCCTTCCAGTATAGCAGGAGTGTAAATTATTGAAAATGAAACCCCCAGCAAGCATGATCTGTTTGGAAGTTTTCTTAGATTTGAAAGAGAAACTTATTTGAACCATTTGGACCTCGTAAGTCTCTATAATTAGGCTAGGAATCTTGAGTGAACTGTTTTTCTTTCTTGAGGTTTCTAGTACCTTCATACAGAAAATATTACAAGAGCAGTCTTTTCATTGTATACCTCATTCTTGCAGCATGATTCTGCAGTCCTGCTCAAGTAGTTTAGTATTTACTCAAGACAGCTTTCCCTATAGTTGGGGTGCTAACCCCCCACCCTGCTGGCTAGATCCAGGCCATAGCGACATGTTATCTGGGCTGTGAGGCTCCCCACAGGTCTGGAAATATGGCAGCAGGGGTAACATGGCACCCTTTTCTGCTCTCCCTGATGCTGGAGCCAGAGTCACTAAAGCACTAAACATGCAGGGGGAAAGGGGGAGGGCAGACAGGGAACAAGAAGGTAAGGCGCCTGCTTTAGCCAGTGCTTGGGGCTTCTACCCCACTTACCTACCCATTGTTATGCTACAGTGTACATGAACTGCAGAAAGGAGTAAACTGAGAGGCGTGGATGCAGCTTTGAATGATGCAGATAATCAGAATATAGACCCTTTCTATGTGTGTCATCGTATGGTGCTCTTCCACCATGTCCCATTTTTCGAGACTCCTGGGTGCAACTGAGATAAGAAGAGTTCTCTATACCCTCAGGCCCTTTCCCAGACAGGGTGAAAATCTCTCCTATGCTGTGGCCCAGTATAAGACCTATGTATCACCATGTAGTAAGTTGTAGCTTACACCCTATTTTGAATCCTTAGTTCAAAGTTAACTGGTACATACATTTTGTATTGACCCTCTGTGTGTGCGTAATTGCATTTCATCAATGAAAGCTCTCATCTTTTTTCTCCTTCGAGATGATTCTAAATTTCTCCTTGACTTCAGTAGTACAGGATCAGTCCTAAAGTGTTTCTGTGACTCAAACTCCAGTCCAGTTGCACCCTTTCTCTTCTCACTGAATGCTTGGGTACACAATGAGCATGACTCCATAATGTGGAGATTAACAAATGTGCACAGTTTTAGATTCTGGATTCAGAGGTTCCAGGCTAGACAGTCTGATTTCTCTGCTTAGGATAAGACTATTCACCACATTTGGGATCAGGAAGTAATTTACCCCTCACCTTCCTTTGTAACAGGGGATAGGGATCTTTTGAGAGTATTTTAACAAGCTATTTTTTGTCCTTGAAGTGGCAGGACACTAACAATGCCTTCATCTTCCTGCTTTATCTGCAGCAGATTAAAGGGTGTTTGGGGCATTGTGCCTGGTAGTCATGAGTGAGTGTTGTTCTCAAAGTTTTTTAAAAACAGGTTAGACAAACAATTGTCTAGGATTGTTTAGAGAACGATGATTGTACCTTGAGCAGTGGGTTGGATTAAATGAACTGCTGAGGTCCCATTCAGCCCTATTATCTAGTATTCTGTCACTTCACCAGATGAGTACTTTATTTTCTTTTTGTTTTGTTTTGTCTTTTTTCCCCGTTTCTTTAAACCCTCCTCCAGAATCCTAAATAAAAACAATCATGTAAAAATAGCTATATCTTGCATACACAAGACTTGAGCCAAAGCTTTACTATCTCCAATGAGAAATAAAAATGATCACTACATACACCATTTATAAAAATGATCACTGCATACACCATGTAAAGGCCTGTAAGTTTACACACTGGAGAACATTTACATTGTACCACCCATTTAACTGGTCAAACCAAGAAATTTCTGTTCCATGGAAAATTCTGTTTTATTGAAGATTACTTGTCTCCAGAGTTGAAATAAAAACTCAATTTCCAGAAAGATTCATTTCAGTATGTTCTCAACACCAAGTTATTGAAGTGTTTCATTATGAAAAGGTCAAAATGCGTTGCTTCATCTTTATGATCTTAGTTAATGATAAAATAGAAATGAAGTACTTAAACCTTTGTAAAACAAATCAGCATTACCAACATGAATTATTTAAATATTTTAATTACATTTTTAATATAATTTATACTTTCCTGAAACACATTTCATTTTTGTTCAGTCACAACATTTTTACTTGTTCTATTAGACAATGTTACATATTCATATATGACATTTGTCTCCCTATATATATATTCATACTTCTGAAGATCAATATGATAACTTTAAATTCCTTGGGTTGAAGACCATAAATATCTTTCTTTTTAAATTAACAGTAACTTTTTTCTGATAGTTCCCTCTAGAAATCTGTTCTCTGAGCCTGTGGTGCACCTCACACATAGTATTTGTACTTGAACTTAATAGCTAATTGGCTTTTTTATTTGATTATTCCTCTCAATAAAAATGAATTGTGAAATGTATTCCTTGACAAAAAAAAAAGGACTAGCTTGCTCCTTTATACCCTTGAATGATATGTTCTGGGGCTCCTAAACACAATAAGAAGTCATTTCAAGACTGTTTATCCCTTTAATATTAAACCTACTAAGGTTTAATACAATGTCTAGGAAATTAAATCAGAGTTGATAATAAAAACGTGTAAAATTCATTGGTAAAAAAAACAGGATGGTCAGCAAAGGTCCATGTGCATAATGTAAAATTATTTGTGTGTGAGTTAATGGAATATTGGCTAACAAATGCCTTGTAATACAAGGCTGTAGCTTCAGGCTACTCTGTCAAAGGCAATTTTTCAAAGTTGTCCTACACCCCATAGTTTGTTTTTAATAAATGGATCTAAGCAAGATAACCAATTAATATTTCTGGAATTAGTTGAGAGATGAAGCTGCTCAGATTCTAATCACAAATGATGCACAGAGAATAAATCATTAAGAAGATAATCTTATGGAGACAATTGTTTTTCTTTATTCTCCCACCATTAAAAAAAAACGGACTTGAAACTGCATTTGCTCAAGGCAAACAGCTGAGAAAAGTCCTCTGGTATTTCCTCTGCATCTCTCTGCCCCAATCCACCCTTTTCTTTACCTTGTCACTGTTATCAATTTGTGAAAAGCAGTGTTATCTGTTTTGATAATTTTCCCTCAAATGTTTGGTGTTTTCTTCATGAACATATGATGGAAGGGACCTCCTGGGTCACTGAGTCTCGTTCTTTGCTACAACAGTTACCACATTATCTAATCCCTTACATAAATTTATCAAGCTGCATCTTAAAATCAGTTAGGCATCTCCTTCACTACTCCAATTGAAAGACTTTTCCAGAACCTGGTTAATATATCAATTTGAAACCATCTTCTAATTTCCATCCTAAATTTATTCATGGCCAGTTTATACTTACTTGTTCTTCTGCCAACACTTGCTTAAATAGCATTTTCCTCCCTGATGTATTTACAGACAGTAACCAGGCTTTGTTTTCCTAGGCTAAAAAAAAAACAATCCCTTCCAATTTTCCATCATATGATAGGGACTCTGTTTTCATGCTCTTCTGAGCCCTTCTTTGAAGCTGTTTGAGTTTTAGTTAGTCTTTCTTAACCATAAGTGACCAAAACAGCATGCAATGTCCCAGATACGGTCTCAGTACTTGTATTGTATAGTGGCACTGGCACTTCCCTAACTCTGCTCTAAGCACATACACACTCTAAGATACATTTGCCTTCTTCATAGTTATATCACATTGATAATGTATACTGTTCTTGTGAACATCTAATAAGTTGAGGCTCTTTTCCTTAATGTTTCCAAATGTCAAACTACTAGACTACCACAGAAGTTTCTGGTGTTGGTCATAAATGTATGACATTGCATTTTGTTTTCCTTCAGTCCAGTGGTCATCCAGTTCCTTCTGTATGAGGTTTCTGATCCTTCTCTGTGGGTACATGTACATGTGCACTGTTCTTGTGCAGTAACTATGGCGACTTATGCCTGCATCATAAGAGTAGTTACTGTGTAGTAAGTCATGTATAGATGCCTTACTGTGCAGAAACCCTGTTTGTGTGGGACTACCTTTAGTCCCACATCAGTCCACACACAGTGTTACTGTGCCATAGTGCATACATGTGTAAATACCTGTATACAAGCCATTTATTGTGCAATAACTTACTGAATGTACATGTAGACATGCCCTGTATTAACAATACTTCACAACTGTATATAATTCACAAATATCATCAGCACAGACTTCTTTTTTTTTCTGCCAAGATTACTGGGGGTACTAAATAAGATTCTTTCCAGTATTACTTCTTGAAACACGCTACTGTTTCATTTAGAACACCCCTCAAACACTCCTCCTCTTTCCTCCCACTGAATTCACAGTAGCATTGGAAATGACTCAAATAGGCTTGGAAACCAGAACTCTTGAGAGGGAGTGAGACGGTCTTAAAGAAAAAAAATAGTTACAGACATTTTTCAGTCTCATGATTTGGGGTGAAGGGCAGCAGTGGTGAGGGCTTGACTTAGTTTTGAATGTGTAGTTTAGTGATGCTAAAGATCACATTGGTTACTCTCCATCTCTTTATCTATACTCTGTCTTGCTGTTTTGCTTTTCTGGTACTTCCTGCAATTTTCATTGTTCTATTTTTTCCCCATACTTTCTTAATTCTGGAAGAAGAATCTGATTCCTCTGCATCACAGCATCATAGAGAAGGGAAGGGATCTTGAGAGGTAATCTAGTCCAACTCCCTGCCTGAAGCAGGGTTATCCATATCCAAATCACCCTATACATCAATACTCCCATCGACTTTCCTAGCATTATCTGTCTTAGAGTTTACCATAACATTTATCATCATAATATCCAAGGCTGGAGCCAAGAATGTACTTAAGCAATTGACGTAGAATTTAGATAGCTTGGAATTAACATTCGTCCACAAAAAAAGCACCCCAAAAATCAAAGTTACTTATGTGTCTAGAATTCTTCTTTTGGGCATCTGCAGAGGACTTCAGAGACACTCATTCTTAGATGTTTCTTTCCTATTAATTTAGGTTCCCTCCTCTCAGTGTGCTGGCTGCTGTGAATACCAATTCTGACTCTCCCTGTTTGCTGTATAGGGGACTCGTGACTGAATCAAATTTGTGAATTCAGATTCTGGAGCCAGGTGCCTAAGTATGTCTATATTGATTGCCAGGATCATCTTTAAAGTCACCTTGAAGCCCCTGATTTTGAAAGTTTTGCTGATCTGGTTACAAGTTCAATCCTTCCAGTTTTTCTCCTACTCCATACCTTTCTGTAGTGTTTGGAGCTTACCTGTGCATTGCAGGGCATTATAAAGTATGTATAGTTGAGGCTGTGTCACTCACATGGCTCATGCTCATTGAGGGCAACCTCAAGATTGACCCTACTTATCAATTTAGACATACTCCAAAAGCTAGCTGTAGTGATGCTCAAGGTTGACAAGCCTAAAATCCCCTTGGGAATCATTGCTTAAGTGCTCACCTCTCACTTTTTAAGTGTTTTTGATGTCAGCTGTAAGCTCTTTAGGGGAAGAGGCCATGCAGTTATTTTCTACAGTCTCTATAAACTGATGAATCTATACAAACATTAATAAAAAATCGTTCTGTAACCAAGTTCCATTTCTGATTGGATAAAGCTAAAACCTCTCTCTAATTTCAGCACTATACCTTGGTATAGCTGAGTACTAGGGCTGTGTAAAATGAGTCCATTCCTATTCGGATTCAGCCACTTTGGAGGAAGAGTGATTCGATTCAGTGTTTTGAATCACCATGGGCAACTGGTACCACCTTAATCGTGCGGTGGCGGGGGCACGTGACCCCCCAGCAACCATCCAGTGACTGGGAAGGGGATCCCCCCATGGCTGATCATGAAATGGCCATGGTGCTCCCACTCCCTGGCCGGTGTTCGTGGGGGGGGCACTGGTGCTCCCACCTGCCCCCCCCCCACCCATCACCTAAGCAGCAAGTGTGGCCTGTCAGGGGGTGCATTGGCATTCTCAGGGGGTGCACGTGCACCCCTGTGCACCCCCTCCACATCACCACTGTGGATCATTGTCCTGATTTGATTTGACCAAATCAGTTTTGGAATTTCAACACTGATTCAGAGATCCGGCCACAGACTATAATAGAAAATCACTAAAATATCTATAACTTTGTCATTTTTCAGCTGATTCAGATACAAACATCAGGGAAGGTAGCCCCTTCTGAGTCCATGAAACCTGCTAAGTTTCAAGGAGATAGGTGCAGGGATTTCTGTGAGACTGCACCTCAAACTGTTCAAAGCAAAACTCATGACCTTGTGTGTGTTAAGGGGTGTGTGTAGGTTGTAGCCATGCTGATCTAAAGATATAGGCAGACAAGGTTCTTTGGGTCAATCTGATATCTTTTATTAGACCAACTGAGTCTAAATAGAAATATATCTTTGCAAGCTTTTGGATTTAAAAACCCTTCCTCAGGCTGAGGAAGCATCTGCAGTTAGTGTGTGCTCTTCCTGAATGGAAGGAATAGTAAAGAAGCCAAAGGCTACCATGCAATGCAAGCAAGAAAGCCAGTCAGTGAAAATGGAAATGGAGGAGTTAGGGAGTGAGGGACAGGCTGGTGTGTGGGGTGAGGTGGATGTAGCTGGTAAAAGTGGGGAGGTACCTGGGGAGTTTAGATGTCAGGCAGGTTGTAGTATGTCATAAATCCAGTGTCTCTATTGAGTCCATGACTTTCTGTATCTAAGAGGCTGATGAAGTGAAGTTCATAGGCTCATCTGTAAAAAGTGGTTTGTGAATTCAAAAAGGCACTGAGCCTCACTAACCTTATCACCAGAAGCCAACTTCTTACAGGCCAAAACACACAAAATGGATCCAGACCATGCCATGACAATAAATGCAAAACCTGCCAACATATCTCCAGTACCCCCACAGTTACTACACCCCATAACAGAACCATCACCATACCTGGATCTTACACCTGCACCTCCAGAAACATTATGTATCTCATCCAGTGCACCAAATGCCCTGATGGAAAATACATAGGAGACACTCAACAGCAACTGCGTACCAGAATGAATGCACACCAGAAATCTATTACAGACAAGAATATCCTGCATGCCTCATACAGGGAGGGCACCACCGTCCTGCTGCAGGCGGTGCATGTAGGCACATCGTATGATGGGACCACAAGCGCCATAAGCCACCTGAACCCTGGCCGCACAACTAAGGAGAAGGGCTGGCTGTCCAGGGCAAGCATCTCCCCAGTGTTCTGGGTAACCTCACTCAACTTTGGAATGTACCCCTCTTTGTGTCCACCTTTCTCCCACTGGTGCAGGATGGCCTGCTTCTGCTTCTGGGGGATGCAGAATTTGGAGAGAGAGGGGGACTTCCCTTTGGGCCCGCTCCCTGATGCCAGGCTGAGGAGGAGAAAGGGCAAGGGGTGGTGGCTTTTGAGATGCATCAGCATCCCCATGGTGCTGAAATGTTTTGCCTCCTTGCCCCAGCTGGTCTTACTTCATCAGTGCTGGAAGATAGCATATCTGGGATCATCTGCCATCTCAAAATGATGCCACACTACATAACCCCCTCGCTTCTGAGGTGCAGGTTGGGATTCTGCCTTATCCCCCTCTTCAACAGGCTGAGGCACAACAGCAGGAGGAGCTGCCTCAGCTGAGCCACTTCCCTCCAGAACCTCAACCTCCTCCAAACTGCCTTCCAGAAAAAGAGACCTGGCTCTAGGGGAACTTTGAGGGGTATGGAGCACAAACTCAGATTTCCCCTCCTTCCCCAGAATTTCCCTAGCTATGGCATTCAGTTCCCCTGCTCCCAGATCCATCTCCTCCTTTGGCACTGGAAGGCTAATGCTGAAAGCTGAAATTGGGGTGGAGGAGATTGACATGCTGGTGGCTATTTCTGGTGTCACTGGAGATGGTGCAGGTACAGACACTGCTCCTACCTCCTGGTTGCCACTAGCAGCAGAAGCCTCATGCTTGGTAGAAAATAGGGTATGTCTAAGTTTGGGGGTAGGGGGGCTTTCAGCTCTATCTCTGCCCCCTCTTGCTCCCCTGCCAGAAGACCTGGCACCTGCCTTTCCAGAACATTTTATGTTTGGTGTTCTGGAAAGTGTGCATATAATTTATGTGTGTTGTGCTTTCCTGCACAGTGATGGTGGGAAAGAAGAACAAATAAGAGGATTTTTTGGGAAGAATTAGTTGAAAGGGATAACAATAGGGATGGTAGGCAAGGGTAAGTGGGAAAGGATGGGTTACAATGTGGTAGCAAGAGACTACCAGTACCTACTGCTACCAAACAAGTCTAGACCTTTCAGATGCTGTGTGCTCTGCTGCTTGTGCTTCAAGATAGAGACAGCTGACAGAAAAGGCAGAGAGAGAGAACTTGACAGAGCCTTATATGTTGTTTCTCTGTCTCTCCCCCAGAGTACTGTGATTGGGAGAAAACTCGAGGAAAGATCATAGTCACTGGCCAGCTACAGATGTCAATATCAGAGCAGTCCTTCCCCCGTCTCTTCCTCCTCCCTCTTCTTTGTTTCTGTTTCCCTGCAAGCCCACCTCTGAAACTCTGAAATACTCTGAAACATTTCTGAAACATTGTGGATGCTTTCATTTTGTTTTGGAGATGTTTCGAAGCTTTCCATTTCAATTTGAGTTCAATGATTCGGCTGCCGAAATGGGCCAAAACACCTTCAAAATGAAATGGCTGCTGAAATTATGCACAGCCCTACTGAGTACTACACAAAAGACATTTTTTATTAGAATGTACATAGCTAGAGAGCAACATTTCCAGGTCATTTAAATGGGCTATGTGGATTTAAACCAGGTGTGGATCTAGTCTCACTTTCTAAAATACTTCACCATTGTGATGGAAAGTGTTCGAAATTTATACGTTCTCCATGTATATAAAACATTTAGGCAAATGTTGTTTCTTCCACTGACCATAAAGGGCCTCCATACAAGAGGATTGAGATTTGAAAGTCCATGCAGAAGATGCAAATAACTCAAGGCTTTCTCCACACTCCTGCTCAAAGTACATTTAAGAGTGGAGTCAGCAGTCATGGTATTACATATATCTGCTACCTAGTCTCTCTACCTATGTGAAAATACAAGTGCAAAAGCTCAACTAGCTCTAAGACTAAAGCAGCCCTGGAACGTCTCTGCTATATTTTTTATGATTTCCTATCCTTCAAAGCCCCATGCAGATTTACAAGCCTGTGTTTTTGGAGGGAATTTGGGCCTTTAGAAATTGTACTACTAAAGAACTTTCTCCATCTTTTCAAACTATTGTGACTGAGAGAGTCTCAATTTCCCTGCTGTATAAATCTGTCTTGTTTATTTGTTTGCTTGCTTGCTTGCTTGCTTTTATATTGCTTCTCTTTCTTTTAAATTGATATAGGGTAGTGCTAAAAATCTGCATAAGGACTAAGGTACAACATGGATTCACGGAGAAGAAAGAGTTAAAATATGTGAAACAGAAGTAGATAGTCTTGCTAGAATGCTTCACCAACACACTCCTGGCTTATAACTTACAGCAAAGCTTCATTGTGGGTAAATAAAAAAATATAGTGCAGGCTATAAAGAGACTCCTGAGGGTAAGCAGATGGAAATAAAGAAATCTTCAAAATGCCTCTGAGGAGTACATTGGAAATAATTCCATACTCTGACAGTCACTTTAAGAAACTTTGTGCATCAGCTAGCTTTGTAGCCTGTGTCCAGCAATAAGCAGACAAGCACTCAGCACCACCAAGCTGCATAATCACACAGTGGGAAGCAAAGCTGGGAGTGTGGTGGCAGGGAAGAAATTGGATGGTAACAAATGATGATAATAATCCAGAAGATGAACAATAGCAAGCAAGCTTAATGACAGCACTAAGGGATTCATAAGCAATATTACAGTGCCCACTGGCACAGTCCCCTGGATCTGCTTGGTTTCTTGTGCCAACTTGGAATTCCCTCCATCATCGTTTAATCTTTTCAGCCATCTTTATTTAACCATGTAGCTATCCTGTTCCTCGTACACACATACAGAAAAAAAAAAAAAAAGATTTTAACTTATTTTAACTTTATTAAACACGTGCATTTAAAAATTGTCCATCTCTTTTAACACAGAGATGAATCAAGTGTAGATTTAATAAGAATCTTTGGGCCCCAGACCTTGTACTTGAAAGTCAATCAGAAATTGAGCAGCAGTGTTTGGCTAATTGTTTTTGGATAGGAGCCTGGATGAGCTGAGGTGCTTGGCTTGGAAGGAACCTCAAGAAGTCAAGAGTGGAAATATGCAGATGTATGAAAAGCTGGTGAGAGCTCCTCTGTATGGGGAAATATAAATATTTAGGGGATTTTGGTTACTCTTAACTGTATTATAATATTTCAATAAGGTTCACTGACTGCAAAAATATTAAGCAGAGCTTACAAGCTATAAGTGAGAACTCTAATGAAAAATCTGGCTAAAACAAAAGAAAAGCATTAACCATAAAGAGTCACACATCACTGCTTTATGTTTTGCACTATATGCTTGTAGAACTAGACAGAGTGAAATTATTAAGGATCTAACCATGATAAATATGTTGGAAGAAGTAGTAGGGGAAGGAAAGAAATTAGATGTATGCAAAACTACTTTAAAAGCTTTGGAGATTTGGATAAGCACCCAGTAAATCGTCTGTTTAACTAAACTACTTGGAAATGCCTATATGAAACATTTGCACCACATTTGAAACCTACTAGAAATGAGCCTTGCTCTGTCAGTTCAGTATCTCTGTAAAGTTCAATCTACAGTTATGAAATTTCAATCAGTCCGTAATGATGTTGATCACACAGCTAGGAAGCCTATAAACTTCCCACTCCTGGCTGAGCCAGTATAGCTCCTCTTTCACTTTCTTGTGTAACAAATCTTATCTTAGACTGCTCCAGTATATAGTGTTCCTAAAAATCCAGCATGAAATGTGAAGTTTACTTCATCATATAGATCATTTTCTTTCCCCTTATGTCCAGGTCAAGCTTCAAATTTATAGGAATATTATGACAAAGACCTTAGAGAGAATCCTGCAAATGTGCAGAAGACTGAAATTGACTTGAAAAGAGGTCTGTGGAGTATAAAACATGGCAAAGGATTTACTTAACACTCAAACTTGAACACATTGGGCTCATCAGATTTCAAAATTGGACTGGGGCTAGAAGAATGAAAAAAAATGAAGTTAACATGTGTTTGTATGATAGGAGAATATTCAAAAGTGTTTTTTCTAAGATGATAATAAACCTAATATAACACCTAGATACACAAATAATCACTGTCATTTCTAAGAATAGTAAAGATTTTGGAAAAATTATTCTTAGGTATTATGATTGTGGCTGAAGGATTATTACAAGTTACATAGAGTGGGATTGGAATAGGAAATAGAAAGAATTGGAGGATCTTGAGAACTGGGATTATAGAAATGGGATAACATTTAATAGAACTAGATTCTGCATTCAGGAACAAATAAAACTTTTCACATTAGTAAAACTTTTCTATTAGTTCCTATATTGGAAATCCCTCACAGTCAAGAATTATCGTTTTCCATGATTGTCTTATCTGTGGCTCCGAAGATGGCTGATGAGGCCAATCTGTTATCGGCAACTCTGTAGCAACTTGAGCACATTTTTCTATGTGGGGTGGGTGGCTCTGACGTCTTGATTCAGTCTGCAATGTGCCGTTTCTGCCATGCCCACTTGTCTGTCTCCTGTTGTCATAAAAAAGGTTCAACGTACGGAGATCTTTGCAGCAGACACTTTCTCCCCTTGGGGTGGTCCTGGGTAATAATATCCCAGGAGTTGATGTTGATGTTGCATTTTTTTCCAGTTGGTCTTGAGGAAGTCCTTGAAGTTCTTTCTCTGCCCTCCTTTTCAGTGTAAGCCTTGCCTGAGCTGGGAGAATAAAACTTGCTTTGGAAGTCTGGGATCAAACATCTGGATGATGTGCCTGGCCCAGTGAAGTTGATGTCAGATAATTATCACCTTGATGTTCATGGTACAGTATTTGTTTGTGAGAGGACCATAATGTTGGTGCATCTGTTTTCCCACTGGATTTGAAGGGTCTTCTGCAGGCAGCATTGAATGTACTTCTCCTGTGACTTGAGGTGTCTTCTGCATTTTGTCCATTTCTCAGCTCCATATAGTAAGGTAGGGATCATGATTGCTTGATAAACCATGACCTTGGTTTCCACTATGATGTCATGATTTTCGAACACCCATTCCCTCAAGCGTCTAAAGGCTGCCCTTATACTTTTCCAGCAATGTTGGATTTCTTCATCTATGCCAGCCTTCTGCAAGTGTTGACTTCTGAGGTATGGAAAATACTTAACATTTTCCAAAGTCTCACCATAAATCTGAATTCCTGGAACTGGAAACTGCTTATTAAGAATGTGTTGATAAAGGAACTTAGTCTAATGAATGTTAAGTATCATTTCTGTTTTCTTACATGCCTCGGTAAAGATACCGATGACCGCCTGAAGGTCTGCTTGCAAGTGAACGTACACTATAGTATCATCAGCATACTGGAGTTCAATGACTGAGGGAAGGGTAGTCTTGGTTTTGGCTAGGAGTTGACTGAGATTCAATAGCCTACCATCCACTTGGTAGTTTAACTCCACTCTGACTGGAAGCTTGTTGTTGGTTAGATGTAGCATCATGATAAGGAATATCAAAAAGAGTATTGGAGTGATGATACAGCCTTGTTTAAATCCATAAAAAAGCCCTGCACTCAATGGCTCCTGCCAGGCGAGAGGGAGGCAATCCCCGCTGCCCCCCACTGCCCTGTGCTGTGTGGTGGGCTTTGCCACAAGCCCCCATCCCCCACCTTCTCTCTCAGCCCCATCAATGGATGCCCTGCCCGGCCGCCACTCCCAGTTCTTTAAAAAAAAAAAAGCCTCACACTCACCAGATGCTGCAGCAGCCTAGAGGTTTCTGGGGGCTTGTGGCAGAGCTCCCCATGCAGCATGGGGCAGTGGGGGGTAGCGGGGATCACCCTGGCAGAGGCCACTGAGTGGGGGCTTTTTTTTTTAAGAGCCGGGAGCTGGGAGAAGAGCACACAGGGCAGCCATTGATAGCAGGTGGGGGACGGGGCCAATTTGGAGATTCGGCCAATTCGGCAGTGGCCAAATCGCCAAATCAGATTTGGCCAAATCAATTTGGCACAGTGATTTGAATCACCAAATTGAATCACTGTCCCCTGAATCGGACAAATCCGAAGCGAATACTAGCTGCTTCACATAGGCCTACTGTAGATGGCTTTGGTAGCACTGAAAAAACTGCGTATCATGGATGTCAGCAAGGTGTTAAATCTCCTTCACCTTGTCTTCCCACCATCTGTTCTTCATATTGTGATCCTCCTTTGGACCTCTGCCTTAGCTTGTTGGCGATTCAGTTTCTTTTGCTTCTAACTGATGTAATTCTGCCAAGTACTAAAGGCTTGCAGTTGATCAACTCCTAGATCTCCTGGTCATTCTCATCAAACCAGTCTTGATGGTTCTTGGTAGAGATTCCAAGTATCTCTTCATGAGTGCTGATGACAGTGGAATATATATATAGGTGTTTATATATAAACATATATAATATAGCTGTTTATATGTAAACACCTACTACTAGTTAAGCCCTTGAGCAACTGCAATAGTTGAAAATAGTAGAAAATCTGTCTCAGGGCACTGGTGAAGACATAGTAGACGTTGCCTGTTCCTGGTGCTGGCTTTTAGGCTTCTGAAAGCTCCCTATCTTAAGAACAGCACTTTGCAATTTTTGCCATAGAACACATTTATATCTATATCTATATAAATGTGCTCTATGGCATTATCTAGAGTCCCCAGCCAAAATCTTTGGCTCAGATGGAAGTACTGTTAAAGTATAACAGGAGGAAATCTTCCCCTGATCATAAAAGAGTCTACTCTGATTACAAATCATTAAAATGGCTCAAAATCTGCAAAGTGCTGTTCTTAAGATATGGGACCTTTCAGAAGACTAAAAGCCAGCACCAGGAATAGGCAATGTCTACTGTGTCTTCTCCAGTGCCCTGAGACAGATTTTCTAATATTCCAAGTATTCTCAAGGGCTTAGCTATTAGTATGTTATGGTAATGCTTTCTATTGATAGACCTCTCTATATTTTATTCCTTTGCCCAGTAGAATTGATCTGTTTAAGAAAGATGAGATTTGTTAAGAGTAAGCTTAAATAAATGCCATTAATATGAAAGGAAAACTTCCTTTAACTTCAAGGAATGTTTGTTTGATCCATCTGACGGCCTAGACTAACATGCCTGTTTTAGGGCCTGTGTTATGTTTCTTCAGAATTCATTCCTTGTAGTACCATAGTGTCTTAGTTTTGAGAAGCATCATTAAGCCATGAAAATAATCTGATCTTTGACAACCTTGTAGAGAATTTTATACAAGCTTATGTAATGCATTGGGACTGGACATATTTCACCAGCACCTTGAGAAAAAAAAATAGGAATATAGTTTTGATACAGCAGATGGGTTGTTAACCTTTGATGATTAATTGCACTTCTCTATCAAAATTGATGCATGTTGAAATATGTTTTGTGTGTTGTGGTTCTGCTGGTACTTATGAAAAATATCATTAAAATACCACTGTTTTTTTTTTTTCCTTTTGAAAGGATGATAGGAAGGTTATATGTAACCTTTGCAGAATGTGTGCAAAACTGCATCTTATCTACCATGTTCACTCCAAAACCTTAATTGAGAGGAACAAAATTTGCCTCCCAATTAAGTGGGCACATGGCAATTTCAGAGCTGTTATAAGTTTAGAAACTCACAGTTTCAGCTGCTGAAGTGTAAGATATTGTAAACTGAAGGGCAATGATGGTGTTTATAAACACAAGAAGTTTAGCTTCAAAATAAAAGGATTACCTCACTTTAATAAGTGAACAAGAAGTTTACAAGCTCGGATGATGAAGCTAGTAGAAATCATTTTCTGCAGATACCAAATAGCTCCTCCATAAAGAATTAACAAAACCTGTGGATTAAATGAATGGGGACTGGTCAAAGCATTTTGTCTTTCCAATGTCCAACTTTTCTACATGTTAGTGATGGAGGATATTCATTTTTTCTTTTAAAAATATGAAAATAAGGTGTATTTAAAATGATAACAATGGTCTATCCTTCCCATGGCATTACAGCTTATTCAAAAGCCACCATATAAGTTTAAATGAAATTTCTTGTTTTTCTCTACATAGCCCCATGAGTCTCTTTGTTGCTGGTTGGCAATCTCTTGTCACTTATCATTTCCTGAGTCAGACCTCATTTCCTGATTCATTTCCTGAATCAAACTACAGTCATAGAATGGATCATAGTCAGTTTTAGGGAACCTCAGAGATTTGGGTAAAATTATAAAATGAAATGCATTTCTTAGTCTAGTACCAACTAAATTACTTTTAACAAGGTGGTAGGTATAATACTTGGATACCACAGATACCAGAGTGCCCTCAAATGCCATTGACTCCAAGTGAGGATTTTCAGCAGTTGCTAATCCAGATGTCACCATATCAGGATGATTGCCAAGTGGGAGTTCTGTGCAGTAATGAAAATATTAGCAGTTAGCTCACTCACTATAGTATGGCAGTATGTCTTCCAGGCAGTTGGAAAACAATACTTACCTTAATAAACATAGAGAACACCTGCCTTTTGTCTATTATTCCTGGCAGTACTTTGATTGTCTATCACTGGGCTCTTTACTGCACTACAAGAAGGAAGTTGGTGACAGCACAAAAATGAGGGTAAGTTATATTAGCACCTGCAAATAAGAATTAAAATGTACTCTCAAGTTCTTCACAGCTACAAGATTAATTCTTGTTGCTATTCCACACACACTATATATTGTTGTGCTAAAACTGCTGAATTCAGTCATATGTTTGTCTTTGGATTGCTACACCCAGCAAGATTTTAAATAAAAATGCATTTTTAAAGCCGACAGTTTCACCAAACTTTAAGGCAGTCATGCATCCATATAGAGCTAGAGAGTGCAAATTACATACAGCACAGCTTAATAGGTAAGGGAGAGGCTGAATTTCTCCTATGAGAGTCAGGGGAAGAATTCTAGTATAGAATACCTTGTGTGTGAAAGTGATACTCAATTAATGAATTGAAGATCCATGTGAGATATAAATCATACAAAATAATTCCATTAAATGAATTTGATAGTTGAAAAATGAAATAGTCAAATATCAGGAAATTACAAAATTAAGGTTATGACCTTAACTCTGCCCCTTTGCAGCTATAGAATACAGTATAGTCTCTAATGAAATGATTGCACACTATTTTACTATTTAATTTTTGCCTTGAGCAGTGAACAAAATTAATCATATTCAGCCTATGAGGTAATTATTCATTATTTTGATGTATCCCATAATTCTAGTGTGTGGCCTCATGCCTACTTTGCTGCACACTATCCAAAACTTCCATTAAATAACAACTTTCTTCTTTCTTCATATGCTTTCTTGTATTACTCATTGCTGCCAGATAGGAGCTTTAAAAAGAAAGTTGATAAGTGACAGTGCGACAAAGGTTTCAGGCTAGTCCTGATAGGATAACTATATTTTTCAGGATTTAGATGTTTAGAACAAATCAACATGTGGTTGTCCTTACTTTACTAACTATAAACTTGGACTGTCTATTTTTTAATATTCTCCTAAATTTAGCTTACTTTTATGTTAAAATCACAACCTTTTGCTCTGTATGGAAGATGGAAAACACAAGTTTGTAAATCACATGCAATTTAGTTAAAACCAATTCTCCCTTACTCATATAGTTTACTGTCATGTCAGTAATTTATTTTGGGACAAAGATAGACAAACTGAGAGGGAAGCATAAGGCAAAGAGGAAAAGAAAGAAAACAGAAACAATAAAAAATAATTCTATCCACTAGCTAGTGTTCTGGTTCATTCTTCACTCCTTGCTGCTCCTTGATGCGTCAGCTCTTATGGGGTGTTGACTTTGGCTAATTCATTTATTTTTTCAGGATCACTGATGTCAATATTTTTTTTTCAGCAGTAGGTCCACTCAGTTGTTTCTAAATTATATGATCTATCTCAAATAACAATTATTAGGGTTGATTCAGGAATTGCTTAGTGAAATTCTATTGGTGGGTGTAAGTTGAAGCATAATGTGGAGACAGTCAAGATAGTGTTTAAACCTTTGAAGTGGGGTAAAACACCCTACACTGAATCATAGTGCCATAATCAAACTGACATCAATATTTGACCTATGTAGTAGGGCACCTTTAGTGCCTGCCACTTTAACGGCAGAAAACAGGCAGCAGCCAGGTGCCTGATGATGGCAGCCATTTTTGGACCCAGGGATATAAGCTGGGCTGCAGTTTGCTGCAGAAGGAAGGAGGTAACATCAAGATGAGAGGCATCTCCAGTCATAGTCAGGAGGTAAGGGCAAGGTGACACCTTATCCTGCGTAAGATGTAAAACTGTACCCCACCAGGGAAGGATGATCTGGTGGGTCTTCTGGTGGCATGGGAGCCCCCAGGAAATGCCAAGTCAGTTACCTCCCCGGTGCAAGGCGGGTTGGGGTACCTTATAACCCCAGGCCCACATCCCTGGTGGTGTTCTAATGAGCAGGGGGAGCCCAGGGCTCATTAAGGAGTCCTGAGGCAGAGCTCAGGCTGAAGGAGGGACCTGGGGCTGCACCCAAGAGGCAAGGGAAAGCCTGGGGGTAAGAGAGAGACCCTGAGAGAGGGGCAACAATTAGTAAGATCCTGATAAAGGGGAGATGAACAAAGCAGCTCTGTGAGTGTGGGTGAGCGAGGAGGCCCAGTGGAGGTATAGTGGCTCGGTGAGGAACCAGGAGTGAAATAGGCCTATAGTTGTAGAATCACTCAGTCAATGCTCAGATGAGGGTAGTGGGAGACACCAAACAGACTGCGCCGGGGCTGACCAAGGCAAGGAGAGCTAAGCCTGAAGCCAGGCAGGATGAGTGTGGCCCTGAGAGAGGGCAGTATGAAAAAGGCTGGGTGAGAGCCAGTGGAGTAAATGGGACCCCGGTGAGAGAGGGGTGGTACATAAGTCGCCCTCTGGGGCTGTAGAGAAGAGCTATAACTGTGTGCCCACTCTGCTCTGGCCATGAGTCAGAGAAGTAACACCAGAGTAACAGCTGCAAGGCATGTGATCCATGGAGGGAAGGTCAGAGCGGGTATTAGGTCCTTGTCAGCAGGGCGAGTAATGGGTAGCTTCCCTCCCTAGGTAACAACTCTCATATTTTTCCATCCAGGAGTGGCAGATGAGCAAAGCAGGCGGTAACCCTAGGAACAGGGTGGTTGGTGGAGACCTGATGAGGAGGCACCCTGTTACAAGCTAACTAATTTAAAGCTGATTTTTGGTTTTTCTTAGCTGCACTTTGGTCCAGGGTGTAGAAATATTCTATATTATACAGGACTTCATAATGGAGTCTATAATAACAGTGCCAATAATGCATTCTTTATTTTGGTGGCTATATAAAAAAGTAACTTGAATGAATTTGATCTGAAATAAATATTTTGAATTGTTAAAAAAGGAAAATAAAATGGTTTGGGTCAATATGATGTGAAATGTTTAATTTTGCTTTCAGTTATTTAACCCATGTTAGTCTTTTAAAAATTAAAATAACTTCAAGAAAGATGCTATTTCAAAGAGACAGACAGTTGTAATGCTTCATTCTTAAAATGTCAGAATAAAATATTTTGATTTTTTTTTCTGACCTCTTTCCCATTTTTCAGACAAAACTATTCAGTTAAATTGGTCCAACAAAAGGTATCAGCTACAAAATTCCTTACCTCAACTAATGTAAATACTTTTTCTTTAAGTTTCAGTTGCACCTAAACTGTATTTTCATTATTTGCTTAATAACACCAGTAGTAATTATTTAACTTTAATCAGAATGGTGACCTTGTTTTTATAAATGCAATACTCTACAATGACAGTTGGCTGAGAAACAAGAATTCCATTTAAGAAAAAAATAAGCTTATTTTGATATTTGTTTTTATTCCATTTAAGAGTAAAAACAAGATCTTCCAAAACTCTTTACAAAAACTCAGAAAACTTCCAGAGAAGAGAGAGAAACCTACTGTTGTCTATCTTGAGATTGCCAGTTCCACATTCAGAGATCTGAGAAAAAAAAAAAACAAAGTTCGGTTAAACCAATTCATTTCCACAAAAAGGGATATTTGTTTGTAGTTTCAACAAATAGTTTCCACTGGGAAACAATGATCTATTTGTCAGTAAACATCCTATGTGTGTTATCTTGAGTTTTGTTTTTGGAGACATTCACTAAGGAGAGTTAGCTAGGTGTGCCACATGTCTGGCTACAAAAGGTTGTTGCAGTGTTTCCATGCTGTAAGCCTTGTTCCTTTTATCAGGAGGACTATTGAAAAAACTTGTCTAAAAAACTGGAAATAAAATTGGGAATAGTGTAAAGAACACAACAGAAACAGCAATATTAAAAGTTGAAAGAGAGGATGCTTTGGAGTTAGGGGGAAAGAGAAAGATGGATGAGCCATTCTGTAAAAATGTAGAACAACATCACACCAATTTTTAGGCAGTCAGACAGATTATAAATTTTTGATGTTTAAATCAAGAGGTTGGAGAAGCAGAATTCTCCTGTCTTGTCCCAGACTGGCCACTTCAAAGGACTGTTTGTATATAAAGCCTTTATAAAGTTGGTCCCTAAGTACTTAATCCCAGTTGAGCTACGCAGCTTAGAGGAAGTCGTTACTACCACTACTTCATAGTTCTCAGCAGGAGTAAGGCTAAAACATTGGGGGGTTAGGAACTCTGTAACACTGATGGTTCTGCTTCTGAATTGCTTAGAAATCCAAACCCGGGAAAAATAATTGGTCTTCAGCTAGTAGAGCACTTAAGTTTATATAAATTCCACTGAGCGGGGATGCCCTGTATTTTTCTTTCTATTTCTAAGCCCATCAAGAAAATAATTAATTCTTGTTAATAAAACTGTAGAATTGTCCATGCCCAAATTATCCCTGAATTATCTATTCCTAAAAGTGAATTTAGAAAAAAAAAAAAAAAGACATGCTTGATACTTTAAAATGATGCAAAATAACTCTCTCTTATTATATCTAATTATACAATAATTGAATGATTTCCCTTTTCAGGCAGTTCACCCCCAGCTCCTATAAAATAACCCCACTTAAAAAAAAAAAAAAATCATAGTTTCCTGATAAGGCTAATAATTGGATATGAGAAAATTGTATTTTCTAATGAGAGAGAAATTACGAAGAGCTGCCTAGAACTATTTACAATATTATCTTCAGACAATGCAATAGTGTGGTTTCTAATAATTGTCCTATTACCACTGTTTCCAGTAGAGTAAACATATAGTTATTACAAAGGTATTGTACAATCCCATGTGCTACTCCTGTGGTTGTAAATAATTCTTATACAAAATAAATCTAATATTTCCTTTGCTGTTGGAATGGTTGTCTTGAAAAATGAGGTTCTAAAGTGAAAGTCCACTTATTAGGTATATACAGAAATTACATTTAGATAACCTCCTCACTAGGTCTATCTAAATGCCTAATCCTACAAGCATTCATGGAGGTTAAATTGGGCAAAAAATGGTGGGACCAGGCTAAGTTAGTTCAGATCAAAAGGTGAACTTGGACTGGGAACAGATTAGCCTAATATGTCAAATGCCTATATTTGGAGTGCAGCCTTGGGGCTGGCAAAGCCCAGCCACTCACCTCATCCTGGAGCTGCTCTTTCTACCCCTGTAGCCCTGACCTGGATATTTTTAGCCCAACAAGCCACTACCCCTAGACAGACACCTCTTCATAGATCCACCAACCTCATGCCATGGAACAGTACCGCCCCCCCCAATCCTGTCTGCCCTTCCCCTCAACTCTGAGATACTTACTCTGGGTTTCCAGTACAGTTCCTGGGACTGTCAAATGTATATACCACTGCCCATCTACATTCATGGGGCTTAAAGTGAGCCACATGAACATAGACCAAGTTCAGGAGAAAGGTGTACGTGCCCTCTAGCAATAGCTTTTCAATTTTAACTGGAAAATGAAACTAGTAGCCGTCTCACACAAGACTTTACAATTGATTGATTTAGTTCTTGTTTAGATAAGACCTTCTAAGTCAGCATTGAAGTATAGGGATAATTAGCTTGCTTTCATCCTGTGTGGTGCTCAGCATTTGCACAGGAGGAGGCTGAGGGGGGACCTAGTGGCTGCCTACAAGCTCATCAGGGGAGATCAACAGCAAATGGGCAGAGCCCTTTTTTCCCCAGCACCACCTTGGGTGACAAGGAACAATGGTAATAAACTGATGGAGAATAGGTTTAGATTAGAGATCAGAAGGCAATATTTTACAGTTAGGGTGGCCAAAATCTGGAACAACTTCCCAGGGAAGTGGTCCTCACCTCTACCTTGGTCAAATTCAAGAGGAGGTTGGACGATCATCTGTCTGGGGTCTTGTGAACCCAGCATTCATTCCTGCCTGTGGCAGGGGCTCAGGCTAGATGATCTGTTCAGGTCCCTCCTGACCATAGCTACTATGAAACTATGAAACCCTTATCTACTTCACTGTAATTTAGGAATTGCTAGTTTCTGGATTCAGAATGGACTGCAGGATAAGCTGTTGGCCTTTTCAGGACTGAGTTGATTCATTAACCAGGAAACTTTTTTTTAAAAGTAAGGTATCTGTGCACTTTAGTTTCCTCCAGCCTTAGACAGCAGCTGAGAAGTTTTTCAAGTTAGCAATTTCATTCTTAGATTATGTGCAAATAATTATATTTAGATTGACCTAACTTGGGTTAGGTTGATCCAAGTTCCAATCCGTAAAGAATTTCAGGAAGGTTAGATGGGTGGGGGGGGGGGGGGGTGGCGGGGGTGAGGGAATGTTCAGCCCAATCTAATTTAACTCACCTGAGAAGGTGCACTGAGTTAGATGGGGAACAGATTAGCTCAATCAAACAAAAAATCTGTACATATTCAGAGTACAGCCCTGGGGCTGGGAAAACCCAGCTGCTTTCCCAAGCCCTGGAGTGGCATTCTTCCTGCCCTACCCTGCACTGATCTGCATTGACCCAGAGCACCCTAGATTTGGATTGGGGAGCTGGGAAATGAAGAAAACAAGGAAATGTGGGTGGTCATAATGGACTCAGGCAGGGTATAATGGGGGAATCAATGAAATATCTATAACTCTGTTGTTTTATGTATGATTTGGATTAAACTTGCAGACCTTGTAGCCTCTGTTAAAATTTGACAAGTTTCAAGAAGATTGGTGCAGGGATTTGGGAGGAACTGTACACCGAATTCTTGCAAGGCAAACTCATGTAACGGCTGTGTGTTACACCACAGGGGGGTGGTGAAAACTTGAGAGATGGTAGCTCTTACTAAGGCCACATAGCTTGCCAAGTTTCAAGAAGATCGGTGCGGGGTTTGGTGGGAACTGCACCTCAAACTGCGGACAAGCAGAACTCATGACATGGGTGACCCTGTGTGTGTTAAGATGCAGCAGGGTGAAAGCTGCAGGGATGGTATCCCCTGCTGAGGCCACAAAGCCTTCTCAAGGAGATGGGTGCAGGGGGGTCTGGGACCCTGCACCCCTAGCTGCTGAAAGACAAAACTTGTGACATGGGTGGTTGTGGTACTGACTGTCTCTGTCTTGGGGCAGTTGATTGTCTGTATTGATTCTTTCCTCTCCTTAGCCTGGTTTTCTAGGTGCTAATTGATGTCAATTAACTGACTACATTATCCAGGTTCAGTGTATTGAGCTGGTCCCTGAGTGAATCATGATTAACTGGTAACACCGCAGCTTAGCAGCCAGGCCTGTGGTAGTGTCTTCCACACCCCAAGACAGAGACAGTCAGTTGCACAAGCACCCATGTCATGAGTTTTGCTGTCAGCAGCTAGGGGTGCAGAGCCCCAGACCCCCCTGCATCGATTTCCTTCACAGCTGGCAGGCTTTGTAGCTGCAGCAGGGGCCACCATCCCTACAGCTTTCACCCTGCTACGCCTTAACACACACACTGTAACCTGTGGCATGAGTTTTACTTGTCCACAGCTTGAGGGGCAGTTCCCCCCCCAAACCCCTGCACCTACCTTCTTGAAACTTTTCAGGTTTCCTGCTCTCAGCAGAGGCTACCATCCCTGAAAGCTTCATCCAAATCGGAATTAAAACAACAAAGTTATAGATATTTAATTTATTCCCCCATTATACCCTATAGCCAGATCACCGACGTGGCTCCAAAGCTCTTTGGAAGCTCTGAAGTGCTTCGGGAAGCTTAACGAGGCCAGCACTTCAACCCAGACATGCTGCTTTGGATCCCAAAGTATACAAAGCTTTTCCCGATCTGAAGCCTCTCACAGCCCTAACTCACAGTGCTCTGGTGTAACAGGCAAGGACTCCAGGGGTAACTGTGATGTCTCTGGTAGTCACCCTGCTTCCATTATGTCCTTGATCCCTTAAGCATTCTCCCCTTCTGCTCACCTGCCATGCCTTGATGTAAATAAGTACTTGCAAAAGGGAGGCTGACCTTGGGATCCCTGAGCAACATCTCACCCACTCCTGAGTTTAGGTCTCATTACTTATCACCTTAAAGGATAATCTTTTTGTCTCCTCATCTCCTAGCTGCTACCCATGCCTCACACCTATTACCAATCAATCAATCAATCAATCAATCATCTCCTATCACCAGCCCCTCTATGGGCTGCAGTCTCCCTGACCCTAACTGATCTCCAGCCCCTCGCTGGACTATGGGCACTCTGGCCCCTTCAGTCTCCAGCTTTGGGCCCCCTGGCCTTCGGTCCCTCTCCTTTGACCCTGGCCCCGATCCTAGGCCAACTGAGACCTATAGGTTCTCCAGCCCTGCTATAATCCCCAGCTGTGGTCCTCCTGATCTTTGGTCCCTCCTGATCCCTGGCCCCACTCCTAGGCCAACTAGGCTCTATGGCTATGACCCTCCTGGCCGATGGCTCTTCCTGAGCTCTTCCTCTCACATAAAGAACTACTGACAGCGCTTCGACCCAGACATGCTACTTCGGACCCAGAAGAGTCCAAAGCTTCTCTGGATCCGAAGCTCTGTCTGAAGCCCTGTACAGCCCTATTGTCCCTTTCTATGATGATATGTGAGGAGAAAATTTGAGAGATTCAGAAAGACAAGCCTGTGAGTATAATTAATGAGAGAGATGAGGATTCAAAAGGTAAATGAAAAAATCTAAGTATAAGGATTTTCAAGGTATAAGAATAATAGAAATACAATCTTCGGTGATGTTACTTCAATGTGTGTGTGCACGCACACACACACACACACACTTTCCTCAGGACTATCATATAGTAGTGATTTTGGGTATAATTCCCCACCTATTCTATACAAAGTTTCATGGACTTCAATGAGAATTCTGCATGGGGAATATCTGCAGGCTCTTCTTAAATAGGGTCTGGATAAACACACATTTGGAGCTGTTTCAAAGAAAGAGGGAGACTCCTGTTTCAAACCACACAGCAGCTATTACACTCTATCAGTTGTGTGTGGAGAAGTTGGGACCTATACAAATGTAATAAAACTACTCCAACGTTAACTCTGGATGAAGTCCTGTTAAAACCGCAGCTGTTTTGCTGCATTTGTATGATTCTCACCTTGTCCACACATAACTGTTAGAACATAACAGCTGTGGTGTGCACTTGTGAACAGAAGCCATATCCAAAAGTGGCTTATTTGGGTATGTACAGATGTAACAGTGTTTCAAAGAGTCCACAGTACAAATGTAAAAGCATTTTATAATGTTCTGGAAGTGGCAGAATCAGTCCCAAATGGTACCTCTTAAAATAAAGTACTATTTTGGATTATTTTATTTTTTGTTATCTCTGCAAAAGGAAGGAGGAAGATTGGGATAGACAGCCTGACACCTGTCCAGCTGCTGGTCCCATTGCTGGGCTCCCTTTTGAATCCCTCATCCCTACCACTGAGGCCCCCTGATGCTAGCTTGTTATTAACATGTACTTTATCCTCTGCCCTCTAACCCAGCCATTTGACAGATACATGAATACCCATTGACTAGTACTATATATTACAAAGAAAAGAAAATCAACTGTATATTAGGGTAAGAAGCACCCCCTTCAACCCCTTGTGCCAGGTTTCCAGTCCTTTAATATTGCTTTTTTTTTTTGTTCCTTTTTCCAAATAGTCATGATTCACAGTTGAGAAGCAAAATCTCAGCTACAAATATGCCTGAAATTTGAGATTTGTGTCAAAATTCCAATGTGGATCTGGATTCTGTCCTGTGCCAATGATAATATATCATTCAAAATGATTGTGTTAGGTCCTCTCTAGTAATGAGTTTTAGGAAATTGTTGTTGTTTTTCTACAGGACACAAAGATTATAAAGCATGTAGACTGGCATTTTATGGAGGTATGTTAGGGAGCTTTGAAACTGGCCAATTCCACCAAGTCAGACTTCAGAGCCAAAGAGAAAATTGTGCTGAAAAGATGCATCAAAGGGCCCCTGATGTGTTATGGAGGAATGTTACACAATGGGAAAAGGAAGTAGCAGCAAGAATCATGGCAGAGCTGGCTAACGAAGAGGGATGTTAAAGTAATTATGTCAGCATTTTAATACAATAGATTTCTTTGCCCAATTAGAGGGACTATTTGACCAGATTTATAAGAGTCCAGTAAAATGCATACATGCTCCTGACAACAGGTACTGGAACCCAAAGGAGAGTACTTTAACAATTAGGTTATAGAGGCATGTTCTCACTTGTTTGCTCCCAGCAGTGTATATGCCTTTTACATTAGGCAGTCATCACTTAAAGAAACCAGAAATAATCCTGTTGCAGGAATCAGAGCCCAGAATTCCCCTTTCCCAGGTTACTCTTGTTTGATTACTCTCTTTTTGAATCCATGATTGGAGATGCTCAGCAAGGATATTGGGATGACACTCATCCTGCTTCATAGTTTTGGGGTGAAAGATTCCTTCTGAAAAGTAAAAGCTGGAGACTTAGATACATTTAGAATGAGTATGTCTACATGTGCAGTTAATGTGACTGAATAAACTACGGAGCAATTTGTGCCTCAGTAAACTACACCCGGGTGCAATGTCTACACGTGCACCCAGGAAAGCAGCAAATTATGCCAGAGAAGAGCAGTTTAGGCCAGGGCTGCTCCTGCCCTTCTCTGCCCCCCTGCAGCTGCCAGGGGAATTTTCAGGCACAGCTGCATGGTCTCTGGCTGCCAGTGGCAATGTGACCCATGGTCAGGGGAGGAAGCTCTGGGCTAGCAGGGGCCACAGGGGGTCAGGAACAGGCAAGGGGTGGCAGCATCAGGCAGTGGAGAAGGTTGATCCATGAGACACAATTTATTTCTAGGTTAACGTCTACACATGTGTTGCTGTACAGTAAACAATTCTGCAGTTGGATAGTACTTGTATTTACAAGTACTACCATGCTGTGGAATTTATTAGTTTCCTGCAGCCTAATAGCACTGCATGTATAGATGAAAGACATTTACTGCTGAGCTAATTAGCCTACTCCACAGAGTCAGCATTTACACAAGTACTAAGTGACTGTGCAGTAACCTGCATTAATGTGGAGTAGTGCTGATGCAGTTGCTTTTTTGTGATGCTGACTATGCAGTAGCCAGAGACTACTATGCAGTAGCATTGTATCGTGGTTTCTGCCACGTGACGCTACTGTGAAGTAGTGTCAGACTACTGTACAGTTAGGATCTCGTGGAGATGCCACCAGTAAATGCCTCATGTAGACATGCCACCCGAGGAGAAAACTAATATTTTCACGGGAAGGTACTGTCATCACTATTGGAGCAAAAGGTGGGCACTGCCACCACAAGACTTCATTACATGTCAGCAGCAGGGCATATTATACACGATAGTACTGACATTACATAAAATGTTGTAACTTGATTGACATTTTTCATTTTTATTTCTTTTTATTATTAATGACTCCTGCCCAACTGAGCCTAGATTCAAAGATATCTTACTTTTCTGTATACCTCTCCAAAGTGTGTCCTGTTCGGTTTACAATGAAACTGCTTTTTAAGACTGCCAGTACCTGGGGAAGGTGCTGTGAGTTTGTTTAGATGGGACCAGAGAGAGACCTGTGGCTGCTAATCAAAGCCAGACAGAGTTCTAGTTAAGGATACCATGTTGAGGGGCAGAGAGAAAGACCTGCCAATAGTCTGTTAATGGGGAGAGAATGTGTGTGTGTGTGGGGGGGGGGGGGGTTAAAATTGGACAGTTAATGCCAGGGTGGGGAAGAAGAGATAAGGCTATCTGAGGATAGTGACACCCCTGTTTATATTTAGGGCTAGAGGTTGAGCCAGAAAGAGGTGGCCTAAGGACAAGCAGGGTTGATTCCATTCTGGCAGTTTCCCAAATTTGTATTAATTTACATCAAGGCTTGGCAGATGAGGACAGTACTCTGGGAGATGACTGCATTGGATTAGGGTGGACATCATAGTTGCCCTGGGAGGGAGAGCCTGTGACACTACTCATTGAGCTACTGGATATTGTTGTATGGGGGAGGAATCCCTTCACAATATTTTTCAGTAGTTTTACTTTACATAAATAATGTATATATTTATTGGGACAGAGATAGAAAAAAAATATAACCAAGAAGTTAGGGTCAACTGATCAAGCCACTCATCTAGGGTATGGGAGACTTGTGTTCGAGTCCCTACTCTGATTCTACTGAAGTACTGATTTAGACTTGGATGTCACATCTTTCTTTCCTCTCCTCTGATAATCGTCCCTCCACCTTTTGATGGTGTAAAGGTAACCATCTCATTTACACAGGTTGGAGATTCCTCCTAAATGGGTGCATCTATATGAGATGCTTTAATGAGCATTAGACTAATATAATGAGCAGTAAAATATCACCATCTACACATGTGTAGCAATTACTGAGCAGTGTATTAGTCTAATGATCCATTTTCTAGTACCTCTAGATACAGGTACTAGGAAAATGGTGCATTAACTAATGCATCGTACTACACATGTAGATGCTGACTGGATCAAATTGTTCCCAGTCAGCAGAGGGCCACAGGGGGTGGGAAAGCTCTCCTGGCTTGCTGGGATGATGCCAGTCATCCATGTGAAGGTCAAGACCAGCCCTGATTTTCATGTGCCTGGCAGCCAGGAGAGCTCCCCTCCCACACCCACACCCCCCAAAGGACAGCCCAATCTCCCCCAGCTGGGATGGAGCTGCCAGCCAAACTGAACTTGGGGTTAAATTCCCTAGGGCTGGCCCATGGGGTAGCCTGGAGCTCCCCCTGGCTGCTGTAGGGGGCAGAGCAGGGCAGAAGCAGCCCTGGAGTATATTTGTGGGAGTCCAGTGGAAAAAATAATGCATCAGGGAAACCAGCATGGATTTGTGGCAAGTAGATCATGCCTGACCAAACTGGCTTTGTTTTATGACTGGGTCACAAAGCACTTAGATGCAGGAGTAGAGGTGGATGTCATTTTCTTGGATTTTAGCAAGGTCTTTGATACGGTATTTCATCCCATTCTCATAGATAAATTAAGAGGCTGTAGCATAGATCTTTATATGGTCCAGTGGGTGGCAAATTGGCTTACCCCACTACCAGAGAGTGGTAGTAGATGGGTCAGTATCAACCTGGAAGGATGTGGGTAATGGGGTCCCACAGGGTTCAGTCATTGGACCTGTACTCTTCAATATCTTCATCAGTGATTTGGATGTGGGTATGAAGTGTACTCTGTCCAAGTTTGTGGATGATACTAAATTGTGGGGTGAAGTACACACTCTGGAGGGTAGGGAATTAATGCAGGCAGACTTGGACAGGTTAGAAAATTGGGCAGTACACAATAGGATGCAGTACAACAAGGACAAGTGCAGAGTGCTGAACCTAGGACACAAAAATATCCAGCTCACCTATTGGCTAGGGAGTGACCCTCTCAGCAGCATACAAGTGGACAGGGATCTCAGAGTCATAGTGGATTCCAAGATGAACATAAGTCATCAGTATGAAGAAATCATCAGCAAAGCTAACTGCACTTTATCATGCATCAGCAGATGTGTGACAAATAGAACCAAGGAGTTGATAATTCCCCTCTACGTGATATTGGTCAGACCACAGTTGGAGTACTGCATCCAGCTTTGGGTGCTGTACTTCAAAACGTATGTTGATAGACTCAAGAGGGTCCAGAGGAAGGCCACTCATATGGTTAGGGACTTACAGGACAAGCCCTATGAGGAGAGACTGAGGGACCTCGATCTCTTCAGCCTCCATAAGAGAAAGCTGATAGCTGATTTTATGGCAGCCTACAAATTCATTAGGGGGGGCGCAGCAAGGGATCAGAGATGCTCTGTTCACTAGGGCGCCTCTTGGGGTAACAAGGAATCTTGGTCACAAACTGATAGAGAACAGATTTAGGCTAGATATCAGCAAAAAATTCTTCACAGTAAGGGTGGCCAAAATTTGGAATGGGCTTCCAAGGGAGGTGGTGCTCTCCCCTACCTTGGGGGTCTTTAAGAGAAGGCTGGATAGGCATCTGGCTGGGGTCATCTGACCCCAGAACTCCTACCTGCCTAGGCAGGGGGTTGGACTCAATGATCTGTTGAGGTCCCTTCCAACCCTAGCATTTATGAATCTATGAATCTATGGACTGAGCTGCTCCTGTTGGTCTCAATTTGCTCCCAATGGGGGTACCCATGTAGATATGTACCAGGGGACGCCTTAATGAGGCTGAATTTTCTGTGCAAAGTCAGGCTCATTTTCTGTGCAGAAATTTCAGGTGCATTAATTACATGTGTAGACATGCCCAATGAGACACATTTTCTGTGGTATTCCTTTCTTCAGGCAGTATAAATTCAATATTAGGCTGCTTATGAGTAGATGCAAGGATCTGGCCTTCTAGCTATTGAATGGCATACTGATAGTTGTATAATCTCAATTGAAATTGCTACTTTTGTAGCATATGTACCAAAAGAAAGGAGTCATAGGAAAAAGAAGAGCTCTTTTTCCTTTTATGCAGATGCATAAAGCCAGCTATTAAGTAAAGAATTAGAAATGACAGCAGAGCAGATGTGTCAAAGATATAGTCAATGAGCTGGATTTGGCCCACTGGGCCCTATAACCTGACTCACGGTGCTACCTCTGGGTCTCACATTGGACTGGCAGGATAGATATGGTATGCCTCAGACCAGCCCACATGTGCATGTAGCCCGCATGTGCAGCTCAGGCCCAAAGCACTGCACATGGCATGCAGGGCAGTCTCGCATATGCTGAACAAAATTTGTGGGGTCGGGGCCCATGTGTGCTTGGATGCTGGAGCCAGTGCATGAGGTGAATGTGGGATCTGGGATTGATCTGAACATCATGCCCCATGGCTGATCAGTGGGTTGGATTTGGCCTACTGGCTGGCCCCTCCACACTCAACCGGTCCATGGGCTTGGCATAGTTTGATACCTCTGCACTAACGCTATGAAAAAGTGCTACACCACATGAACAAATATACATATTTTCATGATTCTGCTGGGATATACATCTGGAAGTGAAATATTTTTCCATTTTAGTCATATCTGTTGCATCTACATAATTATGCTGGAAATATCATTACAGTGGATCCTTTAAAGACGTTTTGTTTTTTTTCCTGTTTCCATTAAGACCAGGAAGGAACATAAAGAACAATTTTTCTCATGTTTGGTTCTTCTGTTTCTTACCCTGGCTGAAACAACACTCAACTTCTGACCTCAGATTCACTGCTAACTTTGTCAATGTCCAAGAGTTATTTACTTTTCATAGGACATTCTTTGAGGTGGCAAAATGACTTTTATGGCCCTAACTATTTTATTCTCTGAGCAACTCCAAATTAATTAAAGTAATAATAGCAAATTTACAAATAAACACACTCTCTTCATTCTTTATCATTCAGAAAAAGCTTGAAAGATAGATTAAGGAAGTTGCTTTTTCCCCACCTGGCCTTAATTAATACCATAGATTTGTTGTTATTTCCCTGAAGGTTTCTAGTTGTTCCTGCTTTTCCTTTTCTTAAATAATCTAAGGCATTTACAGTTTTCAACTCAGATATCCCTATGATCTAGAATCCATTTTTAATGTCTGTATGAGTTACACATGCAAATCCAGTATCCACAACTTCATGATCTGTATGAGTAATTTTGACTAACAGTTTTAATAATTTGGAATTTGTACTAATTTCAACAGATGCAACATTTTTATCCTATGTATACTGTTTATTCCACACTCACCCTATGCCTCTCAACAATGCAGAGGTTTTCAGATAAGCCTGGCAAACTGAATTTTTCTTTGTAGCCAATTGGCAGCATATTTTATCACTGTGTATAATACATTTGGGCTGGAATTATTCCATCCACCTGCTTAGAAAAACAGGGGGTGGGGGAAAACTCTTAGTCAGTCTTTTGAGGACTATCACGTCCAGTTTTCTTAATAGTGAAACAGATGTCTGGGATTTAGAATTAGGAGTGCTAAATTAGCAGTGATTCTGTGCTTTCCACTGTTTAAACTTAGATGGTTTCTCTGCCTTTTCCTGCAGTTGAAAGATTTGGAGAAATCGAGATTAGTACATTGCATTATACTTGAAAAATAAATCAGTGTTCCTCTCTCAGTTTTGTTTTTTAAATCTGCTAGGTTTTTTTTTCTTCCCCTGAAGCTTGAGGGGGAAAAAAAATCTAATTATGGCTTGGTACAGACATTACACTTAGGGGGTGATAAGTGCTCAGAAAGTGGTCTATAGCATAACCAAACAGAAGTTCATTCTAAAAAATGACAGATCCTGATCTAAGATAGACCTGGATAGATGTAGTATCAGACTAAATCTCTTTAAGTTAGAGTGCTCTATTGAACATCTGTCCCAGATAACATTGCAACTCAAGTCAGGTCACATTCCACCAGCATCTTATGTGACTTTTCTGCACCCTGCTTCCCCCCCCCGAGGGCAGCACTCTAACCTTGGCATGAAATTGTCTGCTCCATCACCTCACATTGCCCACTTACAATCCAGGCCCCAGGCCACAAAGTGCTGGAAATATTTATGTCCTTCAGCCCTGAGCAGAGCAATGACCCCATCCCCTTACTTTCCTCCCTAGTCTCCCCCCACCCCATCCTGGAGTGCAGTCAAAGCACCAAGTTCCTTTCCCTTCCTGGCCTCTGGCACTTAGAAACCTATGTTCCATTCAATGTGAATATAAATCTGTCTGATTGGCATCTCCCTGCCATATCTCTTAGGGCCATGCTGAACTCTTGAGATAAGGGAGTTTAACTGCAGCTGCCCTGAGAAGTCATGCAGAACCACCACTCTCTCCCACCAAGCAGGCACAGAAAGGCACTGAAAGGGTTTATTGGGCTCTTCAGGCAAAGTGTAAAAATCAGTTACAACTGTGGGTGCAAAGTGCCCTGCCCTGACTGGCATCATCGTGGGCCTGGTTGGTAGACAGAACCTTGAGGTCAGGGACAAGAGATAGCACACAGTTATGTCTGAGAACAGCTACACTTGTGGTACAGCAGGAATGAGAACGCTGCCCTTGCAAGCAATATTGGGACCTAGATACCACTCCCTCAGGGACCCAGCACTGAAACCTCTCTCCTGTAAGAGGGGGACAGGGTAAGAGGAGTGTTGTAAGAGCCCCACCTGAATTCCCTGGAGCGGGCAGGAACTGATGTTTACAAAAGGGCTGCTGAGGTAAAGCAATGGCCTTCGGAGGTGCAAGAATGGGGGCTCCAGATGGCCGCCTGCTGTTTGGAGTAAATAATTCCGTACTGCTTAGGAGCTGAGAGAGTCACAGCACAAAGAGAGAATTTGTGCACAGAGTCCTAGACCATTTGACATCCACCTATGACTCCCTTGACTGGCACCAGCGCCACCTCCCCTAGAGAGCCCATAGTCCTCGTGGGTAGGCTGCTGCCCAGCCCCCCACAGCATAGTGAGCCCCACTCCAGGGACTCTTCACTGGTGAGACAGGAACAGGGGTCCTATGTGAGCCAGCCCTGGATGGTGGCTGTGGAGGAATACTCCCCAATGCACCCTGATTTGGAGATGCTGGGGGATTACAGGTGCTTGGACAGGAAATGTGGTGTGTGGGAGCTGCTGACCTGTAGTCTGAGGAGGCAGAAAGGCATTTAGAAGGGCCCATTCTAAGAGGCAATATTGGGAAAAGAGAGTGGGACTAGGTAGCATGAGACCCAATGGCAGAGCCATCAGGGACACTGCCCTCCCTCTGAACCCAACCTGCTATCCCTGACCACTGGTGGCCACCTCATATGTGCAGGTTGTTCAAATAGTTCAAGACCAGTTCCCAAGGGGTGCAGGAGTGCTCAGAATACAGGGGACAGCACAGCCAATCAGCCTGCAGGTGTGGGATCTTCAAGGGGTGAGACAGGGCCCTGCGGGCAGGGCTTGAGGAACTGAGGGTCACATGAGGGAGAGCCAAGAGTCCATGATGCCCATTCCCCAACTTATCTCAGCATCCAGTTCCTGCTCCACAGCTTTCTCAGATAGACAGTGGGACTGGTATCATACACCTGTCCAGCTCCTAGTTAGAGAAGTCCCTGCTTTTCACTCCTGACCCCTGAAAGTAGGGTGCCAGGTCAAAAGCCCCCATTCCATGCCTCCCTTCCATGATTTCATGTTTTTTGAGTTCATCCCCCTGTGGTATTCTCCTTGACCCAATTGCCCTCTGCTCCCCCCCCCCCCCACTTCCTAGCCACCCCTTCCAGGTACTTTTTCCCTTTTCTAAATCCTTTCCCCACCCCCTCTAAAAGGTTTGATGGTGTGTATTAATAGAGAGGAAGAACCAAACTGAAACACAGGCAATGTTCAACAGGTTTTCTTTATTAAACTTGAAAAGTTTGGCAGCTGTAACAGTTTAAACAGAGCAGCTCTCTTCCTCATGTTGCATTTCCCCACAACCCAGTATGTGCCATTGGAGGAGGTTGGGGAGGAAGAAGGGAAGGGGAAGGAGAAGGAGAAGTGTGCCCAAGTAGCCTGGGTTGTAGATAGTGCTTCCCGGGATGCAGGGCCAGAGGAGCCCGGGGCAGGACACCCATGGCCCAGTGCCAGGGTAAGGGTACTCAAAGAGGTACAACCTCACTCATCTGGGGAGGGCTGCTAGTCCATGGGGCTGAGGAGGAAGTCAGCCATGGCTTCATGGATCTGCACAGTCTGCTGCTGTGGGACTGCCCCTCTCCCTCACATCAGTGGAGGGCTTGCCCTCTCCCCTATCTGTGCACCTCACATGCTCATGCTGTTAGGCCCAATCCGTGCACTGTGCCTCTTTGGCCCAGGCTCTTCAGAAGACCTCCCCCATGTCTCTCAGATGTTGTGGAGGGCACACTCAGTAACAATAAGTCACATCAGATTCTCCTCATTCACCTAAAGGCACATGATGAGAGCGCACCAATGCACCTTGAGTTGGTTGCATCATCATGCGGCACTGCTCAGACAGCAGTTGAAGTGCTCTTTCCAGCATTCCAGCTGCCCCCCAAAGGACTTGATCAGTCAGTGCAGGTGGAGATAGGCCAGGTCCCTGATGAGGATGGGGATATTGACATTCCCAATGATGAATTTGGAGACCCTGAGAGCATAGCACCCACTCTCCATCCCCCCAAGGAGCAGGGAGTTGCAGAAGACATAGGCATCATGGGCACTGCCCACACAGCCAAATGTTTTGGTGAAGTGGCCCTGGTGGTTGACAGCACTCTGTAGGACAATGGAGAAATAATCTTTGCAGCTGATAACTACCTGGGGAGCATGAGCCAAGCAGAGGAGAGGGATATGGATGCTGTCCATGACCCCCACACAGTTGGAGAAGCTCTTACAGTGAAAGCCAGTGACCACCACCTGCAAGTTGATAAGGTGGAAGAAGTTGTTGGCCAGGACATCCCAGATGACAAGACACACTTTGTGGATGACTTCTCTGGCCATGGTCTTTCCCATGCCAAACTGGTTGGTGACCTAGCGGTAACAGCTGGGGGTGGCGGCTAGCTTCATGAATGCAATAGCTACCCACTTCTCTGGAGTAAGGGGTGACTGCATGATGACATCCTGGCACATGATGTGGGAGACCACCTGGGTGACAAAATCCATAAAGGTGTATGCAGTACATGCAGAAGGTCTGGAGCCACTTTTTGTCATCCCAGATGCCCAGGACAATCTCCTTGCACCAGTAGGTTTTAGTGTTGTGGGTCCAGAACTGATGCTCAATGGTCTGCAGATGGGGCCAGAGCACCCTGGTGTCCATGGCATTCTGGGTGGCCTTGTACTCATATGCCACATGAAAAAAAATATATATCATTGGCCCAGTCCAGGATGCTTTGTGGCCACAGGGATGCAGTGTGTGGGCATTTGTGGGATGACTGGCTAGTGGCTCATGGGCATGACAGCACATGTGATGATGAGCTGCTGTCAAGCCCATATGTGCCCTTGTGATGTCCCACAACCTCTGGGCAGACATTCAAAAAGCCTGAATTGATTCAATCTTTGCAGGTTAGTCTAACCTAGCTAGGCTAAATCGGTTTTGCAACCTGACAGACATCACAAAAATGCAGGCACATGTCTGCAGTGGCTCAGACTAGAATCCAGGGGGCACTAAAGCAGCTCTCCCTTCCTTTCCCAGCATGGAGCTGAGGGGGACATGGCCAGGCTCCAGCAGGAGCTCAGATTAGCCCAGCAGGGAATTGATAAGTGTTTATCACCCAATTAAGAAAACAAAAGAGGGACATTACCAGTTACTTTTTGATTCAGCCTGTTGATTCTACCTGTTGATTCAGTACAGATTGTAGCCAGCATGTGGTCTGCTAGCCAATACACAGACACCTCATCAAGAAGGCATAGGGGAGGGAGAATTCCTGCTTAGCAGGTAGTGAAGAGGGATGGGGAGAAGCAGCCCATAGTCTCTGGAGCTCCAGCCAGGGACCAGAGGGGAGGGGCCAGCCTTCCTGTGGAGCAGAAAGCCCCACACACTCCAGAGAGCATGCTGGGATGCTGGGGGAGTCTGGTTTATCTTAAATCAGCAAGGGGTTTGGGACAGACATTGCATAAACTGGTTTGAGCCAAATCAGTTAAGTCTGATATTACATTTAACCAGGTTTATCTCAAACGGTTTCAGCCATACTCAAACTGGTTTATATGCACTGAACATCTCTTCTGTTACAAGTTTAAATCAGTTTCTGATCACTTAAGCCAGTTTATGTGTACTGTCTGTCCCTATCCTTGGAAAGAGTCAAGCAAGGCAACCAGAAAGACCCACCACAATTCCTGTATCTTCTTGCTTGGGCATGGGTAGTGGAATGCCATGGCAGAGTGCAGGCTGACCAGGACATGGAGGCACATACAAGTCATGACAGCAGGTGCTTGTGCTCTTCAGGGGCTGGTCACAGAGGAGGGTCCATGGTGACACAGGGGGTCGGAGCCATGGTGGCCTATGCCCAGCAGCCAAACAGGGGTGTCTCACCTGTTTGGTTCCATTCAGGGGTGTTCAGCAGCCAAGGGAGCATGCAGGACACTATGAAAGTGTACGAGAGCAGCTCCTACCCACTGGCCTTGTCCAGTGTGGGCAGTCTCCAAGACCACCCACATAACACGGTGAACATGTGTTCCATTCAATCCCAACCTAACATAGAATGCTTATAATACTTAGAGCATTTGCACCTTGGCCATTTTGAGAATCTGTACTTAGCCTATCTGATTCACAGGCATGATTGTGTTTCCTCGAGGTGCTTGATTTTCCTTTCCAAGGAACTGTTCTGCCATAATTACAGGTTTTTGACATAAGGTTTGTGTGATTATACCCCTCTCTTATGATGGTGTTAATAAAATTGTATGTGATTTGAATACATTGTAACTGATAGATTACTTTCAAAGAGTGAATCCTTACCTATTTTATTGTAAAACACTTTTCTTCAGACCCATTGTTTTAAACCACACTTTCCTTTCTCATTTATGTTGGCATAGTCTACCTGACTATTTAGGGGATGCATTTGCTCGCCTACATCTCCATCTATAATTTTTTTTAAGTTCTTCTTTCAATCATATTGGTCCCCATTGCTCTCATTTGTTAAAAAACTGCAGTGCTGAATGAGTTTATGAAACCGTCAAATGAGCTAGATAATCTTAAAAAGACAGGAGAACTATACTTTTGCTGTAGGATCATACTTTGATCAAGATTTGTATCTACAGAGAAAAAATAACATTAGCTATAAATGCTGAAATAAATTATCTATAAAGATACCTATAAACACAGAGACATAACTACTAAAATAGTGTAGAGCATAGCAGAAATTTCAAAAAGGACTTGGTTGTCATGAGGTTTCTAGCTTGCATTTGCAGTGTAAAAAAAGGAAGAAAAGAAATTAAGAATTTTTCTCTAAACCAAACACATTTCTGGTTTCCTATTACCACCTAATCCTATTTTAAAATAAATGCAAAAGGTAGGGCCAGATCACTGTCCTTCATAGTTGTTGGGTACAAAGAAGAAAGGGAATTGGGATCCCAAAGAACTCCATTGTGCTTCTCTTTCTGGAATGAGTTTTATTCTAACTAATCCCTTGCAATATAGTAAAACCTTGCAACTCTAACCTCTGAAAAATGGGTAGAGTTCCCTATCCCTCCAAAGGCTGTCCATCAGAAGGGAGAATTTGGAATGAAATCCTTTATTATACTGGAGACTGTAAAAAAATAAAAAGGCTGCCAACATGTTCTATACCCCCATCAGAGGACTTTCCTCTGGAGAAATTGCAACCTTGGGAGGTCTGATTGAGTTCTGCTCCAAGAAACATAACAATGCTGGTATCTTTTTCTAAAAGTAATGGACTCAAAATTGAAATAAAACATTGAAAAGGCAAAGCTTGAAGCCAACTTACAATTTGAGCCCTGTGAGCATCCTTATTCTTAATATAGGATTTATAGCTTTCTATCACTCAGTTTTTGCAGAATTTCACAGGAATAAAATGCCTTTACTCAAAAGTAGGCACGTTTTGAAGCCAATCCCTTGATTTCATTAGAGAGATGCTAATCATGTATTGGCTATTTACCACCCAGTATGGGAACTAGTTGATTCCAGCAAGGACCAAAAATACAAGTGATTTGAAGTAGGCTAGTGCTTCTCTTGTGGTCTGGATAAATGAATAACTTCAGTTTCCAAGACTGTCAAACACACACTTTTCACCTACACTAAAAATGTATCCTGAAAAGAGAGATACCTAAAATGAGGCAGCAATCTCTAGTAGAAGCTTTGATGGGATTTGATTGTTTGCCAGAGTACTGAGAAGTTCAACAGCGTTCTCTTCCCTCGCTTTCTATATTATTCATGTACAGTATCCTCACTTACTATAACCACAAAACCTGCCTAATTATGACATTAAGAAGTCGACTTTTAATTTGTGTAATACCATATTCTCATTAATAAAAATGTTTACTCTAGACATCTGTTTACTAGCCATAATTTTTTTCCAGGAGAAATCTAATAGTAGTAAAAAAAAACCCTTTCCAATAAATTAATGCTACAGATGTTTTGTTGGATGTTTTAATTGGACATTTTTATTAATGAGAATATAATAATGTTTAAAACCAAGTACTAAATACAAAATATTTCACTTATATGAGGCTAAAGCACAGCAACAGCAATGGAAATAGAAACCTTCTTGTCTTCTTATCCTAAAGTAATGTAGTAGCTAGTAAGTTCAACCCTGATCTTCAAGGAGGGTTTTCATGAAGTCTAAGTGCTTCAACTGTGCTCAGGACTAGATCCTTTTTCATCTATTGGGTTCTATAGGTTCTCCCCGACCCTCCCCTTCTAAGTGGGGCTGAGAGAAACTCTTTTTCAACTTCTAGAATATAAAAGATTATTTCAAACTGAGTTTGTCCCCAAAGCTCAGACCTCATGAAGAAGGCATTCAATTTGAAAGCCTGCCTAACTTTACCCCAACTGTGAATATTGTCCAATAAAAGATATCACCCCAAAGTAAATGCAATGAAATATCAGTATAATGAACTCCAGCAGACATGCTAATGTAGTTTGTGTCACAAATCCATCCATGGGGAACCCTAGAGCCCTGAGTTCCTCCCCACTGTGCTGCCACTCACCTCCAAGGACAGACAGAAATTGCCTTGGGATAGCTTGCCATTTCAGCACCCAAGGTCCTCTGCTTTGGACCTGGACTATACAGATTCATTGAAGGATTTCTGCTGGCCGCAAGTGGCCTCTCACTTGAGGGCTTTGGAAGGAGAAATTATATGTTCTTGCCCTCTAGGGAGAGGGTCAGCGTGGAATATCACCTGCCCAGCCACCACCCTTACCACAGGCATCCAGTAAGGAGACAAAAAACAAAATAATTTATTATAAAAGCAGAACAAACATAAGAAACCAGCGGCCATATGTTGAGATACAGAGATATAAGAGTAAACAAATGCAAGAAAATACCAGAACATTGACGTGCTCTTACCCTATGCCTTACATCCAAAACACAATGCTTAGTCAGCTTCAAGGCTCTGAATGCAGGCCGTGGCTCTCACCCTGCTGGACAGGGCCTCCTGCAGTCCCCTTTCAGCTTGGTGCACCCAGCCTCCTTGGGTGGGGGACTCAGCCGCTCCCTGGTACCTGGGTAGACTGAAGATAAAAGCGATGCTCTCTACTTAGACTAAGTACCTTTGCCAGTCTAACTATATACAAATGTTGCTCCTTCATTTCTAGGGAACTTAAACTATGCCAGTAACTTCCTGACCCCACAAGGGTCAATATTTACCAGACTACCTTCGTGCATACTTTTTATGATGCAGATCTGTTAATCTGATATGCTGTCTCTCCCATATGATAGTTTGATTAGATAGGTGTTAGGCTTCTTTTGTAAGGTAAATATATCATTGCATGACCAGAACCAGCCAGGGAGATATTGTTTATATATCATCTCTTTCTTTTCTTTCATCCTTTCCTCCTCATTCCCTATCCTATGTTTCTATAATTTTATCAACAATAGAATTATCAAACACCCTCTGGTGCCATCAGCATATCATTATCTATGCTTATGTACTCATTGGGCATGTCTACATAAGATGCTTACTGTGCAGTAGCCTAACAAAACTATGCAGTAGCGTGCTGGTCAAAAACTGTGCTAATACACTACTACACAGTGTTATTAAGCTACTGTGGAGTAAGTATCACAAAAAAACCATGTGCTGTTGCTAGTGTGCAGTAGTGCGAGTTACTGCACATTTAGTTAGTACTTGGTTACCCAAATACTAAATTTAATGTGTAGTAACTAGGTCGCATTAATGAATGTGCCCGTTGAGTGTCACTCCAAGAACTACATCAATTTCTCACAAAACCTCCACCCACTTCTATATCACACACTAGTTCTGCTGATAGTTTGACATTTGGTTGCTAGGGTTTTGTTGGTAGTATATTCACTTTTGGCCAGTGGTTGGTGATTCCAGAATGGTTAATAATTCTTGCAATCCTACCATTTGAATGGCACAAAGAATGTTGAAGTTAGGAAATTATTTTATTCCAAAATTTGCTAAAACTTTACAGATCAAGAATGAACAAATGTGTATCTTGGCAGTATGAATGATTCTTTTCATTCAGTGACTGAAACACAGAACTGAAGTTAAATGAAAAGCATTTTCCTTTCACATTTTGTATTGTTTTGGAGCCTAAGTGTTGGCCAGAAGTTTACTATGAGCAAAGCAATTTTTCTTTGTGTCATCTGTCATGAACCAAAGGTCTGATTTTTTTTGTGTGTGCTTCGGCACTAAGAATTATCCCCGTGGGTTTGCAACTTCATTGAATGGAGGAGTTCTGCTGCGCAGAGAACCCGCGTGCAAAGGAGTGTTCCCGCCACTTTGCAGTGATCTTTGCAGGGTGCATTTCCTTTGCAGCACAGAAATGCACGGTGCAAAGATTTCCTGCTCGTCGTATGCAAATTCGTGCCCCGCAATTGGCTAGTTCTAAATTATTCACACGTGGCGGCTAGCGATTGGCCTGCTAGCCGTATAAGAGGCTTGAGCAGTTTCCGCCCAAGCCGAAGAGGACTCCGCATCCATCTCGTGGGGACTCTGGGTGTGCGCGGCAGGGTAATAGAAACCCTGTGTGTCGCTCAGAGGAGTTTGGCGGCCTGATCCACCACCCACCTCTTCCCGTCTTCGAACGGAGCCTACTATAAGACGTAACGACGAGTTTAATGCGCGCTTGTCCTGGACATCCGGAGTTTGTCGTGTTCTGTCTGCATGGAGCCTTGCAACCTCCATGTGTGTTCATGTTTTTTGTTGTAACCGCAACTCAAGCAAGTTCTCAGCCTACACCACGACCATCTCGGTGTAAGTAAAATAATCTTAAAATCAACCGTTATGTGTCTGTGCCTAATTCTAGCTCGGCACCCGCCCTCTCCGACCCGGCCTGCCTGGGCTGCTGGCCACAGCCCGCGTGCAGAGCGACGAAAGCGACCCGGGGTCAGACCCAGCGCGCACATCATCTTCATCCTTTTCTTTAAACATACAAACAGAAACTTGGTTTCTTTGCACAAGGCAGTAGAAGTGGGCAACATAATGGGGGGAAAGGGAAATTTTCCATGATACAAATAGCCATATTTCCTTTTAACATTTGATTTAAACTGTTGTAGTATTTGCTATTGAAATTTATTCTATTGGTTATAACATCACACCCCGAGCTCACAAATTATGTTAATTAAACTGAAATTCAGTGCACTGAAATTTGTTATACCGGAATGCAATAATCAAGGTTTGTACTGGAGATGGGCCAGAGATTTACTTTTTTTTAGTTCTATTGATATTTTCATTCTAATGAAATTTATTATACCAGCATTTTGCTGTAAATAAGTGCTTCTCTTAAGGATTCAGCAAAAAACACCCATCTTTCATATTGATTAAAAAAATAGAAGCTAAATATATTAATCATATCTCTCAGCAGAATTCCTTTTATAACTGGGGAAGGAATACAAATTTTGATTGTGTGATGAATTAGCCAGCCAGAAGTTAGAGAATACTTGGATTATTTACAATTCACACTAAATTAAAATGACAAAATGTGTGCAGAATATCTTTTGAAATGATATCGCTCCCTATTTTATCTATTTAACAATGGCACAGTGAACATAAAATGCCTTAAACATAATTAGATAGTTATTGTGTAATGCTACTACAGATTCAGGGGTAAACATGTCTGGATACACATCAAGAGCAAGTAATGCCTGACCAACCTGATTTCCTTCTATGACAAGGTAACAGGCTCTGTGGATTGAGTGGGTAGGGGAGTACTGGTTGGTGTGATACCTTGATTGTAGCAGGGCTTTTGACACTGTATTGCATAACAGTCACATTAATATGCTAAAGAAATGCAGACTAGATGAGGAACATACTGCAAGGTGGATATAGAAGTAGTTGGATCCTCATCTCCAAAGTGTAGTTATTGGTGTCTTAGTGTTTAGCTGAGAGGCAGTATCAAGTGGGGTTTCCCAGGGTTCTGTCTAAGATCTAGCATCATTAATGATTTGTAGGATGGGACTGACTGCAAATGTAGCAAATTAACATATTACATGAAGATGGGGGCAGTTGAAGCAACTTTGATAGGATAGGGATTCAGAATGACCTTGATGAATTGAAGAAATGATTAAAAAATAATTTAAATAAATTCAATAAGGACAATATGAAGTCCTGCACCTTAGGGCAGAACAATCATATGCACAAATATAGACTGAGGAAACAACTGCTTAGTCTGCAATACTGCAGAAAAGTACCTGGGGTTAATCTTGGGGTAAGCGAAATATAAGCCAGTTCTATGTGCTCTTGTTGCAAAAGAAAAGCCAATGGTGTATAGGCTGTATTACAAGGAGAATTTATTCTAAGTCAATGAAGGTGATTCTTCTTTTCTCAGCTCTGGTAAAGCCTTGCTTGGAGTTCTGTGTCAATTATAGGTACCACACTTCAAGAAAGACTTAGAAAAAATTGAAAGAGTCCAGCAGGGAACAACAACATGAGCTGAGGTCTAGGAAACATGATTTACAAAAAAAGTTGGAAGAACTGAGGTTATGTAGTCTGGATAAGATAAGACAGGGGCTTGGGGCAGGGAGGGGGGGCAGGGGGAGTGGGGGAACAGGGGAATTTTATAACAGTCTTCAAATACCTCAATGGGATGGGGAAATATTCTCTCTGTAGCCACGGAGGACAATAAAAGGAGTAATGGCCTTCAAGGGGAAGGGGGCAAGGGAAATTTAGGTTGGATATTAGGGAGAAATTTTCACTATGAGGCTCCAGGCAAATACTAGCCAGATAGTGTGATTAATGTGTTAATTTCACCATAAATAGTAACACTGCTACATATTTAGGTGATTTGTATCTATATAAAGTGTCAAACCATCCACAAAGATATTCCACAAAATATACAGAACATCTTTGTTCTTGGCTTGTATGGCACTGTAACAAGGTGTACCACACGAGGTGGTCATGTCACCTTCTGGTGGCTCTGTGGTGACTATCTCTTTATTCCAGACCCCTAATCTAGCCCCTCTTTCACCTACCATGCATTGATGTTAGAGTTAGTAGGTTATTTAGGAGACTGCCTTTGGGTAAAAAGGGTTTAACTGAGGCTGCCCTGCCTTCCCTCCTCATTCCCTGGCTATTGATTTTCCTGGGTAGTGGGGGGATGCCTTTCTGTCCCTTGCTATCTCCCCCTATCTTTAGCTGAGGGGTCCAACCTTGTTGGGTCCCAAACCACCTAACTTCAATCAGGACCTCTGCCTCCCTCTGGGGCTTCAGCCCCCTCCTGGGCCTCTACGTGGTAGAGGCAGCTGGCTACCTCCTTCTCCAAGACCCTCACAAAATATTAGAAAAGAGTTAACAACAGCAAGAACAATAAAGTGAGGGGAAACTCCTGGGGTGCTGAGCACTTGGCTGTATGGCCTTTGTACCTCCCCTCACAGCTGTCTGGGTCCACTGGGTGTTACCAACAAATAAGCAGAGAAAAAGAAGAAAAGCAAACCCCTATTGGGTCAATATAAATGCCCCTCAGCATGCACTTTCTCTGCCAGACTCCTTCTGGGCCAATATAAACAATTCCTAATCTTCTGGGTGCAGTCCCCAGGACTCCTCCTCAGTTAATAAAACAATCCTCAGCCTTCTGGATGCACTCACTCTCCCAGGATCCTTCCTAAATTAAAATGAAAAGTTATTTGTGTTTCCTGTGTCCTCATTCATTCTCTTTCCATCATCAGAGGTTCCTCCTCTCAGACCACAGCCCCTCTTGCTGGGCTTAACTTCATCCTTGTCTTCCTGTAGGGCTCCATCCTTCTCTCTTGCAGGTGCCAGTCCCCCTTCCTCAGCCTTGAGGAAGGGTTTATTCCCAGTTAATCCCCTCCCCTCAATCAGCTTCCTAGTTGGCCCAGTTTCCTGTTATTGTTTCTTTAGCTATCTAGCTGAAAGCTGGATTTTTCAAAAAAAAAAAGTGGGGAGAGGGGATTAGGCTTTGCTTCAAGCCTGTCATGACTCTTTGAGGGGTTCCTGCTCTTACCTGCAGCTGGCAGCTTGCTCAGCCTGCTCATCACTTGGTGTCTTTTCTAGCCACTGGTGTCTCAGCCCCTTTGGCTGGGTTGTTACAGTACTCCTCCCCTTCCATAGGCAGCCAATCCTCTCCCTTGGGCTACAGAAGTTCTAGCCTTAAAGGATGCTGACAGGCATGGGAAAAAAAAACAAACAAAATAACACACTGCTTTACCAGAAGAAGAATACAATCAGTTTGACCTGGCTCCCCAGTGTCTGTATAGCTCGCATCCTTCAGCGGGGCTTTTTGACACCTTTATCTAATAGGTGATTTGAATCAGCTTTTAGATAAAAGTGCCAAAAAGCCTTTCTAAAGCACATGACCTATACAGATGCTGGGTCAAAGTGATGCAGTTCCTCATCTGGGCATGCATTGCACTCAGTGTGGGGGCACGCCGAGCTAAAAGTAAAGCATTGTTCTTTCTCCTCCCCCCACCCCCCACATGTGTAAGCACCAAAGAGACCCTGCTGCTTTCTCTCCCCTGGTCCTCTACTCTCTGTAACACTAGGGTTAGCATGGCCCTAGTCCCAGTGCTAAAAATGGGTTTCCAAGGAATGAGGTTTCAAGATCCCCATTGGAGGTTGTGGGGCAGGGGGGTGAGGAGATGAGGGGCTCCCCTTTCCTGGAACCTGGGAACCCATATGCCCAGAAGCCTTTTGTACCCTGCAGCCCCTGTCTTGGACCAGATAATTGTCAGCTGTGGTCCCGGGACAGCTCCAGGTTTTGAACCTACCATCACAAAAAGGGGCTGAGCAGCCAAAACTCTGGTGCATATCATGCTGGTTTATTGTTCCTTGGTGTGTCTACACATGCACCTGGGACCACAGCACATTGAGCCAGTCAGATAATCTCCAGCTGGCAGGGGGCCTGGAGGTCAGCCTGCTAGCCCAGGACTGTTCCAACCCAGTGCAAGGTGCTGCAGAGGGGCTGGCTGGGGCATGAGGGTGCTCCAGTACATGATTAGCCACCAAGCAGGCCACACATTGAAGCACCCTCATGCCCCAGCCAACCACATCGGCATCTACATGCTCACTGTTGCAGAGTAAAAAACTCCATAGCAGGATAGTACTTGTATTTACAAGTACTACTCTCCTGTGAGTTTATTAGTTTCCTGTGCCTTAATAGTGCCATATGTGTACATGCTGAGATGTTTACCTTGGAGCCATTTAGTCTACTCCACAGAAAATGTCTCATGTAGACATGCCCACTGTGTTTTTAAAGACTTGCATTGGCCACTGAATTTTGCAAGGAGCCCACTAGATTTGGTTTGTGTTGCTCATCCTCTGAATAGGAGTGAAGGATCTAGCTCCTCAGGCAATTTATGCAGAAAAGTATTTATCTTATGAATCTTTGTTGCGCCTGGTCGTGAAGTAGATGTTAAGGTACTGAGCCATGTTCAAACTGAAGCATTACTGTGATTTGCCCAGAAACAGAACTTTTAGTTGCTAACAGAACATTAGGATCAAAAAGATGAAGAAGAAAAAAATGGTGGCCTTGAATATACTTATCCTCCAGTATTAGGTAGCAATTGCGTGTGTCAGGTGATGAGGGATTAAGGAAAGGGGGAGGGATTCAAGATCATGGATTTGAAACTTATGTACTTAAAATTTCACTCAAGTCCAATGTTAGGCGCATAAATCCTTTTTTGGATCTGGGCCTTGGTACCAAAATTCTTTGAGTTGGAACACTTGAGGAATCCACATTAAAAATGCAGCTTCTCTCTCACACCCTAAAGTGGTTCACCCTAGTCAATGCTTCAGTGTACTGAAGTATCTCCAAGATTTTACCTCCAAACTGGTGGGAATTCCCACTGTGTTCACTGGTTCTTGTTACATTTATGTCTTCTTAAGTTGCAAAGAGCCAACTCACTTCCAGAAACATATGGTCAGTTTCAGATCAGGGAGTTTGGATTTATATTCCTTTTTCAGTCCATCTGCTATTTTAAAGAATGAAGATAATAACCCCTGTCTTCGTCTTTCAATACAATGAAGCAATTTAGCTTTGGTATGGGAGAGGCACCATTTACTGAACAAGCTGAAGGAGGTAGAGACCAGAATCTCTTGCAGGAGGAGAACCACTTACCAGTCTTTTCAATGTAGAGCTCCATAGAATAGACATGATCTTTATTTATAGCATGATTGAAGTTTATTGCCACTGTTTAACAAAAAGCAAACACTAAGCCTCCAGGCTGGACCTGCACTATTAGGTATATCATAAATGATGATGGCAAGTAAATGAAATCTAAGAGATAACATCCTCTCATTGATAAAAAAAAAAAAAATAACTGTAGAGAAACAAGGACGAAATGTGGCCATGATCATCAGAGAGAGAGCAACAAAACTTGGAAGGGAGAAAGGGGGAAGAAACAAAATTAATTTTGATTTGAATATTTTAAAATGCAAAAAAAAAAAGAAAATTGGAAAAGAAGATTAAATTTACAAAGAACAATGTTTTGCACTGGAGATAGATGTAGCTCAGTCCCTAGGGCATTTGTAGGGGCATTGGGGGAGGCTAGATCAAGTTTAAAATGGCCTTTTTATCTAAGGTAAGTTGGGATGGGGGGGCAGGAGTGGGGTTTGGGGGAATTAGTGGGGCAAGCAGGGTATGCAGGAGGGATCGGGGGGGGGCAAGCAGCATCCATGGGCAGATCAGGGTGGGGGGCAAACAGGGTCTGCAGGGAAATTGGGGCCAGCAGGGTCTGTGGGGGGATGTGGAGCTAGTGGGGCCCATGAGGGGTGGTGGGGTCTGGGAGGGTTTGGCAGGATCAGGGGGGCTTGTCCATGGTTGGGCTTGGAGGAATGGCAGGGGCTCTCTCCCCTACTGGGAATAGGAGATATTCTTAGCCCCTTTTGATCCCCCCACCTCCAGACAAATAACACCCCTCAGTGAACCGGACCCCCATCTCAACCCACTCACCCTCGCATATGTATGATTCTTCTTAGCATGGCAGAAAAATATAAACATAAGAAGAGATAAATCATAAACCATATTTCTTGATTAATACAAGGCTAACTGAAATGACAAACTCTAGTGATACTTCTTCCATTCTTATTCATCTTAGTTCACTTATATTCCTTTTTTGAGTTAAATTAGTATACATGAACACATTTCAGTATTTTGTCTAATTCAAACTGAGGTTTCTCTTGGTCCAATACTAATCTTGGCAACCATTCTGAACATTTGTTCTACTATCTACTTAACTATCTTCCCTGCTGTATAGAAGTTTCTTTCACTTGAGATTCTGATTGACATTTGAAATTCAGTCATATTAGACAGCACTAGCAATTTAACAGTATTACCTGAAGATAAAAGTTTTTGTAGAATAAGTAGTGCTGGTCCAGCTATCAGATAAGGAAAGAACATCATTATCTTGCTTCTCCTGGCACAGTTTACTTTTCTCTCCTAGAGGTATATGGCACAGTTTGTCCTGTAGAACGTACTATCAGTAGCCCCTAAAACAGAAGACGTAAATTGCATCTTTGAGCCTTGAACTTGTAGTTTTGTCATTGCTTCTTACCTTTTTAATTTGGCTCCTTTATAGTTATCTGCATTCAGGACTTTATACATTGGTATTTGTTATGCAGTACCTTCAACTTTCTTGACCTGAGGAAAAGCACTTGGTGGCTGCATACTGAAACATATAATTTCTTCTGAAATGCTGCATTATAGCTGCTGTAACTATGATCTGTTTAGGGTTTTGTTTTGTTTTGTTTTAATATACACTTCAATAATTGGATGTATTTGATCTGTAGAACAAGATCAGCACTATTTCACATGTAATCAAACCCTAGAAAAAAAAGGAATTCTTAGTTTTGTTTTCTATTTTTGGTAATAATCTTCAATATTTTAGTGTCACTTTGAGCAGAACAACTGAAAGTGTTTTAATTTGTTGCACTGCCTGCATCTCTTGCTGTTGGCAGAGAATTTCCCCTTCTTGTTTTTGCTTGGCTTTCAGCAAGTGTATGATACCTTGGCTATGTCTACCCATGTGGTGGACTGTGCAGTTGTTACTGTGTAGTCATTTAGTACTTGCATATGTACTAAATGACTGAACTACTAAATGAATGCTCAGTAACCAGCATTACTGCGCAGTACCATTGCCACGTGGTTTTTTTTTTTCCCTGATGCTACTGTGCAGTAGTGTCACATCATGGTTAGTGCCCGCTACTGCATGGTAGCAATGAGCTATGGTGAAGTAGCTTATTACTACTGTGCCATAGCATCTTGTGTAGATGTGTCCCCTATCTTCTAGACTGTTCCCAATTTTTTGTTACTTTACTAGAATGTATTTGATTTCTTCCCCCTTAAAGTGTTATGTATTACAATTTACACATGCTGACTTTGTGTGTTATTCAGTTTAGTATGTGCTGTGAGCAGTCACACGTTATCATCTCTTACCTGCACAGTTCTGACCACCACAAGAGAACTGGTAAGCAAGGGCATAGCCAGGAGCTGCCAAGTCTGCCCTAAAACTCCCTGGCTACCTTGCAGCTCTCCCATGGCTGCCCAGCTCTGCAGGCTATCCATCTATGCCATGGCTCTCTATCCATCCAGGGCAGTAGAGTTTGGAAGAATAGCTTGTCCATTTGGGAGGGCTGGAAGCAGTACATCCTGGGATGCTGGAGGACTGCAATTTGCTTATATTGGCCCTAGAAGTAGATTGACATTAGCACAACTTGTCTTGCATAACCCCAGCCAGAGATGTTCCTTACCTGAAAAGATGCAACTGTAAGACAATTACAGCACACTTGGAACAAATTTTCCTGCTTTAACATACGGATGCTCGTGTTTTAAGTGCATTTAACTCATGCCAAGTGAAACGTCTAACAACACCCTTATTTGCTTATGCCAAACCAAGTGGTGATAAACAACTTCACTCAGCTCTATTGCTATTTGTTACTGTGTATTTTGCTTGGTAAAGAGCTCAAAGCTGCAAGCTGTTTGATTAGCTCTCTCAAAATGTGCTCATTCCATCTGTAACATCAGTGGCACTGCACTGTCAATAATGCCATATAATTTTGAATTTGCTCTTTTTTATCTGCCACAAAATGAATCCACAGGGCTTAGTCACTTCCAATGAATTCTCCAGATTGCAAGCAGGAGTCTGCCTACTGGCATTTGCCATAATGCACAGCAGAAGAGGCCTGCCACACAGCACAGTGAGGTTTGGTAGCTTGGCTTTTCTGAATGGCAGAGTTGGGGTTTACATGTCTACCCAACAGAGATTTGCTCTATGATATCAGGGGTCTGGGACAGAAGTTCCATAAACTGGTCCAACCTCAATCAGTTAAGTCTGACACTACATTCAACTGGATTTATCTTAAACCAATTTGAGACATTTTGAAACTGGTTTACGTGCACTGAACTTATGTTGTGTTACAGGTTTAAACCAGTTACTGATCACTTAAACTGGTTTGTGTGTAACTTCTGTCCTTAGCCCAAATGTCACAGAAGTTCTGACACCAGACCCTGTCATCAAAATGAGACATGGTAACTCTGGTAAGGTTTCTCTTCATTAAGATAGCCCAAACCAGACATTCAGCTTTTCTGACAAAACAAAAGCAAAAGAAGGCGTCTTTCCCAAATACATGTTCTGACAGTTCTCTGTGGTACAAAAATAAATGTAGATTTAAAAGTACTTAGGGTGAAATCCTGACTGCAAGGATTTGAAAGGAACACTTCTGATAACTTCAGGGCCAGTCTTTTTACCCCTATTGTTAAGATGTGAGTAACTCTAATTGCATAGTTCTTTATTCCACATAGAACCATACTTATTCACCACTTGGAAATTTCAAATTGTTTTAACTATGGCTCACAAAAGTTCTGTCACCTGGGAAAGTACAATTATACTAGTTGCTATCAGGTTATAAACAGTGCCAATATCATGCCATCACAAAGTCTTCATTGGATGTGCATTGCATAAAGTTTAATTGGCTTCAGGCTTTGCTTCTTTTTATTAACCCTTTTTACAGAGTCACCCTTTATTTGCTAAAATAAATCCCAGTCTGTAGCCCTGAAGGCCATAAACCTCTTGTTTCTTCCAAACAGGAATGGAAATTTAAAGCACAGTAAAGATGCAAAGACAAGGCTAGGAAAAAGAAAAAGGGCTTCGATTATGCAATACAATCAAGAGCACCTGTGTTGGAATTCATTAACTCCATTGAGCAAGCAGCTGCATATTTGCAACTTCCTGATGAGGCAGGGGAAGAAAGAAAAAAAGAAATCGGATGACTGACTGTACAGATTGGAAAATATAACAAAACATTTAAAGTGCCTCATTTTCTTACTCAGGCATTTGATTATCCTGTTTCCCTTTTAGGAGAACTGCTGATTTTCTTATATTTCTGTGTATATAATATGTCTGCACAGTTCATTTTATAGGTATCTTCTTCATAACTACAACAGTTCTCTATAATAATGGCTCCAAACAATACGATTTGCCATAGTGTAGCTGTAAAGTAAAATCTCAGCGACCATTCTATAGGCTCAAATCTATGTAATTTGAGTTACTTCTGTGCACAGGATAATTTCTGTGAATCTAGCATACTGCACCACAACACACAACTTAGAAGATTTTTAAAGTGCTTTGGTTAACTTGCTTCCTCTCCTATTTTCTGTCCCATATTTCTTTCCACTATTTAGATTAGACAGAGATAGATACAATTTATAGGAGTATTCATTGACTTTTAGCTATTCAGGGGTCCATCTTCTTAATTCATAGATCCCTTGGAAGGAAGAGATGCTAACTCTTCATGGTATAGATTCTGTAGGGGTCATTTTAATTGTCTTTAGCTGACTACAGAAGCCCCCTAAAGGTAAGTTCTTCAGTGCTAAGATATAGTAGTACACATTAATGCTTCTTCAGACTATTAATTTCCACTGGTATCTTCTGTGGGTTTTGGATTTTTAGAATCTTGAGAAATTTGGATGCGTTGTTCAACTCTGCAAAGTCTAAATAGACCTCCACAATTTTGTTAGCGTAAAAGAAAAGGAATTCATGACAGCTAGGTAAAAGTCCCATGATTTTCCTACATCTTCAGACTCCAAAGGATAAGGCCATGTATGAACTGCAAGCATATTTTATCTAGCAGTGGCACCCTCAAACATGGCTAAACACTCACAAATGGCAGAAGTATATCCACGTTCTGTCTGCATCAAAGATGAACTATTTGGTACGATAAAGGGTCATTGACAATTACCTGTCATTGGCTCAACATGAACTCAGCTACATTGCTTCTGATCCAGGCTGTAGGGCATGAGCTGCTGCCCAGCATGTCTGTTTGTGTCACTGTTTAGTCTAAAATCTAGACATGTCCTGCTTTCAAAGTCATCTCTATCTTGTTGTCTATCTTTCCTTCTAGGGGAAGAAAAGGAAACCTACATTCAAAGTTTGCTACTTTGTGTCATATTCAGATCTCAAATACCCAACATGTCAGAACTAACTACTGAATTTTGTAGTTAAACCATATTTACATGAATGAAAATGAGAGAACAATTTAGCTTATTTTCATCAAGCCTCATTAGCAAGATGTGGTTCATCAGCATGATATCTTGTTTCAAAAAGAAATCATAACAATAAAAAAGAAACAGAAAGAGCACAGGCATAAGAGCTTTCCATTTTAGTGCAGGGACTGCTCTTACCAGTGCATTTTTTTTGTTGTTTAGAGAGAAGACTAGTGATTATTCTACTTGTCTTCTCTCTCCTTCCCCAAAACCTAAAATCCCTTTCCTTCTGTTCATAGCTGCCATTGTTGATTGCTATATCGTGCAAAAAAGATTAATTTATACCAGGTGGTTTCTTTTTTTGTAAATCTAAAGGTCATCTAAAATTTTGAAAGAAAAGAATCAAAGTATTAAAGTGGCTTTATTAGTATTTTCCATGTAAAATACCTCATTGGGTTAATTCTTTCTCTGGCAATCACTTCCTGAATGTCCTATTGAAGGCAAATACAGCATTACATAAAAAACAACAACAACAAAACATATGGGCTAATGTAATTACAGGGTAAATGAAAGGACTTGAAAGAAGTAAAATAATTTATAAAAAATGTTCATTACATGATGACTGTCACTAAGCTGACAGAAACCAAAAAGCTGCACATATCAAACAACCTCAGTTCAGTTCATGATACTGAGTTGTAATATTGATGATCTAATATGCTTTGTCCTATCAACATTAAGGCCCTCCTGACTGGCAGAATCTTTACCTTTAGTAGAGCACTTAGGCTTCCTATATAATAGATACATAGAAAATTAGGGTTGGAAGGGACCCCAGGAAGGTCATTTAGTCCAACTCCCTGTTCAAAGCAAGACCATCCCCAACTAGATCATCCCAGCCAGGGCTTTGTCTATCCAGGTCTTAAAAACCCCCAAGGATGGAGATTCTATCACCTCTCTAGGCAACTCGTTCCAGGGATTCATCACCCTCCTAGTGAGAAAGCTTTTCCTAATATCCAACTTAAACCTCCCTTGCTGCAGCTTGAGGCCATGGCGCCTTGTTCATCTGTCTCCATTGAGAATGCAGGCTGAGTAGTGCCCAAGTGCCTTAAACAGGTGCTTAAGAATGGGATCAAAGCCATCATGCTGAGTGGAAATATTCTTGAATCAACATCCAGATACATCACCAGATCTCCTGTTTCTCAGTTATTAAGCACTTAAACATTGCAACTCAGTCATCTAATTCTAGGGTGTGTGGAAGCAGGTATGTCTTCTTGGGTTTCTTAGCTGTAAAACTGCTTCTGGAGTGATGTCTAAGGCAGACCAGTCTTTTCACAATAAATAAATAAAGACTTGAATCCAGTAGCCCTGTTGTTAAAGCATTAGTGTGGGAAGCAGAATACCTTTTTTAAATCCCTGCTTTGCTTTATTCAGCCCAGATCACTTGCATCCTATCAGAGTTCTGAATCACCAAGCTATAGGATACTCTGGTTTGAGTCTCTCTTGATCTACTGCCTGCTCCACTTTACACGAATAATTTCATTTTCAATGGAGTTGGGGGATTAGCACGGACTCTTCAGACTGATGTAACATTAGTACGTTTTGTAGTCTGTCTGAGAGTCCATGTCAAGCCACAAGACATACGTACAGTACCTGCTGAACTCTCTAGCTTAGAGTGCGTCAACATTTCTGCGGGTGTGTGCAGCTGTGTGCTCCCCAGCGAGGAGGCTGCTGTAACTTATGGGTCTGCTTCCCCCCCTTCTTGCTCCCCCAACATGGGAAGGGAGTGGCACATTGGTTTGGATGAGGGGAGGGGTATAGGGTCTGTTGTCTAGGACAGCAAGGTGAATACAAGGGTTTGTGCAAGCAGCAGGGTCACCCCACTGCTGGGATTTTGTTTCTCGAGCTTCCGATCCCCTGTATCTCTCCTTTTCTTCTCTTACCATAACAGAGATGTGGAGGGGACTGGAAGCTGGAAATCTTAGCTCCGGAAGTGGCAGGAGGAGTGCTGATTATGTAGAAGGGACAAGCAAGGATCTGACAAGGCAGAGTGATGGGGGGCTGGGGGATTTGGGGATTCCAGCTTTCTGGTTCCAAATCTCCCAAACCTCTTGCTGTAGTAGAGAAGGCGTGTGTGTGTTTCTAGGGCAGGGGGATTGGGGACTAGAGAGCTGGAATCCCAGCATCAGTGGAAAGGGCACATGTGTCCTGCAGGGAATGTAGGAAGATACTCCATGGGGAACGCCAGGAGGGACTGCAGTGCTTCAGGAACCCAGCAGCTCCTATGTGACAGTGCCCTAAGTGCCCAGCAGTGTCCTAAGTTGCACCATAGTGCCAGAACATCTGAGACTCGGGAGTGAGACCCAGTGACTGGAGGGGGCAAAGTGGAATACTGTGGGATTTTGGAAGGGGAAATTCTCTACTATCAGCATTAGATGCAGGTAGTGCAACAGACTGAAGACTGGAGAACCTATGAATCCTGTGTATTCATTAAAGATGTCACAAGAAGTGAAGTACTTCAAAAAAGTACCTCATTTCAAGAGGTACTATTTTGGAGTGATTCAGCCATTTTTGGAATGTTTCAAAGGGCAGGTACTCTTTCATATACAGTACATCTGGCCCTTAAAATGGTATTTGAAATGCTTCAAAGGTAATGCTAGCCACAACCTCAGTGGCCTAACCACAAGGGCATTTATAAAGTTAATTTTTAGCTCTTTGTCTCTTTCTTTGTTCCAGTGAATATTGAAGTATAGTGATTTTATTTATATATAATTATATACTATATATACTATGTTATATACAAATTTTATATAATGTACATGCTATATATAAATAATATATATAAAATAATATATATAGTGTGTGTGTATATGCACACATATACACATACTATATATATTATTAGTGTGTGTATATGTATAAGTAATATATATAGTGTATGTGTGTGTATATATATATATGCGCACACACACAAATATTTATATAAATGCACACACTATATATATATTCACATGCATATACACATACTATATAAATTATTTACACACACACACACACACACACACACACACACACACACACCCTATCACAAATGTAGACATGTCCCTACCTTCCCTAGTGAAAAAACACATAGCTAGTAAATATAGACACCTGACTGTTAGATGATATTTGTGTGAGGATTCGATTATCTAGATTTAGGACTTATATAAATAAAAGAGTATATAGAAGCCTCTTCAGATTTAAACCTTACTGGCAAAAATATCAACTTCAGTATTTAGTCTCAAAGGGACAAGGAGAATGTTAGCTTAATTCGTCCATCCTCTTATCAAGCATGCATAAATAGCATAAACGTAGTGATTATTACTAAGGAACTGGTGAATTGTTTCACACTAGTTAAACAATTTGAACTCATAGGTAAAGAGCAGTGATGAAGAAAATCCATGTTATCAAAATGATGGTTACTCATAAATATTTGTGGTAAATCTCATTGCAAAACCCTTGTAACAAAGCCCACAGTTTTTGGGTTTTTTTAATTTATTTTAAAATGCATTCCCTCCCCTTCCCCAACCATTTCTGACTTTTTCTCTCCCTCTCTATTCCCTATAGATAAGTATAAGTAAGCTAAGATGTAGGATGATCTTTAACATTTTTATTTTGGTAGCAAGTTTTTGGTTTTGGATATCCACTGGTTTATATTGTATTATTATTAGGTTTGTATTGATTCTTTTTGTTGTATTTTGTATTATTGTCATTTTTCTATTGATTTTTTATTGTGTCATATGGATATTGTATAGTTTAGGCCTGTGTTTCTAAGTGAACCAAAGTCATGTCAAGTTTCCATTTTATATGTCAAGCTGCCATCTTGTGTCCTCTGCCTGGGCATCCCATGTTGCAACTGTATGAGTCACGTACCCCTCCCATGTAAATTGGTTCCCGGATGAATGAGAATGATTGGGAATAATTGAAATGCAATGGTAGCATGCCTCTACTGAATGGCTTGTACCGACTGGGCCATCACCTCACATTGATTCATCCAGAAACCACAGACCTCACCCAGGAACACAGACAAGTACCCAGCATTTGAAAGACAAAAGATCCTGCAGAACCAGCAACTCTTTGTACCCCACCATTACAGACACCCAAAACTGCACATCCCTGCATGGAGCACACATTCTCAGTATGCCAGGGGCTGACCCTTGCCTGGGTATGCCTCCTGTCACTAGGATCACACAAGGTCTGCCCCTATAAAAAGGGGCAATGAAGACAGACCCAGTGGAATTCCCTTTCCATCTGGACCAGTACCATGCCACACCACCTATCCACCCAGAGGCCCTGCTGGCGACCCCCCTCTGGACAACAACTACTGAGCAAGGACCCCTTTCCAGCCTGGATAGGTAGCTATCACCCTCCTACCCCCTCTTCAACCAAGGACTTGGACTCTGCTTCTCTTCCCCACCTGGATTCCAGCCCTTCCACTGAGCCTCTCTAACCCCTGCTGCCATTGTGTGTGTATGTGTGGGGGGGGGGGGGGGGGAGTGCAAGGGAACCAATAAGACATTGTGTCACCATCTCCCCTGTTCAATAAAACCACTGTCATTTGCAACCCTGAGTTGGGTCATGTTTTACTGAATCCCAGTCCCTTCCCTATCTTAAATTCCAGCTTCATTCTCTCTCTCTCTCTCTTTCACCTCCAGTCCCCACCCCTCTCCACTAGTTTCCCAATCTCCTCTCAATTCCTACTGCCTTTTCCCTGTGACTTTCTGCTGCCTTTCTCTGTTTCCCAGCTGCCCCTGCTGCCTTTCAGTCTCTCCTGCTGCTTTTCCTATGATTTTCGGCTGTCCATCTCTCTGTTTTCAGGCTTCCCCTGCACCTTCTGTAGTCCTCCCTCCCACTCATGTAGCTTCCCAGCTCCTCATGGCTATCTTGCAATTTTCTCCAGCAGCTGGAGCCTTTCTCTAGCTCCCAGCACCTACTGCCGCTCCTGCAACTTCTCTAGCTGCCCCGCAGCCATCCTCTGTCTCCCCACACCCAGAGCCCCTCTTTAACACCCACACTTTCCCTTAGTCCTATTTTCCCTCTCCCCACCTACCTTTTCACCTCCCCCTTAGCTCTGGCTCCTGTCCCAGCCTTTGTGCCAGCATTGCTTCCCTGTTCTGTAGGCTTTGGGCGTTGTCTTTTAATCAATTAAGATCAATTAACCTAAGGTACCCTCCAGCCTCAGTTCTTCAGCCCAGGCCCCTGTAGTCAACTGGTTGTAATCCCTGTTCTGGCAACTTTCACTCCCTACACTTTAACTCTCTCTCTCTCTCACCTGAACCTTCCCCCAAGTATCCCAGGTACCCCAAGCACACACATACACATTGTACCATCCAAATTAGGATCTTACTTGTGTGTATGTGTAGGTGGGTTGTATGTGTGTGAACTGGTGAGTGTGTGTATATGTGTGTACATATATATATATGGCATTGTGTGCATGATATACGAATTAGTGATCTCTGCCTAACTTCTGGGGTGTATAGTGTATGTGCTGGAATTGGTGATAGGTATGCATTTGCCTAGGCTGGTTTGGATGTGCCTGAGCTGGTAATGTGCATGTGTATGCACCTAATTAATTTGTGTGTTTCTATATGTGCAATTGTGTCACACCCTCCTATCTAACAGCACAATATTGAGATCCTGAGAGTTGGCCTGACCCCACAGGGCAACATCATAATATGGAGTTAGAAGGCTAACATAGGTGACCGTATTAGAAAATGCTGACCCATTTCTTGGCTTGAAGCACAAGTGTAGGTGATTACGTGATAAATATTATATTCTTTACTATCTAACAGTTTTCATCCAAAGATTTAATCAATTATTTAAGGAAGCAGAAGGCAAGTGGAATAATAATTTTTTGTCTGAGACTTTAAACCCCCCACCCCCCCAAAAAAACAAAACAAACCAACAAAAAAAAAAAAACTTCCCTGAAGTGGCAGACCTTAAATTGAATAATACTACCATGTTATGTAGCCAAGCCTACAATTTACTTTAATAAATTGATGGTATGATAGAAAATATATTAACTTTCAAGGTTAACTTTTTAAAATTCTCAGTGTAAATGTAATATACCAATTATTGTAAAAGAGACCTCTGTTAACTATTCATAGCCACAGAATTGTTGGCAGTCTTTCTGAACAGATACCCCAGTGGGGTTTCCTTGTTTATCAAATGCTTGTTCTGCTTATTACTACATGTCATTTAAAATGTCTTTTGTCTTGATTGTTCAATACAATCTGTCTTTGTTCATCTGAAATTTTCAGGTATTCCAGTTCTGACCCTACCCCTCTGCCTATCCATATCATCTCTAGCAAATAAGACAAAATATCTCATAAAAATATTGTCATATGCCAAGCATTATAGTTTTCTCTTAAACAGTAGCTTACTTGAGAACTGTTATTCCTTTCTCAATGGTGTTCCAGAAAAGTTTTAGGCTGCTTCATGTGTGTGTGTGTGTGTGTGTGTGTGTGTGTGTGTGTGTGTGTGTGTGTGTCTGATTTCCCTAGATGCCACCAGTACATTCTGATGAGCAACTTCAGGTTGTGTATCGGTCACGTTACATTAGTTTGTGTCACCTCACCTAACAAGCTGTGATTGACAACCTGATGTGATGTTGCATCTGGGGAATTTCATCTTCACAGCTTACCAACATTTAAGCTCATCTGGAATCTAAATGAAAGAATGTTTTTATCCTGAAAGTCTATAGACTAAAAACATTAAAATATAAAATGTCATTTTCTTATCAACTGATACCAAAACAAAAAGAGCTGAACAGAAAACTTAAAGGTTTGTGTGTATACATTTGGCCATTATATTACACATTGATAATAAAGAATATATCTAGTCTAACACTCCAAAAAAAACCTTAAGTTGGGTTTAGTAAAACATGAATGAAAATATAACTGAGCTTACAAAAATACCTTCCACATCCCCTTGTATCCTTTCAGCTAGTCATCATGCCAAGAAGTAGCCCCTGGCTTCAGAAACTGTGGAACATCCTCTTCTACCATCACCTGTGGTGGATCCCTGACATCTTCCTGGTCACACTGATCTGCCTCCTATTATTTCCCCTCACAGATATTCACCCATATGTATTCCCCATTCTATTGTTCATTCTGCATCAGAAATTCATCTAGGATTGTATCAATTTCTTTGGATAATCAATTTCACGCCCAACTTTAAAAAGTTTCTCTTAAAGTCATATGCATATATTCACATATTATCTCAGCCAAATTAGCATCTTGTTCTCTAATAAGCCCCTAGCCCCCTACCAGAGCCATCTGCCTATTTGTTCTCTCCTTAATACTATGCATGGCTTGGTTGGAAATAACCAGGAACAGGAAAGAGTCTTATATAATTCTTATTCATTTGGAGTGTTTATTCCACATCAGATTTATACACACAAGGAAAATTATTAAGGTTATAAAATCAATCACTCAAAAGTTAGGAAATAAGAGTATTACGGTTCTTTTACAAGCTTAATTTACTCTCCCTTGTAAGGATGCATTATTATCATTTTTAATTGCGTGATCACACAGTATTTTTCCCTCACTGAACAACTACTCAGTATATTGGTGTGTGTTTTGTACATGCAATTTCCTACTTTAAATAAAAATCCTAGCAAACAAAAAGGAATAAGCAAAACCCCAACTTATCTTATTGACACTCTTATAGTTATCAACTGGGCTGGAACCCTGACAGTCGGTCACCCCTCAACACTTCTGCCATCTGAGCCAAAGGAGAAATTGATAAAGAATGGCAACTTACTACCACTATATGGACTACCACTACAGAGAGAAATATATGCTATGCAAGTGTGCTTCACAAATATTTGCTGATGGAAGGGGGCTAGTGAGACTGAAGAGACCCCATTGCTCACAGAGCCTTCTGCCTGTTACTGCGAAGTTTGAACCCTTCTGCATCATTTTCTCTGAATCTGCTCTTTATCTCCTTTGTCCTGGTCCCTTCTTTGCTTACAAAATGTCAGTCTTGATCCTTGTTCCCCTTGTTTAGCCAGACTCATTTTCTGCCTCCTGACTGTAATCTGTCTCTCCCTTAAACTCTGTCCTACAGACACTGTGTAAGAAGGGTGAGGGATGTGCACACCACTGCACTTATTTCTGTGGGAAATTTGTGCCAGGGCCACTTCTTCAGAGATTAAACCAGGGGGCTCCAGTTCTCCACAACTCTGGATGCCTGGGTCCTCTGAAGCCTCCAGAAAGGAACTGAAGTTGCACTATGGGGAATGGGGTGAGACATGGCTGGAGCCTCCAAGCAAGCAGGGGAGATGGAGGCAAGGAAAGAGTAGGCACAAAAAGGGTGAACCTGTAGAGTAACTTTAGTGGTAGAGGTGTACCAGTCCTGAAGTGTTGGCTTGTTAGGGGTGCCAGAGTGGTTCGTTCAACCTAGAGAGTCCAGACTCCCGCAACAGAGGTAGCCCTATGGTGCTGCTGCGGCAGCATCAGCCAGGTGCATGCCTACTGTACTGCTTCTGTCAGAGCACAATTGGAGCATGTAGACTAAGTCATGACAGCAGCAGCAGTTGGTCCCTTTTTTTGAGCCCCCAGAGTAGGTAAGGCCCTTCCTTTCTGGGACTCAGTGACCTCCCGCTCCCCACCCCGGGTTTGCCTAGGATGCAAACTCTGCTTGTTATCCCTATCTGACCTGACCTTGGGGTCTGGAAGAGCCCCATAGCTGCTCCTGGCCTGCTTCAGCTGTGGGATATGGAAAACAACTGTACAGGGAGATAGATTCAGCTGGGGATGTTGGGCGGTTCCCTCTTCCTGCTCCCCACTACCCACTGGCAGGTCTCATGGAAGTCTGAACAAGGAGTAAAAACAGGAAAAGGAACTCTTCCCATCCCTGCTGCTGTTCCTTTCAAGGCCTGGTAGCCTGTGTAGCTGCCCCGCCACAACTGGAGCCCCTGAGCTGGCAGGGGGCACCCAATTAGACTAGGTGAGGAGTAAGGGCAGGAAACAGGAAAAGCTTCCATGGGCATGAGGGAAGCCTCAGAACTGCTCCTGTCCTACTGCTGCCCAAGGAGTGCCTGCCTTGTACTGTGCTCAGCAGGGGACAGCAGTAGCAGTGGGTGGGTTCCTCTTCCATCCCCTTGCTTGCTGCCTGGCCCTTCCTCCCACACTAGCCCAGGGATTCCAGCTGTTATTCACTCCCATTTTCTCATGATTTGAAGAATTATGGTCTGCTTCACCCCCTTTTTCTTAATCTTGGATTCCCACCATGTAAAAATACATATATACAATAAAAGCTGTCTTAATCAGCATTTTAGTAAACAGCTGCCACTGCCACCACCACTCACCACCCTGCACTGCCTCTGCTCTGCATCAGGCTGCCACCACTGTCCACCCCACTTTGCCACTCAGTGTCCAAATGAAAACCCCTGCCTCGGGTAACAGGCATTTTTAGATTACTGCCCCCCCCCCCCCCCCCCGCAAATTCCCCGCTCATAATGGATAACAGAGCTTTTACTTACATATATTTTTAAACAGGAATACAATTAAAGAAGATGGTAACTAGTGTAGGTAGACATTTTTGGCAGGTGCATTTTTAAAGTGCTCTCAGTATTAGTTGGTCAGGACTACATGTATTTGTGTATAATTATATATGGGTGAGAATGGCTATACTGCTATACTGATTTTCTGGTTTGAGCTTTTTCAGAAAAGAACGGCTTGATTTCCAGTTAAAAATGGCTTGTATTGCTTAAAAAAAAAAGTGAAATGGTGAATTTCCCACAAAACATAAAAAACACGTTTCCCTCCAAAAGTAGCCATGCCTCTTTTGTCTTGTTCTCACACAATGAAAGCTGACACATGAGTCACCAAGCTGGCTCTCCTACTGAACCACCAATTCCTAAAGGGTAGAAATCAGAAATCCTATCCTCACTCTCCCTTTCATTCCTGTTTACTTACTCTCTCCTTACTCCTACAAACCCTTCCCAATATTCTCTTCTTAATTTCAAACCACAGGTCCTCAAAAAAACCCCAAAATAAAACAGTAGTCCTTGTCAGAAATCAGTAAATCAATCTAATAATATAAATATGTTGACGTATTTATTAAAAATAACTAGATATGTGCCAATCGTGACCTTAATCACTTTATTTTATGCTGTATCTTCTCCACTCCCACCCCAATCTGTTTTTCACTTATTTAGGGTTGGGGGGAGGAGGTACCCTAGTTTCCTTTATGTTTGACAAGCTCCCAGAAATTGGGGGCCACTTTGGGGGCCAGTATCACAATATCAATAATACATGGAAAAATAATTTGTGAATTTTGGGGTTTTACGAGTTCTAAAGAGCAGTTAAAAAGATAAAGGAAATTCTTCCTCTTTTGTTGAATAGTATTAGAAGTACTTCTTCGTCTACAGGTATAAAACACACTTTAAACATAACGGTAATGGATTAGCCCAGTTTAAATATAATTTCCACTGAAAAATTACTTATATTCTTGCCTCTGTGGCTTTCTTTCCTTCCTTCCCAAAGGATATCTACATTGACTAGCACTAGAAACACTTGCACAGAACAGTGAAATGCAGCAACTATTATTTTTCTGTTTTTCATGCACAGAGAGTGAAATATGAACTTTCAGTCTGGGGGACTTTTGCTTCAGATTAAAGAAAACAACAAAGAGAGAAAGCAGAAAAAAATAAAACATGATTGGGTCTCCATGAAAGAGTGAGAGAATAGCATCTGTGTGACTCATGCTGTTATAAACATCTTGAATTGACTCATCACAGTGACTTTAGCAGACTCATAAGAGGGGTTAACTTGCATTTAAAATTGTAGTGTAATGAAGAATGAATCATAACAACTTCTCTACCTTTACATAACTATGTACAAAACACAATGTATAACAATGGTGAGAGGGAAATGTAAGGCTAACCTCTGTTCTTACACGGATAACCGCACACAAAAACCAGGCATCTTTTCCTTTACTTACAAGTATCCAGAGGTGTCAGCTTTGAGGTCGCACTATGATACTGATGTCATCATATGTTATATGTACTAAATTCTGTACCTTGGTAGCAGATAAAGCAATGCACATAAATGCAAAAGTCCATTTAAAATAATAATAGCAAAACTTATATGAAACATTTGCATTCATGAATTTTTATGCTTACCCCCCACAGAACAGCAGCAGCCACTTTTGGAAAAGAACACTGAATCCATTTTGTGTTTTGCAAAGTGAAATGTAGAATAATTTTTCAGTTACATCCATGTGGGGCATTTTCATAAACTCTAAATGCAAGCAGACAATTTGGAATTCATTCAGAACACCAAAAGTTTATATTTCTACAAGAAATACCATGATATTTTTAAAGATAATGAACAGTGTGGCCCTTTTCTTTCAGGAAAGATAAACATTTTAAAAAAATCAAAAAATAAATCTTTCTTGTCTAGGTTTTTATCTAGATATAAAATCGTCTTTCACCACAATCATTTTTCTTATGTAATGATTTTTCAAATGAGTCCTTGGTTGCCTTCAGGTTCAACAATTTCCCACTTTTCATGGATTTTCACTTGAAAAAAGCTTCATTTGTCAGATGTTATTACTTAATTAAATGTCTTTAAACACAAACACTGAGCTTTGAAAGCAGGGCAAAACAGCACAGTGGGCATCTGTCTGTATTAAGAAGCTATAATAACTCTAGCAATTACACATAAAGAGAGAGAAAGTGCCATCTAGTGGCAGCAAGGACACTCTTCAGGAAGAAATGAAGAACAGCTAGGAACAATTTGCTGCAGGGGTGTTCCACAGTATCAAATATCAGTTCCCAGGCAAACTTCCTCAGTAGGGAAGAGAAGAGCTATATTTTAATATCATGTTCCTTTGTAAGTAAATGAAACCACTTATATATAAATCAAGTGGAATCTGGGGACACGCTTATTTGGCGGTGATATTGAAGACAAATTTTACAGACAATATAACTGAGGCATACACTGATGGCAGATTCTGTGGCATACCCTAAATTTCTAATGCTAGACCCAGAAAAGTCTGTGGGTGCCTAATATCTGTTTGGGTTTCTACATACCTTGGGGATCTGGCCTAACTAATTTTCTTTCTGAAACAATCAGACATAGTGTGTTAGGGGAGGTGTCCCATCCAATCTGCTGTCCAGATGATAGTGGTCATCTTTCAATATGTGGAAAAGTGGAAAATCCCTTCCCATTTAGAAGTTGAGTTTGGAGTGCAGTGAATTATTAATCTACAATGGGGTGAGAATATAATTTCATTAACTATTTCTTTAACTGCCAACAATGTGCTCTGAAGTGTATAGGATATAGAGGAAGAAAATACATACCCCCAACTGCTTAAAGCCTTAAAATTGCATGAATTTAAAATATTTATCTACATATTTATACCCCCTGTTGGTAGAGTTAATATGGTAATAAAATAGCCAAACGAACAAGGCCAGAATGAACACTACTATTTCCCTTCAAATTTTGACTTACATACTTGAATCTTAAAATGATACTTCTCCTGCTGGAGGTTCCCTGCCCTGCAGATTAAATTTCATAGATTTCATAGATATTAGGGCTGAAAGGGCCCTCGGAAGATCATCAGGAAATGACTGTTCTTTATATTCTGGGAGAAACAAATCAAATAATTCCATTCTTCCTGCATGTACAAAAGTTTAAGGCTGTGAACAGACATTCAGGGAGGCTGGGGAGAGGTTAGACTTAATTAAAAATAACCACCTGATCTAAGGTAAGTAGGGATGGGAGGGCTAGTGGGGGGGTGCATGGTGGGTAGGCAGGGGGGGTAGATGGTAGTGGTGGGGTGGATGTGGGGCAAGCAGGCTCTGGGGGGGATTAGAGGGTCTCAGGGTATGGGGAGGATAGGCAGGGTCAGTGGGAGGATTGGGTGGCAGGCAGAGCCTACAGAGGGGTTGCTGGGGTCTGTGAGGGTTTGGCAGGGTCATGGGGACCCAAAGGGTCTGTGGGGGGAGTGAGGCTTGGGAGGATTGTGGGGCTCTCTCCCCCACTCCCTGGGACCAGAGCTATGTTTAGCCCCCTCCACCCCCCATATCTCCAGAAAAACAACCCCTGCCCAGTAAACCTATTCCCCCTATCCCTCCCTCCACACCAACTTACTTCCTTAGCTCCTGGCTTTAGGGAATACTGACAAAACTAGCACCAGAAGCAGCTTGTAGGATGAGGGATTTGGAAGGCTAGGGTTGTGGCTGGCTGGTCCATGGGGTGGGGGTTGTCCATTGGAGGGGGCAGGGGAGGAGCTGGGGTTCCAGGGAGGGGGACAGAAAAATGCAGCCCCAGGGTTGGACTTTCCAGCTCTGAGCCTACATAGGGAATTGTACAAAAGTTCAGTTAGAGTGGTCTCGCTGGACTTGAGCTAAGTTAAATTATCTCAGACATACACTTAACTTAAATTGGGTCAGCCATTTTTTGACTGATCTAGCTGAACTTCTGTAGAGTTCACATATAGATCCACCAAACTAGTGTAAGGCCTGTACCTGGCCAAACTAAGTCAGATTGAGTAGCCATTTCTAACACAATCTATCCTCCCTCTAACCTCCCCAAATATCCATATGCAGCTTTAGTGTAAGTGTTTAGACCCCAAAAGAACAATGAATTGAAGGAAAATGGTATATGCAGACTCTTTACCAAAGGTTTTTATCTTTGATCATAGGAATATTTCAAAAGAATGCAGTTCAGGAGTGCACTACCACACTCCTGTTAATACTGGTGGATTTACTTGGCTTTCATTTGGCACAGGGGGAAGATGGGGTCGACTTAATTTCTGAGATAATTTTTTAAAAGCTAAATAAAACTGAAGTTTTGGAGAGGGACTGTTATTTATTTCTTTACCCCAGTCTTATCAGGCAGATCAATGTTTCAAAAGGTTTTGCATATTGCAGGGGTAGATACTGATTTCATCACACCAAGCTGGTGTTATAACAGGTTATATGTTTTTCCATGGGTCAGAATTCAGGGTTGTTTGTGTACCCAGTTTACATATTCAATTGACTGGATTGATGTTTGTCTTTATGTGCATATGCATGTGACAACTGCACATGGACAGTCTTGAAATCCTGGTCAGTATATTGACAGTTTGAGAAGTGGGGAAAACAAAGAAAGAAAAACAAGGAAACCTTTCATTTCTTTTTCCACATTCAGAGTACAAATAGTTTCCTACTTATATGCTTATACTTCATAAATATAGTCTGTGAGCCAGATTCTCAGAGAGTCTAGATCAGTATCATTATCAGTTCCTTTCTTTCATTAGAGAAAAATATTTGTCAGCAGATAGAATTTTCCTATTATAAAGCATGTAACAGCTGAGTTAAACAACAGAAATGCCTAAGTAGGAGAGAAAGAAAAGATCCTTTTCTTCATTTTTAGATAAATTGTTTCATTCTGGAAGTTTCTTAGTATCTTGGCATGGAAGAACCAATAACATTAGAGTAGGGATTGTAGGCAAATAACCATTAGAAGAAAATTAGGGAAGCTTTAGAAGGGCTCTATGAGCTGGAACATATAATGGAAAAATTCATTAAAGACTGACCAACCCTGAGACAGAGCTGAGAAAAGAGAAAGAATTCATCCCAATTGTTACTTTGAAGATTATACTACAGACTGGCTACCAAGACATTTTGTTTATTAATTTATTGAACGTACCATCAGAAGAGGGAGCGGGGTGAAGAACAGAAAGTAGCACTTTGGGGTAGCTAGTTTATTTTCATTATTTACCAGCCCTCTCTTCATTTTATTATTTTACTTTTCTTCCTAATCTTATATTTAGATAAGAGGTCTCAAATCTGCATGATTATTAAGGAAGGCCCTGGCAATTTTTATGAGTGTAAGATGTTAGTTTCTGTCATAGTATCTGTGAAAATTAGGCAAAGGAAAATTAGAAGGATTATAGAAGGGGTATAGATTAATGTTTGTTTTCAATGAAACCCCTGTCCTGCTCAAATTCTCAATTGGTTAGTTACATTTTGGGCACATCTACACGAGATGCTACATCACCATAGTGATGAGCTATGGTGGTGTTGCTTATTGCTACGGTGATGTAGCATCAGCAGGCACGAGCTGTGACTCTGATGCTACTGCACAGTAGCAACGAGCTACTGCATAGTAGTGTCAGAAACAACCCATGGGGTGCTGGGACTGCACAGTAATAGTGGTTACTGTGCAGTCATTTAGTACTTGCTTAGTACTTACTTAAGATAGCACTAAATGACTGCACAGTAACAACTGCACAGTCTGGCACACATGTAGATATACCCTCTGACTCTCAAAATTCAGTTTACAGATTAGATGAATAATCTGTCTGACATACAACACTGTTGATGCAAAGTAGATGGGTTTTAGAAGGATACATAGTGTGACCTGGTACTAGAAGAGAGTCAACCTTCACTTCGGAAGTGCCAGCATACCAAGGGGAAAGTATATCTTCTAATGCCTCAAATCGTTGTGCTCTTCATCTTTTGTACTATATTTTCTCACCATTTTCTGTAGACCCCTTCAAAGGAAGCTTAATGCAATGTCTTTAGAACTGTATCTTTAGGAACTCTGCTCTCCCACCAAGGAATGGTGTCATGTTTCCTGATTTCTTGTTTTTGCCTGTCCTTTGTTACGGCTTGAATTACCAGAACACTTATGTGCATGCTTTACATTAGAAAAATCAGGATTTCCTAAAACCTTGAACAAGTTATTTAAGCACCTTGGCTCACATTCTGCTCTGCTCCATTTCTGAGAGATTTAAATGCCACTTACATGGCTTTTAGTTGTTTAAGCCAAGCTACAGATTGGTATAGATTCTCTATACATCTCCATTTTAGCTTGAAAACATCCATAGGCAGCTACACTTGGCCTTCTGGGCATGTTCAGAAGTGATCCAATGATGCTACATAGCTATCTAATTCCATTTACATTCTCTTGCAATCCAAATCTAAGTGGAAAGTGTATAATCTTTATAAATCTCCACATTCCTAGGTAAAGAAGGACTGCATTTAGCAACTATTTGATAAGATAGCTATTCCCAACTTTTGTCCAGTAACTTGTTGGTTAAGACACATGCCTAGGAAGTGAGAGATTGGGTTCTAGGCCCATTTTACCTTGCAAAGATTTGAATATCTATTTTTCAGTCTCATCCAAGCAAGGCACATAGTATCATACTCCACACCTTCTGCTGAAGCTGGGCCACTGGGCAAAAGATTAATGGAGCCAAAAGGAAAGCAAGCAAAAATATCCTTATCTCTGCAGCCCAATCAGATAGCTGCTCTTTGTTCACAATGCTGTTTATTCACGTTATCCAATTATTATTTAATTTAAAATACATGAACAACACTAGTTGTAAGGGCTGGGAGTCAAAGCATCTTTTCTTCCAGCCAGGGCAGGTACAATGCATCCCTAGAATTACTTAAGAATTTTTGTTGCGAGAATGAGAGAACCCTGCAATTCTGCACATATAATTGGACTCACGTTTGGGGTTGCACAAGACTGAAAGGATTAGGCATCTCCCTGTTTGGGCTTCGATATCTCTTGTGAGTTTGAGTTGTGTTTTGTAAGCCAATATCAATAAAAAACTTTAGATAACTCAGGAGCAGACTAGGATCGGGGCCGTTGTGCCTCTATTTGCCTGATTGTGAAAAGTGTAATGTCAGTCTTTTATTAATGTATAAAAAATGAAAGATATACAAAAACAAAATCTGAATGGCAAATTAAAAAGGATTTGGCAATTCTCAGACACACCATATTTGACTAATCTATGCTTAACAGAAACAGATCTTTCTATATGCTTTCTACAAGCAGTTAGCTATTGGAAGTTGGGGAAAAAATATTCATTCACTCATGTTTCAGTAATTATTCAGTGTATTTTTAGGTTTACCTTTGTTTCTTGAACAACAGACATTAGTTACTGATTTTGAAAAACAACCAATATGCTTCAGGGATTTTTTTTAAGTTGCTTTTCTACAAGTATTGACAAGGGAAAATGGTTAGAAAACAACAAAAATAAAAGGTTTTTTCCCCTCAATTATTTTTTTCTTTCTTCTGTTTTTCTGCTGAGAAATCATGTGAGGTCACATCAGTAGTGTTCAGTTTCCTCATTTAATACCACGTGACTAATGCACACTGTCAAAAGATGCCACTTGGGGCATGTCAACTGGAAAATGGAAAAGGTAGAGAAAAATGGGTTTGTCTCAATGCTAAACTGTCTTAGAAAAAAGCAAGAAAGGTGGATGTACACACCACAATCAAAATTGGAATCATGCAGCCCTTTTGCTGGCAATGCTGAATGGACAAATGTAGGCTGAACTGTTCCCACATCCTTCAAGGTGGTTTGTCTAGAACTGGTTTGAGTCATATTGGGAGGGTATTGTTGCATGTTCCTAACAGGTGAATTATTTCCACGCCATGCCTGTGCTGTACCTAAACCACTTTTAAATATATTTTGAAAGCTTCAGTGAGACTTAAGCAGCATTTGTGACTTGACAGACCTCCAGAAAGAGCGTATATATATATATATATATATATATATATTGCCACCCATATATATAAAATGAAAAAGTCTGTGTATATATATGCAAACTTTCTTATTCTTTAGGATGTCAGTCTGGAGCCTTTCACCAGTAGCAAATGCACTTTAAAATTAGTGATGAAGGAGGCCCAAAGTAACTGGCATATGAGTCACCCCAATTATTTAAATTCACAGTAGATATCTATATCTTCAATGATAATATCAATGCATGCAAAAAGGTGAGGTTTAACAAAGATTCTTGCAGGCATCTTGAAATTGCCAATTTAATTTGCTCATTTCATTTTAAACTTCTGCAAGGCTGTATTGAAATGAGTGTTGATGCTAAAAGCACCATTGAATCAGAAGTACAGGGTGGCACAGGGACCTGGCAGCTGTTGTGTTTTTGGCATCTGGGAATTCAGACTGTTTATTGTCATTTCATCAATTTGGTGGCATGGGGGCCCAAGGCTAGCGCACCCACGAAGCAGAATTTGTGTGTCAGGAATACAACTCACATGTCAATTATAATTCATGTCATGAATCACTGAGTCACTAAGCAAAAGGCAACATGGTATTTAATATGCTGTCATAATGCATGAAAGAGCACTCATGTGTTAATTAGACACTAAATTAAATTAAAAAGAAAACTACATCTTAATAACACTGAGGGCTTTAACAAAAGCAGGGAATTTCCCCATCAGAACTGCATCTGCCCATCACAGAACACTTCATGCTGCTTTGCGGGTGTGGGATCAAAGTACTTTTTATCTAAGAATTTTAAGGTGCTTCATGCAAATTACCTAAGCTCTTTAGCTTCATAAGACTTGAGAGGAAAGTGTTTGTTCTTTGTTCTTAAGTTGCACATATTGTGGTAGCTTCTCACAACATTATTGTATGTATTCTCACAATAACCATGGCTGGTAAATCTGTATAATCATATCTATTTTACATATGGAGACACGATTGAGGGAACCAACACCTGAGGACATTAGCAATCAATCAATCAATCAATCAATCTGAAGTAGAGCCAGGAATTGACCCAAGCTCACCAGAATGAAAATATAAGTGCCTTTACCACAAGCATAATTTTCCTCCCCAGCAACAGACCTAAAAAAGAATCAAGAAAAGCACTTTTGGTTTCCAGTTGTCTGTTTTACCTACTAAACAACACTCCCTATCAGATACATTTTGACATATTAATTCCATATGGTACAAAATGCAATGCCTACTTTAACACATTAGAGATAACTAAAAACACCAGGGCAGCCACAGCTTGAATTTCCCTTGACATTCGTTCTAAGGAGCCAATGAAGCCCCTTAGGTAATTGAAAAATGAAAAATATTTGACAAGGTGAGAGTTCAGTTTATAATTTATATGTTGAACACATCTCTCTTTCTTCCTCTTCCTCTTATTTTTTTTCTTAATTAAAGTCTGGAGCATACCACCTTTACTCATCTTGGTTTAGTATTTACTGAAAAGAGCAGTGAGATTGCTTCAGTGAGACTTCAAGTGCATAAGCCATCACTGGGCAGATCTCATAAAATGTTTACTATGGAGTACACTAATTAGCTCTGCAGTAAACAACTCAGGTTTACACGTGCAGCCCTATTAGGCTGAAGTAAACTAGTTAACTCCAAAGCAGGGTACTACTTGTAAATACAAGTACAACCCTAAAGTACTACTGTGTTGCAGAGTTTTTTTACTCCACAACAGCACATGTGTAAATGCTGACATGGCTGGCTGAGGCATGAGGGTGCTTCAGTGTGGGGTCTGCCTGCCAGCTAGCCTTGAACTGAAGCACCCTTGTGCCCCAACCAGCCCCTCCATGACACATTGAGCTGGATCAGAACGGCTCTGCCTGGCAGGCTGACCGCCCCCCCAAACCCTCTCCCAGATGGAGCTGCTCCAACCCAGGTCAACATGCTGCAATCCTGTACGCATGTGTAGATGTGGACCCTGGGAGCAATAAACTCTAGCACAATAAGCTCCAGAGTTTATTGTGTTGCCTTAATAAACATGTGTAAACATGCCCACTAGGTAGCACTTGCACAATTTAACCATTAGAGATATTGCATATTTGTGGTGATAATTATAGTTATGGAAGAGATTCAGCAGCCCTCACATCGTAAACCACACCTGAAGCTATCCCTTATAAAATCAGAGCAAATAATACATAATGAAATCAGAAAAGGTATTTAGTCAGTTGTATTTTTTGTTTTGTTTTGATGCTGCCTATGGTGAAGTGGTGGATTTTTTGTTCATTTTTGTTTTGTTTTTTAAACACATTTTTTGTCAGCATGATACAGGCACCCCTAAAATAAGGATGCTTGAAAACCTGAATCTGAATTTTGTGTGTAGAGACATTTCACAGGCTCTGTTCCCTCATGTTTCAATGGCATTCCTGGTTACTACTCTTACAGAGGAAAAATGCATGTCCTCCTTAGTAGGCAAAGACACTTAACTATAGTGACACTAACAGGAATCACTAGGATACTGCTATGCACAGCAGAATAAACCCTGCTTCTATTATGTCATCTATCTTCAGAGCCATTAAAAGTAACATTGTAAGCTGTGTGTAGTTGTCATATTGGGAGGAAGTCTTATTCTGATCTAATTAAATTTTCCTGGCAAAGGATGAAGACAGGGAATGGAGATAATTAAGCTTGGATAAGTCATTCTCTTGTCCTATTACACCATTACTCAACCAAAAAAATAAAAAGCTACAAAGTTTTTATACTTCACTGGGTCTTTTAGAATGCTATTTTCTCAAGTTGCTGCCATTATTAATGTTTTGATTTATTCTAGCAGGATTAATAACTCTAGGGGATCATATTTCATTTCTGCTCAATTCCCAAGATACCGAGGCTGCTTCAAACAATCCCTACCAAATAGTTACAAATGAACTATCATCTGAATTCAGTTTGATGCATTTAAAACTAAAGGCAGCTGCAATGCACAGATACAGTTTAAAAGGACTGGCACTTGCCCAACTGGTTGCCATTTGAAGGAGTTGTACTCAGTGGCACTGATGTGAGAACATTTTTCTAGGCTACTACAGACCAAATCTAATGAAGAAGTTATGTGTCACAACACCTACTTTTTAAGCACCTGCTATGGAGTGGAATCCAGAATCCTGTCTTATTAGGCCCATAGGTGCCCCGTATAATTTATGGAGAGAGTCTGTATTCCTCATAATGGGATTCACAACAACCAGGACAATGAACAGGGAGTTACCTGAAGTCAGCCTGCTCTGCCTACTGCTAACTGTAGCTAGCCAACAGGAGAATGCCAAGGTCAGGACAAGTCTTAAATGCTGCCCTTAGATGACTTGCTCAAGGCTGCAAAAACATGCCACTGTCCACTTATGACCTGCAGACGTAAATCCTCACTTGAAGTTAGCCACCTGCAACCTTTCTTTCAAAGGAATGACTAGAGTTCATTGCTTCCTTTTTGAAGCAACTTCTTATGATGCTACTGTCTTACTTCTATACAATAGTCTAGTAGTTGAAGTACTTGCCTACGAAATGGGAGATCAGATTTAAATTATCCCACCTGCAAGAGAAATGTCCCACCTCCTGGAAGAGTACTAACTACTAAGATATTTGCTATGTGCATGGCAGGAATATATTCTGTGCTATTCCATTTCAAGCTATACTACAGTGCTGAAAATAATTTGAGATTTAGCGGGCCAAAAATGAGGATGATGCAGGGCCCAAGAGTTATAGTACTTATTCAAACGGGGATAATCTTAAGTTCCTCCTACTAGAACTATTTCTATCTTTTAAAAATAGAATAATGCATATGAGAAAAGAGGTGCCTTGCAATGATATGACATTGAGTGGGTGTGCAAAATGGATGCAATTTACATGGATTTGGTATTCTTTATGGCTTAATTCAGCCTGTGAGTAGGTGTGTATACTTCTCTTTGCTGTAGCTGCTAACACAGGCTGAAATCAGTTATGGGAGGTAAGAGATGGATGGCTGAGAATTAGACAATGGGCATACCCACACATGCAGGCACTTGCACATGCAGCAGCTCAAGTAGCAGTGCAACAAATTTGTGCTGGAGATTTGTGCCTCAGCACATGTGCCAGAACCTGTGCTGGTCCCAGCAGTATAAAAAGCTGCCCTGGTGAACAGCTGAGGGCTACTTACCCTCAGAAGCTTCTGAGGCCTGGCTAGTTGGTATCTGGGGGACTAGCCCTTTGTGCCAGCTCAACTGCTGAAGCAGCCCTAACCTAGAGAGTTCCCTGCACCCCTACCCACTGCAGAAGTCTGGCAGTGGGGGCTGCTGCCTGGCTGTGACCTGCTGCCACCTGCAACAGCATCCACCCCCTTGGACCTATAGCCTATGGCTGCATGCCTGCCAGACCTGGACAGGGGCTGCATGGCTGCCTGGGCTGTGGTATGGGCATTGCAGCAGAGCTGCCTGCACCTCTGAGCCAGCTGCCAATGGACTGTGGCTGTATAGATGGCCTTTGTACAGCAATGCTGTCATGCCTTCTGGTGCCCCCGCTCCGACATTGGGGTATCTCCCAGAAGATGTGCTCATTGCGGTGGCCCATTTTTAACTGTCAAAGCATGTCCTCCTGGTCCCAAATGGTCAGGAGGTCAGCCACCTCATCTGCCCTCCAACTTGGTCCCTGGTCCTGGACCTGGACAGGCTCCTTTGCCCAGATCCCACCACCTGCCTCACCAGCAAGAATCCTTGTGTTCCCTATTTAAAAATTGCAAATTCTCTGATAAAACCTCCCAAATTCTCTCATTAAAATACCCCAAACCCATGTTCTTCCATGATTAAAATGAAGCACCATTATATATACAGAGAAAGATCAGTTAGACAATGTTTTATTGATATATTTACAATTTTAAAGCAATTTGGAAGCCAGCCAGTACCTCTATCATCATAATAAAATAACTTCTAAATATCTATCTACTTCGGCATTTGCTTTTGGTTTTGTATCATAAAAAAATCAGAGCTGCCCCTGCCCCCTTTGTTCACCAGGATGTGGAGACAACTGCAGCTGGACCTGGAGCTGCTTTGTGGTGCTGAGAAGTACTGATTCTCTGTCTCTGCCCTTGCCCTTGCCCCTCACTCCCAAACCACAGCCCCACCAGTGACCCTAACTCCTGACCTGCAGCCCCTGCCTTCCCCCTACTTACTCCTTCCTGGCAGCAGCTCTCTCCCAGCACGAAGGCATGGGTGCAGTTGCAACTGTCCCAACCACTGCTTTGTCACTCTGAGCAGTGCCAGCCCTTGCTGTTCTGCTCCCTGTGCCTGTGTCCAGGCCCCAGCAATCCCCATGCACTTCCTTGGAAACCCTTGACTGTGGCTCAGAGACTGAGTTGGGCTTCCAGGCTGGCCTCCCCCTGCACTAGGGGGGCATGAGGGTCCATGCCTGGCTCTAGTGGCCTCTCCTATCCAGACTGCTCCCCTATCCCCCACCCTCATCTCTCTCTCTCTCTCTCTCTCTCTCTCTCTCTCTCACTCACACACACACACACACACACACACACACACACACACACACACACACACACACACTCCTGCTGCCAATCCTGGCCCATCACATACACCCATACACCCCACTCCCACCTCAATCCCCCCTACCCATCACCCACCCTCACTGACAAGTCTACCCCTCCTCCCAGCCCAACCCCCCAGTGGTTTCTAGGACAGGAGCCCCCACTAGGCTAGGGCCATGTATCCCAGCACTGGTGTAGGCATGGGGCAGGGTTTGCTGCAGTTGTCCTTGCAGCCATGGCTCCAACCAGCAGATCCCATCTCATTTGGTAGCTGGGCACGCAGGATGTGAGATTTGTGGGGGAATGTGGGGTTTTTTTGGGGGGGAGGAAGGGTGTGGGGGGGTTGTGGGGCTGTGTGTGTATTGTTTGCGGATAGGTTTGGGGAGGGTTGTGGGTGGGTGTACGTGTGGGTGTGGGGTTTAAAGGGGTGAGGGTTTGTGGAGATTGTATGGGATTTGTGGGTGGATTGCTGAGGTATTCATTGGGGAAGGTTGTGGGTATGAGGTTTGTTGGAGGGCCCACCACATGCCCCCACCCCACAATGCATAGCCTCTGCTACTGGTGGCAGTGTGCTGAGACAGTGTGCTAGAGCATCAGGGTCATGCTACAGGCAGTACAGATGCTCTGGCTGGACCATACTCTGGAGCGTGGCCTGCACTGTTTCTTCCCCAACATGTTTTCTTTTGATACGGGGATTCCCTGGTATCAAACTTAGCATCTGCGCTGCAAATATGAAGAGTGGGGAACATTTTTTTAGTTTGTGGCATGTCTCCTGCATCACCTCACACTGCTTTGAGACACTGGAACAGACACATGCTCATTTGTGTAGCTGCAGACAAGGTGGCAAAGGTCTGTTTCTTCTTATACCAGCACAATTGGTTTGCACATTTTCAGTACATACTCATTTACACATCCTCATTTGAACATACTGGTTTCAGTAAATGATTACTAGAGGTACACTGATACATCAGTCCAATATTGGATCGTACCAGTATGATGAAAATGGTCTATATCAGTTATCGGCTCTATGGGGTCAATAATTTGCCTGATAAATGACTGTGCTGCATGCAGGTAAAGCACAATACAAAGCAGAGCTGGCAGTGTGGAGAGCTGCCTCCAGCTGGTAAGTCAGAAGAGGAGGGGGGAGGGAAGGAGTATGGGGGTTGGTAGATTAACATCTCCCACAGTGAGGGAAGGGGCAGGGGCAGGCATTGCCCAGGGAAGATGGGGAATGGAGCCTCAGCTCATGGGGTGGGGGCAGCTCTCACTGCTACTTGCACCCCAGGAGGGTGGGGGTGGGGGGCCGCATGCCCCCGGATCTGCTTGGTGTGGGGCAGGAGGCAGCTGCAGGGGACAGGTGGAGCTGGCACTGTGTGGGGCTAATCTCAGCAGAAGCGGGTCTTGGAGCGGACTCTGGTGGCACTGAGAGGAGATGGTAGACACCCCAAATTTCACTGAAGCTCTGTTCCCAGCCCCGTGCCACTGCCCCACCTGGTGCAGTCCCAGCTGAATGCCCTGCCTCCACCCAAGCACTGGGAAAAGCTGCAGCTGTGCCAGGCTGTGAGCAGAGCTGTAGCAAAATTTGGGGTGGCTGCAGCCTTGTCCCAGCACTGCTGGAGCCCTTTCTGAGCCCAGCCCCCCAGCACAAAAAGCCCCATGCAGCACCAGCTCTGGATCTACCCCGCAGCTGCCACTCGCTCCACCCTGTGCAGATCCCAGGGCACAACCCTCCCACCCACTCAGGCTGCAAGCAGCATCTGGAGCTATGCCCCCATGCATTGTGCCTCTGTCCTGCACCCCCCTCACTGGGAAGCATCTGCCCCTACCCCCTCCCTCACCACAGGGGGTGTTGATCTGCCTAACTTCCCTTCCACCACACCAGACTTACCACCTGGAGGCAGTTGTATAGGATATTGTATCAGTAACAGCTGATATGCCTCTTTAAATATTGGCTATCGATATCGGACCCCAAAATCTCTATCAGTGCATCCCTAATGATTACATATTTAAAGTGCAATAACTACAAATTCCATCCATTTCTCTTAATGCATATGCCATTACCCTCTTGTCCTGGGTTATGTGCTACATTTGCTTTCCTCACTCCTATTTTTTTTTCTGATAGACGTGTATGTGAATACATTTTCACTTCATAGCTTCTTTGTCCACCAGAAAGGGGAATATTCTCTGTTGTTCTGCAGCTATTATAGCTTCACAACCTGAAGCTATTGTTCAGCCACATGCTTCCCATTCTGTTGTGAGAATACTTGGTTAAGTTTTAGGGGTATAGACTGTATGGTTCAGGGGGTCTGATTAACAAAAAAAACCCCATGGTTTTAGCTGCCTTATCTCCAGCCCATGCTTATTTTTAAATAAAAGTTTGTTAGACAAAAATCAAGGAGGCAAATAAATAATATAGTGATTAAAAATCCATAGGGTATATCAAAATATGTTTGAACACTAAAGTCAGGGTATTTGATGTTTATAATAATAAATAATATTTAACTATCATCTTGAAGGGTAGCAGAGTATTTGCCAAATTAATACATATAGAAACTGCACAGAAAATTCTAAGGTGAGAAAAGGAGTGTCAGGAAAAGGAGATTATTAAAGTGGTAAGCATATACTGTGATGCGTAAAAAATAGTACTCTTATAAAAAAGTATGGTTGAATACCTGAATAAGTTGCAAGAAATTAGTTTGTCTGTCTCAGAAGCAAGTATAATCTATTCTAATACTATAAAAGCCTTAGTCTATCTGTCTGTAATGCTTTATTTGCACTCTGATTGGTTGTCTGAAACAACCAATCAGAGCGCTCCAACAGCATTCTGGACAGGTGGTGGCAGCGGCACAGCAGAGCATTGCCTTGATGGTGGGATGGAGTGAGTAGGTGAGGCCACCACTGTTGGCCTTGCCCCCCACTGGCCCTGCTTCCTGGAGACAGCAGCAACAGAGCAGATTCATAGATTCATAGATTGTAGAGTCGGAAGGGACCACAATGGATCATCGTGTCCGGCCCCCTGCCCCTGGCAGGAAAGAGGACCAAGGTCAGATGACCCCAGCCAGGTGACTTTCTAGCCTCCTCTTGAAGACCTCCAAGCTAGGTGATAGCACCACCTCTCTTGGAAGCCTATTCCAGATCCTGGCCACCAGTACTGTGAAAAATTTCTTCCTAATATCTAACCTAAATCCACTCTCAACTAGTTTATACCTGTTATTCCTAGTCACTCCCTGGGGCACCTTAGTAAACAGCGCTTCCCCTATTCCCCGTTGACTTTCCTTAATAAATTTATAGGTGGTCACAAGATCTCCCCTCAACTGTCTCTTGTGAAGGCTGAAGAGATTCAGCTGTCTCAACCTCCCCCCATAGGCTCTATCATGAAGGCAACTAATCATGTGAGTGGCCCTCCTCTGGACCCTCTCGAGATTCCCTGCATACCTCTTGAAGTGTGGCCTCGTTACACTGCCAGCTCATGTTCATCTTGGAGTAAATTATGACTCCAATATCCCTCTCTGCTTCCAAGCTGCTGAGAAGGACACTCCCCAACCTATAGGTGTTCTGGGGGTTCCTTCTTCGCAGGTGGAGTACCTTACATTTATCTTCATTAAATTGCATCCTATTTCTCTCTTCCCATTGAACCAACCTGTCCAGGTCAGCCTGAACCTGCTCCCAGCCCACTGGTGTGCTAACTTTGCCCCATAACTTGGTATTATCAGTGAACTTGGAGAGGGTGCTCTCCACGCCCTCGTCCAAATCGCAGATGAAGATATTGAATAATATCAGTCCGAGGACCGAACCCTGTGGGATCCCACTGCCCTCCGCCCTCCAGGCCGAGAAGGAACCATCCACCATCACTCTCTGGGTGCGGTCCCTAAGCCAGTTGGCCACCCACCTGACTGTGTAGGTGTCCTCTCCACAGTCTGCTAGCTTTCCAATGAGGATAGGATGCGAAACTGTTGAAGGCCTTCCTAAAGTCGAGGAAGATGACATCAGCCTCAGCTCCCACGTCCAGGCAGTGTGTGACCTGGTCATAGAAGGCTACAAGTTTTGTCAGGCAGGATCGACCTGTGACAAACCCATGCTGGTTTCCCCTCAGCATGGTTTCCCCTGCTGGGCCTGCACAAATGTGTTCTTTGATTATTTTCTCTAGCATTTCCCCAGGAATAGAGGTAAGACTGACTGGTCTAAAGTTACCTGGCTCATCCCTTCTCCCTTTCTTGAAAATGGGCACCACATTGGCCCTTCTCCAGTCCTCAGGGACCTGGCTTAGCACCATGAGGGCTCGAACAGCTGTGCCAGCTGCTCAGCTGTGACACTGGCCAATTCTTTCAGCAGCCGTGGATGGAGGTCATCCAGGCCTGCTGACTTGTACCCATCCAGCTCCTCCAGGAGCTCCTTAACTATTTCAGAACTAACCATAGGCGGACTGGTGCCATGTGGACATCCGTCAATGATCAAGGTGGGGGAATTGGCTTGGTCGGTACATAGAAATACTGAAGCGAATAACTCATTGAAGAGCTTTGCTTTTTTCCCCGCATCAACCACCAACTGTCCTGATTTGTCCTGCAGGGGCCCTATGTTGGTCTGAGCTCTCCTCTTGCCCGCTATATACCTGAAGAAGGACTTTTTATTGCCCTTGATTGTTGAAGCCAGCCTGAGCTCAAGCCCCGCCTTGGCCTGTCTAACTGATTCCCTGCAATAGAGCGACAGGGAGATATATTCCTCCTTGGTGACTGTTCCCTGTGTCCATTGCCTATACATCTCTTTCTTTGCCCCCAGACTCTCCTGGAGTTCCCTGTTCAGACAAGGGGGCTTTTTTGCCCCCTTACCTCCCTTCCTAAATAATGGGATAGACTCCTTTTGAGCCCCAAGGATCACTCCCTTGAGATGGAGTGGGGAGGCAAGGCCCTAGACCCAAAGGTGGGTGGAGGGAGTGTACCTGGCCCCAAAGCAGTGAGAGGTTGGCAAACTTGGGCCTTTGGGTCTCTGTTCCCACCTGCCCCCCTCCCCGTAAACTTTGACAGGCAGTTTGCTAGTTAAATAATATTTATTGTGAATTTAGGGATTTTATCTCCCCTCCTGTGCAATTCATCTGTTGAACATTTTTTTCTTTTCTTTTTTGCAAATATATTTGTTCTTGTAAGCATTTACCTAATAGTTTATGTAAACAAATTTATGTCCTATGGGTTGCCTGGGAACAATTAATCTAGCTAGGGTTTATTCACTGTATTTAATAGGTTAAACTAAGTAGGTTGCTTCTGATTTTTGACTAGATGCACAATTAACTGTTGATTAGAAAATAATGAATGAGGAACACCACACTTCCACTAAAATCTTACAGAAATTATATATTTGTACTAATATTTTTGATAATCACTTTCATGAATCCCTGGTGACAATCTAGTAACCATGACGAATAAATAATATGAGCCCCTTCCTGCTGCATCCCAAATAATCTATGAATCTATTTAGTATTTTTAGTCACAAACAATATTTAAGGATTAGCTACTCCATTATTCTGCAAGCTGTGCTCAGAAGAAAGACTGGATAACTCTGGGGAGACTTAAAAGAAGAGGGATTCAAATATTTCAAACTTAACAGTTTTACTGTTGTGCCATCCTCATCCCTTTTGTTAACCATTATTTTTAAAAGGGCAAAATGATGAGAGAGAAATAAATAGCCATAATTTTGCTGAAGCCAATGAACAGCATATGAAAACCTGAGACAAGGTTTACATCCAGAGTGTTTTGTCATGAATGTGGATTTTTTAATTCAATAGTAAAATATTTGGACAGGGTTTGTAGTGCTTTTTTTTTTTTTCCTGTCAAAGGATTCAAATGCATTTTATTAGCTATGACCTGTTACCTTCCTCTGCCCCGTCAGATTTCATCTTCTATATAGATACTGATTTGTATAATTTGCTACTGGTCAGTTCACTGGTGAACTTAGTCAAAGCTCTGCTGTTTTCCTATCATGTCTTCCAAGCTGCATTTGTTGTAGCTGCTCTCCCTGTTGTTGGCACTGGATTTACAACACAGTTTTGAGTGCCAACACCTGTCACACTGAGACGGGTGGTTCAGGTAGAACATGCAAGAAGCTAAAAAGGTGCTTTATGACCCTTCAGCTCCCTGTGCTGGTATTGAACAAAGAGTTAATTTGATCCAAAATAAAACCTGCGTCACTGGAATGTATTCACCTCCAGCATGCTGAAACAAATGTAGCTAAAACAGCATGAACAGATTGTTAAAATCATTAAAATTCTTCACAGCAATGCTAGTCCAGAGTTTCTGCTGCTAATCCAGGTTAACAGCTCTTCATGTTTTGAGAGAGAAGTAAACAAGAAGATGGCATTCACCAGACATTTAAGAAGCAGTCATTGGAAGAAGGTATTAGGCAGAACATAGCTTAAATTAACTTTTTGTCATACACAAACTTGCTTTAATAAACTTTCAACTTATCAAGATTTCTGCTGAAATACTTTAAGGTCCAACACTTTCACTGCAACTAATATATTTTTTGACATTTCATACATTATATGAGGAGCTTCAGGTGTAAAATGTATTGTAGACAAAATACTTTTTTGTCTGTGGAAGAAACTCATAAAATGGTTGAATTGTCAGGAAAATGACAGCCAAATAAAAGATAGGAATGCAAATAGATTTAGAGCTGTGGGAGCTCATGAAGGACAAAGAGAAGCACTGAGTCGAGTGGGAGAACCTAGAAAGGTCTCTGAGCTTATATGCTCCCCTTCAATAAATAAAGAGATGAAACAGATATTTTCCTGTCCTAATGTAGTATGTGGGCATCAGAAAGGGTAAACCTATAGCCATGTGAAAGCAAGTCAAAATAATCTGTTGTTTTAATAAATTAAGTTCAAAGATGGTTTAAAGGGAGTCAAGTCCATAAAAAGCTGATTGTAGAGTATATATTTATACCACTTCTGAATTTGGCCCAGTATATCTAAGTGTGTGGCAGAATGTTACTGTCATATAAAACAGAAAAAAAAGAGCAGATATATTGGTCCACTTCGGTTGCCAGGAAATATTAATGCCTGACTATGTGTGTATTCTCCCCCCTTCCCCAACTCATTTTCTCATTTTGATTTCAGGGCATTGGAGCCAAGACAGAGCAAACTGAACTCATCTGTCACATGGCATATGCATCTGTTGATGTTTCCTCTCAAATATCCAGCTCCCCATGGCAGGTCCAGAGTTATTTTCCCTGAACATTTTCAACAACCTTTGTTGTTCCCAGTGTCTTCACAAAATATACGAATAATGAATAAAGTCTTCTTCTCACATCTCTCTCTTCAAATCTTCATGCACAATAAGCATGAAGTAATGGTTCTTTGCAATTTCCTGACACTTTCTACCTAAACGTTTATGTTTGTCTCTCTCAGTCAGTCTAACAGCTGGATTACCCCAGATGGTGATTGCCTCAACAGTGCCTGGCAAAAGCAGTCTGACAATGACAACCCTTGTGGGAAGGGACATAGACAGTCCCAATGTCAGATGATCCTTTGTGTATTCTCTAAATCATGCTGGGGGCTGGTTTAGCCTGTAGCTGTGTTAGGATTAGTGAGCTGCAGATGGCTCCCCCATCTGGACATGGATAAGGATTCAGAACTATTGTTGTAATTTGACTGACCATGTCAGAAATTCAGCTAGAATTCTTTTATTAAATCCACAGGCCAATAACAGTTATACAGTTACTTTAAATGAACGTTCCAAATTTCTATAACAAATACTAACTATATATTAATGGCAATGTTGAGGCACTTATAAATGACCACACCCACACAGTAATTACTACTGCAAGCACTGAATCAGAATACTTCCAACTGAGCTTGTGAGAGAGACAGGGTGCATCTACACATGCAATTAATGCAAAACAAGAAACTCCAGAGCAGTTGATCTGAAGTAAACTGCTCTTGGGTGCAGCATCTACATGTAAGCCTGGGGCTTCAGTAATTTGATCCTGGCATAGGCCCTGGGTGGTGGCAGAGGAGCTGGCTGGAACATGAAGGTACTGAAAGCATGGAGCCATGTGGCTAGGTGACAGACAGGAGTCCGGCTTCTGTCTGGTTGGGGTGACTGGGTACATATCATTTATGCACACAGTTATAGAATCATAGAAAATGAGGGTTGGAAGGGACCTCAGGAGGTCATTTAGTCAAACCCAATGCTCAAAGCAGGACTGTCCCTGACTATATTATCCCAGCCAAGGCTTTGTCTAGCTGGGTCTCAAAAGCCTCCAAGGATGGAGACTGTACCACCTCTCTAGGTAACCTGTTCCAGTATTTTACTAAAGCAGTAAATTACCCCAGCATAAGATAGTACTGTCTCTGACAATTTTCTCTGACAGTACTGAGGCATTAATTAGTTTGCTGAGGCCTAAAACCATCTCATGTATAGACTATGATGCTTTACTCTGAAACTAATTAGTCTACTTGCAGTTAAGAGAATGTGTAGACATGGCCACAGTCTAGCTAGCTATTCCATGTTGGCTGTCTCCAGCAGGTTCAGTTTGCCAAAGTTGAACATGTCTTTCTTGCTCTCTTATTCTCCTACATTGTGTATTCTTCTTAGATGTCTGTTTTCCAGAAAATGAATGAACTTCAATTCATGTGTTCCTTTTTTTTTACTCAACCTCAAAACTTTCTGTCTTCCTTGTTTAATCCTTTTGTTATTGTTGGTGGATTTTCCTAGACATAGTTGAGCTAGATGGTTGGCATACCACTTCCAGTTATTGTATTCCACTTTTTTTGCCTATGTTAATAAATCTATAATGGATGGATATCTATTACTTCTTTCATTTAATTTTTAGCACCTTTCATGCTGACATTATCAGTTCAACTGTCTCTCTCTCTCTCTTTGTTTAAATATGGACCCTTGTAAGATCAATGCATGCTAATCTAATATATGTCTAAGAATCGAGCATACCACCACCTAATATACATTTCCTTAATATGTTATAACACAATCCTGCAACAATATATATAGTTTTACAAGCTATGGGAGTTTGTCAGTTCAGAAACCCGGAATGCTGATAGAGAAATAAAAGGCCTGAATCTTCTAAAATTCTACATACATATTATTTTCTCTCACGTTAATAAATCAATCTTAAAATCTCATTTTATGTAAAATTCGAAAATAATGTGTACATAGACTTATATGTGCTTACTTGATTCACTTGATTTTAAGATGAGATTCCCCTCCCCCCCCCAATTTAATGTGGGGAAAAATCAACTCATCTTAGAATCGAGTGCGAAGGAAGTGGGGGAGGGGGAGCAGCTGGCTGCTATGGCATGGATTGTAGCACCTACCCAGGATTGGGGTCTTAGCCACAGCTGCTGCTTGCCTCCTCCTCTCACTGCCTCTGCAACCTTCCATTTCCCCCCTGCAGCCTCTTCCAAAACATCTCAGCTCCACATGCAGCCTTTGCTCCCCCACCTGCCCATCTACCTTCCCGCTTATCCTTTCTCCATGCCAACAGGCTCTATTCTTTCTGTAGCCTGAGTCACTGAGCACAGCCCCAATCTGGCCCTGTAGAAGCAGTGCACAGACCACACAGTTGCTATGGGGGCTGAGATGGGGTAGATTGGGACTATGCTTTATGCTCCAAGCTAGAACAGGGACAGAACCTAATGGCATGGTTAGATGAGAGAAGCGCATGTCCACTTCATCTAACCAGCACTGTGAACCGAACTGGGATCTCATGTACATTTAGAATGCACTGCCATTCTCCAAAACTGTCTCCAGTGTATTTGAGAGTGGCAGAAGGGAACATCCCAGAGCAGCTTTGCTGGCTCATTGCTGGGTTAAGTGCATCTAAGCAGAAATAGTTGGGTTGGCCATGTTTGAAAGTGGTGCTTACTGGAAGCACCAAGGGATAGGCATATATACCTAGTTCTAGATATGATAAGTATGCACCTGTATCTGGTTAAGATCAAAATGTTAAAACTTGGGAATTTAAAGTTAGGTTCCTAGATCCATGGTTAAGTACTTACATAAAATTATGTGTTTTTTTTGGTTGTTGAGCTAAAGTTAAGGAGAGGAGCAGGTGTTCAGCCACAGCTCTGAATTACTACTTAGACACATACATGTATTCCTTCTCTCTTTCTCCCTGTTGTGCCAGCTACATAAGCTTGCAGAGATTCTTTGCTAATTCCACTACTGTTAAAGACAGAAATGTAATTTATTGAAGTGTGATGAGTCTATGTCAGCCTAAATGGATCTGTCCATCCATTGTGTTGCTACCCAGCACATCAGACAATAAAGAACAGAAAAAGCAAATTGTTCTCTCTTTGGTTACTTGTTCAAGCCAGACGGTGTCCTATTTCATACCCCTTAGCATAGACGACATAACTTATTATCTAGCAATGTTCTTGTATTCCTCCCCTTCTCAGCTCTATTTTTTCTGGGATCATAGTAGATCACTGATTAAATCATTACTGTTCTTGTGCTCTTTCAGAGATATGCGGATTCTCTTTTAACCTGCATGGATACTTTCTAATATATATTTTACGCAGCCTTGTCTTGGACTGATATCACACAGAACCAAAAGTCAGTAGCATTTACTTAGGATTGATGTTACATCTTTCTCAAGATGAGAGACTTTTTGTCCCGTATCTTGCACAGTATCAGAGGGTGGCTAAGGTTATCTTTTGCATTTCCTTTTATCATCAACAACCTTCAGACTATTAATGTTGACACACATGGATTTTGTACTCATAACTAGCTGTATAATAGTTTGGTTCCATATCTTATGATGGGGTAGAAACCCTGTTGAAGGCATTACTGCCTACCATCGTAAATTTAGATGTCTTCTTTGGAATGAAATTCAGTTTCAATATTGGGTTAGATTCTGCGTGTTAGACTGCTGACAGATGTTCATTTAGAGATGTGATGGGATCTGATGCCTGATCTCTACCATTGTGCTTCTTGTCATGCCAGACATTCATTGCAGGCTGCGTGACTTTGGGATCAGTGATCAGATCCCAATCATACCCTACCTGCCAGCAAGTTGAAAGCCAGGTGCTGACAATCAGTTGATTGTTGGCTGGCTCTGGGGACCCATCAGAACTGGTTCAAGCCCCAGTGTAGTTCCTGAAGCCTGCAGACAATCGGCTGATCATTGGTGGGATCAGGGCCACAATAAAGTTGATCAGCTGATTATCAACAGGGTCAGGACTGCACTGGACTGCAGCTGACAGAGACCATACCAGGACTAGTTTGATCTCTGGTGTACTTTCCAGAGCCAGATGATAATCAGATGATTGGGGTCAGCCAGTGACCCTGGTGAGGTTCACCTGACCACACATTCTATTTAAGGTACGATAGAAACCAGCAACAAAAAAGTCTTAGTAATTTAGTGGCTTATTTCCATTTTTATTGTGCCATTAATTGCTTGGACATGTGGCTGGGTTACACTTTAAAATGTAATTAACTGGTTAATCACATCTTAAATGTAGCATCTCCCAGGAGCCTTAGTTGCATTCCTTTATGTTACACCTACACAAAAGCTGGCACAGTGATTGGAAGAGCATTACCACTTATGTCCTCCACCTAGAGCTCTGTCAGCATGGAGTGTGTCTAGAGATCAGCTGATCCTAACTTTTCTAGTGAACTCTCATAGCAACTGGATGTTAGCATGACATAGAACAACTTTCAGATTGCTTGTACTCACAGTGGAGATTCGTCTGGAAGAGAGTAGTCTCCTTCATGAATGAGCTTTTTACACAACTTTTTCACCCTTGATACTGACGTGTGTGTTTATTAGGATAAGGCAGTGGTTTTCAACCTTTGTTTTCATCTGTGGATCCCTAAAAAATTTTGAATGGAGGCAAGGACCCTTTTGAATTGTAAGTGTGGGTATTCACATACTTTGGATTAACCTAGTCATCTTTTGTGGACCCCCAGGGGTCCACTGACTACAGGATGAAAATCACTGGGATAAGGATTTGATAGCTTAAGAGTTGAATCAAACTCCTTACCAGTTATGTGAATGGCCTAGATAAACTTTAAGTCTATCTGCTCTTCCTTAAATTTTGTAAGAGGTTAGTTTGTTTATTTATTTCTGTATTTATTTTCCTGTGCTGATATAAAAGAATTGTATTAAATTAATTATGGTGCTGATATAAAAGAATTGTGTTAAACTTATTATGGTTCCTTTTTTAAGAATGCTAGTTGGTAATCAAAGTGATTTGCGTCCCTCGCATTGTGGTATTTTCTTTACCTCTCCTTTTGTGATTAACATATGCAGATAAACTAATGCTATAAGATTGTATAAGATTCTGGTAAGAGATGTTTATATTGTATATGCAAAATATATATAGATGTATAAATTCATATAACAAGCTTGATTTGCAACAAGCATTGTCAACCTATTCTTTATGTCATTGATTTTTCATGATCTTTTATTGTTCTAGTCAATAAAAATGCTAGATTGGTTCCCCATACTTTTATTCATATTTATTTTGTAGTCAATAATTATATGATTAACCATGACAGTAAGATGTGTTAGCTTAGAACTGAGTTATCAATGAGTTAATAAGCTCTTGAGATTATTTTTGCTAGTGTATTTAATTGCCTGTTGATTCAGTATTTTAAGACATACTGTTATAAGCATGTTATCAATGAAGTTTCGAAATAAGAACTGAATTGCAGAAGAGACTGCCATATGCACTGAAAGTTTACATGTGCAGTAGCTCATTGCTACAGTGCAGCAGCATTGGCATCATGGTTCATGTCTGCTGATGCTACATTGCTGTAGTGATGAGCTATGTTACCTTAACTCATCACTATGGCTATGTAGAGTCTTGTGTAAACGCACCCAGTGATGAGTGAAGCTAAATTCAGGTATTCTGACTGCTATACTATAACTAGCAGTCAGCACTTCTTTAAAAGGGAATTGCACCAAGAAATATTTTTTGTAATTCCTTGGAAAGTTAATCTTTCTTTAAAAATATTTAACACACACAAAAAAAATAGTACCCTACTATGGCTATTGAAAGTAGTAAAAGTTTAGTAGGACTACCATGCAAAAGAGAGAACTTTTATCAGTTCATATTCAAAATAAAAATAGCTCTTATTAGAGCTACAGCTCACAAAGCAATATGGTAGGTTCTTATGGCTATAGGATCCTCTACAACTAATAGTAGTAAATCAATATGTTTGTATCAGACAAAAAAATCTCCCCAGAGGGTGATGGCATGTCCTGGAAAAAATGTATCAGAATAATTTTAAGAGGTGTAAACACGTTTCTCCATTCCCCTGGAGTTTTGTTTCAACGTATTCCATTGCAGGTGTTATTACCTTCAGTGAGAAGTTGTGTATAGTTCTGTGCCCCATGACATTCAATAAAACTGTCCAACACAAAGATAATAAAAGTGATATTAACCTCTGAGACCACTGCAGAGTAGAGTTAATCAAATATAGGCCAATGACACTGTTTACTCCCTGATAGTTTGTGTCAGGATCTAAAATAATGAAATAAAAAGTGATTTTAGTGTGTTAGAAAAGTCTATCTAGGTAATATATTGCCATAACAAAAGGTTTATGCTACTTTTAAGAAAAGGTTATAGCTGCCACTCCGTCACTGAGTTCCACAATACATCCCAAGTACATTCAACACTCTTCTGCCCTAAAGGATCTAAAGTATCACTTGATATGAAGTTTGATTACCAGCTCTCTGAAATTTAGTAGTAGATACAGTAAGGTTATCTTGTATGTTTTTTCCTCATCACCATCCTGCTTGCTGGTTTATATATAAATGTTCTTGTGCCAGTCAGTCAGGTTGTGTATAAATGTGTGATTTTTGATGACAGTGCAAATAATATTTACAAATAGTTCTTGATATGTTGTTAGGCTGACAGTGTAGCTTATCCACCTATAAATCTACTCATCAAAGCTTGTTTGCTGATGTTTTCCCCTCATTTTATTTTTATACTGCATTCCTCTTCTTTTATAACATGTTAAATATTTTGCAACAAATTTGACTACATGAAAATATGAAGTCTGATTTATTTGATTTTGTAAGGCTCTATTCAAAACTTTACTTAGACAGGCTTTATAAAAATGTAGTGGCATGCATGGCTAGGAATACTAGCAACATACAACATCTATCACTGAAATGCCAGGTAAGAAAACCTGGATTTAAAATGAACCTGTATTAAAGAATGACCTAGTTAGAAAAAAATGAAGAAAGGATTAGTATTCTAATGACTTAGCAGTCATCACAGATTTTTCCTCAAGGTTTAGTATTTACAAGAAGCAACTGAAATAATAGAAGTAATTTAACATATAACAAAAGGGCAAAATTGTCACTTTAAGCACAGCCCTAATCAAGAGAATCATTTTACCTTAAAGAAACACCTCATAGTCACTATTGTTCTCTGCAAACCTTGTTGCTCTGGGGAGGGAGTAAGTTATTTCACACTCGTACTGACCCCACAACATAATTGCTCACAAGGAATATCAATGACGTAACCTATAGCCTTTCAGTAAAGAGAGTCATGGTGCCACATAGCTCCTCCTTGTCTACCAAGCCCTCTTCAGTCTTAGAAAAAACTGCTACCTGCTGCTTGCAGTGTTCCTGGGTTCATCTATACATTGCTTTATGGTGGATTCGACTAATGAGGTCTGCCGTTAAGCATCGCAGTCTACACATGTGCCAGTATTAGGGCTCAGTAAACTAATTAACTCCACCATATGATAGTACTGTCAGGGACAGTACTATTTACAGCGGAGTAATTTACTGCACTGAAACACATGTGTAGATGCTGACTGCAAGCATAAATTGTCCCTGGTCAGCCCAGCCAGCCAGGAACCTTTTCTACCACAGCTCAAATTGCTGCTGTTCTGGGTGCATGTGCGGATAAGCCTTAAGCTCAAACAGCTCCAGAGTTTATTGCTTTGCATTAGTTTCACATGTAGATGTACCCACTGTAATCCAACACTACCTCCTTCCAGATTCATGCTTCTGCAACTTGAGGTCTTGCTGTCTTAAACCATGTTCACTTCATATCTTCCTACTGTGGACTTCCTACCTGCAATCCATTTTAGCTATTTGAGGACTCAGTGAGTTTGCTACATCCACCAGCTGTTCAGCACAGCTTATCATCTGCCTTGGACAGCTACCTTTAGCAGGAAGCTGAATACCATGCCATTGGCTTCCTTTCATATGCTAATAGCCCTGTAGTTTAAAGGGTTATACCCTGGCAACATGTATGTCCTTGGAAGGAGGCTCTAGTCCACTCACATTTTGGTCACCCTTTGATCTTCCAAGAGTTACCATCTGAAGCCTTCAATTAATTGTGTAAGGTGTAACAAATTAGTCCCTCCACAGCCATAACACTTGGGGTTTCAAAGAGTTCCTGTTAGGGTCTTCCACGAGCTCTGCAGGACCAAACCCTTCCAGAATCTAACACTGATTCAGTCTTAAATGTATATCCTACACAGTAACATAAACCTTCCTTAGCTGAAACATCAACTATTTGGGCATCAGACCAAGTTCTCCTCACCTGATATTTCCTGGAAGTCAGGAAGTCAGGCCAAAGTCAGGAAATAGGGTGTTCTGGCTAGGTGCTCTGGGGAAATAAAATATTCCAAATAAATAAGTAAAATAAGTTATTTCTTCTCTAAAGCAGAAAGGGATGTAAGGAAGAACTATGATATCACTCTTTCAATGGATGCTGAGGTGGTACAGCTATATGCTACTCCACAATCTAGTAAAAGTCAATTATAATAGGAATAGTCCAACTCAATGAATATGATGGGGTACCTTATGGCTTGGTTGAAAGCCTCAAGCAAAGGAGTGAGAGAACTCTAAGCCAAGACTAAAACAGGCACTGCATGACTACACTGGTTAGTGCATTGTGTGGGTAGGAACTCATAATTCTCAATAAATCCTGCCTGCTTCCAGCTGCTTAGACAGTTTGAGATGGAAGTAGAAACCGCAGAAAAACTGATTTCCCCTCAGCATATGTACCTCCATTATGGGTAGTCTGCTTATGGTAGTAAGGAAGTGCTGTTTCTTCCTTTACTTGTCTGTGTCATCATACAAACCAAGCTATGATTTGGCTATCTATTACTATAATGTATAATAACCTGCAGAGGCATAACTGGACACTGGAGCCCTTTGGGCAGTAACAGCTCAAGGGGCATTGCTGGACGGCAGAACAGCTGCTGCTATTTTTGCACCCTCCACCCCCTCACTCCAGGCTAGTACCCCAGTTTTCCCTCCTTCATTACAGTACTGCTAATATAATATATTGCACAATAATTAGAAATAAATAAGAAAGTCTCGTGTTTTGATGGCTTTTGCTTTTACATCTTGCAATCTACAGATTTCCATTCTGATTAAAGGGAACCAGAACGTAAAGTTTCTCCGTGAGGAAAAATAAATTTCCCCATACAAAGTTGTTATCCACTTGTTTCCCAGACAAAGTCAGAAGTAAATTGTAAGAAAGCAGCCAACTACTGCAGGACTCATTAAAGAGAAAGTTTCAAAGAATCAAGTATGGATTTTTCCACCTAAATAATATAACGTAATTTAAAGTGGTAACAAGTCATGGTATCCACTGGAATGGAATAAATTTTCAAAATTCAATTCACCCTACAATTTGTCCTTTCTTAAAAAGAAATAATTTAACTAAACTGAAGACAAGCTGATACATGCAGGTACCAAAAGTACTATAGGTAATACTGCTCATGAAGTTACCAAGGCAACCTCTGTCAGGCTCTGAAACTCATAACTGAGCAGCAATAGATTTAATAGCTTGAAAACTTAAGAATGTATCTGCTTTGCCATTGCTTGGAAAATTCTAATCACTGATATCCACATTATAGGAAGGAGTGTCTTTCAAACATACATAATAAACTAGGGTAGGGTGACACCTTAGAGATGAACTGGTTCATAGGGGCATAAATACATGGCAAGTACACGGCAACCTCCTTCATCAGCTCCTAAAAATAAAGCAGTTATGTATTAAAACTTTTCTGTAGGTACTACTATTCATACCATCTGACAAAGTAGGCTGTGTTGTGTATAGAAGTTCATGTGTCTCTGAACCAGTATGTTTCTAAGGTGGCTTACCTTCTGCCTTTGGTCAAACTAATAAGACTAATAACCACCTTTCTACTCATAGTAAGTCCAGAACATTCCAGCTTGCTCTAATACTAATGTTGGAAACTTCAGCAGGAAATCCTCTTTCATAGCTCTCTTGTTCTCTTATAGTCTCACACACAATTACTCTTTAAACAATATAGGTTGCTTTCCCCCCTCTCCCCCCCCCCCCCCACTAATTCAGTGGAAAAGTTTATAAGCTCAAATTGTCATCCACAGTTTCCTCCAAGACCTGTCTCTAGGGATAAATTGTCCAGCTCCCCAGAATACACAGAATTAAAATCTCTTTCAGAATTACCAGATTAGCTTTGCCACATCGTACTAAGGACAAGATAAATTGGTCTATTTTGGGTAGGTGGATGTTGCTTAATAGATCAATATAAATTGAGACAGCTTTAAGTTTTGTCTATAATAGAGAGGCAAGTGGGCAGAAGATTCATCTGGATGATGCTTAAAGAACCCTATGATCTGAAGATGAGGTAGGAATCATGAAATTAATTTGTTGAAAATAAGTTCTGCTTTTTGTTTGATATTTACTTATTTTAGTTCACATCTAAGTGTTAAAAGTAAACATGATTATGCTGATGGGGCACTTAAGTGATATGACATGCATAAAGATAAGCCTTAAGTGTGCTCACAAATATAAAAGTGAAAGCACTATCCATGTAGCAGTGTAGGAATTCTCATTTTTTACTAGGTTAGAATTCTGGGAGGAAAGCAGCAAATCACAAATCCAGTCCTACAGTCTTGACTCCTCCAAAATGAACATTGTGTATAATGTACTACATCCCTAATCATCTTTTGTCTGCCAATCACGTTAAGATGTTTTAGAACCAGTGGCACACTTACGTGATAGCCAGTAAAAAAGTTTTACCAAAAATGAAAATATCTCACCACAAATGACTATGTGTATTTCAGCCATGACCAATAATTTCCTAAATTGGAAAATTAATTGAGAGATAGATATTCCTATATACTTACCCACAGTTAGCAATGCCTTGCTCTATAAGAAGTTTTAATTAAATCAATTGCATTATCCAAGCAGTAACATGTAACTAGTTGACATTTAATATCTTTACATCATAGACTAATATTATTCAATTCTTCTTCTCTGTCACCATGTTAAATTTTGAGTCCAAAAAGAAGCTCAATTTGTAACCTTACAGAGGTTCTTGTTCGAACATGGTTCTCCCATACATGGGCAATAGGTATTATATATTATGAAATTCCCTCTGCATTCACACACGGTGTTTATATTATTAAAGTATCTTCACAGTTGTATGTTAACTGTGGTCCCACCAACCCCTGTACGAAGGTTCAGGCTTCTCCATATTGGCCAATCAATCTCTGCACCTGCAAAGAGATGTTTGTCAGTTTCAGTATTCATCCCAGCTCCCCCCTGGGTCATCTCTAATCATGACTGCCACATTCTTATTCATGTAGCCATTGGTTTTTCATCTACTGGCTGTGTTCTACAGAAGATTTTTTTTTCCATGATATTAGTTCACTGGGAGCTGGAGTGTGGTTATTTGGTGACTGTTCAAATGATTCCAGTCAGAAATTTAATAATAATTTTTTGTGCAAGTATAATTGCTGTTTCAGTGAATATTTAAGAAGCCAAAGCAGCTCAGTTTTCGATAATTCTTAGCCTAATAATAAAGACAAGTTTACGTTGTGATTAAAGCTGATTGAATAAAGGATTCCAGTTCGGAGGTAATTACAGGGTTGTTGTTGCTGTTGTTTTTGTTGTGCTGTTATTATTAGTATTATTATTATTATTAGTGTTCTGTCTATATTGGGCTAAATCCCCAAAACTTTGGAATTTCCAGTGAACCAGAAATATTAAGATAAAAGTTTCAGAAACATTGCAATAATGGGTTTTTTTCTAAATAGCTCCCCTGCAGCTGCTCATTGAAATTAATGTTTCTGTCAGTTTCACAGTTGCTAGGAACAGCTGCAAAATTAACAAGAACGCAGTGGATCTGTATCTTTCAGACAGTCCAACTCAGTTTCTGCATTTGCCCAAAGATCCAAGAATCCAAGAATCACTGAGCTTGAGTGGTTTACTAGGAATCCAGTTGGTTCCATTGGAAACTTATCTTGGATTAATAAAAAATTATGTCAGTGATTCCCAACCAAGCTGCTGTGGCACCCTGGAAGTGCCTTGAGATCCTTTCAAATGTTCCATGGGATACCACACAATGTCAGCACTGTTAGGTGTGCAAACATGATTCAAGAGATAAACCTAGATTTCAGATAGGAATTCATAGTGTTAAAAACATTCTGACCTCTTGTGGTCTTTCTGAGTTACTTGCAGCAGAAAAACATTCTCTATTTTCTGTAGTAAAAAAAAAAAAAAAAAAAGTTAAAATTAAGTGAAAACTAAACTGGCATTTTCATAGGGGTGCCTTTGGCTTAACAAAGCATGCCTTGAGTCTAACAAGGGATGTTTTGGGTCTAAAATGGTTAAGAACCACTGGCTTAAATGTTTCTAAAAAGATTGGGTTCAAGGACACAGCATTTCTAACTTTTCTTTTTTGGTCTGCATTAGTTGTAATGTTACTCTTTGTAACAGTTACTGTAGTTCTGCAAAGGCTGGTGATGTCTTTTTATTTTTCTCCTGACAAGAAAATAATTGTAACTACTTTTATTTCTAGACTTTTGTCATTAGAACATAAAAAATGGTTTGCTGTTTATTTCTTTTTCTATGTTGTATTTGTTGTATTTATATATGTCTTCAGAAAAAATGCAATGGAAACATTTTTGATATTGCATTTATTTTATATTTGATGGTATACATTTTACAAAAACAGAAGGGATAAGACAACAGTATTTGCCCTTTCCTGCTTTTTCCTATATCAATAAAACCAGTCTCACTGACTTCAAAAGAGTGGGACTGAGGCTGTATGAACACACAGTGCTAACTGGTGTTCAGAAGTTACATCTAGAAAGCAGAATTTGATGATCAATCTCAATGGAAACAAGTAGAAGTTCAAAATGCAATGTATTCTGTAATTCTATATCAAGAAGTATTTAAAGCCCATATTCAGATTTACACCTAGCAAGCCACTAGCCTGTGCAGGAGAAGTGTCAATTTTGTAAGTATTATAATCTGTCCAAGAGCTAATGTAATTAAAACTGTGATTTTCACCAGTTGCCTGTCAATGTCCAAATAGAAATTAGGGTGCTGGTTCTGACCTAGGATACCTTAATTGATTTGGGATCTGTCTACTTGAAAAAAAGCCCACATCTCTCCATGCATAACATTATTGGAACTCTTTCTACAAATATAGATTACTCTCAGTTTTATAGAGGGGATTCATAGAATCATAGAAAATGAGGGTTGTAAGGGACCTCAGAAGGTCATCTAGTCCACCCCCCTGCTCAAAGCAGGACCAGCCCCAACTAGATCATCCCAGGCAAAGCTTTGTCTAGCTGGGTCTTAAAACCCTCCAAGGATAGAGAGTCCACAACCTCTCTGGGTAACATGTTCCACCATTTTACTACCCTCCTAGTGAGAAAATTCTTCCTTATTTCTAACCTAAACTGCCCTTACTGAAACTTGAGACCATTGGTCCTTGTTCTGTCTTCATGTGACACTGTTCTAGGTGTTTACCTCCTATATTGACCTTTATTCCAATTTTTTTGGTTAAGCATTTGAAAAAAAAAGGTGGTGATTGCAATGGACAAGATGCATCTACTAAGGAATTCTCAGTGCATTTTTTTCTGGGGGTTACTACTGCTATAGATTTGTTTGAAAATCAGAACATCACAGCAAATGACCTGAAATCACAAAGAGAATTCATTTTATAAGCTTATTTATCTTGTTGACTAGATGTGTGATTGTTGCCTGTTTTATTTTATGACACAAGTTATAACTGTTATCCATTTATGTGTAGCTTCTGTATTTAAACATCAATAATTCTTACTGAAGCAGGAGCTCAGGCATAGGACACTCATGGGGCAATATAGTGAATGGAAAAGCATTCCCAGGTTGCCTGCCTCAGGTTGCAGACTGGAAAGGCAGCTGGATCAGGCTGGGAACAGGGAACAGCTGCAGAAAACGCAGCATGCAACAACCTAAGACAGTCATAGGCAGAACACCCAGATTGGTTGACAGAGCCTGTGCAGCACTGAAGAAGACGCTGGAGGCATCATTCAGGGGGGAAGAGCACTGGGGAAGCTCCAGAAGAGAGGAACCACAATGGAAACCCCTCCTTCCCAATCAGATAGGAGACTCAGTGGCCGGCAGATGGCAAGCAGCTGCCCATCCGGGAGTCAGGGATGAGTAGCCAGGTTAGTCCAGCTGAGAAGTACTCAGAAGCCCAATGAGGGCTGAGAGAGGGACCCGAGGGTCCAGGACCCATAATACAAGATTTCACAGGGACCAGCAGGGTCTGGAAATCCGGGCGCTATCTCCTAGTGGGGAAGGACTCACTGAGTGGAAAAGGCAAACCCAACTAGCGTTTAATGTTTGGATTGGTGATTCTAAAAAAGGCCATCAGAATGGGGCCCTGCTCTCCCCTGGCTCAAACTACTGGTGTCCCAGGTGCACATGTAGATACTGCACCCGGGAACAGAGACTCTGGCTCAAACAGCTCCAGAGTTTATTGCATCACATTAATTGAACACATAGATGCACTGTGGAAAGAGAAACCCTGGGAGGGGATAAAAACGCTAAAGTGACCCATGCAACTTACCCTGAAGGAGTTAGGAATGTCAGTGGGGAACAGAGCTTCACACAGAGCTTCTGGAGGCACTGCTCCATCTTTATTTCCCAACACAAGCCCATCAACAATACTTCTGGCTCTGAAGAGGGGCAGCTGGGGAGAATCTGGAGGATACCAGAGGAGGAAAGGCCAAAGGACTCTCCTGTTGGCACCTGCCTGGGACTGAACACAGTGAGCAGATGCACAGTAACTGGAGAATGTGATCGGAGCACCACCAACCTAGCCAGTATCCGTTGCTGAAGCATTCAGGGCAGTGCACCTAGAGATGGTAGAAACTCTGGAATGAAGTAGGTGATCAAGGAGGCAAGTAGTACGTGGCTTGGGGCCACAAACGCACCATGAATGTTTGTTTTGCTTTCAAATTAATTTGTTTCTTTCTAGTACTGTTGAAGTGAACCTGTAGAGGGGATCTTCCCTGGGTACATGAGGGAATTTAAACGTTTTCATCATTGTTTGGTCCCTTTCAGAACTACTGCACAGGGAAATTGACAAAAAGAGTGAGGGGAATTCACCCCAATGACAGTACTGTCTATTGAATTGGTTTTGATAGTGATGGGGCTGTAAAAATTAATTGATAGATAGAGGAACACATGCACAGTGAGTGATGATGATTGAGCTCAGGACTAATAAGAAGAGATGTTGGGAGACTTAACTGAACTACTGCTCAAGTCCAGAATAGACCTGCTGAGTGGCTTAGTCAAGGCTCAACAAAAAGGAGTCTAACATAGAGGCCAGACACCCCAGAGAGGACCATTGTACATGGCCTGAAGGGAAGGGGGTTGCATTCCAGTGCAGAGTGCTGAAGAATATCCTGGATGTGGTAAGGGTGGAGTACGGGGAGGGTGGAACCCTATAAAGATATCTTTCTAGTGAACTTGAATTTATTCACCCCAGCAGGACTAGCTTCCCAACCAGAACAAGATCAAATTGTGTCAGGTGAGAACAAAAGAAAAACAGAACACAAAGGGGAGAGTTTAACATCACCACATGTCTGGGGAAAGGTATAGCAGTATTCTACCTCAGCTTGACGTCATCCATGAGGAGGATGCCGGACCAAAGAGGGCACCCATCCCTGACATGCCTGTGAGACACTGACAGGATTCTCTCTAGCAAATGCCACACTACAGACTTTGGAAGATTTATATTAATAAACATGAATCTATGGAATGAAAATAGAAATGCAAGAATCAACAATTGACAGTTTTACCAAGTTAATTTATTCACTTAGAGTAAACTGTCTGACAAATATAGACTTTTTTACAGTTTGAAAACTGTTGCAAAACCAATATGATTTCTACCTACTGATTTTTTACGTTTTTGTGAATATTGACCAATATATATGCAAATAATGTTAATGTTATGGTTTGATAAAGAAAGTTAATGATGGATATTGTCTGGAATTCATGCCTAACAGTGGGTCTATAGTCCTCATGCCAATTTAAGATGAATTTTGCTCTATATCTAATATTTGATTGGTCACTTAATCCATGGGGTAATGTGTTTTTATTCTTTGTAATTTCATTGGTAGAATGGGATGTGATACTCATCATGGAGAAATACATAACCCATTTTAGACATGAATCTTCAGAGTTTTTTTGCAAAATTTAATAGAAATTTCAAGATTCAGAAGCATTTTCACAGAGACAGTTGTGGGTCATTCAAGTACTTGCAAACAACAAGCAATTCCTTTCACTCCCTTTATTTAGACAACATGTTGTATTTTTGTGTTGTGTTTTGTTGTATAGGATCTGTCTGGACCACCTCCAAGCCTTCTAAAACAACTAAAACTTTGCAAAAAGGCCTTTCAAAAATAAAAGTTAGATTTTACTAGGACAAATATCTTACAAATGTTGTGTTGGAATTTGTATGCTTATAGAAACATATATTTTTTTTCAAAAATATCTTGCCATACCTGCAGTACCATGCCTACCCTTATGGTAGCAACATTTAAGAACCAGAGTGTTGATGACCCATCAACTCTGGTAACAATGTTTAGCATTGGATTGATCAGGCTGGCTTTTAACATTCATTGTTAACATGAGAACATGGAGACTCTTTGATATCTAAATTTTTTTTATGGAAATGCATAACTTGAAACATTCATCAGGATGGTGTCTTGGGTCCAGGATAGAATTTTTTATTAAATCAGACTGAGACACACATGCACCCCAAAATAAACATTTGCTATTGCTGAAGGCATTCATCTGGGATGAAAGAAATCCAGGTACAGTGGAGACTTAAAACTAGTTCTTCTGTATCCCAGATGGCTATTTTAGAATGAGTCTCTCTTTCTCTTTTTCTGTCTCTCTCTCCCCCCCCACCCATCTCAATAAATTTAAAACCTAAAACTGAAGAAAACATATTTTTAAACCTCAAATATTTTCATAAATTAGAATATATGATTTTCAACCAGCAGTGTTTTAAACTGATCGTCTAAACCAGCTTGTTCATGCTAGCCGTGAAATCCTGATTCTATTGAAGTCAATGGGAATTTTTAAAATAAATCTCACTGGCGTGAGGATTTCACCCTAAGGCAGAGCACTTGTAACTTGAAAAACTGGCTTGAAGTTAGCAATGAGACACGTTAGAAAAATTTCTTAATATTAACGGAAGTCCATTAAGTGTCTGCCCATAGAAATATGGGCAATAAACCCATCACATTTCCCCCTCCCTCCACAGATCTAGTAAGACAAAGACTCATGAGTTTCAAGGTATCTAGTATAAATTTTGTATATATTGAAGTAGACCTTCAATTTTTTACATGACAAGTTATAAATTTTATTAAAGAAAATAAAATTCTTTACCAAAATGATTTTAAAAAACAGTATTTAACTCCACCCAAAATACAGGCTCCATCAATGCACATTTGTATTGTTTGCAATATTTTTTTATGGTTACTACTATTATCAGCACAATTAACTATAATCAGAGCCTGAGACATATTTTAAAAATGTGAACAGCCAAATAAGCAATTGTTCCACTTCATTTCACTTCAGTGGATAGAAGTAGTTGCTTGCCAGTGACTTGGCCTGTTTCTCATCACAATCCTGCCTGACGTTAAAATCTTCCAAGCCTCTCATTCTTTTTAGGCAGGTCCCCTTGTGCCATTCAATTTAATTTGTGCTATGCTGAATGAAGCTATATTCATCATTTGCTGAGTTCACTACAGACACTAGCACTGATGAAAACATGTATCAAAAACTGATTCACGGTCTGGAATAGATAGAGATTCTGAAGGAAAGTAAATTAAAAAATATCTGGTTCGTTTCAGCAAGGGGTACAGACCAGTTTCTTTGCGTGTATCTACACGTCTCCCTACAGTGATGTAGTGATGTGCCACGGTGTCATATGGTGTACTACAGCACCGTAGTGATCAAGTGGGTCTATATGTGATCAGCAGCTATGTCACCACAGCAGCACACTCCCCTGTTTTAGTACACCATTAGCAATGTAGCAGTAAAACCTAACTGCATCATGTGCACAGCACAGTAAGGGCAGTTATTACACCGTGCTTAAATACAGCAACGTGTAGACGCCATACAGCAATTTTTAGATGTGTCCTCTTTGTCTTTGCAAAGTTCTGCTGGTAACTATAATATCTTACTGGAGTGGTTTTATCTGTATATGTCTGTTTGTATGTATGTTTGTGTACGTCTGTTTGTATGACTGGTGTGTCCAAGCTTATGTATCTGCTTCATGTAATTAATAAACACAGCATTTTGCCTTATCCCCCCTTTATAAGGTCTCGCTCTTGATTTGAGCAATTGGCAATTTAAAGTAGTGTGTGGGGTGGGGGGTAATTAGCACATGGATTTTTTGTAGGGAGTATCTGGTATGCACACATACTGTGTAGCGCTAAACTTTTATGTAGGCATAAAAAACTTTTATGTAGGCATAAAATGCTGTTGTCTGCTGGGGCCCAGCCCAATGAATTACATGGTAAATCATGAGCCTTTTGGCTTTAGACTAACATCATGCATAGTTTGCACTATATACAAAGAGGTACAGAAATGCTGCTTAAATGTATGTTTATGGAATATCTGTGCTAAAATTTGCAGCAGTTTCAAAAGAGGTAAACTGGATCCATTCTTGTTTAACTAAGTCTATGTGTATGTGTAGTAATTTCCCTATATGTAAATTACTACAGGTATGTTTATTTTTAGGTTACTGTTTTTAAATTTGTTTCTCACTTCCATGTGGCCAGAGATAGTGGGGTCTGGCATCAAGGAAGAGGGAAAGGGACTGCCAGGAGAAAAAGTTGGTGGGAAAAAGAGGGTAAAGAAGCTACCTGACCCCTCATCCCCAGATTTATCTTCCCTGCTGTAGCAGTGGGAGGAAGACACATTCAAGGCAAGCCAATAATTACATTCTATACCTGAAAAAATATAACAAATTTATAAATTTACCATTTATAAAATATAATTATTGGGGAGGTTATCTTATAATCAGGATCATCTGGTATTTGGGTAAATACAGTAAAGCTTAATATTTTTTCCTCTATTATGTGGACTAATATAATAAAGAATAAGGTATTCTATATTTTTTCTTTTCTTCTTTCTTAGTATAAAATAATATAATTTTATGGCATTTTGTTGTCTTAGAAAGCATTGCTAAATACATGCATCCCTGATAACTGTGTTTTTCACTGGGAAAAAGAAAGGCAAGGAAATGTAGACTCCTTCCGAAAAATTAACATTGGGTTTTTCAGTGTGTCCAATTGATAATAAAAGTAATATTCTTAATAAAAACAATATTCTTAATCTGGCCTAAATTACAATGGAACCACCCAAAATCTTCAGTTAAGATTGCACGTCCATTTTGCCAGGCACTTTATAATTTCCAGTGATCAGTGGATCAGGTCCTAAGGCTCTTTTACAGTTAAGACACATATATGAAGGTAAACATGTACAGAGGGTTTGGCAGAATTGGAGATTAAGATTTCCCCAACAAAAGCGTGATAGAGAAGAAAATGAATAAAAATACTAACACTTCATCTGTATTATGATGAGGCAGCATGGAGATGTACTGTAGTATCACAACCAAATTTGTTTTTCATAAAAGGGGAAAAATGACCTGTGTCTCAGCCATAGCTATTTATGTGTAGGTACCGTGGATGAAGTCAGTCTTGATGAGTTATTTACAGGGACGTTGCCAGTTTTATGGAACGATCTTGTAGGGTCATTGTACATGTGGGATAAATAATGTGAGAAAACATGGAAGAATGCTATCTATAGAAAAATGGGAAAACAAAGTGTCACAGATGAACACTTTTAAGGGGAAAAAGCTGAGTCTTGGGAATACTCAAGAAGCAGCTTTTCCCTCTCCTGATAGGGTGCCCCAAAGACAGCTTTAAAATCTTGGCTTTTCTCAGTCCTGGCTTCTCTGGTGATCTATAGTACCCCCACCTCCAAGAGATCTTTTTTGGACAGCTCCCAGAGAGTGTGTGTTTTCATCTTTAAATGAGGGGTATTAAGAGTGATGACCTCCCAAATAGCACAGCAGATTCTGCTTTAAGAAAAAAAAATAACCTTTATTGTGTCACTCCAGTTCAATCTCTCTTTCCTTGGACTCTGTACTCTATTCTCCCTGAAACAATTCCTTTCTCTCTTTGTCTCTGTGTGTCCTTCCTGGCACTTTTTTCTATCTACTATTTCCTTCTAGTACAATCTTTTTCCCTGGTATTTGTCATTCCTGGGACTACATTTTTCTCTACCGTCAACACCTTCAGAGTTTCAGTCTTTTTTTTAGGTGCCAGACAACCCTACTAACAACAAGGTATTTATCTATTTTTTTCTAAACTGTAGAACAATGAATAATAAATTTATCAAGTCCAAAAGTAGTTCAGGTTCTTGTCTTTTGCTAAAAATGTATATGTTTAAGTAAGAGAGGCAGTTTCCTATGTATATCCAATAACAGTATAGAATAAGTGGCAAAAATAGCTACAAATAACATTTTAAAAATATAGTATTAATCAGGGGACAACACCTACCCAATACAATCAAACAAAGTCACGCAAATAACTCAGGGAGCACTCTCTGGGCCCTGCTGCCAGGTTTATAGTGCCATCTCTCCCTGGGGTGAAAAAGGCATATAGATACCCTGCTTTTGAAACTATTCACAGTAAAGCCTGCTCACACTGAGCCCTTCAAAGTGTCATACACAAGGGCTAGGGAAAGAAGTTGCACATAAACCAGTTTAAGTGATCAGAAACTGGTTTAAACCTGTAACAGAACAGAAGTTCAGTACACATAAACCAATTTCAAAATGTCTGAAACTGGTTTAAAATAAACATGGTTGAATGTAGTATTAGACTTAACTAATCTGAGTCAAACCAGTTTATAACACTTCTGTCTCAAACCACTTCCTGGTTCAAGTTAAATCAGAGTCCCCCAGCATTTTGCAGCCCTGGGTTGGGCTGGGCTGTCTGCTCCAGAGAACAAAGCTGGCCCCACTTCTCTGCTCCCTAGCTGGATAAGTGAGGGCTGGCTGACAAAGGGGTGGAGGAAGGCAAGCACAGCTAGGATTACAGCAAGGTCTACGGGGGTGGGGGGCACTGTCTCCCTCTCCACACACCCCTTCCCCAGCAAACCCTGGCTGGGGTATGGAGCCAGGGAGGGGGGATTAAGCCCACCTCCCCCCTGCTCAAATTTACTGCTGGCTGCAACTGTGGACTACAAATCCAAGGCACCTGGAAGCAGGAAGAGGAAGTGATTAGACATGCTGCAAAGTCTTGATATTGTAATTCTGGACTGCAAATCCCAGAGACCTTGGGGGCAGCAGGAAGAGGAAGTGAACACACAGCCAGAGAGTTGTGTTTTAGCTCCCCCTCCCCCCGGCTTCTGGCCTGAGCCACTGCAGGCAGATGGCTGCATTTCCTGAAACAAAGGTTAAATGTCTGGTAACTTTGGTTTCAATTTAATCTGTGCAGCTTAAACTAACCTGCAAGGACTGAATCAATTCACTCTCAGGCTTTTTGACTGTCTGTACCTAACCAAGAACTGCAGGCTAGAACATAGGTTACTTTCATCACACAAAGCCAGCATGATTAGCAAGACAGTGGGATAAGGTGAAGTTGAAATGACAGACAAGAGTAAACCAGAGTAGCGTTGTGAATGAAATTGAAGGGGAAGAATTAAAACTTGAACCTTGTAATAGTGGAGAAGGGAGAATTATGGGGATCAAGCAAAGATGATTCAAACATGCAAGAGGAACATGCTTAGAATATTAAGCATGGAAGCTCTTGGTAGTAGCATTTTGAGTAAATGGCTAGAAGGAGAAAGGAAGAGGAGGTTTTAGAAGTTAAAACAACATGTAAGGGGCCAGATAGCAATTTTAGCCATAGCAAATTAAAAGAATAGTAAAATATTTCTTCTTCTTAAGAGACAGATTTTTTTAATGCCACAATAAACAAGACAGAGCAAGAAAGTGGCTTCTGGCAATGTAAAACTAGGACTATTTTTGCTGTTGAGACATCATTTAATTTCATCAGTACCAGTAGTCCCTTTCCATTTGCTCTGAGCCCATTAATCTCTCCTTTTATAAATTATATTCTTAGTAAATAATCATGTTCCAGATGCATTTGTGCAGAATGCCATGGGCTCCTGAAGGCACATGTCTCCTCAGCAGTCCATGCAGAATTGATTTATCATGCTATATTTGACATAGAAAATATTTTACATCCTGGAACTGACCTGTAATGGATTGCTTTGGATTACTGCTTAAACATGCACTGCACAAATCATGTATATAGGTGGGTGGACCCCTGAACCTGTGCAGAGATCCTTGATTTTGATGGCACTTTTGATGGGAAGCATCTGCTATGCAGAATCTCACTGACCTCATTGTCTGCATGCAGCCATATAGGACATTTTTATACGTGCTCTGGGTACTGGCTAGAAAATGATATTTAGAGGGTTGCTTTTAGGTAAAGCAATTGGCTTGTAGGTAAAGTAGATATTGTGTTAGAACAATGTTTTAGAGGAATGGCAAGGATTAATTGATTTCTAAAAGCCCGTTTGTCTCACAGTTTCATATTCTTCAAGGCAGACAGAGTGTCTGTGATCAACAGACATACACACCCTGGAAAATTAAAAGCATCCAAACTTTATTTTTATAATAAAGATAGGCCTGGCTCCAGGACTCCACAGCTACAGTACCGACTTACAAAAACCCTTGGGATTCCCAGTTTCAAATGAAATGACCAAATTAAGTTGTGTGCATGTAATGAGTTTATGAAGATAGGATTTTGGCTGACAAAACAGAAGATGGACAGTATGACAACCACAGGGGGACCAATCAATGATGGTTAAAGATGATGAGTCATCATAGAAGAAAGAATACAAAAGGAGGAGTTTTCAGAACAACAAGCTGGCACTGGCCCCCGGCCTCCAAAATTGCTGACATCGGACATTCAAGCAGAGAACCTCAAGGTGTCATTTACATACTGGCTGAACACACTGCTTGCCTTGTGTATATTCTGTGCACTGGGAATATGGGTAATGTATGTTATAATCATTTTGTTTACTTTGCCTGCATTGCTTTTATTTCCTATCACTGTGTATCAATAAAATTTGCTTATTATCAACTGGAGGAGTTGTGGTTGGTCTGAAGGTTATGCTCACCTGGAGCAGGGTATCAGGGCTGGGTTGTGAATCCAGTGCCAACAGTGGGGATGAGGTTCAGAGTGCTTTAATGATAGTGGCTCTGAGAGTCACTCTAATTAAAGTGACCGTAGTGTCTCTTGTATTCAGCGTCCCGTGCTTCAAAATGGAAGTGTTTTAACTAAAGATTGTTCGATGAGCTTTAGTTAAAGTACCCACCGCCATTTTGAAGCTTGGGGATGATGAATACACAAGACACAGAGTCTGCTGGAGTGCACTAATTAGCATGCTCCAGTAGACTTGATTAATCAAGTCTGCTCTGATGTAATTACATTGTGTCAGAGCAGCATTCCCACACGTACAGGAATCCATAGTTCCATCTTATCAGATAGGATTGCAAGACCAAGGTCAAATATTGCATTATAGACATCAATGTTGCACAACACTTAACAAACTCTCTCTAAAGAATGAAAACAAATTGCTTTGGCTATGCCCATGAGATGTATGCATTCATTTTCTGTGGACAGTCACGTTCTCAGGTTTTGCCAGAAAAAATCAGCATTGATGATTAATTTAAACTCACCTTTACATGTGCGGGTCACTTATCCTCATTTTAAATAGAATATCATGTATTTAATCAGGGGTCAGAGCAATACCATATAGCTTTTCATATCAATAATCCTAACCAACACAGACTAAATGGCAAATATCAGATAGCCACAGAGAACTTTTATGATCAACTGGCAGAGTGGAAAAATTGCACATGAAGAAATGCTACATATTTTTAGAATAATTAATATATTCAAGGAAATCATAATTCTACAAGCAGAAAAAGTGAAAATCCTTGGATAAATTATTTGTTTCATCTCTGAAAGAGAACTAAATTAAAGAAAAATCAAAAAGAAAAAACTGAAAGGACAATGCAAGGGAAGCAGATGTTTGAAATATTCAAATGTCTTACTTGAATTTCTTCTCCCTGCACGTTATGTTTGAGAAACTATCTGTCTTTTTCAGGATAAAACAAGAGGTTTTTTTCTTGGTACTGAAGATATTTTATTTAGCTGAGCCAAAGCAAATGTGTATGCTTTTATGGAATGATCTATTTCTATTTATTTTATGAAATACCATGAAGGCTTTTGTGAATTTTTTGATCTGAAGTTATATTGCAGTAGAATAGATTCTCTTTATATTTCCTGTAGCTAAAGCTAATAACAGGAGATAGTGCAAAGAAAGTATACTAGGGTTTCTGTGTTTATCCAATAATAAATGTTATAAAGAGTAAAACATAGGTAGCTGTGTAATTTCTTAATTAAATTGTATTTCAATCCATGTTTTGTTTATCAGGCATTAGTGAAAATAGCTGAGAACTGGAATTTCTGTACCATGGGATATGCTGATATTTGGGGATTTGATTTGATCCTAAATTGGGATGAAAAGTCAACACCTTGGAATTCATCACTGAATTCAATATACAAAAATATTTTACTTTCATGAGAATAAAAAGCTGATGATTTTACTTTCACATATTCAGTGAAAAGTTGGGATTTCATTGCATTTTTGGAGTCTTTATTTTACCAAGCGGAGAACCAGTGCACTGGAGTCTATAGTGATGTAGACTTATTTTATATAAAGCCTACTTTTCATAGAAAGTTCTTCGGATGTGGTGATGGGTTTATGGATCTTTCCTTCCCTCCCCCCACCCCCCGCCTCCTTCCTTCCTTTCATTATCTTCTTTATTTGTCCTTCCTTCCCCCAACGTAGAAAAAGAGTAGGATAAACCAATGGCCTAAAGTTGCATCAAAGTAGATTTAGACTGGATAGCAGGGGGAAAAAAAAACACTCCTTGACTGTTAGAATAGTGAGGCAGTGGCAGCGACAGAACCAGACTTAGGGAAAATGTCAGCCTGGGTGAACTTGTGTTTTGGTGTCCTCCTCGGCATGCCCTCTCAAACCCTTTCCTCCCCACTCCTTCCCCATTCCCACAGGCCAGTGGCATTGCTGCAGGCAGAAACAGGCAGGCAATGGCATGGGGCACAGTCCAGCATGGAGGCAGAGTAGCATGGTGTATCAGGCAAGTGGGTAGGCAGGCACTGCTACTACCACTCACACTGCCCAGTCTGCTCCTCCTAAGCACTGGCTGGAGGTAAGAGGCAGGGTGGTAGAGGGCAGCCTGAGGCAGGGATCAGCTGAGGCAGGACAGGGCAGGGAAGAGTACTGCTGTGCATGCAGGCTTCTCACACTTTTCCATGTGCATGTGTGTGTGTGGTTCCCTGGGTTGTTGCCCACATCTCCCACTCCTAAGGCCAGATCTGGGAATAGACTGTCTAAGAAAGTTTCAGTATCTCCATCATTGGAGGCATTCAAGAGAAGGGTGGATAGGCATCAGTCAGGGATGATCTAGTCCCTGTGTAGAATAGAAAGGCTATTCCTTTATTCTACTATGGGTATTCCCTATGCTTTTGACCTTTGCTTGTTGCTACATAGGGCTGGGAGGGAATTTATTTTTTCCCCTTCTGATGCTGCATGCATGTTTTTTTTAAGGATTCCATAGAGCCATTGAGTGTTGGCTGCAGCTTGCTGGGGATTGTCACTGAGGTGTGCCAGTGCCCTTGCTGTGACAAACCTGGAGGTTCCTAGCTAGAGAGTATTGCTCCTCTGTTTATGGTCAGACCAATTACCATATTTCAGGTCAGGAAAGAATTTTATCCCATGGTCAGATTGGTATGGACTGTTGAGGTTTTTGCCTCCCTCTGTAGTGGGGGGCATGATCCTCTTCTGAGGTTCTCTTGAGCATAATTGTTAACAACCTTTGCAGCAGCAGAATGTGGCCTGTTATGCGCCCCCCCCCTCCCCCACTTTACCTGTAGCAAATTGGGATGCCATGTGTTGAATTGTGTTGTGTCAGGGATAATTGTGTAGTTTTGCTAAGAGGTTTGTATAGGTATGATCCAAATCAGGCAGGGGGTGGACTAGATGATCTCTCAGGCTAAGTACAGATATTCAAAAAGCCCGAGCCTAAACTGTTTGCAGGCTAGTTTAACTTGTGTAGATTGAACTGATTTGCAAGTCAATAAACATTCATTTTTGATTCCAGAAATGCAGCCACATTCCTACATTGGCTGAGGCCAGAAGCCAGGGGCTGCTAGAGTAAGCCCTCCCTTCTATTCCACAGTGGCCAGATGGGGGGAAGCTGAGTTGAGGGAGGGGGCATGGCCAGGCCCTGGCAGCCCTGAGTATGATTAGGGACAGGTTTAAACACACAGGGACCCTAGGGGGCATCTGGAGAGAGTGTCTGGTGGGTGTGTGTGTCTGGCATGTGTGTCTGGAGTGTCTGGAAGCAGCCCTTGCCAGGCTTTTGTGGGGGGAATGAGAATGGCCAGATGGTCCCCAACCAGACACTGGCCCAGCATGACCCTCCAAGGTAAAGGGGCAGAAAGGGGGCTTATTTCCCTCTCCCTCCCTCTCCCCCTGGTACCCCAGTGGGCATCCACCTGTCCATGGTAGAGCAGCCCCTGTTGGGCATTCCCTCCCCACTTGCTGCTCAAGGCCAGCTCCATCAGCAGCCTGAAGTGAATGGAGGGAGGTGGGAGATATAATCTCCCTCTCCCTCCCCTGTCCCATTGCCATGAACCCCAGCCAGGGTCTGCCTGGCCAGGACACAGCAGGCCCTCTCAGGGCCCCTACCCTTTGCTGCTCCAGCATTAGGGGTGGGGGTGTGGCTAGACTCTAGATGGCACGGTGAAGGGGGCAAGGAGAGGGGTTATTCCCCACTCTGTCCCCTGTCTCACCAGGGGACTGCAGCAGGGATCTGCCAGCCCCAGCCGCCACCTCCATGGCTTGCACCCAGCCAGACACGCCCTGCCTGGGGTTCCCTGGGAGGAAGAGCATACGGAGGGGGAAATAACCTCCTCCCTACCCACTTCACCTCAGGGGGTGATGTCACCAGGATCTGGCCATGCCCCATCTCTGCTGCAAGAGCAGTGAGGGGGTAGGGGGATAGGAACCCTGATGGGGCAGCAGCCCTTGTCATGGTGTCCTGGGGATTGCAAGCCTCTTCTCAGTGGGGGTGCTGTGCTGTGCTGTGGGCAGGAGCAGGGCATGCAGTGCTGCTACAGCCTAGGTCCCTGGCCCCATCTCATTCTGGTCTGCACCCCAGGACATCCTAGGCTTCATCTGTCTTGCTCTAATCTGGGCTTCATCTACTTATGCACTTCAGACTGTTTAACTGCCACTGGCCTCTGACTATGCTTGAGCTTTAGCCCCTTCTGGGCTTCTGCTTCTTCTGCTAACCCTGGGCCCCTGGCCCTGTCTGTGCTTTAGCCCTTCCTGGGGTTCAGGCCCTCCTCAGGCCTTTTCCCCTTGCAGCCCGTTGGGTCCCAGACCCTTGCTGGGCTGTATCTGGGCTTTGGTCTTACATAAGTTAGAGTGCCATCCAGGAATTCTACCTGTGGCATCCTTTCTTTTAAACCACTGGAACCTCATGAATTATATAAACTTCAAACCAAAACAAACAAATAACTTATCTCTCTCCTTTAACAGTTCCCAGAATTACTTCTGCACTTGTGGGGATTTAGGTTAGATTGCCCTCCTAGCCCTGTGCTTGGGTTTATAAGGCTCTTGAATCCTTCGCTACCAGTCATCTGGCCTGGCTCTGGGAAAAAAAGGTCCAGGTGCTGTAAGTCCCAAGTTTATCCAAAGGACTCTCAAACCCTTCATTAGCTGCTCAGAGCCCTGAAACTCAACCTTCTGCAGGCTGTATTCACCTAGCCTGCCTCCTGCAATACTTCTCCTGATTCTTTCCAGTAGCAGGGGTAAGGGTCCCTTTCTACAGCCATCTAAAACCCCATCGGGCCAGGTGCTCACAGTCCCTGCTGAGATCTGAAAACATGCTATTAGCTTCTATACAGATCTGTTTGCTCAAATAGGACCTATTCTTGAGAGAACTAACAACTCCTATTGAAAGCCTCACCATGGGGAAGGTGTCACGCTTGTCTGGATTACCCAGTGAATTCTGCAAGGCTTCCTGGTCCCCCTCAGCCCCAATTTCCTGCACATCTTCCAAGAAAGCTTTGAAGAGGGGATCCTACTAATGTGTTGCTAGTGAGCAGTCCTCACTCTATTGAAGAAGAAACGAAGTCTCAATGAGATTAAGAATTAACAACTAGTATAAATCCTGGGTACCAGTTACAATGCCCTGGCCAACCAATTCAAAATGGCTATTGCCTTGATTGTAAACACAGAAGACAGCTTTTGTGTAACTCAACAGAACAGCCCAGAGCAGAAAAACCTGTTTCTGCTATGTAAACTGCTTGCAGCCACAGGAATCTTTGGCCTGAGCACTGGCTTTGTCTCCTTGGACCAAGAAAAAGCCTTTGATCAGGTTAACCATGATTTATTATTCCATACTCTGGAAGCCTTTTCCCTTGTGCATATCTTTACCTCAACCATCCAACTCCTGTAGTGGAACACATCTAGCCTCCTGAAGGTGAGCAGAACATTATGTGCTCCATTCCCAGAGTATAGGGGCATCCAGAAGCTTCCCCTTCTCTGGAATGCTTTGTGCTCTAACCATTGAGATACTGTTCCATGTGCTGTGACAGCATTTGACAGACCTAGCCCTCCCACTGGCTGTAGCCCTGGCTGCTGTACTTCCAGTTAAGGTGACAGCATATGCTGATGATTTTACATGTTTTTGTGAGCAGCAGAGAGGGTGATGTCCAGTCCCTGATTGAGTTTCAGTGAGCCTAAAAAAGTTTCACTTACAGTCATATCAACTGGGCCAAAACTGATACATTTCTTCTGGGCACCTGAACCAACCCTTGTGCTTCAATGATTTTCAAAGTTCTGGGCATTTTCCCAGGCAGACTGACCTACCTAACTGAGAACTGGGGGAGGGGCTTGTTAACAAAATTAAGATGCAACTACAGTGATGGTGCTGGCCCCTGCCAAGTCCCTCCTACCATGGCTGGGTCTTGTACATCAACATCCTGCCAGCTGCTACTGTGTGGCACAGGTGTGCCACTCTCAGCCCAACAGTCTTCCTGCTCAGAAGTCTCCACAAGCAACTTATGGACTTCTGGAACAGGCTTCAGTGGCCTGTCCTTTTTCTGCCCATCAAAGAAGGGGGACAGGGCCTGATCAACCTGATAAAAAGGGTGGATGCCTTCTGCCAACAAGCCCTCCTGTACATATTCTTTGCTGCTGAACTCTTCCCATGATGATGGCTGGCCCTGGCTTTCCTAAATTGAGTGGGTGACCTTATCAATCAGGAAAATTTTCTTCTTAGATCCTGATTGTTTCAGCTGGGACCCCTCTCCCAAGCCAGGTCTCCTTTTGACTAGGACTGTAGGGTGAGTGCCTGTAATTTCCAGAGCTGCCACTGAAGTCCCTGTTCTATAATTTGACCTTTCAGCAAGGGGCAGCAAGCATTGCTTCTGGGAGCCACATTGTTTTCTTGGTCTGGTTGCACATCATGAAGCTGACCCACCCACTTGTCCCAACAAGGACAAGTGCAAAGTCCTGCACTTAGGACAGATCAATCCCATGCACCAGTACAGGCTGGGGGTGACTGGCTGGGCAGCATCTCTGCAGAAAAGGACCTGGGGGTCACAGTGGACAATAAGCTGTATATGAACCAGCACTGTGCCCTAGTTGCCAAGAAGGCTAATGGCACCCTATGCTGCATTGGTAGATGTGTTGCCAGTAGGTCAAGGGAAGTAATTATTCCCCTCCATTCAGCACTGGTGAGGCCACATCTGGAGTATTGTGTTCAGTTTTGGCCCCCCCACTACGAAAAGGATGTGGACAAATTGGAGAGAGTCCAGTGGAGGGCAACAAAAATGGTGAGGGGCACTGGAGGACATGATTTATGAGGAAAGACTGAGGGAACTGGGCTTATTTAGTCTAGAAAAGAGGAGACTGAGGAGACTTAATACCAGTCTTGAGCTATATGAAGGAGGGTTTGAAAGAGGATGGAGCTATATTCTCAGTGGTGACAGATGACAGCACAAGGAGCAATGGTCTCAAGTTGCAGCAAAGGAAGTTTAGGTTAGATATTAGGAAGAATTTTCTCATGTGGGGTAGGGGTTAGTTAAACACTGGAACAGGTTACCCAAAGAGGTGGTGGAAGCTCCTTCTTTGGGGGTTTCCAAAACCCGGCTAGACAAAGCTTTGGGTGGGAAGATCTAGTTGGGGTTGGTCCTGCTTTGAGAATGGGTTTGGACCAGATGACCTCTTAAAGTTCCTTCCAACCCTAAATTTCTATGATTCTATGGTTCTATACCTCCTCAACTCATACTGGTCTGCTTGGCTGCCAGCAAAAGCCCTGGCTGAACAAACCAGGCCTACATTATCTGCTTTTTTTTGTGACTCTTTTCTGTAGTAAAACCTGCCCTTCCCATAGATGCACTTGCTGCCCTGGAGGACCACCTACACAAATGATCGGCCCACCCTGAGCTCTCTAAACAGATCACTTCCATTGTCGCCTACTTCTTCTAGAATAGAAAGCAATGAGAGTGGTGAACCCAGTACCTTTCTGTCTCTCTCCATGCTCAGCAAAAATAGTGGTGGTATTGGTTCGAGATCCTCTAAGAATGTACTGTACATGTGGATAGTCAAAGTATACCATGTCATCACTGACCACCCTGACATAATTTGGAGGCAATGCCTAATGACAGCAACACCAGAGCAAGACCTGACCATAGATAAAATAATTGGTGATTTCTGGTGGCACCTAGTGTACAGGGCACTAGGCATAGGTACCTTTGTCTGGCATGTGGACCCTGAGGCACTGGCAGCCATCCCTTTCTGCAGGAGAAGGTGCCTTTCTGGACTGCCCCTGGCTGCAGCCACTCTTTTCTGCCCTTAACACCCTTTTTAACATGCTGTGCTTTGACTTCTCCAAGACTCTACATTTTCTCTATCCTGTACTGAGAGACTAAAGGGATTGTGATCTGCCTAGCCAATTTCCTCCTGGGATAGACCAATATGGTAACACTGAAAGGCTGCAGAAACCAGCTAACAGGGGTCAGCTCTGATGACACCCTCAAACTGGTTCAGTTTGAAATCAGGAGGCCTGGATAAACTTCATCCAAGGGTGCTGAAGGAGCTGGCTAAAGTCATAGCAGAACCCCTGATGAAGCTTTTCCAAAACTCATGGCACTCCAGAGAGGTCCCTGAGGACTGGAAGAGGCTCAATGTTGTGCCCATCTTCAAGAAGGAGAGGAGAGAGGACCTGGGTAACTATAGGCCAATTAGCCTAACTTCTATCTCAGGGTAAACCCTGGGAAAATGGATGAAGGAGTCTATATGCTATAGGCTTGCAGAAGGTAAGATTCTGAACAACAGCCAGCGTGGCTTCATCATGGGCAGGTCATGTCTTACCGACTTCATCTCCTTTTATGATCCACCACTTGAATAAGAAAGAGCAGGTTGAAACTGTATACCTTGACTTCCAAACAGCATTTGATCTGGTATTCCATGATGTTCTCATGAAAAAAAAATTGGAAGATTGTGGACTTAACTGTGAGACAGATAGGTCAATAGGAAGCTGGCTGCAGGGTAGGACCCAGAGAGTTCTACTGAACGGATCTGTGTTGTATTGGCAAGAAGTGGCCAGTGGTGTCCCTCAGGTGTCCCTGCTTGGTCTAGTGTTTTTTAACATCTTCATCAATGATTTGTATGTTGGGGTGAAAAGCTCACTGGCCAAGTTTGCAGATAACACCAAGTTATGGGGAAGCAGGATTACGCTTGAAGATAGGCGGCAGATACAGGAAGAAGTAGACAGGCTGGCAAGTTGGGCAGATTAGAACCAAATAAGGTTCAACATCAAGAAATGTAAAGTGCTCCACCTGGGAAAGAACAATCCGCTGTACAGCTACACGCTTGGCTATGCCATTCTGACCAGCATAGTAAATGAAAGAGACCTGGAGTTAATAATTGACTACAGTATGAACATAAGACAGCAGTGTGACTCTGTAGCCAGCCAGGAAAATAATACTCTTGTTTGCATCAATCGATGCATCTCCAGCAAGACCAAGGAAGTGACTCTTTTGCTCTGCTCGGCATTGGTGAGACTGCAGATAGAGTACTGCTTGCAGTTCTGGATGCCGCTCTTCAACAAGGATGTAGAAAAGCTTGAGAGAATCCAGAGAAGGGCTACCCATATGATCAGAGACTTGCATGGCGAGCCATACGAGGACAGGCTGAGGGACCTGGGAATCTTCAGCCTGAGGAAGACAAGGCTGAGTGGGGACTTGGTAGCAGCTTAACATTACATCAGGGGTGTACATCAAGGACTCAGTGAACAACTGTTCACCAGGGTACCCTTGGGGAAAAAAACAGGAGAAATGGTCACAAACTCCTGGAAGACCATTTCAGGCTCAACTTTAGGAAAAGCATCTTCACAGCTAGAGTGTCCAGATTATGGAATAGGCTCCCTCCAGAGGTCGTGCAATTGGCTACCCTGGAAATCTTCAAAAGGAGACTGGATAGTCACCTTGCTGGGGTCACTTGACCCCAGTTTTCTTTCCTGCTTGGTGCAGGGGGCCTGGACCTGAGGATCTTCCGGGGTCGCTTCCAGCCTACATTCCATGAATCTATGAACTCTTCTGCTTCTTTGTTGAGGCAAGCATCATATTTGAGTTTGGCCACTTCACTTTGCAACAAAATGTGGACCAATTTGTGGTATGCTGGGTGATCAAAGAGCACTCTGCAAAGTGGAACATGAATAGTTGGTTTTAATTGTGTAACTCCATGAAGGGCATGGGGGGAGAGGGTTTCAGTCTCTGGTGATATGGAGTGCATCTACACGTGCACCACACTGTGCAGTAACCTGCATTACTGTGCAGTCCTGGAAGCACATTTTTTTTTCCCACACTACTGCACAGTAGCATCAGTGTCACGGTTTGTGCCCGTTAATGCTACATGCCCGCTGACGTAGCATCTTGTTTAGATGCACCCATGGTGTTTTTGTTACTGACAACTGTTTCATGCTACACATTTTTGCACTTTTACTTTTTTGTTTTTAATATTTTTGTAATAAAGATTTTAAAGAGTATAAAAAAAGGCTTTCTTTCATTCTTTTGTTTTTTCATTCTCTTTTTGGCCAGAAGGAATAAAAGAAACCAGTTTCATGTAAATGTAAATGAAAAGCAGGTGTGGCATGTTTCTTGTACCTGAACCTTTCCAGAATAAGGTTTTTTCTCATTTTATTGTCAATGTCATGCCCATAACAATAAGCAGTTTTATAAATTGACAGATTTATCATCTTGACATGCAATTTTCTGTGTATCTTTTCCAAAGCTGTGCTTAAGCTGTGGAGTTATTTCTATTTGGAAATAAACTGATTATGATTCTGGATAGATACTTGCACTGCATTTACATTTCCCCCTGCATTCTAACACTGGTCTTTGGTCCAGAGGTTAATACAGGTCTGGATTTATTGTACTTGATGGAATTATGCATAGGTTAAGAACAATTTGTGGCAAAGTGTCATGGCCCTGGATTAACTATATTGAAAATGCTTTAGTCAGTCTTTCAAAAGAAATATTAAAACATGTATGTATATGTCTTTCTTTCCAGACCCAACATATTAGCATAAATGTTTTAGATAACTTATTGAACCTTGAAACAAAAAAGGAGGAACAATTAAGATGTGCTATCAGAGATAAAGGGGTTAATTGGAAAGCAGCCTAACCAAAGCATAGGCTGAAAAAAAAAAAAGGTTTTCCAAAGCATATTAGTTCTGAGATATAAAATGCAGTGACAAAAAACAATACCACGTTCCTAATGAGAAGGAAAGAAAACAAAGGCCAATGTGGTGCCTATCTTCAAGAAAGGGAAGAAAGTGGATCCGGAAAACTATAGGCCCATCAGCCTGATCTCTATCCCAGGGAAGGTCTTATAAAAGATTATCAAAGAGGTCATTCTTAACAGACTGACTGATGGCATCATCCTGAGGGATATCCAGCACAGGTTTGATGTGGGTAGGCCTTGCTTGACCAATCTCATTTCCTTCTATGACCAGGTGACCTATCACCTGGACAAAGGAGAAGAGATTGATGTTGTATATCTTGACTTAAAAAAAAGCCTTCGATCTGGCATCCCATGATCACCTCTTAGTAAAACTGGCTAACTGTGGCCTCAGCCACACCACAATCCACTGGCTGGGGAATTAGCTCCATGGTAGGACCCAGAGAGTGGTGGTTGATGGAAGTCAATCGTCGTTGTGCGCTGTGACCAGTGGGGTCCCCCAAGACTTTGTCACTGGGCCTATACTATTTAGCATCTTCATTAATGATGTGGACATTGGTATCAGAAGCGGACTGGCCAAGTTTGCCGATGACACCAAACTCTGGGGTAAAGTGTTCACACCTGTGGACAGGAGAATGATCCAGGCTGACCTTGACAGACTCAGAACATGGGCAGATGAGAACCTTATGGTGTTTAACACTGAAAAATGCAAGGTTCTCCACCTTGGGAAGAAAAACCTGCAGCATCCTTATAGGCTTGGCAGCGCTATGCTGGCTAGCACTATGGACAAAAGGGATTTGGGGGTCATGACTGACCACAAGATGAATATGAGCCTACAATGTGATACTGCTGCTAGCAAAGCAAGCAAAATACTTGCATCCACAGATGCTTCACAAGTAAATCTCAGGATGTCATTCTCCCTTTGTACTCAGCCTTGGTGAGGCCATAGCTGGAGTACTGCGTCCAGTTTTGGGCTCCACAATTCAAAAAGGATGTGGAGAAGCTTGAGAGGGTACAGAGGAGAGCCACGTGAATGGTCAGAGGTCAGGAAAGCAGACCTTATGAACAGAAGCTGAGAGCCATGCTACTCTTCAGCCTGGAAAAGCTCAGGGGTGAGCTGGGGGCCACCTACAAGTTTATCAGGGGTGCTTACCAGGATCTGGAGGGATGTCTGTTCACCAGAGGGCCCCAAGGGATGACAAGGTCGAATGGTCACAAGCTCCTCCATGACCATTTCAGGCTGGACATAAGGAAGAATTTCTTTACTATCTGAGCCTCCAAGGTTTGGAATAGATTGCCACCAGAGGTGATTCAAGCACCTACTCTGAACGCCTTCAGAAGACATCTGGATGTTTATCTTGCTGGGATCCTATGATCCCTGCTGACTTCCTACCCCTGGGGCAGGGGGATGGACTCGATGATCTTCTGAGGTCCCTTCCAGCCCTAATGTCTGTGAAATTCTATGAAAGTGTAGCAAGTGTAGCCTAGCAATGATTAGGCTGCAGTGCAGTGGAAAAAAGCATATGGAAATTATACATGGATCACAAGTTGATTTTGAGTTAATATTTTACTAATGTTTCAACAAAGTTAATAGCATACCAGGATGTACTAGCAGTCATGGAGTGTCACAAACAAGTCATGGAAAGAGGTTCTGCCACTCTATTCAGAACTGACAAGGCCTCACTCACAGTAGTGAGTCCTGTTTTTGGCATCATACCTGAAGAAAGGCAAGGAAAAATGGGAACGAATCCAGAGGAGCAAAAAAATTATTGGAAATCTTGAAAATATGATGTATGAGATGATGGAAAAGGTGGAATTATTGTAATTTGGAAATGAATTATGAAATATGGCTTGATGATATTCAAATACAAAAAGGTCCTTATGAAAATGGTAGACAATTGTGCTCTCTATCCTTAGGGACAGAAGACATAATGGTCTTAAAATGCAACAACAGAGATATGGGTTGCATTTAGATTTAGGATGAGCTTTGTAGCTATGAAGGAAAATAAAGACTGGAACATAATATAGATTAATTGTGGAATTTCCTTTCTTAGAGAACTTAAGTTTGGGTTAAATAAACCTTTGTCTGGGAAAATTTAGACAAGGATAATCTTATTGTGACCTAGGGATTGCACTAGATCTCTTAAAATTCTTTCCATCATTATTTTTCTATGATTTTATGTCATTTTAAAGCTATATTTTTTGTATAGATGATTAAGTAGTTAAGTTTCACTTTCCCCCATAAATCACTACACAACTGTAATATCTGATTTATTCTAGAGAGCTTGCTACTACTGCAGGAGATATCCTTCAGGTGAGGTATGAAAACCAGATTACTTATTTATTGTAATGACTAGTGTTTTGAAAGCAAACAAGCATTAATACCCAGTGTCCTAGCTGAGACCTAGTTTCCACCAAGGTTAGTGTGGCAGGGCACTGTTGGTGCCTGCCACTTTAAGGGCTGAGCCAAACATCCAGCAGGTGCTTGATTGTGGCAGCCATTTTGAGACACTGGCTGCCTGTATAAACAGAGCAGATTGCTGTTAGCTGGTCAGGCAGAAACATTGCCTGGCTAAGCTGCTGTATGCGTATCTACAGGTAGGAGGTTCTTGGTCTTGGGCATGATCTAAAACTGCACCCTGTGGGGAATGGGTGGCCTGGTGAGGCTCTCAGTGGTGCAGGAGCCTCCAGGAAAATGCCAGACCAGTTACCACCCTGGTGGAAGGCAGGTTGCGGTGCCCCAGTAACCCCTAACCCCTACATCACTGTGGGTAGCAGTTGGGGCCAGGCACAGCTAGGACCACCTGAGCCCCAACTTGGGGAGGAAGCCCCATAGCCCCAGTGATGGGGCGAAAGATGTGGATCCCCAGAAAGGGTAGGCCCCAGTGTGAGGAGGTGGATGTGGAGCCCCCATGTATACAGTTGCCCTGGGAGGGGCCAGGGCAAGGTTGGCCCCAGTTAGGTAATTGGCTGGCCACTACTCTGGGGTGGGTCATGGGAGAGGTCCAAAAGATGGTATGTCTGCCACCCAAGGTGTGCGCTAGATAAAGCCTATGGCCGAAGGGGCCCACTCCAAGAGGGAGCAAAGTGGTATCTGTGAAAGGGGGGTGGAGTGTGAGAGGCCATAGTGAGGGGAGGGCGGTATGAATGCATGTGTGTCCGAGGCCTGACAATGCGGGCTAAGCTTGGTCTAGCTGTAGGCTGGAAGCATTGTCACTTGGATGCCATCTGTGAGGCTTGATAGAGCCCCCCTGGCATCGGGGCAACAATGAGCAGCCTCCCACCTAATTGGAACCAATTAAGAAATAACAAGGCATGGCAGAGGAGTGAGGCAAGTGGTTGGCCCAGGAACAGGTGGGTAGGCCAATGGCAGACCAGCCCCAGGAAGGCCTCCTGTTACAGTTAGACACTGAAATACCTTTAAAAATATGTCCATTCTTTCTTTCTTTAACTGTAATGCATTAACAGGTCACAAAATCCTTAGATGCAGGGGTAGCAGTGGGTGTAGTCTTTCTGGACTTCAGGAAGGCCTTTGACACAGGACTTCAGGAAGGCCTTTGACTGTCTCTCACCCCATTCTCATTAAAAATTAGGGGACTGTAGTGTTGACACCTACAGTCAAATGGGTGACTAACTGGCTGGAGGGCCGCACCCAGAGAGTGGTGATGGATGGGTCATTTTCGACCTGGAGGGATGTGGGTAGTGGGGTCCCCCAGGGCTTGGTCCTCGGACCTGCGCTGTTCAACATCTTCATCAGTGACTTGGACAAGGGGGCAAAAAGCACCCTATTCACATTTGCAGGTGACACTAAGATATGGGGGGATGTGGGCATGCTAGAAAGGAGGAATAGTCTGCAATTGGACCTAGACAGGTTACAGGGGTGGGCAGATGAGAACAGGGTGGGTTTCAACACTGACAAGTGCAAGGTGCTGCACCTGGGGAGGAAGAACCAGCAGCAGACCTACAGGCTGGGGAACTCCCTTCTCATCAGCGCAGAGGCAGAAAAGGATCTTGGAATCATTATTGAGGCCAAAATGAACATGGGCCGACAGTGTGGGGATGCAGTCAGGAAGGCCAACCGTACCTTGTCATGCATCCACAGATGCATCTCGAGCAGGTCCAAGGAGGTGATCCCCACTCTATGCGGCACTTGTCAGGCTGCAGCTGGAGTACTGCGTCCAGTTCTGGGTGCTGCACTTCAGGAGGGATGTGGACAGCATTGAGAGGGTTCAGAGGGGGGCCACCTGCATGATCAGGGAGCAGCAGGGCAGGCCCTATGAGGAGAGGCTATGGGACCTGACATTGTTCAGCCTCCACAAGAGAAGGCTGAGGGGGGATCTAGTGGCCTGTTACAAACTAGTCAGAGGGGACCAGCAGGTATTGGTGAAGCCCCGTTCCCCCGAGCACTACCAGGAGTGACTAGAAATAACCGTCACAATCTGGCAGAGGGGAGATTCAGATTAGACATCAGAAGGTGCTACTTCACAGTCAGGGCAGCTAGGACCTGGAACTAACTTCCAAGTGAAGTGGTGCTGGCTCCTACCCTGGGGGTCTTTAAGAGGAGGCTAGATAAACACCTTGCTGGGGTCGTTTGTCCCCAGCGCTCTTTTCTGCCATGGCAGGGGGTTGGACTTGATGATCTGTCAAGGTCCCTTCTGACCCTACAAACTATGAAACTATGAAACATACTTTCTCTAAAATGAAACATAACATTGTACATTGTTAAACATTTACTAAGACACTCCTCATTCAAGGCAACATCTCAGTATGAAGAAAAGTATTTGTGAATGTTCTATGAGTATTTAGAGATTGGTGACGTATGGAAACGATGATGTTGTAAAACTTATCTTGTTACATAAAATGTACCACATAATTTGCAGTTGTTGCTATAAAAAAAAAAATGAAAAAATAGTTAGGCAACATGGTACAGTTCCAGATATACAGGCCAATACTTGTCTAGACTTGAAGTCCTCAGTTGTGGAAGCAGTCCCTCAATACAAAGATGACAGTCATTCAGTAAATGGGAAGTCATTGGTGAGTCTGGAGATGATTGATGAGGCCAATCCAAGTTCCTTAAGTTCAGATGCAGACATGGCAAATAGCTCCAGGAGAAGATCCTGGTGATGTCAGGGCTGCAGTTCTATCCCTTCATCTCTCTCATCTATCTATCTCCACAATGAGGAAAGTTTACTCAAAATGATTGATGCCTCTTCATACATCAGCGTTACTGAGCACAAATCAGTGCTCAAGCCTCCCAGATATTGTTAATATTAACTTTTTTTTTTTCCTCCAGTTAGCCTTCAAGGTGTTCTTGAATCTCTCTTGCCACCACCAGAGTGGTCATCATCAGTATGATGAGCATATAGAACCTGTTTGGGGAGCCAGTTGTCAGAAATCCTTGGCACATCTACATGAGAAGTTTTACTCAAGAATAGAGCTAACTACTGAGCAGTATGCATCACTGTCTACATAGGCAGATGTGTACTGCATGGTAATTTGCTCTAATCAAAAGTAAATTTGCTACCTGCAAATGCAAATAGCAACTTTACTGTGAACTACTTACTCTGGAGTAGCATGCATGTAGACACCTGACTGGGAGCCAATGTGCTTCTGGTCAGCAAGGGGCAGGAGATTACTCCCTGTCCCCAGGATCTGCCTGGTGCAGGGGTGGGTCCACCTCCGTAGCCCAGGCAGGGACTATATTTCCCTGCCCCTGCAACAGGGAGCTCCCAGCTCCACTTCATGATTGAGGAGTGAGGGCTGGGAGACAGTTGTCTCCTGGCCCCATCCTCCCTGCCAGCCCCTGAGCTAGCACCCAGGGGGAGCTTAGAGCTCCCTCTGGCTGCTGCAGTGGCTCAGTGCAGGGCCACAGGGAAGGGGAGCAGTCTGCTTCTAGGAGCAACAAATCTGCTGTAGCCTCCCTGCAAGTGTAGTCAAGTGCCCAGGAGAGTTTACTCTAGATTACTTTACTCTAAAGAAAACTGTTCCCAGACTATTTGTATGTGTTGATGCACTTCCTTATGACATTAGGTTCAACAGAGCTTTAATGCTGGTGGTGTTTGTTTGAGCCAGAATACTGGTATTCATTCTCTTGTCTTTCCAATTAATATCTAATGAAAGATTTTTTTAGAATAAATTGTTGATAGTAATGTTTCACATTTTCAGGTGTTTCTAATATGCCATCCAAGTTTTATACTTGTATAATAAGGTAGGGATTACAATAGGCTGGTAGATGAGAAGTTCGGTTTTTGTTCTAATGTCATCTTTACCAAAGACATGATTTTCCAGATGTGCAAAGGCATAAATCGTGCCTTGATCTTGAATTAAAGAAATACCTGGTCATTCAAACTGGGGAATCCAAGACAATCAGGCATTATGCTGATTACATAATCACTTCTGTGCTGCTGGCTTTAGAGACTGACATGTCTTAAACACGCTAGCCCACCTAGCTGTTTTGATTTATAAGACCATATAAAAAAGCTAATTATACATATTGGAAGCTAGTTAGGTTATGACAGCAATACTTAGACATTCTCCGTGACTTGTTATGAGGTCCTTATCTCCACAGCTACAATAACATTCAACACAACACCTAGTGAACTTCAGATTAGCTGTAAGAAAAACAGCAAGCCAAGCTAAGTTACTGGTATAGTTCAGAAAGGCAAGCAGCTTTGAAGTCACTAAGCATATGGACAAACATACCCTTGGTGACTTCAAAGAGGAAGGAGACTGATGCTTGGGACTATATAACAGCAGTAATGCCATGACTGTTATGTGGGCATGAGCCTGTAGTGATAGGCATCTAGGCAGGCCTTTCCAGCTTTAACCCTGCCTCATCTGGGATCAAAATTGAGCTAATTTCACTTACTTGCATCACTACAGGATCATGATGACATCAGTTATGCTAAGATTCAAAAAGCAAATAAGAAATCCAAATATAGTTGAAAAACTTGTGTGGAAAATGCTGTGTTAATTAACCTTGAACAGCAAACATGTACATTATTTCCATATTAGAATGCCAATTTGCTCTTCTTTATTCTGCCTATTATAATGGATGCTATTTTAAATCCAAAGTGGATTGTCAGAACAACAGAAAAAATCACCGTTGACTAGGTGCTACGTGGAATAGTTGATGGCATTAAACTGACCTACCAAGCTGGTATTAAGCTGCCCAAAGCAACTTAGGGATAGAGTGGGTAAGGGGTAAATTTCCTCCTAAACCTTGTAGTTCATCTCCAGCTCTGCTTTGAGATCAGCTACTCTGTGGATAAATAGAAGATTTCATTATTCAGGATTGTCAATTTAGCATCTGTTCAAAATAATAAGTTCACCTGTTAGAAAGTGGAGTATGAAAAAGTAAGGAAATGTGAAAAAGAAGAGGGAAGAGGAGTAGGAAAAGGAGAGGAGCTATCCAATGATTGTGAGATCTGATAAACTGCTACCTAAAGTGGCAAACCCAAAGCAGTTCAACCTGTACAGTGCTCGGATGGTTGTGAAACAAATGAGGATGAAAATTCTGGCTTCTGAGGCAAAGAACAAATATGAGCTTTTTACACATAATAGGAAAGATAGTGATTGGGGAAAGGAATCATTCCCCACCTTGGAATCCAACGTACAGTTTTGAAAATGTGTACTACAGTAACTTGTGTCTTTTCAGAGATGGAAGTCAACCACTTGGTGACTTGGAATGGACCACTGCAAATATAGGAGACAAGCTGTATTCTTTATGACATACATCCTTTTTCTAAACATGTGTAAAGTGGCTAGACCGAACTTGATTTACTTCATTAAGATTGCTTTGCTATTTTCCCTTTCTTGTCTTCTTATCTGTGTCATTTTCTCCTTTTTAGTAGATGCTCATATTTTGTCAACATGCAGTCCACTATTCCTGAGTCTACCTCTACTTTTCCACTTTAGGACCTAACAAAAATCTACTGCTGGATTCAGTGTTGTAATATAATAGACTGTGGAGTTCTTCCTTCACAGTCTGCTTTCCAATTCTGATGAGTTTGGGGACTTTTCTGGCTGTAGTTAGAAAAGGAGCACTTTATGGTAATTATTCTGTTAACCTTCAGGTGACTAAGTAACCTTCAAAGACTAATCATCTCCTGCTAATATGACCATGTGAGATTATGAAGTAGCTCTCATTCAAAAAACAAGGTTAATGTCCAGCAAACTGGTGAAGTAAACGAATAAGTAAGGCTAAATTTATCAGTGCTTGGAAAATTATTCCTTTTCAAAAATGTTAATCCCTAAATCCTCATCAACATCCAAATGTCCAAAACTGGGGAAAATATATTAGAGAATACTGTTTAGTCCATTTACTGTGAGTAATAATAGTCTTATGTTGATTTATGGAGAGATTAATTTAAATGAACTGTCTTTTTGATATAGAAACATTGAGCTCATAAGGAATTTCTGCACTGACAGTGGAGTTATTTCTAGAATGGTTCAAACTGCTGCAAATGAATAATCAGAAAGATTGACTGCAGGGTTTTACTACTTAGTTCTTAGTTTAAGACATATTCAAATAAAATTTAGGATCTTGGCTCATTTATACCAACATTTGCTTCCTTTTTTCCTTAACACTTTCATATTTGGGTGGCTAATAATTTCAAATTCTAAATTTCATTTAGTCAGGTAAATGTTAAATATCTATTTATGGCCCTAATGTCAGGTCATAAAATGTTGGCCCTGACACTTTTTTTTTTCTTTTTATATAGGAACTGATTCTGACTTCCTCTGGTTATTCCTCATTATTCCTGTGCCTGTATAAATGGGATCAGAATTGGTTCATGGGAATTTGAAATATTTTTTTAGTAAAACAACATGAGGCTTTACTATCTTTTTGCACCAAATGTATGAGGTGTGCTTTCATTAAAGACAATGGAGTTGCAGTAATGTAATACTGATATAAATAGTGCCAAATCAGAAGGCTTTAAAAATTCAGGATTGAAATGACTGGAGTTACACTGCTGTTTAAAAATTTGGGATTAGGCCCTGATGTTTTCGACCCCCTTTGGAATCAGCTGTTTCATGTTACTACAATAACAGTTACCTTGGAGCAGAGCATTCCCCAAAATATTTATGAAATAACTTGACCCTAGGATTTAACACACAGAGGGTTCATCTACATGAGTCTTTACTGCACAGTAACATAGTTTACTGTTCAGTAAGCATGAGCGTCTGCATGTGCACATGCTTACCACACAGTTAACTTCACTACTTGTAAGTAAATTTGCTACCTGCAAATGCAAGTAGCAAATTTACTCTAGTGTACTTTCTGTGTACCAACACACATGTAGATGACAGCTGGGAGAATATTTGTTCCCAGTCAGCCCTGCCACAAGGAGCCCAGCCTGAGCTCAGTCCCATAGCCCCAGGGCTGGGAGCCTCTCCTGCCCCAAGGCTGGCCTGCCTCTATGGCAACCCCAGCAACAGGACCTTTAAAAGCCTGAAGGCATTTTGAGCCCTAAAGCACAACAAAAGGAAACCTGGGGGACTCTTGGCCTCTGCTGCCATGTGCTACCTGTGCCAGCCTGCCTACACCCTGGTGCCACTGCCTGGTACTACAGTGTCATGTGGCTCCCAGGCCCATGCTGTCCAGACCTGCAGGCTGCTGTAGGCTCCTGCCAGTACCCAGGCCCAGCTAGAGCCAGCTCCTGGCCACTAGGAACATCTCCAGATTCCTGAAGCCAACCCTGGGCAGCCTGTCTAGAGCCTGTAGGTTCTGTGGGGCTTCGCCTTGCTGCATGGCTCCTAGTCCCATGTTCTGTCCCTGTGCTGGGCACTGCAGGCAGCTGCCCAGTCCCAGAAAGCCATCATGGGAGCCCCGATGGTATCATCACCCATGTCATATGCCACCACCTGGGGCCCCAACTGGTCATAAGAGAAGAATGGTGACCTTGTGGCACTGTGGGTCAAGGCAGAGGTGCAGCACCAGTTTGTGTGGGGTGAGCACTCCAGTGCCCATATCTGAGGGGATGTTAAGTCAGATGCAGGAGCATGGGTACAACCAGCTGGTGTGGCAGCGCTACACAGAGGTGAAGGCTTTGTGGGTACAGTGAGTCACCATCACTGACTACAGTCTTTGGTCAGTGGGTGTCTGCAAGTCCATGCCCTTTATGCAGCAACTGGATGACATCCTTGTGCCAAGGGACCCAGGCTGCAGCTGTGCTGGGTATAGCAGAATGGGAGGCCTGCCTGAGTCCCCACTCCAGTCTGGCACCCACAGTAACAACACTAGGAAAGGGCCCCTCAGGGCACCAGCAGCCTGTCCCTTTGAGCTCCCCACATGCACCTTTCACCAACAGCTTGGGGAGCCCCGACCAGAACCTGCCCTGACAACTCTGCAGCCTCAGACCCAGCCATGTAACCACTGGCTGTAAACAATGCCAGCTCCTCCCCTGGAGCAAGGCCCTGGCTAGGCACCTACATGCTGCGCTCCTCTTGTAAATGATGCCACTGGGCACAACAGCCCCACCCACAGTGTAAGGCCCTCCCCTCCCCCCGCATTCCAGTCTGGCTGCACTCCCCTGGCCCCTGGGTTCTGCCACCACAGCATGTAGGGTGGCAGGAGACAGGACAAAACTTTATTGAACAGCCTGTTCCCCCACAGTTGGAAGACATAGGCTTCTCACACACTGAGGAACATGTTGATGTCAGAAGTGATATCCTCCATGGCTGCAGGGGACAGGAAAGTGTATCATAGCCATGGGTAACCTCCAAGTGGTGGCAGAGGTTGCGGTGCAGCCTGGGCTTAGCCCCACACAATTAAAGCTAATGGTCCTTTGCCAGGTGTGCAAGTTTGCCCAGAGAACAATGACAATCAGTAACAGCAGGGCATAGTGGATCAGGCACCCCTCAGGCCATGGGAACTTTTCCTCATGCTGTGCCTCAGACACACATAGCTGGGGGATGTTTGAGGTATAGCACCAGAATGGGGGGTGGCTGGTCTCAGGGCGCGTTCCCAGAGAGGCCTCTGCAAGGAGGGTGGGGGTATAGGCACTACATGTTCCAGTCACCTGGAAGCCCCATTCCACTTTATGGCTGACTGCCATAGGCTTGGCAGCAGCACAGGAGACAGCCTGGCCTGCAGGAGGAGAATTGCAGTCAGCGGAGCCATGGCAGCAAGTGCTACCAGGAGGCTGGCCTGTCCTGGCCTGTGAACCAGTAGCACACCAGCCCTAGGGGAGTGAGCAGGGGTGGGAGGCTTGGCCAGTGGCTGCCTGGACAGACAACTTACCATGGTCCCTGAGCATCCACGCACACTGAACCCCTGATTTGAGGCCGGGCAGCACAAAGCCCCTGGTACAGAGCATCTTATTTCCTACACCTGCATGTGGCTGAAAGGCCACAGTTGGCAGCTAGGATGTGGCCTCAGGGTCACTGCCACCCTCAGCTGGGGTGCTGGGGTTGTGGCAGCTCTGCAGGAGGAGGACCCAGGATCAGACCCTTTTCCTGGACTGGCTTGTGATGGTTGCAGAGGACTGACAGGTGGATGCGCAGATGTGGTGGGTGGAGGACATTGCCTATCAGGAGAGGTGGTGGGCAGAGGACATGTTCATAAGGATGTGGGGGACTGGTATGAGGAAGCATGGAACTGGGATGAGGAGGCAAGGGACTGGGCAGACCAGGAGTTCAGCGTGCAACTCCTCATCCACCCTGTAGCACAAGTGCATTGAGGCCCTGTGGCAGCACAGGCCATTGAGGAAGACAGCCCAATGCTGGACACTGTCCTGGCCTTGGCAGTCACCTTCATGTTTCCTGCTTCCCTGCCCCTGCCCCTAGACCCTCATGTCCCCTGGAAGCTACTTGCAGCCCAGCAGCAGGCATCCTCATGGGCCTGGGCAGGGGGTTAGTGCCACTGCCACCAGCCAGGAGCCCTGGACCCAGCAAGGATCCCTGGTCCCTGCCAGGGTGCCTCACCACCCATTCCCCCCCAACCTGGGCCCAGCACTACTGTTCACCCCAGCTCCACATAGGCACAGAGCCAGAGCTCCCTGCAGCAGGTCCAGGACTGTGCTCTGGCCCTGTTGGCCTTGGCCAGCACTGGGAGACCAGTGGCCACTGTTACCCCTGGGTGAGCCCTCTGCTCACCATACTCGTCATGGCATGTGCACCCATGTGGGGAGGGCCAGAGGCTTGGGTGCTGGCCACCTGTCCCCAGGCTCTACCCCCTAGGTGTCCCCACCCCCAACTGCCTACTCCAGGAGAGCACACAAACAAACCATATTATAATATTTTGCATGGGCAAGAGGCTGTTGTATTTTTGGTAGGTGGGGTGGGTGGTAGAGGGGCTCTGTTGTGGGGATGGGAGGGAAGAGGCAGGAGTCTGTTTGTGTTTTTCTGAGAAATGTCTGCAGTGAGTATGGTGCTGGGGATAGGGGATTGGGTGGGGGGTCTGTGGGCATCTGTCCAGGCAGGCAACAGCAGGGAGTGCAGCAGGAAGTGGTTGGCCAGAGCCTCTCACACTCAGTGTCCTGGCTTCCACTGGCAGGTGTGGGGCTTGGCTTGGGCCTTGATGTTGGGGGCAGTGCTGCTGTCACTGCCACTGCAGCTGGTGCTCCAGCTGCCAGGCATCCTCTTCCCACTGTATCTCCTCTGCCCTGGCCCTGTGAAATGGCTGCCCCCAGGCCTCACAGATGTTATGCAACACACAGACTGTGACAATGACACAGGGGATGTTGTCCTTGGCAACTTGAGGTGGGAAGTGAGGGTTCACTGGTGTCCCTTGAGGTGCCTGAAGGTGCACTACACCAGGGTATGGGTCTGGCACCACTTAAATTGGGCTTCGTGGAGGTGCTGCTGCCTGGTGTATGGCCACATGAACCAAGGCAGGAGTGGATAGGTGGAGTCCCCAGTGAGAATGGCCAGGATGATTATGACACCCAGCTGCCAGTCCGGCACCCCTGGCATGAAGCAGCCATTCTGCACCAGGGCTGTCAGGGTGGAGTTGCAAAACATATGGGTATTGTGGGCACTCCCCTGCCAGGCAGTACTCATGTTTGTAAAGGTGCTTCAGTGGTCAACAATGGCGTGGGGCACAGTAAAGTGAAAACCTCTCCAGCTGTAGTAGGAGCAATCACAATGGGGTGGCAGGTGACAGGGATGTGGGTCCCATCCAGGGCCCTGATGCACTGGGGAAATCCCAAACCATAGAACCCTTCCACCACCACCAGTGGGTCATGAACATGGAGCATGATGTGCCCCAACATGTCCTGGAGGGTGCTGCACACCCAAGGATGGCCGCCCCAATGGTGACCTTGCCCATGCCAAAGAGGTGGCCCACATACTAATGGCTGGTAGGTGTGGCCAGCTTCAGCAGGGTGAAGGAAGGTGCTCCAGATTATGCAGAATGCTTTCAGTCACTGCTTAACATCTCAGGTCCTGGCTGGCCCACCAGTCCTGGCTGGCCTGACAGGTACAGAGACAGTGGGGCTGGAGGCCTAGGAGGGCAAGGACAGCCCCATTGGTGGCATCCTGGAGTCAATCATTGGAATCCCTACTGGGGTCCAGCCAGCAGGATGGCATCCAGGTGGCAGCTGAGCAGTGGGTCTGAGATGATTCGGTGGGGCCAGGCAGGTGGTCACTGCATGTGGGGGAGCCAGTAGGGCCCCAATGGCTGTGAGCTGGCAGCAGCTCCTCCCCAATGTGAGGCAAAGCAAGGATGGAGGCTGGGACAGGGGGCTGGTGTGGGCTCCACCGGCTCCAGGGAAGTGCTACACTCCCCGGCCCTGATGCAGGGGAGCGGAGCACTTCCCCGGAGCCGGGGAGCCTGCACCAGGCCCCAGCTCCAGCCCTCAGCTCCCAGCTCCAGCCCCCAACTCCAGCTCCCGGCCCCTGGCTCCAGCCCCTGGACCCCAACCCCAACCCTAGCCCCTGGCTCCCAGCTCCTGGCTCCAGCCCCCAGCCCCTGGCCCCAGTCCCCGGCCTCAGCCCTCAGCCCTCTTCAGTAAGTGTCCCATGCCAGACTGAGGTAGCGTGCTCACAGACCAAGGTGACGCACTCACTGACTGCTTCTCCTTAGAGGGAACATTGCTCTCACCCCCAAATTACATTGAAACAAATCAACTACACCAGTACAACCTGCCATAGTTTAAGATCTAGTGGGACTGTAGCCTACCAACTCTGTGTAACTGTCACATACAGATGGGAAATGACGTGTCACCCTACAGCGATGTAGTGATCATGTGGGTCTACACATGATCACCAGCTATGTCACCATAACAGCACACTCCCCAGTTCTAGTGCCACTGCTATGGTGATGCAGTGGTGAAATGTAACTGTGTGCCACATGTAGAGCTCAGTAACTTCCAAAAGGAAGTACTAAAGAATGGCACCATAGCAAAGTCACTATATGGTGATGTGTAGATGCACCCTGAGGGATGCTGCAGAAGGGGCATAGAAGGCCTTGCCTCAGAAAACAATGAAAAAGAAAAAGAAAAAGAATATCTGGGAATTGTGGGTAGAGGGTTTTTTTTATGTTTTGTTTAAGTTTTGTCTTGCAGAAAAAAAGGAAACTGCTCTGAAACAAATTTGGGTATTATTGAATTCTTTCTGGGCTGGTTTCCATAATTCACTGAATTAAAAAGAATATTCACAATTCAAACCAGCAAATTCTGCTACCTTGCTTCTCTGCCATTCTTATCACTCAGTTTATTATCCTTATGATATGCACTGATTTTCTCAAGGCCCTTTAAAATGCTATTTGACTTTGATACAGAATGCTAAATGCAAAACCAAACAACTTTTGGCTTGGTGTAAATAGATAACCTGTACATTGTATAAAGAACAAAATGTTTGTCTTTCCTATGCTCCTCCTCTTAGGTCTTTTCTAAGTAGAATGGGCATCTAATAATTGAGATAAACCTGTATTTCAAATTATTTTAATAATAAAACAACATGAGTTCACTAGCTAATCTGAGGTTCTTAAATATAGCTGGAACTCCTGTCTGGCAATATGATCAAATTTCATTTTTCGCTATGATCAAATCACATTTTTCTGTGAGAACAGGTAAAGAATAACAGTCCTTATGTATCATTGTCTAATGTATAAGGAATTACAATGAGCTTTCCATGAAGAGACAGTGACTGTCTTGTTTATACAATGTATTTTCCCACCCCAGCCAGATTAGGGATGTGAGACCCATGCATCAGATGCAGTGAGTGCTCCAAACCAGTCCTGTCCACTGAATGCAGTGCCCATGTCAGAGTGGTCCTTCTTGCTGGATCTGGCATGTGGGGCCAGTCTGTGGGTCCAGTCAAGACTGGCCCTAGATCCAGCATGTAGGACTGGTCTAGTGTGGGTGCCACATGCAGTATATACCTGAACTGGTCCTATCTGCTGTGTGAAGTGCAAGTAGCAACTCTAGCCCTGTGCACTGCTTGCACCGTGAACCAGACTGGCTACATATGATGCATGCAGTTCATGTAACATATAAAATTAATTCAACAGTCATGGGCAGCACTGCAGGCTGGATGATAGGGCTCTGTGGGATAGATGTGACCCACAGGTCGTATGTTTGATACCCCTGTATTAGACAGACACATGAATTGGAATTATAATAATACTTCTTTGAGCAGGGTGCTGGACTACACGGGATCCTGAGGTCTTTTCTAGCTCAAATTTTCTATGATTCTATAATTTCTATGAACAGGTATTACTGTTACAACAGCCTTGATGGCTTTTTGTAGGACCACTAATTATATCCTGACTAGATAGAAGATAAATGACTGAGATGATGCTTCAGAATGGAAAGATTGCTCCACTGAAAAGAATGTTGAACCACTGACCAATCACTGGATTGCTCAAACCAGATTTTTAGCTAATAAAAATGTAGTTACATTGAAACCCCTGCTAAGTGAATACTTGCTTTTCTTGTTTCTTGGAGGATCAGATTATTTTGCCTGGGCAACATTGTGTTATCTTTATTAAAGCTGTAGAAGTGAAACGGGGTGGTCTGACCCTTTATGTGAAGCAGATAGCCCTGGGGTAAGAGTCCAGCTGTGGGTGATATGTGAGCAGTTAAAACACCAAGGAAACAAAAGGCAAGCAGCTTGAGTTGGGAAAGAGCAGTTTTCTGGTTGGAAGCAGAATGAAACATAGAGAAACTTGAATCTAGGCAGAGCCACAGCTAAAGGGCTAAATGGGCCTCTCCTGGGAACATGCTACAGGTTTGGTTTAGTAATTTATTAATTTATTAATTTATTTGGACCAAGGACTATTGTTTTATGTCATGAGGACTAGCTGAGGAGCTCTTAAGGGAGCAAGGCCCTACAGAGGGGCTGCAGGCACCTAAGACCACTCATGGATTACTGTTCGGATTTTTGGAAGGTCTCTTATGGGGGCAGAACCTGGCTACCCAGCAGTAGGCACCCCAGCCCACTTAAGAGAACATTTGCTCTTTGCATCAGACTGTGCCAGTCTTGGTGGAGTCTGTCCACAGCAGAATCAAGCAGGAGATTCTGTAAACTAGTTTCCTTGCTACATATATGCAAGAAACATTAACCGGTATAGTAGGAGTGTATATTACGGGCCTTATGAAGGCACAGATGAGCTGAGGTCTTCATCAATTAATACTTCAAGCCAATATAACACTTCTATTTTTCCAACTATTTTAATCAAAAGAAGATGGATGTATACAGTGTAGTTAATGTTACTTTATGTCATTAATGAGTTTGTTCTGTGTTCTGCCTCTTCAACTTTCTAGGAGTGTGCTATCTACCTAGGGAGCTGTCATTGTGTGAAGCAAAGTATAGTATGTTCTCCCCTCTGATCATCCAATACCATGTTCTTACTTGGGGCTGTTATTCTTATTGACTCTGCTTTCCTTTAATCTGAAATAAATCAAGTAATCCAGGCTGAAGTTCTGTGGCTACTCTTTCTTTTTTTTTTTTTTCTTTTTTGTTTTTTCTAAGCCATATTAACACATGCACAGTTTAATGATACCCAGTCATGGTGATGATAAATGTGGAAGCACAATTAAAAATGCTCAGTACACTCACTGTCTAGACAAACTTTTAGACCACAAAGGCTTTTTTTTTGTTTGCTTGGGTTTTTTTACAGCTTTCTGTTCCAGTTGAGTAAGAAGTAGGGGGTGAAAGGGGTTATTCGATTGAGACAATTAATTCTGTGTGGAGAATGAAGAAGACTTTGTCTTAATCTTGAATGAGTCTTGACTACTCTTGGTATTACCCTCAATGTATTGACATGTATAACATCTAGAAATGCATACAACTGAAACAATTTTGGTATGGTTAATACCAAACTGGGAAGAGATTCACATTTAGGACAAGGTTCAGAAGATGTGAACCTTCTAAACAAAGCACTGAGGAACATGAATGAATTTACGGTATAATCCCAACATTGACTAATCTTGTTGCCTTGATCCTGTTGAGTTGGCTAATATGGAAATCATTGAGAATATTCTTAAGGTCTGCTAGCAAGTATAAAAAGATATAGGATCTTTAAACCATATGATCCAAATTACAAAGGTCATATACCATGATGCACGTGCTTTTAAAAACCGGGGAAAAAAGGAATAAGGACACTCCTAGCAGGACAAGTTTATCAAAGTTACATATCATAGGAGTGTATCCCTCAGAAATATAGCATTCCACATTGAACTGAGTTTCACTATGACACCACTGAATTTATCACTACTCACCACTACCTGACCACACATAATGACACATCTCAAACTATCCATAAAGCTTACTTCTGTACTTCTCATAAGCTTTTATTCTCAGAAAGGCTGGCCTTTTAAAAGACTAAAATATTGCCATGGAAATTTGTATCTTTTACTCCCAGAATGAAAAATATGTCCTGTGTCTCACCGAAGCAAATGAATACTAGACTGACCATGATGTAGTCAATTAGCTTATTTTATTTTTTCCGTAGCAACTGATCTTGCTGCAATCAGCAAGCCAGCCCCAGTAAATGTGAGGGATTTTGGGGTGGATTGGATCGAAAATAGACATGTCACATGCCATTGGTCCAAAAAAGACTGTAATGACAGAGATAGCAAGGCACTTAATTTCCTACTTATACAACAAGTCTACTTATCTCAGAGTCATTTTTCTATTTTGCAAGATTGACTTGACTTTTTTCTCTATCTCCAAAAAGCTGTGCAAAGAATGACATTTTTTTTCTTTTTAAGATTTGAGATATGCAGTGTATTTAAATGCATTTTCACTCATTCTGTTCATAAAAGAAAAGGCTCCCCCCCTCCTTTGCCTCCCCAAAAAAGACTCGCAACCAACCATTCTTCCCTGCCTTAATATATTCTACTGTGCTTTCAGTTTAAAGACACTCTGCAGTTTTCTGTTCTCATCTTAATTCCCAAAGGCCAACATCTGTCTACAGTAATTTGTGTCAATTGTTTAACTTGAAATTCAACAATGTTCTTCTTAACAACTGCTGTACAATGAAGTGTTATTACAAACAACACTGTACCTTAGTCTTTTCAAACTCTCAAAACACAAGAGCAGTTCACCTGGTAAACTTACTTCAGAATCACTATAGATTTTTTTTCCTTTCAATTTTCAGCCTCAAATTAGATGCAGATATACCCAAGGAAATGCTGCATTGTAATAGCAATTTCCCATGGAAAAAAAAAAAGTCAAGAGATCAAAGGATTCTTATTGTTGTTTTTTGAAATAATAAATATCCAAGAGCCCACAACCTGGATATAGACTCCATTCTGTTAAACCAAAAATAACATGGAAGGAGGTACCTAGAAATAACATGGAAGGATGTCCCTGTCAAGGACTTACAATATAAGCATTAAACAAGGCAAGAGTTGGTGGATATACCTGAGGAAGTGCAAGTATATCTTGGTCACCTGACCCAAAATCATTTTCTGTTAATGCATAGGTTGGTATGTATATATTATGTGTTGTATACAGTGGGGGTAAAGGATTTTATATGTTCTGGGTTCCTATGACATGTTTGTTCATTTAAAATCTCAACCATAATTCTACATTTAAATGCTTTACTTCTATGTGGGGAAAGCCGATTTCTCCTCACAGCCATAGAGGTTTCCTAGCAAGCAGAACTAGTGCATTTCTGCTAAGGGGGATAGTGGCTGCTCTCAGAAAAATGGAAAGGGATACAAAAACAGAAGCCTGTGGTGCCACCACCTATGTGACATGGGCCAGGAACAGAAGTTGCACTTATTGTGTGATAAGCACACAGAAAATGCTCTAAAGCCATAATGCAACAGATAGTCAGGGCACATAAAGATCTATAAAAATGGTAACTTTAAGATAACCCTGGATGGATGTGGTATCAGAGTACAGCACTGTACATTAGTGTTGTATTGAACATTTGTACCAGATCCCATCACAGCTCATGTAAGGTCACATTCTGCCAGCATCTCATGGGGCTTTGCAACACTCTGCTCACCTCCCTTCTAGCCTTGAGCAGAGCTCACCTGGTCTGTCTAAGAGCTGGGCTGGACTCACCATATGGGTGGTGGTCATAGCAAGGATGGTTATTGTTCTTGCTCATGTCTTTGATTGATCTCTTTTCCCCTTTGAGCCTATCTATCCCCACTCTGACCCCTCTGGCTAGCAAAGATCCATCCATGCAAAGAAAACTGTTTATTGCTGAATTCCTCTTTTTGTATATTGTCATAGGTGAAGCTGAGCAACTGCTGAATGTGGTTCAGGCACTATTGTAGGCTCAAAGAAACTAGGGCTGCTTCTGCTCACAGTTAACCTATTTTAAGAATTGATTCAACAGCACTAGGTTGTTTTTTTTTACTTGTTTGGGGTTTTTTTTGGAAGGGGCAATTTCCCTAATAGACATGAGGCTTTTGACATAAAATTGTGTTTAAATCCTGGATATTTAACATAGTTCATAATGGCATTAATAAAAGTCTGGTGATAAAAATGCCTTCTAACCCCAGCCTCTTCCAAGGTACTTAATAGTTCTGTAAAATTGTCATATTTTATTGTGCTTTTCAAATGCTGTTACAGAGTCCCTGGTGTAGACAGGAACCCCAACTCCTATTACTATAACAAATAAATATTTCTATAAACATATATATTTGAGCATGCCTAAATGTACATACACCCACCTGTCATAGAATCATAGAAAATTAGGGTTGGAAGGGACCTCAGGAGGTCATCTAATTAATCCTAGTTTAAAGCAGGATTATTCCCAACTAAATCATTCCATTCAGGGCTTTGTCAAGCCAGGCCTTAAAAACCTCCAAGGATGGAGATTCCACCACTTCTCTAGGCAACCTATTCCAGTGCTTCTCCACTCTCCTAGCAAGAGTTTTTCCTAACACCCAATCTAAGCTTCCCTTGCTGCAATTTTAAGTATGGTAATGCATAAAAAATTACATATGAATATGTAGCATTGCTATTTTCGAGCTTGCCTGGGAAAACCGAATGTATGTGTACAGTGTAGATTAAGAGAAGTACTTACGCTGCCTGTGCTCAATATGTGATACAGGACCAATAACCCATCAGTCCAGCTCACAGACCCAAAGTCCCAGAAACCTTGGATGCATTCAATAGCCCATAAAGAAGCAGAGATTGTTTCTCTGTCCTCTTGTCTTAAAGCCAATTTCTAATAATTCTGGTTACTCTATTTCTGTTTTGGAACCATGCACACTTAATAGAAAGATGTTTCAGATAGCCTGTTACACAGTTTGAGGTAAGTTGCAGACAGTCCCATAGATAGATATATAGGTCAACTAGCTCAGGAACTCTTTTTTTTCTGTCAGGCTTCCACATTGTTTTATTGTTTATCAGGCTCCCACATGGTTTAATTGTTTTATTAATTATCATTTTATGTTCTAACTTTTCCTGGCTATATGAATAATAATATCCAATGGTCTTGCTAGTTTTAGTGTAGTGTTGCTTTCTTAGAGTCACCCAGAAATCACACAAAGCCCTGTGGGACACAGTATCTATGAGGTTCCATCTGACACTCTTCATTGGGAGGAAAGGAAATTCTTTCCCACTTTCTAAATCTGATGCCTGCCAAAGAAGCACTGATTTTATTTTCCCTTCTAAACCCAACAGAGCCCTAATATCTTACATAATTTAGGAAGCCACCTGAAGCCATAGTGTCTTTACTATGGCTTTAGGGACTCTTGTCCCAACCTCTCCGCTAAAAATCCCACCCCCTCCCTCCATGCTGCTAGCAAGGGCTGTTAGGCAATGAAGTACACCACAGAAAGGAAACATTCAGATTTTGGTAGAATTTTCTACCTATGGCTGCAGGAAGGGACAGCATGCACTTCCCCATGGTAGACCACCACCTGATTCATCCCATGAATAGGAAATTGGAACCGCTGAGAATTGGACATTTCTTGCAGTTTATTTCCTGGGCTTTCCCCAACTAGACCATCCCCAACTAGATCATTCCAGACAAAGCTTTGTCTAGCCAGGTCTCAAAACCCTCCAAGGATGGAGATTCCACCACCACCTCTCTGGGTAACCTGTCCCAGTGTTTTACTACCCTTCTAGTAAGAAAATTACTCCTAATATCTAACCTAAACTTCCTTTGCTATAACTTGAGCCCATTGTTCCTTGTTCTGTCATCTGCCACCACTGAAAACAGTCTAACTCCATCCTAGTTGAAGGCTGCTATTAAATCCACTCTAAGTCCTCTTAGAGCTTAGGGAATCTTAGCCCTATCCTCCAGCTTATCTACTACTCCCCCCCAGTTTGGTGTCATCTGCAAACTTGCTGAGGGTGCACTGTTTGCCATCTTCCAGGTTGTTGATGAAGACATTGAACAAAACTGTCCCCAGAACCAGCCCCCTGGGGCGCCTCACTTGATACGAGCTGCCAACTAGACATTGAGCCATTGATTACTACCCTCTGAGTCTTATGCTTCAAACAGTTTTCTGTCCACCTTACAGTCCATTCATCCAGCCCATACGTCCTTAGCTTGCCTACAAGAATGTTGCTAAAATCAAGGTATATCACATCCACTGGTCTTCCTGCATCCACAGAACCAGTCATCTAATCATAGAAAACAATCATAGATTCATAGATTCATAGATGCTAGGATCGGAAGGGACCTCAATAGATCATTGACTCTGCCCCCCTGCATAGGCAAGAAAGAGTGCTGGGTTCAGATGACCCCAGCTAGATGCCTATTTAACTTCCTCTTGAAGACCCCCAGGGTAGGGGAGAGCACCACCTCCTTTGGGAGCCTATTCCAGACCTTGGCCACTCTAACTGTGAAGAAGTTCTTCCTAATGTCTAGTCTAAATCTGCTCTCTGCTAGCTTATGGCCATTATTTCTTGTAAGCCCCGGGGGCGCCTTGGTGAATAAAACCTCACCAATTCCCTTCTGTGCCCCTGTGATGAACTTATAGGTAGCCACAAGATCGCCTCTCAACCTTCTCTTGCAGAGGCTGAAGAGGTCCAGGTGCCCCAGTCTCTCATAGGGCTTGGCCTGCAAGCCCTTAACCATACGAGTGGCCCTTCTCTGGACCCTCTCCAGGTTATCCACATCCCTCTTGAAGTGCGGCGCCCAAAACCGCATGCAGTATTCCAACTGCGGTCTGACCAGCGCCCGATAGAGGGGAAGTATCACCTCCTTGGATCTGTTCGTCATGCATCTGCTGATGCATGATAAAGTGCCATTAGCTTTTCAGATGGCTTCGTCACACTGCCGACTCATGTTCATCTTGGAATCCACTAGGACTCCAAGATCCCTTTCCACTTCCGTTCCACCAAGCAGATCATTTCCTAGGCAGTAGGTATGCTGGACATTTTTCCTCCCTAGGTGCAACACTTTGCATTTCTCCTTGTTGAATTGCATTCTGTTTCTTCTGCCCATATGTCCAACCTGTCCAGGTCTGCTTGTAGTTGTTCCCTGCCCTCCGGCGTGTCCACTTCTCCCCACAGTTTTGTGTCATCCACAAACTTGGACAGAGTGTACTTCACTCCCTCGTCCAAGTCGCCAATGAAGATATTAAAGAGTATCGGTCCAAGGACTGAGCCCTGCGGGACCCCACTGCCCACACCCTTCCAGGTCGATACCAACCCATCCACTACGACTCTCTGGGTGTGACCCTCTAGCCAATTCGCCACCCACCGGACTGTGTAGTCATCCAAGTCACAGCCTCTTAACTTGTTTACCAGTATGGTGTGGGATACCGTATTGAAGGCCTTCCTGAAGTCTAAGTATATGACATCAACCCCGACTCCTGCGTCCAGGCATTTTGTAACCTGGTCATAAAAAGAGACTAGATTAGTCAGGCATGATCTACCTGCTATGAACCCATGCTGGTTTCCCCTTAGCATAATTTGTCCTGCCAGGCTCTCGCAAATGTAAGCCTTGTTAATTTTTTCAAAGACTTTGCCTAGGATGGAGGTGAGACTGACTGGCCTATAGTTGCCTGGATCCTCCTTCCTCCCCTTCTTGAAAATGGGGACCACATTGGCCCTTTTCCAGTCCTCCGGGACCTGGCCCGTGTGCCACGAGTGTTCAAATATTACCACCAGTGGCTGTGCAATGATGTCAGCCAGTACCTTCACTACCCTCGGATGGAGCTTATCCGGGCCTGCCGACTTAAAGGCATCCAGTTCCTCCAAGTGACTCTGCACCATCTCAGGGTCTACGCATCGCAGTCTGGTGCCCTGCTGCTGCCTCTCTACAATCCCAGTGAGAGCCTTGTCCTGCCTCTCACTTAGGAACACTGAGGCAAAGAACTCATTGAGGAGTTCAGCCTTGTCCCCCCTGTCCGTCACCAATTGCTTCTGCCCATTTAGTAGGGGTCCTATTCCACCCTGGGCCTTCCTTTTACTCCCTATATATCTAAAAAACAATTTTTTGTTATTCTTTACTTGGGATTCCATCCTCAGCTCCGTGGTAGCTTTGGCCCATCTAACTGCCTCCCTACAATCAGGTTGGTAAGACATGGCTTGCCCTTAGTGAGTGCATCCTGACTTTTCATAATCACCTTCTTCTCCTCCAAGTGCTTCAATATGGATTCCTTTAGGATCTGCTCCATGATTTTCTAGCAACTGAGATGAGGCTGACTGGTCTGTAGTTCCCTGAATCCTCCTTTTTTCCCTTTCTTAAATATGGGTACTATGTTTGCCCTTTTTGCAATCATCCAGGACCTCTCCTGATTACCAGGAGTTTTCAGAGATGATGACCAATGGCTCTGCAACCTCATTAGCCAACTCACTCAGCAGCCTTAGGTGAATCCTGTCTGGCACCATGGACTTGTATATGTCCAGTTTTTCTAAATAGTCCCTGACTTGTTCTTTTCCACTGTTGGCTGCTCACCTTCTCCTCAAACTGTGATGTCAGGTACAGTAGTCTGGGAGCTGACCTTGCCTTTGAAAACTGAGGTGAAGAAGGTATTGAGCACTTCAGCCTTTTCTGCATCCTCTGTCACAAGGTTGCCTACCCCATTCGGTAAGGGACTCATGCTTCCCCTGATCATCCTCTCATTACTGACATATGTGTAAAACCCTTCTTGTTACTTTTCACATCCCTTGCTAGCTGCAACTCTAATTGAATTTTGGCCTTCCTGACTTCATTCCTCATGCCTGAGCAATGCTCTTATACTCCTCCCTATTTATTTGTCCACGTTTCCACTTCTTATAAGCTTCTTCAAGCTGCATTTCCCCTCACCCTGGTTTGTGTTCTTGATCTTGCAGATGTTGTGGAGGATGCATGCAGCATCAATGATTTCTGGCAGGTGTACCTTGTTCACCTCAAGATGTGCACTGAAAGCCTACCAGCATGCCTTGAGGTGGCTGAAGGGGCACTCTGCTGTCACGTGGCACCTGCTCAGGCAGTAGCTGTAGTGCTCTTTCCAGCAGTCCAGCTGCCTCTTGTGGGGCTTCATCATCCAAGGCAAGAGGGGGTAAGATGGGTCCCTGACAAGAATTAAGGTAATGATAATATCGCTGATGATAAAATCAGGGACCCTGGGAGTGTAGTGCCTACTCTCCATCAGCCGGGGCATCAGGTAGCTGCACAAGACACTGGCATCATCTTCATCAGTCACATAAAAGTTGGTGACCCAGTCCAGGATGCTTGGTGGGCACAGAGTGCACTGGGTGGCCATGTGTGGGGTGGCAGGTTGATGGTTCATGGCCATGAGGTCTCATGCCATGGCGAGTCTCTGCCACATCAGGTCTAGGTGGGTGGCTGTGACATCCTTCAGTCTCCAGCAAGACTCACAGAGGGCAACCAGTAGGACTTACTGTAGCTCCTGGGTCTCCCTGCTTGGGTGCAGGCAGCAGGATTCCAGGATGTCATGTCTGGGTACATGTAGGCCAGGACACAGAGACATGTGCAAGCCACAATGGCAGGGGGTTGGGGGCACGGTGGCCTGTGCCAAGAGCCAATCAAGGATGGCTTGCTCATTTGCCTCTGTTCAGGAGTCTTTGGTAGCTTGTTGAGCCCTCTGGGCACTGTGAGAGCTATGTGAGCAACCTCCCTACCTGCTGGCTTTGGCCTGTGCAGGCAAGCTCCAAGCCCCACCCCCCTTTCCTCCCCCCATGGAAGGGCTAATTTCTGTTGTATTTAAACAACCTACCCTTGGTTGCTTAGAGCAAAGCTCAAAATTTAGAACATTTCTGCCTCTGGTTTCTTGACTGCTTGTACTTAGCCATGGATAATACTTTGCAGCTCCACAAAATTGATCTCCACTGGGTTTTACTACATCTTACTAAGCAGACAGTGTGTTAGTTGAAGGCACAACTGGAATAAGGAAATCAGGACTGGAATCAGAAGCTTTGTATTGGGGGGCACAGGAAGATAGCTAATACCTGTAGACCTGTTCTATAAATACTTGGCAGTTTTGTTGAGGACCAAATGTCTCCCACTCAGCTTCTGTACTTCTCTCAGTTAATTTATTCAGAATGGTTACTTTGCTAGAAACTTTAACCTTAATTAAGAAAAATAAAAAACCCAAGCTGCTGTCACCACCACCAAAACTAGCCCTAGATTATAGTCTGAGTGAAAGCTTGAGCCAGATCTTAGTTTGCTGGAATAAGTTGTCCCAACCTCAGTATTGTACATAGTATAAGAAAAAATATTTATCCATGAAAATATTACCTTTCCTCAGAGGCTTGTGAAAAAGATAAAAGGAACAACTTAAAACAATATCTGTCATGCTAAATAAATAAATAAAAAGTGTCTCTAAGGAAGCAGTTCAGTCTGTAAATTCAAATCATCATCAGGAGGAATTATTTTGTGTTTCTGGCAACTGGGATAGCTTACAATGTGCTCATATGAGACAACTATGAGGAAAAGAACTAAACATCCTTCAGAAAGTATGACTCAAGAACAAGAAAGATGTAACCTCTGATCTAGAAAGTCAAGATGTTTTCTTCCTATTCTGTACACTGTAATAAACAACAAATATTGAAAGAACATTAAGATTTCCCAGTGGAACAAGTCTAGCATTCAAATATTAGAAAAGGAAAAAAAAAGAATATCAATTTTTATTTGTGCAAATATATAATGTGTGCCTGTGTGTGTGTATACAAACTACTAAGTACACACACGTGCGTGCGTGCACCCTCCCACCCCCCGCTTTAATTACATAGGGTAGGAACAGATATTGCATTAGTCCTGGAACAAATTATGCCTTTGTTTAATTTATCTCAGAACTGAAATGTCCCAAGATTCAGGTGTAGACACATCACCCTTCCACTCACAGTTTAGTGTGTGGCTGAATGCACTGCTGCTTTTCTGCCATTGAATTTAATGAAGCAATCCTAGGACAACCATTCAGATACACTTTGAAATGTCCCAGGACAAACTGTTAGCACTTATCCCGTGAACCATTTTGGGCTTTCTCCCAGAACAACAAACATGGATCGCCTGTTGGTTTATCCTGAAACACATGTGATATCTGTTTGTAACCATAATGTAGTTTCACAAATATCCATCCACATTCAATGGATGGGACCACATTTGCTAAATAAACAGATTTTAAATATTATTTTCTTATAGTTCAAAATAAGTTACCAAACTCTATTTACTGAACATAATTTCTAAGCCTGCTTTGAATATAGATTTATTTTCCTCCATGGACTTTACTCTGACACTCATAACTATTGTGGCTAAGTGATTCACAAATATTAAATCATATTAACATCATTCCTGTCAGGAGGAGTGGTATTATCCCCATTTCATAGCCAGATGGTAAAGCAAAAGATTGACATCAAAAGATCCTTCTAATCTAGGGTGTCCAGTCTGAGAATCATAGAGCCTGTTCATTTTTATAGTGGTTTAGATGTTCCAAGCACAGCTTCAAATAACTTCTATTGCAGTTGTTGGTGTTCAGATTTCTGGCAAATTGGTTTCTCAAGTTTCTCAAGTTGAGCTCCCAGAAAATGAAGATATCTCAGAACATATAATTTAGAACCACCCATAAGAGCTAAGTGACCCATTTAGCATCATATAGGAAATCTGATGCAGATATTGAGATAGAAATGCTGTGGTGTAACTTCGAGACACTCAGACTGTGTCTACATGTGGCACGGACATTTCATTCACCCAGGAGAACTAGAGGTTGTGCTGCTTGAAGGGCTGCCATAAAGAAGAGGAAAACACCTTTTCTCTCTTGCTGCAGAAAGGAAGTTTTAGACCAATGGCTGGAAGTTGGAGCAAAGTAAGTTTAGATTGGATATTTGAAATAAACTTTTTCACCATTAGAATAATGAGGCAGTGTAATAGACTACATAGGGCACTGGTTCTCAACCTTTTTTGTACCAGGACCGATTTGTAAACATTGATGACCAATCCTGACCCAGTGCCTCTTACTCCCAAACCTCTACCCCTTAGCCCCAGACCCCAGCCTTCCAGTATGTGGTGCCATGGGAAGGCAGAAAGAAGGATAAAGGCTTCCAGGATGGTTGGAAGCTATTGAAGGACACAGTATTGGAACCTCAACAAGAAACTCTTTAGAAACAAGAAACCACTGTTAGCTAGATGATGCCCAAATATGCTCTTTCCAGTTATGGTCAGATGGATTCATACAAATTCATAGAAATTAAAGGCTGGAAGGGACCTTGAAAGATCATTGAGTCCAACCCCCTGCTCTGGGCAGAAATACACTGAAATCAAATGATCCCAGTAAGGTGTCTATCCAGTCTCCTCTTGAAGACTTCCTAGGTTGGGGACTCCAGTACCTCCTTGGGAAGTGTATTCCAAACTCTGGTCACCCTTACCATATAGAAGTTTTTCTTTACATCTAGGATGTGAATTAAGGAGGAGCTCAGGGGGGCTGACATCCCCTATAAGAGACAAGAGCCTCCCTGTAAGATTTGAAAATTATAACTGGGAGGCGGGGGTGTATCCAATCAGAGGGTTGCTCCTTCACTTAGATGGACTTGTTAACCAATGACCAGTGGAATTCAAACCCTGCTTACGTCCAACCCAAAACTATTCTCCAGCAGTTGATGGCCATTGCTCCTTGTCCTCCCTTGGCACCCCAAGTGAACAGCTTTTCTCCCAGATCCTAATATTCTTCCTTTACATACTGGTAGAGGGCCACCAAGTCCTTTCTCGGTCTTCTCTTCCTTAGGCTGAGCAGTCCCAGATTCCTTAGTCTTCCCTACAGCGTTGCACTGATGGCTCATGTTCATCCTGTGGTCAACCATTACTCCAAGGTCCTTTTCAGTCATCATGCTGTCCAGGACAACTCTTTCTAACCTGTATTCATGTTGCAGGTTACTTCTGCCTTGATGAAGTACTCTGCATTTATCCTTAATGAACTGCATCTGGTTGTGCTCTGCCCAGCTTGCCAGCTTGTTCAGATCCACTTGGATCTGCATCCTATCCCCTAGTGTGACTGTTTTGCCTGATAACTTAGTGTCGTCAGCAAACTTGGCCACTGTGCTTTCCACATACTCACCTAAAAAGTTGATCAAGATTTCAAACAGCACGTGGCCAAGAACCGAATGCTGTGGGACACCACTGGCCACCTCCCTCCAAGATGATACAGATTCACTAACACTCCCTGGTTTCAACCCTTAGCCAGTTCCCAATCCACCTGACCATGGACTCTTCCAGCCCACAATCCCACAGGGTTTTTTTTTATAAGAACTTCATGGTAGACCATATCAAAGGCCATTTTAAAATCTAAGTATATGGCATCAACTTCATTTCCCACAGCTAAGCAGTTCATTACTTGATCATAGAAGGAGATGAGGATGGTCAGACATGACCTGCCCCCATTGAAACCATGTTGCCTATCCTCCAGCATCATGTCATCTGCCAGTCTGTCACAAATGGACTTCTTAATATTTTTTTCCAAAAATTTACCTGGTATCAAGGTCAAAGTGACCAACCTGTAGTTCCCCAGATACTCCCTCCTCTCCTCCTTAAATATTGGCACCACATTGGTCCTTTTCCAGGCTTCCAGGACCTCTCCCAGACACCACAGTTCTTCAAATAACTTTGCCAATGGTCCTACAATGACTCCAGCAAATTCCCTCAGCATGCCTGAATATAGTCCATCTGGTGCTGCCAACTTGAAGACATTCAGCTGGTCTATAGTAGTCTCTTGATAGCTGTACTGTGCCCAAAAGCATATGTCCTTTGTTGAACAATCCAAAACCTTTCCATTGATGCCACTGTCAGCCATGTTTTATATGGTGGTGCCTTCCTGAGCCCTTGCCATCCACAGAAAGGATTAATGAGAACACTACTTTTGCTCCTAGCTTCTTAACCCTGTTGCCAGGAGCCTCGTAGTCTCCTCTGATCTCAGTTTCATTCCTGATAATATTGTTGATGCCTGCAGGGACAATCAGGGAGGCATAGTGGTCTGAGGGATGAATTAATTTTGGCTGTTTTGATGTGACAACCTAAATTTGGATTCAAGGCTGATGGCACACCTCTTGGAACAAAATCCAGATGACAAACTGGTGTTTCTGTCATCAATCAAAAGGAGTCACCAACCACTACTACTCTTCTCTTCCTTCTCAGTGCAGGGGTCTTAGAGCCCCCAACCTTGGGGACTTGAATATCCTGCTCTCTAGACTACTATTCTCCTCTACCTTTTCCTCAGCTATTCCAATGAAGAGTATTTACAAGTTATTTGCTGATTTCAATCTGCTCCTCTTGAAATCTGGGGTCCCTCCTCCTTTGAGTAATCACATGCTGCCAATTTTCCTATTTTCCCTTTATCCTCTCAAATGCTAGCCTCTCACATGTCCTGTATAAGTAACCTTAATTTTCCTTGATATAAAGCATCATGGATACTGTACTTACAATCTTTCAATCTTTTTTTCACCAGCTTACACTTGGTGCAGATAAAGTTGTCTCAACTCTCTGGGAGGAACATGAATATGGCACATCCCACACAAGTCAAAACTGCTGCTAAGTTTCCATTTGTGCCTCCTAGGCTCACTGGAGAACACCTAGGCTGTAAAGAACAATATCCCCCAACAAACCCATGCACCAAACAGACCTTCATATGCACACATGTAGACTCTCCTGCCCCCTGGCTCTGTCCTATACTGAAGGCCCTAGGCTGGCAGAGAGCACAGATCCAGGAGAAAGCTGTCTCCTGGTAGGGGCTAGGAGATTGCTCTCTGCTCCCAGAAGCTGCCTGCTGCTGAAGCAGGCTCTGGTGGTGGGGCCAAGGCAGGGACAATGTCCCCCTGCCCCAGCAGGGGGGAGCTCCCAGCCCCATCGCCATGATTGCAGAGTGGGGGCTGGGAGCTCCCTGCTGCTGGGGCAGGGGAACATTGTTCCCACCTGGTCTTCACCACAGGAGCCCACCCCAGCATCAAGCAGCTCCCAGGGGCAGGGAGCAATCTCCCACCCCTTGATACTTGGCTGACCAGGAGCACATTTGCTCCTGGTTGGTCATCTACATGTGCACAATAATTACTCAGGAGTAAATTTACTATTTGTATTTACAGGGAGCAAATTTAGTCATGATTAGCAAACTTTCCATCTGAGGAGTAATGGTTCTTAACACTCTTCTACTATATACAGGGTGGCCATACATCCTGGTTTGGATGGAACAATCCTGGATTTCATAGACCAGTTCTGGTCTGTTTGTGAAAATTGAAACAAAAGTCCCAGAATTGCAGGGGCACAGGGTGTAGTCTGGCAAGTAGGTGGACTGTCATGGTGCACCAGAGCAAGGCAGGCAGATTGAAGCAATGCCCAGCCCAATCCAACCCCTGCTTCCAGCCACTGCTCAGGAGGTGCTGGGCTGGGTATATATGAGCAAGATGGCACCTGTTCCAGTCCACCTGTCTCACTCCTGCACAGCAGCAGTGGTGCCTGCTGGCCTGTCTGACTGGCGCACCATACTAGTCCATCGCCCTGCCAGATTGCAACCCACACTCTGCCCACATACTTCTGCCTCTGTCTGCAGCAGTACTTCTGACTTGCTGGGGGGGAGGGGTGAGGGGGCAGGAAGCAGTGTCCTGGATTTCCTTAAAAATAATATATATATTAATATATTCATATTTATTAATAATATAGTCACTATAACCATACAGAATTATAATGCCCAACTACTTAATCTTATTTTAATTTCTGCCTACTCTTTTTCCTTTGTGCATAGCTCCTTTTTTCCCCTCCACCTCTCACTTCTTACAAGGATCTAATTCTGGATCAATGCTCATTGACTACAAAATGTGGACATGGACATATTCAGAAAGTATGCACATATTCCATAGCCCCACTTTAACACCATTTCAAGATGATTTCTGCATGAAATACAAATCATTTCATGGGACCATCACTGCATGAGGAGAATGCACATAAATGTGCAGATTATGTCCCACAAGTGCAATGGATAGAGTAGCCTCTCTTTGAAAGACAACATACCAGGGATGGCATAATGGATGTGGGTGACAAAACTTTTTGATGGACACCAACAAATTAGCACATTGAGCTCTGTTTCTAAATCTGCCTATCTTCCATTATTTCTCATAAGTACCTGAACCCTTATGAGCATACTGCCCATGTAAAGGAGCTCCTAAATTCAGTAATAAAAGACTGGATGAAATCTTCATATTCAGTTTCCTGGCTTCCTCTTCTCTTTGTTACTAGTTTGATCTGTAGAAGTAAATATACAGGAAGGAGGTGATAATTCAAATTTCAATGGGGATCAGACTTCTTATTTCTTTTGAGATACTGAAGTTTCATATAATGCAATATCATGAAACTCTCAGTGAAATCTAAAGCTTTTTTTTTTATTATTCCAAGATCATTTCTCCAAGGAAAAATGGCTAGTTATTTTCCTATTCATAATTAGTTATTTAACGCCCCACCCCCCAAAAACTCAGTCTGTCTTTGATTTTGTCTTGTCAGAACAAGTGGCATACTTATTTTTCCAGTTGAATTATTAAAGTCTGCTTGGGTAGCATTTTCCACAACTTACTCATAAATATGAAGACAGTAAGCTATAGATTGTGCTAATAAGCAGGGATTCTGGTTTCCTCTGATAAAAGTAACCTAAAATCCATATTTTTCCATGATTAAAATGAAACACCTCTAATATATATACAATATATATAGTGGTGTTCCATTTTAATCATAGAAAAATGTGGATTTTAGGTTACTTCTTTTCAACTTAAAATTGGGGGCATTTTTTTTTTAAATCAGAGAAAAACAGGATCCCTGCTAATAAGGTACAGTATACATATGATTCTTTTTCAGGAGTAGTGAATATGAATGCAGACTATACCTCAAGGATGCTGAGACTGCACCAAGTAAATAAAATCTTGCATGATTTTGTATACCCAAGAGTTATCCACATTTGGGCTCATTGTTTTATGGTCCTGCGCTGGATCTCAAGGTCTTTATATGGCTGTGCCTCTGCTTTTGGGCCTGGGCAGCTGCCTAGTGCACCCAGCAGAGGGTCACAGCATAGGACTGGCAACTGTGTGGTGAGTCAATGTCCCACAGCACCTACAGGCTCCAGGCAGGCTGCTGGGGTTGGGCTGCAGGCAGCTGGAGCTGACCCTGGTAGCCACAAGCTGCCTGCAGCTAGGCCTGGGTTCTGGCAGGTCTGGGAGGAGCCTGCAGTACCCTGCAGGCCTGGATGGTGTGGGTCTGGCAGCAACATTGCATTGTGGTGCTGGGGTACCGGCAGGCTGTTGTTGCTAACCTGTGGCCTTTCCAGGGGGACACTGGGGCCTCAAGTGGCCTCAGGCTGCCTGTGTGTGCCCCAGGGCACAAAATGCCCGCAGACTTTTAAGGGCCTGAGCCTGGACAGGCAGTTTCTCAGTTTCAGCCTCGACTTTTCTGGTCCGCTCCCTACAGGTGTGGGCCAGTGATGCATAATCCTCCTTAGAGGTATTTCCCATCTTCCAACCCTTATAGGCTTCTCTTTTAAGATTCAGGAGGTCCCTGAGTTCCCTATTGATCCGGGGGGGGGGGGGGTCTCCCAGCCCATTTACTACCTTTCATATAGGCTGGAATGGACTCCCTTTGTGCTTTTAGGATCGCATCAATAAGGAGCGACCACACATCTTGGACTCCCTTCCCTGTCAGATCATGATTCTTCAGGGCCTTGACAACCAGCCTCCTGAGCTTATGAAACTCAGCTTTCCTAAAGTCAAGGATTTCTGCACTGCTGACTGATTTGCCTGCTTTGCAATGGATAGAGAAAGTGATCAACTCATGGTCACTGTCACTCAGCTTCCCTTCAATCCTTAGGTTGGTCACTAAATCATCCCCTTTGGCCAGAACCAGATCTAGCAGTGTCTCACCTCTTGTTAGCCTATGGACTTCTTGAGCCAGATAGAGCTCATCAATGCAGGTGAGGAAACAACACAACTGATCAGATTTAGCTGAATGCTCTTCCCATGAGATGTCAGAGTGTTTGAAATCATCTATGACAACCATGCACCAAGAGCATACAACCTCTGTTATTGCCCTAGAGAAGAGTAATAAACATGTTCCTCTTGGCTAGGAGGTCTGTAATAGACTCCCACAGTAATATCCCCTTAGATTCATAGATTGTAAGGCTGGAAGGAACCTTGGAAGATCATTGGGTCCAGTCCTCTGCATGAAGCAGGAAAGATAACTGGGAATCAGGTGACTCCAGCAAGGTGACTGTCTAGTGTCCTCTTGAAGCTTTCCAGGGTAGGTGATTGCACCACCTCTGGAGGGAACTTATTCCCCAGTTTGAACACCCTGACTGCGAATAAGTTTTTCCTAATGTTGAGCCTGAATTGGTCTTCCAGGTATTTGTGGCCATTACTCCTAGTTTTCCACTTGGGTGCCCTGGTGAACAGTTGCTCACCATGACCTTGATGTACTCCCCTAGTGTAGCAGTAAGCTGCTACCAGGTCTTCTCTCAGCCTTCTCTTCTTCAGGCTGAAGAGTCCCAGGTCCCTCAGCCTTTCCTCATGTGGCTTGCCTTTTAAGACTCTGATCATATGGGTGGCTCTTCTTTGGATTCTCTCAAACGTGTCCATGTCCTTGTTAAGGTGTGGTGCCCAGACCTGGATGCAGTACTCCAGCTGCGGTCTCACCAGTGCTGAGTAGAGTGGAAGAATCACCTTCTTGGTTTTGCTGGAGATGCATCAATTGATTCATGCCAGAATTTTCAACGTTGTCTATGTTTTTATCAAAAGAAAACTTCTTAAACAGTATCTGAAGTCAAACTCAGAATTCTCTCCCTCCCAGACTCTCTTTTGTTGCTGATGGCTAGAAAATTATATTTAGAGATTTGCTTTTAGGAATTGGCTTGTACAGAGAGTAGCTATTGCATTAGAACAATGGCCCTGGGGAACAGCAAGGGTTAATTGGTTTCTAAAAGTCTGCTTGTGACAAAGTTTCACATTCTCAGTGTTCATGTCTGAAGCTAGCAGGCAAACAGGCTAGGGAAAATGAAAACATGTACCACAGTGTTCCACAATAGAGATAAGGGAACCTGCAGAATTGGTATTGGGTCAGAGTGACCGGCTGCAAAGTCCCTGGGATTTCCAGTTTTGGTGGACAGACCAAATTACGAGGCTGGAGATGTCCAAATCAAGACACTGGGAAATGACCAAATTAAGAGGTATGTGTGTGATATGTTATAGAAATAAAGGGATAAGCCAACAGGACAGAACATGGACAATATGATGACTATGGGGAAACCAACAAATGATACCTAGAAATGAAGTCATCAGAGGAGAAAGAAAACAAAAGGAGAGATTTTCAGAGCAACTGGGGGATCCTGAGGCTGCCATGGGTAGAAGGCACACTATCAGACTGTCTCACCCATGCCACTTTTTGGGGGGGCGGGGTCAGCACCAGGCCTGAACCTTCAAGACTGCTGACATTTAGCAAAGAATCACCGGGTGGCACTTTCATACTGGCCAAATGAGACCCACTGTGAAAACCCTGGAACTGGTAGATAAATAGAATTGTGGGGGTTATTTTGGTTGCTTTCCCTGCATTACTTCTATCAGCTATCACTGTGTAGCAATAAAATTTGCCTATTATTAAATGGAACAAGTTGTGGTTGGTCTGAAAGTATGGGCACTCCTGGAACAAGGTATCAAGACTGGGTTGTAAAACCAATGCCAACAGTTGCATGGTCTCTTTCTGACACCATGATTATTGCATTCCTTTTCACCCAGTAGGAAGTGAGTCAGTGTAGTCAGGAGACACTGGAAATCCTATGAATAATGTATAGTATGGAAGTTAAAGTGCTCTCATAGGATATACAAGGAACTTTTGGTGATATCTTTTTTATTGGACCAAATCTACAACTGGAAGAGATGTTGGTCTAATAAAAATATCACTAGAAATCCTAGCCTCTTATATTTTTCCTGAACTATCAAAGCAACAATAAGATTCCAACCCTGCTACCTGTAGGAAATGAGAAATTTATGTTCAGTGTTCTGGAGACATCTGAAAGTAAATCCAGTCTTCCAGGCTTTAACCTCTTGCCACTGGATAAAAGGATACCACTTCCACCTCATGTGACTCTAAACCTACATTTCCTGTGCATTTTTTTTAAATATTGAAAAATTTAGCTTCAGAATATATATATAATTCAATCCAAGCCAAAAGTTGCTCAGCTCGTGTCAGCCTTGTGTGGACCATGCTTCCTGCATACCACAGGATTTACTTTCTATTTGAATAATACCATGTAAGTTTTCTATGTGAATAATAACATTTAAGCTTTCCATAGTTTGAGGGTTTTATCTAAATTGTGGCTTGGCTCTTGAACTCTCAGTCTTTACTTAATGGATAGAATTCTGTTTGCCTTTTTGCACCTAAATGGCAGTTTTCTAAGACAGCGGATTCCATTTTTAGCATATATGCACAGATAGTGATTCCATTTCCCTTGCAACGTGGATACTTAAAGTGTGCACACATACTGACCATTGTAGACATGTATATGCATCTCAGTCATGAAAACAGAGTTGTCCAGAAATCCATGATTAACGGTTGTTAGACAGAGGAGAGGGCATAGAGTAGTGCTTAACCTGTGGTATGCTGGTCAGAGCACTGTGCTACAAAGTCAGAGATGCAGATTCAAATATTATCTCAGTAAGTGGGACCCAAAAGCTGGGTATCTCACCTTGTGGGAACTGTTATTGGGGAAAAATCTGGGAAAGCCATCTTTACTGCTGCTTTTTTCCCCAATTTTCTGCTCAAGTATGAGCATTTTGTGTCAAGTTATTGTAGAGCCTGCTACACATGTTCAGTCCATGCATGCACACTTCCTTGTCCATGGTACAAAGTCAGAGCCAAAAATGCCAGGGTTCAGTAGTAATTCATAAACAATGCATAAACTAATACATGTAATTTGGCTCTAAAAGTTTAGCCAGTAGGGTCCATAGCCTTGCAGTTTTTCTTTTCTTCTTTTTTTTAAGATTATGAGTCAGTGTTTGGATACTGTAAAATTCAGCTCAATTATGTGGATATCCATCTCTTGCATTATTCTTTTGATAACTGACAAATGATGCTTCTTAGCTATCAACCAGTATGGGACAGGTATTTAAAAAAAATGCTAGAGAAATCCTACATAATAATGAATGTCTTTCATGAATGGAAGGGAAATGCACCAATTGTTTTTTCCTACTTTAAGCTTTATTATCTCATAATGAGATAATGTTGTCAGTGTTGTCATGGGTGGGAGAACTTATTTTTATACTATATTTCACACATTTTATTTTCCATTATTCTTTTGTTATCATGACTCATCAAGTAATACATTGTTCCAAAAGTAGTCCAACTGAAACCAAAATGAGCAAGGATGTCACAGTTCTATCTTAATGGAAAAATAAAGGGAGCGTGCTAATAACAATATGTAAATGAACACAAGGATTTATGTTTCTAATTTATAGGTAACTACTAAATCTGTATGAAACAGCACTGTTTTGCTTTGACTTCTGTTTTGACATCTCGATGGAGCAGTGTTTCATTCTGAGTTTAGTTTCGTTTCGAAACCACTGTTCTGTTTTGTTTCATTGAAACAGTTTTGCTGTTTCAGTGCTGTTTTGAGTTTCACCCACACCACCGGGGCTGCAGGTGGGAGGCTGCCATTGCTGCCTGGGACCGGTGCTGGGAGATGAGCCAGGTAGAGAGAGGTGGAGTGCAGCCCCGGCACTGTGTGCCACCTCCAGCCACTGGGCAGCAAGTCACTGGGCACTGAGCCTGGTTGAATGAGGTGGCGTGCAATGGATTACTGCCCAGTGGGCTTGCTGCCCTTTGGAGAGAGGCAGTGTGCACCACCAGTGCTGCATGCCACCTCTCTCCACTGGGCTCAGGGCCCAGTGGCTTGCTGCCTGGTGGCTGGAGGTGGTACACAGCACTGGGGCTGAGCTTCACCTCCCTCCACCAGGCTCAGCTCCCAGTGGCTTGTAGCCCCATGGAACTCAGCCCGGTGGTGGGAGGCAGCATGCAGCACCAGCCCTGCCCACCTCCCTCCACCAGGCTGGGCTTCATGGGGCTGGTGGGGCTGATCAGAGTGCAGCCCAGCATTGGGAGATGGGCAGAGCCAGCATTGCATTCCCATCAACTCCGCCAGCCGCACAGAGTACAGCCCGGTGGTGGGAGGTGGGGGGAGCCAGGGCTGCACTCCCCACTGGGCTGAGTCACATGGGCCTGCAAAGCCACTCATAGCACAGCCCTGGCTCTCCCCTTCCTCCCACCACCTGGCTGCTGCTTCAAAATTCAAAACGTTTTGAAATTTTTGAAATGTTTCAGCTGGCCTTGTTTCATTTCGAGGCTGTTTTGAAACCCTGCATTTCATTTCAATTTTGCTGTTTCAAGCTCAAAACAAGTCAAAACAGCCTCAAAATGAAACAGTCAGCAAAATTTTGCACAGCCCTAGTAACTATACATAAGGGAAATTGACACCTGTGCACTTCTGGTGCAGCAAGGCTAGCACTTGCTCTCTGTATTGCATTGAATTATAGTCAGAAGGAGAATACAGTGAAACAGCTTGTGGTAGAATTTGTGAACCTGGCACAGGGATGGAAGACTGAAGAGAAAATGAATCTCAGATGGAGGGCTTTGTAGGACGCATGGCTGATCACTTATGGGTCCATCCCTAGCACTGCAGTTTGAGGAAGAAAGGTTCATTCAGGATGGGAAGTGTGTGACAGAGAAGCCTACTTGTGGCCAATCACCATAATGGCCACCCCTCCATCTAGGGCAATCTACCTGTCACAACTTCTGGGATATACATGAGATAATAAGTGGGAAGCTGTCCTTTTTAATGTCCCAATGACAAAGAGCTTATATATGGCTCTGACCTTCCCTTACCATGCCCCATGCCTCAGTGATAGCATCCAAAATTATAGTTGCTCTGGCCAGAAGCTGGGCTAAATTCTGCTCCTTGCTAGGCCTGTCACAATTTACTCATTCATGATACCCACTCTCACAGGGCTTCATTCACCCTGCCCTCTCTCACTGGGCCTCTTTCACACTGCCCAGCTCCTTTCAGCAGCCTTTGGGGCATCAGGCTTACCTACTTACACTCTGGGTGATCCCCTTGCAGCCCTTCAGGTGCCTCATTCAGCCTTTAAAGGTGACAGTCCTTATGCCTAACACTAAGCTGACTTTAGCCACAGGCCCCTCTCTGGGCACTTGGGTCTTCTTACCTAATTCCTGGGCCACTCTCTACACCGTCTCTGGGGCCAACTCTATGCTCCTCTTCCTGGGGCCAACTCCATGTCCCTTCACTGGGGCTTGGGGTCTTACACCTCCAGGGACTCAGGTTCCTCTCCCTCAGTTTGCCTGGCCCCACTGTCTGTTCTATAACCACTAGGTAGTGGGACTGGGGTTATAAGGTGCCCCTACCTGCCCTTCATTGGGGAGGCAACTGGCCTGGCATTTCTGGGGAGCTGCCCCATCACAGACAGCTCCACCAGGCCATCCTTCAAGTCATACCCAGGACCAGGAGCTTCTTGCCATCCTCCCGCCCTCACCTCCAAGGTGTTTCTGAGCAACCATTCAGCTGGATGTTGTTCTACCAGCTGCCAGCAGCAGACTGTTGGCTCAGCCTTGAGGGCTTGAGCTAAAATTGAGTCAGCTCAGCTCTCCCCTCCAATCACATGTCCCTTACTGGATCATGTGACTGCCTCATCAGGGCTGGCCTGCACCCGGTGGCTGCCCTTCACTCAAAGCCCTTAAAGTGCCAGGCACCAAAGGTGCTCTGTCACAAAGTGGCTATTGCAGTAGTTATCAGGCCTTTGGACATCCCTCAGTAGAAAAAAGGAGTTTGCACAATAAGCAGCTACACTGAATGATAATAGAGATCGGAGGCTCTTTGATTTTTAGATGAATAGAACTTTATGATGGAGACTGGTCCAAGGATTTGTGTTGTGGGAAGAGTGAGGCATGCTAAGTTGATCCTTTCTGCAGCTTACAACTCTGAACCAGGAGCCAGTGGAGTAAGGTAGTACTGGGTCCCACTATTGCTACACTTCTAATACAAGAAAGGGGATGGATACCACCACCTAGTGGAATGAATACCAATTTTTTTCAATGATACTTAAAGATGGAGCAAGTCACACAAAAGAAAAGAAATGAGGGTATGATTCTCTGCCAAAGGGATTGAGTTGATGGTGCTCCCTTCTACTCAGTGGGCTGAGTAGAAGGGAGCACCCATCCTACTATATAGCCCCATGCTTTAACAAACAGGTTGCTCTCTGAAATCTTGCACAAGATCCAAATCAACTGTTAATAGGAAAAAGTCTCTATATCCCCACAGCCACTTGACCTTACCATCTCCAAAAACTTACCTGTCACACATTTTTCCATAATTTAAGTAAACCAGATGCGGTCTTAAAGTAACTATCAAGAAAGCACAGAGAATGACATATAGAATGTGCCACTGCTACTCAGGAAACAAAGGAATTCTTCCATATAGTCAGATAGCTAAGGAGTAACAGATGTCACCTGAAACATAGATAGTATTTATAGTGACATAAAACTAGAGTAAAGTGCCCTAAAAAGAAATTTCATTTTTAAATTGGCACATACTGTATCTTTCTTACCAACCAAACACAAATCTTGGCTTTCCTCCCCCACAATTTCATTTCTATAAGATAACCTTTCTGCTTTTATGATTCTAGACTTACTATGGCATTCACCAGAGTCACAAATATTGCCAAGATCATCCAGTTGGAACTGAAGTTGTTGAAGGGCACACTGATATTTACATACTCTTATTTCCACAGCATTCAAACTTTCACTGCTTCATGGCTTCACTCTACAAAAAGAGTGATGATTATCCAGTTCTGTAGGACTAATGAATGATACATTTAAAAGGAGACAGGAAGTACCCATTAATTATGAGAGTTAAACAGGTGCACCCTGGTTATTTTCTGTAGACTAGGCTCATTTTTACCCAAACTCCTTCGGTCAATCCATTTCTTCAGATTTTACAGTCAGGTATTCATTTCTAAAGAGGCTTAAAAAGAACTATTCACATTTTGTTCCCCTTTTGTATGTAGACTCATGTGGGAACAGAATTAGAGTGGATATGTTCACTTCTTGTAGATAGCGATGGGAAGATCCCCAGATGTTCACTGATTTCCATCAAGCTCTAGCAATTTGCATGCGATGATTTCCACCAGAAAGTGTATTTTACCATGAGGTGAACTGCATAATAAACATATGGCTGATGCCATTTATGTCAATGACAAAACCCCTGTTTTTTTGTTGGTTTTTTTTTTTTTCTGTTGGAGTGGACCCAAGGTTTTGAATGAACTTATCTCTGCCCTGTTGGTTTCTTGAAGAGGACTGGAAACTTTAGAAAAATAGATCAGCTTATGAGAATTCTCTTTGCTTCCAGAAGCTAAGTTAAAAAAAAGGGTGAATCTACACATGCTCCTATGACATTATTGTTATGGCCCCATCATTTAGTTCTTTCTTTTGATAGTAGTAAATGATGGAGCAATAACACCCTGTACTGTTCTGTCCCAGTGGCACACAATTATTTTTAGCTGCTATGTCACTAGCAACGTGCTATCCCGAGGGAGTGCGTTGCTACAGTGACATAACTGAGGCATCATGGCTTGTGTCCATCACTGCTATGTCACTGTAGTGCGTTGCTACAGTGATGTAACATCATGTGTAGACACACCCACATTATATTAATAGCACTTGATGTGTTTTAATTTGTTTTTCTGCTTCCTTTTCTGAGTTATGTTGGAAATGCTAAGTGCAGTAATACAAAAATGAAAAATGCTTAGGAAAGGGAGAGAAATGGCCACATTCTTCAGAACCTCAAGAAAGTATGATACAAATCATGGATGAAGGTCAGAAGAGAAGATGATGTTGTCCTATGTTACTTAAACTGAGTCATCTATGCAAAACAAATATCTAAACTTTTCTTTTTTGGCTAAATAATGCGTTTAAACAAAAGCCCCATTTACAGATCACAGCATGACAGAATTATACATATTGAGTTCTTTTTTCCCCAGCAGTTATTAATCTTCTGATTTTAGGGGTTTATAATTTGACATTTAAGGCTATTAGGTTGAATCACAGAGTTCACATCAGTAGCTTGAATGCAATCATTCTTTAACAAATGGGTTTGAAGAGGACCTTGATACTCTGTGCTTTGCTGAACTGAACATGTTATAATCTGTGAGGATAATTGGCTGTGCTTTCCCACTTATCAGCAGAGATTCAACAGCAGATGCTGCCTCATTTTTCACAAATATAGCTGACTATATTCTCTAGTATGCTATGAAGTATCATTGTAAATAATTACAAGAAAAGGAATTGGCAAATTAACAGCATATATTATGTAATACATTTTTGTAGAAGTTAGAATTAGTCTTACCTACACAGAAGCTGCATCTATATGAGATGCTGACTGCACAGTGGTTACTGAGCAGTCATTTAATACTTGTAGCACCAACCAATGGCATTTTTGTGATGCTGACTGCACAGTAGCCCGAGACTACTTCGCAGTAGCTACACATCACAGTTTCTGCATGTGATGCTACTGTGCAGTCAGCATCTTGTAGAGGCAGCCAGAGAGACCTTGTAATGTTCATCTGGATTCTTTGAAATGAGAGCTGGTATGTGATTAATTGATATTATAATATCTTGACTTCTATTTCTGAGCAATACATTTTTCTTCTTATTAACTTACTTGAGTGTAGCATTCCCTTTCCACTGCAGCTTTATTGCTGTGACTCTCGTGAGTGATTATATAACCCTTAAGATTTATTCATTTGATCTTACCTTTTAATTGTGTGCTCTTTTATTTAATTAAGCTTTTTGTAGCATCCGCTGCAGGAGTGCTATATAAATGTTATGATTCATACACTTATTAATAATAAATATTTGGTTCCAGACTAAACCAGCATGCAGAATTGCTAACACCTACACAGAAATGGGAGAACCTTAAAATGTGTGACATTCAACATGTAGGTTTTCAAAAAGCTAGCCTTTGAAACATTGTTAGGAAAAAATAAGGGACCAGGTTTCAGCTGATCTAAAGTGGTGTCACTTTATTGGTTTCATTCTAGCTATACTGATTTAACTGTGTGATGAACTGGAACGTTGTTTTCTTTTAAAAACAAATAAGTAAGCAAAACTCTTAAAACATGATGTACCTTTGCTCCCCCTCAAAAGTAACGTGTCTCATAAAAAAAAAAAAAAAGAGCAAGAAAATGTAGTTTGCTGATTTCTGACAAATATTGACTATTTTGTATGGGCATTATTGTCCTCTACTAAATGAAATAAGATCAGCTCAGTTATATTCCAGATGCTTTAAAACTCACAAGTAACTGAAGATTCTACCCAAGCAGCTGGCAATTTGCAATTAGAATTCCTTATTCCTTTCTGTTTTTGCCATGACGTTCCAAACAGGCATCCTATTATCAACCATGAAGATATCCTACAGGTATTACTGTCTCAAATATAATGATATTGTTTTAGCATTCAGGACATTTCTAATATGTTCAAATGACTTATGTACTAATGTAGCATTGGACTAGGGAGTGGAGTATATTAGGACTGTGCGAAACAGCACCATTTCATTTTGACTTCTGTTTTGCCATTTCAGTGGGACATTGTTTCATTTTGAGTTTTGTTTAGTTTCAAAAGCATTGTTCCATTTCATTTCAGCGAGACCGTTTTGCGGTTTCGATGCTGTTTCAACATTTTGCCCATAGGCTATAATAGGGAATCACAAAACTGCCTATAATTTTGTCATTTTTTGGAAGATTTGGATAAAAACATCAGGGATGGTAGCCCCTGAAGCCTGCCAAGTTTCAAGGAGACAGGTACAAGGGTTTCTGGAAACCTCCACCTCAAGCTGCTGACAAACAAAACTCGTGACATGCGTGACACTGTGTGTGTGTTAAGGCACGCCCTCACTGGTGCTGGGGACTCTACATGACATGGTAGTGTTCCCCAATGAGGTCTTGTCCTGCCCTACAACCTCATCCTGGTCCACCACTTTAAATAACAACAGGTAAAATAATGTTTTAGTGAGGAGCAGCACCGTAGCACCAGCAGCATCTCAGGTAGCCAAGCTGTGACAGAGCCTTTCTTTCGTCTGCTGCAGAAGCTTCTTCTCCAGCATGTGTGTTAAGGCATGCCCTCATTGTGTCCTTCCCCCCTCTCTCCCCTCCCTCTCCTTACTTGCTGTTTCCCAGAAGGCAAGTCCAGCTTCAGCTTCCAAACTTGAAACATTTTGAAAGTTTGAAATGTTTCAACTTCCCTCATTGCATTTCAAGGCTATTTTGAAGCCCTTCATTTTATTTCAATTTCACTGTTTCGAGTTTCACTGAAACAAGTTGAAACAGCATCAAAATGAAACAGCCAGTGAAATTTTGCACCACCCTAGAGTACATTACTATTGAAAGTGTAATTCCGATTCCTATCATTATATAATACTGATCATTCGCAGCATTCTGAATGATTTGTTCTGATCCAGTGACAGTTCTAAAGTCATCCTAGGTAGAAGCAATAAAATTCATTCCTGCCTGTCAATGTAGGGTATGAGGCCAGGAAAAAGGATGTGACTGTGAAAATTTCTAACAGCCAAGAGAGATGTTTATGAAGGGAAGTAGACACCAAAACTTAGAGAAGACCTCAGATTTACAGGGTGTGTCTACACATGACAATTTAAGGCACATTGAGGACGTGTGTCTACATGTGCATGCCCTTAATGTGCCTTAAAAATAATGATATTAGGCTATTTGAGCAAATTTAGGTGCAAATAGCTAAAGCACCTTAATACACATGTAGATGCACTAAGGTGCATTAATGCTGTGTATGTCAACTGACTCAAGACTAATTTTAGTCCCAAGTCAGTCCACACACTGCATTAATGCACCTTAGCATGTGCCTGTGTAGACACGCAATTAAATTGCCTTAATGCATATTAGTCAAATACAGATTAAGTTTAGGAGCCTGTAAAAGCACATGTAGACATTTCCACCATGTATTAACAATCAGCTAAATTTAGGTTCTTTAGAATATGTATCCTTCCTGAGTGATTGAAGAATGGGCATATACACATTTTACAAATTGTCCGACATAAATTTGATGTTTAGTTATAAACTCATTTCCAGGAGTTGCACACATTCATTCATAGAAATCAGTAATGTAAGGCATTCTGAACTTTTTGGTTATTGCTCTGTCTTTCTCTCCATAAAGATCTCTCTTGCAAGGTTATACTGAAAATTAAAATTAGTACTCAATGATCATTTTTAGTAGGGCTGTGCAAAGCTTCAGTCACTGATTCAATTTGGCAGAGATTCAGCCCTATTCGGTGGCTGAATCTCTGAATCTGAATTGAATAAGGAGACCCTTTAATCTCTCCAAATCAAATTGGAACCTTCCAAATTGATTTGGAGAGATGCAAAAAGATTTGGCAATTTGGACATAGACACAGCTTTAAATGTTTTTTCTACATACCTCAAGGTACCAGGCAGCTCATGAATGCCACAATGCTGGGGTGGATGGAGCGTCCCATAGCAGTTCATTGGGCTGGCCAGAACGTTTGGCAGCAGACCCAGAAGTGGACCAGAATCACGTCCAGGCCACTTCTGGGTCCACTGGGGACTGCACGGGGGTTCCCCCCATGCCTCTCCCGGCTGAGTGGCTGGTGTCTCCTGGGTCTGGGGGTGTACCCGGGGTCCCCCTGCAGCCTATTGCTGAGCCAGGAGGCATGGGGTGGGGGGCAACGCACTCCCCAGCAGACCTGGAAGTGGACCAGAAGTACTTCCAGGTTCTCCGCCAAGCATGCAGGGAGATCCCCACACTCCTGTGGGACTCTCCACCCACCCCAGCATCACAGCATTCATAAACTGTGCCTGGTACCTTGAGACATGTAGAAAAAACATTTAAAGCTGTGTCTATGGTAAAATTGCTGATTCTCCGAATTAACATTGAATCTTCAGATTCGGATTCAGCTGAATTGAATCGGGGACAGTCATCTGAATCAACTAATTGAATCACTGTTCCTGATTTGGGCTGAATCTGAATCGAATAGGGCCCATTTCGCACACCCCGAATTTTTAACAATTAGTTTGTTCACCAAAATAGTTTGATCAACCCAAAGCTAGTATTGAATAGCACCCAAATTCACCACCAAATTCTCTAGTATGCTATGAAGTACCATTGTTAATAATTACAATGAAAGGAATTGGCAAATTAAAAACATCTATTATATAATTTATTTCTGCAGAAGTTGGAAATTAGTTTGGGGAACTAAATTCAGAGAAAACAGTGAGGAAATGTCCCTGCAGTTTTATTCCACTGCCAAAAAGTTACAGCATTAATATGAGATGTGCGAGATCTGTATTTAAATCTATGTTTCATAAGGGATCTCTAAATCTCCCAGCTGCTAAAGAAAGCATGCAGTAACTATTAAGTTGTAGCTGATGCTCGAGAGCAAACAACTTTATTTTAGGTTCTTTTGGCAGTCACATGCTCAAGTAAGTCTTGTTGCCTGTGCCAATGACTATTTAAGTCTTTTAGTCAAAGGGGAATGGCTCAAAAAAGAGATTAAGAAGAAACATATATAAGTTTTCAATTAAATCAGTTGAGCTACAATATAGTTTTATTCAGTATAGTATCCTCGTTCAAAATATGTTCTAAAACGCTTTTATAGAATCAAAAGCAAAAGCAGCATGTGTAGTAATTGCCATAAAAACAATGTTTAAAAATTCAATATTTGTGAATAAATGAGAACATTCTGTCCTAAGATGGTGGTTTAGAATAGCTCCAAGGAAAGAATCTATTTACATCAACTAGATTTTGCAGCTCTTGCAGGAAGACAACTTAAAGTGTAAAGCAAGATCCTTCTGTCAGTTGCACAGATGTAAAATGCTCATTTTTCTACCTAGTATTAGATTTGTCACAAGTATATCAATAAAACCCTAAATTCAACAATATCCTATAAAATGTATTTTATCAATGTAGTTATTACTGCAAGAGTCAAAAATTCTGGTGATTTTGTTCAGGTATGCACCCATGACTCAGATGAATACTGGCAGCCTGGCTAAGCTATCAGAGCCTCTTATTTCTGCCAAACTGTTCCATAAATCTTGCTAGAGAAGGTATTTTGTATTATTTCCTGTATAACCTGGCTCTTGTTGGGAAAAGAAATATTGTGAAAGCAGCATTTTTGTGATATTTCAACATCTGCACTTTGAGTGGAAAAAAATCCAAATAAGTACAAGAAGAAAATAGTGAACAAAATCTGGGTTTAGGGGAGAAGAGAGGTAAACGTTAATCAGATGATCCCTGAAGTTCAAGCTTTAGTTTTCATTTGGAGGGAAAATGCACCTTTCTATCTTTTCAATTCAATAAAACCTTAAATTCCTGTTTAACCATTCTTTCTCTCCTGCTCACTAACACACACAATGAATGTAATCATTTAGTTCCAAGGTCATTGACTCTAGCCAAATGCTTGTTGATACCTCCTGGATAAGGCAGGCTTGAAGAAAATGTAATGGGTACATATGTCCCATTTAAGATTCTTTTCCTAGGATTCATTGTCTTTTTCTGACATACCTCTCATGCAAAATAGCATACAACATGATATTAAAACCTTGGAAAAGCTTGAGAAGGTAACTTGGAAATATTTTCTCGTGCAAAGATGCATCTACCCAGTCATGTAAGGAACACGTTAGAGACACTAGCATAAGTGCCTCCATCTTCTATGCCTCCTCCATTATAAAAAGATTGGAACTGCATGTTGTGACAAATATTACATTTAAGATATGATTAATTGGTTAATCATGTCTTAAGTAGCAACTACACACTCATGCAAATAATCACAGACTGAGCAGGCTAGTGAGCAGTGTTATTAGCATGGATCATGGTTTTCCATTCATCATGGAAAAACATGGTAAAACATGGATTTTCTCATTTTAAGGAGAAAAATGCAGCTTTAAAGGAGAAAAATGTGGGAAATGGTAGGTTTCCCCTCGTAGGCTGACAGAGTTTCATAGATTCATAGATTCATAGATGTTAGGGTCGGAAGGGACCTCAATAGATCATTGAGTCCGACCCCCTGCATAAGCAGGAAAGAGTGCTGGGTCTAGATGACCCCAGCTAGATACTCATCTAACCTCCTCTTGAAGACCCCCAGGGTAAGGGAGAGCACCACCTCCCTTGGGAACCCGTTCCAAACCTTGGCCACTCGAACTGTGAAGAAGTTCTTCCTAATGTCCAATCTAAATTTGCTCTCCGCTAGGTTGTGGCCATTGTTTCTTGTAAACCCCAGGGGTGCCTTGGTGAATAAATACTCACCAATTCCCTTCTGTGCCCCTGTGATGAACTTATAGGCAGCCACAAAGTCGTCTTTCAACCTTCTCTTGCGGAGGCTGAAAAGGTCCAGTTTCTCTAGTCTCTCCTCGTAGGGCTTGGTCTGCAGGCCCTTGACCATACGAGTTGCCCTTCTCTGGACCCTCTCCAGGTTATCTGCATCCTTCTTGAAGTGTGGCACCCAGAATTGCATGCAGTACTCCAACTGCGGTCTGACCAGCGCCCGATAGAGGGGAAGTATCACCTCCCTGGACCTATTCGTCATGCATCTGCTGATGCACGATAAAGTGCCATTGACTTTTCTGATGGCTTCGCCACACTGCTGGCTCATGTTCATCTTGGAGTCCACTAGGACTCCAAGATCCCTTTCCACCTCTGTGCCACCCAGCAGGTCATTCCCTAGGCTGTAGGTGTGCTGGACATTTTTCCTCCCTAAGTGCAGCACTTTGCATTTCTCCTTGTTGAACTGCATCCTGTTGTTTTCTGCCCACTTGTCCAACCTATCCAGGTCTGCCTGCAGCTGTTCCCTGCCCTCCGGCATGTCCACTTCTCCCCATAGCTTTGTGTCATCTGCAAACTTGTACAGAGTACATTTCACTCCCTCGTCCAAGTCACAGATGAAGACATTAAAGAGTATCAGTCCAAGGACCGAGCCCTGCGGGACCCCACTGCCCACACCCTTCCAGGTCGAGACCGACCCATCCACCACGACTCTTTGGGTGCGACCCTCTAGCCAATTCGCCACCCACCGGACTGTGCAGTCATCCACATCACAGCCTCTTAGCTTGTTCACCAGTATGGGTGGGATACCGTATTGAAGGCCTTCCTGGAGTCTAAGTATACGACATCCACCCCTCCTCCTGTGTCCAGGCGTTTCGTAACCTGGTCATAGAAAGAGACTAGATTGGTCAGGCACGATCTGCCAGCCACAAACCCGTGCTGGTTTCCCGTCAGCATAATTTGTCCTGCCGGGCTCTCACAAATGTGAGTCTTGATAATTTTTTCAAAGACTTTACCAAGGATGGAGGTGAGACTGACTGGCCTATAGTTGCCCGGGTCCTCCTTCCTCCCCTTTTTGAAAATGGGGACCACATTAGCCCTTTTCCAGTCCTTCAGGACTTGGCCCGTGTGCCACGAGCGTTCAAATATTCCCGCCAGTGGCTCTGCAATGATGTCGGCCAGTGCCTTCAGCACCCTCGGATGGAGCTCATCCGGGCCTGCCGACTTAAAGGCATCCAGTTCTTCCAAGTGACTCTGCACCACCTCAGGATCTACGTATGGAAGTCTGGTGCCTTGCTGCTGCCTCTCTACAACCCCAGTGAGAGACTTGTCGTGTCCCTCACTTAGGAACACTGAGGCAAAGAACTGGTTGAGGAGTTCAGCCTTGTCCCCCCTGTCTGTCACCAATTGTTTCTGCCCATTTAGCAGGGGTCCTATTCCTCCCTGGGCCTTCCTTTTACTCCCAATATATCTAAAAAACAATTTCTTGTTGTCTTTTACTTGGGTTGCCATCCTCAGCTCCATGGTAGCTTTGGCCCGCCTAACTGCCTCCCTACAAGCACGAGCAGAGGAGGTATATTCATCTTTAGTGATCTCACCCTGTTTCCACTTTTTATGTGCTCCCCTTTTGGCCCTTAGGCTGCCCTGGATTTCTCTGGTCAGGCATGGAAGCCTCCTGGCCCCTTTCCCTTTTTTGCCTCGCTTTGGGATCGTCTTGCTTTGTGCCCGAAGGATCGTTTCCTTAAGGCACAGCCACCCTTCTTGGGCTCCCATCCCTTCAAAACTCCTACTCTGCAGTGCGTCCTTGACTAATCGCCTGATTGCATTGAGATCAGCTTTCCTAAAGTCTAGCACTTTCACCCAACTAGTTACCTTACCCACTCGACATCTTATGTTGAATTCTTTTATTAGGTGATCACTGTCTCCCAAATGGCTACCGATCTGGAGGTCCCCTATCATGTCATCCCCTGTTGCCAATACCAGATCCAGTATGGCATTCCCCCTAGTGGGACCATGCACCTCCTGTGTCAGGTGGAGGTCCTGTACACAGGTTAGAAACCTGCGTGAGTGATGGGACCTTGCTGTCTGCGTCTCCCAGCAGATGTCTGAGTAGTTTAGGTCCCCCATGATTACCGCCTCTTTAGCTTTTATGGTCTCCGAGAGTTGCCTCAGGAGCCCCGCATCTATTTCTTCCCCTTGATGTGGGGGTCTGTAGCAGACCCCTACCACCAAATCCCTTTCTCCTTGCCCCCCATGTAGCCTAACCCACAATCCTTCTACTTCCTCAACCTTGGATTCTGTCTTGATGAGGGTTGATGTATATTGCTCACTGACATAAAGTGTAACCCCCCCCTTTCTTCCCCGACCTGTCCTTTCTGTACAATCTATAGCCCTCAATATGTACCGCCAAGTCGTGGGATGAATCCCACCAGGTCTCTGTTAGCCCCACTAAGTCATAGGTGTTTAGTGCAAGCAGGAGCACTAGTTCATCCTGCTTGTTCCCCATGCTCCTAGCATTAGTATATAGGCACTTGAGCCCTGTGACTGGTGCCTTTGCTGCCCCCCCCCCCCGCTCCGAGTCCCAAGGGGCCCATTGTTTCTTACCTTCTTGTTTCTTACCTGTTCTGTAGTGCTGGTCTCCCCATGGCTTTCAGGTTTCCAATGTTCTCCTTCTTCAGGCTGGGCTGTCCTTGTGGGTTCCACATGGTTTGGTGGTCCACAGCTTCCCCTGCCCTCGTACTCCCCTCCCCCTGACAAGCCTAGTTTAAAGCCCGCCGGAGGAGATCCACCAACCTAGTAGAAAACACACGCTTATCTTTGGGGGACAGGTGAAGCCCATCCCAGCTGAGCATGTCCCTCGTCGTGATGTGCGGGTCATTGTCCAGGAAGCCGAAGCCTGCCTCGAGACACCACTGCCGAAGCCGCCAGTTGGTTTCTCAGATGCAGTTCTCCTGCTGTCTTCCTCGTCCGGTCACTGGTAGGATGGAAGAGAAAACCACCTGTGCACCGAACTCCTTCAGCACGCCACCCAGAGCACTGTAGTTTTAGTCTGCAAAGTTCTGGTGGGAGCAGGAAGAGGGCAATCAGGCAGGGTGCACAATGTGCATCATGGTGGGGTCTGCCAGTGGCAGCACCAAGCCTCCCTGCCATGCTGTGCCCTGCCATGCAGAGTCTTGCCCACTGGCCCATGGAAGCTCCTAGGGGGAGGGCAGCAGGGCAGGGAGCACAATAGCCTATTACTACTGCACATTAAAGTGACACATAAAAAACATGCAAATACGCTAATGGTCAGTAGAATAGGCTACTTTGCATTAAGCATATGCACACATATGTAGTACCTCACATTAGAGATACTAAACTTAATGCACAGTAGCAAAAGCACATTAATGCACTTGTAGATGCACCTACTAAGTTGTTTTGACCTGCTGATCAAACTAAGAACATTTAACGATAATTGGGAAAACGATTGTTTTTCTTGCTATTTCTATAATCCTTTTAAACATCCTTTACCCTCCCACTCCCTCTTCACCGTCTCCTTCCCTCTTTTCTCTTCTCTTGGGTTTTTGTTTCCATTTATATTTTAATATTGACTTAACCTGATGTTTTAACCCAAACTGTGAGCTGAGATTTTCAAAGGTTCCTAGAGGGCTTAGAAAGTCAAATTCCATCAGTTTCCAGTGGGAATTGGGTATCCAGATCCATTAGTGTTTTTCAAAATTACAGCTGTAATGTGCAGATGGGTATAAATGCTGCAAGACTATCTGGCCTTCAGGGGAAAGCACCCGTCTGCATCCAGATTCACATCTGAATAGCTTAGTCCTAACTGTGCAGCAATCACCACCGATACTCTCACCCCCTTTTTTAAAATTTTTGCATTAAAATGTAATTGTTTCCTACTCATGTGCAGTAGAATAAAAACAATACAACATATGAAAGACTAAAACATATTGATACTTTCACACTGATTCACTGGAGTTTTGTTAAATTTGAGTTAAATATGAGCACAAACCTCTCTGAGGAAGATATGATGAGATAGAAGTTATGATACCACTGTAGAAAAATGACTGATACATTAGAGTAGGCTTTACTCATTTGGGATGGTCCTGGCATGCAAACTATATTCAAAGAGGATCTAGTCATAATCAGTCATTTTTCACCTTGAGGGTGGTGTTCAGTGTTATTTGGAGTTATTACCAGTGGAAATCAACTTCTCTCTACATTCAAATTCCTGTTGTAATGTGATGGTTAGGTTCTCAAATCTGTATATATCAATATTCTTCATTTTTCTGTTTGAGATTTTAAAGGTGTGACAACTGATGCATTGGTCTTAGCTTTGGGCTCATATTTTCCATAAACAGAACAAAGCCCTGGGTTTTATGTGGAAGCTAGGTTCATTTTTTTTTTCCTGCTTATGACTTGAAGGAATAGGCTCCATCTTTTTTCTTTATAAATAGCTCATTTCAAAAGAACACGCGGTTATTCTTTCTAAGTGATTTTAAAGTCATTGTTGGAGTTAAACGTTAACAATTGAATGCTCACAGGAAACAACTTACCACATAATGGTGTTGACATCCATAAATTTATTGAACCCCTGAGAACAAATAAATAATAACTCAGGGAAAATGTTCTAACATTAAAAATGTATTATGTACATTTATTACTGAACCACCCACGGGTAATTCAGGTTCATCTACCTATTCTTTTCTGTCAGTGTGGAGTATTTTGGTATCATCTGCCCTGAATGTTCCTTTGTAAATAACCACTGTTTGAAAAATAATTTAAGGACTGATAAGATCTCTAGTCTTTCAGCACCCTTCCATTCTTATATAGGATCACTCTGAATAAAATATTATTGAGCACTCTGTCTAAACCAGGCTAGAATAACTTTTACCTTTGGAAACTTATTGTGCTAAACACAGCCTTATTGTTTAGAGTGTTTGCCTGATGTTCATCCATTTTTTTCATGTTTATTTTCATTCTACTATTGCACTCAATCACATTTTTAATATTTATCTTCAGATATTTGGACATTTAGAACATTATATCCAACATTACTTGTTGAGAGGAAGAGTTATCTTTTAGCTAAGTTACTTTTAACCAGTCCTCTCTTTCAGCTATGTATTACTATTGCTGCCTGTCCAATCTGCCATCAATGCAATTTCACTTATGCTCTTCTTGCACCCAAGTCACTGGAACAACATGAAACATTCCGTATGATCTATAACCAACAACGTTCATAAGGTAAATGATGCCTTCTTGACTTGTGCCTCTGCGTTTTCAGGGAAGTGTGGTTCTAGATTCTGCCTTGACTGCTACATCACATCACATGATAAATTTCTGCCAATCTAGCGTGCTTCTTTCTATTACAAATACAATAACTTTTTCTAGACATTGATGCTTGACAAATGCTTCTGGGCTAAACTATTCCCCCCACCCAAGTGACTAAGCCTGAGTATTTTTGCATGTTGAATTTATTTTTGTTCTTTCCTTGCCACTTCTTTAGTCCTTTTTAACATCCTTCCCCTCTCCTCCTCATTCTCTTCCCCACTTTTCTCTTCTCTTGGGATTTAGTTTCTCTTTATATTTTAATATTGGCTGCATTAATAGAATAAATCTATTTTCTTTTACTTCCTCTGCTCTATCTCTGGTACGTAGAGAGGAATAAACAATCTTTCCTAAACCTACATTTTTAGGCAACACATAATTAACTTGCGGAATTCATTGCCACTGAAGGTGGTGGCAGCAGATAGTGTAGCCAGGTTCAAGAAGGGACTAGATAAATTCAGAAATGATCTTTCTATTAATGGCTATTGAACAGAATGGTTGAACTTGTTTCCTCTCGCATCTGTAAACCAATAAGGGGGGGGGGGGGGAGGCCAAGGGAGGGTACTGAATAGGGGATAGATCAGTCTAGATATATATGGCTCAAACCTATCCCTCTATAGCATCCACCCCTGCCACTATCAAGGATGGGAAACTGAGTTAGATGGACCATTGATTTGACCCAGCACAGAATTTTGCATATTCTTTTGTTCTAATCTCTTTGCAAGACCAATAGCAAAATATATTGCAGAAACATTTTGCAATACTGGGATGACTGTAGGCATGCAGGGAGGCTGCTCCAATATGCTGTAATTAATTGAGCCTGCTGGAGTGTGCTAAATAGCACACCTCCAGCAGCCTCCACATCTTGTGCATCAATGTCCCCTGTTGCCCTGAGGGGTCAGGCCAACGGTCAGGATCTCAATATTGCACTGTTAGACAGGAGGGCATGGTGTACAATTGCACATGCACACATAATAAACCAATTAAGCACACATACACTCACTAGGTGCATACACCCCTACTAGACATACACACTCACACTAGAAGCTCAGATACACATGCATTCAAAATAATTAGTCTAGGTTCATGCACACCTATCACCAGTTTAGGCCCATACATGCTACACACACCCAATTTAGACAGAATCAGTTACCAGTTACTAACACCTGCACATCCAATACACATACGTGGATTACTAATTCATATACCACACACACAATGATATCTATATATGTGTGTGTGTATGTATATATATGTGTGTGTGTGTGTGTGTGTGTGTGTGTATTTACTAATTTACACACATACCACCCACCTACACATACACACAAGTGAGTTCCTAAGTTGGGTATTGTGATATGTATGTATGTATGTGCTTGGTGTACTTGGGATACCTGGGGAAAGGTTAGGGTAAGAAAGTAGAAGTGTAGGGAGTTAAAGTTACTAGGACCAGGATTAGAACCAGTAGACTACAGGAGCCTGGCCTGAAGAACTGAGGCTTGGGGGTAACTTTAGGTTAATTTATCTTAATTGATTAAAAGACAATGCCCAAAGCCTGCAGAACAGGGAAGCATGCCGGCACACAGTCTGGGACTGGAGCCAGAGCTACGGGGGAGCTGAAAAGGTAGGTAGAGAGAGGAAAAAATGGGACTTAGGGAAAGTGTGGGTGTTAAAGAGGGGCTCTGGGTGTGGGGAGCCAGAGGATGGCTCCAGGGCAGCTAGAGAAGTTGCAGGGAGCAGCAGTAGGTGCTGGAAGCTGGAGAAAACAACAGGACAGCTAAGAGGAGTTGGAAAGCTGCAGGAGGTGGGGGGGGGGATTACAGGAGAGAGATGGACAGCAGAAAATCACAGAAAAAGCAGCAAGTAGCAGGGCAGCAGAAAAGCAGGGAAAGGCAGCAGAAAGTCACAGGGAAAAAGGCAGTAGGTGCTGGAATCTGGAGAAAAGCTCCAGCTGCTGGAAAAAACTGCAGGACAGCAAAGAGGATCTGGGAAGCTGCAGGAGGGGGGTGGGGGGAGGATTACAGAAGGTGCAGGGGAAGCCTGAAAACAGAGAGACAGACAGCAGAAAATCACAGGAAAAGCAGCAGGCAGCAGGGCAGCGGGAAAGCAGAGAAAGACAGCAGAAAGTCACAGGGAAAACGAAGTAGGAGCAGGGGAGGCTGAGAGGTGGCAGAAAAGGGGAGATGGAATTGGGAGGAGATCGGGAAACTAGCAGAGAGGGTGGGGACTGGAGCTGAGAGAGAGAGAGAGAATGAGGCTAGAATTTAAGATAGGGAAGGTACTGGGATTCAATAAAACATGACCCAACTCGGGGTTGCAAATGACAGTGGTTTTATTGAACAGGGGAGATGGTGACATAATGTCAAATTGGTTCCCCTGCACCCACACACACACAGTCATGCACACACAATGGCAGCAGGGGTTAAAGAGGCTTGGTGCAGGGGCTGAAGTCCACTGAAGTCCAGGAGGAAAGAGAGACAGAGAGAGAGAGAGAGAGAAAGAGAGAGAGAGTCCAAATTGTAGGAGAAGGCATTCAGGTAATATCTACCTATCCCAGGCTGGAAGTTGATCCTCAGTGGCCAGTCGGGGTCTCCTTCAGCTCAGTGTTGTCCAGAGGGGGTCACTGGCAGGGCCTCTGGGGTGAATAGGTGACGTGAAGCTGGTTTGGTCTGGATGGAAATGGCATTCCCACTGGGTCTGTCTTCACTGCCTCTTTTTATAGGGGCAGACCTTGTGTGACCCTAGTGACTGGAGGCATGCCCAGGCAAGGGTCAGCCCCTGGTGTACTGAGTATGTCTGCTCCATGCAGGGATGTGCAGTTTCAGGTGCCTGTAATGGTGGGGTACAATGGTCGAGTTGCTGGTTTTGCAGGGTCTTTTGTCTTTCAAATGCCGGTCTTGTATCTTGTCCTGGGTGAGGTCTGTGGTTCCTGGATGAATCAATGCGAGGTGATGGCCCAGTCATTACAGGCCATTCAAGAGAGGCCCGCTACCATTGTATTTCAATCATTCCCAATCATTCTCATTCAGCAGGGAACCAATTTACATGGGAGGGGTACAGTGAATCATATTGTTGCAACATGGGATGCCCGGACAGAGGACACAAGATGGAGGCTTGACATATAAAATGGAAACTTGACATGACTTTGGTTCACTTACAAACACAGGCCTAAACCATACAATATCCACATGAAACAATAAAAATCAATACAAAAATGATAATAATACAATATACAACAGTAAAAATTAATACAAACCTAATAATTATATAATATAATTATATATATTATATATATTATATAATATAAAACAATGATAAAAGTGCTTTAAATTGAGCGGCTCTTGAAGCCAGTCTAATTAAAGTACCCCCCCCACCACCACTCACACACCCCTGAAACACATGTAAAAACACCCATGGAATGCAAGCTAGAATTAGACAACCTAGTAAATCCTTCCTATCTCTAATTTACATGCTTATGGACCCTTTATAAGAATACATTTTTAATTTTCACAAGGATAGAAATGAGGTAAAAATGTTTATGAACCCCACCTTATCTTGAAGTAGTGGAAAACATTTTCTGAAGACTTCTTTAAAAAAAAAAAAAGTTTACATCTTCTCACAAGTTACTTTTTCATAAGTGATTTTTTTACCTTAGAAAATATTCATATAAAGCGCACCCTCCCATTCAATGCTGTTCTAAACTGACATTCTCTTTTGTCCTCAGGACAAGTGCCATTTTCTCAACAGGTTCATTAATGTTTGGTGAATGTCAAACAACATTTAATGAGAAATTGGCTGTTTGAGAAGGGATGTCATATTTCCCAGTATGATTGAAAGCTCTCTCTACCCCTTTCTCTGTCCCTGATATCTTATTTCTCTGCCATTCTCACAGCTTCGTGTTAGTCCCACACTGTTTGACACACCCTATTCATCAAACAGGGACTCTTTTAAGCTATTATCCAGCATTTTACATTGTCCAAACTTGTCATAACTTCCATAGATTTTTTTTAGCATCTTACTATTTAGTAAATAGTAGCAATATTTACCATAACTTAGTAAGAGCCACAAGAAGAAATATTGTGTACCTAATGAAAAAAGGAGAATCTCCTGACAGAGGATTACAGACTACTTCAGAAGCAGAGCATGAACATTTAAAGATAAACAGTGTCAATGTAGCCTAAGAGCAAGAACAAAGAAGCAAACTTACACGTTGCAAGGCTGAGGCATCCAGTACCTAATTTTTAGGTATACAGGAGAAATAACAGCATCACTGGAAAGCCCTTGATATGAGGATGACAGTCTTCCAGTAAATAAAGAAGTCAGCAGCATGTCCAGAGATGACTAAAGAGGCCAATCTGAGATCTGCTTGTTTGATTGCATACATGGCAAACATTTCCAGGATGAAGAAATGGATCCTGGGGTTGTCAGGTTACAATTCTTATCCTTAGTCTCTCATTTACCTGCCTCCATTGCAAGGGGAGTTTCCTTGAAATGGTAGATGCCTTGTCATATATCATGGCACCATTGGGAATGATTCAGTGCTTTGGCCTCAGAAGTATTAATAGCCTTCAAGGTGCCCATGAATCTTTTATTTTGCCCTCTGCCAAAGGAATGAACACTGGCAAGTTAGGAGTATAGGACTTGTTTTCAGACCTAGTTATCAGTCATCCTTCTGATATGTCTAGTCCAATGGAGCTAGTACTATATAAACAAGGTATCTGTGCTAGTAGTGTTTTCTTCAGCCACAATTCTTCTGTCCTCCCAAATGATATGGAGGATTTTCCAAAGACTTTTCTAGTGTGGGAAAGTGTTGGTCCCTTAAGGAAAGGGGGAGGCAACCTAATGACAGAGGATGCAAAAAAGGCTGAAGTACTCGATGTCTTATTCACCTCAGTCTTCACAAGCAAGGTCAGCTCCTAGATTACTGAACCTGACAGCACACTTTGGGGAGGAGGTGAGAAGCCAACAGTGATGAAAGAACGGGTTAGGAACTATTTATAAAAACTGAACATACACAAATCCCTGGGGCTGAACGAGATGAACCCTAGGGTGCTGAGGGAGTTGGTTGATGTGATTGCAGAGCTGCTGGTCATCATTTTTGAAAACTCATGGTGATCAGGAAAGGCTCCACATGATTGGAAAAGGGCAAACATAGTGCCCATATATAAAAGGGGAGGATTTCAAAAAGGGGAGGAAGGAGGACCCGGGCAACTATAGACCTGTCAGTCTCACCTCCATCCTTGGCAAAGTCTTTGAAAAAATTATCAAGGCTCACATTTGTGAGAGCCCGGCAGGAAAAATTATGCTGAGGGGAAATCAGCACGGGTTCGTGGCAGGCAGATCATGCCTGACCAATCTAGTCTCTTTTTATGACCAGGTTACAAAACGCCTGGACACAGGAGGAGGGGTGGATGTCATATACTTAGACTTCAGGAAGGCCTTCGATACGGTATCCCACCCCATACTGGTGAACAAGTTAAGAGTCTGTGACTTAGATGACTACACAGTCCGGTGGGTGGCGAATTGGCTAGAGGGTCGCACCCAAAGAGTCGTGGTGGATGGGTCGGTCTCGACCTGGAAGGGTGTGGGCAGTGGGGTCCCGCAGGGCTCGGTCCTTGGACCGATACTCTTTAATGTCTTCATCAATGACTTGGACGAGGGAGTCAAATGTACTCTGTCTAAGTTTGCCTATGGGGAGAAGTGGACACGCCGGAGGGCAGGGAACAGCTGCAGGCAGACCTGGATAGGTTGGACAAGTGGGCAGAAAACAACAGGATGCAGTTCAACAAGGAGAAATGCAAAGTGCTGCACTTAGGGAGGAAAAATGTCCAGCACACCTACAGCCTAGGGAATGACCTGCTGGGTAGCACGGAAGTGGAAAGGGATCTTGGAGTCCTAGTGGACTCCAAGATGAACATGAGTTGGCAGTGTGACGAAGCCATCAAAAAAGCCAATGGCACTTTATCGTGCATCAGCAGATGCATGACGAATAGGTCCAAGGAGGTGATACTTCCCCTCTATCGGGCGCTGGTCAGACCGCAGTTGGAGTACTGCATGCAATTCTGGGCACCCCAATTCAAGAGGGATGCAGATAACCTGGAGAGAGTCCAGAGAAGGGCCACTCATATGGTTAAGGGCCTGCAGACCAAGCCCTACGAGGAGAGACTAGAGAAACTGGATCTTTTCAGCCTCTGCAAGAGAAGGTTGAGAGGCGACCTTGTGGCTGCCTATAAGTTCATCACGGGGGCACAGAAGGGAATTGGTGAGTATTTATTTACCAAGGTGCCCCCGGGGGTTACAAGAAATAATGGCCACAAGCTAGCAGAGAGCAGATTTAGATTGGACATTAGGAAGAACTTCTTCACAGTTCGAGTGGCCAAGGTCTGGAATGGGCTCCCAAGGGAGGTGGTGCTCTCCCCTACCCTGGGGGTCTTCAAGAGGAGGTTAGATGAGTATCTAGCTGGGGTCATCTAGACCCAGCACTCTTTCCTGCTTATGCAGGGGGTCAGACTCGATGATCTATTGAGGTCCCTTCCAACCCTAACATCTATGAATCTATGAAAAAACGGAAAAAAGGAGAATACAAGGAACTACAAACCAGTCAGCCTCCCCTCAGTCCCTAGAAAAATTATGGAGCAGATCCTCAAATAATCCATTTCTAAGTACTTAGTGGAGAAAAAAGTGAGTAGGATCAGTCAGCATGGATTTACTAAGAGCAAGTCATGCCTGACCAACCTGATAGATTTCTGTGATGAGATGACTGGCTCTCTGCATGTGAAGAGACCAGTGGATGTGATATACCTTGATTTTAGCAAGGCTTTTGTTACGGTCTCCCACAAAATTCTCGCAGGCAAGCTAAGGAAGTATAGGCTGGATGAATGGACTTTAAGATACATAGAAAACTGGCTGAAGCATCAGACTCAGAGAATGGTAATCAATTACTTGATCTGTAGTTGGCAGCTGGTATCAAGTGGAGTGCCCCAGGGGTCAGTTCTGGGGCTGGTTTTGTTCAATATCTTCATTAGTGACCTGGAAGATGACATAGAGTACACTCACAGCAAATTTGCAGATTAAACCAAGCTGGGGGGAGTAGTAGGAATGCTGGAGGGTAGGGCTAGGATTCAGAGGGACATAGACAAATCAGAGGACTGGAACAAAATAAATGTCATGAAGTTCAACAAGGACAAGTGCAAAGTCCTGCACTTAAGATGCAACAATCTCATGCACCAGTACAGGCTGGGGGCTGATTGGCTGGGCAGCAGCTCTGCAGAAAAGGACCTGGGGGTTACTGTGGACCATAAGCTGGATATGTGTCAGCAGTGTACCCTGGTTTCCAAGAAGGCTAATAGCATACTGGGCTGCATTGGTAGTAGTGTTGCCAGCAAGGCAAGGAAAGTGATTATTCCCCTCTATTCAGCACTCATGACACTACATCTAGAGTACTGTGTCCAGTTTTGGGCCACCCACTATATAAAGGATTTGGACAAATTGGAGACAGTCCAGTAGGGGACAACAAAAATGGTGAGGGAGCAGGGGCAAATGACTTACGAGGAGAAGCTGAGGGAACTGAGCTTATTTATTCTGGAGAAGAGAGGACTTAGAGTGAATTTAATAGCAGCCTTCAACTACCTGAAAGTGGGCATTCAAAAGGGGATGGATCTAAACTGTTCTCAGTAGTAACAGATGACAGAATAAGAAGCAATGGTCTCAAGTTATAGCAAGCGAAGTTTAGGTTAGATATTAAGAAGAACTTTTTTCACTAGGAGGGTAGCAAAACACTGGAACAGGTTACCCAGGGGGGGGTTGTAGACTCTCCATCCTTGGAGGTTTCCAAGCCATTGTTTAGTAGGGGGTGTACAAAATGGGACGTATTTGATTCAGATTCAGCCTAAATTGGGGACAGTGATTTGATTAGTTGATTTGGATCACTGTCCCTGATTCGATTTGGCTGAATCCGAATCTGAAGATTTGATGCTGATTCAGAGAATCAGTGATTCGGCCATAGACACAGCTTTAAATGTTTTTTCTACATACCTTATGGTACCAGCACAGCTCATAAATGCTGTGATGCTGGGGCAGATGGAATTTCCCACATGCTTGGTGGCAAACCTGGAAGTGGACTGGAAATACTTTCAGTCCACTTCCAGGTCTGCCACAAAGCATGCAGAGGGGTTTCCCTGCCCCCCCCCCCTCCCCAGGCTCAGTAACTGGCTTCTGGGGTAGCCCAGGTGTCCCTCAGACCCAGGAGGCACCAGTCACTGAGCCAGAGGGTTTTGGGGAGCTCCCCACATGCTCCCCAGTGGACCCAGAAGTAGACTGGAAGTGCTTCTGTTCCACTTCCAGGTCTGCTGCCGAGCATGCTGGGGATGCCTCCATGCTCCTGTGGGACACTCCATGCACCCCAGCATTGCAGCATTCATGAGCTTCCTGATACCTTGAGGTATGTAGAAAAAACATTTAAAGCTATTTCTGTATCCAAATTGTCAAATTATGCTGAATTTCTCCAAATTGGTTTGGAGGGTTCCAATTTGATTTGGAGAGATTAAAGGGTCTCCTGATTTGATTCGGATTCAGAAATTCAGTCACCAAATCAGGCTGAATCTATACTTAATTGAATCAGGGACATAAGCTTTGCACAGCCCTATTGTTTAAAACAGTTGCTACCTTTAGGAAGAAATCTGATAATGGTAACAAATATTGGCAGGCATCCAAATCTCAGCAGGGTCTTGTTGTGTCCCTATGACTCTATAATGGATCTTATAGAGTCTATAATGGATCTTATACCAGGCAAGGAGACTAAGACATGGTTGTCCTAAACTAAAAGCAATTTTATTAAACCCTAACATATACAACTCTAATTGGAATTGAAGCAGTATTAACAGTTAAAAAGTTTAGGTTTGTAGCTAGTCAGAGCAAATGTTCACCTCCCCATAATATCATGAATGTAACTTTACTGGTTGATTAGGCCATGAAGTCTTGTCTAAAGCTCCTGGATCCTGCATTTGATGTTTAGGCAGGATCTTGGATCAGTGACAGGATACCTTTATGTTTTCTTCAGGAGAGTTCTAAGGGTACTATATAGCTTGCATTTCTTACTACATAAAACTAGCTTAAGCCTTCCTCCTAATGCATATTAATGATCTAGCTTCTGTTTGCCAAAAATGGTTACCTTTAGCTGAAATTTTCTATTCTGAGGTAATCTGTTCATTCTAAGGTCAAGGTAAGTATTGCTCTGACCATTCCTTTTTTGCCCAGGCTATATATATTTGATTTAAGTAGTTTGAATTGTGGTCAAAACATGCACGCAGTGTAAGAAGCAGATTGAAGAATACTGTCCTTGACTTAAAATGAATCAGGAAGTTGGTTTATCACATAGCTTGAGCTAAGCACAGAGATCAAATTCAGGCCTGAAAGCCTTTGGGTCCCAACAATCTTGCATTAGGCTTCTCTATTTACTGAATCAAAGGTCTCAGTCAAGTCAGTGAAGGCCATGTAAAGATCTCTTGTGTTGCTGGAAGCACTTCTTCTGTAGCTGTCTAGCAACAAAGATCATGTTGGTCTAGTTGTTTGGCCTAGAGGGGAGTGTGCTGATTCTATGGCTATAGACTTGCAAGTTCAAACTTGGATGTGTGGCCAGGCTCCTGGCTAGAACCCCGGGTCCAGGAATTTTTAACAAGAAATAACAGCCATAAGTTATTTGAGAGTAGGTTCAGGCTGGGCATTAGAAGACACTATTTCACAGTCACGGCATCTAGGATCTGGAACCAACTTCCAAGGGAAGTGGTGCTGGCTCCTACTTTGGGGGTCTTTAAGAGGAGGCTTGACAAATTACCTAGTTGGGGCCATATGAGCCAAGTATTCACTCCTGCTCAGGGCAGGGGGTTGGACTTGATGATCTACTTAGATCCCTTCTGACCCTACATCTATGAATCTGTGTCTATTGTACATCTGAGTCATCTGAAATCACATTGGGACTCAGATAGTATTAATCCTTTGAAGGTAACAGTGTATGGTTAGGTGACTAGGATTCCTACAAGGAAAGCTGGGTACCTTAGAATGGGATCCAAAAAATCTAGCCTTCATAACTGGGATCCACCTCATATAGTCAATAGTAATTGTTCAAATTTTGTTCCTCTTAGGTACTTGGGCTTCAGGGAAGGATTGCACTTCAGGGTTCAAGACACTGAACTGCTCTCAGAGCTGAGTGAATGAGTGCATAAGTTCTTACTTCCATTAAACTCTGGCAAGTAGATGTACCCCTTTATTTTCCAGCAGCTCTAATTCGACCACTCTCTGATGATATGGAATCTCAGTCCAGTTTCCTTCTGTGCCTCACAAACCTACCAGGAGAATGTCCAAAACACCAGACTATAGGAAATTCTGGGTTATGTGTGCATGCATTTGTGTGGACAGATACTCTAAAATATTTTATTTCTGTAGAAGTTATTCCACTAATTAAATAATAAATGTTAGGGTGACAATATTTGGATACTGGATTTACTGGATTTGCAGCTGAATACAGAGGCTTTAACCTGTAGTCCAGCAAAAGCTGCTAACCATAAGGCAGAATGATATATTAAAAGTATATTGCAAAACACTTAGTCAAGCAGATTTTGCTTATGAATGCTTATGCTAAGCCAGCCATTTGCTTATGCTAAGTAACCATCTTACTGTGTCAACCACTTTTCTGAAAAAGCAACAAGTGATTTTGTGTGAGTCTCTGAGCTGTGAATGAGGTGAAGTTTTAGGAATGTGGAAGATGGCACAAATTGGGACAGAAAAACAGATTGGAATGTGAAAAACAACACATAATTGATAACAGAATCCAAGATAAACATTTGCAAAAAGGTGAATGATGATTGGTGAAGAAGCCTCCAGAAACTTCCAGGTTTTGGTCAAAGTCTGCCCATTGACCAAAAGAAGTAGGTTTATAGCCTTGGACACGCGCTTATAGCAAAAAGGCATGTAAATGAATGAAATGCAGAGGCAATTCCCTGCTAATGAAGCAAACAGTAAACAGAGGTGAAGCTTAAAATGGGAAAAGAAATGGGTGGAACAGAACGAAGGATGGAGGTGGAATAAATAAGCATGAACCAAAGTATATAAATGTGGAAAGAACTATTGCTTGTTGCAGGTCCCCAGTTCATTGGCTTTTTTTGGGACAGTTGTCTGAAGTTGTCTCCATTCTGAATAAAGCTGTTGCAAGCAATGTGTGCTGGTGTTTGCTCCCTGCTTGCTCTGGATAATGAGTAACAGGACTCATGAGCAATTGGATCATCTTCTCTCTAGTCATTGGGCACTGCATGGAGTTGGGGGGGTCTAACAATAAATAACAGTCGTTATTTAAGTAATGCTTTCAGTGAACCACGGAGAAACAGAGGAACACAACCCTATACCCTAGTATGCAGGGTGTTTATTTGGGAAGAGTAAAAACTGGGACCAAATTCTTCCTCCATTGAATAATTAATATGAAATAATTGTCATTCATTAGACTAGGTTGCACAATCCAAGAACACAACTTTGTCGCTCACAACTTTGTGGCATGAAAAAAAAGCTTAAAAAACAGCCAAATTTTGCATACTAGCTGCTAATTTTGGATGCCTCCATGTTTAAGAAAAGTTGTATCTGTATTCTCAAGAAAATCAGCACCTAGACCATCTACTACTTATAATTGCATTTGGAAACTGGTCTTTCTGTGAATCACTGTAACGTTGCATCAAGATAAACATACACAGCCAAGATTAATATTTTACCCTTCTCCTTTCTTTCTTGGAGAGAAAGCTGCCATATTTACTCACATGACTTATCTACCTTCCCCCCCCCCCAAAATCCTCCTAAAATCGGGGTGCATGCCTCAAGCAGGGAATATCATTTCTCTACCAAGAATAGAAGCATGAAGTCAATGTAAAGTGGCTGCTGACACTTCTTCTTTTTCCCTCCAAGCTGCAAGAACAGAGGGAAAGAGTCCAGCAGGGGTAGATCCAGTGGTGGATACAATGGTGCAATTGCACTTCACTTGAATTCCTGTTCCATCCAAAGTCTAAAACCAACTTCCCAGAAGTATAAGAAGAATTTCTATTGAGATAGTACTGATGGAGTGTAACAGATGCATACCCAAATCACCTGCTCACTGTGGCACAGGTGGTTGGGCTGTATTGAAGCCAGCTGGCTCTATGCTGACCAGCAGCACACCTCTGATTGTCTTGGAGTCCTAGGGCAGCAGGCCAAAAGCACATCAGAGACAAAAGCACATGGGAACAGTAGCCAGGAAACTGGAAGTGGGTCCAGGCATGTGGGCAGTAGTGCCGGGTGTGAGCCTGTTGCATGGAGACAATTGACTTCAGGATTTGTAATCTACCTGATTTCTGTTAATTGTTCTTCACTTGACACATGTTAATGACCCTCTGTCTTCTTTAATGGTATTGATGTTCCACAATCAAGCCATCCTTTCTTCTGCAATTTTGCTCTACGTGACAAAGCCATGCTGGCTGTCATTCAGAATCTTACCTTCTGTGAACATATCGCACACAGATTCTTTAATGAGCTTTTCCAGGATTTCCCCTGGGATGGAAGTGAGGCTGATTGGCCTATAGTTGCCCGGTTCCTCCCTCATCCCCTTCTTGAAGATGGCCACAATGTTTGCCCACTTTCAGTCATCAGGGATTTCCCCAGTGCACCATGAATTCTGAAAGAGCTTTGCCAGGGGTTCCATAATGACCTCAGCCAACTCCTTTAGTACTCTCAGACTGAGTCTATCCAGTCATGCTGACTTAAAAATGTCTAGCTTCTCTAATTGGTATTGCACCTACTCAGCATTCACAGTAGGGAGGCTGTCAGTCCCAGTATGTCCCCTCTGAGCCTTATCTCACTTGACATTCCCCATGATCCAGTGAAATACTGAAGCAAAGTGGGTATTCAGGAGTTCAGTTTTTTTCCTGAATGTTGGTTACCAGCTGTCCTGAGGTGTTAAGCAGGGGTCCCACACTTCCATTTGTTTGCCTTTTACTGCCTACATACCTAATGAAGGACTTCTTATTATCCTCGACTCCTGTAGCTAACCTAAACTCCATCACCACCTTGGCTTTCCTGATCATTTCCCTACAAGTGCTGGCCACTGTTGTATAGTCCTCCTTAAGAACCATCTCTAGATTCCACTGTGTGTACACATCTTTCTTCTTTTTTAAGAGGACCACAATGTCTCTATTAAGTTTGGAGGGCTTGCCAGCTCTTCTGCTGCCTTTCCTCTTTGCAGGAACAGTTTTCTTTTGGCTTTGAGGATCGTATTCACCCCTTTCACTTTCCCTTCCTAGTCCTACATTGCCTCCCCTACTAATGTTCTCAGCCTGTCAAAGTCAGCACTTTTGAAGTCCAGAACTTCAATCCTGCTGGTTGATTTGTTGACCTTGAGGCAGATAATGAACCTGATAATGTTACGGTTACTGTCGCCCAGGTTACCCTCAATGTTCAAGCCACATACCAGATCGTCTCCCTTGGCCAAGACCAGGTCTAGGAGAGCGTTACCTCGGGTTGGCCCTTGCACTTCTTGAGTCAGGAAGAGCTCCTTGATCACAGTCAGGAAACTGCATGAACGAACTGACCTAGCCAAGTGTTCCTCCCAATCTATGTCCGGGTAATTTAAGTTACCCATGACAACCAAGTCCCTTGCACGCGTGGCCTCTGTCAGTTCTCGAGAGAACTCCAGATCCAGCTCCTCCCCTTGGCTTCATGGTCTCTAGTAAATACCTACAGTTAGCTTTCTCTCACCTTGCCCCCTCCTCACCATCTCATAGCTTGACCCAGAGGATTTCAAGCTGCTTATCTGTGGAGCCAATCTCAGCCTCCAGACAGGTGTACTGCTCTCTCACATAGAGAGCTACCCCTCCACCTTTTCTCCCTACTCTGTCCCTTCTGTGCAGTGTGTAGCACTCTATGGCTACACTCCAATCATGCAAGGAGTCCCACCAGGTCTCCATGATCCCTACCAGGTCATATTGCCGCTAGAAAGTAGGAGGCCTAGCTCCTCTTGCTTGTTCCCCATGTTCCTGCCATTGGTGTGCAGGCAACTGAGGCCTCCAGCTGACACCCTCGATTTCCTGAGATGCTGTGGGAGAACTGATTGGTTAGCATTGTCAGAAACAATTGTGCTAGTGTCCTCCACAAGGGAGCTTTCCTATGTGCCAATCCCCTGCATGCTCCACTTGGAGTTTCCCCATCCCCTGCAAAGTCAGTTTAAAGCCCTGTTTAGAAGTATCTGTCCCTGCTCTATGTGGCCATAACTCTGAAGATTCATTTTTTCCCCTTCATTTTGTGTTCTCAAAAATTAGAAGCACGTTTTATTTTGGGGAGTGTGGTATGCAAGCAAATATAGACATGAGCAGTGATCATCTGATGTCAGGCAGCAGGTAGGGCAGGGTAGGAGTCACTAAGGTGCTACCCTGTTCTCTCTTTACCGTCGTATACCTGCCATCCTAATCATGTTGTATTTATGGGGATATTATAAAGTTTAATTAAGCTTTATAAAAACATTTCTGGAAAATGTAGAAGATTATGCAATTTTTATATTAAGAAATATATGTATATATTTTTTTCCAAATTGTAATTACTCTTTTATAGAATTGTCTTAATTTTAACTTGTCCAGAATATCTTGTGGATTGCTTATTTCCCAGTGTAACTAAAGCTAGCAGCAGGCAGTTGAATCACTGGAGAAACTGCTAAGGAACAGTGGCATATTGTTTCTCTTTGATATACAATGTGATCACTGTTCCTTCAGAAGAGCTGTTTTGTGCCTACAATTAATCCTTGCAAATAAATCATAGCAGCCATGCCCTCTAACATGCATATGTCCATAACTGGCATTGTGGTGTTATCAGCACAGAGGCATTTTGGACTGACTGCAAACATTATGGGAATATCTTTTGCAATCCCATAATAAAAATGTTAATATGTTCTTAAAGAGATGGACAAAATAATATCTCTTCAGAAGGAGCAGGACTCTAAAGCACTGATTTACAGAAAGAGCAATAATGATCTATATGAGTGTCAGACATGTCATTATTTATAAGAACTAGATTGTCCCTATTCAGACAACAGTATTAGCATGCGTACACCCAGGTTTAAAAGTATCCTAGAATGTAATTAAATCTCTTGTTTATCACTACTGCTTTTTTACTTTCAATCAGTATTTACTATGATACAGATAGACTTGCTCCCGTTTGTGAGTCAGCATGTGTCATAAGGAAGATGAAGTAAGCTTATGGTATCTACTTTTATATTACTGTTATCCTACCCATTGCTCATCTGTCTTATAAGATCCCTCAAAAATCTCATACTTCATTGACAGAAATGTTAGGGCCATGTATCAGAGCACAGGTGTTATAATTTGAGCACAGTCTACTGAGGGTTGTGGTGTTACTTAGAAAAGCAAGCAGTAAGTTATACTATTACTTTAGAGCCTGAACTACATGGAATTGAAGGTACTGGAAGGATTCCTTTTGATTTTACTGGGCTTTGAATCAAGTCTATATTGTACTCTGAAAGGAACAGAGGGATATACAAGCACAGAAACATCGGTTTCCGAAAAATAATTGTAACAACACCAAAACAAAACCAGTAACTCTTTCCAGCTAACTTCTTTGAAAGAAAGTACTTCCCTTGTTTAACTCCCTACAGTTTACTCAATAAAGAAGAAAGGTCCCTCTGTCATATAAAAGTGCTCATTGGTCTTTCTTCACACTCACTAGTCCCTACCTCCTCTAACAATCAGCATTTCTTTCCCTCTCATACAGCCCTTTATACAGACTCATTTTCCAAAGTATGATACCGGTTTTCCACACAGGAGCCATAATAAATTGCTTTGCCAACCTCAGAGTATGATTTTGAATGAATCTCTCATTTAGCTTGACTTTCTTATGTTTGGTTCCCAGTAAATAATTGGCTCCATCAAATATTTGGCAACATTATTTACCCTAGTATGCATGTAACCTGGCCTAATAATGATCAAAGTCAAAAGGAAACCAGTCAAAGGGTTATGACACATCAGTGCACTTAATTTGTCCCAGTAAGAATTTTATCATAGTCCTAGAGTTATCATACTACCAGAATCATTGTATGGTTATTCCTAACTGTTTCCCATGCCTCCCTTACATTGTTGAAGTGGTAAAAAAAATAGAAAAGGAAATCTGAGTCTATATTTTGGTACAATATTTATGTATCTATTGGATACTTCTGTGCTAGATAATTTGTGTGCTGTATTGTCTAGAATTATAAAAAGATAAGCTCCTTCACAAGAATTCTGGGAAAATGTCATTATAAGCCATGTTTGCAAAAATTCGTAGTAAATGTGTTTGAAAAATGGGAAACAACACAACTAAAGAATTAATTACTGTATGCTGAAAAGCTATGGTTATTGAGACTGGATTTGAGACCCAGGTGCCATCCGTTCCTGAGAAAGCAGCTTGAATTAAGGATATGTTATTAGACCAAAGTCTTGTACATACAAGGGCTGTAAGGTTAAAAAAAAAAAAGTATTCCAAGGAAGTAGTACTACATATCCTGTGTGGATAAGATGCTCAATTACTGGTAGGTTGATTCACCCTGTTCATATTTCATTTGTTCCTGCAAAAGATTGTTCTTCACCCTTTCTTAGAACTTGTTTCATTAACGTATTCCTCTCTTATGTGTGCTAGGTATATTTACATGTTTATCTGTTCTCAGAAAACTTTGTAAACCTGATACTTAAATCTCATAACACCACCGTGAGGTTATTATTATAATACCTGTTTTCCATTTGGTTAAACATGAGACACAGATTGACTGACTTTTCCAAGGTCATTCAATGTGACAAGGCTGGAAACAGAATTCAGGAGTCTACTTCTCTAATAACTAGAAAAAATGAGCTAACCTAATGGAGTTATTATAGCTAATTTATGTTTTGCTCCCGTAAAATATTTTCAAGGGGCCATCATCATTTCATTTTGGTGGTAACTAAATAATAAGTGAAACAAAAGATTGATCTTATGAATTTAACCACTTAATAATTTCAATTTTCATAAAGTGAAGAAGGGCATAAATAATGTCATTCAGAATAATTAGTATGTTAATATCCTATCCCTAAGCTTCCATTTAATTACTTAAAGGGTGCATGTATTTAGATTTGATACATTTATTTACTCGGAATGATTGTTTAGTCATTTGCCATATTTATATTGACAGATGTCCCTGTGAGATAATTAATAAAAACATATCTGTAGTTTTCAGCAATTTAATGTTTGCATATAATGCAACTTAATACAGGTTGACATTCATACTCAGCTACTCTTGTGAACAGACAAACAGCAGGAGAGACTTCTAGTTATTTTCATCATAAAAATATAAAAAGAGATAGAATTTTGTTAACTATTGGTATTCCAGACTATGTTTTTTTCCACCAAACTTGTAAACTTGTAAACCTGTAAACTCTCATTTAAAATGTGAGAATTTTTTTTTTAAATCATGATAATTCCTCGATTTTCAGGTGCATTTTGTAGCCTGAATAGTGACAGCTGGCGTGAGAAAACTTGGGAACCTCAGTGATGATACATACTGCCGACACACAGACTGAAGTAAACAAAATACTACATGAGTACAGGTTTGTTTATCTGTTTCCTTTATTAACAATCTGATTTTTTAGAGAGACACATAGTGCAGAAGATATATGAGACTATCTGCTCCTCCTTAGCAGAACTGGTTCCTACAGAATACACCCCAGTAATTTACTTAGTCTAGTTTTTAGTCCCAAGCAACTCAACATCTACAACTTCCCTGGGGCAGGTATTTCACACTTGTGAGTGGAGAATTGTTTTATATTCATCTTATATTTGGACAAAATATTAGAGAGAGGATGAAAACAAAGCACTGAACTATACATTGTTGAATATGAAGCTCATGAAGAACTCCCTATACCTTAGTTTAAGTCTGCAGTTCCCATGCTAGTGCAGATTTAAGTGCATGTTCTACCTGTAAAAAAAAAATTGATTCACTTTAATATGTGATATTACTTTTATAGTGCACAAAGCTGTCTTTTTTGTGATTTGTTTTGCACACACAAATAAATCTCCTCTAATACCAGGGTTGGACCCAGTTAAATTCAATTGTATTTCTGATCCAGAGAGAAAACAAGGAGGGAAACTGTATTTGTCTGAAGAAGGAAAACAAGTGTATTCACCCAGTGAAAAATTCACCCAGTGAGGATTTTTTTGTGTTTCATTTTGTTTTTACCCTCCTGTGACCATCATTTTAGACCTAATTGCTAGTAGGCTAACAAGGTCTACACGTAGATGAGGTCATTAGGCTTCGATTCTGATTGTGTATATTACCTCTTATATTTCAGTTACTTATAAATTCTTGATACCTTATTCCATTTTTTCCCTAGTCTATGACTCCATCTTGTCTTTCCCTCTTTCTCCTTTATTTTTGTGCCTTCTTTTATTTTATATCGTGGACCTGCATCATCATATAATAGACTTCCTTCCATCATCTCTCCTTCCTGAAAACTGGCAAAAGACCTTTCATTTCCACTGAAACAGACATGAAAATATATGACAGAAGATATTATAAGAGCTACTAATTTAATAATGATCATAATTTTACAATCCCATGGCTGCCCTGCCCACCCCCAGCTCCTGGCTCTTTTAAAAAAGACCCCTATTCACCGGCTGCTGCCAGGCAGGGGGGTGATCCCTGCTGCCCCTCGCTGCCCTGCACTGCATGGGGGGCTCTGCCACAACCCCCCCAATCTCTGCCTGCTCTCTCCCCCCCCTGCCCCCCCGCATGGCTGCCCCACCCACCCCAGCTCCTGCCTCTTTAAAAGAAAAAAAAAAGGCCCTACTCACTGGCTTCTGCAGCAGCCTCAGGGCTTCTTGGGGCTCATGGCAGAGCCCCCCATGCAACGTGGGGCAGCAGGGTGCAGTAGGAGTCACCACCCTACAAACCTGACAACAACCAGTGAACATGGATTTTTTTTTTTTAAGAGCTGGGAGCTGGAGCCAGGTGGGGAATGGGGCTCCTGACACAACCCCCCCATGCAGCGTGAGGTAGTGGGGGGCAGTGGGGATTGCCCTCCTCAGCTGGCAGCAGCCAGTGGGTGCCAGGCTTTTTTTTTTCAAAGACCTGGGAGCTGGGACTGGGTGGGGCAGCTATTGATGGGCCTGGGATAGTGGTTAGGGGATGGGGCTGTTTCAGAGATTCAGCCAATTCAGCTATGGCCAAATCTTTGAATCAGATTCAGCTGAATCAATTTGGGACAGTGATTCAAATCACTGAATCACATCACTGTCCCCTGAATCAGCTGAAACTGAATCCAAAGCAAATTCTAGTCACTTTGCACAGGCCTAGGGTCCATATTTAGTTTTAATTGGTATGCCAAATCTCTAATCTCAAAAGCAGGATAGAAAGATAAAAGACAATATAAACCATTGTCAGAATGTCAGTACTAAAGCAGTCATATTTGAGTTTCTCTGCTTTGTAGAAAGACGTTTTGTAAATAAAATTATCAAAACAAATGGACAATGGATGTATCCCTATTCATTTGTGTGTGCTTTTGTGTTTTCCCCCAATTTCTGTAGCTTCTAACTGCAGTCGTAGCTCAGTAGGAGGCATGAATCACTTCCTGTGATTCTCTTAAGTTAAATCTGTACCAAACAAACTGAAATATTGAAGCATATCTATCAAACTGTGCTTTAATGGTGTAGCAGTAAACATGTTGAAGGGGCTGCCTGTAAAGAAAATGGAAGGTGAAAACAAGAGAACATGGTCAGTTTGGAGTGTGTGAAATTATATGTTGTGAATAAACTATTCAGCAAATGTAGCCCTCTTTTCTGTTTGCAAATAATTCAAGCTAATGCCATGAAGCACTAACAGAGTAAGCCCAGGGAGGGTGTAGACTGTAGGAGAATTTTTTGCCAAGAAAAAAAATCAATTGCTGAATTATTTGCTGGTGGACAAAAGAACAACCTGTAAAATAAATGTAGACTTTATTTGCTAACTTAACAATATAACTTGACTCATCCCAGTCACTAAATAAAAATCCCAAAGGCACAAGACAAGCAATTAATAACTCAGAATGAATACGGTGTATTTGATGTCCTTTGGCAAAGTAGCATATTTATGTATGCAGTGCAAACCACTCCTTAGATCTTAATGGCTGACAGAACGCATTGGCTGCATCTACATGAGATGCTACTGTGCAATGGTTATTGTGCATTTAATACTTGTTAGTACAAGTATTAAATGAATGCAGAGTAACCCAAGTTCTGGTGAATGCCTTTTTGTGATGCTACTGAGCAGTAGCCTAATACTACTGTACTGTAGCATTGCGTCATGGTTTTTGCCATACAATGCTACTGCACAGTAGTATTCAGGTCACTGTGCAGTCAGCATCTCATGTACATCTGGCCATTATGTAGGAATCATTTAAATAAAATAAGTAGAGGACTGGTTTAAATGCTTTAGGAATCAGAGACTGGAGGTGCTATACCAAAGAGATGGGATCCCTTGGGCCATTTGTAGGCATGCTCACAGTTTTCTAAGCCATGTTAACTCATTCACATCACACAGTTGAAATCAAATTTCAATTTGAATTAAGGGTTAATAGATGATTAAGGGGGTTTGCCCCCTTCCTCATAGTCCAGTAGCCTGTGTGCTTGGGCAAGGCTGGGGGCTTAGTTAGGATGCTCATACTTAATCAGGGTAGGGTGCTGTTGATACATTTGGCTTTGTAAAGGTTTTACTTTGTGCCTGATAGCCTCTGTTGTGTTGCAAAAACTCAACTGAGTTTCCTTTGAGGGGGGCTGATATTTTCAGTGCATATCTGGATTCCTAAGGAATGCATATCTGAGTTCCTAAGGACTGTTTTCCCTAAAAGCAACTCTGGTTATACATGTTATTATGTAAAAATCATACAATTTAAATTTTCTAATTCAGACTGCCCTAATTCATTAATTTTAATCCCCAACCAATGAGGATTAGTTAATTCGGGCTGGTGCCAATTTAATTCGAACTACAGATATCCACATGTATATAGTGCCATCTGTAGTTCAGATTAAACCTAGAAAAAAGTAATATCTATAAACAGCCTTGTAGACTACCAGAACTTTTTCATACTAAAAAGAAAGTCTTGGAGAACAATGGGGAAATCCATCAGATGCTGAAGATCACTGAAGTCAGACAAATACATCTACTGCGGCTGTCAGTAAGACAAACTCCTTTGTGCCTGGCAGCAAAAGTTGGACAAAATCACTGGGATTTTGAAAATCTGGGAAAAAAAAGTCTTTCTCTTAGAATAGTGAGGTAGTGGAATAGACTATCTAGGGAAGTTGTGGACTTTCCATCACTGGAGGTGTTCAAAAAAAGGTTGGACAACCACTGGTCAGGGATGATTTAGATGTAGCTACGCTTATGTTCTACTTTGGGTATTTCATATGCTTGTGGGCATTATGCTTTGCCCCTATTTTTCCTCTCCCCTTTCTTCTACAGGTGAGAAAAGGATGTTTTTAAGCCTTCCCAAAGGTTTTGGCTATAGCCTACGCTGGGGACTTTGACTGGGGTGTGCCAATGCTCCTGCTGGGACCACAGCCAGATTTTTATGTCTAGAGGATCTTGCACCTCTGCTTAGGGTCAGAATGATCACCATATTTAGGGTCAGGAAGGAGTTTTACCTCATGGTCTGTATGGTATGGACTATGGAGGTTTTTCCCTTCTTCTGTAGCTAAGGGCATGCCCTTTTCCCCAGGATCTCTTAAGCACATATTGACAACATTACATAGAAGGTTATTGGCTGCCCAGGGCTGTGCTGTGTCAGGGTTCATGGTAGTCTTATGTAGAATTTATATGATGGTTTGTATGTGGGATAGTTTGGATAACGACAATCCTGCCTCAGGCAGATGGTTAGTCTAGATGACTTCTGGAGGTCCCTTCCAGGTCTACTTCTCTATGAATCTATAAATTGCTACAATGGTTCCACAGAAATAGCATCATTTATAAGCATCTTCTCTGATTATGTAGAGTTAGCATTCACATATAGCCATCAAAAGTTCCGGGTACATTTTATATCTGTCCCTTCTTACCTCTGAGTGTTTTTACTCAAAAGATGTATTTGGTAGCCATGTTGGTCTGAGACAAAAAGCAATGCAAAAGTCTAGAAATCTTGGTTCAGAGATGATACCATTTATTATACCAACTAAGAAATTGCAAAAAAGTTATCTTTTTCTGCAAGCTTTTGGGCTCACATGCCCTTCATCAAGCTCAGGGAAAATTAAAGATGCTAAAAAGTCCCCATAGGTATGAAATAAACTTCATTTTTGCACAGAGGAAGCTGAAGATGGTAGTCTGTTCCTCTGGGTCCATGACAGTGTCTTTGTGGGTTGCTCTTTGTCATGCAGAACAGGCTGGATTCCTTCCCTGGTGGTGTCAGCTGGCAGACAGGCAGGGAGGTGTAGAAATCTTTCTAGTTCTTCAGCAATTAAGTTTAAATACACAATCAGCTAAAATGTGGCATCTTCCATGTTTCAGGGATGCATTTGATACCTGTGCTGGCCTGAGACAAAAAGAAATCAAAAATCTAGAACTCATGGTTCAAAGTTGATACCTGATTAAGGGAGCGTGTGCCCAGAACCTTGCAGAAAATGATTTGATGATTTTTTTTTTTTTGCAATTTCTTTAATAAACACAGTAAAGAAGCAAGACACTCTTCTGAGTAAAGAAATGCAAAAATCTAGTACTCTTGCTTCTTTACTGTGTTTTTGTTAATAGCCTAATTGCTGTTCTTTGGTTAGCCTTTTCTTTGATTACAGGACATTCAATTTGAAACAGAGCTCCCAGGAAAGTCTATAGGTATTTGATGTGAATAAATCATCCTAACATGATACTTGTATCTCTGATTTTAAGACGTGGGCCTTAGATTTTAAGAGACAAACACAGAGATTTTGGGGGCAAGGACTGTCTCTTATCATGTCTTTACTGTCCTTGCACTACATGCTATCATATTATGCACTTATAAATCATGTTAGTAATAGGACCTATGTAAGGCCTTGATGGCATGAAGGTTCTAGACTGTCATAATAATAACATGACAATAACATGACACAAATTATCACAAGATAATTCTAGTATTTGTAAATCGTTTTTATATTATTCAACCTTATCTACAGAAGGCACGGTGGGGTGGCACCTCAGAAACTAACTGGTTTGGAGAGACACAATCAATTAGTCTCTAAGGTACCACCCTGTCTTGCCTTCTGCCTGACTTCAGACAAACATGGATAGCTACCTTTCTCAACCTCCATTGTAATACATATACATAATAAGATGGAGGTCGAAATTGTTTTCTCATTTCTAAATTTGGGGCAACGTGTACTATCACACTCTTTAGGATCATAGAACTTGGAACTTAGTTGGACTTAGGAACCTAAGTGCAGTTTTATTCTACCCTGGACAAGTCACTGAAAAACAGTTAATGCAAAAGGTGATTGGGTCATCCTTGCTTCTCACATTTTTATGACTCAAGCCATGTACAAGCATTCTACGTCTACTGAGATAATTGCTTATCTCCCAGTAGAGATTATAAGAGTCGAAACATCCATTCAGTTTCTCCTGAGAGAAACATGTCAATCCGGAAGAAAAATCCTTTAGGTGTCAACCTGGAAGATCTCCATTGTGAGAGAATCTCTCTTGAAAACATGAACCTTTGTCTCCCCTCACAGTCTAGTCTGGGAAGGAGTGGAATAGTAGGGAAAAGCTCTCTTCCCATTTCCCAGAACATGGATTTTTTTTCCAGGGGAGTGGGCAAAGAGCTTCAGTAGTAGGGAAGAAGCAGCTGCCTTTGCTCCCCACCTGCTTCCCAGACTGTGGTCTCTGGTTGGGGCCATGAATGTAAAGCTTTGCATAATGGTCACTCTTTCTTCTCCCATTACCGGGAGCATAGCAGAGAAACAGTCATTCCTTGCCTCCCCACCAGCTCTCCAGACCAGGGTCCCTCTGGTCCAGTTGGCCCCACTGCTCCAGTTTCTTCCAGACCTATCTGGGAACAGATTGCAGCAATTACTTCTCCCCCCATCTTCCCCAGAGTAACAGTATCACCCTTGCCTGGGAAGGCATGAAGAGCAGCTGCACCTTGAATATCTGTATTCCTCTCACTTCTAGATAGATTTCTAATAGTTGGAATTTCTGAAAAATGTCCGCCACTGAAAATTCATGCCTGTTCAAGCCCTCAGTCTTCACCATAAGATGACAGTAAATACATACAAATATTCACTGTACCTGCTGTACAATCACACAGCTTAAAGTAAGCCATGTGATCATATTCCAGGAGCAGCATGTACAGGCATTTGCCACTATTGGGAGCCATGCAGAGAGCCTGGTGTAAGTAATTTAGAGTAAGAAGAGTAGTGAGTGGGACCTGGGGGCCTGCAGAGGGGATGGCAGGCCCAGGGGGGTATTGGCGAGATTGGGGGTGGGGGGAGGAGGATGGCCTGGCAGATCTATATGGGGTTTCAGTGCAGGGGGTCATCCATCCGGGAATGAGGGAATCAGGGGGCAAAAAATAATCAAGTCAAAGCTAAAATCGCCAAGTCAAGGTTAAGTGATTTGGAAGAGCACAGCTCTGACTGGGGTGATTGGTTTGGGCTTTCCCAACCCCAGGGCTGCATTCTGAACCTGTGTAGATGTTCACTGGATTGGATTAACCTAGTTAGGTCAATCTAAATATAGCATCTGCATGTACCCAGTGTGGTACATAAGTAGAGTTACATAAGTAGGTGCATTCATGGTTTTTTCAGGGAGATGAACAGGGTGGATTGGAATTGCACTTTGGTGCCTAAATTCACTTAAGTGCCCAATAAGAAGAATAGAATTTGGCCCTTGTGTGTTTAATCTACCTGGACATTTGTAATATACAAAGGATATTTGTAGCAGATTTTTATGGGCAATATAAATAATACTTCTTAATCCCTCAATGAACTTTATATCAGTTACTCAGCTTAACCCCACAATAGTAACTAAGAGACAAGCCATTTGTAGTACATAAAAATGATGGGGAAATGCTGATATACACTGAAGATCAGTTATTTGCCAAAGACCAAATACTAGTGAGTGGCAACCATCCCAACTGCCATGAATGTGGGTAACCCATTGGTTCTTTATCATTCTCATTAAAATATTTAAATCAAAAGTCTGGTAAATGATTATTCCATTTAGTAAATTTTAATCCTATGAGAGGAACAGGTCTCCATTTTCTTATTGCAAAGCTACTTTAATTAAAAAACAAACAAACAAACTAGAGAGTCTTTGCTCTTTTGACTTGCTCAGATAGCAAGGTTAGAACCAGTCCCTGACTATTTTTGATCTCTGTAGAATTGAATACAAGGACATGTGGGAGGGCATTCTAGTCCTTAGCATTTCTGCTTCCTGTATTTCATACTGTTTTCTGTCTTTTCCTTTATTCTTTCATATGCTTAGGTAATCGCTAGAGTCCTATCATCTTCTTAAAAAAATACAAATATTATGAATTTTACCAATGATTTTTTTAATGAACATCCAGTACTATGAATTGTACTATGAATGCAGGAGCTATAGCTTTGGAAAGGAATTCTTGGGTCATCATGATCTGTCTCCTACTGAGGTACCAAGTCAGACACCACTTTCATAAACTTGTCAAAATAAGTATTTAAAATAGGGGGTTTTGGCTGCATGAAAAGGGCATTTTGTTTTGCTTTGTTTTTTTTTACTTAATGCTCACAAATAGGGAGAAATAGCTTGAGAATGTGAAGTTGGAAGGTAACTTGTGTGACAATGACCATGAAATGACTGAGTTCAGGATCAAAGGGGAGGTAGGAAGGACAGCAGCAGAATAAGGATTCTGGACTTCAGAAAATCAGACTTTATCAAATTCAGGAAACTGGTGGGCAGGATCCCCTGGGTTGCAGGTCTGAAGGGAAAAGAAATCTAGGAGAGCTGGTTGTGTTTTAAGCAGGCCTTCTTAAGAATGCAGAAGCAAACTAGTCAAGTGAAGTGGAAGAATGGGAAGTGCAACAGGAGACTGACCTAGGTGCACCACAGTATATTTTAAGAGTTGAAACTCAAAAAGGAATCCTATAAAATATGGAAACTTGGATCATGGTACTATGGAGAAGAGTATAAGAGTATCACATGGGCATGCAGGTAGAAAGTTAGGAAGGCCAAGGCACAATGTGAAATGAAGCTAACAAGGGATGTAAAAGGCAATAAAAAGGGATTCTACAAGTATGTCCAAAGTAAGAGGAAGACCAAAGAAAAGTTACTGAATGCAGAAGGCAGTATAGTTACAGATGATGCAGAGAAGGTTGACATATTTAATGCCATTTTTATTTAGGTTTTCACAAATAGGTACAATGACCAGATGATGAATGAAGTTGGCAACAAAAATAGGGGAGGAGACATCCCAGAGTAATGGCAGAAAAGGTTTGAGGATCACTTAGGAAAGCTGAATGCTTTCAAATTGGTGGGCCACATAGGATGCATCCTAGAGTACTGATGGAACTGTATGAGGCAATTTTGGAGCCATTGGCTGTTCTCTTTGAGAACTCCTGGATGCCAAGTGAGGTGCCGGAGGCTGGAAAAAGCCAAATATAGTGCCCATCTCTAATAAAGGGAAAGAGGAGGATCCAGGGAACTAGAGGTCTGTTTACTGAGAAAGATCATGGAGCAAGTCCTCAAGGAATCCATTATGAAGCCCCTTGAGGAAAACAAGGTAATTGGGAAAAGTAAGCATGGATTCACTAAGAGCAAGTCATGCCTCACTGAACTGATTTCCTTCTATGATAAGGTGACAGGCTCTGTGGATGAAGGGAGAGCGGTAGATCGAACATACCTTACCTCTAGCAAAACTTGAAAACGTCTCATAAAACATTCTCATTAAGAAGCTAAGGAAATACTGATGAAAGTACTGCAAGGTGGATACATGATTTGTTGGATAATGTACTCAATGAATAGTCTTCAATAGCTCAATGTCTAGTTGGTAGGAGGTATCAAGTGGTGTTCCCCAGGCATCTGCCCTTGGTCTGGTATCATTTAATGTCTTCATTAATATTTTGATTAATGAGACTGAGTGCACAGTGTGATGGTGGAGCTTAGGATGCCTCTTCGTATCCTCTTATAATCTCCCAAAGAACTATAGGTACCCCGACTTTCCTTCCTGCCACGTCTTGGATGTTACTATAATGTGTTCCAATTTATGATGTCACTAGTCAGGAGGGTTATTATATATATTTCAGTTTTTTGTTTATTTGTTTTATTTTTATTATTTTTTTGTCTCTCTATTAGGAGTCCCGGTATTATAGAGGAAAACCTTGCTCGCCTTCTCAACTATCCACACGCACTTGCCTATATGTGTATATATATATTCACAATTCATATTAACACTTGTCTTTATTTTATCCTTTATCATGCTATACAAACTTTCTTTACCTTTAAGCAGAAGTGGTCCATTTATATCATTTTCCGTTTTTTTTTTTTACCTTATCAGTTATATTAACTTTGTAATTCTATCTATATAATGGTCTTACATAACTACTATCAGTTTGGTCGGACTGAACTAGGTATTAGAAAATGAAGTCTCCTTATCTCTTGTTCATTTATTTCTTTTGGGGTGGAATTTTATCTTCAAACCCTGCCATATACTTTCTATTTATTTTTGTTGCTATAAGTGTGTACTTTTTATCTTGCGCGTGCCTGAAGCCTTGAATCCTCATGACAGACACACAGATGCCATCATCTCCTAGCTTGTGGGAGTGGGTCAATTCATTCTCTTCTTTTTTTTGCATGTTTACTTCTCAGGGCAACCGCCAACCACGTCCTGCAGTGTCTCCCCTCAGGGATCTGTCCCTCCCCCTCTGAGCTCCACTCTCTCCGGCGTCATGAGAAGTCTTGAAGTAAGTCCCTTATCCTCTAGGGATCCTCTTTTTCCCTCTTTTTCTCCTTGAGCCACTCTCTCTTTTTTTTACTCTCGGAGCTTCTATCCTAATATGGTAATGGCTCTGGAAGCGGCATTCTCTAGCTGTTTTCGCTGCATTGCTGTTTACTCCTTCACACACAGTCACCAAATTTTCTGATGATACAAAGTTGGCTAGAGTTGCAAATACTCTGGACAGTAGGGCTGGGATCCAGAATTATCTGGATACACTGGATAAGTGATCCACAGTCAGTGAGAATGAAATTCAACCAGGACAAGTGCAAAGCACTACACTTGGGACGGAATAACTGCTTACACAAATAGAGACTGGGAAATGACTGGATAGGCTGTAGTAATAAAGAGAAGGAGTTGGCGATTACAATAAAGTATAAACTGAATCTGAGCTGATAGAATACTTTTGTTGCAAAAAAATGCAACAACATACTGGGTTGTATTAAGAGCACTGTCACTTACAAATCAAGGGAAGTAATTATTCCTTTCTATTTAGCATTGGTGAAGCCTTTCCTGGAGTCCTGTGTCTGGTTTTGGCCCCCACACTTAAAGAGGAATGTGAACAGATTGAAAACAGTCCAATGCAGAGCAACAAAAATAATTTGAGGCCTGGGAAACCAGACTTATGAGGAAAGGCTGAAAGAACTAGTGTTATTTAACCGGGAGAAGATAAGGCTGCGGGAGGATTTGATAACAGTCTTCAAATACCTGAAGGGCAGTTACAGAAAGGAAGGAAATGGATTTGTCTTTGTGGCCATAGGGGACAGGACTAGGAGCATTGGCCTCAAGTTACAGCAGGGGAAATTTAGATTGGCAATTAGGAGGAACTTTCTGACTAACATTGAAACAGGCCACCTGGCCACAATGCCACCTATATTTATCCACTGTTGATTTGTATTTAATTGTTCTGTGCTAATATTGTACTTCATCTTAAATAATTCTTTTCTTATCCCCACAATCATAATCACCCATTGTGTTCATTGTGCTATACAAGCCTATATACGCTATTCACTTTATCTTTCAATTATTTTTTTCTTGAATGTGGATGATAAAAATCTTACATAGTATAGCAGACAAAGTCTCACCTGTACCTTCCAAAAACAGGCAAAAACTTCCTCATCTCTAATCGAAAAACTCTTCCTGCTGCATCCTAGGCCTACATTTGACTTTTTCATGGCTGTATTACAGTTCTGGTTTATTCTCATTCTATGAACAACAAGTGTATCTAGGTCATTCTCCCCTGCAGTCATTTCCAAATGGGCTTCTGTTTAACACGTTCTTGCTATTAGTTTACACATGCATGACTTTGCACTTTGTAATACTGAATTTCATCCTTTTTCTTTCTCCAGCCTTCTCAAACGTGTTTCTGAATGATGTTGCAATCATGGTCTGAATTGGAAATGCCTCTCAACTTTGTGTCAACAAAATTGTTTGCATTTGTTGTTTGTTTGTGTTCATGATTAGAAGTGCAAGTATTAAAAAAATCAGTCCTAAGACAATCCATGAAGAACTCTACATATAACCTATTTGTAGCCAGATTCGTAGCTAGATATTCTTTTAATATCATCCATTATTCTCTGTCTTGGTCCATTATTCTCTCTTATTCTCACCCCACTATTATTATCATTATTATAATATCATCACTATCACCACTATCACTATAACCACCACCATGATGATGACTTTTGGTTGATCTTATTTTAATTTGTCTCATATTTAGGTTCCAGCTGGGAGCAGAACTCTATTATATAAATTGCATATTAACAAAAATGTAGGCACTCTACTAATTCTACATACAACAATTCACCTCAGAGATTTCAATGCATAGATAGATAGATCTATCTATCTATGCATTGAAATCTGCGTAGATTCACCTCAGAGATTTCAATGCATCTTGGGTTCATTCCTATACTTATAGAAAAACCTTTTTACCTCACTGGCAATCTACCAAGAAACCTGTTTTGTTTTGTTTTTTTTTCTTTTTTGAAACACTTTGCAGAATTAGGGCCATAAGGGACATTCTTGACACCAAAGAGCCTAGCTGTGTACCTGTGTTAGTTTGTCATTTTCTTGGATTGTATTTCACTATATTTATTATTTTACAGCCATGCCACTCCTGTAGCACTATTTCTGATCTCCCAAATAAAGAAAGAAAGTAAAAATTAACATAATATCACATCACTTTGCATCATGTCACATCATGTGTCATGTTGGTGATCCTGTAAAGATGTCAGGACTCAAATCTAAAATATTAGATTGTGGGGTTTGGTTTTGTTTTGTTTGTTTGTAAGTAAGTAAATGAGCAGGTGCAACCTCAAACTCACACATAGGGGTAGATCTCCTAAGAAGATACCTTTTTTTAACAGGATCACTTTTCAGAATATCATATTTATTAAATTAAAACAGATCAATAATAAATACAATAATTTGAAACCAGAGTATTGCAGAAGAGGAGATCTCTTCAGTACAGGAGTCAGAGCTTCTAGCTAAGGCACCCCAGCTCATGACCAAGCAAAAACCAGATGAAATACTCAGCAGGGTCTATGACCAGGTTGAAGTGGTCAATGGAGAGGTGGCCAGCCCCCAACAAGCCACATTGTTTCCCTATCTTGAATTTAAGGGAAAGAAGCTCTATTGCTTAGAAAAAGAGTGCATGACTGGGGAAATATGGACACATCTGCTGGCTCCAAACATTTACCAGCAGGATGCCATGTATATCACCCACTCCATCCCCTGTTCAGAGCACCTGGGAAAGTAAAAAACTGTGAGCCACATCATGGACCAATTTCTACTGTGGTGCATCTGTAAAAATGTATGGACATTTTCACCTCCTATCCAGAGTGCCAGTTAACTATCCCACAATGAGCAGTGAGCCCCACTGGTCCCTCTGTGGTTAGTGGACATTCCTCTTGAATGGACTAGAATGAACGTGGTGGAACCCCTGAAATGGGGTGCAGCTGCCTACAAGTATGTATTGTTAATAGTTGGCTATGGCACGCACTATTCAAAAATTATATCCCTTTGCTGGATGACAGACAAAGGTGTAGCTGCTGAGATCATTAAGGTATTCCTGTGGGTGAGGGTGCCATGAGAAATAATTACTGACCAGGGAGCTATTTTTATGTCACAGACTGTAAAGCAGTTATATAAGCTATTAAAAATTAAAATCAGTCAGAATTTCCATCTACCACCCCCATGGGTTGCTGGAGTGGTTTAATAGAACCCTTAAAGCAATGTTAAGGAAATTCATGGCTACAGATGCCTGCCACTGAGATCAGTTGCTCCCAGACCTGCCATTTGCAGTCTGGGAGGTGCCCCAGGGATCCACAGGTTTTTCTGCTTTCAAGCAGCTCTGTGGCTGGCAACCCTGGGGAATCCTGGACATCATATGGGACCTCATATGGAAAGAGCAACTCCAGTGAGCCAATAATGTGGTCTCATATGTCTCAAATGTCTAAGACAAGCTTAAATCTCAGGATGTGTTGCCCTGTGGGGTTAGGCCAACTCTTAGGATCTCAATATTGCGCTGTTAGGAGGGTATGGTGTACAATTGCACATGCACACACTCAAAAATCAATTAAGTGCATACACACACACTGGGTGCATACACACACTCTAGGTACATGCACCCCCACCAGGTGTGCACACACACTACCAATTCAGGCACATACACATCCAAAATTACCGGCCTAGGCAAATGCACACCTATCACCAATTCAAGAACCTACACACACTATACACACCAAAAGAAATTAGACCAGAATCAAGTACCAATACCTGCATACCCAATGCACATACACAGATCACTAATTTGTATATCACGCACAGTGGCATACACGTATATCAGTTCACATACATACCACTCACCTACACTTACACACAGGTGAGTTCCTAACTTGGGTGTTGTGGTGTGTATGTATGCACTTGGTGTATTTGGGATATGTGGGGGAAGGTTAAGGTAAGAGAGAGAAAGAGAAAGTGTAGGGGGTGAAAGTTGCTGGGACCAGGATTAGAACCGGTAAACTAGAAAGAGTGCTGAGCTGTGGTTTGGGGTAACTTTAGGTTACTGGTAGTGGAGACTGAGATGAAAGATGCCGGTGTCAGGATTAGAACTGGCAAACTGGAGGGAAGCTAAGGTAACTTAAGGTTAATTGAAAGCAGAAAGCCAACAAAGCAAAGAAGCAATGCCAGGAAGACACCCAGAGGCTGGAGCTGGAGCAAGGAGGTTACAGGGGAGCTGAGAGGTACATGGGGAGAGGAAAACTGGGAGTGGGACTGCAGGGGAGGAGGGTGAGGCTGGAGAACACAGAGAGAGAGAGAATGAAAGAGAAGGCAGAGAGAGATAGGGATTGGGGAGAGGTAGCAGGAGGCAAAAAGCAGTGGGAATGAGGCTGAGAGCCTGCAGAAAGCAACAGGGCTGAAACCCTGCAGAAAAGAGACAGAGAGGAGGCAAAAAGTGGTGGGAAAAGGGCTGAGAGCCTGCAGAAAGCAACAGAGCTGAGAGGGAGAGAGAGAGAGACTGGAATTTAAGATAGGGAAGGGACCAGGGCTCAGTAAAACACAACCCGACTTGGGGTTACAAATGATAGTGATTTTATTGAACAGGGAAGATGGTGACACAATATTTTATTGGTTCTTTTGCATACACACACATAGACACACACACACAAACAATGGCAGCAGGGGTTAAAGAGGCTTGGTGCAGGGGCTGAAGTCTGGGAGGAGAGAGAGAGTCTAAATTGGAGGAGGAAATATGCAGGTGATGTCTACCTATCCCAGACTGAAAGTGGGTCCTCAATGGCCAGGTAGGGTCTCCTTCAGCTTGGTGTTGCCAGAGGGTGTTGCCGGCAGGGCCTCTGGTGTGGATAGGTGGTGTGATGTGGAGCTGGTCTGGTCCAGATGGAAATGGCATTCCTAAGGAATCAGTCTACACTACCCCTTTTTTGGGGGCAGACTACCTCTGATCTCCTATGGGGAGGGCCTGTCCAGGCAATGTCAGTCCTGTTCCAGAGAGTTCCAAATGTTCATACTGAGCATGTGCAGCCTGGCACAATGGTGGGTTGCCTCATCTTTTGTTTCTTGGATGCTGAGGGTGGTTCCAAGGGCTGGGTAATTGGTCCAGGTATTGGTGTTAATGTTTCAGTCATTCAGAGGGAGCTATTTTTAGACCTACTGCCATTGTCTCTCAAGCACCCTCATTCAGTCCCATTCATTCAGGAACCAAGTTACATAGGAGGGGTGGGTGTGAGTCATAGATTGCACAACAAGGAGACAAGATGGAAGCTTGACATTACAAAATGGAAACTTGACATGACTTACGCTAACTTACATATATAGGCCTAAACCAGTAATCATACAATATAAAAGCAGTAAAAAAAATCAATACAAACATAATACTTATCCCTTATAAAACAGTGGAGATCTATGTCAAAATAGCAGAGCACTTATTTGCAAAGAGAGGAGAGAAAAATGAAACTTACTACCTAAAGTAAAATGTTAAAGCTTATCCTATATCTTAGCTTACTTATAAGAATAGAGAGGGAGAGGAAAAGTCAGAAATAGCTGGGAAAGGGAAGAGAATGCATATCTATCTACCTATCTATATATATATAAAATAAAATAAAAAGAAACTGGGGGTTATGTTACAGGCGAATTTCCCCCCCCCCCTCCCCCCCCCAAAATATATGATAGGCCCATGCCTCACAGAAGGTTCACTACAATGAGAATGTGCATCTTCATGAATTCAACCCTAGGAACTGGGTGCTTCTCCTTTTTGCTGTCCTCTCAGCAAAACTGATGGGTCACTGGCAGGAAGTATATGAAATAATCTGATGGGTTGGGTCAGTCAGCTGTGATATCAGGCCACCAGACAGGCAGAGACAGATGTCCACCTCTTGAAACAATGAAAGACTCAGAAGTGCCTCTTGATAGCTCCCTATCCACCCAAACAAGAGCTAGGGCTGCAGGCAGGTTCGACAAATTAGTGGAGATGGTGCAGTTTGGGAGAGGCTTCACTCCAGAGTAACTGAAGCAAGGCCAAAGTCTGATCTGCTCCTTCCCCATGGTGTTTTCATCACGTGCAGGATGAACCAACCCAGTGGCCCACCAGTTCCAAAGGGAACCAGGAAATAGGGTTAGGGAAAACGCCTGTCCCCTGCACCATAGAATGAGGGAGATGGTCAAGCAGGAGCTGCAGGGCACGCTGAACCTTGGGGTAACTGAGGAATCACACAGTGACTAGAGAAGTCCAATTGTCCTAGTCTCTAAGTGGGATGGCACTATGTGGTTCTGCACTGAATTTAGAAAGGCCAATCCAATCTCAAGTTTCAATGATACCTGATGAGTTACTGGACCAGCTGGCACATTACTGGCGCTGTCTAGTACATTACAACCCTTGGTCTGACAAAAGGGTATTGACAGATCCTGCTAACACTGGAATCTAAGAAAAAGACAACCTTTCTGACTCCCTTTGACTTATACCACTTCCAAGCGATGCTCTTTGGTTTGCTTGGGGACCCAGTCATGTTCCAGTGGCTGATGAACCAGACCCTGCATTCCCATCATGGAGCACATCTAGATGACATAGTTGACTACATCCAGACACAGGCAGAGCACCTGGACCAGGTGGCAGTCAATTTGGGAAATGGGTCTAACCATAAACCCAACCAAATATCACATGGGGAAGATGGAAACCTCATATTTGGGGTATATACTAAGGAATGGTCAAATACAGTCATTGGTGGACAAAGTCCTGGCCTTGCAGATATTTCTACTCCCAAGTCCCAAAACCTAGTTGCACCAGTTTCTAGGATCGGTTGCATACTACTGATGGTTTTATTGGCATTCGTTTCAGTTGTGAGCCAAATCACAGACCTGAAGGGAGATCATCCTCAGATGGTCCAGTGAACCAGAACATGCATCCAAGCATCTACACATTGAAGGCTTGCATGTGCCAGGAGTCAGTCCTGTACAACCCAGACTGTTCAAAGGAGTTTATACTCCAGACTGATGCTTCTGTAATGGGGTGGAGGGTATGGTGAACGGGGAAGAAACCTTACCCTCTATTTGAGCCAGAAGCTATTCCTGGGAGACAGGAATTATTCCATCATTGAGGGAAAAGTGTTGGTAGTAAAATGGGTGGTGGAGGCCCTTAAATATTACCTGCTGGATGGTAATATGGTCCACCTTGATCACGGACCATACACCTGTCTGCAGGTTACAGACTATGAAGGAGATGAATCCCTGAATTATGCAGTGGTACCTGTTCCTGCAAGCCTTCTCCTTCTGAATCCATCATATAACCAGAAAGGCCCACCTCAATGTAGATTTTTTTCAAAGGAGGGGAGGATGTATCCAGGGAGGGAAGTACCTTGATAGGGGTCTTAAGAGGAAAGGTATGTGATAGTGTGGATGGTTAGCCCCTGGTGAGAAAGGGGTCAGAGAGACCCACTGGGCTGGGTTGGCCTCTCCCTGGTAGGCTTGCAGCCAATACCAGGCCACCAGGACTGGTATAAAAGGGGGAAGTCAGGCTTCAAGAGGGGAGGACACTCAGTGCTGAATGAGCCTTGCTCTTGGTCAGACATCCCCCAGAGGAGTAAGCCCTGTAGATTCCCAGGTCAGTAGGGGTACCTGGGCAGACTGCAGCATGGGCACTGGGGAGATGCCCCAGTGCCCCTGTTACACTCCCATTTTGGTATCTGATCATCCTTTGGATTAGGGCTTCTTGTGGTATCAAATGATCACTTTGATAGTTCTCTATCACTATTCTTTATCTTATAATTGATCATAGTATTTTTGGCTGTTGTTTAGAGTTCATGCATATTATTTATTACAAATAAAAGTCCTTTTTATCACTGTGGACAAAATGATGAATGTATTTGGTACCTAGCTATTAAACAGTAAAAGGCTGTGTTTTCATTCAAGTAACATTTCCAATTTTAATACCATTTATTTTGTCTTTCACCTAAAAAACTTTATGTCTGATTACAGTCTGCAGTGTCAAATGCACATAATGTGGCCAGATATTGTCAGTGTTCCTGGAAAATTGTGCTTTTATAAGAGTGCCATTCTTTAATTGCTAATATACCTTTTTGAGGGCCATATCTAAAGAAATAAATAAGTTTCTCTGATCCCTTTAAACCAGTGACACACATATAGAGACACTGCCATCTTCAAACTGAGCAATTACCTATATGAACTTATTTATTTTTCTCCCTTTTCATAATGTTAACATGACCTCCAGCCTCCCTTCCTCCCCACTTCCAACCCCTGCCAAGGTCTGTTCAGATTTTTTTTCTAGAAAGTGCCTAAAAACCTTTCCTAGACAACATTATAGAGCTACCATGGGCTTCTGCATCATAACTTGGACCACAGATAAGCTCAAGGAGGCAATCACTGCCTTCCAGTTCAGTCATTGCTGGTTTTTGCTCACACAAAGGCTGATGGGATACTGGCATTGCTCAAAGCTTCTCCCTATACACTATTTCTGAATGCTACAATGTAATGTGTGTGCAGTTTTCTTTCTTCCTGGTTAATTATTTACCTACTGAAACAATTTTGGTTGACTCCAAAGTATTCTCAGATTTGAACCAAATGTATTAAATGGTGTTAGCTGAAAAGAAATTAAAACAATTATTAATAAAGTCAAAATATTTCTTTTTAACTCCCAAAAGAACAAGTTATATTTCATGTTTAAATTCTGTTTCACAATCAAGAAAACTTAAGTTTACCGAAAACTTAATTTAAAAATGAAAAGGCTGAAGGTCAACCTGCAACGGTTCTTAAAAATGATTACTATGATGTGGTTTGACCAGTTAACTAAAAAAAACCTATCACAGATGAACCGAACAGGAAGGTGGAGTGCTGACATGTTCCTGCCAGATGCATAACTGGCCAATCATGCAACATCAGGGAGTTTTTATGCCTGTTCTAGGGATTGCGGGGGGGGGGGAGCATTGCTTTCAGTAGAATGGCTCTGATAGCTACTCTAATTAAAGCACCTAAAGCATCTCCTGTATCAGCATCCCCGTACTTCAAGATGGTGGTAGGGGAGCTTTAACTAAAATTTCTTGAAAGAGCTTCAGTTAAAGTGTCCCCACTGCCATTTTGAAGTATGGGCCACTGAATATATGTGACATGGAGGCTGCTGGAGTGCGCTAATTAGCATGCTCCAACAGGCTTGATTAATCAAGTCTATTCCAGTACAATGTAATTACAGTGTGTCGGAGCAGCCTCCCCACACATCTATAGGTCCTCTCAGTGGTGTCAGGGATATTGACCAGGGAGACCAGCCTAGGCCCAGTGCTGTCAGGGACTCTGAGCAGATATGCCAGCTGCAGCCAAGTACCTTAAAATTCACACCTGCAGTAAGCCTCTGATAATGAACTCTGCCCCAGTTTAGGAGCATCAAACGGTCTGATTGTCTGCTGGAGCCACCATAAATCCACTTAGCACCAGTTGGGATCTTGGGTTTGCAGGCCAGTTAACAGTTCTGCTGCAGCAAGCTTCTTTGCTCCTTACTCAGGCTTTTGGCTTAGTTCAGGCCTTTAGCTTTGGATTTCTCTGCTGTTCTGTTTTCTGGCTCCTTGCTTTGATTAAGCTCTGTTTTTGGACTTCTCCCTGTAGATAGACCCCTGGATTGGTACTTGGCATCTTACTCCTGGATTCTGACACTGGACAGTATCATGGACTCTGCTTCTGGATCTCCCTCTGGCTTTGGTATATGGCTCCTGCCCTTTGATCCAGCCCCAAACCCTGCTTTTTCTTAACCATCAGGCAAGACCACCTATGCCCTGGGCCCTTACAAGTGGTGGCAGGGTGCAGAGGCAGTAGCCACATATTCTCTAATGCAGCCTTCTTTTTGTCCCTGATATGTGTTAGGCAGTGGTTTTGTAAACATTTTTGTGGTTAAAAAGGAAGCAGAATGGTTAACCCTCTCTGATACATTTCTCCCATCCATCCTCCCTCCTGCCATTTCACCTGCATCATGGGCCATTGTCACACAAGCACCACCAACAACCCCATCTCTACTGCTTTGCCAGAGCCAGAGCCAGAGCTGGAACCACAGCATGGAAGATGTGAGGACGGGAGGAAATGGGAGGGGGAAGCACGTCTGCCCTAGCTGTCTTCCAGGCCCCCAACCTCCCCTTCCCCCCCACACTTTGGCAGTGCTCAGGAATCATACTACATTTTCTAATCCATCATTATGCTACTGGCCCCTTCCACCCTGATGAGATTCCACTAGATTCAATGTCCTCAGTGAAGGGAACCTATAGTGAAGAACATTGTTTTCTACCTCTTATCTTGCTGCCTTCTCAGCAGGTGTACTTCTGGTTTCCTTCAGCTGGTACACAGGGATGCTACAGTTCATAGAATCATAGAAAACTAGGGTTGGAAGGGACCTGAGATCATCTAGTCCAAGTCCCTGATCAGAACAAGACCATCCCCAACTATATCATCCCAGCCAAGGCTTTGCCTACCCAGGTTTTAAAAACCTCCAAGGATGGAGATTCACTCTGGGTACCTCTCTGGGTAGTCTGTTCTAGTGCTTTACTACCCTTCTAGTGACAAAGTGTTTCCTAGTATCTAACCTAAACTACCTTCCTAGTATCTAACCTAAACTACCCTTGCTGCAACTTGAGACCATTTTGTTATCTGCTTCCACTGAGATAAGAGAATAAGGATCAAAGGTCTGATGTCAAAACCAACAATGGAGTTGATGTTAAGACCAAGCAAGTAAAAAGGAAAGGAAGGGTAATAGTCCTGTTGTTACATCTACATGATATGTGACATAGTAAAAACCTCACATATTAAATGAGCTAAAATGATGCTTTTATATTAAAGATGTACAGTATTAAATGCAGTCAATTAATGCAGTCAGGTAGTATCATTTAATTGATTGTATTAAAACAGCAACAAATTCAACACCAATGTTTAGATATCTTAAACCATTGGTGATGAATATGGGGTGCACGTGGGTGCACGTACACCTCGTGAGATTCTCCGTGTACTGCCTGGAAGTGTCAGCCATGAAACCAGAAGTGCTGGTGGAAGTACACTTCCAGTTTTGCCTCTGGTGATTCCACACTCGATGATTGCCCCCCCCCCCCCTTCAGCAATTAGCTGCAGGGGACCCCCCCCTCCATACACACCATCAGTGATATGGTGCACCCCTCCCAGACTCACAAATAGCATCCCTTGGTAAAACAAACATGAGGATCACACTATTAGAAATAAAGGTTAGAAAGTTCAGCCATTTACACTATACAACTATACTCCTTTCTATTTGTGAAGGTACAATTCCACTGATTTCAACAGAACAGATTCAACCTACACTAGGTATGAACTTGATCAGTGTGGCTGAGTAACTATCAATGGCAGAAATTAATTTTGCCCTTTTTCAAAAGGTTTCCCCCCTTTGTTTCAGAGAATACTGTGTCTAATTCTATTGTGCTTGCTTTGAATTTTTGATCATTCATGTCACAGTGAAAGATTTTAAAAAATACTAAGATGTTTGATTAGAGGAACAGAGAGACTAGTTTGCATTTGAGTTTGGTATAAATATTAGGATGATGCTGCTAAAGATAAAATAAGCAGAAACAGGATATCCTACATAGTTTGTAACATGTTATGTTGATGCAACAATGTTCCTTGTCAATTTGTTCATAATATTTCTTTTAGCTTTTTGCAAAACTAGTCAGAGGGCATATCTATATGTGCTATGAATGCTATAAAGGCTAACTGCACAATAAAATACTATGCAGTAAGCCTTCCCTGGGAGAACATTTACACATACTCTCTGTTGGGAGCAAATCAGCTTCCAACAGGAGTAGCCCAGTGCAGGGCTGCTTCCTCCTCTGGGGTGCTAGCTTGGGGCCTGACAGGGAGCATGGGGGGCAGTCCCTATGTGTATGAGGCCAGGAGAGCTCTGCCAGCTGCAGCAGGAGCTGTCTCCTGGCACCATGAACATTGGTAAGTGTCCTGATGTTCATGAGGCAGGGAGACAACTGTTGCTGCAGCTGGCAGAGCTCTTTTGGCCTCATGCATATTGGGACTGGTCCCCATGCTCTCTGACAGCCCCTGGCTGGATGGGGAAATCTCTGAGCAGCCGGGGACTGCCTAGGTATTTTCCCACCCAGCTGGGGGCTTTCAGGGAGTTGCCCCAGAAGCAGGACAGCTCCTGGCCAGACCTGGGCTACTTGGGGATTTTCCCACCCATCCAGGGACTGGCTGGGAACTACTTCAGAAGCAGGACAGCTCCTAGACAGCTCTGGGCTGTTCAGCAATTTTCCCAGAGTGGGATACTGCCTGGCCAGTCCCTGGCTGGGTGGGTAAACAGAAAGCTCCCCAGTCCCAGTACTTTTCAGCTCCTGGCTCCTGTGGGGACCCAGGAGCTGAGCAGAACTGAGATGGGGGGTTGGGGCAGGGAAGAGAGCTATCCCATCCTGGCACTGCTTGGTTGCCAGGGGGATCCCTAGCACCAAGACTGGGGGGAGTTCCCTGTTCCCTGTGGTCCCCTAGTGTTGGCACTGACTGGGAGCAAATTGGCTCTTGGTCAGCATTTACACATCTGCTGGGTGTGTCTACACATGCTCATTTACTATACAGTAACTGAAATTACTGCACAGGTGAACATCTGCATGTGCACACCTGTACTGTGCAGTAAATATGGTGACTTACACTGACTTGAGCATAAATGTGATAACTGCATCATACAGGTATCAAATTTACACCCGATTAGTTACTGTGCCGTTAGACACATGTAGATGCCTTACTGCACTGTAACCCAAGGGGCCTCCCTGATGTGTCTGCCCAGCCACTAGGGGGCCAGCCTGAGCCCAGCCTCAGGGCTGGCCAACTCTCCTAGCTTCAACTTGGGATTAAAGTTTGTCCCAAGGGCTGGCAGCCATGTAACCAGAGCCTGGAGCTCCCACCAGTGGCAACAGGGGCGCATGGCAGAGTGCTCTGACCTGGGTCTAAATTTAGTCCCAGGTCACCTGCACACGTAGATGCCAGCCTATTCCCACTTATAACTTACTGCACAGTAAATATAAGCTATTGTTAATGCATGTATAGACATGCCCAGTATCTTCTGTGCAGTTAGTTTACTACCTGTATTTATAAGTAGTAGCTAATTGCAGAGTAGACTAAATTTACTGCACAGTAAGTGGTGTGCACATGTAGATGGTGATGCTTTACTGTGCACTACACTAGTCTACTGCAAGCATCTCATGTAGATACACCCAGAGTATCTGATAGGTAATATAGAATGTGGGTGGAATAGTGTACTCACTATCTACCCACTAAATATTAAAAGCAGCAAAGCTATATTTAATTAAATAAAGACATTTCCCCAGAAGGTTCAACAACACCACTGATAGGTTTGAGTGTCAATTTCAAGCATAATAAAATTGACTTTAGTAGCATGATAATAAGTATATCTTATCTTGGTGTTGCCTTTAGCAAAAAATAAATATCCATCTTAGTCCATAGTAAAGAAAAATGTTTTTTCTAATATCATTACTTGAATATATTAATTTTAATAATGTAACTGAATTATCAAAAAAAAAAATACCCAACAGAAAATCCTATTAAAACTAACATCTTCTGGGCATATTTAGAATATAATCCAGTAAAAATGCAGACTGTTATCTATGAAATTGATAGCAAGATGACAAAGCAATCAACAGCCCCTTTAATATTTTTTCCTTTCAGAATTTTTTCCCCTACTTTTTTCCAAGATTCTGAAAACTGTTCATGAAAGCCAATTAAAAGCTAGCCTGTTGGCTCAGCATGAAGAACTCAAACATCCCCTCGGCACAATCCTCATTGAGGTATGATTAAATGGGAAAAATAAGATGAAACAGTGGGTTTCTAGATTTGAACGTGACAAAGAATGTGGTCACTCCTCAGAGCAATTGAAGAGAAAAAAAATCAATTACAATGTCTCTGCATCTTAGAATAAGGTTCATACCTCTACATGGTGCATGATCATCAGAGTTGAGCTGATTGAGAGAGCATGAGGAAAGTGGGAGACTGAAGAAGTGATCACCAGAGGATGCATTAAAAATTCTGCAAGCTGAAAGCAATTTCAGTGAGAAAGGAAGAAAGAACAATGTTTTGATGTTAATTTATTCATGCTTCACCATCTACCTTGCAGTCAGAACCTCCAAATTTGCAGCTTCCTAACCAGAAAAGAGCTAAAAGTCTTTGTGCCTGACTGATCTTGTTTCCTACTGAGGTAAATCAGAAGTAACTCCAGTAAAACCACTATTCTGTACTCATGAAAAACTGGTGTAAATGAGATCAAAATCACGCCCATTATCTTGCAGCTGTCTCTTTTTATAGCATTTACAGAAGTGGTGGATATTCCACTCTGAAACTAGTTATTTCTTTGGACAAAGCAGGCCAAAGTTTCAGCCAGAAATAATGTAGTACCCTAAGTATCTGCAAGCTACCTTATTCTTGAATATTTAGCTAAAAGGGCAAAGAAGCCAAGAAATGAAAAAAGGAGTATGAAAACATAAGCCATCAAGGCTTTCAGAATCCCCTTTTTATTAATAATGGTCAAAGAAGTCTATGCCATACAAGAAAAGGGTGCTGACAGATGTGCAGGTTCCTGCTTTAACTTATGGTGCACTGCATAAAGTGCCATAAATTAGAGAGATTATCCTCCCCCACCCCTGCACAATTCAAAAGACATTCTCCTGTTGGGTTGGGAGTGGGGATCAAGCCTAATAGTCCTGTGATTGGGGCTGGGCTGATGAAGCCCCACCCCACCTCCCAGCTCTGGTGCTGTCCATAGGAAGGGAGGGCTGAGGGAGGAGGTGGAGGGGGAATTGCAGACTGGGTGTGGCATGGCTTGAACTAAAGGACAGGGGGCAGAGGGCCACAAGGTGGGGGACTCAAGTCCATCTGCCCCACCCTTCAGGCCAAGAAGACCTCAGTTCACCCACCCCCCACCCTCTTTCTTTCCCCATGCCTTCTTGCAGACAGCACTGGGGGTGAAGTGGGGCTAGGCTGCATCAGCCCAGTCCCAGTCACATTGACAGATTGACCCTAAGGAACACAAGTTCCCTAAGGTGCTGCACTTTGGAGTGCCTTCATCTGATCCCTCATTAGATGAGGGTTTATTTGTCACGCAATTGGCCACTTCTGAAGTACCATGCAGCATGCATGTGTTTCATGGCATGGATGCAGAGTGCTTTCAGCAGGACAGTCTCATGACAAAGGTAACTTTGACCTGCATCCAAAAAGAGAAAACCTGAATCTTGCAAATGCTTGTGCACAGAGAATTTTTGTACCTCAACAGGCTAACATTTAATCATACACTTAAAAGGGATGTCAATCTAACCTAACTCAAATTATTCAGCACCTTAAAATGTGAACTGCTTTACTGAGTCAGGACCTTCCATTTTATCTGTCTTAGTAACCTATAAAGAGTAACATGAACTTTGACTCTCTTCTTATCACATTTGAACAGGGCACCCAACCCAACCTTAAGAGGACAGAAGACAAAGGCTCCTGGCAGAACCAGCTCATTCTCATTGTAAAAACACAGAGAATCTTGCTGCTGAGGAGTCATTGCAGTTCCACAGAAAGACTGCCATTATAAGTTTTTTCTATTTAATTTGACTACAGCAGGTTTGCTACTTCTAATAGTGTTTCTTTTAATCTAAAGAAAACAGTAGATGCATTTACATGAGACACTAAATGCACAGTAGCCTAATAACATTGAGCAGAAGCGTGCCAGGCAAAAACGATGCTAATACGTTACTGTGCAGTCATATTAAGCCACTGCTCAGTAAGCATCACTAAAACCCATGCGCTGGTGCTACTGCACAGTAGTGTGAGTTACTGTGCATTGATTTAGTACTTGGTTCTCCAAGTACTAAACTTAATGCACAGTAACTACAATGCATTAATGATTGCGTAGATGCACCCAGTGATGTTTAATATGGAGAGATCAAGTGACACTAGCAGCATCTGCTGGACAGATTCAGAAGGTTCAAACTAACAAGAGTTACTCTAGACCTGTAGTTCTCAACATTTCTGGATTTGAGGCACCCCTTATTAGAATCGAGGCACCTCTCTATAACTTTTGTGAATTGTGGCATGCAATTAAAAAAAAAAATGTCTAATGATTACTTCCTTGCAGAAGCAACTGATAGGTGGGAGGGGGGAATCATCCAGGCAGGGACAAGATTGAGCGAATGCTTATCTGTTTAGTTTATTTGCTTATGTCTTCATACATCACAGAACCCTTCAAAATATCTGGCGGCACCCCAGGGCACCCCAGCATTATGGTTTAGAGTCATTCTTCTAGCCCAATGGAGGCCAACATTTTTAGCAGTAGTACCACAAATTAAGCTTTAACCCTCCTGAAGTGCCACTCCAATCCTCTTCTTCAGCTTTCTGCTCTCTACCCTGCAGTCCTTGCCCAATCTACCTCAGATCACACACATCACACTTACCATAGGTTGGCCACTCCTGTTCTAGACTGTTTAATATCTGCTTAAAAGCATACTTTGTTTCAAGCATGCTGTTAAATTAGTAGTAGTGAGGTGTCAAAGCGCAACATACCATCATTTCTTGTTGCCAGGTGCTATCAGTATGAATTTGATAATATTCCTTTAAAAACAACTGCACGAATACATTCGTTTTCGTTATAAGAAGCAAGAATTTTTGTGGGTGATATCTTTTATTGGACTTACTGAATTATTTGAACTATTCAGTTGATCCAATAAAGCTATCACTCACAAGAATTCTTGTTTCTTACAGATTTTCTGGATCATCCTGACTACAACATTCCCTTTCCTTGTCACAGTCCCTAGTCTGCTGCCCTAAAAAGGAAAGTTTCTATGGAGCCTTAAAATGAAATATTAGAGAAAATCTTTCATCTCTATAAAGAACAATTCTTAAACATTTCCTTTCCTTTTTTGTGTTCTTGTGACAAGGTATTTAGCAGAATTCACAGATTCATTGGAATCTGACAGGGCCACACTGTGAGCGCTTTTGGTGTAGCCTGAAACTTGTGACCTCTGAGCTGTCAACCATGCACCTTAAGTGCCACATCTCATTCACAAAAAGCAGTAAATAACCCATGGTCTTCAGGAAGCTAATGTTTCAGTTTCAGTCTAATGCTGCCTCTCCCAAGATAATTTGATTGGCACACTTAATGGAAAATAACTTGTAAGACACTGTATGTGCTAAATTTGACCAGACATAATCGTGTCTATTTTCGTGTTGTCTCTATTGAGGTTAATTTTTCCATTTTTTCCTCTGGAATTGAATTTATCATAGCTAGAAAACTGCTTTGTCTCCAGAATAGAGGAAAAAATGTTGCCAGAGAAATTCTAACAAGACACCAAAACAAAATATAATGTTATTTCCATGTGTACATAACTGAGCTTAAATTTTAGTTGATTAAAATCTTACAGCTCTGAAAAGCCCCAAAGTATATATTATATATATGTATTTTCCAAAGCATGTGTTTAGTAATCATGTGTTTTTTCAATCATGTGTTTTTTCCAAATCATGTGAAACACTACATCCTAAAAACTGGTGGCTAAGAAAGGTAGAATTCAGAGTGTGCAGCTATGGTTCTTAAACAACCATAACCCCCCCCCCCCCCCCAAAAAAAAAACCCAAAAAACCAGGAGAAAAAAACAACCCGACAGCAGACTTCTAGAAGTAAGATACCTGTAGCCAAACTTAGACCTGCTATGAATGGCTATTTTTTATACTAACTTCAGTGAAAAGGAACCATTTAAAGCAATGTTGAATCTGTTCTTTACAGTCAGTCTTTAGGAAAAGAGTCTTGATTAAACAAAGCACTGCATTCAAACTCTTCAGTGGGAAAAAGGAAGAAAAAAGAGAAGAACAAACAAACCCTAAAAAACCATGGTTAGTAAGAACTAACAAAGATTCAGTGCACAAAAATATTGGAAGGGAGTCATTTCTCTTTCAGGGCAGTGAATGTAAATAGAAAATAGAGCTGTGAGTAAAAGTGAGTAGTTCCATAACTCATCTATGGTTTATTCTGGCTCATCCTACGATAGCACAAGGGAAGGTATGTTTTGGACCCCACAACTAGCTCAGAATCCAAATGGTTTACAGGTGGATTAAAATGTACCTTTTATCCCCTCCTGAGTTACATCTTCTGTGAAAATGATTGCAGCATTTAGAACTGAACTTTATCAAGGTGTGGGAGGTTTGGAACTGCAAATGCAGCTTATAGATTTAATTAAACTGCTCCAAGTTGATTGGCATTTCATTCTGGCACATCTCAGGGTCGAGTCCTTTTGTAGAATAAAATAAGACCTAACTGGGCATTTATTACCAAAAAAGAAGAAAAGAAAAGGCATACCTAAAATGGAAAAAAAAACAAACTTGGCTTTAGCAAGTTCTTTTACTTGGTCCAGTCAGTTCAGGAAGAGCAGGTATTAAAACTCACTTCAGAATGCTTGATATCTTTACATTTCCAGGAAAATTTCCATGGCAAATTGGTTTGGATTAGATTCACAAAAGTAGTATGGCTGGACATTCTGATACATTTGGAAAAACAATGCCTCTTCTTTTGCACCATTTTTTTTTGCTCCATTTTGTTCAGAGGCTTTGAAATATAAATCTGTTATGATGAATTTCATTGCATTTGATAACATAATTAGAAATCACAATACATCCTTCCTACAGACAATTATTTTTTTTTACAGCCAGACAGAAAACACTGGAAATTGCATAAGAAAAATCAGTTCTCACAAGATATGTATTTATGAAAGCTTAGGAGGGGCAACATCTTTAGCCTCAGTGTAAATCGCTATAATTTAAAACTATACATAAATACAGCAGCAAAACATCTAGCCCAAGAAGTCTAGATCCCAGAATTTTGCAAGCTTACTTGAACCTACCCCCTGAATCATTTGAATGGTGTGTATCACATCTTCTTAGTCTGTGCTCCGGTTGACATATTATTTGGCTCGGTTATGGCATTTAAATAAGCTGCACAAATATTTAAGATGGTAGCTAACATGTGACAAAATAGGACCCAGAGAAGCATAGTAAAATGAAGAATTAAAAGATTAATCCAGTCACTCAGTGAGTAGCTCTTAAAAACAACAGCTTTGATGATTCATTTCTCTGTCACTTGTGTGTTTAAAAGGAATACCATATTGTGTGCAATATTAAAATTAATTGCTGAAGAACAGATTTTTTTTATATTTACGAAGCCAGATGTGTTGAGTAAACATACTGGTTAGGAACATACTTGAAACTGTTTTGCTATCATAGTGTATTGGATTTGCAGTAAATTTATTTAAACATGTTTATGTTTCTGTCGGGCCTTCAGTTCAGTGCTTTTTGTTGTCTGCACAGAATGTGATGAGATATGCAAATTGGCCTCTAAAACCATCAAGGAAAGCAAAGCAAAAACAAAAAAACAAACAGAAAAAAACCCCAATATGACATGCATTTTAACCAACCAGTTAAATGAATTTTGTTAAATATTTGTAATCTTTTATATTTTGGAGAGAAATTTACCTTTCTTCCATACCTAGTACATTACCTTTGTTCCACTTAAAATAGGACTCAAGTGTTGCTTTCTAAACAGGAATGATTTTTGCTTGGGATGTAGCACCTTGAATCTGAATAGCAATAGTAGGGCATATCCAAAACTGAAGACAAAAAACTCAATACTTATTTCTGGTTGTAAGACATCATTTTCAGTGGAGCCACTCTGGATTCATGCTGGTCTTAATTAAAAACAAGCAGAAACAAGCAAAACCAATTAACTCTGGCCGGGGGGGGGGGGGAGGGGGGAGAGCTTCTAGTACCTCTGTATAGCCCACCTCTATCTTGATTAGCTGTAAGATAATCAATGTTATCTTTAACTTACTTATACCATTATTCAGGGTATTCAGGAGTATTTTGAATCAGTCCTGGTATCAAAGCTTTATTGAGCAAGAGGACAAAGGTAGATTTCATAGACATTAGGGCTGGAAGGGACCTCGGAAGATCATCTAGTCCAGCCCCCCGCCCAAAGGGAAGGAAGCCAGCTGGGGTCATGGGATCCCAGCAAGATAAGCATCCAATTTTTTCTTGAAGGTGCTCAATGTAGATGCTTGATCCACCTCCAATGGCAGGCTATTCCAGACCTTGGGGGCTCGGACAGTAAATAAATTCTTTCTTATGTCCAGCCTGAACGATCTTGCAGTAGTTTATAACTGTTCGACCTCATCATCCCTCGGGGTACTCTGGTAAACAAATGTTCCCCAGATACTGGTGATCACCCCTGATAAACTTATAGATGACCATCAGATTACCTCTGAGCCTGCGCTTTTCCAGGCTAAAGAGTCCCATTACTCTCAGCCTGTTGTCATAAGGTCTATTTTCCTGACCTCTAATCATGCGCGTGGCTCTTCTCTGGACTCTCTCAAGCTTCTCCACATTCTTTTTGAATTGTGGAGCCTAAAACTGGATGCAGTACTCCAGCTGCGGACTCACCAAGGCGGAGTACAAGGGGAGAATGACGTCCCGGGATTTGCTTGAGAAGCATCTATGGATGCAAGCCAGCGTTTTGGTCACTTTACTAGCCGCAGCATCACATTGAAGGCTCATGCTTATCTTGTGGTCAATCATGACCCCCAAGTCTCTTTCTTCCATAGTGCTAGCCAGTGTAGCACTGCCGAGCCTATAAGGATACTGCAGCTTTTTCCTCCCAAGGTGCAGAACCTTGCATTTTTCAGCGTTAAACACCATCAAGTTCTTGTCTGCCCATTTGCTGAGCCTGTCCAGGTCAGCCTGGATGGCCCTCCTGTATTCAGGTGTGGATGCTTTGCCCCAAAGTTTGGTGTCATCAGTGAAGTTGGCCAGTCCACTTCTGACTCCAATGTCCAAATCATTAATGAAGATGTTGAACAATATGGGTCCAAGGACAGAGCCTTGGGGGACCCCACTGGTCACAGGGCACCACGATGATTGACTTCAGTCAACCACCACCCTCTGGGTCTGACCATGGAGCCAATTCCCCAGCCAGTGGATCATGGTGGACCCAAGGCCACAACTGGCCAGTTTTGCCAAGAGGTGATCATGGGAAACCAGACGAAGCCTTTTTTGAAGTTAAGATATATGGCATCAATCTCTTTTCCCTTGTCCAGGTGATAGGTCACCTGGTCATAGTAGGAAATGAGATTGGTCAAGCAAGACCTACCTGCAACAAACCTGTGCTGGCTATCCCTCAGGATGTTGCTGTTGGTAAGGATGGACTCTTTAATAAACTTTTCTAAGACCTTCCCTGGGATAGAAGTCAGGCTGATGGACCTATAGTTTGTTGGATCTACTTTCCTCCCTTTCTTGAAGAAAGGCACCACATTGGCCTTCTTCCAGTCTTCAGGCACTTCACCAGAGCACCAGGAGTTCTCAAAGATCTGTGCCAGAGGCCTATGATGATCTGTGCCAGAAGCCTATGATGCTCACCAGCTCCTTGAGTACCCTGGGGTGTAGATTGTCAGGGCCTGCTGACTTGAAGGTATCCAGCCTCTTAAGGTGTTCCTTCACGAGGTCAGCATTGATGGAGGGCAAGGAATCTCCCTTTCCTGGACCTCCCTGTCCCATACTAGACATGGATGTCCCATGGGACTTATGAAAGACTGACGCAAAGTACCCATTTAATAGGTTGGCTTTTTCCTGGGTGTCAGTTGTCGGTTGTCCCATCTGGTTTAGTAGGGGTTCAATGTTGCCCTTGCTTTTCCTCCAGCTCCCTACATATCTGAAAAAGGTCTTTTTTATTTTCCTTGACACTCAAAGCTAGTTGGAGTTCAGTTGCAGCCTTGGCTTTCCTGGTTTGCTTCCTACAGAACCAGACCTGTACAGAATATTCCTCCTTGGAGGTGAATCTCATCCTCCATCTTTTTAGGCCTTCTTTTTAGCCTCAGGAGTTCTGCTAGATCTCTGGAAAGCCATGGGGGCTGCTGTGCCCTCTTGCTGCCTTTCCCCCAAGATGGAATAGAATTACCTTGTGCATTGAGGATTGCTCCCTTGAGGAGCAACCACTTTTCCTAAACTCCCCTCCCCCTGGAGTCGTGGTCCCTTAGGGCCTCCCTGACAAGCCTCCTGAGTGTACTTAAGATCATATAGAAAATATATTCAAAAGGATTCAAGAACTTTACTTGATTTGAGATCTATACAAAATTTAAAAACAAATACATTAGCAATGTGGCTTATTACACAGAAAGGAGGAGCCTTAATTATTTTGATTTTTCTCAGTGATTTCAATAACTGTTTGAAATTTGAATTTCTTTATTTTTCCCCTCACCACACACACTTGTATGTTACAGAAGGGTTGGCTGAAATCATCAGTGTATGTACACTGATTTATTAATGTCTGAAGTCCAGCACTGATTTTTGTTTTAAAAGAAACACAGTACCATAATGCTTCCTTTGGAAAACAAATACAAAATAGCATGGATGTGGTAAAAACATTAAAGAAAAAGTTCTGTTAACTTTTAGACCTATAGACTAAGTATAGCCAGTCAAACAGCCTGAGGCTGAATTGATTCAAGCCTTGCAGGTTAGTCTAAACTGTTTCGGTTGAACCAATAAGCAAGTGAGCAGACATTCACTTTTGATTCTGGAAATGTAGCCACATGCCTGCAGTTGCCCAGGCCAGATGCCAGGGGGTGCTAAAGCACATCTCCCTGCTCAGCTGGAGCAGACAGCTTGGGTCAAGGTTTGCCTGCCCTCTCTGCAAGAGAGCAGGGGGATGGTTGCGGGGGAGGTGCAAAGCATCCTGGGATGCTGAAGGACTGAGCTAACTTGACTCTTAGAATCACAGAGTCATAGCAAATTAAGGTTGGAAGGGACCTCAGGAGGTCATCTAGTTCAACTGCTCAAAGCAAGACCAGCCCCAAATAGATCATCCCAGCCAAAGCTTTGTCAAGGTGGGCCTTAAAAGCCTCCAAGAATGGAGATTCCACTACCTCTCTATGTAACTTGTTCCAGTACTTTACCATCCTCATAATCAGAAAGTTTTTTTTCCTAATATCCAACCTGAATTTCCCTTGTTGCAACTTGAGACTATTGCTGCTTGTTCTGTCATCTGTCACCATTGAGAACAGACTAGCTCCATTCTCTTTGGAACCTCCCTTCAGGTAGTATAAGGCTGCTATTAAATTCCCTCTCCATCTTCTGTCCTCCAAAATAAATAAACCCAGTTCCCTCAGCCTATCCTCAGCAGTCATATGCCCCAGCCTCCTCACCATTTTTGTTGCTTTCTGCTATATTTTCTCTAACTTCTCCACATTCCTTCTATAGTGGGGGGCCCAAAACTGGACACAGTACTCCAGATGTGGCCTCACCAGTGCAGAATAGAGTGGAATAATTATTTCCCTTGATCTGCTGGCAACACTCCTACTAATGCAGCCCAGTATGTTGCTAGCTTCTTAGCAAGAAGGGCATACTGTTGGCTCATATTCAGCTTATTGTCCACTGTAACTTGCAGTTCCTTGTCTGCAGAGCTGCTACTTAGTCAGACTGTAGTGGTGCATAGGTTTCTTCCATCCTAAGTGAAGAACTCTGCACTTGTCCTTGTTGAAACTCATTAAATTTCTTTTGGGCCCAATCCTCCAATTTGTCAGGGGGTCAGCAACATTTTTGAGCAGAGTGTCAAAATGACCCACTACCTTGACTTGTAAGACGTTGGCTTGCCAGAGGTGATGTAACATGGCACCGCCCGAGTGCAGCTAAGTAACCCTGGAAGCATCCCTGAGTCCCCTTTATTTCAATCTACTTGGAACCGTCTCCCCTTTACTCACCTACTACATCTTGATGATTGTTTTGGTTTTCAAAGAGGAGGCTGCCCCAGGGCTTCCCAGATCTTTTCATCACTCCAGAGAACACCTGAAGGTGAGGAGCTCCTGCTGTAGGGGCTAATTGCATGGCTCCATACCATCCCTATACCATGCCCCATGCTTCACAGATGTTACACAAATGTTGTCACTTCTGTTGGGGCCTTGGACTATTCAACCCCTGCCCCATTTTCTTGGACCTAGCTTTGAGGCACTAGTTCTGCTCCTTCCTTTCCTGTTCCTGGGCCCCTAGCCCCTGTCTACTGCACACCTGTGTTGTCAGGCTGTCTGGCCCCTGTGTCTCTATGCCCTTGTGGTGCTGATCTCAACTACGGCTGAGCCTTGAGTCTGCCCCTGGCAGGGTTCAAGGTGGTTATGTGCCTCTGGGCACTAAGATGCCTCCAAACCTCCCCTTTCAAGCCTCATCCCAAAACTCCAGTTTGAACTACAACATAAACACTTGAGACCCTGGGCTATAACAAAGGAAAAATAACAGGCAGTATGGCTGTTTACCCCATGGCTTCTTCTCTCTGGGTTGCTCTGTCTTGTGCCCTGGCCTGCAGAAATGTTTCCTTTCAGTCTCTTGGGCATTGAGGAGCCCACACTCTGCCTCAGCCTGGGCTGGCTAGCCTCCACTGGTTCAACCCAGGGCTTATATAGTTCTGGCCTTATGTTTCGCCTGGTCATGGGACAGCCCCTAGTCAGCTGACAAGGCTGCAGGGCTACCCTTTAATCCGTGCTCTGCTGGCAGGCTGTTCCCTGAAGACTCTATCCTTAAATGGGCTGCCCTGCTTTCTAGTAACAGGACTAGGGTTTCCAATTACAGGCAAATGGTGGCAGAGCCATGAGGGGCCTGATTCTTGTTGTGGCAGTACAGTCCTAGCCCCTTCCTTGGTATCCACCCCAAGGCATGTGTATCAAGCAAAATGTCTTTGAGTGCCACACTCTGGCACCTGTACCAGTGGTTGCCTATCCCTGGTCTAGGTCACACTTAATCCTAGCCCTACCATCCGGTATATCTACTGCACTCCCTGCTTGGTGTCATTCATGAACTTGGTGAAGGTGCAGTCTGTCTTATCTTCCAGATCTTTAATTAAATCCATTCATCAAACCCATTCTTACTCAGCTTGCTTGCAAGAATGCTGTGGGAGCCGGTATCAAAAGACTTGCTAAGATCAAGGTATATTACATTCACTGCTTTCCGTGCATCCACAGAGCCAGTTATCTCACCATAGAAGGCAATCAGTTTGGTCAGGCATGACTTACTCTTGGTGAGTCCATGATGACTGTCCCTAATCACCTTCTGATCCTCTAACTTCTTAAAAAATTTGATTTCTTGAGGATCTGATCCATGATTTTTCCAGGGATTGAGGTGAGGCTGGCTGGTCTGTAGTTCCCTGGATTCTCTTCCTTCTTTTTCTTAAAGATGAGCACTATATTTGCCCTTTTCCAATCATCTGGATCCTCTCCCTATCACCATGACTTTTCAACCATAATGGCCAAAGGCTCTGTAATTGCATCAGCCAACTCTCTCAGCATCCTCAGATGCATTGCATCTTGCCCCATGGACTTGTACACATCCAGCTTTTCTAAACAGACCCTAACATGTTCTTTCACCACTGATGGCTGCTGATGTCCTCACCAAATTGTGCTGCCAGGTTCAGGAGTCTGGGAGCTGACCTTGTCTGTCCAAGTTAAAAAAGTCGTTACATACTTCAGCCTTTTCTTTTATCATCTGTCACTATGTTGCCTCCTCCATTCAGCAAGGGACCCACAATTTCCTTGACCTTCCTCTTGTTGCTAATCCTGAGGGGATCTGGGACAGAAGTTCAATAAACTGATTTAACCCAAATCAGTTAATTCTGAATACATCTATCTAGGTTTATCTTAAACCAGTTTGGCCATTTTGAAAGTGGGTTATGTGCACTGAACTTCTGTTGTGTTACAGATTTGAACCGATTTCCAATCATTTTTACTAGCTTATTTGTAATTTCTGTACCTAGGCATAAGAAGTACAAGCCATTTAAGACTATCTGTCAAGTTTTCACATACATAAGCTTAGCTTTATGGTGTGCTTCAATTTCAACCCCCAAGTGATCACTTCAGGGAAAGAAGAGATATTAAAACTCTTTAGTTAGTATCAAGGTGACTTAACAATAACCTGTTTACTCTTTGAGAGGATTTGTGAGTACTGCTTTTAGGATGGATTATTCCATATTTTGAATGTTAGAGTGGCTCATGGCTCAGCCCCTCCTCTGGTTATAGGAAGATCATTGTCCTGGTTCTTGGAAAAGAGGGTAATCTATTTAAATAATAAGCACTGGGAAATGAGTTTACAATCCAGAATCGAGCCTGGAATCTGTGCTAGGAAGCTAAAAGCTGATTAGATGGCTCCTTAGCAAGAAATGTCACTTTAGAAACTGGAGGAGTCCTTGCTAGCTGCTACAAGTGGAGAGATAGGACTTAAAGAAAGCACAAACAAATTAAAAGAAAATCCTTGCAGTTTCAGCAGAAGCAGTATTTATAATCCCCTGAGATTTATGCCTTTATTTTAAATTTCATCCTTCACGATGTACTCACCTCTATAAACTTCCCTGGCCTGCAGAAACGTTCTAACTTCAATTCACTGCTTCATCATAACAAAACTTATTTCAAGGTACATTAGGCTTCTCCAGCCAGGATAAGCAGGGCGGTAATATGATATGTTTGTTTCCAAAAAAAAAATAAGGTTGGGGGGGAGGAGGGAGCTTTCATTCAGGAACCAGTGAGCTGAGACTGAGATGTCTTAAAACCTTTAGTCAGAGTTATTAACTGGGATGTGTTCTATCCTCTGCCTTAAGTGAACCAAGGGAGCACAAGCAAAGTGGGTCATGTAGTTTTCAGGGCAAAACTGTTGCTTGAAAAATATCTCCAGTAAAAATAAACAATTACAAAAATGAGAAAAGAGCAATTCTCCTTGGCAGCTTCCAGTCATTCTGGTAATTGACAGCAGTGAACACTAGAGCATTCAAAAGGCAAAAATATAACAAGGAAAGAGATTGCCTCCTCTGTCTTTTCTCCACATTGAATTAGATTTAGGATTTTAAAAATGATTTTTTTTTCTTTTTAATTTCTCCTCTGACTAATTTTGTTGCTCCATTGCATTAACATGAAATCCTTAGAACCTAATTAATATTAATCTGTCACCTTTAATCTCTCACCTCTAAATAAACATAAAAGACCTTTCTCTGCAAGTGGATCGAGAGGTATTAGAGTCTGCCCCCAAATACTGGTGTGCAGAGAAGACACCTTGCAATTTAAATCATAGAATCATATTAAACAGTAAGAACTATTTTTAGGGATACCAGCCATGAAACACTGGGGGGATAAATTGTATCTACTGGGGCTGTGGGCTGCAGCTGTGGAAAACTGAGGGAACTCCAAGCCAAATTTTCAAATGTAAACATCTTCATTTCATTTGGAAGATGTATGCACCATTATTATATTTGCTTGTGCAATTTGTTTTTTATGGCTAGGTACAGACATTCAAAAACTCTGAGGCTGAAATGATCTAAGTTATGCAGTTTTCTGTAAGCGGTGTAGCTTATATTGGTAACAAACACGATACACATTCACCCTTTGGTGGGAGAGGAACTCTTAGACCGGGTTCCACCATTTTTAAACCAGTCTATGTGTGTCAAACTTCTGTTCTCTTATGGGTATACAGCAGTTTTGTGTGCTGAACTTCTGTTCTGTTATGAGCATAGGTCAGTTTCTGAGATCACTTCTACCAGTAAACATGTAATGTCTGTACCTGGCCTGTCTGTTCAGCTTAGGTAACCATTCAGATAAAGAATTAGCATATCCAGTTTTCTGAGGTTCCATTTATCTGTTCTGCATTTGAAAATCATACTGAGCACATCTACACATACGCTTTCATATGCATTAGCCTATTTTTATGTGCATTAAAGCATCACAGAAAAAACATGTTCTTTAGCTAATGTGCATTAAAATAGGCTATGTACTTATTATCTATATTAACAGATACTTGTCTGATATCAGGGACCACACTTATTTCCAGTATGAAGAAACTATTCAGTTTCACATTCATTCAGTCCTGCTCAGTCCTGCTCTGAAAATTGACCATTGGCATTTGAACTCCTTTGATTATTTTCCATCAGTTATTCTATCGTAGATACCAAATAAAAAGATGACTGTTTTAACTTCCATCTTTGCAAACTGTACCGAAGATCAAAAAGGCGAGATAGATTTATGGCTCATGTCCAAGAGATTTCTGCAATGAGAACTTCTGTCATAATTTACGCTGATAATACATGACTCAGTCCAAAATACAGCTCACCATTCTACAGCTATATGGTTTTGCAAATCTTAAAGAAAGAAGTAGAAATCATTTATTTGCATCAGTAATCACAAAGCACTTAGAATACATATGGATAATATTGAGCAAAATGTGATTTTAATAAATTCACCTTTTTTATCTGAAAAACATTCTTGAAGGAAGTGTTAATACAAAACTAATACAAAATGTCATTCCATGCTCCCTTTGTTTTCCTGGAACTGCTTCTATTCACTGGAATGCTGTACTGAATTATTTTATAGTGAAACAGAAAAAAAATCAACGAGCAAATTATTTATCTGGAGGGTATAATATATAAAATAAAATTATATTTCACACTTAATTCTTTGCTAGCCAATTGGGAGAACTTTTTATCTACTTATCTACAGTCCACAATAAAGAAAGTTACTCTAATAACATTTTACTATCCTGGACACATGGGAAAAGACAGAATGCAGAGAATTTTATTTCATTAGGCTGCAATTTTAGTAACTTAAGGGTGGTGCTACAGGATATCTTAAACCATTATAAAGGCACTTAAAAAGGAGCATTCACCCATTAAGGTCCCATCGCTCACGCAGGTTTCTAACCTGTATACAGGACCTCCACCTGACACAGGAGGTGCATGGTCCCACTAGGGGGAATGCCATACTGGATCTGGAAAAAAGTGGAAACAGGGTGAGATCACTAAAGATGAATATACCTCCTCTGCTCGTGCTTGTAGGGAGGCAGTTAGGCGGGCCAAAGCTACCATGGAGCTGAGGATGGCAACCCAAGTAAAAGACAACAAGAAATTGTTTTTTAGATATATTGGGAGTAAAAGGAAGGCCCAGGGAGGAATAGGACCACTGCTAAATGGGCAGAAACAATTGGTGACAGATAGGGGGGACAAGGCTGAACTCCTCAACGAGTTCTTTACCTCAGTGTTCCTAAGTGAGGGGCACAACAAATCTCTCACTGGGGTTGTAGAGAGGCAGCAGCAAGGCACCAGACTTCCATACGTAGATCCTGAGGTGGTGCAGAGTCATTTGGAAGAACTGGATGCCTTTAAATCGGCAGGCCCGGATGGGCTCCATCCGAGGGTGCTGAAGGCACTGGCCGACATCATTGCAAAGCCACTGGCGGGAATATTCGAACGCTCGTGGCGCACGGGCCAAGTCCCAGAGGACTGGAAAAGGGCTAACGTGGTCCCCATTTTCAAAAAGGGGAGGAAGGAGGACCTGGGCAACTATAGGCCAGTCAGTCTCACCTCCATCCTTGGTAAAGTCTTTGAAAAAATTATCAAGGCTCACATTTGTGAGAGCCCGGCAGGACAAATTATGCTGACGGGAAACCAGCACGGGTTTGTGGCTGGCAGATCGTGCCTGACCAATCTAGTCTCTTTCTATGACCAGGTTACGAAACGCCTGGACACAGGAGGAGGGGTGGATGTCGTATACTTAGACTCCAGGAAGGCCTTCGATACGGTATCCCACCCATACTGGTGAACAAGCTAAGAGGCTGTGATGTGGATGACTGCACAGTCCGGTGGGTGGCGAATTGGCTAGAGGGTCGCACCCAAAGAGTCGTGGTGGATGGGTCGGTCTCAACCTGGAAGGGTGTGGGCAGTGGGGTCCCGCAGGGCTCGGTCCTTGGACTGATACTCTTTAATGTCTTCATCAGCGACTTGGACGAGGGAGTGAAATGTACTCTGTACAAGTTTGCAGATGACACAAAGCTATGGGGAGAAGTGGACATGCCGGAGGGCAGGGAACAGCTGCAGGCAGACCTGGATAGGTTGGACAAGTGGGCAGAAAACAACAGGATGCAGTTCAACAAGGAGAAATGCAAAGTGCTGCACCTAGGGAGGAAAAATGTCCAGCACACCTACAGCCTAGGGAATGACCTGCTGGGTGGCACAGAGGTGGAAAGGGATCTTGGAGTCCTAGTGGACTCCAAGATGAACATGAGCCAGCAGTGTGGCGAAGCCATCAGAAAAGTCAATGGCACTTTATCGTGCATCAGCAGATGCATGACGAATAGGTCCAGGGAGGTGATACTTCCCCTCTATTGGGCGCTGGTCAGACCACAGTTGGAGTACTGCGTGCAATTCTGGGCGCCACACTTCAAGAAGGATGCGGATAACCTGGAGAGGGTCCAGAGAAGGGCACTTCGTATGGTCAAGGGCCTGCAGACCAAGCCCTACGAGGAGAGACTAGAGAAACTGGACCTTTTCAGCCTCCGCAAGAGAAGGTTGAGAGGCGACCTTGTGGCTGTCTTTAAGTTCATCACAGGGGCACAGAAGGGAATTGGTGAGTATTTATTCACCAAGGCGCCCCCGGGGGTTACAAGAAACAATGGCCACAAGCTAGCAGAGAGCAGATTTAGATTGGACATTAGGAAGAACTTCTTCACAGTTCGAGTGGCCAAGGTCTGGAACGGGCTCCCAAGGGAGGTGGTGCTCTCCCCTACCCTGGGGGTCTTCAAGAGGAGGTTAGATGAGTATCTAGCTGGGGTCATCTAGACCCAGCACTCTTCCTGCTTATGCAGGGGGTCGGACTCGATGATCTATTGAGGTCCCTTCCGACCCTAACATCTATGAATCTATGAATCTATGAATTAAAGGGTGTTAAACTGTGCTAAGTTCCTTCTAAATGTTTTTAATTGTGCTAATTAAAGTGAGGGTTATCTTTGATCTGTTTTACCCAGTTCATTCCAGGGTATTGTTAGTCTGCTCAGGGAAGATAAAGCACTTTATTTTCATTCCTACAGTATCCCAGGATACACCATTCCCTCCATGGGCAAACTTTCAGCTCTACTGCCTGGGGGGGGGGGGGGCTGACCCCAAGTCAACATCTCCTCCCAACTGCAGGGGGTACAAGCGCAGCATACCCTGACCACTCTTAGAAGGCAGGTACAGTTCACCAGTTTACTACTTGCTCTAGCACCCCTGTGCAAAAAACAACAGCAATCCAACTACCTACCTCTATGAAGAGAATGAGACAGAGAAAAGACAACACCAGCCAGGTTTCAGCTCTGCCTCTGTATGGCATGCATGTAGTGAGACTCCTGGGTCTCAACTCAGGCTTGGTTTGTGCACCAACTCAACTTCCCGCAACCCAATTCCAATTCAGTGAAATATATGAAAGATTTTGGTCCTTTATCTATTTATTCTGTCTTTCACTCCTTTCTCTTTACTTTTGCCTGTTCACTTCAATTTTTTTTTTCAAGACTTTTTCCCTCCAACGTGAAGCTCTGGCTGGCTCCTGCTGGCTGCAATGTGAGGAAAGCTACAGCCTCCATGGTGGTTTCTCCACCTCCAAGCTATATCCCACCTTCCCACCTCCTTTTCCATCCCAGAGGATGGATAGACTCCTGGTTCCTTCCATGTTCCTGCTTGCTAAGTGTTTTAGTATCAAGTCATAGTTGTGAGGGTTTGAGACAGCATTAAGCCTTAAACAGTGACTGCTCTAAAACTGTTCTAACTGTATGATGGCCTAATGTTTCACAGATTTAAACCATACTAAAGGTAACTTCTAACAGCCCCTTGACTCATCTGAGAATTATCTAGCAATTACTGATCTAGCACAAGTCAAGATTTTTTTCCTTTATCATTCCCACCTGGCAGAAGGCTGGGCAAATAATATCCTCCCCTGACATAAGATTTCAGTAGCTAGGTAAAGGGAGTTACTGCTTTGTTGCACTAGATGCCAAGACTGCCAACTGCAGTCCACAGCTTGTTTTGCAGAGTCTTCACCTAATCAACTTTCAATTCTAATTTATTAGGGAACAAGTTCCCATATGGAACCTGTGCTGGATTCCTGCCACCTGTTAAATTGCAACAATTTAAACCTGATGGATGTATCCAGTTGTGCAGCCATGTGTGGTTTGCAGTACTGGAAACCTTTTTCTGGCACTACAAACTGCATGCATTGCATGTTCAACTGAACCCAGCACTGTTAATTTGCAGTGCTGGGGCAAAATTTGCTACAACAATTTCCCAGTAGCAAAAAACTAAAAACAAACAAACAAACAAACAAAAAACCCTGAAAGAAAAGTGGCACAAAGCATGCCAAAGTGGCATGCACCAGGACAAACATGAAGACAAGGGAGTAGGCAGCCGAGGGCTGCTTGCTCCCCTGCCCCACATGCTGCAGCTGGGGCAGAGTGCCCTGGGCTGGCTGCTCCCCTGTCTCCACATGCTGCAGCACAGAGGGTTCTGCTGTGGAGCCCCCGTGCTAAGGCTGCCTGCTCCCCCATCTCCACGTCACTCCTTGGCTGAATGGGGCGCAGGGTACCTCAGTGTGAAGGCCGTCTGCTGGGTAACCTCACACTGAGGCACCTGTGTCACATCCAGCTCCCCCCTACCCAACCCCTGTAGCACATGAAGCAGTGAGACAATGTATCCCACTGCAAAGTGCATGGGCAAGAGTGTACACTGAGGCACAAAGTAGAGGCACACATTTTTGTTGCTACTATTTGTGCTGTTGGAAACACGTGCCCCTGCTCATGTGGATGCAGCCAACCTGTTCAGGAAGGAATAGTTCCTTCCTGAACCCTGACATAAACTGATGTGCACTACCCAAAACAGAATAAACTCCTCATCCTTGTCCTATGCTAATCCGAGGCAACGTACACGTTACTAATCCAGCCAAGAGACAGGGATTTAGGTTGAAGGAACAGAGTTTATTCAACCCCTGTTCAGGTAATACACTTTTGCCTTCCTGCTTACCTTGGCTCCCAACCCTGGAGGAGTAGAGGTTCTTAAAAGAGACACTACCCTGTTTTGTTTTTTTTCTCTTGAGTTTGAACAAAAACTACTGGGTTCATGTGTGGTGTACTGCAGAGTGGTCTAATTAGCTCTGCAGTAAAGTGTCACCACCTATACACGTTCCAGTAAACTAACTGACTCTATCATAGGATAGTACTGTCAAGGACAGAACTTACAGTGGAGTACTTTACTGTGCTGAAACACACATGTAGATGGTGACTGCAGGGCATAAATTGCACCTGGTCAGCCAAGCCAGCAAGGGGCCTGTTCTACCCCAGCTCAAATTGCTGCTGTCTTGGATGCACAGTTGACACTGGCTTGGCTCTGGCTTGAACCACTCTGGCATTTATTGTATTGCATTTGTTACACATGTAGATGAACCCACTGGGTTTGAGAAGAAAGGGGCAGTAGGACATGCTACATCTACATTTTAAGTGTTAATATAATATTAATGGAAAAAAACTTTTAGTTGAATTGCTTCGTACCCCTTCATGAATTATCATTTGATAAGACACCAAGATTTCACTTTATAGAACACCTTTTTGTGACACTCAAAACTCCATCAAGTGAAATCCTAAGTGAAGAACATGGTATTATCCCTCAGAGGAAAATCTCCATCAGATAACAGCATTTTTAGTATCTCATAAAAATAGGGGGTAAAATGCTCAGTAATTTCCTTTTTAAACAAGTTGCTACCAGGTTGTCAAGTGAATGATGCAAAAAGCATATCTTTATCTCTATATGCATTACTTTCCTTATCTGCAAAACACAATCAAGTCTTTGATTTAAAAACAAAACACACACAAACTAAGCTTCAGGATGCTTATCTCCATTTTTTTAATTGAACACTTACGTGTATTGGTCTCTTAGCTGTCTTCATGGATAAAGAAATTGCTTTCAAGCCTCTAAGCTATGAACTCTATTTCCAAAGCACTGTCTTCACTGGGATTTGTCTTAAAAAATATCATGGTTTATTTTTCCTCCCTTTTTCTGCTCTAGCCCTGTGCAAGGTTCCAAAGATTCTTCTTTCAGGTTTCTAAAGAGGTAGAAAGAGATTTCTGTTTCTCTACCTCTCTCTTTTTGTCCCCTTCACTGAGATAAACTTGAGCGGCAGCCAGTTGGGGGATTAAAGTAGGAAGAAGATAACTTCATATCAAATATTTAGCTAGTATCTTTTTCTTCTAGATTATCAGCAGGAGATGTGAGTATGTGGGGTTTTTTGGGTAAGACACTTTGGCTGACTGCTTTTGATTGCAAAGTAACTGTAAAAATGTTAATAAAGTCTAACAGCTAGCAACCACACTTCAAAAATTCTAGGAATGATTGACTTCTAGGAAGAGAGAGAAAAAATAAGTCTCTTTTTATGCTTGTTTAATTTAAAGTTATATTAAACAAACAAATGAGTTATAAATGTTTCTCAGTTATAAGACAGCCTGATTGTACAAATAAATCATGTTCAATTAGGTCATCATCCTGCATCATTAGAGACAACGGACATTTGGATATTAGCATCAGTAGGGACAGGAGTCAACCTTTAAATCAGCTTAGATTGCAAGGTTTACTTTGAAATTTAATCTCACTATTAGAGTTTTAAAGCTGGGATATGGAGGGAACTAAAAATTAATCTTAGTTTTGACCTTTTCCCTACATGTCACCTTAAGCCAATCATTTACCCTCTGTGCATGAAGAGCATCACCATCTACACACGTGGTACTATTAGGCTGCAGTAAACTAATTAATTCTGCCATAGGATAGTACTTCCCAATGCAAGTACTACTCTATGGTGGAATTTTTTACTCTGTTGCAATGCACATGTATATGGTGACTGGTGCTGGCGAGGGCATGAGGTTGATACAGTATTGGGCTGCCTGCCAGCTAGCCCCACACTGTAGCATTTTCATGCTCCAGCTAGCTCCTTCATAGCATGGACAGCTGGGTCAGAGCAGCCCTGGTCTAACAGACTGACCCCTTAGTCCTCCTGCTAGACTGGGGTTGCTCCAACATGGCTCATTGCATCAAATTAATTTCACTCGAGATGTGCCTACTGAGATCAGTGGGAATTTTGCAAATGATTCCAGTGGAGCTAGAGTTTTACCCTCTGAATCTTGAGCCCCAATGTGAAAATGAGTATAATGATAATTACTTGCATATGGCACCTTATGGGAGTATTTTGAGAATTCAGACATTTATCCTACAGACTTAGGCATGTGCTTAACTTAGGTAACACCATAGGTTAAAAAAAAAAAAAAGCCTTGCTGAAACTAACAGCAACTTTTCTATTTTCTTCAGTGAGGCCAGAATTTCACCCTGTGAGTACTGCCAGTGGATTGAGTTGGGTCACAGCCAGTTATGTGAAAGATTCATGAATAAAGCTTTGAAGGACTAGGACCTAATTTGTTAACAGTGATTTAGAGTGTTGTGCAGACTGACTTTGGAGTGGGTAGTTTAAGTTACTATGGATATTGCTTTATCACCATCTATTTTGCAAATTCAGAGGGTACTCTGCCATACTGACACGTAAGTCCTACTAGCAAATTTCTGTTTTCTCTCATTCCACTGTATGTACTTGTAGTTTCTGTGAAGCTATGCTTAAAAAAAAGACTAGACTCACTGCTTAGAAAAAGAAGACAATTGGAGAGGCAATATTCACATTTTTTACCTAAAATACCTGAGCTTTGTCTCACTCATATTTAAACATAACATATATAAACACCCACTTGTTTTCAAAAAGCAAATCAAATTACTGGAGCCACTCATTAACTTTCATTAACCATTTCAGTAGTAGGATTAATGGATCTGCTAACATTGTGTTCTTTTTTAGCTCATTTAACAGGTGACATGGAATTTTCAGGGTAGATAATAAAGGTTTCTTATGAGAAAATAATATGAATATAAATCTATACCTAGCACATAGACTGAGTGTGTTGAATTATACTATTTGGCCATGTCTACATGAGTAGCAGACTGTGCAGTTGGTACTGCGCAGCCATTTAGTACTTGTGCAGTACCGTCACTGCATGGTTTTTTTCCAACGCTACTGCACAGTAGAAATAAGCTACTGTGCAGTAGCTCGTTACTACTCCACAGTGCTGTCACATCATGGTTAGTGCCCAGCAATGCTACTGCACCATAGCGACAAGCCATGGTGGAGTAGTTCATTGCTACTCCACCAATATATCGTGTAGACATGCCCTTTGTGCCCTAAAATATGCTGGGGTATCCTGTGTGAGTGCTGTTTTGGGGACTCCTAGGAAGACAGGGTGTCAGATTGTGCTGTTGCTTGAACTGCTGGAATACTTACTCCAGATTTACTCCACTCTAAGTGAACTCAGAATCTGGCCCATGACACAAGTCCACAAAAACAAAACGAGCGCAAACAGGAGAGCAGCTCCCTGCTGTAACTCAAAACATTTTGCAGGAAGTGTTCTGAGTTACAACAATCCCGCAGACCAAACAGAAGTTCACTGCGGGGGAAGGGGGGTGTTTGGGGGAATCTAGCTGGTGGCTCTGAGCCTGCAGCCAGTTTCCCCTAGCAATGGCCCCTCCTCCCTCCCAGTCTGGGGGCTGTTTTTAGAATGGGAAGGGGGAAGGGAATGGAGGAAGCTCATTCTAGGGGTTCCTGAGCCCTGACCTTGGGTGGAGGCTCCAAACCACACACCCTACCCTCCAGTGCTGACTGAAATATCCCCAGATCAAACTCTCTCCACTGCCTTTCCCTGCTCCCATTCTGAAAACAGCTCTAAGTCTGGGAGGCAGGCAGACACAAGTTACCGACGATGCTATGTTTTGAAAAATCTTCATCTGAACCCATATGCAATGAAGGTTTAGATTTTCATTGGATATTTTAAAGCTCTTTACAGCCATGTACTTCTGTTAGGTCATGGCTGTAGAATGCTTTCAGAGGCCTGATCAGGTGAATATTTTCACTTCCATCCACACACTTAGTTATCAAAATGAAGTGATATCCAATCAGTAATGTCCTAATATGGTCTGTTTTGTTTCTGAGGAACATCTGCAAGGTTCAGATTCTTACGAATGCCTACGATAAACAGAAGCATGTTAAGAGGTATATAGAAATAAGCTGACTTCCTGCAGCTGCCTTATCAACATTATTAGAGCCTTCCACATAGACTACAAAACAGTCTGATGACCAGCTGCAGAGATGATTAGCACAGACCAAGCAAGTTGTCTTTGAGGAGGGAAGTGCAGATTGAAGGCAAGCTTGGGTCTCTGTGTATCACTGTCAATTTCCTTTGTACAGTGTTAGTCCACACAGAAAAGTGGATTAAAGAATGCTGCCATCAACAATGCTATGGCAAATCCACATGATGTCAGCAGTTTCTCCCTCTCAGCTGAGTTGAAAATAAAGGAATTGATGGAAAATCAATAGAGCTCAATTGTCATATGCAATAGTTGGCTAATAGCAGCATTTTAGGGCCAAGCTATTTATGACAGTCCACTGTTTTGAGCAAAGCACAGAGAAGCTAGAAGCAGATTCTGAGTATCTTTTGAAATCAGCAATTAGTATGTGCATTTGCTCCTGATTTTCAAGTAAGTAAGAGTAAAAGATATCTGTATCAGTGGCTATGCTGAATTAACTTAACTGTACATGTGAGGATCTACAGGATACTCAACTTCTTTCTGTGCATCCTGGGTATTTTTACTGTATTTTTCCTCTTAGGAAAATAGATATAACAATAAAATATTCATTTAATTATGTGGACAATTGCAGCGATGAACTTTTTTTTCCTGAAGTGTATGTTCTTTCTGAAATCTTCTACAGTGGCAGTTTAATCAGGGCCTTGTTACCTAGTAATCTTGGGCAGCTCCTAGAGCTCTTAACACTTGGATTACCTGCCCATTAACACCTGAAACTAGTTTCAAGCACTTGTTATGTTGCTCAAAGGTACCAGGGCAAGATTATCTTCTATTTTGCCAGAGACTATCTAAATGATATTACACTAAAATGTACCTATTCTAGGTTAAACACTGGTGTCAGAAGTGGACTGGCCAAGTTCACCGATGACACCAAACGCTAGGGTAAAGCATCCACACCTGAGGACAGGCAGATCTTGACAGGCTCAGGAAATGGGTGGATGAGAACCTGATGGTGTTTAACATCCAAAAATGCAAGGTTCTCCATCTTGGGAAGAAAAACCTGCAGCATGTTTATGGGCTCGGCAGTGCTACACTGGTTAGCACTACAGACAAAAGGGACTTGGGGGTCATGATTGACCACAAGATGAACATGAGCCTTCAATGTGATGCTGTGTCTAGTGAAGCGAGCAAAATGCTGGCTTGCATCCACAGGTGCTTCTCAAGCAAATCCCAGGGCGTCATTCTCCCATTTTACTTGGTCTTGGTGAGGCCGCAGCTGGAGTACTGTATCCAGTTTTGGGCTCCACAATTCAAAAAGGATGTGGAGAAGCTTGAGAGAGTGCAGAGGGGAGCCACACACATGATCAGAGATCAGGAAAACAAACCTTATGATGAGAGGCTGAGAGTTATGGGACTCTTCAGCCTGGAAAAGCGCAGGCTCAGGGGTGATCTGGTGGCCACCTACAAGTTTATCAGGGGTGCTCATCAGGATCGGGGGGAACATTTGTTCACCAGAGTGCCCCAAGAGATGGCAAGGTTGAACAGTCACAAGCTCCTCCATGACCGTTTCAGGCTGGACATAAGGAAGAACTTCTTTACTGTCTAAGCCCCCAAGCCAGAGGTGGTTCAAGCACCTACTTTAAATGCCTTTAAGAGACATTTGGATGTTTATCTTGCTGGGATCCTATGATCCCTGCTGACTTCCTGCCCCTGGGGCAGAGGGCTGGACCTGATGATCCTCCAGGGTCTCTTCCAGTCCTAGTACCTATGAAATCTATGTCTATAAACCTTAGTGTAAACACTCCACCTGCCTCCTCCCCCACTGAGCCAGATCAAGCTCACCGGCCCCACTGCCTTCCCCAGTACCCCAGATTCCTTCTTACTGACCTCCCACCTCCCTCCCTACTTACTTGTGGCTGCCTGTGCTGCCAGTCCTGCCTGGGGAAGTGGGCAGGGAGGGGTTAATTTGCCTGCCTGGCTACTGCCCCCCAGGTCTCTGGGCAGGCTAACCTGGCAGATTAACTTTTCCCTGGGACAGAGCACAGCTAACCACAAGTAAGGGTGGGGGGGGGGGAGCAGGAACAGGGGGAGCCCTTGGGGGGCAAGGGGGAAGCCCAGAACAGAAGTGGGGGGATTCTTACCTTTCAGTCCTCCAGGGTCATGCTGGCCTGAGTGTGACTGCTCCAAACTCGAGGTAGTACTAACACTGATCGACATTTGAGCAGCACACAGTGTAAGATATACCAAGGCCCTCACTTTAGACCATTTTTCTATCCTTGAAAGGTATATGCTTTATTTTATTAGTAATACTAGTAAAATGTAATAGCCCAGCATCCTTACAGACTGAAATTCTTCAGTAACAGTTACTGAAAAGGACGAGGGGTGGTACAGTGTCTCCCTGCCCATACATCTTAATTTTGATGACTGGGATTGAGATGGGATTTTGGATTCCTGGCCTATTCAGCACTTGCCTTGACTTCTGGACATTAATGACTTTTACTCACTATGAAGCATGAGTCAGATTAGGTTTGGGACATAGACATGAAAGCTTTTTGTTTCCCATTCAAAATTCTACAAGCCATTTATCTCTTGCAGAGAGTGCTTTACCTCAAACGTAACAAAGTTCCTCATTTTTTTTTTCAGGTGGGGTGGACTTTTGTCTCTGTAATGAATTTTCTGCCATTCCCCCATTCTTCTAAATAAATTATAGTACACTTACCAAAGCATCACCTTTTCTGATCCTGTCCCTTTTGTCATTTGTCCTTCAATCCCAGCTACTGCCTGTGGCTTTTTTTTTCCTTTTCCTTTTCTTTTTTACCAAGCAACCACATCAATGGCAGCTGTAGTCTTGATCATATTTTATGGAAATAGGACTCTTTCATCCATGATTTTGACAGAACTTGGGTGCTTAGGCTCTTGACTCTGTGATAATCATCTGAGTCACGTAAGGTATAGTTATATAGGTATATATATATAAAATATGTATTTATATCGCTGTCATTTGCTCAAAGTCTCTTTCAGCCTGTCAAAGTCCTTCTTTAGAATTTTAGCTGCTCTTGCCTTTCAGAGATTCTTCAGCCTAGCCAGCTCGTCAGTGATACTTGGGAAAATCTCTGAAGTGGGCAAGAGCGACCATGATATTCAACATAGGACAATTTATTTTATCTCACTTAAAAGGGACAACAATGAACTGTTAAATATGTTGTTTATGATAGTAATTACTAGGTGATTACAATGCATTAGACATTCTATAAACTTATATAAAGAAGGAATCCAGGATTGATACAAAAACAAAATTATTACATTTTTTGTGTTGATGTTTTTTAATGTAAGCAACGATCTTGCAGCCCTGAATCAGACCCACAAAACTAAAAATATTTGATTTGAAAATGTTGAAGCATAATATTTTGAATTTTCCAACTATCTTGCCTTATCTTGGTCAAAACTATTTGCCAAATTCAACATAAACTTAAATTGTTTTGGTCAGCTCTAGCCACTATTTTTCGCAAAATAAATTTGTCATTGGATATATGCAGGGGTTTAGGTTGTAGCCGTGTTGGTCTAAGGACATAGGCAGACAAGGTTCCTTGGGTGAATTTGATATCTTTTATTAGACCAACATTGGAAATATGCCACTTATCTCATATTTGCTTTCTATGATCTGTTCAGAAATAATTGTATTTGAATGTACTTCCTTACCAGGGTATAAGCTAACATAATTCCTCCTCCTTCTCCCCAAAACTTACTTTGTGAGTGTTTCCCAGCAGAAGTTCTTCTGGATGCTATAGCTTTCTTTGACCTGCCTTTTTGTGTTACTAGAAATTATTTACTGTGATATCTCTCTGGGATATACATTTAAAGGAATCTTACTTGAATATTTCCATCTTCTCCATGGTTACTAGTATATATTAGACATAAACTGTTGATGCATGGCTCACAATTTGTCCTACTCTGTCACAGAACTGACCTCTTAACAGGCATCTTTTTTCCTCTTTCACATATTTTGACAACTCCGGGTAGAGGAGTGGACTGACTTTGTGAGAGAAAATGCTATTGTTGTTCATCCCCTTTCAGCCATTTATATAGAGGTTATGTCTGATATATTCCAAGCTTTTAACAGAAATAAACTATCTTTACTTTCAGGCACCAGGTGCTTTAAACATTTTTTAAAGTTATTACAATTTTTCTGTGGAATAACTTTGCGACATATTCCTTGTTTTATCATGCCACTAATTGATTGACTATACAGTTGGGTCAAATCATAAGGTTTAAGTTACTGGTTAATTATGCATATAATGTGTAGATTGTAACTAATTTAGATATAAGTAGGCTCTAAAAAAAAGTCTAAATGGGTGCCTGTACACATGCAGGATACCAGCTCCAATATGCTTTAATTAGAATGCATAAGAGTAGACTAGATTAATCAAGTCTTCTAGAGCCTTCTAATGAGAATGGTCCAGCAGTTTCACCTTCATGTGTATTCAGCATCCCACTGTTTCAAAATGACAGTGGGGCACTTTAATTACAGCTTTTCAATGAGCTTTAGTTAAAGCGCCCCCACTGCCATTTTGAAACACTGGGACACTGAATACATGAAATGCTGCAGGCATTTTAATTAGAGTGGCTTCTGAGAACCACTGTAATGAAAATGCATTCCCACCCCACCCCATGCCATGAACGGTCTGGCCCATGGCATGTTACCCCAGGGGTGGTGGGGGATGCTGAGGCCAGCTGGCCCCAGCAACCTTACCTGGGGTCCTGGGGGCCTCATGGGGCTGCAGAAGCAGTGAATCTACTGCACAGAGCCTGGATGTAGCTGTGGCACTGCCCATGCATGCACTGCTCTGCTTATTTTCTCTGCAGGTTTTTTTGACCCCTACATATCCAGGGGTCAAAAAAACCCTCCGCACTGCTCCCTTGCAGCACAGAGAACAACTGAATGTGCTGTATGTGGCACCACAGATGTATCTGCGGTGTCACATACTGCATGGCCGCACTTGTCTGGACATGGCCCTAGAGTAATTTTATTAAAACAACTCAGCTGATAATCAGTAAGCACCCTCAAAATGATGTCCTCACCAATTACTGATTTGTTGATGATTCAACCTGGTTATTGGCAGTGCTGAGTCACACCATATTAGTGTCACAGTCACCAGTAAAGAGTCTGATTCATAAAATTAATTTGTTCATGACTCACAGGTCTCCCCTCTCCTTTTCCAAAAGCTGAAAGTGCTGCATGCCTGTCTCTGAAATAAGTCTTTCCAAATTCACTTTTAAAACCTCTTCTCCTGCTAAAATAAGAGACAACTTCTTTGACCCTCATTCCAGCTTTTATCTGAGCTCAGGATCTTCTTGTGTATAGTGTGATTCATAAATGCCTTTTGAGTTTCCTGTTGAAACTCCATGTGCTCTGAACATCAAAATTGCTTAGTAATCTCCTGTGAGTTGATAATTTTTTTCAAGTACTTTTATTTTCCTCAAATAACCTCACAGTTGCAAAGTTCTGAATTTCAAGGGAGAAAGGGCATTTGGTTTTATATAAATGTGTGTGTGTTTGTGTATTTTATTTACACACACACACACAGACACACACACACAGATACATACATATGTGTTCCATATCTCTTCATGTTATAAAAATTTAGATTTTGTAGATGAACTCATTAAATCACCTTCAGCTGCATATAAGACACTTCCTGGGCCATCAGACTTGAATAGATTCTTTTTGGGTTTGTATGCAAGTTGATATTGAAAGAAATTTAGAATGGGACTTAATGTCTTTAGCTGGATTTAGTTTACCTTTTAAAAAAAATAAAATTGGACATATGCAAATAGCAACACCTTGACATGACTCTTGCTCCGTGCACACAAGCACACCAGAGTAAGTTCAAAGATGATATTCTATATCTGTTGTGCCTGAGCAACCCCTCTGTACTATGAATTTCACTCCTGGCTGTAGTAGCTGTCTCAAAATATCTGTTGAATGCATTTGTTGAATGCATTAATTACTCTATGCATACAGGGGATCCTCCTGCAAATTTTTGCAGAATGCACTTCCATAGCAGCTAAGCCTCTGTGTGTGGCATGCAGCAGACTGGGGAGAAGACAAGCAGCACAGTGGCAAATAGGGCACAAGCAGAAAGCAGAGCATCAGATCTGGCAGGGAGTTTAGGACAATAAGCAGAAAGCAAACAACAGATTGGCCAGGAAGCACAGAGCAGGAAAAGAAAGCAGAGCACCTAACTAGGCAGGGCAAAGGAGAGAGTTGCACTTGGGGAGTGTGCAAAGTAATGTAGGGCAAAAAGTTGGATGCACTGGTCTAGCACATTTGATCCTACTTATAGGACTGTAAGAAAGTAGGGCTGGATGGTACCTCAAAAGTTGATCTAATTCAGTCCCTTTCCCAAGGCAGGATCCTCCCTGACTATAAACCATCCCAGCCAAGTGTCTGTCTAGCCTGCTTTTGAAAACTTCCAAGGATGGAGATTCCATAGCTCTCTAGATATCTTGTTCCAATGTTTGATGACTCTCAGTCATAAAGTACCTCCTAATCTCCAACCTAAATTTCCCCTGCTGCAGCTTGAGTCCATTACTTCTACTCTTGTCCCCTACAGCCACAAAGAAAATCCCATCTTCATCCTCTCTGTAATTGCCCTTCAGGTATATAAAGGCAGTTATCAAGTCTACCTTCAGTCTTTTCAAGACTAAAGAACCCTAGTTCTTTCATCCATTCCCCATATGTCTTGCCTCCCAGGCCCCTAGTGATTTTATTGCTTTGTGCTGGAGTCTTTCCAAATGGTCCACATCCTTTTTGAAGCGTGGGGCCCAAAACTGGAAACAGTACTCCAGGCAAGGCCTCACCAGTGCTGAATAGAGTGGAAGAATCACTTCCCTTGATTTCCAAGTGACGTTCTTATTACTAAAACCAAGGACGCTGTTCGCCTTTCTTACAACAGGACTACTCTGTTGGATCATATTCAACATTATGGTTTGCTATAATCCCTAGGACCTTCTTGACAGTACTGCAACCTGCCAGTCATTCCACAGTCTCTATTTCTGCATGCAATTATTCCATCCCATGTGTAGGGTTTTTCACTTGTCCTTGTTGAATCTGACCTCATTGATTGCAGATCATTTCTCCAGTATATCCAGGTCATTTTGGATCATAGCCCTATTGTCCAGAGTATCTGCAACCCCCACCAACTTGATGTCATCATCAAATTTATGGAGTATGCACTTGATCCCATCATCCAAAACATTAATGAAGACATTACATCATTCCAGACCCAGGATAGATGCCTGGGGAATCTTACTTGATACCTCCTCCCAACTAGACATCAAGTTATTGATGACTATTCATTGAGTATGATGATCCAACTAGTTATGTATCTACCTTACAGTATTTTCATCTTGTCTGTATTTCTTTAGTTTGCTAATAAGAATGTCATGGGAGAGTGGCAAAAGCTTTTTCCTAAAGTCAAGGTTTAGCATGTCCACCGCTTTCTCTTCATCTGCAGAGCCTATCACATTATAGAAGGAAATCAGGTTGGTAAGGCATGACTTGCTTTTGTTGAATCCATGTTCCTGATCATCTTTTTCTTCTCTATGTGCTTTACAGTGAATTCCTTGAGGTCCTGCTCCATTAGCTTTCTGGGTATTTAGGTCAGGTTGACTGGTCTGTAATTCCCTGGATCCTCGTTTGTCCCTTTCTGAAATATGGACACAGTATTTGCCTTTTTCCAGTCATCCTTAACCTCACCCTACCTCTACTAGTTCTGAAAAAGGATAGCTTATGGCTTCAAAATTACCTCAGACATTTTCTTTATTACTCTTGGGTACATTCCATCTGGCCCTGATGTCTTGAAGCATCTAGCTTCTCTAAGTAATCCCATTCTGCCATTACTCTAGGCTGTTGTTTGTATCCTTCCCTCACCAAATGCATTTGTCATCTGGTAGCTGCCCCTATTTGTGAAGAGTGATATTAAAAAAGGAGTTCAATATTTCAGCCTTCTCTGCATCATCTGTAACTATTTTACATTCTGTAAGGTTTCTCTGGCCTTCCTCTTTCTTTTGATATATTTGTAGAATCCCTTTTTATTGCCTTTTAGGTCCCTTGCCAGTTTTAGGTCCCTTGTCAAACTGTTCTTGGCCTTCCTAATTTTCTTCCTGCATACCCTTGTGATACTCTTATACTCTTCCCTTGTACTATGACCAAATTTCCACTTTTTATAGGAATATTTTTTGAGTTTCAACTCCTTGAAAAGGTTGCTGTCTCACTAGGCTGGTCTCCTGTTGCACTTTTTATTTTTCTGCCTCAACAGGATAGCTTGTTCCTGTGCTTTTAAGAGAGCTTCCTTAAAGTGCATCCTTATGTGCTTGCATGGCTATAACTTCATACCACCACCTTTTTAATACAATTTCATCCTCAAATAGTTCCTTATCTTAGGTGCTTGAGTAATCTCTGTGAAGCATAGGTATAAAAGTAAAGCAATAACTTACACTTTTCATATCTCTCTGCTATGTTAGAAGTCTGCCAACTTTAACAAAATAGCTGAGGCTTATGACATAATTTTAGGCAGTGGCTAAAAGAAGTTATGATCTTTTGGATGTTCTGTGCCCTCTGTGGAATTATTTATTGGTCAGGGTTAACTTTTCAACATTTCTAAACGATAAATGCTGTCATCCTTATGCAATACCCTTATTAGCTGTATCAGCAGAAAGGCTAAGAATTATCTGGACATATGAAATGAATCCTATTGCCAGTGAATCTTACTGCCAGTAAATTTAGAAACAAAGTACTAAATAGATTTTGTATCAAACAATACATTTATATAAACAGCCACATATTAAATATAAAATGTAGAACTTCATATAAGGAAGGCAAAAACCCACATAAGCTAAAGTGAAAAATTGCAAGCTAAATAAATTTAGGATTTTAATTCTACTCTCTAAACAAATCAAATCAAGAGGACATTCTATTCTTGAATTTTAATTTAATAATTTGTATCTAGGCCCATATGTTTCATCATTAGACTACAGACACAGGGTGATTATAAGCTATGCATAGAAATAGTTCTAAGACACCAGCTCTGTTTCCACCAATAGGGCTCTAATGGAAGGACATTAATAGTTTGTCATTACTTTGAATTTTTAACAGATTCCTATTTGGACAATTTTAAAGAGAGTTTTATTTGATCCAGTTTGTATTCTCATATTGATTAAAATGCAAATATATTTACAGCATGTGAAACAGCTGTTGAATGTTAATATGATCCTGGATACTTATATGTTCTTTAAAGAAAGTTCAGTAAGACATATAGCCTACCTTGAAATGCACTCTTTTCACTGGCTCGGAATCAACTGTATCCCTGTGGAAATAAACACAGCATTATAATACAAAGTTTATTGCTCTGTGTGAGAGGTTTGATCTGCTACTGTACAGAATTTAAGAGTAATCAAGTCATATCAACTATCTTGAGATCTCTTAAATTTAATTAGAAATCAGTAGTCACTTTGGAATAGTATCAGACATGGAAGGTTGTATGAAAACCAAGGAAACATAAAACTGCCACTAGGACAAATATTTTGCTGAAATATATTAATAAATGCCAATGTAATTACTTCTAAATGCTCAGTGATGAAAATAGGGAAAATGAAAATGCAAGGTGCTATACCTCAGGAGGAATAATCTAAAACACAAATACAAAATGAGGGGCACTTGGCTGTATGGAAGCTCTGTGGTATAGGACTTGGCAGTCTTCATAGACCACAGACACAATATGATTCTGCAGTGTGATGCAGCCACACAAAAAGCCAATAAGGTTTTGGGCTGCATCAATAGAAGCATTAGGTGCAAGACACGGGAAGTGATAGTGCCTCTCTACTCAGCACTGGCTAGGCCTTATCTTGAGTAGTGTGTGCAGTTTTGGGCTCCACATTTTAAAAAGGATGTGGAGAAGTTAGAAAGGGTCCACAGCTGGGCAACAAAGATGATCAAAGGCTTAGAAGGCAAGTCATATGAGGGGAGGCTGAATGAGTTATATATATTCAGCTTGTAGAAAAGGTGCTTAAGAGTGGGCATGATAGCAATCTTCAAATACTTGAAGGGCTGGCACGTTTTCTCTCTTGATATAAGGGAAACATGTAGACCAATGGCCTAAAGCTGGAGCAAAATAAGTTTAGATTGGATATTCAAAATAAACTTCTTCACTGTTAGAATAGTTAGACAGCGGAGTAGACTGCCTAGAGAAGTGGTGGACCCATCACTGGATGTGTTGAAAAAGGTTGGGCAGCTACTGGTTAGAAATTATATAGGCATAGCTGTGCCTATTTTCTACTGTGGGTTTTTCCCATTCATCTGGGCTTTGCTGGTTCCTTCTGCCCTCTCTCCCCCCAACCCCCTTTTCTGCTATATGTGTCGGGGGGGGGGGGGTTAAGCCTTCCCAGAGGCATTGGGTGTTGGCTACAGATACAGCTGGAGACTTCAACTGGAGTGTGCTGATTCTCCAGCTAGGAACAAAGATGGATGTTTCTGGGTAGGCGGTCTTGCTCCTCTGATCAGGGTCAGGCCATTTGCCATATTTGGGATCAGCAAGGAATTTTACCATGTGGTTGGATTGGTATGGACTGTGGGGTTCCTGCTTTCCTCTGTAGCAGGGGAGAATGGCCCTCTACCTGGGACCCCTTGAGCATATATTGACAACATTTTATAGAAGTAGGACACTGGCTGCTGTAGTTCACCTGCTTTATCTGTGGGAGGTTAAGGTGTTCAGTCTATGTTGTCTTCGGGTGGAGAGTAGTCTTATGTAGAGTTTTGATGATGGGTGTATGGGATGGTTTGGATAGGAACAATCCTGCCTCAGGCAGGGGGCTGAACTAGATGACGTCTGGATGCCCCTTCCAGCCCTACTTCTCTGTAACTCCCCTATATGCACTGGGCATTAAGGTTATGCCCTAAATCTCACATTTTATTTGGAGACAGAATGGGCCCAATACATTAAATATAGTTCTATTAAATATAGTTTCAAGCTGGAAACAATAGATATTGTGCCTTTATTGTCATTTTATTTTCCAATCTAGGTAGAAGAATATGGACAAGTAGGAAACAAACTTTGAGACCCAAAGAGTTACAAACACCAGAACATATGAAAATGTAAAAAAAAAAAAAAAAAATCATGTAATTTTTATCTACATACACACTCTGTCTACATACACACACTTGATATATACAGCATCACAGAGTGAAGTGAACTAATGGAAGTTATGGTCCTAATATTAACTACAATTTCTTAGTCTATCAGCTGGTTGGGGTTGTGGATATCATTGACTGCATCCAACTTCAGTCAAAGGTTCCTGTTATGTTCTTAAATGTATAGACACACTCATTCCTTGTAAGATCTGTGATTATGGAGCCTGTGCATTGGATAACTACAGAATAATTTAGCCAAAGCTTAGCAGTGGACATCTTATTTCCAATACCTAGATTCAAATGAAGAATGCATCCCTGGAGGAAAAGAAGTTAGCAAGGTTTCTTTAACACTTTTCATGCCCTCCTTATCATAGTATTATCATGATGCTAGTCAATCCAAGTATAGATAAGGATTTTCAATATGGTGTTCCAGCAACTCCAAAGAGGCTATTCCAGCAGTTAGGGATCAGGAGATAATGGTACAGGAGATCACCCGCTATTTTTTATTTTTCCGTAACAATTTACTGGACCGGTGATATCTGGAACGACAGTGGCAGCTTTGTGTTACGAGATTCCTTTGCAAAATGGGTAATCTTCAGTTGATCAGAGCAGTGCAGACTCACTAATTTGTACTGGAGAAAAATAATAATTAAAAATGTATTTTAGCACAATTTAAACTTAGCTCCTTGCTAAAGGAAAACTCCCACTTCTAAGGAGAGATTTGCCTAAACAAAGGATGCAGCCTTAGCCTATTTGAATAATATTGCTTTACCTTTCTGCTCCTTTTACACTGCACTGTAGGAATCCAAAATGCTAGAGGAACACTTTTTCCTCAAAAAAATAAAAGAAACTAAATGTTCCCAGGTATAGCTTGCTTTGTCTTGAGTTGAAGTTTGACTTTCAAAGTGATGGTAAAGAATGTGCCTTTAAAAATGAAGGTTTATTTTTTCTGCCCCTACTTCCCATTCAAACAAATTATTAAGCTCCAAAATATTTCATCCATAAAATCAGACTTCTTTTCTTTCAATAAGAAATCAGATTGCTGAATTCCAAGTACATAATCTGGAAGATTTAACTTGGCTTATAAAGCAAAATATGTGAAAATGTAAAAGGAATTATGTGGAGAAGGAAAAGGTAAACATTGGTTGCAATATTAAGTGTATACTTTAGTAGATTATGGGCAGAAGCAGAAGAATAAGCAAAAGTACTATACATTTTAGTCAGTCCAGTTCAGGTGACAGAGCCTGAACTTTTGTTCTTTCATCTCACCTGGTTGATAGCATCAATAAATGGATATAGTCATAAATCATAAAGTGATAAGATTTTAATTCAGGAATAGGAACTGGAATAAGAAGGTGATGCTGAATGCAGCATTGGTTACTAGATGTAAGCCTGTATTTGCTCATTACCAGGAAGAATTTTGACATAGCTTTAGTGTCAAGATTCCAACGGTTACTACAGTTCAGGAAACACAGGAAAACAGTGACCACTTTTCCAGAGGGATAAAGATTTTCTAATTTATTTTTTTAAAGTTTTACAAAATAGAACAAAAAGTAGAAATATCCAATCTCTGTTTTAATGGAAACAGTGGGCACATCTACACGAGACACTACATGGCCGAAGCAATGAGCTATGGTGACATAGCTTGTCGCTACGGTAATGTAGTGTAGGCAGGCATGAACTGTAATGCCACTGCTACTGTTCAGTAGCTCATTGCTACTGTGTAGTAAGGTCAGAAATGACCCGTCCAGCACTGGTGGTTACTGCACAGTCATTTAGTACTTGCTAAAGCAGCGTTTCTTAACCTTTTGGTTCTGGCGGCACACGTACTGGGCCTCTCCCATCCCACAGTACACTGGCCGAATGTGGAGCAGGGGGGACGGGAGGGGTTGACAAGTGGCCGGGTGAAGAGCGGGGGTGGAGGGTGAGCGGCCAGGCATGGACCTGGGGAGGGAGGGTGAGCAGCTGAGTGCAGAGCAGGGCAGGCACTAGCACAGCTGAACACAGCACAGATGCAAATCACTGGCTGGAGCCATGTCTCTCATCTGTCATGGTGGCAGCAGGCAGGGCACGTGACTCCAGCCCAAAATTCCATGGCACACCTGGAAGTGCCTCACAGCACACCGGTTGGGAAACGCTGTGCTAAAGTACCCCAGGCAGCTCCTGCATGCAGGGACATCTGGTTGCTACTGCCACCACAATGGTGCAGCTGTGGCAAAAACCAAGTTTTTCACCCCGTCATCCCCATTAGCATCTGGTTCAATTACTCTTGTCACCCCACCTGAGTTATCCCATGGAAGAAGGGTTTCAAGATCACTTTCTCTGCCTTTCCAATCCTGAACTGTTTTGGTAACTACATTGTAACAAACATACCTGAACCAGCTTTAAAACTAGCTACCTCATATTTCAAGCTCCAGAGGCAGCTGCTGTGAAACATGGAGCTTGGTGAAAACTAAGTGCCCAATTATTTACTTAACTTCGCAGACATGTGTCACAGCTTCTTCTGAGTCTCATGATAACACAGTTATACTACTAGCAATACTTGCAACAGTTAGTCTGATGCTAGCTTAGATATGTCTACATGGACACCAGAACAGCTGCTGTGCAGACTTACCCCTATACAGCATATATCTATGGGCCTTGTAACACATTCACTTGCAATAATTGCAAATTATTGGAGTGTAATGAACTATTAAGGTTAGGGCTTTGTTACATGTTACACTTAGCATGAGTTATATTTAGATCATAGGAAGCATTAATACATGTTAGACATTTCTCTTCAGTCACAGGTTAATGCTTACTACAATCTAAATATAGATCGCAGTACTGCAACAGAGCCTTGAACTGGCTCAGTGCAATCATTCTCAGTGCTGAGAATGAAAATCAGTTGGTTTGTGGGCACCAGCCCTGTGAACATAATTGATCATACTGGCTAGGTAGAGACAATACACTTATTGCTCATTAAGTGTTCAGAAAGTGCTCCACAGCTATAACTCAACAGCTGTTCACGGCACATAGAGCACTGTAAAAATGGCAGCTCCCACTTAAGTTAACCCTGGATGGACACGGTATCAAACTAAAGCACTATAGCTTAGCAAGCTTTATCAGAAGTCTGTATCACATCTCATGACAAGTAAAGTTAGGTCACATTTCCCCCAGCATCCCAGGGGTCTCTCACAGGGCGATGTATTTGCCTTGGCCAGTGCTCATCTGCTCTGGATGAGCACTGGCCCAGCCCCACCCCTGGGCTGTCATAGAGAGGAGACATAAAAGGCTGTGTCTCTTCCCTGTGTGGCTGGGCAGGGGGGAGGAAATGGAGCCCCTCTGCTGCATGGGTCTGGCCTGGTCCATCCCCCACAGGACCCAAGCCAGCAAGCTGGGAGGGACTGAGGGACTGGGGTGCAGGGGAGGAGGGCTCTGTTCCACCCCCCACACACACCCCTCCCACTCTGCTCACTCCCCAGGCACTGGCACTGACAACAGCCAGCTGGTGGGTGGGAGGGCTGAGGAGAGGGCTGGGATCTGTATTCTGTGCATTCTCCAGCTGTCTCCTAGGAGGCATGTGGAAGCACCGCTAGTCTGCTGGCCTCAGCCAGTGCAGGCAGGCTTCAAGCTTCCCCACCCCCCCCCTCCACCCCCCAACCAAGCAGAAAACATCTCTTTTGTTTGCTCCCAATCTAATCTAGAGCACTTTGAGTAAATACTAAGAGCACTTCCACCTCAGGTCTTTTGAACATCTGTACTTAATCAATATCTCCGTAGAGCAGTCCCACATTAAAGCAACACATGGTACTCAATACGATGAGGGGATACTTCTTGCTCAAAAAATGTATGTTTGCTATGATACAAGAGCACTTAGCACATGTTATCCTGCTTAAATTCTTAGGTGCCAGCATTTTAAGTACAGTCAACACATGCTAAGTGTGTAACAAAGCCCTTAGAATTTTTAAGAAGATAACCCTGACCTAAAAGAGAACAACTTGACAATGCCAGGAGGGAACTTGACAAGCTAAAGAGCTTGAAAGTGCCTTTTCATTTTAACTTCACTTTAAAAGTTTTAAGCTGAATGTGTGACACCACCCTAAAGGGTTGTTGCACATTACAATTCACATGTGTAAACTCTAAGGGCTGCTAGGTGATATTAAAGTTAGAACCTGCAGTGAACAGTCACATGTTAAGTGTTAATACCTTCTCTCTAACATATATATCTCTGACTTCTCACTAGAGAAGTGGTTTTGCAGGGACATGGCTAGGAGCTGCCAAGACTATCCTGTGTCTACTCTGCCCAGCTCTCTGACTCTCCAGTGGTTCTCCACTGGCTCCTCACTCATCCCCCTCTTACATCTCCCCACTCACCCACATCTCCTTAGCTCTCCCTGGCTGCCAGTCCAGAAATTGCCTACATGGTGAGGGCTGGAAGCAATACATCATAGGATACTGGAGGATTGCAAAGTCCTGGTGTTACTCCCTGAAACAGACTGATGTTACTGCAACACAAGCTGTCTAACAAAAGCTGGAGATAATTCTCACCAGAAGAGACTCTTAAAGATACTCAGAGGGCACTCAGCTCATCTTTTCATGTCTCAATGCCTGGACATTCCCAACTTAAGAGCATTTAACACATGGAAAAGGTAACATCTAACAACACTCTCAGTGATTCCAGGCTTTCTTGGCATACAGCACTGCCAAGATTCTCTGCACCATGGTGAACTGTGTCCCAGATGTTGCTGACTCCTGGAAGGAGAGTTCACCAGAGAAACCTCAAAAAGTTGCTAGATGTCATATATATATATATATGCTTTCCAAATGTTTTAGCAGTATAACTTGGTAACTTATCAAATGTTGTATGTATTAAACCAATACAGGATCCTTTATTTTAATGTTCTATCATTGGACACCCCCAAAAGTCTAGCAACAAAATACCTAAGAAGTAAATCTGAGAACCAGGAACTGAGATGCAAGCAGAATGTAAAGCTAGAAGAAGCTCCCAATCTATGCTCTCATCTCATAGATTCATAGTATATTTTGCAGCAAGCATGCTAAATTGGTTACTTCAGTGAGGAGCTGAACCCAATCACACAGCAAAACAAGGCTGTTTTAGAATTCAGCAAGGACTACTTTGTTAAGCTGGGGAGCAGAGACATAACCCATATAACTATATCAGCAACACTTGTAACCCTGTCTTCGGCAGGCTGCTCCTAGTCCACTATATCCCCTTCACCAGGACATAGACTGGCTGACTGACCGCGTGCCTGTGCTGGGGTTTGTTTTAAGGGCCTTTTATACTATATCATGGCCCTTTTTTTGCACCATAAAGGGACAAAAGAAGGGTTGAGAGTTTCATCATGGAAGTTTGCATCATCAGAAAACTAGAGATACTACAAGCTATTTAAAAGGAAGTCTACAGGTGGAGCCTATCTGCCTATGGAGTGTTATGTTCTTCTTAGCAGTTGGAGAAGTTAAGCATCCTGTTCTTGTTTTCTCGCTCCCATTCCTTTTCTTTATAAGAGTTCCTTCAGTGTGGGGAAATTATCCTTTTCCTAACCTGAAATATTATTTTAATTTAAGGTTGGGGGAATGTTCTGCCTTCACTTTTTAAAGGCAATTTCCCACTGAAGCTAATGCGGGGAATGCTAAAATATGACATCTTTTATTACTGACATCAGTTAGGGAGAGTAGACAATCACTGTAAGAATCAATATCTGCATTGAGTTTCCTTTCAGTTTAAAATAATGGTAAAAACTTCTTCTTGCATTAATCCTTATGATTGGCCCATCTTGATCTCAGTGAGAGTTTTGTAGCAATAGATAATGTAAATCTAGAGCATTCTACCTCCTTAATATTAAACCCAAGAAAATCCTAGCTGGGGGGGGGGGGCGGGGGCGGGGAAGGCAGAAGTGGGGGGAATAGCAGTGGCAGGGGAGGCAGCAGAAACAGGCAGTGAGGATGGATCAGACATAAGGAGGCATCAGGGAGGGAGGGCAGCACCAGGGGGCACATGCATGAGGATACAGGCAGGTTAGGAAGCAAAGTAGTCGGCGGGTAGGGACTACTGGAAAGGGTCTGTGGCCAGGGCATACAAGCACTAGGTAGGGGTAGGCAGAAATGGGGGCAAGTGGTGTAAGGGGTGTAGGCAGTATGGGACAAGGAGCAACAGGAGCTCCCTGCTTATATTGACCCAACCATCTAACCCCCACTCCCCACCACACATACACCTTCTCCCCACACTGCTTCTTTTCTTCTGCAATGGTGGCAGGGGAGGCTGAAGGTAAGATGACCTTCCAGTGGATAGATTTTATACATGGAAAATAAGAACAAATGTATAACAAAGAGCAATGTGTACTCTGAGGCTGTGTGGGGATGTAAGGGCATGGCATGGAAGGGAGAAGAGAGATGTAGTTATGCATGTTAATGTGAAGTCAAGTAGAAGCCAGGGTAGATTTGTACCTTACAGACTAACCAAAGTAGGTGTATATAGCACTAGCTTTTGTCAGCTGAAGCCCAGTTCATCAGGTACTGTGTATACAAAGAAGAGAGAAATTAGAATACAAAATACAAGGGAGGTATAGGGGGAGAGAAGGGAGGTATGCAGTTCTGGGAGAAACAAGCAGTAAACCCATAGGAACAAGGAGTCAGAAAAGCTAATCCAGACATGCATGTCAAAGAATGGAAACGAAAGGGAACTGGCAAGGCTCATACAGCTCCTATCAACTCCCATTTTAACAGTTGCCATTTTATTGTACTCTAGAAGACAAGAGCTCTTAGCCATAGAAAACTCTTTTGATTACTCAAACTGCATTTTGTGATACAGTAGCATGCTAGTTTTGCCCTTTATACATATTATGCTGTGTTGTAAATAATATGCAAGTTTTGAATAAAATTATGTTTCTCTGTTGTGAATGTTGAAATTACAATGCAACCTAAAATGCTAGAGAGAAATGTACACAGCCATGAAGATTTTTATGCTTATGTAAATATTATTTCACCCTGCCTTTTTCAATACAGCTACAGTTAAATAATGGCACTCAAATATATGTAGCTATGTGTCTTTGAGTAGTAATAAATGAACAAATTACAATGAGTTAAAAGTAAGTATGGACTTACAGAAAATCAGATCTTCTACAGTCATTGTGCAAGCACCAACACTTATCCTGCAGTAAGTGAAAATTAAACAGCAGTAATTTAACCCCTTTTCATGGAGGGTTAGTTAGGCTGAATATTGTGGTTTAGATTTCACTGACTCTGACATAGGTACATGAACAGTTACAGAGGAGCAGCCAGCGTGTAAAAAACTGACCACCTTTTAACCCCCTATAAGATTTTTATCTATAACCCTCTGGCAAAATCTGTAATTTTGTAATAATGTTCAAATGGAAATGCAGCTAAATTCAGCTTATGCTCACTGTTCCGTACCCTATAAGAGATGGCATAGCTATTTTCTGGCTGTTTGAGATCAGTATGTAGCCTAATCATTAGAATCAGTTAGAAAATAGATTGCATCCTTCCTTCCCCCTAAATCTGGACAAAAATAGGTTTTTTTTAAATTTTATTTTCATGAAATAATCCATGAGAATATTCCATTTATCAAGTACTTTTTGATAAAATAGCATTTTCCATGGAAAAGTGGCATTTATTTATTTATTTTTGGCAGCCCAACTTCCTGTAAAAAAGAGTTTTGATAGAACTTTTTCAACTATCACTATAGGTAACCTCATTTATCCAACTTGGAAATCAGATTAAAAAGTGTCTTTGCACTCAGAAACATTACTGGCACTGTCAAAAGCATTTGGGAGCAGGGGATACTGGCCAGTTGATATGACCCCAGCATAGTTACAGAAGCCCAAGTTTGTAATCCATCTATTATTTCCTGCACATTGCCTAGTCTGGTCATCTTGTACAGCAGAACACACATTATTACATTGTGCAGTTCAATGACAGCCACCCTGACCATTATTTTTTCCAAGACTAAATTGATCTCCCTAGTCAGCTTCCCAGAAAATAGTCTAAGTCCAAAATTTGGTTTCTTGAAAAAGGCTTACAAGATCTAGTGCTAATATAAATGTTTGAATTCATTTTAAATGTAAGTAAAGGCAGTTCTATATAGTTAGAGCATTCTCTAAAATGTTGATAACCAAAGCAATGCTGCATTGTGTTTAGACATGGGGTCCACAGGTAGGGGTTGTAAAGGGGTCCAGGGGATTCACAACATTGCTTTTATTTCCTGGCTAGCTGGGAGTAAAATCTGGAAGCTTGTTTTCATTGTAATAGACTATTATTCTATGGGAAATGATGAAAATTGCATGTTGTTTGGGCATGAAGAGGTAAGAATTAACTTGAATAGAAATAATAGTGAAAATACTGCTGTTTTCAGGGTCAGATTAAGCAATCTTTGCTCAAACAGGTGAGTCATTGTCCTAGAGTTGCAAATATCAATAAGGAATCAGCAGTGTGAATAAAGATGGCACAATCTGAATCTTAGTACTCAAGCTGAGTCAAGTGCAAACAATTGGCCAAATCCCAGGGGTTTTATTCAGTGTCTTAAGTAAAGCACTGTCCTAAGTCACCCAGTACATTCTGTTAAGGTAGGGATGGAATAAAATTAAGATCTATATGGTGTTGGTGTTTTTAGTACAACTTCTCATTGATTTTAAGTGGGAGGTTTTCTTAGAAGTTGATGATTCTGAAGTGGCTCAAGCAATAAATCTGTAAAAATTAAGTTACATGTTTTCTTAAATTCTTTCACTCTGAGTAATATGGAATGGCATTAATATTCCAACTAAGTGTTAAAATTATGTTGTGGTCCAGGAATTATGCAGAGGCAAGGATTTCTTAAAGTGATATCTTTTTTTTATTGGATTGACTGCATAGTCAGGATAGAGATGCACAAGCTTTCGAATGCTAGATTCTTCATCAAGTCTGATCAGTGAGAGCATACACAGCATAGTGAAAAAACATTTCTTGGTGGGGAGAGGGAGGGAGAGATTTCCAGGGGTAACAGACGAACAATTAGCAGTAGAAAAGCTGATTATTGGGAGATCAGGTCCTATCAAAAGAAAAGAGGGTCTTTCACACCTTTACATGGGGGGGAAGAATTCAGGGATCAGGTGGGCCATAATGTGCCATACAAGCAGTTTCAGTGTTAAGTTCTTGGTTCTTACTGTCCAGTCAGATTACGAATTTTTGTTCATTTATGAAAGTGAAATTGTTGTGGGTAAGGTTGAACTGGATAATTTGTGTATAACATGTTGCATATCTTAAGAAAATCTATTTTTTTTCTCACGTGCACCTTTTGTGTATTAGGTAGATTTCCCTTTAGCCCGAAGATAGTGAGGTCAGAGAGGGAGTCGTTGTTCCAAGAGAAATGTGTGCTTAATGGTCTATGTGTGTTTCTGTCTTTTGTGTTTTCTGTGAGAGTTCATTCTGTTGTGTAGTTGCTGTTTGGTATCACCCACATAATTGCCATGACAGTGTATGGTGCCCTGGATGAGATGTATTACATTTTGGGAAAGATGTGCAGGAACCATGGATTCTGATGGTTTTGTTATGGAGGGTGACTGTAGAAGCAATGGGAATGTGTTGACAGGTTAAGCATTTCTTGCTAAGGAAAGGCTGTGTTCCACTTGATGTCTGTTGAGAAGTGGGGGATTTGCTTTGGATGGTGAGTTGGACAAGAACAGGTTTTGTTTTGTTTTTTAATTGAGGAGCAGAGGGGCGGAAAATATTTCTCTCAAGGTGTGCTGAGTGTGGGCTGTAGTTGTCTGACAATTCTGAGTAGTTCCAGTACAGGGTGGTAAATGACCATATGAGATGGTTGGTCACAAAAGAATTTATTTTTGTATTGTAGCAAGTTACTGCAAAGTATTTGGAAAAGTCTTTCAAATGCAAAGCTGTTTCTTTACTGGAGTGTCTTTGCTGTATAAAGAAAGATTATAAGCTACCCAGATGGGTATCATGAATGTTCTCCTCAGAACAGATACAGATATAAGGTCTGACTATAGATCACAGCTTTTTTGGTGCACTTGGAATGATTGCTGGTGTTGTGTATGTAACTGTGGTGGTCTATGGTTTTTTATATCGTGTCTCGTAGGGTGCCATCCCAGATGTGGATTGTGGTATCTAGAAAGTTGATGTTAGTATAGAAGTATTCCAGAGGAAGTTTGGGTTGACGGATGATAGTTGTAAAATGTGTGGTGGAAGACTACAAGTGATTTCAGATAATGAAAAATATCATCTATGGAAACTGGGTGTAGTGTTTCCCCAGTGCAACAACAGTGCATGTTTGATGGTACAGCTTGCTAGAAAATTTTCGTTCAGGTGGCTTATGAAGAGGTTGGCATATTGAGAAGCCATCTTTGCACCCATATCTTTACCTATGGTTTGGAGGAAGTTATGACTGTTAAATGAAGTTGCTGTCAGTAAGGATGAATGGAAGATGTAGGCAACATGTTGCTGCAAATCTTTAAAAAATGTTTATAGAAACACATTATAGATGTTCCTAAAGCTTATTTGGAATAATGCCAGTGTATCCTGGGGCATCTTGGGCAGGACAGAGGGCAGGGGGTATCTCCCAGTACAATTTATAACATCCATAGAGCTGCACTTAACTATCCTTTACTAACAGTAGTTGCCAGATAAGAGTGTAAACTGAATGGCAATACTTGAACCTTGGACTAATCCTATGGCCACACTCTATGCAAAACATCAGTGGCTGTGTCCACATGAGATGCTGATTGTACAGTTGTTAGTGTGCAGTCATATAGTACTTGTATAAACAAGTACTAAATGACTGTGTAGTAACCCGGAGTAGTGCTGACAGTTTCTTTCTGATGCTGACTGCAGCAGCACACGACTACCAAACAGTAGCATTGTGTCACAGCTTCTGCCATGTGACACTACTGTACAGTAGTCTCAAGCTACTGCGCAGTCAGTGTCTCATATAGACATGGCCAATGTGGAGCTGTCTAGGCACTCCACTTACTTTGGGGGTTTTCCCTGGGGATTACTTTGTCACAAAAGAAAAATAACAGACCTGCAAATAAGACTCAAGAGCCTAATTTGTAACAACATTTAAAGATACAGTACATGCAAACTTATTGCTTATTTCGGCCAAAAAACCTGTTTTTTACTACATGGAATGGTGACTTTTTTCTCTGCTGGCTGAGGGTAGTAAGGTGATAGTAACTTCACATAAATTCAGAAACTGAATGGTTTTAATATTACTTGATTTGTTCTGCATATGATCTATTAAATTTATAGAAACAATCCTGCCTTGGCAGGGAGGTAGGCAGGATGACCTAATAGTTCTTTTCTGTTTCTTAGTCCAATGATTCCACAATTTCATAATAAAATACATTAAAAATAGATTTGCATCACAGACTGGAACAGCTCCAAGCAAGCCATTTCAATCTCTTGGGAACATAATAAATATGTAATTTAAATAGTGCCTAAAAACATATTTACTGATCTCTCAACATTTATTTTTCCATGGGAGATTACAGAATACATATTTTCCAAAGAACTATCCATAAATACTGTTAAGATCGAACTTTGGCTGAATGGAGCCAGAAATGTGAAAGTGAACACTGAGACTCTCTCTTCAGAGCAATTTGTTCTTGTGTCTTGTTTCTAAATCGGATCCATAAGGACAACTTTTCAAACAGTTACATGGAGATTTAGCATCAAAATTGCAATTTAGCTCAATGGGAATATATTTGGTTATTGTCCCGTGCGCTACTTTGAAAAAAGTACCCTTTAATTAGTTTTCTATTATTGGTTGTATCTGGTTAGTTGAGCAAAATTCACCCCTAGCCTGCGACACTGTTTTACATAATAGGTGCATAACTTTTTTAATGTCCCCAAATGATGTAGCTGTTATGTTTGCCTTGGAACAGTGAAGAATGTGGTTATGTATTCTTGATTATTTCTTATGTCAAGGGGAAAGAGACCCATCTCCAGTCCAAAAAAAATGGAAGACATAGCAGTTTTCTCCCTACCAGTTACAAGACCACAGCCACAGATCATCTATCTGATAATCATTGAACCTTTACAGATTAATTGGTTCACTGTTGGTTTCTAACTGATGGAAGGAAAGTTAGCACCTTTCTTCCACAACTTATTTAATATAATTTTCAAACAAGCAAATGCTGCTCATTTTGTTGAATAACTAATTTAACAGATCAATTATGATAATGTAATCAACTTATATAACACAGGTCTTGGTGTTTCTGCCAGTAGTTCTTGTAGGGGAGGCAATTAGTCTTTTCTATTTTACATGTAACACCAGGACAATTTGTGCTGGACTACAAGATGGCTTTTAAATAGGTGTCCTATCTCTAAAAACTCTAAGTCATGATGAACCAATCACTTCTCTTGCTCAGTTCTATTACTCTTTGATTGCTCTTACTGTTGATAACATTTATTTCCAAATGAAATATTTATTTTTATTTCCAATTTAATTACTTCTAACTTCACTTTTCAGTTGCTAGATCTTGTTGAACCTTTATCTGCTAGATTAAAGAACCTCTTGACCAGGCCTACCTTCTATCAATTTGTTTTCTTCACTTTCATGCAAACTTAGAATAAAAATGTAAGCTTAATTAGCCCAACCACTGCTGGAAACATGGGGAGTAGAAAAGGAACATAGAAAAAAACATAGGAAAGAGGGAGCTATTAACATCCTGACTCAACTAATAGGAAAATATCTGAAGAGGGATATTTATTATTTTTTAAAGCATTAACCCTATATCTGCAATGCCAACCTCATTGTAATTTTCTATATCAGCCTCTATGTGTAAGGTAATTTGGACACTTAAAAATATTGTTCCATTCATTCATCTGCAAATGGATTTTTACAAAGAACACGGTAATGATTTATTCTTCCTTCCCTTCTCCCTTTTCCTGGAATAACATATATAACCATATTTTTTACTACTATTATTGGTAGTAGATGTAGATATTACTGAAATCTGGCAACTTTTTTATGTTTACCTAGCTGGACAAAATTACACTAATCTCTTCTGTCCTCATATAGTGTGGAAATTGCCAAAGCCAGAAAGTGCTGCATAATACAAGATAATATAATACAATAGCATGCAAATTTTCTTCTCTGCATTAGTCAAGCTAACCAATCTGAACTTTTGATACATCAGGGACTTCTTGTTCCTGCATAACTCGGGACAGTCCCCCTTCATGCTCACCTCTCAATTTCCTGAGCTCCAAGGCAAACATTTGCAAGCCCATGTTTTTGATGAACTACCATACCATGCTGTACTTAGGACTGCATCATTGACCTGGAAATTTAGCCCAAACCTGGAGAAAACTAAGCATTCTACTTTTCAAATGCAAATAACACTACCATGATTTCATTTTTAATCTGTTGAGGGCATACGAAAGCTAGGACTTTGAACTCTCACTGTGAAGGTTTCTAGAACATCTTTTGTGCTACAGTCCAATTTGCAAAGGCAGTTAATGAATGGATTGTATTCATATGCGGAGCACAAAAGGCCTGTTTTCCAACAGTGAATTAGGATAAGGGTAAGGGTATTTGTAACAGAAATGCTTACATTTTTATATATAAAAAGACACAGAAGTACAAAGTAGGGAATGCAATTAATATAACATTACGAAGGTTGGAAGAAGCATATGTTGTCCTACTATTGATGACTGTTTTCATACTCCTGGGCTTTACATTTCACTCAGTGACTGAACTGTAACAGAGGTAACAGAGGCTGAAACTGATAACTGCCACTGTTAACTTGAAATCACTATTTCTTTTCTGTAATAAGGGGTTTTGATGTCTTTGTTAATTCCAACTTTGTTTGGAGATTTTTTTAGGCATCAGGAAATAAATGTGTGTGAAAAAGGAACATTGGAAAAACTGAATTTTATTTCCTAGTTCAAGACAAGTAAAAGGAAGTTACCACCAGCACATGGTAGTCTTTTCTCCAGTGTTCATTTTCAAATTGGCACCTGGGTAGCCAAAAAAGGAGATATGTGAGGAAGAGAACAAGCCAGAGCATACTTGTGGCTCAGTGAAATGGCTGTTCCTCTGGAAGAGAGCAGGTCCTGGATTCTAGCCTAAAGCGTGTTCCCAGTGTTGGCAAAACTCCCTGACTGCTCTCCATCCATTGCATCCAACAAGCATTACATGCAAGATGCACTGACTCAGCTTCAAGAGAAGGGATGAAGTGGGGACTGGATGATGCCTAGCCTGTAACCTGGTGGTTTTCCAATAGATTTGTATCAGAAACCAACTAATTGCTATACCTACCTCTACACCATCAGCTTTCACCTAAGTACACTACAGTAGTCCAGCTCTACATTGTTAGGGTAAAGATATGGATTTTGGATGTTGGGGTAATGATATGAATTTTGGGGGGTACTGAGCATACAGCTGAATTAAGGTTTTTTTTTTCTTGTGCCTCAGCAAAAGCTGCTGGTCACAAGGCTGGATGATGTATTAAAAGGTAACCTCAGCAAAAGCTGTTAGTCACAAGGCTACCTGATATATGAAAAGCAACTAACGTGGCTAATGCTTAAGTAAGCGGATTCTTAACAAAAGGATAGGGTGCAAAGTGCATGATGTGTTAAGCAAGTAGTGTCAGGAGACAAAAGCAGAGATACAGCCTTGGAGATGGGGAAGTCAGCAAGAAAAGCAGCAAGAACCAGTGAGAAACTGCAAAGTGACCAAAAAAAAAAGACAGAGGTCAAAGTCTTACATATGTGCTTTTAGCAGAGAGGCATGTAAATGAATGAAATACATAGCCAATACCATGCTAAGGAAGCAAACAGTAAACAGAAGTGGAGCTCAAGATAGGAGGAGAAATGGGTGGAACCAAAGGTGGGATGAGGGCAGAGTAAATGTTAATCTGTATGAACCAAGGTGTATAAATATTGGAAAGAACTGTTGTTCGGGGCAGATCCCCGGTTTGTTGTTTTTGGGACCCTTGTCCGAAGCTGTCTCCATTCTAAATAAAGGCGTTGCAAGCAAGGTGTGCTGGTGTTTGCTCCCTGTCTACTCTAGCTAATGAGTACCAGATCCATGAGCAATTGGACCGTCGTCTTTCTAGTCGTTGGGCGCCGCATAGAGTCGGGGTCTAAGATACATATCTGCTTGGATTCCAGGAAGTGCATCTGAAGGATCTGGAGCAGGGTTTCCTACATTTATAACACAATCTTTAAACTGTAGCTACTCAAGTCAAGAGAGTCAGACTCAGACCCCATGCTGACCTATTACAATACCAACCCTGCAGCAAGGGCAACAGAATCCTTTTTGTTGTCACCTATAACCCCCAGCTTGAATACTGTGGACATATCATTAATGACCTCCAGCCCCTCCCGGAAAATGATAAGCATATCAAGGCAGCTTTGGCATTTTTCCAGCAAAAGACTTCCCAACTCCTATTTTCACTAAGGTGCCTGGCCTTACAACAGACCCAGATGCCAGTTGTACCACCTCAACAATCCAAACTACATTATCATTGGACCAAACAACATGGGTTATAACATTTCGGGTTCATTTGCCTGCTATTCTAGCAACATCATATATGCCATCACATGCTTATAGTGCCTCTCTACTCTCCACATTGGGCAGAAATGACGAACCTTACATGAAAGAATGAATGGACACCAATCTGAAATCAAGTCCAGAAAGACACAAAGCCAAACACAATAACTTCCGTGGACATTCCATCAGTGAGTTCAGAGTAGCTGCTCTTAAACAACATTTTAAAAGCAAACTTGAATATAAACAAGAAATCATCTACAGATTGGGTTGGGTTAAGTCTGGTCTCAACCGAGACTTTGGATTTTTATTCCATTACCTAGACTAGCTTTTATAACCCCTACATTCCCCAGTGGGTTAACTGCTTTGTTTATCCCTTTTGAAGTCTTCAATCTGCCTTCACTGATCTCAGTGGTATCCTCTCCTTTTCCTATACTTTGTATTTAAATGCCTTTATTTCCTTCTATTTAGTATTCCTGCTCTCTGCAAGTCCATTCATAGCATCTGATGGGGTAGGCTGTAGCAGCCAATGAAAGCTCGTGCCTCTCTGAATGAGTTAGTCTATAAGATGCTACCCTGCCCTACCTTCTGCCTGACTTTCAACTAAACTGACTAGCTGCCATGCTCTGTGGCCTAGTGGTTAAAGTACTGTGTTAGGAAGTCAGAGATGCATGTTCAAATCATTTGTGGGCAAGTAAGATGTAAGAACTGAGTCTCTCAAATTTCCTGGGCAAGTGTCCTAACAACTTAGATATCAAAGACAATATATGGCAGGGTCCTCCTCCTGGTTTTTATTGGGACTTACTGGGCATGTCTACACATGTGCCCTAAGGCAATTAGTCTATTTTAATGCATATTAAAACATCACGGGGAAGAAATGCTTTTTACTTAATGCACATTAAAATAAAATAATGCACATTAAACATCATTTAAAAACTGTGGGCATGTCTACATGTGCATTAATGCATTTTAGTTAATGTGCATTCAATCTAGAACCTCCATTGCTAGGTGCTAGGAAAAGGCGTATTGGTCTGGCTTAATCTGCTTTAACTAAAGCAAATACTTTTCAAGTGATGTTTTAGCTCATTTTAACATGCATTAAGTAAAAAAGCATGTTTTTATGTAACACTTAATGCGCATTAAAATAGCTAATGTGCATTAAAGTGCACATGTAGACATGTCCAGTGCTCTTTAGTTAATACACATTAAGCCATGCTAATGCACATTTTTCTAGTAGCACACAATGGGAGGTACTAGATTTAATGTGCATTAACTAAAGCACATTAATGCACATGCAGATGCACTCACTTACAGGTACTTATGTATGGAGCTGTGTGCCTGACAAGCAGAACACAGCCTAATGCGCATGCTCAGGAGTTGTATGGATTTGCATAGAATATGAACTCGACTGCATGCAAATGCCAAAAATGGAAGTTATATGGTGAGAAAATTGTCATTTAGACATACAAAGTGAAATAGGATTATGCCCTTACATTTGTTGCTGTCCTTTTTCCTTATATAAAGAGAATAATTTACTTTTTTAGTATAGGCAGTCTAATATTGTTTAAGCATTTAATTTCCCAAACCTTAAAGACCTTTTGAAGTAAAGGTCTTAAAACACATTTTTGGTGTTAGGCCAATCTACAACATCTGAGGATTTCACTCCTAATTCTTTGACAATTTTGTTTTAATGTTTCTTTGTTCACCAAGCATTTATGGGATTATAATAGCTTGTGGTATCCTCCAATAAAAAAAAATATGTTATATTGTGTCCAACATTTCTGGACTCTGCCTACTACAACTTTTACTTCTAACATTCCAAATACATGAGCAGCTTCAAACAACTGCCGTGTTTTCCCCCAAAAAATGTGCCATAGAAATATTTTCTTCATTTCCCACCTCAACTATGAAGTGCTCTTCAATAACTTCACTGATTCTAGACTGGCATTATTTAATCCTAGACTAGCATCAGATAATAGCCTGATAAAGGATTTCTCATTGGGTTCTACCCTCACAAAGACCAGATTACTATTTTCTACCAGGATACACACTTCATGTTTCTAACTATGGAATGTTGAAGGGATAGGTTTTAGGGGAAAAAATAGGTAAAGATAGTGTTGGAATGATATTATAGCCATGATGTACCAGAAAATACTTGAGAGCCAATGATTTTTGTGGATAATATCTTTTATTAGACCAGCTATGTGGTTGGGATTATTTTAGGCAAGTTTTCAAGTGCAGTGCCTTCAGATGAGACCTGAAGAAGTATGCTCTGCATTCAAAAGCTTGCCTAAGTCTATCCCAACTACAATTTTGGTACAATAAAATATAACATTCACAAATCCTTGCTTCTCATATATTTTAGGTAAAAATGTCTGAAAGATTTCTAAGAAAGATTTTCTGCAAATATTTAATATATACTGAATTAATGATGGTGCAATCTATGAAAGGTTTGTTGGCAATCACTAGGGAAGCCCTACCTTAGATGTTTAGAATTTCATCATTGCTGAGTAAATCAGATTTGAAAAAAATAATAATTAGAATGTAAGTTTCAAGACAATTTTCACAAAAATGTAGACAGATTTACATGAGATCATAATGTTAATGAAAAAAACCTCACCACAGTTTCAAAAATCTATAGCTAACCCTATACCGGAATAATGTAGCTATCTTACAACATATGTCAGGTAAAATCTACTTATGTAAATCAGGGGTGGGCAACCTTTTCAATTGGTGGGCCACTGTTTTTGACCTAGTCATCATGGTGGGCATGGTGGGCTGCTGAACCTCCCCACCACTGTAGGCCACCAGTCTCTGTGCATGGACAGATTATCTTTTACTTTCTCACCACTGTTGGCTCTGGATTTAGGATCCAGATACCTTGTGAGGGGATGGGGTAGGGGCTCTGCAAGGAAGAGCAGTGATGCAGCATGGCAGAGTACAGAGAGGGGACCTGCTGGACTGAACTGCGTGTTGCTGATCCTCTTTGTTACTCTGGGCCTGATCTAAGCATTTGGGGCGTTTATACATGTGCTTTGGGGGTGGGGAGGGTGCTTTAATTAGAATGACTCCAAGGGCCGCTCTAATTAAAGTGCCTGGAGCATCACGTGTACCAGAGTCCCTGTGCTGAAAAATAGTGGCCAAGATGCTTTAGTTAAAGGGAGTGCTTTAACTAAAGGTTGTTTAACTCCTACCACCATTTCTCAGTGTGGGGATGCTGATACACATGACCCTGGAGTCTGCTGGAGTGTGGTACAGACTTGATTAATCGATCTGCTTTGATACGTTGTAATTACAACATGTCAGAGCAGCCTTACTTCATGTGTACTGTATAGGTGCCCTTTGTGTGCTAGATCTGGTCTGCGGGTTGTAGGATGCCAACCTCTGATGTAGACAATTGCCTAGGTCTTCCACTGTCTATCTCTGTAAATACACGAGCTGATATAGGTAGCCTGTCTTTTTCTTAACACAAGCACAAGAAAATATTGGTAAAGATACTTTCTTTCTTTATTAAAAGGGCCAGTTTTGTAACTGTGGCTTTATAGTCTTTAGCAAGTATACTGGGAAAGAAAAAAACATCTTGGAAATAGTAAAGGAAGAAATGATGATCCTCAATTTAACAGCATGAATGAAAAAAAATCTCTTTCAACTGTCATTATTTTTCATTTCAAAGATTTTAATAGCAGCATCTCTTTCCCAGTGTGACCCTTGTTATTGTTGAATAAAGCCTCTTTTATTTAAAAAAAAAAAGAGAGAGGAAAAAAGTTATGAGAGTTTCAGTAAAAGCCATCAAAGAAACACGTTCTTCTCACACAAATTAAAAGAATAAAAACTCTTCATAAAAACTGGTCCCTAAAGAGAAAATCAAGGTTTTCAAAAAGCTATAAGTATAATTTGAAATAGGCTTGCTTTAACTTAGAGAAAACTTTCTATTTAGAGATATTTCTATACAATATATTGCCATTTTTTCTGTTTTATTTTTTTCTTTTTATTGTTGTTAAAATTAATAGTCTTTTTCTTTCCTCCTCAGTTTCAGAAAATGTTTTGTAAGTCCCCAAACTTTAATACAGTTTGTACAGTGTTCATATATTCCTAATTCCATTGATTATTTCTTATATATTTAGTGCAGTTATTTCTAAAGCAACTATTTTAAAGTTACAAACATACCACAAAAGTTTGAATTCTTAGGTTGTATATGTCTGAGCTCACAGGGACATCAAAAGTTATTCACATTTACCACAAAGCAGAAGCAGATCCTATGACTCTACGTACCAACAGTACTAAATATTTTTAAATATTCCGTGGAATACTCTACTCACTCAACTTCATGTGAAAATAAAGCTACATCATTGAAATAACTGGTGTGTCTATAATATAGCAAAGTAAGGAAAACAAGATGATAAAAAAACCTTTGGGCACAGAAGGCAGTGATACACAAGACTGGCCCAGAAATCAGTAAAATTAAATTCCTTAAGGGATTTGTATTTCCTTTGGAGTTTTTTGATAGTTTTATGAAACTCCCTTGTATGTTGAATGAGACCTAAAGCCACATATAGAATAGCTTTGGGATCCAGCTACACTGAATTTGTTAAAAAAAATAACTGAGAAGTCAAAATTGTGTAAAGCAGAGGATCTATGCATTAAGTAAACTAAATGCCTCCAGTTCTAACCAGGTACCAGCAGCTGACTAGTATATCCCATGGCCGAGAAATTATGACTTTAGTACACAGTGTGTGGGCATTCCAGGAGACAGCAGTAATTAATTATTCTGTTGTATTGTGAAACTGTTAGTCGTCCAATAATGACATTGCCTAATGTCTCAATTTCATTCTCTATTGTTTGAAAATATTGTCATTTTTCTATTTTATGAGATTTCATTTTCATGTTGCATTTTTTCACAGTACAAAAGAAACTACAGGAACAGCTGTGTAGGTTGGAAATCTTTGGTTTCTAAGGATGGGGAAAGGAGAAGCAAAATGGGAGAGAATGTCCCCCAGATAGCTAAGGCAATAAAAAAATATAATGTATCTCTTTAAAGACAGGGTTTCATTCTGGATTCCAATAAAGCTGACAAATTCATCATTTTCTTTCCTTCTTTCTTTCTTTCTTTCTTTTTTTTTTTTAAGTTTAATAAAGGGTTATAACCGTCTGGTTTCAAATAATATCAGAGGATCTAATTATTTTTGTTATGAATCCTGAAATATTGCTAAGCTGTACTTTATTACATTCAATTTTAAATCATATTTAATTATTATTATCTCCTAAATAAAAGAAAGGAATGAAGAATTATGAAGCCTACACAGACTGAGTGTATCTATTTGAATTCATTCCCTAAACCTTGAGCTGCTAATTTGATTATGAATTGAAACATTTGTGGGGACTACTAATTCCACTGCAATCTTCCTTCAAATACCCTGACTGATGGTTGTACTTCTCAGATAACCTTTTGCAGAGTGTAGTATGTTCCTTTGGGATTTTTTTGTTTCTTTTCTCTATAACAAAGGGAAAAGTGCTTTCTGACCTCAAAGTCTGCAGTTAACACAAAAGTGGATGAGAATACTGAAATTGCAGCAGTGACTCTGTTTCCTCTGGTGGAGTTTCTGGAACATTTTTTTTTTTTCCTGCACAGGGGAAGAATAACGCTATTATCTGCAGAAAGGGAAGCAATTACTAGCTGAATCCTTTGTATGTTTGTGATCACCTGAGCTTGAGCTAATTATTATGCTTTTGTCTAAAAATATTTAGGGACCTTCCAGCTTGGCTTAACAACGGTGAATATATATATTCATATATTCTGTTCCCATGTACTTCTTTTTTAGCTGACTGCCAACCAGAGAAAATGCTGGGATGGAGATATTAAAAAATTATTCACTAAGATGGAGAAGCCACTTATGGTTATTCAAACATGTGGGATACTTGCAAAGGGTTTTTTTAACTTCTCACTAAAAATATTTGAAGGTTATGATGATAAAAATATGGAGCACAGTATCCATACATAGAGCTTAGTTCTCTAATACTCTCTAGTATTAGTGTTATATCTTAGATAAGCAAAGATGTATCTAAAAGTACTTAGCAGCCTGTGTGGAATCTAACAGTCAATTATAGTAGGGTAAAAAAGTAGGGTAAAGATATCACCCCATAAGTAACTCATTGCCACAAGTGGCAACAGTGTTTTTCAGGTAGAGATAGTCTACCCATATCAGAAAAGTCATGTCGCAAATCTGCCAAGTAGTACATATAGCTGCCACATTGGAATCCAAAATGGCTGCCATTAATTCATATTTTGGCCAATATTTCAGCCCCAACTAGGATTAGAAAATTTATTTTAGTATCAAAACCAACATTGTATGAACCAAGGAGATGAATCACAACATTTCCATTGTGGTAGCCACATTGGATTCCAAGATGGCTGCTGAAAATTTACCATTTTGTTCATTATTAGATACCTGAAAGTTTTGCAAAATTGCAACATCCACTCTGTTCTGCTTCAGAATAATTCGACATGAAAACCTCCACTGGAGATTGTTGACAAGGGATTTGCCCTCATTGCCCTTAAGCAAACACTACAATGGAGCCAATAGCATCACTGAGTTCAGAGAAGCATGGGAGGTATGACTTAGAATCTATAAGATGCATAATATGTCTCAAAGTAGGCTTCCAGTCAATGATTAACCGAAGTACACCTTCTGGAATTGCATAAATAAATGAGGCACTCGTTTAATGTAGGACAGTTCCTGAATTCAATGTTTTTTGTGGCAGTATTCTTGGCAGACTATCACATTGTGTTGATCCTACACTGCAACATTTTAAAAGCCTCAATTCGCAACGTTCTTGCTACAGTTCTTTTACACACAAAGGACATATTGAGAGACCATTAAGAAAGTTGTGCAAAGTAGAAAATGAAAGGGGAAACCCTACCATCAACAGCAAGTGAAGAACATGCTAGTACATCAAGTAGACTACCAAGTCCAGCAGTTCACTTGGATATGTGCATACTCAGCCACAAATGCACTGATAAGAAGAGAATGAGACAAGTGTTGTTTAATTCAGTCGCTGCAGTACACAGGCTGGCAGAGAAGAATGAAGTGTTGCATTGCCAAATTGATGCTGAAGATCTAACAGCTGCTGAGACATGTTACCATCCTGAATGCAGGTGGGAACAAACAAGTCTCTCATTTCCTTTTGCATGTGGAGATTTTGCAAGAAGATAGTCTTCTTTTTTCTGAAACAAGAGCATGGCATCAAGTGGTTGATGAACTAGATTCTGGCTTTGTGTGGAAAAATGTGTACAGTCTAAAAGATATACTTGAAAAATATTGCAATTTAGTGGAAGATGAAGGAGATGAACATCCTATGACCACACTAAAGCAAATGAAGCAAGAAATCACCAAGAAAACCTAAATAAAATGTTTGGGATGAGTACAACATTTTTCAATCATAATGGAAGAGAAAGGACATGACTGAAACAAGATTACAACAATATCAACTTGCTACAAGAGCAGTTCAAAAGGTTCCGCTTATTTAAGGTTTCCAACAATGAGCTGTTATGTATTTCTAAAGGAGATGCTGTGCAGGAAGATACTGCATTAAACATTCTGAATGCACATGATAAAGGAAGAGAAATTGTGAACACCATTATCCAGAAACGTCTTACTGAAGATGCTACTGAGAGCTTCTGTGCAAACATACCCAAATCAAATAAAAAACATTCACAATTCAAATAAAAAACATTCAGGGATATAATGTCAACTATGGGACAGCACAGCAAAATGAAACAGATGCAGAGAACAAAGAAGATCCAGCAAAAGCTACTCCCAGTGGTTGCAGCAGGTAGAAAGCTTGATATGCATTTTCCTGTATAGCACAAGCAGTCTGGATACCTTCCATCACTTTTTAAACCTGTCAAATGCTCAGCATGGTGGACAAAGCAGCCTTATCATGGATCTTGATTGGAAATAAAGCAGTAACTTTATGCCAAATGCTACTTCCAGCTGCTATTATTGAGGATATGGCTTTTGTACACACATGCCTGACAGGACATATGGTTTTGGGATTGGGATTGGGATTGGGATTCAGATCCCAATCATGTCATACTTGCCGGTGCAGGCAGAGGCTGGGATTATGATCCTAGCAAGCTGAAACCCAGGTACTCAGAAATCAATTGTTTGTCAGCCAGCCCAGGAACTGCACTGGGGCTGAAACTAGCCTTAGTATTGTCCCCATTGGGCCAATAATCAGCTGACTGTTGATCCAGCAGGGACCACACCAGGGCTGGTTTAAGGCCCCAGACTTCAAGACACCAGTTGACAAACCAGCTGACCCCAGTGAGGTCCTCAGATGCAGCTGGCCAGAGCTTATCATCATGGGGTTTAAAGTCCAAATGCTTTGGGGGGAAGCCAAAAGCTACACCTCCCACTGGAAACCTCTGCCAGTGCTGCTCAGCATGGGGTTTAAAGTCCCTATCAGAGAAGGCCATTCAGTTTCCCCACAGCCCATCCCTCTTCCCCCCACCTCCAACTGAGATGACAATCAGATGAACCAATTTAAGAAGTCATACAAATGCACTATAAAACTGTTCTATGATGTATATTGAAGATGTTTATGTGTTGCTCCCCTTTTTATGCTGCTTTATATCAGGTGTATATGTAGAACCTTTCATCTTTGTGCCACAATTAATATGGTAAGCTTAGTATAAATATAATATGTGGAGGGTACCTCAGTGCTTACAAAGCTTAACAAAGGGCAAACAACTGGTAACTGTAACCCATTCAGCAGCCCTTCAGTTTTGCTGGACTTTGCACAGACAGGTAAACATGCTGAGGGGGGAATCCTGACATTCAGCTTGCATGTGTGATAATATGTCATTCATTCTTTCTCTTGTTCTAATGGGCCTGGAATTTTTTCTATGTGCAGGCCACAAGACAAATACAATAGGTATATCAGATATAGGATCTCAATAGGATACCAGAAAGATTTGTGAGTAATTTCCAGATACATTATACAATGGTAGAGATATCCCAGAGGCTGATAAGAATATGAAGAGAACAATCAAATCTCATATAAAATCATTACTATAGGGTAATGTTCTAGTCATCTACATTAACGTGATGACAAGCTATATGAGCAATTTTTGGAATTCTTATTTAGCCATTACCCTCTGATATCTGAGGCTTTAAGTGTAGGTTTTTGTAGTGTTTATAAAAAGAGAAATACAAGAGCAGAATGATATGTGTGTGTGGTTAAAGTTTTGGATTTGGATTTGGATCTCTATAGCCTAGTGACTGTCAGTCATCTGTGTCATCTTGTTCCTACTCCAGTGAACAGGAGAATACTTCATGCAAAGCTGTACAGCTCTAGCAAGAGAGACTGAGAAAATGGCACCTTGAAACATCCTACATCTCTGCCTTCAAGGCACATTTCTCAGAGGTGAGAAGTCTGTATTCAAAACCACCAACTAAGTAGAGAGATGTGAACCTGGGTTTCCCATGTCCTGGTTAGTGCTCTAACCACTAAGATAGCACATATTAAAAAAATCAGTGTAATGACATCTCCTGTTAGAGCAGAAAGTGGCAGATCTAGATGCTACAAAACTCTAAAACTTTTGGTTCAGCAGTGATATCTTTTATTAGATCAGCTAAAAAATAGCAAACCTCCCTCCCCAACCCCCCCCCCCCCAAATGTTGATCTAATAAAAGGTATTACCTCAGAACCAAGGGTTTTAGAGATTTGTATTTATTTTTGTCTCAGACCAACACAGCTACAAAATAGATCCCTGATACATGGAAGATATTGTATTTTAGCCACTTTGGGGAAAAAAATAAACTTCATTGCTAAGCAAGAAAGAAAGATTTTTGTGCCTTTCTGCCTGTTTTTGACACACCTCCAGGGATAATCAGCCTTATCTGCACATAAAAGAGCAACTCACACAAAGACTCTCAGGGACACAGGGGAACATACATCCAGCCTCAGCTTCCCCTGTGCAAAATGACGTTTATTTTCTACCTAAGAGGATTTTTACAATCTTTGATTTCTCCTCAGCCTGAAGAAGGGGGTGTGTGCCCAAAAGCTTGCAAAGAAAGACATGTTTTGCTATTTTTAGTGGATCTAATAAAAGGTATCACCTCTGAACCAAGGGTTTTAGAGTTTTGTATTTATTTTTGTCTCAGAGCAGCATGGCTACAAAATAGATCCTTGAGACCTAGATTCTAGCATTTCTCAGCCCAGTGTGGGTAAACACCCCTGTTGCCTTGCAGAAAGCATGCTGTAATGGCAAACCTATGTGTACAGTTGGTTTTCTTCACTACCTGTCTTGAAGCTATACCTCTGTACAGCCAATACATCAAGATTAATGGGAGCAGATAGATAGCAAACAAGAAGGAACCTAGTTCTGTGGTTTAGTAGGCTGGGCTCTTTACTGGGAAGAAAGAATCCTGGTTTCTGGTTATACTGCCAGGCCTGTTTCTGTATTTTATCTGTTTAAAGGAAAAAGTAGGAATTGTGTTGGGAGCTAGGACTCTCTTGCTCACCTGAGTTTCCAAACCACTGGATGCAGTGGCATAGCTCTGAACTCACTGTGGTGCCATCAGCATATAATCAGTAATGTGTGTGAAATGTAGATACAGTGATGTGGGGCATGTAAAAAGGCACTTGCAAAGTTCAACATGGTAGTGTGAAATTTTGAACAGCCTATTGATTACAGGCAGTTCTCGACTTAAGAAGTTTTGAGTCACAATGAATGGCACTTACAACATTTATAAATTGATACCCTGTTTCAACTTCCTGACTCAAGTTTCAACTTTATGACACTTGATCCAATGCAATGCCATGCCAGTGAACAAGCTCAGTGCGTTGCTCATCTCCCTGAAGAACATCTGGCCAAACTTCCATGGACACTTTCTTTAAGAAAGCAGACAAGACTCCAGAAAAACCTGCAGCCAAGACTCCTGAGAAGACTGCATCCAAGAACCCTTCCAAAAATCCAACCAACAGCCCTTCAAAAAGTCCAGAAAAGTCACCTCAAAGAAATCCTTCCAAATCAATATGATTGCTATTTACAATTTAAATACATTAATATAGCTATATTACTCATCTATAATTGACTGAATACAAAATGTTGGGTTATTTTTGGTGAAAATTGCATATTTGGACTTAGTTCAGGAGCCAATCTCCCATTTATAACATTGTTCCTATGAGAAAATCAGTTCCGAGTTACGACGTTTTGACTTAAGATGCAGTTTTCAGGAACCAATTGTGTCATAAGTCTGAGGTCTGCCTGTACCTAAATTTGAAAACTGAGCAAATAGTTATGACCAAAATGTGTACAGATAAGTTTTGTGTCTTGTATATGAAGCACACTCATGATCATATTAAATCTGGAGGGATATAGTATCAGACTTAACTAATTTAGGTTAAATCGTTTAATTGAACTTCTGTCTCAGATCCCCTCCAGATTCAAATTAGCTCACAGCACCCCAGCATCCCAGGGTGCTCTGCACTTCCCTTGCAAACCCCCTCTCTGGGTGAGTGGGCTAGCCTTGGCCCAAGCTGTCTGTTCCAAACCAACCAGGAGGCATGCTCTAGTGGCCTCCAGCTGCTGGCCTAGCCACTGCAGGCATGTCACTGCATTTCCAGAATCAAAAGTGAATGTGCATTTACTTGCTTATGGTTCAGTCTACACAGCTTAGACTAACCTACAAATATTGAATTGATTCAGCCTCAGGCTTTTTGACTGTACTTAGCCCATATATCCATTCTATTTTGGTTCTACTCTTTCATTAGTTGTTTGTGACTCAGCAAGCCTCCTCAGTTGCCCCTAGAGAGAAGAGCAAGTTCCCTTTAAGATTGAGGTGCACTGGGAATATTTTTTTTCACAAAAGCCCAGCGCTTGTGAAAGTCCAGTCTTCAATAGTTTTGGAATAGGGAGAGATTTTAAAACAAGGAAGCTAGGCTGGGGATTGATTTGTTTTTATTTGATCCATGCTTTTGACCTTTATGTTTATTATGTTTCCATTTTATATCTTTTGATTACTAATACATACAAATTGCTTTGTAATCTCTCTGAACAAGAGATTGTGTTTCTTAGGCAGGAGCTCAAGAGATTCATTTCATTGCCACTCCCATAGACAGCCAAAAAATGTTTCTGTTGATTATTGAACTCATAGCACAGTGTAACTGCATTGAATTTTCTGATCTTCTAGGGCAAATTTACACTGGTGCAGAATGACTCAGTGCAGTCTTGAACTCTGTGAAGCATATAGCATCTGCAACTTAAAATACTTTTGGCTTAAGAAAGACTCATGAGACATCATCCTTTTAGGAGCATGTATATGTTTCCCTTTATGTTTCATTCTGGAAAAAAAAAGCCCTTCCTAATAGGTTTTCCAAATATAATCTCTTTCTTTTCTCAGTATTCATTGCATTTTTACCTTGATTTGTATTCTGAAACAATAAAATGGAAGTGTGTGGTGGGAGGAGGGGGAAGAAGTATTGCTTTGTTTACTTGATATTGGTTTTGACCACAATGGGAAATTTATATTTTCAGAAGCTTAATATTCATGAAAAAGAAAGCTACGTGTTTTGCTTTTCCTGTTGTAACAATTGATTTCATCTCTGTCTGGTTTTTTTTAAGGAAAACCAAATTTAATTTTTAGATAGCATATAACCCTGTGGAGGCTTGCTAGCAAGTAATTTTCTATTATGGGCACTATAATGTTTACTAATACTGTAGAGATCCAGCTCACTTTTTCTATTTTCCCCATTTCCCCCCCACAGGATTGTTCACCAGAATATATCATTTCCCTAGGGAAAAAAAATCCTAATGCAGTAAACCTAGAAAGGAATGGCTCTTTCCTCTATAAACCCATTGTTATTGGCTCAACAGGAGAAAAAGTGGGTAGCAGTGGAAGAAGGGAGGGGGAGAAGGGAGGGAAGTATAATGAGATATGACATTGTCTCTGCAAAACACCATGGGCTCAGATCACTGCTGTATTACTCAAGTTTTGCACCAATGCACTGATTAATCTCAACTGAATTACACTGATATGCAACTAGAATAAGGCACAGGTGAGTCAAGGTCTTTGAATTAAAGGATAAAGTGTGCGAACAAGTGTCTGAATTGCCCAACTCGAGGTATGTAGCTTATTTTGAGCTGCCTAAACCTAATTTAGGTTCTGTCACATGCAGGCACTTGCTTGGGCAGCCAGAGGTAAGTCAGTCTGGAGGTAGAAGGGGCCAATGGGATCAGAGGTGCTGGTGGATCTACGGGAGGGGCTGGGGGTATATGAGGGTGGGTAGCGGGTCTGAGAGGAGATTGTTTGGTGGAGGGACAGTTAAAAAAGCACAGCCCCAAGGGCTGTAACCAGTCTCAAGGCTGTGCAGTGAATGTGTACAGGTATTTCTTAGGCCAGGTTAACCCATTTTAGATTGACTTATTCAGGCTTACTTGGGAGGTAAATTGGCTTAGCTTGGGTGCACCATTTTTAGGAATTTTAAACTCCTTACCATCTGCAGAACTGGACATTTAGTTTGATTTAACCTTGGTGAGTCAAGGTCTTTGAATTAAAGAAGTGAAGTAGACTCTGTTTGTAGACTACACAGCATATAGTAAATCCTAGCTCACACAGGGCTTTTATTTAAGTGCATTCTTCAAATTATAGTACTTACAATGTAAGTACGAATGATTAGAGCACTCGGTGGCACCTCTTTATCAGATGTAAATACAGCAGGTTTATTTCAAACCTCTCCTTCCCTTACCCCCATCATTGTTGTCACCACTTTTACAGTAGTCAGACTCTGGACATTTTACAAGTTTTTTTCACAGCTATCCTATTAGTATCAGCAGATGATTCCTAAGGCATAAGGAAGAGAAAGGGCATTGACTGATACACTAAAAAAAATTATCACTGTAAAATCTTACTACACAATTATTTAAGAGCCTTCTTCACTGAGATGGAGAGTTATCAAGGCTACAAATTATGCTGGATGGGTGGCAGGAAAACTGAATAAAGGCTATATACAGCTGCAATCTCTAACTGGCATTCCTGAAAACTTTTATATTAAAAAAAATCAGTGCTGTCATATTTTAAAGCTAAAGGGCTTACATCCAATGATGGTTTGACCATGGCTTAATTGTGCTTGTTAATAAGGAAATTAAATTAACAAAATAAAAACTTGTATAAGTGGAATATGACCATTTCCCCCCTGACAATCTGAATGTCCTCTTCCTTCTTGAAAACGTGTTCATGAAAGCTCTCCATTTGCCTCTAAAATTTAAATGACGCCTAATTAGAAAGTGTTCATTAGAAATTTTCTCTACACTTCCCAGAGACGAGCCTATGAGCTCCATTTCATCAACCTGCTGGATACTAGAGATCAGGGACTAAACACAGACATTGGATTTTTGATACATTACAGTCTGCCTGGCAACTGACTCCCCAGCCCAGCCCAGCCCAGCCCAGCCCAGCCCAGCCCAGCCCCTGGCTTCTTTACTTTTCATTCCATCCAGGAAGAGCACACACCAACTGCTGCAGCTTCCTTAGCCTGACGAAGGGTTTTTGAACCCGAAAGCTTGCTTAATAACTATTCTCCAACCATTTGGGTTGGTCTAATAAAAGATATCAAATTCACCCAAGGAACCTTGTCTGCCTATATCCTTAGACCAACACGGCTACAACCTAAACCCCTGTGTGTGTGTGTAACATTGAAGCTTGAGGTGTTTGTATTTGATCCTTTATATACTTCTACATGATTTTCACTATAAAGAAGTGCACTCAAATTATCAAGGGGAGAAGGAAATAGACTATTTCAGCAGGAGCCATGTTATATGTCACTACATAGGAGGTAATATACTTTTGAAATATCCCCATTTCTTACAAACCAGACAAAATACCTCCTTGAAGTCACTCAGTAATCAGAGGGAAAGCAGAAAATACATTAGCTTGAGTATCTCCATGACAGCGGCTGTATTTAAAATGGATGGACAGCTTCTGAATACCCATTGTTTGCCCTCACCACAGATAAGATTTGGCTAATGAAACAGCTAATTAGATTTTTGTAATCCTGTCATCATTGTGTTTGAGAAGTGACATTTTTCCTGAATTTCTCTTGTGGTTCCCTTCTGTCTAGAAGGGAGTATTTTCCCCTGGCCAATTTGGCTCTTGTCACTTTACAGGAATGGCAGTTCCCTCTGTTGGTGTAATGAAATCACTGCGTTCCCCAAACACAACTATGTCACTCAACATTTAAATGGAAGAGAATAGGAGAAAGATGATCCGATTAGTAAAACAGGCCCGTGTTCAAAATCCATTTCCGAAATCAAATAATAGGATTGGATTGAGTTCATAATGGAAGAATTACTTAGGTATTATTACATACTGTATTACATATTCATCGACTTGCTGAACGTGGATGGATTTGCCAGACTCCTTCAGCCCTCCCTCTTCCAGTGTACATGCAGCAAAGGGGATAAGAGCTGAGTTTCAAAGCAAACTAAATAAAGGAGAGATTAGGGTAAATCTGAGCGCATGCTGAATATTAAACCACCAAACCTAAAATCCATTCAGGAACATGTAAGTGCAACTTCCATTGATAGCCTGGTGACTTCTGAAGTCAGTGGTACTGTGTTTGACTATGATACTCAACATACCCAGGTTCTGTTTTGGGTTTTCTTATCTATTGATTTTTTTTTTATTTCTACTCCCCCACCTGCCTTTTGCTCAAGGCCTGGGATCAATTTCCAATGGGAGTGGATGCCTACTCTTACATTTCTTTAGACATCCCACTCATTAAAAAAATAAAACTAGATTGATGAATGAAGTTATAATAATTGTGCAAGTGACATGTTTTGGCTCCAAATCCTGGCACTGTTCTTCATGGGAAGGTCCTTACTGACTATAGGGTGTACTATGGATCATTGCTAAGTTAGGAAATTACTATACTATTACTTGTTCATAAAATAATTATGTAAAATAATAAAGCTCAGAAAATGTGGGTTCAGACTACCAAGATTAAGGACAGGTATTAGGGGTGTGTGAAATGGGGCATATTCGATTTGGATTCAGCCTGCATTGGGGACAGTGATTCGATTCTTTGGTTCAGTTCTCTGTCCTGATTCAATTCGACTGAATCCAAATCTGAAGATTGGATGCTGATTTGGAGAATCAGTGATTTGACCATAGACACAGCTTTATATGTTTTTTCTTCATACCTCGAGGTACCAGGCATGGCTCATGAACGCTGCAATGGTGGGGTGGATGGAGAGTCCCACAGGAGTGGCGGGGAGGGAGGGAACCTGCATGCTTGGTGGCAAATCTGGAAGTGGACTGGAAGTACTTCTGCCCCCCCCACGCCTCCCCCCAGCTCGACGATCAGCCACGGGCAGACCCTGGGTGCCTCCCCAGACCCAGAAGGCACCAGTCCCCAAGCTGGGGGGTGCAGGGGAGCTCCCTGCACGCTCCCTGGTGGACCCAGAAGTGGACCGGAAGTGCTTCTGGTCCATTTCTGGGTCTGCTGCTGAGCGCGCTGGGGACCCCCCCTGCCCTCCTGTGGGATGCTGCATCCACCCTACCACCTCAGCATTCATGAGTTGCCTGGTACCCTGAGGTATGTAGAAAAAACATTTAAAAATGTGTCCATGTCAGAATCATCAAATCTTTCCAAATCTCTCCAAATTGATTTGGAGGGTTCTGATTCGATTCAGAGAGATTAAAGGGTCTCCTGATTCTATTCAGATTCAGAGATTCAGCCACTGAATTGGGCCAAATCTCCACTGAATTGAATCAAAAACCAAAGCTTCACACATCCCTAACAGGTATGGACTTTTGTCAAAGATCATTATGAAGTTAGACAATATTATATAGTCTGGATAAGTTTGGGACTGATAAGAAAAATCAGCACACAAAATATTTATTAGGTATTCATTTACATGGCACTGAGGTTAAATAAATATTTCTTTAGTGGCCCGGAAGATTGACTGGTATTATCAGATTACTTGACATAGTGGTTCAGTTAACACTAAGGGGCTCTTCACTTTAGCTGCATAAAGGAGAGAAAAGAATAATGCTCTACACTTTTCTATTAATTTAAGCAAAGGATATGAAAGAGCTTTGTGAGTACCGATGACTTAAGCATCACAATATATATATATATATATATATATGACATGGGAAGTTACCTCCCCATTGTATAGGTAGGTAAACCACAGCACATGTCCAACATCACACAATGAGTCAAAGGTACTTTACCTACTAATAAAAAGTCTTTCTTTCTTTTCACATAGTTTTTAAAATTCTAGATCTCAGACTATTCTGATTAACTAATTCTGTATAAGGTTACATTAGGGGAGGTTGTTTGCACCTCAGGTTTAAAGTGGTAGAAGGGGGCACTGTGTTTCATATTTGACTCCATAGTTTGGAGTCTTTTATCCAAGACCCACCACAGAAAAAGTTAAGTTTAAAGGATGAATTTTTGTCCTTCCTTCAATATCAAGAACACTTGGAAACTGTATTTTTAAATACAATTTAAATATTGGTTCTTACAGTTGTAACAGTCCCACAACTAAAGAGATTCTCAGACCCAGCAGTTGCTGACTCTGGATCCCAGCACCACAAGGACCTACAGTCCTTCCGCTGTGGACACTGGGTGGCCAGACCCAGCTTGGTACTGGGACCCAGGGTGCATGAAACCCCCAGGCCTGGGAGATTGCAGTTGCTGCAATCAATTGCAGAACACAATCTCCTAAACTCAGAGATGTATGAAACCCCCAGGGCTGAGGGATCATGGCTGTCACAATCTCCCAGCCCCAGGGGTGCATGTGGTTGGGAGTCCTTTATTTGAGCGTGTTTCCAGACATGGGAACTGGCTTTTTGCTGGAGCAGGATGAGCCTGGGATCGGACTTCCTCTGCAACAGTAATAAGCTGCAATGGGATCTAATGCATGATCCCACAATCATATCTTCTGCTGAAGCACGTGTGGCATGGCAGGAGGTGCTATTGTGTGGATCTCGCATTAGATCCCATAGCACCTTTACCTTTATGTGTAGAGGGGTCCTTACTATCCTGAATGTATCTGAAAATCAGTGACTTTGTATTAAAGGTGAACACCATTTGTATGTTAAATAATATGCTTAGAGTTATTATACATGTCTTGCATCATAAATTTCCACTTGCAAAGTAGAGACTGGTATATGAATATTTGGTCCTTAAATCTATAATTTGTTTGGTAAATTACTAGGAAATTTTTGAAGAAAGTATATATAGATAAGATCATCCTTAACTTTTAATAACAATTAGGGGAATCATTCTGAAAACGAAGGAGACTGTTCTATTTTTTCCATTTTGAAGCAATATTAGGTGTTTCACAACATTTCACTGTTTCCTTCTCCTCCTTTTTTTGTTTTAATTCTGAAGTTCTGAAAAATTCTATGTTGTTAGGTCAACTCATTTTTATTAAACTAACCTAAAAAGGTCAGAACTTAAGTGAAGGAATAAGATCAGCATATTCAGTACCATAGTTCAAGGAAAACTATATCTTTATAAAGCTATAAACATTATTTGTATACAAAGCTAATTAAAAACATACAAAGCAGTTACACATGGTTTTGAAATACTACAAAAAACTTACAAAACTGAGATGGTCCAGAAAATGTGCAAGGAACAAGACACAATATTTTTTTATTGAGCCAATTACAGAGGGATACAATAGACAAGCTTTGGGGAACAAAGGCTAGGTACAGACATTGCATTTTTTTTTTTTTCTGGTTTAGATGGTCAGAAACTGGTCCATACCCATAACAAAACAGATATTTGGGGCACAGCTTGGTTTCAAAATGGTAAACCCTGGTCTAACATAGGCCTGGATCCATGTAGTATCAGACTGACTTGAGCTAGGTTAGACTCGTGCATTGAATGTCAGTGCCAGGTCCAATCATGAATCAAGGTAGGTTGCTATCTGCCAGTATCTCAGTTGTCTGTGTGGTTCCTAAGATCCCCCCCACCCTCACAGGAAACCATGGCTTGGCTTCTCCCACCTAGTGCCTAGCTACCCCCACCCCCCCAAGCTCCCTAGCCATCAGCCAGGCAGGGCAGAGGCCGGGGGGGTAGGGGGGAGTGGAATTCTTGAACTGCTGGGTGGAGGTGGTGCACTTCCCAACCAGGTCAGGTGGGGCATAGAGTGTCCCTTTCCTGTCCCAAGCCCCAAAACGCTGCACTGCAGTGGCTCTGGGAAGGACTAAGAGGACTGCCCACCCCTCTCTGTGAGAACCACTTTCTGCTCAGCTGCAGGGCTCTGGTCCATGGGGAGTGGGATAGTCAGGCAGCTGCAACAGCAGTGTTTGGTGGAGGGCAATTCTAGTGTGGGAACGGGCTGGGGGGTGAGCAGCTGGTCCCTGTGCCCGGTTAAGTTGGCAGTGGCCCCTCCCCCACCCCTGTTCCTGCACTAGAATCACCCCCAGCCTAGCAAGGGGAGGGGGGCAGCCATGCCCCTGTAGCTGCAGCACCTAGTGGGGGGCAATTCTAGTGCAGGAACAGAGGCAGGGGAGGGACCACTGCCAGCTCAACCTGTCACAGGCACTTGCTGTGGCTGCTGGCTCAGCCTGGCACAGGGCCCTCCTGCCTCCACTTTCCTCACCGCTGTTCCTGGCTGCATGGGAGGTGGGACTAGATGATGGGGGAAGAATCCTCCAAGCCCTTCCCAGAGCTGCTGCAGTGCAAGATCCTGGGGCTCAGGACAGGGCAGGGATACTTGGTGTGCCATCCACCACCAACCAGACCAGGGATGAAGGGTGCACTACTGACACTGCCTCCCCACAACAGCTTGTAAACCATGCCTCCCTACTTCTGTCCTACCTGGGATGGACTCCTACCTTGCAACCCTACCTCAAACAAAGCCCAGGGACCACCATGTTGCTGAGTGGAGGCAAGCATGCCTCCTTCTGTTGCCTGCAGGCATCTAACAGCTGCCTGGCAGATGACAGGACAGCAGCAGCATCCATTTGCCTGACAACCAATGAGGGATGGCACAGTCACTCAGCTGTGCTTGGGAACCCTCGGTAATATCTATCATGCTGGGAGGTGTGCAAGAACATCCCCCACCTTCTGGCCTTGGCCAGTACAGGCATCTGCCTGCAGTCTCCATCTGAAGAGTGAACATGAGTTTCTTTCACTAATGGTTCAATCTACGTACCTTAGAGAAACCTACTTAAATTGGATCAATTCCTTCCCAGGTCTTTTGATTGTCTGTACTTAGCCAAAATGCCCAGCAGGTCTGGGAAATCTTGTTACAAACAAACTGCATTTGAAAGCAGAGAAAATCTGGCCAGGTTTCTATTAATTCAGGGGTGTTGGACTACAGCCCATGGGCTGGATCCCCCCAAGCTTGATATGGGGGGACCTTCCCTGGCTCTAGACAAGTACCCAAATAAGTGCCATGGTGCTGGAGCCCTAGCAACACCATAAGAAGGAGCCTAGCACTATGGCTTGTTCCCACAGTAGCAGTTGGATGATATGCTTGTCGATTCTTAGGTGTTGATTCTGGCACATGTGAACGTTTGTGTGTGTGTGTGTGTGTGTGTGTGTGTGTGTGTGTGTGTGTGTGTGTGTGTGTGTGTGTGTGTGTGTGTGTTTGCACGTGCATATTAGCCCATCTTTCTCTATTTCTCTCATGGCATTCACAAACAACTCATATAACTGACTTAAAAGATACAAAGATGGCAAATAGAGCAAAACTATTACCAGTTCAGGAAAATAGTGCATGTCTACAAAGGATAAGCATTTTAATACCAAGCTGCTATTTATGGGTCTTAGCACTATTTCCAGTCCTTTCACTTGTATCAACTTTAAAGCATGTTTTATTATGAGACTCACTTACCCCACCACCATTCAGGACCTAACACTGGAGACTAAAGGGGGCGGGGGAGGTGTTTGTTTGTTTGTTTTCTTGTTCTTTTATCATTTTCCCCAGTAAGAAAAGGTCCCTGACCTAACCAGTGCAGATTTCCCTATATACTTTGATGTTCCTTAGCACTGACCTAAATTAACTCTTTCTAGCGATCTATATCCCATGCAGAAACTGAAAGGATGGCCATTACTGCCACTGTAGACACAAACTGTGTTTCTGTTGTTCCACTTAATGTAACATATTTGTAATTTACCAGTTTCTGAGTAACGTACTGTTTCTGCTTATTTATTATCAGGGATAATTGCATGAAAACAAAAACTTAGTTCATCTGTTCCTACTGTTTATTTTTTAGCAGAAGTCATAATCTTCCTTTTGGGGACAGCACAGTTAGCTCCTTTGGAAATAATGATTACTTTAGGTTGGCACTAGGATAAATAGAACAAAAAGCAAAAGAAAGAAATAAACACACACAGATATATTTCTAAAGTCATGTAAAATCCTGTTTGTGCAAAAAGCTAGGGTCTATTGGCAGAGTTGGTTTTAGATAAAGTTTTTCTCAAGGATTAAGTTTTCTATGAAATACATAGGACAATCTGTGGGACTAAATCATATTAGCAAATAATGCATGTGTAACACAGTTAATGGGATAGTAACTCAGGAGCATGTTAGCCTACTTTAATAGCAAGCTTTTGGGACTGGGGAGGAAAAATGAAATTAAATGTTTAAAATAAGGCAATTCATTTGGAGGATTGTTACAAGACTTGGCAAGAAGAGTTTGTCATCACCCCTTTTCTCTCCTTCTCTATCCTCCAGAGCTCACCACATTTGGATTTGGACTGATAAACCAAGAGAAAAAAAAAGTATGAGGCATGAGATCTCAGGATATGCATCCAAAAGGTGAAGGGCAGGGGTTAAAATCCAACTAGCCTTGCATTTATGACAGGGTTTTTAAGGTTCATTGGAGCTTGTGTTTTCGCTGTGCACTTTATTTAATTAACGTTTTGTTAATTGGTAGATTGAAACTGAGTTGATCTTTTAAATACAATTTCTTTCCCTATGAGCACTATTAATTCTAATATTAATCTTTCATATTCCAGATAACAAATACCTAATAATATGGAAATTCATATACAGTATTGTTGCAAACACAACCTACTGCTTGAGTATGAGATGCAAATTAATGCTATTTTCATTAGACTAATATGAATCTAAAATATATGTTGATACCCAAAAGATAGGTAAGCTAATCCTTATATTTAATAAACATGGCATTCATTATACATTTTTAGAAATAGTGGGCTACACGCTAAACTAGTGTAAAGTAACATAGTTTCATTAAAATCACATGGCGATGCCAGTTTGCATCAGCTGGAGACCTGGCTCTTTGAATGCTTGGGCACAACAGCTGTTGTTAGTTTTAGCTTGGTAATAATTCAGAAGTCATCCTCTTTAAGAGCAATTATGAGTCCCAATTTTGTAATTTACAGTTCATAGCCATTAACACGTTGGGATTCAGAAGAGTGGCTGGAGCACTGGAAATACCAGATTCATAAATGTTCTATTTAAAAAAGCAAAACAACACAACAGAAGTTTCTTATTTGTCCTGTATGACTTTGCAACAAATTTGATGACTTTGCTGCCACAAACCATATTATTCCAGTTGGCCTATCATGTGTGTGAGAATGATCTGGATTCAGGTTCAATTCCTGCATCACCAAAAAGTTGCCAGCTAAATTGCAGATTCCATATTGGTAGTAATTCAAAAAGGAAGGCAGAATAAAGCTCCATTGTCAGTCCTGAGTTGAATTTCTGATGATAGGAGGGAAAAAAATCCTTCACCTGAAACTAAGCAGATTTGATCTGGAACCATTGAGAGACAATTAATGCTGAACCTCTCAATGCCCCCTATTTATAGAGTCACTTTAAAGACCATAAAAGTGAAAACAATAACAAAGCACTTCAATTAAGGGATATTAGCATTCCATTCTACTTCAACAAAGAGCCCTCATTCACTTTAATTTAATTTAATTTAATTTAATCTATTCTAATCTGCAACCAATTTAACCTAAATATATGTATCCAGCAGGGAAAGTAGGGACTAGTCTCTGCAAAAGGGACTAGTCTCTGCAAAAGAGATCAATAATAATAACTGATGTCTATTGTTTGTGCTGCAGTTGTACGCAGATGCTCTATCAAAACTGGGCTTCTTTGTGCTATACACTGTACAAAATACACAGGATGACATGATATATAGACTAATGGTTTCAGCATCACAAGCTGCAAGAACTGAAGGTAACTATATAGCAAAAAATGGGAGGGAATATGAGAGAAGAATATATAGATCATTATAGTTAACTGCATGGTAAGATCATATCCACGGTTTGATAGTATTGATTTCACTTGCTTCCAGTGCTGATGGTTCTGCTTTTTACTGTGTTAAATATTCCCTATCACTAGCAGGTCCTAGTGCTTACACATATACCCTAGTATTACCATTCAAATTTGTCTGGGGCAGTTCTTCTTATGTTTATATGTTTATACTTTTTTTTGGGGGGGGGGGGTATTTTTGTTAGTTTATGTCTGTCCTTTTCATCTAGAAAATCTCCAATTGTTCCTCCATCAATCAGCTACCTTGCATTCTAAACAATGACATCCAATCCAAAGGTTTGAAACTGCCCCTAGATCCTGGACATGCATGCTCTCCTGCTTGTCCAGCTTCCTTATACACACCTCTCCTATTCAAACCTCCCAAATAATGGATGACTTCTATCATAGATTTATAGATGCTAGGGTCGGAAGGGACCTCAATAGATCATCGAGTCCAACCCCCTGCATAGGCAGGAAAGAGTGCTGGGTCTAGATGACCTCAGCTAGATGCTTATCTAACCTCCTCTTGAAGACCCCCAGGGTAGGGGAGAGCACCACCTCCCTTGGGAGCCCGTTCCAGACCTTGGCCACTCTAACTGTGAAGAAGTTCTTCCTAATGTCTAGTCTAAATCTGCTCTCTGCTAGCTTATGGCCATTATTTCTTGTAAACCCCAGGGGCGCCTTGGTGAATAAAACCTCACCAGTTCACTTCTGTACCCCCGTAATGAACTTATAGGCAACCACAAGGTCGCCTCTCAACCTTCTCTTGCGGAGGCTGAAGAGGTCCAGGTGCCCTAGTCTCTCCTCATAGGGCTTGGCCCGCAAGCCCTTCACCATACGAGTGCTCTTTCTCTGGACCCTCTCCAGGTTATCCACATCCCTCTTGAAGCGTGGAGCCCAAAACTGCATGCAGTATTCCAACTGCGGTCTGACCAGCTCCCGATAGAGGGGGAGTATCACCTCCTTGGATCTGTTTGTCATGCATCTGTTGATGCACGATAAAGTGCCATTGGCTTTTCTGATGACTTCGTCACACTGCCGACTCATGTTCATCTTGGAGTCCACTAGGACTCCAAGATCCCTTTCCTCTTCCATTCCACCAAGCAGGTCATTCCCTAGGCTGTAGGTATGCTGGACATTTTTCCTCCCTAGGTGCAGCACTTTGCATTTCTCCTTGTTGAATTGCATTCTGTTGTTTTCTGCCCATATGTCCAACTTGTCCAGGTCTGCTTGTAGTTGTTCCCTGCCCTCCGGTGTGTCCACTTCTCCCCACAGTTTTGTGTTGTCACAACCCAAGGGTGTGATTTTTGTTTGTGTGTGCTTCGGCACTGCTAAATTATTTCCCGCCACTCATAGCTTTCTTTGCAGGGTGCATTTCTTAGTTGCAAAAGAGAAATGCACGGTGCAAGGAGTTCCCGCCATTTGTATGTGGATTTGTGTCCCACTATTGGCCAGTTCTAAATTATGCCCACGTGGCGGCTAGCAATTGGCTTGCTAGCTGTATAAGAGACTTGAGTGGTTTCCGCCCAAGTTGGAGGACTCCACGACTATCAGGAGGAAGAGAACTTCACGTCTCGTGAAGATCTCTAAGCGCTGCGGAGCCTATCGGACCCAGCGTGTATCTCAAGAAGGCTATAGGGGTCTGATCAGCCTCTCACCTCTCCCCGTCACTGCCTGATCCCTCGACGTACCCTTCCCTGCGCGCAAGTTCCACGGAGTCTAGCAAACGTCGTGTGAGTGTATTCAGAGCTCTTTTCTTCGAGTTACTTTCTTCGGTTGACATGACGGGCTCGCGGTTTAGAGCTTTCAAACGAATGGGCTAGAAGGTTCACGGGAAGGAACTCTAATCTGCCTCTCTTCTTTTCTGTCTGTAACTGCAACTCAAGCAAGTTTTCCTGCCTGCACCACGACCATCTTTGGTGTAAGTAAAATAATCTTAAATCAACCGCTAAGCTTCCGTGCCTAATTCTAGCATGCCGCCTGCCTTCCCTGACCTGGCATGTCCGGGCTGCTGGCCACAGCCCGCCACGCGAAAAAACCCCCCGAGGGCCTTGGACCGCTCCTGGCCCGCACATGTGTCATCTGCAAACTTGGACAGAGTACACTTCACTCCCTCGTCCAAGTTGCTGATGAAGATATTGAAGATTATCGGTCCAAGGACCAAGTCCTGCAGGACCCCACTGCCCACACACTTCCAGGTCGATACCGACCCATCCACTACAACTCTCTGGGTGCGACCCTCTAGCCAATTCACCACCCACCGGACTGTGTAGTCATCCAAGTCACAGCCTCTTAACTTGTTTACCAGTATGGTGTGGGATACCATATCAAAGGCCTTCCTGAAGTCTAAGTATATGACATCAACCCCTACTCCTGTGTCCAGGCATTTTGTAACCTGGTCATAAAAAGAGACTACATTAGTCAGCCATGATCTACCTGCTACGAACCCGTGCTGGTTTCCCCTCAGCATAATTTGTCCTGCCAGGCTCTCGCAAATGTGAGCCTTAATAATTTTTTAAAAGACACTGCCTAGGATGGAGGTGAGACTGACTGGCCTATAGTTTCCTGAGTCCTCCTTCCTCCCCTTCTTGAAAATGGGGACCACATTGGCCCTTTTCCAGTCCTCTGGGACCTGGCCCGTGTGCCACGACTGCTCAAATATTACTGCCAGTGGTTGCGCAATGATGTCAGCCAGTGCTTTCAGTACCCTCGGATGGAGCTCATCCGGACCTGCCCACGTAAAGGCATCCAGTTCCTCCAAGTGACCCTGCACCATCTCAGGGTCTATGCTTCGTAGTCTGGCATCCTGTTGCTGCCTCTCTACAATCCCAGTGAGAACCTTGTCCTGCCCCTCACTTAGGAACACTGAGGCAAATAATTCATTGAGGAGTTCAGCCTTGTCCCCCCTGTCCATCACCAATTGCTTCTGCCCATTTAGTAGGGGTCCTATTCCACCCTGGGCCTTCCTTTTGCTCCCTATATATCTAAAAAATATTTTTTTGTTATCCTTTACTTGGGATGCCATCCTCAGCTCCATGGTAGCTTTGGCCCGTCTAACTGCCTCCCTACACGTGCAAGCAGAGGAGGTATACTCCTCTTTGGTAATCTCTCCCCGTTTCCACTTTTTATATGCTCCCCTTTTAGTCCGCAGGCTGTGATGATCCAATGTCATAGAGGACATTGGATCATCACAGTCTATCATTGCAAACTGTGATCATCCAATGCACATCACTTGAGACTGTAAGGATATTAACTTTGCCCTCTTGGTTTGAATGGGGTAGCTATGGTCATATACTTCTGAAAATCTGAGGCCAGAAGACAACTTGCCACTGTTGAAATCTGACTTTCCAGAAAGTATCAAAGCCTTCTGGAAGGGAAATTCTATATGGGGGTCCTAAAAGAAGGTAAGACATGATTGGACATGAGATTGAACCCCAAATCCAGAGGAAGATGTGGACAGTGAATCTTGGCCTTTCCCCACCCTTGTTTCAGTTGCTTCTACAGCTACATGGAAGTATAGTTAAATGGATATTAAATGTGTTATTTTCTCTTTCCTTTTCACATTACAAGCCAGTTCAATCAATAGGTATATTAAATATGTCCACCAGCTTTGTCAGAAAACTAAATAAAAATATGCTTGCTCAGAATAAAAGAATTTCTGAAACCTGGAAATTAAGCCTATAGAACTGTATTCCCAGTTCTTTTTAAAGGCTAGTATCAGTACTCTCAGGGACAACATTTTAGCCTTTAAGCTGTAACACTTAATACTGGAACCAAGGTAATGAACTCTTGTGGTGGGGCTTCCTGGGCATTAAATATTTGAAAGAAACCCTGTAACTTCAGGGCTCTGAAGCTCTTGTCATGTCATTAAGGTTGCATTTGGGCCACCTATAAAGTGTGTAAGGGTACTGTCCTAATAACATCTGTGTTTAGGTCCTTGTAGCCCCATAATCTTTATTTCTATTTAACCCCATAATCTGTAATTTCTGTTTAACTACTGCTGCATGATTTTTTTTTTTTTTTTACCTGAGCCAACCCCATCTGTCAGGGAGGTGTTGAAGGATTATATGGTATATTTGCCTCCGGTAGTGCTATCAATGTCCGCATTTACTTCTCTCAGGAAGCTTTCTTATGTTTTCAGTGTAATGATGCCATGGACAGCGGATATCCCTAGTTCCAATTACCAACACTCCAGCTACTATGCATGACACCCTCATAAAACCTGACAGATGTCCTCACCTGATTCACCAGGATAGCCTCTGTGAGGGTTCAGAAAAGGATGATTTGCCTGAGTCCTTCCTCTCACTGACAAGATTGTCAACTAAAAAGAACAGGTTTTTATTCTTTTATCCATTTTGGAAATATTACAGGAATAAAATGGCTCTGTGTTTTTCTACACTTAATACCAAACCAAAAGCGAAGTCTACCATGTGTAAATAAAAAGTATGCCCTTTAAACCTGTAGTGCTTCTGCAATTTAGGGTACAGGAAGAAAGAACTTTATCTTGTGATATATTAGTAGAGTTCTGCCAGATCTTATTTCAGATAAAGCCCTGTTACTTGCTGCAAGGTGACTTCAGTTAGGTATTAAGATACTTTCTGGAAACATTGTCTTTTATCCCTTTGACAAACTAATCTGTCAGAACAGCACAGATGATGACAGACTATATACTAAGCACCTTTAAAAACTGATGAACGCCTCAGTCACTGGCTTTTTTGTTTTTAGTGCATTTTTCTCTAGCTCTGGCATGGATATTTCCTTCAAATTGTCTATTTGGCTTTGCAACTAAACAGAGGAAGTTGCAGTTAAGTATGATTCCTGACAACACAAGCACTCAGTAGCAAGGCAACATTTCACAAGACATTTTACAATTTCAAATGAGCAAAGTATCTGCTTGAAATGATCGTTCATTGAGGCTGTGAAATTGGACAATGCACATGAAAGCGTGATTTAAGCTTAAGGCTGCAGTAGAACAGATGCTTTTGCTTGTACTAAGGCCCCCAAATCCAATTCAAAGATGAGAGAAAGGTACCAGTGGGATAGTCCACAGAAGCAGCTGTGTTTTACCACAGAGTAGACAACACATTTTTCTGCTGATCTACAATGAAAATGAAGATTGTAAGTGACAGGCTACAAGTGGTTAGCAACATATTTGGAGTTGAGAAAGAGCCTTTCCTTGGTGGTTGTTTTTGTTGTTTCACATGCTGTGAAATGTAAGTTTTCCTACTTCCCTGATTTATATAGCCAAATTAAAATGTATTTTAAATCTCTTTATATTCTATTAGAAATGTGACATTTCTTTATAGTGGAAGAGCTGTTATATAGCAGCTACAGTAAGATTATGCCACTGAATTTCTGAATAACCTTGGACAAATCATCTGATCTTGTTCATTTCTGACCTGAGTCTGTAAAATAGGTATGATAAGAGTAATCCATAATACACTTATGCTGTAAAATGTCCTATAATTTTTAAGAGTGGGGTTAAAAGTATATAATTAGTACAAAAAAATCAATACAACTTATCAGTAAACAGGATTAAAGATATAGAAACAACAATGTACAATGTAAGTATGGAAATACTTGTTATTCACTCAGTCACTGAGGCTAAGTGCAAACATTCAAAAAGCCCCTGGCGGAAGTGCTCTATCGCACTTTACTTAAAGTGCTATAAGTTAGAGTGGGAATAAACCAAACAGACATTCACCATTTTTGCAGGGGGAGGGGGTTCAGTGCTCATCTGCACTGGCCAAGGCCAGTAGACAGGAAGGACTCCCACATGCCTCCCAGGAGGCTGTCAGAGTGGCCCCTCTCCCCAGTCCTACCACTAGCTGGTGACTGTCAGCAATGGCTGGGGTAGGGAGAGAGGAGGAAATGGAAGCCCCCATCATGAGGGCCCCCTCACAGATTTCTGGCTAGGGTTTCAGGAAGGCCACGCTCATAGAGCAGGGGACTCCCTTTCCCCACCCACCCCAACCTCCTAATGGATACAGCCAAGAGCTGAAGCTCGGGCCTGCCCGAGCTTCAGCTTTTTGCTAGACTGGGAACTGAGGCTGCAGGAAAAAGGGAGCCCTCCATGCTGCACAGACCTAGTCCAGCACCCCCCAAGACCCTAGCAAGCAAGTTATGGGGTCCCTCCCCACTACTGGCTCCAGTTCCCAGCACAGCAAAAAGCTGGACCAGGGCAGTCTCATGCTGCAGGTCATGACTGCAGCTATCAAGATGCTGGGGCAGAGAGGAAGGGAGCACCTCCTGCTGTGTAGACCTGGCCTGCCCCCCACGCAAGACCCCAGCCAGTAACATCTGTACCTAGCTTGAGTAAATGATGCCTTCTGCTAAATCATTGAGTATTGCTGAACATCTGGAATTAATACATACAAGGCTGTATTTTCAGCTGATATTAGGCAGCATATTTTACTAATATTTGCTTACATCACCAGAATATCAGAACCTGTCATATTTGTAGTCACTTCAGAGAATTATGGGTTTAGAACAGGACCGTGAAAACTTTCAAAAGTTGCAAGATGGAAGATTGATAAAGGAAAAGAGAGGTCTTTGCTCAGCATTCAGTTTCAGTAAATTGTGTCGATATAAATGCATCTCTTAAGCTAAGGGACAAAGAAAGTCGTTAAGAGCTATGTACATATATGGATTTGGTCCTAAAAACTTCATTAAAATATGGTGCTGACTCAGAGTAGAAGCACAGCTGAAAACTGGAAATGAAGCATACTGAACCAGCTTCTTAGCTGGAATATTTCACATGATATTCATTTATCCTGTCAAACTTGTGGCAGAGCAATTCTCAGAATCTAATGATTTCTGATTTCCTTGACCCTTTTCAATCACAAAGCCAGTTCTGATGGCACCAATAGATGATCTCCCTCCTGTGCTTTTTGGCACTTTTATCTAATAGCTGATTTAATCAGCTATTAGATAAAAGTGTTTAAAAAGACCTATTAAAGTGCCCAATCTTTATAGATGTTGGGCAAGCCAGGTCTGCTGGGCTTGGCATGGGAGCACACTGAGTTTAAAGGTAAGTGTCATTTTTTGAGGGATGGGGTTTATGCAGAAATGATACTACCAGGGTGCAGGGCCCGGGGCAAATCAGCCTGTGTGGGGCCTGGAAGTAAAGAAGCCAGTGGTGGTGGCAGTGGCAGGGATGGGGGTAGGGGATGGTGAGCAGCCAGACATGAAGCTGGCAGCAGCAGTGTCCCCAGCACTAGGTGGGCCCTGCAGGAGGGGCCACGGCTGCTCTGCCTGGTTCCATAGGGCCCCCCAAAATGCGAGGCCTGGGGCAGTCACTCCGATTTAAATCCCCCCCCTCCCACCCTCCAGGGATGGCCCTGGGTTTATGTCTGCAAGCAGCCATTATTTCCAGTATGCTGATAACACACAAGTTTCTCCCTAGGGACCTGGCAAGAGGTGTCAGTGTTACATGAGGGAACCAGGTATAGGTATGGTACGAGGTGACCAAGATAAAACCAAGTTAATGTTTGGGTGGAGGAAACAAGAAGAAATGATGGAGGGTGATTCTACTCCTTTGTTTGAGGATGTGCCTTTGGATGACTGGATTAGTAATCTTGGGGACTGGTTTGACTACCAACTGTAGCTCAATCAATTTAGCAGTTACAGTTAATTCAGACTTTTTTCCCATTATGCAGATACAACATAATTTCAGTTTCTTTCAGCTGTGGTCTTCGCACCCATCAGACATACCTTTGTCATCTGAGGATTACATCTGGGAACTGCAGCTGGCATAAAATTCAGTAATCAATCAATAATTGGTATTTCTTTTCACGAGCATATTTAGCCTGTGCTCTGCACTGGTTGCTGCTAGTTTCTGGATTGTTTTCAAGATATTGGTTTTCACCCATAAAAATACACATGGCCTCAGACCTTCCTGTCTAAAAGAATACCTCTTTCCACTAAATATTGCTATCATTATGGTCAATGAAGACAACTTTGATTTTATTTAAAGAGAGTTGAAATGTAGAAAGAACTTTTTTTCACCAATGGCTTGGCTACTTGCTCATCTCTATGGAAAGCCAAAAATAGGATTATTTCAGTATAAATTCTTTAAGAATCTGTGATGGCTCTTTAGCAGCATTAGACTTTGGATGGGTGGGGTGGGGTGGGTGGTTCTCAGGAGCTGCTGTAATTAAAAAACCCATGACATCTCATGTATCCAGTGTTCCACATTTCAAAATGGTAGCAGGGGAGCTTTAACTAAAGCTCATTCAATGCCCCTGCCACTATTTTGAAATGTGGGATGTCAAATACACGAGACACTGCAGCACACTGGAGTGCTCCAATTGGAATGCTCCAGCAGAGTCAATTAATCCAGTCTGCTCCAATACATTCTAATCAGGATTCATTGGAGCAAGTGCATAGGCACCCTGGGATATTACAGGGGACTGAGATAATGACACCAGGATCACTGGTTTGCGATTTTACTGTGAAATTGTGAAAATGGAAGGACTTTTTCCACCCAGTGGTTTTCAATTAGGCAACAGCATTTGTATTTATAACAAATGGTATTTTTATTCTCAATTTAGTCTCTTCTTTTTACTGTTAATTGACAGGCAGTAGTTTATGCCAATTTGCCATTCTGGATTAGTTTTACTTTCAGCATATGGCATGCTATTTAGCATTTGTTAAGCGTATGAGATAACAGAATGCTTATAAGTTGTAAAACCATTTGCCATGATAGCTTGAATCTTAATGATGTGCCTGAAAGAATGGAATCTACTAAATATGTTAGCTACATTATGTCCAGACAAACAGTTGCTACATCCTACCTGAATAAACCAAAATGGTAAGGGTGGGTAAATTTTCTAGGCAGTATTTTTTTTTTCAAAAGAAAGAAGGAAAGGGAATAATAGTAAAAATGAGATGAATTTTTAAAGGGGTAAACCTCCTTTTGTGCAATTTTTTTCCTTCCAGGATAGGATGCCAAATCTCAGTATCGAGGAATTATCTGAGGGTACGTATATGTTGAAGTGTATGTGTAAAAAATGAATTTTATTAGAATATGAAAAACAGTAGTACCTGAAAATCAAAGGATTCCCTCTGATCTTAGCAGCATTCTTTAAGTCATCCCAGTATTCAGTTCCATCGAATACTGTAGGGCTGCCTTCAACTCCACAGGGATAATATGGATTTTAACACTGTTGAATTCTTCTCCAGATTTTTATTGACCTCCTTTCCACTCCATCATTTTGTGGGTGGTGGAAGCTATTCATAGTTTGTCTCAAATCATAAATAAATCCTAATAGCTTAGAATTCAGAGCTAGCAAACTATGGCCCAATGTGTTTTTCAGAAATGTGAAATGACATAAGATACTTTTAACCTTTATATGACCTGCTGACTTGAAGGTCTAGGGAGCAGAAGATATTTTGAAGATCTAGAAAAAAATAGTTCCTGGCTCCTTTATAGGTATGTTTATCTCTCTCTTTCTTCATACAAGTCTATTTTTTACCAAGGGCATTTGTGTGGATCTTCTGAGTTATATCTTCTTGGTGGTTCTACAGACTCCAACATATTTCCACTGCTAGTAAAGGTTTTCTGCTGATTGTATCAGAAGTTTTTCATACCTACTTCCTATCCAGAATGAAAATGCAAGGTTTTTGTTTTTTTTTTATTAGTCATGCATCTCATTTTCTACTAAGGAAAGTAAGCTTACCAGCTCTACACTTCCTTATTAGTCTGTGTTCCATTATTCATACCAGTAGGGTCAGATCCAGTATGGTGATACTCAAGAGCAAACATAACCTCTCAAAAAGTGTGATTTTTAAAGAACTTCCATAACTATCTTTTCTTTGACAGAGATGCATAATTTTCACCTACACATTTAATACTTTTACAACTTAGTAAATTCTAGAAAAATAATGCCAGATTGTGATCCCACCAAGATACTTGCAAAAAAAAAGCTACTAGAGTAAGTTTGAAGTCTTTCAAATTTAACTGTACAGGGTATAAGGATGACATACCTTTAAGAGTTAGGCTGTCACTCAGTTCCTGTCAAAGATAACATAGTTACACATAGCTAGAGATGGATGGAGTTTGAGAGACAGCCAAAAAAGGAGTCTTATGGCTGTCTGAGTGCTGTTCATATGAATAAAGAAACCTCTGTTAAAGTGGCTCCTGACTCAATGATATGAACCCACATGGCACCACACAGGGTTGAAAACAGGTGACTGCATTGTGTGGAGTGAGCCTTGGGGGGCAGAAAATGGAGCAACTATGGGCTCCAGCAGAACTGAACTTCTCCAACCCTGCAGCAGAGAACTGGAAGAGGTTTGGGCAACTTGTTAACCTCTATATGAGGATGTGTTCAGTCATTGAGAAGCCAAGAGCTAGCTATTTTTCTGATTATAGCAGGTTCTGAGGCACTAAATATATATAATTGTATGCAACTGAGTCAAGCAGAGCAGACTGATTATGAGATAGTGCTCAAAAAGTTTAAGGAGTACTGTACGCCAAGAAAGAATGAGACTTTTGAAAGATCAGTTCCACAGGAGGTCACAAAAAGAGGGAGAACCCTTTTGGGAATTTGAAAAAGATCTCAGACTGCTAAGTCAATCCTGTAATTTTGGAGAACTCACAGACTCCCTGATCAGAGATAAGATAGTAAAGAGATCATGACACAGAGTTTATCCAGATTTGTGATTTTTCTCATAGAATGTTAGAAAATAGAAACTGGCTTCATTGAAGTTGAAAGCAAACTGTTAATGCGAGTAAGAGATAAAATGATATAATATAGATCTAATAGATTTTGATCTGAACTAGTATATGAAAAAGGAATGCTTGCTTGCTTTGTTAGAGATAAGCAAGATCAAGCTTATAGATACTAAGCCTTTTAGAAAATGCCCCCCCCCTTTTTATGAGGCTATTAATTCTTTGCATATATACAACAGAGTCAACTTTTCAATTGTTCTGCTATTTATCATTTGCTGCTGTGTAATAGATATTTCTCACTGACAAGAGCACTAGCAAACTGTTATTCATTCTCATCTTCTATTATAGATGGTGATTCAGCCAAACCACAGTGTTCTATTCAGAAGAGAAAAATGCCCAGAGATGGATCTGGGAGTGCTTAGCAAACATCATTGCAATTCTGAAAATGCTTTTACTGCCTGCTTAACATTGGTTTCTGCCAAGAATACCTGTAGAGTGGGCTTAATACATTGAGGTATAATCTTAAACCCCAGCACAATGAGAAAAACACTGCAGCATAACATCAAATGAAACAATATTGGATTCTTTTTAGGCTATTATGATGTACTTTTCCATTTGATGCATGTCTCCTGGGTTTGATTTCATTCTTTGGGCTTTAGAAAAAGCTTTTGACTTTCTTCTGTAGCTGCTACTTTTTTCTCAAGATATTACTTATGCTCCTCTTCATGACCAGAGAGATAAATGTCTAGAAGTGTCAACTAAAATGTACAAGAAATTAAACAGTTAACATGTTTAGCCATATTTCTAAAACAGTAGTTTTCAACCTTTTAAAAAACTGAATGGAAGTTTGGCCTCCTTTGAATTGTAACCGCAGGTATTCACATATTTTGATCATGGTCACCTTTTGCAGACCCCTTAGTCTGTGGACCCCCAGGGATCTACAGACTGCAGGTTGAAAACCACTAGTCTAAAAGAAAAAACTTACTGAATGCACTAAAAGCTAGAACTATATTCATTTTAATGTGATTATAATGTTTAAGCTTAATAGAAAGGCATCAGAATGAATGAGCAATTTATGAATATGTATGTTACCTATAAAAAGAAAAACAATAATCTATTCAAATTCTACATTTAAGATGTTTTGTGATTCTCTTTATTATGTAATGCATATTCCATTATGCAGACATTTTAATGAAAAGAGCAGATCTTCTTGCCGATTCTTTCAAGTTTGTGCTATTCTGATAGCAAAAAGCAGATGGGAAGCTGAACTAACTGGGTAGCTGAGGATCCCTATTGCAGAGGAGAAATCTCTAGTAGCATAAATCTGACATAGCTAGCTTTACAGCATCTTCTTCTGCTTCTTCTCCTCAGTACAGCAAGCATGAGAGGGAATGTCTAGATGATAATGTGCTGGGAAAACATTTTTAGGAGATTCCTACAAGTGGTGAATTTTAGGCCAGGTACAGACATTATTACACTTTTATTAGTCTAAGTGATTGGAGACTGGTCTAAACCCATAACAGCAGAAGTTTGGTGCACGTAGACTGGTCTAAAAAAAGGTGGAATCCGGTCTAAGATAAACCTGGATTGATGTGCATTTAATCAATTTATGTTAGACCAGTGCATTAAATTTTTGTACCAGTTCCCCTCTCGATTCAGTTTAGGTCACTGTCCTCTAGCATCCCAGGCTCTTTTGCAGTCCCCTACTATCCCACCTCCCCCGCCCCCCATAGGGAGGCATACTAGCACTGTCCCTGAACTCAGCTGCCCTGGCCCAGTGCCCAGCAGGCCCCACCCCTGAGCTGTCACACAGCTGAGTCAACACAGACCCTTTCCATAGCCCTGCCTCCTGCCAGCTGTCAGCCACAGGCAGACAGCACAGGGATGAAGGGATCCATCTGTGTCCTGAATGAACCCCATCATAAAGCACCCCATGACGTACACGCAGACCGGACACTGAGCTCAGGGGAATCCCTGCAAGTGAGCACAGCCCCATGGAGCCCAACTAGGCTGTCAGGCATGGGTAACCATTCTCCCCTCCCTTGCTACACTGTCTGTTAACCACAGGCATCTGTCTGCTGCAAGCAAGCAGTGTGGGGTGGTGGTTGGGGGGCGAGGGGAATTGCTTCCCTATGCCCAGAAGCCTGGTCGGATTCTCCTGGGCTCACTTTCAGGTCTGTCTGTACATCATTGGGTGTTTCATAATGGGGTTTATTCAGAGACACAGATGCCTTCCTTCCCCACCCCCCACACTTTCTTCCTGCACCTGACAGATGCCTGTGGATGACAGAGTGCAGCAGGGAGAGGGGCAAATGATCGCCCATGTCCAGCAGCCAACCTTGAGTGGCCTGGCACAGTGCTCAGTCTCCAACAGCCTGGGGATCCCATAGGGCCTGCTGGGAGGCATGTAGGGAAACCCCCAACCTTCTGGCTTTGGCCAGAGTGGCAGCCTATGTGTGCCGCCCCCCAACCCCAAAGGGCACATATGTTCTGTTCCCTCCAGATCTAACCTGCATAGCTTACAGAAAACCACCTAACATAGATGGATTCTGTCCCTGGTTTTTTAATGCCTTTACTTGGCCCTAGAGTAGCTCTGACACATTTTACTTGTGGTAGGAACTAGGTCTGTTTCCAGGTATTGATAGAAATGGGATGAGGGGCACAAATAAGGCACTCAAAATAGGCTGATAAACACATTGTTTAGTCATAATCTTTTTGACATCTGAATAAAACATTTAAAATCTACATTTCATATACAGTAGATATTTCCATTGTTTTCTGTATATGCACTGTAGACCCTAGAGTACTAACCAACCACTTAAATGGTGATAGCTGGCTTGTATTAGTTATTTAACTGAGTTCATATCGCTATCATCCAAAGTGAGGAAGACTATCACAACTGGAATTGAATGTTAGGTACGTTAAAGGTACTATCCCAAATTGGAGTTTGGGCATCCTAACATTGGTTACACATTGACTTTTAACAGAAACATCATCAGATTTTTAAAAATAAACAAGAGCTCAAAACCTCAGATGCACATTACTCCCACAAAACAACTTCAGAACAGTATAATGTATTATAATTCATCGATGATGCTTCTGTTGATTTTTTTTCTTTCCTACCACCTTGAAAAAGTGTCAATCCATCTTTGAGATAATTAGTCAATATTAGAACAGTGTTCTAGTTGAATATTTAATACTCATCACATTTTCAAATTCTTTAGACATAAATAGTTTGAGGAGCTAAGGCCAACTCATTTTGTTCTTCAAAAAGACAAGCAAATATTTATAGTCCTACTTGGTATAACAGAGCTCATTAACATTTATATATAATACACACACATGTGCGTGCATGCTGGGTAGCAGCACAGCTCTGCTGCTAGATACAGATTCTATATATATAGAGAGAGAGAGAAAGAGAGAGAGAGAGAGAGAGAGAGAGATGGAGAGATCTATAGATATAGGTATATCTGATGGCAGAGCTGTACTGTTACCCATTGCATCCACAGGTGGTGGATAGTGGAATGACCTTCAGGGAAGGTTAGCAGCAGCACCACCAGGAGGTGGTGGGGACAGCAGATGGTAATGCTCTCCCTCCTGAAAAGGCGCATATATCCACTGATGGTACTGTGACATAGTGAGTACAGGTCGCCACTATAACAAGCCTGTACAACCCCGAGGTCTACAAGTCCTCAACAGCAGAGGGGATGGAAGAAGAAGTTAGAATCTCAATGGCTGCAAAGACAGATAAAGGCTACAGTGGAATGCAGTCTCCAATCATCTAGGCCTCTTTGCCATTGGATCAAGGTTACATTTTGTCAAGAACCATGTTGAAGCTGATGTGCTGCAGCCTCTCTACAATAAAAGAAATCATGCATGAATCAAGCAACTGTTCCATGAAAACATCTTTAGCATACTGTGAAGAAGCGAGAGAAAGTAAACAGAGCCCCCAGGGTGCTTTACATACCGGGCAGCTGAGACAAAGGGAGAAAAAGCAGCCGACAGTGACAGAGAGGGAAAATGAAAGTAAACAGAGCTTACAGTGTAAGTAGCCAGCGAGGCTGCAGCTGGAGACCAGAGGGGAAAAAAGGGAATCACAGCAACACTTCCAAAGCAGCCTCTCACTCTGGTTTGGAGGAGGGAAGCAGCCAGAAGGTATTTCTGGCCCCGGAGAGAGACAGAGAAGGTTGATTCCCTGCAAGCTTCTGAGAGGAGTGGCTGAGCGTTCCTGCAAGCAGGTATTGCTGACCCTGCCAGAGAAACGCAGTGAGAGCAATGAAAAGAAGGAGGCATGCGAAGGCATGCTTACACAAGGATTTTGAAAGCACTTAAATGGAGTAGATGCCAAGGATCCTGGAGGGAAGCAAGGAAGACTTCCCTCTAAGGTTAGAGCAGGGGCAGGCAATTATTTTGGGCGGAGGGCTGCTTACTGAGTTTTGGCAAGCCATTGAGGGCCGTATGACAGGCAGCCAGGGGCAGTTATATATTAATTTTCTAAAATTTTTAGGGACCCCGTGGGCTGGATAGAATGGCCTGGTGGGCCTCATCCGGCCCGCGGGCTGCATTTTGCCCACCCCTGAGTTAGAGCCACCCTGGTGGGTCTTTTGTTTTGGTCAGAAGAGAGATCCTACTGAGGGACTCTGCTCACCAGTAAATATATACAGATCTGTAATGAGCAGCATTAGTTTAATTGGCTTGGAATATTAGAGACTGATCCCAAGATGAAGGGGACATGGACTGACTCTAAAGAGAGATTGAGACAGTTGTGTCTGGGGAGTTTAAACCCAGTTTAAGGCCATCCCCTGGATGTGGCTGTGGGACAGATTAAGACTACAGTCATCCAGGTTGCAGGTTACAGAGGACTGTGCATTTGAGAATTGGGCAGCATAACACCAGGCCAAAGAGAAGCTTTGAGTTTCACATGGAGTGGCTAGGATGGGGTAAAGGGGAGGCAGAGATCAAGACCTGAAAGATCATCTTGGGGTATTGCCTTCTATTAACATTGTACCAACAAACTCATGGCAGGAAAGAAAAGTAAGATCAGTCTCCTGGCAGACCAGGAGATCTGAGATTAAGGTTCATCTTGTCACCACTTTTAGGTAAATGAACTCTCAGCAGTGGCAGTAAGCCAATACCTACAGTTGTTAGATATACTTTTCACCTTAGGTGATCACCTAGTGATAAAGGGAACAGGACTGTGAGGCCTGGAAGCTCCTAGTTATGAACTGGCATGAATACAGCAGTTACAAGGAAGTCATCTAGCACTTGGATTGCCAGGAATGTGATTCAGCAGCTGTAATTGCAGCCGAGCAGCCCTTTTTAGGATCCACTCTGTTCATCCCACATGGGCAGGGGGGTACAAAAGATGACCTAAACATAGTCTATCTACCTACCCTTTTTCCTGACTGGATAACTACATCCAGTGGGATCACCATTGCTGCAGTCAGAATCATTGAAGACATACAATCATTTTGGGACCTGAAACATCAGGACCCTCATGAACAATCCTAATAGTAAACACCAAGAGGACAGCACTGCAATCATGGCTTGAGGACTCAGGCAATACAACATTGACATTGCTGCATTGAGACCCAGCAAGTGGAAAATGGGCAGCTCAAAAAACAAAGAAGCACCTCAACTCTCTTCTGGAATGGTAAACAGGAAGAAGAATACTGACTTCACAGAGTTGTCTTTGCCATAGGAATAAACTCATAAACTAACTCAATGGGCAGATGCGGATGAGAGCAGATGTGCAATATGTGGTGCCGCAGACCTGTCAGCAGTGCCACATACTGCACATACAGGTGGTCCCTGTGCTGCTACTTTGCACACAAGGAATATTTTAACCCTGGGAGATCCTGGAGTTAAAAAACTCACACCAATAAAAAACTGGGGCAGCGCAAGTGGCAGCAGTGCGTGTTACCCCAAACTGGAGCCTGAATGGCTGGAGCCATGCTCTGGCTGCTGGCCAGGGTTTCTGCTGCAGGAGGGCCTTGGCTGCAGCTCCAAGAGCACCCCAGGACTACAGGTAAGGCTGCTGGGGTCAGCACAGTTGCTGGCCCCAGCATCTCTTACCCCACCCAGGGTAACCTGCCTTGCACCAGAATGCACATGGCACAGGCTTTCCCTGGTGACAAGCAGCAGTGGCACAAGATGTGCTGCTGCTACTTGTGCCCAAGGAAACACACATTCCTGCTTTTCTGGACACACCTGAGTTCCCTGTTGGACTTAATGAGATCCTCATGATTCTCCATCTTAAATTGGTAGGGCACCAATATGATACTGGCAGCAGCATGCATGACCTGAATCTTGACACCACTGATGAAACCAAGGAGGAATTCTATAGCAACCTTGAACAAGTCCTCTCTGACATTCCAGAGGGAGACAGACTTATTCTGCTTAGTGACTTCAACAGCAGAGTCAGAAGGGATTCAAACCTTTGGAGCAGAACTATTGTCAAAGGAGTGGAAAGGTCAACTTCAAGGGTATCTTCCTCTTGACTAAATTCACAGAACATGGACTCACCATCACCAATATCCTGCTCCACCAGAAAAACAGGCACAAGACATCATGGCAACACTTGAGATCTAAGCATTGGCACAACATTGACTATGTTTTCATTTGTGCCCAGGATCACAAAGGTGTCTGCATCACTCTAGTTATGCTAGCAGCTGACTATTGCTGGACCGGTCATTGACTCATCCACTTGGTTATGTCACTTAAACTGGCTCCCAAATGATGGCTGCAGCAGAAGCAATGCTGAAGGAAAAATCAACATTGAAGGACTCAAGGACCCAATCAAGTGATACTTCCACCAGCATCTCAACAAACAGCTGGTGAATTCTGATCAACAATAAGATAATATTATCAGCACTTGGGATGCCTTCAATTCTACCATCATTGGTGCCTTCAAAGAGATATTTGTTTTCACGACCAGGAAACAAGATCGGTTTGATAAGAATGACCAGGAGATCCAAGAGGTGATGGATCATAAGCTCAAGCCCTTTTGTGCTTGACAGAATAGCACCAACTCCAAACAAAAGAAACTGAATCACCAGCAAGCCAAGGCAGAGGTCCAAAGAAGCACCCAAAATATGAAGAACAGATGGTGGGAAGACAAGATGAAAGAGATTTAACATCTTGCTGATACCCATGATATGAGTGGTTTTTTCAGTGCTATCAAAGCCATCTATGGTCTGAGCACTCAGAAACCAACTCCCTTGAGAACTAAGGATGGAGGAGACCTGATCAAGGAAAGGGGAGCCATCAATACCCACTAGAAGGAGCATTTTTTAAGACCTTCTCAATTGAGACTGTTGTTGATGAGTGTGTTCTCAATTCCATCCCACAACACCCAGTCATAGATAATCTCAGAATCCTTCCAACCCTTGATGAGGTGAGGAAAGCCATTCAGCAATTGAAGAATGACAAGGCATCTGGAGCAAATAGAATCCCTGCAGCAGGGGGCAGAGGAGCTTACATCACAGCTCCATGCCCTCATCTTAAGGACCTGGAATGATGACAAAATCCCAGATGACCTCAGAGACGCCATGATTGTGATCATTTCAAGAAAGGAGACAGGTCCAACTGGAAATTACTAAGGAATTACCTAGCTTTCTACCACAGGAAAGATCATTGCAAGAACCCTCCTGAACCATCCCCTTCCACTTGCTGAAATGCTCCTCCTAGAGTCTCAGTGTGGGTTTAGGCACAACCAACATGATCTTCACTGCTTGCCAGCATCAGAAAAAATACCAGGAAAACATAAACCCCTTTGCATGGCCTTGTTTGAGTTCATGAAAGCCTTCAACTCTGTCAACTGATAAGCACTGTGGAGGTTCCTTCTGAGGTATGGATGTCCACTGAAATGTGTCATTATTATTTGCCTGCTCTATAAGTGTATGTGAATAGTTGTTTTCAGTAATGGTTCTATCACAGATCTCTTTCAGGTTAAGATGGGAGTTAAGCAAGGCTGCATCATCACTCCAACACTCTTCTTGATATTCCTTACTGTGATGTTACATCTGACTCTCAACAAGCTTCTAGCTGGAGTGAAACTAAACTACCAAATGGATGGCAATCTGTTTAATCTTGGCCAACTCTGAGTCAAGACCAAGACTACCTTGATTTCAACCATTGAGTTCCAGTATGCTGATGATGCTGTAGTGTGTGCTTACTCTGAAGCAGATATTTAGGAAATTGTTGATGGCTTTACTGAGGCATACAAGAAAATGGGGCTGACACTTAGCATTCAGAAGACTAAGGTCCTTCATCTACAAGCTTTAATAAGCAGTCCCCAGGTTCAGTAATTCAGATTTATGGTGAGACTGGAGAACATTTAGCATGTCTTGTACCTTGGAAGCCATCTCTTGCATAAGGCTGACAACGAAATCCAACACCGCTTCAAATGTGCAAGTGCAGCCTTTGGATGCCTGAGGAAATGGGTGCTTGAAGACCAAGACATCAGAATCGAAGCTCAGCTCATGGTTTTTCAATCAGTTGTGATCCCTACCTTACTGTATGGAGTTAAGACATGGGCAACATACAGGAGACACCTCAAGTCGATGGAGAAATATGACCAACACTGCCTACGGAAAATCCTATGAATCTAGAGGGAAGACAAATGCATTGACATAAGCATTTTCTCACAAGCAAATATCATGAACACTTACTTAGGCAATGATCATTCAACACCAACTTCACTGGGCTGGCCATGTTATCCTGATGTCTGACTCCAGCTTCCCAAAGCAAGTTTATTCTTCCAGGTCAGTCAAGGTGTAGTCTCAGGAGGAGGGCAAAGGAAGCACTTCATGGAAATCCTCAAGGTCAACTTGAAAAAGTGCAACATCAATTTATGGAAGGCTATTGCCCAGGACCACCCCAATGGAGGAACAGTTTGCTGTAAGGTATTCAGTACTTTGAAAAATCATGGTGACAACAGGAGATGGAAAAGCAGAAGCAGCAGAAACAACATGTCACGGACCAAATTAGGGTCCAGAACCATCCATCCTGCACAGAAACAAAATGCCCAAATTACAGTGGAACCTGTCGATCCTGGATTGGCCTTGTCAGCCATCTTCACACTCACAGATAAGACAGTCATGGAAGATAATCATCCTTGACTGTGCGGGATTGCCAATGATATATATATTTCATATAATTTAATTTTTACAGCAATGCTATTTTAACATTGTTATATATATAAGTTATAACTTAAAATAGCATTGCTGTAAAAATTAAATTGATATAAACAGTACTATTTGAAGTCTACCTTGCCCCCTTGTCAAAGAATGTTAAAAAGCAATCCAATTCTTCTATATAAATTATGGGCAATGGTATCTTGTCTCTACCTCTTATCTTGATTATTCCAATCACCATTATGTGGTTACCACACACATCAAAAAGACTCCTTGTCATATGCAATGATGCAGAGTCAGAGGGTGTGCATTTGAAATCAATATGGCTATTAAATGTGTGGTTTACATTCACAGAGACTTATTAGGTGTTATTAAAATTTTTTTTAAGTCTACATTAACTAGAATCGTAAATCTAATCAGACCAGCAAAAATTGACATATGTATAAATACTTATGAAAAGAATCAGACAGTTTAAAATGCATTTATACTGTAAAATGTATCGTGAGCATTGTTAATTTATATTACTTACTGTAGAACATAAGAAAAGCGTGTACTAAGATATTTATGGTAATGAAGACCATACAAGTACCCAGATACTTGAAATATGTTACTGACTTTCTTCTCAGGGACCAAATCTTGTTTTCTAGCCCATGTTGCTGGATTGAGTACCAGAGATCCCCACAAGGCCAGGAACTTTCTCCTCATGCTTCAGAAATGCTCTCCCACTGTCATTCCTGCTCAATATTCTGATCCTTATTGGGAGATACAATTCATTAGTTTTCCAACAGGTATCCATTGCCTGAGGAGGAGAATATACCATACAAAAATAGAAAGCAGAAGAAAATAGGACAGCTTGGCACCTTAAAAATATTCTTGGGGTTAGGTTTCTTACCCTTATTTGGAAGGTCCCAAGAGTCCTGACCCCTCCCCCTCAATATCAACATCCCCTTCTTTCTACATCTGTACATAATCCTGACACCCAATGTTATTTTCAGGAGAATTGAACAAAACAACTACTGGGGCCTGGTAATTTTTTTTTAACCTGGCTGAAGGACTTTGTACTCCCTGATTTATGGTGCTTTTCTTACTCTTAAATGCCATTAGCAGTAATCTACTTGGTCATTGATGGCCTGTTATTACAAGAGACTAGCTGTTACTGAATCCTTATCTTCCTTTTAAGAAGTACAAAATTTTACAGCTATGCCAGAAAATCAAACTTTGATGGTGGAAAGATGGCTCTTTCTTGCCAGGAAGAGCTCTGACTGGAGAAATTATTGCTGAAATGCAAATCAACATAAAATCAAAAGGAAAGGTTCACTAGAGTCAGTAGGTGCCCACAAAAAGGCTTAAACTACTTGCAGGGTTTTGACAAAGCAATGACAGTTTCATGATTTGGTTACCTTGACGACACAAAGAGATGTTACTTTCTTTTTGAGAGATGTAGTTACCTGTGTTAGTTTGAAGTCAAGCAGAAGGCAGGTGGATTTGCACCTTATAGGTTACTTAAATCAGAGATATAAATATCATAAGTTTTCATATGCTGGAGCTCACTTCATCAGATGATATGAAAGACATGGATTGAGTGAATTTGAATACAAAAGGCAGGGAGAGAGGGGGAAAGAAGAAAAGAGGGAGGGGAGAAGCAGGGGACAGTCCTGGGAAAGGCAAACAAGTAAAGAATACATAGGAGCAAAGGGGTCAGAAAAGCTAATCCAGGTAATTGGATAAGAATGCATAGTCCATACTTAACACAATCCAGTTTGAGGATGATTTCTTGCTCTGCAATTTCCCTTTCAAAATGATTTTTAAAGGTTTGCTGCCTAAAAAACAGCTACCATGAGTCAGTGATGGAATGTCCGTGGAGGTTAAAGTGTTCTATCACAGTCCTTTTTCTTTCTGCAGCTGATATCAGATCAGTGTTCATTCGCTCTTACATGTAGGGATTGCCCCATCTGTGCAATGAAGACAGCAGAGGGGCACTGTAAATGGGTGATGGAGTATTTAGTCACCCAGGAAACTTCCAACCTACTGCTACCAGTTTGTGAATGTTATCTTGAAATAACACATAATGGAAACAGGACAGATGAGAAATCCCTTAATATCTTCATGGAAAATATCTGCTACCTAGGTATGATATAAGCATCTAGCATGTTAGAATTACAAAACCCGGCTTTAGGGATTAAATTTCAGGAATCATTAAAATCATTCTCTGTGTTGTTATTGTAGCAAAACCCCCCAGGTTTTTCTTTTCTTTTTTTTTTTTTTTTTAACTTAGAAATATAACATCCACTTTTCCCCATCATTTCTGCCTTTTTCTCTCCCCTCCTCTATTTCCTATGGGTATATATATATAATTAGTTATAAGTTAAGTTGAAACCCTGTGTACATAAGTCCCCTTTTATAGTAACTATGAGATATTGTAATAGTGTTTTGCTGTGTGTGTTGGATTACTGTAATGTATTACACTGTACGGTTATTGTGTCATAAGTGTCTCTATGTTAACATTGTATGATTTAGGCCTGCAATGTGGGTTGGCATGAATGATGTCGAGTATCCATTTTGTGTGTCAGGTTCCCATCTTGTTCCCATCTTGTCTCCATGCCCTGTTGTGTAAGCATGTTGCAATTATGACTCACATTTAAGTCTGTAACCTCTCCCATGTAACTTGGTTTTCCTTGAATGCCTGAAACAAAAGAGTGAATGGATGAGTGAAACACAATGATAGCAGGACCCCCTACTAAATCACCCCACCATCAAGACCAATACCTGGACCAATGACCCAGCCATTGGAACCACCCTCAGCATTCAAGAAACAGAAGATGAGGCAACCCATCATTGTGCCAAAGCTGCACATGCTCAGTATAAACATCTGGAACCCTCTGGAAGAGGACTGAAATTGCCTGGACAGGCCCTCCCTATAGGAGATCAGAGGTAGTCTGACCCATAAAAAGGGGTAGTGAAGGCTGACTCTTTGGAACTCCATCTTCACCTGGACCAGACCTGCTCCATGTCACGCTGCCTATCAAACCACAGGCCCTGCCAGAGACCCCCTCTGGACAACACCTGCTAGAGAAAGACCCCAACTGGCCACTGAGGACACCCTCCCAGCCTGGATCAGTAGTTATCACCCCCATCCTCTCTTCAACCATGGACTTGGACTCTGTTTCTCTTACCTACCTTGACTCCAACCCTTCCACTAAGTCTCATTTCTCCCTCTCCTGCTTGTGGCTCACTGCCACCTCCAACACCTGTCCCATGCTTCTGTGACTCCAGCCATCCTGAGCTCCTCTCTGCCTGCAAGCCATGTTTCTTTGCTATTGCCTTATCCCTACTGTCTTTTCCCCTGATCTCTGCCACTGCTATTGCCTTGTTGCCACTGCCTTTTCCCATGATCTCTGCCACTTGCTCTTTAGTTACCAAGCACCCCAAGCATAGGTACCACAGGCACCAACAGTCAGATCCTGAGAGTTGGCCTGACCCCACAGGCCAACATTATCATGTCACCTCCATCTTTAAGCAATTTCACCCTCTTTCCAGTTTGATTTTGTTTTTTAAAGTTCATGTCACTTTACTGGGCAATCCTTATAGAGTTATCCCACCATTCCATACACCTTGTTTCTTTCATTTTTTTAATTCGTCACTTCATTCAGCTGGCACAGATTCCTACTTCCATTGAGCTTGTACAATATGGAGCTAGAACCTTAGCTGCAATTTTCTCTTCTCTGAATCAGTATTTTCTATATGCAGTTTCTAAGCCTGATTTTCTAAGCATGACTTCGATCTCTCTGGCCCTGGAGTCATACAGAAGTCTTTAGAGGTATATGGGATTAAACTATTGTTGATGGAAAAAAACTCAGGTTTTTTTCATTAGATATTTTCATTAGAAAATATATCTTTGTGTCCCATCTTTATACCTCTTTATTATAAGGAAGTTTTTGTGACTTCTTTCTTCCTTTATTGTGCTCCAAATCAAATGTAGTCTTCTTAAAGTCAACATGTAATTAATGAGGATTACAGTAGTCAAACCAAGAGTAGGAAGGGACATACTGGCCATAAAAACTCATGAGAAAAAAAATCCTGGAACTCTAGAGAAGGGAGAATCCTGTGGTCAGTGATGACTAGAGAATGATATTTAGAATTTTGCTTTTGGGAATTGGCTTGTAGGTAAAGTAGATATTGCATTAGAACAATGGTCCAGGGCAATGGCAAGGGTTAATTGGTTTTAAAAAATCTGTTTGTGACAAAGTTTCCTTCAAGGCCCACTGTGTCTAAAGTCAGAAGACACACAGGCTGGGGAATTGAAGACATGTACCACACTGTTCCATAACATGAAATAAGGTGGAGCCAGGCCACAGTGATCAGCTGCAAAGTCCCTGGAATGTCTGGTTTTGGTGGATGGACCAAATTAAGACACCAGTAAATGACCGAATTAAGATGTGTACATGTGATGGGTTTGGAAAACAAAGGAATATGCTGACAGGACAGAATGTGGACAGTATGATGACCACAGGGAAATCAATCAACAATGCCCAGGAATGAAGAGTCAGAGGAGGAATAGGACACAAAAGGAGGAATTTCAGAGCATCAAAGGGTCCCTGAGAGGAGAACCTGTAGCTACCATGGACAGAGGGCACACCACTGATCCATCTCACCCACCTCACTGGGTGGGTGGCCTTGGCTGTCAACCTCCAGGCTGCTGACATGTGACATTCAAGCAACAACCACAGGGTGAAGCTTGCATACTGGCCAGATGTACTTTCCCTCTGTGACATCCCTTAGACTGGTAGATATAGAATCAGGGGTGGGGGGGAGGTATTTTATTTTCATTGCCTATATTATTCATATCTGTTATCACTGTGTCACAATAAATTAGCCTATCATCAAATGGAGAAGTTGTGGTTAGCTTGCAAGTTTGGGTCCACCCGGAACAAGGTACCTGGGTCATAAATCCAGTGCCAAGAACCAATACAGTGCAAATCTGCAAATATGTAGCTCCAAGGCCTACAGTGTGCATGGTTCAAATACTGAGGCTGTTACATATTTATGGCTTATACCCATTTGACTTCATTTACGTTTACAAGTAAAGCTGAGTAAAAAGATGAGCAAGGACTTCTGTCTTCCTCAATGAACTGATATAAAGGAAGCATGTAAACCAATTGTGTTGACATGACACTTCAGACTTTAAAATATACAGTAATTGTGTATACTGTTGGGAAAATCTGAAGTTTTATCCATTAATCTGGAAAACATTTTATTCCACATGTCTACAGATGTAAAGAAGGTGACAGTCTGTACCCTACCCCTGGGATATAGGTGTAGGGTACAGATACTTTCATTTCCAGCGAACATTACAGAAGATCAGGTAATATAGATAAGCTTCTTTTCGTAGTTTACATCCTCTCCACAAGGCATGTGAACAGTCGATAGCCATCATTTGCTGTAGTAAATCTATTTTCAACATTCCCAGTGCCTCTACATATCTAATACTCAGGTTTATTTTTGTTCTCATCCACACCTGAAAAAATGTTGGCATTTCTGTGTTGTGGTAAAACTATGTAAATGTGAACTCATGGAGCAATTTGCATTAACACTATGAATAGTAAACAATTTTGTTTATCCTGGAGAATAAACTGATGTGCATTTTATTTCACTGTGATACCTTGCTTCTGCAAGCAAATGGTATACTCGCCTGTAGAAATAACCATTTGAAAATGTAACATTTTAAAAATGAAGGTGAATCCTAAAACCTCTTGTCACCCACAGAGCAAGTTTTGTCCAAGACACCACAGACTTGCTACGGAAACTTAAAAACATAGACCACCTTCCCAGCAACACGCTCCTAGCCACCATGGACGTTACCAGCCTATACACCAACATCCCACACCAGGAGGGCATCCATGCCTGCCTTTCATATCTACAGGAACAACATTACCACCCAGAATACAGACCCAAAGATATCACTGAGCTTATAGACTTCATCTCACACACAACAATTTCACTTTTAATAATCAACACTTCCTCCAGATGATGGGAACAGCTATGGGCACTAAAATGGCCCCACAGTATGCCAACCTTTTTATGAGCCACCTGGAAGAAGACTTCCTCAAGAACTGCATCATCAAACCCTTGCTGTACTTACGATATATCGATGACATCTTCATCATTTGGAGTGATAACCTGGAATCTCTAATTGAGTTCCACCAGAAATTCAATAGTCACCATCCCTCCATCCGACTTTCTTTAGAATACTCCAACACCAACATCCCCTTTTTAGACACAATGATCAGTATCCAGAAGGGTAAAATACAGACCACAGTATACAAGAAACCAACAGACCAACATACATATCTGCACAGAACCAGCAATCACCCGAAACACACCAAAAAAGCTGTGATGTACAGCCAAGCCCTCAGATACCACCGCATCTGTACTGAAGAGAACACCCGGGATTGCCACCTCACCAATCTTAAAAAGGCTTTCACCCAGCAAGGACACTCCTCCAGAGAGGTAGATCGCACGTTTGAAAGAGCCACCTGGATACCATGTGAAGAACTGCTGCAGTACAGAAGAAAAACACCCACAAGTCGCACACCGCTGGTTATGACCTATCACCCATCCCTTGAACCTGTACGGAAAATCCTCAAAAAATTGCAACCCATATTAGAAAAAGACCCTATTCTTAAAAAGATCTTCCCAGAGCCACCCATCCTAGCCTTCAGACAAGCACCGAACCTCGCCAACCTCATCACCAGAAGCAAACTTCCTCAACCCCAGAACACACCAAAAGGATCCAGACCGTGCCATGACAAGAGATGCAAAACCTGCCCCCACATCTCCACCACCCCCACTATTACATTACCCCACAACAGAGCCATCAGCATCCCAGGATCTTACAGCTGCACCTCCAGGAATGTGATATACCTCATCCAATGCACCAGATGCCCTGATGGAAGATATGTAGGAGAGACCAGACAACAACTGCGCACCAGAATGAATGCACACCGGAAATCCATCAAAGACAGAAACACCCAATTACCGGTGGGGGCACATTTCTCACAGGAGGGCCACTCTCTCTCCAATCTCTCAGTCCTGATCCTCAAGGGAAATTTACACAACACATCCCAGAGACGAGCCTATGAGCTCCATTTCATCAACCTGCTGGATACTAGAGATCAGGGACTAAACACAGACATTGGATTTTTGATACATTACAGTCTGCCTGGCAACTGACTCCCCAGCCCAGCCCAGCCCAGCCCAGCCCCTGGCTTCTTTACTTTTCATTCCATCCAGGAAGAGCACGCAGCAACTGCTGCAGCTTCCTTAGCCTGACGAAGGGTTTTTGAACCCGAAAGCTTGCTTAATAACTATTCTCCAACCATTTAGGTTGGTCTAATAAAAGATATCAAATTCACCCAAGGAACCTTGTCAGGATATACTTATTATTTTAAGAACTGTTTGATGAAGCCCTGAATTGCCTAATGTTTGACTGTGCTGTGGTTTAACAAGTACCTAATTGTGATGTAACTTCTTTTAATTGTTGTACCCTCCATACACAATAGGAATGTACAAAGTTCTGAAACATTTGTAAAAATAATCATAACAATACTTTCAGATGTTTTTACAAGGCTCATCATCACTATCATATCTTAGCACTGTTACAGCAACCCTCGCTGATAAACTCAAGAAGAGTACTAATAAGTCACAGAAGGGTCTCACCTATTGCTTGTACTTTTCTGATATAACCCAATGGAAGGGTTGCAACTCACAATTGCTCTCAAATAAGACCTTAAGTGAAGGAAAAACAGTTCAATCTCAGAGGCCCTCCAAACCCAAGAATGTTTTAAATTAGCAACAGTAAGCTGTCCCTCAAGAGATCCATCTATTCCTAGCATCTGCTGAAGTAGGTTGTTGTCTGTGGAGGCTCAGCCTTTTTGAATCAGTTAGTCTTGAAAGTGCCACCTAGCCTTACTTCTGCTTTAAGAGGGATCAACATTACTCTTTTTTCAGGTTGTCAGAAGTGCTGGAAAAGATGTTTGCTTCAAACTAAAGAAGATTTTTTTTTCATATTTTTCAGCAAACCAAACTGTCAAAAATGGTTTGTATCACATTAAACATTTTGTTACCTTCTGAGCTCTTTTAAAACATTTTAAAGTGATTTTCAAAAAAAAGAGGAGGTTTGGTCACAAAGTTAAAATGTTGTTTTCCTGTTGCACACTGTACACTCTAAACTGAATGATCCTGAAAGTTATGGAAAGATGGGCTCAAACAAGTGTTGGTCTTGTTGATTTTAATCTGCCCAAGCACTCAAACAGTTGGATGTTTGTAAATCTCATTAGAAACACTTAAGGCTCCACAAATCAGTGTGAAAATATCATAGGAACAAATGTTTGGGGGCATCTATTTATTGGTTCTGTTCAACAAAGTGCTTCCAAAAGAGTTTTTCTTTTGCTAATTCTGTGTCTGATGTGAAGAATCAGGCATGTGTATATTTGTGCTTTTTCTAAATAGACCATACATTTCTGAACCTGGTAAAAGTTTGGTCTGGTATTAGTGTGGATGAATGTTTGCTTCTCTTATCAAATTGTTTATCCTTAACAGAAACCCCATGGCGAGTTCTTAGTTGTAGTGCCAATGATGCTATCCCATCTGGAGACAGATAGATACAGAGATGATCAATTCAATGATAACCCTCAGCACATCTGTTTATTAACTATGTCTCCAGAAACAGCTCTGAGAAAATAAAACAAAAAGCCAGACCCTCAGGTGATTTTAAATTATTTTATATCTATTCTTTCCAGTAGGACTACACCAATATATATCAGCCTAAGTTTTAGTCTAAACCATATAGATTGCTATTTCTTCCCTTTCTGTTTGGGAATTATGATTTTTATTGTTAGTGTAACTTAGGATATAGTGGCATGTCATGTAATAGAGCTCAAGAAAAAAAAAACCCAGACCAACAACCCAACATTCAAGCAGGAACACAGCTGTTTCTTTCTTTGCCTCATGTAAACTATATGCTATCTTTGGTTTTCCATTTTGTGGATGGTTGTAAGTCAGTAAGAAGAGAATTGTAATGCAATATTCAAAATAGAAACCCAAATATATTTCCCCAATCTCCTTTTCTGCATTCCCTGGATATAATGCAAGAATATTGTACAGATCTAAGGCTGGGTCATATGTGCACAGTAAGCTGCTGTACTGTTCTGTGTGGTAACCAGAAAATAGATAAGTACATCTATATATATAACACACTATCCTTTCAGTTTACTCCCATTACCAGATACCAGCAAAGGTAAAAGGCAAGCAGAGTTGTATGAGCATGTTTGCTACTGACACATTATCTATCCCAGTTTGTTTGGTAATTCCCCAGTTCAATATTGAAACAAAAATGGGTTTCTGGAATGGAACATGGTTTACTTGAGCCAAATATGCAGCCAGTTGGTCCTGTTCTAGGTAATCAGCATAGTACAGCTACCTGAACTATGAAAATACACGTGTAAAGCAGTACACATTAAATAAACTCCTGAAGGTAATAACTGAAGACTTTTTTTTTTCCCAAACACTAGATCCTAAGCATTTACTAACTGTGTCCTGTATGTACTATTCACCTTCAGTGAACTATTCAATTAATAAAAACCTACTAAGGCAGGTTCAGAACTTATGTTTGTACATAATGAAGCAGTAACTATGTGTTATAGATCTCCATCTATACTAAAGCCACAAAGATCCAAGTTTATTACAGTTATCAGTTGCCAAGATCTCTATAACTCTCTACAGCTTTTAGCTAGTCAGCTTCTAGCTATAGCACTGGAGATTTCTTTATTCACGGCATGGCTAGGTGGAAGCTGATGTAAGTGAAAGCTCATCCAAGATTCAACTTCTGAGAGCCTCAAATCCTAAGTTGCTCTGAGCAGCAGAAGCAAAAAGGGTCCTTTTGCTCCATCTGGAGCTCATGTCAGAGGAAATGATTTGGAGACAGCTTGGTGACGGACTCTGCAGAAGCTTATTTTTTCATTTGTAGAGTGAGCTAGCACTGGGTATTGAATGCAGAAGGCTCTTTTAAGCTTGTTGGCCCCAGAGTAACTCCTGAACCCACCATCAGTGAAGAACAGATGCATTATGAACAGATTATCAAAAGATTCCCTACCATGCTGCACCCTACCTGTATTCTTTGAGTCACTGTAGGAGGAATACTCTAAGAATAAAAGCAGCCACCAGTTATGAGTGCCATTTGATTATGTCAGCTACCAATGTCTGCTAGGAACTTGCCTGAGATCAAAAGCTTAATTTTCTATTTTGGAATAAAAACAGTTTTTGCAGACATGATTCACCACTTAATGTCTTCTAACTTACAGGGATGTAAATAATAGTAATATTTTTTTTCTGAAACGTTCAATAATATAATAAAGAGAAAAGAGCGTAGATATTTACATCAGTGATGTATTGTGAACACTACAGAATACCTCACTGTCAATGCAAACTGTGATGGGATGTGAAGAATAAGAGAGGGGTGTGCTTGTTTGTATGTTTTTGTTTTTGTCTATCATAAAAATATAAGTTGATAAATACAGATTTTGAATAATTTATGTAAGTTAGTTCAGTATTAAGGTTTCAGATAACTTGACTTAACCATCAGTCACCAAAGCTTCATACTATAGGAATTGCTTATCATCCAGTGCCAATCACCATATTATATGGCCATTATATGGCTAATTACAGAGTAACATGTGTGTCTCGGGGGATGGGGTGCCATGCACATGACCGGCACTGGCTATCAAAATGCCTGGCTCTGGCTCTGCCCTACGTTTATAATATGCCTGATTATTGCTATTATTGTACATTAAACTTGGTTTTAAGAAGAAAAAAGAGTTAGAAGAGAATGACACCAAAGTTGATGGGAAAGGCATGAAATTAGGCCTGTATAAGTAAAAACCATACAGGTATATTCATGTAATAGTGCCTGCTTTTTCTCACTTGGCTTGCCTTCAGTTCTTTTTAAACTTATTATTAAGATATGAAGATAGTGGATGACAATTTGAACGTTGGACAATGTACAACAGGAAAGGAAAGGAACTTGCCAAATAATAATTGAATGATTGGATGGATACTGTGATGAATATGAGGAGAGAAGAAATGAAATCTATTTTGACCATTCTTTCTGCAACTCAGTTATCATTTTCATCCAGGTTCTTATCTGTATTATTACAATTTCCCTCATTCTGGCTTTGGCAAATGTACTTTTTTCCCCCCTATTCATGTCTATTCAGAAGGATTCTGCTAGCAACTAGGGGGTGGCCAGTCTGGGGCAGTCACCTGACACAGACAAAATCCGGAGTCCAGTTTCCCAGGGAGTCAAGATGTGCCAAGAGTCTAAACCAGAGATCAAGTAATTGGAGAGAGGAAGCGCATGAGGGTTAGAAACAAGTACCTAGGTCTTTGCCCTGATAGACTACTGCAGGCTGGACCAAGCCTTTAAACAAGTGCTTCTCAGCCTTTCCAGGATCAAGACATCCCACCTTCAATTTTTTGGACATGATGAGAACCACTGGCTGAGAACCCCTGGCTGAGAACCACTGTTGGTGCTGCCACTGTAAGTCTGAAAGACACCTTAACAAAATGCTTTGCATGAGTAACACCATTTTGTCTTAACAAAACTAACTAAACAACACCAAAAGAAGAGTGAATAAGTCACTTCAGAGTGACCTCTATGTAACCCATGTCAGCGAAAAAGCTACAAGAGGATGTGGTAGCATTTCAAGACAGCAGAATATATACAGATGGCAGTCTAAGACTAATGGTAATGACCGCTATGAAAGATGACTGGTGGATATTTATGACATAGAATAAACAAGAGAGAACTATAAAAAAGAAAAAGAGTATATAAAAACCTAAGGAAAAAGACACGGGCAGGGGGAACCAACACACAGGAAAAGAAGAAATATCACTTACTTGAACCCCAGAGGAGTGATGGATGCCTGGCCAGATGAATGCCTGGCCAGATGAAATCACTGTATCCACTGGAAAGCTTCTATAAGAATATCTTAGTTGACTGCTAGAGCTTGCTTAGAGTGTCAGTGTTACATTTAATGCTTTGCTTAAATATTGGCATTGCTTATGTGTTTAATAAGTTAGGATTTCAGACCAGTATAGTCTGACTGATCACTTTATTTCTATTCACCCCACCCCTTAACTAAACTTAATACACCACCACATTTTACCTCAGTGCTTCTTATCTAGGTTTTGCTGCTTCCAGGTGAAAATGTCCTGTGTGCCAGTGGAACAGCCAGCCTAGGAAGAGCTGTGCCACATGCATATGCTGTCCCTGTATTAAGGCTCTCTCATCAGCCTAATCAGAGAGCAGACAGCTTTGCTTCATGCATTAGAGAGTCTTAATGCAGGGGAGTACACAAAGCAAGCAGGTCTGCATAACCTCTACTGCCATGGCACACCTGCTTCATGGCTGGAAATGGCCAGGCCTTTTGCCTGTGGTCACAGGGGATTGGCTAACCTGATTACCCTAGCTGGGGGCCAGAGCACTGACCCAAACTTTCTGCAGGTGGCACCTGTTGCCCTGCAGCTTCACAGAAGTAATTGTCCTTATTTTGTGATTGGGTCAAGCTCTGCCCTTATTACACTTTCCTAGCCCAGAGGTTGGCAACCTTTTTCCACTGCAGGCTGCTGCTTGCAACCCTGTTTCTGCTGAGGTCTGCATCCCTGCACCCCCAGCAATCAGCAAGTGCTGGGAAGGTAATAGATAGAAAAAGATAGATGCTGGGACTCTGGGGATGCTTCCTCTGATGCAGCAGTGAGAACAAAAATGAACATGGCAGACAATAGGACCCAGGGGGCCCATCCTCTGCAGATGTGGTGGGATTGTGCTGAGATCCCCAAAGCTGCTGGCAGATCATGTGTTGTCAACACCAGCTGTCTGAGTCCACTGCTTTGACCATATTCATTTCTTTGCATCCCTTCACCAGCTCCCCTTTCTCTAATGGATCAAGTATGCTGGTAATCTCCTTGTTTTCCCTTTCAAGGCTTTCCATGGCTTATCCCCATCATATTATGTCTCGCTCGTGATCAGTTTGATGACTTCGATCAGGCAGTGAGGATTTCATTCTGTTTAAGTTTTCAGACGATGATATTAGTGCTTCCATCAGTGTTCCCTTCATGTTTAGGAGGAGTTCCTGTAAAACTACCTCAAAATCTTCCTTCAAGTCCTCCTTAAAACTCTCTTTTACCCTGAAGCTTAGCAAAACTGACAGCAGCCATTCACGTACTGTGATCATTGCCTACAAGACTGACCAATGATGTCCTATTATTTCTTTGCATCCCTGCTCTCTGTTTTCGGTTGTCTCATATTTCTATTGTAAGCTTTTGGGAGAAGAGGCGATTTTGTTTTTATAAAGCACCTAGTTCAGTGAGGTCATCATCCCTGACCAGGATTTCTAGACACTTAAATAATATGAATGATAAAGAAGCATGAAGAAGAAATGAAGGTCAATGTTCAAGTGGAGTTCAGGCTACGTAGTTTGTTGAAAGTGATGCAAAACTTTAGCTAAATGGAGAAGAGGAGTAGAAGCCACTGAAAATATTTGAAAGAGAAACATGGGATTTGAAATAGGGGATGTGCATAGTACCTAGTGTACTAATATCTTTTTAAAGTAAAATCTTCAGGCACAGGACTTCATGTGATGCTATAGTTTTTTGCTTTGTATTTTACCAGCTGTAACATTTCCTCTTCATCTATAATTATATACTAATTAAAGATGATAATGATAATGATAATGTTGATGCAGCTACACAGACATGGATATTCAGCAATTTTTAAATGAAACCCCAGAAAATCATAGATGCTAGATGTTAGGGTCAGAAGGGACCTCAATAGATCATCGTGTCTGACCCCCAAAAATAAAAAGCTCAAAAAGAAAACCCTAAGTTGTAATAGGGCAATGTAAGTTCTATGAAACATTCTCAAAGGCTATAAGCTGGAGGGAAGAATTTCAGCCTGCTGTGTCCCACATACAAGAAGAAAGGCAAATATACTGGACACTGGAGCAGGGATGCCTACTTCTGAATGCTTAGATACATTTTCACACTGAAACACACTGGGTGTTAAAAACTATAGTTTTATTCATGATCAATTTTTCACGTAAATGGCTATTTATAATCTTCCTTAATATAATCATTACTTCAGACTGCATTTTTCATGATACCAGCAAAAGAGAGCAAGAAGGAACAATCATGATTTTATTGTTATTTTAAAAATAAACATCCTAAAATTTTCAAAGAATTTTGGCCAAGAAAAAAAGTGAAATTCTAATACATTTTAAAATGGTTGGGTTTAAAAGGCCCTCAGCATCATAATGTGTTGAAACAAGCCCAAAGATTCAACTTTTATTTCTTTACTAATTAAAACCCACAAAACATTTGCGATTAATTTTTTATTGAAAAAGTATTTCTTTAAATACAGGAATTTTAGTTATCCTTTGACTGAATAATTGTACAAAGGCCCTATCCAGAGAAGACAGGGGATGATGCATTGGGTGCTGGAAGCTCAGGCATGCTCAGGGAAGCTCAGGCGTGGCAGGATTCCAGTGCCCCATTCACCATGCCCGCTACCTTCTTTGCCTACCAGCACACCCAGCCATCCTCCCCCACACTGCCCCACCTCCTCCAGGGAGGGCAGACTCTTCTCCCCCAGGGCGGGGGTCAGATCCAGGGAACTTCAGATTCAGACTCTCCTGCTGCCTTCCCTTTCCAAGTCCATTCCCAGGCAGTCCCAGGTGGCAGGAAGGTGGCAGGGACAGTGAATGGGGCACCAGAAGCACACTAAGCCTGAGCTTCACCCAGCACTCCCAGGCTTCCAGTGCCCCATACACCATTGGATCTGGCAGGTGCTACCTGCAAGCTGGGGCTGCACTCACACAGCTAGCACCCCATCTTGGCAGTCCCCAGGGGCACTGGTGCTATGGAGGGAAGCACCCTCCACCCTTTCCTCCCCCAGGTCAGGGGCTGCACAGCCTGGCAGCAGCTTGCATAGACAGGCTCTGCTGAAGGAAAAAATAAAGTGACAAGGGGCCTGATCTTTTTTTTCTCTCCTGGAGCCTGCATGCAGCTCCTGCAGGAAAGTGATCTGCCAGCAGGTCATGCAGCCCCTGAGCTACAGGGGACCCTGGTGCTTCCCTCATAAGCACCAGCACCCCCGGGCAGCACCCACCTGCTTTGGAAGAAGAGGGCAGGTTCCGGAGAAAAAAAGGGCTGGGCCCCCCTTTTCTGTTTTTGTTTTTTTTCTGCAGAGCCTGCCCGCTCCATGGGGAGGGGGGGGGGGGAGGGGGGGGAGGGGGCTGGTGCTTCATTCTACCTCTGAGTTGCCTGCATATCTTTTTTAAATGCCTCAGGATCTACAATAATAACATACTTATTCTGTCTGTCTGCAGGACTTTGATTTGTTGTCTCAGAAGGCATTGTGATTGGCTGTCAAGGCAACCAGAGTGCTCTGGACAGACAGGATAAGCCTATTATTATTATAGATTGTGCACAGATATTAAGGAAATGATTGGATTCATCCATTAAAATTCAGAGTCTAAAGAACATTCTGTTTTATTCATGTATTTAGCAAGTCACTGTTGAGGTCAATGAACTTTACATCCAGTTTTTTTTAATGCCCATGACAAAAAGATGGGGCAGAACATTAGCCTCTTTTATCCTAGACATAACATTGATGGGAAATATGAATTCCTAATCAAGAAAAGAACAGAGCCATCAGGGCTTAAACTTGAACTGCTACTTTTGTTTTAATAGGGAAAAAAAGAGTTGTTAATACAACCAATCTAGCACAGGTACTCATGTGGCCCAATTATTGCTGTATTTGAGCATCTGACAACACTCCTGAGAGAACAGGAAGAGCTATTAACCCCATTTACAACTAAGAAACTAAAGCACAAAGAGACTAGGTGCCCAAGGTCACACTGGAAATCAATGATAGAAAAAGGAATTAAGGTCAGGTCTCTTGAGCACTAGGCAAGTGCCCTAGCTACTGGACCATCTTTCTTATAATGCTTGTGAAAGTTACTGCACTGACATCTCTAGAGAGCAAATTCCTATAGTAAAAGAAGAGTTATAACTGAAGTGAATTTCTTCTGCTGGCCCATGTTCACATTCACCCTGCTCTAATGGGACACATTTAGTAATGGAAGAGCAATTTAGATTTTGTTCCTATTTAGTCCTGTGTATCCCTAGAGATTTCTAACAGAGCATTCATTAACATCAGCTATAATGGTAGATTTACAAAAAAGGGGTATCTGACAAATAGATATTGAAATGAGAGAATTGGATATTTTTCACATAAGATGCCAAATGTCCTTAGGATGACCTTGACTTTCTGCCTGTAGATTTGAATTAGCAGCATCGAGTTTAAAGGTTCAGTATCTTAATAGTGGACTTCCACCATTTATCTCCTCATCAGACTGAGAATTTGAATGGAACAAACTGGGTTTAACACTTGAAATGTATCCTTGTTAAAAGTCAGTTTCATGTGGAAATACTGAATTTGGGGGTCCACATATTCTAACATTATAATTTTAAAGTTAGATTTTGAGGCGGGATATATATATATATATTTATATATATTTATATATATATATATATATAAAACTGGATGCTTCTCATAGTTGAACAGCCAGCAGTTCCTCTGCATTGAGCGAGAGAAATTGCTTACTGCAATCTAGACCTATACTTACACACCCAGATAACAGGCATCTTGGAAATATCATAGATTAAAAGAAAGAAAGCAAGCAAGCCCTGGGCATGCTTTCAATTTACTAAAACCTTAGCTAATAACAAAGCTCAGTGCCTGCAAGGACAAGCCACCTTTGTTGTCTGGGAAATGCCATCCATGAAAATACATTTTACAGTAGATTATAATGAGGAGAGCTATTTTATCGCCTATTTGAGAAAACTCTGGGGGCACTTCAGTCACAAGTGCTGTAAATCAGATCCATCTCTGTCCCATTTCAATGTCTATAAACACTTCATTTGAAGCTCTGGCAGCCTTTGTGTACGTAGCTCCTGGGACCCAGAAAGAAAAGCCTTTTAGAAAAATGGCCGAATTGATTCTTAAATATTAAATTCCTATCTGTAGGATGGGTTCCTCACTGCTAGAGGGCTTTGACAGATTTAAAGTTGGCTGTTTCCAAATGCTTGTGGTTTTCACTAACTCAGATTATAGGCAGCTTCTCATCTTTTCTGCTGATGCCTCAGTGGATGGCCTCAGGGTATGACAAAGTCAGTTAGAAGGAAGGTGGAGTGAAATTCAATCAATTATTTGAGAAAGTCTTTCAGTAAAATCTCCTTTCAGTATCTAGCATATTGCTTGCCATTTTTGGACTCTTAAATATACTATGGCAAAGTTAATCACCAGCATAAAATAATCATGTGGGTTTTTTGTAACTAATTAGGAAGGCATATTCATTTAAACTGACTTTCCATCATGAGTTTTCAAAGATGATGACCAGCAGCTCTGCAATTACATCAGCCAACTCCCACAGCGCCCCTGTGTGCATCCCATCCAGGCCCATGGACTTGTATATGCCCAGCTTTTCTAAATAGTCCCTAACCTGTTCTTTCAACCCTGTTGGCTGCTCACCTCCTCCCCAAACTCTGATGCCGGGTGCAATAGTCTGAGAGCTGACCTTGCCTGTGAAGACTGAGGTGAAAATGGCATGGAGTACTTCAGCCTTTTCTACATCGTCTGTCATCTGTGATATAAATTTAGATACCAGTTTCCACCAGTCAAAAAGTTCAGATTTTACTACTTGTAGTATACTTATGGCCTGTAAAATGACTCTGAAAAGGACATCATGGGACAGCATACTTATGCTCCATGGTAATTTCTTGTTCTAATTGGTACAGTTTCTGGGTTTTAAAGATATTTTTCCTAATCATAGAATCATAAAGTTGGAAGGGACCTCAGAAGTCACCTAGTCCAACCCTCCTGTATAACTGTAGGGTATACTGTTCCTAAACTATCCCAGACAGGTATATAGAATCATTTGTTAGTCTACTTCTGCACATTTTACTCTTGTTCTAACCACTGAGCTATATTCTTTCTGCTTCCTATGTGTTTCCTGTGCCCTCCCGCCAATCGGTATTAAAGATTGTTACATCATAGCAGATCATTTTCGGAGAATCTAGGAAGAAGACTGTATAGTACAATCTGTAGTCTCTTCTGGAAATACTTGACCATGAGAATTCAAGGACAATCTGAGGTGATGTTAGGCTATGCTATGCTTAGTTTGAGGTGCAGAGGACCAGAGGCCTAAGTTCAATAGCTTTAATTAAAAATATTTTTTCTATTCATTGTGGTGCTATGGTTTTTCTTTGCAATATTGGGGATTATATATAGAATCCATCTACTCTCCTATAGGTGTCTTGAAGTCTCAAGACTTACCAAAGTAAGTGTTGTTGATATAGACAATAGTGTGGCGGACTTACCAATTCAACCTGGCTTGAACAGGCTCAGAAAATCTTCATTGCAACTGGTGGAGCCCCTCTACCAATCAGGGAGGGGCTGGGCAAGGCTGGCCCTACTCCTTACACAGAGTTAGAGGGCAAAGAGCCTCCTGGATCTGATTGAAGCCTGCGTTCTGCAGGTCTGGCAAGCTTTTGGAGGTGGAGCCTCTGGAATAAGTAAAAGGAGCTGTGTGCCCAGCACACAGCAGATGTGTTGAGGGACAGAGGAGCTGGCAGGGGCTAAGAAGAGCTGGGGAGAGCTGCCCAGCAGGTAGAAGCTGTAGTCCAGAAGAGCCCTGGAAGATTCCCTCAGTGGAACCAGAGCAGTGAGTGGTTTCAGCTACAGCCCCAGCCAGTGCACAGAGTGGTGTATGGGACAGACCCTGGGAGCTGCAGGAGGAAGCTTGGGTCTCTGGACACTTGGTGCACATAGTAGCGCATGGAGCCACCAGACCCTGGTAGCAATATGTGGCAGCTTGGGTCTGCTACCCTTGGTGTGCAGCGAAGGACTCAGTGCATGCAGCAATGCATGGCCATACCCTGGGAGCAGCGCCAAGCTGCTTGCATTTGCAACCCTGACCTGGCATAAAGCCAGGCACCCAGGACACACCAGTGTGGTATGGCAGAGGTCCAGCGGGGCCTGGGTTTCGAGACCCACACAAGGTGGCCCAAACCCCAACGGAGGACAAAAGGCAAGGCCCTGAGTGGCCCTGACAAGGCAGCCATGGCTCCAGGAGTCCCTCCAGCCTGCTCCCTGGATCCATGAGTACCCGGGGAATGGGTTACTCCCCCAGGAGCAGTGCCAGGGTTTGGCACCCTAGGGGAATGCCCAGTGGTCTCCGTACCTGGAAGGAGGGGGGACTTGCACCTCATATTTTGTAAATAGTTATTTATATATTATTATCCTTTAATGTGACCTGGGTTATATCATCTATCTGAGGTTTACCTGTATTTACTTGCTGTTCTTGTCTGAACTTACCTGTTGATACCTGTTGTTTATCTGCCTTTGTTTTACTTACCTGTTGCAGACAACTGCTTACCTGTGTGGGGACCCATGCTCTTTTGAGGTAGTGGTCCCTTGTCCCTTTGATTATAGAGCATAATGTTATTTGGGTGATGTGGATATTGTATATATTTCCCAACACTCTCTTATAAATCTGAAAATATTGTTACCTGTGTACTAATAAACCTTTAAATAGTTAAGCTGTCCTGGCCTGACTCTGTAGAGGATTGGAGGGCCGGGCTGGCCCACACAGCAGACCTCTCTCACAGCCTGCTCCTGCCTGGCCACCCATCCCCTCCAATTGAAGGGGAGGGAGGCATTTACTAGGGTGCATGCAGGGTTACAGTAGAATACTATTGATTTCAATAAACCCTAAAGAAACAGATTTTTCTAGATCCAGTAAAAAGGAGCTAATTCCTTTTTATTCTCATACCTACTATAGCAGGAAACCAGGGACTCCCTGTTATTATAGAGAAGGAGGTAGCAGTGGGGAAGAGTTCAGGTGGACCAGGCAGCTCGCTAAGGAGTAGAAAGACAGAATGCCTGGATATAGTAGGCTGGAGAGGTGCTTATTTCTGAGATCATAGCACTGCCATAGTCTGATAGGGCAGAGAAGGGTGAGGACAGCAGTCTATCTACTGCAAGGTTAGCTGCACCACAGCAATAGCACAGCATTTAATTCCTATTACCTGCAATTGGAAGCAGCTCTGAAGTCCAACTAGTTAGCCTAAAGAAAGGCAGTTGTGGTGGTTGGGAGATCACAAGACCTGGAGGGGTGGGATCTAGGCCTTATATAAGTCCAGGTCTTGAGCCTAGGAGACAGTCTGTCTCTGCAGGTGGCCAAAGAAAGAGCTCCTCTGTGATGGCTGTGGTTGAGAGAATGCCCGAGGAATCCTAACTATTATGCTGCCATGAAATTGGTCCTGTGCTACATCAAGGATGAAAGACTGCTGGAGACTTTATGCCAGGTGGGTTACTAATAAAGAACTGTGAGTTACCTGTGAGGTGGACTTTCTTATGCAGCCAGGAGGGCTGGTTTTGGTTATAGTCAGGGGGCTCAACTTTTCTGTTATGACGTGCTCTGGTGGATTAGTTTGGGACTCAAAAGGGGAGATTTGAAGGTCCCATTAGTGCCCAAGGGGAATGTGACTGACTTAAGCCCTGTCAGGGGCCCCACTCAAGTCACTGACTGTGCTAGAGGGCCGAGAGTCGTATAGGGGCAGAGACAGGGGCCAGAGAGCCCAGCATTGCCCTAGAGGGGCAAGAACTGGAGCCTGAAGCCCATGAGGGTCACAACTATGGCCCAGGAGAGGTGAGAATCAGGTTCAGGGGCCCATCGCCCAAAGAAGTGAGACCTGGGGCCTGGAGGAGTGAGATAAAAGGCAAGGGCCCATAGTATCAAGAGGGGCAGAGACAGATTAGAAAATGATATTCTTGACAGGGACAGGAGAAAGAAACTGGAGTTGAAGGCCCACTGAAGTGTTCAATTGTTGATACCTGCGAGGCATATGCATGACTAGAGCAAAGGTCAGAGGCCATGGATAGCTTATAGGACTCAAGGTGAACAGAGACATTGGCTGGACGAGTATGCCAAACCATCAAGACCTTTGGATTTGGACAGTCTTCAAACTCCTAATTTTTCCCCTTAAAGTACCATCAAAGGTATGGCAGGAGAGTAAAAGGGAGAGATCCAAGACCCAGAGGTCACCAGAGGCAGATCCCACCACCCAGGCCCCTTTGATCTGCTACATCTATATTTTAATGCATCTAATTTAAGAAATAAATATGTTTTCTAAAAATATTTTGCAATTTTCACAGACTGAGACCTTTTTTGTATTCTTATGGTTATAAGAATATTCTTCAACATCCCTTTAAACACAAACACAAACCAGAGTATTCTTCTTCTATACACATCATCTGTAGGAAAAAGGGGAAATGGTAGTAGACCCAGGTTCACTCTTTTCCTATTTAAGCAAGGTGTTTTTTTTTTTTCTTCAAATTGTCCAATGAATAGTCAGACACTATAGCGAACAGGCTACTCTTGAGGGGTGGACCCCATGCAATGGTTAAAATCCCTTAGTTTTGATTTATAACCATGTTCACTCAATTTTTGCTTCTCTTATACATAAGGGAAGCAGCAGCCAGGGAAGAAGCCAACACCAGGTGTCAATGTCCCTTCCATGAGTGTTCTTCTGTGGAAAACAGCTTTATCTTCTGATAGGGACCTGCTAATTAAAGCTGCCAGGAAAATGTAGTGAATCAGTATCTCCCTTAAATGCCTTGGCATTAACCCTTCTTAGTTGCCCTTCCCATTTTCTGGGTAAAATCAGCTATTTTATGACAAAGAAACTGCATCTTATTTTGAAAAGATAAGAGTCAAAAGAAAAACAACAGCTGGACTATAGAGTTCAGCTTTTATCCAAAAAAAATATATAGACAGAGAGAAATCTGAGGAGCAGGAATAATAACAATTTGGACAGGAGTTTGGAGTGCACTATGGAAGCAAAAGGTCTCGATAAAATCTTGGGCTACATCTAAAGTCAGCTTATGTCATGTGATAGGAAGGTAATAATCCTTTTTATTCCTTTTCAGTGAAAACCCATCAGGAAGCTTGGACCAAATTAATTCTGTTGTGTTTCCATGGAAGCTAAAGCAGTAGTGACTTGGTTCAGAAGTATAAAGACAAGCCAAAGGGATGTCTGGGAAGAGTAAGGACTGGCTTATGAAGAAAGATTAAAACAAGTTAAAGATGTATAGCTTGTCTAGCAAAAGATGTGGATGTGATCACTGTAGAAACATCTGAAAAGGCTCCAATTAGGGAGAGGAAGTTCTTAATATGATATAAGGGGGAACACAAGAAATAAGATGAAATTTAGAAAGGAGAAATTTAATTTGACTGTAAAATCCACCAGAATAAACTTCGTAGGAAAGTGGTAAAAATGAAATTCTTTGGTGTACTTTAAAAGTATCCAGCACAGATATGTAGTAAAGGACAATCTGTGTTTGGCAAGGAAAAGGATTGCATAACCTAGTTTGTCTTTTCCATCTTTTAGAGTCTTTAGTTCTATTTTCACTTGAATAGCCTGCCTTAAGCAAGCTCTGGCTATTTATACTTTTGTTCATCTAGTTTTAACCTCTGACATCTATAAGCAGTGTCAATGGAAGTCACACCAGCAAGGGAGTTTTCTCTAAGTAATATTTTTAGATCTTGAATGATCAAATGAAGATTGATCTCTTCCAAAGCTTCTCAGCATAGCAGCTGGGCTGTTTTTAATGCTCTCTTCAAAGTATTCATTGTAGAAAAAATGCACAGACAACTCTAAGCATGCAAGGCACTGTATGATTGCTTTAGCACTCATCCATCGCCAGTTAGATACTTAACACCCCTATGGTCTCTCCCTTACTAAAACTCCCTGCTTACAGTCAGAAGGCATGACTTATTTAAAGTGTATTTCCCCAGCAAATATGATGGATTATAAAACTGTTGTACTCTGAGTACTGCCAAGAGACATATTCCACAACTAAGTATCTATATAGTTATCATCTGCAGTCACCATTTGCTACACTCTTCTCCGCTTTCACAAGCTAAGCAAGGACAAGAAGAAATGAAAATATAATGGGATCCCTCCATGGAACACCTAAATGATATCAGATATGGTGCTGTTGATTCTGAAATAGTACTTTTAAAGTTACATAAATACTGACTGAAGATGCATTGCTTGAGGGTTTGTTCTTTGGTTGAAACATTAAACTGGGATCCTGCCCAAATATGTATAGTTTGTGTACAAAAACACATACACAAATGTTTAGGTGATACAATTAAGATATGAGAGTGTCGTAGAATAAAGAAGCGCTGTGGGTCTATTTCCTGTTGTCTATGCACAATAAACATTGGCTTTGGTTGAAAATCCACCCTAAAGATCCTATGGTATTTATCACCAAGTTTTATATAGGGCATTTTTACATGTGCTTCCAACACAACTCCCAGTACCTTTAATTAGTGAGTTGCACTAATTAAAAGCTCCCATGCATCACATGTATCAGTGGCCCAGAGAAATGGATGTCACAATGCTAAAGTCACTGCTGCTGCCAGCTCTTCCTCTGCTTGAACCTGTGAAATGTCTGTTCAGGCAGGAACGCTCATTGTTGAGGCTTCCTGGTTTGGCACTGTGGTGAACTGATGCTTGCAGGCTTTTTCCAGTGATAGCCAGGTGAGGGAGTGCCTGTAATATGACTGGTGCCTTCTGGTGGTGAGGCTCTAATAATGGGGTGGGCAAAATGTGGCCTGGGGGCCAGATGTGGCCTGCCGGGTCATTCTATCCGGCCCGCAGGGCCTCTAAAAATTTTAGAAAATTAATATTAATCTGCCTGAACTGCCTCTCATGTGGCCCTCAATGGCTTGCCAAAACTCAGTAAGCGGACCTCTGCCCAAAATAATTGCCTGCCCCTGCTCTAATGCATCCTCCGCCATGAGGATTTCATTGATTCAGTGTTGGAGGAGAATCTCTAGGAATACAGAGGAAGGACTGCCACAGGCAGAATTAGAGAATAAAGAGGATGTGGACTCCCAGGAAGGTGAAAGCTAGAAGCTTATGACCTCTGTCAGCAAGCAGAAGTCTTTATTTCTACCTGCAATGCTTTGCCTGGAGAACAAATCTGGAGCCCTAGCAAGAGGAGGAGGAGGAGCAGCAGCACATTCTGTTGGTGGAAGAGGGCAGGCCAGGTGTGCCTAAGGCTGGGAGGATTGAGACCCCTGCCACCAAGAGAAAGTGATGTGTGGTGATGTTTGAAGACTTCCTTCTGTGGGGCAATGGAGGCATCAATTTGCAAGCCTAACTTGTTGTCTCAGGAGATCCGCTGCTTGCCTGGAGCCTAGATTCATGGAAGAATTACTGAGACTCATCTGGCCCTCTGACTAAGACTCCATGCTGCTCATCCATGTGAGCATCAATGATATTGCTATGGTGGGCCCTGATCAGATCAAAGTGACTGCAGGTCTCTGGTTCAAGGGTGAAGAGGACAGAGGATCAGGCTTTTCTAACCATGAGATGTTGTTCCAAGAAGGATTACTAGGAAGAGATGGGATCTACTTGACAAAGAGAGGGAAGAACATCTTTGCAGATAGGCTTGCTATCCTAGTAAGGCACAATAACAGGTTTCTGATGGAACCTTTCCTTCATTTAATTAGAGTTCATTAAAGCTCTGCATTTTCAAAAAAGGATTTTATTCTGAATATAGTAACAAAAAATTTTAAAAACTGCATTGTCAGAAAATTCCTAGCAAACTGTATTCATTATACCATAGCAGAGAGGTGAAATTGACTGGATCCCAGTCTAACACCAGTTTCATTGCCTGATGTCCTTTTTCCACCATTCTTTCTTTCTCCATTGTTGTGATATTCAGCTATTATACAACAGCATGATGGGATCAGCATAACCACAAGTAAATCCATTTAGGCTATGCTGCTAATTTCCTTTTTTTTAACTCCTGGCTGCACAAATAACTTTTTTTTTTCCTCCAAAAAACACTGTATGTCTAGATAAGATATTTAATCTTTCCTAAAAAAATCAATATGGGTTTTTAAACCTCTTTATGGGTCAAAGACAATCAGCTTGATCTCAATATACTTTCAGATACTGTGTATACAAGGAGCCATCACAGAAGCATTTTTGATAAGGCCACATACAGTTATGGTGTACATAAACCCACAGGTCATAAGATCAGCTCAGTAGAACTGTAACTGAGGAATATAAGGACTAAAAAAGGCAAATTAAGGCCACAATTTGGTTGTGATCCTAATTCTAGACAGAATTTAAGCATGTGCTTTTTTAGAAGCTGTTGGCATTTGAAGACCTACAGAGAGTTAAGCATCTGTTTAAGCACTTTACCTGTAGAGTATGCATTAATGTTTTCTTGAATCAGAGCCTACATGTGTACCCAGTTAAAATCAAGGCTAAGTGTAGGAGTTATGGTCATGCTAGGCCACAGTTATTAGGGCTGTGTGAAGCTTCAGTTGTTGATTCAATTTGGTGGAGATTTGGCCCAATTAGACAGCTGAATCTCCAAATCTGAATCGAATCAGGAGACCCTTTAAACACTCCGAATCAAATCAGAACCCTCCGAATCGATTCAGAGAGATTTGATGATTTGGACATAGACACTGCTTTCAATGTTTTTTCTACGTACCTCAGGGTACCAGGCGGCTCATGAATGCTATGATGCTGGGACAGATGGAGAGTCCCACGGGAGTGCAAGGGGGTCCCCACTTCCAGTACACTTCTGGGTCTGCCACGGAGTATGCAGGGAACCCCACCCCTGTCCCCTGAATCGGTGACTGGTGTCTCCTGGATCTGGGGGAGCACCTGGGGTCCCCCCATAGCCAATCACTAAACTGAAGGGGCATGGGGGGGGGGTCCCCCACATGCTTGGCGGTAGACCCGGAAGCGGACTGGAAGTACTTCCAGTCCACTTTCAGGTCTGCCGCTGAGCATTGCCCCCCCTCCCGCCCATTCCTGTGGGACACCCTATCCACCCCACCATTGCAGTGTTCACAAGCTATGCCTGGTACCTCGAGGCATGTAGAAAAAACATTTAAAGCTATGTCTATGGCTGAACCACCGATTCTCCAAATCAGCATCGAATCTTCAGATTTGGATTTGGCTGAATCAAATCGAGACAGTGATCCAAACCAACTAATCAAATCACTGTCCCTGATTCAGGCTGAATCTGAATCCAAATTGAATATGACCCGTTTTGCAACCCTAATAGTTATGCTAAGCTATAATTAAGCTAAGGCACTGCAAAGGACCTTGGGAGTAGCAGGCTTCACTGACTGCTGGATGACCTGATAAAAGACTCAGTGAGCCAAAATGCTGGAGATACCCAAAGTCAGCAGGGAGTGAGCTTGGCCTGGGGGAGCTGAAGTTAACAAGAAATGAGCTACAGGTGTCTGGATTTGGCAAGAAACTATATAAAGGGGTAATTGAACAAAGAGAGAGATAAGACTTGGCAGAGGGTGGGGCATTTTGGTTGTAAAATACAAGAGTCACAAGACTAGCCCTTTTTTACTGATTTAAGGGTGTCAGTGCAGGTAATGCATCATTTACCATTATCCTGGCAGTTTTGCTGAGCTGGGTTGACTCACTAGCATTCTGTCCTAAACAACAATAAATCTATCTGAACTTTGGCCACTAAACACAAATTCGAGTCATTCTTTCTGCAGTATACCCGAGCTCCAGGAGCCTGGCTGCAGGCAACTGCCTCCAAGTGCATCCTGACCCAAGCAGCCTGAATACCAAGAGAGACATCGGCCAGGAGGCTGCTGGAAACACACCCACCTCCATGCACCTCAGAACAACACTGCGCAGAGAGAATCCCTAAATCAGTCCCAGGCTGGGCACAAGATCTGACAGATCAAACGTACTTCATGGTGAAGAGTTTTGAATTTTTACACAGCTGTCCAGGTAAAATAATTGTGCTTGATAACATTTTTAATGAACATCAACCCTGGTGTCCAGTAAGTAGTACCAAATCACATGAGGCAGGCACGGCTTTTCTGGTATCTTTTATCCAGCTTCTGTTAAAGCTGTTCCTCCTTGTAGAAAGAAATGCAAGAATCAGAGGTCAGAAGCAACATATGTATGCATGATATTTCCTTCTATTTAAGCATCCAATATGCTCACTGACTTTGTAGCCCAGTGACTTTGTAGCCTAGTGAGAATATATTTTGCAAGAAATAGTCATTGGATAAAATGTACCTACAGCGCTGGGACTTCTCCTCCCATCCAAGAGAATACCATTTTAGTAGGCTACAGAGTAACACTGTTTCATTTCCCATTTTTTCTCACTATGTGGCTAATTTCTGTTCATTTAATTTTTACAGTACTTACAGATACCAGTGAATCTCTTGGCTTCTGTCAGCATCAGTGACAAACTGAGGATTATTTACATGCAAGGATTTTTCTACTTGTATTTAGTGGCAATTAATGTTGAACATATGTGGTGTGTTTAGTTAAATCTGTACACAGTGGAAGAGATTTCAGCTGTTTAATAATCAAAGTTCTTTAAGAATTCAACACTGCTTGCATAAACCCAGTAATAAAATAGTCCCTGTGGCCCATTTACTTTCCAATACTTTTGGAATGTACCATCACATTCTGTCTTAACAATCCTTAATTGGAAGAGGATCTGGTATTTTCTAATACAAATTATTGCTTCTAGCTGCTGCACATACTACCTCATATAGAATACTGCAGACAATATTTAGTCATTCTTTCTCTAAGGCACTTTCTTATAGATTTTCCCAGTTGTGGACAGCAATATGTAGTTTAGAAAGGAAGAGTTTTTGACCCCACTATATAGTTGAGAATCTGAAGTATAGAAAGGACCAGATCTGATGAAAGGCTTAAGCACTTAAAATGGATTCAGAAAGAAGCGATTAAGTCCAGTCTTACAAACTTGAAAAAGTCCTATGCAGCTATTGCCTAAATCAATAGATATTTGTTGCCTGAAGCTACACCTTTGAACCTGCATAAAATGCTTCAGTTTTGACAGAGCTAAGTAGCTAGACACCTAGCTTATGGTTAAGATCAAACTAGATCTGGAAATTAGGAGCTAATTTCACTCTATATGCCTACATGGTGCATATATAGCCACATAACTCCAACATTTTGGCATTTGTGCACAGTTTGCAGTTAAACATTGCCTACATCAGCCTATTGAGCATGCTGAGCATTCTTGCTGAGCAACTGTGCAAGGAAATAAAATTGCCCAGGTATGCAAAATCAGTCAAATCTCAAAATTTTAGTCTGGTGAAACAACAAAACAGAGGAGCAGGGCCCTCTGATCTTTTTGCTACATAGCCTACTGTTTAGGGCAATTGCCCAGGGATGAAAATGGAAAATGTAGCTAATATAGGTAATGATAGTATGAAGACGCTGTGCAAAGTTTGGATAGAGGAGGAACGTATAAGTAAAATACGGTATTTGAATGACCATGACTTGTACAGTTGATTAAAGAGTAATACTTGACACACCCCAAGGGCAACTTTCTAGTCACAGCTCTACATAGCTTCTTTCAACCAATAGGGCTCAAGAAAGAGTAAATAAAGATCCTTGTGTTTTGTTATTTAAGGAAACCAATATTGTACAGTGCTCCATGTCTGTGAGGAAGGCCAAAGTGCTAAAAGTCAGGGGGCACTAACAAAAGCCATTTTAATCTAAACTCTGCCTCTTGATTTCATTCATTTAGACACTGTGAAAGGAGTTTTCCCTCCTGGACCTGTTATCAATTTGCTGGTAGTTCTAAAGAAGAGCTGGTGAGGTCATTTAAAAAAAAAAAAACAAACCTACCTCCAGAGGATATAATGTTTGGGGGTGGGGAGAGCAGAAGAATGTCTGTGACTTTATTAAGGTTTGTTTTCCTTTCTCTGCTTGGTCTGCAATTGAAACTCAAAGGAAAGCCAGTATCCTTGGGTGTCTGATTCAGAACAAGCTGGCTCCTTCTGCTTCCTTTCCCAGAGCTTCACACGTGTGGACTATTTGGCAGGTAAAAAATATCAATTGCCCCTCTTCTCCTACCTGCCCTATAACCATAAATAACCAACTTAAATTACCAGTCTGATCTGCTTGCAAAGGAAATGCATTCCTTTCTAGTATCTTTGTCCCACTTCCCTAACATTTCTCTCTTTCTCAGAGATGCCTCTTCCACTTCTTTCCTATCTAATATCCCCCAGATCATTTTGTGGGGCAACCCTCCCCTGGCAGAAAAGAAAACAAAAGCAAGTGGCAGAGCCAGGCATAATATAGAGTAAGATTACCTCTTTAAGCTTTATTCTAATGGGAGATTCTCCCTATGCAAGGGGAATACTCCATGGGAGTCTCACTTCAAATACACTCTGCAATTTACACAACATTAAGAACATTCAGAAGGCCCAAAATGTTACCCACAGTTCCAAACGTAGTCAATAGACTTGCACTGATGCAAACACATGTAATATAGTCGGAGGTCAAGTCCTCCGGTTGTAAGTTAGACAAAAGTAATGCATAAAACATGTACAAAAAGTAAATGTAATCTTATGACAAGCAGTCAAATGCTTAAGGGCTAAATTTATCTTTGGCACAGCTCTTTTCTTTAATACATATTTCACTAAATAATTATAACAGGGATGGAAATGAGTTGAAGAGGGGAATAAAAGATTGTTCTCTGACGTCCACCAGTGAGATGAACACTCTTCTCCTCCCCTACTACTTATATAGTAAATCCTTGCATTTATTAATCTACAGCCACACATACACATACAGTCATTTGAAAACTGGACAGTCCATCCTGAGGGAAAGGGCAAAATTGTATTTTTATCCCAAATCAGGAAAAAGGTCAAAATCTTGAAATATTTTGTTTTATGTATTCATTTTATTTTAGGAATGTTTAAATCTTGTTTGAACCTTAATATTTTATAACAAAAAATAGTCAAAGCAATAACATTGAAAGGAAACATTTTCAACCTGTGTAATCAACATTACCAGCACGCACGTGTGTCCCTTAACCAACTGACTGACTGGAGGCGGCGGCAGCAGCAGCAGCAGCAGCAGCAGAGGAATCGGCAGCGGGGGCAGCAACAGCTGATCCCCCAAAGGTAAGTGGGGCGGAGGGACCCGGCACAGCTGAGCCGGATCCGGAGGGGAAGCCCCCCGGGTCCCATATAGCTGAGCCGGTAGGAAGCCGCGCTCCCGAGCCACGCAGCGCAAACAGAGCGCGCAAACAGGGAGGGCTCTGTGAGAGCGCGCCGGCGTTTGCGCAGGCGTTCGCACCGGCGGGCGGGCTGGAAGGGCCAGGAGTGGGACTCCTGTAGGGGTAGGGAGTAGACACCACACAGGTCTACAAACAGCAGCTCAAAATGGTGTCTATGAGGAGTGCTGCTAGGGCCTTTGCCCAGGGGGACAAGGCTAACCAGGGCTGGTCTGAGGCCTCCACCCAGACTGAGCCCATGGGGGAGCTGATGTCCCCCTACCTCCTGGCCTGTGGGGGATCCCCAGCAGGGCCGGGGGGGCAGGGATTGGGGGCCCCCACACCTGTCCGGCAGGTGCCCGTCTTAGGGCTCTGGAGGCGCAAGTGAGGGAGCTCTGGGAGGAGGTTAGCAGGCTGAGGGGGATCAGGGAGGTGGAGGATGAAATTGATAGATATTTCCTTTCCCTGCAGGACCAGGCACTGAAGGAAGAAGCAGCCCGGGGAAAGCCCTCCGCAGCAGAGTGGCAGACGGTCACAGCCAGGACCGGAGCAGCTCGCAGAGACTCAGTACCAGCTTCTCCAGTTCGACTGGAGAACAGGTACGAGGCCCTGGCGACCCTGCAGGAGATGGAAGAAGAGGAGGAAACCTTTGGGCAGGAAGAAACACCACATTCTTCACACTCCGAACAGATCAAGAGATCCAAGAGGACCCAGAGGAGGAGGCGACGAGTGCTCGTCATAGGTGACTCCATCCTGAGAGGCATGGAAGGGCCCATCTGCCACCAGGACCCCTCAGCACGAGAGGTATGCTGCCTCCCTGGAGCAAAGATTCGGGATGTGACGGAGGTAATCCAGGCCAGGATCAAGCCCACCGATTACTACCCCATGGTCCTAGTCCATGTGGGTACTAATGATGCGGCCAGGAGAACCCCTGATCACCTGATGGCGGACTACAGTGCTCTGGGCGGCGTGCTGAAGGAGTTCGGTGCACAGGTGGTATTCTCTTCCATCCTACCAGTGAACGGATGCGGAAGACGGCAGGAGAACTGCATCCGAGAGACCAACTGGTGGCTTCGGCAGTGGTGTCTCGAGGCAGGCTTCGGCTTCCTGGACAATGACCCGCACATCACGACGAGGGACATGCTCAGCTGGGATGGGCTTCACCTGTCCCCCAAAGGTAAGCATGTGTTTTCTTCTAGATTGGTGGATCTCCTCTGGCAGGCTTTAAACTAGACTCATTGGGGGGAGGGAAGTTGAGGGTGGGGGAAGCTGTGGACCACCAAACCATGTGGCACCCACAAGGACAGCCCAGCCTGAAGAAAGAGAGCATTGGGAACCTGAAAGCCATGGGGAGGCCAGCACGACGGCACAGGTAAGAAATGAGAAGGTAAGAATCAAAGGACCCCTTGGGACTCGGAGCGGGGGGGCATCAAAGGCACCAGTCGCAGGGCTCAAGTGCCTATATACTAATGCTAGGAGCATGGGGAACAAGCAGGATGAACTAACGCTCCTGCTTGCACAAAACATCTATGACTTAGTGGGGCTAACGGAAACCTGGTGGGATTCATCCCATGACTGGGCGGTACATACTGAGGGCTATAGATTGTACAGAAAGGACAGGGTGGGGAAGAAAGGGGGAGGGGTTGCGCTCTATGTCAGTGAGCAATATACATCAACCCTCACCAAGATGGAATCCAAGGATGAGGAAACAGAAGGATTGTGGGTTAGGCTACATGGGGGGCAAGGAGAAAGGGATTTGGTGGTAGGGGTCTGCTACAGACCCCCACACCAAGGGGAAGAAAGAGATTTGGGACTCCTGAGGCAACTCTCAGAGACCATAAAAGCTAAAGAGGCGGTAGTCATGGGGGACCTAAACTACCCAGATATCTGCTGGGAGATGCAGACAGCAAAGTCCCACCGCTCACGCAGGTTTCTAACCTGTGTACAGGACCTCCACCTGACACAGGAGGTACATGGTCCCACTAGGGGGAATGCCATACTGGATCTGGTATTGGCAACGGGAGATGACATGGTAGCAGACCTCCAGATTGGTAGCCATCTGGGGAACAGTGATCACCTAATAATAGAATACACCATAAGACGTCGAGTGGGTAAGGTAACTAGTAGGGTGAAAGTGCTAGACTTTAGGAAAGCTGATCTCAATGAACTCAGGCGATTAGTCAAGGACGCACTGCAGAGTAGGAGATATGAAGAAATGGAAGCCCAAGAAGGGTGGCTGTGCCTTAAGGAAACGATCCTTCAGGCACAAAGCAAGACGATCCCCGAGCGAGGCAAAAGAGGGAAAGGGGCCAGGAGGCTTCCCTGGCTGACCAGAGAAATCCAGGGCAGCCTAAGGGACAAAAGGGGAGCACATAAAAAATGGAAATAGGGAGAGATCACCAAAGATGAATATACCTCCTCTACTCATGCTTGTAGGGAGGCAGGTAGACAGGCCAAAGCTACCATGGAGCTGAGGATGGCAACCCAAGTAAAAGACAACAAGAAATTGTTTTTTAGATATATAGGGAGTAAAAGGAAGGCCCAGGGAGGAATAGGAACCCTGCTAAATGGGCAGAAACAATTGGAGACAGACAGGGGGGACAAGGCTGAACACCTCAACGAGTTCTTTGCCTCAGTGTTCCTAAGTGAGGGGCACGACAAGTCTCTCACTGGGGTTGTAGAGAGGCAGCAGCAAGGTGCCAGACTTCCATGCATAGACCGTGAGACGGTGCAGAGTCACTTGGAAGAACTGGATGCCTTTAAGTCGACAGGCCCGGATGAGCTCCATCTGAGGGTGCTGAAGGCACTGGCCGACATCATTGCAGAGCCACTGGCGGGACTATTTGAATGCTCGTGGTGCACGGGCCAAGTCCCGGAGGACTGGAAAAGGGCCAACGTGGTCCCCATTTTCAAAAAGTGGAGGAAGGAGGACCCGGGCAACTATAGGCCAGTCAGTCCCACCTCCATCCTTGGCAAAGTCTTTGAAAAAATTATCAAGGCTCACATTTGTGAGAGCCGGGCAGAAAAAATTACGCTGAGGGGAAATCAGCACGGGTTCGTGGCAGGCAGATCGTGCCTGACCAATCTAGTTTCTTTTTATGACCAAGTTACAAAATGCCTGGACACAGGAGGAGGGGTGGATGTCATATACTTAGACTTCAGGAAGGCCTTTGATACGGTATCCCACCCCATACTGGTGAACAAGTTAAGAGGCTGTGACTTGCATGACTACACAGTCCGGTGGGTGGAGAATTGGCTGGAGGGTTGCACCCATAGAGTCGTGGTGGATGGGTCGGTTTCGACCTGGAAGGGTGTGGGCAGTGGGGTCCCGCAGGGTTCGGTCCTTGGACCGATACTCTTTAATGTCTTCATCAGTGACTTGGACGAGGGAGTCAAATGTACTCTGTCCAAGTTTGCAGATGACACAAAGCTATGGGGAGATGTAGACACGCCGGAGGGCAGGGAACAGCTGCAAACAGATCTGGACAGGTTGGACAAGTGGGCAGAAAACAACAGAATGCAGTTCAACAAGGAGAAATGCAAAGTGTTGCACCTAGGGAGGAAAAATGTCCAGCACACCTACAGCCTAGGGAATGACCTGCTGGGTGGCACGGAAGTGGAAAGGGATCTTGGAGTCCTAGTGGACTCCAAGATGAACATGAGTCGGCAGTGTGACGAAGCCATCAAAAAACCCAATGGCACTTTATCGTGCATCAGCAGATGCATGACGAATAGGTCCAAGGAGGTGATACTTCCCCTCTATCGGGCGCTGGTCAGACCGCAGTTGGAGTATTGCGTGCAATTCTGGGCGCCGCAATTCAAGAGGGATGCGGATAACCTGGAGAGGGTCCAGATAAGGGCCACTCGTATGGTTAAGGGCCTGCAGTCCAAGCCCTACGAGGAGAGACTAGAGAAACTGGACCTTTTCAGCCTCCGCAAGAGAAGGTTGAGAGGCGACCTTGTGGCCGCCTATAAGTTCATCACAGGGGCACAGAAGGGAATTGGTGAGGATTTATTCACCAAGGCGCCCCCGGGGGTTACAAGAAATAATGGCCACAAGCTAGCAGAGAGCAGATTTAGATTGGACATTAGGAAGAACTTCTTCACAGTTCGAGTGGCCAGGGTCTGGAATGGGCTCCCAAGGGAGGTGGTGCTCTCCCCTACCCTGGGGGTCTTCAAGAGGAGGTTAGATGAGCATCTAGCTGGGGTCATCTAGACCCAGCATTCTTTCCTGCTTATGCAGGGGGTCGGACTCGATGATCTATTGAGGTCCCTTCCGATCCTAACATCTATGAACCTATGAATCTATTACTCAGTGGGAAACTACTCGAATGGAAAATGTTTGACCAGATGAGAACAAGTATATATTTATGACTTGATTTTTAGTATACCAGGTTAGAACACATCCAAACAGGGTACGTTTTACCCCACTGATAAACACTAAAAAAAATGTAAAAAAAAATTCTAGCATGGATGCCTAAAATAAAGAGTGATAAATGATGGCTCAACAGTATGTAGAAAGCAGAATATTCAGTTATTAAAAAAAACAAATAACTTACAAGTCAAGTTAATAGATTCTACTTGTGTAACTTATTCAAGTGCATATGTATGGCTCAATAGCACAAATATGAAAGATTTAAAACATGTAAAGGGGAAGAAGTAGGTAAGATGAATGACAAATTTGCTTAATTAGTGGAAAAAAGCTGTACTGCATTTATGAAAAAAGCATAAATTGAGTATCTCAAAGAAATAGGCAAGAAATAACTCTATATTCATGAACCAGGGTGCTCATTTAACTCCTTCAGATTCCCAAAGGACTAGAAGAATAATAACATGCTTGAGACACAGGAAACCTGGTTTCTCAGTTAATATCTAGTACAGGTTTCCTCTGTGGCCCTGAACAAATGACTTGGGTCAACATTTTCAGCAAAGTTAGGCATGTTGATGCAAGAAAAAGGAGTCTAATTTTCAAAGTTTCTGATGAACCTGATGTCTATGGAAGCTGCAGGTGCTTAATATCTGTCAAAATCTGATTTTTTGATGCATGAATGTGGATCTAGATAAAAGCCTCAAACTTCCAGACACTCATGCATGTGTGTAGCTTTACTGCTGCCTAGTCCCTGAAACTGACCATGCAAAATTAAAGTCCACTTTTGAAAATGGGGGCTGCCATCTTTTGGATAGGATGGAAGATTGAAGCTATGAATATATGCAATAAACAAAAATTTTGCAATAGTTTTGACAAGAGCACGATTGACCACGTGTCTAACTTAACTATACTCACTTGTTGATAGTTAATTTTTGCTTCCCTAAACTCTCATTTGTGGTTTTATCTATAATGTACATTTTTTTTGTTTAATGTCATACCCTGAGCGGCTGTTTCATGTTGATGTATGTTGTTGAATATTATTATATTCCTTCTCCAAAATGATTATTTTATTGTGAGTTGACTGCATTCCTATGGGTTGCTTCTGAATAAAAAATTCTTTACACTTACTATTACTACTACTACTACTAATTATTGATGATACTACTACTAATAATAATTATTGATGATAATTTTAGTTCTTACATACAAACCTAAAGGTTTGTATGTAAGAACTAAAATTATTCAGTACTAATTAAATTAGTACTAACTAAAATTACTAAAAGTACTAACTAAAATTATTCGTTATTATTATTAACTAAATTATTAGTACTAACTAAAAGTACTAAAAGTACTAACTAAAATTATTCAGTACTAATAATACTAATATTATTCAGTACAGAATAAACAGAATGACTTTGGAGATAATTCCCCCTCCCCCCCAATCCATGTGTTTCCCTGTGATTTTGTCTCTCAAGCTGGCAGGTATATATATATATATATATATATATTTGTGTGTGTGTGTGTGTGTGTGTATGTGTGTGAAATTTCTGTAAAGCAAATAGGCATTTGTTTCTGTAGCTTTTACCATAAAGCATCTTTTACATAACAACAGAAAAGCCTCTCTTATAGTGAGAGTACGAAATCTGCTGATATTGTAGTAAAAAGAATTTGTTCCACTGAAGTATTTTTTATTACTTTAAGATATCAGAGAAAGGAATGAGAATCAGATCTTACATTCTGATGTAGAGCAGAACATTTGTCTTACAATGACAGCAGGCATTTTTATGATTCATATTACCCAGAAAGATCTGAGGACCTAGACATCAGTCTTGCTGATGATTTTGCCCCATATCATTCTGTATGGTAGGAATCAATACTTCATCTAAATTACTCTTGATAAAACCAAAACAGATAATCTATATAATTCAGACTTACAGGCACATATCTGTGATTGCTGGACTAGATCTGATAGTCTAACAGTAACTGGCAAAGTTCCTCATATATAAATAGCCATATATGGATTGTTCTCCTGTATGTCAAAAAAGATGTTCTGTTCTCACACATTATGCAGGTAACTAGTGATAGATTAACAACAAAATGATTGATTCAGAATATTGTTCTTGCTCATCCATATTTTTATTATATAAATCAATCTAAAATAATGTAAAACTAGTTTTGAGTTTTCCAACATTTATTTGATTTGGCAAAGTCAAAAGCACAAATTTCCCTCAAACTGTTGGGTGTTTATGCTGCTTTTTAGTCATCAATGGGTGTGTCTACAAGTCCAATTAATGCTGTTTAGACCTGCTGCACAGTAATTTGCTGTAGGCCAGCCCTGGGAAGGTGTCTACACATACACCCTATTGGAAACAGATTTTCTCCTTATAAAATTAAGCAGATCCATGCCTGCTCCTGCTCTGCTCTAACCTCCTACAGTAGCTAGGGGGAGCTTCAGGCTCTGTCTGTAGCTGCCTAGCTGGCAGGGGTCTCGATGGGGGGCAGGCTCAGCCTGGCTGGTATGCTGTCCCAAGAGCCTGTAGCAAGTGCACTATGGGTGCTCCCTACCCTTCTCCCAGACAGTGGTGGACAGGATACCATGTCCATAAGGCACTTGCGGACCATCTCCTCCCCTGCCCACTACAATTGAGTCCATGAACTGCTGCCTGCAAACCCTAGCCCCACAGCGCACCACCAAGACCATACAAACTCTAGACAGTTTCCAATCAACTATCTTTATTTCCCTCCCCAGCAACACATTCCCTCTTGCCTGCCCTCCCCAACACCCCCCCCCGCAAAAGCCCAGTGCCCTCCATCAGTAAAACACCCTCTTCCCCACACAGCTGTTTGCAAGAGCATGGTTGCTTCAGTGTCAGGGGGGAACGGTGGACTGAAGGCACCTATGGCATGGAGTAGCACTGAGCACCCCAGACTCTAGCAGCACCACTGCGGATGCAGATACTACAGTGACACCAGCAGCCCAGGGACTCAGCTAGGGCTGAGGGTGAGCACTGTCCAGCCTGCTCCTCCTCCTCCATGGGGCTGGGCCCTGGTCAAACAGTCTCTGGACCTTGGCCTTGGCCCAGACTGAAATGAGGTTGGCAGTCTTCTCTGCCACCCAGTTTGGGCCCCAGGCTGCTCTTTCTGGGTTCAGGGAGGCTACCATCACCAGTGCTATCTCCGTTAGGGACTCTGCATGCTGTCAGGTCTGGACACATACCCACAGCAGACAGGCATAGTGCCTAGAGGCCAGGCAGCTACAGGCACAGGTCCTGAGAGTCAGGCCAATGACCTGTGGGAGTGCTGCAGCTGGCCCATGCCTACGGCACAGGGGCACAGTGCCCAGGGGCCAGGGAGATTCTGGCAGAGGCCTGGGATCAGGCTGGGGCTCTGCAATGCTTCTGCAGCCAGTACATGCCTACCACACCAGCACACAGTAGCCAGGGGCAGGCAACAACTGGCCTAGGTCCCAGGGGTCAAGTCAGGGATCTAACGGCCAGCCAGAGACTGCTAAAGAGCTGTCCCTGTCCTGTGGCTTGAGGGACTCCCAGCCACATTGCTCTGCCACTGGCAAGAGGCTGGCCCCCTGCTGGTCTGGCTGACCGGGAGTATATTTGCTCCTGGATAGTGTCTATACATGTGCTACTGTGCATTAACAAATGCTCAGTAAATCAATTACTGCTCCTGGTTAGTGTCTATACATGTGCTACTGTGCATTAACAAATGCTCAGTAAATCAATTACCTAAAAATACAGGTAGTAGATTTACTGCACATTAGCCTATTTTACTGTGCAGTAGCAGCCTAGTGTTTAGACTAGTCTTCTGAGCAGTAAAGCATCTTGCATAGATGCACCCAGCAGGAAATAAAGAAACATATTTAAAGAAAGGATGAAAATTCTTTACTCAATCTCTTACTTAATCTTTCTGCAGCCTTTGATACAGTTGACCATGTGGTACTGATAAAGTATCTGCATGACCTGTTATATATTTGCATGTCAATTCTAAATTGGTTCTACTCCTTCCCAGAGGGGAGGTTGCAGAGGGTGGTGCTCATCATTCCTTCAGCACCTTTCCTGTGAGGTTCCTCAGAACTCCATCTGGTCTCCCCCTCCTCCTGTTCAATGTGTATATGAAGCCTCTAGGTGAGGCTATATAGAGATTTGGAGAGAGGTGCTATCAGTATGCTGATGACACCCACCTCTACCTTTTTTTTTCTTCTGACCCTGCTATCACAGTCTCAGTCCTTTCCCAGTACTTGGCTGCAGCTGGGGACTGGATGTAGGTAAAGCAATTGAAACTGACTAGACAGGTGATAATGATGGACGGAACACATGATTTGAGGGGGGGGGGGGGAGCATTGGGATACCTGTTGCTGATGGGGTTCATCCTCCCCCGATCATTCAAGGTTCTCAGCCTTGGTGTGCTGCAGGATCTTCTCCTGCGCATAAATAGTCAGGCGGTGGCCATGGCTTGGAGCACTTTTCACCAACTATTTCTGGTGAGAAGGTTGCGACCCATCCAGGCTCTGATCTGGCTACCACCATCTGTGTTTCGGTAACTTTGAAGCTAGACTACTGTCTTGTGTTCTACATGGACCTGTCTTTGAAAACTGTCCAGAGCCTGCAGCTGGTCCAGAAAGTGGTGGCCTGCCTTTTGAAAGGGGTCTGACATCAAAAGCACACAACTCCAGTCATCCAGTATCTGCACTAGCTCCCAGTAGCTTTCTGAGCACAATTCAAGGTGGTAGTTTTGACCTACAAGGCCCAAAATGCCCTAAGCCCTACATATTTATGGGATTTTGCCCCACTGAAATTTCTAAGGTCAGTTGAGAGCAACTTCCTGCAAGTACTATTGGAACATCAAGTTGACTTGACAAAAATGTGTGAGAGGTTGTTCTATTCTAGAACTCTTTCTCTCTTGAAGCCAACTAAAGCCTAAGCCTGGACATCTTTTGGAAATGCTACTATAATTTTCTATTTGGACAGGCATTTAGCGAACTTAAGTAGGCCACATTATTGTTTAGTGGATTTCTGCTATATTTTATTTTGTTTTGTTATTTTTTTTTGTTTATCCTAGGTGTTAAGTGTTTAAGTACTGTTTCTCTTGAACCTTTGATGGGAAGGGCAGCATACAGATTGCATGAATGAATGATGAAGTCAATGGGCATTTTACTATTTACTGTAATGGGGACATGGGTTTATATTCAAATATCAAAATATTTCAACTTTTACTTCACGTTCTGTTTACATGTAGGCAGTAATTAATTGATCATAATTCATCAGTTTATCATTTGCTTGTCCCTAACATAAATGTACATCAAGTATTCTCTAGTTCCATATATATATAATTAACTAACGCAGCACTATAAAAAAACACTTTCAATTCAAAACATATCTTCTGTAATATGAAATGTATTTAAAACCATGTTGTGCTGTATGCAGAAGGTACTGGCTGCTTGCAAATGTGAAAAAAAAATACAAAACAATGCTTTAGTTTAAGCTTGTTGTGCTCCCACCCTGAGCCCAGCACATGCCCAGAAGAGGAATCATGTTAGTTGGACCCGAATCATCCAACGTCTATATAGATCATGCACTTTAGTGGCACCTTTTTGCCATTTTGATCTGAAAGCTGATTGAATCAGCTTTAGATGAAAGCATCAAAAAGCCCTGCTGAAGCACCTGATATATACAGACATGGCAGAGCCAGGTCGAACTAATGCCCTGCTTTTTCTGGTAAAGTGCATTTTTCCCCCATGTCTATCAGCACTCAGTGATATTAGAAGGAGGCCCAAACTGAAGCTGCAAGTCTAAACTATGCCTGGACCAAAACAAAAATTGAGATGTTGATTCAAACCGTAACGCTGAGGGGTTTATTGACTAAATTAGAAATAGTGCAAGTGAATTGAGAGTTCTGCACATAGAGAAATTAATACAAGGCTTGCTAGTTCCTCTTTCAAGGAATCCCTATAGTCAAAATGTATAGTCAAATTCTGTCAATTTAGGTGGATTTCCTTCATTGTTAGAAGCTGACTTCACTATAATTTGCATTCAGAAAGAAAACTGCTGGTTTGGATTACAACCTTGAAATTAGAGTTGACATTAATTTACTTTTGTTGTAGTTTTAGTATAATTAGAGACAGCGGTTATTGTTTTAGAATAATCTTTTCTGTCTTCTATTTAAGTCTATTATCTGAGATTTAATCCTCAGGGCTATAAAATTATTTCTTATCTATGTGTGATGCTTGATTACATCAATAAGGGATCAGTTAAACAATTTTAGGGACAACTCTCTGTATTACTGGTTCATTAAACATTTCACTCCATATTTGTTCTTATGAGATCAATGCACATCCACTTTGATTCACTTGTGACACTACAACATTGTTTTATATTGTCTTTGACTCCACATTAATCATAATGAGTTCAATTCTACAATCTTCACTTTTTGCTGCCATAATCATTTCAGTTTGTCTCCTTGTATTACTTCCCATCTTTTTTAAATCCTTTTCTTTTTCCTTTTCTTTTTCATCTATCTTGTTTTTGAGCCAATGTCTATAGATCAATCTAAGAATGTTTTAGAATAGAGGTAAATGCTCCCTTCTTTCTATGCTCAATTTTCAGACTTGTTCATTGACTTCACATTATTCAGTCTTAATGCAAGTACCTTTCAGGTTTGTGTCATTTGAGATTCAACTTATCATTGTTTAGATTTAGCCTACATCACTGAGGTTAAATCTCCTCATTTTATGGAATTATTTCATAATAGTTACAATCTAAAACCCTTTCTTGTAGATCAGTTCCCATTACTGTAGATTTAATTACCATTATTATCAAATCAGCTTAAATGCATTTTGGTTCAGTTACATTTTTAGGGTTAATTTTACATTGTTCCATATTCATTTTCAGCCCTAGCACATTTACCTAAATTTCACACCAATTAATCTTTGGTTACTATTCTTCTACTTTCCGTCTTTACTGTCCTGTATTATCATCTTGTATGGTTAAAGATTTGATTAACTGTGATTGTAGATTCAATTTACATCTTTTCCATTACACAGTTACTTTCCATCTTTTCAGTGTATTGTTAATAGCTCTGTTTTTATCTCACATAAGTTAGAATTATAGTTCTGCAAATACCATCAGTTTCCCTTCATCTGGGAAGGTTTTAGAGAAAAAAAAATCAGTTTTATTCTGCAAAACTTTAGTAAAATATGCACTTCCTGGTTAATGGGTCAATGTTATCTCTAGAGTATTCCCTTTAGCTCATTGGCAACTTGGATATACAATAAGGCTGAACATGGTCAATTATATGTTGTTGCTAAATATGCATGATTTATTTACTTCTACAATTGCATAATTATGATTTTTGGTTGTTTTTATGTTTTTCCTGTTTTTTAATATTGTACATTCCTTGGGGCACCTATTGACTTTTACTTTTAAAGCAATGAAATATTGATTCTTGGATCCTAAGTAAAGTTTGTGGATACTGCTGAATAATAAAAATGACAATGATAATAATAATAAGTTAGCTTAGTGATTTTAGATGCAATTATTTTAATGTTGTGTCACAGTTCAATCAGTCCTGGAGTGAGTAGAATACAGTTTTCATTTCAGTTATTATTAATTGAACCTAGCCTCTGAATCAAAATAATGGTTTTGACTAAAGGAGTGTAAAAATATCTAATACAAATTGAAACAACTAATAATCTAAGCTATGCACACATTTTACCAATTTGGAAATGAGCCCATTTTGCTTACAACGTTATTTTTTGTTTGTTTCTTCTACATGAACCAAACAATTTTAAAATTAAAACAATTCCATTCTGATTGAAAGGAAGTTTCCAAATTCAAAGTCTAAAGTGCAAAATTGACATTTCAAAACAAGTTTATGATACATCTTCTCTCTTAGAAATCAAACTTTTTTCTATTGACTATTTCAACAAGTACAACTGTGAAAATCTTTTTGTTTTTGTTAAATTTTGCAGAAAATGCTTACTCGAATGAACATGGCCTCTAACTGGGGGGACTGAAGAGAAAACCACTTGTGCCCCTAGTTCCTTGAGCTTCGCCCCCATAGTCTTGTAGTGATTCTTCTGGGATTGTTTCTCTCTGTGTCGTTGGTGCATGGGGTAGAGGTTCATAGGGCACACCAGCTTTGGGATCCTGGCTCCTGAGAAACAACAGACCTCTCGAGCAAAGGGGTCTGGATGACAGGTGGCACCTTCTGTTCCCCACAGCAGGGAGTCTCCCACAACAATCACCCTTCATTGCTTTTGCAGTGGGGGCAGCTGATTCTGTCCTGTCCTCAGTGTGAAGGATGTGGATGCCTCATTCGTTGATGGTGTTAGGGTTAAGCACTTCAAACATTTGATACGAACAGGTCAGAAATGCTTAAAGGTACCCATTAGGAAACACTAAAGCTTAGATACAGGTCTGAGCTCCCACCCCTTCCAAGGTATCCATTAAGTGTCACTATCAATTTGCAATTTACAGCACTTCGTCCCCACTTCTGAGGTAGTCATGAATCGGGTTTCTGAAGAGAGACAATTCATAACATATCATGATGAGCATACTACTCACCACCCTTTTCCAAAAAGCCTAGTGTTTAGAGTATTCATTCCAAGCATAGGGGACATAGGTTTCAGGCCTGTCTTCACTCTGTTTATAGCATTCCCTTGGGAGGAATGAGCCTAGAAGTCTGATTCCCAGAACTGTTTATTTATTTGATGTTGGATAGTCATTAGGTGAAAAGCCAGAATATGCCAGGCATCAGGTACAGAAACCCAACATATCTGGGGAATACTTAATTATTAGGCTACAGAAGCAGGCTCCCTCTTGTATTATCTGTTTCTAGTGCTACAACTGTTGCATTTTTGGCTTTCCAGTAGACTACCTTCAATAAGAAAGCTGACCTTATTCCACTTTATTGTTTGGTAGTAAAGTCGCTCTCTTGGGAGCTAGAGAATTAGGGTCCAAAGCCTGGAGGGTGAGGGAATCCTACACCCCATTTTGGGGGGCAAATACTGGGAACACTACGGTATTGGGGAAAAGGCAGGTAACACCTGTTCTGAACTGAATTCACTGTTGTGAATGCTGTTCACTTCAAATGAATTACTAGAATTGTGAAGGAGATTAGGCAGAATGTGTCATGCAAGTGGCTGCATCCGAACTTGAGTAGACAGGATTTAGGGACTGTGAACTCCAAAATAGAGAGGCATGCTTTGTTTAGACACATAATGTGTTTGTGGATGCTAATGTATGGCCCTTTTGAATTGCATTTCAGGGCTTAAACAGGGAAAATGAACCTAATCAAATATTTAGAAGCTGTCCTTTTGTCTGTTTATAGTATTTCAAGAATATTAGCTAGCAGAATGAAAACTGTGACCCCAAATATTTTTTATAATTTAGAAAAATAATATTTCTAAACAGTGAAATCCCAATTATGTGGGCTTTTAATATTGTGCTTTTTTTTTACTGGTTAGTTTTTGTATTTCTGTTTGATTTCCTTTTTTAAGATAACATTATATGCAAGAATTTAGAAGGAAATAATTTCATTATCAATGACAGTTGAGTTTATGCTTTATAAAAATTTGCTATTTTACCTGTCTTTGGAATTTATGAGATACCAAATGTAGCTTGGGAAGTAATTTGAAGTAATGCTGTGTTCTTAATGCAAGGAAGTTGTAAAATCTGCAGTGGTATCATAGGTAATAGATCAATGTGTCCTTTCATAATAAGAGCTGAAAAGATACGAAGCATTTGTGCATTGCTAAAGGTAAACTACTTTATATATTAAAATATTTTTATTAAGGTATGTTTATGTAGTAATACATCTCAAGCAGATATACTTTCTTTTTGTATATCCTCACTAAGCCAACTCAAGTCTCTAGAAGTTAAAGGCAGAGTTATTGTTGAACTGCAGAAAGACCTAGATCGTCAACCAAGTGTGATATGCAGGATGGAAATAAAATGTAAGTAGGGGAACTGCCAGTAATGTGTCATGCAGAAGTATTCATAGCTGCATTATTGTACTCAGAGATCTTTAGTATGTAGGAAAACCTTGGGAACTGTCCTAGGAGAAAACAAAGTGGTAAACTTCCAGGTCATTGTCCATTCCATATATGCACCTCCCCAGGAGAGGGTCAGATGTACTTATTCCCCAGAGTTCTTACCTTTCTTTTCTGATCTGCCTGTCATTTACTTACCTATCACACCTTGATGGGATAAACTGACATGACCTCAGCCTCATAGGGCACTGGGGATGCTGAACACTGGGTCTGTGTCTGGCCAGGTTTACCTAAGCCTTGCCCAAGTTTGCTCTACCTGCCCTGGTTAGCCCACTGTTCAGGACCACAAACTTCCATAGCAGCGGGACATGCTTTTGGCTCAGGATTGGCCACCCAGAGTTGGGTCGCCCCTTTATGCCTCTGCCAGCCCTTCTGGGTCCAGCCTACAGTCAATCCCTCATCATCCTCACTTCCATCAGTCAACACCAGCTTCTTGTCCATTGCACTGGATGTGTCCTTCCATCTCTAGTCATTGCTCCTTGCAAGCACTGGGGTTTTGGGGTGCTGCACTTGCCCCGCTTTTTGTGGCTTCTTCTACCCCTTCAGCCACCATCCCATCCACTGGGTTAAGGACCCCCATCCAGGTGTCAACAAGATTACTAACACAAAATTTCCTTACTGCAGGTCAGCCTCATCTCAGGCCATTCTTCCTCTAGTTCAAATGAAAGCACCAAATATCAAATAAGACTTAACACTTCTCTATCTCACTGCAGTGCCTTTACCAGTCTTCCTCATCTGGCCACCACCCAAGACTGCCTGCTGCAGTTCTGTGTCTTTTCCTTTTTCTCTCTCCCTCTTCCAGGAGCCTGCGTACCTGCAGGACTCTGGTGTCTTCTACTCCCTGCTCCTAACTTGGGGCCGGGCTCACATATAGTGAGCGCAGGTCACCTGACTCTGCTTCTTCTGCCTTGGGTTCTCCAGGGCCATCTGGCCCCACACCTGGTGTTCTTCTGTTTCCTGGCCGCCCCACTCACTGGTGTGCTGCAATTAGTGAAGAACAGGTGCACTTGTGCAGAGAGAGGGAGAGGGCTGGAGGGAAAGCGGGTTAGCGAAACCACAAAAGAAGGAAAGAGGGGAGGAGAGCAGGAGAAGAAAGCACCCCAGGCTCTGGAGAGATCAAAGGGCTTCCGCAGACACCCACACCTTCTATTAATGGGAGAGGGGGGCATTACATCATAGCAATAGTATATTTTATAGATGGAAAACTTTGGAAAGCCAAACAATGCAAGAGCCAGAGTACTCCTTAGAGGTAGAGCAGGACTGTTTAACTGGCAGTCTTTAAGCAGTTAACGTGCAGCCCATGGGACCCTGCAACCACTCTTCCACTGCTGTGAAGCAGGGAAGAGCATGGAGGAAGGTCATGTAACATCAGTAGGGGCTACCTAGCCAGATATGACCTGTATAGTATGTGGCCCAAGGGCCGCATGTCAGCATTGGGTGCAGCCCCAAGCTACACTGTAGTTTGACAGCACTGAAGTAGAGGATTTAACAGGGGAACAGCCGGACACAAAGCCAACCCCTGATAGTAAGGAGGAGCAAGAAACTCCTGGGGGCCATCAAAGGCAGCACACCCAGCACAGCCAGCTTAGAAATGTATGACTTAGAAATATGTGAACACTTGAGTAGAATCTGAGAGTCACATTTTTCACAACAATATTTCCTATACATTGTACATGCTTTTCCAAATTTTGTATTGGGTTTTCAGACTGAGCAAAACCACTATAATAAAGGCAACTCAGTTAATATTATTATTTGTTATTTGTATTGTGGCATCAACTAATTACTTGTCTATACCTTGGTAGCCATGAGTCCCAAGTGGCATATTGCCAAACATGCCCTTCCCACCTATCCCACTTGCATACTTCAAACCTGGAAATATAGAGGTGAAGCCATTCAGGTCATTTCCCCAGCAGCTGCTCTCAAATACACAGAAGACTACAGTTTTAAGAGTAGCTGTAGAGAGACAACTCAAAACATTTTTATTGACACATACCTACATTTGCTATGTGTAACTGGGAGCAAGTTGGCAGAGCATTTTTGGGACTGTCTTAACTGGAACTCACTACCTGTAGACAAGCTCTAGGGATCCAAATCACAGTCTAGGACCTCAATGCTTTACAAACACAGAATTAAAAAATAGGTCTTCCCCCTAAGGGTAGCCGAGTTTCTGGTTTCAATCAGGGAGCATGGTTTGGTTTTCAGCCTAAATCTTAAATCAGTTTGATTCACTGAAAACTTTTTAAGACTTGACATTTCATTGCAAACATTCTATATGGTTCACTACATAGTCTTGTTTTCCCATATGATGACTAGTTTCGTTATCTCATGTTAAATATTACAAAACTTATACATGAATACATTTATTTTTGATTATAATTTGATGAGGAAAATGTCAGCAAAATTAAATCAAATCAAAGTGGTGTTCCTCAGGGAAAATAGATATACAGAATATGGTTGTGAATATTATGGTTTTCCAAAGCAGCAGAAAATATCACAAGAAGCTAAGGCTTACCCTTCTGGAAAATCTCACCTATCATGTTTTGTTTGCCCAATGACTTCTCTGTGGCATTTACTGCTATGATATTTATGAATATGCGTTCTTTATTTGAGGTTGGGCTATAGCTAGTCTGGTCAGATATAAATTGCTAGCAGCTTGATATACTATCATATTTGGTTAGCAATGGTATTAGAAAGATAGTAGAATGGAAGAGAGTGCATTAACTCCTATCTCTTTTGCTGATCATTCTGCCATCTTGCTATTCCCCCAGGTGACATTTATAAAAGAAAATGCAGCATTGCTAATGTTTCTGAAAGAGCTTTAACTGTCAGCATATCTGAAGTCAGTTGCTCCATCTGTTCCCCTTAATTCCGTTTGTCTTTTACTTCTTAATGCTTAGATAATTGTTCATGCATTCTATAAAATCTAATAAGTGGAATCATGTGTTACAGGATGGATGTTACATTTTGCATCTTTATTGAGATTCAGAGATAAGAGTTTGGCATCAGTAATAGATTTTTTTTAATGAGAGGGCACTTTCTTCTGTAGCAATGTTTCAAGTGAAAAAACATAGGCTAGATACAAACATTCAAAAATCCCAAAGTGGTATCAATCTAAGTTACGCCGTTGTCTGTAAGTGGCATATTTTAGATTGGTAGCAAACAGAACACACATTTGCCCTTTGGAGTGGTGTATTTTATCTCAGTCCTGTCTGTGATGCCGCACACTGCACATATAGGTGTCCCCTCTGCTGCTACCTTGCAGCAAGAGATCCCAGGGTCAAAAAACCCATGTAAAAAAAACAGGGTGGTGCATATAGCAACACTGTGCGCCACCCAAAACTAGAGCCTGCCCAGCCAGAGCCATGCTTCATCTGCCCCAGGAGGCCCCCAAGACTCCATGTAAGGCTTCTGGGGCCAGCACAGTCACTGGCCCCAGCCTTCCCTACCCCACCCAGGGCACACGTGGCATGGGTCTAGCCATCTTCTCATCTTCAGGAGGACTCTTATAACTATTTCTCCTCATGCACATCAGCATACACTACAGTATTTAGCATATATACAGCCTGGCTAACTCAGTTGGTAGAGCATAAAACTTTTAAACTCAGGGTCATGGGTTTGAGCCCTACGGTGGGTATTGATTTTCATGAGTGACTACATGGTGCTGGGAGCCAGGCTCAGACATATGGGGACACAGTTGGTCTTCTCATCCATCCTCCTGGTCAGCAGTTGTGGACAGCACCACAGCAACTGTATTAGAGGTTAACTTGCAGCTTTAGAGCTGGTGCCATTGTGCAGGGTTTGGATTCCTTGACCACAACCTGTACTTTCAGGATAAGGCTTTGTTTGGATGAGAAAGGATACATCTCTCTTCAAGAGGTAAGAGCCTGTTCTCTTACAAGTTAGCTGATCTCCTATGCAGGGTTTTAGACTAGGTTCATCGGGGGACAGGGATGTTGATGACCAGGTGAGACCAGGAATGATGAACCATGAGCCAGGTGCTGGAACAGTCCAGGTAAGTACCAAGGGCCCTGCTAAGCATCAGAATTAGGAAATAGTGAGGGCACCTATGGGGGGGTGTGTGGATTAGATGTCTCTGCACTAATGCTAGGAGCGTGGGGGAGGAGGAACTTGCACTCCTGCTTGCAAATAAAGAATTTGACCTGGCTAACAGAAAGCCAGTTGGACCCTACCCACAACTAAGCAGTGAGCATTGAGGCCTACAGGCTGTACAGACAGGATAGAGTGGGGAGAAAGGTGCGGGGGGGGGCATTGCTTTCTATGTTAAGGAGCAATATATATCTTCTGTAGCTGAGTTGGGCCTAGAAGAAGGGGAAATGTAGGTACTATGGATCAGATTACAGGGAGGTTGGGGAGAAAGGGACTTGGTAGTGGGGGTCTATTACAGACCCCCACACCAGGGGGATGACTTAGACCAAGAATTCTCAAAACAGCTCTCAGAGGCAGTGCTCTCAAAGGACCTGGTTGTCATGGGGGACCTAAACTTCCCAGACATCTGCTGGGAGGAACAGGCAGCCAGGTCTGCCTGTTCACATAAGTTTCTAACCTGCTTGCAGGGCCTTCACCTATCACATGAGGTAAATGTTCCCACTAGGGGAAATGACTTACTAGACTTGGTGCTGACCACGGGGATGACTTGCTGGGGGATATGAAGGTACAAGGTAACCTAGAGGATAACTAGTAGGTCTGAAGTGCTAGACTGCAGGAAGGCCAACTTCAACAAGCTCAGGAGATTAGTTAGGGAGGGACTAGCAGGCAAAAGCATTGGAGAGATGGGAGTCCAGGAAGGGTGGGCATTTCTCAAGGGACTGATCCTGCAGGCGCAGAAAGGGACCATCCCAGTACACATGGGGGGGGGGGGAGAGAGAGAGAGAGAAAGCAAAGTGGAAATGGAGCTTAGGCTGGCAGCAAAGTTAAGGATAACAAAAAATCATTCTTTAAATATATAGGAAGCAAAAAGAAAGTGCAGAGTAACATAGGGTCCCGTTGAGATGGACTAGGGCAACTGGAAATAGATATGATGGCATGCATAGATATTTATTTGCATGCATTTCTGTTCCTGGACATAAATACAAGCATGCATTCCAATGGGACTTTAGGTAAGCATGAGATACATACCAACCCACCAACTGTTAGTGCTGACCCAAAGGGGTACCTACAGGGGTTGGATGTATTTAAGTCAATAGGCCCTGATGATCTTCATCCTAGGGTACTTAGGGAATTACCTGGAGTCATAGTGGAATATCTAGCACAACTGTTTGGGCACTCCACAAGGGCCCTGGGAACAGAGAGGTTCCAGAGTGCAGGGAGCAACATTCAGACTGCATGAGGCGGCCCAGACCCGCAACTCCCCCTGAGAAGTATTGAGCTCTTGAGAAGGATTGAGCTACTGGGAGCTTATGAACACTGCCCTACCCGGCTCCTTAGGACACATGAGTCAGTGGGAAACTGGTCTCCTACCAGGGAGTGACATTCAGGGAAAGGTAAGCTCAATAAAGAGGCGGGAGGAAGAGGCCCTAGAGGAGGGGAACCACTAGAGAACTCTTGTGTCTCATATTTTGGAATGTTTATTGATTGTTTGATATCCACTGTACATTTTGGACTGTTTATTAACTGTTAACTGTACACCTTATATTTTAGAGTGTAATTTATTATTAAACTTTACTTTATATTAAATTTGTACCTGGTTAAGACATCCCTTTCTATTCTTCCTCTATTGAGACATGATAGGTGGCAGGGAACTGCAAGCAGACTGCAGTTTCCACCCCCAGCACATGTGCCCTGATGGCTTTCCCCTTTCATTGGTGAGGGGGGACACTCACATTGGGGACATCCAGGTTACATAAAGTATCAGATTATCCCAGGTATTCTCAGTATATTTATGTTGATAATGTTGTACTGCCCTGATCCCATTCATAATCAGGATCTATAGTGCTAGCTATGTGTTAGAATTAACCATAATCCTTGTCCCAAGAAGCTTTTGATCTAATAGCTCTTCTATTGTTGGATTACAATACTGGAGAAAGCACATACAACACGAGTTGAGCCATTGGAGGACAAGCACTTTTTAGCTAAGAGGGGCATTATGATTAAAGTCATGCAGCAGCTTCTCAAAGTCCCTTAAGGGAGAAGAGGGCACCTAGACCAAGATCTGATGTCATGCCACAGAGATCCAAATGGAAAATAGGAGAAACAGAAAAAAAAAAACGAAAAACCAAACCCTCTTAGAACCACCTGAGCACATTTGAAACATGAGGACAGGAGGTCCCAGAACTTAATAAGTAGAATGAGAATTTGAAGATTATAAAAAAGGCTGGTATGAGAGATGAAATATGGTAGAGAGTTGGGGTTTGGGTTTATCAGTCTTAATGCTCCACATGAACCTTTTTCATTCATTTTTGGTTTTTTTTTTAACCTAATTGCAGGATTGATTTTTTAAAAACCCCTGCATGAACTTAAACCTATAGATGTAGCATAGGCTTAGTTTAAAAAAATATTATTAACCTTATTTCTTGAACTGATTCCTTAGTGGAGGAAAGCAGTACAGGAACAAATGAAATCCATATATATATATATATATATATATATATATATATATATAAAGAAAAAAAATCTCATTGAGTCATTATGTATAAGGTAGTAGAATTATTTTAATCAAAGAGGATATATATATATTACCATTTATTCTAATTCCTTCTATGTAACGACTCAATGATGGGATTTTTTTTTCTTTCTCAGATGGGTGATTTGATGCTCCTCCATACAAATAAAAAAAAATAAAACAAAACCTTAACATGGTAATGTGTCTAATTATATTTGAAATACGTCAGATAATCATGCAATTTTTCAATAATGGATTAATTAGTATAGTAATATTTTGCATGTGCATATAGTAACTGCTTTCATCTGCGGATCTCAGAATGTTTTACAAATAGTAATTAATTAGACCTCCAAACATCTAGTTGGGATGATTATTGTCATTCTTTTACACATGGCTAAACTGAGGTAAAATAGGTAAAGTGATGGCAGAGTGAAGAATGGAAGCTGTTATGATTTTGTTTTTATCCATCCTCATCCCCATTCTGAAGAACAAATAGCCAAACTGGAATGTCTGTTTAAAATTAGGATAACACAATTCAGCAGAAGTCATGCCTCTGCTAGGGAGCACACCATGTTTCTTCTGTGATATTCTGCAGTATACTGAACACAAAATGGCTGATTTTCAGGTTGACAGGATCCTTGGAGGTTTAAATTGTAGTATGCAGAAGACAAAGTACTTAAATAACCACAAAACTTAAAATCCCATATTAGTCCCTTGTACCAAATGCTAGATAATAGTCCTTGCCTCTGGAAATAATTATTGTAGTAATGCCTTAGGAACATTTCATTTTTATATTAATCCACATAAAAAATTGTCATTTTTAAATAAGTACAAAGAGCTGCTATGTTTATGCTTTATTTTTTCCTTTTTTTCCACAGCATGTATCTGTATACTGATGACCTTGGAAATGTCACTTAGTGGGTTTATTAATAAAAGAAACAAAATCAAAATTCAGAAGTCTCTATTATAGGACCAAAGATCAAGCATGCAAAAGGGGAAAAGAACAAAAAACAAAATCCCTTTAATCATAAAATGGGACTATTCTATACCAGTTAGTCACAGTATATTTTACTTGCTTAGTATTCTTAATAAAATGCAATCAATCAACTTTCAATTATAGCTGAACACATGCTGAGCTATATTACCCACCTCTGCACTAATGAGGCACTTGTCCAATACTGAATAAAAGCTCGAAAGCTGGGTCCCCATATCACTATATTTTAGTATTACTAATTAAGACAGCTTATTTCCTAGTTAGAAAGAAAAGGCAGAGGTCTTCATCTGGCACTTATTGAAGTTTGATTTTTGTAAGTTCCTCACTCAGATCAGCTCTCAACTATAGACATTCTTTCTGCTGCTGAAGACCCCTATTTTGTTATTCTTTGAATTATCTCTTTCATGAATATTACATCTGTGAGCTCTGTGATTTTCTAAATATAGTGGTCAGACTTGATGGGGTAACCTCTATTTAAAGAGAAATATGTTTTAATTAATATGAATTAATTAGTTCCTTGCTTTAGAATATTATTTGATTTATATCTTGAAAATAAGAGCTATTTGGATCTTTATCACACTATTTCCTGCATATCTGAAAGAAATAGCAAAGATATCTCTTTCAAATCTTTGATCCAAGCAAATAATAGAAACATGATGCAAAGAGAGCAAAAAGAACATTTTGTAATATAGACCCAGTTCAGCAAAGTGCTTAACCACCTTCTGAACTTTACATATGCCTAAGAGCTATGCTGGATCAGAAATGGCATTCATTTCTTCTTTAAGAGGTGTTCAGGTCTGCAGTCAAATAGAGTAGTGTACTCTGATATTTGAATCTTCTTAAATATTCCAGTTCAGCCTTAGAAACCCATAAATATTAGGAAAACAAGTCTTCTGATGGTATTTTCAGTGCTCAAGAGCTGAAATTTTAGCAGAAGAAAAAAGTCATGATTTTTGGTCCTGAGATTGCCTACCCAATGCATTTAAAATGCCACAGTATTATAAGTGCTGCTCAGCCCTTTTAAGCACATGTGCACCCTTCAGCTGTAGGCATGCCTTGACAACAGCCTCAGTCTGCTCCAGCAAGCCTAACATTCACTGATCTCCCTGGTCCTCCTGGCTCCTGACCTAGGTTTGGTTTTCCTGACCCTGATACTGGATCTTCCCTGGAACTCAGTACTGGTTCTCCAATCTTCCTGGCTCCTGACTGTGCTTCAGCTTTCCCTGATCATGCTTTTAGATCTTTCTTGGAACTCAGGACTCAGCTCTCTGGTTCTCCTGGCTTCTGACCTTGACGTGCATCCTGAACTATGTCTCTCAGATCTCTCTCTTGGATCTCCTGGAACCTGGTCCTCTGTTCCCCATTCTGCTGATCCAGACCCTGACCTGACAGCCTGGTAATCTGTACTCTCACCTAAATGACCTCCTGGTTGCCTTTCAAGGTCTACCTGCAGGCCCAGCCACCTACATCCCAGCCAGACCCTCCCAGCAAGGTATGCCTTACAGACCTACAGGGGCATGGATCTACCACTGAGGCAGATCTCTAGGGGCAAGTTGCTGGCTGGTTCACAAGGGTTAAAAGCTTCCAGAGGTTCATCAACTAGTGTCACTTCTTGTTTTGCCTCTGTCCTGAAACTCATCTTTCTGATACAGCCAAGGTGGAACTGATCCTCCGTCTCTTGATTGGTGATGCCCTGGCCTGGGCTTCCCCATTGCTGGAATCAGCAGGTCCCCTCCTGAATAATCATCTGCCTGTATTGTGGGGAGTCTGGGCATTTTTTCCAGACCCAGCCAAGGAAGCAGATACCTGTTTCCTCCTCAGCAGGACTCCATGGCCTCATTGTAGAGGCATAGCCTCGGCCTGCTGCTAATTGCACAGCCAGCCCTTGCAACCTGTATTAGGCTCTCAAGTGCTAGCAAGTCTCAAGACTCACCCTTGCTAGTCACCCTTAGCCTACAGCACCACTCTAGAGTGAACATTTTTGTGTCAGCCCTCTTAGACACCAGGGACTCCAGTAACTTCATGGACCTGACCTTTGCAGAGTAACATCAGATACTGGTCAGGCCAAAAATAACTCAGAAGTAGTGGATACCATGGGTGGATCCCCTATCTCTTCAGGTCCTGTTACCAGCTAGATGGCTTTATTAGGGGTAAGGATAGGCGAACCACTGGAGCTGTCTTTGTTTTGACCTTATCTATTCCTCTTGTTTTTCAATTATCCTAGGAATTCCTTTATCATCCCTCCATAATCCAAACATCATATGAGGCCTAAGTAAGTTCCACTTTAGCTTTCCCTATTGCTTGATCTCTTGTCTGGTAAAAGCTCCTCAAATTAAGACCTAGGGAAGATGCAAATCTAACAAGACCAGGACCCTCCCACTGACCCATAGATGACTTCCAACTGGAATCAGTAAAGAAGTACCTGTCCAACAGATCCTGACCCATTACTCTCTGCCAAGTATTGTGACTTGGCAAATTTATTTGATAAGAAAGGATCAGCTTCCCCTGCATTGCCCTTATTATGATTGCCCCATTAATCTTGTGCCAGGGGCATAGATTCCCTTTGGGCACATTTTTTCTCTTTCTGAACCAGAGCTCAGGGCTCTCAAAGAGTACATCATCAGACCTTCCACATCCCCAGCTGGGGCCCCGATATTCTTTGTGCCTAAAAAGACTACTCTCTCCACTCCTGTGTTGACTATAGGGCTTTAAACAAGGTAACTGTCCATGATCATTACCTGCTGATCTTAATGCATGAATTATTTGAAATGTTTCATCAGGGCAAGATCATCTCAAAATTAGATTTGCAAGGGGGCTACAACTTCAGTCCCACTATGGACACTTTGACTACTTGGTCATGCCCTTTGGGCTCTGCAATACTCCTACCTTCCAACACCGTGTGAATGATGTTCTTAGAGACAAGCTGGACCAAATTGTTATAAATCCCCTCAATGACATCTTGATATTTTCCAATGATCAAACCCAGCCCTCAGAACATGTGCACCAGGTCCTGCTAAGGTTCTGGGAGAACCATTTATATGTTAAATTAGGAAAATGTAAATTGATAAAATGTTGATTGAATTTTTAGGTTGCATAATTTTCCTCTAAGGCCTGACCATGGACCCATGTAAGGTAAATGCCATCACTGAATGGCAAGGTTCTTTGGGTAAATTCGAAATTGACATTTATTAGACCAACTAAAATAGATGGAAAAATTCTTCTTTGCATCCTCAGCCTGATGAAGGGTGTTTGTACCCGAAAGCTTGCAAAGAAGAATTTTTCCAACTATTTTAGTTGGTGTAATAAAAAATATTAGATTTACCTGAAGAACCATGTCTGCCTATGTCCTTAGACCAACATGGCTACAACCTATACCCCATGATCACTGAATCGGCTACTTCAAAGGATATAAAGGGGGTTCAACAGTTCCTGGGCTTTGAAATTTTTTACAGACATTTTATCCAAGGATTCTCACACATGGTTGCCCCCCTGACTATCCTTCACAAGAAAGGAGCACCATTTAAAGGATCCCAAGAGGCCCAAATTGCCTTTGAAACCCTAAAAAGGGCTTTTACCTTTGCACCTATTTTGGTGCACCCTGCCACCATGATGGAGGGATCATTTTATGGTGGAGGCTGACTACTCAAGAAGTGTTTTAGGGACATTTCTATTCCAGGATTCAGATATATCAACAAAGTTTCATCCTTGTGCCTTGTACTTCCAGGTCCTGATTCCCTCCAACATGACACTGGAGACCACCTCACAATCAAAGTGGCTTTCAAGGAGTGGTGACACTTTCTAGAAGGGGCTTGCCACCCTGTCTGGGTAATCACAGACCGTAAGAACTTGGAATTACCTCCAGACAAGCTGGAAACTAAACCCATGGCAAGTCTGTGGGTGGCTCTTCTTTTCCCATTTTAATTTCATAATCACATCCTGACCAGGAACCAAGAATCAGAAGGCATATGCCATGTCACGTAAGGATAAATCCTCTACTCTAGACCCAACCTAAGAACTTAATTTGGGGAATGAATCTGCAGAGTTTCCTCTCAGCTATCCAAAGAACCTGCATAGATGACCCTCTCATCAGCAGACCCATCCTAACCCAATTTCTGGTGGCTCAGGGGGTTTCTGATCTTCCGACAGTACCTCTATATCCCAGAGGGTCTGGTGCGATCAGTAATATTAAAGCTATGTCACAACTTGCTTCCTGTAGGTAACTTTGGTTGTACTAAGACCCAGCTCCTAGTATCTAGACAATTCTGGTGGCCCTAGATGGGACTTGGCATTAAACAGTACGTCTACTCAAGTTCAACATCTGCCCAAACCTAGCAACTCTGAACTCAGCCAGATGGGCTCCTCCAGCTGTTACCCATATCTGTATTACCATGGTCAATGATTTTGGTAGACTTCACTGTAGAGCTCCTTCACTTTGACAACTATTTTATATTTTATTTTATATTTTATTTCATGGCTGTAGTGGATGTATTAACCAAGATAGACTATTTTATCCTTGTTGGTTCTGTCCCCACTGCTAGTGAAATTGCTGACCTATTCCTGAAATATTATTCTGCCTTCATGGTTGCCTATCTCAGGTGTTCTCTGATCATGGACCCCAGTTTGTTTCTCATTTCTGGCATGAGTTCTGTAAGGCCCTGGCTATGGAACCTCTTTGTTCATCTGTGTACCATCCTTAAACTAATGAACAAATGGAGTGTGTAAGTCAGACATTTGAACAATACCACAGGTGTTTTTTAAACTTCCAACAGGATAATTGGGTATCCCTGCTCCCCTAGTGGAGTTCTTATATAATGACTCTATCCATACATCCATAGGTCAAACTCCTTTTTGTTCCAACTATACCCAGTTCTAGCCAGTACCCCTACCTTACCATGGGTTCCCGTAGTGAATGACCTCATATCACACCTCCAACAAGTTCAGGAGGAATTAAAATCTCCCTCACCAATTACATGGCCCCACCATTTTGGGTGCCAACAAAGTCTGGCTCTAGTCAAAGTATATTAAGATCCCAAGACCACTATCCAAATGGACCACCAATACCTGGGACCATTTAAGGTAGTAAAACAAATAAAATCTATGGCCTTCAATCTTCAGCCACCAGAGGTATTGAAGATACATCATGATTTTCATGTATTCTTACTCAAACCTTTAATCAAAAATCCTTTTCCTGAATGTCTGAACCACGCCCCCACCCACCCACCCACCCATGATAGTGGGAGGTCAGAAAGAGTAAATTGTTTAACAGATTTTAGATTCCAAATGTGTCTGAGGCAAGCTCCATTATCTGATCAACAGGGAGGGCTATGGTCCAGAAGAACAATCCTGGCAACCAGCCGATCATGTCCATGTCCCCAAATTAATACAAGCCTTCCATCAGAGGTACCCTGAAAAAGCCTGGTCCCAGGTTACCTGGAAGATGGCCCCATAGGGCTCGGGAGTTACTGCCAGGACTTCTGGCCAGTCAGACCTAGCTGCTCTTGAGCTTCTATACCTGACCTTGATCCTCAGCTAATACTACTGCCCCAGTGTTCTGTAACTGGATAGGTTACTGAGTGTGCTGTTCAGCCCTTTTAAACACATCTGCAGCCAAGGGACACCTTGACAATAGCCTCAATCTTCTCCAGCAATCCTTGCATTCACTGATCTCCCTCTCTTGGCTCCTAATTCATCTTTGGCTTTTCCTGACCCTGACCTTGGATCTTTAGCTTTTCCTGACCATGACCTTGGATCTTTCCTGGAACTTGATACCAGGTCTCCAATTTTTTTGGCTTCTGACATCAGCCTGCACCTGGACTACATCTCTTGGATCTTCCTCTTGCCTTTTCTGGAATCTGGTCTTGCATTCCCAAATCCACTGATCCAGGCCTTGACCTGACACCCCAGTAACCTATACCCACACCTAGCTGACATCCTGGTCCCACAGGCCTGGCTGCTTGTATCCCAGCCAAACCCTCACAAACACTGTCTTCCAATTTTTTGATTAATAAACTAGGTTATGAAAGAGAGAATACACATAGAAAATTTGAAGAGGATGAAAGCACTTGGCAGGACAGCATCAGCATTCAAAATGATCTTGAAAACCTAGAGTGGTGGTCCAAAATTAGCAAAATGAAATTCAATAAAGTCAAGTGCAAAGTACACCATTTCAGAAGGGGAAATCCAATAAGCAAATACAAATCTGGAAATAATTGGATAAGCAAAAAGATGACAAAAGAGGATCTGAATGTTATAACACACAGCTGTCCAAGTGAAGGCTCATGAGCCGCAAGTCTGCAAAGAGCGAGGATGTAGCTGATAGACCACATGCAGACAGGAAACCTTTAACATCTGTCCCATGTATCTATATGTCCACCCTTCCCACTGCTGCTTGGTGGGGTGGAGGCCTGACAGACGATGTGCTGCCAGCACTGCAATCATGCGACCCACTTGATGTATAGCGTAGGGGCCACATGCTGGGCTGGATGTAAACCCTGGCTACTTCAAAGTTGAGCAGCCCTGTTACAATGGTCACACACTGAATACAGTTAAATCTGATTAATTAGTCACTATGATAACTCATCCAGCAGTGAACTTAATCCCGGTCAGAATCCTATTAATTTATATGCAAAATACTTTGGCTAAATTGTCATCAATTAAAGTGTGATTAGTCATTTTGAAATGTACATGCATACTAAATTCCAATAGAATTGCTCCTGATAATCAGCCAGCTTAAAAAAATATGTTTAATAGGGGAGGATTAAAAACCTATGCCCTTCATGGCTAGTTGATACTCACAAGGCACTACATATGCTTCTGCATTTCTTGGTTCAGTAAGATATAGACAATCAACTATTCCATTTTTCAGAATTATTTTCTATTTGGTGAAGAGAGCAAAGTAATAACTTTTGACTATTTTAATCCATCATAATCATGTAATTATTATGTAGTGAGCATTCTGAATTTTTATAATGAAAAACTGCACATAAAACATGCATACAATTCTTACATGTTGAGCCCAAGTGCATGGAATTTGCACTCAAAATTTCCATAACATATTTTTCTCTTCATTTAAATGTCAAAACTCATTATTATTGTGTCTCAATATAGAATGCAAAATAAATCTCATGAAAACTGAAAATAGATAACTACTGATAATTAGTCACCCTCTGATAATTACTTATCGTCACCAGTCCCTTTGGACTGGCATACAGATTTTACTGCATAAGCCAGTGCTGTGATGTTGTTATAAGACAGACAAGTCTGATATCATAGGATATATATATAGATAGGAGATATATATATATATATATAGATAGGAGATATATATATATATATATACTATATATAGAGAGGATATATATTCAATATCAGACTTGCCTGTCTTGTAACAACATCACAAGACAGGCAAGTCTGATATCATAGGATATATATATATATATATATATATATATATATATATATATATATCCTATGATATCAGACTTGCCTGTCTTGTAACAATGTCTGTAATTATCTGAGGGTGACTAATTATACACACACACACACACACACACACACATATATAGATATACATATACACATATGTGTGTGTCTGTATGTAATATATATATATATATATATGAGTATCCCATCAGTTCTGGCACTTGCTACTGGTGAGGTTGAAGCACTGGGTCTAGCTTTGGGCAATACACTTTAAGTTTTGTGCTTTACCACAGGGTACAGAATGTGAGTTTCATTTCTTTTTGTGCACTATCTAGTTAGCCACCTGCAGTACACTAACTGGGATAAAGATCTAAAAAAATTTGAAATGAGGAAAATGAAAAGCATTACCAAAAAGAAAAATTAGGCAATGACTGCAGTTTTAATGGGACAAGGGATCTGCAACAAAAAGTGTGTGCTAAAGAAGATGAGTTCTAAAGAACATAACTGAAAAGAAAAAAAAATGACCAGCAAAAGAATACAGTAATGAATCCCCTCCTGTATTTCATTAATACCAAGCTAAGACCCCTCAAGGGCATTATGAGTAACAGAAAAGCAATTAATTTGAGCTTTATTCTCATTAAGTTTCCGTAATTACATTTTCAAGAGGAAATGTATTTATGTGAGGGTCATGCCATTTTATCTGAGGTATTATGTCATTGAGGGTCTTTACCAGTGAAGATATTTCTACCCATTTGGAGGAAAGTGAGGCCAGCTTTTTCAAATGTTAACAAAAGGCAAATACAAATTCACCTGGAAACGAACAAAGAGAGGAAAGCCTTGAGGTGCTGCATATTTCAAAGGGCTTGCAGGCAAAGATATTTTTTTCTGAAGTGCTGAATTTCGTTTGCATCCATTAAATTTGCAACAAATAAGATAGAAAGGAAAAACACCTGCAAGAAGGAAAAAAAGAGGGACAGAATTTAACTCAATGAAACTAATTTGAGAGATCACACATGTACAACTCACAATATCAAGTCTGCATTAGAAATCCCCCAAAAGAGAGAGTCATTGACACTTCTAAAGTAGATTCAGCTGAACGTGTGATTAGGTCCTATAAAAGGAGGTTTGGTAAAAATGGTTAGAAATTACTTAGAGGGCATTTCAACCTGGGTTTGATGCAAGAGAGTGGATCAGCTTCAAATAAGTCAATCTTACCTTTCATTTAGCCTAACTAAGAATTTACAGCTTTATGTGCTTGGAATGGTGACTCAAGGGGGAAAAAAAAACCCCCAAACGCCTGCATTGAAGGCCATATACTTGAATTTAACTACTCAGATGATAGGTAAAAAATCAGATCAATTGCAGCAGTCCAGCAGTGCAATTGAGGGGTCACTTCAGAGTGTCAGGTCATGAAAGAACTGATTACAAAATATGCAGCTCTTTATGTGAAAGATCTCTATCAACTACTGCAATATAATTAAATATATATGGTCTGATTCCCCCCTCATTTACAATAGTTCAACACCAGGGTAACACAGGTGACTTTGATGAATTCATTTAAGGTTTATCACATGTATCCCCTTTATTCCTATTTGAATCTGGGCCAGAATTATGACATAGCTTCTACAGCTGGCTATCACAAGTTTCCGTGTCGGTTGCCAAAGCTTGTTCCTTTATTCAACACGTGCACTCACATTTGATTACTCATATAATATGGAGTCTGTACACCAAATATTCCTATCACTTATACCACTTCTATGCAATTACAAAAATTAAGTTTATTTCAGTGAAATTCTTCCTGATTTATACCAGTATGAGACCACAGCAAAGTGCTATGCAACAGAGGTGCCAAGTTCGTGGAGGCCTGAGGGCCCTGGCTCCTCTCAAGAAGAGGGCTGTCACCTAAAATGCATAAAATTTTCCACATGTGCATCATCTATAGAAACAAGTGATGTCATACAGACACATGTGTTTTTCATTTTTTCTAGCGACCCATAATTAAAATAAACCATAACAAATCCAAAAAGGCCGCTTGACTATTTGTTTTAGTGCATGTAGTTTTTCTAAAGATGCCATAGAATGAGAGAGAGAACAAATGCAAAATGGATTATGAAGTGATAAAAATAGAGAATAAAAAACATAAATAAGGATAATAAAAATGGGATTAGCCTCTTTTCCATGGATCAGGAGATCATTGGCATGGTACCATTGATGTTTACATTAAGCCAGCTTGAATTTGCAGACAATTTATTCCATCTTTCACTGATTAAACTCATGTTTCATATTGAAAGGCTTTGGTTTATTGCAGTATCACACAATGCAGAAATACTTAGACTAGAGAAAACAGACAGATGGTTTAGTAAATTAATCTATAAGCAGCAGCAGAGCGTAAGTTTAGTTGCTGATATTGAAAGAATAATGTAGAAGGTGGTAGACATGTGCTGTAATAGTATTAATTATTAGCAAAGGTATGAAGGTGAAAGAGGTTGGGGTAAAAGGAGATAAGGTGGCTTAGGAATCTGTCATTTATTATAAACAGAGGTGAGGTAGCCCTGTACAATTCAGATCTATATTCAGTCTCTGTTTTGAATCAGTCCACTGTGGAAATGTGAACGGGTCACAAACGTTTAACTGAAGATTTGGATTCAGATCCACACTGCTACTACCTCAGAAAGTGGCCTGGTCCATCCCCAGCTCCAATTATAAAGCAATAAAATATTACTATGCACACCCTAGGTTTGCATCACATGACAATGCTCTTTATTTGCTCTAAAAGCAACGTTGTGCTGTATTATTTTTGACACAGGCATAATTGGCCAGTTCCATGCCATGGCTGGTGATGGCTCACAATGAAGAGCAGTGGCCAGAGATGTCACCTACTTTATTTTTTTTGCCAAAATACTTGTTGAGCAACCATTTGAACACTGATTTTGAGCCGCAAAACAGATGATACCTACCCCTGCAGCAGTGAACCACCAGTCACTATAGCTACCACTGCCCGTAGCACCATACACTGCTGTTCTGCCCTCCCTGTTACTGAAGCTGTAACCAGAGTCACCAGAGGGAAGATGAGGGGTGCGAAGGGGGGATGGGAATGGGAGAGTGAGGCATCCCCTTTAGCCATTCTGGTACCCCCCATCTTAGGCAGCATCTTGGGCTTGTTCCCCACTTGTCCAACCATTGTTATGCTACTGATCCTTGCGCATAATTTTCCTCTTGACAATAATTCAATCAGCTCCAGTTCCAGTACAGTCATGAGAGTTATAATGAAGTAAAACTGTTTTAAGAGAAATCTGGATCAGGCCCAAGAGATTCATTTCAAACTTGAATTGAACTAGGTGCTGTATGCCGTCAGGAAAGAGATGTTCCCAACCGCCTTATAATATATTTTTAGCTCTATCTTTATAATAGTTACTGACCCTTAAGGTTGCAACATTGTTGTAGATAAAAAAATATATTTTTTACCATTTCCAGGTATTTTTAAAAAGTCAGGCCAAATTCATTGTCTTAATGCAGCTACATCCATTTTTTTTAGCTGGTCATTTGTATTTTACAGACATCTGAGCCCCTGTGTATTTGAACTTCTGGAACTTGGCTTTCAAAGATACTGAGCATTTTTACTTCATTGATTGCCATTAAAATTCTGAATGTTCAGATCTTCTGATCATGAGACTCATTGTAACTCATGGCATATAGATTTACACAGAGGAATACAAATAATTGATCTGATACATATTAAAATACTCTGAAAATGTCAAATATTTTTTTCAATAACATACTTGACACACACATATATATATATATATATATATATATATATATATATACACATACACACACTACATACATACATATATACATATATATATATATATATATATATATATATATATATATATATGTAGTACATAAGTGTGTGGTATCAATGATTGATGAGCATTTTCTTGGGATAACATGAATAAAACTTATGGCTTTTCAGTTCCAAAGTAATGCAGTTCTATATGCATGTACTTAAAATGTCTATACCACTGTGTACAGTATCATGCATTCTCTGTGCATGATATCAAAATGTAATGCATTTTCTCAAAGCAAAGGTACTACCTTGCTCTCCCTCAGAGGAGATCTAAAAAACCTGTCTAATTAACAATGCATATTGTTATACTGGATTTTATGAACTTTGAGATCCATCGATCCAACTTGCAAGTGACCAAAGCTCTCCTAGCATCTTTCGAACCAATGTAAGAATCTCAGACAAAGACAAGCAGGCCTTTATCATTTCCTAAACCACCTCTGCTTCCCCAGATCCTGGGGTTTGTGCCTGTGATAGTTTCCACGAATAAAACACTACAAACCCTATACAGTTACATATACTCAACTCTGTCATTCAGCAGAGAGAGATGTTCAAGCAAAAAATTGCCATCCAGTATAGATTCATCAGTTGAAAAATCCTTAGGCTTCTGTGCCTAACTAGCAAACCCTCGCCAAGTGGGTTTTTAGATACCTCTTCTTCTGAGGATATCTAAACTCCTGATGCCAGGTGATAGGATTTATTATCGGTGTGGAGTGATGGGTGTAGCTATTGATAAGAAACCTGTGAAAACAAACTCTAGGGAAGTTGTGACTGTTGTGCGAACAAATTTTATCTTGTGTTTGCAAAAGCATCAGCTCTCAAATTCAAGCCTAATTGGAATTGGGCCTGACTGTCAATAAAAGTATTTCATATAACTACTTTAGATTTTTATTCTAAGTTTTGCTTTGAATGCTTTAGTTTATCTGAATACAAGTCTCAAAATACACCACGTGTAGCCATATCAAAGAAAGGTGGTGATGGTGGTGAGGAAAAACCTGTTATGACATCTTGTACATTGAAACTGCCACATCTTCTATCATTCTGGTTACTGGTCACTATAAGCTAAAAAATACCATGCAGCAGCTCTGCAAAATAGGCTGCCTGACAACTGGGAATACATAGCTTCTGAAATGAGTGTTCAAAAACAAATCTGAATGTGGGAGTGTAGGAGACAGAGGCTGCTTGAAGGAATGATTAAACCTTTGCACAAAAGCTGTGATTATTTTATATATTTTTATAATGGATTCTTCATTGAATTAAATATGTTGGGAGTTAAACTTTAAAGAAACATTTTTCACCAGCTGTACTGAATGCATGAAGAAGCCTTCTGTAACTTTGCTCATTTATAATGATGGATTTTGGAAGAGCTAGCGATTAAATCACCATTTAAATGCTGCCTTGGTGTTCTCCTAGCTTAGCAGAGAGTGACTTTGCCTGTGACTTGAATCCACAGCTCATGAATAAAGCATGCAGGGTGCGTGAGGGTTTGTAAAGCCATAAATCAACTGGGATATTTGCTATTTCCTTTATAAAAAAATGTTTGTGCTTTTCAACGCTGCTAGATTGAAAATCCTGGAGACTAAAGTCCTCATCCTATCCAGAGGATATCTGTAGGGTGGGCAGCAGCAATGTAAAATTTCCTCATACTGTGACGCCAGTATATCTTCAGTGTAACGTGGATGAACAGAACTTCTTAAGACTGCTACAACCTTCACTTTCAGAGCCAGAAATGTTAAGGGCAAAAGCTTTATCCCCTCACAAGTCTCTTGATGACTCCCCAACCCAACCTAATGCTCTCATTATATATACAATATGGTGAAACCCCAGCAGCTCTGAAGAAATCATTCTAAAATGTGAATGTCAAGTATACAAACTCACTTTCTTCTTTTGTGGCAGGTAGACCTCCAGCCCTGTCTAAAACCCTATCAAATAAATCTTGCACCATGTTAAGGATGTCACCAAATAAAGGTAATCATAGAGTTCTTAGGAACCACCCCCACCCCCACCATAGGACCCCTCTCTTTATAATGCCCAGATCCAGTATACCAGCTGACCATAGCAAGATAATATTGCACAAGGAGAGAAGCTATCCTGCAAGAAGGCCTGTCCCAATCCACACACCTCTAGTTCATAAGCAACACCTTTTGGTCTATTCAGAGAGCAGTAGTGTAAATGTTGAGCTGTTGGTGTCTTGTCTTCTCACTGATACAACCTGTTCAAAAAACACACTTCTGTGTGCTATATCACTTTCTATCATCTAATTATTTTAATCATTTAGACTAACAAAAGCAGAAATACCAGTAGCAAAGTATATGAGTAAAAAGAAACAAAGAACTACTTATGACCACTATAACACTGGTCTAGCCAGTAATCTTAAGGACCTTTATTCCACCACAAGTCCTTGATAAATCCCCAACCCAACATGTTTTCTAAAATTACTTTCCAGTCTTTCTTACGTAGATGTATGCATGAATACTAGAGTTTGTCAAGATTATCTCTCTCTTTTAAAGTTTTATACTGGTGCTCATCAGTATACTACCAGAAAATCTGAAAAATGGCCCACCTGTCCATTATTCATTTCTATAATGAATTTATTTTGACATTGTCCACAGTATGCCTTTTCTTTATCCATCTGAATAATAATAAACAAGTTTATTTGATGGAACATTTGCTGAAATTGAACCTACAATTGAAAAATAATTATTTTAAGTAAATTTTGTATATGTAATAATGAGTAGAAACTCTGGAAATCTGATTCTGAGACCAGAATTTTCCAGGAAAGAAACTGAAATTTATATATGGGCTCAATAATAACGTTTAGATTCTGAACGTTGCAATCTCAGGCTATCCCTGCACCAGGCTCCCCCTGCACCTAGCAATAAAATACGATTGGATTGGATGCTAGATCCCACAGTCACACCTACTGCCATGCATGGGTGGCATGGCAGGAAGCATGATTGTGTAGATCATGCATCAGGTCTTATCATAACTTTACCTGAATGCCCAGAGGGACCTTAAATATTGGATGGTAGATGGTTCTGTCTTTCTAATCACCATTGTGTTTTGTGACTTGATATAAAGGCCTTCATGTAAATCTAGTGGGATATCTACTAAATCTTTCTGAAGTCAAAAACTCTTACAATCCGTGTCACTGTGGCTTTTATCCCTCTCCCTTGAGGATATAAGCAACAGTGTTGCAGTTATTTAACCTGTAGGATCTCATCAGCAATCAATCGACTGGGATGAACTTTTTTAATAGATCAGGGCATGTTCCAATCCTGGTTCTGTCTAGTTTCTTAGAGTGGAAAATAGCTCTCTCTTTTTTATTGTTTATTGGTTTCTTTTTGTGGCATCTGTGGACCCTTTTCTAAGCATAAGACATCTATTTGGCATAACACAACCCAAGAGGATCTGATGAACAGAATCCTGGTTCACTTTACATGCTCAAATGAAAGTTTTACTGCCATGCAATTGTCATTTTTGGCACTAACATAGTGTGAAATCCTACTCCTTGTGAAGTGTGGACACATAAGCTCCTCAGCAGGCACAATAAATTGCACTCTATCCAGGCAGCTCTGTACCTGGAAGATAGTGGGCATGTCTACATGTTTAACTAATGCACCTGAATTTTCTGTGCAAAAAAATCAGACACATTAAACTGCACTTCTGCATGCTGTGCCCTCCTGCAGCCTCCAGGGAGAGCTCCAGGCTGGCAGGAGGCACGGGGGCTGGTCCCAATCTCCATATGGCAAGGGAAAAGCTGTCCCAGCTTATGGGCCACTGCCTCCCAGTCACATTGAAATTGGGGCCCATCCTGATCTCCACAGGGCAGGGAGAGCTCTCCCAGCTTCTGAGTAGCTGGCTCTCTGCCCCATGAGACCCACCCTGATCTTCATGTGGCTGGCAGGCAGCTGCCCAGCAGCTCGAACAGCTTTTCCTACCCCATAGGAATTGGGATGGGTCCCAATCTCCATTTGGCTGGCAGACAGCCCTGCTGAGCTGAAACAGCTCTCCCCACCCCCCTGAGGTCCCCTGCTGCCTAGACTTACTAGGAGCATTTGTTCCCAGTCAGCGTCTACATGTGAGCTTTGGCGCATTTGTTTAATGTGCTGATTTCTAGTACCTGTATTTACAGGTACTAGAAAATCCTACATTAGATTTATCTACTGCACAGTAATTATCATGCATGTGTAGAGAGGGCCACTTTAATGCACATTAGTTTTTTTACCATATTTTGTGCTTTCACAGTATTTTACTGTGCAGTAACCTTTCAGCACATTCATAGATTCATAGATGTTAGGGTCGGAAGGGACCTCAATAGATCATCGAGTCCGACCCCCTGCATAAGCAGGAAAGAGTGCTGGGTCTAGATGACCCCAGCTAGATGCTCATCTAACCTCCTCTTGAAGACCCTCAGGGTAGGGGAGAGCACCACCTCCCTTGGGAGCCAGTTCCAGACCCTGGCCACTCGAACTGTGAAGAAGTTCTTCCTAATGTCCAATCTAAATCTGCTCTCTGCTAGCTTGTGGCCATTATTTCTTGTAACCCCCGGGGGCGCCTTGGTGAATAAATCCTCACCAATTCCCTTCTGTGCCCCCGTGATGAACTTATAGGCGGCCACAAGGTCGCCTCTCAACCTTCTCTTGCGGAGGCTGAAAAGGTCCAGTTTCTCTAGTCTCTCCTCGTAGGGCTTGGACTGCAGGCCCTTAACCATACGAGTTTCCCTTCTCTGGACCCTCTCCTGGTTATCCGCATCCCTCTTGAACTGCGGCGCCCAGAATTGCACGCAGTACTCCAACTGCGGTCTGACCAGCGCCCCATAGAGGGGAAGTATCACCTCCTTGGACCTATTCGTCATGCATCTGCTGATGCACGATAAAGTGCCATTGGGTTTTTTGATGGATTCGTCACACTGCTGACTCATGTTCATCTTGGAGTCCACTAGGACTCCAAGATCCCTTTCCACCTCTGTGCCACCCAGCAGGTCATTCCCTAGGCAGTAGGCGTGCTGGACATTTTTCCTCCCTAGGTGCAGCACTTTGCATTTCTCCTTGTTGAACTGCATTCTGTTGTTTTCTGCCCACTTGTCCAACCTGTCCAGATCTGCTTGCAGCTGTTCCCTGCCCTCCGGCATGTCCACATCTCCCCATAGCTTTGTATCAATTGCAAACTTGGACAGAGTACATTTCACTCCCTCGTCCAAGTCACTGATGAAGACATTAAAGAGTATCGGTCCAAGGACCGAACCCTGCGGGACCCCACTGCCCACACCCTTCCAGGTCGAAACCAACCCATCCACCATGACTCTCTGGGTGCGACCCTCCAGCCAATTCTCCACCCACCGGACTGTGTAGTCATCCAAGTCACAGCCTCTTAACTTGTTCACCAGTATGGGGTGGGATACCATATCGAAGGCCTTCCTGAAGTCTAAGTATACGACATCCACCCCTCCTCCTGTGTCCAGGCGTTTCGTAACCTGGTCATAAAAAGAAACTAGATTGGTCAGGCACGATCTGCCTGCCACGAACCCGTGCTGATTTCCCCTCAGCATAATTTATCCTGCCGGGTTCTCACAAATGTGAAACTTGATAATTTTTTCAAAGACTTTGCCAAGGATGGAGGTGAGACTGACTGGCCTATAGTTGCCCGGGTCCTCCTTCCTCCCCTTTTTGAAAATGGGGACCACGTTGGCCCTTTTCCAGTCCTCCAGGACTTGGCCCATGCGCCACGAGCATTCATATATTCCCACCAGTGGCTCTGCAATGATGTCGGCCAGTGCCTTCAACACCCTCGGATGGAGCTCATCCGGGCCTGCCAACTTAAAGGCATCCAGTTCTTCCAAGTGACTCTGCATCATCTCAGGGTCTACGCATGGAAGACATAGCATGTGTAGTTCCATCAATTATAATATAATTTGAATATGAACATGTTCCAAATTCTATGTTGAAACTAGATCAGTATCTGCTCATGCAAAGAGGTGTTAGATGTCAGAGGGCACCACATTTCTGCCTCATAAAGTTAATTTGAACTTGTACTATAGAAAATAAGACAAAAATATGGCCCCTTGTACACAATAACTTTCTATACAAAAAAGTTCCTTCACTTTGAAGGATTCTATTAATTTGAATGATATCCCTACAGAACCCTGTACACAGCTGACACTGGTAGAAGCAATGATTATTTCCAGCCATATTTAATTTTGAATGGCAAATTGTGTCTATTGTCTCATGTAGTTTTATCTTCTTTATCTGAAGTTAGGCTAAATTACTTTTCTATATAAAAATGTTTTGTCTTATTTCACTTGCAAGTTCATTATATGTATTGACAACCCCCATGAAGTTCTTTTGATGAAAATGCCATTCTGCATCTATTAAAAGTCACTTAAATATGCAAATAGTTTTTCTACATATTTACAGGCTCATCAAAAATTAAATTCATCAGGAAGCACAGGAGTGGAATTCTCTTCAGCCTTAAATAGTTTTTGTTGCACTTCACAATCTTTTATTCCAGATAGATTTTTTTTTGTCTGTCTGTATGTTTTCATTAGTCCGTTCCTTCTTCAGCCCCCAAGCCTCTAAATTTAAAAAAAAAAAAAAAGGTTATTCTTTTAAAGATAGATATTACAGAGAAAAATTGAAGCAAGGAAGTAATTTCCCAGCTGTGTCTGAGAGCTGTGGAGACTGAGATTGACCATGGGAAAGCAAACACTTGGATCTTTTTTCTGTTTGTCAGTTGTTTTCTTTCAAACAGACAGTGGCACAAAAAGATGCGGGGCTGCGGGAAGAACCATATGTTTCGTAGAATGCATGAAAAGGCAAAAGAGTTTGACACTGGTTCATCAGTAGTTTAATTTTTTTTTTAATTTTATTTATTCGTTTTTCTCAGCTGGCACTTCAGTTTAATTCTATGTCCTTAAATCCAACTTTCAAGTCTCAAAAGAATTTGGTATGGTTCATGGATCGGAGAGGCCTGTAGGAATCAATTTAAAGCAGAGGCTAAAGAGCAGGTATTCAGAAAATAAAGCAGGGAGAGAAATGATTGACTTTGAGACATGTTCCACCAAATAATGTTTGATGTTCAACCTCAAGGGATGAGATAGGGTGCAGAAAAAAAACACACTTGAAAAGGAAGGGATTGAAGGCACAGGAGAACTGGAAGCTGATGTCCAACAGATACCAGGGTTCAGTGTGGGTCTTGAAAGATACTGTACCTCCAAATGCTAAGACATTTTAAACTAAAAAGCTAGGGGTCAATGTTATACAAGTCAGACACCTTTGCATAAGTAGCCAAAAGTTTGAACACTGATCCAAGCCTTGCCTGAACTATCCAAGATTTATGACCCTGCAAAATACATTAGAAAGCCTGTTGAATATGTCATGTTGCAATGTATAAAGCACAAACGTGGTATTTTCAGCGAAAATGACTGTTATTTCAGTGAAACAATAGGATATAACTAAAGGAAAATATCCCGAATGTGTTTGTTTCCTTTGACATGGTTTGCACTGAACACAAAGTAGCTGCTTGCCTCTGTAATAAGAGCCATTAGAGAGCTAAGAGATGCAGTATCCAGAAACTAAGCCAGATCTTCCCCCCACTGTTCATTCTATGAATTTTAACATCAGGGAGTCTAAAAAGATGGGTACTTTATTGTTCTTCAATGAGACTACAGCTTGGAGCTGGGGTGGGTTGGGGAAACAAAGTCCCACATCGTGTGGGCTCAGCCCAGCTCCCCCAATACCCCAGCAGGGGTGACGGGGGGGGGGGGGGGGGGCTGCACAACAGGGATGATTCCTTTTTCCCCCACCCCCTGCCCAACTGTGCAGAGAGGAGACAGAGCTTTTTCTGTCTTCTCTCTATGACAGCCCAGAGGCAAGGCTAGGTTGGTGCCTGCCTGCGATCACCAGTCCAGCCCCACAAAGGCCCCTGGGATGTGGGCGGGATTGCTCAAAATTAATCCTCAATGTGAATCTATACACAGGTTTGCTAAGGTATTCTGCCCTAGACCACCCTCATGTTTCGTCTGATACTGTATCAAATGAGAGTTAACTTTTCATGGAATCTACCATTTTTTAAGTGTTTTGCAGTCTTAAACACTTACGTTATAGCTATGGAGCACTTTTGGCAGCCTCATCATGCAAAAAGTGTAAATTCTGTACACATTTTAAAAGACATTGGTGTACCACTGCATGTTCACCAAGACCTGCAATGGAATCAACAAAATATTCCTTCTTAAACTACAATAAACTACTTTTGGCTCAGTAATGAGCTTTTGTGTTATTATTTCATTAATGGTTTCCAAGTGCATTTTAAGATTTTTTCTGCATAAATTCTGCATAGAACTAATGATTTTTTTCCTGTCTTAAATCAGACCCTTGGGTGTGAAGGAATTAGGCTTTGTTTACCCCATTATTGAATTTTTTTTAAGTCCATTCCTTTAAATAGTCATAGTTAGCAATGTTTACCTCATAAAACACATGTTTAGGATCTTTTGATAACTAATTCACCCATAAAAGCATACATTTCCCCAACCTAATATGCATAGAGATCTCTATCCACCCTGTAAAATGTTATAATATGAACAAGCAAGTCTTAATAAAAGCTGAATTTTCTAATGTTAACTAAACTGTCTGTAACCTTGACTTTCAAAACTCCATGTAACTTTACAGCCAGAAGCCCTATAGATAAAAGCTGTTACTTTTGTTGTTTTCCTTTCATTATGCTTCAAAATACTTAAAGTCTTAAAAATAGCCTTCAGGTTTTTATGCAGATAGAAGAAGAAACACTCAAATGCTTAGATGCATGCAGACACTGAAAGTGTTATTTTGATATTCTGTAGATTGACCGCAAGGATCTGATATGTTGAAGTCATTATGGTTTATCTAAAAAGTGCACTGAGCATATGCTCCAAGGATCAAAAGATCTGACATTTGATTATTGTTCTTTTTCTCTTCTTCATTTTTGTTATGTTTTATCTTTTGTGTTTTGCTTTGTTTTTTTTAACAAGTAAATCCCCATCCTGTTGAGGAAGAAGTGTCAACACAGATTGTAAAAGGTTAGGTTAAAGTTAGGCCATCACCTTGGGGTTAGTTTTTCATTACAAGAAATACTTGAGCAACATAAAGCTATTATCCCAATTCTAGAAACTTAGAACTAATTAAGCAGGTGTTTTTTCCCCTCACCTTTTGTTGGTGAAGTTACACTAACATACTTCTTATATAAAAGACACAGGAATCAGACCCAGTATTTATAAAAATAATTTAATTAATGAGCTGTATATATCATGTTTGAGCATACCTATCTAATTCATTCATCTTCTCTCATGGACTATAAGGTGAATCTAACAATTATATTACTTTTTCTTTGAACTGTTGGCCAACAATTTTATTTTAATATGTGTTTTCTGATTGCTTTTGATAGGGCCTAAATTTCTTTTTTAATTCTGGCTCTTCAATAGGTGTTCCTTTGCTGTTCTCTTGTACCAGGTGGCGTATATATACAGCACAGCATGTTGAACCACACGAAAGATTTACTGCTGATTGTTCATTATGCCTTATGATGAGTTCAAGCCTTGTTTTTTCCATTTATGATATAAATAAAAAACTCTTGATTGATTTAGGAGCTGGTAATACCTCTATCCCCAATTATGTCCCATCATCTGAAATATGCTGACAGTAAAAAGGCCTTTTCCACAACAAGCAGTGTCATCTTAATATCTTCAAGTGTTATTTAACTGTGATTGTACTTTTCCAGTTTTATTGTAGAACAAATTACTTGTGATCTTGGATGGCAGGCAGCAGGTAATGTGGGTGTGTTTACAACATGGCTTAGGGTGATAGGTTGGATACATGGAGCAATACATCTTTTTATTTTGATTTCTGTGAGACAAGTTAATGTTATCTTCTTTCCTCCCTCCTCTTTAAGATTTTATAAGTACTTTAACTTCAAAATAGCCAGGGGTAGCAAAAGGAAGTAAAATGGAGAAGTTCAGGTGATAGGTGATAACTAGGAATCCTGATTTTCTCTGATTAAAAAAAAAAAAAAAAAATCACCAAGGTTTGGATTTAAATATGTAACCCAAAATCCACATTATTCCATGATTAAAATGAAACACCACTAATTATATATATATTTTTTTATATATATACACAAGACATATGATATATACATATATACACACATATATATATTAGTGGTGTTTCATTTTAATCATGGAAAAATATGGATCTGAAAATTGGGGATTTTTTTTTTTTAATCAGAGAAAACCAGGATCCCTGGTGACAGAATTGGGATGAGGGGATAAAAGAAGCATTCAGAATTCACACATAACATGTTTTGGATTTTACTGGATTTTTAGTACTTCTTGACTTCTGCTACTTTTGGTGTGATTAGAATCCTGTGTTGAATCCCTATCAAAAGAAAGACCCAACAAACACTTTACATCTTGACAAACACATCTGCATGTTCGACTTTCCCAGTACTGCCCCCCTCCCCACTCCTCTCTCTCCCCTCCCTTTTGCTTTTGTATTCAAATGTTTCTTTCCTTATATACAGCTTTGTGCATGCCCTTTTACAGATCTAACGAAACATGCTTCAGCTCATGAAAGCTTGTGATATACATATACCTACTTTGGTTAGGTCTATAAAGGTACAAATTTACCCTGACTTGGACTGAACTTTACAGTGGGCTTGTCTACATGAGATGCTAACTTCTCAGTAGCCTAATAACACTGCACAGTAGCATGCTGAGCAAAAAATGTGCTAATATGTTACTGCACAGTAGTATTAAGCTACTGCATAGTAAGCTTTGCTAAGAACCCATGTGCTGGTGCTACTGTGCAGTAGCACAAGTTACTGTGCATTGATTTAGTACTTGGTTATCTATGTACTAAACTTAATGTACCATAACTACAGCACATTAATGAACATGTAGATGTGCCCAAAAGGGGTGTGTGAAGCAGGCCGTATTCGATTCGGATTTGGATTCAGCCCAATTCAGGGGACAGTGATTTGATTAATTGATTCAGATCACTGTCTCGATTTGATTCAGCTGAATCCAAATCTGAAGATTCAATTCTGATTCAGAGAATCATTGATTTGGCCATAGACACAGCTTTAAATGTTTTTTCTACATACTTTGAGGTACCAGGCATGGCTTATGAAAGCTGAGATGGTGGGGTTGATGGGGCATCCCACAGAAGCGCAGGGGGGTCCGCCACCCCCTTTGGCTTAGCAATTGGCCACAGGGGGACCCCAGGTGCCCCCCCAGACCCAGGAGGCTTCAATCACCGAGCCAGGGGGCAGGTTGGGGAGTCCCCCGCACACTCCACAGTGGACCCAGAAGTAGACCAGAAGTGCTTCTGATCCACTTCCAGTTCCACCACTGAGTATGCTGGGGACCGCCCCCACCTCACGCTCCTTTGGGATGCTCCATCCACCCCCTCATCTCATTGTTTATGAGCTACCCGGTACCTTGAGGCATGTAGAAAAAACATATACAGCTGTATCTATGTCCAAATCAACAAATATGTCCAAATCTCTCCAAATCTCTGCTGAAGCGAATCAGCGACCAAAGCTATGCACAGTCCTAGTGCCCAGTAACACAGCTACCTACATCTCTTGTGTGATAGAAACAGTAAACATGTTCTGTAACTGAAATTTAGTCCATGCCATTTATTAATTTATCTTCATAGTATAAACCCAGAATTCTGATAACTTTTACTGAAGCCTTTAAATAATCTGGAGTGGCAAAGATTACAAATGGGGAAGGAGTCTGGAGACCATGGTACATCGTAAAGTTACATCAGTTGTATTTGTTCATTTGAAGTGTGTAACATCTTGGAGTCCTTAGGGTTGCCGTGATCTCCCCTAAGGCCCCCTTTCCATGCCAAGCTGTCCTAAAGGGCACCCTCAATTCTCGCCCACCACATCTTTGATGGAATATATATAATCAGGAGGCTGCCTTTCCATCGTCTTGGACATGGTTTCCCGCTGTACACTAGTCCTATTCTATACTGGTGTTTCAGGGCACCCTAGCCTTATGGGCTGTGCATGGCTCCAACCATCCCTTTACCATGCCCCAAGCCTCACAGATGGAACTGACATTCTTCAGTCTGGGCCCTGTTGTTATTTGGGCCCCTGGTCCTCCTCAGGCTCTCCGCTGCCCCACCTCGCTCTGCACCCTCTCTGGCGCTCGGGGTCGGCGCACCCCCAATGCTGCATCCTCTCTGGTGCTCGGGTCCTCATGCTGCCATGGACCCCTATGAGGCCTCCTCCATTCCCTAATAGCCTCACCCAAACCGCCAGTGTCAAACAGCAAACAAAGAAAAAACACAAGCTTCTGGGCTATAACATAAATTCCAGCCATCTGGCTATAACATTATTCCAGCCACCCCCAGGGTGCTCTATCCTTTACCAGTCTCAGGGCTGTACCTGCAGTCAGACCTCTCCCCCCTGCTTGCTCTGGGAGAGCTCCTTACCCCTTGGCTGCTGGCCAGCAACCCCATCCTGGCCTCAGGCCTGGGATTTATATAGGAGCCAGGCCTTGCCCCTTCCGGTCAGCTGACCAGGTGCAGGTGCGACCACTTCCCTCATTAACCGGTTGTCCCGGCAACCTGAACCTGGGTTCTTATCTCTGCTCTCAAAGTAGCAGGCACCTTAGTGCCCTGCTACAAAGTGCAATGATTATATCAAAATCAAATGCATCTAAATCACTCTCTCACATTATCTTATGATGTTCTCATAGGTAATCATTGCCGCCATACAGCTTTTAAGTTTATTTGAATTAGCCTTTAAGTATTGTAGACAGAGATTCCACAAGGCAAATTTATATCACTCAGCTCTGTGATATTTTTTGTTGGTTTTTTTCCCCCCACACTGCATTGTGTTTTGCAAATCAGAACTTCAGGAAAGGACATTCCTGGCTTTCCACCAGAATTTAAACAGAGTGCTGACATCCAGTCAAAATGATGTTGGTGCGATGGAGGGCAAGTTGATCTAGATATGAAGCATTGCAGCACTGAACTAGTGCAGTGAAATGGAAGAGACAGAAATGGGTCCACATGAACCTTAATGCAAGCAAACTCACTGTGCAATGGAGTTATCCTTCTTTAAAGGAGAAATCCTTGCTTTGATTTCAAATACAAAATAATGTGTTTTAAAAAAAAACAACTTGTTTACATTTTCAGAACATTTTAAGATGAAATAAATCATGCTATTGTCATGAAACTGCTCTATGTAGTCCATATCTAAATTACTTAGATATTCTGGGTTAACCTAAACACAGTGACATCAAAGAAGACTGTCCCCTCAACAATTACATAGCATATGAATAAGCCTCTAGATATCTGTGGGACCCCCCCCCCACACACACAAATAATTATCAGATGATTATCCTGCCTCCAATTTCTGCACTACTTCCTATTTTGCCTCTGTTCCTTTCCTCGGCTTCTTTTTGAACATAAAGGGAAGTCAACAACATATGAGGGTGTCTTCGGGCAAGCTGCTTTTGTTATGTTTAGTTCCCTCTGATCTGATTAAAAGCCCAGGATAGGTGCTGAGAAGAAGAGAGCTGAGCAGGATGGCAGATCTCACATTGCAGCTGAACTGTATACCACTGGTGTGCAACAGGCCACAGATAAAAGTCTATGCGATTGGCAAACAAATGTGCATAGTGAACAAAGGCATTAAAAAAGATGTCTGAACACTATTTGTAATTCAAATGTCTTTTTAAAAAATGAAATCCTGATTTCTGAGTACCTACTCTAGGATTTGAGGAAAGTCAATTAGAGAAAGCCTGTTAAAGTAATTGTGCCTCTTGAAGAAACAGGAGAGGTTCATCAACAATTATATTTTACATTTATAAACCTGCTTTTCATTTCTAAGTGATTTAAAAACATTTCTATTATTCTGTTCATTTTGCTGATGGGTACCTTAAAAACAGAGAAGGTAAAATTTCCTGTCTTGCACAACTTGAGAATTAGTAGCAGAGCAGGGAATGAAACCATGGGCCATATACACTGTGAGTTAGATTTTCACAGGTACTTTGGTACTTATACATGTTTAATGGGATCTTCAACAGTCCTTCTACATTGAGCTTGTTGTGAATTTTCCAAAGTATACCTTTTAGTCAGAATATGCAGATTCACTGAAATCAGAATGTTACTCAAAAACATCTTGGTTTTGATGAATTTCTGAGAAAACTCATGGAAGGATCCACATCCTCCTGCTAGCTTATCTGGTGCACTGCTTGCAGATAGCAGGAATGAAACCATGAAAGAATATTCCATTTTGAAGACATCACATTTTGGTGTTTCAAAACTGAAATATTGTGAGAAATGTTTGTATTTTTCTGAGTTTTTGACTCATCAGAAATGATTCAGTATGATTTCTGTATCATTTATCATGCTCTCTATTTTATCCAGTTGCAAAATTTCTAAAACACAATGTGGTTTAGGGCCCAAATCTGCTAAGGTTTTTATTTACTGAAATCAGTGAATAACACTGGAAACAGGGACTAGAATGCAAGACTTACTGCTTCAGGAGAAATAAGCACCTTATTGAGTTACTGCATCATGTTTCTTCTTCCTTGCCCTTGTTTTGACCCAATGAATCTTGCATTCCTTTGTCCATAGTGGCCTAGCTTAAAAAACAAGGGTGGAGAGTGCCAGGGGTGGCTCCAGAGGAAACGCAGTAGTATAGCTGCAACCCCCTTCCCAACCTTTGAACTGGACTGTGCTGTGGGAGCCTTTTTTAAGTCCTCAAAGTACATAAGGATCCCTTCCCCTCTGTGCTCAATGTCATGTCCCATCTCTTCCCCTTCTCCACTGCAACCCTTCTGTCCCATTGATTGAGTAAGCTTCAAAGACATTCCTGCCTGCTCCTGATAGGCTATATGGAGGAGAAAGGGCAGTGGATGAGGGCTGGGAGGTGAGGACTTTTATTTGCTTTAGAGATTTCAGAAAAAGGCCCAGAGGCTCCAGCAATGCAGTCTACCCACACTGGTGGGTGAGGGAAGAAGCTGAAAGCAGGGGGCAAACTCCTCTGCAGCATTCCTCACATTCCTCTTCACTAAACTCTGGATCCACCCTTACAGAGCGTCCTCTATCCCAACCTAGTATATATCTTGGAGGTGGTGAGAGAGGTATGTCTGACCTTATTAACACTGACCTGGCCTCAAACTTAAGTCTCCAACTTCCTAGGCAAATGTTCAAACTATTAGCTATTATATCAAGGGTGAGTACCTTAAGCCCCATGGTTTGTTTGTTTTTTAATGAAAATGGCTGTGTGAAATGAACTTAATACTGTCAATTTATACTGTCCACTTTGAGCATACTTATTTTACTGGACCCCTGAGAGGATTTAGATGCAATGATGCCTAGTTTGTGAATCCCTAATTGTTAGGGTGACAATATTTGGATCTTGGGGAGCACTGGATTTTACTCTGTGTCTCAGCAAAGTTGCTGACCACAAGGCAGAATGATATATTAAAAGTAACATTGCAATATGCTTAGGCAAGCATTTTTCTAACAATATAGTAGCATTCTACAATACATATATATATATACATATACATATATATATATATGTGTGTGTATATACAAGTGTATAATATAGCTTATTATGTGTAGTTAGGAGGTAAAACAGATTTTGCTTATGAATGCTTATGCTAAGCCAGCCATTTGCTTATGCTAAGTAACCATCTTAACTGTGTCAACCATTTTCAAGTGAACCTGTGTAAGTCTGCATGCTGTGAATGAGGTGAAGTCTTAGGAATGTGGAGATGATACAACATGGAACTGAAGAACAGGAGTGGAATGTGAAAGACAACATGTAACTGATAACAGAATCTGAGATGAACATATGCGAAGAAGTGAATGGTGATTGGTGAAGAAGCTTCCAGGTTTTGGTCAAAGTCCACCCAGTGACCAAAGAAGTGGGTTCATGGTTTTAGACATGCACTCATAGCAAAAAGACATGTGATACATAGGTAATTCCATTCTAATGAAACAAACAATAAAAAGAGGCGAAGTTTGAAATAGGAGGGAATATGGGTGGAACAAAGGAGGGATGAAGGTGGAGTAAATGTTAATGAGTTTGAACCAAGGTGTAAAAATGTGAAAAGAACTAATGTTCACTGCTGCTCCACAGTTTGTTGTTTTTTTTGGGAGCTCGCCCATAGCTGTCTCCATTCTGAATAAAAATGTTGCAAGCAATATGTCCTGGTGTTTGCTCCCTGTTTGCTTCCTGAGCAACTGGATCCCAAGCAATTGGATTGTCATCTCCCTAGTCGTTGGGCCTAACATGGAGTCGGGGTCTAACACTAATGACTTTAGTTGGGACAGAAGACATCAAAACTCTTGACTTCAACCAAGATGGAAACTGCCGGAACATGCTCAGCAGCTGAACTGTAAACTGACATTGATTTTCCATTGAATATGTACATGCTTAAAAGGTCCTGGGTGGAGCTTCTGTGAATCATCCTTTTGGATTTAGATGCATAAACTCCACCTAAGTTCCATTTTAGGCACCAAAGTTCCTTTGCAAATTTCACTCTAAGTTCCTATCTATATCTTTAGGCAACTAAATACTCAGTCTGTGTTTGGATTGTAATAATACATAGACACTGTAAGCAGATCAAGGTTTTGGTCTACCAGGCACTATACAAAGGCACAATAAGAAATTTAAAGACAAGGTTAACAAAGGACTCAAATGAATATAAAAATTGGAGTCAGCTGGCAGGGGAGTGACAATGGTGAGCAGAATGGAGGAAAACAGGGCTACGTCACCTCCTTCACTATCTGCACAATTTGCAGTGGTTTAAAGATATAAATAAAAAAATACATATCAGTGGGCACATCTACACAAGATGTTTACTGCATAGTTAACTAATTAGCTGTGTACTGTAGGCAAGTATGAAATAGCTAGTATTCACTTCAGATTCAGATTTAGCCGATTTGGGGGACAGTGATTCGATTCAGTGATTTGAATCACTGTCTCGAATCGATTCAGCTGAATCTGATTCAGAGATTTGGCTGCTGCTGAATTAGCTGAATCTCTGAATCACTCAGGCCCCATCCCCCGTCCACTCTCCCAGCCCTGGCAATGGCTGCTCCACCCACCAGCACTTTGCAAAAAGTGCTCCCAGCACTTTGAAAAAAAAAAAAAGCCCAGACTCACTGGCTGTTGCCGGGGGGGAGGGGGGCAATCCCCACTGGCCCCCACTGCCCCATGCTGCATCATGATCCCCCCAGCCCCCCTGCTCCCTCAGCCCCCCCATGGCTGCCTCACCCACCCCAGCACCTGGCCCTTTATGAACCCCCCCCAAAAACCCCACACTCACCAATTCCTGCCCAGTGGGGGGGGGCAATCCCTGCTGCCCCTTACTGCCCTGTACTGCATGGTGGGCTCTGCACAAGCCCCCTAAAGACAGGAGGCTGCTGCACAAACTGGTGAGTTCAGGGAGGGGTTGTTTTTTTGTTTGTCTTAAGGGGCCAGAGCTGGGACAGGAAAGGCAGCTGGTGGGGTGGGGCTAGGACAGCAGGAGGTGTTGTAAGGCTTGTGACAGAGACCTCCATGCAGCATGGGGCAGTGGGGGGCAGTGGAGATCACCCTCTCCACTGGGCAGCAGCCAGTGAGTAGGGTTTTTTTTTTAAAGCACCAGGAGCTGGGGTGGGCAGGGCAGCCATGGGGAGACTGGGGGAGTGGGCAGGAGATGGGGCCTGGAAGGGGTCCCCCTCCTCCAGCCTTCCCTTCCCAGCCCCCTACTTACCAGTTCCCTGATCCCTGGTGGGGACTGCCCGAATCACTGAAGTTCTCCAAATCTTTTCCAAACCAGTTTGGAGACCTTCAAATCAATTTGGACCTTTTAATTAGTCCCCTGATTTGATTTGGATCTGTAGATTCATCCACCGAATCAGGCCATATCTCCTCTGAATCAAAACAGCGCCCGAAGCTTTACACAGCCCTACTCTGCAGTAAATGTCTCAGTGTCTACATGTGCACCCCTATTAGGCTGGAGTAAAGTAATTTACTCTGCAGAAGAATAGTACTTGTAAAAACAAGTATTATCCTGCTGCAGGTAGAAAACTCTACAGCAGCACATGTGTAGATGCTGGAGGAGCTGGCTGGGGCATGAGGGAGCTTCAGTGTGGGGCCTGCCTTCCAGTGAGCCCTTCACTGAAGCACACTTGAGCCCTGGCCAGCTCTTCCTCAGCATATGGAGCTGCGGGAAGCAGTCCAGGCACCCTGGACGCTTGGCCAGCTGGGGCTACTCTGACACAGCTCAACATGCTGAGCATGAATAAACTATGGAGCTTATTGCTCCTGAATTTATTGCTCCTGGGTGCATGTTCAAACAGCATGCCCAGAAGCAATACTCTCTGGAACAATAAGCTCTGCAGTTTATTCATACACCATGATTGCACTTGTAGAGTCACCCAGGGATTGTGATACTATTGCTTAACTATTATAGCATACATCACAATCTCCCTTTGCTTTCATACCTATTCTTCATTACTTTTTATATATGCATATTAAAGTAACCTGTTTCTACATGTGTCTGAACCTTTTTTATAAGCAACATACAGCTCTACATGTGCCATTTTCCCAATCTCCAACTTTTACAAATGAAATTAAGAGAAATTAAGTAACATCTGAAAAGACACACAAATCAATAAAAAATAGGAACAAAACTTAGGTTCTTGACTCTACTGTGCGGGCCAGGAGCTGTCCGAGGCTTTTGGGGGCGCGCGGCAGGCTGTGGCCAGCAGCCCTGGCATGTGGGTCAGGGAATTTGGCACGGTGGACTAGAATTAGGCACGGACACATAGAGCTTGATTAAAGATTATTTTACTTACACCGTAGATGGTCGCGGTGCAGGCAGAAAAAACTTCGCTTAAGTTGCAGTTACAAACGAAAAGAAAACGCGCACGAACAAGACCCGCAGAAAACTCCAGCCTCTTAAACCCGGACAGAGCTCTGGATACACACACACGAAGTTTGCTAGGATCCGTGGACTGAGCGTGCAGGGAAGGGTACATCGAGGGATCAGGCGGCGACCTGTATCCTCCTCTAAGGCATACGTGGGGTTTGTTAGGCTCCACAGTGCTTAGAGTTCTCCACAAGATGGATGTGGAGTGCTCCTAAATGAGGTCCTCCCCGGAGCTCTCCAATTTGGGCGGAAACTGCTCAAGCCTCTTATACGGCTAGCAAGCCAATCGCTAGCCGCCACGTGGGAATAATTTAGGAACAGCCAATAGTGGGACACAAATTTGCATGTGAATGGCGGGAACTCCTTTGCACTGGGGTTTTCTCTATGCAACTGAGAATTGCACAGTGCAAAGAAAGCTCCTTGTGGCGGGAAATAATTCTGCAGTGCCGAAGCGCACACAAAATCATACCCTTTGTGTCATGACATCTACATGTTTGTCCTTTAATAACCAGCAGTAGCTTTAAATTTTTTTTTTTTAAATCTTCAAGTCAGCTTTCTTTCAGGAAAAAAAAAATAGAATTGAAGATGAGAAAATAATCCCAGTACCATTCAATGTATTAGTTTACAATCTGGCTGATTGGCCATACATTTTTTCCCTGTCATAAAAATGCTTTATATTATTCACTGTTTTCTCTTGCTTTTTTTAAACGCAATTAGGTTACTTGGTATATCTGTCATTCCTTGATGCTGCTCCCAATATAGTGACAGATTTATGCTTCATAAAACACAATCCAGTAGAGTATATACAATAGTGTTACCATAGAACTAGGGGCATTTGTTTTGAATGCTGAAGGATTTTTACGAAGTTTTCATTATAGATAATTATCTACTAAATAGGAAACACTAAAGAGACTAGCAATACCAAATGTTTCATGGTTGATGCAAAATCTATTTCAATAAATGGGGGAAAATGCTATTGGCAGCAGTGATCTTTAAATTAAGCCTATAACATTTCAGTGAAGCATGCTTTGGACTAAATAGCATATGACTATAGAGTTGTCATTACAACCAATGTCTAAGAAAAATCTCACTGGGGAGGTCATTTTCTGCTGCTCTAAGAATGTGCAATATACTTCATACCCAACACTGCATGCTAATAAATGAGGTTCTCAGTGGTGTGAGAGTTACTGATAGAGTTACTAAGAGTAAGGCAGCCAGTGTCAACCAGGAAAAGAGAGTACTGTAGAGGCAAGTAAGAAAAGGGCTAAAATGTATCATAGTATGGGATGGCTAGTACTTCATAGCTGCTCAGTGCTAAGTTGTTGATTTACTTCAGTTTCTTTTTGTCACAACCAAATTAAGTAGTGTCTATGTCACAAACAAATAAAACCATTTAAAACAGGGGGTTTTTTGTACTAGGTTAACTAAGGGTTAACAATAATGATAACCGCTTTTTTGTTGCGCATGTCAAAAAGAGACTGTGACACTAACTAAAAATAAAACTTAGCCTTTTGTGCTGTACATAAATCATTATAATTGGTCAGAGAAAACAGGGAGTAACCCTGTGAGATAATACCCTAGTGAAGACCACTAGATAATTGGCAATTCTAATTAAATTTATGACGTGGCAAAAAGCAATTGGCTATTATATAAATAAAACCCGTCTTCACTTTTGTGAAGAACGGGAGACCTCCATGCACACACCTGAAAAACCTCTGAACGTATGCGTGAGAATAACTGACAAATTGATCACTTGTCAGTCTCCCCCGTCTCGACCTAATCAGATGTAAATCAACGACCTGCCGGCCCGACTTTTTTTTAAATTTATCTGCCTGACCGATGAACTCTTATGCAGACTGACATATGACCTACGAACCTTAAGCTGTAACTAACCAAGTATCTCTGACCTCCGCTATTCACCACCTTAACGGTGTGAGTAAATAATCTTGCTTTATAACCGATAAGCGTCCGCCTAATTAATTCCACTCCAAGCATCACAAATACCCGCCTGACGGCCTTCTAAGGCCCCAGACCCTTATTTGCCTGGGTGGGAGTCAAGGAGAGCTGCTGGCCGGCTGCCCTGGGTCCCGACATGGCATCACGAACAGGAACAAGGGGAAATGTGATGGAGTGGGAATTAATTAAGAACTGCCCCGGTGTAGTGGGGGGCGCCACGTAGATAACGCGGATGAATTATGGGCCCACATCGCTTATCACCAAACGAGCGGAGTGGAGACAGGGTGCGTCAGCGGCTACTTCTTGCTGAGAGGAGAGGAGGGAATCGGAAAGGAGTGGGCAAGCTCCAAGTGGGACAAAGGAAAGATGATTAACGTAGTGTCACTCCTACTGCATGAAAATGCAAACTTAAAAAACCAGTTAGCTACAGTCAGCAAAGCTGCTGTGGAGATGACAGCGTGCTAAAACCCTCCGTCGCCACCAGAAAATGGCACTGAGAAAAATATGAGCTGCCTGGAGGACCTAAAAAAGAAGGGCGGAGGCACAGAAGAACAGGTGGGACTCCACCCAGCAAGCCCGTCCCCTGAGATGATGTCACTCCCAACGGCCCCACCCCCGTACCACAGGGAGGGGACAATGAGCGAGAATCCAATCCTCCCATCAGACACAGTAACAACTACTCGAAGGGGGCATCTATGAACTATTCCAACCACTATGACATTATGCTCGTAGATGTACAAAAGACAATTTTATTGTTTTTTAGTTTTCTTTGTTTGTTTGTCTGTTTGTTTGTTTTGTCCCCTTACAGGCCCAGCGGTGATGAAGAGGCAATCTGTGACTGCCCGATCGCGAGAATCACCAAGCACCAACCTGCAACACACCCGGGTCAACGCCACAATGGCCGCCTGCTCATATGTCGCAAGCAAGGTCGTCGCTCTATTCCTGCTGTTACCAACAGACTCCTCCGCGAATGGAGCTAACTTCAAAACCTCCAACTCAGTCCTAAACCTTCTGTCATTTTAGGCCAAAAACATAACTAACGATTCATTTTAGGGTTTTTCTTTTTCTGTTAATGATCTTATACATACTTGTTTTATTTTGTTTTAAAGCCTGTTCGAGACTTTACACAATAAAGCCAAGTCATAATGTTTTGAGTGAAAAGCTCTAAATTATTAAAAAAGAACAGCATTGATAGTCTAAAAGTTTAGGGGATGTCACAAAAAGGTCGGGTGTGGACAGAAGCATTCATTAAAAAAACATTAAAAAAAAGAGATAAGAGAGATAATGATGGAAGGGGGCAAATAGTCAAGGTTCTAAAGGAACCTATACATTCAAAAAAAAAAAACAATTAAAAAAATAACAATAAAAAAATAAAAGAAGGCCGCTAATGACGATACAAAAAAATCGGTGTTTTCAGAGCTACAATTTAACTCAAATATAATAAGCCACAATTTAAAAAACCCTCCGTATAGGGGGCATTAATCTAATACCTCACTCTCAATTACCTTAAAAAATCAAATTAAAAAAGATTACATAAAATCAAAGATAACAATTTACTGCGTTTAAGTTAATTCAAGTGTCGGCGTCTTTAATTATCTTGTGTTTACCATTAATCATAATAGCCATTGTTATATTTGTGTATTTTAGTTATTAGATTTTACAATATCTCAAAACAAAATTAACCACACTTTTTGCTTTTATATACACCCGCTTACCAAACACTAACAATGATAAACAAAATGGTCTATATATAAACATAATATAACTTACTGTGCCATGGACAAGGGGGCATGTCACAACCAAATTAAGTAGTGCCCATGTCACAAACAAATAAAACCATTCAAAACATTTTTTTTTCTGCACTAGGTTAACTAAGGGTTAACAATAATGATAATAACTGCTTTTTTGCTGTGCATGTCAAAAAGAGATTTATAACTGCGACACTAACTAAAAATAAAACTTAGCCTTCTGTGCTGTACATAAATCATTATAACTGGTCAGAGAAAACAGGGAGTAACCCTGTGAGATAATACCCTAGCGAAGACCGCTAGATAATTGGCGATTCTAATTAAATTTATGATGTTGCGAAAAGCAATTGGCTATTATACAAATAAAACCCGTCTTCACTTCCGTGAAGAACGGGAGACCTCCGCACAAACACCTGAAAAACCTCTGAACGTATGCGTGAGAATAACTGACAAATTGATCACTGGTCAGTCTCCCCTGTCTCGACCTAATCAGATGTAAATCAACGACCTGCCAGCCCAACTTTTTTCTCCATTTATCTGCCCGACCGACGAACTCTTATGCAGACTGACATACGACCTACGAACCTTAAGCTGTAACTAACCAAGTATCTCTGACCTCCGCTATTCAGCACCTTAACGGCGTGAGTAAATAAACTTGCTTTACAACCGATAAGCGTCCGCCTAATTAATTCCACTCCAAGCATCACAAGTACCCGCCTGACGGCCTTCTAAGGCCCTGGACCCTTATCTGCCTGGGTGGGAGTCAAGGAGAGCTGCTGGCCGGCTGCCCTGAGTCCCGACACTTTTATCATTGTTATTCTTTCTGTGTAACTTGTATGGGAAGCAAAGTATGTACCAGATAAAGTAATTTTTAGAAAAGGAATATTTTAGAAGAATGTTAAGGCTTATTTGTTTTATTTTACTTTTCAGTATATTTGCATTTGAGGGTCTAACATGGGTGACATGACTTTGACATAACATTTACGTATTCCTTGACCTTTAAATTATTTTATAAATAATCATTACATTTAACAAGATACAAATTATTATGTCCACAGTAGATCTGTAGTGGGGAATGATGGGGAATTTATAGCCCCCTAGGTGTGAATCTAAAGCAAGATCAACTTTAGATTAACTGCTGCAGCTATGGACGAAACTTAAATGGGAACATACGCTTAATTTATAACTCCCTGGGTGCATCTCCACGAGACACTAAGTCTCTGTAGTGATGAGCTATGGCAACATAGGTCATTGCTATGGTGATGTAGGGTCAGCGGGCATGAACTGTGACACCGGTGCTACTGAGCAGTAGCAATGAGCTTTAGCAAGTATTAAAGCAAGTACTAAATGACTGAGTGGTAACTGCTGCTACTGTGTGGTCCTGTCAGCATATGGGTCATTTCCTACCCTACTGTGCAGTAGCAACCAGCTACTGTGCAGTAGCTCATTGCTATTGCTCATTAGTGTTAGTGTCATATTCGTGGCTGCCAATGCTATGCCACTTTAGCAATGAGCTTTAGCAAGTACTAAATGACTGTGCAGTAACAACTGCACTGCTGGGGGCACATGTAAATGTGCCCACTGTGTACAAGACCAGATTCACTGTCCCAGTTTGTTATTGCTGAATCTAGGCCAAACAGCCAGGGTGAACTGATGAATCTAGTCCATGATATTCGAACAATCTAGAAGATACTCAGTACTTTTCTATCAATGTGTCTTCAGACAAAATAGACTGAATTTATTTCTGTGTAATTTCAATTAAAATCAATGGAATATCAGAAAGCGGACATGAAATGAACTGTGTTTCTTATGTTTAAATCTACAAGCTGAACTGCTTAAAAGATAGTAATGGTGTACCTGAGTTTATGACCAATAAGTACTTTACTATTACCAATTCTATTACCAATTCTGATGAAATACAAAATAAATATGCAAAATAATATGTATCTATAAATGCAACTTAAGGTAACTCTATTAGTACATGCATTAATTAAGTCTGGATAATTGCTCAAAAGAAATTTGAGCACTCAGGGAACAAGATGACAACCTGTGTTAGGTGGAGTAAGTGGAATCCATGAGTAAGGAAGTCAGGAGATCAGTTCAAGAAACCATGTGAGGAATCCAGAAGGTCAGACAGAGTGCAGAATCTGACAGCAAACTACGTCAAGTAGCCAGGAGATCAAGCAGAGCACTGGGCCTTGGGTAAAGCCAAGTCTGAAAGCCAAAGGGTCAGGCAGAACATGGAGTCAGAAGTTAAGACAGGTCAGGAAGCTGAGAGATCAAGCAGAGAGCAGGTAGAGGTGTAAGCTGTAAGGAACAGAGAGGAGGCCTGGATAAGGATTGAGCCCTGGTGCAAAGACATTTCCTCTTCTGGGTCAGGGCTTTATATGGGAAGGGGTGGAAGATCAATTGACCCTGGTGGGCCAATCCGGTTTCAGGGACTAGGCAGATGGCTAGGTGCAAATGAAAGTGTCTGGCTGACTTGCTTAGCCTTACTGATCATCCAATGAGTGGGCAGGCTGAGGCATCAGGTTTGAGGCCATGGCCTGACAGGTTCTTGGTCTGGGACTGACAATCAGCTGATTGTTGGTCCCAGCCCCAGAACTGCACCAGTCTTGAGCCAGCTCTGGTTACCTTGACATATGTTCAATTAAGGTACAAAGGAAACCAGCCCCAAAGGTGTTACATATCTTCTGTGGAATACTTTTGTACCTAGTTTCCTCTTCTGTCCATTCATTCTTTGAATTTGTAGCAAGGCTACTATTTATGGCATGATTAACAGGTTAATTATGTCTTAATTGTTATGTCTACCAGGGCCTAAAAAAGAATTGCCATTATGTTCTGTTTGTTTTATTTTTTTTTAGTTATTCTTCTTAATTTTTTATTTTTATTGTATTACACTATTTTATCAAATTGCTAGACTAAATCTTTAAAAGGACTTTAAAGGTTTGGGCCAAATCCAAATCCAGGTTGTAAGTACTTTCATTTAGGTGTTGCAGAACCTACAATTTAGACATCTTATCCCAAAAGCAAAATGAACAGGGTTAGGGCTAGGTGCCAAGGCTTCCTATGAAGTGAATGTAGAGACATAGGTGCCTTCCAAAAACAATGCAGATCACCTAAGCTCTCATCCAGGAGTCAAGAAGATTAGACAAGGGTTGTCTAATTTCTCTCCTATCTTGGAACTTAGGCATCTAACTCAGGGGTACAAGGGAGGTACCTCATCATCTTGGGATCCAAATAATTTAGGAGGCACCTACCTGAACCAGGATGCCTAAATGACAGCAGCATTGACTTCAGCATGAACCATGTACTCCCTGGTTCATTGTAAACTGGTGTCATGGTGACTGATAGTCACCTTTTGCCAAAGAGCCTAGTAGTTAAAACACTAAGGAAGAGTTCTAGACCCTTTTCACCCTAATGGGGATTAAAATCTGCCTCTGCAACCTCCTAAAATAGTTCCCTAAACTACCAATGTATGGGTTTGACTGGGTAGGATCCCATATGTCTGCTTTCAACCTTGGCCCACCTGGCAGCCAAGATTGCAAGTTTCATGGGGTCAGAGGAAGATGCATCAGGAAGACAGATTTGTAACCCTGCTAGAAAATCACTCCTTTCCCAGAAAGACAGAAGTCCTAGGTTCCCACTCCTGAAGCAAGGGTTATTTCTGCTTTATAATGAGTGAATATGCAATGTAAAATGCATAAACAGCAGCCCTGAAAGAAGGTGTCACAAGTCAGAACCACATAAATTATATAACTAAGCAGCATGTTTAAATCTAAATATAACATTCAAAAACTGATTTGCATTTGAACGTGCTTCAGAGAGTACTTGCACTAGTAAAGTGTGAGGACTTGAAAAGTTTGTGGAACTTTTGTGTTTGTTTGTGGAAAGCAAACTTACAAGCAACATAAAGATGTCGAATCAAAGTGCTAGGTTATGGCATTCCTACTCCTGCTGAATAACACATGCTGAAACCATTGTATATATAAACAAATATGAAGACTCATTGAAAAGGGGCTAATCAATATTTGTAAGGGTGTCAGAATGTGACATAAGATTTGTATTTGAGCTTGAAGAAACTTCCATAAATAGATTTTCCTTCCATTATTCTGTAACTCTAGTATTCTAGAAAAATACTGTGTCTTCCTTTTCTAAAGTAGGTATCATTTGGGGACTGAAAGAGGCATGCTGGATCCATACTGCTAAGTGAGTCTTTTGAAAGAGGCTCAGTAATAGCATATGCATATTCATTAGTAAAAAAATTCATTTTGTTTATCAGGAGGAGGTTAATCACCTTAGTATGCAGATTTTTGCAAAACAGCGTACAGTCATAGATTAACTTCTATATTTAGCCGAGATCTGATAGATCTATCAGACTTACACTGGGAGAGGAATACACACACACACACACACACACACACACACACACACACGTATGTGTATGTGTATGTGTATATGAATATACACGAAAAAAGTATAAATCCAGCAACAGACCATTAAACAACAGTACCTAACTATTAAACAATGGCATCTGTTTTGCCAACTCAAACACTAAATAAAAAATCCTAATTCTAGTGAGTTCTGATTATATTGTAATATTAGCTTTAATACAATTTCCCTATAGTAATTAATTAATTAAAATAAGTGCTTTGTAATTTAAGTGTAGTTTTGTTAAAAAAAAAAAAAAATCTCCAAAAATGGGATGCTTTTCGAGGTTTTTTATCTTCAAGAATTTTCTCATATCTCTGGTCTAAGGGTGACATTTTTAAAAGCATCTGACTAGATTTTTTTTTTCCAATTTGTAAATAAAATTTTAAAAGTCAAAGGATGACATTTTCAAAATTTTGATCGGTCTAGTATAACATGTACGAACAGATATGGATGGAATCCTCCACTTGCTGAAGTGTCTAAATAGATTGAGTACACATGTGTTAGTGATTTTAATGGGAGAAAACTGCTTAACATAGGCATTTTTATAAATTTCACAAGTTGACTGTGAAAGAAATTCAATTAATTTCTAACTCTATTCCTAAGATTTGGGAACCTATATATTATTGCTTGTCAATGAAACTTGAGAGACTCATAACATTTTCAGAAGGTACCAAAACTTACTTTTTCATAAGTGCTTTAGGCTGGTTCCACAGGCCTTAGAGCATATAGTGGCAGATAGTGGCTCTGCCCCAGGCTCTGGCCTCATGCTGTCACCACCCTGAGATCTGTCTCCAGCCCTGCCCACTAGGCCTGTGTAAAGCAGCTAGTATTCGCTTTGGGTTCAGATTTAGCCGATTCAGGTGACAGCGATTCAACAGCGATTCAGGTGACAGCCTAATCTAATTTGCAGATTCAGTTGCAGCTGAATTGGCTGAATCTCAGAATTGGCCCAATCCCATGGCAGCTCTCAATGGCTGCCGCACCTGTTCTCCCAGCTCTTTAAAAAAAAGCCCTCACTTACCAGCTGCTGCTGGGCAGGGGGGTGATCCCCACTGCCTCCCACTGGCCCACGCTGCATGGGGCTCTGCTATGAGCCCCCAGAAGCCCCAAGGCCACTGCAGCAGCCAGTGAGTTGGGGCTTTTTTTTTTTTAAAGGGCCAGGAGCTGGAGCAGGCAGGGCAGTCATAGTGGGGCTGGAAGAGCAGGTGGGGGTCAGGAGGGCTCATGACATAGCCCCCCATGCAGCGTGGGGTAGTGGGGGGCAGCAGGGATCACCCCCCTGCCTGGCAGCAGCTGGTGAGTTGGGGCTTTTTCTGAAAGAGCCAGGAGCTGGGGAGGGTAGGGAAGCCATGGGACAGGGGGCTGGGAGAGAGGGTGGGGTTTGGGGGTACTCAGGGGGCCTGGGGGAGCAGGCAGGGGATGGGGCCTGGCAGGGATCCCCCCATGGGTCCCTCTCCTCCTTCATTCCCCCTCCCCCACCCCCTACTTACCAGCATGGAGTCGGTCTAGCTCACTGCAGCAGTCAGTGGAGACTGCCCAAATCAATGAAGCTCTCCAAATCTTTTCTGAATTGATTCAAAGAGCTTTGTATCAATTCAAACCTTTTAATTGGTCTCCTGATTCATTTCAAATTTGGAGATATGGCCACTGAATCAGGCTGAATCTCCTCTGAATCAAATCAGCACTCAAAGCTTCGCACAGCCCTACTGTCCACCTCTCCTGCTGCCTGATGTCACTCACCTGCACCTCCCCACTCACCTCCACCTCCCCACTCACCTCCCATCTGTCCAGCCCAGCTTACCATGCCTGCTCTGATCTTGGGCCAAGGTGGTGATAGCATGGGGCAGAGCCACTTAGGGAGTTTTGATAAACTGTTGTTGGCTGGGAGGGTTGGGTGAGACAGGGGTTCTGACCCAGCCCACAACAGCTCACCACAACTCTCTAAGTGGTTCTCCAGTCCAAATAACTGTCCACCCATGTTCTAGCAGGTAACCCAACTCCCATGCTACAAAGAAAAGTGAAAAAATGTCCAAATTCCAGCTAATCTATCTAAAAAAAATCTTTCCTGACTCCAAATCTGGGAATTAGTATGAACCTCAGTCTCATAAAAAAGACTTACCTTCCAAGCACCTAAATGTGTTCTCTTTACTTTGTCACTACCTTCAACTTTTAACATGTATTTCATATTTTTCTTTTGCCATAAAGGTTAAATAGTGCCCCACTATCAAATATCTATGCATAACATTCATGGCATTGTTCAACTATTTCTTCATATGCTGAGTAAGTTTTGCTTTTTTATGTAAGTGAGAGTTAGGTACTTAAATATCTTGGCAAATTCAGTTTTAAGCATTAGGAGGCATAAGTCTTGTTGACTTTTTAATAAGACTTAGGATCATAAATGGCAAGGGGTACATCTTCACTGCAGTCCCTATGATTCCATTATCTCTTAAAAGGCATCTACCTCAGTACAAAATGTCCTAAGTGGTGATTAGGATCCCAGAATCTATTAAAGCTTACTTTTAAAGTGTTAGAATATTTGTGCAAATAGGCTGAAGGCAAATCAAGCACTGAATTGTCCCATTCAACCATTCAAACTGCCAAAACTGTAAGGCTGCTCCATGCTTTGTGATGAATCTTAGAGTTTCCTTTGAGATTTAAAAACAAAAAATGTGTGGGGGGAGGAGAAGAAGGGGAAAAAAAGAAGGCCTGACTTCAAATATTTTAGAATGTCAGTATATGAATTCCAAAGAAGTTTTCAGATTTGACATGCTGCAGTAATGTTTCTGAGAGGCAACCGTATAAGGCTGTGGAAAAGAACTAAATATCCATGCACACTACTGAAAAGGAAGAGAGAGCGAAGAGGCACATTTTATCTGGAATACTCACAGAGCTTTTTTAAACCTTTGCGTCAACTGTGACTGGTGTCATTTGGCTGATGTGAGCTAGTAACCCTATTGATTTCAAGGTTTTTAGGGGCCTTTCAGCTCTAAATAATTGTTGTCATCAACTTAAATCAGCCCTTATGGATAGCCCCTCAGGGAAGCCTTTAAGTCATACAACTGATTATATTAAAGCAATGGCTGTAGTTAGGCGATAAATTAACTGGTGATGTGAAGAAACTGCCTTATCGAAGTGAATATTGTTGCAAATCCTTCTGGGGGAAAAAGATATAATCTATACAATCTGTGTTCTGTGCATTGGTTTAGAATTTGGTTTTTGCACATTCTGAACAGATGGGTTTGGTAGAATTTATCTCAATGTGCAATAACACACTAACTTTCTGGAAGAAGTAAAATTGAAATAAACTAAAAAGGATAGATGACTCAGAGTACTAATAATTGAATATAGGGCCTTTATCTCAATATTACTGGTCATATGACTTGAAAGATCATTAGTCAAATTAGTTGCCACACATTTTGTGGGTAACTCAAGCAATGTGGATTATATCATATAAAGTAACAGAATCATCTTCTAGTGCTTTTATGCTAGTTCTCAATAGATAAACCTTAGTGTACCTATAAATAAATAGAAAACTCTGTGACCTTGAACATTTATGTTCTTATGCTCTATGCTACAAGGAGTTTTAGTGTTACCCATTTCTGAAAGTCTGATTTGAGGCTATCTGTGAGCACCAGTAAAAGAAAATGATAATTATTTCCCCTTACTTAGTCAATCTTTAGGCCTCTGACCTTCTGTTACTTTATGCTGAAGAGCATAGGATGGAAAATGGGCAAGAAATGGGGATGATTATGGAGACAGGAACTTCAATGTATAAATATGGGAAGTAGCTAAGTGATCTCCTTATTGGGTTTTTTTTTTCTTCTTACTTTAAGCAAGAAGTAATTTGGTGGCTCTGAAGCAGCATTCACATTAAGAACCCTCTGAAATCTATGGGAGAGGTCTCTGACTTTACTGGGCTTTGGCTGAGGCACTGATGCAAGATAAAGTTTTGTCTTTGCTGTTGCTCATCACATTTTACATTGAGCTAATATGTCCAAAATCTGCACCTGTGCCCAATATCTCGCCCAATATATTCATTTAGTAATAGTAAAATAGAATAATAATGAAAAAACTTGTATTTATTCCTAAATCTTTCAAACGATGGTCCATTGATTCTCTCAAAGTTAACGTCTTAAATACCAAAATAGAAAAAAATTCTCTTCAAATTGTGTACAGGACTGCCCATTTCAAAAGATTGATGTTTCATAGACAATCAGTGCTTCAAAAAAACAATTCAGCAACTCTAATGGTAAACACTGATGACAGGGTTAGATACATCTGATGTTGCTATGTGAAACATCAATGTGTGACATTTCACAGCAGTTAATATACCGAGATGCCCCTGTCACCCAGTTCACTCCTCCTTCATATCTCTACTTCCTTTGAAGTGAGTGACACCGCTAACAAGGAGCTAACCCACATATTTTTGAGCAACATTATACTAAATGGAGTAACCCCTGAGCTGGACCTTTGTCAAATCCTTTCTGGAAATCTAAGCACACGATGTCCACTGTATCCTGCTTTTGTCTCCTATGGTAGACTTACCTTCAAAGACATACAACTAGGTGGCAAGGTATGACTTTTCTCTGTTAGAGGTCATCAGCCTTTGCTCATACTGTGTATTTCTAAGTGTTTTTTTCCTGTTTTGATCTCTTACAAGACTTTGTAAGACTCTTCCAACAAGTGAAGGTTAAAAAGATTCTCAGGTGTGTCCTAAATCCTTTGTTAATCCATGGTTCCATCATAGCCAGTGGAACCTACTGCACTGCAAGTAAGTAAACTTGAAAAAGTCATAGCAGTAGAGGTCTCTTTACGAATCTGGTCATACTTCTGAGCTCACCAGAAACAATAATGTTTTACAATTACAGTATAAAAGCATGTTTTGTCTTCAAAAGATCCCAAACTCTACAAATTATAGTCCTGGTTCTGCACCCATTGTTTTCTGTCCTACCTACAATCATGCATACCCTTATGCACCACTGCAACTGTAGACTTCTCTGGAGTAAAAACCTGTAACTATTTAACAGTGCAAAGAAACACTACCTAAAAATTCATGAAAGTGCTACATCCAACTGCAGGAGCAATGTGGTGGGTAGGTAGAATATTATTACCAACACTGGAATCTGGCCAGGATATCCTGGTTAAGCCCCCAACTCTTAGAAAAAGAGATGTTATATGATCAGGTGTGCATAGGAAGTAAGTTTTATGGCCTATCCCTCCTATCACAAGCATTGGTTTAAAACTGATGTGGAAGAGTGCCATCTATTGAGTTGCCATCACCACTTCCAGAAACACCCTGGGGTTCTGTGGAGATCTACCATTCAAATACCACTAAGGATAAACATGCTTCTCTCATAAAACTAACACAATTAAAATTGGGAAGGTATGGGTGGTTGCATTATGATCCTGAATGACAGTCTAAAGAACAATTTTGATGTTAGACATTTCAAATAATGTGTGCTTAATGTCTTTAGCTTGAATAATCTTTCTGTAGCCTCATTTCTATCCTGATATTAATCTTTCATAAATCAAGAAACAGCAGATCAACAGTATGCTTTTTCTGGTGGGGTTTTGGGGTGGGGGTGGAGGTTGAGGTGGGGTGGGGTGGGAAGGACTCGGTCAACTAATTCATATGATATTGATTTTGATCCTTTAATAGATAACTGGAATGATTTAATCAGGATAATAAAAAAAAATGAGAATTAAGTAATACTTTGGCATATATGTTCTTGGTTATGCTTTCGCATGGATAATCACCAAATAATAGCATCTCCATACACGTATATAAATAAATTTTGAAAAAGCTATTCTAATGTTTAAGGGGGAAAAATTGCAAAAAAACACCAAATTGCATCACAAGATGGATTCAGCAACTATACTGGGAGCATGAAGGAATTTTGTTTAGTGCACTGGCCTATGGCTCAGAAGTTCTGTATTCAATTATTGGGTTTGCATTACATTCATATTTATCTTGAGAGTCAGTTAATCAGTGGACCTCAGTTCCCCATCTGCAAACAAACAAAAGGTTATAATCAGTAAAAGGTTCCTATTTCTTTCTCTTTGTTTAGTTTGTCTATTGAGACTATGTACTCTATGTGGAAGAGTGGCTGAACACATGGTACAATGGGGTACCAGTATTGATTGGACTCCCTACATTCGGTGATAATAAAAAACACTGATTTTTGTAAAATATATCGGAGAAAATAGTACATTGGAGTCATCATGCTCTATTAATGTGTGGTGTGAACCATTTCAATTGAATATCTGTCCTTTTTGTTTAATTGCTAGGAATTGTTTTCCATATCAATAATCTTAGGAGAATGCTAAGAAATAACAAAGAATTCTAATTATATTTAAGATTTTGGAGGTTATTATTCCATAAAGATGAAGACTATTCTAAATTAAAATAAATATTCCACTTACTACAGTAACAAAAATCCCATACACTTCACTTCCTTTCCTTTTTATTTTTGCCCACATTCTATTGTCTTTAAAGGGACTGTACTGAGAGAGAAGTAAATCTGAACTAAGGCATGTGTTCATTGTAGCTCTGGTATTTTTACTGGGCAAAATTTTCAGTCTTTAAATATTATTTGTGCATCCATGGCCTAAGAGAAAAGTATTGTAACAGTCTAATGCATACAGTCCTAAATTAGTTCTATACTTAGGGGCTGTATTTTTTGAAAGAAGATTGCCTTGTATTGTTGGAGAATTATGTGTAAGGATGTGTTCTTTCTTTTTATAGCTTAACATGAATAAAGAAGTTAAATGGTTCAGAAAATATTATCCAGGAGGAAATATGAGTACATAACAAATATTAACCTGGACAAATTGATACAATGATAGCTGACCCTCAGATAAATTGATGCTGGGGTTCTGTATGCATAAACAGCTAAGAATTTGAATACCTATTTAGGAGGACTATTCACATATCTTTGTTCTACAATTCTGGCCTTGTAATAGTCACAAGATTTCTACTATTTCTTGCTTTCTGACATATTTTTTGCTAACACTTGAGAAACTTTTTATTATAGAATGGCAGGACTCTATAATGGATCACCCTATAAACTTAAGAGATGAAGGACCAGATTTTTATATGTATTTAGGCACATAAAATGAAGATAGTGAGCTGGTGAGATTTTTATTGGGACTTAATTCGATGTTATTTTTTAATCCTGGTTGGTGTTCATCCAGTTCTTTAGGCACTTAAGCACCTTTAATAATCTGATCTGACAAAAATAATGTTTACATTATACAGCAGAATTCCTTGTAAACCCATCAGAAATTATAAATTTATTGTAAATAATAAATTACCTTAACATTATTTAACATATAATAGCCTAGATATGTCTTTATGACACTCTATTGGTGCATCCAGATGAGCGCACACATGCCTCTTGCCCCATCTCAAACCCCTTTGAGATGGGGCAAGAGGCACATGCGGGAATGAAAAAAATGTTCCCCATGCTGCAAACTTGCAGCGCGGGGAAACAATAGACTCCTGGATATCGAGGTGTCTAAAAAAACTAAAGCTTAAAAAAGCGGGGGAGGCCATGGTCTCAGACCATGCCCTGAGGCAAATGGAGGCTGGATCCTCCACAGAGACACTCTGGCTGTTAGAGTGTCTCTATGGTTGGCCCCTTGCCCTGGTGCTGAACACATGGCCTGCCAGACAGCGCAGCACCAGGGCTCCAGTGCCGAAAGTAAGGGGTTGGGGGGGCTGGAGTAGGTGGGAGGGGACTAGGGGGGGACCCCAGCTGGCCCCGACTGCCCCCACTGAGGCCCCCAATCCCGGTGGTGCCCAGCCCCATCCCCTACCTTCCTGCCAAGACCCCCAACCCCTGTCCCCCCACTCCAGCATCCCCATACTAAAAAAACCCCCAACCCCCTGGCATTTAAGAGCAGTTCAGCTGCTGTCCCTATCACTGGGGTCCTGCCCACACAGCACAGGGCAGAGACACAGCCCCAGCCTGGGCCCTCCTTCCCCCTGTTGCCCTGTGCTGCCCAAGGGAACTCTGCCAGGAAGCCACGGAACCCCCCCCCCCCTCTCCAGTCCCTGGTTGTAGGGTAAGTAAAGGTTTTTTTTCTTGGGTTTTTTTTCTTTAATTTTTTTTTAAGTGATGGTGCCTGGGGTTGGGGGGGGGGCAACCATGGGGGCCTGGGGGTGCAAGTGGGGGATGGGGCCTGGCAGGACAGCAATTGGGAGGTTTGGGGGAGTAGGGAGTGAGGCTGTGTGGGGCAGCCATCATGGAGGGGGGACTGCAGCACCTGGTGGGGGATGGGGCCTGGTGGGGAAACAATCAGAGGCTGGGGTGGGGCATGTGGGCCTTACAGTGGGGGGGATTATAGCCCTTGTGTGGGGGCCATAGCCCTTGTGTGGGGGCCATAGTCCCTGCGTGGGGCTATAGCCCTTGTGGGGGGGGGGCGTAGCCCCTGTGGGAGGGCAGCAAATTATATATTCATATTTCATGAATTCATGAAACATGTATTTAGGGTTCACTTTATTATTATGATAGAGACACTGGTAGGCTTCCACATTGCTTTAACACTGTAGATATATCAATAAAACATTGCCCAAATGATCGCTGTCTCCATCTCATTTTCTCTCTCTCTTTATAATGGTCTTTTGTTTTACCTGTGGAGGAACATGGATTTTGGGGTATTTACAGAGTGACTTCGAGATTTTTTTTCTCAGGGATTTTTCATTTTTCCAATAGGGAACACCAGAATTCCTGCTAGGGAGGCCAGTGGCAGGACCCTGCCTGCTCAGAGATGGCACCTTGGACCTATCTGGCAGTGGCTGACCTCCTGGCCAAATAGGGCCAGGAGGACATGCTTTGACAGTTCAAAGTAGGCCACCACACCCTGAACATCTTCCAGGTGATAGCTGCCTAGATGGCTGGACAGGGGCACACATGGTAGTAGCGCTGCACAGAGGCCAACTTTGCAGCCACAGCCCACTGGCAGCTGGCCCATAGGGGCAGCTGCCTCTATTGGCTGTGCAGGCCCTATCTGGGTCTGGCAGGTGGCAACAGGTCACAGCCAGGCAGCAGCCTCCACTGCCAGACTGCTGCAGTGGGTAGAGGGTGCAGGGAACTCTCAGGGCTGCTTCAGCAGTCCAGCTGGCACAAGGGGTAGCAATTGGCTGGGCCCCACATACCAATTAGCTGGGCCCCAGAAGCTTCTGAGATCAAGTAGCCCTGAGCTACTTGCCAGGGCAGCTTTTTGTACTGCCGAGGCCAGGACAGGTCAGTTTTTTATATTGCTAGGGTAGCTCAGGTGCTGGCCCCAGGCTCTAGCTCACCCTGGCTGCAGATCCGGAAGGAGCCAGGCAAGGTTATTTTGCCCCAAGTGGCACAATTTGCTCCTCAACAAAGTGCATGTCCAAGCACGTACGCTGAGGCAAAAAGCCCCAGCTCAAATTTGCACCACTTCTATTTGAGCTCCTGCAAGCGCATCTGCTTGCACATATGGACGCGCCCTATGGGTTCATTAAAAAATATTTAGAAAGTTTATTGTTCATCTTTTTTCATCTGTCTATTATATTCTATGGAACATTCCTTAAAATGTCTTCGTATTTTATCTTTGATTGGAAGTCAGGCATGCCAATGGCACAGAAATACAGCAATAAATAAATAATATCTGAAACCTCTTGACCATTCTGTGGAATGGTTTAGATGTCAATTCAAATGAATTTTTCGGTCAGTGCTGTTTATTATGTTATTTTATATATAGCAGTTGATATAACTTAATATTTGCCATCTGTTACAATGACAATTAAGTTTTTATTAATTCTCATTACAGTATGAGGCATGAGTGAAAAGTAATTTTTCTATCATTATTTTCTAAAGAGAACATATTGAAATAGGAATCTTTTCTCAAAAATGAAGAAAATTCATGTGTGTTACCCCATAGGGCTTATTTCAGCAACTTAATTAATTCCTGTGCAATAAAGCCTGGTTTCCACAACAGACAATATACTACTTTGTACTGAAAGTGAAAAGGGAAGACTGTTCCATCAAGTCTTGTATTGATAATCCATGGCAAAGGATACTGGTACACACCAATGTTTCTCAACACATCTTTAATAGATGTATCATTATCCACCAGTGTTAATGGTGTTCATAGAGAGTTGTCTGTGAGGAAAAGTCTATACAGGGAAGAATTAATCCCTCAGTTACTTCCCAGAGAACTTATATAGACAAAGACTAATTGTGAAGACCCCATTCCTCCCCACTGGCTTCCTGTCTCTCCTTAGTGCCAATAAAGTCATGCTGACATGGCTTCACCTACTCACACATTTGTCTCAATAACTTTTTGGGATATATGGGTCCCCCTCCATTGTTAAATTTAGTGTGAAATAAGGATTCAGTGTGGAGAGGTCCTACCCTCATTACTACTTCCATTTTTATATAAAATTTGAAACAATCATGAAATACCAGGAATCTCTAAATGAATGCCTACCTGATATTTGTCAGCATAAAGTAATATTCAAGTTTTGCTAAAACTAACAGTGCAGGCCATGTTCATTTTCAGAACGACAAACTAGCATCATCCCTTTTGAGTTTACACATACATGACGGTGTGTTAAAAAGACTGTAATATTACATCTGGAACCTGATTGTCACTGGCTCCTGTAACATGCCACCTTAGAATACGTATATTTTACATCTACATTAGCACATTGCCTCATGTTTTGCCCTGGCTTGATTGACACTCAGCATACTAAATTACCTTGGTTCTTGAATATCTTTAACTGATTATAGCCTTGAGACACCCTCTGATAAATGGCTCTGTTCTAATTTTCAGAAGTAAACATTCCAATAATCAAAGGAACCTTCTGTTTATGCACTCTTCATTTGGCAGCATCACTGAACTGCTTTTAAATTAGTCTGGGAGCTTTAAAATTTATAGGCTTATAAATACTATTATCTACTTTCATGTTTGAAGTTATAAATCTTTTTTATTCCATGTCACTTGTTTTAAGTTTAGTCAAATTTCCATATCCTCCGATAGGCCTCTCTTCCCAAACAATCATGGCCTGGAGAAACCCCTTTTTTTTTTTTAAATATTTTTTAAGGAAACTAAAGTAGGACACTCAGAGCTATTTAGCAACCTGTTATATATGCTATAAATTATGTTTCTCTAGATGATGAAGTGACTATATACAATAACTGGTTGGTGTGTTCTCTAAAACTTTCAGAAAAAATCCACCTTCTAACTCCATGAATCAAACCAAGTTTTAGGGATACCTTTGAAAGTACATTTGGAATTCACTAGACCACACGGATTTTGGCAAGCAACTCTCATAGCAATTTCCAAGTAGACCATTTCCTATTTATTAGTTATAGAAGGAAAGTTAGTCTAGTATTCTGTTCTCTGCCTAGAAGTTCCTAAGATGAAATGGACCATTTTGTGATTTCTATTTACTGTATATAGCACCCATTACAAGTGAACATTGCTTTAAATTGAATTTTGTATCAAGCCTGACATGTTTTTCCCTTTAAGAAAAGTAAGTAGTAGAGCTACCTAGATGCTGGAATTTCCAATCCAGGCAAAATTACAAAATTAAATAGAAAAAAAAATTAATATTCTATGTAATAGGAATTCTGAAACACCATTTTCAAAAGTTAAAATCATATTTTATGGTGATCTTTTCTAAAGTTTATGAGTCTGTCTCATCTATTTTGGGAGGGAGATGGGCAATTTAGGGATTCTGGAAACTAGGGTTGTTAGGACTACAGGGGACATTGTGGGAGCTCACAGTCTAGATCTGTGGGAGTTCCAGCTTTGGGGAAATTCATATGTCAAGCTTCTCTGAAGCCAGACATCCTAGAAACACACAAACTCTTGAAGAGCCAAGGCTGGGTCAGAAACAATCATTACACTGAATGGGAAAGGTGAAGTTTTATAATTTGTTTTTGTTTCACGTTATTAAAGAATCAAAGCATTTAAACATTTTCAAAGAAATGGCCTAGCACTACCAGGCTACTGGCTATTTTGGAACTGGTCTCCCTATCTTCCATCTTGACCATGAGAAATCTTCCCAAGGAAAGTTTTATTAAAGCCAAACCTTTTTTATAAAAAGTTTCAATTTGATGCAACAGTAGTTTTAGAAAAAAGAAATATAAAACATTCTCTTGGAAAACGTTGTACCAGCTCTAATAAATAGTATCAACCTGAAGCAAGATGGTTTGTATTTAGTTCTTCTCTTCAGTACTTCTGGTTAAAGGTGGTAATAAGACACATAAAGACAAATTATATCACTTTTAGCTTTATGTAGCAAAGCAGGGCAGCATAAGGAAAAACAGCTTCTTCTTGCTCTTATCCTGTGAGCATTAACAAGGAGATGCTAAGTAAAAGACAGACAGATGACAAGGAGGAAGCTAATCTCCAGCAATGTATTAGTCTTAGGAAATTAATTAAACAGCTAGCACTGAAACTTAACCTCTACCGATTACTTACAGAATCCTCCCAATTCCATTCCAATATGATTTCAGTCAATGATCAATAAACATGGTACAATTTTGCTACTTTCAAAGCACATGCACTTTTCTCACGTTAGCTTCTGCCCTTGTCATATAGCCTGAAGGTTTAATTTTCAGGTCAGTAACCTTTTGTACTAATCTAGCCCCTTACATCCTTGTATTGCAAAGTAATTTACATACATTAAGAAGCTGAATCTCTCCATATCTCTATGAGGTTCAGTCGCTGAGGACTATGCAAACCCAGCAGCTTTTCTAAGCACAGGTTTGTTCAATTATGTGTTTAAACCAGAAATTAAAGATTTCCATAAATACAACCTTATTCTTGTTAAATGGATGCCAAGTTCAGGGCCTTTATTAAATTTCTACAGTTCACATTTTCAATATCATTTTGCTTGTGGATGCAGTGAAGAATACTTTACAAAGCACTTGTAGAGCCTTAGCAAACAAAGCTTTAAGAGGCTGTAACAAATGATTTACCATTTATGACTACATAGTTTCTAGGGCTGTACAAAATGGCACTACTCCATTTTTACTTGAGTTTCCACGTTTTGATGGAACAGCGTTTTACTTCGAATTTCATTTCAAGTCAAAACAGCTGTTCCATCTTGTTTCATCGAAACAGTAAGGCTGTTTTGATGCTGTTTCGCCATTTTGCCTATTCATTATAATGAGGAAGCTCAAAACAGCCTCTCTCATCTGGCAGGCAGATAGAAGCTCTGGGAGGGCTGTGTGGGCTGTGCTAGTCCTCCTGGGGCTATGAACCCCTGATCTGCCTGCCAGATGAGGGAGGGAAGCCAGGTGCTGCTGCTTGGGACCGGGGAGCTGGGGAAGGGAACTGAGCCTGATTGCTCAGTTCCCCTCCCCAGCACTGAATCAGGCTGGAGAAAGGAATTCAGCTCAGCTGGGCTGACTTCCCTTCCCCTGAACTGTGATCAGCTTCCTGCAGCCTGGCTGTGGGAGGCAGGAAGAGCTAGGGATGAGCTCCTGGCTGCTGCTGGGAGTACAGCCCTGGTTCTGCCCTGTCTCCCACCACCTGGCTGCTAGCTGCTTCAAAACTCAAAACATTTCAAAACTTTCAAAACATTTTGAAACTTTCAAAACATTTTGAAACTTTCAAAACATTTTGACTAGCCTCGTTTTGTTTCGAGGTTGTTTTGTAACCCTTTGTTTTGATTTGATTTAACTATTTTGAGCTCAAAATGAGTCAAAACAGCATTGAATCGAAACAGCTGGTGAAATTTCGCATAGCCCTAATAGTTATATTACAGAGATAAGGAAGATATTTCTGAATGGCACACTGGAATGCCATGCAGAGATACCTGATGTGGCTTGAATGAGTTACCAAAGTGTTCTGCCCAGACTAATTGTAGGCATGTTAGCTTTGGCAGTGCATTGTGCTAGAACAACCAGAGTGGTTCTAGTATTCCAACTACATCATTCATAACTAGTTATATCACCTCATCAAATTATCATATTGTGCTGTGTAGACATACTTTTATAGAGGTTAAGTGACTTCCCCAAGTTCACACAATCAGTCAGTACCATATCCAGGATCAGAAAAGACTTTTAGCTTCTTGGACTGCCAGAACACTCAGCTAAACTATCAAAGAAAAAAAAAATCTCAGTAGAACATAATGAGGCAAAAATAGACCATACAACCTATCTAGTTCCATCTACCCCCACCAAGATGAAGGCTCCTTATAGCATATCATATTTGAAGGAGGAAAATTCTCAGAGTGGTGTCACCAGGGTCAAGACTTTTAAGACAGCATTGCATGCATACACTACAGTCTTTGCTTCTTTTACTCATAGATCTTAAAGTGCTTTGCAAAGCTGGGTGAGCACTATTATTCCTACTTTAGCTGACTGTGGTGAAGTAATTGAACCTCAGATATATATTAAAGTGACTTGTACACTGTCATAGAGAAAGTTAGTAACAGGGTTAGAGCAGACCCCAAAATTCTGGGCTCCGCAAATGTGGTCAGTCCTTGCTTTGCAGCATGGCTTTGGATATAACAGTGGATTTTTCATATCGTTTTCAAGGATATATTTCAAAGCATATCATGTTACAGGATTATTGAACCTGGAATTGCAGAGATGGGGGAAAATTATGAGGTCATATACTACATCCTCCAGCTAGCATAGAATTGTTACCTGTGTGTTTTTAAGTACTTTAGCCAGTACTTAACTGTTGATCTTCTAACAGCAAAAAATTGATAAAAAATTAGGTCTTATGCTTAGGGTGTAGCTGCACTTCAGAAATACAGTCCTCTTGTCATCATACTTCAGTACAAGTCTGAGTCTTTAGCATTCCCCTGATCAAACACAAATTATCACACAGGTTGAAATTAACTACAAGGGATGAAATACTGGTACAATCCCTCATACTTCACATGAGGAATTGGAAGTAGCTCTTAGTTGTGCTTTATACTGTCATATTTGTTGCTGTTGTTGTTCACAGATGACACTTGTATTACATCCTGTTAGCCAAGCTTTTATTTCTTTTACTTAAAAAGCAACATCAAGGGGAAAAATCAAATTCTGATTTACTGGTCTCAGAAATATTCTGTCTTTTCTCTACTAAACATCTTTAAATGCGTTTACATCTTCAATGATACCCAAGGTCAGAAGGCTCCCTGCAGGCTGCTCCCTGACAGTCTTTCTTAGCAATTCTGACAGATGAAAAGAGAGCAGAGAGGCTCAGACCTTACCACTGTAATTTGAAGTGTTAATTGGAAAACACCGCATTGACCTTGGGATCTCTGCTCTCCCACAGTTTGTGACAGTTTGGCCCAAAAAGGTCCCTGAGGAAGAAGACTAGGGGTACAATGGGGAAGAGTTATAGAGCAATTCACAATATGCTCATCTTTTACTAGCAGTTTGACTTATATTTGTATGAAGGAAATAATTGAAATGTATCCGTGTTGACAATACCAATAAAGTAAGGGACAAATCTTACCTTTTGCAAGCATGTGTTATGCTGCAGCTAGTATCCCCAAATTCCCTGGAGTCTTCCATAGATTACAGCTCTGCTCATCCTCCCTTACCACTTAAGGAAACTGTGAGTCAAGTGCTGGGCCTGCATTCTCCATTTATATTAACATGTATTGAAAATGTGACACAGAGGAATGCTAAAGGATTTTTATTTCCTGTTACTGGTCATAAGAAATGGGTCAGGATTGAAAATGGGACTACTGTACATATGATGAATCAAGTTAGAATAATAGAATCATATGTACACCTATATCTAGAAGCAACTACGTTCTCTGTATGTGGCTGTTTTTGGGGGGTGAGGGGGTGATGGTGAGGGGGGTCTTTTCTGGTACAATCCTCCAGATACTTGAATTTCTGCCACCAGACATGTGCATAACTGCCTAAATCTTCACAATACTTAGTTCCCTGGAGTCAATTGCCAAACCAAGCCCCCATAGGAACTTGGTGTAACTTGCCTACTGGGCCTGACAACGGTAGGCCTAACCCCCTACAAGACACTGCCAGCTGCAAAACATAGAGCCTCATGTTTCTATCCTATATCTCAGAAGCTAGAAGACTTACTTGGAGTGTAGGAGAAAATGTGTGAGTCTGACCTATGCCTGATTTGGGGTGTGCATTTGAATCCCAACCTCCAATTTCTCATAAAAATGCACTCACCACTGGGCTAGACTATTCTAGGATAGATCACACCTGTTTAAGATGTTCTTTTTTCTAATAAATAATTACATATTCACTGGTTGGACCTGATTGCCCAGCCACTAGGGAACTCTTCTGGAAAATGGGAGACATACCTGGCAAAAATCTCTGTTCAAATCACACTGAGAAAGAATTTAAAACCAAGCTTACCACATCTTAAGCGAGTACTTTACTATGGTACCAAGTAAAAGGAGGGTCCCGACTCTTTTCAGTTGTGTGATATATGGATTAGGTGCCTAATTACAAAAGAAGGATCACAACTGTGAATCCCAGTACTTTGGAGGGAAGGGGTTTAAACTAAACTCGATATATCCCTTAATATTGTTTCTATTTCATAGATTTCATAGACATTAGGGCTGGAAGGGACCTCGGAAGATCATCAAGTCCAGCCCCCTGCCCAAAGGGCAGGAAGTCAGCTGGGTTCATAGGATCCCAGCAAGATGAGCATCCAGTTTGCTCTTGAAGGTGCTCTTGCTCTATTGGCTGTCTTAGATGAGATTCTGCATGTTGTGCTTGCTTTTATGAATCCCATTCTTAGGTATCTAATTTTTTTAATGAATTGTTTGTGAAATCCGGGTGCTTTGACTGGAGATTGTGAATACCATTAGATATCAGGGAACCTAAAATTAAGATACAGCAACACTGAGCCTGAGGCTTCTTTTTTCATTTGGGTGACTATGGCTGGTTCAGGGTTTCTGTTACCCTTTCTTTCTACACAAGCTTTCTTTCTAGACATGGTGACTTTACCTATAATGAAGCATTAAATAAATGTTCAAAGCAATCTTGGATTTCAGCCTCAGCCAATTAGGCCAGAACATTAGTAATTTAAGGAGTGATTCTCAACCATGGTGTTGATGGCTAGTAAGTGATATGTAGAGGTTTGCTTTTAGGAATTGTCTCATAGGTAAAATAGATATTGTATTAGAACAATGGTCCAGGGCAACAGCAGGGGTTAACTGATTTCTAATAGCCTGTTTCATCACACAGTTTCACATCCTTCAGGGAAGACAGGGTGTTTGCAGCGAATTCATATACACATCCTGGGAAACTGAAAACATCCAAACTTTATTTTCATAATAAAGATAGGCCTGGCTCCAGAGCTACAGTGCCCACTTGCAAAAGCCCTTGGGCTTTCCAGTTTTAGGAGAACAGACCAAATTACGAGGATGCCAGCAAAGTCCAAATTAGGATGTGTGTATGTATAAATTATATTATTTCCATTTTATAATTTATATATTATATAATATATAGTTATGTTATTTATTTATTGGGAATTATATTATTTCTATTATATAATTTATATATAATAACTTATATTTATTTGTATTATTTCATAAATTAGGATTTATGAAAATAGGATTTTGGCTGATGAAACAGAACATGGACGGTATGAACACCACAGGAACATCCATTAATGATGCCTAAAGAAGAGTCATCAAAGATGAAAGAATACAAAAGGAAGAGTTTTCAAAACAGCCGGTGAGCAGTTGGCATCAGCCCCTGACCTCCAAGGTTGTTGATGTCAGACATTCAAGCAAAGAACTTCAAGGTTGTGTTTACGTACCAGCCAGACAGACTGCATGCCTTGTGTATATTCTGGGCACTGGGGAATTTGGGTAATGTATGTTGCAATAATCTTGGTTGCTTTGCCTGCATTGCTCTTATTTCCTATTACTGTGTATCAATAAATTTTATCTATTATCAACCAGAGGAGGTGTGGTCAATCTGAAGGTTCTGCTCTTCTGGAGCAAGATATTGGGGTTGGGTTGTGAACCAAGTACCAATAGGTACCACGGCACTCTGGGGTGCCTTGATGTCCTTTCAACAGTGCTGTGGAATGCCATGTTATGTTAGTACTGTAGGGTGAGCAAATGTGATTTACAAGATAAACCCAGAGGGTGCCTGTAGATGTGCAGGACCTCTGCTCCACCATGCTGCAATTACAGTGCATTGGAGAAGACATGAGTGAGTCTGCTGGAGTGTACTAATTAGCATGCTCCAGCAGGCTTAGCATATTGTGTATTCAGCCTCCCTGCACTTCAAAATGGTAGCGGGGGCACTTTAACTAGAGCTTATCGAGCAAGTTTTAGTTAAAGCATCTCTGCCACCATTTTGAATCATGGGATGCTGAATACACATGACACTGCAGGTGCTTTAGGTTGAGTGTCTCCCAAGAGCTGCTCTAATTAAAGCCCCCCTTCACTACCCTGGGTGCATATATAAAGATGGCTAGAGATTTCGAATGGAAATTTATATTACTAAACACATTACGACATTATGGCATTATGTCATTTCTCAGTTCTTTGCAACAGAAATATTGCATTATTATTTTTCCTTAATCAAAAAATCAATGAAAACTAAGAGCTGACATTTTCCAAAAGGTTCCTTGAGTCTAATGAGAGGTGCCTGGGGTTTAGAAAGGTTGAGAATCACTGCTGTAAAAGCACACTTGGCTAGTTCTCTATTTAAATATGTTGGCTACACATGTCCAACTTGGGATCCTTAAAATTCTGGTTATTAGGCGGATTGAAACACTGTAATTAAGTCAAATCATAAACCTTGGGGCTGGTCCCCACACACACATGCACACACACAGTAGCAAACTACAAGAGTCAGGTATACCTATCCCACAGGCTCTGGAGTCTCCCGTCAATGGCCAGTTGAGGCTTCTTCCAGCATGGTGTTATCCTCCAGAAGGGGGTCGCCGGCTGGTCCTCCTGGCTGGACAGGTTGGGTGCTAGTCAAATTGGAGATCAAGAGGGCACCGCTGAGGGTCACTTTTCACTGCTTCTTATCTGCCCTTGGCAGACTTTGGTGACTCCCCAGTTTTCAGGTTTGCCCAATCCAGGGGTCGTTGATCCTCATGGGACTTCCCCCTCGGTGGCTACTGGATCGCATCTGTCAGCCCCAGGGTTCGTCCCCGTGTACTTGCAGGTTTGGGAGTCCGTTGATGAATTTTGAACAGGACTCTGAGAGCGGTCGATCTGGAGATATTCAGCCCCAAAAGTTGGTCCCCGGTGTTGATTAACTCAGACTTCTAGCCCTTGAACAGTGAAGTTTAGAGAATTCCTGGTTGCTACTTTGTCTCCTATTGATTTCTTCCATTGGTTGATCTGTGGTTTCCCTAGGTGTTAATTTCTGCCTGCTACTGTGTTACGCATTCAATCACTGATTCACTCGCTCTTTCAGGGGCCCGCCTGATACGGGGAAGCGGCCGTTTGATTCCTGCCCTTGTTAACATTGTTAGACTGTATAACGTACTTCTAAAACTAAAACACATTTAGTTAAAAGGTGAAGAGTATAAAATATAAGCTCCAAGAGTAATGTCATGGCACACAAATAGATAAAAATACCGAACTACAAGGGGAGATACAAAATACACACATACAAACTTTAAAACACAATTCCTTATCTTAAAGTGAAAGAAAGAGGAAGGAAGAAAAGGTAGAAGAGGAGAAACATATCCAAAGAGGGGAAAGCAAATGCAGGCAAGAGGAAAAGGGGGCTTTCTGCTACAAATATATCAGATCCACAAGTCTTAAAAAGCTTATCTATACTTCTCATGAAAAGGTGGTCAGGGTGAATCAAAATGAGCCTTTCTATTTCTGATAGCTGAGTCCTCACACTTGAGATTTCATTAAAATAATTCTCCCATAAAAGTCCTTATTGTTTCCCTTCATATTTGAAAGACCCACATATAGAGATGACTACATCTTGATGGGGTAAATGTCTAGTTTTGTTTGGATAAGTGACTGTATATTTAGGTGCTTATACAATTCTTCTGAGCTTCTTTGCTATAAACTGTATCAGAACAAGCTTTGTTATGAGACTTCACATATTTTATTTCAGAAATGGATGAATAGACTATGAATACATCTTTTCTTGGAATACAGTGTCCAGTTTTAACTGGGACACAAGTGCAGTAGAACAACTTTAAAAAATGGTGAATTTAAAACAACTTTTTCCAGCCTCCAAAAATGATACTCAGTGGGTGCATCTACACAAGATGTGCAGTAGACTAATAATACTGAGCAGTAGTGTATCACACATAAACAGTGCTAATAGGCTACTGCACAGTAGCATCACTAAAAAGTGTTCACTGGTGCTACTGTGAAGTAATTCAGGTTACTGCATATTTATTTAGTACTTGAATATATAAGAATTAAATTAAATGCACAGTAACCACTGTACATTAAAGAATGTGTAGACACATCCAGGTTCAGTCTGAATTCTGGATGGAGTTGTAAGTTGTCCTACTTCATGGCCAAATTCTATTCACATTAAGTTCAATGTCTGTCACTTGTATTACTAGACATTCAATGTGAACCAATAATTTTGAGTATGAAAGATGTTCTGCAGGAGAAAAAATGTTGTCAGCTAAATAACTCAAACTCATTTAGAAGTTGTTTCTGAAATGCAGGATAGCAAGTGAGAGAGGGATAGACAAAGAAAAAAACTAATAAAGGTTATAGGAGCCATTCAAGTCAATTTGGGCTTATATCTAGAGAGTTCAGGGGTACAGCAACAGATTTTATGAGGACATCATTTTTCCAAATAACTATTAGCTGATTACTTTCATTTCATAATTAGCAGTTACATACAGCAGGAAAAAAATGTTCATGGGAACCATTTGGAAGTGTAATATGCAGGTGCTCACTATTGCCAATGTAAGTAACTCAGCGGAGAAAACCTGAGTTGGGGTTGTGGGGGAGGGCTTTTGGGTTCACCAGAGGAGTTGGCAAGCCAAGGAAGTTAGAGGGTCCAGGGGGCCTGGTGGGCAGAGCTGACCTGAGCAGTGTGTGGGGCCTGGAGCAAATCAGCCTATGTGGGGCCCCGCCCCTGCTCCAATCCCACAGGCTCTGGACCAAAGAAGCTGCCACCACTGTTGGCAGTGGGGGAGGGGACATAGCAAATGGCTGGATGCAGAGGCACTGCTCTGCCCAGCTCCACACCACCACTGCTCCGCCCAGCTCCACAGGGCCCCCCAAAGTGCAAGGCCTCGGGTGGTCACCCCATTTTGCTCACCCCCTAGGGAAAGCCATTCTGGTGGGTCTGCAGGGGAATGTGGGGAGTTGGTGGGTCCGTGAGAGAAGGTCACCCATTCCAGGGACTAAAGATAAACCAATCAAGGTCAAGGGGGTAGGAATATCACAGCCCCAGGGCTGGGACAAATGGCTGAGCTTTCCCAGTCCTCGGTCTGGGCTGTGAACCTGTGCAGGCACTCACTAGACCAAATTATCCCATTTTAGATTGGGTTAACCCAGATCAATCTACTCTTGAGGTGAACTAACTTAGATCAGTTGCGGCATTTTTTTGAGTGACTTATGAAAATGCCTGCATGTCTAAGCATTTAGAACAACCTAACCTTGTAATACTCTGTGGGTTACCCTTTGATGGCAGAAGGCTAGGGAGAGCATACCCTGACAGAAAAACCCTTTGTGGAGGGAAAGGCGGGGGAAGATATGTGGCAGGGTGCACCTTGAAGCACCTGTTACTTTAAGAAAAAAGGACTGCTGAAGAAGCAGCCTTTGCAAGGAACTAGGAGGGGAATCTCTGGATGAGGTCCAGCATGGTAAGGGCCAGTGCAAAGCCTGCCACAGTATCAAAAGTGAATCCATGACCCAAACTAAAGTGTGTTGAGCTCCTCCCTTTTTGTCTTTGTGTTTTGCAGGATGTGGATGACTGCTAAAGCATGAAGAAGTTTGTTTGGAATAGACGAAAGTATGCATAGTAATTAAGTTTTGCTGTGTTTGTGCAATGCTATTGCTGTAAGTGGTTGTGATATTAACTATACTAGACAATGAAATGTAAATCAAAACTTCTTTGTAGACTATGGAATATCTGTGGAGTGGTTACAGGAAATGGTGCATTGTGTGCAGCATCACCTCCAGGGCCTCAAAGAGTTATAGAGTCATAGAATCATTAAAAGCTAGGGTTGGAAGGGACCTCAGGAAGTCATCTAGTCCAACCCCCTTCCTCAAAACAGTTCAGTCATGCCAAAGATTGAGAAGGCCAAACTCACCATTTGTTTTTATTGTCATCCTTTATTTTCTTTTGCTTGTTTGCTTTGCTTGTGCTAGATATGTTTTTTGTGTGTGTGTGTGTGTTTTATAGTAGAAGTAGTAATACAACATAGCTTTACTAATTCTCAGAATTTGTGCAGAGATCTGGAACAAGGAGTAGAATGGTGGCATCCTGATGAAAACCAGGCATACTGCTTGTACAGGGAGGGCCTTGACCCTTGACATTTCTACAGGCTCTTGCACAATGAGGTGCACTGGTAGGTCTATGATGGCACCAAGCAGTCCGGTTGAGATGATGAGGAAAGCATTGCCCATTGTACAGGAAGTAAAAAATTGTCAGGAACATGGTTTGTCCCAAAAAATTCTGACCGTGGGATGTTTCTTTGATCTAAACATCCATCTTGACAATCAGATGAGACACTGATTGCTGAGTGGAATGCTATCTGGAATGCTGACTAAAAGGTTCAATAGGCATCTCAGGCTGTACATTCCCCGGTCTCAGTATGGGAGGCCTGTTTAACCTTGATTGGCTAAAACTCAGTTGCCAAGTTAAGGAACGATGAGGCAAAAGGCAGTCATAGAGGGTCTGGGCAACATACAAACAATGGTTAAGGGTTCATCACAGTGTCCAATGCGTTGAAACCCCTGATGATGAACGCTATCATACTTTTCTTGGGACAACTGGTCGAGGTCCTTCCCACAACCCCAATTAACATTCCAGGAAATTCCCTGGATTATGCTTCATTTATGATGTGAAGGTGTAAGACCTTTAAGGAGGTGATTGATGACTCAAAAATGGCATTTAAGGGTTTGCATTTGAGAATTGGCTTGTAGGTAAAGTAGATATTACATTAAAACTCTGGTCCAGGGGAATGGCAAGGGTTAACTGGCTTCTAAAAGCCTGTATGTGACAAAGTTTCCTTCAAGGCCCACTGTTTCTGAAGCCAGCAAGCACACCAGCTGTGAAATTGAAGACATGTACCACACTGTCTGTAACATGAACAATGTACGCAACAGAAATAAAGGACCCTGCAACACTGGTGCCAGGTCACAATGCCAAACTGAAGAGCCCTTGGGATTTCCAGTTTTCATCAACAGACTGAACTAGGAGACTGAGTAAAGAAACAAATTAAGATGTGTGCAGGAATATGGTGACAGAACAGAATATGGACAATATGATGACTGTAGGGAAACCAATCAACAATTCCCAGGAATGAAGCATCATCAGAGGAAGAAAAGAATATAAAAGGAGGGATTTCAGAGCAGCAAAGTGTCCTGAGGAGGGGAACCCAGGGCCACCATGGACAGAGGGCACACCACCAGCCCACCTTACCCACCCCACTGGAGGAAAGGAAGGGGGGCCTTGCCCCTCAATGTTCAGGTTGCTGACATCTGACATTCAGGAGAGAACTTCAGGGTGAAGCTTGCATACTGGCCAGATGTATCTCCCCTCTGTGACAGCTATAAGACTGGTAGATGTAGAATTGCTTACATTATTCTTATCTGCTGTCACTTTGTATCCAATAAAATTTGCCTATTATCAAATGGAGAGGTTGTGTTCAGTCTGAAGGTTTGGGTCTGTCCAGAACAAGTTATCTGGGTCATAAATCAAGTACCAACAATTACTATAATTATCTTTTCTTTTGCTGGTGGCTAAAAAATCAAACTGAGATTTTAGATCTTTAATTATTAATTTCACATCCAAGTGGAAACAGTGTCTTCAAGGTCTTAAATCAGTTTCATTTTGTTAATGTTAAAATCAAATGCACTTTGGCAAATCACGTGTCAGTTGTGACTAGGCTTTAAGGATTTACTTCTGCTTTGAGGGTTTACCATGAAACCTAAGAACATTATTTGGTTAAATTAATCAAAGAAAGAGCGAGTAATTCAGAAACATAGTTTTGTCTACTAGTATATCAACGAAGGTTGCTAATTCACAGACAGAAACTGTTATCTAGAAACTGTCTGTTTTGCATGTTAGTAAATAATAGAAGGAACACAATAAAGATAAAATCAGAGTGATGCATCATATAATGTAGTTTGTTCAATTATTTTGACAATTGGAGCTTAGTTTTAATTATTTATGATAATACCTTCATAATATAGTTGTAAATATTTTATAGTGTATTTTATGAAAATAATAAAGCCTTATAAGCTCTTCAAAATCACTCCACAGCACTCTGCTATCGGATAGTTGATGAAAAACAGGGAAGATACAGATACATTGTGTGTGAAACATAACACTTGATGATTAGGAAGCACAAGATTTTGCTACGTAAGCTTTTAGGGATGTAGCACTAACATTTAGTATTGGAATCAGATTCAAATCTAAGCTTTTTCAGAACCTTAGGGCCTTTTGGGTGGCTCCTGGTGTTCTTAATCCCTGGACTGTCCACACATTAACATCTAAAACTAGTTTTAAACACTATTTAGGAGGGCCAAAGTTACACCACTCTTGGGCAGGATTATCTCTGATCCATGTTACCAAGCGTGTGTTACACTAAGGTGTAGCCACTCTAGTAAGGTTACCACAATGTAAATATTTATATGTTGCTGCCAGTTGTTTGGATTTAGATTTGTCTCATTTCCATTATTCCCACAAGCTGAGTTATACCATTGATGGGAAGTGTTCATTTATACAGAAGCTTTCTTTTTGTTTTAAAAATAAATTTAAATTAATTACATAGTAAAAGAAAACATTGGTAGATACTGTAAACATAAATATCAGAGAATATGTCCAAATAATTTTCAGAGGCTAGTTAATTTCTTTTATCTAAGAGAACAAAGAGAGTTTGCCAAATGAAGCACAAAGTAGTGGAAATAACTTCCTTTTCCTTTCACTGGAATAACAGTAAAATCATTCAGAGAATGTACTACATTGCTGGGAAAAAAAAAAACAGATTTTTTAAACAAAACAATTTTATTTATAAAAGCATTCTTTATATGACTGATTTATCAAGACAAAATGAAAATGAAGTAAAGAAATCCTTTTAGCATGATTTTTTCCCTTTTATTGCCCTTTGAGAGAGAGAAATACGCTGCATAACAAGCCTTTGAAAAGCACTTTTACTAGGCATGTTATTTTAATTCACTTTTTATAGAAATTCAAATAGGTTTTTGAAAATGGAGGCACTGTACAGTCTTTGGAACTATGATTACTTTGGGCACAAATTTTGTCAAAGCTGTGCAAACTACCATTTAACAAACAAAGGTGATCTAAGAAGTGCTAGCCCTGTGGAGCTTTCACTTAACTAAGCAGCTGGAAAAAATCCTGTCCCTTGAAGCTGAGTAATAAATACTTTGTGCTTGTAGGGAAAGTTAGATAATGTTGTGAGTTCATGTATTTTATGTATGGGGTTCTGGGAGGTGAAACCTGTATTTGAACATGAGAATGTGTTTTGACATCTCCAATCGTTGTAAAGAACATTTGGTTGGTAGGACCTGTTGGCCGACTTAGGATGGTAGGAAAATGGCTTAAAACTTGCTTGACAGTCATATTAACCCTGGAATATAATGATATGGTAAGCATCTTTTGAGGTATCAAAGTATTAAGCAGTTAAGAATTGATTGCAAATATCCTCTATTCACTATATCCTTAATCACTTTGTATTGTCTCAAGTCATTTGAAGTTTGCAAGAATTCCTGAATGTGATATCTTTTACTGGAGCAACTGCATATTTGGGATAAATAAAGTATCTCAAGTATCTCAAGACCTGAGATCACGGACCTCAGAAAACCTGAGGAAGGGTACTGTGATACTCAAAAGCTTATCTTTATCCAAACCATGCAGCTGCTCCAATAAAAGATGTTACCCACAAGCATTCTCGTCTTTTGCATATGTCCTGGATGACCATATCAATAACATAACTTTAACACTATCAGAACACTGCAGTTTACAAAATAGTGAAGGAATGTAGAAAACAAACTGGCAATATGGTGATCTGCAAAAGAAAGGACTATTATCTGGCTGTATGAATACTTTTGTTAGCTTGTGATTGGATATTTCAAAGAATAATACATGTATAAGGAGGTATATTTACAGTAAAGCTTTAGATTTGTGTAACCTGGCTTTTATTCCCTCTGTCACTTGGATGAACCAGGGAACTGACAGTGACTAAAAGCAGTTTGGTGCTATTTGTCTTTTACACACTGGGAACCTGAGTCAATGGGAGAAGTATCTCTGACAGTTGCAAAAGATTATTGATATTATGACAAAGCATTTAACAAAGCAAGTAATTTATAGTGAAAAATGTGCTTTGGTTAAACACGTGCTTTGAAATCAGTGTAACTTAAATGTTTTGCTGACAGTAGGCCTGTGAGAGTCAGCAGTGATCTTATCCAGCTTGGGATCCGGCCACTTCAGATGGCAGGGATCCGATCTGGAGCTCCGGACCAGGTTTCAGCCTTGATCCGGCCGAAGCGGCTCTGAAGCTTCAGAGCTGTCTTGGAGATCTGACCATAGAGTATAATGGGGAATCAATGAAATATCTATAACTTACTTATTTTTTGTCTGATTTGGATAAATTTGCAGGATCGGTAGTCTCTGCTGAGAGCATGAAACCTGCCAAGTTTCAAGAAGATAGGTGCAGGGGTTTGGGGGAAGCTGTACCCCAAATTCTTGAAAGCCAAACATGTCACGGCTGTGTGTTACACCACAGGGGGGTGAAAACTGCAGAGGTGGTGACCCCTGGAGAGACCACAGAGCCTGACAAGTTTCAAGAAGATCAGTGCAGGGGTTTGGGCGGAAATATACCCCAAATTCTTGAAAGCAAAACTCCTGTCACATCCTGTCAGTCCCACAAGCACCAATGTCATGAGTTTTGCCTGTCAGCAGCTAGGGGTGCGGGGCCCCAGAACCCCCCTGCACCAATCTCCTTGGCAGCTGGCAGGTGTCGTGGCCACAGCAGGGGCCATCACCCCTGCAGCTGTCACCCTGCTGTGCCTTAACACACACAGTGTCACTCATGGCATGAGTTTTGCTTGTCCACAGCTTGAGGGGCAGTTCCCTGCAAACCTCTGCACTGATCTTTTGAAACTTGGCAGGCTTTGTGGCCTCAGCAAGAGCTACCAGCCCTGCAGTCTTGACCCCCCTGTGGTGTAACACATAGATGTGGCAGGAGTTTTGCTTTCAAGAATTTGGGGTACAGTTCCCCCTAAACCCCTGCACTGATCTTCTTGAAACTTGGCATGCTTTGTAGCCTCAGCATAGGCTACCACTTCTGCAGTTTTCACCCCCTGTGTTGTAACACCTAGACATGACCTGAGTTTTGCTTTCAAGAATTTGGGGTGCAATTCCCCTGTTAATCTCCAGCTGTGGTCCTCCTGATCTTTGGCTCCTCCTGATCCCTGGCCCCACTCCAGCTAGGCTCTATGGCTGTAACCCTCCTGGCCATTGGCTCTTCCTGAGGTCTTCCTCCCACAGAAACAACTACTGACAGGGTGATAAGATATCTGATTCTTCAAATCATTCTCCCCAGCAGCCGATGTTGAGTATAGACAGATATTAGTTAGAATCTTGAATCTAGGTATAAACTTCAGGGAAGTCTAGAATTAGAGATGTAGTTTAGTTTCATATCATAGAGTTGGCCCTTGGATATAGAACATAACTCCAGACCCAAATGTCCTTAGAGTTACAGATCATGAAGTTTGGATTACCTTCTTCAGGTTCAGATCTGTCTTTAATTGTATTTGAATATACCGGAATTAAAATACTCAAGCAGCTTTAGTTAATGCATCTTTTATTTTAATCCAATCAAGAAATCAAGAAATCAAGAAACATCAAGAAATCATTTATCTTGAAGGTTCTGTAACAAGCTATTGACATAATATAGCACAGCTGGTAGCTCTCAGGGTTGGTACTATGGTTTAGGTTAAAGACTTGATTTTTTCAGTGCTAAGTAGTTCAAAGTAGGAGTTTATGGAATAAATTAAATCAATTTCACACACAGAAGAGGTTTCCAAACAACCATAACCATTTATTTTAGACTTTCAATTTAGCAGAAAAGAATTTGTGTACGGTTTTCTCTCTTTCTCTCTCTCTCTCTCTCTCTCTCTCTTGCTTTTAACACTCTGGGAAGCCTGAATATGGCAACCTCTGTGAAAAACTCCATCTTTTTCTCCTCACACAGCTTTTCATAGTCTGACTAAATTTTATATTAAGAAATTACTTTAAGTTTTCTCTTCAATATTTTAGCTTGCTTAGCTTCCTGTTTCTGCAGCACATAAGTGTTTCTCTTTCCACTTATGAAAGGTGGAATATTTGATATTTCCTTTCTTTTCCCCTTGTCTTTGTTCTTCTTGGTTCACATGGCCACATATAACTTAGGATAATTATAGACTTTAAATTTTTTAAAACCAAAACGGGGCCTTAAACTTGCATGGTTTATATCCAAAAAACATTCATTTATATCTGAATACAAAAAAAAAAAAAAAAAAAAAAAAAAAAAAAAAAAAAAAAAAGAAGTCAAAACCTTAAATTAGCATTAGATTTTTTCCTTTGTCTTGGGCCAGTAGTGAAGGAAGGAATTAATGGACTGCATTAATCTCATAACCATGCTGAGAAAGGTAAATGGGAAAATAAAACTTTAGGTAAGAGTGGAAAATACAAATGTCTCTTCTTTCACTGAATATTGATGTGAGAATTATTTTAACCAGGTAAAATACTTTAGAAAGCTATTCAAAGTACTTCCAAAACTCAATTTGAAAGTGAATTGCTTAAATAAATTGCTTAGCCAACATCACACCTCTTTCAGTCACAATATGCAAAGTAATGACTTGTTATATACAATGTCCTAGGTGGCAGGGAAATATAAGTTTTTAACATAGATACACTTGCTCTAACTTATACTTATCAAGCTGATGGATATCTTCTGCTATCCAGGTATGAAATGTTTGTTTTCTGGACATAACCCTTTGAAGGGTGGAAGACATGGTAACCTCAGCCTCAGAGAGGCATACACTTTTATAGGCAACGGCATGTGTCATCAGATGTTATAATGAAGCAAATCATCTGATGAAGTAGGCTATCACCTACAAAAGCTTATGCCTCTGAATGCATTAGTCTCTAGGGTAACATCCTGCCCTGCCTTCTTCCTGACTTCAGATTAACATGGCTATTTACCTTGATGGTGTATATGTAACACCTCCATCTCTTATCTGCACCATGACTCTGTTATCCAGGACCGGCTTTAATTTCCTCTCTTGAAATGAACTTATTTATTCTGCTTGATATTTTTTTAATAAAAGAAAGCATCTATTTTAACGGAAAGGGTAAACACTAGCAGCATAGGAAGTAGAAAGCAAGGCTATAATTGGCATATTCAGGCCAGCTGGTTCCCTATTCATATTTTGTATTGCAGCCTAGTCTTAAATCACCAAAGCAAGGAACATGAAGATGATGTATGCAGTGCTGAATTCCCCCACTGTATCACAATTATAGAGAGACACTTTACTGAATAATTTTATTCTGACCCTCTGAGTAAAATCACAAAGATCAATGACCCTCAGAATTTCTCAGGTTTTTTACTGATAGTGTAGTGGCCTAGCAGCTACACATTTGTCCAGTAAGTCCATTTCTCTTCCTCCCAAGGAAACAAATTAGTGCCCTCCCTTCCTCTCCAATTATTCTTACAGACCTCTCTGGCTGGATATATCTTCACACAGTAGCCTGAAACATAGACACCTCACATGGTGGGAGGATATTGTCAAAGGTATTATTCAAAGGCAAATGGCACCATAGGAAATTCCAGCTATATGCTACAAAATTATAGTTCAGAAATTAAATAACATAATTTTAAAAGAGAGGCTTTAGCTGTAAAAATCTGTACCTATTGTATTGTACCCACATTTGAACTGTGGAGCTAACTGAGAGGGTTTGGGTCAAGTTATGCTCTTTGTTATACTAGGACAATCCAACTACCTTTGGTAATTTTTGAAAGGTGTAGGGTTTTGAGTTTTTACCTATAGAAACTAATGAGAATATTTCCATCATTTGAATGGAGCAGGACTGGGCTATAACTGAGATCAGGATTTACTCTCTTTTTCCAGTAATGAACAAGTTAATAGTTTTTAGGAAGCAACCCAAAACAATGGGTCTTCATGGTGACAGGCAACAATAGCAAAATTCTTAACGTATTCTGTAATACACCATTTCATTTGCCCATTGCTAAGATAAAAGGAAGAAGCCCATTGCTCCCTTCTTCAGGAAGGAACACTTGGCCAAGTTGGGTCAGTCACATTCCTTCCTGACCTTCATCAAAGAGCTTTTCCTGACTCAGGAGGTGCATGGGCCAACCAGAGGTAACTCTTTCCTAGACTTAGTCTTGGCCAAAGGGGACAATCTGGTGGCCAACTTGAACCTAGAGGACAACCTGCGTGATAGTGACCATGGAACAATCATGTTCACTGTCCATCTCAAGGCAGGCAAACTAGATATCAGTATTGAAGTTTTGGACTTCAAAAATACAAATTCAAGCAAACTCAGGACAATAGATGGGGACATACTGTAGGATCTGAAACTGAAGGCAAAAGGAGTGTATGAAGAGTAGTTGTTCCTCAAGGACAAAATCCTTGAAGTACAAAGGAAGTCCATTCTCATGCATAGGAAAGGTAGTAAAAGGGATAGGAAGCCCTCTTGGCTAAACAGGGAAATCATGGTCCTCTTAAAAAAATAAGAAAGAGGCATATAAACAATGGAAACTTGAGACAGTCCCCAAGGAGGGCTATACAACAATGGCCCACACTTGTAGGGAGCAGATTAGAAAGGCTAAAGTGGCAACTGAACTTAAATTAGCAACAGAAATTAAGGACAACAAGAAGTGCTTCTTTAGGTACGTAGGGAACAGGAGGAAAACAAATGGGAGCATGGGGCCATTACTTAACTACTCAGGACAGCTGGTTACTGACACTCAGGAGAAAACTGAACTCTTGAATAACTATTTTGCTTCAGTATTTCACCAGGTCCAGGGGAAAATCATGACAGATAGGGCAAGGAATAGGCACGATGGGAATGATCACCTTCCTACTATTGATATTGAACTGCTGCATGATCAATTAAAACAAAAAAATTAGACTTATATAGGTCAGCTGCACCGGATGAACTTCATCCAAGAGTGCTGAAAGAACTGGCCAAAGTCATGACAGAACCCCTGGCAAAACTCTTTCAAAACTTGTGGCACTCTAGAGAGATCCCTGAGGACTGGAAGAAGGCCAATGTTGTGCCTATAATACAAGAAGGGGAGGAGAGAGGACCTGGGTAATTATAGGTCAATTAGCCTAACTTCTATCCCAGGGAAAATCTTGCAAAAATTCATTAAGGAGTCTATGTGCAATAGGCTTGTGGAAGGTAGGGTTCTGAATGACACCCAGTATAGCTTTGTCATGGGCAGGTCTTGTTTTACCAATCTCATCTCCTTCTATAACCAGGTAACTCACCACCTGGATAAGAGAAAGGAGGTCAACGTTGTATACCCTGACTTCCAAGAGGCCTTTGATCTGGTATCCCAAAATGTTGTCATGGAAAATTTGGAGGATTGTGGGTTTAACTGCATAACAGTTAGGTAGGTAGGAATCTGGTTGTGGGGTAGGACCCAAAGAGTTCTAATGAATGGATCTGTGTTGTCCTGGCAAAAAGTGGATAGTGGTATCCCTCAGGGGTTGGTGCCAGTCCAGTTCTTTTCAACATCTTTATCAATGATTTGGATGTTAGGGTGAAGAGCACACTGGCCAAGTTTGTGGATGACACCAAATTATGGGGGAGCATGGACATGCTTGAAGATGGCCTGCAGATACAGGTGGGCCTAGACAGTCTGGCAAGTTGGATGGATCAAAACCGATGAAGTTCAACATCAAAAAATGTAAAGTGCTCTACCTGGGGATGAACAATCCCTAACATACCTACAGGAAAGCACCAGCATCAGCAGCACCAAGCTGACCAGTACCACAACTGAAAGGAACCTGGGGGTAATAATAGACCACAGTATGAATATGAGCTGTCAGTGCAACATTGTAGCCAGCAGGACAAATAATACTCTGGCATAAATCAATCAATGCTTCTCAAGCAAAACCAAGGAATTGATTCTTCCACTTTACTCAGCATTGGTGAGACTACAGCTTGAGTACTGTGTCTAGTTCTGGGTGCCACACTTCAACAAGGATGTGATAAAGCTTGAGAGAGTCCAGACAAGAGCCAACCATATGATCAGTGACTTGCATGGCAAGCCATACGAGGATAGGCTGAGGGACCTGAGACTCTTCAGCCTAAACAGAGAAGGCTGAGAGGGGGCTTGGTAGCAACTTACCACTACATCAGGGGAATACATTAGGAGCTCAGCAAACAACTGTTCATCAGTGCACCCTTGGGGAAAAACCAGGAGTAATGGCCACAAACTCCTGGAAGACTAAACATTACAAAAAACTTCTTCACGGTTATGGTGTCCAGACTATGAAATAGGCTCCCTCCAGAAGTGATACAATCACCTATCCTAGAAATCTTCAAGAGGAAACTCGGTAGTTACCTCACTGGGGTCACATGACCCCAGTTGTCTTTCCTGCCTAGTGCCAGGGGGCTGGACCCAATGATCTTGCAAGGTCTCTTCCAGCCCTTACAATCTATAAATCTATAAAAAGACTGGACTAATATTAACCTTCTATAATTAGCTAAAGCTTTGCTGACAATGTTTTGCTGAATATTAAGGAACCTGGTCTTGTCCTTTTGTTCCTAGCTAGCACTATGCCTGCACATTCACACATCTGTTATTATTTGAGATTATGTCTATGATTAATGGTGACAAATAGCAGATAATTGCAGGCTGTTACATTTATAATTGTAGTTTCTAGACACCAGTATTGTGTACCAGCCTTTACTACAACAGTATTTACCAACAAAATAGAACCATAAAGATTATGTTCCCAGAATCTGAAGCCTGAGTCCTGACACTAAAGGTATTGCATTAAGAGGCTCTATGGAAAGAATCGTACCAGAGACTTGGGTTCTGTTTTTAGCTCCACCACTGTCCAGTTATATGACCTTAAATCTCTTTCCCTTGGTATGCCTTTTTTACTTAGACTAGAGTCATTAAAGACAGGGATGCTTTAAAACTATGTGCATGTACAGAGCTTAGCACAAATGGCCCCCAACCCAAGACACTCCTGAATTAAAGAGAACCCTCCAATAATTAGATTCTATACATGGAAAATGTTAGGGTTACCATATTCCCAAGTCCAAAAGAGAGGAAACCTGTCACTTGAGGGGGGGGAGGGAGGGTTGCAGGCAAAGGGAATATGATGGGGGGGGCAGTGACTTGCCAGTGCCCTGCCCTTGCCCATTCTGTTGCCCGTTATTGACAAGCCACACCTCCCCAGCCCTGCTGCTGCCCCTCACTCCAGACCCACTGACCTCAGCCAAGCCAGTGCCCCTCACTCCCAAACAGCAGTACCCTCCCCCCCACCCCTTGCTGGTGCTCCTCGCTCCCAACCCACAGCTCCCTGGCACTGCCAGTTCCCTGCACACCCAACCCACAATCGCCTGTCCTGTCCCCCATGCACCTCACTCCTGATCTGCAGCCCCTGCCGCCCTGTCAGCCCTACCAGTGCCCCTCACTCCCAACCTGCAGCCTCCTAGCACTGCCAGTGCCCTGCACACCCAACACCCATCCTATCCCCTGTGTCCCTCTGTCCTGATCCAAAGCCTCCTGATACCCCCTCCCCAGCCCTGCTGGTGCCTCTCACTCCTGATCCACAGACCACTGTCTCCCCGGCCCTGCTGCACAAGCAGCTTCCACATTATGAGTATGCCCGCTTTCTCTCTCTGTCACACTTTCTCTCTCTCTCTCTCTTTCTCTCTTTCTGTTTCTCCCTCTCTCGCTCTGTTTACTTGGCTTGTTGGAGTCCATGAAGGGAGCACATGACCCCCAACAGCCAATCACCTTGCCTGCTGCTCCCAGCTTGGAGCAGCCAGTCCCAGAGACAAGAAAACCCAGACATTTGCTGTTATTTAAAAAACCTGCCCAGATGCAGCACAGGGGTCCAAAAAAGAGGACATGTCCAGGAAAACCTGGACATGTGGTAACCCTAGAAAATGTATACATTTGTCATAATTTTCCATGTATAGAATTCAATCATTAGAGAGTCATTTTAAATTCATACCAACTGCTGCAAAAGGGAAAACATTGGCTGGGGGAAGGCAGAAAGGGGGGGGGGGGTCAAGCAGCTTGCTCCCTGTCCCTTGCCCAATGCCAGATGCCCCCCATACTTTTCCTTCTTCCACCTATCCTCTCCACCACTTGCCCCCACTACCTTCTCCTCTGTATCTCTGCTTTTCTGCAGCCTCTGCCCGTCTGCCTGCTTCCTGTACAACCTCAATCACCCTGCCCTCCCCAACCCTCCTGTGAAGACTTTGCACTCTTCCTACTCCATCTCCCATGGCTGACCTACATATTTGCTCCAGCCCCAGCTTGTGATGGTGGTGGTAGCTCCAAACTAGGTCCTAGGCTATAGCTGTAGCTGTAGCTGCTGCTTCCACTGTCACTACAACTTCCAGGCCAAGCTGAGGGTCAGAGCAAATATGCTCTGCATGCCCCAGGCTGGAGTGGAGCCAGAGCCTACCAAAACAACTGTAAGTGGCAGGGCAGGGACAGAGAGCAGTTGGGAGGGAAGAGGAAGTGGTGGGGCAGAGGCTGCAGGGTAGGAGAGAGGTGGGAACAGAGGTGGGAGGGGAGGCAGCAACTTTGGCTTCAACTCTCACTTTCATTGGGGCTGAAGGTGGAGCCAGAGCCAGAGCCAGAACTGGAGCCAGAGTAGGAGCCAGAGACAGAGCAGACAGGCCTGCCCCTTCCCCTCCACTGCCATTGCTTCATGCTCAACTCCCAATACAAGGGGCTTTTTTCTTTATTTTTAGTGGAAGAAAAAAAACACATCTTAGATTTGAGTAAATATGGTAATAATAATCCTTAAATGACAGATGTGTGTGTGTGTAAATATGCCCTTTGCATCTCAGACCATGCAGACCTACTACCTGGACACAAAACCCAGTGATATTAAATAACCCAGAGGATAATCTGGTCATAACCTTTGTGACTGGCAATGTAGATGAAATGGATGTGACAAGAGATATTACATTTAAGCCTGACCCCAGCCTGTAATATTGCTGTCATTTAATTTTTCTTCTAGTGGTGATGTTGTAGGGATGGGAAGGCTTGACTTCAGTTGTCTAGAAGAGAAAAAAGTTGTATCTATCCAATAATGACTTTGTTCAGCTAGCCTAAAAAACTTCCAGTGCTTCTTGGGGAGGATGAAAATTCCAGTGACCTGATCATGCCATCACTCTCTTTACAATATTTACAGCCCTCTGCTTAAGAAAAAGAAGTGATGCAATCTGACCAAAAGGAACAACCACACTGGTAAATGTAGTCTGATTACTATTTAAAAAGTCTTTTTTACATAATGACCTATAGGACCAACTTAGAGAGGGCAGACAGTAAATTCTGCTGTGATGTTCATTTCTCTGTATATCCTTTGAGTAGATAAATGCTGTCTGTCTGCCGTCCTATTATACATATATATATATAAACATTTTTTCCTGTCTTTGTTTCCCAGTAGGATGCATATTGTTGTGCTTCATGCTCTCTGACATTTCCAGTGAAACTATGAATTCTAAGCACAGAAAAGCAAATGTTCAGAAAACTCCACATATCATATGCATGACCTATTACTTACTTGGTAGCCTAGATATTGCAAATCACTGCTCCAAAATAACTAGCAGAGCTCTCAAACTGAGTTTGGTTATACAGTGAGGATTCAGTTGGGCATAAAAGAGTCTGATTTGCAAATGTGCAGGTATTTAATCCTTGGTAGTATTATTATTTAGCATGTATTCTATTGCTATCAAAATGCTTGATAGCTCCCTCCCAAATCTTTAATTGAGGAAAATGTATCAACAAAATATTCTCATTTTCTGCTTGATTTTTCTTATTTTAACTAACAGACTTTGAGTGCTAAATTTACTTCAACCTTTCAAATGTACTATTATCAGTTACTTCCATGAACATTATATACCAACATTTATGGAAGTGCATGTCTATCGAGTAAGTTTGTTTGACATACTGCTATATCAAACAACATTGTCTGTTGTTATAAAATAAGATTGAAGTCAGAGAGAAAAACCCTTCAAGAATTCTAAAATTAATTTTCATGCACTACTCTCATAACTGAAATATAACTCCTTTGCCACACTCAAAGAAAAACAAATGAAATGACATCTTTATAAGGGAAGTTTAAATTAAGTAAACATGATTATATATTTGGAGTCAGGAAGGAATTTTACCCCATGGTGAGACTGGTACAGACTGTAGGGTTTTTGCCTTTCTCTGTAGTGGGTGGCATGGGCCTCTACCCAGGATCTCTTGAGCATGTACTGACAACATTTCATAGAAGCATGATGTGTGCTGCCGTGGTTCCCCTGCTTTACCTGTGGCAGGTTAGGGTGCTAAATCTTTGTTTTGTCATGGTTGATGGTAGTCCTATAGAGAATATACATTATGGAATATATAGGATGGTTTGGATAGGGCTGATCCTGCCTCAGGTAGGCGGTTGGTCTAGATGAATTCTGGAGGTCCCTTCTAGCCCTACTTCTCTATGATTCTATGATCTGTGACTTAATTACCAAGTATCTGATTGTTTTAGTGAAGGGAGCCACTGTAAATGTACAAATACCATGAAAAGAGAGAAAATCTTTTAAAAATACACGAGTAATAGTATGATTTAGAAATGTGTACGCAAGTGATTGCTGAATATCAGCAGAAAATATATGGGGTGAACTCTGCTAGAGAGCAGAACAGTTTCTACAGGAAAGTAGTACAAATGTCATTGTATAAGACATTTAAAAGTAGACTAGTTTGAAGCCTAGACTAGAGAATATACTATAGGGAATAATTCTGCAACTGGCGGAGAGGGATTGACTACATATAAAGTAATAATTTTTTACTTCACATTTATGTCATTCTAATTCTCAAGAATTAAAGATTCAAAAATAATTGAGCATGAATGTAATTCAGATTTTTTTTTTCCCTGAAGACCTTTAAAGATGAAGAAAAAGAACATAAGAAGATAATATGCAGGAAAAGAATTCTACTTCCCTACAAAGGATTCATTTGTTCGCTCTCCATTCATTCCTCTGACCTGGAACACAGAGCAGGAACTTTTAAGATAGCACAACAGTTAGGCTACCTAAAACATGTTAATGTTCTAACTTCTGAAAGAACCAATTGGCCATGAAAAGGCTAATTGCATTGAACTACTTTCACTGCTTTTATCTGGCAGGTGTGTAAGAGTCACCAGGGCCTTTTTTGAAATCTTTTGGGATCAGGCCTCAAAATATCAGCAACTGGAATTTCACACACAGTTGATGAGACACAGTGTGCACCTGAGTAACACTGGTGATCAGTGTAGGACTCTGCTCAGTATTCTGCCTGAGGCTGCTAGAAATTATTCTTGAAAGTTACTGTTGAGTCAATGAACTCTTGTCTTTTCTTCACCATTATTTTTTTCATCCACACTTAATCCATTTTAGGTAATACCAATACATGTTCCTGCAACAAATATACCCCTGAACCTGTTCAAATACTATGTACTGTACTATGTTTCCTATTCTCCAGGGCTAGGTACAGACATTCCAAAAGCTCAAGGCTGAATAGATCGAACTTATGTGATTTTCTAAGTGACAGAGTTTAGATCAGTAGTGAACAAAATACACATTCACTCTTTGGTGGTGGGTGGGTGGCAAATCTTAAACCACATTCCACCATTTTTAAACCAGTCTATGTGTCCTGAACTTCTGTTTTGTTATGGGTATAGAGTGGTTTCCTATCACTTAAACCAGTAAAAGTGTAATGTCTGTATCTGCAGATGGGTATCACTTGTTCTGGCCTCTATTTTCACATTCCTTAACTTTACTTTGTTGCACTTTGTATGACACTGTTATTCCTCTTTTTTTATTCCACCAGACATTCACCCAGTGAGGGGATATAACAATCTGTCTTTCATACAATGCTCACTGTGTGTTTTTCACTATTACAGTCATTACTCTCTCATTTCCTAGATGCTGACCATTTGTGTCAATGCTGTTCTGCCCTTTTCTTTCAAAACAACCATATACCCATCCAGAGATTTTTTTTCTTCTTTTCACCAGTAATCTCTCTATTCTGTCATCTTATGTCTTTTCCTGTCTGTTTTAGACTCTTAGATCACTGGAGGATATATGAAGTATGAACCAAAATTTTGACTTGTTGTAAATCTATCGATTTACATCAAGTCTGGAGCTGACCCTATGTTTTATAGCACCATGTTGCTCTATATCTATTATTATTAAGATGTATTATTTATATGATAAATCACATATATTTTAGTCCTCCAATACTAAAATATATGTGGTATATACAGTACCATAATTAATTTTTGCTTCTTACAACTAATATATACATGGTTTTTTTCTTTTCTATTCTTTGCACAGTGGACTTGATACGCCTTTTTAATTATACTTTTAAGTAAAACACATAAGGCAAGGCAAATATTCACCTTGATTAGTAGCTGCTTGGCTGCCCCTGCAGGAAACAGTATTCTATGACAGGTGCTATTCTTAGGATATTTTGTCTTGGAGAATTTAAGTCATTCTTTGAGTTCATTGTCGGTACATAGTTTCAGTGAACTCAGCTCCATATAAAATAATTCCTAGGAATAAGAAAGATTCTCACTGCGATTGGGTAATTTTGTAGAATACAAGCAGTAATATGACTTCCATGTTTCTACTTTGGCCATCCTTTGATTTGTTTATATTATCAGAAACAGTGAAACAGCTCAATTCATTTTGCAAGATTTTTGGGAGGGATAAGCAAGTGAAATATTTAATAGAAGTATGCAGATGCATGGCCTGCATAATTAGCCGTCATTATCATAAAACTGATCGTTGCTCAAAGTGAAAACAGTGGAAGAGGGGCACAGAAAGAGAGATTATAGTTGTCAATTCATTTATACTATCTTTAGCCTATGAGCGGTCATTTTGGTTTAGCAGACAACAATGATACTATATGCATCAATGCATTGAGGTTTATTTTACATCGGTAAATATGATATACAGTATGAAGGAACACTGAACTATGAAAGCAGTTGTTATAATTTGCCTCAAGTAATTAAATTTCACAGCTTTCTGTTGACTAAGTAAATAGCATTCGAAGACTTATATGCACCATAAAAAATGTAAGCAAGTTATTAGAATTATAGAAGGGGTTTCATCAGGGGTGTTTTATAATAATAGCTGGAATATTGATGTCATGCCTGCAATATGACATCAAGCAAAGTGTATAGTTGTTGTTTTAGTGACTGAAGGAGGCAAAAAATAAAAAGTCTGATGTTTGATTCTTCTTGCACAGTGTTTCTCTTTTTTGTGAACAACAGGTGTCTAAAATAAAAACAGGGTAACAGCACAAGAAATGTAGTAGCAGACTTGTTTGCTTCCCTTGTGTGGACTGCAGGATAATAAGACAAATGGTGTAGGGACAAATTTGTGCACAAATGATGTAGGGCTGTGCGAAATTTCACCACCAGTTTTGTTTTGATGCTGTTCTGAGGTCAAAACAGCAAAATCAAAACAGAACAGATATAGTCAAAACAGCCTCAAAACAAAATGAGGCAACTCAAAATGTTTTGCCGTTTTGACGCTGTTTCAACATTTTGCCCAGAGGCTATAATGGGGAAGGACCAAACAGCCTATACCTTTGTCATTTCTCGCCTGATATGGATGAAACTTGTAGCAATGGTAGCCCGTTCTGAGGGCATGCAGTTCTCCAAGTTTCAAAGAGTAAGGTTGAGGGGGGATTGGATAAACTGCACCCCAAAATCTTGAAAGCAAAACTCATGTCACATATATGTGTTAAGCCACAGTGGGATCAAAACTAGAGGCATGCTAGCCCTTGCAGAGGCCACAAAGCCTGACAAGGTTCAAGGAGATAGGTGTAGGGTTTTGGGAGAAAACTGCACCTCAAGCTGTGGACAAGCAAAACTCATGACATGGGTGACACTGTGTGTTAAGGCACAGCAGGGGGAAAGCTGCAGGCATGCTATCCCCTGCCAAGGCCACAAAGCCTGCCAGCTGTCAAGGAGATTGGTGCAGGGGGGTTCTGGGGCCCTGCACCTCTAGCTGCTGACAGGCAAAACTCGTGACATGGGTGCTTGTGCAACTGTGTCTGTCTTGGGGCACAGGGGGGCAAGGGGGGAAACTACTGTAGGCCTAGCTGCTAGGCCTTGCTGTGGCCACAAAGCCTGGCAGCTGTTAAGGAGATAGATGTAGGGGGGTTCTGGGGACCTGCACCCTAGCTGCTGACAGGCAAAACTTGTCACATGGGTGCTTGTGCAACTGACTGTGTCTGTCTTGGAGCAGAAGCAGTTCCTGGCTCTGTATTTAATCTCTCCTCTCCTTAGTCTGTGGTTTTCTACATGTTTATCCTTGCTTATTAACTCATTATCCTAGCTAGCTACTGTGTATTGAGCTAATCCCTGAGTGAATCATGAAGGATTGCATAACACAGTAGCTAGCTGGCACAAGCAGCCATGTCATGAATTTTGCCTGTCAGCAGCTGGGGGTACATGGCCCCAGGACCCCCCTGCACCTATCTCCTTAACAGCTGCCAGGCTTTGTGGCCACAGCAGGGCCCAGAAGCCAGGCCTGCAGTAGTCTCCCATCCCCATGCCCCAAGACAGACACAGTTGCACAAGTACCCATGACATGAGTTTTGCCTGTCAGCAGCCAGAGGTGCAGGGCACCAGAGCCAGAAGCCCATGCACCTATCTCCATGAAATCTGGCAGGCTTTGTGGCCTGAGGAGGGGCTAGCAGGCCTGCAGCTTTCACCCTGCTGCGCCTTAACACACACAGTGTCAACCATGTCATGAATTTTGCTCGTCCACAGCTTGAGGTACAGTTTCCCCCAAACCCCTGCATCTACCTCCTTGAACCGTGTCAGGCTTTGTGGCCTCTGCAGGGGCTAGCACGCCTGTAGTTTTGACCCCACTGTGGCTTAACACATACACGTGACATGAATTTTGCTTTCGTGATTTTGGGGTACAGTTTCCCCAACTCCCCGCACCTATCTCCTTGAAACTTGGCAGACTTTGTGGACACAGCAGGGCCTACCAGTACTGCAAGTTTCATCCAAATCAAGCTAGAAATAACAAACCTATAGGCTGTTTTGTCCTTCCCCATTATAGCCTACGGGCAAAACACTAAAACAGTTTTGCCGTTTTTTCCCCCATTTCAAAGAAACAAAATGGAACAGCTGTTTCAAATTGAAACAAAATTCAAAACAAAACACTGTTCTGTTGAAACATCAAAATACTGGTCGAAACGGAACGCTGCTGTTTTGCACAGCCCTAAAATGATGAACTGGATCTCATACCCACTTATATATATTTATATATATGAGGTTATATTGTGGATTTATGAGGTTATACTGCGTGTGTGTACACACACACACACACACACACACACACACAGAGTATAGCCTCATAAATCCGGCATGCTTGGAACCTAGCACCTGCCGGAAATTTGAAAATTCTGGATTTTTGAATGAGTGAGGCTGGGGCCAGTGAAGGAGTGGGGGGAGGGGTGCAGCACAGCCTTGTGGCTCCAGGCAGGTGGTGTTGGCTGATCCTGGGGCTGCAATATGGATCAAAGTAGAGGGAACTGTCAGTGGGTATGGGGTGCAAGGTGAGTGCGTATGACCCTGGGCGTATCCCAGGAGGGCTGCAACCGGTGGGGCTGTGCTGGGCTCTTCCTGGGGGGCACGTACCCCTGGATCTGTGTGCCAGATGAGAGCCAGCTGCTGCTGCAAGCTTTGGCCAGTGGCAGCACCAGACCCTTCCCAGTGCTTGGGGGTTGTGGCAACCTGCTCTCCTCCAGCATGCAGATCTGGGGGCACACGAGCCTAGGAAGAGCCCAGAGCAGCCCTCCCAGGGTACATGTAGCAGCAAGAGCTGCGTGCCTCTGCCCTACACCCCGTGCCTACTTACAGTTCCCTCTGCTTTGCTCCCTGCTGCACTCCCAGGAGCAGCCAAGGCCACCTGCATGCAGTGCCAAATTTTTGAGAATTCTGGAATTTTAAATGCCAGATTTATGAAGTTATACTGTGTATAGATATAGTTATCTATGTCTATATATCTATATCTATATCTACATAGATATATATAGATTATATATCTACATAGATATATATAGATATGAAAATTGCTTTTATTCCTAAACTTACCAAAACACTTTATAAACAAAGAGTCACATTCATACCTACAGGCAGTAGGCCTACCTTTGTGTGTCCAGGCCTATCAGCTCCCAATTAGGCAAGCAGTATTTCCACTTCTATCTTCCACCATGATATCAGTCAATGCACATCCAATTCCTATTTTAGGGCTGGGATTAGGTACCTGAGGAGCTCTTCCAGAAGAAATAAGAAAGCATGCTCAAGGGGTTTGTGTAGAAGTAAATAATCTTTTCTCCTTCTTGGCCTTGCACAGCTAGATGGTGTTAGAATGAAGCAGTTTTGCAAAGCACTTTTCTGGCATGACTTCCTCAGCAGGATCAAAATGGGATTAGTGATGAAAAGATGTATTTTTTGTTCCCATAACAAAATTGGAGACGGTATACTGAATTTGCACTACCGCTACAGTTATCAGCCTATAGTAGACTGCCTGCAGGTAGGTTTTGACATGCAGCAAGGATGGCCCCTTCATCTGCTCATGCTTCACCCCAACTGATTGGGCTAATCTCTGGACTGAAGATATGACTCATAGTAGCACTCAGGATTATCACTACCTATTTACGATACACCTCAGAATCATATTAAATTCATCAGTGGCTGCACATTTAATTAATGATAGGAAAACATTATTTGCATGAATTGTTGACAACTTTCTATACTTCACTATGTTGTCTGCAACAACATTGTTATACACATTTATCTCACTGCTTTGCAAATCTTCTTGTCAATAAAACTAAAGCAAGCAAATCAATTGTTCTTTCTGTTCTTTAGAAGTGTATTTTGCTTGATTGTAGTAATTATTTATTGTTTATCATGCAGTCGTTTTTCAACATTTTAACATTCACCTGCAGTAACTTAGAGAGAAAAGTATGAAGTGATATAACAAGTTTTTATTTTCTCTGTAACTTGTTTGCAAAAATCAAAACTAAGCACAATTTTTAAGAATTGTTTAGATGTTTTAACATTAAATCAGCCTTTGTCCTGTTATCTTGTAGATATTAACCAACGTGTTCAATGAAAATTACAACTGACCCAAGCCCATTTGTTCTGTCCATGAATGAAACCTGAAAAATGAATGTTTCTGAATGGCTGAAAAAATACATTTTCTTTTTTTCAGTTACATATATATGTTTACATTGTTTTCTGCCTTTCCAGTTCTAGCAAGGCACTCATATTTAGTACAAGAGGTCTAGTCTGGTCCAGTAAAGCAAGAGAACAGGAAATGGAAGCGATCATTGTAATAGACTACAAAGAAGGCTAAACCAGGAACTGGAAGCAGAAATCACATGACAGTTCCTTTTCTCATAGATTTCCAGCTTTTTTTTTTTTTTTTTACTCAAGAGTTGTAGAGATTGTTATATTCTGTGTTCACTCTTTATATACCAGTAAAGGTAAAAAATAAATTAGTAATCTAATCTATCAAACTGTTCATATTGTACCTATTGTCACTGGATCTTTTCCAATTAATGCAAAATAACACATGGTATTAAAGGCATGGTTTTGAAGGTGAATGGTATGTTACTATTTGAGTAACAGAAATTTATATAGTGTTCATATTCAATCATGCTGGATGCGGTGGGAGAGGGTGGGAAATGTTTGGGTTTTTTCCTATCATGTTTTACAACATGGAGGGTGTACACAAATTATAACTTGTCCTCAAATATATTTTGATTACCAGTTTTTCACACAGGTAACTTGAAGACTAGTTTTATACTAATGATGGGGTTTTCATTACTGATGAAGTGTTCTTATTGAAATTATTATCTAATCACTTCTTAATTTCTCTAGTATCTCCTACTACATTTAAATCTGAACCATTTTACTTTTATATGTTATCCAAAGTTTATCATCTCCTTCATAAGAACTAAGAAGACCCCTTTAATATTTTCTTTAATTGTATCCAACTTATATGAGTATCCTATCACAATGGGCATTCTATCATAAAGCAGAAGCCATTATAGTCACTTAAACAGTGAAAAAAATTCCCTCTGTTTTTGACAATCACTGGCTATGTTTACATGAGAGACTGACTGTGAAGTAGCCCGTGAGTACTATGCTGTAGCCCCATAAGGTAGGAAGCATGATGCGATGCTGCTGCAAAGTACTCATGAGGTACTATTCATTACAGCTGTGTGAATCTTCCGTCCCTGATTCGATTTGGCAGAAATTAGGCCCGATTCAGTGGCTGAATCTCTGAATCTGAATCAAAGCAGAGGACCCTTTAATCTCTCTGAATTGATTCAGAGATATTCAGAAATTTTGGTGATTCAGACATAGATACAGCTTTAAATGTTATTTTTTTTACATATCTCTAAGTAGCAAAGGCTCTGGATGCTGTGGTGCTGGGTAGATGCAGACCCGGAAGTGGACCAGAAGAACTTCTGGGTCCAGCAGGGAGCATGCTGCCCCCTCCCCACACCCCCACACCCCAGTTTGGGGACTGGTATCTCCTGGGTCTGGGGAGCACCCAGGGTCCCCCTGTGGCCAATCACTGGGCTGGGAAGGAGCAGGGGGAGGGGCCCTGAGCACTCCCTGGCAGACCCAGAAGTGGAAGAGAAGTACATCCGGTCCAGTTCTGGGTTCGCTGCCAAGCACACTGGAGAGCCCCCCCCATGCTGCTGTGGGATGCTCCACGTGCTCTAGCACAGCAATCATGAGCTGTGCCTGCTACCTCAAGGTCTGTAGAAAAAACTTTTAAAGCTGTGCCTGTGTCTAAATTGCTGATTCACCAAATCAGCATCGAATTGTCAGATTTGGATTCAGCCAAATCAAATCGGGGACGGTGATCTGAATCAACGGAGCGAATCGCTGTCCTTGGTTCAGGCTGAATTGGAATCCAAATCAAATAGGGCCCATTTCACACACCACTACTGTTCAGTCGGTGTCAGGAAAAAGCCATTCAGTGACACTACTGCGCAGTAACTGGTTGCTGTTGCGTCATTTATTACTTGTTTATACAAGTACTAAAAGACTGCAAGTAACAACTGCGCAGTCAGCATTTCATGTAGACATGGCCCCTGTGTACATACCATTCACTACTACTTGGTAGTATAAAACCAAAAAGTACAGGGGGACAAAAATCCTGAAAGTTAAGATTCAAATCAGATTCTTTGATCATTGTGCAGCTATGTTTCCACATTGCTTTCCTAGGCCAGCTGAGTCTATGCTAAGCCAGCATTTCCCAACTGTTGTGCCACGGCACACTGGTGTGCCACTTTTCGGCACAGACAGATGCGGGGCATGGCTCCAGCCAATGATTTTCATCCACGTGCTGTGTTCAGCCATGCCACTCCTCACCCCCTTCCTCTCCATGCCCAGCTTCTCAGTCTGTCCCCTCCGCTCCACACCCAGCTACTTGCCCTTCCCCCCACTCTGCATTTGGCCAGTGTGCCATTGGATGGGAGAGGCCTGATAAGTGTGCCGCTGAAACCAAAAGGTGGGAAATGCTGTGATAAGCTATCTCATCAAAAAGTTGCTCTATGAATAACATGCATGCACATATACAGCTAATAAGCAGGAAAAATCATCTATTCCCTCAGTATTCAGTTTCTTTAGAGTACCTACAATACACTTATTAATGTGTCATTGGGATGGAGCATTCCTAATATATATTTTCTAGTTCAGTTACAACTACTACCGTTTCAGACTGTAATTTATACTCTGGGCAAGTTCTTATTTTGTTTAATAGAAGCTGACATCCAGGCTTCCACAGCAGGCAATGTTTGCTTTTTGAGTGTCCCTCAAGTTACTGAAAAGTACAACACTTATGTATTTCAGCTTAAGTCTGTAAATGTTTGCTTTTAAAAAGAAGTGTTTTCATGGAAAATATATTTGCCGCAGCATTCCCATTGATATGCAAAGAGATATGCTTTGAGCTTTGTTTTGACTGCAGCTTTGATTCAAACTTAGGAATTTGTCCTGTTCTATGTTTGTCTAAAGAGCTATGTGGAAGCCCTATGAAGGGATATGGTACTAACAATACCTTGCATACCATTCCTGGAATCAAGCCTGTATGTCTTCTTGTAAATGGAAGCCTGAATAGTCTTCTAAAATGTCAAAATGTTTTATCATCTTGACTATGAAGATAAAAAGTTAACACCTAGTATGAAGGCACTGTGGTTTCTAAAGGGGAAGAAACACAAAAAAATTCACATGAAATAATTAAATGTAAAGAAGGCTTGGTTTTCTCCTTGCTTGTATTTATTTACACAGATGTAACTCCACTGAGCTAACTGGAGTCAATCTTGATTTACTGTTTAAGTAAGAGAATAATTGGCTTGGCATGTCATGCAGGTACACAAGTTGCACAGACAAAGTTGAGGCAAATTACTATTCCATTAGCTTCAGTGAAGCTATGCTGATTTTTACCAGGGCCAATTAAAAATGAACAAGCCAATTCAGCTCTCCTTTACACCAGAAAAAAATCCTGAAAAGTGGGTTGACTTAACCATTTTTCTAGGCATAAGCAACGAGATCAACAAGGTTTACTTCAGTCCAGTAAGAGCAGGTTTTAGCCTGCAGTTCTTGCAAGAAGTCAAAACTGTTTTTGAAATCCACCTAGAAGAGCTGGATGTACAAACTGTATTACATGTAATTGAAGTGGAGTGGGATCCAAGTATTTTAGGTGACTGAAAATCTTAGCCTCAGTCTTTTGATCTTCCCCTGCTTAGAATGGCAGACAGAAAATGCTAATGATAAAATTGTCTTGCAAAAGAAGCCTGGGAAAATAAACAACAGGGCTGTATTCTCAACTCAGTGCTAGTAATCGTATTTATTATTTGGTAAAATGTATTCATCAAGCACTGTCTGAGTTTCAACTAACAACAGGAGGAAAATGCATCAGAAAATCAGAGAATAAAGTTACCCTTTCCTTGACTACAAACTTAATGTTTTCACAGCCACAAACTGTATCTTGCACTACATCTATACCCTACTTCTATCTACATCCTACTTCTATCACCACAGCCTTCCTCTGTTTCTGCTCCTACCTTGTTGGGCACTTCTGGAGAAAACCCCATCACCACAAATACTCTTCCTAACTAAAGGTAACCCTCATTAGACTTGAAGCACCCTTCTATACATATTTTTAATTGAATGGCACCCTATTTTAAAAACCTACCTTTATTATAGTGATTATTATTATAGTGATTATAGCAGAGGGGCTGGGTAGTGGGGGTGAGGAAGCAGCTAGACAGGGAGAGCCTCAGCCTATCCTTAACTCTTCACACCTGCTGAAACACCCTTCAAAGGATCTGTCTGCAGTTTTAACAAAACTGCTCAATGCATTACACATAGCAGTTTAGATAATTTTCTTGGCCTGTTTTGAAATTGTAATCAAATTTTATATATGTTAAAATAACAGGAAGAAAAGTGTGGTAAAAATATGATAAAATTCATAACCTCTTGGTCTCTTCCAAGATAACCTCCTGCTAATGATTTAAAGAAATAGTACACAGCCATTGAGGTCATGTATGGATGTGCCCGATGCCTGCTCCAATGTGTTCTAATTAGAACATGTCAGAGTCTGCTGGAGAGTGCTAATTAGCATGCTCCTGCAGCCTTGGCACCATGTGTATTCAGCATCCATGTGCTTCAAAATGGTGGAAGGGGTTCTTTAACTAAAACTTGTTGAACTCTAATTAAAGTGCCCCTTCCCCCTGGTGAAATCCAGAGGCCTTCAGGCCTGGGTTTGACCTTTGTGCTCAGCTCAAGCTGCATGCTTAACTTTAACTGTGGTCAAGATCTGCAGCCAATAAAAGGAGTAGACAGAAAAAAATACTGTCCCTGACTTAAAATGAATCAGGAAATTGGTTAACTAAATTGAATAAATATAACCTGGGAAAAAGAGAAACAGTCAAAGCAAAACCTACCCCAACCTAATAATGAAAAGATTATCTCAGTCTAGAAAATTCCAGTTAAAGATAACCATATTTGGCAAACAGAAGCAAGATTATTAATATGTATTAAGAGGAAGGCTTTAGTTAATTTTATGTATTAAGAAATGCAAACTATATGGTATATAGAGGTGAGAGAGTGCACCATTCAGAACACTCCTGAAGAAAGCGTGAAGAGATCCTGTCATCGATCCAAGATCCTGTCTCAACATCAGACGTGGGAACCAGGAGTCCCCCAAATAAGACTTTACAACCTGATCAACCAGTGAAGTTGCATTCACAGCAATTCAGGGTGGTGAGCATCTGCTTTGACTAGCTACAAAGTAAAGTTTTTAACTTCTACTGCTACTTCAATTTTATTTAGAATTGTATCTGTTAGGTTTCAATAAGCTTGCCTTTAGTTTAGGACAACTGTGTCTTAGTCTCCTTGCCATTATAAGATTCATTATAATGTCACAGGGACGTAACACCCCTCCCCACTCTGGAGCATATGTAAAGATGCCCATAGTGTCTAATATCTTTAGTAATGATTTGGATGATAGGATTAAGGGCACACTTAGCAAAACGAAGGATACCAATTTGGGTGGAGTTGCAAACACTATGGAGGGTAGAAGTAGGACCTAGAATTACTTAGATAGACTGAAAAAAATGGTCCACAATCAACCAGATAAAATTCAGCAAGGACAAATGCAAAGTTGAATGCTTGGGGTGGAATAATTACATGAACAAATGTAGGCTGTAGACTGAGGAATAACTGGCGAGGCTGCCATACTGCAGAGAAGGACTTGGGAGTTAAAAGTAGACCAGTGATTCTCAACCTTTTGAAACTAAAAGTACCCCTCATGAGACTTGAAGCACCCAATGAAAAAAAAGAATGTCCCCCAAGTTAGCTTTAGTACTTCTCAGTTTTTCTCTGATATTTTGTGCCTTCTTAGACTGACAGTATCACTTCCAAAACCTCTTTAATCCCAGTGCTACCTTCCTTCAGCACAAAAGTTTTAATGTCATATCTATTATAACTGAACTGTACTAGAATGATCAAACTTTTAATTATGCCTGTCTAGATGTAACCTGATTTAGTATATAATCAAATTATACTCTATCTTGTAGTGGGCTTATCATGGTTTTAATTATCCTTAGCTAGATTTAACCTGATATTTTAATTAAACAAACAAGGAAAAAAACACCCTTAAGAGTTAACCAAATATAAGTGCTCTATTTGGACCTAAATACCGTGCCCCTGTATGCTATTATTCTGCTGAAACGTATCCCCTTAGAATCATTTGAGCCATTAGAATTACGTTAAAGTCTTACATCCTTTTAAATGTGTCTTTCTGCGTCCCATTAGTATCATTGGTAAAAGGTCATATTTCACTATTGATAAAAGGTCACAACCAGTCCTGGAATTTTATACTTCACACAAACCTACCAAGATTGTTTAACAGACAATCAAAATGAAAGACTCAATTGCTCATCTATGTGGGCACAAATGAGACTGCCAGGAAAGACCCTGAGCAAACCAAAAGTGACTATGGAGCTCTGGGTACAGGGGTGAAAGGAACAGGGGCTCAGGTTGTATTCTTCTCAATCCTTTTGGTCAAGGCAAAGGGCCCAGAAAGGAGTGCGCATCTTGCAAATCAATGTGTAGCTGTGCAGGTGGTGTCACAAACAGGGCTTTTGCTTTGTTGACCTTGGGATGATGTTCCAACAAGAAGGATTGCTAGGAAGAGATGGGATCCATCTAATGAAGAGAGGGAAGAGCATCTTCGCAGACAGGCTTACTAACCTAGTGAGGAGTGATTTAAACTACATTCACTGGGGGATGGAAATCAAAGCTTTGAGGTAAGTGGGGACATGGGTGACTGGGAGAAAGAATAAGCAGGAGTGGACAACAGGGGAAGCATTCTTATTCTTCCTGAGAAATCAGGGCAATCAGCTAATTACCTTAGGTGACTGTACATGAATGCACAGAGCCTGGGAGACAAGCAGGAAGAATTGAAGTCCTTGCATAGTCATAGAGCTATGATGTGATTGCAATAACAGAGACTTGGTGGGATAGCTCGCATGACTGGAGCACAGTCATGGATGGGTATAGGTTGTTCAGGAAGGACAGGCAGGTGAGAAGAAGAGAGGAGCTGCACTTTATGTAAAAGAGCCATATGATTGCTCAGAGCTCTAGTATGAAACTCCTGTTGAAAGTCACTGGGTAGGCTCAGAGGGGAGAGCAAAGATCACCAAACCAGGAATAAGTGGTGGATGAGGCTTTCTTCAAACATCTAGCAGAAGTTTCCTGATCACAGGCCCTGGGTCTCATGGGGTACTTCACTTACCCTGACATCTGCTGGGAGGGCAATACAGTGCACAGGCAATCCAGGAAGTTTTTGGAGAGTGCTGGGGACAACTTCCTGCTGCAAGTGCTGGGGTGACCAACTAGGAGCCAGGGGTTTAGGTTGTAGCCGTGTTGGTCTAAGGACATAGGCAGACAAGGTTCCTTGGGTGAATTTGATATCTTTTATTAGACCAACCCAAATGGATGGAGAATAGCTATTAAGCAAGCTTTTGGGTCAAAAACCCTTTGTCAGGCTGAGGAAGCTTCAGCAGTTGGTGTGTGCTCTTCCTGGATGGAATGAAAAGTAAAGAAGCCAGGGGCTGGGCTGGGCTGGGCTGGGCTGGGCTGGGCTGGGCTGGGCTGGGGAGTCAGTTGCCAGGCAGATTATAATGTATCAAAAATCCAATGTCTACGTTTAGTCCATGATCTCTAGTATCCAGCAGGTTGATAAAATGGAGCTCATAGGCTCATCTCTGGGAAGTGTTGTGTAAGTTTCCCTTGAGGATCAGGACTGAGAGATTGGAGAGAGAGTGGCCCTCCTGTGAGAAATGTGCCCCCACCGGTAATTGAGTGTTTCTGTCTTGGATGGATCTCCGGTGTGCATTCATTCTGGTGTGCAGTTGTTGTCTGATCTCTCCTACATATCTTCCATCAGGGCATTTGGTGAATTGGATGAGGCATATTACATTTCTGGAGGTGCAGCTGTAAGATCCTGGGATGCTGATGGCTCTGTTGTGGGGTGTAGTAATAGTGGGGGTGGTGGAGATGTGTTGGCAGGTTTTGCACTTCTTGTCCTGGCACTGTCTGGATCCTTTTGGTGTGTTCTGGGCTTGAGGAAGTTTGCTTCTGGTGATAAGGTTGGCGAGGTTCAGTGCTTGTCTGAAGGCTAGGATGGGTGGCTCTGGGAAGATCTTTTTAAGAATAGGGTCTTTTTCTAATATGGGTTGCAATTTTTTGAGGATTTTCCGTACAGGCTCAAGGGAGGGGTGATATGTCATAACCAGTGGTGTGTGATTTGTGGGTGTTTTTCTTCTGTACTGCAGCAGTTCTTCATGTAGTATCCAGGTGGCTCTTTCAAACATGCGATCTACCTCTCTGGAGGAGTGTCCTTGCTGGGTGAAAGCCTTTTTAAGATTGGTGAGGTGGCGATCCCAGGTGTTCTCTTCAGTACAGATGCGATGGTATCTGAGGGCTTGGCTGTACATCACAGCTTTTTCGGTGTGTTTTGGGTGATTGCTGGTTCTGTGCAGATATGTATGTTGGTCTGTGGGTTTCTTGTATACTGTGGTCTGTATTTTACCCTTCTGGATACTGATCATTGTGTCTAAAAAGGGGATGTTGGTGCTGGAGTATTCTAAAGAAAGTCAGATGGAGGGATGGTGACTGTTGAATTTCTGGTGGAACTCAATCAGAGATTGCAGGTTCTCACTCCAAATCATGTCAAGTCATCGATGAATCTTAGGTATAGTAAGGGTTTGATGGTGCAGTTCTTGAGGAAGTCTTCTTCCAGGTGGCTCATAAAAAGGTTGGCATACTGTGGGGCCATTTTAGTGCCCATAGCTGTTCCCATCATCTGGAGGAAGTGTTGATTATTAAAAGTGAAATTGTTGTGTGTGAGGATGAAGTGTATAAGGTCAATAATATATTTGGGTCTGTATTCTGAGTTGTAATCTTGTTCCTGTAGATATGTAAGGCAGGCTTGGATGCCATCCTCGTGTGGGATGTTGGTATATAGGCTGGTAACGTCCATGGTGGCTAGGAGTGTGTTGCTGGGAAGGTGGTCTATGTTTTTAAGTTTTCATAGAAAGTCTGTAGTGTCTTGGACAAAACTTGCTCTGTGGGTGACGAGCGGTTTTAGGATGGATTCAACAAAACCTGATATTTCCTCAGTTAGGGTCCCATGGTTGGATATGATAGGTCTGCCAGGGTTCCCTTGTTTGTGGATTTTAGGGAGCATGTAAAAAGTCCCTGGGTTAGGTAGCGGGGGGATCAAGGTCTGTAGTTTTTCTTTTAACCTTGATGGAAATGATTTGATGGTATTGTTGAGTTTTTTGGAGAAAAGAGGAGTAGGATCTTCTTGTAGTTCTTTGTAGTAGGTGGTGTCAGAGAGCTGTCTCTTGGCTTCCTTTATGTAATCCTCACGGTTTAGGATGACTATGGCTCCTCCTTTATCTGCTGGTTTTATTACTATTTGGTAGTTAGATCTTAGAGACTCTATGGCCTTTTTCTCTGGGAGATAGAGGTTGTTGTGGTGGCATGTGTTGCTGATTATTTCATTGTTCATTCTTTCCCCGAAGTAGTCAATGTAGCAGTCAAGGTTAGGGTTTTGTCCACTGTGAGGTGTCCAATCTGATGTTTTTGGGGGTTTTTTGGCATTGATCTTTTCTTGAATGTTGTCAGAGGATGAGTTGTTGTTGGGAGTGGGTTCAGTTTGGTCGTGGAAATATTCTTTGAGGCACAGGCATCGGAAGAATTCTTCTAGTTCTCCACATTGAAGTATTTTATTAGGGTATTTTTCTGGACAGAAATTTAGGCCTTTAGAAAGGACAGATTTTTCAGTTTTGGTAAGCGTGTGTGTGGAGAGATTGATAATATTTGTGGGTTGGTTGCTGCTTGCAGTTTCATCAAGTCTGAGGTTGGAAGGTCGTAAGGTGTTGGTGTTGTTCCTCTGATGGTTGTTTTGTGGCTGGGGAGCTTGTTCTTGGAGCCATGCTCTTCTTGGCCTGCTGCTCACAAACAGGGAAGAAAGAATTGATGGAGGAGTATGTAACAGTGGATGTGAACTTGGGCAGCAGTGATCAGGAGATGATTATGTTCAGGATCCTGAGGAAAGAAAGGAAAGAGAGTAACAGAGTAAGCACTCTGTACTTCCAAAAAGTAGACTTTGACTCATTCAGGGAACTCATGGGTAGGATCCCCTGGAAGGTCAGTCTAAGGGGGAGAGGAGAGTTGGCAGTACTTTAAAAAAGACTTAGTAAGCTGTACAGGAAAACTAGCAAGTATGGCAGAAATGTAGCTTCACTTAGCAGGGAACTTTTCAGTAAATTAAATTACAGAAAGGAAGTTTGTAAGAAGTGGAAATTTGGACAAACAAGGGAGGAGTATAAGAGTATGGCTCAGGCATGCAGGGGTGAAGTCAGGAAGACCAAAGTGCAATTAGGGTTGCAGCTAGCAAGGGATGTGAAGGGTAACAGGAAAGGTTTTTGCAAGTACATCAGTAACAGAAGAAGATCAGAAGAGTGTGGGTCCCTTACTGAATGCGGGAGGCAACCTAGTGACAGAGGATGCAAAAAAGGCTGAAGTGCTCAATGCCTTTTGACCACAGTCTTCACAGGCAAGGTCAGCTCCTGGACTACTGCACCTGGCAGTACAGTTTGGGGAGAAGGTGCCAACTGTGATGATAGAACAGGTTAGGGACTATTTAAACAAGCTGAACATATACAAGACCGTAAGGCTAGATGGGATGTGCCCAAGGGTGCTGAGCGAGTTGGCTGATGTGATTGAAGAGCCACTGGCCATCATCTTTGAAAACTCATGGTGGCTTGCAAAGGCCCTGGATGACTAGAAAAGGGCAAGTATAGGGCCCATACTTAAGAATGAGGAAAAAGAAGAACCAGGGAATTACAGACCAGTCAGCCTCTCCTTAGCCCCTGGAAAAATCATGGAGCAGGTCCTCAAGGAATCCATTTCTAAACACTTGGTGGAGAAGTATGTGATGAGGAACAGTCAGCATGGATTTACCATGGGAAAGTCATGCCTGACCAATCTGATTGCCTTCTAGGATGAGATGACTGGCTCTGTGGATTCAGGGAAACCAGTGGATGTAGTATACCTTGATTTTAGCAAGGATTTTCATATGGTCTTCCACAACATTCTCATAGGCAAAGTAAGGAAGTATGGGTTGGATGAATGAACTGCAAGGTGGATTGAAACCTGTCTGGATGATTTGGTTTAGAGGATATTAGTCAATGGCTCAATGTCTAGATGGCACCTGGTATTAAGTGGAGTGCCCCAGGGGTTGATCTTGAAGACAGTTTTGCTCAATATCTTCCTCAATGATCTGGAAGATGACACAGAGTGCACCCTGAGCAAGTTTGCATATGACAACAAGGTGGGGGGAATAGTAGATATGCTGAAGGGCAGGGTTAGGATTGACTGAGACCTCAACAAATTGTGAGATTGGACAAAAAGAAATTTAATGAGGTGCAATAAGGACAAATGAAAAGTACTGCACTTAGGACAGAACGATCCCAAGCACTGTAACAAGCTGGTGGATGACCATCTAGGCAGCAGCTCTGCAGAAAAGGTCCGGGGGGCAGGGGAATGGAGTTTACAGTGGACAGCAAAATGAATATGGGCCAACAAGTTTGCCCTTATTGCCAAGAAGACTAACAGCATACTGGGCTGCATTAGTAGTAATGTTGCTAGCAGATCAAAGGAAGTGATTCTTCCCCTCTATTCAGCACTGGTGAGGCCACATTTGGAGTCCTGTGTCTAGTTTTGGGCCCCCACTACAGAAAGGATATGGACAAATGGGAGGGAATCGAGGCAGAGGGGAACAACAATAGTTAGTGGGCTGGGGAACATAATTTTTGAGGAGTGACTGAGGGAACTGGCCTTATTTAGTCTAGAGAAGAGAAGACAGAAAGTGGATTTAATAACAGTCTTCAACTACCTGAAAGGGGGTTCAAAGATGGAGCTAGACTGTTCTCAGTGATGGTAGATGACAGAACAAGGAGCAATGCTGTCAAGTTGCAGCAAGGGAAGTTTACATTAGATATTAGGAAAAAACTCTCTCACTAGGAAAGCAGTAAAACACTGGAACAGGTTACCCAGAGAGGTAGTGGAATCTCCATCCTTGACCCAGCTAATGCCATTTAAGACCCAGCTAAGTCTTGGCTGGGATGATCTATTTGGGGATGGTCTTGCTTTGAGCAGGGCTTCCTGAGGTCCCTACCAGCCCTAATTTTCTATGATGTTCTGACTTCAACAGTTTTCTAACCCTAGTATCAGGCCAGAGACTATAGATGTGTCCAGACAAGCATGCACGTGTGCTTTGCGGCACCTCAAAGGCTTTTGAGGAGCCACAAAATGCACGTCACAAGATCCTCTGCACTGCATATTTGCAGCATGGAACCAAAATTAGATACTGGGAAATCCTGGTATCTAAGAAAACTAGTCAAAGTAAAGCAGGGTGGTATACATGGTTCCAGCACGCACCTCCCAAAACTGGAGCCTGGCTAGCCAGAGCTATGCTCTGTGCCCAGCCCAGGTGCTGGCCTCAGCCTCCCCTGCCTCAGCCGGGGCAGTTTGCTGTGTACCAGAGCACACATACAGAGACATACCCCAGGAACAAGTAGCAGTGACACAACTATGTCCCTACTGAAATGCACGTGCACACTCATCTAGACATACCCTATTTATGCTATCATATTAATTATCCCTAGGGCTATTGATGGGTATCATATCTACCTCTGCCAAGTTTATAAAGATTCTGCTTCTTCTTTGGCAGCTTTTTCTGTTATTGAACTACCTTATAATTTCCTTCCTAATATATACACCTAAATTTCCACTGCTACAGCACTGATCCTATTGTTCCTAAGTGTATCATAGTTCACTCTTGACAATAGTTGTCCCTTCTATGACATCTTTTTTGTTTCTGTGTGTCATTCTTCATACACTCTTGAATGGAGTATATTAATTAACTGACTTGTTTTATGAGAGAGGCTCCCGTTGACACATCCCATTATGGTTTTGCCTGTTTTTCATCCACAAACACACTACAGATATATGAAAGTTATCATCTCAGACTTGATGCGCAAGCTGTGTAATCTCCCTGCTTAGTCATTTAGGTTTGAAGTCCATTTTATGTTTTACACCAGAATGGCATGTATGCACTCACATAAGTGAGTTTTTGTCACTAACAAACAGCTTGGGAGTCTATCATCAGCAGTGTAATAGAATCTACCTGCCAAGGTTAAAATAGAGAAGGACCTTCTCATCCTTTAGCCCAGTGGTTAGAATATTTGTACAGGGAGCAGAAAACTCAAATTTTAGGCTCCCCATATGCTGTGGAGGCTTGAGCCTACATCTCCTGCTGCCTGTAAAAGTGTTTTAACCTCCCAAGCCAAATTGCCCAAACCCATCTTCAACCCTCCTCTTCTTTATTCCCCCTCCTTCTCCACCTAACACATGCTAGTGATATTTTTATGCCAAAGTAAAATTTTGCTACATATGCAGCCATGTCTTGATCCTATTTCTCTGTGCAGGTGCCTGGCCAGAGTGTGGTCCTGCTGAACATGCTCAGGGGATGTGAGTGCTCATTCATGACTGACCCAAGAGTTGAATCACAAATTGTGCATAAGTGCCAAAATTGCAGTATTGTGTCTATGCAACTGCCGCTTAGGCATGTAAAGGGACAACATAGTTAGCTCTTATTCTTTTTTCTATATTTGTTCACTTCTATATTTTCTACTTATGAGAATGCTTTTTGATTAGAAATAGGATTTGATTTAGAATCAGAATTTAAGGATGATACAAGGACCAAGCTTAAATTTCAGGTTTGGATTAACTAGCATCAAATATTGTAAGCTGTTTTTGCTAAATCTCTGCTATTTAGTACCACTTGCATGAGACAATAGTCATACCTAGATCAAAGATGAAAAGTCTCTTTACTCCTCCTTTTTTCAACAGACCTAAAATACAAAAACATGCATCTGGACACATCTACATGTTCATTAATGCACCTTTGCTACTGTGCATTAAGTTTAGTACCTCTAATATGAGGTACTAGATAAAGGTGAAGTAGCTTCACTAACACACAGTAGCAAAGGAAAACTTTTTTTTTGATACTTAATATACAGTAGACTAATTTGACTATGCATTAGCACATTAATAGTTTTTGCTGTGACATGCTAATGTGCAGTAGACAGTCTACTGTGCATAGAGATATCCTGTGTAGACACGCCCTCTGTGTCCAGAATTAATATTAAAGAAAACAGTCATGCCATGATGTTTTTAAGCAAGATACCTAGGGAGTCATATTTTGTTAGACGGGGCCCAGCCAATGTCTGAATTGCCAAGCAAATAATAATATACCACTGAAGAATGTATAAGTTCCAAAACTGTCTGGTTTTTGTGGGCAAATGAAATTCCTTTATTTGGGCATGCACAGAATTCAGAAGCTGGTTTGTGGCTCATGTAACATTTGGCTCAAATAACTAGCTTGAATTAACTTTTCTTTTAAACCTTTGATGATTTGTTAAACATGTCAAAAGGTCATTATAATATTGTCCTAGCCTGACATATGAGTGGGTATGGGACTTATTAGCATTAACAGGAGTTACATTAAAAATATTTGCCCTGAAGACATTATACTTTTCTGTCTGTCTCCTGGAATATATACAATTAAAAGTAACCAGAGGTGAAACTGAATCAAGCTACTATTCTGAAAATCACCATATGTCAGATTTTTTTCAAATTCAGATCATATGTAAATTTGGCTAAAATTTTAAAAGTACTATCCAATTCCCATCAATAGGCCTGAGTCTCCTAATTCCTTTAACTTCTTTAAAAACTGCAGTCTTTATGACTTGGATCCATATCTAAAAATAACTCCCTTCTAGGCAAAATTTTCCTGTTTTAATTTCATTGAAATTAACAGAGTTATCAGGTGGATGAATTTGCCTTATATTTCGAATGCAGCCTTTGGCTTGCAGCATATGTTGTTAATGATTATTACCCTTACAATAATACTTTTAAAGTATATTGATAAACCCATAAGCTATATACTACTAATACTCTAATGTCAGGATGCTGTGGTAAAAGTCAAACAATCAATGACCAAGACTAATTGCATGTTTCCCTTAAGCTACTTTATAAGCATTTTGCAATGTGAGAAGAATACCTTTCTGCTGGTTTTATTTGTTCTCCAGGGCTGAAAACTTTCCAGTCATTTACAAAAATGGTAATCATTTCCTACCTACCTTAAACACTTGAGCAGAATTCTGTTTGTACATTGAAAAAGCAGCTTTCAAGCCACATAAGGAGCGGTTTTGGTACTTAGAGAGGCAATTCTATTACTCCTGTACTGTGGAGGCGTAACGGAGCATATGTAGACTAATCATCCATAGCAGACTATGCTATGCATGCTACATGTGCAGCCATGTATACACTCCCATTCTGGTCATGTAAGTGTATCCAAGTCTTGAAAATGTAGCAGGCCAGAAACCCAGAACTAATCGGCACTGGACACTAGAGAAAAAGAAAGAGGGCCTTTCCATGTTTACCCCTAATAGCTGAGTAGTTAAGGCACTTTCATGGACATAGATTTCATAGACATTAGGGTTGGAAGGGACCTCGGAAGATCATCGAGTCCAGCCCCCCGCCCAAAGGACAGGAAGACAGCTGGGGTCATAGGATCCCAGCAAGATAAGCATCCAGTTTCGTCTTGAAGGTGTTCAATGAAGGCGCTTGAACCACCCCTAGTGGCAGGCTGTTCCAGACCTTGGGGGCTCGGACAGTAAAGAAATTCTTCCTTATGTCCAGCCTGAAACGGTCTTGTAGTAGTTTATGACCATTCGACCTCGTCATCCCTTGGGGCACTCTGGTGAACAAATGTTCCCCCAGATACTGGTGGTCACCCCTGATAAACTTGTAGGTGGCCATCAGATCACCCCTGAGCCTGCGCTTTTCCAGGCTAAAGAGCCCCAGGGCTCTCAGCCTGTCATCGTAGGGTCTGCTTCCCTGACCTCTGATCATGCGCGTGGCTCTTCTCTGGACTCTCTCCAGAGTCTCTCTGGACTCTTCTCTGGACTTGTATAGGAAGTAAAGAAATAGGGTCCAGGTTGCCTCCACTCAGAGGGGATATAAACCTATCTGACTTCTTAGCTCCGTGCTCTAACACCCATGCCATGAGTTAGATATTATCCAGGTCCCTTTCTAGTGCTCCTTTGAAGCGGGCCCTCTGGGCAATCAAGAAAGGGAGATAGGTATGGGCTGGAAGAATAGGACAAGCTAGAGGTGTCTGTTTCAGGGAGAAGGCTGCTGGGGCTCCTCCGACCCAGCTCAATGTGCTGCAGAGGGGCCGACTGGGACACGAGGGTGTTAAATGCTTTAAGAGACGTGCTGAAAAAGACACTGGATAATGCCTAAACTGTGAAGACACTAAATAATGACTAACCAGTGCCATGTGGTAAAAAAATAAATAAATTCCAGGAACTCAGAAAAATGCTGACTAAACTATCCTCTGGATGAAAGGACAAGAGTCTGGATCCCTTGCTAGGAACCTGGGTCTTCCTGGGCAAGTGCCGTAATCAGTCAGCTATGGGGGCCAAGACATGAAACAATAATCCCCTGCCTCCTCCCTTCACAACACCTTTTCCCCAGGCGTATTTTCAGTTATATACAGAATAAATACTTTCAATAATTCAGCTATTTGTGGCGTTACCATATAGCCTATGAGCATGCTCATTCTATGTACACACATCCACAGAGCAGAGAGGCGATCAGGTACACAACTAGAAAACTGAAATTTAGGTGCACAAATGGAAAGAAAACTCTGCCCCTAAGGTGGGCTTTATATTTTTCTTATATACCTTTATATCATAGTTGGGTAGCTTGAACTTAGTCTGCTGATTGGTGTTGATAATTACCAGAGATGATCTGAAAAGCTGAAAAAATATGATAAAAAATGTTAACCATTTTCTGTTACTGTTTCCATCTTCTGTTATTTAATTACTGTGGAATCTTTGCTCAGACATCCCAGACAGTTCTCACAAGCTAGGCAAGGTCAAATGTTATAATGAGTTTTCCCTCCAATAAACAAACAAACACAAAAACCCTCCAAAATAAAACCCAAACAGTGTTGCTTAGTCACTGGCATAATGTCATAATTAACATGAAAAATTCACTTTGGGGTGGAGGAATCAGCCAATAGTCTGCAAAGCACTTGCTTTGCTTTTAATTAAGAGAGAAGGTGATGATATACAGAGTATCTGAGGGGAACATAGGACATCCAAATGACAAGAATATTAAGACAAAAAGCCCTATAGTTCTCATTATAAGAATAAGTTATTCTAACCTGTATTTCTTTATATGTGTATTAAATTAATTCTTTTCTCCACCTTTCATTAACCCTACTCCTACTCAATTTTACAACATTCACAAATATCAAAATTATATCTATATTCTTTTTTCTGACATATAATTCATATTGTTAATGGAGTGAGCATAAGTACCACATTGTCACTGTTTGAAAGTAGTAGACTCTGTTGTGTAAAACATCCCACTGTTTTAGAAAGGCACATCTATTCTGTGATAAATAAAACAGCTCTGTTTTACATACATTTAACTAGAACAGAAATATGACAGATTTGGCCAATGAAACATGTGTCTTCTGTAACCTGGCCAAGAATTTGATGTTCTGTTCAAGTCCTTTTTCCCCACCTAAATTAATCTTATTTTACTATAAAACAAGCAGTCATCACTGCTCTCTTCTGCAAAAACAAGGACAATTTTGCCTTTCAGATATTTTTTCCCCCTGAACATCAAGACTTACATTTTTTGCCTATATGGTGCTGAACTATTTATTCAACTTAGATGCAAGCTGTGTTTCAACCGTATTCCAATGTAAAATTTCATACTTCACCTACCTGATGCATACTGTGACTGTAAACACGTTGTTCTGGTTCATATAAACAAATCTGATTTAACTTGTTTTCATTCAATGTTATTTTGGAGGGAAATGAACAACCTACTAGCACTATCAGGGACTGAGATGCAAGAGTTTAGAAAAACTGTATGGTGAGAAAAATCCCGGGCATTTATAGACATGCTCCAGAAGTGTTTGTGGAGGGGAGAGGGAGGGAGCTGCTCTAATTAAAGCACTCAGAGTGTCATGTGTATCAGCATCCCCACACTGAAAAATAAACAAGCTTTAGTTGAAAGAGCCTTTGCCGCCATTTAGTTGAAAGCACCCCTGCCACCATTTTTCAGCATGGGCATGCTGATACACATGATGCTGGAGTCTGCTGGAGCATGGTAATTACTACACCCCATCAGACTCAATTAATCAGTGCTCCTGGCAAATAGGAAGTTTTCCATCCAATGTCACACAGTCAGCATGATGTTGTACCCATTTTCTTCCCACCTCCATTTATTATCCCTAGTTGTGCAAACAGATATGCACACAACTTTATTAACACAAGTGCTGGTAAGCACATATACATATGGCTCACAGGATTAGACCATAACCAGAAATATGACAATAATAGATGAATACCATGGCAGGATTTTTTCCCCTCCACTAAATATGTATATCCCTAATCTCATCTTTCTAAAATATAATGATAATATTTACTGAACACATAATGGAGGAAAAATCCTTATTCTCTAGATCTAAGAAGAGTATGAACAAAGGATGCAATTGTTTTGAGCTTCCTTTTTAGTTCCTGTTCAAGACAATAAATATGTGTGAGGGGCCATCGATGTTGAAATCTTTAGTTTCATGTTAAAAGAAAAAGATGAAAGGGAATCAAGTAAAATAAAAATTAGCTGTGGTGGAGCACAGGGTGCTCCTGCCACTTTAAGGGCCTGGACCTGGCAGGCTCCAGGTGCCTGATTGCAGCAGCCATTTTGAGGCCTATATAAACCTGGCAGTTTGGCTGCAGGGGGTCAGGCAGCAACATTGCCTGGCCTTAGGGCTGCTGTGTACGACCCGGAGGTAAGGGGGAGCTGCAAGGGGATGGTAGGAGGCTCCAAGTCCTGGGCATGACCTGAAACTGCACCCTGCCAGGAGTGGGTGGTCTGGTGGTGCTCTTATTGGCGCTGGAGCCCCCAGGAAATGCCAGGCCAGTGATCACCCCGGTGAAAGGCGGGTCGGGGCGCCTTAACCCCTAGCTCCCACCACCACCGGGTGGGTGACCCCTGAGTTGGATGAGGGCCAAGAGGTCCTGTGTTTGTGAGGGGCCCAGAGAGGGCAGACCCCGAGAGTGGGACTAAGGTGGGCGAGGTGCCGCGGTTGCTCCTAGGAGGAAGGGAGTAGTGGCACGGTGAGGCCCGAGGAGTACAGTGACTAGCTAGAAAGACCCAGCCCGAAGGGGAGAGTCCCCTCGACTGGCCCATGCTGGGGCCAGGACTAGTGAGGGTCAAAAGGGCTGGGGGCCCACCGCGAGGCACGCCCAAGAGCCGGGGGCCTGGGGTCCCGTCTGGCCTTGAGGTGTGCCAGGGCTAGGTAGCCGAAGGTTCCGGGGGAACCACACCCGAGAGGGGAACAAGGCTTTGGGAGGGTGAGGTAGCCCAGATGACAGTGGAGTGGCCGCCTGAGTAGAGAAGACCATAGTGGGGTCTTGCATAGAAGATTCTGGGGCCCAGTGCGGGGGCCGGTGAGGAAGAACATCATGATGCCATCTGCGAGGCTTGGGCTGTGGTATTAGGGGAGGTCGGAACCGCAGAGAGCCCCTGGGCATCGGGGCAGTCGAAGGGCAGCCTCCCGCTCAATTATCATCATAATTGAACTCATTATCGTCAAAGGCATGGCGGACGAGATGAGCGGGCGGTGGCCCACAGACAGGTGGGCGGGCCATGAAGAGCTCGGCCCTGAGTAAGCCTGCTGTCACGGTGACAGGCGGGCGGGCCACAGAGCTCGGCCCCGGGAGGCCCCGTCACATTAGCATTCAGTTAAAAATAAGTTAGTGAAATACACAACATATTTTGATAGATAAATTACAATAAATTTCCAGAAGTTTAGGTGAGGTCCTTTGATAGTGTTATTTTTATGTGCCTGCTAGTCATAACTACAAAAAGGCTTCTCACTCAAATATCTGCATCTGTTGGAATATGTATTACTTAGGAAGGACAAAATCAAAGTCACCTCAGTACAAAAATAACTTGGGAAACAAGTGAAACCTAAGCTCTTTTAACAGAGTTAATGTAGGACTCACTACATAGTTCACTAGAGAAATAGAGAGAGAGAGAGAGAAGTGCAGGCAAATGAGCAAACAACAACATAACTTACTTTATCTCTAAAGCTTTTCCTACATAGATACCTACAAAATTCACCCATCTATTAATTGCTAAGTCATTGGTGAACTAGCATTATTGCTACTGATCAGCCAAAAATGCAAATTGGGCATATATTGATTCTTGGAGAAACATGCTCTTTTGCTAATCCTCTTTTCCCATCCAGTCCTCCCTTCCCCTCATTTATTTGTGCCACTCATCAGTTGTGTCTTGATTTTAAAATCAAGGCACTACCTCTTACCATGCTTATCTGTGTCTACAGTGCCTAACATTATCTAACTACCCCCTCTAATCACCCTTGCCATATAAAAAATGAATAATAGTAAATGGTATCAATTATCTTATGCTAAGAGGGTGTCTGGATAGGTTCTACAGCATATGCATCTCTTCAAGATAAGTGCTTACTATCCCAGCTACACATTTGGTCCAATAAATGATATCACCCTAAGAAATCTTTGCCTCTAGACAAATGCTTGACATAGGATATTTTCCAGTTCCCATCTAAGTAGCATGGAAACATTTAGGATCCAAGAAACAGAAACAAATTGCTGGTGCATCAGGAGAAGGGGGAGAAGAAGGCATCAACCACATATTAACAGTTTTAAATTCTACTTAGTTTTTATTTAACATGGCCTTAAAATCCATTAATGAAATGGCAGCCACTCTGGTTGGGTTCATTTGGTAAGAAATGGACCCAAGCTATGTCACTTGCTGGTGAATGAGATAAATCTTAAAGTTTATTCCCTCACTGTATACTTAGCTGTTGTAGTTACTCAGAAGACATTAATCTATTGAAAAAGAGAAGATATAATCTTTTAGGAGAAATATGTCATAAATATTTTGATAAAGTTTTTATAATCCTCAAAAACAGATGGCTGTTCCATAAAAATTTTCAGCTGAGAAGGTTTTGCTGACAGAAACACATTAAACAACTGCAATTTTTTGGAGGGGAGGGTTTGCACTGCACAATCAGAAGCATTCTTCTATTAATCAATCACAGCTGGGTGGTTTTCTGACAGCTGGAGCATGCTGGACCTAATTTGATTGCCTTGCACTATTTCTGACTAATAAATCCTTCATAAGGTGAAACTTGTGGGAGAAAAACAAATGGATCACTAAACAGGGAATGGGGTGAGGATAGGAGCAGCTAATTTGAACATGTACATGTAAAATAACCTATAAAACAATTTTCATACATAACTAAGAACTGATATAATTTTGGCCATCTATATAGCATTTAAATTCAAACAAGATGCTATGAAGAACAAAATAATAAACTTAGTTTGTGGCAATCAAATTTAAATATTCGAGATTGCCAAAATGTTCCAAGCACTCTCATATATAGGTGGCATATTTGAGCATTTTAACCTACAAGCTCATACTGAATCCACATGTAAGGATTCTTGATAAGGATTGACAAGGTTATGAATACAAAACAGGGTTTCAGCCAACAGTGTCATTCTGGGCATTACAATTAGGTCCCATGGTCAGATCAGAAAGAGTAATGATCTGCTATGTAGAATGCTGCTGAAGGTCTGAGAAGTGTTAGCCTGGAAGTCAGGAAGTCACATATTCCTGAGATGCGTAGACCCTGAGATGGTACAGAGTCACTTGGAAGAACTGGATGCCTTTAAGTCGGCAGGCCCAGATGAGTTCCATCCGAGGGTGCTGAAGGCACTGGCTGACATCATTGCAGAGCCACTGGAGGGAATATTTGAATGCTTGTGGTGCACGGGCCAAGTCCCAGAAGACTGGAAAAGGGCCAATGTGGTCCCCATTTTCAAGAAGGGGAGGAAGGAGGACCCGGGCAACTATAGGCCAGTCAGTCTCACCTCCATCCTTGGCAAAGTCTTTGAAAAAATTATCAAGGCTCACATTTGCAAGAGGGCAGGACAAATTATGCTGAGGGGAAACCAGCACGGGTTCGTGGCAGGCAGATCATGCCTGACCAATCTAGTCTCTTTTTATGACCAGGTTATAAAACGCCTGGACACAGGAGGAGGGGTGGATGTTGTATACTTAGACTTCAGGAAGGCCTTCGATATGGTATCCCACCCCATACTGGTGAACAAGATAAGAGGCTGTGACTTGGATGACTACACAGTCCGGTGGGTGGCGAATTGGCTGGAGGGTCGCACCCAGAGAGTCGTGGTGGATGGGTCAGCTTCGACCTGGAAGGGTGTGGGCAGTGGGGTCCCGCAGGGCTCGGTCCTTGGACCGATACTCTTTAATGTTTTCATCAGTGACTTGGACGAGGGAGTGAAATGTACTTTGTCTAAGTTTGCAGATGACACAAAGCTATGGGGAGAAGTGGACATGCCGGAGGGCACGGAACAGCTGCAAGCAGACCTGGACAGGTTAGACAAGTGGGAAGAAAACAACAGAATGCAGTTCAACAAGGAGAAATGCAAAGTGCTACACCTAGGGAGGAAAAATGTCCAGCACACCTACAGCCTAGGGAATGACCTGCTGGGTGGCATGGAAGTGGAAAGGGATCTTGGAGTCCTAGTGGACTCTAAGATGAACATGAGTCGGCAGTCTGACGAAGCCATCAGAAAAGCCAATGGCACTTTATCGTGCATCAGCAGATGCATGACGAATAGGTCCAAGGAGGTGATACTTCCCGTCTATCGGGCGCTGGTCAGACCGCAGTTGGAGTACTGTGTGCAATTCTGGGCACTGCAATTCAAGAGGGATGCGGATAACCTGGAGAGGGTCCAGAGAAGGGCCACTCGTATGGTTAAGGGCCTGCAGACCAAGCCCTACGAGGAGAGACTAGAGAAACTGGACCTTTTCAGCCTCCGCAAGAGAAGGTTGAGAGGCGACCTTGTGGCTGTCTATAAGTTCATCACGGGGGCACAGAAGGGAATTGGTGAGGATTTATTCACCAAGGCGCCCCCGGGGGTTACAAGAAATAATGGCCACAAGCTAGCAGAGAGCAGATTTAGATTGGACATTAGGAAGAACTTCTTCACAGTTAGAGTGGCCAAGGTCTGGAATGGGCTCCCAAGGGAGGTGGTGCTCTCCCCTACCCTGGGGGTCTTCAAAAGGAGGTTAGATAAGCATCTAGCTGGGGTCATCTAGACACAGCACTCTTTCCTGCCTATGCAGGGGGTCAGACTCGATGATCTATTGAGGTCCCTTCTGACCCTAACATCTATGAATCTATATTGTAGTTAGATTATGATAGTTCAGGAATTATGGAGGAGATAGGTGAGGTGGTTATTTCACCATTATTTCATAAGGAGCTTTTCTGCTATCTTTGTCTCTCACTGGTTCCTTGGCAAATGCCCATTTCCACCATGTATGACTTCTACTCCACTGCTATAGCTCAGTGGTGTAAGTCTGAGATTCTCAGCCAGGGTGCCATAGCACCCCAGATCCTTTCAAGGGTGCCACAGGATGCCACATTATGTTAGCAGTGTTAGGTGTGCAAACATAATTCACAAGATAAACAAGAGATTTCACATAGGAATCCATACTATTAAAAACATTCTAACCTATTGTGGTCTTTCTGATTTCTTTGCAAGAGAAGAATTACTCTTTTTTTCTGTAGTCAAAAAACAAATGAGGAATAAGAGCTGGTATTTTCCAAGGATGCCTTTAGTTGAGAACCACCAGTATGAGGATTATAGATGGAAAAATTCTTTGAGCTACCTATTTATGAACTGGAGAGAGGCAGAAAAACTGACCTAGTTACATGAGCATCACATATTATGACAGTGCATATATTTTGATCATTTTGATTAAACGTCATTTAAGTTTAGGGGATTTTTGAAATGTGATTATGATTGTATAACAAATGAACAACAGAATTGTACTTAATATACCTGAGTTAGATATTCGACATTCCAAACCTCAGTTTTGTATCCTTTGGTATAAGAACATGGAAATAATAATTTTAGATAAAAACAACTTTAGAGAAAAATAGTAACTAAGATCATATTATTAGAGGTATTAGTATGAGGTGTTTTCTATAAACATCCAAGATGCATTCAGATGAGCACAGCCATTTGCTTCCCCAGGGACAAGTAGCAGCGGCGCACCTTGTGTCTGGCCCACAGCCAGAGAATGGCTCCAGCTGGCCAGGTTCTGGTTTGGGGCAACACATGCTGCTGCCACATGTGCCACCCCACTTTTTCTCCACGTGGGTTTTTTTGACCCTTCATTTCTATAATGAGAACCTTATAGAAATTCTAGTTTTCAAAGAAAATAATGTTAGATTTAAAAAATTAGATGAAAGGGAAGAATTAAAATGAATAGTGATAACATTGAAACAGTGTTATACCTTACAAAATAAATTAAAACAAATAGTAAAAGTTTGAGTCATACATAAAAGATAAAACAAAAAAGGAATGGGGTTTCTATGTTTGATGACTGAGTCAAGTTCAATGAAAATCTAGGCTTTTTCAAATACATAGGGAGTAAGAAGAAGGCACCAGATAACGTGGGCCCCCTACAGGACAGACTTGGCAATCTGGTGATTACAGCAAAGGAAAAAGCTGATCTCTTCAACAGGTTCTTTGCCTCCATATTTCTGAGCAGGGACCAGGACATCTCCCCCACTAGGATTACAGACAGGCTCAGGGGACACAACACCATGGAACTCTTTGAGGGGATGGACATGTATAAATCAGCAGGTATGAATGCTCTTCATCTGAGGGTACTGAGGTAACTGGTGGAGGTCATAGCAGGGCCCCGGCACAGCAGTATGAGCACTCGTGGTGCTCTGGCCAGGTCCCAGAGGACTGGAAAAGGGCCAGTGTGGTCCCCATTTACAAGAAGGGGAGAAAGGAAGTCCCAGGTAACTATAGGCCAGTTAGTCTCACCTTGGTCCCTGGGAAGACCTTTGAGAAAATTATCAAACAACACATCTGCGGGGGCTCAGCATGGGAGGTAAGGCTCAGGGGCAATCAACATGGGTTCATTGCAGGCAGATCCTGCCTGACTAACCTTGTTTCTTTTTATGACCAGGTCACAAAGTCCTTGGATGCAGGCATTGAGGTGTATGTCATCTACCTAGACTTCAAGAAGGCCTTTGACACTGTTTCTCACCCAAATCTCATAAAAACCTAGGCAACTAGGTAGCCTAGGTTCTGACTATGTAGCATTGACTATGTAGCATCGATGCCTACATAGTCAGATGCATGACAAATTGGCTTGATGGTCACACTCAGAGTGTGGCGGTGCATGGGTCATTTTTGATCAGAAGGGATGTGGGCAGTGGAGTTCCCCACGGCTTGGTCCTTGGGGCTGTGCTATTCAATAGGCCTGTGCAGATAGGGACCTATTAAATTCAGATTTGGATTCAGCCGATTCAGATGCCAGTAATTCGATTCAGAGCTCCGAATCAGTTTTCTGCTTCAATTCAGAGATTGGCCATAGGGTATAATGGGGAATCAATGAAATATCTATAACTTTGTTGTTTTTTGTCTGATTTGGATTAAACTTGCAGGGTATGGGGGGGGGGGAGGGGGAGGAAGGTAACCTCTGTTGAGAGCATGAAGCCTGATAAGTTAAGCCACAACACAGTAAAACTGCAGGCATGATAGCCCCTGCTGAGGCTACAAAGCCCGCCAAGTTTCAAGGAGACAGGTACAGGGGTTTCTGGGAAACTGTACCTCAAGCTGCTGACAAGCAAAATTCATGACACTGTGTATATGTTAAGGTGCAGGGGGGTGAAAACTGCAGGCCTGCTAGGCTCTGCTACAGCCACAAATCCTGCTAGCTGTCAAGGAGATAGGTGCAAGGGAGTCTGGCTTCTCGGGCCCTGCACCTTTGGCTACTAACAGGCAAAACCTGTGACATGGGTACTTGTGCAACCGTGTTTCTCTTACGACACTGTGGGGGTGAAAAACACTACTGCAGACCTTCAAGACCCTGCTGCAGCCATGAAGCCTGCTAGCTGTGTCTGTCTTAGCGCACGGGGGGGAGGGCGGTGAAAAACATTACTGCAGGCCTGCTAGGCCCTGCTGCGGCCACAAAGCCTGCCAGCTGTCAAGGAGATAGGTGCAAGGGGAGTTTGGGTTCTGGGGCCCTGCACCTCTGGCTGCTAACAGGCAAAACTCATGATGTGGGTGTGTGTTAAGGCACACCATCACTGGTGCTGGGGCCTCTGCACAACACAGCAGTGTGCCCCAGTGAGGTCTCCTCCTCCCCTATAGCCTCAGTCCAATCCACCACTTTACATGACAACAGGTAAAATAACTTAGTGACTGACTGAGCACTAACAGTAGCACCAGCAGCATCTCAGGTAGCCAAACTGTCAGAGAGCCCTTCTTTCCTCTCAAGTAGGAGCTGCTTCTCTAGCATGTCAGTTAAGGTTGCTCGCACTGTATGACTCTTTGTGTATGTATGTGTGTGTGTGTGGGTACTTGTGTTCAGGTGTGCCCTTCCTGGCACTGGGTCCTCTGCACAACATGGCATTGTGACCCACTGAGGGCTCCTCCTCCCCTAAAGCCTCCAGCTGGTCTACCACTGTAAATGATGGTAGGTCTAAATAACTTAGCTGGCTCAACACCAGTAGCATTGGCAGCAGCATCAAAGGTGCCCAAATGGAATTGTCACAGAGCCTTTCTTTTTAAAAAGAAATTGACAGCAAGAAGTATAGATGCTGTGTTGTGTTGGATATATGATGTTACCCATGGTGTGTGATGGCTTATCTTGTCTTTTTATGTCTATATATTTATTATGAAAAAAAAGGAATACTTAAAAAAATATATCTCAGGAAGCTTTTGGGTTGAAAACCCCTTTGTCAGGCCGAGGAAGTACCTGTAGTTGGTGTGTCTCCTAGTCCTGGATGGAAGGAATAGTAAAGAAGCCAGCAATGCAGGCAAGAAAGCCAGTCAGTGAAAATGGAGATGGAGTCATCAGGGGATGAGGGACAGGCTGGTGTGGGGGCCGGGGGGTGGGGGGGAGGGGGATGTAGCAGTGCAGGTAAAAGTGAAGAGGTACCTGGGGAGTCAGATATCCGGCAGGTTGCATTGTGTCAGAATTCCACCTCCAGACAAGTGCAAGGTGTTGCATCTAGGGAGAAGGAACCTGCAACATACATATAGGCTGAGGAGGACCCTTCTCAACAACACAGTGGCTGTAAGGGATCTTGGAGTCATTGTTGACTCCAGGATGGACATGAGCCACCAATGCGAGGAAGCGGCTAACCGAAACTTGTCATGCATCTACAGATGCATCACAAACAGGTCCAGGGAGGTGATCCTTCCCCTCTATGTAGCACTGGTCAGGCTGCAGTTGGAGTACTGCATCCAGTTCTGGGGGCCACATTTCAAAAGGGATGTGGCTAACCTTGACAGAGTCCAGAGGAGAGCCACTTGCATGGTCAGGGGGCAGCAAGCCAGGCCCTACAAAGATAGACTAAAGGGACTGAATCTATTCAGCCTGCACAAGAGAAGACTGAGTGGGGATCTGGTGGCCATCTATAAACTCACAACTGGGGACCAGTGGAAAATAGGTGAGGCTCTGTTCCCCCAGGCATGACCTGGGATAACAAGGAATAGTGGCCAGAAATTGATTGAGCAGGTTGATCAAGCAGGTTCAGGCTTTATATCAGGAGGCATTACTTTACGGTTAGGGCTGCCAGGCTCTGGAATGGGCTCCCAAGGGAGGTGGTGCTCTCCCCTACCTCGGAGGTCTTCAAGAGCATGTTGGATAGATATCTGGCTGGGGTATTATGATCCCAGCACTCGTTCTGATCCAGGGCAGGGGGTTGGACTTGATGATTTGTTCCAGTCCCTTCCTAGAAACTATGAAACTAGGCATGACCCACAAATGGAATGATTTGCCATGGTTTTGAATAATAATGAGGCTGTACATTATGTGGGCAACAACTAATGGAAACACACATACAGAACTAGAAATTATCCTATCTGAAGTGGAAGAAAAACTCAAAGACGTTGATGTGTTCAAGGTGGGAGCCAGATAATCCCTACCCCATAATTATCATCTTAAAATCCAAGTCCAGTAGGTTTATAATAAATCTATTAAATCAGCTGGCACCATCTAATTAGAAAAAAAGCAAACAGAACATGTATTTGAGAACAGAGTCAAGAGAAACTACAGATCTGTGTGTTACAAAGGTAGAACATGCCAGTCTAACCTGATTGCTCTTTAGGAAGATAAGAAAATATTTAAACTATTGACATGTGATAGGTCTACTGTTCCTTGCCTTCAGTAAAGGATCTTGTGGAAATTGAGGGCTCCTAGTGAAAGCCTGGGCTTGTAGAAATGCACATGATTCCATTCCATCTCATCCTATTTATCTCCTGTGGTTCTTGCCTGCCATGCTTTTGATTTTAAAGGAAATAACCCAAAAAGGAAAAGTAAGTATCAGGAAGCAAAGTGTTGTTTCCTAATGTATTTTTGTTGGCCACCTGGCTTCTTCACAGGGCTCCACCATCTCCACACCCTGCCTTTACCACACCAGCTCTTTTAAGTGTACCATTCCTTAGTCAATGTCCCTGCTTAGAGCACTCACACCATCCTGGGAATGCCTCCCAAGTGCACTCCTTTAGCAGTTTAAGACCCATTTCTCATCATTGGGGCTGAGTCTTTCTCAAGCTTCTTGTAAATCCAAGTTGGAGCTTACTTGTCTTCAAACTCACAGAAAAGTTTCTGCATACATGCTAGAAATGGCCTCTCTTTCTTGCCCAGAGTTCAGAGTAGTTCTGGAGCTTCAATTTAGTTGCATTATGATTTAGGAATCCCGCAATCAGACCCTACAGCCACCTTGGTTGGCTCTGAGCTCTGACCCTGTTGTGGGGGTAAACCCTGCCTCCTCACAGGGATGGATCCTTTAACTGGCCTTTCTCTTCTTCCTCCCTCCAGGCTCAGCTCATTTCACTCACTGGATGTCCTCCTTGCAAACCTTCAGATACAGTGGCCTTACACCAGCCCTTGCTCAGGTACGCTCAGATACTACAGAAACTCTTCTGTCAGCCCATTAACTCCCCATCTGGGTCGGGTGATCACTGCACCTCTGCACAGCTGCATGAGCTCTTGCTCACAACTCTTCCCTCTTTGGGGAAAGCTCTCACCCAGCTATTGCACTTTATCTTCTGGATCAGTGCAAGGAGCCTATCTGCTGGCTTCTCATCCACCCTCTCCTCCTTCCAACATCATAGCTGCCTTCATTAAAGCGTCTTTGGGCTTCCCCAGCTTAATTAAGATTCTCAACCCCTGCCCAGTGAGGTGCTCCCACTTCACAGCACTTTTGCTGGCTCCTCCTTCAGGACACAACATAACTTCTGCCCTGTCACAGATCTGATATAACTCCACTGGAAATTATTAAACTAGAGAAGGTGGGGATTACTACAAAAATTGTGAGATGGGTAAGGGACTGGTTAATAGGTAGGCAACACAAGATTGTGCTAAAAAGGAAATAAAAAAGTTCCAGTGGAAGATTGCCAGTGCAAGTCCTTAAAATGCAGTATCAATGGCTCATGTCGCTACTGCAGTATCAGTATCAGCAGCCCCCATGGCTCAACACAGGCATTCAGGAACATCTGAAAGCTAAAAAGGAGGCATACACCCAATGGAAGGGAGAGGCCATCACCAAGGAGGATTATACCTCTATTGCTTGAGACTGTTGCGGGGCTGTTAGGAAGGCTAAGGTGGAGACAGAACTGGGACTAGCAACCCGGATCAAAGATAATAAGTTATTTTTTAAATACATAGGGAGTAAATAGAAGGCACCGGATAACACTGGGCCCCTGCAGGACACGCTTGGAAATCTGGTGGTTGCCAAATTTTACCAAATTATTTGCCTCCATTTTTCTGAGCAGGGACTGGGACATCCCTCCCACTGGGATTCCAGATGGACCCAGGAGAGGCACAGCCAGGCCCAGGGTCAGTGAGGACCTAGCCAGGGAACTTCTGGTGGGACTGGATGTGTTCAAATCAGCAGGTCAAGATGATCTCCACCCCAGGGTGCTGAGGGAATTGGCAGAGGTCATTGTGGGACCCCTGGCACAGCTTTATGAGCACTTGTGGTGCTCTGGTGAGGTGCCAGAAGACTGGAAAAGGGCCAATGGTCCCCATTTTCAAAAAAGGGAGGAAGGAGGACCCAGGAAAATATAGGCCTGTTAGTCTTACCTCGGTCCTGGGGAAGCTTTTTGAGAAAATTATCCAGGAGCACATCTGCGATGGACCAGCAGGGGAGATTATGCTTAGGGGCAACCAACATGGGTTCATTAGAGGCAGGTCCTGTCAGACCAACCTGGTTGCCTTCTATGACCAGGTCACAAAATCCTTGGACACAAGCACCCCGGTGAACATAGTCTTTCAAGACTTTAGATAGGCCTTTGACACTGTATCTCACCCCATTCTCATTAAAAAATTAGGTGACTGTGGTGTCAATGCCTACACAGTCAGATGAGTGGCAAATTGCTTGGAGGACCACACCCAGAGAGTGGTGGTGGATGGGACATTTTTGACCTGGAGGGATGTGGGCAGTGGGGTTCCCCAGGGCTCTGTCCTCAGGCCTGCACTATTCAACATCTTCATCAGCGCTTGGATGAGGAGCTGAAAAGTACCTTGTTCAAATTCATGAATGACACTAAGATTTGGGGAGAAGTGGGCATGCTAGAAGGGAGGAATAGGCTACAACTAGATCTGGACAGGTTACAGGGGTAAGCGGATGAGAATAGGATGGGTTTCAATACTGAAAAGTGCAAGGTACTGAACCTAGGGAGGAAGAACCAGCAGCATACCTACAGAGAGCCTGGGGAACTCCCTTCTCATCAGCACAGAGGCAGAAAAGGATCTTGGAGTCACTATTGATTCCAAGATGAACATGGGCCGCCCTTATCATGCATCCACAAATGCATCACTAGCAGGTCCAGGGAGGTGATCCTCCCCCTCTATACAACATTGGTCAGGCCGCAGTTGGAGTACCGTTTCCAGTTCTGGGTGCTGCACTTCAGGAGGGATGTGGACAGCATTCAGACGGTCCAGAGGAGGGACACTCACATGATAAGGGGGCAGCAGGGCAGGACCTACGAGGAGAGGCTATGGGACCTGAACCTGTTCAGCCACAAGAGAAGGCTGAGAGGGGATCTGGTGGCCATTTATAAACTTATCGAGGGAACGGGAGAAGCCCTGTTCCCCCAAGCACTACCAGGAGTAACTAGGAATAACATCCATAAGTTGACTGAGAGTAGGTTCAGGCTAGATATCAGGAGGCGCTACTTCACAGTAGGGGAGGCTAGGATCTGCAACCAACTTCCAAGGGAAGTCGTGCTGACTTCTACCCTGAGGGTCTTCAAAAGGAGACTAGATAATAACCTTGCTGGGGTCGTTTGACCCCAGCATTCTTTCCTGCCCATGGCAGGGGGTTGGACTTAATGACCGGCTCAGGTTCCTTCGGACCCTACCAACTATGAAACTATCAAGGCCAATTTTACTTAGTATTTTAATTACCATCATTACTTGAGTCCAAGATGAGTATTTTTCCCACAATTAACCTTGGGAGAAAAAGTCTTGTCTTGGGAATGAGTACCAAGACCAGGAGATGCTGCTGCCACTGTGGCTGTGTGACTGGACCAAGGGTGGCTCACGTGGTGGGGCAGGGGCCATGCTTTAAAGGGAGTGCCAGGAGATCATACAATGGGCTTGTCGACATGTGCTCATCTACTGTGCAGTAACCAAAATTACTACACAGCATGGGCATGCATCTACATGCATATGCCCATACTGCACAGTAAATATGGTAACTTTTGCTGACTTGTGTGTAAATTTGATACCTACATCATTAAGGTATCAAAATTACGCCCAATTATTTACTGCACAATAATGCACATGTAGATGTCTTACTCTGCAGTAACACTGTGTGTTTGAACTGACTAGGGGCTAACTTTAGTTGGGACTAACTTTAGCCCTAAGCCAATCCACACACAGAGTTAATGTGCTTTAATGCTTGCACATTTAGATGCTATCCAATTCCTGCATACTGCATGGTAATTTACTGAACATTATATTTAAGCCAGCATAAATGTACATGTAGGCATGCCCAGTGTGGGGTAGAGCATAGGACATGATATAGTGGCAGAGGAGCTGCTCTTATTCCAGCCCAAACCCAGCTAGGAGTTGCTGCTACCTGACCAGAGCCAGAGTCAGAGCTGTGGCAAGGAGGGCAGGTAGCAGAGGGGGCAGGTACCAGATAGGGATAGGCTGCAGGGGGAGTAGGTGGCAGTGGGAAGGCACCAGAGGAAGAAGTGGTAGGGATGGCAGATGGCAAGGGGGATAGGTAATGGAGGAACAGGCATCAAAGCATAACAAGTGGCAGGGAAGCAGACTTGGGAGAGGTAGGGATGGGGGGACAAGGGTCAGCAGTCAGGCTGCCTGCCCCCCCCCCCTCCCACCCCCACTGATGCAGAATTTAAGATGCCTCTTCAATAATTATATTCTATATATCAAAAATTATAACAAACATAATTTCCCATGTATAGAATCTAATCATTGGGGAGTTTGTTTTAAATTCAAAACCAGCTTGGATTTGGGTAAATATGGTCATGATGGCTCAAGACCTGCTGATGGGACACCTTGAATATACAAAAGAAGATACAAGAATCATTCAGGAAGACCTCAATGACTTTGTGGATTGGAGTAATAGAAATCAGATTAAATTTAATAGAACAAAGTATGATGCCATGTAAGGCTGGGACTCATCAGGTAGAGGATCAAGACCTAATAAGAAGACACTAGAAGTGTGTGTCTTGCTTAGCCTACAAAAATTTCATAAGAGGTGATAATAATGGCAAAAGGGAGTAGTTTTATAAGCTAAAGGACAATGTTGGCACAAGAATAAATAAGTATAAATTGGCCATGAATAAATGTGGGCTGGAACTCAAAATGTTCCTAATTATCAGAGGAACAAAGCTTTGGTATGCATGCAATTGCTGGAGACTAGTCATAATGACTAAGTCTTATGTTTCAGCAAGAAAGACTGAAAGGAAAGTTGAAAGTGATTCATGCCTGGTAGGCAACAATGAATCCTCTTTCACAGTGATGATGAGAATATTGAAAATGTAGAACTGGTGTCCTCTGGAGAACTGATAGAATCTCTCCATTGAAATATCAAAGAACAACAAAGCTGAATTCATTTCAGTGAAATGAAGGAGAGAAGTGTTTGTTTGCCATACACCCCAGCAAAAATAATAATAATTGGCAACCTCCTGACATGGTCACTAATATCTTCTTAGCCTAGGAAGAGTAGCTTTGAAATGAGGACATAGTTTACAAAATCATTTGTGTAAGTGGTTGGGAGGAAACCTCCTCTGTGGCAAGCAAGGATGTTGTGAGCTGGCAGATATCCTAGGGTTTTCTTCTTTGGTTTTCAGCAGCCATGAAGGGCACAGGTGCTGAGCCAGATTTTATCTTTAGGCAGCAGTTGGATTAGTCAGGTTTTTTTGTTTCTGGCCTGCTTTTCTCAGCCATGAAGCAATTATTTCAGAAGTAAACCAAACATTTGGAGGACTCCCAATAGCTTTTAATTTATTGAATTTATTCGTCTTGTGTCAGAGTTGACAGTCGTTTTACCAAGGGGTTAAATTATGGATTTGTATAAGATAGTTTGGATAGGGATGATCTTGACTCAGTCAGGGAGTTGAACCAGATGACCTATGGAGGTCCCTTCCAGTCTTATTTTTCTTTGATTCTATGATTTGTTGTATATTTATTATTATATTCATTGATTTAATTTAATAAAGACAATGCATTTAAATTAGTGTTATTATAGTAAGGATTCCATTAAAAAGAAACAACCCCTCAAGTTGTCATGGAAACAGGTAAGAATAAGCATCCCACTGACCTCAGCAGGAGTTGTACCTCTGTGTGCACAAAGTAGGAGACATATTCCAATATTATTGCTTCATGAGATTTTCATTTTTAGAACCAAACCTGCAAAATATTAGCTACTCTAGACTTGCATTTAAAAATGGAATCCAAGTGCTAAGAACTTTGGACTGCAAATGTCAAAGTTCAGTTAGATCCTCTTGCAAACACAAACATTTTGGGAGAAATTGATTAACTATACATATTCATAACCAATTATTTCATCTACTTCACATAAGAGACCCTAAAGGAAACTAATTATATGAACATATTAGGAGTCCAGTGCCTTAGGCAACAGTTATAATATATTAAATGAACCTCATCCTGATCTCACTGGAGTCAGTAGAGTCAATAAGAGTTTTGACATTAATTTCACTGGGGGCGGGAGCTAGCACTTTGTTTGACATGAATATGATATTACAAGAGAAAACACAAATATGGCTTGTAGCTGCATGAATGCTAAAATATTAACAAAAATAGTGGTTTAACTTTACATGTCGCTTTGTAGTTTAAGAGCAGTGTTCAAATATTAATCCATACTTTTATAAACTTAGTTAGAAATTAATATAAGCATATTGAAAATAACTATGTTTGACACACAAGAAGGTTAGCGCACCCCAGGAAAGAAATGGATCCAAATTTCTGATACAATGTTATGCATTATCACAATACATATGGAAAGGCCCGTGTCAGTCTGAGAATACAACCAGCTTCATTCATCAATCAAGCACTTAGCATGTCAAGGCCTTGATGTAGTCAGCATCAAGACAGGCTTTTGTGCTTTTGCCATTAATGCTATGGGTTTGTCAAAGTAATTGTATTTGATGTTGATGCCAGGCTCATCTTATTCTGAATGCTCTTTTGGGAGCTCTGTACCATCCTTGAGATTTCAGAACAATAAGCTGGGAGAAAAAAGAAAAGGAAAATAAAGTATGTGATATAAAAGCTTTATCTTTCACTCCTCTCTTAATTTTATATTTCACAGTTATGACCTCACACTTACACCTTAACAGAATTAGTTTCTACTGACTTACACCAGTGAACTTGAGCTACTATTTATGTCACTTCTGAACCTGACTTATGGTTCACATACTACACTTCTATGCTCCGCACTACTAGACTTTTCAGGCCCTGAGATCTGAAAAGACTTCAGGCTCTGTATAAATTAAAGCCATTGGAATGGCAGGAGTGGGCAATTACTTGAGCTGGAGGGCCACTCAGAGAGTTTTGATGAGCTACTGAGGGAGGGGTCAGTACCTTCCCCTCCCCTGCCATGCTGCGTCAGCACCCTTCCCATCCCCCCTCCCCCCATCATCCCCAACAGCTCACCAAAACTTCTTAAATGGTAGATTACTAAACCTGGGAGCAGATTACAGCTCTTCCTTGGGCCCCAGCCCCATGCTGTTTCCCAGAGATCACATCCTGGCTCTGGAGACGACCACCCAGAGATCTCATGCCTGGCTCTGGGGTCTCCAGAGAGACCAGGACCCCACTGGCAGGGTGTGCTTAGCCCCTGGCAGATGGGATGGTGGGAGGATGGGGGAGTAGAGTCTGGGAGCAGTGTGGGTGAGGCCAGGGCTGGGTTCATGGGACAGTGACAGTGCAGGTCTGGGGCAGAGCCACAATATGCTTGCTGCACACCCCTGCCTGCAGCCAGCGCCCATCACAAGGATATGTAGGGAGAGGACCACAGCTGTGCCCCAGAGACCAAGCCCTGTGCTGTCACCACCGCATAATCCTGGCCCTGGCCCCACCTGCCCATTCCACTCCCAGATACAGCTCTCCATCTATCCATAGCCCCATCCCATCCACTGAGTCACATGTGCCCTGCCCTCCAAGGTCCCAGGCCAATCTCTGGGTATACCAGACCTACCCACTCATTCTGATGCTTCCCAGTGGTAGGTGCTGGGTAGATGGTCTGGGGTGTCCAGTAGTAGGGCTGGGTGTGGTGGTGAAGGAGATACTAGCAGCAGAAGCTGGAAGGAGTCTACACTGGGGCTGGTGGGAAACAGGAGCCGCCACACTGTCCCCATCCTGCCACATGCCTGCAGGCAGCAGGACCAGCTGTATATGCCATGGTGTGGGCTGCCCCTGTGCCTGGGCTGAATGGGGCCAAAGGACCCACTGCAGGCTGGATAAAATCCCTTGGTGGACTGGGTCCAGCCCATGGGCCTTATTTTGTCCACCCCTGCCTTTTGTTCATGTCAGAGTAAAGAAAGTTCTGGGAAGGCACATTGTGCTCTTTGTTTATCTCTCTATTATAGGTACTAATTTCACATTTTATGATGAAGTAGTAATGCTTTCCATATCTTTGTAAGGTGATATTTCTTGTCTCTTTCTAATTTCTCAAACACTTCCTTCAAGAGGAATGAGTTAGGTGAACACATTAACATCCAGTGCCCTCTGCAAGGGTTATGCAGGTTTACACAATGGGCCCAAACTTACCTCCATTGTAATGAATCAGAGGTTGACCTTGACTTCAATGGGACATCTGGCACTATTTTGAAAGAAAAAAATACAGCAGCAGCATGATGGTAAGATCAACATATTGCTACTGTATTTCAGAGAGACATTAAAATGACTTTTGATTTTCTGTGCCCTTTATTTTGCAACTGTAAGTGGAAAATTATTAATAATAAAAAGACCAATATCTTATGCCCATATGTTCAAAGGCTGAGAGATTAAAAGCAGCCAATCAATGGGTTAAGAACTTTTACTTTGTGTTTATGAATGCACAAGCAATCTGGCCACATGAAAACAGGGAGATTAGCATAATTTAGTAAAATTTGTTCCCAATCAACCCATCATTTCTGCTACCATATTTTCTTTAAAAAACACCCCCCCCCCCCAAGTATAATACACACCTTTTTGAAAGCCAGAATGAGGGTTGGTGTTTTTTTTAAGTTGTGGCTGATTATAGCATGCCCTCCCTTTCCTGCTTAGATAAAGCTCTAACCCTAGCTGGTGCTGAAGGCCAGGTTTCATGGGTGGATCTATGATTCTAAAAGTAACTAAATAAGTTTAAGACTGTGAAATAGGAAGAGCGAGAACAGGAGCAGTTGCAGACAGCAAAATTGCCCTAAGAAAGGGCAAGACCATTAAAAAAAAGAGAGGATCATTAACACCACTGGAGTCAGGAACAGTGGGCACCTATACATGAGCATGGAGGCTGATCCAACATATTGGAATTCCAGTACGTCAGAACAGCCTCAATTCATTGAGTCTGCTGGAGCATGGCAATTATTATGCTTTTCCTGGGTCTCATGTATCAGCATCCCTGTGCTTAAAAATAGTGGTGGGGGCACTTGAACTGAAGCTCATCAATGAGCTATAGTTCAAGCTGATTGATGGGCTTTAGTTCAAGTGCCCCTGTGGCCATTTTTAAGCATGGGGATGCTGATACAGGAGATGTGGTAGCACTTTAACTGAGTGGCTCTCAGAGCCGCTTTAATTAAAGTGCCATTTTCCCCTAACCCTGGGGCATGTGTAAAAGTGCCCAATGAACCATTAAGTCAGATGATTCTTGTAGTTGTCTGAATAGTAGAGCAACAAGTGTTGCACTATGAACCATGAATTAAATGAGGATGCTTCTATCCTGATCAGAAAATCAGTTCCCCTGTTTAATACAAACACCCCAATTCTGGGAGGCTGCTTTTAGGGGGAAGACTCATTTTGTGTATGAGAAAATACAGTCTTTTACTGACTGTATATCAAATCAGTTGATTCTTTCATATTCATGTAAGTGCTTTCAGATGCTAGGGACTGCACTGTTATGCATTTCAAATACATTTTACTCCATAAGTAGTCCCACTACAGTCAGTGGCAGCTCATGAAGATAATTACCTTTCAGCGTTAATATATGGCAGAATCTGGCCCCAAATAAAATAGCACTAATCCTAATTCATTTTAGTCATCATTTCCAATATGTTTTATCTTAAAATAGATATATTGCAGGGAAAAGTGATAAGCAGAAGACCATTCTCAAAAGGGTCTTTCCCCCACTGCAATCATCTTTAACTTTCTGAAGTTTCCAGGGCCATGCTGACAGTTATAAAGTCTTCCTCGTCAGGCCTAGACTGTATTATCCCTGCCAGTTACTTTCAATTAGATTAGTTGCAGGCCTTATTCACTGATGAAGGGCAATTCATGTTTTCATCCATCACAGTCATGTCTCCTAGAAAAGGACACTGTTCCAAGAAAATCCCTAAATTGCACAGCAATTCAAAAAATGCTTTCTGATTTCCCAAGTTGTAAAATTAAATACAAAAATAGTTTAGGCTGTTTATTCCTGGAGAAAAGGTGAAGTCAACACTGGTGAGGAGAATAATTTAATTTATCTCAAGAAGCTCCTTTAAAGACTAGTTCCAGGTAACCAAATTTATTTGGCGTCATAATACTAACATAGGAACACTCAGTTTAGGGGTACTCAACAGTTAAAAAGTATTTAGATTACTCATAGAAAAACGAATGGGATTCACCTATCCTCAAATAATGTACCTTTTCCCATCTATGAACCATTATAGCATATTTTAGCCGTAGCTGTTTAAAGAAAATAATCCTCCCCAGACAGTGTCTCCGTAAAGAGACATATAAAATAGAGTGTCACATCAGTAACAAATGTTTACCATTTGTGTTTTGTGGGTTTTTTCGTCCTTTCCTTTTATTTAAACAATTTGACCCTTTTTCGTGTTTTTATCATGCTGTACCCTGAGGAATGGCAGAGAAACCCATGTGACTAAAACACTGGAAGTGACCTTCCTGAATGGACTGTCAGAGGTAATTATTAAATATGGCCTTTTGTTTCTTGTTTATCTAGTATTTAAGTTCTAGTAATTTAAAAAATAAAACTATATATTCTCTCAACAACTTGTAACCCCTTTCTATGCTAGTTCACTGCAATTCAAATTGCAGAATCTTAATTGTAATAGTTTCCACAATCCCTCTTCCCTACTCATCTACCCACTCTTGCTGGCATGGTTACTCAGTTTAAAGTTGTGTGGAATTAAATCTAATTGTCTATAATTAGCATTCTGATCAATAGAGATTTTTTTTTTGCATCACTCATGACATATATCAATAACAGTTAGTTTCCTAGCTGTTGCTAGTTCAGTTGGTGATATGCCTTTGATCATTTTAATTCCAGAAATGTTCATTTGTGTCACACAAGATAGGATAGTATTATACTGCTGCTCAAAGGAGAGTGAGCTGAGGAGAGAAAAATACAGTACATTTTTTCAACTGAAACTAACTTCCTGCTGGCTAGGTTCTGCCACATTATACAAAAGATGGATAGCCTAATCATTTGGAGTTTGTCACACAACATGAAACTTAATTTCTGGGTCAAATAAAATTATCAGCATTGTGTAAGCTAGCCTGGTTCATCTCTACTTAATATCATAGATTAATTAGGAGAAGACACTGGGTTATTCCTATAGGCAGTTTGCAAAGATACTACCTATGGTCACGTCCAGACAACCACAGCTATGTGGTATGTAATGCCACAGATGCATCTGCAGTGCCACATACCACATATTCAGTTGTTCTCTGCACAGTAAGGGAGCAGCACAGAGGGGTTTTTGACCCCTGAATATCCAAGGGTCAAAAAAAACCATGAAGAAAAAACGTAGAGCGGCACACAAACGGGCAGCATGCGCTGCTCAAAAGCGGAGCCAGGCCACCTGGAACCATGCTGTGGCTGCTGGCCAGGCTTTGTGTGGCAGAATTGCTGCTGTTGCAGCCCCAGGATGTCCCCAGAACCCCAGGTAAGGCTGCTGGACCTGGTTCAGTGCTGGCCACAGCCTTCCCTACTGCCCCCGGGGTAACTTGCTGCTCGCCAGAGGATGTGTGGCATGGGATTTCTTTGGGGACAACTAGCAGTGGTGCAAGGTGCATTGCTGCTAGTTGTCCCTGGGGATTCAAATGTCAACACTATGTGTGGATGCAGCCTATATGGATATACTGGTATATAAGGGAAGAAAAGCCTGGCTAATAACTATCAACATTTTTCTACTCCTAGTCACAATATAAATAACCCCATTAAACTAGGTTGTTACCTGGTGTGTAAACCTTTAACCCTCTACCTAGGCTATTCTTTGTCATGTTCACAAAGAAAGATGTGCAGAGCTCATTTTCTCTGGAGCAAATGAACAGGAGGGAGACTGCACTCCACCAAATGTCTATGAATGGCCAGGCAAGTAAAAATAGTTATTTATTTCTGGTGTTTGATAGCGAGAAATTACCAGCTAACCTTCCAGAGCAATTGTGAAATTGTAGCCCCATGGATCACGGTTCCTTACCTGGAATGTTTTTAGACTGATGCAGCTGTATGCTGCTCTTTGCTGTAATTTGTGGCTTTCTGACAAAGTGCAGCAAGGTAACAGTCAGATTGTATAAAGGACCATTTTACTCTAGCCCTGAATGATTACAAGTCAAAATAAGAGTTTAATTACAAACATACCAAACAGAATTATACAAATAAAGGATGGTAAATGCTTAGTGTATTTAATCTTCCATTTTATACCATTGCCAATGCAGAACTTTTCTATAGAAAACTGTCCACTACATTGCACAGCCTAGTTTGTACTGTGCCAAGTAGTCAGCCACTGGCCACTTCCCTTGAGGGAGTATTTTATAGTCTACCAGATCTTATGGTCAGGGGCTTGATATTCTGCCTGAATGTTCCATTTCTTGTAAATTAATCCCATTACTTCTACTTATAACACATGCCACTCTAAAAAATTCTTTGTCCTCTTCATTATTAGTGCCCTTCAAAACTTTATAAACAGTGATTGTGCTTGCTCCCATAGTTGTCACTTAGCTGAATTATTCATTTGTATAGTTATTAATGCTTTCTAATAAGTCACACCCTCCAGCCCCGAGATTGCTTTTGTTTAAGCTAAAATCAAATGCAGATTTTTTATAAGAAAAAGTATCCTCTATTTAGAATGACTTAAATTAAATGTACAAGCTTCTGGACAGGGATTAAGATTGATTGGCAAGTGTGTACAAAGAATTATCGACAGGAATAACAATGGAATTAAGCATGGGGAATTTAAAGATAAGTATTAGGAAATAAGTTAGTAGCAAGATCTATTATATAACATGGAACAATATTCAAATAGTACTAATGGAAACCCCATCACTTGGATCAATGATCACTGAAGTGGAAGGAAGAATATTAAAGAATGTACAGTATATATTAATTCTCTCTTAACAGAGGAGGAGAGATGATGAGGAGAAATGATAAAATGACACAATAAGTCACTTAAACCTCTTATTTCTATGATTCTGTTCCTGAAGAAATATAATTCTCTTACAGTAACACACGTATCTCAGAAATATCAGTTCTAAACAGCTGATTGGCTACTGGGCATAGGCCACCATACCCCGTCAAACCCCTGGTGTCATGATTTGCACATGCCTTCATTTCCCAGACTGCACACCCAAGCAAAAAGGGAGACCCAGAAGCTGTGGCAGGTCCTACTGGTCACCCTGTGTCAGTCACACCAGAGGCTGTGGCATATTATGGCTGACCAGCGGGACCTCATGTGGCAGCAACTCACCATGTTATGTGCCCTCATGGCCATGAGCCACCAGTCAGTCATCCCATTCATGGCTACCCAGCATACCCTGCATGTGTGTGCATCAGTGAGTAACCCAGATGCTTGAGTTCCATGTGCATGTGTCTCTGCATTCCAAATCCCTGGGCTCTGTGTGTGTGTCTCCGCCAGATGCCCATATTCCATGTGTGTCCCCCAGATACCTGGGTTCTGTGCCTGTGTATGCTGCCAAAATTTAGTGTGTTTATTCAACAAAAACTGCAAAGTCACCCATTCTTGACCTTGGAACCATCTTCTCAGTTAACGGTGGGAAAAGACCCTGCCTGCACTGGCAGGTTCTGCTGTTGAGGGATGAAGAGTGGTGGGAAGCCATGGGGGGCTCACCTTAACAAACATGAAACATTGGGGCAGCAGGGGGAATGCTGTGTGTAAAACTGAGATCGCTTGGTTTAATTAAATATTGCAGCTACCACACTTGTCATGTACATAATAAAGAAAAGCTGAATGTGCCTGCTCCAGAAGTTGGGCCTGAGCCCAGGAGGCTACCTATCCTCACGGAGGCTGAGCTTCTCCCTTGCAGTGGGACCCAGGTCCAGAGTAGCCTGACCTGGAGGGTTGGTGGGCCTCCCCACTACTGCTCCCTATTCTAAGTGCTCCCACGCTCTTCTGGGACTGGCCTAGAATCCCTTTTGAGCCTTCCACCTACACTGGCAATTGCCAGCAGCGAGGCATAACAAGTTGGCCCGGGAAGGTGGTCAGAGTCATTGCCAGCCCTGACATAGCAACCTGGTTGTAACATAACCCCCCAGTTTCTTTCTTTTTTTTTTTTTCCTTTCTTTCTCTTTTATATATATCTATAGATATAGATCTATAGATATAGATATATAGATATGCATTCCCTCCCCTCCCCCAGCTATTTCTCTCTCTTTTCCTCTCCCTCTCTATTCCTTATAGATAATTATAAGTAAGCTAAGATATAGGATAAGCTTTAAGATTTTATTTTGGGTAGTTTTATTTTTCTCTCCCCTCTTTGCAAATAAGTTCCCTGCTATTCTGATATCAATACCCACTGTTTTATAAGTGATAATTATTATGTTTGTACTGCTTTTATATTGTATGATTACTGTTTTAAGCCTATGTATATAAGTTAGCGTAAGTCATGTCAAGTTTCCATTTTGTATGCCAAGCCTCCATCTTGTGTCCTCTGCCCGGGCATCGCCTGTGTTGTAACTGTATGACTCATGTACCCCTCCCATGTAAATTGGTTCCCGGATGAATGAGAGTGATTGGGAATGATTGAAATAGAATGGTAGCGGGCCTCTACTGAATGGCCTGTAACGACCAGCCATCACCTCAGAATGATTCATCTAGGAACCATGGACCTCACCCAGGAACAGAGACAAGAACCCAGCATTTGAAAGACAAAAGATCCTGCAGAACCAGCAACTCTACCTTTGTACCCCACCATTACAGACACCCGAAACTGCACATCCATACCTGGAGCACACATGCTCATACACCAGGGGCTGACCCTTGCCTGGGCATGCCTCCTGTCACTAGGGTCACACAAGGTCTGCCCCTATAAAAAGAGGCAGTGAAGACAGACCCAGTGGGAACGCCATTTCTATCTGAACCAGACCAGCTCCACGTCACGCTGCCTATCCACCCCAGAGGCCCTGCCAGCGACTCCCTCTGGACAACACCGAGCTGAAGGAGACCCCAACTGGCCATCGAGGACCAACTTTCAGCCTGGGATAGGTAGATATCACCTGCACATTTCCTCCTCCAATTTGGACTCTCTCTATTTCTCCTCCCGGTCTTCAGCCCCTGCGCCAAGCCTCTTTAACCCCTGCTGGCATTGTGTGTGTGTGTGTGTGTGTATGTGTGCGTGTGTGCAAAGGAACCAATAAGATATTGTGTCACCATCTCCCCTGTTCAATAAAACCACTGTCATTTGTAACCCCGAGTTGGGTTGTATGTTACTGAACTCCGGTCCCTTCCCCCATCTTAAATTCTGGTCTCTGTCTGTCTCTCTCAGCTCCCCCGCCCCCCCCCCCCAACACCTTTTCCTGCCACCTCTCAGCTCCTCTCTGTCCCTTCACTGCAGCCTCTTGGCCTTGTTGCTGTCTGTCGTCTCCCAGTCCCATTCCTGCTGTCCACCGCCTCCTTCTCATGCCTTTTCGCTACTCTTCGTGCCACTTTTAGCCTCTCAGCCCTGCTTATTTCTGCCTCCTGCTGTCTCTCCCCATCTCTCTCTCTCTCTGCCTTCTGTTCCCAACCTTTCCTGCCCCTTTCCCCCTTTTCTCTGTGTTCTCCAGCTTCCTCCCCACATCCTCTCTAGCTGCCCCTTCTCCCCCACAGTCCTCTGGCCTGCCACCAACTTCCCTGTAGGTTTCCCAGCAGCTGGAGCCCTTCTCCAACTCCCAGCACTGGCAGCCCCTCCCCCTGTAGCTTCCTGAGCTCCCCAACAGTCCCTCTCCAGCACCTCTGGTTCCCAGAGCCAGCCCCCAGTTTCCTCCACACCCTCTCTAGCTTCTTGCACCCTCTGCCCCAGTTTGCTTCTCTCCGCTTAACTTTTGGCTCCCCTGTAGCTCCAGCTTTGGTCCCAGCCTCTGTGCTGGCTTCTCTCCAGCATCACTCCCCTGTTCTGCAGGCTTTGGGCATTGTTGTTTAATCAATTAAGGTCAATTAACCTAAAGTAACCCCCAAGCCTCAGTTCTTCAGCCCAGCTCTCCCTAATCTACTGGTTCTAATCCCGGTCCTGGTAACTTTCACTCCCTACACTTCCACTTACTTACCTTAACTTTTCCACAGGTATCCCAAGTACACCAAGCACGTACATAAATACACATCACAACACCCAAGTTAGGAACTCAACTGTGTGTATGTGTAAGTGAGTGGCATGTATGTTAACTAATATACATATATGTCACTGTGTGCATGATATACAAATTAGTGATTCGTGTATGTGTATTGGGTGTACAGGTATTGATAATTGATTCTGGTCTAATTTATTTTCTGTATAGTGTGTGTAGGTGCTTGAATTGGTGATAGGCATGCATTTGCCTAGGCTGGTAATTTTGGATGTGTATGTGCCTGGATTGGTAGTATGTGCATGCACATCTGATGGGGGTGCGTGCACCTAGAGTGTGAGTATGCGCCTACTGTGTGTGTATGCACGTAATTGATTTTTGAGTGTGTACATGTACAATTGTACCCCAGGCCACTAACTGTCTAACAGTGCAATATTGAAATCCTGAGGGCTGGCCTGGCCCCACAGGGCAACATGGTCACTCTCCCCTCCCAAAAAGCTTCTCCCCAAAGACAGCTCAGCTGGACTGGTCCTTGGTCCACCCACCTTCCTGGGTCCTTGGACCACAGGTCAAGGGCTCCCAAGCACCACATCTCCTGTTTTGGGAACCCCCTCACCCTCCAGAATCTCCCAATCAATGTGAGGTGTGGAGCATTCCCCCTTGGCTGCTGTCCAGGGCTGGCCCCCATGGGATCCTTGTTCCTGTTGCCCCAAGGAAGAGTCCCAGGAGCAGGGCTCACCATTCAATGGGAGGATGGATGTCAACCTTTCCCAACATGCTGACCAAAGAGGACTACAGTCTTTCTGCAGGAAACACATTGATACCACTCAGGGGCATCATAGAGGAATCCTAAGTGGTCTTTGACCCTGTGCATAAGCTCCTTATTCTGGCACTGTGATTCTTTCAATTCTGTAGCATTATGGGTGACCTCCCTCAAACAGTGGGCCATATGGAGACCTCTTTCTTGGACCTCCACAGCACGTTCCTGGGCCTGGATGGCTTGTTCAAGTACAGTGACAGTGCAGGTGTAAGCAGTTGCCAACCTGTTCATTCCCACCTGCCATGTCAAGGGGCCTATTTGGCCCTCATTTCACCAGTGCCATCTATGCAAATGTCTCATGCACTCTGCAAGTGTCCAGCTCACCATCCTCGATCCAGTATCTTGACCTTGGCATCTTGTGCACAAATGCAGAGTCTGCAGACAAGAAAGACACTGAGGGACCTATGGACCTATGGACCATTTCCCCTACCTTGGACTGGAAGCCATGCAGTTGCTCACAACCTGCTACTGACCACCCTGTGGAATGCCTGCATTTCACCTGCCCAAGTGTAGTATATGGAATCCACACATTGAGCAATAATACCAGACCAGTGGCTCATAGCTGGCCAAAGGGAACAAGGAGTGGGGCTAGAAACAGGGGTTTTGCCACATCGGATCACTGAGAGAGCAGGGTTGGACCGGCTTGGCATTTGGGCAAAGTAGACGAGCTTTGGCTTAGGCTAGACCACTGCTGCTTGAGCGAGGAGCAAGCAGGATGATGCAATGCTCCATAGGATGTCAGCAGAATGCAATCTACCACATGATGGGAAATGGTACAGATGTTTTTTACAACACTTTAACCTACAGTACTGAAGTCTGATGCCATAGGCATCCAGGGGTATCTTAGAGCAGGATCTGCCATTTCCTATGGGCCTTATATGCTGTATGTGCCCTGACCATCTGTTCATGTATGGCTGTAGAGCGCTTTCTGCACGCTTATTAAGGAACAAGTGTAACTTCTGTACCAGGCCTTTGTTCTGATACAAGATGAGAACAGTGATTGTTCAGACAAATAACAATCTGTTCAAAGTCTTGCTTTACACTTTGTCAAAAGATGACCCTAGTTCCTTGTTTAAGGAGGAAAGGGGAAAGAAAATATTAAGAAATGAAAATGTCAAAGCCATATCAAAATGACACATCACTCAGCTCAAGCAATCTCTATTTCCTTGGGGGTCGTGTGTGTGTGTGTGTGTGTGTGTGTGTGTGTGAAAGGAAATCCAAAAATCCAAATCTTCATGAATTTAAACTATTGTTTATAAGGTACAATTTTGTTTTGGTAATGTCTATTGACTGGATTAACAATCAGAGGTTTTTAACTGAGAGATACAGAAAGTGTGTGCATGGGCAAATTTTAAAAAGGAGACTGTCATGTTTTTTCTCTGTAGAATACCTTGCAAAATAATGAAAATGTAAGGAGGTTGATTCCAGCTGTGCAAATCTTATCTAATAAAATGGAATGACAAAGTGAAATCTGAAATTCTGGATAATTTTGCTGTTACTTTTGCAAAAATGCAAAAAAGATTGGAAGGACCTGACTTGGCTTTCAAACATATCTAATGCTTCATTTTGGATGTAACTGGGACCACCATGAATCTAGATGTTTATGCTGTTTAAATGATCATTTGCTTTTGCCTCATCATATTATTTAAAAAGATGTTTCCTGGGATTTATTTTTGCAGAAATCTATGAGCAGTACTGGATTCTATTCTTTTCTAAAATGATTAGGGGTAAAAAATGGATCTGTAGGGATGCTCTAGATCATTATCACCGGACAGACCCAGTGATAATGACTCCTCAGCTCCAGTCACAGTACATGTGGTGGCACAACTTTACAGGCCTCTAACCTGGGTTATATGCAGCATCAGCTGGTGTTCTGATGTAGTGTCAAGGGAGTGCTCAGCCTGTAGTTAATCTGAGTCTTGTGTAGTTCTAGTTGGAAGGATAATACTCCCTGCAGCCTCTTTCATCGTTAATGAACCTACTGAAAAGTATCCAGGAGTTTCCCAAAATCTTGCCTGTAGATTCATTAACCTTTCAGTCATAATGACACAGGAATTGGGCATGATCTCTCATAACCTTTTGTTGTAAAGGGCTTTATATTCCTTTTCTTTTCATTTGAAAGCAGGTGCAAGACCTCAATTCCTATTCATAGCTTTTCTGTCTCAATTTTAAGAAAGATTGGATTTGCAATTTACACCTAATGCATAAGCTGAAGTCTCGTACGGAAGCATCATATGGAAACAGATTGGCATGCAGGTACAGTTTATGGTGAATGAAAAACCATTCAGTGTAAAGGGAGAGGATCATAGATTCATAGATTCATAGATGTTAGGGTCGGAAGGGACCTCAATAGATCATCAAGTCCGACCCCCTGCATAAGCAGTAAAGAGTGCTGGGTCTAGATGACCCCAGCTAGATACTCGTCTAACCTCCTCTTGAAGACCCCCAGGGTAGGGGAGAGCACCACCTCCCTTGGGAGCCCGTTCCAGACCCTGGCCGCTCGAACTGTGAAGAAGTTCTTCCTTATGTCCAGACTAAATCTGCTCTCTACTAGCTTGTGGCCATTGTTTCTTGTAACCCCCGGGGGCGCCTTGGTGAATAAATCCACACCAATTCCCTTCTGTGCCCCCGTGATGAACTTATAGGCAGCTACAAGGTCGCCTCTCAACCTCCTCTTGCGGAGGCTGAAAAGGTCCAGTTTCTCTAGTCTCTCCTCGTAGGGCTTGGACTGCAGGCCCTTGACCATACGAGTTGCCCTTCGCTGTACCCTCTCCAGGTTATCCTCATCCTTCTTGAAGTGTGGCGCCCAGAATTGCACGCAGTACTCCAACTGCGGTCTGACCAACGCCCTATAGAAGGGAAGTATCACCTCCCTGGACCTATTTGTCATGCATCTGCTGATGCACGATAAAGTGCCATTGGCTTTTCTGATGGCTTCGTCACACTGCCGGCTCATGTTCAACTTGGAGTCCACTAGGACTCCAAGATCCCTTTCCACCTCTGTGCCACCCAGCAGGTCATTCCCTAGGCTGTAGGTGTGCTGGACATTTTTCCTCCCTAGGTGCAGCACTTTGCATTTCTCCTTGTTGAACTGCATCCTGTTGTTTTCTGCCCACTTGTCCAGCCTATCCAGGTCTGCCTGCAGCTGTTCCCTGCCCTCCTGTGTGTCCACTTCTCCCCATAGCTTTGTGTCATCTGCAAACTTGGACAGAGTACATTTCACTCCCACGTCCAAGTCGCTGATGAAGACATTAAAGAGTATCGGTCCAAGGACCGAACCCTGTGGGACCCCACTGCCCACACCCTTCCAGGTCGAGACCGACCCATCTACCACGACTCTTTGGGTGCGACCCTCTAGCCAATTCGCCACCCACCGGACTGTGCAGTCATCCACATCACAGCCTCTTAACTTGTTCACCAGTATGGGGTGGGATACCGTATCGAAGGCCTTCCTGAAGTCCAAGTATATGACATCCACCCCTCCTCCTGTGTCCAGGCATTTCGTAACCTGGTCATAGAAAGAGACTAGGTTGGTCAGGCACGATCTGCCCACCACAAACCCATGCTGGTTTCCCCTCAGCATAATTTGTCCTGCCGGGCTCTCACAAATGTGAGCCTTGATAATTTTTTCAAATACTTTACCAAGGATGGAGGTGAGACTGACCGGCCTATAGTTGCCCGGGTCCTCCTTCCTCTCCTTTTTGAAAATGGGGACCACGTTAGCCCTTTTCCAGTCCTCCGGGACTTGGCCTGTGCGCCACGAGCATTCGAATATTCCCGCCAGTGGCTCTGCAATGACGTCGGCCAGTGCCTTCAGCACCCTCGGATGGAGCCCATCCGGGCCTGCCGACTTAAAGGCATCCAGTTCTTCCAAGTGACTCTGCACCAACTCAGGATCTACGCATGGAAGTCTGGCGCCTTGCTGCTGCCTCTCTACAACCCCAGTGAGAGACTTGTCGTGCCCCTCGCTTAGGCAAAGAACTCGTTGAGGAGTTCAGCCTTGTCCCCCCTGTCTGTCACCAATTGTTTCTGCCCATTTAGCAGGGGTCCTATTCCTCCCTGGGCCTTCCTTTTACTCCCTATATATCTAAAAAACAATTTCTTGTTGTCCTTTACTTGGGTTGCCATCCTCAGCTCCATGGTAGCTTTGGCCCGCCTAACTGCCTCCCTACAAGCACGAGCAGAGGAGGTATATTCATCTTTAGTGATCTCACCCTGTTTCCACTTTTTATGTGCTCCCCTTTTGGCCCTTAGGCTGCCCTGGATTTCTCTGCTCAGCCATGGAAGCCTCCTGGCCCCTTTCCCTCTTTTGCCTCGCTCGGGGATCGTCTTACTTTGTGCCCAAAGGAACGTTTCCTTTAGGCACAGCCACCCTTCTTGGGCACCCATCCCATCAAAACTCCTACTCTGCAGTGCTTCCTTGACTAATTGCCTGAGTGCAATGAGATCAGCTTTCCTAAAGTCTAGCACTTTTACCCTACTAGTTACCTTACCCACTCGCCGTCTTACGTTGAAGATCATACAGTCACAGTTGAAATATGTATGGGGCCTTAACCAACCAAAGATCTTCTCTACCCTCCAGCATGCATGTTCCTGTCATTGTCATTAACAGGATTCTGTGTTCACACATTAAGGGAAAATAGATCCACAGAGTATTAGCAGTCATTATGCTGTATTAGTCTCAAATGAATAGTGATAGAGAATAGAGCTGCTACATTCTTTTTCCAATAGTGTACAAAATGTTTTGAAAAGAACAAATAAATCCCTCACAAATTCTGCAGAACCAAACAGCCCATTAAAATATGTAATCAAATGGAGGGTTCTCCCTTTAGGTGTATCATCTGTTCTGTTGACTTACTTCAGTCCTCAGGAACATAAAATGTAGTTCTAACCTGAAAAGTGATTCAGTAAAAATGCCCTTGTCCCCCATTGATTTTCAGATCAAAAATACTCTGCGTACAAATGGAGAGAATCTCCTTTTCTTCTCCTTTTCAGCCCTGGGAACCCAATCTTCTAGAAGTCAAACTGAGTTCTATCCTTCCTGGAAGTTGAGTGAGAGCTGCTCTCTTGTTAGATGCATCAGAGCTAACAAAATTATCTGATATATACGGGTGATTTAAAGAGCCAAGTCTCTATTGTTACAGCTGTAATACATTTATATCCTCCTCAGATTGGGTTTAGAACAGAAGTGTAGCACACACACACACACACACTACACTGGCACCAGAAAGGACTGAAAATTGAACTTTCCATTTAAAAAATTCGGAAATATCAAAAACTGCTTTTATCCCAGAAGAGAACAAAACCATTGTTTTGTTTGCCAATGGCTTTGTTTAGATTTTCATCTAACTATAAAAACTGCTTCAGACATTTCTATTTTAAATACCTTCCTAACCTCCATTTCTAGCATTTTATTTTTTTAACTCTCCTTCTTCCTGTCTAGCCCCCCTCCTTTTAGAAGCCTGACTGAAATGTAGTTATTAGCAAAGAGGCCTGAGCCCTTTTTCTCTATTCCTCTCTTCAGTGTACCCATCTTCTACCTTCCAGCAAATCATGATTTCCCAGTGAAATTATCTGTATCAAGTAAAATGCCTTGGGGTGTTTTAGGGAGGAACAGCAACTGGTAAACTATGAGATTATTGAAACTAAGAAATTTTCCATGAAGGGTTGAATTCAAAGTTTTCTTTTATAAGCTAGGGGCAGAAATTACACATAAGTGATTGGAAACCAATTTGGATCTGTAACACAACAAAAGTGTACATAAACTGCTTTCTAAATGGCCAAAACTGGTTTAACATAAACCTGGATAGATGTAGTATCAGACTTAACTGGTTCAGATTAAACTGGTTTATAGATCACGTCCAGATTCAAGTTAACTCACAGTCGCCCAGCATCAGGGATGCTTTACACCTCCTTCACAATCCCCCTGCCACCTGCCTTGCAGGGTGGGCAGGCAGGCAGGCTAGCCTTCACCCAAGCTGTCTGCTCCAGCTGAGCAGGAAAGCATGTGTTAGTGCCCCTCAGCTTCTCATCTCAACCACTGCAGGCATGTAGCTACATTTCCAGAATCAAAAATGAATGTCTGTTCACTTGCTTGTTGGTTCAATCTACGCATCTTAGACTAACCTGAGAAGACTGAATCAATTCATCCTTGGGCTTTTTGACTGTTTGTACTTACCCATAAAGTTAAGCCAGCTAATTTAGCCTATCTGAAACCTCTTCCAGTGTTAGATAAAACTACCTTTAAGAAGGCAAGGGACAATGTAAAGTGAGAACAAGTAAGGCAAAACACTTCAGCTTATATTAACCTTAGAGGCTAGGGACAGAAATTCAAAATGCCAGAGCTTGAATTGATTCAACCTTTGCAGGTTAGTCTAACCTGCCTAGGCTGAACCAGTTTGTAACAGCATAGATATGCAGGAACATGTCTGCAGATGCTCAGGCCAGGAGTCAGGGGTGCTACGGCATACCCTCGGCTGCAGGAAAGTGGTGCTGGGGGGGATGTGGTCAGTCTGGGCTGAACAGGCCAGAGAGGGGTTTCAATCCTTTGTTCGTATCCCACCAGCAGGAACCTAAGCTGGGTCTGTCAGGTGCTCCCCCTTCGCTGCTGCAGTATCTGGCCAGAGTAGCCCCTGAGGCAGAGGGTTATTCTCCCCTCTTCCCCAACTGCCCCTGGGGGACCGCAGCCAGGTCCACCTAACCCCACCATTGCTGAGTGGCAGAATAAGCCCCATCCTGTCCCCTCCACTAGATGCCAAAGAGAGAAGGAATAACCCTGGTCCCTGCCCCCACAAGGGGCCCTGCTGGCTGGTGCCTGGTCACCAGGTGGGAGTTAGCTGGGGAGCAGGCTTCCCAGGCCAGCTGAGAGGTGACAGCAGGCCCCAAGCCCAGCAGCTCCCACTGCTGCATGCCCAGCCCTGTGCAGCACCCAGGGATGCAGACTAACAAGCAGCTGCAGGCTGACTGGGGCAGGGGGCTGCTCTGCCCCCATCATCTACAGCTGCTGCTGCCACTGCCACTGCTGTGCTGCACCACTGGGGTGGAGGGTGGGAGGCTTCTGCCCCACACATGGAGCTCCAGCTGCAGCCCCCGGACAGCCTTGGAAGGAGGAAGGTTTCTGAATGGAAGGCTTCAGTCCAGGGGCTGCTGCTGGAGCTCCACGCGTGGGGCACACGTCATGAGGCTGAAGGTACCAGCCCCCCCCCGCCACCACCCAGAACAGCTCAGAAGTGGCAGAAATGGAAGGGGGAGTCACCGTGGCAGGCAAGGTGAATCCGGCTTGGGCCAGCAGGGCCTTCTCCCCTCGCCTCCAGTTGCGGCTCCTGCCATACCACACAGCACTGCTTGGCCCTGAGAAAGCTCCCTTCAGCCTGGTAGAGGCTTTGTCAGAACTGGAATATGGCAGCCACCCACCATGAGAGCTGGCTGCAGACCCACAAGTGCCTGTGATGCCTCTGAACCAGCTCAGCTACTGCACTGGGCTGGGCCAGGCAGCACTTGCTGACAAGGCTCAACATCCCCGTCACTGAGCTGCAGCTGCTGGAAGTGGCCCCATCCCATGGCCTGGCCTGGCCACACCATGCAGCTGCCTTGGCCGGGGCTGAGTAAGGCCAATCCAGGCTGTGGAGGTGGGGCTACCCATGGCCACTGCAGCTCCATTACAGCTTCCCCCCATGCCCTGGCTGAGCCAGGCTGGGCTGTGAAGCAATGCACAGAGCCCTCTACTCCCCACTCCATGGGGGTTGGGGGAGGAGCAAGGGGAAGAGTCCCTCACTGGGGCTGGACAGCCTGGCAGAGCCCCATTCCATGCCCTGCAATGGTGAGAGGGGACATGGAGGGAGAAGAGCCCCCACACACCCACAGCACTGAACAGGGCCCACCTCCCTGCCCCACAGTGGTGGGGGGGGAGGAACGAGGTAGGAAGAGTCCCCCTCCAGGGGCTCGGAAGCCTTGCAGAGTCCTTGGGGTAGGGATGGGGTCAAGGAGGGGAGGAGGAGAAGAGAACCCCCCCTCCACACCCTGGAAGGGGGAGGAGAGGGAAGAGCCCTGCCCCTGCACAGAACAGACCCCCAGCATGGCCCTGTTAAGGTGAAAGCAGCAGGGGAAGGATTAATTCTTCTCTCAGTCCCCTCTGCCCTGAAGCCTGGGTCTGTCAGCTCTAGGGGCTGCCACTGCAGCCCCCTTCCTTCTGCTCCCTGGCAGGCAGACAGACCTCAGCTGCAGTGGAGAAGGAGGGGAAGGAGGGAAGAATTAACCCCCTCCCTGCCCACTTTGCCTTAACAGGGCCATGTCAACTGGTGTCTCTGCTAGGGCTGGTCCCTCATTGGGCTAGAGAGCAGAGGGGCAGGTACAGTCCTGTGGCTGGAGCACAAAGCCCCACCCAGCACAGGGAGCATGCCAGGATGCTGGGGGACTCTGGTTTAACTTAAACCAGGAAGGGGTTTGGGACAGACAATGCATAAAGCATTTTGAGCCAAATCAGTTAAGTCTGATACTACATTCAACTAAGTTTATCTCAAACCAGTTTCAGACATTTTGAAACTGATTTATGTGCACTGAATGTCTGTGCTGTTACAGGTTTAAACCAGTTTCTGATCACTTAAACTGGTTTGTGTGTAATGTCTGTCCCTAGCCAGAAAGAAAAACTGATAAAATCATTCTCTTATTACATGTATGGGCCTGTTAAAATAGTCACTTGTTCTTAAAGGGATGATATAACAGTGTACTTAGGTCCAGAATACATCATTTAAATAAGAGGGGGGTCGATGGGGAGAGTGAATTTCAAACTGAGATAAATGTGCTTATTTAAAAAGAAACAACCTAGTGCAGAAAGTAGACATTCAGAAGAGGTTGTGAAAATTAATTTTAATTTTAATTCTTAATTTTTAATAAAGTGAGATATTACAGAAAAATCTCCACTATCCAGGATTTAACTAACTGGAAATTCCATTAACTGGTATTTCTGGCCAGCCAGTCAGCTGGCTGCGGAGTAAGGGTTCAGAGAAAGCTTGCACGTGGTGGCAGCTACTACCACCCACCACCCTGAACTGCTGCCACTCTGTGGGCGGCCACTGCCACACCCTCCGTCCCCTGCTCCGCATGCAGCCCTCGCCTCCCTCCTCCCCACCACACACACTCCAAGTTATCTGAAAACCCCCTGCCAGGGGTTTTCAGATAACCAGAATTTTTATATAACCAGCAATCCCCTTACTCCTAGGATGCCAGCTAACAGAGATTTTACTGTATTAACAATACGTAACAATTTTGACAGTTTTGTTGTTGCCTTCAATGAGGTTAGGATTTCAACCACTGTCTTTTAAAAATGTATCATAAGTAAACAGTCCTAAATAAAACCCCCTTCACCATTTCTTGTTTTTTCTCCATGTATCCCTTGTTTCCGTTACTATGCCAAATCAATTGTTGAAGAACTCTTAACAGGTTACTTACAAGAACCTTTATATGAGACCTGGTATTTGACTCTGTATGAGATGTGTTTTTTATGTTTGAAAACATGAACATTTTCAACTGGAGGCTTTGGCAGGGTCTGTTGTACACACAGTTGATGGCATCTAGTTCCATAACTTTATTTCACTGTAGCTCCCTGTTGGGCAGGCTTCGTGCTGTGGTTTGCTTGAAAATTATGGAATATTCACACTCAGTCTGTGACACTTGGAACTTGTATTTTTGTGCACGTGCTCAAATCCACTGCAAAGAAAAACCTCCACAGACTCTAGTAATAAATCACCATATTACAACCATCAGGGCATTTAATTTACAACTCAAATCAATCAGGACTTGCTGATGCCAGACAGTAATATACTGTCAATTTAAAAAACTGGATATTGCAGCTCAATGCAGGATAGACTGTCAGTCAGCAGAGTGACAAAGCGACAATTTATGGTTTGTAAAATTCCAGCAGACAAATTGGAAGAAAAATGCACTTTGACTTTGGCAGCATACTGCGTAGAATATGTTTGTGGTGAAAAGACCTGAAAGGGTGGGAGAAAATTGCACCTATTAAACTGAAGCACTCCATTCTCTCTCCCTTTTTATATTTTGATTTTAAAAAGCCTGTTTAGCATCCCTGAAGTTAAAGGGAATTTAGTAAAACAAAATGCAGGATTTGGCCCTTTGTGCACTGGTAATGTAAATATATAGGTGTAGGTGAAAACATTATTGGCTGGGTGCTCATCTGATTTAGAACAGTGATGTTTAACCTTCCAGTCTCCCCCGTCACCCCATCCAGGTCAGATGAGGGGTATAGTTCTGGTCTGTGGGCTGAATTCTACAGGGAAGATTGATCCACAGGCTGGATCCAGCCTGAAGTCAACCAACATTTAGGGTCAATCTGTGGGTGCACTCAAGCATGCTGTCTTCCATGGAGCACCCCTGCATGCCAGTGCATAGGACTGCCTTTTGGCTTACAGGGCTCCTCACAGGTCTGGGAAATTGTTGGCAGGGGAGTAATGGCAGCATTAACTGCCCTACTGCCAAATTTTCATACCCATGGGGAGCCCAGCAAGCTGGACAACACAGCTCCAAGTGCCAGATTTGGCCCATGGACTAGAAGTTGAGCAACACTGTTCTAGATATTGTAGCTATGATACAATTAATGTTTGAGCATTTTGGTTGAATAGAATTCACACATCATCTTGCAAGCTACAACCACCCTTTTGAAAGGAGCAGGGATTTGTGCCAGCCCTTCCTGCCCTAGATTTCTAGGACCAGATTATTAAGGATCAAAAAGTAGACAGGAAGGACCCAATACCTTATGTCAGCCAACTACCAAGAGGAGATGATCCCTCTGCCTTATTCTCTGACAACTGGCAGCAAAGCCTGTTTGATAGCCAACCTGCTGGCTGCCTGGCAGACCCACTGTGGTGCTCTGTGACCCCTTGAGGAGGCTTACTAAAATGCAAAGCAGGAATCAATTCTGCATTAAGTAAAGATACAGTGAGAAGAAAATGATCATAGACATATGACTTCCTCTTTGAAACTTTTTCCTAGATGCCCCTATTTGGCTTAGGGCAGAAAAAAAAGAGAATAATATTAATACTATTAATAATACAGCATGTACTATTTTAAGTCCTTGTAGGAATATGGAAAAGGTTTATATTTTCTAAAAATTAATCATTGATAGTCTCTCCATAGCTGAGCTAGGCAAATACAGGGGAACAAAGTATTTGTAAACATTAATTTAAATAAAAAAATGCATTTGCTTTCATGTGGTTCCTAACTTTTTCTCTTCACTCTTTATGAACACCTGTGCAAGGAAAAAATAATTGATTTGTAAAAGCATTTATGCCACGAGAAAATGTGAATACTGATTGCATACAAACCTGAATTATGGATTATCACAAATGATGAAGATTCAAAGCAGTAGTGACTGATGATAGTTTTGGAGTAATCCAATGTGCATCCTTTGACCTAATTTATAAAACTGGAGCCTATGCACAGATAATTTGCAACACACGAAATGAGCTAAGTTTGCTTAATTAGTTGTTCACCTAACTCTGCTCTATATTATTATCTAATATTTATTTTCCAAAACAATGAATGAGGCATTGAACTTTGAAAAGTAGTATCTACACATTTTATATACACCTGTACTGCTTGGAATATTTATATTTTGTATCCTAAGCACATTGAGCTGTAGTGCCCACTTTTAGTGCTGTTTGGGTCTATTGCCTGTTGTAATTAATTTGCATTGTCTTTTTAGACTAAATTCTACTGCCTGTGAACACTACAGGAAAAGGAACCCACTTAGAGTATCCTTAGAACAATAGCATACCAAGCACTGAGGGTGAAAACTTTTTTCATTTATGCTTTTCCAATGTATCCCAGTCATGACTTCTGAGAACATCAACTTTTAAAACCTATTAAAAAGACCATACTCTTTATATGTGCATTCAGAACTTAGCCCCTCTGCTAAAGCTGTCAAAGTTGCTGACTGAAAAATATTACACATCACAAAAAATGCACATCACAAAATAAACCTAAATTAAAAATTGGTTACCATGAGTCACAAATCAGTTGTCAGAAATGTTGTTGGATTGATACCATGATTATACTCTTTAATCCAAAAAAGAATAGTTGTATTACACTCTCTGTAGCATCAAACTAAATATTTAATATTAGTGTACAATTCTTACAAAACAATTTCTTTGCTTATCCATAGATCCCAATGATCTTTTACAAAGATGAGTTATAATTATCCCCATTGTACAGCTAGGAAATGGAAATGAAGTACATTTTGCAGGGTCACAGAGGGAGCCAATAGCAGACCTAAATATAGAATCCATTATACCTGTATCTCCCATATCCATTGCTCTGTCCTCTGGGCCATGTTGCCTCCCCCATAAAACCATTCCAATCACTGTTTATAATACTAGCTGACTGATTCTGATCAAATGATTTAAGCATAGTTATTTTAATTCATGACTTAAAGCAAATATCACCAATCCATATGTGATCCATCATGGCTGACAACATTTTTCATAACTGCCTAAACAGATCTTTACCTCTCTGCTATTTGCATAGAAATGATGAAAAGACTATGACATATATATGTTGAAATTCAAAATAAAAGTTGTTGACTATTTGTACATACTGGGAGTGTCTACACATCCATTTATACCAGCTTAAATTTACTATGCAATAAATTCTTAACCTTTTCTGTTCACTCATGTGCAGGCATTAAAGTGTATTAACGCTGTTAACTGACTTGGGACTGACTTGGTACTAACACACACAGTGTTACTGAGCAGTAAGCATATACACGTGCATTATTGTGCAGTAACTAATCGGGCATAAATGCGATACCTGCATCATGCAGGTATCAAATTTACACTCAATTTGGCATAAATTATCATATTTACTGCACAGTACAATTGTGCATATGTAGATGCATGCCCATACTGCGCAGTAATTTTGGTTACTGTGCAGTAAATCTGCATGTGTAGATGTACCTACTCTGTAGAAATGGTTTTATGAAAGGCACAAAGTTGCCTCAAAGGCAAGTTCCATGTTTTCTCCCACCCCCAGGGGAACCCAGTCGCTGACAATCTGTCTCTCCCCTTTCCAGCCACCTTCGCCTGCATAGGTGGCATGCATGAGGAGAACGGCACTCCTCATCCCTACCACTCCTGGCAGTGCCACTGTTAGAGCTCTTGAAGTGGCAGCAAAGATTCTGGCACCAGAGTCCCAGCAGGGCTTCCTGACAGCTCTCCCTTGGGCAGGCTATTGGAGAGCCTGCTGCTTGCCCTCCTTCCTCCCCCCTTAGAGTAGGGGCAGGGACAATGGAGGAATGTGGAATTCTGGGTCTCTCAAAGACCCCCTACACTACATATAGTTAAACAGCCATTATACATGGCACTAGAAAATGTAGTACTACTGAGAATGTCCTGTCTCTAACAAGTACCTTTTTTTGCAGTGCTCGGTATGTGTTTATAGTGCTACAGACCCCTTGCATGCTATACACTCATATTTTGTAAGGTTATACATGCCATGGCTCTATATGTCCTTACTGTAGTCAGTTGTATGTGATAAAGTTGCCCAGGGCAGAATTGCCCCTGATAATGTGAGAATATATGTTAACATTTCTAACTTATTTGGATTTATTGTTTTGCTTAAGACAAATTAAATATGGTTTCAAAAGAAAGTTGAATTAAGATATGCACTGCTTTTTGCTACACATTTTCATTGAAAGAACTTCTTTCTATTGATCCAGGCACATGGTTTTTTTTCTCTCTCTCTCTTCATTTGTCATTCTTGCAGTCTTTTTTTTCTTTCTTTCTTTCTTTTTTTTTTTTTTTTTTTGGCTTCTTTAGGTGAAAATTTATATCACCACAAAATATCAGATTTACCCAAAGAACTTTGTCTACCACCAATGGAAGTCAGCCAGTTTATACATATTTGAAGTCTACAAATTCCAGTTTCTCATCAATCCTGGTTCTATTCTGAAATGACTTTTTCCACCTTATTTCATGATAGAAACTTGACAACTATGATCTTTTTTATTTTTATTTTTAGCATGAGTTCTGAATGTCATGTTGAAGGAGAAATTATTTTGAAAACTGAACAGTCAGTTTTGTTTGTCACTCTGAAGTCCCATCCTATCAGTCTAAGTCTGTATGTTTTACTCAGGAGATAGATACAAGAGAATACCATAGACAGACATTCATTCTGATGCAGGTGTTCATTGCTATGCATGCAAATTCTCCAGCCAGGAGGAACCAGCAATCTGCTCCCTAGGACACTCCTGCCCTTAGGGGAGCCCATTATTTGATAGCCTGTACTCTCACCTGCCTGGGGAGAGGACAAGTAAGTCAAAAGGCAACCTCCCAGATTTTAAATTGCCTTGTATGCAACCCAGATGGACTGTACTCCAGGGCAATTTAAAATCAGAGGTGTGGGGAAGGTGGGATGAAAACAGGATCCCTAACCCCAGGTCCCAGCCCTTTGGCTTTTAAAGCCCAAGGGGCCATAAACCAGAGTGGAAGGTGACATTTAAAGCCAAAGTTCCAGGAAAAGTGGCGGGATAGTTTCCCCAGCCTTGGTGTCTGACTCCAAGGGCTTTAAGACTCCAATCTGTGTTACTCAGCTGGAGGTGGAGGAGATGGAAGTGGTGGGGAGGCATTCTTCCAAGGTGTGGAGCTTTCCCAGGGCTCTTGGAGCGATCCATCCATGGGTGCATCTGCATCTTACCAAGTGCATTGGGTCTTCTCCTATGGCAGGGATCCTCCTAGGGCTCTGGGTAAATTACTGCTTCAGGAGAATGCCACACTTGCCTGTCCTGCACTCTTTTTGTGATAGCTTTACTGTCATCAAAAATGTAATGCCTGTACATGGTCATAGGTGCACTGCTTCTATTTATTAGTTTGCATATCTAAGTGTGTATCATTTATTTCAATTTAGAGCCCTGTTCCATTTTAAGTGATTGACCAAAGCAACCTAAAAGTGGTCCTAGATTTTAAAACATACATACTCAGATTTTGAAGGAGCTTGAATCTGGTACCTGAGTTCTAATGTTTATAGTTACTACAAAATTCAATTCTGTAGTATACTAGAATATAAGTCAAACTGAACTGAAGTCAGAGAAGACTCCCCTTCCATCTCTGGTTCTCCTGGGGTAAGGTATTAACCTTTTTATGCTTCAATTTTCAGTTTACACTATTTTGTATAAAAACAATATTTGGTATCAAACATTTTCATAGATTTCATAGACATTAGGACTGGAAGGGACCTTGAAGATCATCAAGTCCAGCCCCCTGCCCCAAGGACAGGAAGTCAGCTGGGGTCAAAGGGTCATAGCAAGATAAGCATCCAATCGTTTCTTGAAAGTCCAGAGGAGATGCCTACACCACTTCTGGAGGGTGTCTATTCCAGGCCTTGGGGGCTCAGACACTAAAGAAGTTTTTTCTTATGTCCAGCCTAAAACGGTCATGGAGGAGTTTATGACTGTTGGTCCTTGTTATCTCTTGGGGCGCTCTGGTGAACAGACATTACCCCAGATCCTAATGCACACCCCTTATGAACTTATAGGCAGCCACCAGGTCACCCCTTCACCTGCACTTTTCCAGGCTGAAGAGTCCCATGGCTCTCAGCCTCTCATCAGAAGGCCTATTCTCTCGACCTCTGATCATGTGCGTGGCTCACCTCTGGACTCACTCAAACTTCTCAACATCCTTCCTGAATTAGGGAGCCCAGAATTGGATGCAGTGATCCAGCTGTGGCCTCACCAAGGCCGAGTACAGTGGGAGGATGACATCCTGAGATTTACTTCAGAAGCATCTATGGATGCATGCCAGAGTTTTGTTTGCTTTACCACCTGTGACTTCATATTGGTGGCTCATGTTCATCTTGTGGTCAGTCATGACCCCCAAGTCTCTTTCAGCCATGCTGCTAGTGAGCGTAGCACTGCCGAACATATAAGCATGCTGGGGGGGGGGGAGGGGGTTTCCAGAGGTGGAGTACCTTGCATTTTTCGGTATTGAATGTAATCAGGTTTATGTCTGCCCACTTACTAAGCTTATCTAAGTCAGCCTGGATCACTGGCCTATCGTTAGGTGTGGATGCTGCGCCCCAAAGGTTAGTGTCATTGGTGAACTTGGCCAGTGCACTTCTGACACCAAAGTCCACATCATTGATAAAGAGAACTGGTCCAAGGACAGAGCTCCGGGGGACATCACTGGTCACGAAGCACCATGATGCTTCGCTTCCATCAACTACTGGGTCTGACCTCAGGGCCAATTTCCCAGCCATTGGACTGAGGTGTAGCTGAGGCCGCAGTTGGTCAGTTTTATCATGAGGAGATCGTGGGACACCAGATCAAAGGCTTTTTTGAAGTCCAGATATATGATGCCAATCTCTTCTCCCTTGTCCAGGTAATATGTCACCTGGTCATAGAAGGAGATGAGATTGGTCAGGCAAGACCTACCCATGACAAACTTGTGCTGGCTGTCCCTTAGGATTTTGCTATCAGCCAGCATATCAAGAAGGGTCTCTTTGATAATTTTCCCCAGAATCTTACTGGGGATTGAGGTCAAGCTAATTGACCTGTAATTCCCAGGATCTACTTTTTGCCCTTTCTTGAAGATGGATACCACATTGGCCTACTTCCAGTCTTCAGGTATTTCGCCTGAGCTCCACGAGTTTTAGAATATTTTTGCCAATGGTTGGGCTATGACACCTGCCAGCTCCTTGAGTACTCTAGGGTGTAATCTGTCAGGACCAGCTGACTTGAAGATGTCCAGCCTCTCAAGGTGTTCCTTTATAAGGTCTACACAGATGCTGGCCATAAATATGCCCTCACCTTGGCTTTCCTGCATCATGCTAGGTAGGGTGGTCCCTTTGGGTTGATGAAAGACCAGTGTGAAGTACCCATTAAGCAGGTTGGCTTTTTCCTGGGTGTCGGTTATCAGTTGTCCCATTTGGTTCAGCAGGGGTCCAATGTTACTCTTGCTTTTTTCTGACTCCCTACATATCTGAAAAAGGACTTTTTATTATCCTTGATATGTGAAACCAGATGGAGTTCTGTTGCAGCCTTGGCTTTCCTGATTCTCTCCCTGTAGGCATGGACCAGTGCTGATTACTCTTCCTTGGTGGTGATTCCAGCCTTCCATTCTTTATAAGTCTCTCTTTTTAGGTGAAGCAGGTCCTCTGCTGAGTCAAGGGGGTTGCTGTGTTGAGTTGAGGACTTCTGCATTGCTGACTGACTTGCCAGCTTTGCGATGGATAGTAAAAGTGATCAGCTCGTGGTCACTATCACTCAGCTTTCCATTGATTCTTAGGTCACTGGCTAGATCATCCCCTTTGGCCAGTACCAGGTCCAGCAATGTTGGCCCATAAATGTTAAAGTCTCCCATGACAACCATATACTGAGAGCATGCAGCCTCAGCCAGTTCCCTGTTGTAGTCCTGGTCTAGCTCTTGTTTCTGGTTAGGAGATATGTAGCAAACTCCTATCATGATGTCCCCTGTGCCACATTCCCCATGTATTTTAACCTAGAGGGACTCTAGACATCCTTCCTGGGTGCCAATGTCAATTTGCAGGAACCTGTAGCTTTCCTTGACTTAGAGAGCTGCACCCTTTTATCTGCATGATGCATTTAAGAAGCATATTTAAGATGCATAATGGGACTACTTAGGAGAGGTTTAACACTAAGCTAAGAGAAAGAACCATGATACACAAAGCTACCACCATACCAACATGATGGGGAACTACACATTTTTGGGAACTTAACAGGTGAATCCTCTGGGAACTGAGGATTATTAAGAGATCATGCTTCCCCTTCCAGTATGCAAGAAAGGGGACTGGCACTGGAGTATGGACAAGAGGGCTTCCAAATCCCCGTTATCCTACCCAGGATTTATAACTATCTTTTTCAGTCTGTGAAGTGCTGTATATAAGAAGCTGCACCTTTTTAACAATTAGCCAAGCATCACAAGTAGCCTCCACTTAGAGTATTGAGCTCATTAAAGGACAATAGAAAGGGGGTTACCTGAGGAAGAGACACTTTTGGGGGGCAGGGAAGAGTGTATAATTCACTCTACCTAGTTGTAGGAAAAGGACAAAATTTTACTTTGGGGTTATTTGAAATTCTTAGGGCCTGTTAGAACTGATCCAAAACATACATTTTAGGCTAGCATCTATGTATTGTAGGTACCAATGTAGCTTAGAATTTCCTGAGTAATGCAAAGCCCACATTATCTGAAGGAGAATATAGAAGGTGCTCTTCTCCTAAAACCTGTGAGGAGCATTTCAGTTCTGCTGCACTGATTCTGCAGTCCTTCAAGATGAAATGAAACAAGTTATTTTGAATAGTCTCTATTTTGAGAGCTACCAAATTAGAATTCCTGCATAATACTCATCCTACCTCGCTGAAATCATGGTACAAGGAATATGAGAGTATAATTAACTAAGTAATCAACTCACACTTATTACGTACTGACTAGATCAGGGCTCAGTGGAATGGAATGGCATTTAGGGTTAAAACATGAAGTCTTCTCTTATGTAAACATTTTGGATGACAGTGTTTACTATAGGTTTTGATTCACAGCAGAGAGGGTGTTGTGTCCTTTACTGTACTGATGGGACTGCTAAAATATCACAGGCCTGACACATTGATTCAAATACCTGAAAATGATGAAGAAAAATAGTTTGTGGTGGAAAAATAATAAGAGGTAAAGGGGTCATTCCTTGATGTCAGATAAAGCAAAAGAAAGGCACAATTCCTGTCCATCAGTTGGCAACACTTTTGCTGGTTTCTTATATGGCATGAAGACCATCATTTTTTCATAGTAGCATAGCAACTGCCCCTAAATGCATTAGTATTTAGCAATAATTACAATATTTTGCAGAAATTGTTTCAACAGAAATGCATTTAGACATGATTTATTCACTAAAATTACTGCTTTCTCTCTGATGAAAAGAATAGCCATCAAAAAAGTGAATAGTATTTACCATCCTATAACTTTTTACTGATTAAGTCTGTTATGCTACTCCTGAAATGACCACTATTTCATACTTCTAGAAGGTCAAATTACTGAGTTCCTAGTCTAGTCAGTCGTTCAGTTTTGTGCATGAAGAAGTATATTTAGGTTCTTATCCAGAAGCATGAAAACATTTATATCCTTATGGTAACCCACAAGCAAAAAAAGGAACTAGCATCCCAATAATACCACGTAACTAGTTATTCCCTAGGTATAAAGGATTTGTTTTTTAGTTTAAGAAAAGATGAACTTGCCACAATGTGCTATGCTGTTCTCAGTTACATTCTGCAATGTGAAAGCAGTTCAAGTGCACTGCGGTGTTAGGATGTCACATTGGATGGAGCTAGAGCAGTGATTCTCAGTCAGGGGTACATGGCACCCTGGGGTGCCTTGAGATCCTTTCAAGGGTGCTGCAGGTGCCATGTAATGTTAGCACTTTTAACTGTGCAAACATGAATCACTAAATAAACCCAGAGTTATTAAATAGGAAGCCATAGTTTAAAAAACACTCCAACCTTTTGTGAACTTTCCCAATTCTTTTCAACAGAAAAATTGCTCTTTTGTTTTCCCTTAGTCAAAAAACAAGAGCTGGCATTTTTTTGAGGCTTTGTTGGGTTTAGAAAGGCAGATAGCCACTGTGCCAATCAAATAAGCCACAATCAAATAATTCTGGTAAGTGGATTCAACTTTATTAAATGTAATGTTTCACATCAGATAACTTCTAATAGATCAACCAGTCATAGATCAGGGGCAGTAAACTCTGCCACAAACCTTTGCTATTCTTCCTCTGACCTCCATGTATGAATTCCCAGTCCCTAATACATCCCAAGACTAATTTAGCTTGCTTAAATGCAAGACTCTATTGGCCTGCACTATTCCTATAAACCTTTTAAAGTCCTTATTAAGTGCAGCACCTCTGTAATGCAAACACATACCTCTATGAAAACTTAGTGGAAAAGATCTGTATCTGTATTACATTTTAACTGTTAAATTCTATTAACATCCCCCACTTCATTTTGTGAGGGTGAAAGTAGAAATATTACAGACAACTATAATTGACTCAGACAAATAAAAAAAAAAAAATCTATGTTCAACTTCAGTCTTCATGTTACAAAGAGACAAAACCAGAAATCAGAATTTCAGGGACCTTCATCTGCCTGGATCCAAGCAATGAATTCTTCCTTACAGTGAGTGCCTGGCAAAAGAATACATCCATTTCTAAAGCATTTCATCCAACTCTTCATGAAGTAATGTCAGCAAATCTAGGGCAGGAATAACAAGTGGAGACACTGTATTACAGATGCAACAAGGCAGTGATGGCTGTTGCTTTGTTTACTTGCAATCAGTGAACTTCACCAAATACATTTCTTTGATTGAACATTTCTTTTTAGTGACATTTGCAACATACCTTGAACTGAAAAGGAAATGTTGGGATAATTTGTTAATTACCAAAGTATTTTGCCAGAGTGTCTTCAGCATGACTGTTAGCAAAGGAAATAGGTTTCTATGCTTTTTTCAAGGTAATGAGCTTGATTAGCACCTGAAAATAGCAATATTTAGGTCCAGCTCTTCTCATTTTCTGTCAGAATTTAAGTACAGAAAAATGTAAATAAAAGCATTTGGAAAATGTAACTTAATCCCTATATATCTTCCTGCTTCTTAAGCAGGTTATTTGGCCCATTAGAGATGAAATGACAAGGGTAGATAGGGACTTAGAGGCCAGTTCTAGGAATTTATCAATTTAATGCCAAGAGTCAATGGAAAAATATTAGGAGATTTTTTTTTTTTAACTAAGTAGCCTGCTAGGTTGCTCCAGGAAAGGCCCAGAGCATTTTTCCCTTGATTTATTTTCATATGAGCATGAGCCTTGGGATAAAATCTACATACCCAATCCCAAATATATAATTTTTTACATTCCAATGTTTTAAAGTGTTACAAGAATGGCTCTGCTCTTTGATGGAACAAAACTAGTATCTAACCATAAGCTCAGAAAGAGGGATTGATGGGGACATTTTCCTCTGTTAATCATGATTCTCTCCAGAAAAGCAATCTTAAAAAATGTAGTCTAAAGTCAACAAAATCTAAGCTGTTTCAGAATGGATAGAAATGAGTTTCAAAGTCCCACAGCAAATAATGTATTGCTAAGTCCCTGTTTAGTTTAGTTTTTAAATTAAAAGGCAGTATAGGGCAGGAATCAGAGTAGTCTTGGGAAAGATGGTGGGTGCACAGCATCTTCTATTAGTATTAAGTTCACTGAGATATACTTTTGTAAAATGGCACTGTTTGCAGGATTATCTACTGTGTCACAAACCCCACCAAGTCTTGCTGGGCTTCTTGGGTGTTACATGGATTTTCTTGTGTTTGTTGCACTGATAGGATGTGTATGGTTTTGTAGAACAGACAATGTTATGCCACATCTATTTATGCCACTTATATCACTGTATAGATTATGTTACGCTCTTTGTACATCTCTTGAAAATTTTAGACATAGCTTTGTCAAACAGAATGAATGATGCATAATTAAGGAAAAGGTAGTCAGTGAAACTTCTAAGTATCTCTTGCGATCGTGTTCAAGGGCAAAGATAAATGTCACTCCCGATGGATAAGTGTCACTCCCAGTCATGAACAGAAGACACCACTGGTGGGATGAGTGCCCAGAGTTATTGACTGGTTATAATGGAAAAAACACAATAGCAAAAGCATCTAAGAGAAATGGTTCATTAACCAGAGGTGTTTCAGGTGTTTTGGAGAGAGAAGAAAGTTCTGGAGAATTCTGTGATTCATGAGCAAAGATGACAATGCCTATGGTGGGGGCTGGCTTAGAGGTATTTTAAAGGTTATCTGTGAGATGGCCAAGGTCTTTGGACCCCAGGAGTTGGAGATGCCAGGTCCCCACTGATCATGGCTGGCATAATCAGCAGGAAACACTGGAAATGCTGGCAGGTCTCTCTGAAGAACTAGGCTGTAATCAGTTGAGAGGGTTAAGAAATGTCACTTGTCTTTTATTCTCTCTTTAAAATTATGGTTGGCTTTTCTTGTACAATGTTTTTCACCTGTATAATAAATCTTTTTTTTTTTGTTTTGTCTCTTTTTGTGGTGAAGAGTGATCTCTGGGTAAGTGATATTCCAGGCTGTGGAAATGGTGGCCTAAAATTCTTTCACAACCAAATAAGAATACCCTTGAACTGTTAGAGATTCCCCTGCTACAGCTGTGAAGTCCAGTATAAGGTCATAATGGCAGTGGAGCTGAGGCTTGCAGGGATAAGGAGTTAACCCCACGGCAAAACTTGGTCCAAGCAGCAGGAAGATGGGAAGAAACTTGGGGGTCTGGTACTACCCTGCAGATAGGTTTGTTACACACTGTAGAAAATGACTGTTGCAAAATGGCAGTGCGAGAGAGATACTTGATATTCAACCCTGATTTACAGTACACTTAAGTTTGGCTAGTATCTGCCATATATATGCATAACATTGAGTATTCTGTTCTTTGCTTCCTGACATTTATCTGTTTTACTTTTCCCCATGATGCTACATGGATCAATAGGCACTTGTTGTACGGGAAGAATAGGCTTCACCTGAAAGAGCTACTATAAGACTTTGAAAATAAAAGATGTGGCTTCTCTATGGGGGCCATATAAAAGCTCTTCAATGAGTTGTTGTCCCTATTCTGGTGCTTTTTTACCATGGAAGTTCCCAGAATTGTGAAATGTCTTGTTCTGTTTTCTCAGGTGAAATAAACCAGAGAGAATGAGTAGGAAATGCACTGCCTCTGTTCCATCAAACACTCCTTACCCCATCACTGTAAATCCTCTCCAGTTACTACAAACTTCTTCCTTAGATCTTTTAAACAGAAGATTCATTTTAGCAATAGGTAAAGCTGCACATTATGGGGCTTTTTCGTCCAGCTACAGGCTAATAGCTTTCAATGCTTGTTGGTAAAATGGAGCAGCAAATCTCTGCCAGGTGCTACAATACTAGAATTCCTTGTGAGACTTCAAAGACTACAGTGGCAGGGGAGGAGGGGATCTAGTATCTATTTTCTCTTATTAGTACATTTATTTTCTAATCTTCCAGATGAATGTCGTGCCTACACTATCTCCTCATTGTTTTAACAAAATCATTAAGGATCAGATTAATGTGAGTAAGGAATAGCGAAATTCAAATGCATTTAGTAAGTCTTGGCAAACAGGGGCATGTCTACATGTGCATTAATGCACTTTTCCTAATGCACATTAAATTTAATACCTCCAATGTAAGGTATTAAATAAATGTGCATTAGGCTGCCCTAATATGCAGTACCAAAAGCGCACTTTTTAATTGATGCTTAATGCTCAGTAGCCTATTTTACTGCACATTAGTGTTATTGCACAGTTTTTACATGACGATAAAACACAATAAAATAAGCTACTGCCCACTAAAGTGCACTTGTAGGCACGCCCCCTGGAGTAGCTAATTGGTCTATCAAGTTCAGTACCCTGTCACTGCCATTGATGACAAATCTAGAATGTTGGTGAAATAGAAAATAAAGTATCTGTAGCAAATTGAAGTTCTTTTCATGGATCCTGAAGTGATCATCTTCCATGTTGAAACATAAATCCTGTCATAAAACTGCCTCAAAACCAATACCAACAGGAGTAAATAAAAGAGTAATGAAATATTCAAAGGATAATGGGAACCACTAAAGGGTATACCAGTGTTGTATAACCAAATACACAATCTTCATCCTGAGGTTTGTTTTCCTTTTTCAGGGGTGGGGTGTGGAAATCTGTGTAGTCTTACCACAGTCTTCTCAATTCCTGAAGGAGACAGGTGTCATGTCCTTGACCTCTGTAATGTACAGCACTGACCCCTAAACTTGCTTTCTACATTCAAGTGTGAGAGGATCAATCCATTCTCATTCAACTTGTCTTCCATGCATACTGATCTAGAAAATTGATACAGATTATATGATTTCTTTTTGGTTCTGGGTTTGAAGACAGAAATATAATATGTCTATTTAAGTCTTTGATATCCAAAGAAATTTGATTAGGGTTCATTTTAATGAAAAGTTACCTGGTCCTTGATTAGCTTCCTATTAAATGTGATGCCTAGTGGGAATTCACTGGCATATTATGGTAAAGGCACAGCTGGATGCTGACTGATAGCTGCTGTAAGAAAACCATTTCAATTGCAAATGTTAAGCCATGCTTGAAAAAAAGAATTACATCCAACTGTGGCTGGCATGCAGAGAGAAAGGCAACAATAATGTAGCCAAGTGCACCTACTGCACTACAAACTGTTAACCAATATCATGGGGAAACCTAACCTACATACAAAGATTAGTAAGAGAAATTGGTTTCTTTTTCACAAGGGATGCACTGGGTATATGTGTTCCTAAAATAGGAATGCGTGATTTTAAACGTCTGAACTCCAATTCTGTAGAAATAAGGGTGGCATCAAGCCTCTCCTTCCTCCTTCAGACATTCAGGGTTATTGTCTAAGATCCACCCAGAGAAGAAATGGAAGATATTAGAGCAAATATAAAATAAGGGAGACTGGATCAGGACTCCTTGGTAGTCTTCTCATCTATGCCAAAGATATCATGTATATTGAATAAAAACAAGTATAAAATTTAATAGTATTAAGAGAATTAAAAAGTATTTGAAAAGAGGTTGAGTTTCTCAAATGACAGTGCAATAAAGAAGTTGCTATCTAAGTGCATTAGGGAACTAATATGTGGTATGGATGTACAAATACTTAATTATATTGATATACCTATTGCCAGCATCTTTAATCACCAGAAGAGGTGATGCACCTCTTGTCATAGATCACATCAGCCCAACATTTTGTAAAACAGTGTTGAAGAATATTAAGTCAGTAAACAAATCCAGGGGAAAACTGTCTATGTCCATCTCCAACACTACTACCCACATCCTCCTATGTTTTCCTCAGATATGTCAAATTCAAAATCATCCTCCATATATTCTTGATGATAATCACTATTGTAAGATTGTGTCAACTAATTCCTTATTTATTCTACAGTGAATCAACCCTTCTGATTTGACTATACCTTATCTTCTTTTTCTTTACCTTCCTTTTTTTTTTTTTTTGGATTCCAACCAGTGCTTGCATTTCATTGTTAAAATTTAAGTATCTAGACAAAATTAGCCCTTTGTTATACAGACTAGAGCAAATAAGGTATTAAATACTCAAGTGGAGGCTTTTCAATGCCATCTGCAATTTGTTCTCCTTTCCCCATTAAGTAATGGATCTATGTTTTCCTTTGCCCTTTTTTTATTTCTGATATATTTATGGATTCTTTTCTTGTTCTTTGTCCATTACCCAGTTGTGGCTCATTTGGCTACTCAACCTTTCTTCTTTTATACACTCATGTTCGTAGTATTCCAGTGTATCAGGTCTCAGACTGAGGGTTTCACCAAGGTGCAACATGTGCTTTGATAATAATTTTCAGATACATAAAACCAAGAAATATTCCAAAAAATGTTCCACAGCTCTTATGCATGGAAATGAAAACAAAAACAAAAACAAAAAACCCTTTACTCTTCTGCTCAAACAAGTTACAATGTATGGTCTGTGTACAAGATTGTTCCTCCATGCACATTTCTTTGTAACAACTTGTCACTCCTAATATAATAAATTATGTTTTATCTATTTGCTTTTTAACAGGTATGTTTTCTGACATTTTACTGAGCAGAAAATATAAGGAAAACCAAATTTACTTTTTATCTCTGTAGTTTTCTGCATAATTTCCTCAGATCCCAAGAAAGTGGTCTGCATAGCAGAGGGGCAGATGGAGCTGGAAAATTAGTCTGTAGAGCATGGCCAGTAGCGCAAGCCAGAGATCAGAATCACATGCTGTTAAACTGTAGTCCCTGGAGCCCCTTTCTCTGAATTCATTTTACATTGTTCTGAAAGATACAAAAACAGGTGGTTAATTCAGGCTCTGAATTAGGATGGAAAGAAACCTGGATATACCTACCTACCTTTGCTCCTCAGTGCAAAACAATGAAAAAAGCACTTCCTTCTATCCCAATAAAATGCTTGTAATTTGTTAATGAATACACCCACACAGGGACTTATTAATATAAAAATAAGCATAATTGTAATATAGAAGCTTACAACAATGTGTAGTTAATTGTCCAAGTATTCCAATAAGGTCAGTTTAACAAAAAACAATGAACAGAGGAAAACCTGTTGGGAAAGGGGGTATTGATAATTGAGTTTGGTGAGCTTTTTAAATATTTACATAAATTCATAAGTTTAGTGTTCAGTTGTTAGCTCCTGTGTTAGCCATACAGCCCCTAGTCTCAATGCACTTTTGTGCTTATACATTTATCATGGTTGGTTATTCAAGTCAGGGAGCTCTCCCCTTTAGAACACAGAACTTGAGGGGGATCCCAGGACTTGAAGGGACCTCCCATGTTGTCTATTTTGCTGTTCCTTCAGGCAACCTCATCATATAATCCCTTTCATATGCTGTTTTAGGTCCATCTTAAAAGTAATTAAAGAAAAATTCTCACTGGAGCACCAGGCTTTGAAATGGACTCAGATGCAAAGCAATACAGACCAAATAATCACTAGACTAAATAGTACAAATTATGACATTCAAGGTCCATTCACCTGTAATTCTACCAATATCATATATGCCATCACCTGCTTCCAGTCCCCCTCTGCTGTCTACATTGGATAGATGGGGTGCTATATATGTGTAACAGTCAATGAAGACTGATCTGACATCAAGTCCAAAAACACACATGAACTGGGGTACAACACTTGCAGTTTCCTGGACATTGCACTGCTGACATCAGATGACTTGTTCTTAACCAGTTAATTATTAAATGTCCCCTTGAAAAGGAAATTGCAGACCAAGAAATCACCCACAGACTTGACTGTGTAAAGTATGGTCTAAACAGGGACTTCAGATTTTTATTCCATTACCTAGATTAAATTTTCACCTCTTTGTCCTTATAGTTTTATGACCTCTTCTTCTTTTTTTTTTTTTTTTTACTTTATTTTACTGGGGTTTTTTTTACTTTTTACTTGATTACTTACTAAAGAAAAATGGTTATCCAAGGTCATGTACTTGAAGAATCCATACTATATCAAACATTAAGTACCAGGGTAATGCAGATCAAGTTTAATGTCTAACTATCAAAGAGTGAATCATTGTGATGTAGATTGATTAATTAATATGTTTTGACTTTTAGGTTGATCCAACCCACGTTCTTTTGTTTAGGTTTTCCTAATATAACACTGAAAAATGTCCATAAAAATCAATATTATCCTATGGAAAGGAGAGTTTCCATAAATAAATGCAACTGAGCCTAACACATGGCAACCTGAAATTTCTACTCAGTTGTGTTGCTTGATGAGCTTGGGCTTTTGCCTATTTTGAGGCTACTGATAAAAGTATTTGTTTTGGCCCACGTGCCATGATGGTGTTAGGGTATAAAATTTTAGCACTTTCGGAAATCTCTAAATTTTACTGAAAGCAACTTTGCCCGTGTCTAGGGACGGGTGGTATAAATCAAATGTAGCAGTAAGCAGATAAACAGAATCCATGGACTAAAAAGTTAGATATATTCTGTATATGTTGGCTTCTCCTATTGTCACTGCAAACTTACACCACAAAGAATTTGAGTGGCTTGTACATTTGACTATAGCATCTTCTTTTCCCCTCTTTGGTAGCACTATCTGAAAATGTTCTACAATTTAACTGTTATAATGAAATCTAGAAAATTACTGATTAAAAACCAGCACCTCAGACTCTGCTTTCAAAAGTTTGAACCACCTCCAGGAAACAAATATTGTCATCTTTAGCTTCTGTCTTGCAAAACAAAATCTATTACTATCAACTGCAGTCAATTGGAACAGTTGTTATCATAAAAGTTTGACACATTGCAGCTTAAGCATTCATGAGCAAGATCTTCATGGAAAAAATGACTTTTCAAAAAAGCCTATAATTATTTGTGCTGAACATCTCCTCCTTCATATGCAGAATTCCCACCACTAAAACAGATTCAGCTCAATAGGTACAGAAAAAAGGAGTTCATTGGTATTAAAATGCCTGTGGCTGTTATCCAATCTTTTCCCTGGTAATTAGAGTTGAATGAATAGTACATAATGAAGAACTGAATGAATTCACTTTCTCTTCCAGCTTGTGGAATGGCCTCAAGCAAACTGTGACTTCCTGAAACTATATTTCTATTTTAAGAGTTTGAGTTTAAGAATTTTACCTAATTTTTAGCAAAAAGGTGTTTTTTCTTTCTTTCTTTTTTTCTTTTTTTAATGCTGTGGATGGCTCACACAACAGTCCCCTTATGTATACTTAGTTATGATTAGTCATATAAGTCACATGGTATCGACATTGGTTTCCATTTGATGAATGTGCAAGTACCTTTGGCCAAGTGCAAAATCAAAATTTAACTTATACAAGTAGTCACAATTACCACATTGACATTTTTTTTTTAATTTATGCTAATGGAATTTAGCCATGCTAATGTTCACAGAATCCAAATGCAAAATGGATACAATCTTGGTTAGGCAGGTATTCACATGTAAGAATATGCGTACTCGTGGATTTTGTCCTCTTTTGTCCTAGTTTGGTCACCTTTAGATGAAATGAAGTAAAAATTCCTAATCTGAGATTGGTATTTCAGAAAGAAGAGTCTTTTTCATCAGAAATGTATGAAGCAAACAAACCTTTTACTTTATTTGGCATCTACAAAATGACTTGTACATACCCCTTGTTAATGAGCATATTGCTACATGAGCATATTGGAATGCATGTGGACCATCTAGAAAAACTGTCAGATTATAGTGTTTTTGGTACAAGGAGTCACTGTCAGTCTGTGAATGTAGAATCATTTTGGTCTCTGCAGAGCTTTCATTCAAAGCTACGGTTGAATAAATACAGCATGTTATGGCTGAGTAGATACAATGTGCTATCACTTAGGTGGTTCATTGCTGGATTAATTTTGAAATTAAGGAAAAAAAGAGAAATATAATTGATTCCGTTCCACTGTCCAGTGACTGTGAAATCCCATTTTGAAGCTGGTGAGTCAGAATCAGTGTTTCCTTGGAGGGGATGAGAGGAAGAGAAGAATCAGAGTGAAGTTTCCAAACAGACCAAAGCTTTAAAAAAATGTATATCTCTACAGCCACACTGTTTCTGTCTCAGTGGTTCTAAAGTCCATCTATCAAGGCATCATGGCAGTTTTGGAGTCCTGACCCATGAACAATGGATTACTTTACTTTCTCTTGGGCCAAGGGAGAGTGGTGTCATATTTGTAGAGCTTTCAACATACTTCTACTGCACTCAGCAGCTAATATGAAAATATAGCTTTTAGCCTGAAAAGACAAGAAAGAAATCCTTCTGTGAAAGAATTGGCTAAAGAAATTAAACTAAAATTAATAATAACTCTAGACTTGACCTTCTCATCACATTTTTGTGTATTCATTTTTTTTTTTTTTTAAGGATTTGTTTTGCTTTTTTAATAATCGTTTATTGGAATTGTTAGTGCCTCTGAATCCGGGCAAGGCAAACGTGTGTGGTTTGGGGTAGAGGAAATGAATCATAGAATTATGGAATCATAGAAAACTAGGGTTGGAAGGGACCTCAGGAGGTCATCTAGTCCAACCTCCTGCTCACAGGAGGACCATTCCCAATGAGATCATCCCAGCCAAAGCTTTATCTAGCCAGGTCTTTTTCTGCAGAACTGCTTCTTAGCCAATCAGTCCGTAGCCTATATCAATGCAATGCCCTTATTCTTCTACTAATATCTGTTTTGGGTGTTTGTATTCCTACAGTTTTCACTGTTTTGGTTCCTTTTCTTGTCTGCGTGTGTAAAGAGTTCACAGTTTTCTTAATTCAGTCAGAGATAAGCATTGTCTCTCCTTTTATAGCTGGGTAAACTTAAGCAGACACTTTAAATGACTGATTCATGTTTGTAGAGTGAACAAGTAACCAAACCAAACCAACCAATCAAATACACAAGAAAATAAAATCCAAGAGCAGTACCAAAATACACCCATGGTTTAGAGTTTAACAAGAATTAGATTCAATTTTTTAATAAGTATTGTTAAACAAGTATTATTAAAGTATATTGAACCCTTCATATGAGATTTATGGTGCCTGCAACAGAACCAGATTAAAGCAATGAGGAGGCCTATACTCCCCTTATGTGACTTGCATTTACCTTAGCTCTGCACTGAATATTCCAGAGTCAAGGTCTGTTTTTATTTTTTTGATGCACCCACATATGAGCTGTGTGCTAGGAATGGCATTCGCTTTCCAGAGGCAAGCTGGAGTCATTTATAGAGCAAGAGAAATGATTAGGGTTGTACCCTGCTAAGTTGAAGACTCAGTGTAGGACATCTGTCAAAACCACATAATGGATCTGCATGGAATGTAGTCAAAGGGTGCATGGAAGCAAGAATTGAAAGCAATCAGTTGAAGTTGAGCAATTTAGTGCAACCATTTGGAACTCCTACTGTATGACAACTGTTCGAGCATTCTGCATTCATGGCAGGAATCATGCTAACTGTCTGCACTGATGATGGCCCATGGCTAGGGGGACCCTATGCATGCATCCCAGCCTGCTCTGTGGGCTCCCTGGGCTAGCAAAAATTGCTGAGATCAGCACAGGGCAACCCTGACTGGCTGGCCAACATAGTAGACTGTGAAGAGGAACTGGCTAAAACCCAAATACTTCAAACAGGGAAGGAGATAGAGCGAGGAGAATGCTGTTTCTGAAGTAGCTATTCCCTGAAGATTAAAAAGCCTGTGGCAGAACTGTGCATCAAACGGGAAGAGAGAGGGGTGGAGGAAAGCTCTGAGAGAGAGAATTTGGGTAAGACTGCTAAGACCAGGAAATCAGAGGGCCGGGCCAGCGTGTCAGAGGGAGCAAGAATGCGTGAGTAAGCCAGGAGCCCCCAGAGAAGTAAATTGAATCTTGGATCGCTCCAGAGAGGGGAGAGGAGTCAGTGAAGAAGAAACCATGAGAAGGGAAGAGCCGCGGATGCTCCCCAGGTGCATGACAAGTTGAGTTTATTCTGTTTTTTCTTGTGTTTATTGGACATTGATGTGGACTGGCTGTGCCCTAGGAAGGCTGGAGGAGAGAGAGAGCCTGAGTTACAGCTACTTCCCCACACTTACAGAAAAATGACATGGGAGTATCCCAAAGAGTAAGTGAAGCAAGACCCCACCGAAGAAGAAAGAAAGAACCTGAAAGAAAAATTCCCTGTAAAGTTTAAAATAGTCCAGTAGTTGTATTTACATTGTTGTGTGTTACTTAAGACAAGGTTCTATAAAAAAATGTTTCCAAAAGGACAATTAAAAAGTATATAAACAGTTTAAAATAGACTCAATCTATTGGAACATGAACCAGTTATAGATATAAAAAGGAAAAGAATAATAAAGAGAATTGTTCGACCCCGAAAATCTCCCCCATATAAGACTTGGACCCATTTCATAATGTAAATCTTGGGTGACAGTCGAGAGAGCCACCTGGGAGATTGTAGTATAGAGAAGAACCTAGATAGATTGCCAGTATCATACTGCGTCAGTAACACCTCCCGATTTATAACATCAAAATTAATCAAGATCTGGCAGGCGAGAGTTGGAATATATCACAGAAGGCACTAGACTGATCAATCGGTGGAAACATCACAGGGACCATGCAGCACTCCTGCACACAGTAGTCCATCCCTCCTGCCCTGCCCAGAGACTTCCAGTGGAAACGCAAAGTCCCCTCTTTTGTTAATTGTATGTGTGTCAGTTTCTCCTCCTGCACCCCACCATGGCCCCAGGCCCCATTCACAGAGGTGTGGGGACTCAGGAATGGCATCACATCATCTTTGGCACCCTGCTTGTGTCTCTACAGAGCTGCAGGGACAGTTTGCCCATCTGTAGCTAGTTGGAAATATCATTGTGTTGACATACACCCTCCTGCAAAGTAATTCAGGAATCCAGCCACCCACATAGGGTCACTTACTGGACCATACAGTCCCCAACCCAGCTGGAGGTAGCTTACAACTTCCAGCTGACTGATAAACATGGGGTCCCCTAGATGCCATTACTTCCAGGTTGCTCATGGAGCACCTCGTGACTGTTTACCAGCACTTCAGAGCCCAGAGTATTGGCAGCAACTGGTGAGAGTAGATTGACCTGCACGCCTGAGGTGATGAACAGTGGATGCAGAACTTCCACATGTGCCAGGCCAGCTTCATGCATGTTACTGCCGTGCACTGCAGTGAAGGGTACGAGACCTTTGAAGGCCATCAGGCGGGTACTTATGACGCTTGGAGTGGAATTAGGCACAGACGCTTATCGGTTGCAAAGCAAGATTATTTACTCACGCTGTCGAGGTGGTGAAAGACAGAGGTCAGAGATATTTGGTTAGTTACAGTTTAAGGTTCAAAGGTCGGTCTGCATGAAAGTCTTTCGTTGGGCAGATAAATGGAGAAAAAATCGGGCCAGCAGGTCGGTGATTTACGTCTTAAGATTGGGTCGAGACGCGAGGGGGGCACTGGCAAGTGATCAAGTTGTCAGTTACTCTGATACGTGTGATCAGAGGTCTCCAAGGTTCGTACGGAGGTCCCCCTTCTTCACGGAAGTGAAGATGGGTTTTATTTGTATGTTAGCCAATTGTTTTTCGCCACGTCATAAATTTAATGAGAATTGCCAATTGTATAGTGGTTTTTATTAGGGTGTTTGTCATAGGGACACTCCCCTGTAATTCCAACCAATTATAATGATTTATATAAAGCAAAGAAGGCAAAAGTTTTTATCTCTGTTAGTGGCGCAGTAATAAATTTCTTTTTGACATGCGCAGCAAAAAAAACTGTTACTATCATCTTGTTAGTTAACCCTTAGTTACCTTGTATAGACTAAAACTGTTTTGATTAATATATTTCTTGCTTGTGGCATGGGCAGTACTTAATTTGGTTGTGACAATGCACATTGTTGCTCTAATGGCTCCCCACATAGAGAGGGAAAGACAACAGCAAAAGGCCACTCCTGACTTCAGAGAAGCTCATTGCTATCTCAATATGGAAGCTCGCCAGCCTAGACAACCTCATCTCCTTTGCCAACAATTTCAGTGTAGACAGGACCATGGCTGGAGCAGGAGACTGGAGGTATGCTGCATCATCCAGGAAGTTCCAGCAAACTTCATCTTCTGCCTTACATGAAGTCATTGCTGGCATCCAAGGGCTAGGCTTTTCCAACCATGTGGGGACTGGCAATAACACCCAAATCACCATCCTTTGTTCTCTGTCAGGCTCTGTGGAATTTATCAACTACAAGTGTTTCTATTCCATTTTGCTGATAGGTGTTGTTGACTACTGTGGTCACTTCATCCACATCTTCTCTGGCTGGGCAACCAGTGCCCATGATGCCAGGATTTTCCAAAATTCCAGTCTCCCCTAGTTGGTGGAGAATGAGCATTACATTCCCAGGGCCCCCACCATGAAGGTTAACAAAGTCCCTGTCCCTCCCCATACCATCAGGAATGAAGCCTACTCTCTCCTCCCAGGCTCATGAACACCTATATGGGGCACATGGACCAGAGGCAGAGCACTTCAATCACTGCCTCAGCAAGTACTATATGACCAGTGAGTGTGCCTTTGGCTACCTCAAGTTGTACTGGAGGGCTCTCGGGATATGCCTTGACATGGCTGACTACCTGCTGAACTTTATTGTCACCACTTGCATTCTGCACATCTGTGAGACTGGAGGAAGGTTTTCCACAAGGCCTGGTAAGAAGAGGCATAGTATGCAGAGGAAGTGCTGCACACAGAGAAGGCTTGACACAAAGGGCCAAGCTAGGGCATGACCTCATTTGGGAATCAGTGCCCAAGACATGCCAACTACCAAGGAGTCATAATCAAGGTAGATTACCTCTGGCCCACTAGAATGCAAGACAGCAGCTGAATACACTGGAGGACTAGGGCAGAAGAAACTTGGGGCCTGGATGCCCTGGTTGGATTCATGTCAGCTTTGGGTAGGGGACCTGTGAGCTGAGCACCTTGAGCCTCAGTTTCTCCAGAAAAGGTATTAATAGAACCATTATTTTCCTTGGAACATTGCAAGGGGGCAATGGTGGAGGAGCCCTTGGCTGGATAGACACCAGCCTTAGGCAGGGGAAGAAACAAAATACAGGGGAATACAGCATGGGAAAGCAATGTGCCTCCGTTTACCTTCATTGTGAGTACAATTGAACTTTCTTCAATAAAACTCAGTAAATGTTAAACTTTTGAAAAACAGTCCCTCTTTCCTCTTTGTACAAAACTAGAAAACAAGCGTTGGATGGGTGGAAAGGCATAGGGGCAAAATAAATGGGATGTGGGAGTTGTTAGTCAGGGTTTGACCATCATGGAAAATAGAAGGAAACTTCTGGGGGAAGGGAGGGTAGAGGCTTATATGACTCTGATTCGAGTGAAGACCATGGACAGGTATGTAGGAGCTGGACTGGTGGATGATACCCAACCCCCTGTCCCCTGAGAAGGCTGTGGGGGTGTGGGCAGGGATGTGTCAGTATCTCCATGACTCACAGCCCACTGAAGAACCTTGCTATCCTTTCCCATGGTTCCTGTATTACCCCATTCCATTCTGGGAGTCCTGACTATGGGATCCTTGACCATAGTCAATCATTGCTGCACACTCTGAGACCACAGTGGTGGGTCCTTCTCCCAGATGGGGCTGGAACAGTCTGAGAGAGCAGGAATATGGTCCTAAGAGTGAGGCTGACTCCCCCTGTGGGTGGCAAGAGGATGTCAGAGTCCTGGACCTTGATTCCAGGTTCTGTACCCCAATGTTTTTGCATGGGATTGTGGGCCTCCTGAGCTCTATGGTCCTTCACCTCACTAGTGGTGTCCATGTACCACTGTGGGGGGTCTGGGGACCTAGGAGACTGCCCTGAGGACAATTGCAGTGCCTGGGATCAACATGCTGAGGGGCCCTGTCTACAGCACTCCTAGTCATGCTGCTCTCCCCCAACCCTTGGAAGTGGTCTGGCTAGTTGACTCTCCTCGCACCATTCACCCATGTCCAAGAATCTCTGGCCTCAGCTCCTTCAAGGCACCAGGGACTCCAACCCCCACACCCTGCCTCCTGGTGTGCTAGTATAAGATCCCTGTTTTCCATCCTGGAGGACAGGGAAGAGTTGTCAGGTTGGGACCTGGGCTGGGTGGACACCTCTCATACTGCATAGGTCAGGGTATGTCCTAGGGGGACCACAACTCAGCAACTACCAGCTGATATAGGTCTCATGAAAGCTTCTAAGAATTCTGTTGATGAACTTCTGCTTCTGCCGTTGGGAGTCAACCAGTTCTGTCAAGTTATGTGCAGCTCTTTGAGATACCACACGGCTGTGGCCACCTGAATGTCCTGCACCCTGGAAGACTTTCTATATGCTTCCATCAGCCCTATAATGTCCCCTTTCCATATCTCCATTTTCTCTGCATTCTAGTTCTATAGTTTATGGCGTAAGGAGCCAGGCAACAAGTGCCTCCAGCATCTCCTTCTTCCTATCTCCTCTGTCCTCCTTGGAGCCAAATAATTGTTCTTCTCTTCCCAGCACTTCTAAAATCAGGGCCTCAAGGGGTGTTGTGTTATGCCTAGGCAGCGGGTTCTGCCTTGCAGGCATAGCATGCCCAATGGGAAATGGTGGGACCCTTCCCAGAAACTCAGGGAGGCACTTCCCCCTCTTATTGTTTCATCCCAAAGTCACATAATCCAGCTGAGATTCTGTGTTCCCACACACAAAGGGACTGGCCACTCACAGGACACAGGTGGAGCTCTCCAATCCCCTCCCCTAACATTGTAGGAGTGGTACTTTCTTCCCAATCTCTCTGGCTAGTGATCCAGCTCCAGAAGGCCAAACTTTATGAGGGTCCAAAGGGTTGACCTTCCCTATGTGTTCTAATATTTCTGCAGGAAATGGTCCATCAGGAAGTGTACAAGTCCTGGAGGGGGGTTGCATGCATTGATGGCATGACTTTCTCAAAGTAAGAATCCAGCTTGAGTGTTATCTGTGCCTTAGGACATTTCTGGGACTGTGACAAGTGTGGATTTGATACTTGCTTTCTGAAGATCCAGATAAGCAAAATTCTTGGCCTCCCACCCTGAACCAAGCACAGCTCTGCTCACCACTGCTCTTGGTTGTTGCTCTTTCTTTCTAAACTTGCAGATGAGGGTGAGAGTAAGTCAAGTTATGAGCCTGGCACTGACAACCCTGCTCCTAAACTTCTGGGAACTTCCAAGCTGGCAACTCCACCACTGACACTGATGTCCCAGAATGCCATGGGGAGATATGCACTGAGAGGGTAGGCTTGCATGTGTTCTCTTGGGGACTGGATGGTGGGAAGTAAGGAAGTTCTTTCTGGAAGAGGGTTATAGCTGCATAGGGTCCAGAGTCCAGTTTAGTGACTGTTTCTTCTGCCTCACAGCCCTAGACTTTGCATTAGGATCAGGGACTGCACCTTTCACTCTCTACATCCACTAACCTCTCTGGGTTTCTGACCTAGGAACCATCTCCACTCCAGCCCTGCCAGCTGTGCCTGTTTCTCTTCCCTAAGACTCTTTCTTCTCAGTGGTGCCTTTTTCCAAGGGGCCGGGCAGGGGAGGGGAAATCAACACAGGGGAAATTTTTCTGTTCCTAGAGGTAATAATGTGTCAGTGTTTCCTGTAATTGTATATCTTCCCTGGCAGATGTTCCTATCCTATCTGTCTCCCATGCACTTGGTCAGGTGTGGCATAGGGAATGCCAAGTCCTATTTGTTCTATGTTGCCTTAGCTTTCTTAGGACCTTGTCAGATGGTAATTTATGCCTCTCTAGGACAGGATTATCTCTGATCCATGCTACCCAGCTCATGTTACACTAAGGCACAGCCACTCTAGACTAGACCATAGTGTAAACACTGCACCTGCTCCCCTCCCCTACTGGCCTGGATCAGATACACTGTCCCATCCCCCACCCAGCATCACAGATCTCCATCCCCCATGACTCTCAGGGCTTACCTGTGCCTCCTGCCTACCACCACCCTTGGGCCATTACTTACTTGTGGCTGCCTGTGCTGTATGTCCAAGGGGAGCAGGCAAGGAAGGATTAATATGTCTGCCGGATGGCCACCACTCCTGCTGCTCTTTGGACCAGAGCATGAGGGTCCATCTATCTCATATGAAGAAGCAGATAAAAAGAAGGTTAAATATTTGTTACAAATGTGGAAATGAGATGGTATTTTCTAGAAGTAAATATCAGCAAATCAAAAAGCATGAATAACATTACATCTAAGAGTCTATAACAGTAATATAACATTTTTAGAATACGGTCTCCAGTTCTAGTGTCCACACAAAAAAATTATGTTAAATACTAGAAAGAGTTCAAAGAAAAGAGACAAAAATGATTAGGGTCTGGAAAACAAAACTTATGCTAGGACAGCAATTTCCAGTCTGTAGTTTGGGTGCCACCAGTGGTACGCAGACAACCTGTCAGTGATACACGTTAACAGATTTATTATAATTACTTTATCAGACAAAAAAATAATTGCTGGTGGTACTTAAGATTGAACTGAAAAATGTGCTGATGGTACTTAAGGTTGTATCATTTTAAATTGGTGGTGCGCAATCTGTCAGTTTGGGAACCATTGCTCTAGGATGATTAAGAGCTTAGTTTAAGCTTTTTTGAAAAAAAAGTTGAATAGTCACTTGTTCATAGGTTTATATAGGTGACTACATATAGAAAAGTTACTTGAAAGTAAGAGTATTTGCCGTTTTTATAGAAAAGGCATAATAGGATCTAGTAGATATAAGTTAGATATAGTCAGCTATGAAGTACAATGCAATAGGAGTAGTTAACATTGGAACAGCTCATCAAGGGAGGTGATGGAGTCTTTAAGATTAAGTTAGCTATCTTTCTAAAATATACATTTTTAATAGAATTTTGGAAGAACTTCTACAATCTAGGAGGCATATTTTGATAGTTAGAGTCATCTTCTCTATTCTATGCATCCTTCTCTTCTGAGAGAACAGGACTACCTGTTCTTTCTGAATCATAACACTTGAAGTTTTGCATTAATGCAATGACTTCAGTCTCTCGCTTGAAGAGGCATAAAGAGCATTTTTTCTCTTACTATAAAATCGGTCAGATGTATATTATCTTCTGAGTCCCCATCTAGGGGTAAGAAAGATTAAATTATTAATTATTTAACCAATAAGCTCAGTGATAACTGGTTAGCTTACAGTTATTGTTTAGTCTGGGGTGGGTGCAGTGTGGCAGAGAAGAGGAAGAAGGGAAGCTGCATAGTGCCTCAACAGGAACTAGAAGATGACAGGCAGGAGGGACAGAAGAAGGAGAAAGGAAGGGGGAGCAAGGAGGGTCAAAGAGGACTAGTACTTAGAGTCTATGAGGTTAAAGAGGCAGCCTAATGATCCATCAATTAATCAATTAGCTGCTAGTTCACAGGAGCTCCCTCCCTCCCAGCAGGGGGCTTCACCTGGGCTGTGTTGTCTGACTGGGCTTGCTACCACCTCCTCTCCAACCTTCTCCTCACTGACCCTGTATCAAAGAGCCTCAGAAGTGGCTTCCAGGAGTGGTTATATCCAAGCTGTGGTGTTAGTAGTGAACTGTTTAACCAATATAATTAGTTGAGGTTAAACAAAGAAAAATTTTAAACAATATTCTCCCTAGTCTCCACTCCTGTTCTACCTTCCTGTAATGCATCAGTGACTGGCAGTGACACTGGACAAGGATGATCCAGAAAATGAGGTGGTACGGAAAATCCTCTTTCCTAGATGAATGGATACTGTGTCTTCCTTGCTTGCTCATAGTCAAACTGATCTCCTGATTTGAGAGAAGGTCAGAATGGAAAAGAAGTGTTTTTTGTTTTCTCTGAAGCTTGGGTGTATATATTTTGAATGTGGTTTTCTTATTTAATTCTCTTCTATTTCATGAGCTTTGGCCATTGATGGTATATTAGTACCTTATGCCACACAACATTTTAGTTCCTAGAGGACCAAAATGCTTTAACTAAAGCCATTCAGCACTATTTAAAGAGCTCCATATGAAATTCAGTGCATTTGATATACGGAAAACAAGAGCAGAAGATGTAATGGTCCTATCTGGGCTCAAATTATGAAATATGACAGAGTTGTCCATTTAAATAAATGGCTGAGAACGTGGCTTCTTAATTGTATTGTCTATATCAAAGAAAATCAATTGAAATGCCCCAAACCTTACCTATGTTGCTCATACAATACTAAAAGTCCCTAAGGTTCAGTGCTATCAATCTATATACACAAGTATATATTTCTTTTAAATCTCAAAACAGCTTCGTCCATAAATTCTGGGAATACTGTGCATGTCCCTCACTCTTCTGTAAGGATAGATTATCATTTTTTTTAAATCACTGCAATGTCCTTTAACTGCTAGTTATTATCTTTCTAATAACATGCTTTAACAATAGTTCTGCAGTACAGAATTTGCAATAGAGGATACAGGGAAAACTGAAGAAACAAAACATATTTCTAAAGGAAAAAGAAAGGGAAAATGTGCAAGCTAGATATCTTTGTACTATTTCTTAAACCGAAATTCCCTTACTGACAGTTAAGTACATCATATGTTCTGAAATCTTCTATTTGATACTGGCTTATAATTTTGCCTTGAAAACCAGGTGGAATTCAGGTCAGTCCATTTAACTCCACCTGGCTGCTCAGCTGGAAAAATAACCAAATAGTGCCAGAATTTTCTAACACTGGAGCCCCAACTGACATCTGTAGCATAAAAATAACATGGTTTTATTCTATTAATTTTCAGGTGAAAATACATTTGCTGTTAGAGAATAAATCAGACAACTCTGGAAGATTTTGTCAACTCCACGTCAGTCTTCTTATTTAGGCCAACAAAACAGGTTTTGGTTTATTTACTTTCTAAGGTGAAATATTTGCTTATACGTTCAACTTTTATCAAAGAAGGGATCATGTGATCATGACATAATGCTTCTAATATACAGAAAGTATTGAAACAGATAGCATAATCTCTCTATTCAGTGAGAGAGAAAGACACAGGAAATAGAGGATAACCCTTCTTACCCTATTTGATTCGGATTCGGATTCAGCCTGAATCAGGGACAGTGAGTCAATTAGTTGATTCAGATCACTGTCTCCGATTCAATTCAGCCAAATCTGAATCTGAAGAGTCGATGCTGATTTGGAGAATCAGCAATTTGGACATAGACACAGCTCTAAATGTTTTTTTTCTACATACATTGAGGTAGCAGGTGTGGTTTGTGATCACTGCAATCTCCTGGGGAGCATGTGGGGCCCCCCTCCTGCAACCGCTCCCTCCCCCCCAGATCAGCAATCAGCCACAGAGGGATCCCAGGTGCCCCCCCCCCCCAGACCCAGGAGGCATCAGTTGCCTAGCATGGGGGGGGGGGTGGAGGGGGTGGCCCTGAGTGATCTCTGGTGGACGTGGAAGTGACTGGAATTGCTTCTGGTCCACCTCCAGGTCTGATGCCATGTGCACTGGGGAGTCCCCTGTGCTTCTGTGGGACACTCCATGAGCCCCAGCATTGCAGCGCTCATGAGTCCCTGCTACCTAGAGGTATGTAGAAACAACATTTAAAGCTGTCTCTATGTCAGAATCTCCAAATTTTTCTGAATGTCCTTGGGTTTGTTGCGGGTAGGTCTTGCTTGACCAATCTCATTTCCTTCTACGACCAGGTGACCTATCACCTGGACAAAGGAGATGAGATTGATGTCATATATCTTGACTTCAAAAAAACCTTCGATCTGGTGTCCCATGATCGTCTTTTGGAGAAACTGGCCAATTGTCGCCTTGGGTCCTCCACGATCCACTGGCTGGAAAATTGGCTCCGGGGTCGGACCCAGAGGGTAGTAATTGATGGAAGTCACTCATCGTGGTGTCCTGTGACCAGTGGGGTCCCCCAGGGCTCTGTCCTTGGGCCCATACTGTTCAACATCTTCATTAATGATGTGGACACTGGAGTCAGAAGCGGACTGGCCAAGTTCGCAGATGACACCAAACTTTGGGGCAAAGCATCCACACCAGAAGACAGGCAGATGATCCAGGCTGATCTGGACAGGCTCAGCAAGTGGGCGGACGAGAATCTGATGGTGTTCAACGCCGATAAATGCAAGGTTCTCCACCTTGGGGAAAAAAAACCCGTAGCGTCCTTATAGGCTCGGCAGTGCTATGTTGGCTAGCACTATGCAAGAAAGAGACTTGGGGGTCATCATTGACCACAAGATGAACATGAGCCTGCAATGCGATGCTGCAGCTAGTAAAGCGACCAAAACGCTGGCTTGCATCCATAGATGCTTCTCAAGCAAATCCTGGGACGTCATTCTCCCCCTGTACGCGGCCTTAGTGAGGTCGCAGCTGGAGTACTGCGTCCAGTTTTGGGCTCCACAATTCAAAAAGGATGTGGAGAAGCTTGAGAGAGTCCAGAGAAGAGCCACGCGCATGATCAGAGGTCAGGGTAGCAGACCCTACGATGACAGGCTGAGAGCCCTGGGGCTCTTTAGCCTGGAAAAGCGCAGGCTCAGGGGTGATCTGATGGCCACCTACAAGTTTATCAGGGGTGACCACCAGTATCTGGGGGAACGTTTGTTCACCAGAGCGCCCCAAGGGTTGACGAGGTCGAATGGTCACAAACTACTACAAGATCGTTTCAGGCTGGACATAAGGAAGAATTTCTTTACTGTCCGAGCCCCCAAGGTCTGGAACAGCCTGCCACCGAAGGTTGTTCAAGAGCCTTCATTGAACACCTTCAAGATGAAACTGGATGCTTATCTTGCTGGGATCCTATGACCCCAGCTGACTTCCTGCCCTTTGGGCGGGGGGCTGGACTCGATGATCTTCCGAGGTCCCTTCCAGCCCTAATGTCTATGAAATCTATGGAATAGAGTTGGAGGGTTCCTATTCAATGTGGAGAGATTAAAGGGTCCTCTGATTCAATTCAGATTCAGAGATTCAGCCATCAAATCAGGCTGAATCTCTACCAAATTGAATCAGGGACCGAAGCTTCACGCAGCCCTACTTCTTACCATTACTGAAGTTAGTTAAATACTCAAACACAATATAATTGTGGCTACTAGACTACTCTTCTGGAAATAAACAGAACATTTAGCATTCTAAATATTCCATGGAAGAGTTTCTAGACATCTGGTAGCAGTCTGATACAGCCCAAACTAAGGTATAACTGACATATTTCATTTTACCTAATGTTGAAGTGTAATGTGAAATATCTCAATGAGAGGCTAGATGAAGTAAGAAGGGTATGAGAGGAGGAGAGAGACCAGGAGGAAGGTGCACCTCCTCTCCATGTATCCACCTAGAGAAGGGAGCCCTGAAGTTTTCTGATCATAACACGATAGTAGCTCTGAATATCCTCCTGTGTTACAGTTAATAACTGGCCTCTTTCATTTCATGTATCTCTTCACAGTTCATTCAGTTGACATGACAAAAGATAACCTGCAATTTCCCCTGAATTTCTGAGCCTCTCATTGGTCCATTTTTACCCCAAAATATCACATCGTTCTTACTTATGACAACCAAAGCTGGGTAGAATAACAAACACTCTGGAGGGTAGGGCTGTATAAACTGGGGAAAAAAAATGGTCCACAATCAGATGAAATTCAACAAGGACAAGTGCAAACTCCTGTATTTGGAATAAAAGTATTGCATATGCAAATGCAGAATGGGGAATGTCTGGCTAGGCTGCAGTACTGCAGAGAAGGAGCTGGGAATTACAGGGAACCATAAGTTTAATATGAGACAACTGTATGCTCTTGTTGCCAAAAAAACAACAGTATACTGTGTTGTACTCACAGGAACAGATCCTGTAAATCAAAATAAATGATTCTTGTGCCCTATTTGGCACTAATGAAACCTCACTTCACACATTGTATCCAATTTTGAGCCGCATACTTCAAAAAAGATGTGGTTGGATTGGAAAGAGGGTTACTTAAATGATTAGAGGGCTGGGAAGTATGACATAGAAAGAAAAACTAGGTTTATTTCATCTGTAGAAGAGGAGGCTGACGTGGGATTTGATGCCAGTCTTAAAATACCTGAAGAATGATTAAAAAGAGGAGTGAGATAGCCTTTTCTCTGTGGATGTTTGGAAGAAGTCTAAGAGCAATAGCCTCAAGCTGCACAAGAGGAAATTTAGGTTGGATATTGGAAGACCTTAATGAATATGAGAGTGACCAAACATTGGAACAAAGTGCTTAGAGAAGTAGTGGTAAATCCATCCCTGGACATTTTCAGGAGTAGGCTAGACAGACATCTGGCTGGAAAGTTTTGACTGGAGCAGCAGGTGGCCTACATGACCTCCTGAGTTCCCCCTACTTTCCTATGATCCTAAACCCCCCCATAAATAATCTATTAATTCTTGATAGAAGTCCTTTCTTAGTCCTTTGTTCATCCTATGTATTGCAGCACATTGGACTGTCCAAGTCTTCTGGTATGTCTGTTGGCAATACTGAGTTAAGTCATTATAGTTATCTCCCATGACTTCAGTATACTATTTTTATGGTATCCTACCACATTTGTCATTGCATTCCCCAGCTATGTTTTACAAGTGTTGGTGTTCACTCCAGTGACAGTTTCAATACTTGCCTATTCAGTTCCTTCATAGATTTCATTATTGCTCTTATGACTTAGTATACTTGGATATTGTGAGCATCCTCAAAAGACACTTCTGGAATGCATTCAGCTTCCTGTTATCAGTGACTCTCAGTTGCCACATTTTGTCACAGTACAATAAAGTTGAAATTATAATTGCATCAGATACTTTCATCTTAGTCTGAAAGCTGGTATGCTTCATTCTCCAGATATTGTGCAGGAGTACATCATGTTTTCTTATTCGCATTTTTCTTTCTTCATCTATTGATCAGTCTCTGCTGATAGTACTGCTCAAATATATGAACTGGTTTACTTATTCTATATGCTTTACCCCAGCAGTTTTTCTCTCTGTAGAAAAGGTATCATTATTAAGCTTCCCGAAAAGGTATCATTATTGAGCTTCCTAAGAAAGAGTAACTTATCATGGTGCTGCAAGTAGAAAGGTATAGCTTTACTATCAATTCCTAGAAATATATTATGCATGATTCTAATTTACCAGGTAAGATGGGCATTTGATAATATGACACTGGTAAGATGGGCTAAAAGAGTGTCAGTCTGAATTCTGTTCAGGAAGATTATACTACATGCGAGCATTTACTTTAAGAGCTATTTAGTGAGAAAGCATTCAAATTTCATATATTCTTACTGTTTAATAACCATCAAGGCTTTAGACTTTGTGAACAAGGTCTAAGTACTGTGAAAAAATGCAAATATATGTGATATACCAGAGATGATTGTTAACATCAGAAAAAATATGTTAAAATGGTTTCCAATATGGATGATGACTGGGAGTGGTTTGACAAACTTCTTTGATATTAAAACTCGGTTTTGTAAGGGATCAGTTTTATTGATACTCTTTTTTATTCTGGCTATACATTAAAAGATGAAGTAATTTATATATTACCAGTCATTGCGTAAATGAAGCAGTAGAGAGAAGCTCGTGGATTTAAAGCTTGCTTCTGACATCACTTTGATAAACAAAGCAACAGAAAGCAGTCAAAAAGTTTCAGAGAAAATGATTAAAGTAGTTATCACGTTTGGCCTGAGCCTAAACCCAAAAATGCATATGATGATGGTGACTGGATCATAATTTATTGACATGAACATGGCAATTGGGAAAACATAGTTGGAATCAGTTAATCAATTCTTGATAAAAAGGGCTTTAGATAAACTTTCTAAAGCCATAGTGTGAGAATCAATAACTTAACTGATCCCTTTAACTTGTAAGTGGAACAAGTGGGCCTTCAATTCTTGTTGCAGGTCCATGTGGTTCAACCATTGGAAAGATCTTATTTGAGGATTAGTTAGCTTGTTGAAAGGTATAGCTCTAGATGTGGCCATGTGGTTGGAGAAGCTGCTCTCAAACAAGGGTTTTATCATGTGAGCTAGTGATGATGTGAGTACTTATGATAGTTCAAGTGCCACAAGAGCAGATACAGGCTTAAGATATTATGAAATGGCATTGTGTTGGTCTTGGTGTTGGTGTTCTGAGCCCTCTTCTTCCATTCTGAGGTATGCTTCTGACATAGGGGTCTATGTTAGTAATTACATTTGATAGAGCAGCTAGTCTTAAGTCACTGCCTTTGTAGGGTGGGCTGGAGGAAGCATGATGATATTAGTTTGTCCCCATTGTAAGGACTTGCTCAATGGGTTGTACAGCTCATCAGAGGCTTCCTTGTTTGTTAGAACTGAGAGTACAGAGGTGTATTAGGCTCAGCTCAGGATGAGTGAAATAAATACATAATATATCTTTATTTTTTCAGTGTGGTTGTGCTAATACTGAACCATTATATGTATGGTGTTTAAACCTGTAATTCCTCCTAACCATGACACAATATCACACAGACAGCAATAGCCAATCTCAAACTGTTCCGCTCTGACAGGAAAAATGTTGGTAAGATATATAAGCTGGAGGCTGGGTATGCTTGTGAGGTTGTGGGAAAAGGGGGATCTAGATCTATGCATCCTGGTACTTTAACAATAAATGTGATAAATTTACTATTTAGTTGGTAAACTTACACATGGGAGAGATAAATGGTCATCTAAATCAGAGATGATCCTGCCTTGAGCAGGGGGCTGGACTAGATGACCTTGTGAGGTCTCTTCCAGTCTTACTTTCCTATGATCCTATGTTTCTTGCACCCATTATACCTGTTACTGGTTTGTGGCTTGCTGTGGGAGATAGCATCTAGGCTGCACTTTTTCTGCAGCAACATTTTCACAGAGAACCCCCTTTTCCTGTTCTTCAGCAGCTGCCATTTCTTGTTAGTGTCCTTCAGTCCCCTTCCACTGCATACCACAACATTCACTCCGTCCCCTAACGTTTCCCTAGTCTCACTGAGCTAGACTCACATATTGCTACCATTTAGGTGCTAGTTCGAGTCAAAGCATGTCCTTACTCCTCTGCCTCTGAAGAATTAGTTTGTCTTGTTTCTTTTCCAATGTCTGGTAGCTGCCTTGCTGCTCATGGATCCCAGTGTTGCCACTGTGTATCACATCTGGTATGATTATCTTATAAAGGTATTTTTGCAAGTTTTGTGCCAAGTGTTAATGAGCCAGTGATATCAGGCCTTTGGCATTTCTAACTGTTACTTGCTGGCAGTAAGCTATATACCAGTAGGTATCTGTCTATAGTTATGGGAAGTTTCTTTTTTTAAATCCCACTGTGGAGGCAGCTCTGAAACTGCTGACTCCAAAGGGAGTTAAACATTGCTTAGATGATGCATTTTTGTGTATATCTTACCTTCAACCCTCGCCATAATCTGCACACTGTTACTTCTTTTCAAGGATAAAATAACTTGGTGGCATGCCTAGCATTCTCTGTCTCTCTCTCCCAGAAAATTTACCAGAAAAAAAAAAAGCTCACTAACTCAATTTGGTCACATCTTTATTTTCCATGACTGTTGGAAAATAAAGATATGGGGTAGAAGTGAGGGATCATTTCCTATTTTGTGATAGTATCTGTGGTGGGCCAGTAGGGGGCGCTCCTGCATTAAGCCACCCACCTCACTGCACCCAACCACCTTTCAGGCTCTGAGTGCCTCCCTGGGGGTGCCTCACGCCTGGCCCACCCCTTCCTGGAGCACACCCGCTAGCCTGGGTGTTCCACTGCCGCCACCCAGGGCTCTGGGCTGATTCTGGCTCTGCACACCCTGGGGAACACAGGCCTAGTGGCCCTCAAGGGTACTTGATTCACTTCAAGAAGTTGGGATGCTTCCCTCAGTCAGAAGCACAAGTAGTGGTCTCCCTTAGTCAGCTGAACCAAGGGGACCCCAAGGCATAATCTAGATCCACACTCAAAAAGTCTCCCACACTAGGTACAAAGGAGAACTTTATTGGTTACAGAGGGTAGGGTTAGAATAGGGAACAGCGTAGAGCAATATCAGATAAATCCATAGAGCAAACTCCCCTGGCTGGGTAGCCTTTGATCACGCATCTGAGTTACTGCAAGCTAAATATCTAGTTAGATCTCAGGTAGCTTACTCACAAGTATCATCCAGAGGCTGTTGGAGATTCCCTCTGGAGGCAGGCAGTTCCTTGATCAAGAGTTTTGAGAGCGAGAGCAAGTTTCAGATGGTCCAGCTCTTCTCTGTCTCTAAGTCTCCCTCATGGCTGCTGCCCCCTTCTCCTGGGCAGTCCTTAACTTATATAGCCCTTGTGACCTCATTTACCTGGTCCAATGGAGGCCAGCACCTATTGGCTGTCAGCCAACCAATTTGAAATACATCACTAGTTGCCAGGCAGACTCTAGCCCACCAGGGAGCAAGCCCCTCACCCAGGTATGTGATACCAGTCATGTAGTCAGAGGGAGCAGGTTTCCCCCCTCCCTCAGGAATGTATCCAGCTCAGGTGACCTAAAGAGATAGCGTAAAGGCGTGTCTCCTCTGCTGGGCCCATCCTAATCAAATTGTCACAGAGCAGAGTTTTTGGGGAGAAACAAAGGTGGCCATCTGCCACAGTATCGCTTGGTGGAGACCAGGTAACTAAGAAGCTGGGACACTAGTACAGTGGGGTAACTCTTGGATAGGAAGCTCTGTTTCATAACTAGGGACCTACTGAGTTTATTGAGAAAGTAGGCTGCACTATGGTTCCTTTAATCTTTCAGCTTCCCCCATGTGTGTCACCTCCCCACCTGGGGCAATTGGCAGAGGGCCCCCACCACTCACTTCTGATCAGCAGGGAGGCAGAAACTTATGGCATTGTTTTTACCTCCCAGCCAGTCAGCAGCAAGCAGCTGCTTGCTGGCTAGCCCCTCACTGAAGCACCCTCGTGACCTAGTCAGCCCTTCCTCAGCACATTGAGCTGGGCCAGAGCAGCTCCAGGCTGGCAGGCTGACTCTCCAAACTCCGTGACAGCTAGGGCTGCTCCAACCCAGCTCAACACACTGCAGTCCTGAGCACATGTTCAAACAGTATGCCCAGGAACAATAAATCCTGGTGCAATACACTGTAGAGTTTATTGTTTCGAGTTAATACCACATGTAGGTGCACCCCTGATGTAGAAAATAGTAGCAACAGTAAGATAAGACTTTCTGGAATATAGGTACAACATTTAAATCCTTGAACCCTACATCGTGCTCTTGAAAAAAGTGATATCCATTATTTTTTGCAAACCCTTATGACAGACTGGAAACAGCCAAAAGACAAGAATGAGTCTTTTAAATGCATATATATTTATAAGATACTATTAATTTTCACAATATAAATTAAATACAATTCCATATAGACTGTGCTTAAATCATGGCTACAATTGCTCATAAAAATAGTTTCATTATTGTTATAATTTTATTAAGGACTTATTAGGTCTCTGACAAAAGTTGTTCTTTAGACTGGGAGTTTAATAATGATAAGACACTGTTTCCCTGTAGACGCTTGCTTGACCGGTGTTCCTATTAAAAATAAAACCTGTTGTGATCATTTGTTTGTGAGATGGTGTCAAAAATTTATTTTTCTCAGCATTTTTGTAAAGAAGAATGGAATAGATCTCCCTATGTTGGATCTGGATGTCCCTAGTGTGATTTATTGTAGTACATTTATCATTTTACTCTGACTGGTGGTTGTGCACCTGAGACAAATTGAGTCCGTCAACCTTTATCTTTTCACTTCTATACTTGCTTGTCAAAAAAAAAAATCTGGAATAATAATAGAATGAAGGGGGAATTGCTTGGGAAGGTAACAAAGGTGAAAGTCAACCTACAGGGATTCTTTTTAAGGTATCTTTCCTATATTCTTTTCAGCTAAAGCACAAGACTTGCTTCAATGGATGACAGCGAATCTGGCCAGTTTAACATATATACATGCAAACGTAGAAATTTACGTGCATAAATTTTGCATTAAGATTCTGCTACTGTATTAGAAAAGGCTACACAGGGCCAAAGGTTAAAAATTCAGTCCAAAGACGCAGTAACATTTTCCTTGCTTCAGCTACCTATTTGCATAATATGCAACTGACTGTCAGATAGTCAGATCCCATGACAGGGAATCCAAAGGATTCATTTATTTTATAAAAAGCTGGCTACAAGAGAAAGCAAGGGTCTATCTATGCAAAACAAATTAAATCCAATGTACAAAGTCCACACTTAACATACTAATAGCTACAGTAAATGCTTTAAGGAAAGAATAGAGTTAAGAGCTATAGGCAAGTCTCAAAAAAAAATATTTTAGGTGCTTCCAAGTAGTGGACCCACAGCTTCGCCTGAGGGGAACCCAGGTTCTAGCCCACACAGCTATGACAACACCTTTGACGCTGACTAGCACCAATTCCCTGGAGAAATGGGGGAAAGACACAAGAACCTCAGGAATAAGGCAATAAATAGTACTTTTGCTTAAAAGCAAAACCTATGATCCCATAATACTATTTTTATTTAAGCAAGGCCTTAGACCATAACAGGGGGTTATCACTGGAAGGGGCCCCTTTAGGAAGTTACACAGACCTCGTTCTCCAGAAATAATACAATGTCCATAATTTCCTGTATCAAATCACAAACATCCTCATTATTGCTGTGTTAGTTTAGACTTCCATATTCAGCAGTTCCCTAGAATTCTCTAGATCTAACCCTTTTACAACTATTGGCACCATCCAGTTTGTTCTTCAGCTGAAGTGTTTGCTGTATTTCTCATCTCAGTTATATTGTTCCCTACCTCAACATACCAACTAAACTCTCTGTGCCAGGGTAATGTCTTCTCTCACCAAGATAGTTGACTGATTGATTCCAAAACACCAACGTGATTCCCATTTAATCTCCGTAGGTTATCCCCACCTCCAACACACACAAAAAGAAGCATCCCAGCTTGTAGCTCCAAAGGTAGCTGGTGCCCTCCCAGCTATAATCATTCAGAGCTTTGGAGATGTGGTTGTTATACCTTTTACAAATAATAAAATTGATGGTTCTTAACCTATAGCCCACTGGCTGGACGTGGCTCCAAAATTATTGGATCCAACCCATGGTTCAGGGCATTGGCAGCAAGCAGGTTGGCCCAGAATCTCCCCTCCCCATATGCTGCCCATGCCATGGGTCCCCTCCACAACTAGAGGTAAACTCTCTTTGTCCTCCCACCCACTTTTCTCTCTCTCCCCCTTCCCCTAACAGAGGTAACTGCTGGCCTTCAGTGCAGCTGGGTCACAAGCACTGGGCCTGCTGCTCTAAAAGGTTGAGATCTGCTACTCTATATAATGGGGCTGTCCCAGCCACCAGCAGAGGGTTTGGGATTGAGAGTGTGGTTGGGAGTAAAAGGTAAAAAAGTTTAATTGACTTAACAAAAACACGACTACGCGTAGTATAATAAGACAGACAATGACAGACGATAACAATTCATGTCAGCAACTTATTGGCAGTCCCCTCTGATGCCTGATGTATAACAAGTTCCTCTCCCACAAAGCTCAGCGAAGTCAGGCATCCCCAATCAGCACTGTCCAAGGGGTACGGGGAAGGACCCCGGTTTCAGTCCTTGGGCTCCTCAAGATCCACGGGCCCACCAAATCCAGGTCAGCAGCTAATCTGAAATCAGTAGCTTCTTTACAGAGCTGTATTTTCCTTTTAATGATTTCCATATGTGCCAGCCAATTTATAACTTCTGAGCTATGCTGATAATTTACAGCCATCCAGATTCTCCTATTAATTATTCTTAGGACTGACTAATAGCAGTACAAGCCTTGCATTCTTCTGATAAGGTTAATTTTTACTACGCCACAGGGCCTACTACTACAAGGCTTTATTAAATTTACTGTGCCTTACTACATACAAGGCCTCACTACATACAAGGCCTCACTAATCTTTGACTTTAATTAGGCTCTTAACAACAACATATAGCTTAATATCTGAACTCATGATAGAAAAACCCTTGGTCTAATTTTCACAGAGATTTCAGCAAGCACTTTTATCTCACAGACATAATTTCAGCTGTCACAGGGGCTTACTCTATGAAATGCTGAGTACTTTGTGCAAGATTCTGTCTTCATCAGGTATTGGCTCAAAAGAACAAGGAAGAAGTATCATAAAAGTATTTCTCAGGTGGTTTAGGTAATCCATGAAAAATCTCCTAATATTCCTTCTCCTTCTGTCTTCTCCATGTTTAGAGTAGTCTATTGTGCTATGCAGAAGGATATTCTTGTAATGGAAATATTACTAGTTATCATGGAGGAACATCATTCTGAGTAGTGGCAGCATGATTGTAATTTGCCTATTGCAGTGGATTGGAATAATTTAAGATTTTCATTTTATTTTACTACTACTTCCCAATAAAAAGGTCTGAAACTAAAATTCCAGGTAAAACACCACCAGATTATGGTAAAATTAAGATCCAGAGCTGCAATTTGGCTTGCACCTTTCTATTTTATACTGTTTCTGATTCTTATCTCACCGCCCCCTACCCCCCCCCCACGCCCCAGCCATGATGCCAAATCAGAAATCACTGAAGAAAAAATAAATCTGCCAATCTGAAAACTGCAATAGAACACTGAATCCTTGAAGAGTCACCACTTGGTGCAGAAAACCTCTTTCTACATCTCTAACTTTCCATTTCCTGGTAAACTGATTGGAATAGAAAGACAAACAATATCCAATGGCATGGCATCTGTCATATAGGCTTCAGACCAAATCACAGGATTAAAAAAAACCCTTCATTAGCAGTCAATAAGACTACTCTCTCAAATCAATGGATAAGGATCATATCTCATTGATTACACCGTTTCGATTTCTGCAGTCTTCAACAAAGTAGACTGTGAAACACTGCTGATCTACTTGCATAATACCACTGAAGTTCAATGACACTGATTTTTCTTTTCTCGTGGAATACAGGAAATTTCCCACAAGGATCCATTTTATTCTGTCACCAGACTCCCATGGTACGATTTCAAGAGGTGCTAAGAAACATTTTGTTTCTCTGTCAACAGCTTGCATAGGGTGCCCAGTTATATTTCATTTATCACATAAACCACAGACAACACTATTGTTAAGATGTCACAGTGCCTGATGGTGTAAGCAAGAATAGACTCAAGCAACTCATTTATAAATGCAAGTTCATTATTAGAAGGTTTCATGACATAACATTTAAGGCTCTGCACTTCTACTCATACGTCTTGTCTTCCCAAATTCTCTGAACAGTGCATTTCTAATAACTTGTCTTGGCTTTCAAAAGTTTGTTCTAAAATTATCTGAAACATTGCTATATAGTGTCAGTTGACGCATCTGAAAAAAAAACTGAGAGACAAAAGCTTCTGCCCCTAACATTAGCTTCCATTTTTCACAGAAAAACGTAGATTGCACCAACTGTTCATGCAAATTACTGATTCGCTTTTAAAACTCATTCACATGATGAATAATTGTGAGAAAGGAGATGATGTATGAGCAATTTATGATAGTAAATAAATATTCTCAGAGTAAATTATTCAATTTTGTCATATTCAATAACTGCAGAGACCTTCATAAATATGGAAATATGTGCATTGTAGTTACATATGTACACACTTTGTAATTTATTACATCATAATTGTTCCATAATTGCTCAATGATGGTAATAGTTTTTTGTTTTTTTTTATAATAGACTGATCCTCAGAGATAAACAATTCTTGCATAATCTCCATCTCTGTTTGCTGAAATATTTGGTGAAATGGCATAGGAGATCATGCTTTAAAAAATGTGAAGGTTGTATATTGTCAAAAGGAAACAAATTAATTGGATATGGATAGGTCATACTTCATGCTTGTTTGTCGAGGGGTTGTTTTTCATGATAAACTCCTGTTCTTGCAAGTCTGTATTCCTGTATATCAAATGTGGTCTTTGGAAGTCAGTAAAACTTGAAGCCATGCTTCTAGCATTTAACAAACCAACAAAAATTAAAAACTAATAAAACACCTGAAGCTCCTTTTTTAATAGTTTCTAACATTTTTTTTTCCCTTGCAAAGACCTTGGAATGTAACTAATACATATTATTGTAAGCCATTATTTTGGGTTGTAAATCTAGCCTGTATTTCAATAGATTGAAATTTTGTCTCCCTCTAGTCACTGTTCTTCCTACAAGGTTAAAATCCCTGGTATACATTATAAAACTGGTAGGGAAGGTTGCAAGTTATGAGATCTAAAAGGATGGTTCATGGCAGGGAGCCTCCTGGGAAAATGCAGTTTATGGGACACTGAAAAAAAAGACACAGAGGGCATGTCCCCGGGTATCTACATGTGACCATTTATTACATGTGCATATCTACATGTGCAGTCCCCCATTATAGCATGCCACTACAGCGAAGTAGTTGCTAAATATAACCACGTGCTGTGCATACTGTGCAGTACGTGCTGTTACTGCACTATACTTTAGTACTTGCAAAAGGAAGTAGTAAAACATGGTGCAGTAACAATGTCACCATAGGGCAATATGTAGGAGCACCCAGAGAAACGTAGAGGTAATACAACTGGGAGCCGGAGAGAGAGAGAGAGACTGGGAACAAGGGAAGCATTACGGAAAGAAGTAGAACTGCTGTATCATCAGTACAAGGAAAATAGTTCAGCTTTGGCACAAAAAACAAAACAGCCTCCAAGACAGAGCCACTTACTCCGAGTGGTGAAAGAAGCAATGTGTTTCTTGGCAATAAACTGGAGGATTTTAAAATTGACTAAAAGAAGGCTACATTGATCTGGGCAGGAGACATTAAAAAGCCTAGCCAAGGCTATGTTAGTAGGGATGGAGAAGGAAGGAGCTTATGTATATTAGGTACATAACCTCTTATATCCACAGCTATATCCCATCATTGTGACAGAACAGAGCAAGTTAATGGCATACAGAGTAAATTCAATCTGGAGTGCAAGTAAAGGTTTTCATCTTTTACTTTGAATTTCTTTACTTTTGTGAGACAATAAGACTGACTTTTCCCATTGCTGTATTTTTTTCCAGCTCTTGACAGCAGGCCATTTTTCACACTATTGAGTGTAAAATGAGATGACATTGTATTACAAACTCTGGTACTCACTGGTATAAATGAGAATACAAAATAGTCCCATTGCTGTATTTGCAAAGCCTGTTTGATTGCTTTGCTTTTCAACAACAAAGGCAAGCTAAGCAAACCTACTGCCTAGTAAAATTGTTTTTAACTCATTTTAGTTGTGTTCATCATCTGATATAGTAGAAATCACAAAATACTTCTACAGCAGGTTGGCCAATGTAGCTTTTCCGAGTAAAGTTAGAGCTGGTTAAATAAAAAAGGAAGAAAAAGGCATTGTAAAATATTTTTAAAAACATATTTTATCCCAAATAGAGATTAAAAAAACCCTTGGGTTTTTTTTTCCTGAAACAAGTCTTTTCCCCACAATTTAGCTCTATTTACAGAAATCCTTGATTTTATAGTAGTGTATATCTTTTTAAAAATATTAAATGTCATGTTACATTTTGGTGGAAGGCAAAAAATAAAGCAGAACATCACACACACGTAGTATGACACTTAATATTTTTAAAAAGATATCCACTAATAAAATCAAGAATTTCTATAAACAGACCTAAATTGGGGGAAAGAAACTTGTTTCAGGAAAAAAAAAAAAGACAAGGGTTTTTGGGTTTTTTTAACTCTATTTGGGATAAAAATATGCTCTTAAAATATTTTACAATGCCCTTTTCTTCCTTTTTTTTTATTTTATGAGCTCTAACTTTAATAGGAAAGGCTGCATTGGCCAACCTGCTGTAGAAGAATTTTGTGATTTCTACTACATCAGATGATGAACACAACTAAAATAGGGAGTTAAAAACTATATATATAATAGTTGTTTCAATCAATCTCTCTTCCTCTCAGACACACTCCCACAGATGACATTGGCCAAAAGTAGATGATTTAAAAATGTTTGTAAAATGGTTGGAGACCTGAAATCCTAAAACTGGATCAACCTCTCTCTTCGTGTGTGCTAGTGTTGAGTTCTAAATCTATAAAATGGAGGTTTACAAAAGAGATGCTGGCAGTCTATTCATTATAGTCGCACTGGTGCTAGTGGTATTTCTATAATGAAATGTAATTACTATGTATCTCCATCACTGAAAACACTCCTTTGTAAATCTGAATGAAACTAATGGCACACAATTCTCTAGATAAATGTTTTGGCTGAGGGCCTTATTTACTAACCTGAGTTCTAAGGGCCTACTTACTTCCTCCTTGAGATGGGGGCAGGAACAGCATGGGCAAGAGGAGGTGACTCTCAGAAGACAGTGTTCACACTACTCTGAGACAGCCATGGATCTTTCTGTCCCCTGATTTGGGTTTCACCAGCTTCAAGGCTGCTCAGATTTTTATATTCTGCTTTTCATAGGGTCATTGGTCATACAATCTCAGCATGCCAGGACCTGCTCTAACCTTCTGCTGACAGATATTTCCCCCTTCTACACTGTGATCAGTGCAAGCACCTTCATCCAAATTTGGGCTTTTTTACAGTTGACTAATTAGCTGCTCAATTAAGCATCACCATCTACATGTGCACTATTATTAGGGCACAATAAATTAACTCCACCATAAAATAGTACTCTCCCCAGCTTGACTCCATGGAAACACATGTAGACAGTGACAGGGGCTGGCTGGAGCATGAAGATGTTAAAGTGTGGGGGCTGCTTGCCACACAGTTTCACTCTTTAGCACTCGTGTGCTCCCAGACAGCCCCCTCTGCTGCCCAACATCACCACCCAAAAGCTTGGGGTTAACTCCCTGAGCCTGCTGCCAGCCCAGGGCTGCTCTGCCCCAGCTCAACATGCTGCTGTCCTGGGCACACATGTAGATGCTGTGCTCAGGAGCACTGTACTCAGGTGCAAACTGCACTACAACTTATTTCTTTGAATTAATTGCACATGTAGATCCACTCAGGATCTATCTTATTGTTCATGTATCTATAGACTTGAGATTAGAATCTTACCATTATGCCCTAAGAAAGCAGGTCACTATCACTTCCAGTAAAGGGGAATTTCCATTAACTGCAGTAGTGTGTGTGTTTTGTTCCTCACTTTTTGGTGCAGCTACTAGAGGGTAACATAAATATGCATATGTATATAACCTTGAATGCCAAGGTTTGGGGTGGGGGGGAGGGGGTGATGCTTATTCTACCAGGCAAGTGCCATAGGTGGGTTACTAGCTAGGAAAGTCTAAATAATTTCACTTTGGAGCCCTAATTGTGCAAGTTTCTACATATGCGTGCACATGTAACATGCAATTATTCAGAACCTTGTAAATAGGCTTTCAGATATACACTTAGAGTGAGAAGTAAGAAGAGAAAGGGGGGACTGCACCGTGATGTTATTTGGATGACAAACATGGTGCTAATTTATTCTTAATGTAATTAAAATACAACCTTTGTTATGTACCAACAGTAATATAACTGGTGGCCCCTATGATGAAAAGTATCTGATAAAATAGTTAAAAGCAACATTTGTTGTTATTCCCTTGTGCTATTTCCTCTGCTGCTCCTGCATCTCCTCCTACCATTTTGATGGATGTGAAGTGAGAGGACATATGAAAAACAGAGATAATAGTTATTTTTGTCACTGTAGGGATCTAGATGCATTCAAACTAAATTGGAAGCTGTCTGTTTTTGTCTTTTCTTTTTTTTTTTTTTTTTTGTAGATGCAAAGCCTTAAATATTTTACAGCCCTATTTTTAGCATGTATTTATTTATTTTTAGATTTTTAAATATATTCTACAGAGTTTTGTATTTCACTTGCCAGCAGCCACAGCAAGGATCTGCAGTATGGAAAATCAAGATTCTCTGCATCGTTTCCTTGCTCTTTGATGGTTGTGCAGAGACCAGATGAAACACCCCAGTGACTTCAAGGTGGTTTAACTGCAGGATAAACCACAAAGTTTATGTGTAAATGGACAACGATTATAAATGTACTCACTGAGTAAGGAATAAAATCAAACCATCGCCTGTCTGCTGGGCAGGGAAGCCAGGAGATGCCTAGCAATTTAAGGGCATTTCATTCTGCTCTCAAAAAGGTTGGGTGGAGAGAAGGATGAATCACTATCACTACCTTGTAAATCAGTCAAGCATTGTGCACTTTAAAAAGGTAGCATTTACTAAGAGTTACCATGCAGTTTTTTCCTAGGCTGAATATATGAGACCTGCATTTTTCTTGCTGCCATTATGGGTAGTTATTAGGGGTGTGCAAAGTGGGCATTATTTGATTTGGATTCAAATTTGGCCCAATTCGGGGGACAGTTAGTCGATTCACTGATTGTGATCACTGTCCTGATTCGTTTCAGCCAAATCTGAATCTGAAGATTTGATTCTGATTCAGAGAATCAGCGATTCGGCCATAGACACAGCTTTAAAAGTTTTTTCTACGTACCTTATGGTACCAGTTGTGGCTCATTAACACTGAGATGGTGGGGCAGATGAAGTGTCACACAGGAGCGTGGGGGGGGGGGGCGCTGCATGCTTGGCAGTGGACTCCCCACCCCCATTCTTCCTCTGGCTCAGCGATTGACTATGAGGGCACCCTGGGTCCCCTGCTCCAGACTCAGGAAGTACCAGTTGCCAAGCTGGGGGGCAGGGGAGGGGTCCCCTGTGCACTCTGCAGCGGTCCCAGAAGGGGACCAGAAATGCTTCTGGTCCACTTCTGGGTCCACTGCTGAGAGTGCTGGGGAACCCCCCATGATCCCATGGGATGTTCCATCTGTTTCACCATCTCAGCATTCATGAGCTGCCTGGTACCTTGAGGTATATAGAAAAAAATATATAAAGCTATGTCTATGTCCAAATTGTTGAATCTCTCCCAATCTCTCCGTGGGCATGAACGATGCAGCCAGGAACAGTCCAGACCACGTCATGGGTGACTACAGGTCTATGAGGCCCAGGTTTAGGAAGTCATCAGTACAGGTGATCTTCTGATCCATCCTTCCAGTCAGCAGTCACTGTCAGTGTCAGGATGCCTGCATCAGGGAAGTCAACCTGTGGCTCCAGAGTTGCTGCCATCATGCAGGTTTTGGCTTCTACAACCATGATCCACACTTCCATAAGAGAGGCATCGTGGGACACTATGGTCTTCAACTCTCTTCTAAAAGTAAGAATCTGTTCTCTTACAGGTTGGCTGATCTCCTCTGAAGGGCTTTAAATTAGGTTCATCAGGGGATGAAGAAGCAGAGGATAAGAAGAACCTAGGATCAGTGGGCCATGAGCAATGCACTGGATCAGCACAGGTAGGCACGAATGTAAGCACTAAGTGGCCCAATAGACATCAGGATGGGAAGTAACAAGGGCACCCATGAGGGGACTTAAATGTCTCTACACTAATACTAGGAGCATGGGGAACAAGCAGGAGGAACTTGCACTCCTGCTTGCAAGCAACAACTTCAACCTGGTTGGACTAACTGAAACCTGGTGAGGCCCTATTCCTGATTGGGCAGTAGGCATTGAGGGTTACAGGTTGTACAGATGGGTTAGAGTGGGGAGAAAAGGGGAGGGGCATTGCTCTCTATGGTATGAAACAATATACATCCTCTATAATCAAAGTGGGATCAGAGGAGGGACAAACCAAGGTACTGTGGGTGAGGATATAAGGGGGTTGGGGGGAAAGGGACTTGGTAGCAGTGGTCTAGTATAGACCGCCACACCAGGAGGATAAGCTAGACCTGGAATTCTCCAGGCAGCAATTAGAGGCCATATGGTTGAGAGATATGGTTGTCATGGGTGACCTAATCTATCCTAACATCTGCTGGAAGGAGCAGTCAGCCAAATCTAACCACTCACATAGGTTCTTAACCTGCATACAGGACCACCAACTAACACAGGAGGTATACAATCCCACTAGGGGGGATGCTTTGTTGGACTTGGTGTTAGGTACAGGGGATGACCTGGTGGGGAATCTGCAGGTACAAGGTAACCTAGGGGATAGTGACCATTGATTGATTGAATTCACTATCTGGCAAAGGGTGGGTAAACTAACCAGCAGGGCTGAAGTGCTAGACTTCAGAAAGGCTAACTTCAATGTGCTCAGGAGATTAGTTAATGAGGTGTTAAAGCTCAAGAGCATTGGCAAAATGGGGGTCCAGGAAGGGTGGTTGTTCCTCAAGGGAGCGATCCTACAAGCACAGAAGGAGACAATCCCATTGCGCATAAAAGGGACCAAAGGGGCTAAGACACCCTCTTGGCTGAACAGGGAATCAATTAGGAAGGTCAAAGCAGGATTAGAACTTAATCTGGCGACAAAAAATAAAGACAACTAAAAGTCCTTCCTTAGGTATATAAGGAGCAAAAGGAAGGTGCAGGATAGAATAGTACCCCTACAGGACAAACTAGGGCAATTGGTGACAGAAAGGGGGGACAAAACTAAGCTCTTCAATCAGTTCTTTGCATCTATATTCCTAGACACAGTCCAAGACAAATCTCCCAATTGAATCATAGATAGACACAGGAGGGACACCAGCCCACCAACTGTTAGTGCAGACTTAGTGAAGGGGCACTTGAAGGGGCTGGATGTGTTCAGGTCAGCAGGCCCAGATGAACTTCATTCAAGGGTGATGAAGGAATTGGCCAGTGCCATAGCAGACCCTCTGGCATGGCTGTTCGAGCACTCATGGTGCTCTGGTCAGGTCCCAGAGGACTGGAAAAGGGCCAATGTGGTCCCTATTTTGAAGAAGGGGAGGAGTGAGGAACCAGGAAACTATAGGCCAGTTAGTCTCACCTCTATCCTTAGGAAAACTCTGGAAAAAATCATTAAGGATCACATTTGTGGGAGCCTAGCAGGGGAAATAATGTCACTATCCCCCCCCCCCCCCCCCCAGGATAACAAGGAATAACCGCCACAAGTTGTTGGGGAGTAAGTTTAGATTAGACATCCATAGGAACTACTTCACAGTTAGGGTGGCTAGGATCTGGAACCAACTTCCAAGGGAATTGGTGCTGGCTCCTACCCTGGGGGTCTTTAAGAAGTGGCTCGATGCCTACCTGGCTGGGGTCACTTGAGCCCAGTTTCCCTCTTGCCCAGGCAGGGGGTCAGACTTGAAGATCTACAAGGTGCCTTCCGACCCTACTTCTATGATTCTATGATTCTATGAATGCCGAAAGGAAATCAGCATGGGTTCAATGCAGGTAGATCCTGCCTGACTAACCTTGTTTCTTTTTATGACCACGTCACAAAATACTTAGACACAGGAGCTGAGGTAGATGTCATCTACCTAGACTTTAAGAAGGCATTCAACAAATGCAAATTGTTGCAGCTGCTCCATTCTCTAGTTATGTCTTATCTCTGAAGCCACAGCATAAGGTAGGCTGGGGCGCAGTAGGATAGAGAAAACAGAAAGCCAAGGAATGCATTCAGAAGGCATGGAAAAAAATCTTTCCTGTTTTTACAGGTAGCAAGTTGGAGCTGTATAGGATTAACAGTGTTACAAGTTACTGTTACATGTGAAAAGGTCAAATGGAAGAGGATGAACAAGGAAAGAAAACTTAATCTATGAAGGATGTTAAAATTATTTGGCCCCTCCTTGCTTTTTTGCACATAGACAACATAGTCACCCCTGTTTTAAATTGATCTATATCTATAAAACCACATGAAACTATACTCAAGAAACCTGAGATACTTCAAGTCCAACATTCCCTGGCAAAAACTTCCAATGCTCACTTTTGTACTGCCAGGAAGCTGCATCTCAGCCTAAGACCACTTTCTCTAGTTCATCCTGTGCCACCAAATCCTGTCCTCACCATATGTGAAATCAAGGAGCACCATGGCATCAGGCATGCGCCTCACATGTAAGCAAGCCCACACAATGATCAAGTTTGGATTCAACTCCCACTTGGAGCCACCAACAAATAAAGCACTCAAAATTCTACATCACTGCAAGCTTCAGTTACTAACTCTAAGATGATTCCAATACTATCAGCTTATTCTTTCCATGAACTTATCAAATTCCAACTTGAAGCAATGTAAGGTTCCTTGCCTGTCCTTCCATTTATTCCAGAAATCCAGTCCTCCAGTGGCTATAAACCGGGCCTGTCCAACTGACATCCTTCAGGCTACTTATGGCCCCTAAGGGCTTAATTTATTGGCAATGCTCCTCTCACTGCTCCAGTAGTTACTGTCACAGAACCTCCCTTCTTTGACTTCCACTGCCTGCCCCTTCTTCTGCAGGTAGAATCAAGGAAGCCCACCTACTAGTGGCTCAAAAAATCCATGTGATACACCACAGGGTGGTGTCATGGTACAATGGGGCATCCATTACACAACAAAGCAGAATGGATGCATGCAGTCCACTGTGCAGGGCACTGGGATGCATTCACCCATGGTGTAAGAGTGGATGTGTGCCTGGGTTGCAAGAAGTGGGGGAAGTGCACAGCATGGCACAGCATGGAGCCCAGGGAAGCATGTGGCCCTGCAGTCCCTGGCCATTCATGAGTTGGACAGCTGATTATAAACCTTTATCTTAGAATCACAGAGAATCATAGAGAAGTAGGACTCCAGAGCTCATTTAGTCCAACCCCGTGTCTGAAGCAGGATCAGCCCTATCCAAACCGTCCAATGCAAACCATAATCTAAACTCCACATAAGACTTCCTTTAACCCTGACAAAATCTAACATCTTAGACCTAACATGCTAACTTGTCACAGGTAAAGTGAGGAAAATAGGGAAGCCAATATCCTGCTTCTGTTAAATGTTTTCAATATATGCTCAAGAGATCCCAGGTAGAGGACCATACCCCCTGCTAGAGGAAGGCAAAAAATCTCACAGTCTGTACCAAGTAAAATTACTTCCTAACCCCAAATATGGCAATCAGTCTGATCCTGAGGGGAGGAGAAGGACCCTATCATGGATAGAAAATTATATTTATAGATTTGTTTTGGGGAATTAGCTTGTAGGTAGAATAGATATGCATTAGAACAATGGTCCAGGGCAACAGCAAACATTAGTTGGCTTTTAAAACCCTGTTCATGACAAAGTTTCCTGCAAGGCCCACTGTGTTTGGAACCAGTAGGCAAACAGGTTGGGAAAATTTAAAACATGAACAGTGTACCCATAACAGAGATAAGGGACTCTGAAGCATCGGCTATTAGGACTGTGTGAAGCTTCGGATTCTGATTCGATTCAAAGGAGATTCGGACTGATTCAGTGGCCGAATCTTCAAATCCAAATGAAATCAGGAGACCAATTAAAAGGTGTGACTCTATTTAAAGCTCTCTGAAACAATTTGGAAACTATTTGGAGAGCTTCAGAGATTTGGGCAGTCCCTGCTTGCTGCCGCAGGGAGCTGGACCCAGATTCCATGCTGGTAAGTAGGCAGTGGGAGAGTGGGCGGTTGGAGGAGGGAGGAGGGGGCCATAGGGGGACCCCTGCCAGGCCCCATCCCCCATATGTTCCCCAGGCCCTGCAGCACCCCTGACTCCCCCCTCTCCCAGCCCCCCCCCCCGCCCTTGGCTGTCCTGCCCTTCCCCAGCTGCTGGCTCTTTCAAAAAAAACCCTAATCACCAGGTGCTGCTAGGCAGGGGATGAGCTCTGCTTCCCCACACTGCCCCACACTGCATGGGGGGCTCTGCCCCCAACCTGTGCCTACTCTCCCAGCCCCCAACCATGGCTGGCTGCCCCACCTCATCCCAGCTCTTTAAGAAAAAAAATCCTCACTCACCGGCTGCAGCAGCAGCCTTGGGGCTTCTGGGGGCTCATTGCAGAGCCCCCACACAGCATGGGGCAGTTGGAGGCAAAGGGAATCATGCCCTGCCTGGCAGGAGCTGGTGAGTGGGTGTTTTTTTTTTTAAAGAGCTGGTGCAGTTGAGGCAGCCATGGGGCAGGGCTGAGAGAGCTGGTGGGCATCAGGGGACTCATGGAAGAGTCCCCCACGTGGTGTGGGGCAGTGGGCAGGGCACCAGGGATTGCCCCCCTGCCTGACAGCAGCCAGTGAGTGGGGGCTTTTTTTTCTTTTTTTCTTTTTTAAAGAGCTGGGAGCTAGGGGAGAGCAGGTGGGGGATGGGGGCTCATAACAGACCCCCCACACAGCAAGGGGCAGTGGGAGGGCAGTGGGGATTGCCCCCTCACTTAGCAGCAGCTGATGAGTGCTGGCTTTTTTTCCAAAGAGCAGGGAGCTGGGGCTGGGCAGCGTAGCCATCAACAGGGGTGGGAGAGAGGGTGGGGGATGGAGCCAATTTGGAAATTTGGTTGATTCAGCATTGGCTGAACCTCTGAATCAGATTCAGCCAAATGAATTCAGGACAGTGATTCAAATCACCAAATTGAATCAGTGTCTCCTGAATCAGCCAAATCCAAATCCAAAGCAAAAACTAGCCACTTCACACAGGTCTGTTGGTCATGTCACAGTGACCATCAGCAATGCACGTGATATTTCTAGCTTTGGTGGACAGACCAAATTAGGAGGCTGGGGCACAGCCAAATTAAGACACTGGTAAATGACCAAATTAAGATATATGTATGTGATGGGTTTATTGGAACAAAGGAATATGCTGGCAGGACAAAATGTGGACAGCATGATGACCACAAGGGAAACCAAGCAATGGTACCCAGAAATGAAGAGTCATCAGAGGAGGAAAAGAAAACAAAAGGAGGGATTTCAGAGCAGCAAAGGGTTGTCAAAGGGTGATCCCAAGTCCGCCATGGACAGAGGGTGCACTACCAGTCCATCTCATCCACCCCACTGGGGAGGGGCGGGGGGGGGACCTCAGCCCTTGACCTCCAAGACTACTGATAAGCAAGGAAGAACCACAGGGTGAAGATCACGTACTGGCCAGATGTACCTTCCCTCTGTGACAGTCTTAGGACTATTAGATACAGAATTGCAGGGTTGTGGGTTATTTTGTTTGTCTTGCCTGCATTATTCTTATCTGCTATCACTAGGCATGTCTATAGGTTCATTAATGTACAGTAGTTACCGCACATTTAGTTTCGTACTTGTTTAATGATGTACTTCAGTTACTGAGCAGTAGCGCCAAAGCACAGGTTTTTTGTGATGCTTACTGTGCAGTAGTTTAATAACACTGCACAATAGTGTATTAGTGTGGTTTTTGACTGGCATGCTACTGTGCAGTCTTATTAGGCTACTGCACAGTAAGTATCTCACATAGACACCCCCACTGTGTACCAACAACATTTGCCTATTATCAAATGGAAAAAGTTGTGGTCAGTCTGAGGGTCTGGGCCTGCCTGAAACAAGGTATCTGGGCCATAAATCCAGTGCCAACACCTCTAACCTGGAACCCCCAGTTTTCATATTAGCAGGAACATTGCCAAACCCCAGTCAAAATCCTCAGCCTTGGCTGTAGCCAACACCCAATGCCTATGAGGAAGGCTTAAAAATACCCTGATTCATGTAGCAGAAAGAGGAGGGAGAGTGGGGGCAACCAGCAAAGCCCAGAAGAATTGGAAATACCCATCACAGAATATAAGTATAGCTATGATTAGATCATTCCCATCCAGTGGATGCTCAACCTCTTCTTGAACACCTCCAGTGATGGAGAGTCCACTGCCTCACTATTCTAACAGCAAAGAATATTTTCTGGATATCCAGTCTAAACTTACTTTGCTGCAACTTCAAGCCATTGGCTCACATCTTCCTCTCTAACTTCTGCACATACTATTTAAAATATGGAGCCCAGAACTGCACACAGTACTCCAAATGAGGCATAACCAATGCTGAGTAGAGAGGCACTATCACCTTCCATGTCTTGCTTCTAATGCTTCCCAAAACTGGGATGTGAGATATGGCAATGAATCCAAAAACTTAGACCAACACGGCTACAACCTAAACCCCTGAATCCAAAAACTGCATTCACCCTTTGTGCAGCTGTATCACACTGCAGACTAATATTGGGCCTTTGGTTTACCAAGACTCTGAAGTCATTTTCAATAGTGCTGCCATCCAGCCAGGTGTCACCCTTTTTATATTTGTGTTTTTGATTATTCCCCCCAAAGTGAAGCATCTTGCATTTGTCCACATTGAACTTCAATTGGTTAGCTCTATCCTGCCTTTCCAATTTATCAAGATCCTTCTGAATTGCTCTCACATCCTTCAACACGTTTGCAATTCTTTCTAGGTTTGTGTTATCTGCAAATTTGCTTAAGGATTTTTCTAGGCTGGCATCCAAAATAATTAATAAACATATTGAACAGCACCAGGTCAAGGACAGACCCCTGTGGGACTCCACTCAACTTCCTACCATTCTGATATGGACTTGTTAATGATTTCCCTTTTCTTGCAGCTATTGATCCACTTATCTATCCAGTTATCTAGCTGTAGTAGTTTTATCTAGTCCATATTTCTCCAATTTGTTAATGAGGAGGTTGTATGGGACCTTGTCAAAAGCCTTGCTGAAGTCCAGATACCCTATATCCACAGCATTTCTTTCACCAACCCAAATAGTTACTTAGTCAAAGAAAGAGATCGAGTTTGTTTGACATTTGTCTTTCATAAATCCATGCTGGCTACTTGTGATCAGCCTTTCATCCTGCAGATGGCCTTCCTTTGAATATGCTTCAGTAACTTGCAAGGTATTGAGGAGAGGCTAAGAGCTCTGTAGTTCCTCAGGTCCTCCTTTTTGCCTTTGTTAAAGATGGGCACTACATTGGCCCTTTTCCTGTCCTCTGGTACCTGGCCCATCCTCCACTACTCAATGAAGATCATTGTCAAGGGCTCCAATATTTTCTCTGCCAATTCCTTCAGGACCCTGGTATGAAGTTCATCGAGCCCTGATGACTTGAATTCATTCAGACCCACCTAAAGCTCTCTGACCATATCTTTATCTCTTCCCTCAGCTTGTCCCCTTCCTCACCTGAATAATCCTTATTAGGTGTCTGGTTGCATCTTAATTTATGCATGATCAAAATATACCCTTTTGATCTCACACTTGTATTATTTGATACCTTAATTAGTTCTCCTTCTCCCTGTTGTTTACTCCATTCCTCCCAAATGCAAAGAGTAATCATATTTCCTTCCTAACCTTTGTTTAGCTAGGCTTTACAAGCTTGTAAAGAAGAGACATATTTTCCTATAATATTGTGTATTATGTTTAATGTAACATTGACTAATTTACACAACCTCATTACATATCGGGTGCTCTAAAAGCAAATGGTTCAAGGACCTTAATTTCCAGGTATCTGAACCTTGCTTAAATTTTATTCTTTCTTGATGATACCACTTTTCAGAATATACCTAAACTACACTGAATGGCAAAGTATGCTATATTCAGTTCCTCAACCAACAAAATCTTCCACATCCACTGGACTATAAGAATGAATGGAGTGAAAGATACAAGAGGAAATACTTTGTTTAGCACTGTCCACTTTGTATTAAACATCACCTTAGCCCTATAGCACTATACAGGACTCTTTGATAAATAAAAATAACCAACTGGAAGCATTGAACATGGTGATTTTGGGTTTATTTGGGGGTTTTCTGCTTGTTTGTTTTTCTATATTCTGTATTTATCTAAGACCTTTCCCTTCAGATATGGCTCTTGCTATAATGACCCCAGATTAGAGCATAACTATAATGGAGCTAGTCATAATATTACTGAAATTGTTAAAACATTAGAAAAAGTGTGTGCCAGGGCAGGCAGGGCAAGTGGAGGGGAGGGAAGAAACCTGAAATGTTTTATTTGAAACATCTAGGTACAGTCATAGTTTGGCAAATCATAAGCAGAATACTGCTGAAGACTGTGATGCTTCCACACTCTGCAGCACCATAGCAGACCCTAGCCAGGCACCCAAAAAGGTAGTTGTGTACATTTTCATAGTGCCCTCAGCATATCCTCTTAGCCACATACTATCCATAAATATTTGAAGAGCTAGAGATGAACTCAAGCCAAGACTCCCAATAAGTCCTGGTGCTGATAGGATTTCAGCCTCTGAATCATAAATTTGAGATTTCCAAACAATCCCATTTCTTTATAAGTGGCTAAATACTAATCCACTCTCTGGTGCATTAAAAAATGTTGCAGCCCAACAAGATTGGAAACATTTGCCACACTTACTGAAGTTTTATCCTTCATTACATTGGAACACTACTATCTGGGGCAATCACTTTTTGAAGTATGGGTGCCACACACTGATGTACAGAAAGTGGAAAGATAAAGATATTGTGCATGCAGAACAGCTTCCAGTAGGAAATCATATTGAATTCTTTTCTGAGTTATATGTAATGAATCTGTCACTTCAAGAAAGCTGAATGGGAATATATGCCATTGCATCAAATATTAGAAAATAAGTGGCTGTGTTTACACAAGACGCTGATTGCACAGGCATTACTGTGCAGTCATTTAGTACTTGTATACACAAATGAGTGATCAGTAACTAGAGTTACTGCACAGCAGCATCACTGCATGGCTTTAGGTGGACTGTGGAGTACCTCATTACTACTGTGCACTAGTATCACGTGGCATGAAGTGTGACATGACACGACTGCACAGTAGTAATGAACTACTGAATGGTCAGCATCTTGTGTAGACATATAGACATGCCCAGTTTGAAGCTGAGGCTTTAGCTATAGCAAATATACACGATATATTATTTTTTTCTTTGAAATCTGATTCTCTTCCCCATTCTGTGCCATCACACTGTGAACATAAAATGTCACATAACAGATCTGATACAGACCATTTAAAACTGAAATGGAATGTAGATCTGGGTAGATGATGGAATTCCACTAGAAATCAGCAATTTGAAGTACTCAAATATTGACAATTGAACTTAGTCTTCATCTTTAACAGCAAAAGATCATTTCTCTTTTGCCATGGGCTCTGTCTAAACTTAAAAAATTAGATATACTACTAGTATAAAAGTTTGGTCATCCCCTATGATCAATTATTTTTGGAAAGAAAATATAAATAAAATTAACTAGACATTGAACACAGTACTTATACCATTAGCAAATATGTGTGCACTTGGGTATATCCCCAAGGAATTTAAATGGAATCCTTTCCAAATTGCATTCTTAGGATAGGCCTGATTAAGATTCCATTACTGCATTGGATAAGTAGTAGGGCTGTGCAAAGTTCGATCCCTGATTCAATTTGGCGGAGATTTGGCCCCAATTCAATGGTCGAATCTCCAAATCCAAATCAAATCAGGAGACCTTTTAATCTCTCCAAATTGGAACTCTCCGAATCAATTTGGAGAGGTTTGGAAAGATTTGGAGATTTGGACATAGACACAGCTTTAAATGTTTTTTCTACATACCTCAAGGTACCAGATGGCTCATGAATGCTGAGATGTTGGGGTGGATGGAGTGTCCCACAGGAGTCCGGGTGGCTCTCCAGCATGCTCAGCAGCATACCCGGAAGTGGACCAGAAGCACTCCTGGTCCACTTCCAGTTCTGCTTCGGAGCATGTGGGGGGCCCTCCTGCATACCTCCAGGCTTGGCAACTGGTGCCTCCTGGGTCTGGGGGGGGCACCTGGGGTCTCTCTGTGGCTGATCGTCAAGCCAGGTGGGTGCAAGGGCCCAGTGTGCTCCCTGGTGGACCTGGAAGTGGGCCAGAAATACTTCTGGTCCACTTCCGGGTTCACCATCAACCATGTGGGTCCTGCTTCACAACACTCCTGTGGGATGCTCCATCCACCCCACCATCTCAGCATTCGTAAGCTATGCCCAGTACCTCACAGTATGTAAAAAAAAAACATTTAAAGCTGTGTCTATGGTCAAATTGCTGATTCTCCAAAACAGCATTGAATTTTCAGATTTGGATTTGGCAAAATCGAATCAGGGACAGTGATCCAAATCAATTAATCGAATCACTGTCTCTGATTCAGGCCAAATTCAGATCTGAATCAAATACAGTCCGCTTCACACATGCCTGATACGTAGGTATGGAAAAGACTTACCTCCATCAGACGAGGAGAGGAGCTGGCAAGATACTGTGCTGGAAGTGGAGTGCAGTGAAAGTGAAACCTCAGAATTCCTGCCTGTGGCAGTGAAGAAAGAAAAGAAAAAAATCCTGCAGATTTGGAAGGAGCCGGGATCAGCTCCTACATCAGCATGGGCATACTTTACAACAGTGTGCTGGGGCCAGTACATGGCCCAGAACACTGAAGCCAGGATAAAAAGCCAGGCAGGGAAACAGCATGGGGGACCAGAAGCGAGGTCCTCAACCAGCCCAGAGGGCCAGATATTGAATGTGGTCCCAGCCCAGGGACATGGTGGCTACCCCAGGAAGGGGTTTTATTGAAGAGGCAGAGCCAGGAACAGCTCTATAACTTACTGGAAGTAACTCTGTGGACAACAGAGATCCACAGCACAAACTGGATCTCGACAGAACCAGAGACAACCAATCCACAGCAAGTATAAGACCCAAGTCAAGAATAGGACACTGGGGAACATGACAGTCTGTGACCAACAAGACTCATAAGTAAGGCAAGATGTGGCCATGATGAAACGGGTCAAATAACATCCCGATTCAGCGATAGTAAATCCAAAGGTCTAAGGCACAAAAGGGTGCATCATAATAATCCTGGTAACCCAAGCAACAACATCTTTGCTTGGTGTTAGGCAGTGTGTAGGGGAGGTGGAACCCCAAGCAGGAAGGACAACCAGAATGATTGAAGGAAGTTATGAGGAGGGACGGGATAAATCATCTTCCTCCCCATCAAAATTCATTTTCCAGCAAAGACATTGCAGGTGAGACCTCCTCCTCCCCGGGATACAGACTAAGGTCCAGTCCATTAACAAGCTTGTTCCTCCCTTAAAATGATGGCCAAACCAGAAAAAACTCATGCAGACCCAACTCACAGGTGAAAGGCACAGGAAGTTAAAAATTGGTGCATTGGCCAGGAATTTGGAAGAAGGGGTAATCCTAGAGGCTGACATGGAAGTTAATATAGCTCCTCAGATCAAATTATTAGGTCAAACATTACATGTGGTGATTAAAGTATTAGAAGTCCAACAGCAGTAGGCATTACAACAACATGAATGGATGCGAAGAAATTGGACAACATTCCGAATGCATAGGATGATGTTGAAGCTTACATTGAATTGTTTGAGCATACAGCTATACAAACAGGGCTGGACAGATTCCAGTGGGCAAGCCAGCTGGGATCCTTTGTTGTGGGCATAGCACAAGCCATGTACCAGGCTTTACCGAGGGAAGATGCCTATGATTATGAAAAGGTAAAGGTGGCAATATTGCACCATCTTGAACTCACACCCAAGCATTATCAGAAATTATTCTGAGCCCAGAAAGGGAAAAAGGACTGTAAACCCAGAAACCTCATGCAACTTTTAAAGGACCTTTTGGACAAATGGGTACCTCCGGGACAGGTGGATCAGGCATCTCTGGCCGCCCAAATTTTATTAGAACAATTCATAAAAGATTTGGATAATGAAATGCAACTATGGGTATGTTGGCACTTACCAAAGATGGCTGAAGAGGCATTAAGAGTTGCTGAGGACTTCATGGCATCTGAAGTGAAGCATGTCAGAGAAAAAAGTTATAAAAGTACAGGAATGTTCATTAAGAGGGAGGAAGAACCCTGATGGGGGGGCATCTTGATATTCCTGGCAGAGCGTGATATGTTACTGATACAGGAAAGCTGGTCATGTATCCAGGGAATGCACCATAGGCTCGCAAGAAAGGTGGAAATCAACAAGTGAGGGCACAGGGCTGAAACAATGAGCTGAAGCCAGTGAGCCCATCAGGGAGATGGATTGCAGCTTTGGACGCAGCAAAGAAATAACTGTGTGGGATAGACCCATGGTGATGGCACGGGTAGCCAGTAAACCAATTGAGGCCATTCTAGATACAGGCTGTTAACAAACCCTAATCTGGGCAGGGCTAGTACCCAGACATGCCATTTATTGGTGACAGCTGGTGAGGATGTGCTGTATACATGGAGAATCAGAACAGTACGAGAGAGTTTTTGTGAAAATAAGGAATGCCAATCACAAGGATAAGATTTGCACCAGAATGGATGGGCAAATAATCGTGGGATGAGATTGGCCACCCCTATATGAAGAACTAGCAGAAGTCTGGAGAGATGAATTCAGCAGGAAAGATTGGCCCCATGTCAAGGGTTGGATAGCTGAAGAAGAGGCAACTTCTTCAAAGGAGGATGACTGGATAAATCTTATGATGGGTACCAGAGGACCCCAGTTCTGGACTGCACAAGAAGATGAGGAATTCCAGAGGATTTGGGAGAAGGAGGTGGACCATGTTGAGGATGAAGTCTTCTGACTAGAATTTCATGTAAGTGACCCTCATTTTGTGATACATAATGGCCTATTGTATCAGGTAAGAAAATGTCCAGTTTGGGGTAAGTGGACCCAGCAGTTAATGGTACCTTGTACCTTCCATAGCCAAGTGTGGGGGTTGGCACACACCAATCCCATGGGAGGTCATTTCAGGGTAAATAAGACACTCACCAAGATTGAGCAGTGGTTTTCTTGACTATGGATGAGAAAGGAAGTCACACGATGGTGTGAAGCTTGCCCAGAGTATCAAAGGGTTCAAGAAAGGTGGCCATCATGTGTGGCATTAAAGATGGTGCCTCTTATTGATAACCTTTTTCACAGAATCGCATTAGATATAGTGGGACTCCTGACAAAGAGTAGTGCCAGATATCAGTATATACTAGTCATAGTTAACTATGCCACACGCTACCCAGACACAATACCTTTAAGGTTGGCAACAGCACCTTGCAGAGGAATTACTGAAATGGATTTCCAGGGTGGGGTTACCAAGAGAAATAATAACGGATCAGGGTAGAAATGTTATGTCCAGTGTAATTAAAGCGATGTGCCAAATGTTGAAAATATGAGAACTACATATGTCTGTGTACCATCCCCAAACCAATGGTCTGGTAGAACACCTAAATGGAACAATTAAATGACTGTTGTGACATTGCGCACAGGAAGAACCCTGAAAATGGGATTTGGTTTTGATATCACTCCTTTTTGCTTTAAGGGACACACCACAGACATTAACAAAATTGTTCCCATTCTTGTTAACCATGGGGTTTACTGCAAGAAATGAGAGAGGAATGGGTGAGCACTGGCCAGCAGGAAGTTTGGGTGCAACAGCACCGGCAAGAGATGGTAGACCAACTTGAAGCAGCTAGACAGTTGGCCCAGGAAAATCAAGCAGATGCTCAAGAGAGGCAGAAACAGGAGTATGACAAAAAGGCTCATGTATGCGACTTCCAGGTAGGGGACAAAGTTTTTGTGTTATTCCCTACCATGGCAGACAAGTTATTGACACGTTGGCAGGGACCATTCAAGATAGTTCAACAAGCCGGTCCTGTAGACTATGAGGTATAATGTCCAGGGTGCCAGAAGGAATGACAAATTTACCAGGTAAATTTGTTGAAAGCCTGGCAGGAACCCGAAGGGTGGATGCTGAGCCCCGAAGATCCAGTGGCGGAATTAGGACCTGAGATAGGAGAGCAGGAAAAGAAAGTGGCCCAAAGCAGTGAAATAACACAAAGCTCAGAGCTTAATAAGGAGCAACACAAACATTTACAAATGCTTATAGAGGAATTTAATGATATGTTTAAGGAAAAGCCTGGGCAGGCCCAAGGGGTGAGACATGGGATTAACACTCCAAAGGGAACCATAGTCACAGAAAGATGGAGGCCCAATCCACATTATTTATAGGAGAGAGTACAACAGGCAATACTAAAGATGCTGGCACAAGGGACAATTGTACCTTCATGCAGTCCATGGTGAAGTACTATTGGGTAATAGTACCCAAAACTGATGGGTCCCTTTGAATATGTATCGACTTTAGGAAAATCAATGAAAAAGTTCTTTTTCATGAATTCTCTATGCCACATGTGGAAGAACTACTAGAGAGAATAGGCCAACCCCATTATATTTCAAGAATTGATCTATCAAAAGGGTATTGGCAAATACCTATGTTGAGGAGGGACCAACAGAAAATTTCCTTCGGTATGCCCTGAGGCCTATTTGAGTTTACAAGAATGCTGTTTGGCCTTCATGGAGCTGTGGTAACATTTCAGTGACTCATGGACTGCATCCTTGCCCCACATATGATCTACGACATGGCTTATATTGATCCCATCATCATATACTCTCAATCTTGGGGGCAACATCTGCAACATGTGAAGGAGGTGCTGAAAGAATTACGCCAGGTATGGATGATGGTCAACCCTAAGAAGTGCTTGCTAGGAATGCAAGAAACTAACTACCTTGGTTTTAGGATTGGACAGGGACGGTTGGGCATCCAGTGGCCAGTAAGATAGAGATGATAGAAAAGTATTTACCACCTCAGAACAAGTAGCAAATGAGATCCTTCCTGGGGCTGGCTAACTGTTATTGGAGGTTTATTCCTCATTTTGCAGAAAAAGTAGCCACATTAACAGATGCCATAAGAGGGACAGTACAGGGTTCAATACAGTGGACTCCTTAAATGAAAGAGGCTTTTAAAAGTATGAAAAGGGCCCTGTGTAATGATGTGGTAGTGGTAATGCCTGATTTCTCTAAAAATTTTATCCTGCAAATGAGACTGCTGTAGGTGCAGTCCTGTGTCAGGATCAAGAAGGTGTGGAGTGACCAATCACTTTTGCTAGTAAAAAATTTAATGACACCAAGACCAGGTATTCTCCCATTAAGAAGGAATGCCTGGCAATAAAGTGGGCCATAAATTACTTCAGATACTATTTAATGGGGTGAGAATTTAAATTAATCATGGATCATGCACCTTTATAATGACTAAATAAGTTCAAACATGATAACGTGCGAATTACATAACGGGAATTATCACTACACCCTTTTAAATTTAGCATCAGTTACAGACTGGGAGTGACTAATAAAGTTGCATGTTTTTTATCAAGGTGCAATGAGAGTGAAGTGGCAACGACAGCTCAGCACAGGGCTGGTGTCAAGATGATTGACAATCAGGAGACAAAAGTTGTTGCGCCACATGACAAGTTAGGTAGGGGAATATGTGGAAAAGACCTATGTCCATCAGATGAGGAGAGGAGCTGGCGGGATGCTGCACTGGAAGCAGAGCACAGTGAAATTGAAACCATTCACTACAGTGAAGAAAGAAAAAGAAAAAAAACCTGCCAAGTCAGAAGGAGCCGGGATCGGCTCTTATGTCACCATGAGCATGCTTTATAATAGTGTGCCAGGGCCGATTCATGGCCTGGAACACCGAAGCCGGAATAAAAATCCCAGCAGGGAAACAACAGAGAGAGAGCAGGTACCATCAGACAACCAGCCCATGGCAAGTATAAGACTCAAGTCGAAGGTGGGACACCAGGGAACATGACAGTCTGTGACCAACAAGACTCATAAGTGTGCGGGCCGGGAGCGGTCCGAGGCCCTCGGGGGCACGCGGCGGGCTGTGGCCAGCAGCCCTGGCACGCGGGTCGGGGAATGCAGGCCGGCGGACTAGAATTAGGCATGGACGCGTAGCGGTTGATTAAAGATTATTTTACTTACACCGTAGATGGTCGCGGTGCAGGCAGAAAAACTTGCTTGAGTTGCAGTTACAGACAGGAAAGAAGAAAAGCGGACAAGAGTTCTAAACTCGCGAACTCTAGCCCAATCCGGCTGAAGGCTCTAAAAACGCGAGCCCGTCGTGTCAACCGAAGAAAACAACTCGGAGAAGAGCTCTGGATATACTCACACGAAGTTTACTAGGCTTCGTGGAACTTGTGCGCAGGGAAGGGGTTCATCGAGGGATCGCTCGGTGATGGGGAAAGGCCAGAGGTTGATCAGACCCCTATTGCCTTCTTTAGGTACACGCTTTTAGGTCCGTTAGGCTCTGCAGCGCTTAGAGTTCTTCACGAAACATGAAGTCCTCCTCCTCCAGATGGTTGTGGAGTCCTCCAACTTGGGCGGAAACCGCTCAAGCCTCTTATACGGCTAGCAAGCCAATCGCTAGCTGCCACGTGGGAATAATTTAGAACTGGCCAATAGTGGGACACAAATTTGCATGCGGGTGGCGGGAACTCCTTTGCACCGGGGTTTTCTCTTTGCAACGGAGAAATGCACCTTGCAAAGAAAGCTCCTCGTGGCGGGAAATAATTTAGCAGTGCCGAAGCCCACACACACAAAATCACACCCTTGGGTTGTGACAATAAGTAAGGCAAGATGTGGCCATGATCAAATAGGTCAAATAATGTCCCAATTCTGCCATAGTAAATCCAAAGGTCTAAGGCACAAAAGGGTGCATCATCATAAACCTGGTAACCCAAACAACATCTTTGGTTGGTGTTAGGCAGGGGTAGGGGAGATGGAGCCCTGAGCAGGAAGGACAACTGGAATGACTGAAGGAAGATACCAGGAGGGACAGAATAAATCATCTTCCTCTCCATCAGAATTAATTTTCCAGCAAAGACATGGCAGGTGAGACCGCCCCCTCCCCCTCTCCCTCCCCCCCCGGGTACCATCTGAGGTCCAGTCCATTAACAAGTTTGTTCTTCCCTTAAAGCAATGGCCAAGCCAGAAAAACCCACACGGACCCAACACACAGGTGAAAGGCATGGGAAGTTACAGTAGAACATTCCCAAAGGTTGAAATCTGGTACAAAGAGATGTTGCAGTTGGCATCTATGAAGAGAGTCAGATTTAGAAAGCTTAATTTGAATTGAAATTTTTTGCACCATTTGAAAGGAATTCTTGAATATTTTATTATCTATATTGTTGCTCATTACATACTTTTACTGTCCTCTACCCGCCTCCTTTTTTTAATCTCTTTTGTGTTTTAAAATTATATTATCTTTTATTACTTATTGTTTGTATAGTTCAGTTTTACATATACAGATGCCTTTGTAGCCATTTTATATTTTAATGTATACCACATTATCTTGATCTCCTTGAACATAAAAAAAAAAAACAGGTCTTCGAAAAAAAGGGAAAGAATCTGATTAATTTGAATAAATTAGTAATAAAGAAACCTTTATCTGGATTTTAAATTGAATGGACATTGCAAATATGCATAGCTACTTCATAGTGTTTTCCATTTTTAGTTTTCATTAGAAGAATTTCAAGTGTGTCATGCTACGTGTTGTAAAAGTTTGAAAATAATAGAGAGATATATATAATCATTTTGTAATAACCTGCTAAACAATGAACGGTTGTTAGGTTGGAAGGGCAACATACATAATGATTTAAATGAACCTTTTCTTTACAAGAAATAAACCAAACAATTACAATTTCATATATTTTTACTCTCATTTGTTGACAGACAGTACCTTTTATTAAAAAAATGAGGTTTGATCTTTGTATTGCACACAATTATGTACTTCTATATAATGATTCATTTCAGTAACTTCATGCATAACACAATAACTTCTGTGATTTTGAAACAGAAAACTTTTGAAAACACTTCCTTAAAAATAAATTAAGATTTCCTCTCTTTAATCCTGTTCCTCTGTAAATTTAGGCAGGTTTGTGCAAACCTATAGAAAATCAATTGAAAGAAAAAGGGATAATATGCTAAGGCAATATTTAGAGCAACAAAATATAAAGTCAAAGTACACTGACTCTACAGCAAAGGAAGGAAGGAAGGAAGGACTTTACTTTGACTTTTAGCTACTTTGTTCAGGGGTTCTGGGTACAGAAAGTTGGCCCCTCCAGGGTCCAGGTCCAATATATAAAACAAAGACAAACAAATCACCATCAAACAAAAGCACCATGTCATTACATTCAGAACATCACAACGTGACAGACACCTTTGCAGTATTACATGTTGTGCCTAACATGCCATTATGTGGTTGGGACACCCGGCCATACGGTCATACAGACCAAAGCCCTTTATAAACAAATGATTCCTACCCTGCTCTATCCAATAGTACATGTAACAAAACCTTCGACTTCCCACACAAAGAAAAAAAAAAAGCAAAAAGCAGCCTGTTGAGGGCCCAGGGCATGGCACAAGTTTGGAGTTGCAGTCTATCACTGAGCCCGGCCAGTGGCCCAGACCGGTCATGACATCAGAGCACGTATGCAAGGTGGCCATCCTCCATGTGGCACAGTGCTCCCTCAAGGGCACAGCGTGCTCAAACTCCAGCGAGAGGCGTGTCTGCACCAGAAGTCTGAAAAGCCGCAGGGCATCATCTGAGCCAGTCCTGGCAAGCCAGTTACGGAGGTTCTTGAGGACAGCCATCTTGTTCTGACCCAGTAGAAAGTTGGCTAGGCAGATGGCACCCTGCTCAGCCACCCACTATGGGTAGGAGCACACGTAGGAGGTCTCCAAGAGGCTCCTGCCCAGCACCCGCAGCAGCGGCTTGAGGGTGACAAAGAGTGGCCACAGGCAGGGACAGTCAAGGAAGGCATGAAAGAGGTTCTCCTCAATGCCCCTGGAGCAGAAGGGGCAGACTGTCAAGGTGGCTGGGTCAAAGTGGGATGCAAATATGCCAGTGGCTAGGATGCTGTACAGCAACCACCACTGTAGGTCACCAGTCTTCTTGGTGGTTGGCGGTTTATACAATGTGTCCTAAGCAGGGTGGGCTGGTGGGGAATCTGACGGCCCCAGGCACCATCACCACGGTATATCGGGATGGCCTACCAGCAGCTGGGCATGGCAGGCATGAACCACCCAGGCATATAGGCTTCTACGTGGCAGAGAAACAAAGGGGCAAACCATGTCATTGTCAGGAGGCACAGGGGGCAGGAAGGAAGGAAGGATGGAGAAACAAAAGAATAAACCCAAGAAAAATGTAAAGATCAAACCTTTAAGCTATAGTCGCCTTTCTAACGGTCTGTAGCAGGTTAAAAAAATGAGAAAGGAGAAAAAAACATCTGATAGTAGGCTGCTTCCTTTTGAAGTAGATATTGCATTTAATTGGTTTCTGTTTTCATATTTATATATAGCCAAAGAAGGCTCTTTGCATTCCTTAGGCATATATAGATCAAATAAGAAGCTCTATGCTACAGAGCTCTATGTTACTTATAAAAAAAAGACCATATGAAAAATCTTGAACGTGCTGTTTTTCCTTTTTTTCTTCTTTTCTTTTCCAAAACAGGCATTTTTCAAAGCCTGAAAATCCATACATGAACCAACTTTTGTATCATCTGATCTGTAAGACTGAGTCATAAAAAAACAGAGAGGAGGAGGACCTTTTGAACCTTTCATATTAACATTTTTTCAGGGACTCAAGCAGGGTAGAATAAGATCACATGTAGAAACCTAAATCCACTTAAATACCTATTAGGTGGAATACAATCTGGCACATAGCCCTTAAAATGATCCCCTATGATATAGCACATTGGACTGTCCAAAATCTTCCAAACATCTCTGTTGGCTAGAATTTGAGCTTCAACAGTCCTTCTCATGGTATCCTGTTAAGTGATGGTTTTCCTCCTTTTCCCCTTTATTTTAAAGTGTTGGTGTTCATTGAATTGCTTGTCTAGGGATTTGCTTGCTAGTGGGCATGCCTACGTGTGCAAATAATCCAGAAGTAGTTTACACTTGAGTAAACTACTCAAAAGTAAACTGTCCCAGGCATGTGTCTGTGTGTGCAGGGATGCTAGAGCAGATTTGTTGCTCCTAACAGCAGACTGTTCCCACTACCTGCAGCTCTGCAACCGGCCCCTGCAGCAGCAGGATTTCTCCTGGCAGGGGCTGGAACATTACTTCCTGCTCCCAGGAGCTGCCTGTTACTGGGACAGGATCTGCCACTAGAACCCAGGCAGGGACAACGACTCTTCTCTCCCAGTGCCACCTCCATGGTCACAGGGAGATCCTTATCTCCTAGCCCAAGCCCTGCAGTCATAAAGCTGGTATTGGGAGAGAAGGATATCCCAGCACCAGCCTCACATCCACCAACCTGGTGCTGGGAGATAAGGAACTCCCAGCCTGGGTCCCACAACCACAGGACTCAGGCTCAGAGATAAGGATCTCTCACCCCAGGTCCCATGACTGTGGAACTTGGCCTGGAAGATAAAGATCTCCCAGCACCGGCCCTGTGATCATGGAGCTGGTGCTGGGAGCTCCCTGCTGCTGGGGCAGAGGAACATTGTTCCTGGCCATGTTCCAGTTGCAGAGGCCACCCAGGCAGCAGGCAGTTTCCAGGGGTAAGGAGCAATCTCCTGTCCCCCACTGCCTGGCTGGCTGGGAGCACATTTGCTCCCAGTCAGGTGTCTACATGTGTGCTACTGTGCAGTTGCTAATCACAAGTAAATTTGTTATGTGCATTTGAGGGTAGCAAGTTTACTCATGATTAGAGCCAATTACTGTGCAGTAAGCATCTGCACGTGTAGATGCCAACACTTACTGCACAGCAATTAACTCTACTGTGCACTAAAATGTTTCATGTAGATGAACCCTGACTAGTGCAACATATGTCCAGCAGGCCTAAATCCTAAGTGTGACCAGTTCATTTACTGTTGACATAAGTTGTCCAGGGTTTTCCATATTGATATGCTTCTTTTAGAACTCATTTGTTTTCTTTTTATCATTATCAGTGGCCCAGTTCCACCACTTCACAATGAAATAACTTAAACTTTGCCTGAAGATTGATGAACTTCATCTCCACATACTGTGTGGCTATACAGGGTGTCTGACAGTTTTTCATTTTCCTGTGTTTCTTTCTTCGTCTATTGAATGGTCTCAGCTGATAATATTATAAGTATATAAATTGGTTTATCAGTTCTAACTGCCAGATGTCTCAATCACACCAATTAACTAAGATCAAGGTGTCATTATCTTATTAATTTCTGGTTTATGCTCAAACCAAGTGGGTTAACCACTTTCATTGGTGTTTGTGGTGCTTATGTGCTTTCTATGGTTTTCCTCTTCAAGGTCATATAACCGAATCCTAGGACTGCCAGGCTTACTCTATTGCTCCATTTAGGACCATAATAGCAACATATAATGATTTTTTTTTCACACTATGATATATAAGCAGAAGAAAGAGGAACCTGATTAACATCAAATAAGTCTCAAATCATTTTCTAGATTCAGTCACAAAACAAACAAAGGAACTATCACTGATTTGATACTGTCCTGTGACAAATGTATGTTGGCATGGCTATTGGGATGCTTACTACAGGAATATATCAGTTTAGCTTAATAAGGGGCTACCTCTTAAAAACAGGTGGGAAGGAAATGGTTCCAGGTTGTCGCCTATTCAGCAACCCTTAAAACGGTTGAGGAATAATGCAAGAATGCTGCTATCTTTAGATTTGCTTCTGTTTCCAGAATACATTTTATTCAGTTTATATGTTGCATTCAGTTATCTTTGCATTAAGTCTACTAACTTGGATATGGATATATAATTCATATTGTTTGTGTCTGGCTAAAATATATCTTCCTTAAAAACATTATGGTCTTGATTTGAAGACATCAATAGATAATGAATCCAGTATTTCCATTGGTAACTTGCTCCCATAGTTGAGGATCCTATTAAAAATCTTTGTCTTAATTTGTAATTGAATTCATCTTCCAATCACTGGTTCATGTTATGCTCCTTTGCACTAGATTAAGAAGCCCTGTGTTACCTGGAAGTATTCCCTTTTTTTCAGAACATGAAGCATTTTACTTAAAACTCCATATGCTGGTATCAAGTTGATTGCCTGAGAAGCTTAAGTTTCATTTAAAATGTATAGTAAGGTTTTAACACTTCCTTATGGTTGTGGAGAAAATCTTAAAAATGATCTATCTGCTTTCTGCTCCAGAGACCAGAATTTAAATATAAAGAACCCTAGCTATAATTTTAAAATCTGATTATTAAAGCAATCTCATCATTTGGTGGTCCTGACTTCCAAATCATGTGTTTTCAGTGTTTTGGGGTAGGTCACACTGAAATATGAATAATTATGTCACATTTTGTAAAATGTATCGACACCTTTGCATCTTTTGGGAAGGGAGACTTTTTTGTATGTTTTAACATTGAAATTCTCCATTAAAATCCTCCAACTAAACTTTATTCTGTACTCTAGTTCATTAAGAAGATGTAGTGTATGGATCTGAGCACAATTCAAGGTGTGAAAAAATTATAACTTGAATATTGAATTTACCTCCTCCTTTAGCTTTGAATGAATTGTGTCAGAAATCATATACCAAATTACATCTCAGAATTAAATGGTGCCCTCCTATACATAATCCTGCTCGATACAAATCTAAACCTGAACCATTCAGATGTTTCTTTTACTATAAATTTCCCCAGGAAGGTATGCCTAGCATATTCTTGGAATGTGTGGATGATTCAAATAGGTTTGGATGATAAATGGAAATTTCAATGTGGAGAAGGAAAAAAAATCTGAGTGATTTGTGTGGTTGACTTTTGCCAGGTTGTTCATTTTAAAGCATTAATTCTGGTGTCATGTGTCATATAACATTTCTCAGTGTCATATCAAACAGTGAAAACAACTGCAAACCATTCTGCCAAAAATGATCTCGTCATCTCCTCCTTTTTCTCTTCATTTTTCTATCCTGCCTCTGCCCTGTTAAATTTGTTCTACTATACTTGCTACTTCTATAATGTTTATTCAGATATTCTGTACTTGAACACTATCTTTCTAAGCAATAATTACAAGCCTCCATTATGTCTAAGGGAGTTCAGCTGTAAATGTAGCATTAATGTTATGAAACTTGCTGAAAATAATTCCTAATTTGACACTTATTGAGAGGGTGAGGAATAACTCACATTAAAAATTACTTTTTTAGTGTGTTGGGGTATGTGGATTTTGCTTCTATCAGTATCTGTAATAGATGAAGTAAGGTGGTACTAGAATAAACAGAAGGCTGGGAAGAAAGAAAGAACCATATGGTATTCCAAGTTATGACACTGACTCTGACTGTATATGAGTTATTGCCCTTGCCTCTATCGGTTATAAAATAATAAACACATTAGTTAAAGGGAATACAAAAAATAAATTTCTAATAGAAGCTATGTTTTTGGTCACTAATTTTTTGTATGCTTTTATGTACAGCAGGTACACTTCCAGGTATAGAGACAACACTGGTTCTAGTGGTAATTCCCCATTCTCCAAGTTGAATATTTTTATAATTTTTATAATAACCTCACTTGAATATATGCATATCCAGTGTAAAAGAATAGCAAATGTTTCATGAATTTTAGCAAAAACTTTCTTCATCTGAAGATCTATAATAGAAGTAGTTACTTGTTTTCTATTCTCCATTTAACATTTCAGTCACCCAATTAAACAAAATTAATACTACATAAAATGTAACCTGCCATCCCAAAAAAGAAACAAGCTGACTAATCAAACTGAACAGCTCATAAACACCCTGTATGATGAATACATAGAGTAAAAAAAATCTGCAGAAATCATGTTTAGTTCATAATAGCTCCTTTTTTCCCAGGGAACTGGCTAAGTTTGTAACAAATGATAGATCAGGTCCAGTGATGGCCAAACCTTTCAAAAGCAACTAATAACTTAAGAGGCCTCTCTTCTTTTGCATCCCTACCTGAAGCCATATTCACCTAGTAAACTTACTATGCCAAACAGTGGTATTTTCAAGCATGCCACACTATTTGACACAGACCCAAGCTGCCTTCCCATGGCACTGTGGCTGTATTATTCAGGAGTGATAATTCACATGCAAGGTGTTATGCAGACATGGCTACTTCTGGAGGGAACCTGCATTGTACCAGTGCTGGGCACAGTAAATTTATCACATACAGCTGAATAAGGGGGGAAAGGGGGCTTTATTTTTAAAAGTTCTGCCTGTAACCACGAAAATAGACCCCTATCTTTAATATACCCTTTCAGTTGATGTGCACCAAATCAGTAGGTGCTATACCGGCTAAAATCTTGTCCATTTTAAATTTAATTTCATTAGATTATTTAGAACATTGCAAGTTCAGTCAAAGTACAAAAACCTTGGACTATGGATTCACTGCATGCTATAATGTTGGTACACACTTCCTAGATGTGAAAAGCACTTAGCTTGTGTGATATAACAGCAGTAAAACAGGGAACTGTAGCATTCAATGAGAAAAAATCCTCCAAGTTCAGATACAGTAAATGCATTGACTTTGCCTTGAGGTTTATTTATTACCGTATAAACTACTTTGGCATTTACAGCCCAATGGGAGAATATTTAACCCAACACAAGTAAACAGAGAGTAAACACATCGTTTCGGCTTGCTATTGCCATAATTTCCTATTTATCATTTGAGCGCATAGTCAGTGGCAGCATTTTGGGGATTTCAATAGGGTGGTGATATTACCTCTAGGAGTTATTGGTGGGTAGCAGTATCAATTTCATTTCCAAACTGGATTTAAAAAACAGTTCTACTGAAGCTGTATTTTTATGTATTCTCTTTCAGAATTAACTCTTACTGCTGTTTTGGCCAAAGCACAAATAAAGTCTCTTCTTCACCAATATATTTCTGTTTTTTTTCTATCATCAGGGGAGAACTAGTACTGGTAGGGGATACTTCAGAGGATGTATGGTAAAATCAGTATTATTAGAAGTGCAAGCAAGTGGATGAGCATATTATTAAAATTAAATTATCTTCGTTCTTTAATATTGTGGTGGCATTTTTTTTCAAGAGAATATTGTTGAACTCAATCAAGGTCAAAAGTCCATCTGAACCTAACAGCCCATCAGGCTAATGTGATTGATCTATGTTCGTTTCTTTAGTCAACAGAAAACAAGGGAGTGATGTGATCAGCGTAATATTTAGTAGATTCCTGCATAACCAGGTATCCTTTTACATCTGAGTTGACCAGGAATAGCTTGTGGCTCAAGTCATGCACCTAGATTTGTAGCAAAATATCTTAACCACTCTGCCACCCTATCTCCTGTTAAACTTAGGCTCTGTTCTAATACTGCTGATGTTTCTTCCATCTTATACTTCAGATGGGTTTGACACTCTGTAGTGTGCTGTTCCTTCCTCAAGTAATCTACAGTTTAGTGTAGGTACAGAGGTTCCCATATATATCTCCAGTTTGTGTAAAGCTCTTTTGGGGTTTTGGATGAATCACTATATGAAAGAGTAAGTCTCACTCCAGATACACTTTTCCCTAAACTATCTTAGGAGATCTCTAGCTAAATTACAGCATTTCATTGTATAACTGAACATTGCAGCCACATAGAGATGATTGTAGCTTACATCTAAGGGTCAGGCAGCCCTAGAGTTGTGAAAATGTCACTGAGTCTAGTATAACAGCTGAAATTAGTTAATGAGCAAAGGTGGTGGAATGAAAAGTTCCATCCCTGTTGTGAAGAACTACAGTCTTAGAAAGAAAGTTGTAGAGTATTTCCCTGTAAATGAGCTAGCTGTAATTATAATTAAGCTCATCTCCTACTGGCAGCAGAAAGCTTTTTTTTTTTTTTTAATCCTTATGTGTTCTAGTCCCAGATAAAGAAAAGTCCCTGTACTTTCCTTTTGCAGAAGTGTTATATTCATGCAAAGCTATGCTAGGGGGATGAACGACATGACAATGGGCTACATAGAATGAGATTATGATATTTGAGTTTGAAGGGCATACAGTAACTTTATAGAAAGATAGGTTTAACAACCCAGAAAGTTCCAAATGATTACTTTAGGACAGTTTATAAATGCAGGAGTTCTGATATAGGTTTTTAAGCTGAGGTAAAGCCATGAGATGGATTTTATGGTCAGCAAACATAATTAAAATGCATTTCAAATTCCCAGTCTGGAATCTGAAAGTAATGTTGTGAATATAAAGAAGCATCTTTATTTAAAAGAATTAAAATGCAAACATAGTTTAAGTTTTTAATCACAGGATATGTAGCATTTCTCAATGTAATTTTTTGGCTATGGTTGAATATCCCTGTGGAAATCCATTAAGGTCACAACCTACTTCCATTGCAATCAAAGGCAAAGCTACTATTGGCCTTCAGCAAGGCATAATCATGACACTTTAGAGTCTTTCCGTATGATTAGGTAATGAATGTAAAGTGCTTTGAAAAGCAAAAGCATTCTAAATTATATTATTTTACTTCTTATAATATTTTCTTTTTTTTTTTTTTAGAATACAAGTGCTTGGGAGAATGTCAGTGAAAAAGTTACAGTTTCTTGGCCAGCTTTTGAGTGCAATAATAATTTACATGAACATCATACCAAATTTGATATATATTTAGATCATCAAAAAATTAGATGACTGGTCTAAAGCCTGCAAAATATCTTCAGTTCAAAACAACCTGCTAGCAACAATCACCAGATTCTGATTTAAAGTGTAAACTGATCTTAAGAATCCCTGTATGCAAACTCGGCAGCCCCAGAAACTGGCACAAGAAGCAAGGGAGAGTTCCCACTTTTATATAGAAAATCATAGGGGTTAGTGTCACAACCCAATGAGCCAAAGGAAGGGAACAGGTAAAAGGTAAAAAAAAAAAAATCACAATTCTGGAAACATATACTCAGTACCTTAATTCCACGCCCCCTGCCCCCTCCCCTCCCACACACACACACATGCACCTCCAAAGGTATCTCCAAACAAGACTTTAGTCCCTACAAATCTCAAACAGCAACCTGTAGCTGCCCCCAAGTCTGAGTCCATCTTCTGCAGCCCACAGTCCTGGCTGACCATGCCAGTGAGATCTCCAGCTCTACTGTGCCCTCCTCTGTGTAGGGCTGACCAGGTTCCAAGTGCATGTTGCTCTCTCTTCCCGTTACTGCAGCCCCAAACTTCCCCTTCATTATTCCTTTTCCTTCCAGCCACTGGGGGTTTTGGGGGGTTGCATTCCAAATTAGGAGACATCTCAGCTCTGCAGACTGCCCCCTGGGTGTACCTGCTGATACACATAGGACATTCACATTCCATTACCATTCCTCCCTTTTAACTGGGTGCACCCCTCATCCAACTAAAAGTATTTCATGTAGTCCCTAAGCCATCTGGGAGGTCTCTGCACTCACTGTGGTCTACCAGGGGTATGGACCCTCACTGGCTCTGGTAAGTTTAGGATATCTGCTATTGTGCCCACCCTTGATCCCAGTACTTGATTCCAAGTAGTTGTTTGTCCTCACTAGCTTCATTTCTATCAGGCCATGGATCCCACCCTATATTTCATGATGCAGACGTATCCTCTGGCAGTACCCTATTGAACCTATTGGGGGCTGTATTGCTGAGGGTTCTGTTGTGAAGGCTCTCCCAACATCTTGGCTGCTGATGCACAGGACTCTAGCTCTTTTGTCAGGCCCTGTGAACACACATAGGGTTCCATTTGATTATAGCATACTAAAAATGTTTAACCTCTTGGCCTGCTTGCCAACTCATGCGTCAGACAATGTCCTGATGACTGTATAAGAGCCTCTGGACTTCTTATATAGCTTTTGGCATTGACCCCTCCTCCTGGTTTAGTTCTGTTCCCACATCAACTCTCCCAGTTCATACACCTGTCCAGTGACCCTGAGGTCATAGTACTCTTTTTGCCTTTGTGTGGATATAGCCTGATGTCTCTTGATAGCTTAGCTAACTGAGCTTAGGTATCCTGCTATCTTCGTAACATCTTCAGATGGATTGTTAAATTGTTCTGATATATTTACTTCAAAGACAACATCAACAGGTAGGCCAATCTCTCATCCAAACAACTATATGGTGTATATCCCATAAATGACTGTACACTGCTCCAGTAGGCCATCATGACATAAGGGAGTATCTCACTCCACTCTATCTGATTGTTTTGGATTAGGGAGGATAGCATGTCAACCAGAGTATGGTTCCACTAATCCACAAATTGGGGATGATACGGTATGGTGTAGGTTTTGTTCGTTGCCAGAAGATGACATACATGATGAAATAGTTGAGACTAAAAATGTCACTCCTGGTCATTGTGTAGGGATTGAGGTACACCATGGTAGTACATAAATCTCTCAACAAACACCTTTGCCACAATCTGAGGTTCTCATCGGGGAGAGAGTAAGTTTTTGCCCACTTAAAAACATAGTCAGCCACCACTAAAACATACTTGTTTCCACACAGTGTAATGGTTAGGGGACCCTGAATATCCATTGCTATCCTTTCCAGGGGTTGTTCAGCCTGCATGGAGACCACGGGGGTCCTGGGATTATTCTTTAGTCCTTTTTGGATACCATACACATGACATGATCTGCACCATTCCTTAACATATCTACCAGATATACTAAACAGAAATACCAAGCCTCAGCTTGTATCCCCATTGCTTCCACTATATGAGGCCTATGGAACAAGCAATCAGCATTATGGTGCTGTCTCTTAGGGGGATGCACTATTTGGTAGTTGAACTCAGCCAGCAGTTCTAACATCTAGTTGTCCTTCGGATTGTTACAAATTGTGTAACCACTAGAGAGAACTGTGGTCTGTTCTTAATGTGAAGCATCTTCTCAGAAGGAAGTGTCAAACATGTTTGGTAAAGGTCACCACAGCAAGCAATTCCTTTATTATAGTTGCATATTGGTGCTCAGCTTTGTCTAAGGCTTGGCTTGCATATGCTAGTACCTTTTCCTAGCCCCCTTTGACTTGTGACAAAACATCTCCAATGCCAACATCACTTGCCTCAGTGTCCAAAAAGGTGAGTAAGTGAGGATTGGGATACACTGATAGAGGTTAACAACAACCACCACTTTAGCTCTATAAAGGCATCTTGACATTCGCTGGTCCAGATGAATTCCGCCTTATCAAGAGTTTATACAAGGGTCTTGCAATTGTAGCAAAATCTGCCACAAGTCTTCTATTAGAAATAGGAGGCTAAACGCAAGAAGCTGCACAGTTTTGTTACATTTTGAGTTACTGGCCAGGCCTTAACAGACATACCTTCTCTGGAACTGGGCCTATTCCCTCTGTGGAAATCATGTGTCCCAAAAAATGCATTTCCCTGAAACAAGCTGATATGTGGCAGGTTTAATTTTTAAGTTGGTTTCCTTCAGCCACTTAAACATTTCTTTTAGTTTCTTCATGTGCTTTTGAAAGGTTCAGCCTATCACAATGCTACCATCCAGGTACACAAAGGCAGGATGTCCCTTGCAAATATGCTAACACAAAAAAGGTTTCTGAAAAGTACTAGGAGCATTACATAAACCAAAAGATCTAATAACAAACCAAAAAAGTTCCTTAGTGCAGAAATCTGGGTTTTTGGTTGTAGCTGTGTTGGTCTGAGGACATAGGCAGGCAAGGTTCTTTGAGTAGATGTGATATCTTTTATTAGACCAACTAAGAGCGTTCTGTACTGAGACTCCAAGAAATGAGAGAAGCTAAAAATGTGGTAGGATGTCAGTGAGAATGTAATTAGGTAGAAATTAGAAAGACAAAAGGTAAAGCAGAGATGGGAGAGGAAAGAAAGCAGGGGAAAAAAGGCTAAAGGAAGACATTACAGTGATAGATTACCAAGAAATGTTATATATCTCATTCAGTGCAGCACATGTTTTGATGGAAAATATGTAGAAGAAACCAAACAACAACTGAGCACCAGAATGAATACACAGCAAAAATCTACCAAAGACAAAAATACCCAATTACCAGTGTGACACACTTCTCACAGGACAATCACTCCCTCTCTGATCTCTCAGTTCTAATCCTCAAAGGGAACTTACAAAACACCTTCCAGAGGTGAACTTCACTTCATAAATCTACTGGATTCAAAAAAGCATGGACTAAATATAGACATTGGTTTGTTTTGTGACACATTACAAAGTGCCTGATGTCATAACCAAATGAGTTGAGTGCCCCTGTCACAATAGAACTGCTGAATGACCACAGTTATTAATACCCTTAGTTGGTATTTTACTTTGTGTTTGTGTTGGATGTTGTATCTTGAACACACTTAAGAACTCGAAGGTATCAAATGTAAAACACGAGGGTGAACTATGCTCGGAGTGTGAGGGAGTCATGATGCAGCAAATCAGGGGTTACATGAGGGGCGTGACCGCACGGCCAGCAGTCACAGCCTTCTAAAAGTCAGCAGATACACGGGGCACATTTTGATTGGCTCTGTAGCTTATAAAAAGGGGCAGAACACAAGCACAAGGGGGCCCCACGCCATATCAGAGAGGCCTGATCACCCTCACCGGAGGTCCTGCGTCCACGAAATCCCTTCCCCCCGGACGCCCCCATCACGACCGAGTTAGAGCTCTCGAGTTAACAGCGAGTTTATTCTTGAAACTGCTGTAAAGGAAACCACCTATACAAAAGTGTGAGTAAAGCATTTATTTGTTACACCTCCTCCTTAATTGTTTTTCTGTCAACGGGAAGAGAGATAAGAGAATGAGAAACAAGGTCCCGTAACCCTCTCGTCCCCGGCCTGTTCGTGCAGCACTTTTCTGGGTCCAACCACCCACCGTCAGGTTGGTCATGGTGTCATGAACAGGATCTCAGGGGCAAAGGGAAGACGAGGAGTACCTCGACCAATTAGTCCGGCATTGCCCGTGGTGGAACCACTATAGACCTCCGACCACGAACGCCGATGATTTATGGGCCCACGTGGAGTACTACCAGGCCCAGCAAGATGGGAGGATCGGGGGCCATGTCTCTATCCGCCCGACCGAAAACAACGGGGGTCCACTCAAAGAGTGGGTTGTGGCCGGCCTCACCCCGGCAGCCTTGGGGTGTCTCCTCACTAGTCCCGCAGTCATATACCGACCACCCAATACGGCCGCGGAGGTAACAGTAGTGGGGTTATTGAGAAAAAACCCCAACCTAGAAATGCAATTGCAAACAGCGAGCGTGGAGTCATTGGAGCAGGTGGTGGGGGGCTCCGAGCCAACGCTTGAAAATGGTGCCGGCCACATGGCACCACTGCCAGAAAATGGCGCCAAGGAAAGTGAAAAGGGCGCGAAAATCCCCCTGGGAGGCGGGCCGGCCGCGTCACCGCCCACGGCCCCGCCCCCTGGAGTCACGCCAAAAGACAGCCCGCCCTTCAGAGTGACGGAGAAAGAAAACCCGCCCCCCCATGAGGGAGGAAAGATGTATCCAGTGCTCCCGCACAACATGTTTAACCCTTTCCCAGCCACGGTTCACCAGATAGCACTGGTCAAGCAAGTTACTGATGCACAGGGCGCAACTCGTGCCACCACCACATACTGCACCTGCACCCAGGAAGAAATGCAGGAGTTGTGCAGAGGATCAAAAGTGAAACCTGGTGAAACATTAGCTATGTGGCTAGGGCACCTAGTAATAGAATTTGGGTCAGACCTGCTAGACTTGGAAGAGGCTAGTTTCCTAACTCGTCAATCCTCATGGAGTGGGGGGCACGCCACCGACTTAAACATGGTAACAGGCAATGCCCACTGGCCCATCCTGCTCCCAGCTCTCGTTGCAGGTCAAGTATGCCACAAATCTCATGCGTGGCATAATGGACGACCGTTGAACCCGTCCACAGAGCAGCTGCTGCTGGCCATCATCGGAGTATCCTACGCGTCCTGGAACCCGAGGGTACACCCGTTGGGACTGACACAGGTGCAGAGCAACGCGCCATGGCCCCATCATCATCTCGGTCACCCCGGGGATGTTCCAACCACCCTGGACAGTATTGAGGTATGTGTAGAGGTTTATGGGGGAAGAGAGGCCATGACTTTCGGGCTTCTCCTCGGGCCACTGGCCGGTCAGCCGGCTGAAAACTTGCTAAGCCAGATGCCACGGTTACAGGCCCTGATGGATTCCACGGTAAAAGTCTCCAGTGGGATGGAACCACGTCCTACGGCATACCCAAGTCAACGCTGTTACCAACACAACGCCTCATATAAAGACAAGCCCCTTGGAATGTACCAGCGCTTCAAAAGCCCCAACCATGGAAGCCGAAGCTCACCCCTAAACGAATCAGTCTGAGTCACCGTTCCACACCGTTGTCAACCACATCCGCGAGTGCACAAGGAAGTCATCTGCAAACCCAAGAAGTATCCTGGTACCCACTCTGTGCGATCATGGCACCCCTTGTCTTTGTTTGTTTGTCTGTTCGTTTGTTTTGTTTCCTTGCAGGCCTGGCAGAGACGAAGCGGCAATCTACAGCTGCTCATTCACGAGATCCACCGAGCACCAAACCGCAGCACATCCAAGTCAACGCAGCGATGGTTGCCTGCTTGTATGTCATGAGCGGGATAGTCACCCTATTCCTGCTATTCCCGACGGGTTCTTCGGTGAATGCACCTGACTTCACAACCTCTAACTCGGTTTTGTCCCTTTTATCACTCTGGGCGAACATCACGGGAGATAGTGGAAAGACAGGACTCACCGCATGTTTACGCCTGCCTCTTTCTGTTGATGACCCAGTGTTAACCCCGTATGTATACCCTCTTAATGTTAATAAGTGGTTTAAAGCCCGGAGCACCGATCCAAACCACAATATTACGATAGCTCAACATTCTTTTATATATTCCCAGCGCCAACATACCGTCTATTACTGGTATTCCTGGCCACGTAACTTGATGAACCGCTCTGTCTGCAGATCGGAGGCTATGTTTCCACCTGCCCCCGTTCGGCTCTTCTATAACATTGCGTGTTCAGAAATACTGTGGGGGATTAATCCAAAAGGAATAAAGTGGTCCAGAGATGATAATTCGTTAACCTGGAACCCCACAGCCATCACACCAACATGGTACTTAGCTTTTCCACCAGGCCCGAAAAAAATGAGGACACGAGATGAGTCTGGCCCGGTTCCATCCATCCTTCAGCTGACCCAATCTCAGGTTTCTTGCAGCGAGTCGTTGGCCATCAACATATCGGATGCCCAAGACTGGTGCTCATACTTTTACCCCATCTTAATCGCGGCCCGACTTAGTCAATGGTGCCATGGTTATGACACGCCCGCAAACACAGTCGATCTCCTTCGTGAGGTAGCTTTAACCAGATGGAAAGCTGTGCACTGATCAATACACCAGCCCCAATAGGGATGCTATGTGCCTGCTCGGACGGACAGTTTTATACTAACCTCCCAGCTACCCTAACAGGCGTCCAATGTTTTTTGAGTACAGTAATGCTCTGCCCTCCTTTAAGTATTAATACAGCTCACCCGAATAGCCCGGCCATACTCCATCGCCATAAGCGACACGTTCTGGTGTGGAGTAAGTTGATACGGGGTGAGCGATTCAGCCAACTTTTGGCATGGGCGCTTGAAGGTTATTTTGCATGGGGACTAGGGATAGGTAAGGTGAGAGTCTCTATCACCAAGTTAGCTGAACAAGTTGAGATTCTAGCCAATAGTGCCGAAACATCCCTACGGTTATTGAACCAACAACTACAAGCTCCATCACATATGACCATGCAAAACCGCTTAGCCCTCGACGCAATATTGTTACACCAGGGAAGCGTTTGTCAGTTTCTTAACCTGTCTAAGGAATGCTGTTGTATTAACATACCCAACGTTGCTATTCCATTGGAGGAGCAACTCGACCGCATGAAGCAGGTTGCCGCAGACACCAATAAAATTGCCGGAATCGGGAAAGGATGGTTAGCCGACATTTTAGTTGGATAGGATAAGACACGTCATCCTGGTTGATACACTTGTTAACTCCTATTGTTGCCTTGTGTTTACCAATAGTCATTGTTATATGTTTGGGTTGTTGTATTTTACAGTTTGTTAAAGATTGATTTATAAAGTTATCTGCTTATGTATATACCCGTTTACCACTTGAACCTTGCAAAGATGACGAGTTCCTAGACGAAAATTACTTGTAACCTAATTCCCTAGTCTATTGTGACATGGTCAAGGGGGCATGTCATAACCAAATGAGTTGAGTGCCCCTGTCACAATAGAACTGCTGAATGACCACAGTTATTAATACCCTTAGTTGGTATTTTACTTTGTGTTTGTGATGGATGTTGTATCTTGAACACACTTAAGAACTCAAAGGTATCAAATGTAAAACACGAGGGTGAACTATGCTCAGAGTGTGAGGGAGTCATGATGCAGCAAATCAGGGGTTACATGAGGGGCGTGACTGCATGGCAGGCAGTCACAGCCTCCTAAAAGTCAGCAGATACACGGGGCGCATTTTGATTGGCTCTGTAGAAAAAGGGGCAGAACACAAGCACAAGGGGGACCCACGCCATATCGGAGAGGCCTGATCACCCTCACAAAATCCCTTACCCCCAGAAGCCCCCATCACGACCGAGTTAGAGCTCTCGAGATAACAGCGAGTTTATTCTTGAAACTGCTGTAAAGGAAACCACCTATACGAAAGTGTGAGTAAAGCATTTATTTGTTACACCGCCTCCTTAATTGTTTTTCTGTCAACGGGAAGAGAGATAAGAGAATGAGAAACAAGGTCCCGTAACCCTCTCGTTCCCGGCCTGTTCGCACAGCACTTTTCTGGGTCCAACCACCCACTGTCAGGTTGGTCACCTGACATCTGATTCACCAAGGACCTGCCTGACCAGAGCCTCTTATATTCTTCTTTTCACCCACCTTTTCTCTCCTCCCCTCCCCTCCCCTCCCCTACTTTTGTGCCCTTTGTCTCCCTGATTTCTTGTTTCCTCCTTCATTGTCTCTCACCCCATCCTCACCAATAAATTAAGTGACTGTGGCATTGATGCCTGCACAGTTGGATGGGTAAAAAATTGGCTGATGGGGCGCACCCAGAGGGTAGTGGTGGATGGGTTGTACTCAACCTAGTGAGATGTGAGCAGTGGGGTACCCCAGGGCTCGGTCCTCAGTCCCGCACTGTTTAACATCTTCATCAGCGACTTGGACGAGGGGGTGGAAAGCACGCTGTCCAAGTTTGCTGATGATACTAAGATGTGGGGCGAGGTGGGCACACTTGAAGGGAGAGAGAGGCTGCAACTAGATTTAGACAGACTACAAAAATGGGCAGATGAGACTAGGATGGGGTTCAAAGTATGTAAATGCAGGGTGCTGCACCTTGGGAGAAGGAATCCAGAGCATACATACAGACTGAGGAGTTCCCCTCTTGAAAGCACAGAGGCGGAAAGGGATCTTGGAGTCATTATTGACCCCAAGATGAACATGAGCCACCAATGCCAGACCGCAGCCAGCAAGGCCAGCCATACCTTGTCACACATCCAAAGGTGCATCTCAAGCCAGTCCAGAGAGGTGATACTCCACCTCTATGTGACTTTGGTCAGGCCGCAGTTGGAGTACTGCATCTAGTACTGGGCGCCACACTTAAAAGCGATGTGGCCAGCCTGGAGAGGGTTCAGAGGAGGGCCACCCACTTGGTGAGAGGGCAGCAGGACAGGCCCTACGAGGAGAGACTGAGCCTGTTCAGCCTCAGCAAGAGGAGGCTGAGGGGGGACCTGGTGACTGCCTACAAACTCATGAGGGGAGATCAACAGCAAATTGGCAGAGCCCTTTTCTCCCCAGCACTGCCTGGGGTGATAAGGAACAATGGTAATAAGCTGATGGAGAATAGGTTTAGGTTAGAGATCAGAAGCCAATATTTTACAGTTAGGGTGCCCAACTTTCCAGGGAAGTGGTCCTCACCTCTACCTTGGGCAAATTTAAGCGGAGGTTGGATGATCACCTGTCTGGGGTCTTGTGAACCCAGCATTCATTCCTGCCTGTGGCAGGGGGCAGACTAGATGATCTGATCAGGTCCCTCCTGACCCTAGCTACTATGAAACTATGAGAGACTGTTTTGTACCTTGTATTATTACCACCGTAGTGTTTCCCTTTTTTTCTTCCCCCTGCTTTCTTCCCACTCCCTCCCTTGCTTTACCTTTTGTTTTTCCTTTTTTACCTATTTATATTTTCACTACACCCTCTCAGACTATGAGCTTCTCTCATTCCTGTTCTCCTGATCTCCAACTATTTCCTTTTTCACTGGCAGCCTCTTGTCTACCTTGTATTCTATCATTGTAATGTCTCCCTTTAGCCTTTTCTCCCCTGCTTTCTTCCCCCTCCTGTCTCTGCTTTACCTGTTGTCTTCCTAATTTCTACCTATTCACATTCTCACTGATATCCTGGCAAACTTTTAGCTTCTCTCATTTCTTGGAGTCTCAGACCAGCAGAGACTCCCCATGCCTGAATAAGGGTGACCGTACCTGAAAGCTTTCCAAGAACTTTTTTCCAACTACTCAGTTGGTCTAATAAAAGATATCACATCTACTCAAAGAACCTTGCCTGCTTTAGTGCGAAAAGATGCCTTAGCTCTGTCCTCTGAGTGCACTTCTACCTGCTAGTACCCATTAGCCAGATCAAAGGTGGAGAACCATTGAGCTTTGGCCAGAAGGTCTAGCATGTCATCAATTTAAGGTAAGAGTAGGCTTCCTTAACAGTAACATAATTCAGTCAACTATAGTCCACACTGACCCACACACCTCCCCCTTTCTTCTACACCAGCGGTTCCCAATTTTTTTTTGCTGCAACCCTAAATTGGCCAACAACAGGACCTTCCACCCCAATGCCACAGGGGCTGTTGGGAGCAGAGTGTGACAGTGGCAGCAGCCCAGGTGTGGGTGTGGGAAAGCTGCCATTGCCCCCTTTGTGCACACTGGCCCCTCCCTGCCTGCCTGCCTGCCCGCTCCTGGGCCACACACGAGTGTGCATGTGTGTGTGGGCCCTTTGTGACCCTACTGAGGACCCCACCACAACCCTGATTTGGGTCATGCCCCGAGATTGGGAACTAATGTTCTACACCAACAGCCCAGGGCCACGGAGCTCTTTCCTCCATTTCTTGCAGCTGCTAATCAAACTCCTGGAGAAAATGGATGGCTACTGTTTGAGGCCCCTGCTTGACAGGTTTGGCATTGCCAGTATTAATCAGGTGCTTTGTCAATCCTATACACCCTGGGCCATAGTCTCCAAGGCTGAGCACATCTCCATACTCTAACAGGATGTCTTGCACTGAACCCACTTGCTCAGGCTCCAGGCCACAATGACTTAATTTGAACTTGCATTCTAATTTTCCTGCATTCCATTGAAAGTTATCACCTGGCTCTCTAAGGTTTTGGCTGTCATACAAGCTCTGTTCTTTTACATCAGCCAACCTCTCAGATCCAGGGTCCTTCTGCAAAAGAGCCACACCTGTCTCAAATGGCCAATTACAGTGCTCTGATATGTGACCTGTGGTTCTGTTGATGTGTTAGCAACACACGATTGGAATTTTACCCCTGTGGTCTTCCCCATTACAGTTTCTGCTAGAAATTCCAATTCATCCGTGAATTTAGGTTAAAATAAGCACTCCTTTTCTTCACAACATCATCTCTTCAGTTTTCTAGTGATCATCATCTCATTTCTAGGACGTATTGTTAGATTCTTCTCCACTACCACTTCAAATGCCCTCATTTGACCATCTGTGGTATACAAGGGGAAATACCTCCCCAGAAAGGAACATGAACAATCTGCAAAATTCATAGTGACTTGCTAATTTTTTTAGGAAGTCAGTGCAATGAGGCATCTTGATTGGCATCCTTTGCTATAAGGATTTTACATGGCAGCTGTAGCCCTTCAACATTGATGGTTGTGCTCCACTCTCCCAGAATTGGAAGTGCTTCTCCATTGGCTGCCTTGACCACTAGCTTACAGGGTTGAAGGCTTCTTTCTGTGTCTGTTGTAGCTTGCTCCCTTACCTAGATATGTACAATGGATACCTAGGCACCTGAATCTAGGAGGAACTGGCAAGGAACTTCTCTTAGCTTTCCATCTGAAAAACCAAAAGTTAGTTTGCTAAAGACCTGTTTCAGGTTTACTGGTTACACTTCACATCTTTTTCTAACAAGAAAACAATACTTGGTTCCATCATTTTTACAGTATGTTGATAACAGCCACTCACATGAATCATAATTGGGATCTGAATCCAGAATTTTCAGCACAGATGCACATACTTTAACCGTCTAAGCTAAAAGATAAAATTGATTAGCTGCTAATAATAGGAGGCTGTGGGTCAGAAACAAGAGGGATGCTCAAAACACTTTTTTCCCAGTGAGTTTTACTTCCATTTAAAAACCCCAGTTTTCTTTCTCTTTTTTTTTTTTTTTTTTTAAAGAAAGAGCAAAAGAAACCCAATACTTTTTTTTTTTAGTTTGAAAGACCCACTTCCATTCAGGTATGACATGAAAAATATCTGCTTCAAAAATTTTGGGAATTTTCCAGAATGTTAGGCATTCTCACCCCTCCTTTAAGCCAGTATCATAACCATTCAGGATCTAATAAGATGAATAGATATTACAACAAGCCTCCAAACACATGATAGATATTTCCCTTTATTTCATTGAAATATAAAATGTCTATATTTCCAAAAGTGGCTTTTGTATCTTTCCTAAGGCAGACACCTCATCACTGCTCCTTCATTCTCTGAATTCTTTGTTGTCTTAGATTCCATCCTTTTTTTCAGATTTTTTTTTTATTTTCCCCACAAAAAGAACAAGTGCATTCATTATATGAATGACTTTTATAGTTAAGATAAGGGCAACAGCAGACAAGAGAATAAAAGTAGTCTCCTCAGCCTTCCAAAAGGTCAGCTGCCTCATCTGCAGACAACATACCTCTACAAATTTTAAAGGTACAGTATGCAGAAAACAAGATAACAAGAGTTATATGACATATACTTTATGTAGTAATAGAGAGAGGAATTAATAAAATCTTAGTTTTCAGTGCTGTCTTGCAAATATTATAGTTGGAAAAGAACATTTACCAAAGAATAGTGATGAGCTGTTTTCTCCAGTGCGTAATGGAGACTATTTGTATGTATGTTTAGATGCTCAGCTATCCCCTTAAAATGTTTGTATGTCTCCTTCCTGGTGAGGTCAGATATACTGCAAATACTTGCACAAAAGGAGAACAAAATTGCTATTTGAATGAATATTGTTCCTGTATTCTTCACACTGCTGTTTGTCACTCATGGAAACAGTCTATAACCACAATTTTGTAAAGTTTTTTAGCTAGCGTTTGACAGTTAAAGCTACTTTTCAAGTGTACATTGAAGTTTTTGTTTATTAACTATTTCACTGTCTCTCTCTCTCTCTGAAGACAGTTCAATCTTGTGAATGTCTTAAGGATCAGGGGAAAACTCCATTCAGCAGCCTGGTGATGATAGCAAAGATTAGAATGCTAGCAGTTGCTGAAATACTCTTCCTCATACTATTTCTTGGTTAGAGACATCTGCAGAAGGCCAGGAAGATGGATAAATCCTTCCCTCACTTATATCTCTTCAGAAGCTCCACTGTCCATTCCTTGTTATAAAACTGGATCAGTGTTTCAGGGATCATGAGAAGAATATGTTGCTGCCTGGTCATAGTGCTCCACTCTTAAGGGATGCCTACTTCCTGCTTACTTTCTCCTACAAGGACTACATGCAGAGTTTTAATTCATCTTGCACTGTTCCATGTGAGACCTGTTTCTTGAGCTCATATATAAGTGTGAGTGAAGCAAGGCTATGGATTCATGACAATGAAAATACAATAGGTAAAGCTCCGACAGAGGTGCAAAGGTAGAATGCTGTGACCTGCTCTACTAAACAGTCAGATATTGTAGCAATTGTGATGCACCTCCACAATAATACTAAAATTTAGGGTGAAAAGTTCCATTCTCCTCATAGCTACAGACAAACCTAACATGCACCTCATTTTCCTGATCAACGCGTTCAGCCCACAGTTTGGGCCTAACTGAAATAAACCCTTAGCTTTCTTCTTTTTCATCCTTTGGGCTTTCACTGAAGATTTTCTGAATGATTTTTATTTTTAATTTTGAAACATATATATTTTAGAGCTAGTACTCTGTAGCAGAGCACCTTCAGTGCCTGATACTTTAAGGGTTGAGAGCAGGCAGCCAGCAGGTGCTTGATGAGGGTGGCCATTCTAGAGCCCAGCTCTGAGAGCTAGGGCAGCAGTTTGCTGCCAGCCGCTGAGGGAGTAATATCATCTGGCTGAGCTACTACTCCTGGAACATCTTGGAGGTAAGGACAGGAGCTATGGGGATGGCAGGGGGCTCCTGGTCCTGGTCCTGACCTGAAACTGCACCCTGCCAGGGGTGGGTGGCCTGGCAGGACTGTTTGTGGCAAAGCAGCCCCCAACAAGTACTGGGCCAGTGACCTCACCAGTATAAGATGGGTAGGGGCATCTTAACTCCAGCCCTCACCATCTGGTGGGTAGTGTAGAGAGTTGTGGTAGGGGCCCAGCATGCTTATAAAGAAGTACCTGAGCCCAACAGGGTTGCAAAACCTTGGAGGCACCAGAGGGGGTGGTATTAGTGTCCGGGCCCACGTAGAGTAGGGTGCAGTAAGGCACCTGTGTAGCAAAACCCCCAGTTTTTCTTTTATTTTTTTATATATATAATAGATATGCATTCCCTTCACTTCCCCAATTATTTCTGGCTTTTCTTTCTCTCCCTCTCTATTCCCTATAGACAAGCATAATCATGCTCAGAGTTAGGATGATCTTTAACATTTTTATTTTAGTAACAAGTTTTTGGTTTTGGATATCCACTGGTTTATATTGTATTATTATTAGGTTTGTATTGATTCTTACTGTTGTATATTGTATTATTATCACTTTCGTACTGATTTTTATTGTTTCATATGGATATTGTATGGTTTAGGCCTGTGTTTGTAAGTGAACCAAAGTCATGTCAAGTTTTCATTTTGTATGCCAAGCCTCCATCTTGTGTCCTCTGCCTGTGCATTCCCTGTGTTGCAACTTTATGAGTCACGTACCCCTCCCATGTAAATTGGTTCCTGGATGAATAAGAATGATTGGGAATGACTGAAATACAATGGTTGCAGGCCTCTACTGAATGGCCTGTAATGACCAGGCCATCACCTCACATTGATTCATCCAGGAACCACGGACCTCACCCAAGAACAGAGACAAGAACCCAGTATTTGAAAGACAAAAGATCCTGCAGAACCAGCAACTCTACCATTGTACCCCACCATTACAGACACCTGAAACTGCACGTCTCTGCATGGAGCACACATGCTGAGTACACCAGGGACTGACCCTTGCCTGGGCATGCCTCCTGTCACTAGGGTCACACAAGGTCTGCCCCTATAAAAAGGGACAATGAAGACAGACCCAGTGGGGCACCCTCTCCATCTGGACCAGCACCATGCCACACCACCTATCCACCCAGAGGCCCTGCCGGTAACCCCCCTCTGGACAACACCTTCTGGACAAGGACCTCTTTCCAGCCTGGATAGGTAGCTATCACCCCCCACCCCCTCTTCAACCGAGGACTTGGACTCTGCTTCTTTTGTCTACCTGGACTCCAACCCTTCCACTGAGTCTCCTTCTCCTGCTGCCATTGTGAGTGCTTGTGTGTGTGTGAACCAACAACTTCATGGGTCTGTGTAGCATGTTGTCTGTGTAATAAAACTGTTATTTGGACCCCTAAGTTGGGTTTTGCTTTACTATGGTTTGGCCCTGTTCCAATCCCTGCTCCTCGCCCCTCTAACTTCTGTCTCATTTCTCCCTCTCCTGCTTCTGGCTCCCTGCCACCTCCAATACCTGTCCTGATCTCCTTTCTGTCTCCAAACCCCCTGCTTCTTGGCCACTGTCTTATCCCCACTGCCTTTTCTTTTTCCCCTGAGCAACCAGGTTTCTGCCTCAGTTTCTTTCCTGGCTGTTTCTTCCTTGCTACCACTTAGCTGATACCCTCCCCCCCCCTCAAATATCTCAGCTGTCTGCCTCAGTTTCCAGCCCCAGTCTACCTCAAGTAAACCCAAGCCTCAGTTCCACAGCCAGCTTCTCTGTAGTCCACCAATTCTAATCCCAGTTCTGGAAATATTCACTCCCTATACTTTAACTCTCTCTCTCTCTCTCACCTGAACCTTCCCCCAAGTATCCCAGGTACCCCAAGCACACACATACACACTGTACCATCCAAGTTAGGAACTTACCTGGATGTATGTGTAGGTGGGTTGTGTGTGTGTGTGTATGTGTGTGTGTGTATATATATCTGTATACACATATATATATATATATATATACACACACATACATGTCATGTGTGCATGATACATGAATTAGTGATCTGTGAATAGCTTTTGGGGTGTATAGTGTATGTGCTTGAATTGGTGATAGGTATGCATGTGCCTAGGCTGGTTTGGATGTGTATGTGTCTGAGCTGGTAATGTGTGTATGAACCTAATTGATTTGTTAATTGGTATGTTTTGTATATGTGCAGTTGTGTCACACCCTCCTGTCTAACAGCGCAATATTGAGATCCTGAGAGTTGGCCTGACCCCACAGGGCCACACCTGAAGCACTACAGTAGTGGGGTGCAAAATAGGGTTACAGAGGGTGGCTTGAAGGGCTGCACCAGGGTATACTGAGTGGGCCTGCAAGAACAGCCTGAAGGGGAGTACATGGGCCAACCCTAAGTGTGAGAGCATGAAACTAGTTGCCCAGTGAGGGGCAAGGGGCAGAAGCAGCCCAGCATCATCACAAAGTTACAAGACGTAGACTAAGTGAACTCGCAGGATCTGAAGTTCCTGCATGGTAGTGCCAGAGAATGAGTAGCAAAACCTGAAGACCGAAGGTCACTCAAAGGGAGCAAGGGCATTAGAGAGTGGCTCAGTAATGGGTGCCATGCTAGAGATCCTCGGAAGAGAAGGCCAGTGTGTATGAAAGAGGCCAACGGAGGGCTGAGTTTGTCCTGGCCTCAGACTGGGGAGTAATAACAATCTGGATGCCATCTGCGAGGCATGCGCCATGGTGTAGTGGAGGTATGGAGCTGTGGATAGTACTCCCTGGCATTGGGATAGTGAATTGGCAGCCTCCCGCGTATTATATTATATTGTACATCAAGTCATGGCAGATTACACAGGGCAGAATGCCCTAGGCAGGTGGGTGGGCCAATATCAGACATGGCCCAAAGAGGCTCCCTGTCACAACTGAAAAATAAATACAAGTATATAGTGGTTTTTCTTATTTATACTGAGACATTTTAGTTGTTCTTAAATTAAATAATGAAATGGCATAGTAATTCTTGAAGGTTAAAGTTATAATATCTCCTAGTAAAGGACAGTTGCAAAATAACTCTACAGTAAGCTCCTTCAGGCAATGTGAAAATGCTAAGAATTTGAGCAGCTGAATTCAGCAATGTTTAACCTTTGCTGCTCTGATAATACAAATATGTATCTAATTTGGAGGGTCATCAATCATTGTGGTAATTATCTTATAAAATACATGGAATTGTTCATAGCTTCATAAAGTTTCATGATAATGAAAACAACACCTTTTTTTTTTAAACTGGAACAAATCCAACTTGTGTTTAGATTAGTTCTCAAAAGTTCAACTGCTACCCTGAGTGTTCTCTGGCATCCTTCTACCCTATGTTAACAAATTTGGTAGGCAAATAAAAACAAGTTTTCCAATGCATCTTAACCCAACTCCTAACCATAACTCCGAGCTGTCCCTGCAGTGATGGTGCTTCCAGATCTGCTCCTTGACAGAACTGGGGTGAGAAATAATAAATATCAACAACAAAAAGGAGAGGTTTTAATATATCCCTTCTTCTGGTTCTTTTTCAAGAGGGTTCTAGTTGCAGGCATTGGAGAGAGCTACAAACCCTAAACTAGTTTGCTTTTCCAGCCCAATTGTGTTTTTGTTGTTTTCTCCCCCTCCCTTCAGTTCTATTCCAATCTTAAAAGTACCATATTTACTTGAATCTAAGATTAAGGTTTTTACCCCATTCAAAATAGAGATGATTTGATTACAAAGTGGGCAGAGAAGGCCGAGCAACAGCAGCTGCAACTCTGACTCCAATGCAACCATTCCCTGCCACATGCCTCCCATACCCTCTATTTGTGCCTGGCTTTTGCACTCCAGCTCTGGCTGAGGACCCTCTCTGGCCTGGGGCAGGGAACATAGAGCATGTTATGCTCCCTTGTATCTCTGTCCCCAGCTCTGGAGCTTGAACCAAAGATGCTGCCACTGAAACTGCTGCTGCATGACCAGGCTGGGGCTGGAGGCAGCACATGGCCCATGCTTCTTGCCCTGGGCCAAACCAAGGCCACAGCTGGAGTGGAAAGGGGAAAGTAAGCAGTGCTGTTGATGGAGGGTGAGGTTGGAGGTGATATGAGAAGGCAGGCAGCAGAGGGGGCCAAGCAGGGTAAATCAGGCAGTAGAAAGGAGGCAGGTAGAGTGGGGGGACAGGTGCCTGAGGATGCAGGCAATGCTGGAAGGAACAAATGGCAGGGAGTACATGAATGGAGGGGAAAGATGGTAGGGAAAAGAAGTGGCTTGGGATACCAAGCAGGGGGGTCAGGCACCCAGGGGGCAGGTGGGAGGGGTGAAATGGGTGCGGGGAGGCAGCTGAGGTTACAGGTACTTCAGAGCAGTAAAGCATTGGGGGCAAGGCAGCTGGGGGGAAAACAGAGTGCAAGGGGCAAGGGTCAGGCCACTTGATTCCCTCACCACCTGTCCCACAACCCTCATCTGTCTCATGCCTCTGCTTGCCCCACTGCAGTGGTGGGGACAATAAATTTAAAACAACACTCCAAAAATTAGATTCTAGACATGAAAAAGAATAACAAATTTATAAATATGCTATGTCTAGAATCTAGTTATTGGGGGGTAATCTTAAATTCAGAAACATCTTGGATTTAGGTAAATACACTACTTGTTTAGTTGGTATAAAATATGAGAGACGCAGCCTGTACCCTAAGGTCCCATGCTGTCTAGCACAAATGAAGATGACTAAGTATATTCAGGTATCTTTAAAGAGGTTAGAACTGAAAGATCTGCAGAAGAAATATGTTGCTATAATGTGTGTGTAGCTGAGAAGAAAGGTTATCTGATATGTGGGAAAAGGGTGAGAGGCAGGGTTCCCAAACCAAAACAACTGTTTTACTGACAATTTGCATACTTTTTACTAACAACTACTTTACTGACATATATGTTAGCTGATTTATGTTTTACATAATATAAATGTAACCCTTTTACCAGATCCTGGGCAAGGACTGAGTTTAAATTTAGGGGTTTAACACCAAACATAGTAAAAATATTTGCTGTATCTTTGGAAAGTTTCTATAGGATCTGCAAATTCTTGGGCTGGCAATCTTGGTTGACTGAGCAAAAGGTTTTTTTTATAACATGGTCCCCCACCCTGCAGGAGCCCTCTAGGCACCCCCAGACACCCCCCCCCCAGTGCATGTGGCATTGTGGTGTCACCCCCAGATGACCCCAAGCTTTACCCCCACCAGCCCCACTCCCCCTATCCCTACATGGCCTTCCAATAAAGGAAAAGTTTCTGCCTACCTGTGAGAGAAGCAGTGTTACAGGCAGAGACAAATTCAGAGAGGGTGCAATGGAAAGTGATGGGCAGGTTTCTCCTCCCTGCCCAGTCCTCCTGGGAACAAGCATAGGGAGCAGGAATTGACCCTCCCACCACTGCTACTGCTGCTGTTCCTGCTGGGCAATCAAGTGGGGTGGGAAGGAGGGTGAGAGGAGAAGAGAGGAAGTGCCCCTGAATATGCAGTGGAAGAGGAGGAATTCTCACCTGCTTTGGGGACTTAACATTTTTACAATTCCCTATCTGTTGCTCCCACAGCAGTCTGTTCACACTTGTTGGAGAATGGATGAGGCTGGGAGCAGGGGTGCAGCCACAGCTGCAGTACTGGTTGCTGCTCCCACACACCACCTCTGTAAAATCCTGGATGTGCTTCTGTGGGAAAAGAAAATGCAGCAACAGCCACAGCAAAAGCACATAGATTGGGAGGTGGGGGAGGGAGCTAAGGAAAGTCCCATAAGCCACAAAGCCCAGAAAAGAATTCCCTCTCAGACACCAGCTGGTGCTGCCATACTCTATCTGCACTTCAACTGTGTCTCCGACCAAGGAGCTTGATTAGAGCTCAGATGGCTTCCTGCTTTTATGGAAGGCAGAATTTTCTTATATATGTTACAGGAAGGAGTTTTAGGCTTGGTTTTTCCAGAGTGTCCATACATTTTTGAACAGTTGGTGAGGGGGAAGTCCCAAACATTATAGGATATACAAGGACTGTGATTCCTAGATTGAAAACTCAGGCTTGTTGGCTTCCAAACTGCTTATTGGAATACTTAAATTCTAGAGTAGAAAAAAAAAGGGGAGATTATTTTTGGTTTCAATTATCCAGAATAAATATGAATGAAACATTGAATAACAGTAACTGTAGCACTGCATTGAGAGTGATTACCAAAAATTTGGTGTCATATATATAAATAAAATCAGTAAGTGGTCTCTATTTTTAAAAATGGAAAATAAAATCATTTTTGTTATACTTCTCTCAGTGGGGAGTAAATTATTAAAAAAAAAATTAATAAATCTCCTAAAAAGTAGAATTTAGTTCAGGTTGAATTGTACAAATGCTTCCAGCTTTTTAAAAGAGGGAGAAAAAAACCTTTGAAAATGCCAGGTTTTTAATTTCAGTATCTTTGAAATGAAATGTAACACTTTAGAAACACAGAACCATTTTTTGTATGAATTTGGTTTCATTTTCACTTAAGAATTGGCCTAAAATAAATACACATATAAATAAAATGCATAAAGGTTTACTCAAACTCAGAACACATGTTGCTATAGGTGAAAAATAAATGTTCTGGGCTGGCCCTTTCCTCCACATCTCCACCCTGCCCCCACCCCACAAACAATAGAAAAAACTCTGTATTTGGCCTGAGACATTATTTTCCCCCAAATCCATATTTTTCCAGCTTTACCCAGCATTCTTGAAAATGAGGCCATTTATTTAGGTGCCCAAACCTGAACTTAAAATCCAACCTTTTAAGTACTCTTGGTAAACTGAATCCAGGATTCCTTGACAGTAAAAGTACCAATTTTCCATTCTTCTATAAACATTGTGATAACAAAAGAATGCATTCCCCATCATAATTCTATTGTCCTATGCTGTCATTAGTTACATTACTTTTCTCTCTCTCATGCCAACCATGTTCCATGGAGAAATTCCAAACAACATAGCGTGTAATTCACTGTGATATTTTACAAGCCAGCTGTATGTTTACAGATTGTTTGCAAGCTCCCACTTAATTGTAATTGTTCCTCAACAATGAAGGCAGCAGCTCCATTCTCATGTTTTCACTGACATTTGCATTCAAGCAATACATGTGTGACTGCAGTCTTGTTGGCTTTGTTCCCATAAGAAACAATGACATTTATACACCGTCCAAAAATTCACAGAAGTATAAAAAAAAATCTTTTCTCATATTTTTCAACTTTCACCTAAGAAGGAACTTGAAAATATGAAGGGGGCCAAGAGGATGGGGTGGAGCAGCAGAAGGAAAGGTGTAGCTGCCTGTATGATTTTTAGATATTATTCTTTACACCTGATGGCCCCATATGAATCAGAAAGTTTTCTGGGTTAGGGCCAAATCAAATGAAGTTAACAAAGTGGAATGGGGCGCATATATAAAAAGTTTAAAGCAGAGCAAGTCTAGAATACTCCCACATGAAACAGAGCCTGTTTTTCAAATACATTTAGGGCCCAGCTTCTTCAGTTTGTATGGTGATTTACATCTGGACAGAACATAGAAATTCCCACAACATATCCTATTGTCTACAGCTGGAGAACTTGCGGGCCTGGCAGGCAGAGGATGTCACCCAGCTGGAGGTGTGGCACATGGAGGACCTGGCCCAGCAGGACACACAGTGGGTGGATGACCTGGCATGCAAGGAGACACAGGACTGGGCAGACCAGGAGTTCAGGGCAAGGCTTCCGGCCCTGGAGAAGGTGCACATCGAGGTCCTGGAATGGCAGGTTGTGCTCATGGCCAGGGCAGTGGAGATGACAGAGGACCACTGACTGCTGGACACAGTCCTGGTACTGGCAGTCACCTTTGTGCTGCCCGCTGCCCTGACCCCAACCACAGCCCTGTCTGCCCCCTGGCAGCCACCTACCACCCAGGAGCAGGCCCCCACATGAGCCTGGGCAGAGGTCCAGTACTATCTCCACTAACCAGAAGCCCCTTCCCCAGACCCAGACCCAGGTACCCTGCTACCCCCCCACCACCTGGTCCCAGGCCACTGCTTGCCCCAGCTCCATGTGGCTGTGAAGCAGGACTTGCCTGCTATGGGACCAATACTGTGCACAGGCCCTGCTGGACCTCGCCCCTGGCTGCTGGAGGGGGAGATGGGTGCACTAGAAGAGCAGCAGTAACTGTCGCCATACCCATGGGATGCTGGGTGTCTGTGATTTAATTGATTATGGAGGGGATCTGGGACAGAAGTTTAATAAACTGATGTAAACTAAATTGGTTAAATTTGATACTACATCCTTCCAAGTTCAACCATTTTGAAAGTGGTTTGTGTACACCATAGAGTCCTGGATGATAGCTAGTCCATCTGGCAGCAGTACTTCCAGGGACACTGGAGAACCACTATTTTTTTTATCTCAGATGAACACTCAGGCTAGGTACAGAAATTCAAAAAGCTCAAGGCAGAACTGATCTAAGTCATGTGATTTCTGTAAGTGGGGTAGTTTAGATTGGTAGCAAACAAAATACAGATTTGCCATGGGGGGCAGCAATCTTATACTGGGTTCCACCACTTTTAAAGCAGTCTGTGTGTGCCAATCTTCCGATCTGTTATGTGCATTGACCAGTTTCTGATCACTCATACTGCTAAGAGTGTAATGTCTGCACCGGGCCTCAGAAATTAACTTAACTCAAACTAAGCAGCACAACTCAAAGGTAATTCTCACCCAAATTGACATAACTTTAAAGGGAAATTAGTACTTCTTATTAAGCCTTAATGTGTGATTATTCAAGCTTTAAGTGCTCTTAACACGATTGAATTCTAATATGTAATCTCACCCCAAATAAATCTTCAGTCATTCAATGCCTCTAGGCAGGGACATAGTTGAGCAGCCCCATGCTTTGAATATCAGTGGTGCACAGAGGTGTCAACTGCAACAGGCCTGCCAGTGGTTGCAGAAGTATTGGCTGGCTCCTTTTTTCTGTATCCCCATCCAAGTCTGCACCCAGAATTGATGCCATGCACCCCAGTGTAGTTACGTTACTTGCTCTAGTTTCATCATTTGAACAGGTTAGTTTATATGGATCTTGATGCTCTGTCAAGGAGATGTCAGGGCTTCAAGGAATAACGTTGCATTTTCATTGATTTCCACAGAATATTGGTGTTATTTGAGGATTCATTGCTTGTAAGAAGAATGATGGAGAAGTATCCTGTACACTGTATTTTGAGAATACCAATATCCTGTCCAAGAATATTACAATGCTGGACCTTCAGGAACAACTTTTTTTTTATTTGATTGCATGTGAAATGTGGAATAGAAGGATTAAAACACTGCCCTGAACCATGAATAACAACAGTAAGGTCTTTTACATATCCCTCTAGACTTTTATTCTTGACCTGTGCTATTTTTCCATTTTCTCTCCAGTAATCCCTGCCTGCTGGAATGATTTTAGACAACATAAGGCTGTTCTACTTTATGCCAGTTCAGAAGGACTTAAGGATCCGTGTAACTTAAATGTATCCATCCATCCTCTTTCCAAGTTATGCTTCTAGGACCCACTTAGGATCTATTATTTGTGCCCATGCCTTTCATCTTACTCTATTCCGTTGCCATGGTAATCATCTAATGTATTTTTGGCAATTCTCAAATGGAGTTAAGCATTCCAATGTGACGTTCTACCATAATCGCCTTATAGTTCCCTTTCGCAATATAGGTGCTGCCCTGTGTGCTGAATATATTATGTGATGAAAAGTTCACTTATGCTTACAATCCATCCTCTCACCATTTTAGATGTCCTTTCCCCAGAATTTAAAATATATGTTGGGAGATCGTGTAAAATGATATTTATTTTTGTAGGTATTTTAATATTCATATACAGAGGAAAATGTCATAGATTTCATAGGCACTAGGGCTGGAAGGGACCCCAGAGGATCATCGAGTCCAGCCCTCTGCCCCAGGGGCAGGAAGTCAGCAGGGATCATAGGATCCCAGCAAGATAAACATCCAAATGTCTCTTGAAGGTGTTCAAAGTAGGTGCTTGAACCACCTTCGGTGGCAGGCTATTCCAAACCTTGGGGACTCGGACAGTAAAGAAGTTCTTCCTTATGTCCAACCTGAAATAGTCATGGAGGAGTTTGTGACTGTTCAACCCTGTCATCCCTTGGGGGGCTCTGGTGTACAAACTTTCCACCAGATCCTGGTGGACACCCCTGATAATCTTGTAGGTGGCCACCAGATCACCCCTGAGCCTGCGCTTTTCCAGGCTGAAGAGTCCCATGGCTCTCAGCCTCTCATCATAAGGTCTGTTTTCCTGACCTCTGATCATGTGTGTGGCTCTTCTTTGCACCCTCTCAAGCTTCTCCACATCCTTTTTGAATTGTGGAGCCCAAAACTGGATGCAGTACTCCAGCTGCGGCCTCACCAAGGCTGAGTACAAGGGGAGAATGACGTCCTGGGATTTGCTTGAGAAGCTTCTATGGATGCAAGCCAGCATTTTGCTTGCTTTACTAGTCACAGCATCACATTGAAGGTTCATGTTCATCTTGTGGTCAACCATGACCCCAAGTCCCTTTCGTCTGTAGTGCTAACCAGCATAGCACTGCTGAGCCTATAAGCATGCTGCAGATTTTTCCTCCTAAGGTGGAGAACCTTGCATTTTTCAGTGTTAAACACCATCAGGTTCTCATACGCTCATTTCATGAGCCTGTCAAATCTGCCTGGATCACCCTCCTGTCCTCAGGTGTGGAGGCTTTACCCCAGAGTTTGGTGTCATCAGAAAAAAGAAACAAATACAGAAACCAATACTGTTTTATAGGTGATCAAAGTTTTAATGGCACTTACTGTAGGTGGAAAACAAAGGACATGTCCCAAGCAGGAATGTGCATTCCCCAGGGATAACTTGCAGTGGTACACATTTGTGCCACTGCCACTTGTCCTCAGGGAATGCCCCAGCATGCACACTCTGGCACGCAGCAAGTTGTCCTGGGTTGGGTAGGGGAAGTTAGGGTCAGCACCTGGGCTGGCCCCAGCAGACTTACCTGGGGTCCTGGAGACCTCCTTGGGCTCCAGCAATGGTGATCTGGGCATGTGGAGCCAGAGTGTGGCTCTGGCCAGCCAGGCTCTAGTTTCAGCTAGTGCATGCTGCCACCATATGTGCCATCCCACTTTTTTTGGCCCAGGCTTTTTTTGACACTGGGACCTCCTTGTGCCAAAAAAACTGCTGCAATACAAATTAGTCACATGGCAAATGCCTGCATGTGTGGCGTGTTCGGTATGCAGCATTGCAGACAGGTATGCAGTGCTACAAACTGCACGTATGTGCTTGTGGGGGGACACCAAAGGTGCTGAAACAAATCGATGATGCAAAATAGCAATCATTGATTTAACTAGCATGCATCAATGCAAACAGTCGACAAGTGCAAGACCTATAAGTATTTGCTCTGAAGATCAAAAACTTCTATTCAAATTTTACATATTGTGAGATACACTCCTAAACATAAGAACAGAATATGAATTATGCAGGTATATTGACCTAAATTTCTGTTTTAAAATAAAATATAGCAGGCGTAAAGTGGCTAATATTCAGGAAGAACTCACATAACACTTTAGTCTTAGTCTAGTGTGTTTGTACCATCTATAAAAGGACTATGTCACTATTGATTTGTTGGGTGTATATAGCACAAATACTGTTCACTTTATTCTTTTTCCATTTTGACAATAAGAATAAAAAGAATGCAATAGAAACACTAACTTAATTCAGTTCAGTAATCCCTTTGAACCATTTGCATTATCACATTACTTTCCCAGTTATTTATTTTACTAAAGTATTTACCATTTCTTTAAGTTCATGCACCATGTATTGATGCAAAGCAACAGTACCAAGGTTAGGATCTCTCCTCACTTTCATTCTGACTGATGGAATTATTCTTGATTGACAATGGCCTCCTGAAAGAAAAATAGATGGTTTGACTGTCCTAGGTCTTTGTTGGGAAGGGCAGCATGTAAATAAATAAAACAAATAAAGCAATATTTCAGGCCTGCTTCTGGAGAGTTCCAGGTTTTATGACTTTTACATAAAAGTTAGCAGCATTGATATAAGGTTGCTTCTTGTCTAAGAAGTGAATGTGAAATTACATGTATCGCATCACCTCCATACTTAAAATTGTCTGCTGGCTCTGTATTTCTTTCAAGTACAAATTAAGATTGCTGCCCTGGCTGTTCTAAAACCCTCTGCAGATTTGTCTCATGGAGCTAGGGTCAATTAACACAACCTGGAAGTATCCAGACTGTTGGCCTTTGGAGTAGAGTTTCATCTAGACTCTTGCTTATGCGTTCTCTCATCTTATACCTGCCACCTTCCATAACTACTTGAGTTACTGAACACTGACCTTTGCCATGTTACAGGCTCTTAACATTTTGCAACTCTGACACACATGATTGGGGCCAAAAAATAAAGTTTATTCTCTTAGAAGAATTCCTGTGTGTCAACCCTTAGTACACACATGACACAATCTTGGTATTTTCTTCACCTCTGCAACTCTTGACACACAGAGTAGATATAGTGTTTCAGTCCTCCTGGATTCTTTGAAAAAATATTCTTTCCTTTGCTTCTCTCTCCCTTTCTCCCTCTTGTGCTTCTTACTTCTCTCAGTAACTGTGCATTGTTTAAATCTAGGATACAGTTTTCATGAGAAGGTTTTCAAATGTACTACATAGTGTTGAGGCTTAGTAAGCTAATTTTCTTAGATACTAAATCAGAATCTTCAGGGCATGAGGACTGGAAAAAAAAATTGTTTACTTTCAACCAAGTCTCCTGGTCCATTAAATAAGCAACCTCAGCCCACTAAAAAAACTGATTATCTCTCTGTCTCCTCCAAAAATTACAATACTTCAGGCTTACCTACTTATATATTTCTTCTAGCTTCGCTAAAAATAAAAACTTTTCCTTTTGACATGTATTGCAAAGGGATAGTATTCAAATAGCAAATACATACACTAATAATGTTCACTAGCTATACACTAATAATGTTCAGGAAAGAAAGGGGTGGGGGAGAGGAGGGCAAGAAGAGAGAACTTATCTAGTTGCATTTGCCAGGGAAATTTAGAATGTAATTATACAACTGGAATTTGGCCAAGATCCTGGGGCTAGAGTTCCCACTCTTGCAGAAAGTGCTGTGGAAGTGTAATGAATACATGTGGCCAGGACCTTGATTTTAATTAGTTAATGTTTGGAGATGTAAACTGCAGCATTATTATGTTGCATGTCCTCCAAAAGAATGCACCTCCAGTAGCACAGCAGCTTCTAGTCATAATTCATGTGGTACCATTTGTGAAGCAAAGATTGTTTCATAATTTCATAGTAGCTAGGGTCAGGAGGGACCTGATCAGATCATCTAGCCTGACCCCCTGCCACAGGCAGGAATGAATGTGGGGTTCACAAGACCCCAGACAGGTGATCATCCAACCTCCTCTTGAATTTGCCCAAGGTAGGGGCGAGAACCACTTCCCTAGGAAGTTGGTTCCAGATTTTGGCCAATCTAACTGTAAAATTTTGCCTCCTGATCTCCATCGTAAACCTGTTCTCCATCAGCTTATTACCATTCTTTCTCTTCACCCCATGTGGTGCTGGAGAGAACAGGGCTCTTCCTATTGGCTGATGATCTCCCCTGATGAGTTTGTAGGCAGCCACCAGGTCCCCCCTCAGCCACCTCTTGCTGAGGCTGAACAGGTTCAAGTCCCTCAGTCTCTCCTCATAGGGCCTGTCCTGCTGCCCTCTCACCAAATGAGTGGCCCTCCTCTGAACCCTCTCAGTGCTAGCCACATCCCTTTTGAAGTGTGGCATCCAGTACTGGATGCAGTACTCCAACTGCAGCCTGACCAATGTCACATAGAGGGGGAGTTTCACCTCTCTGGACCGGCTTGAGATGCACCTTTGGATGCATGACAAGGTATGGCTGGCCTTGCTGGCTGCAGTCTGGCATTGGTGGCTCATGTTCATCTTGGAGTCAATAATGACTCCAAGATCCCTTTCCACCTCTGTGCTTTCAAGAGGGGAACTCCCCAGCCTGTATGTACGCTGTGGATTCCTTCTCCCAAGGTGCAGCACCCTGCATTTGTCTACATTGAACTCCATTCTATGTGGGAAGATCCAAAGTTAGAGGTAAAAGCCTTAGCATGTCTTTAGATAAACTGCTCTTTGGGAAAATCAGCTACCATTGAATAATCCAAAAAACACCAAGACTAAGAATTTTCTATAGATCTGAGTAATTATGTGATAAATTGGCTGGTTTTATGAGCCGTATCCTCTTTCTCCTACTAGATGGATTCAGAAATTCTCAATTGTTCTTCTTGAAGCACAAAGGGCACTGAAAGCTATTTTTTGGAAGTAAGATTATTATATGATCTTGTGACTTTAAAGTAGACAATGAAGTTTTATCCCTGCTGTTGCTATGAAAATTGGAAGATAGGGATAATTTGCAATTTGGGACTTCACCATCTAAATTAGAAGGCTACATATTTGGTCCAACCATAAGAATGAATAAAAGTATGTTTCTTTTATCTTTTGAGTCCATAGGTAATGTCTGAATATCAGTATTCCAATTAAATGTTAGGCCATTTGGTACAGCATTTCTAATAAGAGAGCTTGCATGGTCTTTGGTCCCTGCATTTTTAGACTTCTGGTTCCAAGTGGAATAGGAAGAAGGTAACTGCTAAAAATTTAGAGAGAGAGAAAATTTTTTAAATTATTTTGGATTTTTTTCATGTATAACAAAGTCTTGTGGCATTTCTGCTTCCCTAGTCCCATTCTCTCATCCAATATAAACAGTAGAGCTAATTATGAAAGAAACAGAACCAAAAACACCAAAAGTCCTCCCACCTCTCTCCCTCCCCAAAAGAAAGTGAGGTGTCCACCCTCTGTCATTACAAAGCAAATAGATACCTGTTTTTAAACTGCACAAATTAAAAACACCTTTATCACAGCTAAAAAAAATGGGCATTTATGGTGCAATGAGAATCATGGACATCTGTTTGCTTGGCTTTTTTGCTGCCATAAAAATGTTTATCTATCACTACAGAATCAAGGAACAAAGAAAGGTTAAGAGGAGAGGTTGTTGCTACTTGGGAAGGTTCGATTTCTAGATCTGAAAGCAATGGATGCTTTGAATTCTCAACATCTATGAAAACCAGACCTTTTCTCCCTTAATGAGGTGGTTTTGCTTTATTGGTGTTTTAGAAGGTAACATATCTGGTAAGGTAAATATGAATGGTTTGGTTAATCCTCCTTTGGCTAAAGATCTGGAATCCAGGAATAGTGAGACAAAAGTGTGTATGAATCTTCACGGTGCTGTGTTGAAAATATCTTTCTAATGCCACCTGCAAGTTTCACCAGTTTTTTTTTTTTTTCTGTACCGTACATTGCTGTGAACTATAGAAATCAAAATACGATGTGAAAAGAAAGCTAATCAAGCTCTAGTCTACTAAAGGCTTTGAACATTGGGACTAGAAATGAAAGAAAAATCTAAAAGAAGCCATCTGGTCTACAGTGGAAATATTTAGTTAAAACATTAGGTGTGACAGATCTTCCAAAATGCTTATCTATGAAAGATGGAATCATAAAAAACAGAAATAATTTTGGTTAAAACAACACATCTAATTGAATACAGTAGTTCTACAGGTTTTCAAAGGGAACAGGAGAGTGGCTGTCTGATACAGGCCAGCTCAGCCCACATTTTAATATTTAATAAGCACAAGACACACCTATCATCTATTATATAAACTCTTTGAAATGCAACTTAAATGAAAATCCTGGATGTTGCTTTGCATCTTTAATGAGCCCAAGGGAATGTTAAAGTCCTGGATGTACAAGAAGTTAAACTTGTTGAGATGGAAATCAGGTTTTTTAATTTCACTAAGAATGTTTTTCTTCACACAGCTCAGCCTGGTCTTTTCATACTTTTTGGGGAAGCTTTATATGCTTAATACAATATTCAAAGTAAAGGACTTTTAAAGGTCAGTATGCCTCCCATACTTTGATTTTTTTGTTTTTGTTTTCTATTAGGTTTGTTTTCTCTTGGAACATTGGTAACCTTTACTCTCTGGAAGGAGAAGTATTTTCTCTAGTTTGCTGTCCTCCTAGCCACAGACTGAGAAAAGTCAGCTGTATTTGATCTTTCTCTTTTGTGAATGCCAGTCACTTGTATTCAGAGGAATTACCTATTTCAACCTTGCAGCTGGAAAGGGCTTAAGTGAACAGCCCACTGATTCTTTCCCTCATCATGTGCAGTTTCATTATGAATCCCTCTAGGAAAGATTTTAGAAACATTTTTCCCAACCCTAATCATTTTGGAGCAGATCTTGCTGACTCTAATAAGGCTAGTGAGCCTTGCACTCTTACAGTTGCTGAGGGTAGTATTTTTATTATTGCCTATTAGTTTTTTGGTAGTGTCTAAAATCCCTAGTCAGGATCGGGGGTCCTCTGTGCCAAGAACTCAGAAAGAGGTGGAAAGTGTCTCTGCCCTGATGAATTAAAAGCTCAACAGATGGGGGAGAGAAAACAGAAATAGGCAAACATGCAAGCAAAATGGTAAAAGTACATGATTTACTAATTACTTTTCCCACTATTTCTGTTTTAATTAAATTTAAGTTTGCTTTGTATGCTGTTCATCAATTTTCATGTATGCCTGATAAAGCTTGGATGGAGATTTATATTTATGGTGCAGGATTTTCAATATAAACGAATCTCTTCAAGGATCATGGACTTCAAGTGAGGGGAAAAGTGTATCATGGCTTCCCCAGAGGAACACTTACTTGGGATACCCAGCCTCAGGAATTACCAATATTTCTCTACTTTTTCTCATTATCATCAATGTCACTGCTTCACATATTAAGATGAAATAGAAGATCTATATCCAAAACTGGATACCATCTATAATTGGACTAAAATCTTAACATTATCTATCAGTTCTAGTCCTATCCTTCAGTTTCTGCAGAAGCCTTCTCCGCACAATTTCCTCTTTTATTCCCAGCATATTAATTTCAGTCTCAGGACACTCGGCTGAACTTATTTTTCTTAGCTCCTTCAGGTACCAGACGTGGGCAGTTCACTGAATGGTTAGAGCTGAGACCTTCTGTTACATCAGTATCCGGTAACTCCTGAGAAACTTGGAATCTGTAAAGTTCCTGAAACCTTCAAAACCCATGAGGCCTGCTCAGAAGACATCCATGCTGAAAAGAAAGGAGAACTAGTAGGTGCATCAGAGGCTGTATAGATGCAGTGGGAGCCCCCAGTGACATCAGCAGGAATATGTGATCAGGTTGGGCTCTGTTTAATGTCTCTCTCCTAAAGCCAACCTGGAGGTTGGAGGGCTGTCCCCAATGAGTTGTCAAAGCACATGTTGAAGTAAAATGTATACAATACAGATTTCCATAGCCAGCTCTGTTAATTAGTACTGTATTGTCTCTTTCCCTCAGCAGACAGATGTTAGACCACATGAATTAGCATCTGGTAGTCATGGCAGATCCAGAACTTGTCATTTTCAGACATGGAGAGGGGGAAAAGTTGGGAAGACCTCCCTCTACCTCCAATACTGTCCACACACTTGGTCATTGGTTTCATGCAGAGCTCAATAAAACAAATAAAGCATTCCTTCAGGCCTTCTTCTGGAGAGTTCCAGTTTTTTTCTGACTTTTACATAAAAGTTAGCAGCATTGATATAAGATTGCTTCAAGTACATTCAACTGCATGGAAAAAACAAAACAAATTCTAGCTAGCTCATCTTTTATCTTGTCATTTAGGTTATGAAAATGCAGGAATTACTCATTCTGTGTCACGTCAGAGGCAAAAAACTGAACCTCTTCAGCCTGCATTGCTGCTTCACTATTCCAGTCTTCAGAAATCACTGATATAGGCTATATGAATTCCTTGATCCAATCTAGTAGGGGGTTGTGCTTTCTGGGGACTGGGGAAGCCCAAGTCTGTGTGACTCTGGTTAAAAGGTTGATAACAAAACCAACCTTGGCTTAGTTTGTAGCATACTTCAATTCTTTTAACAGAAACAACAGCCAACACTGGCCTTCTCAGAAAGTAGGCCCTTTAGCTTCTAGTTTGGCTACACAGCCAGGGATTGATCAAGGAGAATAAAGATATGCTTGGAGGACACACTGGTGGCTTGTTTCATCTAGTGATTGGCATGGCAGGATAGATTTTCTTTCTACTGCACACCCAGATACTATGGAAAGGAGGCACTCAGGAGAGTGATTAGACTTGGGAAACATCAAGAAAACATTTTGGTTCAAGTAATGTGTCTTCAAGCCACCATTGTTTTCCTCCAGAATGTTCAAGCAATGTCCTTCAACAACTTTTTTCCTCTGGTTAATCAAGAAAAAAAACCGTGTTCTCCTATCTCAGCTGATGTTTGTTTTTAATGGATAATTTAAAGTAATTGATGACCTTCGTCAGTATTCCTGATTTCTGAAACTTCCCACCTCTTCCCACAAACTATTTATGTTGTTTATAGACAATCCGAATAAGTTTTCATTTACGTTAAGGGTTGTCCTCCTCTCACCTTTGAATACTTCTAGTTGCAGATTTCACAGGTCAGCCACGACTTTTAATGATTGTGGAGAAAGCCTTTGCTATGTATTCAGATGAATTTCAGCGTGAGAGATTGAGAACACTGGGGGCACAGACAGAAATGACATTCGTCACATGATCAGACCCTTAAAAGTACTCTAAAACCATGCCAAAACAGAAGAGCATGGCTGCAGAGCCCTCCAGTCCTACAACAAATTAACCCTTGTCATACAAGGGTTCAAATGAAAACACTCCTAAGCAGAGCAACTTCATTAATTTCTCTCTGCTCCAGAGCTACTCCAGAGCCACCTGAGCTACTGTCTCTGGATGGAAGTGGGGAGAAGGCAGAGGAGGGAGGTCCCTTCTGGGGTTTTCTCAGCCCCACTGGAGTGGGGGGGAAGTGGATTGGAGCCCCTCACCTCAGTGGACTCCAATCTACCCATCCTTCCACTCCAGCAGGGCTGCAAAAACCCCAAAATGACCTCCCTTCCCTACCTTCTCCCCACTCCTATCTAGAGACAATAATGGAGCTATGAGCATTGGGGCAGAGCCAGGGGAAGAGATGAAGAAGAAGAGATGCAGGAGAAGAGCCAGGCTCTCTGGAGCCAATCCTCCACCCTCCTGATCCAACAGTTAATGTCTGTTGGGTCAGGAGGATCCATCTAACTCATGATGATTTTTATGAATCACCATGAGTTAGACCTGGAAGCTACACTTCTGTCTGCACCATTGAGGGTGTATTTGTAGCTAGGATTTGAACTACAGTTACCATCCAAGTTTCAAACTGCTCATTTCAAACTATATTTGCTGAAATGCCAACAGCATTTCCATCTCTAAATTCTGTGGGCTATCAAAATTTACTTGAACTAGCAAAATGAAATGATCCTTAGTAAGGTATGCATGGGTGATTGCCAGTCAACATACAGGAAGAAGTATGCTTCACCTGGATGGGAGGTCATTTTTATTGCCAGTTCATTACTGTTGCATTAAAGTGCATTACAATTACATTATTGTCAGTATGTTATTCAGCTATTTAAAGTAAAAAAAAGGAAAAGAAAATAACCAGCTCTCAAGTGTAAGTGGAGTATGGCTTTTTTCAGTCCAATTCACAAAATAAATAAAGACACCAAGGTCCAGCACTCCTAGGAAACTTGGATTTCTGAAAGGTAAACACTGTCCAGAAAAACTGTAAATTTTCAAAGCATTCAGTGGCAAATCACTTCCTGACCTTCAGAGAGCCCATACAGTCAAAGGAAAAAATAAGTCCAATTTCCTCAGTTTCAGCTATTAAAATAATTCTGAAAAATAAAGGTTCAAAATTCTGAAGAAGAATGCCTGGCACTCAAAAACTTGTCTGTCTAAATCTATCCTAACATGCAGTTGGGCCAGTAAAAGATATCACCTATAAAAATCTTTGCAGATCAAAATTTTGAAATTCTCAGTTTTAGTTCTTTTGCATGTTTTCAGTTCTGTCCCTCCAGTGACTAAATACCCAGTATTCATCCCCCTCCAACTTCATTAACTACTTTCTACAATAAGTGGGAAATAGAGAGAAAGAATCTTTTCTCCTTATAGCCACCTTCCTTCACCTACTGTGTACCTGCAGAAACAAAATGTTGCATCCCCTCCCAGAGAAAAGGGGTTAACTATTTCACTGGTGAATGGAAGAAATATTTATATATCTTTCACATGATGATATAATATCATGAAAAGACTCTGTGCACCGAGCAAAGGAATATACAGTGTCTGTCTTTGTGGTTTTCTAATTTGCACTGCCAGTTTCTACATCTCTGTATCTGATATATTTCTAAACCCATACTCAAACAACCCCAAAGTTAAGAGCAATGCCTACACTACAAAAATATCTACAGATTCAATAATTCTGTGAATGAGTCCCTGATAAGGAGTGGAGTAGCTGAGCTTTTTCAGGTGACTCTCCATCTAGAAGGGTCCTCCCCTTTATATAGGTTTTGCTTCAGGGACTTCTGGATATAGATATTTTACCATGCAACAGATAAGGAATCCTGTTTTCCCACTATTTCATCCCTGCATCACCAGGTCATTACTTGTATTTCCAGCAGGCACTGGTGACAATTCACTTCCTCCTCTGTCACTGCCTCATGCTGAGCATGTAAAGATGTAAATGTCATTGTTTTTAGGTGCTCCATGCATATCTCTGCCTAGCACTCTGGCCACCTATAGTCATGACAATAACAAATTACTACATTGAGAAAAATCCCCAAGTCTCTTCAATACTTTCTGGTAATAATGGACAAAGGTGGGATGAATAGTGTTTAGCTTACCAACATATAGATATTAGCTCTCTGTGGGATGCATACAAACATTCAAATCAAACAGCTGAAATTTAGCAATTTAAGCCATTTGAAATGCAAGCAGTTGAAACCCATACAAGTATGCAAATTCTGTCTGGGTGCTCTGCAGAGAGTCTGCAATGCTGAAAGCACCCAGGCAGGGGGACTTAAAGCCCACACTGCAGTCTTCTTTGCAGGCTTCCCTGTCTTCCTGGGTACTGGTGACAGCAGCCAAGGGCACAGGTCAGGGTGATTGGCTGGTGCCCCAAGGGACCACTCCCTCTCCCCAAAATGCCCCTTCCCTCTCTCACAGCTGTTAGGCTGTCAGACAGCAGATCCAGGGTGTCTCCTGCCTCTCAAGCCTGTTGGTTTCCCCTGCAGAACCCAAATGAATCCTCAGTCATCCTATACCACCTGTGAGATCCAGTACAGGTCAGAAAGGCTTCAACCTTGTCCAATGTGGTTATCTACCAAGTTATCCCCTAGTTATCAACCATATCAGGCATTTTTTTATCTGGTTGAAGTGCGGATGCTTACATTCAAAGCAATTCAATGACAGAATTGGGTCCCCTTCCCTTCATTCTGACAAAGTGGATGGAAGTCTGGGGAGAAATTTAAGGAACCAGGAAGTTTGTTAATGTATAAAGAGGACATAGATGACTAGCTATGTCTAGAAACTGTCTAACCTCTTTTGATGTAGGTATACCTAGGGCTGCCATTACAACAGCATCTTTTATTATGCTGATCAGTTCAATAAGGGAGACAAAGTTAGCTCTCCAACAGAATTCTTGCACTATTCCAAACCAATGTTTCAGATCCATCCAAGAAAATCCAGTCCTAAGTTATTCAAATTAGTGTTTAGATTTAATAAGTAATTTACACCAGAGTGCTCCAGCTGTTAGACAAAGCTTCCTAAACGTCATCAGAAAATACAATCAAAAAGGGGATTGATTTGTTCCACTTTAAATGGAAATAACTAAAATTCAACAGTTGTGTTTTAAAGGAATGTAAGTGTATAGTTTGACATTTTTTCCCTATACCTACTCTGAAAAAAGAAGGTTGAAAGAGGGGAACAGCTTTTTACATAGGTTTTACGTAGTAACTATGTAAAATCAAAAACAGCGTGAAAGGATCTCACTCTCTAGCTGACACATCTTCAAAGTCTTCATACTACTGTGTAGTTATCCCCTCTCTTTCTTTCTATCCCACCTCCCGCTGTTAAATATATTCCTTTGACTATCCACTCAATACCGAGTTTAAAGTCTCTAGGAAGAATTACTTAGTAAGGAGCAAGTTTGAATAAAAAATGAAAACTTACATGAGAGAATCTTTTACAGGCCTACTTCTGTATCTTCCCCTTTTCTTTTTCTCATACTCTTGATATTTAGAATGAGGTGAGTTTTCTTTAAATCAGTTGAAAAGAAAAATTCAAAAAAACTTATGACTAAGATTCCCATTAGAAAGTGGTGGAATTCAAATGTACTGTGCTGAAACCACATATATTTGTAAATTATAATGCTCTCATGGAATTATTCATTATAGAAAAGGAGCTAAGGATTTATGTTTGCTATTTCCAAGATAACTATTTAAAATGTCAGTTATTTCAACATCATTGTGTTGTATTTATCATTCCAATGTGGCACACGTGCTTGCTACAGCTCAAAGAGAGGGAGGTCATTTGAAAAAAATATATCTGAAACTTTAATTGTGTTTTTCCCCTTTCTCTCAGGCATACCGCAGAGATTGAAATAAAGAGATGCAATTGGTTTTTAAAGCAAGATATTAGCAGATGTTTTTGCCTTCCTATAATTTAGTGAAGTATATTTTGTGCTGCCTTACACTGAAATTAGATACAATGTGTGTCTGAAGACTTTCTGTCCTTTAAATGACCTGCAGAAGAATTATTTTGCACAGAAAATCAAGAGTAAGATGCTTTGTTTCTTGCCCCACATATGCAGACCTTTAGAAGTTTTATACTTCCATAAAAAAGATCAAAAGGAAACAGAAATCTCAAGATCTCAAACTTGCCTTTTATGTAACCTAAGGATGGTAATTCCTCTGTAGATTTTAAAGGGGCCTTGCTGGAGAACATAAATCTAAGCAGGAATGCTGAAAAAAGTATAAGGTGCCATTTTATTGGACTAAGTCAAACCCACAAAAAGATGTTTTCAGATTACAAGGCTGCAGCAGTTCCACAAACAATGATTTCCTTTACTGAAAAAAACTCCACATTTCATGGCAGCACTATAACTTACTGGATTTGGGCTTAGGAGACCTTTGGCAGTTTTCCACAAGGAAGTTGTTGTGCTTACTGGGAGGCATAGAGCTGAAACCTTCTGCTGCAATGAAATTTTGGAGCAATGTGCCATTTAGATCCTTATCAGTTTTGCCAAAGCTTTCACCAAGTTATGGGTCCAAAAGAAAGTGCCTTTGAGTCCTGGAGCACTCCTGGATGCCCTTAACTGACAGAGCTGGATACCTGGTCTGATGCATCCCCTTCCCCCCACCCCCGTCTCCCTCTGAACCCTCAGTCAGATACGACCACACTTCTGTGCCCTACTGGCACCTGTCCAGTCCTCCAGGCAGCCCCCATGGTCCTAATGGGGTATATGTTCCTTAGAACAGTATATTGCCTTAGGGGCCTTAATCATGGCCTCAGTCCTCCCCCTATAGCCATGTCCATGCCTCACAGGTGTTACTCAGTCATCTTTTTGGCATATGCAAACTGCAGGGTCCCAGATGCTAGCAGAATTTTACCCTGACCTTAGCCCCCCACTAGTGGAGAATGTCTCCCAGATACACCACCCATTAACTATTTGCCCCCTATACCCAAAATCCAGTCCTCAGTCTTTAACAGTTCACAGTAATCAACCCCCTAGCCAGCTGCAATCACTGATGGGTGCCTTAATACAGGCTTCTCCCAGGCTTCTACGCTACCCAACTGGCCTTTTCCCAGCTCAGTCTCCCCTAGGTATACTTTCTGCTTGGTGCCAGGGAAGGAGCTCTTCCCTCTAGCACAGCATAGGTGAGGCTGCCTGCTCCAAGGCTGGGCCAATATCTCTCTGGTCTCCATCCCTTCCAGTCACATGTTCCTGACTCATTCCAGGTGTGGCCCATCTGCTTAATGAGCAGTCTGCTCCCAACTGTATTGAGGTCATCTGAGCTGCAACCCTCCCTCGGTGCCTGGAGCTCTCAAGTTCCTACAGGCAGCCCTATAACTCTTCTGGCCCTTGCTCAACTGTCTCCTGCCAGACAGGGCTATGACCTGCTGTTTTCCCCTTTTAAAATAGCAGGGGTCCTGGCCTCCTGTTACAGGGTTCATCATTATCCTGTTTTCATTCTTGAGCTTCTACTGTTGCACCACATTTTTTATGAGGGCTATGGCTAGCAAATCCTCTGTATCTATCTTTCAAAGGCCACTAGGCTTGAGGCTGGTTACATGGTGACATAAACCCAGAGAGTTCACAGCATCTGGAAGCAACTGGGAATCACTGGGGTATAAAGCTACCTCCTGGTACTATATAATCTGTTCTCCAGCATCCTGTATTTCACCACTGCCAGCGGCTGGCTGTTCAATCATCCCCTTCCATTCCCTTTTCAAGATAAATCCATTATTATGTTGGCAATTCTTGATAGTATGAAAGAACAACTGATAGAATGCCTATTGCCTGCATTACTCTTACAGAATCTTACAGGAAATATATTTGCCTCTTCAATATCATAAGAAACAAGACAAAAGTGAGCAGGAAATTTATCATGTTTTTCACAGAAGTAATAAAGATTTTTTTTCCATACTTCCCATGCTGACTTTCAAACCCTAAGCCAGCACCCTACCAGCTATGTTGAAAGACACACACATTTCAATGAGTATTTTTGAAAGGTTTTGTTTTTATAAAACAAAAGAATATTTTGAATTTCAAAAGATGCTATGAATTGTCATCTTTTGGTCAGGCTCTGATATAATCACTATGGTATCAACACTGGAAGAACATTGTCCCTCATATGCCTGATGCATTAAGCATCATCATCATCAAAATGATACACAATGGTATTATCTTGTCATCTCCCCCTTTTGGTAGCAAAAAGAATAGCATGGGATGGAAAAGAGGATGTCATTTTTTTTTTCTTTTCTTTTTGTCTACACAAAAAAATTAATGTTCACTTTTAGTCTGAATTACTTCTAAAAGCTTAAGAAAAAAGGCCAAAAAAGTAGGGAAAATAAACTCTCCAAAAGAATCCAGACTTTCTCGAGTGCTATTTGAATGAAAGGCAAATGCCTTCTATTCACAGCAAAAACTGTAAGCATGAAATACCAGTCTCAATAAAGTCAATAGCAAAACTGGATTCATCATTACAATTTAAAGGAATCTGAAGGACAAATATACAGTGTCTTAGGTCTGGGAGAGAAGTTCCATAAACCGGTTTGACCTTAATCAGTTAAGTTTGACATTCAGCCAGGTTTATCTTAAGCCAATTTTGGCCATTTTGAAAGCGGTTTATGTGCACTGAACTTCTGTTCTGTTACTGGTTTAAACAGGTTTCTGACCATTTAAACCAGTTTATGTGTAACTTCTGTCCCTAGCCTTAGTGAGCCAGTATTTACTTTGGTGGCTTAGATTCTGGAGTACAAATTATTCCTTTTTCATTTAAAGTATACTAATCTAATTTTCATCAGTGCAAGTCAAGAATAAGTCTACAGAAATCTACAGAATTACAAAGATATAAAACTCTTGTTTCATTTTCACAGTAATGACTCAAGTGTCTGTGGTTCTGGAAAGATACTTTCCAAGCAGCTCTATTTCTTAGTGTTTGCTAAAATAATATTCATACTATTTGTTGGTGTAAAAATACTCCTCATTTTAAATGGTGAATAGTATATAAGATAAATAAACTCATTATGTTTTATGGTATATAAAATCTGTGCAACTTATAGTAATTTGGTTTCTGATGGAAAAAAAAAAAAAACAACCAAACAATTCCATAAGGAACAGTGAGGGAAAAAAACTGTTATCACAGACCATGTATTTAATGAAAATGTTGTATGTTATATTTACATTATGAAATAATTAAAAAATGAGTTTTCAATATTGAGAGACAGGGGAGTACTTTTAATATTCATTACTAAGTGTAAGAGACAGGATATGTTTTCTCTGTGGATAGATTTTTTTCTCTATCCATCATCTATCTTCCAACAACACACCTGCACTGTGATTCATGGATATCAGTATGTATAAAAGGGTTTGCCATAATTGAAAAGCAGGTGCTAAATTAAATTTTCCCATTTATATATCTTCTAGATATATATGCCCTCCATGTTTATTACTGGAAAGATGCCAAACCAAAAAGAAAATAAAGACGATCTATACAATACTTACAGAAGTTATTACCTAATTAATAGGAAAATATAGAAATTATCTCATGGTAAAAGCATGAGTAGGAAAATGAGGGATTGAGACTACTTCCAGTGCTTATTAATTTAATGTTTAATAGAATCTGAAGGCTACTATGCTTTGAACATTCACATTTGCCTCTAGAAAATGAGCTTATGGAGTTGTGTCCATAAAATAAAGCTATAGAAATAGAGTTTAGAAAATAAACTACTTTTCTGTGCCACAGTTTGACTTCCAGAGTTTGTCTACAGTCTAGCATCACTATTCCAGAGAACTGAGTTAAGGATGTGTCATTAATTTTATTATTAATATCTATTTTCAAGGAGATTTATAATAAGCAGAAATACCTTTCTTTGTATATTCACCACAACTTGGCAATAATTGGCAAAAGTCCATGGGTTAAAATATATTGTTATCAAAATATTTTATGTATTAAAATATTTGGGATGAAGATTAATGTTTTTGATTCGATATTTTTATTTCTCACTAACTGGAAAATAAATTCAGCTAGTGCTATTGATAAATGGATTGAAAAGTGGCCTTGTTTCACAACAGCTTTTCTAAATGTCTTTCTGTCCTACACTGAAATGTTGTTTTCGAATTCCTAAGACAGAAACTTCACAGCAAATCACAAAAGGTAACTCTCAAACTCTCAAGCTCTTAAAAATAACCATCTTCTAAAGACATTTATCAAAATAATTTACTTTCATAATAATAATTTCAATTCAAAATAATGATAAACAAAATAATTTTACCTTCATAAACCAGACCTAATGATGTGTGCTTTCCACATTGATATTGATATGTAGCCATAAAACACAGATGAAATGCTGTGTGTATGTTATAGATGTTTGATGCTTGGAAGGTACCCTGTAAAGATATTTGCTCCATGGAATCACGTGTCACAGCAGATTTCCACACAAAGCATGGAAAAAGGAATTCTGGGAAGTTTTGTAATATGTCTTCGTGGTTTGAATTGCATTACATTTGCAAAGAAGGGAATGGAGAAACAGAAAGAACACTCCAGGGTTCAAGTATCACTACTTTCTCCATCAGGAAGCATTTATGAGAGAAGTTGTCCAGAGAGCAAATTTTTGTCTGCTATATGTCAGTAGTAGTTTTATGCCCCAATATGTATGTGGGAAGGGGTATATTAATTTTTATTATTCCTTCTACAATTATTACTTCATTCTCACATACCTTTTTAATTCTTCAATGTTTAAATCCCATTAACTACTCCAACTTAAATGTGCTATGAGTAATTAAAAAGGAGTATCTCATTTTCTTTCATTTCAGTTATTATATATATCATTGTATTCAAAATTATATCATGCTTCCTTTCTAAATAGTCCTAATCTTTTAATCTTTCCTTAACATTTTTTTCTTTCTTGCCTCTAATCATTTAGGCCAAATCTATATTACTGCTGCATCTTTTCCAAAAGAGATGATAAAAGCTGAGCACAGCATTTAAGCAAGGCTTGATTTCCAGTTTCTGAAGGATATGCTTTTGACTCACATTACTTCAGAGTCCTTGTAATTTTACTATGATATTTTTGTTTCTTTTTCTCCTACATAAATTTTCTCTCTCATAATTGCTTAATTAGCCTCCCTGCTGAGTGTAAGGATTTTAATATTACTATGTCTGACTTTAGGGTGTTTAACTGTCTTGTTTTAAAAAGCCTGCTTCTAAAGTTTAATACCGCAGGGTACAGTATGGACTGATAAGCAAACAAGCATTTTCCAGCTCTGGTCACTATGATGCTGAGATCATTATATTATATTAGTCCTAGATAGTGAAACTGAAGCACACAAAATATTTCCATTTGCTGAATAATATACTTAAAGAGAGGGCTTGAAAATAGAACATAGAAATTCTGACTTTTTACTCTACTCAAACAACCAGAACACAATGGAATCACCAGCATGACAATATAGGATAGAAACTACAGCCTGTTATTGTCTGTGTGACACTTACATTACTGAGCATTGTATTTAAAGGGCATGTCAAGCAACTTGTGGCCTTTTATTCTTCCTAAAACATCTCTTGTTCTTATATATTTGATGCCCTGATCTCTTGATGAGAAATTGTAACAAGAACAGAAACTAACCCCTTGTGAATCCATTTTTAAGATACAGTTGTAACCACATTGAAAAGCAATATGAACCAAACTTATTTTTCATATAGGCTGCAGATTGTAATTTTATGGTACCTGCGCTGTCCCACCATCTGCCCACCTCTCCATTGACTGAGACCTTGTAATGGTGGGGAGGCTTGTGTGTCCAAATGACCCTCAGAGTTGTCGCCCAAAGTCTCACACTTTTGGCAGGGTCACCTGCGGCGAATAGGCCTGAAGGAAGGTTCCAAACAAACCACAGTCCAACCCTAAGTCCTCAACAGTGAATCAGATGGAAGAAGATATCTCAGTGGCTGTAAAGAAGGAAAAAGGCTGCAGTAAGATGGAGGTCTCCTGTCATCTAGGATTTTCCCTTGCCATTGGGCTCAGATGTCCACTTGGTCATGATTATCTGGTTTCCATGCACCACCTTCCTCACATTATATGAAGTCACGCACATGCTTTTACTGTAGGAAACAACACACTCTCCTTTACCAGCCTCCAAAAGCCCTGGGGCAATGGATCAGTGGTGATGGAGACAAGACTAGTGGATCCTGCAATCTCCAACCACAAATCTGCACACATGCAGCAGTAGCCTGATGGTTGTCTTGCAGGACTAAGCAGTCATATTGAAGGGGATAGAAAATGTTCCCTAAATCTAGACTTTCTTGTCTTCTTCTGAATGGAGAACAACATCCATAAGGATCACTCTTTCTGAGGCGAAAAGCATCATAAAAAGACAATGATCTTTGCAACATGGACCTTTCACACCTTGATGGATAACCAAGACAACAAATGAACAGAAAGAAGACCTGTCATTGTCTTCAAGGAACCAGTGAGATACACTATTGACATTGCAGCTCTGAGGGAGACAAGATGACCAGATGAGAGTTAGCTGAGAGAGGAGGGTGGAGGCTACAACTTCTGGAAGGGGAAACCAGCCCAGGACAGATGCATTCATGGCATTGGCTTCACAATCAAGATTCAGCGCATCAGTTAATTTACAGAGCTGTCTGTGGGCAATAATGAACATCTTATAACACTTAGTCTTAAGCTCAGCAACAAGCAGTATACCACCATCATCTTGCATGTATGCTCCAACATTTGATGCTGACAATGATGTCAAAGAACAGTTCTATTCCAACCTTGACCACATTCTGACAATACAGTCCCACAGCTCTACTTTCCTGTGATCACACTCCTCAAAGACAATGAATCTATCCAAGCTACATGGAAAGAGCACTTTGAACCGTGGGTCAGCTGTGGTGGATATCACCATTGAGTCCATCCTCCACACTCTGAAAGGAGATCTCTCACCAACCCTCCCAACCTAGAAGTCTCACAAGCCATCAAGGAAACCAAGAACAACAAGGCTATTGAAATTGCTGGCATACTTGCTGAAACTACAAGGCCGGTGGTAGGGAACTGGTATGGAAACTCCACAAACTTATTCAATGACTTTGGAACAACTAAAAGAGCCCTGGTAACCTGAGGAATGACAACATTGTTACTACCTTCAAGAAAGGAGATAAGTTTGTGTGCAGGGAGACTACCAGATATGGCAGAAGACCAGCTTGGCATAGCAGGGAAATTTTCCTGAGATTAAATTTAAAAAGGAAGCTTACAAGCAGTGAAAACTTGGACAAAGTACTAGGGAGGAGTATAAGACTATTGCTGGACATGCAGGGATAAAATCAGGAAAGCCAAAGTGCAATTGGAGTTGCAGCTAGAAAGGAATGTGAAGGTCAACACAAATGGTTTCTATAACTATGTCAGCAACAAGAGGAAAATCAGGGAAAATGTGGGTCCCTTACTGAATGGGAGAGGCAACCTTGTGTCAGAGGAGGCAGAAAAAATGAAGTACTCAGTGCTTTTTTAACTTGGTCTTCACAGGCAAGTTCAGCTACCAGACTACTGCACTTAGGAGCACAGTTTGGGGAGGATATAAGTAGCCAACACTGGAAAAGGATTATTTAGAAAAGCTGGATGTGTACAACTCCATGGGGCTGATTGCGATGCACTGGAGGGTGCTGAGGGAGTTGGTTGATGTGACTGTAGAGCTGCTGGTCATTATGTTTGAAAACTCATGGTGATTGGACAAAGTCCCAGATAATTACAAACAGACAGATATAGTGCCAATCTTGCAGAATGAGAAGAAGGTGGATCTGGGGAACTACAGACTGGTAAGTAGGGGTATACGAAGCTTCAGATGATGATTTGATTCAGAGGAGATTTGGCCCAATTTGGTGGCTGAATCTCCAAATCCGAATTGAATCAGGGGACCAATAAAAAGGTCCAAATCACTTCAAAGCTCTCTGAATCTTCAGAAAAGATTTGGAGAGCTTTGATGATTCAGGCAGTCCCCACTCACTGCAGCAGGGAGCTGGAGGTGGACTCCATGCCAGTAAGTAGAGGGCAATGAAGGGGGGCTGGAGGAGGGGGGAGGGGACCATGGGAGGAACCCCTGCTAAGCCCCATCCCCTGACTGCTCCCACAGATCCCCTAAACCCTGCCCGCTCCCCCAGCCCCTCCCCATGGCTTCCCCACCCACCCCAGCTCCCAGTACTTAAAAAAAAAGCCCCCACTCACTGGGTGCTGCCTTGTAGTGGGGAAATCCCTGCTTCCACCCACTGCCCCATGCTGTATGGGGAGATCTGCCATGAGCCTCCTGATCCCTCCCTGCTCCCCCAGTGCCCCCCATAGCTGCCCTGCCTGCATGAGCTCCCACCCTTTAAGAAATTAAAAAAATGAAAAAAAAACTGGACTCATCAGCTCCTGAAGCAACATCAGGGCTTTGGGGGGGTTCATGGACAAGCCCCCCCATGTGGCATGGAGCAGCAAGGGACAGCAAGGATCACCCCCCCCCCCATCAAGCAGGAACTGATGAGTCCAGGGGGGGCTTTTTCTTAAAGGGCCAGAGCTGGGGTGGCCGGGGCAGCCAGGCTGGGATGGGGGGGCTCCAGGGGGCTCATGAAGAACTCCCCCATGCAGTATGGGGCAGTGGGGGACAGCAGGGATCATCTTCCTGCCTGGCAGCACCCAGAGAGTCGGGGCTTTTTTCTTTCCAAAGTGCTGGGAGCTGGGGCAGGTGAGGGAGCCATTGCCGGGCTGGGAGAACAGACAGGGGATGAGCCTGCATGATTCAGAGATTCAGAGATTTGGACATTCAGCAGCAAATGAATCTCTCAAATCTGATTCGGCTGAATTGATTTGGGACAGTGATTTGAATCACCGAATCAAATCACTGTCCCCTGATTCAGCCAAATCTGAAGCAAATGCTAGCTACTTTGCACAGGCCTACTGGTAAGTCCCACCTCAGTCTCTGGAAATATCATGGAGAAGCACTTGGAAGAAATGCTTCATCCATTTCTAAGCTCTTGGAAGACAATAAGTTGATTAAGAACAATCAGAATGAATTCACCAAAGTCATGCCTGATTAATCTGATTCCCTTCTATGAGATCATTGGATCTGTGGATATGGAGAAAGCAGTTGGTATAATATACCTTGACTTTAGAAAGGCTTTTGGTCTCCCACAACATTTGTGAAAGCAAGCTAAGGAAGTACAGATTGGACAAATGGATGGTAAGCCGGATAGAAAAATGACTGGATAGTCAGGCTCAAAGGGTAGTAATCAATGACTTGATGTCCACTTGGCAGCTGGTATCCAAAGGTGGAGTGCCCCAGGGGTCAGTTCTGGGGACAGATTTTGTTGAATATCTTTATCAATGACCTGCAAGATGGAATGGAGTGCACCCTCAGCAAGTTTGTGGATGACAAGTTGGGTGGAGTAGTAGATACACTGGAAGGTACAGCTAGGATTCAGTGACCTAGCCAAAATGTAAGACTGGACCAAAAGAAATCTCAAAAATTTCAATAAGGATAAGTAAGAAGTCTTACACGTAGGACAGAACAAATTCCATGCACTGGTACAGACTGAGGACTGACTTGTTAAGCAGCAGCTTTGCAAAAGAAGACCTGGGGGTTACAGTGAACGGTAAGCTGAATATGAGCCAACAGTGTGTCCTTGTTATGAAGAAAGCTAACAACATACTGGGCTTCATTAGTAGGAATGTTGCCAGCGGATCAAGAGAAGTGATTATTTCTCTTCTTCTCTTTTTCTCTGGTGAGGCCACATCTAAACTTGCAGCACATAGAGAAAATTAGACCCCTGGATATCCAGGGAGCTAAAAAAAATGAAGTATAAAAAAGCGGGGCAGGGCACAGTCCCCGACTGTGCCCTGAGGCAACTGGAGGTTGGGTCCTCCAAAGAGACACTCTGGCTGCCAGAGCGTCTCTATGGTTGCCCCTGGCCCTGGTGCTGAAACATGTGGCCAGCATGGTGTGTTTCAGCACCAGGGCTCCGGTGCCAGTGAGTAAGGGATTGGAGGGGGCTGGAGGAGGGGGGAGGGAACTATGGGGGGGACCCCCGATGGCTCCGCATACTCCCCCAGCCCCCCAGACCCCTGCCAGCCCCCCCACAGGGGAGAACAGTTTTTGCAGCACTGGGGATTCCATTCTTCCTGCCACAAGGAGTCAGGGTACATATTCTTGGTTCCTCTCACTCATCAGGACTGCGCCAGGTCAAAGTCAGGGACAGAGCAAGTATAGGTCTTGCATACATACTAGGCAACTGTTAAGATCCACCCTGGATATGATTCCAGAGAGTTATATTAATAAATACCTGTTAGTTCAACACAGGAGTATCCAGAGTGTTGTTGCTGAACTCACAACATATCAGCTATTATATTAAATATGAAAGTTGCAATGGCAGCTTTGTTTATTGCTTAACTGAATACTGTCAGGCAGAACTTCAAACTAACTTGGAGAATTATCTCTCTGAATACTGTCAGCGTGTATTAGGTATACGTGAGTACAGCTACAGGACCAGGCTTCTTAGGTGATCAAAATGTGGGGAGGCCTAGTTTACAAATCCTTAAGTGCTGAGTTACTCCGCCCTGGGCAGTTACAGAATCAGCATATAGACATTAGGGCTGCATGAGGCTTTGGTTGCTGATTTGATTTGTAGGAGATTCAGCCCGATTTGGCAACTGAATCTCCAAATCTGACTTGAATCAGGAGACCAATTAAAAGGTCTGAATCAATTCAAAGCCTCCAAAATCAATTTTGAAAAGATTTGGAGATGATTCAGAGTTCTGGAGATTCGGGCAGTCCCTGCTCACCACCGCAGGGAGCTGGACCTGGGCTCTATGCCGGTAAGTACAAAGCAGTAGGGGTTGAAGGAGAGGGGAGACAACCATGGGGGGACTGCTGCAAGGCCCCATCCTCTGCCTGTTCCTCCAGCCCCCCTGAGTGCTCCCCAACCCCCACCTGCTCTCCCAGCCTGTCAATGGCTGCCCTGCTTGGCCCCAGTGTCCCAGCACTTAAAAAAAAAAAGCACCCTGCACTCATTGGCTGCTGCAGCAGCCATCAGGTCTCTGGAGGCTCATGGCAGAGCCCTGCCCCCATACAGCATGGGACAGCAGGGGGCAGCGGGGATCGCCCCCCCCCCCCCCCCGGCCTGGCAGGAGCCAGTGAGTGAGGGGTTGGGGTTTTTTTTATGTGCTGGGATGCTGGGGCTGGGCAGGGCAGCCATTGATGGGGCTGAGAGAATGGGCAGGGGCTGGGGCCTGTTCGATTTGGAGATTCAGCCAATTCAGCAATGGTGAAATCTCCAAATCAGATTCGGCCTAATCAATTTGGGACAGTGATTCAAATCACCAAATCGAATCACTGTCCCCCGAATTGTCTGAATCTAAAGCAAATACTAGCTGCTCTGTACAAGCCTATATAGACACCTAGAACATTTTACTAGTGAAAATTTAGCCTGTCAGACATCTGAGGCAAGGGTATTGTTGACTAGGCCTGCGTGAAGTGGCTAGAATTCACTTTAGATTCAGCCGATTCGGGGGACAGTGATTTGATTTGGTGATTCAAATCACTGTCCTGATTCAATTTGGCCAAATCTGATTCAGAGATTCGGCAGCAGCTGAATCTCTGAATCTCTGAATCAGCCAGGCCAGGCCCATCCCCCACCCCTCTCCAAGCCCGGCAATGGCTGCCCCAGCTCCCGGCACTTTTAAAAAAAAAGCCCCGGCTCATAGGGTGCTGCTGGGCAGGGAGCAATCCCCACTGCTCCTCACTGCCCCACTCTGCATGGGGGGCTCTGTATGAGTCCCCCAACCCTCCCACTTGCTCCCCAGTGCCCCCATTTGTGCCCTGCCTGGGCCAGCTTTAGCCCTGTAAGAAAAAAAAACCCTGAAAAAACCCCGGGACTCACCACCCCTGCTAGTGGGGGGACGATCCCCACTGTCCCCCACTGCCATGCTCCTTGTGGGGGGCTCTGCATGAGTTCCTGAAGCCCCAAGGCTGCATCAGGAGCAGTGAGTCCCAGGGCTTTCCTCAGCTTTTTTTTTCTTAAAGGCCTGGAGCTGGCCCGGGCAGGGGATCTGTAGGGGGCTACGGGAGCAAGGGGGGGTCAGGGGGCTCATGACAGATCCCCCCATGCAGTGTGGGGCAGTGGGGGGAAGTGGGGATCTCTCCCCTTGCCTGGGAGCACCCAGTGAGCACCGGGGCTTTTCTTTAAAGTATTGGGAGCTGGGGCAGGGAGGCAGCCATGGGGGGCCTGGGGGAATGGGCAGGGGTCAGAGGTGGGCCTGGGGGGGCCTGGGGGAGCAGTGGTGCTAGCAGTGGTCCTTCCATTGTCCCCTCCCCAAGCCAACCCTGTCCTCCCCCGCCCCTAGTACTTACCAGCTCAGAGTCAGCTGCAGCTCCCTGCTGCAGCCACCAGGGACTGCCCAAATCATCGAAGTTCATCTTTGGCAAAGATTCAGAGAAATTTAGATCAATTCAGACCTTTTAATTGGTCCCCTGATTTAATTCGGATTTGGAGATTCAGCCACTGAATCGGGCCAAATCTCCTCAGAATCGAATCATCACCCAAAGTTTCACACAGCCCTACTGTGGACTGAAGTAGACTGATGTAGGTGTCTCACTTCTTCCTAGGCTGTTCTGTAGATACCTGTTTTTATGGATCTGGGCCTCTGATTCTTTCAGTTTTAGTGTACTGGTTCAAATGCAGCCTTGGTAGTGAGATAAGCTGTTACTATACGAAAGCTTGCTTTGCTGGCTGGTTTGGGGGTTTCCACTGGACAAAAATTATCACACTTTTTTCTAGAAATTAGTTACTATAGAAACAAAATTCTACTTTTCCTTACAAATGGGATTCCAAGGACCATGCTGACTTCTATTCATACTACTGCTGCTCCATTATATAGAAAACAAATAGGATCGTATTGATTTATATTGTTTTTATTTGGAAAAAAAATCTTCACTGCAAATGATTCCAAGTGCAAGTTCCAAGCATGCTTGAAATGTGTTTAAAAACAAATTCTCTAAAGCATCAGCACTTCTCCTTCACCATTATCAAATCACAAGCCATCAGACCAAGACAACTTAAAACCCTTGTCTCTCAACAGGTTTTACCACCAGAGAAAAATGACACCCTCAATTGCCTCATCTTGCCAACAATGCTTACAGATTAGAGAGTTTCTGCCTTCAAGCACCTTCACAAGTACAAAATTCACTCTCAATTTCAAAGAAATAGCATTTTGAGACTTTTCAGTCCCTACTGAGAAACTCTATAATTTGAACTATGAAAGTAACAGTATTTTGATGTCTCTCACATGGGGGAAAGTCATGATTAAAGTATTTCCATAAGAAAGCACAAGGGTTGGTCTAAAAATGTGGATAAGACCAAAGTTATATCTAACCAGCTGTCTAAATCAAAAGAACTTGCCATTGAGGACTGAGTGAATGGGTTTTGTATACTATAGAAAAGTAGATATGTATGGACCAAATATTGAAAGTGATTAAAGGGAGCGATAGTCAACTAAAACTGATGGAAGCACTTTAAAAAGCTTTGTAACCCTGAGAGACAACTGTATGATCTCCCTGAATAGCTGATATTCATTTATCCCAGTATCTGTCCTGGTAAGACAAGATCAAAATAAAAGTTTTCACTTAAATTCAAAATTATTAATAAAGAAGACTGTTTCAGAGTTTTAACTGGAAAGGAGATGGAAACTTACATATGTTTAAAAATGTAAAACTTGAAAATCAATTGATGATGCATCCAATGAACCTCATTAATTTAAAATCATTCAAGGCTCCTCTCCAGTCTTTCAGTTGCTGCATTCCTGCCTCTTCATTGCCAACACAAAAGACAGAAAGGACTAATATGCATTTAAATAGTTACTAAGGGAACAATATTGCCTCTGTATGTAACCTTCAGTGGGTACAGCAATGAGATATTGATGGAATTTATAGCATACCAACACATTTCTACAATTGTGTTGTACATACCTAAGTTAAGTTCACCTACAAGGATCCAACAAACTGTGTATGGTTCTTTATTTTGTGTTAATTTAACTTGGTTTTAATCCACAAAAGGAAGTGTGATACATTCATATTTCTCCCTTTTTTAAGTTTATAGAGCTATTTCCAAATGCTATGTCTTTTCTCTGCAAAACAATACATAAAAATGGCCCGTGTTCACCTATTGCTTGTTTCCAATTAGTGTTAGGGCCTCGTAAATGAAAACTATTTTTATGCAAGTGAATTCTTTATAACATTAACTAAAGAATTGAAACAATATATGGAAATAAAGTTCTTAGCTATTCCAAAGAAGTATTCTGAGAGCTATTTGATTTTTAAGTGTTTTGAGATCCTCCAAGTGATGTATTCTATGATTCTATGTGAACATAGATGTCTTTAATGGGCACATCTACACATGCAATTAGTGTGCCTGAATAAACTCTGGTACTGTTCACACTGGAGTCAGCTGCTCCCAGATGCAGCACCTTCACACGTGCCCAGGATTTCAGTAGTTAGAGCTGGGGCAGAGCAGCCCCAAACTGGCTGGGAACTTGGGGAGGTCAGCCCCAGGCTTCAGGTCCCAGCGCTGGGCAGCGGAGGGTTGGCTGGGGCACAAGGGTAATAAAGTGCAGGGCTGGGTGGAAGTCAGCCCCCACACCTTTGCACTTTCATGCCCCAGGCAGCCCCAGTCATCATCTACATGAGCGTGTCAGCACAGAGTTAATAAATCTGATGCATCCTAATACTGGTACTTGTGTAGACAGTAGGGCTGTGCAAAATTTCACCCGGCATTTCATTTTGAAGCTGTTTTGATACGTTTCAAGCTCAAAGCAGAGAAACTGAAATGAAACAAAAGCCTTTGAAATAGCTTTGAAATGAAACAAAGGAACCCAAAACATTTTAAAAGTTTCAAAACAGCTTACTGGCTTCAGTGCTGGTCCCATCTGACAGCACCTGCCTCCTGTCTTCTGGCACGCAGATTGGGGGCTTGCCCGCACCCCTGAGAGGGCTGTAGGTGCTGTGCCAGAGTCTTCCCGGGGGTGCAGGTGCGCAGTCTCCCTGCCAGATGAGAGAATCTGGGTGCTGCCACCGGGGATCAGCACCAGTAAGATCGCTGCTGCTTCCGGTCCCAGGCAGCAACACTCACTCCTCTCATCCGGCAGGAAGATTGGGGGCTCGCTCACACCCCCAGGGCTGCAGGGGCTGTGTCGGAGTCCTCCCGGGGGTGCAGGCCCCTGATCTGCCTGCCAAATGACAGAACGGCACTGGGCACATCTCGCACCCAGCACTGGGAAAATCGATGCTGCTACTGGCCCCAGGCAGCAGCACCCAGCCCCCCGATGACCCTGGCTGCCGCTGGCCCCAGGTGGTAGCACCCGGCTTCTGTCATCTGGCAGGCAGATTGGGGACACGCACCCCCAGGAAGACTCCAGCACAGCCCCTGCAGCCCTCCTGGGGGTGCCAGTGGGACCCTGATCTGCCTGCCAGCTGACAGGAGCCGGATGCTACCACCTGGGGCCAGTGGCAGCCAGGGTCATCGGGGAATCAGGGCAACCGCCCTGGGTGCCATGCTTTGGAGAGCCCCACAGAGTTAGGCAGAGTAGCCATGGCAACTCTACACTGTTGCCGCTGCCAGCTTTGCATCTGGCCGCTCGCTACCCCCCCCACCCTGCTGTCGACGGCGACGGCAGCGACTTCTTTGCATCCAGAGTGCACAGGATGGGGCAGGGGAGGTCCTTACATGAACTGATTTGCCCCAGGCCCCATACCCTCCTTGGGTGGGGCCTGGGGTAAATCAGTTTGTGCAGGGACCTGCCCCCATTACAATCCCACGTGTCCTGGATGCAGCTTCCTCACAGCCCCCATCCCCCAGCCACTGCATTCAGGGCGCGCATCCAGGACAAGCAAGCCATATCTAGGGCATGCGGGATTGGCAAAACTGTTTCAGCGAAACGAAACAGAACAGTGCTTTCAAAGCTAAATGAAACTCAAAATGAAACACTGTTCCTCCGAAACATCAAATTGGAATTTGAATTGGAATGGTGCTGTTTCGCACACCCCTAGTAGACAATGATGCTTTACTGCAGAGCTAATTAATCAGCTATGCTGTAAAGTGCTTGTGTAGATACGGCCAATGTATGTGTGTTAGGGTGTCTCACTCTCTTTATACTACTGTTGATATCTATTGCTTTTAAAATGCAATATGAATCATTTTAGAATTAACACATAAGATAAGGTGACACTTATTGGCTGCTTATTACCACTGATCAGAAAACAGGATTTCCACTAACAAAAAAAAAATGATTTTAAACATATTTATGCTCAAAAGCAAAATTCCAGGGGGAAATCCGGTAAAGAAAAATTCTTTCAAAATTTGAGATGTTTTGTTTCTGGAAAAGCAGAACACTGACTTTTTTTGGATCCAGAACAGGATCAAGCATCCACCAGACATTTTGATTCAAATTTTAACTGTATCTTTGAGGAAAGGAGTGCCTAGTGAGTTAAACTCTGTGTCTTAGGGAAATAATAATAATTCTAAGGATGGCAGATGACGAAGTAAGTTGGGGGGTGGGGGTGTCTGTGTTTGGTGGAGGGGAATTCCTTCAGTGCTCCTTGTAATGCTGCCAGTGCTCTATAAACTAGGAATACTACCGTCGTGCCAAGGTACTGTGATAGAAACTCCCTAGTGTGCTAATGGAAGAGGGAGAACAACAAACATGCAATAGGAGCACTCGTATGTTGAGGGAATATATAATTCTACCCCACTATCTCTAACCCAAGCTGCTCAACCTGTCTTACAGTGTTTCCATAAAACCTACCTCCTTACATGCACAAATGCTGCTCACACTAACTCACTGTGCTCCTATTTCAAGAAGACAGAACTGGGTATGCCTGAGTCCATGAGCAGCAAGAGAGCAAGTGACTGAACTCCACACACTGCAGTCTTCCAGATCAGCTAATACAGCATTCAGACTGTGGCTGTGGGAGGGGTGGAGTGACATAGCTACTTGAAATGGCAGCAATATTTTGGGACTGAGACAATTGCTGTGTTGTAAGATCTTTTTAATCTTGAAAAATAGGGTGAGGCAGGCAAGTCTTTTATGAGGGCTGAGGTGAAATAATTGCTGCCTCACACAGTGCTATAGCCACCAAAGGTACTGTGCTGAAAGAGAAAGAATACTTGTAAATGGCTTTCTTGGGAGAATCTTCTCAAAAAGCTGCTGATGCAAAATAAGTCTGTTCTGCTGTCAGTGTCAACCAAGCAAGGATATGCAAATCCTCTGTCACGAGGATGGAGACTGAAGTGACTAAACTGAACCATTCACCAACAATGTGCATTCACCCAATCAAACTAGACACTGGGCAATACATGACAGAGAAATTTGGGGCAGCATAGTGGTCAAGACAAAGTAAAAATGTAAAGCAAAAACTAAATCAAAACTATGTTTGAATCATTCTTACACTATTTTCACCAAATAGTTCATTGATATTGGCACAATTTTACACTGTTGTTCAACCAAATGTTACAGTCTTGTGCAATGAAACTCCATTTCTGAGCAAGAAAGCTGTGTTTACTGTGTCCATCAGTTTACTGTTTATCTTCAAAAATCCTGTTCTAAGACTTCACCTCCAAGGTTGGGAAAGGAGTTACATGTGCATGACAATTCAATGCCTGGTGTCTCTTTGAAAGCTTCTGGAAAGCTCAGCACTGAAGTTATGGGTATCATGATTTGAATCTCTCTCCAGTAGGAACACATATGTGAAATAAGCTGAAGGTCTCTATGCAGAAACTGAGGAAATATGCTGTTCTCAGTACCTCAGCAAGCTCTGTGCCATTGCATTAGGCCATGTCAACTTAAATGGTAATGACTTCAAATTGCTAACAATGTGGATGTGTCATAGAGGTTGGATCTATGATCACAATACAAATAAATGGTACAGCAGCAGCAGTGAATCATACTGTAGACTTCTTTAAAACACTGCAGTTTGTTTCCCTGTATTTACTTCTCTTAATACTGCTTCCCTAGCATAATGGCTAGGAGTTGATTTTCAAACACAGAGAGGGACCGCATGTCATTAAATAAAACATTAATCAAAAGAAGAATTACACCTTCAACCAGTGACTGATCTGTTATCTTCTCATCCAAAAAGATAAGGATTGTGGGCCATAAAGATTATGCCAGGCACAGATATATCATATGCCATTGTGTCAACACTACTGCAAGTTAGCTATGCAGCAAGGTGCCAGCACGATTATGCAAATAATGGCACTATTGGCTTATCAGTCAAAAACACTGCCAGAATGCCTGGGAGACATATTTCAATAAAGGGAGATACACTCTATCTCAGGGCAGCTGACATAAATAATTTATGATCAATCAATTTATGGAACCTGCTAACAGCAGAAGGATGTACAGAGATGAAGATGGATCTCTTGTCTCAGTTCTCCCCATTGCTTTTCCTCCCTTTTTGATCCCAGTCACTCTACTGCTGAGAACAACATAGAGAGGACAGTCCTGCCCAATGCAAATGAATGATGTTTCATGTAAATGTATAGGTAAAAAACAGTGAGCAGGAACAGGAAGTGTAGAGTTGCCCAATCCTGAAATAATGGGAATAGCGTTGAGTCACTATTAAGTTGCACCGCATTACATACTAGGAGCCAGGCCTGTGCCTGTAATGTATTACTAAGAGCTTCATTAGTATAGTGCATGGTTTTTGCAACAAAATTCAAAATACTTAAAATATGTGTCCACAGCTCTCCATTGAAATGTGCATATTACCACACACAGAAAATATGCATCTTTCAGTCAACAATGGACCATTTTCAGTAGAAACGGAGTCATTTTTTAGCTTCACAAGCTAAATATTAGCTGGAAACGGTGAGTGGCTACTATGACTTTCAACCCAGAAGCAGGAAAATGGATAGATTTAACTACTAGAGGAGAGACTTTCAAAGACTCAAGACTGGGCTGAGCCTTTCCAGTGCTTTAGCAAATTACATTGTTAGGGTCTGATCTTAAAATCCATCAGATGGAGAATTAGTTCAGGCACTGATTTCTGTAGGAACAGGACTGAGTTTCCAATTAGGAACCCAGACCAATGTACACAGGTGTAGAAGTTACCATAATAAATGTGCCGTCACGGGCACTGCATTACTATAAGCTGATTGTCATACAAGCCACATCGTTCTAACCAGAAAAAAATTGTTTTAACATGTGTATGGGTGAATTCATAAGTGTTGACTGTGGTATTCTTAATCATGATTAGGTACTGTGAGAGAGGGGCAACCATCCTGAGCTAATTCCAGGCACAGTTTTCACCCCTGAATGGATTTTATTTGCACTAATGAATTTATCGATCACAGAATTCCTCTGTGTGGGTGAACCCAATATTCGAGGGCACTGACAGCTGGATTTACAGAGTCTTAGGCACTACAATGCTCAGCACTGCTGAGCTATGTATTCAAACAATGCATGCAGAGGGATCCTTGGAATTAGGTGTCTAGAGATAGGATCCTTGGAGGCCAGGAAGCTGAGCCAGGAGCCATGTAAGCTAGCCTGCAGGACATGTCAAAGACTTAAAAACTCTGGCCTCATTCCAGCCCAGAATAAGATACCTATCTCAACTTGAAATTCCTGGTCTTGGATTCTTTTTTATCATTAGATGCCTAAGCCAGGTCACTTATATTCACAAAATGAACAGAGAAAGCCAATTATATTTAATATGCCTGTGGTTAGGGCACACACTTGGGAAGATCCATTTTCAGATCTGCAATTCTGTCTGATTTGAAGCAAGGTCTTAAATCCACATATCCCACATCCCTGAACAAAGCCCTATCCCCAGGCTGGAGCGGTAGCCTTTTTTTTTTTAATCTTCTTTCATTCCCTGGCCCAGTGTATAATTATTTATACAAAATAGAATAATTCCAACAAGAGAAGACTGAGAGAGGCTCATACATAATACCCGGTAGCTTACTGGACGCAGTGCTCTTGAGATAAGTGAATGACTTAGCTCTTAGTCCCTGTTCCTCACCACTCAGGGTGAGAATTTCAAGATAAATTACCTAGATGAGTTTCCAAACTACAGCATTACTAGATGTTAAGGCACATGCATTCTAATTAGGTCTGTGCGAAACAGCACCATTTTGTTTCGTCTTCTGTTTCGCTGATTCAAAGGGACAGTGCTTCATTTTGTCATTTTGTCTTGTTTTGAAGCAGTGTTCCATTTTGTTTCATCAAAGCTGTTTTGCTGTTTCTACACATTTCGATGTTTCACCCATAGGCTATGATAGGGAATCATGAAAATGCATTTAACTTTGTCATTTCTTGCCTGATTCAGATGAAAATTGCAGAAATGGTAGCCTCTTCTGGGGGCATGAAGCCTGCCATGCTTCAAGGAGATGGGTGCAGAGGATTTTGGAAACTTCACCTTAAACTGCAAAAAGCAAAACTCATGTCACTTGCTGGCAGTAGCTGCTTCCTGTCATCCTGCACACAGATCTGGGGACCTGCACCCCTGGGAAGGCTGTGGGGAGTTGCTGAACTCCTCCCAGGGATGGAGGCCCCCAGATCTGTGCTCAGGATCACTGGAGGCTACCACCTGGGACTGGTGCTGGGCACAGCCCATGCCCAGCATCAGGAAGACTGGTGCTACTGCTGGCCCCAGGCAGCAGCGGCAGCCCCCTGTCATCCCACACACAGATCTGGGGGCCTGCACCCCTGGGAGAAGTCTGGCAGTGCTGGGAGGGCAGGTTGTCCTCTGTGGGGCTGGCGGAGCCACTTGGAGCACAGCCCGGGCTTTCCCCACCTCACACTGCTGGGCTGCACTCCAAGCAGCTCTGCCAGCCCCATGAAGCTCTGCCCGGAGGTGGGAGGCAGCAGGAGAGGCAGTGGCGGAGCCACTCAGAGCACAGCCCTGGCAAGCACAGCCTGGTGTCAGGAGGCTCTGCAGCCCCATGGACCTGAGCCTGGTGGTGGGAGGTGGGGGAGAGCCACTAGCCAGAGCTGCAATCCAAGTGGCTTCACCAATGGCTCTGCCACTGCCTCCTGCCACCAGGCTCAGCTCCATGGGCCTGGTGGAGCCACTTGGCGTGCAGCCCTAGCTCTGCCCCTGCCTCCCACCACCGGGCTGAGCTCCATGGGGCTGGAAGAGCTGCCTGGAGCACAGCCCTGGCTCTCCCACACCTCCCACCATCAGGCTGCTTTGAAACTCAAAATGTTTCATAACTTTTTAAATGTTTGAGTACCCTCATTTTGTTTCCAAGCTTTTTTGAAGCCTTTTGTTTCAATTAGATTTTGCTGTTTCAAGCTCAAAACACGTCAAAACAGCTTTGAAATGAAACACTAGTCAAAATTTCACACAGCCCTAATGCTAATACAGTCTAAACAGTACTGTCTATTATGAAAGACCTAATATTGTTGTCTTCTCTGAAAATGTCTACCAGATTGAGTTCTGTAGTCAGGGGAGATGGAAAGGACCTTTTCAGAGGTTCTGTTAGGGATACCTCAGGACTTGGTTGATTTTTTTCATGCCCTCAGGTAAAAATTTAGACACTGAATAAATGTTGGTGACTACAGAGTGAAGAAGGCAACTGAGCAGGGATACCAAGGAGCCTGCTGCTAATGTTGAATTTACACACCTTGAGCACTTGTGAATGTGACATCATTAACATGTACACATAACATGCACACATAATGTAACTTTGTGTGACTTAATGATGTCACACTGTACACATCCAAGAGTTTTGGAGGTTTAAAATGACTTTGCATCATTGCAAACTAAACTACATCCTGATGTACTTTATTTTGCAATGATGTGTTGCAGCTGTCAGCTGGCCCTGTGGCTGCAGCAGATGCAAGCAGGCTCCACAAAAAAAGTATTGGGTGCCTTGCCACTTCTGCTGATCCTTTTTTTTTTTTTTGGTGGAGCCTGCCCACCTCTCCTGTGTCTGGGAGGAGCAAACTGCCAGCAGGCCAAGTGGCCCCTGACCTGTGGTGGCCCCCAGTCCTTCCCTCCCTAGTGGCAGCACTCCCAAGGGCTGCCTGGGTGGGCTGCTAGCAGGCAAGGTGCTACCCCAGCTTGGAGGCAGCACCCACCCAATCCAACTCTTCCTGAATCCCGAACTGTCTGGCGCAGCACTCATCCCATTGGCAGACCACCCAGCTGGCCCTGGTGGGTGCTGCCACCATGGAGGGAAGGACCAGCCCCCCACCGCAGCTCAGGAGCCATTTAGCCTGTGGGCAGGCTCTGCCAAAAAAAAAAAAAAAAAGGGTCAGGCCCCTCACTGTAATATGATGGAAAAAAATTGAAATGGTGGATTAAAATCCCATCTTTTCAATTTAGGGGGGACTGAATGCAACCTTGGGGATTAAACCCCATCACACACACAAGTGCCCCTAAGCTCTAAGCAGTCCATTCTACAAGTTGTTGGGCACTCTTGATAATTACTGTAGTGAGCACGTTCAATTCCCATTGCATTAGGAGGGATGTGAAGCCATTCTACTCCTCAGAGAAATACTCAACATCTTGCAGGATCAGAATGATTGCACTTTCACCATACATATAGTTCATTCAATTCCCCTGAACTGTTTTAATGAACTAACACCGTATACATTCCAGAGGGTGAAATTTGTCAGGTATAGCAGCTCATTTAAATGTTGTACACATTCTAACAAAAAACTAGTACTTGCCTGTCAGCCTTGCTGTGGAACAAGTGTGGACTCTCTCTAAGGGCTTTTATTTAATCAAAGGAATTTGTAATGTTAATAAATTACATGTCATATACAGGAATATTTCCAATCATTTTAGTATAGTTATGAGTCATGACACTGCAACTGTTCATTTTGATAGCTTGATCTTATATAGTTTTCTCATATCTTTAGTGCTTAGCATAATACACCACTAAAACATTTAAAGAGTGAAATAAATATCAAAGTGCAATAAGTAAGTCTTGAATCATAAATAAATTCTAACAACATAATCTAAGTATATTTTATTATACTCTTGTGCTGTGCAGTTTTACCATTTTGAAAGTTAATAATTTATACTTTCACATTTTGACCTGATTATAGTTTATGATTATTAACCTCCTGAGATTTCTTTAAGTGCTTTAAACCTGTACTAATTGACTCTGGTGTAATTAAATTGTGTCACATTGCAATGCTTGATACTTCTGGAATCATCAGTGGCAAAACTAATTGATAAATCAACCACTAATTGTCTTGAGATAATGAAGCTACTTTTGGGCTGGAGTGAGATTGTCACCTAATTAACTTGGAGAACTAAAACTTTGTTTAGTAGAGGAGTGGTGGACAATTGATTGATTTCAGCTCAGTCAAATTAATGTGTAGGGTGATAACATGGTACATCATGGGCTCTACAATTCTGACTTCATGCAGCAAAACTTAGCAATGTTTCAGTACTGTAAAATGTATTTTGCTTGCCTGTCCATTCATACACATCAATGAATACAGTCATATTGTGCTTTATAGCTGTGTCTGAGATCAATAAGAGATGATTGGTTCATAATTTCCTGAGGAACCTTTTAGCTTTTCAGTTATATTTAGGGTCCATTCTTCAGTCTTTTCCCCAGGTGAGAAACTTAATTCATTTCAGAGAGATTTCTCATCTGAGAATGATGTCTGAAGTTTAGAGAATGATCTTGCAGTTTCTTAATTTGGGTAAAAGTCCATTTGGACTCAGTGAGACTCCTCAAAATCGGGCTTTTATTCTTATCTTTTTTAAATTATTTGAGAATGAAGGAATCAGTTTCTGTCTGTGGGATAATTTTGGTCATAGCACCCACACTGCCAATCATCTCTTTCACTCTCATCTTCCACACCTTGATGTATGCATTGTATTGAGAGGATGCCTCCAGGTTATCTGGGGTTGAGATCAGTCTAGTCTTCATAGAGCCATTCCTTCTTGATCTAATTTACTTGACATACAGTGCACTAGCCCAATCTGACAGGTATCTGTTTGTTTCTTTATCTACTCAAATGCAGTCCTGCCCTTGGGTTTTCCTAGACTTCCCACTACTCTGGACTCTCTTGGTCTACAGACTGGTCCCAGGGAGTTTGCTGATGTAAGCAAGTGTTATCATTATCTCTAACAGGCCTGGGCATTTGTCAGGCCTGGGTTGTCTCATTATACTCCCCATATTCAGCCAACATTGTATACCCCACCACCTTCCTCTCCTGTAGTCTTAATCCAGGATTCATTAACCTTCTTACAACAAGAGTCCTGGACTTGCCAGCCCACTCACAGAAAAAGTCTTGGGTTTATTAACCTGCTCACAGCAAGAGTCTTGGGCCTGGTTCAAACTCCCTTTGCAGCACTCAGTCCTCCTGGGGCCCAGTTCAAACCCTTTTTTCAGCACTCAGATGTATTCTCCTTCCCACTTTCTGGGCTGGGAGCACACAATTCACTTCCTTCTATACAACCAGTACAGCCCCACACCAATACCACAATGCTCAGCAGTTAAGAGGCCTTTTTGCCCTTTTTAGCCCTTTTAGCCAGAATTTAGCCCTTTTAGCTGCTAAATTCCCAGTAGTCCTCAAGTGATGTGAGGGCCACTCCTTTACAAGGAGGGCTCCTTTCTTCTCTTGTAATCCTACCTGGAATGCCTTGCTCATTCCAGGAACAAGGTTTACATGGTCCAAGGGCCTGTCCTTCTGGGCCATAAAAGTCAGGCTCTTAAAAGATCCTTGCCCTTTTTCCTTACTTTTCTGCCCTTTAGTAGTAACAGGGGTGGTGTTCTCTATTACACTAGCATTTGAAATCAATTTTTCCAATATGCAATAGCTGCTTGCTGTTGAGTGTTTTCTAAACCAACTGTCTGTCTTTTACATCCCATTTGTATAATGGGCAACTTTAAAACAAATCAAGTGCAGGCTTCAATAGCATGTTTCTCAAAAGAATGAAGATTTTTATTCTTATCTTTCTTGTAATTTTACAGAACAAAAATACGATCTACCATCAGAGCCATAAGAAGAGAAGAGGTATACAATAGCTGCCACAGATGCAGTAATAGCAGACAGGTAGGCAAAGGAAGCAGGCAAGTCCTCTTGCCCATCCCCATAGATCACTGAGACAAGCAGGAGGGCCAACCCTTTCTGGCTTCAGTTGTAGTCTTTAATAATCCCTCAGTATGAGGATGACAGTCTTTCAGTAAATAGGGAAGTCATTGGTAAGTCTATAGATATCTGAGGAGGCAGATCTGAGGTCCACATGTTCAACTGCAGATGTCCAGGAGTTCCTGGATGGAGGAGTTGATCCTGGTGATATTACGTCAAAGTTCCAACCCTTTGTCTCTCTTAATTATTCACCTCCATAGTGAGGAGAGTTTGCTTGAAAGTATTGATGCTTTGCTACATATCATGGCACACTGGGGATGATTCAGTGCTTGAGCTTCCCAGACACTGATATTAACATCACATTTTTTCACATTGCCCTTCAGGGCGTCCTTGAATGTCTTCTTTGCCTACCTTTAGAGCAGTGATAGTGAGTGAGTTGGAAGTATAGGGCCTGTTTTGGGAGTCAGTTGTCATGCATCTTTAGGATATGTCTATTGTCTAGCGATGTTTGTTTAAGCCAGAATTCTGGCATTCATTGTTCTATCCTTCTGATTCACACACAGGATTTTCCAGAGAAATCCCTGAACATGCCAAAGCTTTCAGGTGTTTCCAATATGTCATCCAAGTTTCACACCCATACAACAGGGAAGGGATGGCAACATCCTAGTAGACCAGAAGTTTTGTTTGGGTCCTGATGTCATGATCATGGAAGACATGATATCAGAGATGCCCAAAGATAGAACTGTCAGATTTTACCCAGTCTATGTTTCCTCTTTGGGAAAGATGACTACCCAGGAGGAACAGCTGGTTGGTTAGGGAGGATTCATAAAGGACCTTGGACTTTGTGAAGTTGACAGTGAGTCCAAGCGTTTTGTATGTTTCACAGAAGCCATTAAGAGTGACCAAGAGATCTTCAGTTCAATGGACACACACAATGAAACAATCAGCATATTGAAGGCCAGTAGTGGAAGCGTTGGTTATTCTGCATTTGGGATGTAACTGGTTGATGTTAAAGAGATTCCCAAACATGAGATACTGGATTCTGAATTCTGATGGAAATCTATCACCAATGAGATGTGGAATATCTGCAATATAGATGGAAAAGAGTGTTGATATAATCATACAACCTTGTTCAACCCATTTTAATAGTAAAGGGGTCTTTTTGCTTAGGATGGTTGCTATCATGTTGCTGTGAAGACGTCTGATTATGATAACTAATTTTGGCAGGCATCCAAATCTCATTAGGATCTTCAAGGCTAAGTACAGACAGTGAAAAAGACGGAAGCTGAATAGATTCAATCTTTACAGGTGAGTATAAGTTGTGTAGATTGAACTGATAAGGAAGTGAACAGACAGTCACTTCTAATTCTGGAAATTCAGCCACATGCCTTCAGTGGCTCAGGCCAGAAGTCAGGGGTGCTACAGCATGCCTCACTGCTCAGCCAGGGCAAACAACTTGGCCCCAAACTAGCCCACCCACCCTTGAAGTGGGGGTTGTAGGGGAGGAGTAAAGCAATCTGGGATACTAAGGGACTGTGAGTTAACTTGAATCTCGATCTAGGACAGAAGTACTATAAACCAATTTAACTTAAATCAATTAAGTCTGATACTACATCTATCCAGGTATATCTTAAACTGGTTTGGGTGATTTTGAAAGCAAATTATGTGCACTGAACTTCTTTTGTGTTACAGACGTCAGCTGGTTTCCAATCACTTATACCAGTTTATGTGTAATTTCTGTCCCTAGCCTCCCTATTAATTGAATCAAGGTCTTAGTCAGGTCAGTGAAAGCCATGTAAAGATTTATGTTGCTTGCAGCACTTTTTCACCTGTCTAGCAACAAAAATGATATCTGAGTGGTCTGAAACAACATTGGAATTCAGATAGAATTTACTCAGCAAGAAAAGTGAGTCTATTAAAAGGAGAATGTGGAAGAGGATCTTCCCAGGTATGGACAGGAGTGCAATACCACAAAAAATTCTGCTAAATATTCTATCACCTTTCTTGAATATGGTTGTTTCTGGCATTTCTCAAATCTATTTTTCAAGTGTGCATAATAAAGCTATGTACTTAGTAAGAGAGCCCTTTTTCCCACCTTGCTTGTAAATTTCACCTAGTATTCCATCAGGTGTTATTCCCTCACTCTGACAAGCAACGGGGCCAACATATTTTCTCACCCTCAAACAGCACTCTAACAAAACTCGTATTTTCACTTTGTCACAGAGAAATGGTTGTTTGTGAGAGTTAAAAACTTAGCAGTGCTGGAATGGAGTGTTCAGCATACGGAAATCAAAATAAATTGATGTTTGAAAGTAGGTAAGGGAAAGAAGTTTGTGAAAGACAAATTTAAACAGTAAAATGAAAGTGCAAAAATACATGGAAATAAAGAACATACATTATAAAGTAGTTCAGGACAGGCAAAACTTCTGAAGTGGATAAGCATTCAAAGGACACAGCAAGTACTATACATAACATTACTGTTTGTGTGTGGATTCCTTATTGGCTGACCTTTCTTTGTTTGGCACCATCAACAATTGCTGTTAAATCTATATAGGTTGTGCAAACAGGTTTGTAAACATGGATCATTTTGCTCATGATAAGTGGGGTGGAAGAAGATGTGTTTGTAGATTATTTTGTAAGATTATTTGTTTACTTTGTAAACTATTCCAAAAATGACTGTTTTTTTCCCCTTGTTTTTCTACAGCACCTTGCACAATAGTGTGATGATCCTGAGTATCTTTCTGAGTTATTTTGGAGTAGGTATAATTAATAATAATATTAATTGATGTTATTATTATTATTGACTGATCAACAGATTGAGTCAATGTTTGTGCACTGTTAAATCAATTAATTAACAATTTAGGTAATGGATGAAAGTATACTCATAAAATTAACTGCTAAAACCAATTTGGGAAGGTTTGCAAGCACTTTGAGAACCAGAATTAGTATTTTAAATCATCTTTACAAATTTAGGAAATTATTTGAAATCAATTAAAATGAAATGAAATTAGGACATGTTCAATGTACTACATTTAGAAAATAAAAATCTAATATGCATATACAAAATGGAAATAGTTGTCTAGGCAGAAGTGTGCTGGGAACTGCAATGAACATGTTGCCAATTGCTCAAATCATGAGTGAGACCTTATGAGGGAGGATAAGGCAAGGTGCCGCGTTTATGATAAAGCACTTAATACACACACACACACACACACACACACACACACACATTCATACCCCAACTTCTGTTCTGCACTGGTATACATTACCAGTCTTATCAGTGCTCAGATCAACTTAGTGGCCAGCCAATTGATCACAAGTAGGAGCCAAGCTTCTGCAGGTCCATCTCATCAGATGAACTGATGCTCCAGGATGACATGCAGAACAAGACCCAAAATAGACATGTCTCACTCCATCTTTTATAGTCTTGTCAATTTGCCCAGTCCTCTGGGATTTTGCTACATTATCATGTGTTCTTCCTTGAAGGTTGATTGTCGCTGTTCTCTTGCTGTTCTGGGGTAGATTCTTCTGGTTTTGGTCTTTTATCTGTCTGCATTCTTCAGCCAGTCACCAGCTGATGTTTTCCTTTTCCACAGACATGCTCTCACCATTCTCTCACACATACAGCATACAAACATGGAGCACTTATGTCAATCTACAAAGTAATACAGAATGGAGTTTCTTAAGGCAATGCAAAACTCAAGAAAATACATGAGATTAAAAGCAATAGGCAAAAAGTCTATTTGTATAACACTATGACTCAAGAAACTGCAGCCCTTCCACACGACATGCCAGTCAGCTCGGTTTCCTGCAGAAAGGTGATGTACATCCTTTTCTGGTGCAGGAAATCAAAGAGTGCTGTCCACTTCAAAGGGTCACTGCATCCACTGGCATTAAGAGAACCAAAGGTTGTGGCAGCCATGTGTGAAGGGTGTAGAAGGGAGGACAGGCAAGGCCAAAAAAACAGAGAGAGAAGCAGCAGAGAGGAGCAAATATGCAGTACAGGGAAAAGACCGGGCCTACAACTCCCCAGGTGGTGCTTCTTATAACAAGTGCCCAATGTCACCTGCAAGCTTCCTAAGGTGCAAATTATTAAGGCCATGCAAAATTTCACCAAGTGTTTTGTTTTGAGGCTGTTTCGACTTGTTGCGAGCTCAAAACAGCAAGATTGAAATGAAACAAAGGACTTCAAAACAGCCTCGCAACAAAATGAGAGCAGTCGAAACATTTAAAAAGTTTTGAAATGTTTCAAGTTTTGAAGCTCAAATTGAGCTTGCCTTCAGGGAAACAGAAAGTAAGGAGCGGTAGGGGGGAGAAGGGGGAATAGTGGGGAAGGACTGCTTTCATACTGACTGTGTAGCTGGCTAGTGACTGTGATCCTTCCCTGAGGTTCCTTCCAATCCCAGTGCTCTGGGGGAGGGATGGAAAAACAGCATAAAAGGCCAAACTGTTTGAACTGGCCTGCTTTCTGCCTTGTGGTCTGACAGTTACTGAGCTATCTTCCAGCAGCTCAGGAGCATTACACAACAAAGGATACTACTACTATTGATTTGAATGATTTCCTACTTGCTAGCGTAGCAAGTGGGATTCCACAATAGCTTTTGCTTTCCTCTAGATCCTTTTATTTTATTATTATAATCATTGATTTATTCTTTTCAATTTCATAATTATATTGGGTATTATACTATAGAATTTATGTAGGAAGGCAGATGTATACATATTTATTTCTATACATTTATACCTTGCAGCATGTTACATTATAGAATTTATAGAGAAACACAGATACATTTATATATTTTTATAAAAACAAAACACTACGAAACACACCATGAAGTATGGTGGAAAGGCAGCTGGCAAGCCTTCAGGGAGGGGCAGAAGAGTGGGTAGAGGGAGAACTATAAGTCCTTTCCCCCGCCAGAAAAAAAACCCTGAGACACAGCCTCTTTCCTACAACTAGCACAGATGAAGCTTCCAGAAGCAGCAAGGAGAAGGGAGCAGTGCCAGTGCCACTGCCTGTGCCTGAGTCTGCATCCCCTCCAAGAACACCAGCCATAACGCCCCCACCACCACCACCATGACAACAAGCACCAGCACCAGCACCAGCATGACAGTCTCCTCCACCCCCATTTCACTCCCCATGTTGAGCCTTCCAGTGCCAGAGGAAGAACTGGAGCTGGATCTGGATCTCAGTGCCCTACCAAGGGAAATTCTGGGGAAGGAGGGGGAATCAGCTGAGTTTGTGCTCCACACCCCTCAAGTTTCCCCTAGAGCTAGGTCTATTTCCCCAGAAAGTACTTCAGAGGAGGCTGAGGTAGAGGTTGTGGAAGAAAGTGGCTCAGCTGAGTCTGCTCCTCCTGTTGCTGTGCCCCCAACCCCCGCCCTCTCCCCCAGGTCCCCCCATGGCTGCCCACCTGCCCCAGCTCCAGCCTTTTAAGAAAAAAAAAAATCAGCCTCACCAGCTACTGCCAGATGAGGGATGATCCCCGCTGCCCCCACTGTCCTGTGCTGCATCAGCAGCTGTGCAGTAGCTCTCCAAAGCCCTGAGGCCACTGCAGGACCTGGTGAGTGTGGGGGTTTGGGGTTGTTTTTTTTTTCTTAAAGGCCTGGAGCTGGGGCAGGTAGAGCAACCACTGGGGGTGTGGGGGAGGGGAGTCAGGGGGCTTGTGGCAGAACCCCCCCATGCAGTGTGGGAAAGTGGGGAGCAGAAGGGATCAGCCCACCACTGGGCAGCACCCAGTAAGTAGGGGCTTTTCTTTAAAGGGGTGGGAGCTGGAGTGGGTGGGGCAACCATGAGGACGGCTGGGACAGCAGGTGGGGGTCAGGGGGGCTGGGGGAGCAGGCAGGGCATGGGACCTGGTAGGGGGTCCCCCATGGTCTCCTCCCCCTCCTCCAGCCTCCCCTCCCCCACTCCTACTTACCAGTTCCGAGTCCAGCTCCAGATCCCTGCTGCAGTGACCAGGGACTGCTAAAATCCTCAAAACTCAATCTTTTCTGAATTGATTCAGGGAGCTTCAAATTAATTTGGACCTTTTTATTGGTCCCCTGATTTGATTTGGATTTGGAGATTTGGCCACTAAATTGGACTGAATCTGCTCCGAATCGAATTAGCACCGAAAGCTTCACGCAGCCCCTGTTGTCAATGCAAATATAAAATATTTCCTTGTAGCAGAAATTGTCCTTACAGCCATTTCCTGTTTCCACATCTTCAGTTCTTCCTCCCCCTATGACAATCTACTTTTCACACACAGGTCAGATTGGACTTCTAGCTTACCTTCTACTATAACTCTTTCCTTCTTTTTTTAGCTGCTAGTTATGTCATGGCTAAGGACATTTTCCCATATACCTCTGGTTCAAGCATTGATATGATGGGAAGGCTAGATAAACTAGAAGGCAGCCTATGTGGCTGGTAAGTGGAAGATGAGATTGAAGTTTCGACTATCAGAAAGTTTGAAGATCACACCAAGCTGAGGGGAATAGTAGATATATGGGAGAGTAGCGCTAGAGTGAGCTAAACAAATTGGAGGATTGAACCAAAAAAACAAAACAAATCTCATGAAGTTCAATAAAGACAAGTGCAAATGCACTAGTATAGACTGGGGACTGACTGACCAAGTAGCAACTTGCAGAAAAGGACTTGGGGGTTACAGTGCATCCCCGCAGTGTGCCAACAGTGTGCCCTTGTTGCCAAGAAAGCTAATGGCATACTAGGCTGCATTAGTAGGAGCATTGCCAGCAGATCAAGGCAAGCGATTCTTTCCCTCTCTTCATCACTGATGAGGTGACATCTGGAGTACTGTCTCCAATTTTGGGCCCCCCACTACAGAAGGGATGTGGACAGGTTGGAGAAAGTCCAGCAAAGGGCAACATAAATGGTTAAGGGGCTGGGGAACATGACTTATGAGTAGAGACTGAGGGAACTGGGCTTATTTAGTTTGGGGAACAGAAGACTGAGAAGGGATTTAATAGCAACCTTCAACTACCTGAAGGGTAGTTTCAAGGGGGATGGAGATAGACTATTCTTAGTGGTGGCAGATGCCAGAACAAGGGTAGTTTAGATTGGATATTAGAAAAAATGTTCTCATTAGCAGGGTAGTAAAGCACCGGAACAGGTTACCCAGAGAGGTTGTCAACTCTCCATATTTGGAGGTTTTTAAGACTTGGGTAGACAAAACCTTGGCTGGGATGATATAGGTGGGGATGGTTCTGCTTTGAGCAGGGAATTAGACTAGATGAACTCTTGAGGTCCCTTCTAACCCTAATTTTCTATGATTCTATGAAAAGTTATAAACTCACACATACTGGAGAAGAGTGAACCTGTAAGCAAAAAGCAAGAGGTTGGTAATCTACTGTAAAGTTTAGGGATGCATTTGATTTCATGTGACTTTTTTCTGACATGATTTTGATGAAGCACAGAGAGTTCACCCTGGTTTTGGAACTTGAGCAAAATTTTGACACTGGGCTTGGATTTCAAGCTGGTAACAATATCCGAAACTGGCCAGGTTTTTTTCTGGAATCAGCTCCAGAAACTGGAGATATTTTTAAAGGTCTGATAGCAGACATTTTTAATTGGGAGGAGACATCACTGCTAACAGTAGAGACTGTATACTTTACATTAATGAGAGGATTCTTCTACATTTAGACATATTTGCACATCTCAAAAATAGGTTGCTACCTATTATTTTGCACATACACAGCATTAAGGTAACTGCTGAATTACCTATGTATTTTCTGGATAGAAGTAGATTCTAATTTAATTTTAATTGTTATAAATTGAGAATGAAATGGAAAAGGAAGCAATTCCTCTTTATAAATAGCACAATATTGCAAGGGCAGATCAATAACATTTTATTGGCAACCAACTTTTGCTTCATTTGAATAGAGCCCTTCAAAGCTACAACAACAAAAACCCTAAACTCCTATCAACAGATGGGAATGACTTCCTAAACTGAGGCTTAACATCAGCATTCAATCTGTCAATCTGGTTTCAGCTAAGGGTTTCTTTACTGGTGCCTAAAAATGTAATATCTAAACATCTAATAAGTAGCTGTACAATAATGGGAAAAAAATCCCCAAATTGTAAAGATCAATCTAGATCCAAACTCAAAAGTTTGCATCCTTGTGTTTTTTTTCAGGGAGTTAATCACAGTTTTGGATCCTGATACAGATTTCCTAAAAGCGCGTGCATTTTTGGATTTAGGGTTTTAGTTTTGATCCATCGTTAATATTATGCATAAGTCTCTTCTTACTGCATTGTTCATAGTCCTGTATAGTTTAAAAGATATATACTCCTTCTTTTCAGATACTGTGGCCACGTCTACACATGTGCTTTACTGCAGCATAGGCTATTTAGCTGAGGAGTGAAGATCCACTGTCTACACACGTAACAGTATTAAGCTCTAGTAAACTAATTTACGCCAGCATAAACTAGTGCTGTTGGGGACAGTACTATCTCATACCGGGGTAATTTACTGCAATTAAGCACATGTAATTAAGCTGACCACAGGCATCAATTGCATCCAGAAAGCCCAGACAGCCAGAGGCCAGACTCCTGCCTGCCACCTAACCACACGGTTCTGCACTTTCAATACCCTCATGCCTTATGCAGCCCTAAACCACCTGATGCCACCACCCAGGGCCAATGGCTGACCTCCCATTCACCCTGCCAGCCCAGGCTTGCTTCACTCTGGCTCAAATAGCTGCTGTTCTGGGCATAGATTTAGACACTGCTCCTAGGGGTAGTTTACTCCAGCTCAAACTGCTGTGAAGTTTATTGCTTTGCATTAATTGTACATGTAAATGCACCCAATGAGACCAATGTCTCTTGCAGTCCTCGCTGACCTACTGAAAATATGACCTCTCTCTGTGAATATATAACAGACTTTTACTATCTGAGTTAATGCTGCTATTCATATACAGTATTATATAGGCAACGCATATGGGAGTACAGAAGGGCACATGCCCCCCCTACCCCGAAATTGGCCCTTGCAGCCGGGGAGTAGGAAGGTCAGTTGGCCGGTGCCCCCCTGAGAAGCACTGGTGGCACTTCCGGTTTTTCCGGTAGCACTTCTGGTTTGCCGACGGTGCTTCTGGGGTTGGTGATAGGCCACTGGGGGACCCCTGCCCCATCAGCAATCAGCTGCTGGTGCCCCCCCAGAGCCAGGAGGTACCAGTTGCCCATGAAGCATAAGCAATGAGAATTTTAATATGGTAGATCCATCATTGTTCATACTGTTTGTGCCATGGATTAACTCTTCTCTTGGAGGACTGAGTATTGAAAAAGAAGGGGAAAAAAGTTAACTGCAGTCTGTTGACATTTTTAGCCTAGACCTCATAGAATATGATTAATCTTTGAATCTATCTCCAAAGTAAGTTTTCTGTGGAATTCAGGAAACTATAGAATTTGTTTACATTTTATGTATTACTTAAATACATGCATAAACATTTATTTATTTATTTTTAGCCAAATTGGTCACATCCAGATGAGTGTGGCCATGCAGCATCTGGTGCTGTAAACATTTTTGCAGCACCACATACCGCACGGTTCAGTGTTCTCCATGCTGCAAGTGTGCACTGCCTATGTGCTGCTCCATATTTTTTTCTTCTGTGGATTCTTTTGACCCCTGGATATCTAGGAGTCAAAAAAAGTGGGAAAAAACCCCAAAGCAGCGCACGCTTGGGCAGCATGTGCTACTGAGAAGTGGAGTTGGGCTACCCAGAGCCATGCTGCAGCTGCCAGCCAGGCTCTGCCCAGTAGGGTCGCTGGGGCTGCAGCCCTGGGATGCCTCCAAGACCCCAGGTAAGGCTGCTGAGGCCAACACAGTGCTGGCCCAGCCTCCCCTACCACTCCCAGGGTAGCTTGCCACATGCCAAAGCGCACGTGACATGGGCATTCCCCAGGGACAACTAGTTGCGGCACAAGATTCACTGCTGCTATTTGTCCCCAAGGAACCAAATGTCCACACACACTTATACAAGATTCTCAAAATGTGTGATCTGAGATGAGATTCACTCATCAGCTTATAAATAATAGCCATATTGCTTGTATTTACAAAATCATCCTCAAAAAGTATCTAATACATGTATGTATGCAAACTCCCACAATGGTTGATTTCATAAACCACTGTCGTTTTTCAGTATATCTGATTCTGAACTCAGAGGAAGTGCAGAGAACAGCACTTACAGAAACAATAGAGCAGTGGTCACTAGCCAGTGAATCTTCATCCACTGGTAGATCTCAGAGCTTCTTGTGGTAGATCTTGGAGCCTCTTGGAGTTGATCCGAGACTGGGGTGTGGGGCTGAGTTCCCACATGCATTCATGTGTGTGACCCAGCCCAGCAGGTCAGTCCATGGGGGAGGGAAGGGGTGGGGGCTAGATGAAGGCCCACCATGAGGGACAGTGACACAGAAGTAGGAGCCGTGGTAAGTTGAATGGGGCCCCGGCCAAGTTGGGACCTACCTGCTGGGGAGGTGCACCCACAAATAATTTTTTCTCCCTCTGCCTCAGTCTATCCCCCCCCCCCCCACTCCCCTCCTCACAGACTTGCCTGCTGGGTGGGGTGAGGGGTGGCAGTAGCACACGATAGATCTTGGGTTGCTTTTAAATGCTAAAGGTGATCTCCTACTTAAAAACATTGGAGATCACTGAAACAGAGAAATAAAAGAGCCAAACTTTTTTTTCATTTTCAAGAAGGGTATAGTCTGAGACACCTGTGAAAGTTTTAGTTGTTACTTAATACGTGTCCAGCTCTTGGGGAAAATAAAAGAATGTTGCTATTTCTGAAAAAAAAAGTCTTATTTCTAACATTCAGCAGAGGCTATGCTGTGACTGAGTGAGTCATACACAGGTTTTATTTTTCCCCAGGAGAAGTGTTTTAAATCACTCATCATAAATCTGCACATTGCTGGGAATTTTGGCATAGTTTGAGTTTTAGAATTTTCACTTGAACAGCATCTGTTTTTTGATCAGAGGAAGCAGCTATTTATGGTTATCTTAATTTATTTTTTCCTGCTGTTTTTCATCTTTCCACAAATATTGGAAAAATGAAATATATAACATAGTCAAAGTAATAATCAAAAAGTCTTACCCAGTTTACTAATTTTCTAATGACAATACTAGTTATCAGTTATATAATCATTTTGTCCATACTTTAAGGTGTTTTAGGGATGACGCATGCCATAACTGTACCATTGCTAAATTCTGCCCTTCAGTTAAATACTGAAGTTGTTCAGCAACAGAATTACTATGCTTTACAGGAGGAAAATGAAGGCAGTGAGATTGTGTTGCATGTGCTAAACAACAGTAGTTAAATGGCAGAACCAGGAAATTAACCCAGAATTCCAGACCCCCTTTTTCTGATGTCCTAGCCACTGTCTCTCTCCTGGATGTGCTTTTAACCACTATGAATTCAGAACAAGCTGGTTAGGAAGCTAGAACTGGAAAAGCCTTCTCAGGTCATCAAATCCAACCCCCTGCATTTGTAGGTAGCTATTTATTCAAAGCGTCCTAAAAATCATCCAGTCCAACTCTTCATTCACACAACTACTAGCTACACTATTAAAAGAAAACTGAAAATACACAAAGATACATAGATAAAAGGCAGGGTAGGCAAGTGTATCATCAATACCCATGGCACTGTAGTTGGAGAGAATCCATACAATTGTATAGATTAGCAAAATACTAGGAATGCATGATTTTTGGATTTTTTTTTTTTTTTGTTAGAACGAGAACTGTTTCTGATAAGAAATTTCCATATTATTCATCAAGGACTTGCCCTGAGTCCATTAAATCAATTAAATGGATTGTCTCAACTTCAGTAAGGTTTGTATCAGACCAAAAATAAACTTTTTTATTAGTTCTATTATTTTTAACCAAATAACAAATCTATTTTTCTGACATTTGATCAGTTCTCCTTTGACACCTTTTCCTTAGCCCTGATACCTTGAGAATAGTACAATAGTACCATACCTTAAATTAAAAGCTAGAAATCAAATAATGTAGAAGATTGATGAAAATCAGTTTAGCTGCATTGGCTTCAATGGAGATTTGTCAATATGCACCTAAAGAGGAAATGGATCATAAGTAGGAAACCTTCTGAATCACAGTATGTGTTTAAGAGGTCTAGTCAGGTGCCTGATGAATCTTCTTGTGTTTGAATCAGGGCCTGGATTATGTCCTTTATGGAGTCCTGTGATCATCACATGAAGACCTAGAACATGTATGCCTAGGAAAGAATATGGAGGCGTGAAGGTTTCCCATCCCCCCTTTAGACCATTGAGACAGAATCCAAAGCCAAACTGAGTCCAGATGTTCAGTGCCACAACGGCTGTCACTTATGCTATAGGGCAACAGATAAGGACTGCTTCTGACTGCCTAATGCCTCACTGAGGGTGCATTTCTATCAGGGTGATGTCTCTTAGCCTTTCTCCAACCAAAGAATATCCATAAGGCAGAGGGGATTAGGTTTCTAAAGATTCCTATAATCACCTTAATATGGAGGTTGCAACATTGCGGTATTTAATAGGAGCTACCCCAACACAAGTACCCCTCCCACGTTGCCACCAGGCCCTCCAGTCAGCTGCAGTTTACGGCCATTCCCAGGACTCATACAGTTGCAACATGGGATGCCCAGGCAGAGGACACAAGATGGAGGCTTGACATATAAAATAGAAACTTGACATGACTTTGGTTCACTTACAAACACAGGCCTAAACCATACAATATCCATATGAAACAATACAAATCAATACAAAAATGATAATAATACAATATACAACAGTAAGAATCAATACAAACCTAATAATAATACAATATAAAACAGTGGATATCCAAAACCAAAAACTTGCTACCAAAATAAAAAATGTTAAAGCTTATCCTATGTCTTAGCTTACTTATACTTATCTAGGGAATACAGAGGGAGAGAAAAAGTCAGAAATGATTGGGGAAGGGGAGGGAATGCATTTAAAAATAAATAAAAAGAAAAACTGGGGGTTTTGCTGCACAGCAATAAAAGGGAGAACTAATTAGTACATTGAAATACAGTACACTAGAATGGGTGGCCCTTTCTAGTCATGAGAAGCTTAGAAATTTAGTGTCAGGGGGGCAGTAACAAAGTTCATTGTCACCACTACCCCACCACCAAATTTCTGGACTTCTGGGCAGCCCACAGGCTGGATAACATGGCTTCATAGGATAGATCTGCAATCATTAGAATCTGATTGGTTCTTACAGTTTTTCAGTGTATAACAAATGTATAAAATAAGAAACTGTTCTATCATGCTTTATAAATGTCAGTTCTGTACACTTCCTTCTGCCATCCATACTGATCAGCCAACTGACAGTAATTAAAGGCTCTCTAGTTATAATCACTGAGCATGTCTATATGTGCCCCTGACTGCACATCTACATGTGCCCCTTTAGCAAATATTAAATGACTGTGCAGTACCCGCTGGTACTGCACAGTCCCAGCGGTGCATGGGTCTTTTTTACCCTTCTGCACAGTAGCAGCAACGTCACAATTAATGCCCACTGACACTATATCAATGTGCTACAGTGACGTAGCACCTCATGTAGATGCACTCACGGTGTCATTTTTTTAAGCTAACTAAAATACAATGTGCAATAAATCAAGGACAAAGGCAAACCGCATATGGCTGGGACCTGGCCAACACTGCTACTCACAAAGCAATTTACTTTAACCCACACATAACCTTTTTTTTTCCATTCAAACAGGCTGTTGCTTTTCCCTCTGCCCATACCTCTGCCCCACTGAGCAAGTGGTGAGGTAGAATACTAGTGTTTACTGCAGTGATTCTCAAGCAGAAGAATCTATAATGTCAAAAATATGTCTTAGTTATTTGAAACAGAAGAACTGCTCTTTTATTGTTGTCCAGTTATGAATGAAAGCTAAGAGCTTATTTTCTGAGCGGTGCCTGGAGTCTGAGGAGGGGTGCCTTGAGTCAAAAAGGTTGAGAACCACTGGTCTACTGCAAGCTGCTACTGGGATAGTCACTCATTTGTTTATTCTGTATTTGTCTACTAAAAATGTTTGGATGAGATCGGTTCACGGATAAAGAACAGCAGATTGAAGAAAGATAGAGGTTTCATAGATTCATAGCATCACAGATTCTTAGGGGCTGGAAGGGACCTTGTAGATCATCAGGTCCAGCCCCCCCTGCACTAGGCAGGAAGACAACTGGGGTCAAGTGACCCTAATGAGGTGACTGTCCTGTCTCCTTTTGAAGAATTCCAGGGTAGGTGACTGCACCACCACTGGAGAGAGTTTATTCCACAGTCTGGACACCCTGACTGTAAAGGAGTTTTTTTTCCTGGAACTGAGCCTGATGCAGCCTTCCAGGAGTTTGTATCCATTGCTCCTGGTCTTCCCTGGGGGTGCCCTGGTGAACAAGTGTTCACTGAGCTCTTGATGTACTCCCCTGATATAGTAGTAAGCCGCTACTAAGTCCCCTCTCAGCCTTTTCTTTAGTAGGCTGAAGAGGCCCAAGTCCCTCAACCTTTCCTCATATGGCTTGTCTTGCAAGTCCCTAATCATACAGGTGGCTCTTCTCTGGACCTTCTCAAGTTTTTTCATGTCCTTGTTGAAGTGCGGCACCCAGAACTGGATGCAGTACTCCAGCTGTGGTCTCACCAGTACAGAGTACAGCGGGAGCATCACTTCCTTAGTTTTGCATGGTTATGCTGGCTGTCATGGGAAAGTACTTAAAGAATGGACTCTCCTTTGGTTGAAGGTACATGCCCATAAATGCGCAGTTCTATCTGTATTCTGTCTATTAGGCATACTCTTGGGTTCCTTAATGATGCCAGGCCCTCACACACCAGCATCTGCAGGTAGTATTTCCTACTCTTTCCAGCTAACCAGAAGTGTCATTCTCATTCTGACCAGGCACCACATCTACAAGTTTTCATCACCCCCTGTCTGCCCTACATCAATCAATATCTGTATCTACCCATGAAGAAATTAGCCCTTACCAAGCTCCAGCTGGTACAGAACTCTACAATGATCGCTTCCACAAGAGACTACTTGTAGACTGAGTAATGATATTCTAACTGAAATTAAAGGCCAGGACACTCACTACTAAGTTCAAGTGTAGGGCACATTTCTTTGACCTTGCCTTCTCTAATACAAAAACATTGCAATACATTTTGAATATTCATGGAGAATTCATGTCCCAGAAGTATCTGCTATGATCTCATTTTCTTTCATTTTATTTTATAGTTGTTCATCTGAAAGTACTTATTAACTGGCTTCATGAATGATATATTTGTACTGGATTTTGCTAAGGCTAAATCACTGCATGTAATTTGAATATATCACTCTTGCCAAAAGAAATCTTTTCTATTGCAGCTCTATCCCTGTTACTTCCTGAGCCTATTGTGGGGCAGAGCAGGGGAGCTCTATTTAAAGTCTTCTGCTGCTTCTGTATTGTTCCTGTGGGTAATAGCATTCATTCATCTGGTACGCAGTGGAATATAAATAGGGTTCTCACACAGATAGGCTTCTTTATCCCTAACAACCCACACCAAAGGTTCTGAATTCCAAAGATACAGACACTTTCTGATACCAAGTCTTGGAAGTCCTTTACCTTTTCTTTAAATCAGTGCAGTCAAGATCTTTTTATGGCTTACTTCCTTGCCTTAAATGATTCCAGACAGTGGTTGTGAGTGACAATGACTTTAGGTGATTATTTGTTTTAATCTATCCAACAATATGTTTAATCATAGAGTTAGTTAATAAGCCTTGATTTTGGCCTCTTATCACATCACATATATTAATATAATTTTGGGAAGCCATTTGAGTAATTCATTTCACCGACTGAAGATGCAGCTAAAATACAGATTACTAATGCTGATTAAAGCATTTTATCTTCCTTCCTATTCTGGGAGAAATTCCATAGATTCTAATAGGGAACAGGTTCATTTAATCATCTTGGAAATTATCTATTTAATCTATTCTAGGTGTTGCATGAGATCCATTACTCTGGTATCAGAGTGCATAGTTTATGCTTTAGATCGTTGAGGAAGTGACAACTCACTTTCCTATTTTTGTTTCAGAAGTTTGGTGATCACAAATAAGTGGGTGTGAAATAAGTTTGTGCATACAAACAGAAACAGGTAATAGTGATTCTCTCTCTAATTAGTAGGCTAATTCGAGTATCTACACCTCTGCATGACACTATTTATGCCAGAAAACATTTATGAATGCATAATAATTCAGGAAAGCTCATTTTTAAAGGCTACTTTAGAACATTCAAAAGGAATCTTTTTTACATTATTTGTCCAAAAACCTCAGCTGGGCCATCCAACCCAATAGTCCAAGAAAGTGATGTTATAATAAAAGCAAAAAGATTCCAGTAGGGTGCAATAAACTTTTTTAGTTAAGTCTCATGCTGAATTTTCAAAATGGTTAATCATATTTGGCAGATATGACAGATTTTCATATCAAATATATGTAATATATCAACAGACTATAATAGTGCCTGCCTGCTAAATAATTTTTCAGTTCACTTCTAGATAGTCCAAATATTCTAAGGAGCCTTTCATTATAAATATGCCACTTCCATCTTACTCCAATAGGAAAGCTAAAAAAGGAAATGAAGGTTGTACCTATTAAGGTTTAAATCTAAGGTGATAGATTTTGATCTTTATGAATTTTTTTTCAAACTGGTATCAATCAACACAAAAAATGTAATAACTTATTGACTGGTAACACTGGGAATTAAGGCCTTAACATCTTTGACAAAAAAATGATCTGGTTTCTTAAGAATCCCACTTTTGTGTCCATTTTTTGGTTGGGATTTTTTTGCCTTATCACTGAAGATGTTGCATATTTTTTGTGTTAGTTAATGTGGGCTTCCTGTAGCATGGGGCAAATATCCTGTTGTGATATCTGAGAGCAGGTTCCATATTCTGTGGCACACTATCTGCAATTTCTCTTACCCAAATCCAGTAAATTACATTGTTGGATAGACATTGGCCCACTACTTAAGTGCTAAAATAAACTGACTTTCTGAAATTACCTGGTGATTTTGAATCTAGTTGTTACTTATTCAATTATTTAAGTGTTCCATGTACTACAAAGACATATTTAGTTCATTTAAGTAAATAGGATTGATCCTATTTAACCAAGTGTCAAGCTTTTCAGCTGGCTTTGGTCAGCTATTTTAATCCATGGGTAGCTCATATTAGTTCTTTACTACCAATTCTATAGACCTTACAGTTTTTAATTGTACATGACTCATGGGTTCAGCAACTATAAAAACCTTTACTTTGAATGATTTTTTAGCTCAGCAGAATAAAAAGGGGCTGGGGTTGTAAATGCATGTCCTGGCTGGTCCAGACCTGGTCCACTACAGTTGGGGTGAGTCCAGAGCAAGCATGGGTCTGTCCAGGGCTGTGTGCCCAAGTCCCTACCAGTCTCCATGGGGGCAGGGCTGCTGAAAGTGGTAGCTGAAAGGAGCCACCACTGCCTGAGTTGCCTAGAAATGGAGTCCAGCTGTGGAGCTGCCTAAGGCCCACTGTGTGCCTTGGAGTGGTGGGACGAGCCAAATGGCACCTGGGCCAGGCAGGACCAAGGAAACTGCCACAATCTGGACAAGACCCTCTGAAGGCTGAATCTGCCCTTCAGGCCATATTTTGCTTGCCTCTGCTTTAGTACCTTAAATTGCAACACCACGCTGGAGATTTTCCAACCTTAGCTCTCACTGGCATGACAAGGTGAAATACCCATTAGATTATCATTAAGGTATTTTATCATTTTGTAGCCCCGGATAAAACTAACCTAATTTTTTAGTCACTTTTATTCTTTTTCCTTTAATGCTGCCATACTGGGATTTACTTTAAGTAGTCCCTTAGGACATTGGATGTGTTTAAAAGTTCTGTCTATACTTACGTATCGTATTAAGTCAGGACTTCAGCATGTTCAAAGCAAAGCACATATTACTGAAAAAATAGAGAAGATAAGATGAGAGAGGTAATTGGTTTCCAGATAACATTGTTTAAAATTATTCAATATCCTTTTCACATATGTGATTTTCACACAATTTGTCCAATTACATGAAAAGAGGGTAGTATTAACAGTCTAAACAGCTAGTACATATTACAAATTCTAGTCATTGCTGTTTATATTCAGTTGCCATTTACGCTGCTTGATAATCCTTTCTTTCTCTAGCCTATTCAGCTTTCCTCTGTCAGGTGGTACATTATCAAGCCCTTCTTCATGTCATGCTTACCAGTTGGTTCACTTGTTTAGTCAGCATGGAAAGTAATTCTGGGACCAAAAATGACTTATTTCTTTGCTTGATTAGGTGGACTGTATACAAATCCTTTGCCCAATAATTCTTGTCTGGCTCCTGACTTCAAGGATCTCATACAGTAATCAGAATTGCTTTTCTGTCATCATTGCTCCTTTTCATGCAGATCTGGTGATTATGGAACTATTTAAATATTTAAATTTGAAAAAATACCAACCATATAAAAAACCAGTGACATGATGGACAGATACTCTCCATTTGGCTTTGTCCATTGTCAGCCTTGCTACTGTATTTATATAAAATATAGCCTTTCATGTCTTAATGCAGTCACTTTCTCAGTTAAGTTCTCTTTGTCTTCCCTAACACACAGCTTTCTGTTAATCCTTTTCTAAGATATTTCTTTCTATTCTTAGAATATGCCCAAAGTATTTAAATTCAGGCTTTGTTCCAATCTAACTGATGACCCATCTATGAGATCTTTCAGGGGTCTAAGAAATGTTCAGTATCCTTTTATAACACTTTATCTCAAATGTTTTTCCGGCAGGTTGCAGTGTGTCTGAATCCCAATGTCTATATTGAGTACGTGAGTTTGTATACCTACTACCTAGGAGGTTAATGAAGTGCAGTTCATAGGCTCGTCTGTGAAAAGTGGTTTGTAAATTCTCTTTGAGGTTCAGGCTTGAGAGATTGAGACAGGTGGTGTTCTGTTCTTGTCTTTTCCCAGAGAAAATACTAAAAACATGGATCTGTAGGACAGCCTTTCTTCACTACTTATTGTATCTCCTATCAATCCATACACTAAAGATGCAGAGTGTCTAAATGTAAAAGTCCTGTAGTCAGCTAATAAACCACTGGAAAATACAATATTGTGTTAATACCAAGAACATGTTAGGTGCAGTCTATGAAAATACTAAGACAAAAAGACTATGAAACACTAAGTCTGTTAGAAGACTAGAGCAAAAAGTGCTGCAGCTCTGATCAACAGATATCAAACACCTGCAAAGTATACAGGGTATCTGACATTATGCAGACTTTGAGTAAATCAGATCAAATACAATACCTTCCCTGTCTCTGGAATAAAAAGGAATCTCAGTTTTGTAATCCAGGTTCAATTAGGTCAATAAACCTCCAATTCTTACTATAATCCAAATCTCCCATTTCCTTAAAAAATAAAAAAAAAGAACACGTCCTCAGAGTCCTTCAAAAAGGACGTTTATAATATGCCTCTACTCTAGAGAGCTTTGAAAATCTATGAAAGGCCAAAGATCGGGTTTCACTCAACCTCTGACAAAATTCTGCTGTTAACCTGGCTGCGCAAGGAAAGATTCCCTTTTTCATTGATGAGCTGACTGTGCAAACCTCCATCATCTCCTACTGGTCCCATAAATAAATCCCATTCTTCATCTGCCAAAGTTAGAAGACCTCCCATGCAATTCAAAAATGTTGCTGGATAAAGAAGAAATAGTTTATCCCTAAAAGTGGTTTGTGGTGCTTTGGAACTTTCCTTAAAAGGCCAGATGAGGCTCACAAAACATTACCATATCCAACAGCATTCTTTTTCTTTCCATCTTCCAAATCTAGTATTTTATCCTAAGATCCTTTACATAGGTTATTCAAGTATTTCACTTCTCTTTGAATCATCTCCTCTTTTACTTCCTGGAAAACTCTCATACATATTTTTCCCCTCAGACTTCAGTCAGCCATGATGATTTCTCAAAAGCACAGGATTGTGAAAAAAATGCCACATAATCTCTCATCTATGCAGATATTTTTAAAGGAACACAGAAATATCATCAGGCTCTGATTGATCACTTCCCACCATACTATCTGGAACATATAATACTCCCAAAATTATTCTTGTTCCTTAAGGATGACTCCATTTTTATACTTGGAACTGTTTCATTAGTACACAGATAATTAGTTTCCAGTAATTCCAATGGGGGTTGGAGTGGTATGGATGCCAAAGTGCACAGTTGTACAGCCCAGAGGTTGTAAATTAGAGGCCATATTAGAAACACTCGCGGTGTGGCTGTGTCGTATTCCAGCTAATCTGAAAATTCTGCTAGTTACCTTGTCACATAAGGACACAAAAGAGGAAATTAATCCCAATCAGTAACTGTTTTCTGAAGCAATAATTAGGGAACAGAACATGTTGAATTACATACTTACACTTCAACTGTTCAATCAATTGTTCTATTCCCCTCTAAAACTGTAAAAGGCAAAATTCAATTAAGTGAAAATGCCCCTTATAAGTCCGTCACTCTACCTTATCATCTACCGCCTGATAATTTATATGTAGGTATATATATATTTACATTCTGAATGTTTCACTGGTTACTATAGCCAAACATTTAAAATTTCCACCCTCTCCCCAGTTTTCAAGATACTAAAAAGAGGGAAACAATATTACCACCTTTATTAAATAGATAAATAGATTGTTCCTTATCTTTTACTGCTGTGGTCTATTGATCTCAACATAGTGACACTTCAAACCTAAAAAATGCTAATATCTTTGAAATTGAAGTTATTTTCCACTCCCCACAAATAGTGCATGTATTTGACCACTGGACCAAAACTATAGGCCTCTCTTCCAACACCCCAACACTCCTGAACACTTAAAAAAAATCATCCTTATACCAGCAAATTATTGATTCTTGTATCTGCACCATATACAGATTCTAACACCCCCAAAACTGCTAGTGAACACTCAGGATGGAATGCTCATTACAAGCAGCTTTCTCATTTCCACTTAAAACTTCATATCTGAGTGTTCATGGGCAACTAAGGCTCTTTCCTGGTTGACTACCTGCTGACGATGACTAGTGCTTTTGACTTCGATCTTTCTCTGCTTCTTGCTTTCCATTTCTTTATGTACTGTGGTGTTTATTTTTAACTGAATTGACTGCATGAGTCCCCAGATAGGATCTTATCTCAAACCAATTTGTCCTTAATTTATTTATGCACAGAAACTTTTTTAACCTATCCCCCAATAAATGTGCTTGTAACACACACGCTATTTCTATGTGTAGTCTTGCATGAAGTAGCATCTTATATATAAGAATTAATATCTAGAAAATACATACTTACATATCAACACTTCAATCAATTGTTCTATTCCAATCACCTTTTATCTCTTGGCACTGTGAAAATGCCTTGGGATTCTTACAGTGAAAAAATGTCCTGATTTATTGTAAACCCTGTGCTTTCTTTTCACTGTCCACTGCTCTGTGGGTGCATCTGCATGTGCATTAATGCACTTTTCCTAATGCACATTACATTTAGTACCTCCACTATGAGGTACTAAATAAATGCAACTTAGGCTGTACTAATGCACAGTAGCACAATCTCATGCTTTTCAGGTGACATTTATTGTGCAGTAGCCTATTCTACTGTGCACTAGCCTATTAGCACAGGTTTTTACATGCCATTTTAATGCACAGTTGAATAGGCTACTGTGCATTAAAGTGCATGTGTAGATGTGCCCACTGTTAATATACATTTTGTGCTGCTGCAAGTTCCCTTTGCATTACCAGGAACAGAAGACCCCTCATTTGACTCTTTGGGCACATCCACACATGCAGGCATGTGCACTTGCAGCAGCTGAAATAGCAACAGCACAAATTTGTGCTGGAGATTTGTGCCTCAGCACACATATCTGAACATGCATTTTGGTGTGGGGCAAATTGTGCCACTTGGGGCAAACTGACCTTGCCCAGCTTTTTCTGGATCTGCAGCCAGGGGGATCTGGAGTATGGGACCAGCACCTGTGCTGGCCCCAACAGTACAAAAAGCTGCCCTGGCAAGTGGCTCAGGGCTACTTGCTCTCAGGAGCTGCTGAGGCCCAGCCAGTTGGTAGCTGGAGACACTAGCCACTTGTTCCAGCTGGACAGCTGAAGGAGCCCTAACCTAGAGAGGCCCCTGCACCCTCTATCCACTGCAGCAGTCTGGCAGTGGGGGCTGCTGCCTGGCTGTGATCTGCTTCCACCTGCAACACCATGGCTGCACACCAGCCAGACCCAGACAGGGACTGCACGGTCACCTGGGCTGTGCTATAGGCATTGCAGCAGGACCTCCTGCACCTCTGGGCCAGCTGCCAGTGGGCCATGGTTGCACAGCTGGCCTTCAGGAAGCACTGCTGTCATGTCCTCTGGTGCACCCACTCTACCATCTGGGCAGTTGTCACCCAGAAAATGTGCTTATTGCAGTGGCCCACTTTCAACTGTCAAAGCATGTCCTCTTGGCCCCAAATGTCCAGGTCAGCCACCTCATCTGCCCTCCAGCTGAGTTCCCTGGCCCTGGGCAGGCTCCTTTCCCCAGATCTCTCCACTTGTCTCACCAGCAGAGATCCTGGTGTTCCCTGTTTAAAAATTGCAAATTATCTGATAAGAAATCCAAATACTCTCATTAAAATACCCAAAATCTGTGTTCTTCTGCTATTAAAATGAAACACCACTCTATATATAAAGAGATCAGTTGGGTAAAATGTTTTTGACATATTTAAAATTTTAAAGCATTTTGGAAGCCTACCAATGCCTCTATCATCTTTATAAAATGAAATGCTAAATATCTACTAGGATTGTGCAAAGCTTTGGATGCTCATGCAATTCAGAAGAAATTTGACCCAATTCGGTGACCGAATCTCTGAATCTGAACTGAATCAGGGGACCAATTAAAAGGTCTGAATTGATTCAAAGCTCTCCAAATCTTCAGAAAAGATTTGGAGAGCTTCGATGATTTGGACAGTCCCTGGGCGCTGCAGCACGGAGCTGCAGCCAAACTCAGAGCTGGTAAGTGGGGGACAGGGGAGGGGGAGCTGCAGGAGAGGGGAGGGGACCATGGGGGTACCCCTGCCAGGCTTCATCCCCTGCCTGCTCCCCCAGCCCCCCTGACCCCCACCAACTCCCCCAGCCCCTGCCATGGCTGCCTTGCCTGCCTGACCTCCTGGTGCTTTAAACAAAAGCCCCACTCACAGGGTGTTGCCAGGAGGGGGGGGGGGGCAATTCCTCCCGCCTCCCATTGCCCCATGTTGCATGGGGGGCTCTGCCATGAGTCCCCAAGCCCCCCCTCAATCTGCCAGCCCCACCATGGGTGCCCTGCCCACCCCAGCTCTGGCCCTTTAAAAAAAAACAAAAAAATCACTCCTGCAGTGTCCTCAGGGTTTTGGGCAGCTCGTACATAGCCCCGCATGTGGTATGGGGCAGTGGAGGGCAGTGGGAATCTCCCCCCCATGTGGATGGAACGGTGAGTCCGGGGGTTTGGGTTTTTTTTTTTTTTCTTAAAGGGCAGGAGATGGAGTGGGTGGGGCAGCCATGGGGTGGAACTAGAGGAGTGGGGAGAGCATGGAAGAGCCCCCCACATGGCATGGGGCAATAGGGGACAACAGGGATCACCTCCCTCTCCCGGCAGCTCCCGGTAAGTCGGGCTTTTTTTTTTTCTTAAAAGGCTGGAGCCACAGTGGACGGGAGCAATCATGGGAGGGAGGGACAGTGGGGGGGGGGGCCAGGGGGCTCATGCAGAGCCCCGCACACAGCATGGGGCAGTGGGGGGCAGCAGGGATTGCCCCCCTGCACAGCAGCACCTGGTGAATCAGGGCTTTTTTCTTTTTTTACAAATGCTGGGAGCTGGGGTGGTTGGGGCAGCCATTGCTGGGGATGGGAGAATGGGCAGGGGATGGGGCCTGGGTGATTTGGAGATTCAGTGGTTTGGCAGCAGCTGAATCTCTGAATCAAAATCAGCCGAATTGATTCAGAACAGTGATTTAAATCACTTAATCGAATCACTGTCCCCCCAATCAGCCATATCTGAATCTGAAGCGAATACTAGCTACTTCATGCAGGCCTAATATCTATACACCATGGCATTTGCTTGTGTTTTTTAATCATAGAAACATCAGAGCTGTCCCTATCCCACTTGCTCACCAGGATGTGGGGCACTAAGCAACACTGATATGCCAGTGCCTTTGCCCCTCACTCCCAAACCACAGCCCCTGCAGCTCACTTCTGACCCACAGCCCTTCTCTGCCCTCACTAGCTCCCTCCCAGCTGCAGCTCTGTCCCAGCATCAGGCCATGAGTCCAGCTGCAGCTCTCCCAACTGCTGCTTTGTGGCTCTGAGCTGTGCCAGCCTTCGATATTCTGCTCCCTGCACCTGTGCTCAGGCCCCAGTGATTCCCATACCATTCCAAGGAAGCCTTCAACTGGGGCTCAGGGACTGAGGAAAGCCCCTTCCCTTCCAAGCTGGCACAGGCTGCTTTAGGGGGGCAACGGGGCTCTAAGCCTGACACTGGTGGCCTCTCCTAGCTGCAGCACTCCCCCTTCCTGAATCCCTATCTCTCCTTCTCACACACACACACCACCCTTCTGCCACCTCCAACTCTTTCTCCCAGCCCATCACACACACAAGTGGTTTCTGGGGCCATATGTCCCAGTACTAGTGTGGGCACAGGACAGGGGTGCAGTGTGGCAGTTGCTCATGCAGCTGTGGCTCCTGCCAGCAGGTCCTATAGATACATAGATTCATAGACGTTAGGGTCGGAAGGGACCTCAATAGATCATTGAGTCCGACCCCCTGCATAGGCAGGAAAGAGTGCTGGGTCTAGATGACCCCAGCTAGATGCTCATCTAACCTCCTCTTGAAGACCCGCATGGTAGGGGAGAGCACCACCTCCCTTGGGAGCCCATTCCAGACCTTGGCCACTCTAACTGTGAAGAAGTTCTTCCTAATGTCCAATCTAAATCTGTTCTCTGCTAGCTTGTGGTCATTATTTCTTGTTACCCCCGGGGGTGCCTTGGTGAATAAAACCTCACCAATTCCCTTCTGTGCCCCCGCGATGAACTTATAGGCAGCCACAAGGTCGCCTCTCAACCTTCTCTTGTGGAGGCTGAAAAGGTCCAGGTTCTCTAGTCTCTCCTCGTAGGGCTTGGTCTGCAAGCCCTTAACCATACGAGTGGCCCTTCTCTGGACTCTCTCCAGGTTATCCACATCCCTCTTGAAGTGCGGCACCCAGAATTGCACGCAGTACTCCAACTGCGGTCTGACCAGTGCCCAATAGAGGGGAAGAATCACCTCCTTGGATCTATTCGTCATGCATCTGCTGATGCACGATAAAGTGCCATTGGCTTTTCTGATGGCTTCGTCACACTGCCGACTCATGTTCATCTTGAAGTCCACTAGGACTCCAAGGTCCCTTTCCACTTCCGTGCCACCCAGCAGGTCATTCCCTAGGCTGTAGGTGTGCTGGACATTTTCCTCCCTAGGTGCAGCACTTTGCATTTCTCCTTGTTGAACTGCATTCTGTTGTTTTCTGCCCATTTGTCCAACCTGTCCAGGTCTGCTTGCAGCTGTTCCCTGCCCTCCGGCGTGTCCACTTCTCCCCATAGCTTTGTGTCATCTGCAAACTTGGACAGAGTACATTTCACTCCCTTGTCCAAGTCACTAATGAAGACATTAAAGAGTATCGGTCCAAGGACCGAGCCCTGCGGGACCCCACTGCCCACACCCTTCCAGGTCGAGACCGACCCATCCACCACGACTCTCTGGGTGCGACCCTCTAGCCAATTCACCACCCAGCGGACTGTGTAGTCATCCAAGTCACAGCCTCTTTACTTGTTCACCAGTATGGGGTGGGATACCGTATCGAAGGCCTTGCTGAAGTCTAAGTATATGACATCCACCCTTCCTCCTGTGTCCAGGCGTTTCGTAACCTGATCATAAAAAGAGACTAGATTAGTCAGGCACGATCTGCCTGCTACGAACCCGTGCTGCTTTCCCCTCAGCATAATTTGTCCTGCCGGGCTCTCGCAAATGTGAGCCTTGACAATTTTTTCAAAGATTTTGCCGAGGATGGAGGTGAGACTGACTGGCCTATAGTTGCCCGGGTCCTCCTTCCTCCCCCTTCTTGAAAATGGGGACCACATTGGCCCTTTTCCAGTCCTCTGGGACTTTGCCCATGCACCACAAGCGATCAAATATTCCCACCAGTGGCTCTGCAATGATGTCGGCCAGTGCCTTCAGCACCCTCGGATGGAGCTCATCCGGGCCTGCCAGCTTAAAGGCATCCAGTTCTTCCAAGTGACTCTGCACCATCTCAGGGTCTACGCATGGAAGTCTGGCGCCTTGCTGCTGCCTCTCTACAACCCCAGTGAGAGCCTTGTCGTGCCCCTCACTTAGGAACACTGAAGCAAAGAACTCATTGAGGAGTTCAGCCTTGTCCCCCCTGTCCGTCACCAATTGTTTCTGCCCATTTAGCAGGGGTCCTATTCCTCCCTGGGCCTTCCTTTTACTCCCTATATATCTAAAGAACAATTTCTTGTTGTCCTTTACTTGGGATACCATCCTCAGCTCCACGGCAGCTTTGGCCCGTCTAACTGCCTCCCTACAAGCGCGAGCAGAGGAGGTATATTCGTCTTTGGTGATCTCTCTCTGTTTCCACTTTTTATGTGCTCCCCTTTTGGCCCTTAAGCTGCCCTGGATTTCTCTGGTCAGCCAAGGAAGCCTCCTGGCCCCTTTCCCTCCTTTTCCTTGCATCAGGATCATCTCGCTTTGTACCCGAAGGATCATTTCCTTAAGGCACAGCCACGCTTCTTGGGCTCCCATCACTTCAAAACTCCTACTCTGCAGTGCGTTCTTGACTAATCGCCTGAGTTCATTGAAATCAGCTTTCCTAAAGTCTAGTACTTTCACCCTACTAGTTACCTTACCCACTTGACGTTTTATGAAGAATTCTATTATTAGGTGATCACTGTCCCCCAGGTGGCTACCGATCTGTAGGTCCCCTACCATGTCATCCCCCATTGCCAATACCAGATCCAGTATGACATTCCCCCTAGTGGGACCATGTACCTCATGTGTCAGGTGGAGGTCCTGTACACAGGTTAGAAACCTGTGTGAACGGTGGGACTTTGCTGTCTGCGTCTCCCAGCAGATGTCTGGGTAGTTTAGGTCCCCCATGACTACCGCCTCTTTAGCTTTTATGGTCTCCAAGAGTTGCCTCAGGAGCCCCGAATCTATTTCTTCCCCTTGGTGTGGGGGTCTGTAGCAGACCCCTACCACCAAATCCCTTTCTCCTTGCTCCCCATGTAGCCTAACCCACAATCCTTCTACTTCCTCATCCTTGGATTCCGTCTTGATGAGGGTTGATGTATATTGCTCATTGACATAGAGCGTACCCCTCCCCCTTTTTTCCCCACCCTGTCCTTTCTGTACAATCTGTAACCCTCAATATGTACCGCCCAGTCGTGGGACGAATCCTACCAGGTTTCCGTTAGCCCTACTAAGTCATAGGTGTTTTGTGCAAGCAGGAGCGCTAGTTCATCCTGCTTGTTCCCCATGCTCCTAGCATTAGTATATAGGCACTTGAGCCCTGCAACTGGTGCCTTTGCTGCCCCCCCTCTCCGAATCCCAAGGGGCCACTTATTTCTTACCTTCTCGTTGCTTGCCTGTGCTGTAGTGCTGGCCGCCCCATGGCTTGCAGGTTCCCAATCTTCTCCTTCTTCAGGCTGGGCTGTCCTTGTGGGTGCCACATCATTTGGTGGTCCACAGCTTCCCCTGCCCTCATTTTCCCCTCCCCCCGACGAGCCTAGTTTAAAGCCCGCCGGAGGAGATCCGCCAACCTAAAAGAAAACACACGCTTACCTTTGGGGGACAGATGAAGCCCATCCCAACTGAGCATGTCCCTCGTCATAATGTGCGGGTCGTTGTCCAGGAAGCTGAAGCCTGCCTCGAGACACCACTGCCAAAGCCACCAGTTGGTCTCTCTGATGCAGTTCTCATGCCATCTTCCATGTCCGTTCACTGGTAGGATGGAAGAGAATACCACCTGTGCACCAAACTTCTTCAGCATGCCGCCCAGAGCACTGTAGTCTGCCATCAGGTGATCGGGGGTTCTCCTGGCCGCATCATTAGTACCCACATGGACTAGGACCATGGGGTAGTAATCGGTGGTCTTGCTCCTGGCCTGGATTACTTCTGTCACATCCCAAACCTTTGCTCCAGGCAGGCAGTATACCTCTCGAGTTGAGGGATCCTGGCGACAGATGGGCTCTTCCGTACCTCTCAGGATGGACTCTCCTGTCCCAACCTGTTTGGTGCCTAGGTACACAGGGCACAAGTTTTTGTGTGGTATGTGGGGTTTTGTTGGGAAGGTGTGGAGGGGTTGTGGGGGGATTGTGGGGGTTTGTGGGTAGGTGTAGGGATGGGTGTATGGTTTGTGGGGATGAGGCTTGTAGGGGGCCTGTGCAGTGGTTCAGGAGGGTGGTGGGGGTTGAGGGTGGTTTCAGGGTATGGGGTTTGTGGCTGGGGTGTGGGGAAACTGTGTGGGTGTGGGGAGACTGTGAGGGTAGGGAGGATTGTATGGTGGGGACTGTGGGTGTTTTGGTGAGACTGTCCACCCCCCCTCCCACATGATGCACAGTCCCTCCTGTAGCATCAGTGGACATCCCAGAGCTCATAGCCCACTAATGGCAGAGCCACCCAGCAGTATGGTGCAGCCCTGGTCACCTTGGACCTGGCACCATCACTGCCATATAGCTCCATGCTAGCCCGACCCACTCACACACAACCTTGGACAAAACAGGGCCACCCTTGCTGTCACCTGGGGTCCTGGTATCTCACATAGGGGATGCATGCCCTTGGGCCTGGCTGGGTTCTGCCTCCATGTGACCCGCATGCCTCCAGGTGAGACCAGCTCCACGGAGGCAGGACCCAGCCCAGCCTGAGGGTGTGCAGCTCTTGCATGCAGTGCCAGGGGCCCTGGGTAACAGCAAGAGCAGCCTGGTCCTGCTCAAATGTGTATGCCCCCAGGCTGGGCTGGGCAGGGCCAGGCCCGTGCCATATGTCACAGGTGGTGTTGAGTCCCAGGTGGCTGGGTCCATACTATGCCATGGTGGGGGCTCTGCCAGTAACAGGCCCTGAGTGTCTGGACAGCTGCTGCTGCATACAGGGGGAAGGAGGAAGAGGCTGTACACCATGTGTGGGGTAGGCAAGGGACCCACCTCTCCTGAGAGGTCCCCCCTACCTTCACACAGTCCCCCCACCCACATGTAGTCCCCCCTACCACCACAGTCCCTCAACCCACATTCCCTCCACATCCCCAGTTCCCCCACACCCCCAGTCCCCCTAACTCCCATGTCTCTGCTTACCTGGGACAGTGCCTGGGTTGGAGTCACTGCTGCAGCCTTACCCCACTCCTATTTTCCCCAGCAAGCTGAGGCACTGTGCTGGGGCAGTAGGGGTCTAGGGCAGCCATAGAGACACTCTAGCCAGGTGCCAGGGCATCTCTCTCAAGGAGTCCTTCTCCAGTTGCTGCAGGCCGCACTCTCAAGACCCCAGATCTATCAATGTGATATTTTTTAGTTGGAGAGGATTGGGATGGGGTGGGAGAATAGAAAAAAAACAAAGGAACAAGAGAGCAAAATATAACAATAAAACAGGTTTCCAAATATTTTATTCTTGTACAATTTTTCCACTCAGTTACTCATACATATTTCTATTGTAGTTGTACCAGATTCTTTATTATAGCTATTGTACATATTTTACATTATTATTATTATGGCCCTGAAGAACGTCTAGGCCATTTATATGCCAAGTACATATCTACAAGTTCGTTGAGTTTAAGGGAAGTGCATTCACACATTTGAATCATATCAGAAAGCAAATTAGATAGAATTCTAACTAGAAAGTACTGCTGTGGGCTAATGGCAAAAGGTTTAATGATTTTTTGATACTTATAAATTAGAACTGTTAGACTTCTCATCTTTAAATCTCTTCCTGATTAGTTCTATAATTCTCTAAGGCTATCTCTTCTTTATTTTTAAATTTTGTATTTATATATTGCATGATAAAAACAGTTTAAGAAAAAATCAGTTTGTAAAGTTGCAGCTTATCACTGGTTACATAAAATTCTGCTGCATCCAATTCAGTAAAGCATTAAAAAACACCAGCTTTCCTACTGTGAGTCTGTAGTAAACAATTTTGCACTTGCATTATAGCACCTTTTATCTAAGTTTTTTCACAGCACATTAATTACGCTTAACAACATTCCAGTGACTTATGCAAATATTATTGCACACATTTAATAGAGGGTGGCTTGAAGCTGTGATACAATAAAATTCTTACAAGAGGTCAGTAACAAAGCTGGATATAACAATTCAGAATTTGTGACTCTTATTCTTTTCTGTCTACTGGATAGTTCTCCCTCAATTTACAGCACTCCAAAGGGCATTATTTATATAACTGGAAAACAAATGGAGCTATGTTCCATTCTAGAACTGCAAGCAATTCATTATTTGTATTGCAGAGCAGCCATAGACCCCTATCGAGATTAGGGCAGCAGTGTCCTAAGCACTGTACAGCCATAAAGGTAAGCACACACAGTGACTGCTATAAAACACATGCAGTCTAAGAAATTTCACAAGAGGGTTTAATGAAATCGATATGCATCACTTTTGGGTTAGTAAACAACCAAAAAGAAAATGGGGTTTCAGAAAATAAGATTGGATTGAAGAAGAAGAACATAAAATATCTGTTGAGGTAAAAGAGCTACACATTACATATAAGTGAAAGAGACTGAAAGATGGAGAACAGCATGCATGTATAATATATGCAAGGAATAAAGCAAAGCAGGGGTGCCAAAGATCCAGCCCATAGAGCCCCATCATCTGGCCCCCAGTGCTGCCTTTGAGCCTCACAGGTGATCCACACGCCACACATAGGATTTGCTGGACAGATCCCATGTGTAGGGCCCAAGATGTTTTCCACATGCAGCACCTGCTATTGCAAGCCTGGGTTTCACATGGCATGTGGTACCTGCTCTGGCTAGTCCAGGACTGTGTTTTACATGGTACCTGCCAGTCTAGGAATCACATCATACATGGAACTCACCCAAGTATGGTGGGGGTCCTGGAGCAACCAGAGCTGGCACTGTGTCCCAGTGGAGCTGGGACACCAAAGGAACCCCGGGGCAGCAAGGAGTCCTACTCACCTCCTGCAGGGCCGGAAGAGCCAGGGGACACATGTACGCCGAGGACGCCGGCGCAGGTAATCAGCCGGGCGTTTATCCGGCTGCGGCAGAGCAGCGGGGGCGGAGAACGCCTCCCGGAAGAAACAAAAAGCAGCCCCGCCAAAGTAGTGGGGTGGTTGAGGAGGAGAGACCACGGGACGGAACTCCAGCATGGAGGAGATCAGTCGCCGCTCTCGGTCGCAGCGAGAGCAAGGGGCGGAGCCAGTGCAGGTTCCGAGAGAGCCGGCAACACAACCGGCAGTAGTGTTGACTGTGGGACCGGCTCCAATGCTGTCGGCAGCACCGGTGAGGGAGCCGGCTGTATTGTAGGCAGAAGAGCCGGTGGAGGAACCGGTGGCATCGGGAGCAGCAGAGCTGGAGGATAAACTGACTTCATTCCAGGCAGTAGAGCCGAAGGAGGAACCGGCGGTGTCTGGGGCAGCGAAGCCCAGGAGGAAATTGACGACATTGCAAGCAGCAGAGCCGGTGAAGGAACTGGTGGTGTCTGGAGCAGCAGAACCAGTGAGGAAACTGGCTGCATCGCGGGTAGCAGAGCCGGGAAAGAAACCAGTGGCATCCTGAGCAGCAGATCCGGTGGAGGAACCAGCTGCTCTGCAGACAGAAGAGCCGGTGAAGGAACTGGCTGCTTCAGAAGGAGCAGAGCCAGGGCCGGGACGAGCGGCCAGGTTAAGGAAGGAGCCGAGGTGGAAGGTTGGCTGGCGACCCCGGCGGACGTCATATTGAGCTGGAGACCTGTACGGACGGCTGGCAGGTTGGGGGTGAGACAGTGGCAGACCTAGGACATTGGGGAAGCCAAGAAAAGGTAGAACCACAGGTGGTAAGTGGCTGGGGTGTAGGGGAGGACGGAGCTCCAAGACTGCCCGCTGGGGACCACGCCAACTCTGGTGGCTACCCCAAGGAAGGACCCCCCCACTGAGATTACATTCAAAGTCATGGCAGGCAAGTTCAGGGGTCCTCCTGACTTCAGTAGAGGTAGTCTCCGGGGTCCACCTGTAAGCCCGGGGCCCGCAAGATCTAGGGCTCAGGCGAAGGCGGCGCAGGAACACCTACTAGAGCGGAGGCGAGTACAAAGTGGTGCGTTGGCCGGGAACATGGAAGACCCGGACATGGCAGCCTATGCCACTGCCCAACACATGCCTATGACCACGGCTGATGTTCTCGGGCAGAACTTGCAGGCCCTCACCCAAATCCTCGATTCCCACAGCAGATGTTCGACCGCCAGCAGGAATGGCTCAGACGTAGCCAGGTGTCATTCAAGATGCCAAAAATGACAAAGGATGATGACCCTGAGGCTTACATCGAGCCCTTTGAGCACCATGCCCTGATGACAGGCCTTCCCCAGGACTACTGGGCCAGCCAGTTGGGGGCCCTGGTTGTTGGTAAGGCACAGGCTGCCTATCGGGCCGTCCCGAGGGATGAGGCCCGAAACTACGAATGGGTGAAACAGGCAATACTTTACCTGCTGGAGATCAGCCCTGATCATTATTGACGCATGTTCCAGGCCAGGAAAGGGCCCGATGAGAGACGGCCCCTGGTACTACTGCAGCTGCTACGGGACCTTCTTGATAAATGGGTGAACCCTGTGGGGTCCGACCACGAGGACCTGGCCGATCAAATCATCCTGGAGCAGTTCCAGAATGACCTGGAGGAGAGGACGCAGCACTGGATCCGGTAACACTCCCCACAGAATTGCAAAGAGGCTTCCCCGACCGGTGCCGCGGCCTGGAGACGGGCGAACCCATGGATTGCAGCTATGCCAGCTGTGAAGGGAATGCAACATGGAGCCGCCCGGTGGTTAAGGCCTGGGTGGACGGACGCCCAGTGCAGGCCACTCTTGACTCTGGGTGTGCTCAATCCATGATAAGGGCGGATATGGTCCGGCGGCAAGCAGAAAGAGAGGTCCCGCCAGTGACAGTGGCCTGCCTTCATGGCGAGGTCGAGCAGGTAGGACAGCAGTGTGTCCAGCTGCGCGTCATGGAACACCAGGGGGAACTCCTGGTGGGAGTGGTGCCTAAACTGGCGTGTGAGATGCTGCTAGGCAGGGATTGGACACCCATCTACGATATATTGCAGCGAGTGAGAGACGTGGAGCAGGCTCACAAAAAGATGGGAAGTTGCGAAGGTTGGCTGGGGGAGTTAGAGGAGGACCCCGATGCCACTGAGGAATCTGTAAGCCTTGACCTAGATGGCATCACCAGCAGTAGACAGTTTCGGGAGGTGCAAGTCGAGGACCCAGAGCTCGGAACCCTCTGGAGACAACCCCACAGTGAGAGGGATGAGTATGGATCATCAACAGAAGAGCACCCCCTTTCGAGGTAAGGAACCACCTCCTCTACCGTGTACCGGGGCATAGGTGGGAGGGCCCCGTAGAAGCACAACTAGTGGTACCGAACCAATTCCTCCAGGTGATCTGGCAGTTGGCCCATGAGAGCCCTGTGGGAGGTCATTTAGGGCGAGATAAAACCCTGGCGAAGGTGAGCCAGTGGTTCTTTTGGCCCGGGATGGGGGAGGAAGTGGCTCGACGGTGCGCGGCCTGCCCGGAGTGCCAGAAGACCTGGACCAAACATCCTGCCAGGGCCCCACTACAGCCAATGCCAGTCATAGACACCCCCTTTACAAGGGTGGCCTTGGACGTCGTGGGACCTTTACCCCGCAGCAGCTCCAGCCACCAGTATATCCTAGTTATGGTGGATTACGCGACTCGTTACGGGAGGCCATCCCATTGTGGACAGTAACTGCGCCTTGGGTGGCAGAAGAACTAATAAAGTGGATCGCAAGGATGGGGGTCCCAAGGGAGATCTTGATTGATCAGGGTAGAAATTTCATGTCAGGCGTCATGAGGATGGTGTGTAAAACACTGCAGATCCGGCAGATACGTACCTCGGTGTACCACCCTCAAACCAACGGGTTAGTAGATCGCCTAAATGGCACCATTAAGAGGTTATTGAGGCGGTGCATTCAAGAGGACCCTTGGAACTGGGATCTACTTTTGCTGTTGGTGCTATTCACTCTTAGGGATACCCGGCAAGATTCCTTGAACTTTTCCCCTTCGAGCTGGTTCTGGGGCATCGTCCCTGAGGATGGTTATAGGTCCTACGGGAGGAGTGGGAACAGGATAGTGGGGTGCTGCAAAACCCAGCGGGGTATCGCCAAGCGTTCCAGCAAAGGATAAAAATGGCCCAGGATATAGCTCGCGAAAATTTGAAAGAAGCTCAGGCTCGACAGAAGGAAAAATACAACGGTAGCACTAAGGAGTGAGTTTTTGAACCGGGGCAACGAGTGCTAGTACTGCTTCCTACTTCCATGAGCAAGTTCCTGACGCAATGGCAGGGCCCCTTTGAGATTCTCCGGCGGGTCGGGCCCGTAGACTATGAAGTTCACGGGCCCGGCCACCTTCGAGAGAAGCAGATCTTTCATGTGAACCTGCTGCGGGAATGGAGAGAGCCAGCAGGCTGGGTTACCTTCGTGGAGAATGACAAAGAGGATTTGGGACCCCAAGGGTCAGAACCAGGTGAGGCACCCCCTGAAGGGATAGAACAGATAATAGGAGTGGGGGAGAACTTGTCCGAGCCGCAGAAAAAAGAGATGCGGAAGGTAATACGCAAATTCCAAGATGTTTTCAGTAAAGAGCCAGGATGGTTCCGGGGTGCGGTTCATACTATTAAGACTCCACCGGGGGCCATAGTCAGGGAAAAGTGGAGGCCCATTCCTCATCACTTGCTACAAGCTGTACGGGAGGAGGTGAGCTCCATGTTGAGGCTAGGAGTGGTAAGACCGTCCCAGAGCCCTTGGAGGAGCTCGCTGGTTCCCGTACACAAGTCTGATGGGTCGCTGAGGCTGTGCATCGACTACAGAAGATTGAACGCGCTAGCGGTCTTCGACACATTTCCCATGCCGCAAGTAGACGAGCTGATAGAATGGATTGAAGAAGCCCAATATATCTCGACTCTGGATCTTGCCAAGGGGTACTGGCAAATCCCGGTGGCCCCAGCAGATCAGCCAAAGACGGCCTTCGGCACGCCCTGGGGTCTCTACAAATTTGTGAGGATGCCCTTTGGGCTGCATGGAGTGGCAGCAACGTTCCAACGGTTAATAGATCAGCTGCTGGCCCCCCACGCTGGGTATGCGACAGCCTACATTGACGACATCAACATATACTCACCCACCTGGGCACACCATAAGCAGGCTATTTGGGCTATACTATCGGAGCTAAGACAAGCCGGCCTCACAGCTAACCCACAAAAATGCTCCTTGGCCAAAAGGGAAACTAAGTATTTAGGGTTCCTGGTGGGCAGGGGCACTATTAGACCCTTGGCCGACAAAGTGGAGACGGTACGAAATTTTCCAGCCCCCCAGAATTGTCATCAGCTACGATCATTTCTAGGGCTGACCAACTACTACCGGAGATTTGTGCCGCACTTTTTGGAGCTGACAGCCCCCTTAACAGAGGCATTGAAGGGGAGGAGGAACGGGACGGTGAAGTAGACAAAGGAGATGGAACAGAGCATTGGAAGATTAAAACAGGCACTCTGTGAAGACGTAATAATGCATACCCCTAATTTTAAGAAAACTTTCATTTTGCAGACAGACGCATCCAAGATGGCAGTGGGGGCTGTCCTCACTCAGGAGGAGGAGGGAGTCGAGAGGCCGATAGCGTACACCAGCCGCAAGCTGTCGTCGGCAGAAAAAAGGTATGCCACAATAAAGCGTGAATGTCTGGCCATCTGTTGGGCCGTGGACCACTTCAGATACTATTTACTGGGCCGAGAGTTTAAGTTAATAACAGATCATGCCCCCCTCAGGTGGCTAAGCACCGCTAGAACAGATAATGTCTGAATCACCTGATGGACATTGGCCCTGAAGCCCTATACATTTCAGATCGTGTACAGACCAGGAAAGTTGAACACAGTGGCGGATTTCGTGTCTAGGTGCGACGGCAAAAGTTTGGGCGAATGGCGGAAGCACCAGATGGAGAAGCTTGCCAACCCACCAGGTATGACTCGGAGAGGTAAAATAGAAGCGCCCAAGGCATCTTGAGGCGGGGGTTGTGTCCCAGGGGAACTGGGATGCCAAAGGAACCCCAGGGCAGCAAGGAGTCCTACTCACCTCCTGCAGGGCCGGAAGAGCCGGGGGAGGCGTGTACGCCGAGGACGCTGGCGCGGGTAACCAGCCGGACATTTATCCGGCTGCAGCAGAGCAGCGGGGGCGGAGGACGCCTCCCAGAAGAAACAAAAAGCAGCCCCGCTGAGGCAGCAGGGCGGTTGAAGAGAAGAGACCATGGGATGAAACTCCAGCGTGGAGGAGATCAGCAGCCGCTCTCGGCCGCAGCGAGAGCAAGGGGCGGAGCCAGTGCAGGCTCCGAGAGAGCCGGCAACACAACCGGCAGTAGTGTTGACTGTGGGACCGGCTCCAATGCTGTCGGCAGCACCGGTGAGGGAGCCGGCTGTATTGTAGGCAGAAGAGCCGGTGGAGGAACCGGCGGCATCGGGAGCAGCAGAGCTGGAGGATAAACTAACTTCGTTCCAGGCAGTAGAGCCGAAGGAGGAACCGGCGGTGTCTGGGGCAGCGAAGCCCAGGAGGAAATTGACGACATTGCAAGCAGCAGAGCCGGTGAAGGAACTGGTGGTGTCTGGAGCAGCAGAACCAGTGAGGAAACTGGCTGCATCGCGGGTAGCAGAGCCGGGAAAGAAACCAGTGGCATCCTGAGCAGCAGATCCGGTGGAGGAACCAGCTGCTCTGCAGACAGAAGAGCCGGTGAAGGAACTGGCTGCTTCAGAAGGAGCAGAGCCAGGGCCGGGACAAGCGGCCAGGTTAAGGAAGGAGCCGAGGTGGAAGGTTGGCTGGCGACCCCGGCGGACGTCATATTGAGCTGGAGACCTGTACGGACGGCTGGCAGGTTGGGGGTGAGACAGTGGCAGACCTAGGACATCGGGGAAGCCAAGAAAAGGTAGAACCACAGGTGGTAAGTGGCTGGGGTGTAGGGGAGGACGGAGCTCCAAGACTGCCCGCTGGGGACCACGCCAACTCTGGTGGCTACCCCAAGGAAGGACCCCCCCACTGAGATTACATTCAAAGTCATGGCAGGCAAGTTCAGGGGTCCTCCTGACTTCACTAGAGGTAGTCTCCGGGGTCCACCTGTAAGCCCGGGGCCCGCAAGATCTAGGGCTCAGGCGAAGGCGGCGCAGGAACACCTACTAGAGCGGAGGCGAGTACAAAGTGGTGCGTTGGCCGGGAACATGGAAGACCCGGACATGGCAGCCTATGCCACTGCCCAACACATGCCTATGACCACGGCTGATGTTCTCGGGCAGAACTTGCAGGCCCTCACCCAAATCCTCGATTCCCACAGCAGATGTTCGACCGCCAGCAGGAATGGCTCAGACGTAGCCAGGTGTCATTCAAGATGCCAAAAATGACAAAGGATGATGACGCTGAGGCTTACATGGAGCCCTTCGAGCACCATGCCCTGATGACAGGCCTTCCCCAGGACTACTGGGCCAGCCAGTTGGGGGCCCTGGTTGTTGGTAAGGCACAGGCTGCCTATCGGGCCGTCCCGAGGGATGAGGCCCGAAACTACGAATGGGTGAAACAGGCAATACTTTACCTGCTGGAGATAAGCCCTGATCATTATTGACGCATGTTCCAGGCCAGGAAAGGGCCCGATGAGAGACGGCCCCTGGTACTACTGCAGCAGTAGTGCTGACTGTGAGACCGGCTCCAACATTGTCGGCAGTGCCGGTGAGGGAGCCGGCTGTATTGTAGGCAGAAGAGCCGGTGGAAGAACCGGTGGCGTCGGGAGCAGCAGAGCTGGAGGAGAAACTGACTGCGTTCCGGGCAGTAGAGCTAAAGGAGGAACTGGCGGCGTCTGGGGCAGCGAAGCCCAGGAGGAAATTGACGACATTGCAAGCAGCTGAGCCGGTGAAGGAACCGGTGGCGTCTGGAGCAGCAGAGCCAGTGAGGAAACTGGCTGCATCGCGGGTAGCAGAGCCGGGGAAGGAACCAGTGGCATCCTGAGCAGCAGATCTGGTGGAGGAACCGGCTGCGCTGCAGACAGAAGAACCGGTGAAGGAGCCAGTGGCACTGCAGGCAGAAGAGTTGGTGAAGAAACCGGCTGCTTCGGAAGGAGCAGAGCCAGGGCCAGGACGAGCGGCCAGATTAAGGAAGGCGCCGAGGTGGAAGGTCTGGGCTGGCGACCCCGGCGGACGTCATATTGAGCCGGAGACCTGTATGGATGGCTGGCAGGTTGGGGGTGAGACAGCGGCAGGCCTAGGACATCGGGGAAGCCAAGAAAAGGTACAACCACAGGTGGCGAGTGGCTGGGGTGTAGGGGAGGACGGAGCTCCAAGACTGCCTGCTGGGGACCACACCAACTCTGGTGGCTACCCCAAGGAAGGACCCCCCACTGAGATTACATTCAAAGTCGTGGCAGGCGAGTTCAGGGGTCCTCCTGACTTCAGCAGAGGTAGCCTCCGGGGCCCACCTGTAAGCCCAGGGCCCGCAAGATCTAGGGCTCGGGCGAAGGCGGCGCGGGACCACCTACTAGAGCGGAGGCGGGTACACACTGCATACAGCACATGTGGCAGACTGGCACCCACAAATGCCACATGCAATGCAATCCTAGACCAGCTGGAACTGGCACCACATGTGCTGGATTCAGCATGCAGAGGGGCCCTGATCTGAACTGCGGGGCTGGCCCATGGCTTTCGTCCAGCCCCCTGGAATGTCCCCACACCACTCAACTGGCCTGCAGGGCCAGATAATTTTGACACCCCTGAGGTAAAGCATATGAAAGGAGGTGTCTTAGGAAGTGATTTAATACAGAAAACAAATAAGACAAGCAGTATGACAATGAGAACTGATACATTATGGATGTTTCAACTTTTTTTTGCAAGCTATACTAGAAAATGAGAATAATGAAAATGTTATATTTTCAGAGGACTCTATATCTTTTTACAATTTCTATGCATCTGTGCATATGTACACTTATACATTTTACACAAAATCTTAAAACACCTTTCTATGATTTATATATCCATGTTCAGTTATTTCTTCCATGGCTATATTATATAAAGTAAGTTAAAATGAGATATATATCTGTCATAGCAACGTGTCCAATACAAACTGTCATGACCTTTGATGGTATTGTAAATAAGAAGAAAGACCTAAATTAGAATTTCACAATTGTCTTGTAATAAAAATAGACTGAATTGAAGCCCTTAGATTCATAGATTCATAGATTCTAGGGTCGGAAGGGACATCAATAGATCATCGAGTCTGGCCCCCTGCATAGACAGGAAAGAGTGCTGGGTCTAGATGACCCCAGCTAGATGCCTATCTAACCTCCTCTTGAAGGCCCCCAGGATAGGGGAATGCACCGCCTCCCTTGGGAGCCCGTTCCAGACCTTGGCCACTCGAACTGTGAAGAAGTTCTTCCTAATGTCTAATTTAAATCTGCTCTCTGCTAGCTTGTGGCCATTATTTCTTGTAACCCCCGGGGGCGCCTTGGTGAATAAAACCTCACCAATTCCCTTCTGTGCCTCCGTGATGAATTTATAGGCAGCCACAAGCTCGCCTCCCAACCTTCTCTTGCGGAGGCTGAAGAGGTCCAGGTGCCCCAGTCTCTCCTCATAGGGCTTGGCCTGCAAGCCCCTAACCATATGAATGGCCCTTCTCTGGACCGTCTGCAGGTTATCCACATCCCTCTTGAAGTGTGGCACCCAAAATTGAATGCAGTATTCCAACTGAGGTCTGACCAGCGCCCGATAGAGGGGAAGTATCACCTCCTTGGATCTGTTTGTCATGCATCTGCTGATGCACGATAAAGTGCCATTGGCTTTTCTGATGGCTTTGTCACACTGCCGACTCATGTTCATCTTGGAGTCCACTAGGACTCCAAGATTCCTTTCCGCTTCCGTGCCACCAAGCAGGTAATTTCCTAGGCTGTAGGTATGCTGGACATTTTTCCTCCCTAGGTGCATCACTTTGCATTTCTCCTTGTTGAATTGCATTCTGTTGTTTTCTGCCCATTTGTCCAACCTGTCCAGGTCTGCTTGCAGCTGTTTCCTGCCCTCTGGCATGTCCACTTCTCCCCAGTTTTGTGTCATCCACAAACTTGGACAGAGTACACTTCACTCCCTCGTCCAAGTCGCTGATGAAGACATTGAAGAGTATCAGTCCAAGGACCGAGCCCTGCGGGACTCCACTGCCCACACCCTTCCTGGTCGATACCGACCCATCCTATATGGCTCTCTGGGTGCGACACTCTAGCCAATTTGCCACCCCCTGGACAGTCATCCAAGTCACAGCCTCTTAACTTGTTCACCAGTATGGTGTGGGATACCTTATCGAAGGCCTTCCTGAAGTCTAAGTATATGATGTCAACCTCTACTCCTACGTCCAGGCGTTTTGTAACCTGGTCATAAAAAGAGACCAGATTAGTCAGGAATAATCTACCTTCTACGAACCCGTGCTGGTTTCCCCTCAGCATAATTTGCCCTGCCGGGCTCTCACAAATGTGAGCCTTGATAATTTTTTCAAAGACTTTGCCAAGGATGGATGTGAGACTGACTGGCCTATAGTTGCCCGTGTCCTCCTTCCTCCCCTTCTTGAAAATGGGGACCACATTGGCCCTTTTCCATTCCTCTGGGACATAGCCCGTGCGCCATGAGTGTTCATATATTCCTGCCAGTGGCTGTGCAACGATGTCAGCCAGCGCCTTCAGTACCCTCGGATGGAGTTCATCCGGGCCTACCAAATTAAATGCATCCAGTTCCTCCAAGTGACTCTTTACCATCTCAGGTTCTACTCATGGTAGTCTGGCACCCTGCTGCTGCCTCTCCACAATCCCAGTGAGAGACTTGTTTTGCCCCTTGCTTAGGAACACTGAGGCAAAGAACTCATTGAGGAGTTCAGCCTTGTCCCCCCTGTCCGTCACCAATTGCCCATCTTGTAGGGGTCCTATTCCACCCTGGGCCTTCCTTTTACTCCCTATATATCTAAAAAACAATTTCTTGTTATCCTTAACTTGGGGTGCCATTCTCAGCTCCATGGTAGCTTTGGCCCGTCCAGCTGCCTCCCTACAAGCACGAGCAGAGGAGGTATACTCCTCTTTGGTAATCTCTCCCTGTTTCCACTTTTTATATGCTCCCCTTTTAGCCCGTAGGCTGCTCTGGATTTCTCTGGTCAGCCAGGGAAGTTTTCTGGCCCCTTTCCCTCCTTTTCCTCGCGTCGGGATCGTCTCCCTCTGTGCTTGAAGGATCATTTCCTTAAGGCCCAGCCACCCTTCCTGGGTTCCCATCTCTTCAAAACTCCTACTCTGCAGTGTGTCCTTGACTAATCGCCTGAGTTCATTGAAATCAGCTTTCCTAAAGTCTAGCACTTTCACCCTACTAGTTACCTTACCCACTCACTGTCTTATGGCGAATTCTATTATTAGGTGATCACTGTCCCCCAGGTGACCACTGATCTGTAGGTCCCCTACCATGTCATCCCCCGTTGCCAATACCAGGTCCAGTATGGCATTCCCCCTAGTGGGACCATGTACCTCCTGCATCAGGTGGAGGTATTATTTTATATAAACTGTTCTCAACATGGGAAATGCATAATACTATTCTATGCATTAAATACCTGAAAACATCTTAAACTTGTGATTTAATTGACATGCTATTTTCAGCCAAACACTTCAACTGATGCTGAGGCAATTTTGCAAAGGAGGCTGGTGATTCTAGGTTGTCATTCATGACAATATTCTCAGTGATCAAAAAGTTTCTCCATCTTCTGTTTCTCATAGCGCATGGTTGCTTGAAAAAGCACCCTATGTTGATGAATGTGAATTTTCATTTGCAAATTGAGTTATTCCTTTTGGAAAACACAAGATGGTTGCCCATAGTAATTGCAACTGTTCCTATACATGCTGACATTTTTCATTAATCTCTTCAGGGTGTCTGAACTGGGGTTTGAGGTGTTCCTTTCTATTTCCCATGAATATTCACCCCCAGGGTGGATTCCTAAATGCAGTTCAGATTGGAATGATTCTGTGGAGTGTAAAATAGTTTCTTACTCCCTCTGCAGCCATCTCAATGCCCTACTGAGCTAAATCTTCAATTAGCTCCAACAGAAATGTTTCCTTGGTTTCCAAAATGGGAGGAGAACAGGTGGTGTCATGCTCCATATCCCATTCCTTGTCTTCAAAGAAAGATTCACTTGACTTCAGGCATCCTCACTAACAGAAGCAGAAGGATTATTTTGGTGTTCTTGTTAATGCTTCTCTTCTCTGATTTTAGATAATCTAGATATGAACCAACTGTAAAAGGTTTTGTTATTGGGAAACCTTGTTCATTTTTTCAACATCTTCTAAATGTATAACCTATATGGGAACTTGAGGGATTAGGAGGAGAAGGCATTTTACCTGACCCACAGAATTTAACAATAGGATTTGAATGGTCACTCTGAATGGCTAGAATTGAGGCATAAGTTTGTCTGGATGATATTTTTTTTGGACAAACTTCATGGTTGAGATACCTGAAAGCTTCCCTATGGCTATCACAATACCTTTTCTCAGGTTTGGGGAGAGAAATAGACACACCAGAGCTAAGTAGAAGATGGAACAAAAGCTTGTGTGAAACTCCATATGTAAACAAAAAGAGGATATAGGAAAAATTAGTGGGTAGCCAACAGGTAGGACAGATATAGTACAAACCTGATAAGAGAGGAACAAGATTGTTTAGAAGACTTCATCACCTGTGAAGCACAGAAGTTAGTGACTACTGGGCATATTTTAATTGACCATGAAGTCATTGTGTATTTCATAGCCATGGTACTCAGTGTCCAATAGGCTAATACATTTCTGTTCCCAAATTCATCTTATAAGGGTGTTAGGTAGATTTGCTTTCAGCACAAGGACTGTGAGGTAAGACAGTGTATGATTTTTCTGTGAAAAGTGTTTTCCTATCAGGGTGCATCTGTATGAGATGCTACATTGCCATAACAATGACTTACTGCACCATAGCTCCTTGCTATGTGAAGGTGGTGTTGCCAGGCATGAATCATGCTGGTGACACTATGCTACTGCGCAGTAGCTCATTGCTACTGTGTAGTAGCAGCTAAAAATAACTGTATGGTGATGGGACTGAGCAGTAATGCAGGTTACTACATAGTAATTTAGTACTTGTTTAAGCAAGTACTAAGTAACTACACAGTTGTGACAAGAGCACCTTTCAGGCCTGGTACTAATATGGCCCTGCCCTTGTCTCTGGGAAAACCACCCACCTTGTTCACCTGCCACATCTTGTTGATAAATGATTGTGGTGTTAAATAGGTGGGAGGCTGCCCTTTATGTGCCCAAATGACTGTGGGCGATAAGTACACTCTCCAACGTTCCCTACACATGTCCCATAGATTCATATATGTTAGGGTCGGAAGGGACCTCAATAGATCATCGAGACCGACCCCCTGCATAAGCAGGAAAGAGTGCTGGGTCTAGATGACCCCAGCTAGATACTCATCTAACCTCCTCTTGAAGACCCCCATGGTAGGGGAGAGCACCACCTCCCTTGGGAGCCCGTTCCAGACCTTGGCCACTCGAACTGTGAAGAAGTTCTTCCTAATGTCCAATCTAAATCCGCTCTCTGCTAGCTTGTGGCCATTGTTTCTTGTAACCCCCGGGGGCGCCTTGGTGAATAAATACTCACCAATTCCCTTCTGTGCTCCTGTGATGAACTTATAGGCAGCCACAAGGTCGCCTCTCAACCTTCTCTTGCGGAGGCTGAAAAGGTCCAGTTTCTCTAGTCTCTCCTCGTAGGGCTTGGTCTGCAGGCCCTTGACCATACGAGTTGCCCTTCGCTGTACCCTCTCCAGGTTATCCGCATCTTTTTTGAAGTGTGGCTCCCAGAATTGCACACAGTACTCCAACTGCGGTCTGACCAGTGCCCTATAGAGGGGAAGTATCACCTCCTTGGACCTCTTCGTCATGCATCTGCTGATGCACGATAAAGTGCCATTGGCTTTTCTGATGGCTTCGTCCCACTGCCGGCTCAAGTTCAACTTGGAGTCCACTAGGACTCCAAGATCCCTTTCCACCTCTGTGCCACCCAGCAGGTCATTCCCTAGGCTGTAGGTGTGCTGGACATTTTTCCTCCCTAGGTGCAGCACTTTGCATTTCTCCTTGTTGAACTGCATCCTGTTGTTTTCTGCCCACTTGTCCAACCTATCCAGGTCTGCTTGCAGCTGTTCCCTGCCCTCCGGCGTGTCCACTTCTCCCCATAGCTTTGTGTCATCTGCAAACTTGGACAGAGTACATTTGACTCCCTCGTCCAAGTCGCTGATGAAGACATTAAAGAGTATCGGTCCAAGGACCGAGCCCTGCGGGACCCCACTGCCCACACCCTTCCAGGTTGAGACCGACCCATCCACCACGACTCTTTGGGTGCGGCCCTCTAGCCAATTCGCCACCCACCGGACTGTGTAGTCATCCAAGTCACAGCCTCTTAACTTGTTCACCAGTATGGGGTGGGATACCGTATCGAAGGCCTTCCTGAAGTCTAAGTATACGACATCCACCCCTCCCCCTGTGTCCAGGCGTTTCGTAACCTGGTCATAGAAAGAGACTAGGTTGGTCAGGCACAATCTGCCCACCACAAACCCGTGCTGGTTTCCCCTCAGCATAATCTGCCCTGCCGGGCTCTCACAAATGTGAGCCTTGATAATTTTTTCAAAGACTTTACCAAGGATGGTGGTGAGACTGACTGGCCTATAGTTGCCCGGATCCTCCTTCCTCCCCTTTTTGAAAATGGGGACCACATTAGCCCTTTTCCAGTCCTCTGGGACTTGGCCCGTGCGCCACGAGCGTTCGAATATTCCCGCCAGTGGCTCTGCAATGATGTCGGCCAGTGCCTTCAGCACCCTCGGATGGAGCCCATCCGGGCCTGCCGATTTAAAGGCATCCAGTTCTTCCAAGTGACTCTGCACCACCTCAGGATCTACGTATGGAAGTCTGGTGCCTTGCTGCTGCCTCTCTACAACCCCAGTGAGAGACTTGTCGTGCCCCTCACTTAGGAACACTGAGGCAAAGAACTCGTTGAGGAGTTCAGCCTTGTCCCCCCTATCTGTCACCAATTGTTTCTGCCCATTTAGCAGTGGTCCTATTCCTCCCTGGGCCTTCCTTTTACTCCCAATATATCTAAAAAACAATTTCTTGTTGTCTTTTACTTGGGTTGCCATCCTCAGCTCCATGGTAGCTTTGGCCCGCCTAACTGCCTCCCTACAAGCACGAGCAGAGGAGGTATATTCATCTTTAGTGATCTCACCCTGTTTCCACTTTTTATGTGCTCCCCTTTTGGCCCTTAGGCTGCCCTGGATTTCTCTGGTCAGCCATGGAAGCCTTCTGGCCCCTTTCCCTTTTTTGCCTCGCTCGGGGATTGTCTTGCTTTGTGCCCGAAGGATCATTTCCTTTACCTCATTGATGTTTCACAGTGTGTTCCATCTCCAGTTCAAAGCCAGGTCCAAATGGACATATAGTTATGTCTCTCCCATGCTGGATTCTCAGGCCACACACACACCATTCCCCTCTCCCCAGGGCCTCTTGCACTCCACCAGCTCTCACCTGGTCTCTTTCATACTGCCTATCCAGGCCACACTCACTCTGCCCTACTCAAAGAGATCCTCAGGCTTTTCTCTCCACCCCTCGGTGAGCCCTGGCACAGTCTTTTGGGCCTCCTCCATGATCCTCACCCAAACAGGACTGTCACAGGCCAGCTGGGTACTGTGAGCGTATCAATTTTATCACAGGCCAACTGGGCTGTTTGGTTCAGTTTCAGATTGAGGAGGCAAGGTTGGGAGTGAAGTAAAAGCAAATATATTATAGCTTACACACACAACAGTTAACAGCAAGATAAATGTGATAAGCAGATAATGCAGTATTAAAGAGCTAATAGTAAACAATAATAACAGATAATAATAACAGATAGATAGATCAATTCTGTCGCAGGCCAATTGGGCACTGTGAGGGTATTAGCCACTGGGCTGTTCAAAACAACAGATAGACAGACATGCGTTGGCAACTTATCAATAATCCCTCAATGCCAGGTGTGCACCAGGTGATTCCAGTAAAGTCAGATGTCCCCGACTGATGCTGTCAGAGGGATTACCGGGGAAGTTCCCTTGATCAGGATCTGATCCTCACCACACCAGAAGTCCAGGGTCCGGGCATGGAACAGAAATGACTGTTCTGTTCCCTCCTTCCTGCTGCTCACCTGATGCATGTGCTTTTTATACCTAGTCTTATGCTAATCTGTTGGCTTTAGAGCCACTCACAATCTTGCCCTATAGCTGTTACCCTATGGGAATGAAAGGTGCTAAAAATTGTCATAAAAGGTTACTACCTAGACTCAGGTTTTCCAATAAGCAAATTATAATGCAGCACCTTTAGGTTTGAAATTGACATTGCTCTGCCCAAGCCCCAACCCCTTTTAGGTTTTCTTTGAATATGCTTTGTTGGGATGTGCTTTCCTGGAAGGTGTTGGGCGAGCCAGGCAGTTGGATCCAGTTTTTTATTGCTAAAGCTGAACCCTGAGCAGAAACCATTAGGTCACCTAATCTTACAGCTATAGCTTTGCCTATGGGACCCAGTCAGTTCCACGAACAGTTAGTTTTATCATTTTGGTTAAACTTATGACAGACAAGTTACATTTGCAGTTTACAAACTTACAAGCTTTATATTAACTAATATTACCCGTTTAGGCAAAATACCAAATGCCTCTAAGAAGCACATATTTATTGCTTATTAATTCCTCTGGTTCTGGCCATCACACAGGACTAAGCAATTGCTCAGTTATGGGCTTACTTTGCCCCAGGCCCCTCACTGGAACACTACACCCCTCTCTCAGGCCACAACTCCATCCCCTGTTCTCTGGGGCCTGGGGTCTTCCATATGACAGATTCAGGTGCTTCTCTTTCTTAACCATGCCTGACCTTCACTCCACCTTCTGCCAGGGCCAGGGTTTTACACCCCTGAGACTCAGGTGCTGCCCATTCAGTGTTCCTGGCCCCTGCTCCAGGGTCCAACACCCCATAGGGCTCAGGTACAGCTACCCCTTTAACCTTCCTAGTAACCCACCCAAAGGTGGGGGCAGGTGTTTAGATGCCCCAACCTGCTTTCCACCAGGTAGGATCTCAGTCCTGACATTTCAGTGGTTCTACCCCATCACACGCCAGACCTCCCTATCTCAGCAGGGTGCAGTGTTCGGTCATGCCTAGGATCAATGAGGCCTCCTCCTTCCCATAGCCTCACCCTTATCTCCAAGATATTCCTGGAGCAGGAACTCCACTGAGCAATGTTACTCCCCAAGTAGCTGAACAAAGACTGCTCTGCTCTTATAACACAACTCTCCAAAATGGCCACTCTCATCAGCCACCTGGCTGCTCCAGCCCTTAAAGTGACAGACACCCAAAGAGGTGTTCTGTCACAACAATAATAACTGTGTAGTCTGCCACACATGTAGATGTACCCCCTGTGTTGCAGTGTTCCTGTTTTTTATCTTTTTTCAGTTCTCATTCATTCTGGTTCATATATTTTGTCTGGTTTCACCTACATCATTATACAGAGGGAATTTTGTGTGCTAGATGAGTTACACCACATTTTAGGATAGTCATGTGCATAATCCATTGATTCTGATTGTTTTGTTGCGGGGAATGTTGATTTTTGTGCCAGCAGAGATGTGTTGACATTTATTGTTAAGGCAGGGATGGATCCTATTAGGTACTTGTTGGGTGGGTCTACGTGTGCATTTGAGTCAAGATCAGTTTACTTGCAAGTAAGCTACTTATGAATAAATGTTCTTAGGCAGGCATTTACACATGCAGAAATGTGGCAGCAAATTTGCTGCTCTTAGCACCAAACTGCTGCCACTTCCTTCAGCCCTGAAATGGGTAGCTGAAAGCTCTGGCTGCAGCTGCCAGAAGCTGGCAGCCATCTTGAAAAGCCAGCCCCATTCTCTGCTCCCTGGCCAGCCACTTCCCTGGCCAGGCACTTACCTGGCCAATTCAAATGTTCAAAGTGCACAGGCAGCACATGGCAGCTCTCTCCTCACTTCCCTGGCCTCCCCACACCATGGATGCTCCAGACCCTGTCCTTTGCAGTGATGACCAACACCCCAGGCTCCTGCTGGCCACCACACTGGCTCTGCTATCCCACCACACTGACTGCTGGCTGTCCCATGCCTGCCTGAGTCCTCCTGGCTCCTCCATGCACAGTAACTTCCTGCCCAGCCACACCATGCAGCTACTGCCTGGACTCCACTGAGCTGGCTGGACCCCGGCAGGGACACCAACAATGGGCTACTGGCTGCCACCACCAGGACTTCCCTCATCCTTCTGGGCCTCTAGCCCTGCCCCTTCTGGGCCCACCAGGCCAGCCAGAACTTGTGGATGCACATCATCCAGTATACCTGGGATGAGGAGCAATGGCTGAAGACATTCCAGATAACCCAGGCCATCTTCCAGCACCTCCTGGAGCAACTCTGCCCAAACCTGGAGTGGCAGGGCACCAACATGCATTCACCCCTCCCTGAAGACACCCAGTTGGCTCTCAATTTGCTCAAGCTGGCCATGCCCACCAGCCTCTGCTATGTGGGCCATCTCTTTGGGATGAGCAAGGCCACTACTGAGGAGGCCATCCTGGAGGTGTGTGCCACCCTCCAGGCCATGTTGGGGCACACAGTGTTCCATGTACACAACCCATTGGTGGTGGTGGTGGGGTTCCATGTCCTGGTCTTCGCACTGTGCATCGAGGCCCTGGATAGGACCTATGTCTCCATTACCTGACTGCCCAACAGGGACCACCTTTACTCTAGCTGGAGAGGTTTTCACTTGGTTGTGATCCAGACCATTGTTGACCACTTTGGCACCTTCACAAACCTGAGTGCCAGCTAGGAGGACAGTGCCCACAACACCTGCATGATCTACAACTCCACCCTTCCAGCCTTATTGCATAGTGGCTGCTTCATGCTAGGGGTGCCGGACCTGCCAGATGTGCTGATGTAAGTGTGGTGGTCCATGGGTTTCCTATATATAGCTGTTTATATGGTGCCCTGGCAGATGTAGATGTAGATCCTCGTGTTTAAAAAGTTGATGTTAGTGTAGAAGTATTTCAGAAATAATTTAGAACTGAGGCTCCTCTTTTGGTTTCCTTTTAAAAAGACTAAAGGAAATGACTAAAATCAAGCTCAAGAACATATTTAATGTTCAAAACTTATCAAAATAAAACTTAAAGGTCGCATCCAGACATGAAGGCACATGTGGTTTATGGCACCACAAACCTCTTTGCAGTGCCACAAACCACAAACCCAGATTGTTAAATTGTGCTCTGCAGTGCAAAATTGCAGTGTGGGGGCAAATTTTGCAACCAGGAAATGCCAATAGCAAGAAACAAACAAACAAAAAAAGGTGCGGAAAAACGCCACAAGAAAGCACACACGCAGGAGCATGTACTGCAGCAAAAAGTAGTGGCGCAGATATGTGCCACTACTATTTTCTGCCTCTGCAAGTACATGCCCCTGCATGTGGGGATGTGACCAAAAAGTTCAGCTTCCTGAGATATAGTGGCACACTGTGTATAGGAAGAAGTTATTGGTGTCACCGAGTTCTGATTATCTTTCTACTCAATGGCCAAATCCAGACATGCAGGCAAGTGTAGCATGTGGTACTGCAAACCTCTTTGCAGTGCCACAAACTGCATGCTCGGAACATTAAAATGTTCCCTGTACTGCAAATTTTCAGTGTTGGGGCAAAATTTGCCACTAGGATATCCCAGTAGCAAAAAATAACACTGCAATAAAAAGCAGCATGGCATACTCCACAGGAGTATGCATCGGCAGGCACAGAGGCTCGGTCCTATTGGGAGATACTCTGGCTGCTGGCCAGAGTATTTCCCCTTCTCTAGTGCTTCCCAGCTCCTCCAGCACACCAGGAGCCTGAAGAAGCAGGGAAATGGCAGTTTCTCCAAAGCAGGGCATTTTCCCCTGCACCAAAGCCCATGTGCAGGGTCACGCACAGTGGCAAAAAGTAGCCGTTTCGTGTTCCCCTGCTACAATGCTGCTACATTTTTTGCTGCTGCAAGTGCATGTCCCTACATGTGCAGATGTGCCCAATGGGGTGAAATAAGGATGGAGAAGCCAGCAATAACTCTAAAGATCCTTGTTTTGTTGGTGATGATAGAAAATACTTCATTGTAAGGTTAGCAGGCTGGGTGACAGAACAAAAAGAAATGGCCTCAAGTTGCAGCAAGGGAAATTTAGATCAGATAGGAATACTTTTCTCACTAGGAGGGTTGTAAAACACCAGAACAGATTATCCAGGGAGGTGGTGGAAGCTCCATCCTTGGTGGTTTTCAAAACCCAGCTAATCAAAGCTTTGGCTAGGAAGATCTAGTTGGGGATGGTCCTGCTTTGAACAGGGGGTTGGAGGTCCCTTCCAACCCTAACTATGAGTCTATAATTCTATGACCTCCCAGTGGCTGCTTTAGGGGGAGAAAAAGTTGTTTGTACTGAAACTTATTCAGGAACTTGCAGCAGTTCAGAAATGCTTTTTGACCAGTGAATATCACTGTATTGCCTGCTCTAATTGAAATAGCCACTGTTTAAAAATTCATCTTCCTCTCCTACCCCTTTCTCACTACCAAAAGAACTTTATTTTGAAACATGTTCTCTGCTGAACCTGGCACTTGCTGTTCTTGATCTCAGTTCTCACTTCAAAAGAGTTGAAGGAACAAGGTGTGTGTGAAAATTCACTGGGAAGCCAGTATTTAATCCCAAAAACCGTGTTGCTTCTCACAAGCTATTCTCACACAGCTCCACCTTACAGTCTTTTTTTTTTTTTTTTGGATAAAAAGGTGACTCAGAGAGTAAAATTATACATCACACAAAAAAGACAGAATGGGACAAACAGAAAATGGTGAAGCTGAGACCAATATCATGAATGTGTATGAATCTCTATGGCACACTCAACAGAACTCAAGCATCCTAAGTGAGCATCAAAACTCACCCTTTTCCTGTATTAAACATCACTTATAAATCAAAACCTAAATTTAAGATCTAAGCTTCTTCCCTGAATGTGGTTATAATTAGTTTTCTTCCAGGACTGTCTTCTCTCCTTGTTGTTTTATTTTCAAGAATCCAATCTACCTCACAATTGGAGCTAGTGAGCCAGTCACTACTACAGTTGGGGTAATTACATTTGTTAATGCACCATAATTACAGTGCCATAATCAGCATTACTGCACAATAGCACCAGCACATATTTTTTGTGATGTTAATGTGCAGTAGAATTAGTGTACTGTGCATTTATCATTTCATGTAGATGTGCCCCGTGAGTATCAAGTATTAGGACAGAATTGGAATTAAGAAAAGAGCTCTGAAACTGTTTACCCACTGAGCTATCAAAACAAACAGAGGCTTCTCCTCATCTCTTGCCCAACAGAAAAGTCAGCCCCAATCATCCAGAACATCACTGTGCTCTGACCCCAATAATAGCAGCTCTTCATTGGTAAGTCAACTCCAGTTCTCAAAGGCTAGGGAAAGACATTCAAGAAGCCTGACCCTGAATTGCAGGTTATTCTAACCTGGCTAGGCTGAACTGGTTTGTAACCGGACAGACATTCTCTCTGGACTGAGGGAATTCAGGCACATGCCTGCAGTGACTCAGACTAGAAGCAGGGGAGGGGGGCGGGCGCTAGAGCAACCCTTGCACAGCATGAAGCTGCGGGGAGCTTTGCCAGGCACTGGCAGGATGCTCTAATTAAGGAGGCATCCTAGGCCTTTCCCTACCTGATGCTGAAGGGGCAGGAGTGTTGCCAGACCCCTGCTAGTACTCTGAGACAAGGGAGAGGGGAGTGCAGAGCATGCATCTGTTGATGATAGGTTTCAATCTCCCTCCCTGCTTCTTTATACTGTCTGCAGCAAACTGACAGGTGAGCAAGCCAGCAGGAGGCTGATAACAGTGTTTATCACCTGATCAGCAAAACAATAGCCTCTCTCCATTATTTCAAATTCTTCTTAAACAGCTTACTAGCTGACCTGTTGATTAGCTCCAAATAGCCCTAAGTGGTCACTGTTCTTTTTGCCTGTCCCAGTAAAATTGGAGACACACACACACACACAGATACCTCTCAGCATTTGCTAGCATACCACATACCTAGGGTCCATGGGGCTGGGGTCCCTGCTGTGGGAGATAGGAGGAAAGGAGGGAGGGATTTCCTGCTTGAGCAGTGAGGGAGGGGTAGGTCAGGGGGAAGCCAGGCAGACACTGCTGTGCCTGTAAATCTGTGCCGAGCTCCAGCCAGGAAGCAGAGGGAAGGGGCCAGCCATGCTCTGGATCAGAGACCCACCCACCCAGCCCAGAGAGCATGCTGGGGGAGTCTGGTTTATCTTAAACCAGAAAGGGGACTGGGACAGACATTGGTTTGACCCAAATCAGCTAAGTCTGATACTACATTCAACCAGGTTAATCTCAAACTAGTTTCAGTCATTTTCAAACTTGTTTGTGTGCACCGAACATCTGTTCTGTTACAGGTTTAAATCAGTTTCTGATCACTTAAACCAGTGTATGTGTAATATCTGTCCCTAGCCAAAGAGGTCAAGAAAAGGGAAGGGATATAGATGGTGTGTTGTAAACTAGTACCACATCCCACCCAAGGAAGAAAACTGTAGCATTACAGGAATCACATCAGGCAGAGCAGGGCAAATTCAACCCTGGACTGTTAATTAAGAAGGATAAGGTGCTACTATCCTAGAACAAGGATTTTCTGGAGGGAATTATTTGTGAACAGCATTGACCAAAGAACAAATAATACTCACAAAAGAATCAGTAATCTGAGCCTCTGTAACTACAAAGATCCAAAGAAGACCTAATTCCCTCTACAGTGCAGTAATGAACCTCCAGGATTTTGTGCCATTAATTCAGTCATGTCCAACTTCAGAATGGCCAGGGGGCCACTTCACATACAGGCCCCCCCAGGAAGCCCCCTGCTTGTATGGCCAGCACAGGAAACATGGGCTTCCCCTAACCACATAAATAGTAGGGCCTCCCTCCAACCCCCACCAAGGGTTGTGAGCTGCTTGGGCCACAGTGGGACAGGCCTCCCTACCCCAGGGACAGGGGCAAGAAGAGAAAGAAGGGGAGCTAAAAGATCCCAGCAGCCTCAGCAGCAGGAGCCTTGGCAGGAGAGACATAGATGCCAACAGATAAGTCTTCAGGTTTTTTTTCCTTCAACCTTTCCCTTGCACATCACTGTTGACCATGAACCCTTGGGCTATTTTCCCTGTAGATACCCAAGTTATGACCTGAATACTGAATTAAAGTTCTTGGCTTATAATCACGAAAACACACAGTGTTAAGAAGCATTAAAGTATGTTTTGGAAAATAAAGACTGTGTTGGTAAATAAAATTAAAATGTGAATAAATAAGATGGCTTACACTGTTCCATTCTGGTCACCCTGTCTCAAAAAGAATATTGCAGAACAATAAACAGACACTAGGCAACAAGAGGTTGAAAAGATTTCTAAATGGAATTAAAAAGATTAGGGGTATGTGTCTTAGACAGGAGAATAGTAATAGAGATACAAATAATAATGAATAAAGAAAGTAAATCAGGCTCTTTTACTCACTTTTTCATAGTACAAGAATAAGCAGATAGCTGAGGAAATTGAAATGCAGCAAATATAGTGCTTCTTCATGAAATACACACAAGTCATGCCACTCTTTGCTACAAGTTATTATTGAAATTAACAGCTCAACATTTTTTAAAAGTATATGTAATAGGAAGATGTATACATAATGGGAAGATAAATACATGTACAGAATAAGCAAACACAGATACAAAATGTAAGAGGAAGGTAGAAAAAAAATTCTGCACAGGTAATAATTTTCACAGTATAAATGATTGTGCTTTTTTATTCCCTCTTTTTTATGAACTTTGCTCTCAGAACAAAATTTGGTAAGATGAACCCTGGTTCTGATAATGTGTGAGTGTTTCTATCTTCCTAAGTTGTTCACTAACCATCTAAACCACCTGACTGGCTAAAGTAAGTTCTCAACTGGCCTCAAAGACACTTCCATATATCTGAGAAAATGATTAGCATCACCTCCACCACTCTAGCCTTTTGCTTCTCTCTCATGTACCATATATATACATTGTGTATATACAAATACACCTTTGAATTCCAGTTCATATTTGTATCACCCTACTGCATGTGCATTCTTTAACAAATCATTTTTCCTTCCTAAACCCCAGATGTCCTCAAAGGTACACATTTGGCACTGAAGAGAAAATTAGGGACCAGTTCCTATTTATTTAGCTGTGCTTGAGACAATATAAGTCTTCATTGCCACCACTCTGTCCAGCTGGAAAAGAACATCATTTGAAAGTCACTTATGTATAACTAGATTTCATTTAGGCACCTACCAGGTTTTGGAAATACTTGTCACACTGGTAAAGCCAGAAATTGTACTCAGGTCTTTGAATACCTAGCCTTGTGTCTTTAAACACCTGGTCCTTCTAAGGCTGTGTCCAGATGAGCATGGTGCCACAGACTCATCTGCAGTGCCGCATACCACACATTCAGCTGTTCTCTGCACTGCAAGATAGCAGCATGGAGGGTGGGTTTTGACCTCAGGAGATCCTGGAGTAAAAAAAAAACCATGCAAAAAAATAAATAAATAAATAAAATGGTCATGTGCTGCCCAAAACTGGAGCCCGGTCAACTGAAGCTACTGAGCAGGCTCTGCATGGCATGATAACTGCTGCTGCAGCCCAAGGAGGCACCCAGGACCCAAGATAAGGCTGCTGGGGCTGCTCCAGTGCTGGCCCCAGCCTCCTGTACCCCTCCCTGGGGTAGCCTCCTGCATACTAGAATGTGCTGTTGCTTCTTGTTCCTGGGGAAACAAACATCCATGCTAATGTGGACGCGGCCTAGATGTTTATTCACAGAGCTTTAAATTCCTTTTAAGAAAAATATGAGATGCTGTCCACCTTGAGCCCAGCCCCAAGTAAATATGACAAATTTGGCTAAGTCTCTGCTAGCAGCAATCTAGCCTATAAAACCATTCTGTTTAATATAATTGGGATGGCAAAGGTGATTTTCTAGTGCTATGGGAAGCAATGGCTAAATTGTTTTGGGTCATTTGAAATAAAAGCAGAGAAGTTACTTTCCTGAAGGTATTGTAAGTGTTAATTACTTCTTCCACACAGCCACACATTTCTGTTAAATTTACTCAGAAATGGTTGAGGAAACATTTTCCTCTCCGACAATGGAGCTTTGAAGCTGGGACATCTTTCTTAATTTCTCACAGGCAGGGGACTTTGACACCACCTTTTGGATGTGCTGTATGACAATTTAAAATGAAAGTAACCTTTCAACAGATTGAATGGATTTTTCTTTAAACAGTGTGGAAAGACATAATGACTTTTTTCTTAATTTAAAATCCTTCTAAAATATCATCACGTTAGCTATCCAAAAATATGCAACTTCACAAAAATTTAAAGGTAGTTATCTTGCAGAAAAAGCAATTTAAATAGCCCAGTGGAAATAAAATGTTTTATACTCAGCTCAAATAGTTGTCTTTTCTCCCAACTATCCAACTCATAATAAAAATTATTTATTTATTTATTTATGTTGGAGTGTGAATATGTTGATCTTTTTCATAAGCACATTTTTTGATCACTTGAACATAACTACAGTATGTATTGCATGGGTCCTGATAATACACGTTTCCTAACAGCTGGCTCTGTATTTAAAAAATAATACACATTTTTGCACATTAAGTGTAAAAATCCAGTTGTATTTTTCTCTCAATAGCCTCATCCATGAACACAGTTCTAGAAAAAGGGTATTTTCTGATAGCTGTCTATTGTGCTCAATAAATTATGCAATGGCAAAACACCTAATTCTTATTTGGCAGAAAATATCATGGACCACAATCTTCTCCAAGCAAAAAGAGCAACCTAAATAATAGTACCTATATAATTTCATCCCTTATATTTATATCAGAGCTAGCGAAAACAGTAAAGTACAGCAAATTTTTCTATGACGGAGTGTAATGGCAGCTATCTTAAAATGAACACTTCTGTAGCTGGTAAGGAACATCTCTATTAAGATGAAGTCTGGGATCTGTCGATAATTGCTTTTCACAGCAAGAAAAAATGAGTGAAATGGGGTTTAAGAGGAGGCTGGAATAAACTGAAGATAGAGATTATCATCTGTTCAAAACTGGACTTGGGTTTGGCATTTCAGCTGTTGATACCAATGATGCTAAAGGACATTCTTGCCTTTTCTATCATATGAAGGAGGCAATCCCTCAGGTGTTTTATTACCTGTTTTGGAAAATAAGGGAGGATACACTGATAAAAGGGTTTTGTGAGTGAGCAAATGGGTGGGATCTATAGATGCAGTAGCAAAAGGTTGCCTGTCTGACTAGAGAAACTGAGAGAAGGACTTTCTTTTTTCTCTCTAGATTTAATGAGAGCCTGCTTTAATAGGCTTTTGCAGAATATTCAAATAAGGTACAATCTGTTTCTATGAATTCAATCTGATTTTTATTGTATGTATAAACTTGTTTTAGGGAAAATCCTATGTCTTAAGTGCTTCACACAGATTGACCCAAAAAGATGAGAATTCCTCAATGTTTAGAGAAATTTGGAAGGACATATTCCTTTTGGCAGATGCCAAGAGCAGAAAGGGTCAGGCTTTTGACATCCTTTTGGAAAATTCATACTGCTTCCCTAGCACTGCTGAGTATGTTGCAGTGAATCTGCCCTGGGGGCATCTCCTGTCCCCCACAAGGCTATCCTTAATCTCTGTCTCTGATATGCCTGAGAACAGTAGTGGTGGATGCATAAGGTGGCTGCCACCCCTTTCTGGTATTGGCACACATGAATCACGAGTGAATACATGGCAGTGGGCTGAAGAGATGTAGGAATGCAATATGGCCATACTATAGGAGTCCTTGAAAGACAAAACTATGAGTCAAGTCCCCATCCACCCCTTCTTCTTTTTTTTCAGATTCTGGAAAATAGTAAAAAGAAAAACCTCTCTGATCACCCTTGCAGGCAATATTTCCCTTGGTAGCCATTCAGTACTCTGTTGGGAACATAGAACATCAATATTATTTCTTAATTTAGGGGGAAAAGAGAAAACAGTCAAAAGAAATATGTAGAAAAAGACCTTATATACAAATTAGGAAACTCAATATTAGTACATCTGGAATTAATACATGTCCCAGTCTCCTGTAACCAACCTTATATAATGGAGATCCAGTCTCTATTTCACTGTACTCAACCAAAAAAACACACTTATAGTTGAGTTAGTCTCTGTGGTAGCAATGAACGTCCAAAAATAGTTCTTTTTTGGTTGTCTGTACTGGTCTTGATAGGACTGCCTTATCAGCTTCTGTTCCAATGAACCATCACCTGGCACAGCTCAGTGATTTCAGTTCTGCTTCTCCCACCCAGGTGAGCCAGAGTACTGCGAGCTTCTTTTAGCACCCACCACAAATCCAACTGGTGGCTAATTGAGGTCCTGCTGACAATGCTTTCTTTGGGTCTCTCTTTAGCAACCTTCACATAGGACATAGAGGGTATGTGCACACCAGATGCTTTACTGTGCATTAGACTTACTAGAAAAAGGCACATTAAACTAATGCACCAAAGTGCATGTGTAGATGCTGACCAGAGCAAATTGTTCCTGTCAGCCTAGGCAGCAGAGGGCCATAGCGGGTGGAGGGAAACTGTCCTGTCTCAGCAGGCAGCTCCCTGCCAGTCTTGGGCAGATCAGGGCTGTGAGATGTGTAAACTTGCCCCTGGAAGCACTTTAATGAGCCTGAATTTTCTGTGGAGAAAATTCAGGTGCTTAATTGCACATGTAGACACACCCAGAAACTCTAGAAAAGGAACACAGAAAATTACAGGACCCTTGGCAGAGTCCCCACTCCCTAAAATATCGCCCTCCTCATCCCTAGGACAAAGCTCTTTCTATATCCCTCTCTTTATTCAACCAAAGCTTTACTACACAGCCACTGTCCAGTATCTAATCATTTTAACACAGTCGAAGTGACCCTTCACTTTCCTATTCCTAAAACATTTCTTAAAATATGAGGTATTAAGGTGTTTTCAATATTTATGGTGGTTTTAGCACTTAAGCCACTTTTAATCCATTAATCAATATATGCTGAATCAGTTTTTAGGTGATTAAATAGCTTTGTTTGGTAAAGTCACAGATTTAAATTTTAAACTGTCTATAGTCTTTTAAAGTGTTTTATACTTTCAAACCGCTTTAATCCTAAATCTTACACATTAATATCACCATGGCTACTAACTTCTCTGACTTCAGTTTGTCTTAGTTTCCTCCATCTCTGAAATGAGAATAGTAATATTAGGAATGATATGGTGATGATTAATAATAATAGTTAGCACTTGCACAAATTCATGTTTAATGTGCTGTTCAGACATTAAAATTACCAATAGAAATAATGTTGCAGTGATGATTATATACTTTTAAGCATATTAAATATGACAGTTTCTAATTTTACTTCTTGGGCTACTAAGAAAATGCTCATCAATGGTAAAATGATGAAAGAGGACTTGTGAAAATATATGTTCCTACACACTGAACTATAGAATCACAACTAAGTGATTATATCCTACACACTGGCCGTGTCTACAACAGATGCTGACTGTGCAGTAGCTTGTTACCACTGCACAGTAGCATCAGGTGGCACAAAGCATAAAGTAACACTATTGTGCAGTAGTAACGAACTACTGTGCAGTCAGCATCACCAAAAAGCCATTTGGGGACTCTACTGTGTAGTCAGCATCTTGTGTAGATGCAGCCAATGAATTATATAACCATTGCATTTTTCTGAGAAAGTATTTTTGATCTACAGTGCTCACTTTTCCTGCAGCAGGGGGAGGGGGATACTAGCTGCACTTCATACAGAGAAGGCTGCCTTTTCTATGAACCAGCATCACAGCATAATAAAGCTGGTTTTGGCAGATGGCCTTGTTGCTGCCTTTGACCCTGACCGAAATAAAATTAGACAAGGCAAATGTAAAATGGAACAAGCAGTGGCAGGAGACATGAATATCATGCAAACAAATGTACTTGAAATACATCCAAAGGTCAATATCTTTATTTCTGAGAATGGCTAACTAGATAGATGTGTGTGTGTGGGTGTGGAACATCCCTGAAATTTGGGACATAAAGGGGCAAAGCGTTTTTAAAGGCTCCCCATACAATGCAAGCTGACAAATGCTGGAGGAAGATTGACAGTGCTTCCAGTAACCTTTTGAGAGAAAGGTAGAAGTTGTGGGCAATGTAATGCCAAGAAACAGATGAAGTGACTTTAGGTAATCAAACTAAAAATTGCTGCCTGACAGGAACCCAGGAGCAAGGCCCTCATTTTGTGAGATACTTAATGAGTTTTTACAGCTTATAGTATTTGAGTTTTATGTTGTATGATAGTCAACACGTGACAGTGTGACCCTCTTCTCCCCCAAGATATTATCACTTCTCTATAGCAAAGTAATTCTGCTGCTGTCTTACTAGAGATGAACTCATGAATCAGTGATGTGGGCAGAGGTGGCAGTCCAGATAGCATTCTGCAAAATCTATAAATCCTTTAAGAAAGACTGTTTCTCTGCTGTTATTATTGCATCCCAACCATGCAATTTGATTTTGAAACTTAGGGTGGCCTGGATTTGAGTACTAAGAAAAGAAAAGCTGCCAAGAGATTAAGATCAGCACATATCTGAAATCATAGCAATGAAGTATGGTTAGGTACCTGCTGCTTCAAGTTGGTAGAGATCCCAAACACAGGAGTTCAGTTGCTTTAAGTCATAACTATCAATAAAACCTTTTAATGCCTAGTATAAAATATCAGAAAATATTAAGGGAGAGCAAAATCCATTCTCTTCAACATCTTGTCTAACCCAAGGACCTGAATGCACTTTGCAAATTGTTAATAATTAAACCTCAGAATTCTCCTATTAAGAAGATGGTAATAGTCATATTTTAAAGATAATAATACTCATCATTTCTATAGCACTTTATGTGTTCAGAGTACTGTGGAGACACTAATTAATCATCACAACTCTCATTATGAGGTAGAAAGCACATTTTTACCCTTTTTTTTAACAAGACAGGAAACCCAAGAAGGGGAAACTATTTTACCAAGACAGATAAAATACGGTAACCTATTAAATTGGTTTCCAAATAAGATTCAGAACTTGGGATCCTCTGATTCTTAACTCTGTATTCAACCTCTTTCAGTATTTTAGAGTGCATAATGCTGCAGTTTGCCTGAAAACACACACTTTGATGTTTGAAATCTTTGATTTCCTCTCTTTTTTTTTAATCCAGAAAGGAACAAGTCTGGACCAAGGAGCTGCATTATTTGTCTGCAGCAGTGTAATGATGAAAGGTGAGTGTGGCATGGGCTCCAGTTGCTGCATAAGGGGACATACCTGGGAGCTAAGACAGCACCCCATCCTCCTACTTCCCCCCCCCCCCACCTGCAAGTGCACACTTCATGTTCCCAGAAACAGCTTGGGCTTCAACACTGAGGAGGGCAGAGCAGCACTCATAGTGTATAGTATAGGATTAGCAGTTGGAGATTTGCTGTTGCAGGGTGTGGGGACATCACCTTCTCTTTTTGCTGTGAAAAAAAATGGTATTTGGGGCTAAGTACAGTCATTCAAGAAGCCTGAGGCAGAAGAGCTCTAACTTTCACGCTTTACTTATGTGTCCAAGGTTAGGTTGGTGAAAACAGAACACATGTTAGCCCTTGGGGTTTCAGGACTCTGAGCCTACCTGCACAGCCCAAGCCTAGCATGTAGAGGGAGGCTCTTGCATGCACCCTAGCATGCCTCACAAGCACCCTGGGCTTCAGAAGACTCCTGAATGGAGCTGAACAGCCAAGCCACACATGATTGGCTAGCAGGGACATCACTGCCACCCACCTGGACCTGATGTAGCAGCGGCTCATCATGATGTGCCATCATGGCTAAAAGCCACCAACCAGCCATCCTATGCATGCCCATCCACCACACCCTGCACCCACCAAGAGTGTCTGTATTTTGGATGCCTGTATTCCCCCCATTGATGCTGGTGGCCTCAGCCCTGGACAACAACAGACTGTCAGGGTCTGTGAAGCCCTGGCCAAGTAGCTGTTCACCTGCATGGACCAGGATCCTTCCTTGGATGAATAGGGCCAGAGGGGTTCAAGTGCCGCCACCCTGGCAACAAGCCATGGGTCTCTGGCCCTGAGATCCTCTGGCCCTCTGTCATGGGCACCACTACCCACAACCCAGCTGCCTGGGCACCATCCCCCTTCCCCTCTCTGTCCTCAACCCCCACCCAGGGGCACACACCAGGGCTGCAGGGGAACATGACCTGAGAAAAAGACTTGTCTCATTTTAATTAAATGTTGAAGCTGCCAAACTTTTAGTGCATTCATTAAACAAGAACTGTGCAACCTTGCCCATTCCAGAACATGGAATCTTCTTCTCTGTTAACACTGAGAGAGTGGGAGAGACCCTGGCTTCACCGGGAGGTTATGATATATTTGGAGGGGGATAGAAAGCCATGGGGACTTAACAAACATAAAGTCTTGGGGGCAACAGGGAGAATGGGCACCAACTTCAAGAGGGATGTGGATAACCTTGAGAGTGCCCAGAGGATGGCTAATTGTATGGTTATTGGCCTACAGATAAGATCTTATGAGGAGAGATTGAGGGACCTGAATCTCTTCAGCCTCTGCAAAAGAAGGCCAAGAAGGGACCTTGTAGCAGTCTACAAATTCATTGGGGGGGCAGGGGGGGGAGCAAAGAATAGGGGATACTCTGTTTACTGGGGTACCCCTTGGGGTTATTAGGAACAATGGCCATAAACTGATGGAGAGCAGATTTAGATTAGACATTAGGAGAAAATTAGAAAAATAGGAAATGTAACAGGATACCCACCTAGCTAAACAACAATCTTGTCAAAGATTGAAATGCAAGATGAATCCTATAAAAGGTGGAAACTTGGTTATAATACTAGGGAAGAATATATGAATATTGCACCGGAATACAGAGAGAAAATTAGGAAGGCCAAAGCACAATTTGAGAGGCAACTGGCCAGGAACATAAAAAGCAATAAAAAGGGATTCTGAAAGTATATCAAAAGTAAGAGGAAAGCCAGAGAAACCATAGGTCCCTTATGGAATATTGAAGGCAGTCTAGTTGTGGATGATACAGAGACAGTTGATTTAATTTCTTTTTTTACTTCAGCATTCACAAATAGGGGCAGCTACCAGATAACAAATGCAATTGGCAACAAAGATAGGAAAGGAGGCATGCAGTATAAATGGAGTAATGGCAGAATGAGATAACTTAGAGAAGCTACATGCTTTCAAGTTGGCTGAGCTTGATAGGATGCATCAGAGGGTAATGAATTAATTGACTGAGGTAATTCCAGAGTCATTGATTATCCTCTGGGAACTCACAGAAGTTGGGTAAGGTCCTGGATAACTGGAAAAGGGCAAATATAATGCCCATCTTTTAGAAAGGGAAGGAGGAAGATCTGGGGAATTGCTGCCTGGTCAGCCTGACCTCAATACCTGGAAAGATCATGGATCAGGACCATAAGGAATCTACTGCGGTGTATCTAGAGACCAAGGCTATCAGGAACAGCTTGCATAGATTGCCTGACCAATTTCCTTCTATGATAAAGTTACAGGCTCTGGTGATCAGGAGAAAGCAGTAGATGTGATATACCTGGACTTTAGCAAGGTTTTTGACACTCTCTCTCAGGAGGAAGCAGTAGATGTTATATACCCTGACTTTAGCAAGGTTTTTGACACACTCTTTCATTCTTATTAACAAACTAAGGAAATAATGACTAGGTAAAAGTACTGTAAAGTGGATACATACCTGGTTAGATCATCATGCTCAATGAGTATCCCTCAATGGCTTAATATCTAGTTGGGAAGAGGTATCAAATAGGGTTCCCTAGGGGTCTGGTATTATTTAATATCTTGATTAATGATTTGGATGATGGAATTAAGTACACACTTAGCACATTTACACATGACACCAAGTGAGGTGGAGTTGCAGATACTCTGGAGCATAAGGCTGGGATCTAAATTGATCTAAATTGGCTGAAAAATGGTCCACAACCAACTATATGATATTCAATAAGGACAAGTGTAAAGCTCTGCACTTGGGACAACATAAGTGATAATGATTTTTCTACTCTATACAGCTTTGGTGAGGCCTCACCTGGAGTACTGTTTTCAGTTTGGGTCCTACAGTTCAAGAAAAATGTGCTGACTCTTTCCAAGAGTCAGCACAAAGCAGCAAAAAGTATTAGGAGCCTCAGCGGCAAGACTTACAATGAAAGGCTGGAAGAATTAGTGTTTTTAGAGTACTGAAGGGGGATTTGATAAGTCTTTAAATACCTGAAGAGTCATTACAGAGAGGACGGAGATGGGATTTTCTCTGCGGCACCAGGGGACAGACTAGGACTAATGACCTCATGGTGCAGCAGGGGAAATTTAGGTTGGAGATAAATTTAGAAGGAACTTTCTGATTATGAGTGGTCAAGCATTGGAATGGGCTTCCTAAGATAAGTTGAGGAAACTCCATCCTTTGAAGTTTTCAAAAGCAGATTGACAGACATTTGGCTGGCATAATCCTGCCTTGAGTAACGGGTTGGAGTAGATGGTCCCATTCAGCCTTAATTCCTGATGATCATATGACCTTTCCTAAAAAAACTAGTCATCAGTACAAAAAGCAAAGGACATATTATATGGCTTAGGTGACTTAGCAAAACATATGTAATAAATAAATGATTAGGTGATGAGAAATTTCAATAACTCATGCTGAAATTTATTCCACCAAACTATTTGGCTGGGGATTTTTTTCCTTTTCTGAAAAACATTTTTTTAAAAATAAATCAAGGTTTGTACATGGACCCTATCTACAAAAGGCTAAATTTGGATACACCAACACTGAAGAAAATGATATAATTTCTATATTGTCATTAAAATTAATTTACAAATTTGTTTCAGGAATCAAATGTACTTAAAGGAATCTTATAGGTGTCAAATGAGCTCAGAACATAGGCATTAAATCCACATGCTATATGACTGCATGTAATAGACATAAAGAGAACTGGAAAAAAAGATCAGACATTTTACTTGGGGAGAAGATCAGAGGCAAAGTCAAGCAACTCTCAAGCATCTTACTGTTTTACTGATTGAGAGAGAACATTGCCACCTACTGACTTATCAATACCACTTCCTGTGGAACTGTTTGTTTTCATTTGGAGGTCTTGAGTGTAAGTACTAACCCAGCTGAGCTTATGAAATCTGATGGGATCACAGAGCATGTTAGCATTGTTAGACAATTCTGTTCTGCCTGAATCATTTAAAAAAGTTATCTACTATTTCAAAGCCTGATGTCTAATCTATTTACGCACTTGCTTAAAAATGATGAGCAAGACAGGGATTGTTTTTCATTGCTTGGTAGAATAACTTTTCATTTAAATTGCTTGTCAGCGACTTCTGTAAATAAAACATTACATTTCAGGAGCTCCTTTTCTACTAGACAAATATTTTGAATAATTAACAAAGCAGCAGGATTCCATTTCCTTGAATTTAATTTAATGCTTAATCATAAATTATTGTAACATATGACGGCATATCACATCCCTCCCTTGAAAACAATGAGGGATAAGATTTCTCGTTTAGTTCACTTTGTTTAGTGTGAGCTCATGTTGAAAACTGTAGGTGAGAAAGGACAAAGGAGGTACCTAAAATCTAAATCTACTATACTGGAAGGGCTCTGTTCCTGTCTTGCAGAATCAAAAGTTAGCTGCTACTCACGCTATTGCTCTATGCAGGAAAAGTGAGTACGTTCTGAAACTGTCGAACTACAATCGGTTCTCTGCTAAAGCAATGTCAACTTTTGCAATAACTTTATTTAGTTTTCCAGTGCTAGCCTATAGAAAAATTAGCAAAGGGGATTTGGTCCTGGTTAACAGGATTTGGACAACGTTAATAGGAATCCCTCACATCACTCCTGAGTATTATCAAAAACAGCCTACCCCTATAGCTGAATTAATGAAATCACTAGCCTAAAATGATTTGAGCTCACATGTTTATTTTTGCTATTATATACCCTGGAAGAACTGAAACATTTTTTTCTAAACTACTGTAGGTGGGAAAGTAAAGTTCATAAGCAATCCACAATACAGTGGTATATAATGCAATCTGAATCTCCAAGAGATTTTGCTTCCCCAAACAGGGCCACATTTACATTGCAGCAGGGCATGCTAATGAATGCTAGCATGAAGACATGCCATGTTCATTTGTTCCTGTCTTGCATATACCGAAGCATAAGATGTGTAAGATCCTGTCTTGCATATACTGAAGTGTAAGATGCCTGGGTTTTTTTGGCGTGGTCCACAGTGCATCCAGTTCTGATATCAATCCTGGAAATGCTTGTTGTTCGTGTGGTGCTAGGCGTGCCCATTGCTGTCACAGTAGTAGTTAGATTACTTTTTTCCGTACTTGGTGAATGGACAAAACTGTTTCCATGGAAGCATTCCCTGGCATTGTCCAACGCACTGCAGACATGCCCAGGAAATCTGAGCAGGGGTACTGCTGAAACATATACAGTAAAAGCTATGTTAACTGGCATTTTACTAATCAAAATACTCTATTAATTTCCAATGCCCCCCCCCCCCCAAAATCCTCACTTTAGCAACCAGAATCTTTGCCGAGTCTATCTGGCATGCGCATCAAGTATTTGCACTACAAGCATGGCACTGTCTTCTGTATTACCCTCAGATAACCAGAATGTTTAGATAACTGGCACCCCCTTACCCTACTCATGCCAGATAACAAAGCTTTTACTGTATTCGGCTCAGCATAGGCAGTTGGAGCTGTAGGACTTTCAAACACTATGGGCTCAAAAGCAAAAACTAAATACCATAAGTGGTGCTGACTGGTAACTGCAGTAACCAAAGTAGCATAGGGAGGGACTTTATAGTTCAGTATGTTCGCTCCTAAGCTGTCTCTACTGGGGCTCCAGTGAACTCATACTTGGAAATTAAAGCTACCTTTGATTTTCAGAAATCTTAAAAATCAAACTAAGATGTTTCCTATGTATAAAAATTGTACTAGTCTATGCTGGAATGATTTCCTATGGCATCTTACTGATGCTGCTGTAAAGCTTACCAATACTTCCACCTTAGGAATAATACCAGTTTAACTCTTTTGGTATAAAAATCACATCTTTAATCAACATCCTTAAAGCAATTATAAAACACTATATATAGACAAGGCCTGTGGTAAATTAAATCTCTCTAGCATCAGCTTTACAGAATTTGGGGCATCATTTATCAAGCATGTAGGTAATGTGTCTTACTGATAATACCATGGGGGAAATAAAAATACCTATGTAAAATGAGCCAACAATAATTGGGTAATTTATGAAACATTCTGTACCACAGGGAGTCATTTAAGGCCACCTTTCTTTTTCTTTACTACTTCTTGCAGAATGATATTATGGGCCTTTGAAACTAATTGAATATGGTACAGTTGGCACACTGATAAAGTAGTGCTTTAGTGATTCTGTTCTTGAGCAAGGTTAGATGTTGGGTGGGTATTTTTTTCCTGTCTTTCCAAGCTGCAAATTACTCACTACAATTTAAAATAATACAAGTGAAAAATCGAAAAAAGGATATCTGTTATAAGTCAGCGCCTTCTCCAAAAAGATTATAAAGTAGGATTTTCCCATGTTCTACCACAATGAGAAAAGCAGCAGAATTCATCAAGGAATCTTTCATTAAGGATTGAAAAAATCAAATCTCTTCTATGCACCAAAGAACTGCAGAATAGGAATTAAGATATTTTTTTTAAAGAGTTTCTCAGAGCTTGTCTACATGTAACGCTATGTCGCCATAGTGACACACTACAGTGATGTAGCATCCATGGACCAGCAGCTACTTCACCATATTGGCATGCTCCCCATGTATAGTGCACCGCTACAGTGAAATAGCTACTAAAAATAACCATGAGCTGTGCATATGGCGCAGTATGGGCAGTTACTGCGCTGTGCTTTAGTACTTCCAAAAGAGCAGTAATAACGTTGCCACAGGACAACATGTAGACACACCCCCAATGTAGGGAATAGTGATGTCTGAAGAAAGGTACTTAATTGTATGGTGTAGAAATTTCAGAGGGAAAACAAGTTTAGGAAAACATCACAGAGTTCTAACAATACAAAAGACTTATTCAGAAGGACATCTCCCAAAGCTGATTTTAATTGTACTGGGATCAACAGGAGTTTGAGTTATTCAAGGGTATATGTAGACACAACTTAACATATATATAATGATGAAAGGCCAAATATGTGTGAAAATTCTGCCAGACACTGAAAGTTGCTTCTGTGATGCACACATTTTCCATAAACTCTCCCAGGACTGATAACTGCCTAATGCTAGTGCAGACTAGTGCAGACTAGTGCAGCCTAACGCTAACTGGGAAATATGGCTCCATGTGGATAAATATTAATTGTGGCCTAGAGCTGCTTCTTTCAATAGTAGTTCCTAAAAAGAGTCAATTTAAGGTTGCTGTCTTAAACAGCTGGTAGAAATAGTATGTATGTGCCTCAAGAATGCTCTCTACCTGAAGTAGAACTGCCTTCACCAATGCAGGAAGTTGGCTCTGGAGTTGACTATGACTCGAAGTCTTTGTGCAGTTTTCATTCCAGGACACCATCAAACTTCTTGAAATATTTATAAATTCAGAAGCATTCAACATGATGACAGGAATGGAATGGCATCTCTCTAAGGACATTACTTCAAAATTTTTAAGTTATGTCATACAGCATAACAAAGAGGATAAATTAAAGAGTACCTACAACTCATAGGAAACACTAAATAAATGTTCAACTGAATAACAATTCTGAGTCTGCATCAAATTCTCTTCATTTATTTTGTCTATTTATTATCAGAACACATTTGCCTGGAAGTGGAATCTTTGTTTTATAGTTTATTCTTTTCTGGTTCTCTACATTAGCCAGGTACTTATATTATTTCTATTATAGTTTATACAAGGTCATCACACTCTGGAAAAAGTTATATAATGCTCAATGAGTGCTCATAGGGTATTTTATAATTATCCTGCAATTATCCTTAGCCATCAAAAATAAAAAACAAACAAACATATCCAAGAAAATGGAACTTCTAAATGTGGACCAGATTCAGTGGTCAGTTGACACTGGTAAAAACCAATGTAAGTCCACTCATCATGTCAGCAGTGATTAAACATTTGCCAAGGGATGCTGAATACATATAAGCGGTTGTAGCAGCACAAACTGTTGCTATAAAACTGCACTTAATGCCAATGGAATGCAGCAGGTCAAATCCACCCAAACTGGAGTAATATTGATTACAAAGAACTTTAACCCTAGGATGGGGTCATAAACCTATTAGCTTTAATATACCTTTATTATACAACAAAAACATCTCAGTGACAAGCACTCAACAATGTCTGGTTCATTAATCTTTACAATATATTTACAAATGCTACTAAATGTCTGATTCTCAAGAACACCTAGACCTGGAATAAAAATGATTATTGAATAATTAAATTGAATAAAATCATTATTGAAACACTAGCCAATTGCCCATCACTCCTTCCCCTCCCCCCACTGTGTGCCTAGCCGAAAACCCCTACCTAAAGTAACCAGAATTTTTTGATAACTAGTACCCTCTTTACACCACTCATGCTGGATAACAAAGCTTTTACTGTAGTTGGAAAAATTAGCTTTCAGGCACAAAAGGAAGAACGGTGCTTTTGCCCAAAAGCTTGCAGGGAAGATTTTTTCCAACTATTTTAGTTGGTCTAATAAAAGATATCAGATTTACCCAAAAAACCTGGTTTGCTCATATGTAATAGACCATTCTATTTTATTTTTTGTATCTTCTGTTGTTAAAGAATGGCTGTTTCCACCTGGGAAATATTTAGAAAATTTTGGACATGATTTTGCTTATCCAGTCCATTGACTGAAACATAGGATCCAAAGAGTGTTTACATGGCCAGCCCTGAAGGGTGAGTGGGGGCAGAGAGGAGAGGTGGCCCTGTAAACACTCCCTATGCCATCTCTTCCTCCAACCTCCGGCGTGGGGGCTCCCTTCTCCCACCCACCTCTGCCTCCTCTCCCAAGCAGTGGGGCTTTCCCCCACCTCTGTCCCTCCCCTCCAGTCCCCTCCCTGCTCCAACACATCCTCCAGTGCCAACTGGGGAACTCCCAGAATGATCTCTCTCCACTCCCTACTCCCCTCTCCCATTCTGAAAACATCACTAGGGCTTGGAGGGAGAGGAGCATTGCTAGGTAAGGTCAGCTGCTCCCTTCCCTCCCTCCTTCCTCACTGCCTCCCTCTCCCTGCTGGGTGTTGGTAATAAAAGTTGTGGGGTGCATGTGCACCTCAGGCACCCTGCCCAATTGGGCATGGTGGGGCATTGGGGCCAGGCAGCATGAGGGTGCCACCACTGTGACCCCCCTTTTGCCTCCACTCACCCCACACCCATCCATGCAACCAATCACCACCCTCTCAGCAGTGCAAGTGCAGTTGATGAAGAGCATTATGGACAGACAGAGTCACAGACAGATTCACAGACAAGCACACAGATAGACAGACTAGGACCTTTATATATATTGCCCATCAAAGAATGACAGGAGGGTGGGCGGCGACAGAGTACCATGTCTTCCCACCCCTCCCACCGCTCGAGGTCCGGCCCCACTCCACCACCCCCACCCTCCCTACCATTCAGTTATATTAGAATGATTTAAGTACACACCCTAAGGAGAGTGCTCCTGCTCCTACTAAATCCTATTTAAAAATTGTTTGTACCTTTGTATGACAGGTGGTGTTAATGGGGGAAAGACTGGCAATAAACATAAAAAAGTAAATAATATAAATGTTTTGATGTAAATGGAAAAAAGTGTAAGAATAGCTACAGATTGTTGTAGGACCTCTATGATACAAGGAAATATATTTTTCCTCAAAGAAGAAATGGGAACTGTATGGTCACTAGCAGGGGATCTGTCATAGGTTTATGGTTTCATACAGAACAAATAATATAGCCACAATAGCCAAGCATGTAAATGATGCATAGATCACATCTTTATGTTAGTAACATTTTGGGGTTTGACCTCTATGAAAACCAGAACAAATGCAGTATATGCAGAAATGAGCAAGCTCAGACTGTGTATGGAAGTCATTAAAGGAACTGAGAAGATAGTTCAGTGTACAGACTCAGTTAGGCCTCAGTTACTGCTGAAACCACCGTAGGGAATCAGTCAGTACCAATGTGCCAATTAGAATTAGAATGTTATAAAAATTTTGAAAATTTGCTCAATTTATTTCACTGATGAATTTGTCAAAATACTCTTTCCTATTAAAAAATTCAGATCTAACAAACAGACATTTTTCAGGGAAAAAAATTGGCAATTCCAACTCTTTGCAATTCTAGATGCTGACAGGTTGACAGTAGATTACACCAACTTTTCACAATTCCTGCTGACTAATCATTTGATTATGACTCCAGTTCAAGTTCTGAGCACCATCTTCAGTCTTCTGAAGGATATTGTAGAGGATATGTTAGAGGTTGTTTGTTCATCCATGACCAAACATGACTGTTTGGCTCAACAGGGATAGGGTAGTACAAAGACCATGATGAAAATTTTAGCATGTTTTTCCCATTATTGGGTTCTAAATTCCTCAGAAGTCTGAGGGATGAAATTAGAACCAATTTCAGATCCAAATACAAAATCTGCCTGCTGAAAAATGTTTCTACATCAAAAGAAAGATGGAAAAAGAAAATACATTGCTCATTTGTTTGAAAAAAAATGAAAAGCTTAGCTGGAATAACTTAGAATTGCACCAAAAAAGAGGCAAACAATGAATTAATGTCATAGGATCACAGAAAGTTAGGGTTGGAAGGGACCTCAAGAGGTCATCTAGTCCAATCCCTGCTCTAAGCAGGACCATCCCCAACTAGATCATTCCAGCCAGGACTTTGTCAAGCTGGGTCTTAAATTCTCCAAGGATGGAGATTCCACCACCTCTCTAGGTAACTTGCTCCATTGGTTCACCACCCTTGTAGTGAGAAAGTTTTTCCTATTATCCAATATAAACTTCCCTTGCTACAACTTGAGACCATTGATCCTTGTTCTATCATCTGCCACCACTGAGAACATCACTTTGGAACCCCTCTTCAGATAGTTAAAGGCTATCAAATCCTCTCAGTCTTCTCTTCTCCAGACTAAATTAACTCAGTTCCCTCAGCCTCTCCTCGTTGTTATGTGCCCCAACCCCCAAACCATTTTCATTACTCTCCTCTGGACTCTCTCCAACTTGTCCACATCCTTTCTGTAGTGGGGGGCCCAAAAATGAACACAGTACTCCATATGTGGCCTCACCAGTGCATACTTTCATAGTTTCATAGTTGGTAGGGACCTGAGCAGATCATCAAGTCTGACCCCCTGCCATGGGCAGGAAAGAATGCTGGGGTCAAACAACCACGGTAAGGTGATTATCTAGCCTCCTTTTGAAGACCCCGAGGGTAGGAGCAAGCACCACTTCCCTCGGAAGTTGGTTCTAGATCCTAGCCACCCTGACTGTGAAGTAGCACTTCCTGATGTCCAGCCTGAACCTACTCTTGTCAACTTATGGCCGTTATTCCTAGTTACTCCTGGTATGCTTGGTGGACCAGGGTCTCTCCCATTCCCCACTAGTACCCCTTGGTAAGTTTATAGATGGCCACCAGATCCCCTCTCAGCCTTCTCTTGTGAAGGCTGAACAGGTTCAAGTCCCATAATCCCTCCTCGTAGGGACTGCCCTGCTGCCCCCTGATCATGTGAGTGGTCCTCCTTTAGACCCTCTTGATGCTGTCCACATCCCTCCTGAAGTGCAGTACCCAGAACTGGATGCAGTACTCCAGCTGTGGCCTGACCAATGTCACATAGAGGGGGAGGATCACCTCCTTGGACCTACTCGTGATGCATCTGTGGATGCATGACAAGGTGCAGTTAGCCCTACTGACCGCGTCCTCACATTGGCGGCCCATGTTCATATTGGAATCAATGATGACTCCAAGATCCTTTTCTGCTTCTGTGCTGATGAGAAGGGAGTTCCCCAGCCTGTAGGTATGTTGCTGGTTCTTCCTTTCTAGGTGCAGTACCTTGCACTTGTCAGTATTGAAACCCGTCCTATTCTCATCTGCCCACTCTTATAACCTGTCCACGTCTAGCTGTAGCCTGTCCCTCCCTTCTAACATGCCCACTTCTCCCCACATCTTAGTGTCATCTGTGAACTTGAACAAGGTGCTTTTCACCCCCTCATCCAAGTCACTGATGAAGATGTTGAACAGTGCGGGCCTAAGAACCGAGCCCTGGGGAACCCCACTGCCCACATCCCTCCAGGTTGAAAATGCCCCATCCACCACCACTATCTGGGTGCAGCCCTCTAGCCAATTTGTGACCCATCTGACTGTGTAGGCATCAACGCCACAGTCACCTAATTTTTTGGTGAGAATGGGGTGAAAGACAGTGTCGAAGGCCTTCCTAAAGTCCAGAAAGACTACATCTACCGCGACACCTGCGTCCAAGGATTTTATGACCTGGTCATAGAAGGCCACCAGATTGGTCTGACAGGACCGGGCCTTGCTATACACTCAGCTCAGTTTGATTCTGGGGCTTTTAACCCCTGGATTGTCCATACATTAACAATTGAAACTAGTTTTAAACACACTTTAGGTGGCTTGAAGTTATGCTACTCTAGGGCACATTTCTCTGTCATCCATGTTATTCAGCTTGTGTTCCATTAATATGTGGACACTCCCCACAGATGAACTGCCCAAGTTGAAGTCCTCCAGCATCTCAGGATGTAATGTCCCCTCCCCCACTCTCCTGTATTATGTGGACAAACTTTCCACTTGATGAACTCTACTGCTCAGGGGGAAGTTCTGCACCAAGCTATGTTCCACTCCCACTCCTGGGGGTGTGACCTTCCCACCACAAGGGGTTCAACTCCATACAAAAATCCTGCAGAGCACATGCCAGCCAGACAATTTGCACAGCATGGGCAGGTTTGGGAGTGGAGTCTGGGGGGCGGGGTGCTAAACAAGTTAGGGGGCCTGACTGGGATCCCATGAGCTGGGGCTTCTTTCCTGGATCAGAGGTGGTAACTCCCCCAAAAGTTCTTTCTCTCACTGCTCCCAGCTCCTAGCTTCCCAGGAAGCATGACCAGCAGCCACCATAGCCCAATCCCAAATCCCAATTTTTAAAACTTGAGGCCTTTTTTAATTTACTTTATCTTTATTTATTTTTAATTCTTTTTTTACTGCTTTTTATTTTATCCATTACCACCCTTTCCCCACACTCATTTCCTTTCCACCTCCCATTTCATTACCCACCCCCATCTCATCCTCACTGTCCACTCCCAGCTTCATATTCCTGCCATGAATTACAGGAAGTGCTATGAGTTACAATGATCCCCCAGATCCAATAGGGGTTCACTATTGAGTCCAAGGGCTTGGGGAATCCAGCTCCTGGTTGCAAGCCTGCAGCTGACCTCACTTAGCAATGCTCCTCCCCCTCCCAGCCCTGGTGCTGTTTTCAGAATGGGAAAGAGGAGTAGGGAGTGGAGAGAGATCATTGTGGGGGTTTCCCAGCTGGCACTGGAGGATGGGGTGGGTGAATTGGAGCTCCCCCACTTCAGGTGAGGGGGGACTCCAGTCCACTCAATCCATCCCCCAGCGCTAGCTGAAAAAAACTAAGACTGAACCCCTTCCTTTCCCTTTCCCCCCTCCCATTCTGAAAACAGCACCAGTGCTGGGAAGCAGCACAGACACAAGTTACTGGAGCCATTCCATTTTTGAGTGTTTTCATCTGAACCCTCATGCAGTGAGAGTTCAGTTTTTTGTGGGATCAGGGCCTTTTAAACTGCTCTGCAGCTGTGCGCTTCTGTTTAGTCATGCCTGTAGTGCACTTTCAAGGGATAGATCAGGCAAAAATTTCCACTTCAGTCTGCACTTAAGGTACAATGTATAGCAAGGTCCTAACCTTTACTAACATTCTTTGCTGATGTTCATTAGTATCACATATGTAACTTAAGTAGATCACTACCAATCTGACTTCGGATAAAGGTAACAATTTTGTACTTTATTTTATTTGATATCTTTCACCATATATTTTTATCTGATTGTATTGTAATTTTTTCTCCATACACCTCAGTGAATGGTTGTAAATGTTAAATTGGCTGAAAGCTGCTGCATCTGCCACTGCAGAAAGTACAATGATAAAATATTCTTTTCTATATATCTCCTTCAATCTGGTTGACAAAAAAATGCCATCTGGCACACACATGCACATGCACACACTCAACAATTCACAGTACAGTCTTTCTGAAGTAAAAATTATGAAAAGGGGGCCAGAAATAGGCTCCTCATTTTGCCACAGGACTAGTGAATAAAATAAGATCTCCTGAGGAGATTTGCCTCATTCAGAGCTCAGTTCAAATAGCACTGAAATAAATGGCAATTGTCCTATGGATTTCGGTGGCAGCTCACTGTACACCTTTTCAGAACTATTCACAGAAAAATCTGAGCTAGAATAGAATTCTATTTTCACTCAGTTCACACTTCACTTGGTTTTGATATTTGCTGTCCTCACATTTATTTTCAATGTATATTATTTTTGGGGAATTCCATATATAATACTAATTAGTATGTAAGTGACAAACCCCACAAAATCACATACATTTATATCATTGTTCATTGTGTCCAAATTAAAAATACCAAATCTTCTACAGCAGTCTAACTTTAACTTCATACAAACTGACATTTTAATAGATAAACTCTAAAAAATTAGATGTGCAATTATGTATTATGGGAATTCTCTTTTAAAAGATCTAAATACAAATGTAGTTACATTATGTAAACATTTAGGAAAGTAAAGCAGAAATAATGGATGGCTGGGGCAAATAAATCAAATTTAAAGATTCACAGGAAGGGGTGAACCAGATAACATGTGTTATGAACTCCCTCAAAGGTTTTCACGCATATCAAATCAAGACCAGAACTTTTTTCAAGATCTAAAAGAGGAGAAAATGAAAAAGTCTACATTTTTTTCCTCCATATTTCAATTTTGGGCTAGATATCAATCCATAAAATATATTCTTGCTATAAATAATAGTTAAGTGTTGATCCTCTGGACCATGGTGCAAGAGGCCTACACAGATGCCTGATGAATACACTTGTGGCTGACAAGCCCAATTTGGGAGCAACAAAGCTTGTTACAAGTTTCACAGATGTATGCATTGTCTGACTTGGAGTACAAGTTTACAGAACTCTTCTTACTTCTTTCTTGATTTGCTTCCATCCTCTGAATCAAAGCAATTTCAAGTTGTGTTGCACCCAATGCCAAGTTGTGTTCCCTCTCAATCAGACAGGATTCTATATGCTTCTCCCAGGTTTCTATATTGATGTTGAACAACTTCATATCATTTTTGCACACCATGTAGTACACCATAGATGGCAACCCTGCTTTCTAGAACTGTCTCATATCTCATATACAAAATATTATTGGAGATACAGTCTACCTCCATTCTCCAGACATGGCCAAGCCATTGCAGAGTCCTCTTCTCCATAGGGGTTTCCAATTGTCAGTCCTGCACACTGCAGCACCTCTGTGTTTAGTATTTTGTCTTTCCACTTTATTTCTAGGATTTTACACAGACCTCTCATGAGGAAGCTGTTCAATCTCTTGATGTGCCTAGTCTATATAATTCATATTTCTGAACCATAAAGCAGGGATGGCAGCACATAAGTCTTGTAGATTCAAATCTTCACCTTAATTGATAGCTTGCTATTATTCCATGCACGTTTCTGTAATAGTCCAAAAATTTTAGCTGCTTTTGTGATTCTGTTAGTCAGTTTATTCTGAAGGTCAAGATTCTTGCTGATTGTAGAACCCAAGTGACAAAAGTTGTCAATGACACCAAGAGATTTACTCTCCAGAGTGATGTCAGGTATTGATTCTTCCACCCTTTGGTACATATTCACAGTCTTCTTGAGACTAATTGGCAGCACAAAGCTTTTGCATGATGCAGAAAATCTTCCCAATGGAAGATTCACTGTGGGCAACCAAGACCATGTCATTTGCAAGCAGGAAATCTCTCAGTACCAGCTCTTTCACCTTGTTTTTCACTCTAAACCTTGAGATGCTAAACAAACCTCCATCTAGCCTGGTTCAAAACATAAAAATAAGAATGTCCCAGTACAACCAATTCTCAACATAAAGTTAACATTTCTACAATATGTATGGATAAAATTTAGAAAGCATTCTAAAATAGTACTGCTTAACTAAACTGTCCTGTAACACAAGTAAAATCTCATCTTGACTGATAGAAAAGTTTGTCCCTTGCACAGATAGATAGGACAATGATTTAAATGCTGTCTTGCATGATTTTTTGTTTTCAATTTGGCAGCTGAATGGAATAATAAATGACAAAAATTCTCTCTTAGATTAAACAACATTTTGTTTGACAAAACAACAGAAAATAATGACTTTATTCATATTAAATGATCCATTTTATCCAAGATGAAAGTTTTCATTTCTAAGAAAAAAGTAGTGAAGGGCTCTTTTTACAAACCTTCCAGAGGAAGTTATATTCACCTTTTATTCAACACCTCAGAGTTTGGAATAGTCACACAAGTTCAGTGTTATATTCTGCCTGTTGAAACCACATTAATCACTTCTTAGTAGATTTCCATAACCACTAGGCATTCTAAAACTATTCTTCCTCAAATTCTCATATTGGAGCTCTTCCACTTTAATGCTAATTAAGATAGAAGTTTTCAAACTAGTGAAAATGACATGCTAGCTTGCTGATTAGGGCACTCACATGGGACAACTATGTTCCTACCCTGCTCAAGTAAATTGTGGTTTATTTATACAAAGTGGAACACAACTTCCAGCTTACAAGAATGGATGCCATGAACTCATTCATGATTTGTTTATGTTTTGTTGCATGTAAAATAAACATAGGGTTTGCCTACATGTGTATTTACAAGTGCCTAAACTTAATGCGCCTTTGCTTAAGGCCCATTAAGGCAATTTAGACACGTGTCTACATGCAGATGCACTAATACTAATTAAGGCTCATTAAATTTAGGTGCAAATAGCTAAGTCCCATTAGCACACATTCAGACATGCTAATGCACATTAATGCAACGTGTGTTCATTAACTCAGCTCACGTTAATGTGTATTAGCACGTATACACATACACTAACGCAACTTAGCTATTCACGCCTAAATTTGATACCTGCTTTATGCAGACACCAAATTTAGGCTCACATAACCTTAAGTCACCATTTTAAGATGCATTAAGGGTGTTCACATGTAGACATGTGCCCTTAACATGCCTTTAAAATGCTGATTTTAGGCTAAGCCCACTTAAAAGAGACACATGTAGATGCGTCCATAGTGACTAATACTACTAGGAATTTAAGACATTGTATGTGACAGCTCCTACTGTAATCCCATAGGCTTATTTGATGACTAGGGCTGTGGACCTAGACCACTAAGAAGACATTGGTGAGCAATGGTAGGACTCCCAGCCATCAACCAAGTGCTTGGGACAAATAATGAAAAAACAGGGCATGCTCATGAGGACATAAGGACAAAACAAGTGCACCCTGGGGGGACACCAAGCAGAGTATCCTGGCCAGCAATCGCCAGCTCTCAAAAACAGCTAGAGAGCCGGTGGCTACTGCCCAGTGGTGCTGCGCCAGGATACAGGAATGCAAGAGACCCAGGAAGAGGGCCCCACAGTCCCTGGGGACCCTCCCAACCAGAGCCTCCCTCCTGGTCAGCCACATGGCCAACTTGGCCAGGGCCAGGAGGCGGTTGACCCAGAGGTCCTGGGTCCTAGTGGAGCCATGGATGGGGAGTGCATAAATAAAAAGGTGTGGGGAGAAGTGCAGGAGGTTCTGGAGGAGGAGGTGCAGGGGCTGCAACCTGGCACACTCCAGGACTGAAATCCCATAGGAGTGGCTTGTGTCCAGCATCTCCAAAAGTCAGGTTTTAATCTGATCACTATGATTGCAGATTTCCTTTACCTAATGACTGTTTCCTGTGCAAGTTAGAATAGGGTATTTTACTGGCATTTTGTCTATAGTGACTTATCCATTCATTTTGTTACTATAAAATACTACTAAAGAAACTCACCCTGTCTAAACCCCTAAGGAGTATTATGTGTTAGTCTCACTCAGGGTAACAGAAACTCTTAAACCTTATCCTTTATTTATTAATACTAATGAAATTCAACAAATGGCTGGTTTTAGGGACAGCAATGAAATCAGAAGAAAGGCAATAGCAATAATGAGTCTGTAATTATTTCTAGAAATGAGAGAGAGAAAATTCTTACACAAGAAAGAAATCTTGTGTAAAGACTATTAATAGACATGACAAAGTGACATGCCAAGTTTATTCAAAGTTGTGTAATGAAGAGAGAGGATTAAAAGAGGAATTAGCAAAAGCTGAAACAAATGTTATTCATGAGTTAAGAGCATTAGCAGAGTTGGTATATTATCTATTTTGCCATTGATCTTTAATGAAATGAAATAGAAACTTTATCTTATTAAAGATCAAGGAAAAGGTTTTACATCTCCAGCTTATTCTATGCACTCTAATAATTTAGCTAGTTCAGGCAGGTGCATTGGAGAAATAATTCAATAAAAAGAAAATGTGCCACATGTAATGATTTTATTGGAAAACAACTATGTCAAATGACAGAAGTAAATACAAAGAAAAAGAACTGTTCAGATACAAAAAACAATGTAACTATAGTTGAGCCATATACATTGAAATTAAGGTAATAAACTGCAAACCTATACAATAAATGGTAGAATCATGTTGTAATTGAATGAACCTATAAATTGACTCAGGTCACCCAACCACCCTACTGGCCACTAATCTATTAGCACAGGACTTGTGTTTCACATTGAAATTCTGTCACCATTTCAAATTTTGTTAATTTGATTTTTTTTGTATTTATTTTCAAAATATAGAAGTGTCATAAATCAGGGTAGTCAAATGTATAGCCCTGTAGGCCAGGCTCGGCCTGCAGAGCATCTCTATCTCACCCACTGGTCTACCAGAGGGCACTGGAAGTTGGACACTTGGCTCACCTACACTCTTGCCACTCCTGTTCCTACCAGGCTCTATACTGCAGCCACCACCAGACCCTGCACAGCCACTGCTCCCACAAGACCTTGCAACATCACCACTCCTGATCCAGCCAGAACCTTCACTACTGCTATGACACCCTGCACTGCCCCTCTACCTGCTGGTGGTGGACCCAGTACCATCCCTACTGTAGACAGATAATATACCACTCCTGCCCCCAACAGACTCTGCACTGCTCCTACCCCTGCCAGATCCCATACTGCTACAGCTGACACCATCTTTGCCATGGTGGGAGCCCTCATGCTCTGGGTTGGATTCAGTCCACTGCAGTTAAAATGCAGCCCAGAGCCCTCAGTTTAATACCCCATCCTTAAATAATTCTAATATTTATCGGCTTCCCTTATAGAAATTTATTGAATTTGTCTTTTGTTAGCTGCAATGAGATTCTCTTGGTCTTACAATCCAATTCAAGTAAGCAATCTAACTCAGTGCTCCCATCTAATGTCCTAATACTAGCTAACCTGTCAGCATATATACATAATAGCCTATGAAAATGTAGACATAAGGGGCTTGATTCTGCATTTTTGCAGTAAATTAGTACATCTTTAAGTAACATTTAATTCTCTTTGAGAACTGAAATTTCTGTTATACAGGAAATTCTGCAGTTTTAAAATTCATTATGTTCCAAATCAGAATGAAAACAGAGACTTCAGAGTGCTTTTGAGAAATGAAATGCATGAAGTAAATACTGTCAAGACGATCAAAATCTTGTATTATAATAAAAATGAAATATTTCATTTTGAGTTTGACATTATAAATTTATTTTTGCAATGTAACATAAGAGAAATTTCAAATCAGAGTATTGCATTCTGAAAGGCTGAAATATTAAGTGTTCATGCCTTTTCTTCCAGAAGAAAATGACATTTCTCTGCTGTTGCCACATTCTTGTTGTGTTTTTATGTAATCTACAATTCCTAAATAGCTTGACTTTTTTTTTCTGCAAACTTTACAAGAACAAATGCAAAACAAATTCTTTTGTTCTTTGCCCACAGAGTAACTCTGGAAATGTATAGGAAAATAGATATTTTTCCAGACGAGGTAAGTGGGGGCCTTTTAAATTACGTGTTACTGAACCATTAGGTATGGAACAATAATGATTTTTTTCTATAATGTACAGAACTCAAGGTTGCCATGATTTTCATGGGAATGTGAAGAGACACATGGTTTGCAATGTTATTGTTAGTATCTTCTCTATATACTTTGACTTGGGCCTTGCTAATGGTTTGGTGTGCTTGTGTGTGTGTGTTTTCCCCTCTTGTCTTATAATAGTCATATGCATCATGTAACTTTGATTCTTTTCTATCTGAGAGGCCTAAACTGAGTTTCTACTAAAATTAGGTTAATGCCACATTTGATCAGCAGATATTGTAAAATGATGCAAGAGCAACACCTCTTTCTGAAAACTGAAGTCACTACCCAGATCAGTGATTTTTTTTTTTCATAACAAAAACAAAACTGACACTTTCTGCTTTCAACATTTCCAGCTAGGAATGAAACAGAATTTTCACAAATGGAATAACCTCCCTGGGTGCACCCATATGAGCATGCACATGTGGCATTTTCTGCACTGAATATTTGCAGTGCGGTGGGTTTCTTGACACTGGGAGATCCTGGTGTCAAAAAAACCTGCACCGGAAAAAAGCAGGATGATGCATGTGGGAGCAGTGTGTGCTGCCTAAACCAGGAGCCAGAGACATTTTCCTGATGTTGGCCAAGCTCTGCACTCCCAGATCACTGCCACTGGAGCCCCAGGATGCCTCCAAGACTCCAGGTAAGGCTGTTGGGGCCAGCCCAGTGCTTACCCCAGCTTCCCGTACCCAATGTGGAGCATTTTTCCCCAGGCAAACCCCACATGCAGGGGCATGCACTGGGGCAAAAAGCAGTGACGTGAATTTGTGCCACTGCTTTTTTCCCCACGGCAAACACATACCCCTACTCAGGGGACACAGCCCATGAGTTTTTCTGCCCATACATACTGAGTCCTTTCCCCTTAGTAAGAAAACTAAATCATGGAGTTAGGGAATCATACAATAATAAAAAAGTAGGGCTAGAAGGGACCTCCAGAGATCATCTAGTCCAAACCCCCACCTGTCTAACCTCTTAGTGAAACTGCACAGTCAAACCTGGTACAAAATCTAAAACATAACGCCCTAACTTGCCACAGGTAAAGTGTGTGTGTGTGGGGGGGGGGAGGGGTTGGACCAGCAGCCAACATCTTGCTACTGAAAAGTTGTTAATAAATGCTCAAGAGATTCCAGGAAGATGGCCATGCCCTCTGCTACAGAGGAAGGCAGCTCCTCTTCCCAAGCCCCTATCATGGGGTAAAATTCCTTCCTGACCCTAAACACAGTGATAGGTTTGACCTTGAGTCAAAGAGCAAGACCCTCCTGTGCCTGTGCCTGCCACCCCACTTCCTGATCCCCCTTGCAGTCTGCTCCCTCACCACTTGCTCTCATCCCCCCCCCCCCAGTTGGCCCATGACCTTTAGCTCCACCTATTGTCATTCCAGCCCCCACCTGGCCTGACCAAAAGATGACACTGCTTCTCCCTAGCTGGGGTAGGATGGGGTCAGGCCAGGGCCACTACTGCTGCTCAGCATGCTAGAGGAGGAGAGCTGCAATAGAAGGTAAGGGCAGGAATGGCAGGGAACATTGAGGTGGGGGGAGGAACTGGGGGATAGTCATCAAGGGTCAAGCACAGACATGGAGGGTAGAAGTGGAGCAGCAGGCTGTATGGAGGAGCAAGGGATGAGGGAGGCAAGGAATGGGGGTCAGACATAAGGAGAGGGAGCAGGGAGTAGGCAGCAGGGGGTAGGCACAGGTATGGAGAAGCAGATGGAGGGTACAGGGAAGGAGGGCGTATGGTGTGGGGCAGACAATGTGGAATAGACATAGGCATGGGAGGATAAGGGGCAGGGGAGCAAGGGATGAGGGTCTGGAACCTCATCCCCCTGTCACTGCTTTCCCTGCCACAGCAGTGGAGGGGAAGAGCAGGGGAGAAATTTAAGATGGCCTTCCACTAATTAGATTCTATACATAGAAAAATATAACAAATATATAATTTTCTATGTATAGAATCTAATTACAGGAGGGGGTCATCTTAAAGTCAAAACTTTCTTGGATTTGGGTAAATAAGGTACTCTGTTGCAATTTAAAGTCATGGGTCCCAATCCTACTCTCTGCAACAAGAGAGAAGAGGAGTTTTCCTCTTTTTATTTGAAGACTGCTATCATGTCGCCTCTTAAGTGCCTTTTCCACAAGATATATATGCCTAGCTCCTTCAACCTGTTTTTTGTACTATTTGCCTTCCAAAACAATTTTTTACCACTTTTGTCACCCATGTTTGGGCCCTCCCTAACAATTCCTCATCCTTTTTAATAATATGGAGCCCCAAACTGCACACAATACTGTAGATGAGCCTAATCAGTGCTGAGTAGAGGGGCATTATCACTTCTCATGTCTTCCACCTAATGCTTCTATTAATGTCTTCCAAAACATGTTTGCCTTTTGTGCAGTTGCATCACAATGAAGCCTTACACTGAGTCTGTGATCCTCCGAGATTCACAGATTCTCTGTAGTGCTACAATCCAGCTATGTGTCATCCATTTTGTGTTTATACTTGTATTTATGATTATCCTTCCTGAAGTATAGCACCTCTCATTTTTCAGTCTTGAACTTCAGCCAGTTAGCTCTAGCTCAGCTTTCCAATCTGTCAAGATCCTTCTGAATTGCAGTCAAATCCTATAGTTAGGGATCTCCATAAATTGCACGGGAAGTGCTCCCTGCAGTGACTCCTAAAACATTTTTCATTTTGCTGCTTGACTCCCCCACTCCCAATTGGCACAGAGGCACCTCAGGCTGGGCTATTTGCCAATGATTTCCAGGGAAGCAAAAACCATGGCATATTTAAAACCTCTACCAATTGGACAGGGCAAGGAACAGCAAAATGAAAAAGATTAAAGAAGCTGTTGCAGGGGATCACTTCCTGCACAATTTATAAAGAGTCGTACTTATAGTCTCTGAAAAGCTCATGCATATGGAACATAAAGAAAAAGATACAAAAATTGAGCCATCCAAGTTGAAGGATGCATGGAAAACTGGTTACGCTTTACTGCATTTTTTACCTTTCTTGTGTTCAAAGATCTTGAAAGCCAATGAGTAATTTTGGTTTCCTTCTAGTTTTTTCATTAAGAATTGTAATCCAGTGTACTGCTTGCATCAACCAACTCAAACTTCAGCCTCTAAGTTTTCCATAAACGGTCATCGTTTCCCCATGAACCTTTAGCAAATTATCTCAGAGTACACTTACAAACATACTTGGATTTAAGCCTAACAGGCTGGTTATCTCAATTTACTGATTAGAAAAATGAGGAAAAAAAATTAGTATTTAATTGAAAAGATTCCTGGACCAAAATCTAATATAGCTTTCCATACTTACAAGTCTCCATAGTTAGAGTCTAAATGTTTCTTAACTCATTTGTTTCTCCCTGAGAAGATAATTGGCCTCATGACTACTGTAAATGCCCATCAGTATCTTCTCTAGGTTCTTATTAAGCCTTGGCAGCAATCAAAGTAGAGATTGTCCCTAGAGGATATGTCACAGAATTTATTCTGAGTCCTAGTACATAATGATAATGAGTCAAGACTTTGTGGGGTTTAGTCAGTGCTGATAAAAGTATTAAAGTTTATGGGTGGGTGCCTCATGTCCAATATCCATGAGTTTAATTTCTGAAAGTGTCCAGGATAACAAGCATGACTTAATCCAGTCAGAAGCTGTAAAATTAAGTAATTTATGAGACAGGATTAGATACAGCAGTAGTAAAAACATAAGCCAATATTATCCATTAGAGGTTTTTTTAAAAAATAAAACATTTTTTCAGGTTTTGTCCTTTTGGAACATCATGACTTTTTCTGCAAGACCTAAGTGTAGACATATAATGGGCATATTTATTTTTCAGAGAGGGAACATTTATGAATAGTTTTCAAAGTGACAAAAGAATTTTTTCACTTAGCTCTTACCAAGATGACATCATTTTCTGTATCTCCAGCTTTGAAAGAGAAATAGTGTGCAAATTTCAAGGATTAATCTCTTACACAGTAGCATATAGCCCTGTCCTATTGGCCCATGATTTTTATTTCCACATGACTTAACTATCCAGAAGTATGAGACTTAACTAGTCCAGAAGTATGAGATTTTCTATGGTTTCCAGACTGATAAGAGAAAGGTAATGTCATGTAACTTGCACATTGTTTGGTCATAAACACAACTATCTGTCATATCGTTTTATATTGTTAGCAGAACATACGTAATCAGATCAGTGCACTGACTAGGCAGACTGGCTTATAAATACACTGTCTTCAAAAGGCATTTGAAATGTGCTTCTGATGAAAGAGCCTAAAATCGATACAGTTTTTTAACCACTTCAGGAAACCAGTGCTTATTTGTGTTTGACTTTGTCAGTCAGTTTTAAACCTTTGCTGAAATTAAAAATTGTCTGTTTACTAAATGAAGAAAAATGACCTTTCTTAATAAATTGCTTTGGCTGGACAAGTTTCTCAGTGTACACTCCAGGTACATTTTTGCTTTTATAATATTTAATTTTGCACCACAAAAACTTTGAATAAATGAAAGACAAAATCTGATGACAAGATAATTCTGGTCCTCTAGCATATCTCTCATATGCTACAAACAATTATCCAATAATTTAATTCCTCTAAGTTTCTCCAAGCATTTATGTTTTTGCCCACACATTTAATGTTTTGGAGAATTGCAGCTAAACAACTTGATAATAAATAAACCTGTCCGCTATCCACCCAATGTTCTATCCTTAATGTTAAACCATCTCAAAAGTACCCTGCTTTGATTTTTTTTCTTAATACAACTTTTCCACCCGTTTCACACTATGTCTCCAGCTGAATTAATTACCATCTCAAGGTATGTAAGGATATTTTTGGTATAAACATTTGGGAAAAAATTAAAAGATAAACTCCAAGTTAGAGGTTCAATTGTTCTGGTTACTAGTTTATTTACATTATAGTAAAACTATGGCTGTATACACACATTCAAATAATTTGGGAGAATTCTCCCAGGTTTGTTTTCCCAGTAGAAAAATTTACCCAGAGATGCCTGAACAGACATTCAAATGTTGGGCCCTTGAAGAGCAGAGAGCTTGAAGTATAGATGCTGCACACCTGGGAGGCTCTGTGTATACATCTTAGCACGCTCTGCAGACTCCCGTAGTCTACCCAGAGATAGATAGCAGCAATTCATAGGGCAGCCCTAATTGGCTGACCCAGACTGCTCAAAGTCGGTCTGCATCTCCCTAAAGTCCAATGTGGGTTTGTGAATGGGGCATGTCCTGCTTCCTGCTTCACTAGAACAGAGGAGTCCAGCAAGTGACACTGTCTCCCTGAGGAAGGATGGGAGCAAAGCACCCTGGAATGCTGAAGGACTGTGCTGTGATTTTTCTCAGAAGAGAGCACATACAGATATCTGCTTTGCCAAAAAAAAAATCTCCTGGGAGTGGTTTAACCATGGCTGTTCCTGGGTCTTTGTTTTCCTTGGAGTGGCCATTGTTGCTCTGGGAGAAAAATCCTGAACATCTGTACATCCATAGTTTCTCTTGAGAGAAACTGAATGTCTGCACCTGGTGCATCAGTGATAAAGTTATGACAGAATATATATTTGTCCCAACCAAGCTATAAAAGAAGAGAAATAAGGAGGCAGGAAGAAGACTTGTAAGCGTACATCTACATTATTCTTTGCCACTAACACTCCTTTAAGGTGTTGCTTCCCTCTCCAACAGATATCAAAAAGCAACCTGTACCTCAGCTCTATCACACACATTGTAATGCAATGCCCAAATGTGTGCTTTTATATCAATTATACCAATGGATCTGTTCAGCTGTCCGTAAAAGAGTCCATGAATTTAGGAAGTGCTTCTTCCATAACGCTGAAATCACTGTCAAGACTTTGTGTTAGGTGTACTGCTGAGATTTTCTGGTTTAAAAAAAATGCCAAAGGGGTTATTTTTTTAATCCCTTTTGTTCGTTGTGTATCAAGGCATCTCTCATCAGACTGCCGTTAAAAAATCACATAGTTCTCAACATCCAGTTTTTGCCATTTCAATGTTTTTTTTGGAAACTTAAGTTTATAGCTTCAGTCAAAGCTGAACTGTGAGACACAATGTTAACTGTAGTGTAGCTACTGCCACAGCATAATGCAAGAAAAGACCAATTCCAAACTGCAGCTTCTCTAAGGTTCTTGGAAGTATGTCACAGTAGGTAAGGCTGTGTGAAACTGCAGAAAATGATTCACTACATTTTTTTATTATTTTGTTCTTACATTCAATCTGCCTGAAATTTCATGTTTACAAGAAATTGAACAATAAGAGTAATTTACTTGAAAAATATAGCAATTCAGTATGGTTGTCCCAGGTGGCAACCTTCTTCTCAGGATCTTTCCCTAAGTCCATGTTGATTCAATAGACTTCCTCCTGGGACCAGGTCAAGGGGATGTATGACTTTAAAAAATAAAAGCCAATGCAGCCAAACTAAGAGAAGTAAGATTGAGAATGATAGCAAAATGGTTCTCTTGGTTTATTTTTGTTAAGGTATAACAGCTAATAAACCATCTTGCTTCCCAAAAGACTGCACAGTACATGTTTAGTCCATTACCATCTATAAGGCACTGACAATAAAAAGGAAAAAATCTGAAGAACCAATTCCCTTTTATTCTAAAGCTACTTCATTTAACTCTGGCAGGATTTAAAGGACCTTAAATTACACTCACAATTATTTAAAGGTTCCTTATAATGTCAGAACAGTGTTAAGTAACTTCAGTATAAATGACAATAAGTTCTAAAATATATATGAAAAGATATGCTGAATATGTTAGTTAATCTTTTTATAAGATCTTTGTCACACACACACACACACACACACACACACACACACAAACGATATATATATAATGCTATATAAATAGCATCTATTATATAATATATTATATATTATATATAATATAAAATATTTTAAGCTTTTTATAAGATCTTTGTGATATTATATATATATATATATATATATATATATATATATATATATACACACATGTATACACATTATATACACATACACTCACACACATCTACACATTATGAAGGAGATTCCACATCTTCCCTACAGTGAAAGAGATTTTCCTGATATCCAATTTATGACTATGTTCCGGCAATTTCAGTCCATTGCTATGCGTCCTACTCTGCAGAGAGGAGGAAAATATGTTTTTCTTCTTCTTTATGGTAGACCTTCAGATATCATTTTCCACCCTTAATCACCTCTTCTCCAAGCTAAATATGTCTAATTCTCTGAACTGCAATCTACCATTCCTGCTCCTTGCAATTCTTGCACCCTGAGTTGTATTGCCTTCATAAGAAACCATGGTGCATTTCATCAATTCCCAGTGATGGGTTGTGGTTTATAGTTTTAGGGCTAGATCCTCAGTGACTATAATCAGTGGAGCAATCCTAATTTACACTAGGTGAGGACCTGGATCTAAATATTAATTTAGACCACAATGAATAAAAGATAGGATTCATTTTTCACTGAAGGACTTACTCAGCTCTGGAAAACTTCTCTTAAGTGCAGTTCATTATCTCTGTTTTCTTGTAGAATTAAAATATATGGGTGTGTAAGAAATGTAATTTAGATTCTAGTACAAAACATTAGAGAATACCCCATCACAATAGAGGGAATTAATGTATAAAATCCCCTGAAGCAAAGTAGCCTGATCTTCCTTTTCTTTGATATTTCACTTTTTCATTTTATTTATTTATTGAAGTGTTGAATTCCTATTAACGTTTTAAGATTTTGCAGCCAGCTGAAGGAAAACATTTGAAGTAAGCTAACATGGATGAGACTGGCTTTTTCTCCTCTATAATTATCTGCTGACCTGATTTCTAAAAATAATGCCACTTCACCTTAGAACATTTGTCAGACAAATTGGTTTGTGCTAGAGCTAGAAAACTGCTGTTCTAGCCTACGCAGGCTGAAAGATGTATGTTACCATTCAAATGGTATAATAATGGGCTAGAGTTATAATAAACCTTGTCAAAGCAATTCAGCATTTCAGTGCGTGCATGAGAGGAAAATGGAAAGAATTTTGTGCTTTGCACTGCTTCTTTAAGGCAAAACTCTTTACTTCTCCCATAGGTATCTATGTTGGCATGAGGGCATATATTGCTTAGAAATTAGAGTGTAGAGGAGTGGTTCTCAACAGTTTTAGACTCATGGCACCCCTCAGAAAATGCCAGCTCTTTACTTGCATTCATTTTTTTGACTATAGAAAAATACTACAGCAATTTTTGCATTGCACGGAACTCAGAAAGACCACAACAGGTTTCAAAATGTTTTTTAAACCATGGATCCCTTTTTGAAATTCCTGAGTGAATCATGTGTACACTTAACATTCTTAATATTGAGTGGCACATCTCAGCACCCTTTAAAGCAAGGGAAGGCAAAGTCTGGCCTGCAGGCTGAAGCAGGCCCACAGCAGGCTCCATTTTCCATCACTGTGGCCAGTTTCCCTGGAGATCCCAGCAGTGGCTGGTCTGTTTCAGCACAGGGCCAGGGTTTCAATGAAGACTGGCCCCAGCAGCACTGGCAGGGTGTGTGGCTGGGCAGGGAGCTGCTCTGGGACCAGGGTCTTGTGGTGGTGACAGTGTGGTCCAGAGCCAGGGCAGAACTCCGATCCATGTCCCCATGCTAGTCCAGGGGCCGGCAAGGGGCAAGGGATGGTTCCAGTGGACATGGGGCCAGAAGAGCTCTGCTGGCTGCAGCAGCAACTGTTTCCTGGTCCTGTATGCATTGGGAGGGAAACTGATGTGCACGGGGCCAGGAGAGCTCTGCCCTTGCAATGGGCAGAGCTCTCCTGGCCCCATGGCCATCTGGACATGCAGCTGCCAGCAAGCCCCCTGCTGGGGGGGTTTCTGAACAGCAAGGGGGTTTGGGGAGCTCCTCCCTGGAGGGGTAGGGAGAGGGCACAGAGATCCCTGGGAGATACCCTGCTTGGCATGGAGCTGATTGCTTCTGGGAGGGGAGGAGGCTTGGAATCCAGCCCTTGCTTGTCCCCCAGACCAGCCAGCTCCATGCAGAGAGCCAGAGCAGAGGGCAGAGAGCTCCCCGGTCCTGGCACTGATTAGCTCGCAGCTCCTGGGTGTAGATGGGGAGCAGAGCAATACCAGGACTGGGGCAGAGTGCTCTCCCTCCTCTGTGGCCCCCTGCTGGCTAGGCTGACAGGGACCAAATTTGCTCCTGGCCAGTTTCTATACGTGTTTTACTGAGCAGTATTTACTGCACAGTTAGTTTACTACCTGTATTTAGACTGATTTACTGGGCAGTAAATGTGAGCACATGTAGATGGTGATACTTTACTGCACAGTAGACTAATCTACTGCACAATAAAGCATCCTGTGTAGATACACCCTGTAACACCATCCAGACAAGCATGGACATTTGTTTCCCAGGGAACAAGTAGCAGCAACACACCTTGTGCCACTGCTGCTTGTCCCTGGGGAACACCCATTCCATGTGCGTTCTGGCGCATGGCAGGTTACCCCTGGAAGGATAGAGGAGGCTGGAGCCAACAATTGTTCTGGCCCCAGCAGCCTTACCTGAGGTCCTTACCATGGAGAGCCTTACCATGGCACTCCTGCAGCTGGAAGCCTGGCTCACAGCCAGACTGTGGCTCTGGCTGGCCAGGCTCTGGTTTTGGGCAGTGCAAGCTTCCCACTGCCCCCCCCCCCCCGCCCCTTATTTTTTTTTTCCCATGGGTTTTTTTTTACCCTGGGATCTCCCCCTGCACCTCAAGGTAGCAGCATGGGACACACCTGCATGTGTGATATGTGGTGCTGCAGACGGGTCTGCGGTGCCACATACTGCACATCCACGCTCATCTGTATGTGGTCTGTCATGCCAAAGTAGAGGTACCTTATAGGTTTATTAGGATTTGGCCCTCAGTAATTTTTATCGCTAGTTTAGAAATATACTTATTGGAGGCAAAAAGTGTAAGAAATACATAACAGGAAGCACATCATGTAACATTACTGAACGGAATGTAGGGTGGATAATGATACATGAAGCCTTTCCCAGCCATGAAACAGGCCTGTGTTAAAATCCAGATTAATACAGGATGACCAGAAATTATGTCAATGACTGTTCAGTTATGTTTGTGAAACAAGTTTCTACCATCCATTTAGTTTACAGGAATCTTAGACAATGTGGTCAAATAATTTCCTACTCCTTGAATTTCAAAGGGTGGAAGTAGTTCATATCTGCTCCTATGGATCCAACCACTAGTGACAGCTTTTATTTAAAATTCAATCAGAAAGGATCGTATTTATGAATTTCAAATGTATTAGTTTATCAATGCCTTGTTTTGTTCTCAAAGGTCAGGTGTCCATGCTAGTTAACAATAATTGGAAATCCCAGAAATGTCAAGAACTGAATAAACATAGAGATCAAATTATTTCTTTCCCCTAAAGAGACCCTTCCAGAATAGTGTCAAGGAACACAGGCAAGGCAAAGGAGGGAATCATGTATGTCCATATTTCCCAATTCTTATGAAAATGAGCTCACCAGGCAACGTGTTAGGTTGGGTAAAGTCCCCTTCACCTCCCCTGCTGAAGCTGGCTGACAGATCGGCCAGTAGTGTAAGATCATTGGGCCAGAAAAGCAAGTAAAAGGTAGTGTGATTTTGAAGTTGAATTCATCATTAGCAGTGATAAAAGGCACCTATCTCAAGTTTTTCCCATCACTGGCCACATCCACACAAGCGTGGACATTTGGTTCCATAGGGACAACTATCCCTTGTGCCACCGCTACTTGTCCCTGAGGAAAGCCTGTGCAAAGCACCCTCTTCTGAGTGGCAGGTTACCCTGGGTGGTGTAGGGGAGGCTGGGGCCAGCACTGGGCTGGCCCCAGCAGCCTTACCTGGGGCACAGGGGCCTCCTAGGGCTGCAGCAGCAGCAATCCTGCCACTCAGAGCCTACCCGGCAGCCGGAGTGTGGCTTCAACTGGCCAGGCTCTGGTTTTGAGCAGTGTGCACTACCCCCACATGTACCACTCCATTTTTTACATGGGTTTTTTTGACCCCTGGATATCCATGGGGTCAGGAAAAAAAACCCTCATTGCTCCCTTGCAGCACAGACAATAGCTGAATGTGCAGTATATGGCTCTTCAGACTTGTCTGCAGTGCCACATACTGCAGGTCATGTTTGTCTGGATGTGACCATTACCTTCAGTTAAAAAAAAGCTGCAAATTACTAAAGTAAATCCTCATGTGTGAATGTACATTTACAACATCTTATATCTTAAGCTTTTCATATAAGTAGTAAAATCTGTATTTTTCCATATATTTAAAGTAATATATTTCCATTGTGCTCAAATACAATGCAATTGGAAGTTCACTTGTTAACGGAAATAGAACTGCTAAATAAATACACTTCCCAAATACCAACTCCATATATAGTTCATCAAATCCTCAGCAAATGCCTCTTACAGAGATTTGTTTATTGAAAGAATATATTGGAACAATAGTGGCAGGTATTCAGCAGATCATGGTTATGTATTTTGTTGGCTCATTTTGATAGATAAATTTTGACTGATAAAACTGATTGTCAGAAAGAGACAAGATTTTGAAATAAGTTAATGTAGCCTCTGTTGAAAAACCCAGCAATGGAAACAGCCAGACTGTGCGCCATCAAAGTCTGTTTTCTTTGATTTAAGCAGTAAATGTTTGTATAAGATTTTGAACATGCAAAGTGCTTTTCATAAACAATTGTTGTTTACTTAGCACAATGCAATAATGGAATTTCCAAACAGATACACTTAAACACTAATATGTGCTTATAAATAAGGCAAAATATTAAAAGGAACAAGGGGAGGAGACGGTAAGCTGTTTTAAAGGCCATTTTTTTTCTTTATCAAAAAAGAAAGCAAAACAAAAGATACCAACAGACATACAGATGTTCTAAACAAAGTGAAATTTGTTTTTTTAGAAATGGGTAGTTCAGCTCTGAAAAAAATAAGAAAAGCAATGCCCCTCTCTTCTACAATGAAATGTCAGTTCAACTATAGTCACCCTGTGAAACTATTAGAAGCAACTCCCCCTTATTGCCTCACTTTCTTGTCTTGTCTTGTCTTGTCTTTTCTTGTCCTGCCTGGGAAGTGGAAATGCTGAAATAGCCTCAAGATAAGTTTTATAAGATGTTTATGAAGATTTCCTGTATACTTTAGTACTGCTTAAATGATCTACAACAGAGGTTCTCAAACTGTTTATAGATTCATAGATTCATAGGTTCCAGGGTCGGAAGGGACCTCAGTGGGCCATCTAGTCTGACCCCCTGCCCCTGGCAGGCAAGGGAAATGTCACCAAACCTGGGATCATGTTATCCCAGCCAGGTGCCTGTCCAGTTTCCTCTTGAAGACTCCCAAGGATGAGGCGAGCACCACCTCCCTTGGAAGCCCATTTCAGATCCCGGCAACCCTGACTGTGAAGAACTTTTTTCTAATGTCCAGTTTAAAGTTACTCTTCAGTAACTTATGGCCATTGTTTCTTGTTGTTCCAGGGGGTGCCCTGGTAAACAGATCATCGCCTACTTCATGTTGCTCTCCCCTTATGAATTTGTACGCTGCCACATGTTCTTCTCTCAGCCTTCATTTGGAGAGGCTGAAGAGGTTAAGGTCCCTTAGCCTTTCCTGGTAGGGCCTTCCCTGCAGGCCTCCAATCAGACAAGCGGCTCTTCTTTGGACCCTATCCAGGTTGTCCGCATCCCTCTTGAACTGCAGTGTCCAGAACTGGACACAGTACTCCAGCTGTGGCCTGCCAGTGCTGTGTAGAGAGGGAGAATCACCTCCCTGAACCTGTTTGTGAAGCACCTACAGATGCATGACAAGGTGCGATTGGCTCTGCCGACTACTTCATCACATTGATGACTCATGTTCATCCTGGAGTCAACAGTAACTCCAAGATCTCTTTCTGCCTCAGTGGTGTTGAGAAGGTCGCCCCCGCCAGCCCATAGGTATGATGGCAGTTTTTTCTCCCTAGATGTAGCACCTTGCACTTGTCCTTATTGAATTGCATCCTGTTGCTCTCTGCCCACTTCCCCAACCTGTTGAGGTCAGCCTGGATCTGGTTCCTCCTCTCCAGGGTGTTAGCTTCACCCCATATTTTTGTGTCATCTGTAAATTTAAACAGGGTGCTTCCCCCCCCTTGTCCAGATCACTGATGAAGATGTTGAACAGCACTGGCCCCAGAATGGCCCCACTGCACACATCTTTCCAGGTTGACATTGACCCATCCACCACCACCCTCTGAGTGCAACCCCAAGCCAGTTTGCTACCCATTCTACTGTATAATCATCCAAGGCAAATCTCCTCAGTTTATTAATAAGGATGGTATGGGATACCATGTCAAAGGCCTTCTTGGAGTCCAGATAGATAACATCCACCTCGACTCCTGCATCTAAACATTTGGTGGCCTTGTTGTAAAAAGAATCTAGGTTAGTCAGGCAGGACCTGCCTGCTATAAACCCATGTTGGTTACCCCTCCACATCACATTAGTCAACAGGCTCCCACAGATGTGTCCCTTGATAATTTTTTCTAGGATTTTCCCTGGGATAGAGGTAAGGCTGACCAGGCTATAGTTCTCTGGATCCTCCTTCCACTCCCTCTTAAAGATTGGGATGGCACTGGCTCCCTTCCAATCCTCCAGGACCTGACCCGAGCACCATGAGTGCTCATATATCCTTGCTAGTGGTTCAGCTATGATAGTTGCTAATTTCTTCATTACTCATGGGTAGAGTCCCTCTGGTCCCAGTAACTTGAACATGTCCGGTCCCTCCAAATGCCCTTTTACTGTGTCAGCACTGACCGTTGGTTGGCTGAGGTTCCCCTTGTTGATGTCTGTGATACATATTGAGGGTTTGTCTAGATTCCTATTTAAAAAGACAGAGGCAAAAAAACTCATTGAAGAGCTCTGCCTTGTCCCTGCTATCCATCACTGCCTGTCTTTCCTGTAGGGGTCCTATGCTACCCTGCACCCTCTTTTTGCTCCCAAAGTACCTAAAGAAGGACTTTTTATTGTCCTTAATCACTGCTGCTAGCCTAAGTTCTAGAACTGCCTTGGTCTTCTGGACTGACAGGTGCGGGCCAAGGAAGTGTACTCCTCCTTGCTAGCTACCCCCTACTTCCACTTCCTGTATGCTACTTTTTTTGCCCTTAAGGTATCCTGGATGACCCTGGTTAGCCAAAGGGACTTCCTGGCCCCTTTACCCCCTTTCCTCTACCATGGGATTGTCTCACTCTGAGCCCAAAGAATGGTTACCTTGAGGAATGTCAACCCATCCTGGACCCCCAAAGCATCTAGGCTCTTGGATCCTAGTACCCTGCTAACCAATCCCCTGAGCCTATTAAAGTCAGCCTTTTTAAAGTGTAGCACCTGTTGTCCGCAAGCTCCATTCAGGTGGTCCACAGAAAGGTTGCAGAACAATCAATATCTGTACTTGTAATGTAAGACTACTGATATTAAAATATGAGTTGTGTGCTTTATTTGTAGAACAAAAAAAAGTTTATTAAGTGGTCTGCCAAGACCATCAGCAATTTTCAAGTGGTCCATGAAAAACAGTTTGAGAACCACTGATCTACAGCCATTACAAACTTTACATTTGCCAGCTTATGCTAGAGGCTTTCCATAGCAAGAAATAATGTGTGTTTCTTCTGCAAGCCTACAGTCCCAGAAAGTGGCACAAGAAGCAAGGGGGAATTCCCACTTTTATATAGAAAATCACAGGGGTCAGGATAACAAGCCAACAGGCCAAAGGGAGGGAAAAGGTAAACGATAAAGAAAATTCAACATAGTGGTAACATTAACTCAGCACCTTAATGTCTCCCCCTCACACCTCCAGGGGTGTCCTCAAACAAGCCTTTAGTCCCCAAAACACTCAGACAGCAGCCTGCAGCTGCACCCAAGTCTGAGTCCATCTCCTGCAGTCCACAGTCCTGGCTGGTCGAGCCAGTGAGATCTCTAGCTTTACTATGCACTCCACTGTGTAGGGCTGATTAGGTTCCATGTGCACACTCCTCTCTGCTCCCCTTTTTCCAGTCTCAAGCTTTCTCTTCCTTTTTCCCTTGCCCCCCATCCCTGGTTCCTTCTGACAGTTGCAGTCCAAATTAGACAGACATCACAGCTCCGCAGCCTACTACCTGGTCCCAACTTCTGTCACACACATTACGTTCACATTAAAAATGGTACATCTAGGTGGCAGCTATCATTAAAAATTTACATTCTGATGGCAATCACTATAGTTTGGCTATAGAGTCAAATACATTTCTAGACTGTATGCAGATCAAACCTCCAAGATGTTGTGAATATTTTATAGTAAACATTTTAATGTTACGAAAGAAGGACATTAGGAATTATGCATTGTGATGAAAGAGGAAGTCAAGAGATTTCTGAAGACTGAAAAACTTAAGAGCATCTTTTTAGTTGTTGAATTTGGGGCATGAGGGGGAGGTTATTGATCATGTGGGAAAGAGCTAATGGGTTTGTTTTTCTTGCTTGCTTGTTGTGAAGACAATGTGGTTATTTACCTCTCCCTTTATCTTTGTTGAACATCTTAATGAGTGGATCCTTCCATCCCAATGCAGGCAGTCTCCCTGCAAAGCAGTGAAAAAAAATAAGATTAAAAAAAATTTTTTTTTTAGAAAAGAAGTAGTTTTCCTAACCAAATTCTGGTATGAATGGTTAATTTATGCTTTTCCAAATTCTCCGCTGAATTTAAACTAGATAAAATATTCCTCTTCACATTCTCTCTTTCAATGCAACCATCAATTAAAGTATTAAACAACTGTCATCATCTACCCAGTGCTGAATACACTTCAGTGGTTTGTATATGTATACACCTAAATTATCACTGACTCTACAGGAGTGCAATTGAAGGTAGAGGTCACAGGGAACCTTATCAGCAATAATGTGGCTATTTTTTTCCTTTACCGCAATTGAGGAATATGTATATAAAACCTGTTTGAATATCTCACCATAAAATTGGTGACACAACTGAGTGCAAAAGAAATGTGGTTGTTGCTCAGTGTTCTTAAGTACTAGTGGGTGGCTGGAAAACGAAAGTTTCTTCAAAGGCATACCAATGAGGATGTTATTTTCAGAGCACAAATATCCATTTACCCTTCTCCTTTTCTTTGTACTCTGCTGATATGTCTTCTGCCACCATTTCCCACATGATATTCCTTCCTGTCTCCATAGAATTCCTTGCCAAGATAGGCCTGAAGAGAGTATCTGTAAGGGCCTTTGGGATCCTTTGGTAATAGACAGTCTCTAGAAATAATTTATTTAAACTTCTCTATTCATTTGTATGTTACTATGGGCACGTCTATGCAGTGTCATATGACAGTACTGCTACAACGCTGTGCTTTAGTACTTCCTTTTGGAAGTACTAAAGCACAGTGCAGTATGGGTGGTATGACAACATAGCAATTTGGGTGACACGTAGATGAACCCATAGGGGAACATGTAGATGCACTCTATTTGTAGGAAGTGCTATATTCAAAATGTGAAATTTTCAATTCTTATTATCCAAAGGGTAACCAGTAACACTGAGAGACTTAGACTCACAAAATAAGGCAGGAAGGCACCTTTGCTCAAGCCATCTCTGTCTAAGCCATCTCAGACAAACACATTTATCTAACCTCCACTAAAAAGCTTTCAGTGACAGAGATTCTACAATGGGACTGACTCTTATTTACACCAAATCCTCTTTACACCATTAAGGCAGTGTAAAACAACCTTGTAGTGAAGATGAATATTATTTATCTGTAGGTACCTTAGTTAACATATTCTTTTAATTCTTTGTCACAATAAACATTAGCTCTAGTCAGTCTTCACTGATACTGTTTTTCAAGATGAACCAAATAAAACTTCAGGGAAGGCTTGTCCAATTTTCTACTTACTTCTTATCTTATTCTTGGACTTTGATTGTCTATCCTTTCTGCGTTACAAGCATTCTGTATCTTCTAATAATCACCATTTCAAATGTTATTGAGATTACTCATTTCCTTTCTGTTGGTTATCTCATTTCTAAGAGACCTTTCATCCTGTCATTCTATAATATGGAATACACAGACATTCAAAGATGTATCTTCTCACCTATGTAGCATGTCCTCTGTCAGTAACAGAAGTGTACCAATTAAATAATCAACTTGATTTTCAGCACTCTACACAAAAAATGGGAATATATTTTGGTAGCAGATCTCAATGTGTTTAAGTACTTTAAAGCCTAAGCTTAGAACAAACCAATAAGGGTTAGATGGTATTCTGATTTTCCAAAGGGGGATAGAAAGGTAGAAAAGCATGATGCCATACCAGAGCCATCCCATTTGGATTAAGGTGTAAGTGAGAGAGTAGATACTGCTTACCTAATATGCCTTTTCACACATTTTCAGAAAAGTGGGGGAAAGTAGTGTAGAAGAGAAGATGCTGAAATGGATATACCCTCTCATTTGCCAGCAAGTAAAGGTGCCTGGATAAAAGGAGGATTATGTTGCATGTAGTAAAGAAATTAGTGATAAAGCCCATTCAGCCTTTCTAGGGAAGAGCATTTCCAGAGAAACTGTGCCTTGGAGTGATGTATCCGAGTCAGAATTTGTTTCTCAAGCTGATCTTGGGACTGCACAGCTACGTCACACCCTATTCCTATGGTTGAGCCTAAAGGCTCAATATTATCCCTAAGCATCAAACGTATGCTAAGGGTATGTAAAACATTTGGCCACACCTGGTTTACGTTCACACAGCCTACTTTAAGACAGCCAAACATAGACTGGGAGCAGTATATACAGCCATTTGCCATTGCTGTGAGCTACACATGGAACCCAGTGTAAGTAACTCAGGGTGATGTGGGCACTGCAGGATCGTGAAGAGGGGGCTAGCAGGTTTGGGGTGGGGCTGGCAGGACTGGGGAGCCTGGTGGGTTACACAGTTGGTGGTTGGGAAGCTAAAAATATCCCAGTCAAGATTAGTCCGGGGGATGAAAATAGCATCGCCCCAGGGCTGGAGCAAGCAGCACAGGGTGTGCTGTGAATGCATGCAGGTATTCAGGATATTAGGTTTACCTTTTATCAATATAAGTTAGTGCACCTCGTGGGGTAACCTAACTCAGATTGGGTGCACCATTTTTTTAGGCAATTTAGGCTCTCTTAATGTTTGCACTGTTGGGCATTTGGATCAACCCAAGCCTGGTTAGGTTGATCTAAATTGAATGCCTGCACATACTATAAAAGATAAATTTATTTAAAAACTTGTCCCTGATAAACAGCCACTCAACAGAGGGCTGCACATAGTATAGCTTGCACCGGAGGGCATCAATCCATGCTCCATAGCTTCTGTTGCTAGGCTAAAATCACATTGGGTATTCTATTTCTCCTTATTTAGTACCTCTGCAATGTATTGCATACACCAGTGGTTTTCAACATTTTTTGACTTGAGGTATCTCTCACTGGACTCAAGGCACCTCTCCATAATTTTTGTGAATTTAGTAGAACCCAACTTCAAAAACTAAATGTATAGATTATAGTCCCTAACTCCTTGCAGAGGTGCCTTCATTGGGGATGCAGGATAGTCCAGGCAGGTATATGCCTGAATCTGTGATTATCTGCTTAGTTTATCTGCTTATCTCCTAACTCTTCACTTATCTCCTCATACCTCATAGCAGCCTTCAAAAGATTTGGCAGTACCCCATGGTTGACAATCACTGGCATATGCTAAAAAGTGCTCTGGCAATGGCCCCAGTTCAATAGTTACCATTCATCAGGAGAACATATCAGTGGAAATCTACTGGCTCAAATGTAATGTGTTTTTTCACTGGCTTTTCTAGACATAATTGTTTTGATTCCACAGTGGTCCAACATGCCTTCCTCATGTTGTCTACCATCACACACAGCACTTTGCAAGCAGTCCAGCCTAAAGATAACAAAATCTTCTATCTGTAAGCTAAAGGTTCAGTCACTAAAAGCCTGGCATAGCCATAAATAATTAGGTCTTAGGATTCCATGTGATTCAAGGAACTAATATACATGGTGTCATGGGAAGACAGACTGAAGGATAAAGCACCCAGGAGGACTGTGAACTTCTAAAGGGCACCGTATTGGAGCCCAAAAAAAAACTATCCCAACATGAAGGAAGCACAAGAAAAATGACAAGACATAAATGTGCCTATGTAAGGAGCTTCTAGGATGCCCAAAATGCAAAACAAAAGCATACAGGCAATAGAAAACCCCTAAAGGAGTCCTCTGCTCAGTGTCAGACTGATAACCATATTTGGGGTTAGGAAGGAATTTTACCCAATTGTCATATTGGTATGGACACTGGGGGAGGTGGGGAGGGGGGTTGCTTTTATGTATTGTGGGAGGGCATGGGCCTCTACCTTGGATCTCTTGAGAGTATATTAACAACCTTTTACAGAAACAGGATGTTGGCTTCCATGATCCTCCTCCTTTACCTGTGGCATATGACAGGGTGTTATGGTGGGTCTTATGGTGTGCCAGGACTGACAGTTATTTTACTAAGAGGTTAGATTATGGATGTGTATAGGATGGTTTGGATAGGGATGATCTTGCATCAGGCAGGGGTTGGATTAAAAGACTTCTAGAAGCCTCTTCCAGCCCTACTTCTCTATGGTTCTATGATACATGGTAAGAGGCTTAATTTTGTCTTTGCCATGTTGTAGTGGTCTTTGGCATTGCACACATTTAATTTTACTTGAGTTTCTGAAATGTAATTAGATTGCTCTTGCTGCGCTCTGTTGCAAAGGGTAATGTAAAGAGATGACAAGCCTAGAGGGAATACGTATTTCAAGTGACCCAAAGTGCATGACTGACATTGGGCATAATTACTGATTCACAAAACACTTCCTTGGATATTCACATCTCTTCATCTGCCAGCTTCTTGCCAGAATCTGAATTCCCAAAGTCTGACTAACACTGGAATATTCACAAAGTTGTAGCATGTAAATTAAGCACCTGAAATTGTACCTGCAGCACATTATACAGCAAAAGTAATAATTCACCAGGAATCTAAATAAAATCATCTAGGAACCTTACAGGGAAAATAATCCAGTGTTTGTGATGCCATGAAGAAATCTGGTTTTTGCCAAAGAAATAAAACTGAAGGGCAGAGACAAAATACAAATATACAATTTCAGCATAATTTTAATATTTTTAACAAGTACAGTATGACAAATATTATATTGTTACATTTATAATTCACCCTTTCTTCAAAGTACTTTTAAAAACAAATATAAAACCACACAGTACCTACAGGAGAGATTCTGAAACAGTTATGAGTTATAATAGACTAAAGCTACGCTGCTTCTTCTTCCCTCTCTCTCCAAGACACACACACACACACACACACACACACACACACACACACACCTGAACATTCCAAAATGTAACAATTTAAACATTGGGTTCAAATCTAGACTTTCCCAGAATTTAGGGTACTTAGATTAATTGTTCTTATCCAGCCCATCCTATTCACAGGTTAAAAACATAAGCTTTAATCTAAAACTGGATCTTGACCCAGATTTGTGATTCAGGGTAAATTAGATTTTTTTATGTCAGAGGGATATTTTCATTCCACAATGAAAAGCAGTCACCTTTAGGATTAAACAAAACTGTTTCACCACTTCAGAATATGAAATTTCCAACTGAAACTACAAGGTACATCAAAATGGCAGATTGTTTTTATCTGTATTGGAGGATCAGTAAATTTGCTTTTGTGAAAGCAAGGAACACCTTTAATACTTGCTAAGTAGCAGAATTGTATATATTTCTTCCAAAAGTCCATGCTTTCAGGAGCACAGAGCGTACCATTTTAGCACAGATTTAGCAGGCAGACTGCCATTTACTTAATCACTAGAAGCAACAGTGACTAATTAGGGTGATGAGAAAGGTTCTCCAAAAATAAGATAAAAATGGAATAATATAAACAAGAAAATAAATTGATCTTAATTGGGCATATGCATTTATTTCCAGAGATTTGAAGGCTGTTACTTGGAAACAGAAGAAATACTGGTAAAAATTCATATAAAATTGTGTTATAGCTGAGATTTAATTTCAAGGACATTTTTTTCCCCTTAATTCTTGTTCCTCTTCTATTTACTCCACTAAATTTTAGTTAAGCTACTGGTCCACCTCATAATTGTTGGCTCTGGATTTAGGACCCAGAGGCCTTGTTCTTGGGGGGAGGGGGAGGCACCCTCAGACCAGCCATGACCTTTCCATCCAATAATAGGCAAATGTATTGCTACATGTGATAGCAGAAAACAACAACAACAACACAAACAATCAAGCAATTCTATATATCTACCAAATCATAGGGCTGTCATCAGAGTCAAGGTACATCTGGTCAGGATACAGTCTTCACTCTGAGGCTCTCTCTTAGGTGTGAGAAGTTAGCATGCCAGCAGTCTGGAGGTGAAATACCGAGGCCCACCCCACCCCCCCACCTCCAGTGGGGTGTATGAAACTAACTGATTGTGTGCCCTCCATGGTAGCTCGGGGACCCTTCCCAGAGGACAGGGATGGGAACAGGGAAGGAGAGAGGGATGACACAAAGAGAAAGATGGGAAGGAACACGGAGGGATGACACAAAGGGAGGGACCAACAAGGATGTATAGGCGTGACAGAGTAGGGAAAAAAGGTGGGGGGTAGCACTTTATGTTAAGGAGTAGTATACATCTTCCACCATTAAGGCGGGGGTAGAGGAGGGGAACACCAAGGCATTGTGGGTCAGGATCTGGGGGGGCCAGGGGAAAAGGACTTGGTTGTGGTGGTCTACTACAGGACTCCTCATCAGGATCAAGAGCTAGATGATGTATTCTCCGGGCAGCTAGCAGACGCCACACAGGCGAGGGAGGCGGTGGTCATGGGAGATCGAAACTACCCAGAAATCTGCTGGGAGGAGCACACAGCCAAAACAAGCCACTCATGGAGGTTCTTACACTGTGTGCAGGACCTCCACCTAACCCAGGTGATGTCTAGTCCCACCAGGGGTAGCGCCTTGCTTGACATGGTCTAAGCAACAGGGGATGATCTTGTGGGGAACATGCGAGTTCATGGTAGCCTGGGAGATAGTGACCATCACTTGGTCGAGTTCACTATCCAGCAAAGGGTGGGTAAAGTAACTAGTGGGGCTAAAGTGTTGGGCTTCAGAAGGGCCAACTTTAGAAACCTTAGAAGGCTAGTTAGTGAGGGGATGCAACTCAAGAACATAGAGTAAATGGGGGTCCAGGAGGGTTGGGAGTGATCCTCGGGGCTCAAAAGGAGTCTATCCCATTATGTAGGAAGGGAGGTAAGGGGGAAAAAAAGTCCCCTTGGCTGAACAGGGAACTCCAGGAGAGTCTGGGGGCAAAGAAATAGATTTATAGGCAATGGAAGCAGGGAGCAGCCACCAAGAAGGCATATATCTCCCTGGCATGCTATTGCAGGGAATCAGTTAGACAGCCCAAAGTGGGGCTTGAGATCAGGCTGATTTCAACAATCAAGGACAATAAAAAGTCTTTCTTCAGGTATATAGCAGGCAAAAGGAAAGCTCAGAGTAACATAGGGCCCCTGCAGGACAAATCAGGACAGTTGGTGGTTGACGCAGGGAAAAAAGCAGAGCTCTTCAATGAGTTCTTCAGTGTTTCTATGTATCAACCAAGCCAATTCCCCTACCTCGATCATTGACAGATGTCCACATGGCACCAGTCCGCCTACGGTTAGTTCTGAAATGGTTAAGGAGAGCCTGGAGGAGCTGGATAGGTACAAGTCAGCAGGCCCGGATGACCTCCATCCACGGCTGCTGAAAGAATTGGCCAGTGACATAGCTGAGCCGCTGGCACAGCTGTTCAAGCACTTGTGGTGCTCCGGCTAGGTCCCTGAGGACTGGAGAAGTGCCAATGCGGTGCCCATTTTCAAGAAAGGGAGAAGGGATGAGCCGGGTAACTTTAGACCAGTCAGTCTTACCTCTATTCCTGGGAAAATGCTAGAGAAAATAATCAAAGAACACATTTGTGCAGGCCCAGCAGGGGAAACCATGCTGAGGGAAAACCAGCATGGGTTTGTCACAGGTAGATCATGCCCGACAAAACTTGTAGCGTTCTATGCCCAGGTCACATGCTTCAAGGACGTGGAAGCTGAGGTTGATGTCATCTTCCTGGACTTTAGGAAGGCCTTTGACACAGTTTCACACTCTATCCTCATTGGGAAGCTAGCAGACTGTGGAGTGGACACCTACACAGTCAGGTGGGTGGCCAACTGGCTTAGGGACCACACCCAGAGAGTGGTGGTGGATGGTTCCTTCTCAGCCTAGAGGGAGGTGGGCAGTGGGGTCCCGCAGGGTTTGGTTCTCGGACCAATATTATTTAATAACCTAATCAGAAATTTGAACAAGGACGTGGAGAGCACCCTCTCCAAGTTTGCTGATGATACCAAGTTATGGGGCAAAGCTAGTACACCAGAGGGCAGGGAGCAGATTCAGGCTGACCTGGACAGGTTGGATCAATGGGCAGAGAGAAATAGGATGCAATTTAATAAAGATAAATGTAAGGTACTCCACCTGGGAAGAAGGAACCCCCAGCACACCTATAGGTTGGGGAGTGTGCTTCTCAGCAGCCCGGAAGCAGAGAGGGATCTTGGAGTCATAATTGACTCCAAGATGAACATGAAACTGGATGCTCATCTTGCTAGGATCCTATGACCCCAGCTGACTTCCTGCCCTTTGGGCAGGGGCCTGGACTCGATGATCTTCCGAGGTCCCTTCCAGCCTTAATGTCTATGAAATCTATGAAATCTATGAGCCAGCAGTGTAACGAGGCCATCAACAAGGCCAATCTCACCTTGCCGTGCATTAGCAGGTGTGTGACTAATAGAACAAAGGAGGTGATGCTCCCCATCTATGCGGCACTGGTCAGGCCGCAGTTGGAGTACTGTGTCCAGTTTTGGACGCCACACTTCAAGAGGGACATGGGGAATCTTGAGAGGGTCCAGAGGAGGGCCACTGCCATGATTAGTGGCCTCTCAACCTTATGGGGGGAGGTTGAGAGAGCTGAATCTCTTCAGCCTTCACAAGAGATGGCTGAGGGGAGATCTTGTGGCAGCCTATAAATTTATTAGGGGAGGTCAATGGGGAGTAGGGGAAGCGCTGTTTACTAAGGCGCCCCGGGAGTGACTAGGAATAACAGGTATAAACTAATTGAGAGTGGATTTAGGTTAGATATTAGGAAGAAATTTTTCACAGTAAGTGTGACCAGGATCTGGAATGGGCTTCCAAGGCAGGTGGTGCTATCACCTAGCTTGGAGGTCTTCAACAGGAGGTTAGATAGTCACCTGGCTGGAGTCATCTGACCTCAGTCCTCTTTCCTGCCAGGTGCAGGGGGTCAGACATGATGATCCATTGTGGTCCCTTCCAACTCTACAATCTATGAATCAAGGAGGGACGGGACAAAGGGTCTCTCCTTTTGTATTCTCCTTGCCTCTTGATGACTCCTGATGACTCTTCATCCGTGGCTATCTCTGGTTGATTGTCTCTCTGTGGTCACATGTCCACATATCTGTGTCATCAACACATTCCAAGCCCATCACATGCACACCTACTAATTTAGTCTTTCCGGGCCTTCTCCTAATTTGGCCTGTTCCCCCAAAACTGGGACTCAGGTCCCCTGCTCTGAGGCCTTGTTACCTGGTGTCACTTTATTTCATGTTATGGGCCATATGGTACATACTCCCTTGGTTCCCAGGTTATTTTCTAGACTATGTGTCATATTGTGCTAGACAACATGTCTGCCTTGAAGGTTGTGATCTCGTGTTATGCTCTTCCATCCCCCCCTCCCCCAGTTCTTAGGCCAGGGGTGGGCAAAATGCAGCTCACAGGCTGGATGCAGCCTGCCAGGCCATTCTATCTAGCCCATGAGGCCCTAAAAAATTTAGAAAATTAATATTTATCTGCCCCTGGCTGCCTGTCATGCAGCCCTTGATGGCTTGCCAAAACTCAGTAAGCAGCCCTCTGCCTAAAATAATTGCCTTCCCCTGTCTTAAGCTATGTGTCCATCTGTTGACCTTGTTGTGTTAGACAGCCTGTCTGCTTCCAGGGTTGTGAGAAACTTTGTGTGAGACCCAAGCTTCTTAGAATTCATTTAACAACTGTAGCCCATCCTGAACCCTTTTGATGCATATATCTATACCTATAAGCCAATTCCCTCCAAAATAAACCTTTAAATATCATTTCTAAGCCAACCATAACCTTGAATATTTTTAAAAGAAAAATATTGATTGATTGACTGATATAACTGATTGACTGATGTGTCTATCCTGCCTTCCCCAAAGAAGGCTCAAGATAGCTTATAATAAAAACAAGTTATAAGGCACCCTGGTAAGCACAACCAGCACCCCTATACCCTAATTCCAAATCCCAGTTTCTTAAAACATGAGACCTTCTTTAATTTACTTCCTCTTTATTTCTCTTTAAGTTATTTTTGTTTTACTTCTTTTTATTTTATTCTTCAGTGGGTCACTTCCTTCATTTCACCACCACATTTCCTTTCTGTCTCCCATTTCATTACTCACCCCCATCCCATTAACTCTTCACCTCCCAGGTTCAGGTTCTTGCTCTCCCTGCCCCCAAACCCATCTGTCACAAACCCCCAGGTGGATCAGGGATATAAGTCTGTCCTTATTTACCAGGTCTCTAGTGGCAAGTCATAGCTATGTAGGTAGGGGACAGTCAGAAGTTTTTTAGGTTTAAGGTGTGACTGCTTCAAACTACAGTTAGCACTAAAACCAATTAACATTTGTGTAGCTCAAAGTGCAACATGTAATGAGGATTTTACACTGCTTCTGAAAGAAGTCCAGGCTTGGGCTATGGCAGGCCTCAAGGGGCAGGGAGTTTCACAGCTGAAGAACAACTGCGAAGAGCAACCTCACAGGTGTTTTTACCAAGTGAACTTGGAGCAAAGATGTGTGTGAGGTTGTTCTTGGCTAATCTTATGAACTGTAATGGAACATAAGGGGGGAAATGATCTCTTAGATACATATGACCCAGGCCACATAGCAATCATTCATTCAAGGACTTTCTTATTTATTACTCCTTATTTGCCTTGCAGTGTAAATAATAGCTCTCTATACACATGCTTGGAAGTGGGAAGGGAGCCATTTTAATTAGAGCAGTTCCCAGATAGCCCCTCTAACTCAAATGGCTGACCAGTACATCCATTAAGCCCTTGCACATTTCAAAATAGCTGTTGGACACTTTATCTAAAGTTCATTAGACAAGGCACCCCTGCAGCCATTTTAAAATGTGTTGGGACTTAATAGAAATGATGGTGAAGTGATACTAGAGCATTCTAATTATAAAGCAGAGCAGACTCCATTACTTGAGTCTGTTCCAACACATTCTAATTAGAACGTGAATGAGCACATCTATAGGCACCCAATTATGCTCTCTGGAGTAAGGTATGCATAATTGGTCTCCAAATATATTCCTCTGAACTCGTGTGGCTCTTTATTTGTCATAGGGAGGTATTTGGATTATATTTAGCTAATGTGGGGCACCATTCATGAAAGCATTTAATTGTGTGATTATGTTCTATTAGTAGTATATTGTCCTATTAACATTAATTTTATTTAAACCTGTATTTAAACTCCTGAATTAAGTCCTTGAGAAGGTCCAGTTTATGTGTTTTCCTATAGGTCTGAAAGAAACATAAGACGTGTGTCTGCAGATTCTTTTCCCTATCTGTAAAATAGGCCTAATTTCTCTAAATAGCATATTCAAAAACCTGTGGTGTAGTTTTATGTTTATGAAGTGCTTATAAAGAAAATTAAAGACTCCATTGTGTCATCCCCTTTATATTAGAATTACTCTACTTATCTGGAAAAGAAAGAATGCCACAGGACTAATGTAAGTATAGTCACAACAAAGAGAAAGTCCAAAAAACAAATAGACAAGCACAATTCATTCCTAGTGTGTTATTTTATTTATTGTTGTACCATGTCAGACCAAGGACAAACATGTCTGTTCCAAAAATGTTGCCCCCTAATCAGTTCTGCTTCTTCCCAGTTGATCCCCAGCTTAAAACCTTTACCTATTTGTTAATAGTCATCATCATAACCACTTGGTCTTCCATGACTGCTTTTCCCCATTGGTTTCCAGTTTAATGCCTGTTTGGGAATTCCGTGTGCCTCCATTCTTGCTATGAACGCGAAACATGTTAGCTGCCTCTTTCTGTATTAATTTACTTACTGGTATTTATCCTATTCCTGTAGGTTTTTCCATATTTGCACGTCTATCATCCACTTAACTCTTACTATTATTCAGAGGCCCTCTAAGCCAAAGAATCTATTTTCATCTCAAGGATTGTTGTCATTCACTATAACTCTGCTCCAGTTTCATATTTATTAACAGAAATTTGTTATTCAATATATTACCTTCCTGGTTCATATTTCTATCTGTTTTCCCTATTCTTCCTTTTATTTCTGTGTTTAGTTACTGAAGTAACTTAATTCTTCAGCATTCTCTATTTGTTCCGGGCCATTTGTTATATCAGATCTATTATTCATTCCTGGTTTTGTTAATATCTTTGTTTTGTTCAGTTGACGCTTTTAGTCTTATTTTGAGCTATTTTTTATCTGGTTGTATATAGAAAATGGAAAGAAGGAAAATACTATTTTAATCTAAAGGACATTGTCAAGACAGGAAAAACAGGTATAAGCTGCCCATGAAAAAACTATCAGGGTCAAAATTAGAAGAAGGTGCCTAACCATTAGAGTAATCAGGATATGAAACAGCCTTTCACTGGGAAAAGTAAGGACAAAATCACTTTGAAAATAGAGCCTGAAAAATGATTAAAAGAATCGTATGATATTTGCCTATGATGTCATGGGACTGGACTTCTTGACCCAGGAAATGCCTCCCAATTCTACAGTCCTAGGAAGCCGACTTTATCCTCAAAACCTAGCTCTTAGAAATTCCTATTTTCAATCCAAGGAAATCAAGAACTTCCTCTTCACAGGGCTTTTCTCATGGGAAAGATTGCTACCCAATCTGTCCCTGTTTTGTTGATGTGGTTGATTCCTACACAAAAAAAAATATTGCTGCCTTGACTTTCTTGTTTGGTATGCTGTAGCTTGCCATTATCTTTCATGAGCTATCCTTGTCAAGGCCACAAAAGGCTTCTGAGTTAATGACAATTGGCATTTTGCATTCCACTGCAGTTTTTAAGATTATTTGCAGCCAGAATATTTGTTCAGTACATGGCTTCCCTTTTCTGAACCCTGTTTGTTTGTGGTTCTCCTGAGTGTTTGCTGTTTTAATCAACCATACCATCATCCTGATATAAACTTTTTGTCTGGTACGGACAGTTATATTGTGCTGTTGTGTCATTTCTCAACATTTCACATTGAGGTTGAGAAATAGTAAAATAATTTAGGCACAGGAAACCATGGCATTTGAGTGTCATTGCTGTTGCTGTCACTGTTGCTGTTGTTATTTAATTATGTCCAGAAAGTCTTTGTGAGCAGATTTCTGAAAGTCTGGGATATCTGATGCTCTATGACTACACTCTCTTTGTACATACTAGAGCATGCTTTGGAAAACAGTCATTAGTACACATTTTACAAGTGAAGAGCATGAAATTCAGCAAAATAATGACCTTCCTTTTCCTCCACACAAGGATATAGGACTACAAGAGACACCCTAAGTCAACAGTCCAGTCCTTTGCTGTTACAGACAACTGTAAAATAATTCCATTCATAACAAGTTACATCTTAAAATTAATTAGATCATTTTCTCAAGTTCCTCTTCTTAGAACACTATTCTAGAACCTCACTTTCTGATGGTTCAAAACCTCTTTCTAGGGGTACCCTATGTGCATTCATGGTCACTTTATCCTCCTTTGTTCTTGTGCCAGCATTGCTCCTTAGCTTAGTTTTTCTTTCTCCCTGGTGTTCAGTCTTCTAAGGTATTGGAAAGACCACACCCCTCCCTGTATTCATATTTTTTTAGGCTAAACAAACTAGGATTCTTAGTATCCTTTTTTTAAGTAAAAAAATCCAGTTACCTGCTTATATTAGGAGCCCTTTTCTGCATCTGTTGAAAATTGTTTTAATCCTTCTTGAATAAAACATCACATTGGACATCAAGAGTCAATTCTGCAAAGCACAAAAAGCACGTAAACAATCCCCTTGACATCAGTGGCAATTCCTTGTTTTTAAAAGTAAGCTTATGCTTACATGTGTTGCAGAACTGAGGTGAGAGTACGCTTAAAATATAAAAGCCCCATAAGAGAAGTAAGTTCAAGTAAATGTCACCACTGACCCCGTAAACCATGGTAGTGCATCTAAAATTATTTTGCAAACAATGAGCGTATCCCCACAAGTGGGAACATATGGTTCCCCAGGAACAAAGAACAGCAACACAATGTGTGCCACTGCTACCTGTCCGCAGGGAAGGCCCATGCCGCGTGCACTCTGGCGTGCAGCAGGTTACCCCAGGTCAGGTAGGGGAGGCTGGGGCAACAGCTGTGCTGGCCCAGCAGCCTTACCTGGGGTCCTGGGGGCCTCTGGGTGATGCAGCTGTGGCAGTCCTACAGCAGGGAGCCTGGCTAGCAGTTGGAGTATGGCTCCAGCTGGCCAGGCTCTGGTTTTAGGTGGTGCATGCTGCTGCCATGTGCACTGCCCCATTTCTTTTAGGTGTGGCTTTTTTTGACCCCGGGATCTCCCAGGGTCAACTTCCCTCCCATGCTACAAATTAGCAGTGTGAGGAACACCTGCTTGTGTGCAGCACTGCAGACAGATCTGCAGCACTACATACTGTACATCTGCGCTCATTTAGATGTCCCCAATAGGTTTAAGCAAATTATTGAGGCATAGATTATCTGTCTCTAGCATTCCAAGTCTGCGAGGGGGGGGTTCCCTATATGCATTTAGTTTACTAATTAAATGCTTCCTTTATTCTTATTTATGTAAGTAACCTGTTTAAAATGCCATTATTTCTGAAACACAAAATCTGATATAATGAGTAAATTTGTAAATATTTATGGTAAAGTTTGCCATCTGTAAACATATACACTTTTAAAATTGTTACCTAAATGTCCTAATTCTGTTTCTGCAAACCATCACTGAATAAGTGGTTGAGTCTCAGGGGTATTAAACACTCCATACAAATATTAAACAATTAATTTACATCCAAGTTTTGTATAAATGCCAACATCCTCCTTCAAAGACAGTACTATACAAAGGCAGGGTATCAAAACACAATCATAAGCTAGGTGCCATGACCATTATAACAAACTAAAAAGTGAAATCAAACAAGCAATTCTCAGATTGATCATTCAGGAAAGAGGCATAATGATTTTGAACCCACTGTTCCAATGGCATGACATTCACAATATTGTATACAGTGGAATATAATGGGTATATAGTGGGTATATAGTGTATTTGCACAATAACATTGTGGGAAATCTTCCATACAAAGCCATATCACTGTAATATTGGGATAGTTTGATCTCTTCTGAAAGCTTGAGAAGACTCAGTTTCAAGATGCATTGTGATATCTTGGGGTACAATCCATATTGCAATAATTGGATTGTGCTACAAGGTTAAAAAAAAAATACAAGAATCAGGGTTATTCTGTTTGAAAAGATAAAAAACTACTAAAACAAAAAAGGCTTGGCTTATAATTCCAAGTCTTTCACACTTCACTTTTATGCTAGGGAAAGGACACACTTAACTGAATAGTCTGAGGAAAACGGGGTACAGAAAAAAAAAACCAAGAAGATTTTTCAGATCAAAGTGTTTCTTTTGATCTTTCAGTTTCATATTTTTCTTCTTGTGTTTGGCTACTATCAAATCATGAATGTGAAGGGCAACAATGGGATCTATTTTTCAGCAATGCATTTATGCAGGTTCATCATTGACATTTCCTATTCCAATTTAAAAAAGCAAAGGTTATCTGGAGATGTTTCTCTCAATTAGATTTTTTCTGGGTTTTGAGGTTGTGATACATTTTGTTTTTTGGGTTTGTTTTAATTTAAAGAAGAGGAAAGTTGTTAAAATTCATTTCTGAAAGACCAGGTTTTGTTAGTGAAGTTTTTCACAATTTAGTCTCTCTCTCTCTTTTTTCAGTGTGGCATTGCTTGCTTTTATGTTTTGTACTTAACAAAAAAATGTTAGACAGCTGTTAAATAATTGAATCTTTTATTACAAAATGTTATTCCTAATGTTATTTGGTGGTCACCAAAAACTGAAAGTAAGGTTCATCATACCAATAGATTTTGTTCTCCAAAAATTATTTTATATAGCTGCATGCTTATCATCAACCTTTTCTTTCCCCCTTAAGAGGCAGGAGCCAGATGAGTTGTGAAGGCTCAGGGGAGCTTCTGTCAGTGTTAAAGATGGAGAAACAGCCTTAAAATACTTAAAAGATGCATTAATTAATTTATGTTGTTTATAAGCCAAGTGTGCCAAGCACATCCACCAGAGATCTCACAATGATGAAATCAATGATGTTTATGAAAGGCTCCCTTTGTTTTCACTCTACTTGGGGAGTGAATGAAACCCTGAGGCAGACAGGCAGACACTAAAACATTTGCAATTCATCTGCCACAGCTGAAGCTACTGACCCTTTAAAAGATAAAAGACAAACGGGGAACTTCAGGGTCTTACTACTAATTATTAGAGTTATAAAGCCATGGGAAAATACCTGATGAACAGTTTCTTTATATAATATATATATATTGCAGGAAATGTTATAATTTATTATATGTGTGTGCATGTAGTTGCCGCATATACATTCATAATTGACCATGAGATATTGCCAAAGATACACACACACACACACACACACACTTGCCTTAAAACTACAGGAACTTATATTATTAAAATAAATGGGTAAATTATAATAGAGGCATAAATGGGGCCAGCCCAAATTACCACAATTTTAGATACTGAAATCAGCTTGTGGGGTACAAAAGGAAAAAGGAAATGTTAGCAATCCCTTATGGAAATATCAGGAAGAATTTTGTATTTGGTTCCAGGTTGTTAGCTACATTGTAGAAAAATAATGGTCTACTGCAGGGGTCAGCAACCCCTGGCACGCATGCTGAGCATGGCACGCAAGGCCATTTTGCTCGGCACACCACCTCCAGCCCGAGCACTAAGCAGCTGCTGCCAGCCACAGAGCCCAGGCTGGTCCCAGCAGGCGACTGCGAGGCTTCAAGCCCTGCTGCAAGCAGACTGGGCTCCGTCTGCAGCCGGGAGGCTGCAAACAGCTGCTACAGGCTCCAGCATGCCGGCACTCCGGCACCTTCCAAGGTAGACATTGTGGTTTTTTTTGGCACTTTGGCCAAAAACATTGCCTACCCCTGGTCTACTGTTTTGTGAGATTGCCATTTCCTGGAACTACTGTCCCATATGTGAAACCAATATTTCCTGGATACACTAAAACACTAAAGAGTATAGGACAATTTCCACAAGAAAGATACAGAAAATGCTTGAGTTATTGGAAGACAGTACTCAAATTTAGCTCAAATTCAGATTTAATTTAATGTGACTGTTTAATTTAATTGTCACTGTTAGTCTTTCATCTCAGCAGGAAGTCACAATACAGAGCCATCATCTTAGATAAGAAATCAGTGACTCAGAGATGAAGTAATTTCTTGGAGTAATTCCTTTTTCTTATAGAAGTGTGCACAAAGATAACATAAGGTGTTTTTTTCTCTAAATTGCAGTAGGAGCTCACACAGGTATTTGCCAACACCTTGGGATGCTGAAGCCCAATGCCCAAAACATGGTTATCTCTGTACCTTTGCCCTCTTAGGACCTTGTTTTGGGGTCCCGGAGCTCTTAACCCCTAGACTGCCCATACGTTAACATCTTTAAGCAGCTTAAAGCACTTGTTATGTGGCTCAGCTACATCACTCCAGGCCAAGATTATCTCTTGATCCGCATAACCCAGCTCCTGTTCCAGTAAGGTGTAACCATGCTCAAATTGAAGGTGTGACTGCAAGCTATCACTAAGTTTATAAACATTTGTGCACCTCACAAGGTGCAAACCCTTTTTCCACGAAAAGGAGCCCTTAAGAGAAGGTGTATCCTATATCAACTTGTAGCCTTGTATCAACTTGTAGCCTGAGGGCTATATGTTGTTCCTAGACTCCCACCCACCTAGACTCCCACCCCAGCTGCCACTGTCCCTATTGTTCCAGTTGCAGCAGCAAATAAGCTCTCATGGTTCCTCCTCCCTTCCCTGGCTTCTGTTGTACACTCCAAGCAATGCAGCCCCTACCAGCTTTGATGTTGTACAGCCCTACTATACACCAATGCTCTAGAAGGAAAAAATATTAGTTAATTGAAATTAGGTACAAGTAACCAGAAGACAAGCTCATTGGGAGGTCCCAATGACTTCCAGCTAGGGAAATGCAAGGAGAAGGGGCATGCATGACCACACTTACCAGCACACATTGGGCAACCCCAGCACAAATCATCACACTGCTGCTCGTGAAAGCATTTTACACTTTACTCTGGGGTGAAAAGAAAAATCTTTATCATATGTCCATGGACTGTCTTGCATACCAGCAACCTGATGGTGACCAGTAGGATCTTGTAGGCTTACAATATTTGTACTACATTTTATTTCACAATTTTCCGTGTTCATAATTCATAAGAAGTACATGAGAATATCTTCACTACATTGATATATTTTCTATTTTCTTCTTTGTCAGCACATGCAGGCATATGCACTCTCCTTTTCCCAATCTCTAAATCACTAGAAAAGAACTGTTCCTTCCGTGAAAATACATTTATTAAAAAAGACAATAAAGTGAAGGGAAAAAAAATCATATCAGGAACTTGCTGGTTTTTCAGTTGTCTGTGGAGATAGTAGAGATGTTTTCTTCACTCCAGATAAAAAAAAATAATAATTTTGAAAGTGACACTAGTTAGAATGATTCTATTCAACTTTCTCTAAAATGTCTATAGGAGAGCTAAGCTTTGAATTTTATATCAGTATTTGCAATGCCTCCTATTACTACTTTTTCTAGTTTGAGATGTCATGAACTCTTACTTTCTTTTCCATGAAGATTCTTATTTTAATCAATTCATTTAATTAGAGATGATGATAAACTGGTGGTGTTGTGAATCTTCAGTATTTTGAGGTGTCCATTAATGTTATTCACATTTTCTTAAATTTGTTTGACTGATTTGGCATGTGTAATCTCTACATATGGGTCGCGTCAAGTTGTATTTAGCTCTATCATTCTTAAGTTCATATGAATTGTGGAATTTGATATAGATATATTTCTTATATGGCATAATAGGGTCTGGATTGCATAACATGATGATGATTTCCAGGTGTCACTTCCTAAACAATGAGTTTCACACCTGGGAGAGACTAAGAGCCTAAATGGCTGAGAAAAGGATTATCAGAGAATTAGTATCAAACATAGGTAAATTTAATGACCAGTCAAATAGGCCACTGAGGACATGATCTGAGGCATGTGAACCAGGATGTTCTAAACAAAGATAAATTTACATTCTAAAAGGAGATCCCAGAAACAAGAATAAAGCCTGGCTATAAAGGGGAGGACATTTTGCACAGTTGGGAAATTCAGAGAGCGAGATAGTATATTTAGGATACTGGATTAGATATTTTTGCATAAGTGCAGACATTCAAAATGCCCAAGGTGGAATGGATCCAATCTATGCAGGTTTTTCATAGCTGTGTAGATTAGACTGGGAGTGAATGGAACATACATTCACCATTCGGTGAGGGTAGGCAGGCAGATGCCTTCACTGGCCAAGGCCAGAAGGTGAGTAGGTATTCCTGCACACCTCCCAGTATGCCAGAGATTGCTGAGGACAGCTGAGCATAGCCAAGTAGGGGCCATCCCTGATTGGCTATCAGACACATGCCCCCAACCCCCTGCTGTCACCATGGACCCTCTCCCTCCAGCCCCAGGCTTCCAGAGCAGGAACACCTGGAAGCCTGGGCAGTAGTGGCATAGATGATGCTCTGAAGAAGGAAAGATCACCCCCCCTCCCTGCAAAGCATTAGGGGTGGGGGGCAGGAGTGGAGGCTTTGGCTCTATCAGATCCCTGCCCCTTTGCTAAGCCATAGAATCTGGCTCAGCCCAAGCAGGTTTGTGGAGGGTCAGGGGAGGGGGAGAAGAGTGAACAGGGAGGTTGCTCAGCTGGCCAGAGGAGCCAATCTCAACAACTCTGCCCCCACCCTCCTGGCAAGCCGCTACCTCTCAGCAGTGTGAAGAGAGAGAAAAGGAGGGAATAAATCCCCCGCTATAGCTCTGACCCTCACCTCAGCCTTTCCCCCTCCCCCAAGCTGGGGTCTGTACAGCTGGGGGGCAGGTCCACAGGGTGGGGATGTTATGTTTTCTGCTCCATTTACCCACCTCCCCCCTGCTGCACTGCCCACCTAACAGGATAAGGGAGGATGCAAGGCTGGGGAGCAGAGGCTTTGGTGCCAGCATGGTCAGCCCAGTGCTTGGCTGGAGAAAATGAACATGAGCCAACGCCAGCCTGTTTCCCCCATTTTGAGGAGGATAGTATAAGGCTGGGGACTCTACCTGCCTGACACTCTGCTTGCATGCGCCATTGGGAACAATCCTGTGAACATCAGTATCACCTGCCTCAGGTTCATAGATTCATAGATCTTAGGGTCGGAAGGGACCTCAATAGATCATCGAGTACGACCCCCTACATAAGCAGGAAAGAGTGCTGGGTCTAGATGACCCCAGCTAGATACTCATCTAACCTCCTCTTGAAGACCCCCAGGGTAGGGGAGAGCACCACCTCCCTTGGGAGCCCATTCCAGACCCTGGCCACTCGAACTGTGAAGAAGTTCTTCCTAATGTCCAATCTAAATCTGCTCTCTGCTAGCTTGTGGCCATTATTTCTTGTAACCCCCAGGGGTGCCTTGGTGAATAAATACTCACCAATTCCCTTCTGTGCCCCCATGATGAACTTATAGGCAGCCACAAGGTCGCCTCTCAACCTTTTCTTGCGGAGGCTGAAAAGATCCAGTTTCTCCAGTCTCTCCTCGTAGGGCTTGGTCTGCAGGCCCTTAACCATACAAGTGGCCCTTCTCTGGACTCTCTCCAGGTTATCCGCATCCCTCTTGAAGTGCGGCACCCAGAATTGCACGCAGTACTCCAACTGTGGTCTGACCAGCGCCCGATAGAGGGGAAGAATCACCTCCTTGGATCTATTCATCATGCATCTGCTGATGCACGATAAAGTGCCATTGGCTTTTTTGATGGCTTCGTCACACTGCCGACTCATGTTCATCTTGGAGCCCACTAGGACTCCAAGATCCCTTTCCACTTCCATGCCACCCAGCAGGTCATTCCCTAGGCTGTAGGTGTGCTGGACATTCTTCCTCCCTAGGTGCAGCACTTTGCATTTGTCTTTGTTGAACTGCATTCTGTTGTTTTCTGCCCACTTGTCCAAATTGTCCAGGTCTGCTTGCAGCTGTTCCCTGCCCTCCGGCATGTCCACTTCTCCCCATAGCTTTGTGTCATCTGCAAACTTGGACAGAGTACATTTTACTCCCTCATCCAAATCACTGATGAAGACATTAAAGAGTATCAGTCCAAGGACCGAGCCCTGCAGGACCCCACTGCCCACACCCTTCCAGGTCGAAACCGACCCATCCACCACGACTCTCTGGGTATGACCCTCCAGCCAATTCGCCACCCACCGGACTGTGTAGTCATCCAAGTCACAGCCTCTTAACTTGTTCACCAGTATGGGGTGGGATACCGTATCGAACGCCTTCCTGAAGTCTAAGTATACGACATCCACCCCTCCTCCTGTGTCCAGGCATTTCGTAACCTGGTCATAAAAAGAAACTAGATTGGTCAGGCACGATCTGCCTGCCACGAACCCGTGCTGATTTCCCCTCAGCATAATTTGTCCTGCCAGGCTCTCACAAATGTGAGCCTTGATAATTTTTTCAAAGACTTTGCCAAGGATGGAGGTGAGACTGACTGCCCTATAGTTGCCCGGGTCCTCCTTCCTCCCCTTTTTGAAAATGGGGACTACATTGGCCCTTTTCCAGTCCTCCGGGACTTGGCCCGTGCGCCACGAGCTTTCAAATATTCCCGCCAGTGGCTCTGCAATGATGTCGGCCAGTGCCTTCAGCACCCTCGGATGGAGCTCATCCGGGCCTGCCGACTTAAAGGCATCCAGTTCTTCCAAGTGCCTCTGCACCATCTCAGGGTCTACGCATGGCAGTCTGGTGCCCTGCTGCTGCCTCTCTACAACCCCAGTTAGAGACTTGTCATGCCCCTCACGCAGGAACACTGAGGCAAAGAACTCATTGAGGAGTTCAGCCTTGTCCCCCCTGTCCGTCACCAATTGTTTCTGCCCATTTAGCAGGGGTCCTATTCGTCCCTGGGCCTTCCTTTTACTCCCTATACATCTAAAAAACAATTTCTTGTTGTCTTTTACTTGGGTTGCCATCCTCAGCTCCACGGTAGCTTTGGCCCATCTAACTGCCTCCCTACAAGCACGAGCAGAGGAGGTATATTCATCTTTGGTGATCTCTCCCTGTTTCCACTTTTTATGTGCTCCCCTTTTGTCCCTTAGGCTGCTCTGGATTTCTGCAGTCAGCCAGGGAAGCCTCCTGGCCCCTTTCCCTCTTTTGCCTTGCTCGAGGATCGTCTTGTTTTGTGCCCGAAAGATCGTTTCCTTAAGGCACAGCCACCCTTCTTGAGCTTCCATCTCTTCAAATCTCCTACTCTGCAGTGCGCCCTTGACTAATCGCCTGAGTTCATTGAAATCAGCTTTCCTAAAGTCTAGCACTTTCACCCTACTAGTTACCTTACCCACTCACTGTCTCATGGCGAATTCTATTATTAGGTGATCACTGTCCCCAAGATGGCTACCGATCTGGAGGTCCGCTACCATGTCATCTCCCGTTGCCAATACCAGATCCAGTATGGCATTTCCCCTAGTGGGACTGTGTACCTCCTGTGTCAGGTGGAGGTCCTGTACACAGGTTAGAAACCTGCATAAGCAGTGGGACTTTGCTGTCTGTGACTCCCAGCAGATGTCCAGGTAGTTTAGATCCCCCATGACTACCGCCTCTTTAGCTTTTATGGTCTCTGAGATTTGCCTCAGGAGCCCCGAATCTATTTCTTCCCCTTGATGTGGGGGTCTGTAGCAGACCCCTACCACCAAATCCCTTTCTCCTTGCCCCCCATGTAGCCTAACCCACAATTCTTCTACTTCCTCATCCTTGGATTCTGTCTTGATGAAGTTTGATGTATAATGCTCACTGACATAGAGCCAACCCCTCCCCCTTTCTTCCCCACCCTGTCCTTTCTGTACAGTCTATAACCCTCAATATGTACCGCCCAGTCATGGGATGAATCCCACCAGGTTTCCGTTAGCTCCACTAAGTCATAGGTGTTTAGTGCAAGCAGGAGCACTAGTTCATCCTGCTTGTTTCCCATGCTCCTAGCATTAGTATATAGGCACTTGAGCCCTGCGATTGGTGCCTTTGCTGCCCCCCCACTCCGAGTCCCAAGGGGCCCTTTGATTCTTACCTTCTCATTTCTTACCTGTGCCGTAGTGCTGGCCTCCCCATGGCTTTCAGGTTCCCATGCTCTCTTTCTTCAGGCTGGGCTGTCCTTGTGGGTGCCACATGGTTTGGTGGTCCACAGCTTCCCCCGCCCTCATCTTTCCCTCCCCCCGGCGAGCCTAGTTTAAAGCCTGCTGGAGGAGATCCGCCAACCTAAAAGAAAACACACGCTTACCTTTGGGGGACAGATGAAGTCCATCCCAGCTGAGCATGTCCCTCGTCGTGATGTGCGGGTCGTTGTCCAGAAGCCGAAGCCTGCCTCGAGACACCACTGCCGAAGCCACCAGTTGGTCTCTTGGATACAGTTCTCATGCCATCTTCTGCGTCCGTTCACTGGTAGGATGGAAGAGAATACCACCTGTGCACCAAACTCCTTCAGCACGCCGCCCAGAGCACTGTAGTCTGCCATCACGTGATCAGGGGTTCTCCTGGCCGCATCATTAGTACCCACATAGACTAGGACCATGGGGTAGTAATCGGTGGGCTTGATCCTGGCCTGGATTACCTCCGTCACATCCTGAATCTTTGCTCCAGGGAGGCAGCATATCTCTCGTGCTGAGGGGTCCTGGCGACAGATGGGCCCTTCCATACCTCTCAGGATGGAGTCACCTATGACGAGCACTCGTAGCCTCCTCCTCTGGGTCCTCTTGGATCTCTTGATCTGTTTGGAGTGTGAAGAATGTGGTGTTTCTTCCTGCCTCCCTCCTCCCCTTCCATCTCCTGCAGGATCGCCAGGGCCTCGTACTTGTTCTCCAGTTGAACTGCAGAAGCTAGTACCGATTCTCTGCGAGCTGCTCCGGTCCTGGCTGTGACCATCTACTCCCACCCACTGTGTCTTGATGGTTCTGCTTTTAACATTGGGAGTTGGATGTAGGATGAGGAATAATTCCATGGAGTCTTTCCCAGGGGTTGCCTTCATGGGGCTTATATTAGGGCTGTACAAAGCTTCAGGTCTCTGATTTGATTTGGCAGAGTTTTGGCCTGATTTGGTGGCTGAATCTCTGAATCTGAATTGAATCAGGAAATCTTCTTATCTCTCCAAATCAGATCAGAACCTTCCAAACTGATTCAGAGAGATTCAAAAAGACTTAGCATTTTGGACAGAGACACAGCTTTACATGTTTTTTCTATGTACCTCAAAGTACTAGGCAGCTTGTGAATGCTGCAATGGTGAGGCAGATGGAGTATCCCACAGGAGCGTTGGGGCTCCCCAGCACACTTGGCAGCAGATCCAGAAGTGTATCAAAAGCACTTCTGGTCCACTTCCGGGTCTGCTCCTGAGTGCGCAGGAGGGCCCTACCATGCCCCCCTCCCCCAGCTTGGTGACTGGTGCCTCCTGGGTCTGGGGAGGCATCCAGGGTTCCCCTGTGACTGATCACTGAACAAGGGGATAAAGGGGGGGCCCCCAGTGAGCTCCCTGGTGGACCCAGAAGTGGGCCAGAAGTACTTCTAGTCCACTTCTGGGTTCACTGCCGAGCATGTGAGGGGCCGCGCCATGCTCCTGTGGCACACTTCATCCACCCCAGCATTGCAGCATTCACGTGTCATGCCTGGTACCTTGAGGTATGTAGAAAAAACTTTTAAAGCTGTGTTTATGGCTGAATCAGCATCAAATCTTCAGATTCAGATTCAGCCAGATTGAATCAGGGACAGTAATCTGAATCAATAAATTGAATCACTGTCCCCAATTCAGTCCAAATCCAAATCTAAATTGAATACGGCCTGTTTCACACACCCCTAGCTTATACTCTCCTTACACACTACCCTTACATATCCAGCTAGATGGTACATGGCAGGATCTTACACTTGCACTGACCAGCTGTGCCACTGGCTGTCCATTAGTATCAGATCATATGAGGGCATTCATAAGTTCAGATCAATTTGTCCCATTTCCCAGGGGCCCTTGCCTTGACTCAGTATTCCATAGGCCTATGGATCAACCAAACTATATCAATTCATTGAGAGAGTCCATAACTATAATCACCTTAAATAATTCAGTCCTAATTCTGATATAAATTAATTTATACTAATTCCTTTAAAAGTTCATAAAATAATCAGCTAAGATTAACTCTCTCCCAGGTTCAAAAGTTATTCACTTTTAGTCCATTTAACCAAGGTCTATCAGAGGGTTGTCTTAAATCAATGTAGGCCCCCTTTTTCATAGGTGTATGAATTACTTCATGTCATTCCCCCACCAAGACAGTGAACCCAGCCCCAGTTTTGGTCCCCCCTTACCAGCTTGGCCCCAGGCTGGGATCCCAAGTGTTCCTGCCAAAGCGAGCTTTTCACCTGCCCCCATCACCAGTCCAGTGAGAGGGAAACAAAGCAAAGAAAAATCACTAACAAAAAGAAGGGGGACTGTGCCGTAACAGCCCCCAGACTCACTCACGATGCCAGTTCTCTTTCTCCCTCACTCTCACTGCCAGCATTTATCTTCATCCTCATTGCTGTGATCCCCTGCTTGGCAGATCCAGGAGGCTCCCTGTTGCTCCTGTTGAGGGCTTCCTCCTGTTGAAGCTCCCTACTTCCTCCTATCATGGTCCTCTCCCTCCTGCCCCTCTCCACGGCTGAAATTGCAGCTTTCTGGGCTCTATCTCCCAATCTGGAGCAAGCAGGAACTACAAAAACACATCAGGACTCTTCCCACTCCTGCTGGGACCACCTCTACACCTATGGTGAGTCTTCCTCTTGCTGGTAACCCAGGCCCTTTTCCCAGCCTCAATCTCACTCTCTTATACCCTGGGGAGGGGTTTAATGGAGGCCCACAAAGGAGGCTAGGATGCCAGAGGATAGGCACCAAAGTTGCATCACAAGGAGATCTGGTGTAGAAGTTCGATAGACTTGTATGACAGGGAGAAGTCACAAGGCCAGTCCCAAGGTCAGCCTGCTCACCTATCTAGGGCTGTCTTCCCTGTCTCACCTGGCATGACATGATGTATAAATAACTGATGTAAAATATGAGAGGCTGTCCATTTTATGTCCTGATGCCAAGGGTGTTTATACATGGCTCTGACCTATCCTATAAGTGTCCCAAGACTCACAGAAGGCATTCAAAATCATCAAACTTCCCCTGGTTCCCTTGCTGAGCCATACCACTCAGCCTTTGGCCCAAATTTGGGCTCAGGCATCTGTAAACTTACCTTGGTCATTACATCCCCCCAACTGGGGCCTCCACTCATGCCCCCTTTGTTGGGTACTTACCTCACTAAACTATTGGGGCCAGCCTATGTGCAGTCCTTCAGGCCACACAGACCCTACTCTATTTACCCCTGCATAGCCCTTAAGGCCCACCTATGCAAACCCTATTCTACGCCCTCCTACACAATCCTTCAGGCCACCCATGTGAAACCTACTCTGCACAGCCTACTATACCCTCTATGCCCCCTCACTGGGGCCAGTATTCTGCCCCCTTACTGGGGCCCCTAATCTTCCCCCTCACTGAGACTATGGGGTCTTATACCCCATGGAACTCAGGTATCCATAGGCATGCTTGGCCCCTTCCTGTCCTTACTACTGGATTAGCCACCAGGTTGTGGGGGCTGAGGCTATAAGGCACCCCATACTTGCCTTTCACTAGGGAGGCAACTGGTATGGCATTTCCTAGGGACCACCCCACTTCAGGTAGCCCCTCCACACCACCCATCCCTAGCAGGCTGTAGTTTTCAGTCATTCCCCAGAACCAAGAACCTCCACCAGCCCCATAGTTCCTGCCCTGTACCTCCAAGTTGTTATGTGATCATCAGCTCCAGCCAGACAATATTCTCCCTCCAGCTGCTTGCAGCAAACTGCTGGCCCTACTGTTCAAAATCTGCTCTTATATGTAGCAGCTGTTCTTATTTCCCAATCATGTGGCCTCCTGCTGGCCATCTGACTCCTGATAGGGAGTACAGGCACCTGCAGGCTGCTCTGTTGTTTACTGTAGCCCTTAAAGTGGCAAGGACCAAAGGTGCCCTGCCAAGACTTGTCTAAACTAAACCAATTAAATCTGATAGTATATCCATCCAGGTCTATCTTGAACCAGGTTCTGTCATTTTAAACAGGTCTATGGGTACTGATTTTCTTTTCTGTTACAGGTTTATACCAGTTTCCGATCACTTATATTGGTTTAGGTGTATTGTCTGTACCTAGCCTTTATGTCTGAAGGGATTTAAATATTCTCCTGATCACATTTAGATCAGAAAAGACTTCTGGTTTGCTAAACAAATACACTATTGGGAGGAAGGAAAATCTACACATAATGTGGGATCCCTAATAATTCATTGGAAAATATATGTACAGGGCAAGATAAGAAACCAAACTTAGCCTTTCACTTCAGAGCCAGTGTTTGCTTTTAGGTTCTGCCCAACCCTTTGTCCCTAGACATAGCAAATGACTTTAGGCCCTCAGCCAGTGGGCTGAGTGAAACAGGCTGACAAGAGAGCATGCAGGAGGCCCTGGCAGAAAGGTCAGAGGCAAAAACTTCTTTTTAACCTGTTGAGATAATTAGAAGCTGAATTCAGGTCTAAGATGCATGGTAAGATCAGATTGTTGTTCTGATATTTCCCTTGCATACTACAACCAGGCCCTGGGGCCCTACACTATCTCCATCCAACTGAAACACAGTCCTGCTTAGGCAGAGGCAGTGCAGGGTACCAGGCCTTGATCCAGGTGTGCTGGGACCTGGCAGGGATGGTGCAGGGCCCTGTTGTCATGAGCCAAACAGTATGATTTTGTGTGTGCTTCGGCACTCCAGAATTATTTCCCGCCACATGGAGCTTTCTTTGCACAGTGCAATTCTCAATTGCATAGAGAAAACCCCGGTGCAAAGGAATTCCTGCCACCCGTATGTAAATTTGTTTCCCACTATTGGCTGTTTCTAAATTATTCCCACGTGGCGGATAGCGATTGGCTTGCTAGCCGTATAAGAGGCTTGAGCAGTTTCCGCCCAAGTTGGAGGAGGAGGACTTCACATCCATCTCTTGAAGAACTCTAAGCACGCTGTGGAGCCTAATAAACTCCGCGTGTGCCTTAAAAGAGGATACAGGGGCCTGATCAACCTCTAGCCTCTCCCCGTCACCACACGATCCCTCGATGTACCCCACCCTGTGCGCTCGTGGAGAGTCACCTTTCAGACTCTCATTTCAGACGGTCCACAGAGCCTAGCAAACTCCGTGAGTGGTATCCAGAGCTCTGTTCGTGTTCGTTTAGCGGAGCCTAGCAAACTCTGCTCGTGTGTCTTCGGTGGAGCCTAGCAAACTCCGCTTGTGTGGTTTTTTTTGTAACTGCAACTCAAGAAAGTTTTGCTGCCTGCACCGCGACCACCTACGGTGTAAGTAAAATAATCTTTAATCAACCTTTACGCGTCAGTGCCTAATTCTAGTTCGCCGTGCCGACCCTTTTCCCTGGCCCACATGCCCGGGCTGCTGGCCACAGCCCCTCGGCCCTGACACCTGTGATATCCCTGTCTGCCCAGGACTGGCCTCTGTGGATTCTGCCCTACCCCTCCCCAGGCCCTGCACACTGGGATTGTGTCTCATGCCACCATCCACACCAATCTATAGTGCAGGGCCACAATCCATGGGGCTCCCCACAGAAACCATGGGGAGCCCTGTAGGCTAGATTAAATGGTGCCAGGGGCCATATATGGCCTGTGTGCCAGAGGTTGGGTGCCCTTACTGTTCATTTTCAATACCAGTGAGAAGTGATTTATATCATTCCCTTTCAGTGGCTGCTTGGTAACCTGCATATCAAAGTCATAATTTTACTGTAATGGTACGAGTTGGTAAGTAAAATAATAAAAACTGAGACATACAAAACAATTACTGGAAAGGCCATTCCCTGTCTTCTTCATAGCCTGGTCCTCCTTTTTAGATGGATTAAATTTATCTTCCAAAATATACTCCCAGTGTAATATAATTCCAAAGAGCTTTACACATATTTCTTTATTCATTTAATCTTTCTTTTATTTGCAAAGCCTAAATATTGAGTATAAACTACAATAACTATATGCCTTTAAGACAAACATCATACTGCTTTACAGTATTAACAGGCCCGGAATCTCAGTCACTTTTATATTCTTGATTTGTAATCAATTCGATTTGACTTTGCCCTTGAGTACTGTGTGTTATGGAATAAATTGAGTAAATGGTGATTCATGACCCTTTGGGATGGCCTTGTGAGTAGTAATTTTACCATCCATTCCAGAAGTGTTAATAACCACATCTGTATAATGTTATTATTTATCACAGTAATAACTTCTCTTGGGAAACTAAGTACCTTAATTAATAGCTATCTTATTATAAATAAGCAGCTCTTATAATTTTTAAAATTCAAAATCCCTTGGTGACTTCTGCAGAGATTAGGGACATTGTGACCATTCTTTTGGGGAAGTGGTCTGAATATAATATAAAACAGAGGAAATGTCAAAAAGTTTGATGGGAAAATAAGAATAAAAGTGCTAGTCGTAATGGGAAAAGTGCTAGAAGTAATAAATAATAATAATAAATAATAAAAATGCTAGAAGTAATAAAAGTGCTAGCCCACCTGCTATGGGCTGGGTCATAGGCAGTCTTGTGTAATGATCTGGCCTTTGAGGGATGGCTGGGGTCCAGGGTCTGCGGCAGAATCCTGGAGCCAAATTACCAAATTCAGAGGGAAATCCTACCAAGCTATTAAATCCAAGAAGAAACCAGAGGTCAAAGTCCAAACACAGAGCCAACCCAGGGATCAACAACCAGAATAAAGATTCATAAGGAAATCCAAAGCCAAAGCCCAAGGAAAACCCAATAACAAGGGTCTAGAATCAGAAAAACCAGGGAACACAATAGTTAGAAGGCATGTGACAGCAGACAGAACTGTTGACTGACCTGGAAACTAGGACTGTGAGAAACAGCACCATTTCATTTTGACTTCCATTTCACCATTTTGATGGGACAGTATTTCATTTTGTTTTGAAAGCACTGTTCTGTTTCATTTCATCAAAAATGTTTCACTGTTTCGATGCTCTGTGGAAGTTTCGGCCATAGGCTATAATGGGGAAGCACAAAACTGTCTATAACTTTGTCATTTCTTGTCTAATTCAGATGAAACATTCATGTATGGTAGACACTTCTGAACCCATGAGGCCTGCCAATTTTAAAGGAGATGGGTGCAAGGTTTCCAGGAAACTGTACCTCAAAGTCTTGAAAGCAAAACTCATGTCACTTGTAAGTGTGAAGGCATGGTGGGGGGAGGGGAGGGGGGTTGCAAACAGCAGGAATGGTGCCCCTGATAAGACCACAAAGCCTGCCAGCTTTCAAGGAGATAGGTTCAGGGTTTCTGGGAAACTGCACCTCAAGCTGCTGAGTCATGACATGCGTGACTTTTTATGTGTGTTAAGGTACTCCCTCACTGGCGCTGGGAGCTCTACACAACATGGTAGTGTTCCTCAATGAAGTCTCCTCCTCCCCTACAGCCTCATCCTGGTCCACACTTTAAATAACAAAAGGTAGGCACTGCAACACAGTAGCACTAGCATCTCAGGCAGCCAAACTGTGACAGAGTCTTTCTTTCCTCTCCTGCAGGAAATTCTTCTCCAGCAGCTGCCAGAGGACTCTCCCTGCCAGCCCCAGCCCTAGAGCTTAGATGTGCCCAGGGTCTTGTGTCATTCTGGTCAGCTGACCAGAACCAGGTGCTAGGGGTGTTAGTCTAAGGACATGGCACTGGCAGACAAAGTCTTTTGGGTCAATCTAATCCGGTATCTTTTAGCAGACCAACTGAATAGTTACAGAAATATATCTTAGCAAGCTTTCGGGTTGAAAAACCTTTCATCAGGCTAAGGAAGCACCTGCAACTGGTGTGTGTGTGTGCTGTTCCTGGATGGAAGGAATAGTAAAGAAGCCAGAGGCTGGCATGCAATGCAGACAAGAAAGCCAGTCAGTGAAAATGGAAATGAAGGCATTAGGGGGTGAGGGACAGGCTGGGTGGGGGGGGGGGGGGAGATGGATGTAGCAGCACAGATAAAATTGGAGAGGTACCTGGGTATTCAGATGTCTGGCAGGTTGTAGCATGTCAGAATTCCAGTGTCTATAATGAATCCGTGAGATTCTGTACCTAGGAGGTTGATGAGGTGCAGTTCATAGGCTCATCTGTGAAAAGTGGTTTGTAAATTCAAACAAGCACTGAACCTCGCTAACTTCATCACCAGAAGCCAACTTCCTAGAGCCCAAAATATACTGAATGGATCCAGGCCATGCCATGACAACACATGCAAAACCTGCCAACAGTATCTCCAGCATGGAGATATCTTCAAATACAATACATATCTCCATCAGGGCACCAAGTGCCTGATGGAAAATGTGTGGAGACACCAAGCAATGACTATGTACCAGAATGAGTGCACACTGAAAATCTATCCAAGACAACAAAAGGACACCACCTGTCTCCAATCTCTCGGGCCTGATCCTCAAAGGGAATTTACAAACAACTTTTCACAGACGAGCCTATGAACTGCACTTCATCAACCCCCTAGGTAGTAGGTACAGAAACTCATGGACTCAATATAGACATTGGAATTCTGACACGCAACAAACTGCTGGGCTTCTGACTCCCCAGGTACTTCTCCACTTTTATCTGGCCTGCAAAGGGTTTTTCAACCCAAAAGCTAGCATCCAAGGCAGCTAAGCTGAGCTCACTTGGAGCCTCACAACTCCAGTGCAACCAGTAATCCTTGAACCTGTCAAAGACGTTATGGGTCTGGGCTTTCCCCAGCCAGTATTGTGTGTGTGCATGTGGTGGCTGGAGGTTATGGTGCCTTCTACCCACCTTTCACCAGGGGGTCCTTGGTTCTGGCATTTTCGGGGGTTGCTGCGCCACTGGAAGCCCCACCAGTCCTCCCAACCCTGGTAGAGTTCAGTTTTAGTGGTCATGCCCAGGACCTGGGGCTCCTCCTTCCCCATAGCCCCATCCCATCCCACCAAGCTTGTCCTGGCACGGAAGCTCAGCATAGATATGTTCTTCCCCTGCTGCCTGATGATGCAGTGAGTGCCCCCTCCAGCTCTGAGTGTGGGGCATTAAATGATTTTTTTTTTAATGAAAAAAGAAAATAAGTGTGGATGAAGTGAGGAGGGTGGCATTCACTCTGTCTGCACCTGGAGCTTGGGGAACCCCAGCAGTGGGAGGTTCACCTTGAGGAACACCAGCTGTTCCACCAAACCAGGATCCAAGCAGCAGGGTGTCACTACATCCCCAGCAATGCTGAACACCCTCTCACTTGGAGCACTGGTCAGTGGACAGAAAAGGTGTTCCATGGCAATGGTGGCCAGATCCAGCAACATCTGGATGCAGCTTGCCCAGTAGGCCAAGGAGTCACAGAGCAGTGGCTCCACATCCTCATCAAGATAGGCAGCCACCAAGGCCTGAGCACTACCTGCCTGATGGTGGGGTCTGGTGCCTCTGGACCCCACCATGGAAAACATGACTTTGGCCCACATTGGCAGCTCCTATGGTGGAGGAGGAGACTGAATAGTGGATGGCATGATGGCATGGGACAGTGGATCCCCCTCTTTCACGTCCCCCCACCTCCACTGTTCTGCCTCCCTGACTCTCTTCACCAGCACCTCTATCCACTGATTCAGGCTTTGGTTGCTGCATACACTGCCCTTCAGCCTTGGGTCACACATGGCAGCCAGCATGTAGATCGTACTGGACTGCAAGGGATCAAGCCATTTCCTGATGCCCTCCTTTAGCCGCCTCACCAGTGCCTGCACATCTGGTGACAGTGGCTTGCCCCAGCCAGGAACATTGATCCCCTGGAAGCTCTCCATTTGGCTCTAAAGTTCCCTTACTTACAGGGATCACCTGGCTATGGAGGGCATCAGCAGCACTGAGGGTCTTGGTGGCCTCAAGGAAGGTCTTGACAACCAGTAAGATCTGGGAGATGGTATTCCACTCAGCATTATTAAGGGGATCGCTGATTCCAATCTCCCTGAGTAAGGCCATCTTATGATGGCCTTCTGATGGTCCAGCAGCCTCTTGAGCCTCAGGTATGTGGAGGTCCACCGAGTCTCCACATCTGTGTGGTTTTGTGCTATGGGATGTTCAGCTCTACTTGGTTTTCCTGCAGCATCTTGCCCCCCTTGATGCTCCGATAAAAGTAGCCTGCTACCTACCTGCACTTGGAAATGATCTTGCCTGACTATGAAGTGGAACTTGTGTGCCACACAGTGGATGCCAAAAAAGTTGGTATCACAGACCACCTTGACAATATTGGCTCCATTGTCGGTGACCATGAACCCATGGGTAAGCTCACCCTGGCCAATGAGCCACCTCTGTACCAAGTAGTTCATGGCCTTCATGATCTCTGTTGCAATGAACCCTGGCCACTCAACTAAGCAGAAGGGCTTGCCATCAACAGCAAGCATCTCCCCAATGCTCTGGATGATCTCATTCACCCTTGCAATGTGCCCCCCTTTCTGTCCACCTTTCCATCACTGTTCCAGGGTTGCCTGCTTCTGATTTGGGGGGATGGGGACTTCAGAGTGAGAGGAGGGCAAAGGCCGCCTCACTGGTGAGGCGGCCTTTGGGCATGCTCTCACTGCTGCCAGGCTGAGGAGGAGCAAGGGCAAGGGGGTGGTGCCTGAGAAAATGCATCAGCATCCCCATGGTGCTCATGTGTTTTGTTCCCTTGCCCTGGCTGGTTTTGGCTCAGCAGTGCAGGCAGATAGTGTATGTGGGATCATCTGCCAGCTCAAAATGATCCTAGACCACACTACCCACTCACTTCTGGGGTGCGGGTGCAAGTGTGGATGCTGCAATTTCCCCTCCTCAGCAGGCAGAGGCACAGCAACGGGAGTATTGGACTCAGCTGAGTTGCTTGCCTCCACAATCACTACCTCAGCCTCCTCTGAAGTGCCTTCTGGGGAAGGAGACCTGTCTCTAGGGGAAATTCAAGGTGTGTGGAGCACAAAATCAGATGATTCCCCCTCCTTCCCCAGAATTTCCTTTGCTATAGCACTCAGTTCCAGATCCAGCTCCAGCTCTTCCTCTGTTACTGGAAGGCTCTGCATGGGAAGTGAAATGGGGGTGGAGGAGACTGTCATGTTGGTGCTGGTGCTGGTGCTTGTTGTCATGGTGGTGGTGGGGGGGGTTATGAAAGGTGCTTTTAGAGGGGATACAGACTCAGGCAGTGGCACTGGCATTGCTCCCCTCTCCTTGCTGCCTGTACTAGTGGAAGTCTCATGACTTCTTGTTGTAGCAAAGAGGCTGTCCCAGTTAAACCTCTCCCTTTACCCCCTCTTCCACCCCTCTCTGAAGGCTTGCCGGATGCCTTTCCAGCATGCTTCATGGTGTTTCATAGTGTCTTGTCTTTATAAAAATTTATAAATGGATGTGCCTTTCTATATACATTTTATATTATAATATGCAACATATAAATGTATAAAAATAAATGTATATATACATGTATAAAATAAAATAAAATATATAAAATATATAAAAATATTTCAGTGTATGTGTGCCTTCCTATATAAATTCTACAGTATAATATCCAATATAATTATTAAATTGAAAAGAAATTAAAAGAATAAATCAATTAATATAATAATGAAATAAAAGGGTCTAGAAAGAAAGCAAAAGGTATTGTGGAATCCCACTTGCTAGGCTAGCAAGTAGAAAATCAAATCAATGGTAGTAGTAGCCTTTGTTATCTAACACTCCTGAGCTTCTGGAAGATAGCTCAGTAACTGAGCTCAAGGCAGAAAGCAGGCCAGTTCAAACAATGCTGTCTTTTATACTGTTTTTCCATCCCTCCCCCAGAGCACTGAGATTGGACTTCAGCAGGGCCAACTTCAATGAGCTTAGGAGACTAGTGGGGGAGGCACTAAGGGCCCAGAAGGTAGAGGAGATAGGAGTCAATGAGGGATGGTTGTACCTTAAGGGGGAGATCCTCCAGGCCCAAAGGATAACAGTCCCTGAGAGAAGCAAGGGGGGTAAAAGTGCTCAGAAACCCCCTTGGCTCAGCAAGGGCATTCAGGAATGCGTGAGGACTAAAAGGGACAGCCAGTGGAAGGGAGGAGCTATCACCAAGAAGAAGTACTCCTCCTCGGCCCAGGAGTGTAGGAGGGCTATTAGGAAGGCCAAAGTAGAGATGGAACTCAGGCTAGCGTCCAGGATTAAGGACAACAAAAAGTCCTTTTTCAAGTACATTGGGAGCAAGAAGAGAGCACCAGGCAATGTAGGGCCCCTGCAAGATGTAAACGGTAATCTTGTGGCTACACCAGACAAGAAAGCTGATATTTTTAAGTTTCTTTGCCTCTGTTTTCTTGAACAGGGACCGAGATATCCCACCTACCAAAGTTAGGGACAATCTTGGGGATAGCTCTCAGGACTTCAGTCAGCGCAGATGTAGTTAGGGATCTTCTGGAAGGGCTAGACATTTTTAAATCTGCAGGTCCAGCTGGTCTCCACCCAAGGGTGTTGAGGGAGCTGGCAGGGGTCATCGCGGAGCCCTTGGCTCGGCTGTATGAGCATTCGTGGTCATCTGGCCAGGTGTCAGGGGATTGGAAACTGGCTAATGTGGTCCCAATTTTCAAGAAGGGGAGGAAGGAGGACCCAAGTAACTATAGGCCTGTAAGCCTCACCTCGGTGCTCGGGAAGATCTTGGAGAGAATCATCAAGGAGCATATCTGTGGGGGGCCTGCAGGGGAGATCATGCTCAGGGGCAATCAGCATGGGTTTATCAAAGGCAGGTCCTGCCTGACCAACCTGATTGCCTTTTATGACCAAGTAACTAAATCCTTGGATGATGGTGTCGCCATGGACGTAGTCTTTCTAGACTTTAAGAAGGCCTTTGACACTGTCTCTCACCCCATCCTCATCAATAAATTAAGCAACTGTGGCATTGATGCCTGCACAGTTGGATGGGTAAAAAATTGGCTCAGTCCTAGGGCCCACACTGTTTAACATAGTTTCATAGTTGGTAGGGTCGGAAGGAACCTGAGGAGATCATCTAGTCCAACCCCCTTCCCTGGCAGGAAAGAGTACTGGGGTCAAACGACCCCGGCCAGATGTTCGTTCAGCCTTTTTTTAAAGACCCCCAGGGTAGGACTCAGCACCACTTCTTTTGGAAGTTGGTTCCAGGTTCTAGCCACCCTGACAGTGAAATAGCACCTCCTAATGTCTAGCCTGAAACTACCCTCTGCTACCTTGTGTCCATTGTTTCTTGTAACTCCCGGGAGTGCTCGGGGGAACAGGGACTCTCCCAATGCCTGCTGGTCCCCCTTGACTAGTTTGTAGACTGTCACTAGATCCCCTCTCAGCCTTCTCTTTTGGAGGCTGAACAGGTTCAGGTCCCTCAGCCTCTCCTTGTAGGGCCTGCCCTGTTGACCCCTGATCATGCGGGTGGCCCTCCTTTGGACCCTCTCCATATTAGCCACATCCCTCCTGAAGTGCAGCGCCCAGAACTGGATGCAGTACTCCAGCTGCAGCCTGACCAGTGCCACATAGAGGAGGAGGATCACCTCCTTGGATCTGTTTGAGAGGAGGAGGTTGGATGATCACCTGTCTGGGGTCTTGTGAACCCAGCATTCATTCCTGCCTGTGGCAGGGGGTCAGGCTAGATGATCTGTTCAGGTCCCTCCTGACCCTAGCTACTATGAAACTATGGAAGGGACCTCAGGGAAGAATCATAATCACTGGCCAGCTACATAGTCAATGTCAGAGCAGTCCTTCCCCCCTCTTCCCCCTCCCTCTCCTTACTTTGTGTTTCCCTGCAGGCAAGCCCATCTTGAGCTTCAAATTTGAAATGTTTTGAAACTTTCAAAACATTTTGACTGCCTTCATTTCATTTTGAGGCTGTTTCAAAGCCCATTTCATTTCAATCTCACTGTTTTGACCTTGAAACGAGTCAAAATAGCATTGAAACAAAACATTCAGCAAAATTTTGCACAGACCTACTGGAAACCTGTGCCCCACCTGAGCCGAAATCTATAGGTGGTGTTCCCAGTAACCAATCAAGACTCTTGGGGCACAGTTTGTTAGGGGTGGTGGTACTCATTAAGCACTTGTTTGAGTATTTCTCTAAACAAGGGGTGCTAGAGTCATTTGGAGCTCCAGGCCAGATTTGGACTATGAGGCTCCAAGTGGGCCAGATCCACCACAGGGTATGAGAGCTCCAACAGTGACTGCCACAGTGGTGGCAGCAATGGTGTGGACTCTGCTAGTGGCATGGAAGGGAGCACAGGTGTTGAGAGGTCTGGTGAAAGCAGGGGTGGAAATGGTCCAAAGGTGGCTGGAGCAGGAGAAAATGGGAGCAGTGGAGGATCCTGTAGGGGTGGTGTGGGTATGGTGGTGACTGGAGTGCATGCCCTGGTGGGAATGGGGTTGGAGGCATCAGGAGCTTAGGGTCCAGTGGCAGCAAGCCAACATTGCTGCCAGTGGCCATACCCATCAGGGCCAAAGGGTCTAATTTCCAGTCAGGGGTAATTACTTAGGTAGCCTTACTCTAGCCACAGTCACATCCACAACACCTGTACAGGATCCTACACTGCTCCCATTTTCTTCCAAGTCAGACCCTCTGCTACTGATGCCAGACCCTGCACTGTCCCTGTTCCAGCCCCCTTTGGACCATTTCCACCCCCGCTGTCACCAAACTTTGCACGACCACTGCTCCCTCCTGTACCCCCACCAGATCTCACACAATTAGTACCAGCACTGTGGTAGCCATTGTGGGAGCTCTCATATCCTGTGGTGGATCTGGGCCACTTGGAGCCCCATAGTCCAAATCTGGCCTGGAGCCCCAAGTGAATTTATCAACCCTTGTTTAGAGAAATATTTAAACCAATGATTGATGAGTAGCATCACCCCAAAAGGAAAAAAAGAAGGGGGAATACAATTAGAGAGAAGTGTTTAAACTATGAGCAAAAGAGTCTTAATAATAGAAAGCAGGTACATATAAATCTAAATGATCCTGCATCAATATGTGGAAGTAGACTTACTCTTTCTGACCTCCTTAGGAAGGGAAACAGTACAACTGGTCTGTGCCCCAGAATTCCAAAACGAGTGTCTGGTTGGCCCTCCCTACACTTTACAGGTACTATGCAATTAACTGGTTAATTGTGAAATTACCTTGAAACCAGCTACACATGCAAAGTAGGTATCACGCCATAAAAAGCTCCAATCACCTATAAAGTTAGACCTAGAAAATGTGTGTAAATTTTATAGCTGGCTGCTATTGAGCTTTAATTTGCATGTGTAGCAGGGTCTAGGGAGGGGGGAAACCTACATAAGCTATCCAGTGGTTACTACACATAATTCCCAGGGAGAATGTGTAAATCTGACATACCATCTTGGGCGAAACACTTCAATTACTCCCATACTTTTATAAGGTTACCTTCTAACCACCAGGATACTGAGCACTCTTGACCCTAATGGCTGTTAGGTTTTGTTTTTTGGGTTTTTCTTTTCCCTGTGTGCCATCAATTTTTTATTGTAAAAGAAACTATAATTCTTTGACACAAATGATATATGGCCATCTGTACAATAAGACCAAGGAGAGTGAGTATTTTCTCAACCAGAAAGAGTGTTGGAGTCAGTACACTGTGGGAGCTTGAGTTGAGGAAAATATTAGAAAAAAAGTAAGATTCGGCTTAAAAGCAGATAATGGTCTTCTACAGTCTTTAATGCCACAAGGTAAGTTTTGTGAGAGAAAGGAAAAATATTTCCACTATTACAACCCCAACTTGAGGACAAAATCTATTACTTTGACTTTTCCAGTCTGTATTGCTTTGTGAACAAGACGCACACTCAAATACATCCCCTGACATTACTTACAAGAACTTTGGGAATCTTGATTGGTAGTTTGGACATATTAAGATTAAGGGATATCCTCCAGGGCACATCCAGACAAGTGAGCTTGCACATTTCTCCAGGGACAAATTGCAGCAGCACATAGTTATATTGTTGCTTCTTGTTCCTGGGGAACACTCGTGCATTCATGCTCTAGTGCACAGCAAGTTACCCTGGGTGGGGTAGGGGAGGCTGCAGCCAGCACCAGCAACCTTACCTGGGGTTCTGGGGGCCTCCTGGGGCTCCAGTGGTAGCAGTTGGGTGTGCAGAGCCTGGCTTACAGCCAGAGCGTAGCTTTGGCCGGCCAGGCTCCAGTTTTGAGGAGCACACACTGCCATCACATGCACCTTTTTCAGGCATGGGTTTTTTTGACAGTGGGATCTCCAGTATCAAAAAAACCCGTCATGCTGTAAATTAGCAGTGTGACAAATGCCTGCATGTGCGGCGTGTGTGGTTTGCAGCACTGCAGATGGGTCTATGACACCACATACTGCATGTGTGCACTCATCTGGATGCACCCCCAAAGTCTACTTTTTACTCTTCATATCTATGAGGATGGGGTAAAATTAGCTTTCATCTTACTTGTGCAACAAGACACATATAACTTTTTAACACAATGACAAAAGGGATGTTTGAGAGGGGACATGGTAAAGATCTACATAATAGGATCTCAAAATACTAGAACCAGGGGCTATAAAATGAAAGTATTAAGCAGTAGTTTTAAAACTAACAAAAGGAAGGATTTTATTTTTCCCACACACAGCATGTAATTAATTTGTGGAACTCATTGTCACAAGAAGTTATTGAGGTTGGTGGCTTAACCCTTTTCAAAAAGAATTGGCCAAATTCTTGGGGAAAGTTCCATCAATACATATTGAACATGGCTGGTAATTCTGAATCAGAACTTCCCAAGCATCTGAATGGATGGTGGAATGGTAGAGAAGCAGAGGGTAGAAGATACTGAACATACCCTGCTCACGCTCCCAATCAGTATTTACTTTTTGCCGTTTTGTGAGTCAGGATACTGGGATAGAAAGACTCATGGTCTGTCCCAGTAAAAGGTATTTCTTATGTCCTCATGTTACTTTAATGATGAGCTGTGATGCTTTTGTTAAATCCTGGTACTGAATGCAGCTTTAGACAGAAATACAGAGTGGTTAACATTTACGGTCTGAGGTTTTTCGGCCAAAGGAAAACCATTTTTAATGTATATCAAAATGCACCTCTATGGAAACAAAAGGTCTCTGGGTACTGAAGGATCTTTAAGAATGAGATGCAAAAACAATACCTAGACTTTTTACCATTGAGAGGGCTTCACTTAATGCAACAATAAACCCTCCAAGTCCAGGCCTAGTAAGATACTGCAGTGAACTCTTTTTCTCCCTTGTCATGTGTCTAGCTACATGCCTGCTGAAAATGAAAAGTCTATAGTGTATCGGAAATATGGAAAAGAGCATTTAACTGCATTCAAAATCAACATTCTCATATTCAGTTTCATTGTTGCCTATGCCAGGCTATGAACTGCTCAACTGTTTACAAGATAGTTTTTTGTACCCAAATACAGATTTTGTAATCTTGAAGAGAAGGAAGAGGGGCAAGGGCCTGCCTTCTAAACTACAACCCATCAGAGAAATACTTCAAGATAAGCACAATAACAGAGCTTACATTACATGGAACAGAGCATGGGGTTCCACATTCTGAGGAGGTAAAATCAGCAACAGAAAGTCTGAAGGTAGAAGAGAAAAGCCTCAATATAACCACAGAAGAATATAAATTGAGAATTTGAAAAGCCTGTTTTGGACTATTATTTTAACTCCCAAATGGAGACTTAGTACAATTCTGATTCAGCAGTGGAATATTGTGAGGAATAAAAAGGAATGAAAGATAGAATTCAACAAATAATTTTCACACAGTTTTAAATCATGGCTGGACATGTTTTAAACATCATAGCCTCCCATATTTTAAACAACATAGACCCCCAAGGTATACATATTGTCTGTTATGGTGACAGGGCAATCTTCTAGTGATGTCTTATTTATAAGTTTTTGTGATGTTACAATTGTATAAATTTTATATGTTGTCACGTGCACCTGAAAATATTTGTTATCATCTTTGGGCACCATCTGGCCAACCTAACGAGGAGGTCTTTAAACTAGGTTCCAGAAGGAGTGGTAATTAAAACCCTCCAGCAATAGTCAATACAGCCCATATGGGAATGATTAAAATAATAAAATTAACTCTGGGAAGGGGCCAGAGAGCTACTGGACTGCAACAGGTGGTATAAAAGGAAAGTGAGTTCGTCAAAATGCAGACTGCATCTGATGCATGTCTACACATGTGAGAAGGATGCAGAATTTTAAAAATAAGCTGAAAGCATATCCTATGGAAAGAATGATCTATCCTGGATCTTGTCTTGACCAACAGGGAAGAACTGGTGGGGGATGTGAAAGTGATTGGCAACTTGGGAGGAAGTGATCACAATATAATAGATCACTTCCTGACACAAATCCTGACACACGGAAAGCATGAAATCAACAAGATCTTGGAGATATTGATAAAGATCTTCATAAAGGCCGTGTACCAGAGGACTAGAAAAGGCCCCTCTTTCAAAAAGGCAAAAAAGACCCAGGGGAACTACAGACCGATTAACCTCATCTCGATATCTGGAGAGGTACTAAAGCATATCTCATGGAAGGCCATTTGCAAGCATCTGGACGAGGAAAGGCTGATCATGAGCAGTAAGCATGGATTAACTAAGAATAAATAATGTAAAGAAAAATGGATTTCCTTTGTTGACAGAGTAACTAACTTGGGTGGATGAAGGCAATGCTGTGGATATAGTGTATCTGAACTTCAGTAAGGCTTTTGACAAAGTCCCACACAACCTTCTCATAAACAATTGGAGAAATGTTGGTTGGACAAAAATACTGTAAGGTGGAGCGACAACTAGCTCAATGGCCTCAAGCAAAGGGTAATTATTAATGGGATTACGTCAGAGAGGAAGGAGGTTTTCAGCGGAGTCCCACAGGTGTCTGTCCTGGGCCAAGTGCTGTTCAGTGTGTTAATTAATAATTGGGGTACTGGCATAGAAAGCTTCTTGAGCAAGTTTGTGGATGACACAAAACTGGGAGGGATTGTGAACATGTTGGAGGATGTGAGTGCAATTCAGAAGGATCTTAACAGATTGGAAAGCAGGGTTAGAACTAACAGGATGAAGTTCAGTTCTGACAAATGCAATTTGCTACATCTCGAGAGGAATAATCAAAAATATAAAATGTGTGACAGCTGGATGGATGGAAGCACTATGGAAAAGGAACTGGAAATCTTGGTAGATCACAGACTCAGTATGAGTCTGCAGTGTGATGCAGCTGCACAAAAGAGGAATGTGGTTTTGGGATGCATCAATAGAAGCTTAGGTATAACACATGAGAGGTGATAGTGCCTTTTTACTTGGCACTGGTTAGGCCTCATCTGGAGTATTGTGTATGGTTGTGGGCTCCACTTTTAAAAAGGACATAGAGAGGATAAAGAAGGTCAAGAGGTGGGCAACAAAGATGATCAAGACCTTGGAAAGCAAGTCATATGAGGAGAGCCTGAAGGAGCTAGGCATGTTCAGCTTGCAGAAAAGGTGCTTAAGAGCGGACAGATAGCAGTCTTCCAATACTTGGAGTGTTAGGATAAAGAAGAGGAAGAACACTTTTTTTGCTCTTGCTGTAGAGCAGAGGACACGGACCAATTGCTTGAAGTTGCGGCAAGGTAAGTTTAGATTGGATATGTGGAAAAAAATTCTTCACTGTTAGAATATTAAGGCAATGGAATAGACTGCCTAGGGGAGTTGTGGACTTTCTATCACTGGATGTCTTCAAAAAGAGTTTGGACAGACACTGGTCAACGATGATCTAGACATGGCTAAGCCTATTCTATTATGAATATTTCCTATGCTTCTGGGCTTTGCTTTTTTCCTTACCCTCCTCTCCCCGCTTTTCTGATACATGTGTCATGGTGGTTTTTAAGCCTCCCTCAGAGGCATTGGGCATTGGCTACAGCAAAGGCTTTTTGACTTGGAGGTGCCAATGCTCCTACTAGAAGCAAAGCCAGAGGTTCCAGCGCTAGAGGGTCTTGTCCCTCCACTCAGGTTCAGACCAATCTCCATATTTTAGGTCAGAAAGGAATTTTATCCATGGTCAGTTTGGTACTTTTTTGCCTTCCTCTGTAGCAAGGGGCATTGCTGCCTAGGATCTCTTAAGCATTTACTGACAACATTTCATAGAAGCAGGACACTGGCTGCCATGGTTCCCCTGCTTTACTTGTGGCAGGCTACGATGTTATGTCTTTGTTGTATCAGGGTTGATGGTAGCCTTATGTTGAGTTTAGATTCTGGGTTGTATAGGATGGTTTGGTTAGGGATGATCCTGTCTCAGGCAAAGGGTTGGACTTAATGACCTCTGGAAGTCTCTCCCAGCCCTACTTCTCTGTGATTCTATGATATACGTGTTAGTGGCCCTTCTAAAAAGAACAATATTGTAAACTGTTATGTATTAAATTGAAATCCTGCTACATTTAAAGAATGCTTTGTTTCTTCCCAGTTAAGTGAACATTATGACTGAGGGTGATTTGATAGCTTCTGAATGAAATCAAGAAATATTTCATGCAACATATAGTCCATCAAAACTGTGTGCTATATACACAGTCCAAATGTTCCTCGTTGTGGTGTAGTGTAGCTCACTGAACTAGGATTTCAAATACAAGATATAAAGTGCTATAAAAAGAAAGAGAGAGCAGCTACAAATTGCCTCTGTATATTAAGAAATCTCATTTATAGGAGCTTTTTGTAAATAAAAGCAAAATAACTCTTTTTTTTCCTGGTGAACTTAGATAAATAAATACCCTACATAATTATAGGGTAGGATGCCTATTTCTTTGAAGAAATCAGTGGGTTCTGATAAAAGGTGTTATTCAAATTTGGCTCATTTGCATGCCAACCAGTAGAATAACTAGGGCAAGGTGAATGGGGCACCAGCCAGGGCACTGACTTACGGGGGAGGGGTGGGGTGCAACAGGAGTCTTCCACAGCATGCAGAGTGCAGAGCTCTGGATAACCTGGCCATGGAGAGCTGGACAAGCATAGCCAGGCAAGGGCAATACTATGCCCAGCATTGGATCTTGTGGAGGAGAGGCAGGGTGGAATGATGCCTCTTTTCCGGGGATACTTTGCCATGGGAGGTTCAGCCCTATCCCAGGGAGTGAGAAGTGAACAGAGAACCAGGAGCCCCTTCCTGTCCCCACCCTCCAAGGAGTCTATGCAACTGCCTGTCCATCAGCAGTAATAGGCCAGGCCATGCTACTGAAGTAACAGCAGAAGCTGCTGCTGCTTGAGTAAAGCGAACCTGGGTAGATAAGACTGCTCCCATTCTCCCCTCCCTTTTCTTCCTCCTCCTCTTCACTCTCCAGTGGCCACTGTAATTCCTTCCCCCATCCAAGTCCCAGGTGTTGATAAAGCTTGTGAAACCTCTGCTGCCAACATGTCTTTCTGGATAGATCTTCTTGTCAGATGCAACCACCATCAGATGAAATTTTAAACCAACACAACACAACACAACAAAACCTTCAAACAGCCACTTTAGTAATAACTATTACTGAAAGGCATCAACCACACCAAGTGGAGATAACCTCTTAAACAGAAACAAACAGACAATAGAGAAATTCAAGGCCTTTACTGGGTGATCGCTAGATTCTATTAATATATGTACCGGCTAAGCAATAATAGATTTCTCTGGAACAGTAATATCTTGTATCCAAACAGAAACTAGAAGAATTGTGAGCACCACTTAGTGTGGAGAAAAATAATCGAAGTAGTGCAGCATATGAATCAGTTGTACTTTGGATATTGAATCTATCCACACACATGTAAATTACATACGAAGCGATGCTGTAAGGGTTATATTATTTTTCTCAGATAAGGTGAACTAGAAAATTGGAAATGTATTGGGTCTTCCAAGATGATTTTGAAAGCCCAGCTGTTGCTTTACAAGAAATACCAAAGGGTTCTGACACATCTGCTTAATAGGTACTAGATAAAATGAGTAAGCTGAGCCATTCTCAAACAAAGGGACTGTTGTAACAGGCTCTAATGTCCAAACATTTGGGTGGTGTTACACTTCTTCACACTGTTCCCTCCTTTTTAGGGATGAGAAAGGTTTATGGATGTTGCAGCTAATCTAATGTGAATCCTAGAAACACCACAGATAGTTTTTATGCTCCTAGAAACTATCCCGTTGAGAATGCCAAAGAAAAATGCCAGTGCTTCAAATATGCTATAAAAGGCATAGATTAGCTAAAAGGACCCACTGGCAGAATGCATGAGTTAATAGAGATAGAGATATATTAAAACACATTCATATATATATGAATATATATATATATATATATTTTATATATATGTATATTTATATATATATGTCTGTGTATATATGTGTGTATGTGTGTGTGTGTACCCATGAATTCACAACTATATAACTGTATGTCTGACTCATTTTTATAATACAAATAAAGACAGTGGTCATTTGTTGATTTCTACATTTTTATTTAGATACATGATGACAAGTCTTAAAAGAAATGCACATCTGGAGTCCTTCAGAAATACTTTGAAGAATACAGATCTCATATTTTTTACATTTTACAAACTGGACCATCATTCAATTCTACAGAAATAGATCAGCATACATTCAGAATGTGTTCAGTACTGAAATCTTTACAAGATGGGCACAAGAACCAACTTCCCAGGGAAGTGGTCCTCGCCCCTACCTTGGGCAAATTCAAGAGGAGGTTGGACGATCACCTGTCTGGGGTCTTGTGAACCCAGCATTCACTCCTGCCTGTGGCAGGGGGTCAGGCAAGATGATCTGTTCAGGTCCCTCCTGACCCTAGCTACTATGAAAATATGAAGAAAAACGTACAGTAAAAGGTAAAGGAAATAATAAAGGTGAGGGTTGTATTTTCTTCTAATGAACATGTCTAACACCTGATCATCTTTACACCTGAGTAAAATCTTCATATTAATCTGCTCCCCATACATAATAATTTATAAAAGCTTTCTGAGGACTTTCACTGATCTTAGACATAAATGACAATCCCCCTGCCAAAACAAAGTGTGTGCTTGTTTAGATCCATCTTTATTTCAACTATGATGATATCAAAGCATAGCATGCTAACAGGAATGCAATGAGCCTTATCATATATAGCAAAAATAAAATGATTCTGTCCTTGGATAGGGAGTTGCTACAACACTACACACTACAAAATATAATAATCTCTTACGAAGTGCTGTTTCATTATGTCTGTGTGCAGGTACAAGAAGTTAAGATTACCTATTACATAGATTGAATGCTAACGTATTCTACCCTCCATATAAGAACCCAGATCCAACATATCTAGCTCCTGGCAAAAATTAATTATTTTCCTTAATTGTATTTTAATCAAATCTTTCTGCTTACCAAGTAATATAGGATAGGCATTTCAGAATTTTTAGAATTATTATTAATCAAATGATTAATATGTATCATTAAATCTGGGGAGGATGAAAAATAACCTCTCCAGATATAGTAAGTCAGGTTCTTACCATTTCATGCTATTAAAAATGTTACCTCATCATAGACTGTCTCTCAACTTTGGTGTAACCTTGTTCAACCAAATCTACTTAACACTTTCTAGTGAGCTCAGAGGTTTAGTTAATTATATTATAAAATTAGATTTCTTATTTTAGGGAAATGGTCATGTAGAAGTGTTACTATATAAAATAATGTAAAATCTACCTTTCAGCACTGAATCAAACAAGAATTCTTTCCATTTCACTAGTAAATATGTTTAAGTTCTCTGAATTGTTTCAGCTTTAACTGTTTCCCTTCCTCTAAATATATTTTTCTCTTTTATTTTATATTATATTAATAAAAGGATAAAAAGTAATATTTCTTCACTGTCTTTTCATCAACAGGTATTGTCAGTCTCCTGTTATAAGGTGCCAGTCTTCCAGGGATCATGAGTTTTTGAGATGACTGAGGAAACTGATCTAAGATCCACATGTTTCGCTGTAGACATGAGAAATACATCTGGGAGGAAAGGATAGATCCTGGTGATGTTGCGTCACAGTTCTCTCTCTTTGCCTCTCTCATCTATCTGCCTTTATAGTTACACCCTGGGGAATGATGTGATTATGTGCCCATGCAATTTTGTACATAAAAGACATGACTGCACATAATTGCATAATTTAACCACAGTGGGCTCTGTGCCTCCACCTCCATGAAGTGGAGGCACAGGACAGCAAGATAGGGAGGGGAGCTTGTGCCTGCGGGGGTGAGGGGGAGTTGGAGTTTGTAGGTGCATATGGGACAAGTATCATTGGGCCAGTTTGGCCAGTTTGATGCCTCCATATGGGGCTTCCAGCTCTCCAGTATCTATTGTACTTCTGAGTAGACTGAAACTACATCGGGACTCAGAATCTCTTCAGAGAATAAAGTGAGTCCACTGAGGAGAAAGTAGATGAAGATCTTTCCACCTATGGACAGGAGAACAATACCATGATCATTTCTGCAATCTGATCTATGTCCTTTCTTGAGTATGTTAATGTGTCTGTCATCCATCAAATCACTGGGAATATGTTCATGTTTCCAGATTTCATAATAACAATTGTAGATGATGAGAGAGCTCTTTTTCCACCTTGCTTATAAATTTCAGCTAGTAGTCTGTCAGAACCACATGCTTTGTTTCTTTCTTCATCTGTTTAAGGGTTTTAAAGGCCTCTTGATAGGTTGCTGGATCTGCAAAGTGGTTCTTAGTAGGTTGTTACTGAATGGCCATGATCAAATTGTCTCTGTCATTAGAATCACAGTTCAGGAGCACTTGAAAATGCCCTCCCACCCCCCACCCACCCTGTGCAAAGATGGTGGCCCTTCTTTAAAGAGTGTTGTTCTACCATTAGACCTCAGACAGATGTTGCCTTGTGTGCTTGGCCCAGAGATAGTTTTGGCTGTGCTGACGAAACTATACATATCATAGTTGTTGGCAACCTTTTGAATCTCTTTCACTTTGTCCTCTCACCACTTGTCCTCTTTCTCTCTCAAACTTTCCTGTAGGTCTCAGAGTTAATGTGATGATAAACATTTTGCTTCTGTTTGGAGTTGATGTCAGTCCGCCCAGCTTTGAAGGCTCTCCTTTTCTGTCCATAAAAGCTTAAATTTCATTAGGATTATCATTGAACCAGTACTTATGTTTTCTTTGTGGAGAAACCTAGGGATTCTTTATGCACCTCATGGTTGCCTTTCTTGAAGTTCTTCCAGTGATCAATGGTATGAAGATCATCAGGGAGGTCAGACAGTTTCTCACTGAGGCACTGCTGGAGATGATCACTTTTAGCACAGTCTTTCAATACTTCATATTGAGCCCCTTCCTTGGTTTCTTCTTTTGGTTACATCATTTTGGTGTAATATGAATGGGCATCACAAAATGTATCAAACAATGATCCATAAATAAATAAAATATGACCTGGAAATATTATATATTTCGTATTAAAAAAAGGAACACAAAACAGTACATTTTTCATTGTCTTTTGTATTTTATGTAGACTGCCAGTGACCATTCTTCAGATAAATTAAAAATATTCTTTAAGACAATTTGTAATATGTTTGCCGATGCCTATGAGGTATTTGTTGAAGTTAGTTAATGCAAGTGAAGATATGTGCAATGACGTTTTATAAACCATTAGTTTCATAGTCCACAGAAGATCAGGAGTCCATGGAGGTTGGTCAAAGGTTTATACCAGGGGTGGGCAAAATACAGCCCATGGGCCAGATCTTGCCTGTCACGCAATTCTATCCAGCCCATGGGGACCCTCCATAAGCCCTATTTAAGCCCTGGCACTTGCTCCCTCTCGGCAAACAGGCCCCTCCATGCAGGAGTTAAAGCTCTGGTAGCTAAGCAAGCAACCCCCACCCCAACCTGGCCTGACACACCCCCAGTCCCAAGCCAGGGGACCACTAGAGACAAGAAGCTTCTGCCTAACAGAGATTTTTGCCTGGCCACTCCAGGCTGTTTCCAGCCCTCTCTGCCTGCTGGGGCCAGTGGCTCCTGTTGGGGGAAAGGGGTCCAGAAGCATAAGGAGCTGTGCACTATGGAGCCAGGCTGGGCTGGCCCTGCATGCTGCCACCACAAGCAACTGGGGACTGGGGTGGGAGTGCAGGAGCTGTAGCTATGGAACTGGGTGGGGCTGGCCCCACACACTTCCAACATGTGCAGCCAGGAACTGGGGTGGGAGCATGGGAGCTGCACAATATGGGGATGGATGGGGATGACCCGCACCCTGCTACCAGGTGTTCCCAGGGACTTAGGCGGGAGTCCTATGGGGCTTAGCTGGGCTTACCATGCACACTGCCACCACTTGCAACCAGGGAGCCAAGTGAGAGCATGGGAGCTGCATGTTATGGGGTGGTGTGGAATTAGCCCCACATGCTGCTGCCACATGCAGCCAGGGACTGGGGTGGGGGCATGGGAGCTGCGCCTATGGGGCCAGGTGGGGCTGGACCACCATGCTGCCACCTTGTACAGCCAGGGACCTGGGCAGGAGATGTGTGTTATGGGGTCATGTGGAGCTGGACCTTCACACTGCCACCATATGTGGCCAGGGACTTGGGTGGGAGTACGGGGAGCTGTGCGCTATGGGGCCAGGTGGGGCTGGCGCCACTTGCTGCCACCACATGCAGCTCCAGGAACTCACAAACTCCAGGGACTCCTACACACACACATACACACACACCCTCCCACAGCTCCCCCCCACACATTCCCATCCTCCATCATACCCCCACACACACACCCTGACACCCTCTCATACAACCCACCCCCCACCATACACACACCCACACCCTCCCACACAACCCCTACACCCCACTCCCCAACCACTGCCCACATACACCCCCTTATGCCCCACACACAATATACAAGAGTAAAACTGTATTTTGAGCTATTAGGCACTCACTTCTAGATACACTATGGAAGCACACATAAATCAGGACAAAAATATTTTTTTAAATAAAAGTATAGTAAGTTAGAGTAGATATTTGATTTTTTTAGTGTGTGATTTTTTTTTCTGGTTTCAAGATGGCAACACCCCACCCCCACCCCAAGAAGTACTTCCAGGGCAAGGGGAGGGACTTCCACTGGCAAAGGTCAGAGGTTAGGGGGTGGGACTTCTGGTCTCAAGATGAAAACCAGAGGGCTGGGCACCTGTTGAGGGGTGGACCTACCCTTGCAGCCCTTGATAGCTCACTAAAACCCATTAAGAAATCTTCCAGCTGAAATAATTGCCCACCCCGGTTTATTCTATGACATTCGCATTTCTGGTGCATTGTCATTTCCTGTGACACTATCATTTTCAAGCAAGAGTCCCAATGATTTTGTCCTTATCTCATTCAATAATCCTTTTTAACGTCTGCTAGAGTCATATACTTCTGGTATGAATTGAAGAGGAAAAAATGGTTTACTTTTAGCATCAGAATTTTTGTTTTTTTCATTTTAGCATTTTGAACCCTATTCTACCTGTATAGCTTGGTTATGAAAATGCTGCATACTGAACTTAATCAGGTAAGCACTTCATGTAAAGGACTTCCTGAACTGAAGGAAAGTACTATTGACTTTATAGGCCTTCTTACACTAGCGAGTACTAAGCTGTATAGTAAGGGCTTTTTTCAGGTTAAAGGCTCTGAGTGTTTTCTCAGTCAGTACTTTCTTAAAGAAAAATATAAAAAAATATAGAAACATAGAAAAAAATATAGAAGATAATGAGAACTAAGTAAAAGTGAGCCTAAGATCAAACATGTCTTTCAGGGACTTGGATACTTTCCATCATATATCCTTAAAAACAGACAGACAGTTTGCAAATGACAGAGGCAAATTGCAAATGTTAACTCAATTACTTGCATTTGTTTGCATGCTTTTAATTAGCCATTGGAGTACTTTATATAGATATAAATCTCAATGGAAATGTCCAGACAAACCCACACGTGCCTCTTGCGGCATTTCAGCTCCTTTGAGACACTGTAAGAGGCATGTGCAGGAAGGAGAAAATGTTCCCTGCACTGCAGATTTGTTGAGTGGTGGCAGAATTAGACTCCTGGATATCCAGGGGTCAAAAAAACCCACAGAGAAAAAAAGCAGAGCAGGGCATGGTCCCAGACCTGAGGCAACCAGAGGCTGGGTCCTCCACAGAGATGTTGTGGTAGCAGCCAGAGAATCTCTATGGTTGGCCCTCGCTCTGGTGCTGAAGCATGCTGCCTGCCCATGCCAGCCGCAGGGAGCTCAACCCGGGTTCCATTGCAGACAAGGGATTGGGGGAGGGGACCATGGGGGGGATCCCTGCCAGCCCCGCCTGCTCCCCCAGCCCCCTGGATCCCTGCTCCACCCAGCTCCATCTTTTGCCAGCCCCTGAGCCTCCCCCATGACTGCCCCACCCAGCCCCAGCCCCCTGATCCCTGCCCCACCTGGCCCCAGCCCCCCCCAGGCCCCTGAGCCCCCCTGATCACTGTGCCCCCACACCAGCATCCCAACCATTAAAAAATGGGGACGAAGGAGTGGGCCTGGGCCCAACACAGCAGAGTGGGGAGGGGAGGAGTGGGTCTGGTCCAGTACGGCAGAAGCAATGGGGAGGGAGGGGAGGACAGGGCCCAGGCTTGATGCAGTGGGGGAGTTGGGGAGTAGGGAAAAATCCCAAGAGGTGGGATGGAGTTGGAAAAGTGGCAAGGGATGGAGCCAGGTGAGGCAGCAATCTGGGGGGCTGGGGGAGCAAGCAGGGGTGGGGCATGTGGGCCCTGCAGGGTGGGTGGTAGCCCCTGTGGGGCCATTTGGCCCCTGTTGCAGGGACTGTAGCCCCTGTGGGGGGTCTATAATCCCTGTTGGGGGGCTGTGGCCGTATTGGGGGCCTGTAACCCCTGTGGGGGGTTGTGGCCTCTGTTGGAGGAGCTGTAGTCCCCGTGGGGGGCAGCAAAACATATATATATTTAGAATTCACTTTATTATGATGTTAGGGGCACTGATAGGCTTACAAATTGCTTTTACACTGTAGATATAGCAATAAAAATTTGCTCAAGTGATCACTCTCTCTCTGTCTCTCTCTCTGTCTGTCTGTCTCTCTATCTATATATAGATATATATAGTGGTCTTTTGTTTTAATTGTGAAGGAACATAGATTTCAGGGTATTAACAGAATGACTCTGGGATTTTTTTATCAGGGATTTTTCAGTGTTCAAATAGGGAACACCAGAATTCCTGCTAGGGAGGCCAGTGGCAGGACCCTGGCTGCTCAGAGCTGACACCTTGGACCCAGCTGGAGGTGGCTGACCTCCTGGCCAAGTGGGGCCAGGAGGACATGCTTTGACAGTTCAAAGCAAGGCACCACACCCAGAACATCTTTCAGGTGATAGCTGCCCAGATGGGATGCATATCTGCAGCCACAGCCCACTAGCAGCTGGCCCAGAGTGGCAGATGTCTCTACTGGCTGTGCAATCCCCATCCGAGTCTAGCAGGTGGCAGAAGGTCACAGCCAGGCAGCAGCCCCCACTGCCAGCCTGCTGCAGTGGGTAGAGGGTGCAGGGAACTCTCAGGGCTGCTTCAGCAGTCCAGCTGGCACAAGGGGTAGTGTCCCCAGGTACCAATTGGCTGGGCCCCAGAAGCTCCTGAGAGTGAGTAGCCGTGAGCTACTTCACAGGGCTGCTTTTTATACTGCTGGGGATAGCACAGGTGCTGGCTCTGGGATGTAGCTCCCCCTGGCTGAAGATCCAGAAGGAGACAGGCAGGGTTATTTTGCCGCAAGTGGCACAATTTGCCCCACACCAAAGTGCTTGTCTAGGCATGTGCACTGAGGCAAAAAGCCCTGGCTCAAATTTGCAGCGCTTCTATTTGAGCTGCTGCAAGCGCACATACTTGCATGTGTAAATGTGTCCAATATGACTGTAAATACAATTTATTTTACTGATATGCCAATGAACACTTTATAAATCTGGCAAACTGTATTAGCTTCCAAATGCTATCTATCACATAAACATAAAGGATACTTTCATTGTTAATGGGTGCATTTACACAAGGGACTAAGTTGCCATAGAGACAAGGTATGGAAACATCGCTTATTTCTAGCATAGTATATACATAGCATTGGTGAGCATGAATGGTAACACTGATGCTACTGCACAGTAACAACAAGCTACTGAGCAGTAGAGCAGTAGCTCATTGCTACTTCACAGTAGGGTTAGAAATGACCTATGTGCTGCTGGAACTGCACAGTAACCATGCACAGTGTAGACATGCTCAGTGTGTAGAAACCAATATTAAAACTCACTTCCCTACCCCCCCGCCACACACATTTTTTTTGCAAGCAACCTTCTGCAAATATTAGAGCTTTGAAGAGAATTAATCAAATTTCTCACAGCATTTCAGCATTTTCAAATTTTTATCAATTCTAACTGCAAACAGCACTTTTTAAAAACTGAATATGAAGGAAGGTTACTCCCAAAATCAAAGTATTTTATCTTGATTTTGACTTTTTTAAAATGTTATTAGATTATAATCTTGAAATTTAAAAAAATATGAGCAAAAGAAACAAATACTCAAGCATGCTCTATACTCAGACCAATACAGTTAACGTGTGCTTTGTATGAACAATTCTCTGTGCAGAACTTAATCACTTACACATTCAGTAGAAGACACAACAAAAACACATCCAAAACAAATTGACTTTTAAACCCAAGGAAATTATGATTTAGTTTTTGCTTAAGAATAATTATTAATACCGTCTGGAAATTCTTTAGGAGATAGAGATAGTTACCCTCATATAATTTAGCAGAGAACCTAAACCATGATTTTTAGGCATGTTTCTTTAAACAAAGCAATATATATAGCTATACACTAGAAAGTGTCTTTGACAATACTTTTGTTCTATTTCAGTTCTTTGATGACAAGTGTAAAAGCCTCAGCTGTGGGACTTGTTCCAGAAAGCAATAGTCACAGATTTTGAATTCTTGAGCACTCATAGGGCTAGCAATTGATAGTTTCTCTTTTATCTTTACACTAAGGCTCTGACATTACTTGTTGGTATTATTCCTTCAGACTGCTTTTGATGTTAGCCTCAACAACAGGAACAGAAAAGCTACAGTAACAATGGCTGGGGGAGAGGCTTGTAAGGAGGGAAGAGAGATTACAGTCTACTCGGCAAATGGAAATGTCCTCAAGAAATATTCTGACTTGAGTTCTTCTGAAAGTAAATAAATCCATTTATCAAAGGAGGCCAGAAATAAAGCTCACATTAGTGGTGTAATCTAAAAAATAAAATGATGTTCTTTTACTTTTAATTTTTGTATTATTTTTACAGATTTAGGAAACCTGGATTTTTAAAAATATATATAAAAAAAAGAATTTAGAAGATAAACACTTAATGTAAGCTGACACTTAGAGATCCTACTTTTACATCCAGCCCTTCTGGTTCAGTTGCTCTCTAGCTGGTAATATGAAAACAGACTATGTCACCAAAGAATATCTTTTTAATCTATAGGTAGTACACATAGGACTACATTGTGAAGTATAATTAGGGATGATGTTGGGCTTAGGCTTCAAGGCAGCCTGCAACTCTGTTGCACAAACAGTTTTAATATGCAAAGGTGAAGTCATTTTAGAATGATCTTTGCAGCTTCATTCTATGACATTCTTCATTCTTGACATTTCTTCCTTTGCTCCATCAGTTAAATTAATCCTTCTTGGCCTTGTGGATTTTAATTGCCATCTCATCTTATTTGTCTCAAAGTAGGTCTTGACTACTTTGATTGAAGCCAGCAGGATTCTAATATTATAAAATCCTTAGTCTGTCTGTCCATAACACGTTTTTCACACTCTGATTTGTTGTCTGAGTGCTCCAAGAGCATTCTGGATAGGAAGCAGTGCTTGAGTGCTGCTATGATGGCAGGAACAGAGCGGGGGCAGGGGGTTAAGGATAGACCAGTGGCACTGGTCCAACCCTCCCGCCCCCCCCCTCCTTGGAAGCGGTGGCAGCAGTGGGTGGAGTGGACCCAGACCCTAAGTGGCAGTGGGGGGGAGAGAAGGAGTGGCCTTGGGCCCAAGGCCCTGGGCCTGACATGGTGGGAGCAGGAGGGAAGAGTGGGCCCAGGCCTGATGTGGCTGTGCGGGAGGAAGGAGTCGGCCTGGCCCAGCATGACAACAGTGCAGCAGGGAGGGCAGGAGTGGGCCTGGGCCCAATGCGGCGGGGTGGGGGGGGAAGTAGGGCCAAAGCCCAAATGGTGGGATGAAGGGGGAGAGGGGGGAATGGGCCTGGATGGTGGAGGAGCGGGGCAGACATGACAAGCTTTCCAGGGTCCTTATGAGATGGTTTTGTGTAAGTGCTTTTCCTGCCAGCAGGTTTCTGAACAAATTCCCTCCCCCATTTCTTCCTGTGTGGGATAAGTAAAACATGTCACTTGACTGTTTGTTTACACTCTGGGTCTCACAACGAGCACAGACAGAAGTGACAATTTTTGCCTAATATGGCATCAGAAAGCAGCCTACAGCCATGACCAACCAGAAGTGCACCGTTTCAGAATGCTTTAAAAGGGTCTGACCCTGTGAAAATCTGAACATGCTCCAAAACAAATCACATTCTGTAACTTGTGTCTGTGGAGTTCCCAAACTACTGCTGTTTTCAATAATGGGAGGGGAGAAAGGGAATCTTTTCTGGAGTTTTTTCAATCATCACTGAAAGACAGGGTGGATGAATTGGAGTCCCTCAAAGTGAGAGGACTGCAATCCACCATGCTGCTCCAGTACCAGCTAGGAAACCTCACGAATGAGCTCCCTCTGCTCCCTGTCCCCCCTCCCATTCTGAAAATGGCATCTGGGCTAGCAAGCACGGGCTGGTCCATAGGCTGGCAAAAAGCAGCTGGAATCCCCAGCAACCAAACCCAATACTGAATTTGTGTTGGGTCTAGGGGATTGTTGCAACTCACAGTGCTTCCTGCAAAGCAGTATGAGTTGCAATGAGGAGGTACTCCTCTGTCTACACCCAAAGTGGTGATAATGGCTTCTTAAAGGAACATCCTTGAAGGCTGGTTGAAAAAAGAGATGGGTAGTGAGACATGACATCTCCTGCTACTGTACAGTAGGGCAGCAGTGTTAAGCATATGTCACAGAGAGTCCCCCTTGCAGGAAGGTTGGTGCAAGGGAGAGAGAGTTGAGTACTCTGGGATACAGGCAAGCTTGGTCAATTGTCACATGTTCAAATTAATGCTTTATAGAGTATGTTCTTCATCTTTCAAGCAACAACTTTGTAGCTCATTGGCCATTTTTATTGTAGGATAATCACTTTGCCCATGTAGCATGCATACATTTATTATGAAATTAACCAGTTAATTTAATTATAAATATAATGTGTATCAGGGGCCTGTGTAAAACAGCTCATCTGCTTTTAGTTATTAGGGCTGTGTGAAATTTTGCCGCCCATTTCATTTTGACACTGTTTCAACTCATTTTGAGCTTGAAACAGTGAAATTGAAATAAAATGAAGGGCTTTGAAACAGCTTTGAAACAAAATGAGGCTAGTTGAAATGTTTCAAAAGTTTTTAAATGTTTTGAGTTTCAAAGCAGCCAACAGCCAGGTGGTGGGAGACAGGGGAGAACCTGGGCTGCGCTCCCAATGGCTCCAGACTCAAGCAGGTTGGGAGCACAGCCCTGGCTCTCCCTGCCTCCCGCAGCTCAGGTAGGAAGCTGATCACAGCACAGGGCCAAGGCTCAGTTCCCCTCCCCAGCCCTATATTTGGGATGGGGAAGGCAACTCAGCCCAGTTGGGCTGAATTCCCAACCCCAGCATGACCATTGTGCTGGAGAAACAAACTCAGCCTAGCTGGGCTGACTTCCCACCCCCAGCCCAATCATAGCGCTGAGGATGGGAACTCAACCAAGCGGGGCTGACTTCCTTTCCCCAGCCCGATCTAGCACTGGGAGGGGAACTAAGCAATCGGGCTCAGTTCTCTTCCCCAGGCCCAGGTGGCAGCATTGACTTCCCTCCCTGATCTGGCAGGAAAATTGGGGGCCCTCAGTCCCAGAAGGACTGGCACAGTCCTGGCAGCCCTCCCAGGGTTGGGCCCTGATCTGCCTGCCAGATGAGAGAGTCTGTTTTGAGCTTCCCCATTATAGCGAATGGGCAAAACATCGAAACAGCATCAAAACAGCCTCGTCATTTTGATGAAGTGAAACAGAACAGCTGTTTCAACTCAAAATTAAATTCAAAACAAAATCCTGTTGCGTCAAAACCTCAAAACTCTAGTTGAAATGGAACAGTGCCGTTTCGCACAGCCCTACTAGTTACTATGGAATCTTCTTTGTCTCCATCACAAAGACCACTTACTTTAAAGTAAGAAAGATCTCTTGTGGTGGTGTTGTATCTCAAGTGCTGCCTATAGGGAGCATAGCAATGATCACAACATCAGAGCTGATAAATTACAGGAAATCCTTTGGTTTTCCCCCTTATGACAATAGACAAGAGATATCCAAAATATTATGGTAGTTAGTTCACATTATTAATGCTGTTAGCCTAATATCTTATTCCTTTTATGCTTCTTTTTTCTGACTGCAAAGTTTTTGGTTATAAACACTTTCCATTATTTTGACCTCTTTTTGTTACAGTGTTTGTTTGTTTGTTTTAAAGAATCCTGGTTATTTTCATGCTTAGCATTAAACATTAGCTTACATTATTATTTATTACAGTTTCATTCTAAGATAGTGAATGGAAAAAGCAAACTTTTCACACTATGAATATATGTAAACAAATTATACAAATTACTTGAAAGTAAAATCACAGTGGATTACATTTTCAGCAGGTTTCCGCTAAAACTCTGCATATATATATATGTACACACAGATATGTATATATGCCCATCTGTGCACACAACAGCCTGCATTTCACACATTTTAATTAAGGTGAACCAGATTAGATAAATACCATGCTTTACACAAAACCCAATCCCAATCCCCTCCTGTTCAGTAAATCTCGCTTTTTTGTCTTTTCGCTTTAATTTTAATTACCCCATTCCTCTCATGAATTCTTGTGTTCTACAATAAATAAAACAATAAGTGCTGATATATTTGCAGGGGATTTTGACCTCATTTACACAAATGTAAATCTTTTGACTACAATTGGAATTACTCCCGGTTTATAATATCGTACAAGACATCTGAACCAGACTCATTTTTTTTCTGATTTAAGTTAAAATCTCACAAGCTTTTTCTCATTATATTCTTCCCTTTGTCTGAGCTGTATTAAAACTCTAGAGTGTTTGAAATTCACCCCTCACTGTCCTGTAGCAGGCTTATTTTGATGACTTGGAACACATGATAGAACCAAATGAGAATGTAGCTTTATGAACATACGGCTGTAAGTCAGCATAACTTCCAATTCTGAGAAGCTTAATCTTTAAAGAGTTAGGATATCTCCAGATCTTGAAAATGCATGATAATAAAAATAGACTGGAATTCAATACAGTATTACATAAACAGAGAAAAGAAACATCCTGATTATCCTCCCACATGTTTGCTTGAGAAAATAATTTAAAGGAAGGAAAAATTTCAAAGTGTGATATGAAAACACTATAAAAATTAAAATGTGATGTCAAGAAAAAGCTTAGGCCCCTTCCATTTAAATCAGACTTAGTACTTCCAGCTTGTTAACCTTTGTGCTCAGCAACTGACCGTTTTGTTACAAAATGGACCAAATGCAACTCTTTTATGGCTGTTTTGAAGTGCACTTGTCAGCTCCCACCATAAATCTTGACTTTCACATCATTGAAGAAGCCTGATACAGATACCAGGAATAGTCTAACGTGGTGTCATAAACATAAATCTGAACACCATGCCAATGAAGTGGCACCTCAAGTAACTTATGATCTCACTTGTTAATTAGTCAGAAGAATAAATAGCATTGAGAGAACCAGAAGTAAGACAGATCTATAGGCACAATGGGCTCCTATAGATGTGCAGGGAGCCAGTTCTGACACGCTGGAAATCCAGTGTCAGAGCAGACTTGATTAATCGAGTCTTTTGGAGCGTGGAAATAAACGTGCTCCAGCAGACTCTGATGTCACGTGTATTAACAGTTCAACAAGGAGAAATGCAAAGTGCTGCACCTAGGGAGGAAAAATGTCCAGCACAACTACAGCCTAGGGGATGACCTGCTGGGTGGCACAGAGGTGGAAAGGGATCTTGGAGTCCTAGTGGACTCCAAGATGAACATGAGCTGGCAGTGTGACGAAGCCATCAGAAAAGCCAATGGCACTTTATCGTGCATCAGCAGATGCATGACGAAGAGGTCCAAGGAGGTGATACTTCCCCTCTATAGGGCGTTGGTCAGACCGCATTTGGAGTACTGCGTGCAATTCTGGGCGCCACACTTCAAGAAGGATGCGGATAACCTGGAGAGGGTACAGAGAAGGGCAACTCGTATGGTCAAGCGCCTGCAGACCAAACCCTACGAGGAGAGACTAGAGAAACTGGACCTTTTCAGCCTGCACAAGAGAAGGTTGAGAGGCGACCTTGTGGCTGCCTATAAGTTCATCACGGGGGCACAGAAGGGAATTGGTAAGTATTTATTCACCAAGGCGCCCCCGGGGGTTACAAGAAACAATGGCCACAAGCTAGCAGAGAGCAGATTTAGATTGGACATTAGGAAGAACTTCTTCACAGTTCGAGTGGCCAAGGTCTGGAACGGGCTCCCAAGGGAGGTGGTGCTCTCCCCTACCCTGGGGGTCTTCAAGAGGAGGTTAGATGAGTATCTAGCTGGGGTCATCTAGACCCAGCACTCTTTCCTGCTTATGCAGGGGGTCGGACTTGATGATCTATTGAGGTCCCTTCCGACACTAACATCTATGAATCTATGAATCTAGCATCCCCGCACTGAAAAATGGCTGTTGGGTGCTTTGAACTAAAGCTCATTTGATGATCTTTAGTTCAAAGTGCCCCACTGCCATTTTTCAGCATGGGGGATGCTGGTACACATGATGTTAGGGCACTTTTAATTAAAAGCACTCACTAATTAAAGTGCCCCCTTCTTCCCCCGCACCTTCCGGAGCATGTGTAAAAATGGCCAGAGACTAACCAAATGAATAGTGTTTAAAAATATTAGCTGTTTATGATTAATGTGATGGGGAAATGCGACAGCGTCACTTTAAAACGGCCACAAGCTAGCAGAGAGCAGATTTAGATTGGACATTAGGAAGAACTTCTTCACAGTTCGAGTGGCCAAGGTCTGGAACGGGCTCCCAAGGGAGGTGGTGCTCTCCCCTACCCTGGGGGTCTTCAAGAGGAGGTTAGATGAGTATCTAGCTGGGGTCATCTAGACCCAGCACTCTTTCCTGCTTATGCAGGGGGTCGGACTCAATGATCTATTGAGGTCCCTTCCGACCCTAACATCTATGAATCTATGAAAACAAAACAAGAATGAAACTATAGGGTATTTTCATGTTCACTATTTGCCTTGTACAAGTGATATTGAAGAATTCCTCCTAACATGTGAGTGATCACTAAGAGGTGTATTACAAGCGGTAGCATAACTGAGGTGGGACAGCTGCCATTGGTGCTTCTCTTGTTGGAAGCAGGCAGAGAAAAGTCACTGCCACCATCTGCACTGCAGCAGCACACACTTCCCTGGGTGTTTGTATCTGTTCAGGGCAAAAAGCTACCCTGATACACCTCTGATTGAAAGACAAGGGAATATAGTCTACCAAGTATAGATTATACCCCCTGTTATCCAGTGGAGCAAGTGTTATCAGAAGCAGCCTCTAGGCAAATAAATGTGCTGCCCTTGAGTTAGAAGTAGGACATCCCAGCAACATGACTTGAGTCATCCGTCTTTGCTTTGTTTCATATTACTTGCATTTCATTGCTGAACCTGAGCATTCAAAAACTGGTATGACCTCCAGAATCACAACACTGATCTGAAAATTAGATCTTTTTATATTAAAAATAAGGTCCCAATAATTGCTGCCTGATTTTAGCTTATTTTCATATAACATTTTCAAGGAGAAGGTGGAAGGGACATTTCACAGGGTGCTGCAAGCCTGGCCAGGCTTGAGGAATGGTTGGACTGGGTGCCTCCAAGCTGAGGCAGCACCTGGCCAGCTAGCAGCCTGCCTGGGCAGCCTCCATGCCCAATGTACCATCCCTGCTGCCTTCTCTGGCTGCCAGCACACCCAGATGCCCTTCTGCCACCTTTTCACACTGCCCAGGGAAAAGCCAGCCTGTTCCCGGGTGGCCCCAGGTTTCCTGCTGGCCGCAGGAGCCTGCAGAAGGGTAGAAGCAGTGATTCTTCTTTTTTTTTTTTCTTCAGTTGAGCCTTCCCAACTCTCCCATGGCTTGGGAGTGAGCTGCGAGGAGGCCAAGCGGCCCCTGAGTGCTTGGGAGCCCCGGTCCTTTCTTCCAAAGTGGCAAATACTCCCTGGGGCCACCTTGGTGGGCTGCTAGTGGGCCAGGTGCTACTAATGGACCAGGAAGAGTTGGACCAGGTCAGGTGCTGCCTCCGAGCTGGAGCAGCACCCAGCCTACTAGCAGTCCACCTGGGTAGCCTCAGGAAGCATTGCCACCATGGAGGAAAGACCTGGGGCCCTCCACAGTTCAGGGCTGCTTGGTCCACCAGCAGCTTGCCTCCAGCTGCAGGAAGGCTCTGGCTCCAACAGGAGAAAAAAAAGGATTGGGCCCCTTGTCATAATGTGATGGAAAAATTGACAGTTTAGTCCTCAGTGTTTGTTCTATGACCCTCCAGTTCAATTTAGGAGGCATCAAATAAAACTCTGAGGACTAAACCCCTGTCACATGTACAAGCACCCAGTGGCTCCATATTAAGAGTGGGACTGTCAGGTTTAAGCCCTAGCAGCCCTGCTCTCAGCACAGAGCTGTTGTACCTCTACAAGACCAAGCTGCTTCCCTGGAGATTTCTGGTCTCACTGAAAGTGACACAACAGCTCCATACTAAAAGGAGGGCCACCAGGCTTAAGCCTGACAGCTCTCAGTGTGGACCCACTCAGCACATCTACAAGAGACCCTAAGTCACCATAGCAATGAGCTACTGCACCACAGCTCATTTCTACCATGAAGTAGCATCACTAGGCATGAACCATGATGACGATGCTACTGCACAGTAGCAGCTAAAAATAACCATGCAGTGATGGGATTGCGCAGTAACACAAGATACTGCAGTCATTTAGTACTCGCTTAGTACTGCTTCAGTACTTGCTTAAGCCACACTCCAGCTGCTGGCCAAGCTCCAAGGAGTGACATGGCTGCAGCTTCCCTGGCCCTCAGGACCCCAGGTAAAGCTGCTAGGCCCAGCACAGTTGCTGGCCCCAGCCTCCCCTACCCCAGCCAAGGTAGCCTGCTGCACGCCAGAGGGCGCATGGCATGGGCATTCCCTGGGGACAACTAGCAGTGACACAAGGTGGCCTGCTCCTAGTTGTTCCCAGGGATCCAAATGTCTGTGCTCATCTGATGTGGCCATTGGATGCATCTAAAAGTGCAATAACTGGAGCAGTATGAGCTGAAGTAAACTAATCCTGGGCATAGCATCTGTAAGTGCTTTGAGCTGGGATAGAGCAGTTTATGCCAGGGCCTCCCCTGCCCTCCTCTGCTCCAGACTCTGGGTGGCAGCATCGGGCAGTGGAGGGCCTTGCTGGGGCACAAAGGTGCTGAAAGTCTGCAGCTATGTGGCTTAGTGGCAAGCAGTAGTCTGGCCCCCTGCTGGCTGGACTGACCAAGCACAATTTATGCCCATGGATAAACTATGTGTTTAATCATAGTTAATTACTTACAATTAATTAGGTGGTTAATTATATTACTGCAGCCTACTAGTATTACACATGTAGATGGTGATACTTTACTCTTCAGCTAAATAGTCTACTCCGCAGTTAACAGCATGTGTAGATGCAGCTAGTGTTACCAAACTACAGCATTGTAATTCTGCCCATTACATTTTATTTTTATTGAGTCATTGTTTACTATTATTATGTAACAATCATCACATTCAATATCTTGATTTCACTGTATACCTTTAATTCATTTTAGTAAAGAAAATCTCTTCTTACATAAAAACTCTTTGTCTGTCATAATATTTGGATTCCAGGCTGCTCCCTTAGTTTCATAGAAAGTCTTCAGGAAAAACAAATACCTTAAAGTGATCCTTGAAAGCTTGCGTATAGCTTTCCTGACAACATAGAGTTCCAAAGCTACAGGATCTGTAGTTAAAACATCATATCCTTCATCCATGTGGAAATATGATAGTCTACATCCATGATTCAGAAGCTACATCAGACCTTGAATCCCCATTAAAAACAGAGGCCAAGGTAAGGTTTAATAGTCTCTGGCATCACTAGGTCTTATTCTATTTAAGACTGCATAACTAAAGACCATGGACTTAAAATGGCTGTAGCTCCAGATGCAATGCTGATTTAATCATGGATCAATGGATTCATATGCTTTGCTTCCCACACTTCACAGCAGAATGAATTTTGCACTACTTCTAGTTTCTGGGTGATACACTAAGCTACTCTATGGTATAACTAATTAAGTCATATTATGAAATAATTATTCCTACATAAACATTTTTTGTTGTAAAACATCATATCTGAAAGCCATTGGACAATATTGGAAATTCTTGAGGAAGAGTGTTTTCCACAGAAATTTGTATTCTACTGGAAAATTTTGATCAGTGATATAATTAACAGTTTGTATTCTATTTAATATGTATTACATTATTTTAGTAACCCATCAGTGGATGAAATAAAAAATTGGAATTCAGATAGTTGCTACTCAGCACCTTCCCTAAGTTGCTTTACTTCCTTTTTTCCCCCTTAGGTCAGTTTAATGCACTCTTTGTGCCCTGCCAGAAAGTAGGATAAGCAGGGAAGGGACTAAGATTTCTTCCACTTTTCAGAGACTCACAAAGAATGGAGTTCTTGATCTTATTACTATGGCTGTAGGCTCAATCTATAGTGCCATGCATGAGAGTATAAGAGGAAGTGTCTTACACCCTTTTACTCCTCTTTGCAATCCAGTAATGGCTAGGACCATCTGATAGTGAGTTGGTCGAAATAGAAAACAGGTCCTCTGTAAACAGTACCATTTTAATTTATAATTAATGCCATCTGATATGGCAAATTTCCATTAAATGTTCACATTCACCAGCATGTCTTCTGTTGTTGTTTGGTCTACAATAGTACCCATAACTGTTTATTTCACTGTTCATCATGCAAATGGGAATTGCTATTTCGATCCCTGGAACATTCATAGAAATACATGTCTTTGACCTTTCTGCAGTTCATTGGTTAGACTGGATGGCCATATCCATTATCACCTTTTACAACCTCAGCTGCACGTGTCAGAAAGCACAAGCTTGATGAACCAATCAAACATGTAATGTGGAAAAGGTTAAAGCAGAATGGTAGACTGCCATCTTTCCCAGACTCTATTGGACATTAACATTCAGATCCTTCATACCTGTGACAAAGATCATAATAAAAATTGATAAGGGCACAGCTTGATTCTATTCTGGTGACAATGGTAATAAGGAAAATGGGAAATAGTAGAAACTTTGACCATTTTTATGACAGTCTTCAGACTTTTTATAATTGTGTGGCCCATAACAGTATACATTTTACTGATCTTCTGCAGTGCTGCAGCACTTTTCAATTGTATTAACTGTAAAATGTATTTTGTATGTGGCAGTCTAATTTGTGGGACTTTCTTATCCTTTTACTTTTCATAGAAAGCGTTATTCTCCTTGCAAAAACCCATTTTAGTCATATTATAAAAATAGTTAACACAATTTCTCCTTTTACAAAAAAACCCACATTTATTCATATGATACAATTGCCATATGATGTGCAGAGGTGCTGTGTTCAATGACTGGTAAGCCTAAGAAAATCTTTGAAATCATTAAGAAGTCATAAGACTAAATTTATAATTGCTTTTCTTTTTCAAACTCTGAAGCTGAGGAAATTGAGGAGAGATTTCAGAGGACCAAGTGAACTTAACTGTTTCTAAAAAAATCAGTTATAGTTTTAAGCAGTTAAGCAATAGATAATTAGGTTACAAAATACAGTATATTAAGGAAGTAATCACAGCACCTTTTGTGAGGCCTGGTAAAGGTAGAGGTCCGTCATCTATGATCCTTTAGATCAGTGGTTTTCAATGTGGTGGGTTTGTTTTTTTTCATCTATAGCTGCCTAAAAATTTTGAATGGAGATGTGGACCCCTTTGAATTGTAAGTGTGGGTATGCACATACTTTTGACTGATCATAGTCACTTTTCATGGATCCCTTAGACATAGTCCATGGAGCCCCAGGAGACCACAGGTTGAAAACCACTCCTTTAGATCATTGCTTCTAACTCCTTCCAGAGCACTCAAAATGTTCCTTCAGAGGCAAACTATAACAGGAGCAGAACCAGGGTTTAGGCCAGCTGTGGCAACAGCAGCAGCGGGGCTGAAAGTAGTAACAAATGTCATTCTTGTACCCCATTCTAAGTAAGCGCTTGGGGTTGTTGCCCCTGTTATCCCTGTTATGCTACCGTGTTCCTGGTTATCTCTTTTCTAATACATCCTTATGTCATCACAGCATGACAGCACTTCTGCCTTACCATAGTTAGTTAATAAAGACAAGGTATTATTTCAAGAGGCTTATCATTGACTACACATAGTTAAAATATCAAGTTACTTATGCTGTAACTGTCCACCAACTCACTGTCACAAGGGTATAACCAGAGGTTTCCAAAAAAAGCAATTATAAGTACTTGGTATAGCGTAATATTGGTGGCCTTGACAAATAAAGTTTTACTCTGAAGTTGAAGAAGTTCTGCTGACACAAGGTTCAGCTTGAAAGGGAGCTTCAAATGCCTAACATTTCAGTTTTCTTTGTGTTTTTGAGCAGTGCAAAGAAGCTGGAGAGTCACACTAATTGGTTATTGGAGCAGGCTCTATACCATCTGTTTCTCCTAACCTCTAATGCTGGGAATAAAAGAGGCCATATTGGGTATCTGGACACATGCTCTGGGATGGGTGGAAGGGGGTGCTTTAATTAGGGTAGCTCTCAAGAGCCACTCTAATTTAAGAGCTTCCAGTATCTTGTATATTCAGCATCCCACATTTCAAAATGGTGGCAGGGGCACCTTAACTAAAGCTCATTTGATGAGATTTAGTTAAAGCACTCCTACCACCATTTTGAAGCACAGGGAGGCTGAATACACATGATGCGGAGATTGCTGGAACTTGCTAATTAGCATGCTCCAGCAGACTTGATTAATTAAGTGCTCCAATGCATTCTAAATAGAACACTACAGAGCAGGCACTGGGCCTGTATATAGGTGGCCATTCAGACCAGGACCAAAGTTCAGTGTGTCATAGACAGTCTAGGGCAGGGGCAGGCAATTATTTTGGGTGGAGGACCACTTAATGAGTTTGGGTGAGCTATGGAGGGACACATGGGTAGCCCCACTCCTTGACAGTTGCCCCACCCCCTTGTCTCCATCTTGGGACAGGAAGTCCTAACCCCTGACCTTTGCCACCAGAAGTCCCGCCCCTTGTATATCCCTTCCCCCCCAAATACTCCTTTGGGAGGTGGGGGGTTGCCATCTTAGAACCAGGGGAAAAAAACAAATTATACAGTAAAAAACAAACACCTACTATAACTTATATTAATATTATTACAAAATACATTTTTATCATGGTTTGTGTTTGCATACTGTATATAGAGGTAATTGCATAATAGCACAAAAAAAATTCTTAGTTTTGTATGTTGTGTGGTGGGGGTGGGGGGTGGGGGTGTGTGTTGTGTGTGTGGTATGTGAGGTATGTGGTGCGTGTGTGTGTGTGTGTGTGTGTGTATGGTGGGGTGTGGGTGTGCACGTGTGGTAGAATGTGGGGGTGGTAGGGAGCTTTGTGTATATGTGGGGGGATTCTGGGGACAGGGTATGGGTGTGTGAGGAAGGGTGGGGAAGTGTCTTACATGCTGCCTAACCAAGCTTTGCAATGCTGCTGCTCTCTTGAGCCTGGGCTCCGCACTGCCACCAGCCCCAGCCCCAAACTCCGTACTCTTGCCCAGCTGCAGCCCCACCCCTTCTGCTTCCCTACCTGCTGCCCAGAGCCAGCAAGAGACCAGGAAGTAGAGCAAGTCCATGGGGCTTGCAGCAGCAGCAGAAGCAACAGCAGCAGTCCTGCGTGGAAGCTGCACACTGGGCACGGCCCTTCCATTCATAAGGGTGGGAGTGAGGCAGTAGGGTATGTTTGGGGCTGTGAGTACACGTGACCACCTCACTCCCACCCTCATGGGCAGAAGGGCTGAGCGGGGCACAAATTGTTGGCGGGCTCCACAGGCCAGATGAAATTGCCTGGTGCACTGGATTCAGTCCTCGGGCCAGATTTTGCCCACCCCTGGTCTAGGGCAATGTACTAGCATCTGAATGAGGAGGAATACACTCTAGGCTGCTCTAACTTGTAGCTGTCCCAAGATGAAGCAGATTTTTTTTTTAATGGTTTAGCCTTCCCTTTCCACAGTTCAACTGAATATTAAGTTGGGAATGTGGATCCAAAGGTTATTTCCAGTACATTTTTCATGTTCAGCTATTATTTGGAGAGCAAAGTTCAAAACTGTTACATTCACCCCCTTCTATCAGCAACTTTCTCTTGTGACCCTTCCTTCCATTATGGGGGATAGTAAAAAAATAATAGCAGAATTTTTAGGCTATTCTTGTAAATGTAAATGTTTGAGGCCTAAAATAGGAAAGAAAATGTTGCATAGAAAAATCTAAAAACTGGACAAAGGAACTTAAATCATACTAAATAGTCATTACATGAGAAGAAGCCTTCCATAATAAAATCTATTAGTATATCAAGGTGTTTCCCTCCAGAGATCTGTCTTTTTTACAAATAGAAATATTAGGAATGCTTTGAAATTAGTCAGTAGTATGAGGCTTTATTACCTTCCAAAGGCTAGTCCCTTTAAAAAATTGTTATCTTGCTTATCTACCCTTACCTTTGTCTCTCCACAAGGGAGTCCATGCTGAGTTTAAAATTGGTTTGCAATTGATTTTTATGTAACCACAGATATCAACAGAAAATATTGTATTGAGAAGGAATCTAAATGTGAATATTTTGGATGTGAGAAACAATAATACAAAGCATTTAAAAGCATATAATTTTATATGGAATAAATTCAGAATAAACAAATATATGCAATAGTATAGATTCAAATGCCATAATATTCAAATGATTTGGAAATCAATGTACTGGGTACTACCAAAATCAGTTTTTACTTTTTATTTGAATATGGCCCATCATATACATACAGCACATACATTAGTCTTCCTTTAAGACATTTAGGACATTTTTAAATGTGCTCCAGGAGTGGGTGGAGGGGAGGTGCATTAATTAGAGTGGCTCTGAGGGCTGCCCAGAGGTCTCATGTATCAGTGTCCACATGCTGAAAAATGGCAGAGGGGGTGCTTTAACTAATTAATCAAACAAGCTTTAGTTAAAGCACCCCCACCACCATTTTTCAGTATGGGGACACTAATACACAAGATGCTGAAATCTGCTGGAGCATGGTAATTATGCTTCAATTAATCGAGTGTGCTCTGATGCACTGTAATTACAGCATGTCAGGGTGGCCTCACTGCTCATGCATAGGTGTCCTGAGGTATTTAAATCTCTAAGCACAATCTAATTCCACCTCACACAAGAGCCAGGAGACTACTAAGACACAAACATTTTTATGTTTCTACATTTTGTTCTGAAAAGATCCCTGGGCAACTTTATCCCTGGGCAACATGATATGGGCTCCTGTACTTGATTAGAAGTGGTCCAAATGAGTGATATAGGCATTTAACTCACCTACTCTGTTGTTGACTAATTCTGATGGGACCTTAATAAAGTCCATGATTTCTTACATAGAGAAAAAAAACAAGTTGAGTAACTGTTGAAGCTAAAATCATTCATACAGGTCAACAGAGGTGAAGGAGGACCCCTAAAAATGCCTTTTTCCAACAATACTCCAGTGGTCAAAGCACTTGAGAGCCAGCTAAATCTGGTTAGCTCTATCATAAGCTACACACTAAGCCACACTTCCTTGCATTCTCCTCAGATCAATTGTGTGGCAGCACAGAAATTGAGCAGAATGTAGCTATTTTGATTCAGAAGGTTGGTGATCAATCTCCCAAGTATTGATTTTGCAAATTAACCTTGGTATGTCAAGTTAACTAAAGTATTTCTTCCTTGGAAGACAGCTCAATTAGTAATCTTCCCCTTTTTGTTTTTAAATTTTAATTGATCTATTGACAGCAACAATTATTTATCGCAAAGAGACTGAATAGTCTGATACTTCCTGTAGGTTTCTAAAATGATTTTTCAGTTAATCTGATAATTAAAGTAGTAATATTCATGCATCCAAAATGCATTTAAAGTGTCTCATGGAGTCACATTCACCATAAATATCAAAGATTAAAATGTTCTTTAACAGATATTCTCAGAGCTACAAGTTCTTTGAGATTATGTATTTATGCCTGTGCTTTTCATCCTTTAACAGTGCAAACAATAAAATAAAATAAAATAAAATAAAATACATTTTTCTGTATGTGCATGTGGAGGGGGTTGAACTTATCAATATCTCTTTGTCAAACTAGCTGAAAACGTAAAAGTCAAATGGGTTTGTTTTTGTGATAAATAGATTTCCATTTTTAAAGTCAATATGTGTTAAAATAGTCTGTGAAATTCAGACAGTTTCCATGATCTATCCTTTCCATCCTCCCTCACTCCCTTACCCTGCTAGCCCCCACCCCAAAAAAAGAATCTGTCAGAAACAGTTTTAACAGAATTTTCAACCAGCCATAATTTTGCATTTTAAACGTTTTATATGCTCAACTAGAAATGTACCTGGAATTCAGAAGCAATTAAAAAAGACCTCAGAGTTTTAAAAATTGGAGCTATTTTTGTTTCTGCTGCTGCTTTATATAAAATGGAAGAAATTCTTGAATAAAATATATACTTTGAGATTGGAATCTGCTTACCAGTCATTAATATTTTATCTTTTATTTTCTTAGATGAATTATTATCAATATTCAAATGCTTAAATGCAGTACACTACACTACAATGGAATGATCTAGAATGGAAAAGGAGATTTAACAGAGAGCAGAAGTTGGAGAAGTTCTTGTTAGCAACTGTTGGTAAAATACTGGCTTGGATATTGCTTAACTGATTGCTATTGTATATATTCATGGGGCAAACCCTCAGAGTCTCAGAGCAGCTTTTGAATGAGTCAGAAGATGGCAGATATGATTTTTGTTGCACAACAGATCAAAGAGAAATGCTGTGAAAAGAATTTTATTTCATTATAGACTTCCTTGGCCTCAAGAAAGCCTCTGATATTGTCCATCAGTCCAGCCTTTAGACTCTGCTGGACAGGCTCAAGTGTCCTGAAAAGTTCATCACAGGTTTCAAGCAGTTCAATAAAGGAAATGAAGAGGATTAGCAATAACCTTATCTGAGCTTTTCCCATCTGTCATAGAGTGAAAGTAGATTTGGTCTCATGTTGATATATACTCTTCTATAGAATACTTGTGAATGAGGCAGATGACAACATTTAGGTTACTGTGTAAGCGGTATCAGCATCTCTGGAACATTTCGGCTAGGTAGAGACATTCAAAAAGCCTGAGGCAGAATCAAGTAAACCTACAAGGATTTCTTTAACCAGCATAGATTGGATAACAAGTGAACAGAACACGTGTTCACCCTTGGGGTGGGGGGCACATGAAGATGCCTGCACTAGCCAAGGCCAGAAGGTGGGGGGGTGGCACTTCCATATGCCTCCCAGTGAGGCCTCTCTCCCAGGCCCCAGCCCTCCCTCTCCAGTGTCTCACTGTCAGCAGGGGAGAACCCCCCCACAGCTGTGCTTAATTGGGTCTTGGGCTCAGGGCCCAGCTCTCAGCTCTAGCTCTTGCTTGCCCAGTCAGTCAAGCCAGGCAGTGGTAGGATGGGAGGGCAGTGGAGGCCCCTGTCCCACGAGTCTGGCCCCAGCCCCCCCTAGACTTGAGGAAGCACAGTTAGGGGTCCACATGGTGGGGGACCTCTACTCCCCTATGCCGCTACTATTGCCCCAGCCCCCCCCCCCAACTTGAGGAAGCACAGCTGGGGGCCCACAAGGTGGGGGGCCTCTACTCCCCCATGCTGCTGCTTTTGCCCAGCACAGCTGACAGCTGCATATGGCTTTCAGCCCCAGCTCCTGCCTGCTCCAGACAGCTGAGCTGCACAGCACTGGAGGGGCAGCAGATCAGAGGCCCCCCACCATGCATACCCCCCAGTTGTGCTTGTTCAAGTCTGGGGGGGTTGACCCCATGGCCCTGGCCCTCCACTGTCCCCTGCCACTGCCTGGCTTGGATGATAGGGTTAGACAAGGGCTGGGGCTGAGATCTGTGCAGTGCCTTGCAAGGGAGCAGAGGTCCCTCACTGGCCCCAGCCCCCCAGACATAAGCAAGCACAGTTAGAGAGGTCCACATGGCTGAGGGGCTTCACTCCCTCCACCCCATTGCTGCTGGGCTCAGTTGACAGGGGCAGGCAGGAGCCAGGGCTGAAACCCACATGTGGTTGCCAGCTGAACCAATCAGTGGTGAGGGGGTGGGGGAAGTGGAGGCCCACACAACGCATGGCTGCCCCAGACCCAAGCAAGCACAGCTGAGGGGAGGCTGTGCAGCAAGGAGGTCTCTACTTACCACCCCTGCCACGCGGCCACCACTGACAGCCACAGGCAGGAATCTGGGCTGGGGACAGAGGCTTTCCTGGCTGTCTCTGTGATAGCCTGGGGGTAGGGCCAGCCCAGCAGTCAGTCACAGCAGACTAGCACACCAACCTGTGAGTGAGACTTAGCAGGGCCCCACAAAGTGGCCTGAGATACAGGGGGACTGCAACCTAAGTTGAGTTACGTGTAGATCTGGTACAGAAGTTTGATAGACTTCATAGTTTCATAGTTGGTAGGGTCAGAAGGGACCTGAGCAGATCATCCAGTCCGACCCCCTGCCATGGCAGGACAGGGTACTGGGGTCAAAAGATCCCGCAAAGGTATTCATCCAGCCTCCTTTTAAAGACCCCCAGGGTAGGAGCCAGCACCACTTCTCTTGGAAGCTGGTTCCAGATCCTAGCCACCCTGACTGTGAAGTAGCGCCTTCTGATATCTAGCCTGAATCTACCCTCTGCTAGCTTGTGACCGTTATTTCTTGTCACTCCTGGGAGTGCTCAGGGGAACAGGACTCTCCCAATGCCTGCTGGTCCCCCCTGACAAGTTTGAAAATGGCCGCTAGATCCCCCCTCAGCCTTCTCTTGTGGAGGCTAAGCAGGTTCAGGTCCCTTAGCTTCTCCTCGTAGGGCCTGCCCTGCTGACCCCTGATCATGCGAGTGGCCCTCCTCTGGACCCTCTCCATGTTGTCCACATCCCTCCTGAAGTGCGGCACCCAGAACTGGACACAGTACTCCAACTGCAGCCTGACCAGTGTTGCATAGAGTGGGAGGATCACCACCTTGGACCTGCTTGAGATGCATCTGTGGATGCACGACAAGGTACGGTTAGCCTTCCTGACCACATCGCCACACTGTCGGCCCATGTTCATTTTGGCCTCAATAATGACTCCAAGATCCTTTTCTGCCCCTGCACTAATGAGAAGGGAGTTCTCCAGCCTGTAGGTATGCTGCTGGTTCTTCCTCCCCAGGTGCAGTACCTTGCACTTGTCAGTGTTGAAACCCATCCTGTTCTCATCAGCCCACCCTCGTAACCTGTCTAGAACTGATTGCAGCCTATTCCTCCCTTCTAGCATGCCCACTTGTCCCCACATCTTAGTGTCATCTGCAGATTTGAACAGGGTACTTTTTACACCCCCATCCAAGTAACTGATGAAGATGTTGAACAGTGCAGGCCCAAGGACAGAGCCCTCCGGTATCCCACTGTCCACATCCCTCCAGGTCGAATAAGACCCATCCACCACCACTTTCTGGGTGTGGCCCTCCAGCCAACTAGTGACCCATCTGACTGTGTAGGCATCAATGCCATAGTCTCCTAGTTTTTTAATGAGAATGGGATGAGAAACAGTGTCGAAGGCCTTCCTAAAGTCCAGAAAGACTATGTCCACTGCGACACCTGCGTCTAAGGATTTTATGACCTGGTCATAGAAGGCCACCAGGTTGGTCTGATGGGACCTGCCTCTAATGAACCCATGTTGGTTGCCCCTAAGCATAAACTCCCCTGCTGTCCCCTTGCAGACATGCACCATGATAATTCTTTCAGAAAGCTTACCCAAGATCGAGGTAAGACTAACTGGCCTATAGTTTCCTGGGTCCTCCTTCCCTTTCTTGAAAATGGGAACCACATTGGCCCTGGTCAAGACTAGTCAAGACTAAACCATTTCAATCTGATACCACAGTAAAATCTCTGTTTTCTGGCATTCTATTAGCTGGAATAGTCTATTAACCAGCACCCTGCCACCGCTGCCTTGCTGCTGCCATCCACCACTCTATACTGCTGTTGCGTGCAACCACCCCGCTCTGCTGCCACACCACTGCCATCTACCACCCTGCACTGCCACCACGCCCATCATCCACCATGCTGCACCACCGCCGCATGCAAGCCCCCAGCTCCAGCTCCAATATTTCTAGATAACCAGTATTTTTATATTACCGGCACCCAGCTGGATTACCAACTCATGCTGGATAATGGGGATTTTACTTTATATCTATCCAGGTCTATCTTAGACTGGGTTCCACCATTTTTAAGTGGTCTATGTGTGCTGAATTTCTGTTCTGTTACAGATCTAGACTTCTTTCCAATAACTAATACTGATTTATGCATAATGTCTGTAACTAGCCTTTATTTAAAGCAAAATACCAAATTACTGGTAGAAATTGGTAGATATTCCATATCTTCCTAGGTTGTGATCTCTAGATGGACTGGCCTTAAATGTCATCACCCATCACTCTGAATCCAGGAAACTGCCAAAAATGATAGATTTTTAGATATCAAGTTAATAATTAAAATACAAGAGGTAGTTTGGTTGGTCAATAAGATCTGCAAAGATCTCTGATCAAAATACCAAATAGATAAATATGCTTCATTGTTATTGCAAGAATGAGATTAATTTGTTCAATCTCTGCCCCACAACTGCCCTGTATAATCTTGTAAAGTACATTTCAGCAGAGGGAAAGTCTTGAAAATGGAAAATAAACAATGCCAAAAAACCCTCAAATAAAACATTGCTGCAAAATGTTAGAATATGGGTAAAATGTCTTTCTCCTTTCATTATTGAAGTATTTATACAAGATACCAGTAACTACTAGTATGCTATGCTATTGTTTATTTGAAAGCATTTGCACAGCACCAGGCATTTACATGACCGCTCAGGAACAAGGTAAAACAGGTTCCTTTCTTATTCTTAATACACTAAAATATTAGTGAGAAGCTCTTTGTATGTCACAGAATAGGACTAGAGCAATCCTGGTTGGGTTATGTGGGTGTTACATGAACAGTAAGAACAAGACATATGAAGATCTAGCAACATATTCTTATCTCAAAGTTTGATGACTATAATAGGTTGTAACAGCTTCCCTATACCATAAATATATGCTTAAGTGTTTTCAGGATTGGCACTTTCATCTCTACTTGCATATGGCCCTATATTTGCCTGCTTTGGGATCTGGCCTGCCATGTGCTCAGTTACGGGTAGAAGTGCTCACTTCCCAGATATCTGTAACTGAGTTTTCACTGAGTTCAGAGGGAGCTGAAAGTATTCATTACTTTACAACCGTGCTTTCTTCATGAATTCTGAAAACCATTTATGGTGCTGACAGACATTTAAAAAACAAAACAAAACAACACTTTCCTGGAAGAGGAAGTGTGTTAATTTGACCCAGCTCCCTGACATCTGTATAAATTAGGCACTTCAGCAGGGCTTTCTGGTGCTTATATCTAATAGCTGATTCAATCAGCTATTACAGGGTTTTCCAACCTTTTTTAACAAGTGTACCCCTTCTGTCTCAAAGTTTCAGCTCATGTGTCTCTTTATATTAAAATTATTTGGGGGGCTGAGTGTGTGCACTCATGCACATGTGTGCCCCCCTGACCTCCCAAGCAGGTAAATCTGTGGGGGAGGGGAAAGGGCTGGGGGGAGCAGATCAAGGCCCCCCATGGTGAGGGAAGCAGTGGGGCACACAGGGACAGGGGCTGGGGTGGATGGGGCCCTGGATGGTCTGGGTCATAGGACAATTGGAGCTCAGGTGGCTTGTGCCCCCTCCCCAATATGTGTATGGGGAAGAGGTGACTGCTGCTGCACACCAGGCTTTGCACACCACTGCAGCTGCCCTGGGAGTGGTGCGACACCACGTGTGTCCCACCACTGGGCAAGCAGAGGGCACAGCTCAGCCCAGCAATGACAGGCACTTGATGTTGAACCAATCCTGGGGCAGCTGCAGCAACATGCAAAGCCCAGCATGTAGTGGCAGCTGCATCCACCCTGCACGCAGATCAGGGGGCCACATGCCCCCTAGGCCTCCACCAGGGTGCACACAGGAGCAGAAGCTCCCCATACCCTCTATGACCTTTTTAAGTACCCATAGGGGTACACATACCACCAATTAACAACCACTGAGCTATTAGATAAATGTGCCAAAAAGCCACACTAAAGCACACAATCTATATAGACATTGAGTGAGCTGGGTCAAACTAATGCAGTGCCTCTTCTGGGCATGCCTTACACTTGGTTGAGGGGTATAACAAGCTGAAAGTAAAGTGCTGTTTGGTTTGGTTTGGTTTTTACTTCTGTAAGTAGCCTTAATGATAGGGATCTGCCAAGTTTCAGACACTACAGAGTGTTAGAACTAAGAGAGGGGAAGGGACTGAGACACAGGCATTTAGAGATATTTAGCTAAAAATTTGTTTTTTGTATGTTTTTTAGGGTTTGTTTGGTTTTTTTGGCTTTTAAACCCATAAGGCCCAGAAGCTTAATTTACACTGAAATGACACATTAACTTAATTAATGTGAACATTTAAATTAAGTATTATTAATGACAAATCCAAATATTTTTTCCTGACATAAATGTTGTAAAACATCACTGATGAAATGCTCAATTTGTTGTGTCATTAATGTGAGAAAGTCTCAAAAGAATGGCCCCACAAACTGATGTCATCTATGTACCCACAAACAGTATGGGCAGGAACAGTACAAGCCTCACCCCACTGCTTCACTAGTTCTGACTAGCTGTAGAATAACTTCTTGGGTGAACAATAAATTCACAAAACATGCTTTTTGTTTATCCCAAAACTACACCCAGGCTTAGATCAAAGTCATCAGATCCTTTTGTGCAGAAAAAAGTAATGTGGAACTAAATTAAAAATAGTAGAGGAGGGGACAGTTGTCCTAGTGAATTTAATCAGACGTATGAAAAGGTTTATTTCTCCTAATTGCTGCTGATTTATTACAACTGGCTGGTTGTACTATAAATACTGACATTTCTGGCCATGACAAAATATAGTAACAATCTGTGCTGCTATTTTATAGCAGGCTTTATGTTTGAAGGATGGAGAGTGTGCAGCCTGGAGCTGCCCACACATTCCAGCCTCCCTGGGCAGGCACTCCCAGGGCACCAGGGGCCCAATCTAAATTCTCCAGGCATACTTCTGCAAGCAGGGAAATCTGAGGTTCCCCTGCTTGCAAAGGTTATCCCCAACTGTTCTCCTGTAGGATTGGGCCTTTTCCACTTGCAGGAGTGACAGGGTCCTGGCCCAGCCATGGCCCAGCCCTATAAGATAATATGTGACATCTACATTGCCCAGTGAAGTGGACCAGCTCTTCTGGGACACATCTGTTTATAGCCTTAGCTATAAGCCAGACTGTTGAAAGTATAGGTAGTTTAATAAAACTTTCAAAAGAGTCTAGAAGCCATATTCCAATTGATCCTACTAGGTACCTTAACTCATCACGGGTATAAGCTTAAAATTTGTATGTGTACCTATATGCTTTGCTGAATAGGAATAGATATGAGCATGTGAATGCACTTTAAATGTTGAATTATACCCTTAATTATGTAAGGAATTTAAGCCTTTGTTGGATTTGAGGGAAAAGTTCATTCTCCTTTCACTTCTTGGCCTTCTATGTTAAGATGGATGTCTTGAATGGTGAGATGATTAAATGCAATAAAAAAAATTTTTCAGGATAAGCCTAGACTGATGATGAGATTCCCAAAATCTTGAGATGAGAACAAGGTCTGTGGGCACTCAAGAACGCTTCAAGTCAACGTGTGGGAATTAGATTGAGAACAATCATCTCATTAATATTTTTCATTTTCACCACTCCCCCCCCCCCAATTTTTCTGACCGTGTACAGGTTGAAACTTCAATCCTTGGATATTTTTGGATCTCTCTTTTAATTAAATCAAAGTTCTATATGCTGTACACCTGCTGTGCATCTTTCTTCTTTATGCCAGGTGTCAGTTTTATTGATGTGTGGAATAGGAAAATTATGCAACATTCAAAAGACATAAAAGAAAAAAATATAATTGATTATACAATCTTTTTCATCTAATTTTAATTATAAAACAAGGATTGAGCTGCCTCCCTCCTCCCCCCTGCCCAAAAAAATGCATTACATTATGGGGCTTCTACTCATATAAGACAGTAATTTTTAAAAGAATTAATATGGATGAGAAAGAGAGGAAGAAGATCAGATACTTATACAACCATTAGAAAAAATATTGTAGGCACCAATCCTGTATGGAATTGAAGATGAAGTGAAAAATAATAGGTTTGAGCCCCAACTCAAGCATTTATGGTTTAATAAGTTGATAGCCCACAAAATTTGCCAGAATCCAAACTAAAATTGAACTCAAACTTTCAGTGACGTTTAATAAAGTCAGCTGTTATGCTGAAACCATTCCCTTGCACATCCTCATTTTTATGTAGTATTTTTCATCTTAAAAAAAAAATCTACAGGATCCAATCAGTTTCCAGCCCAATTGTGCTAAATGCTATGCAGCCATACCGCAAAAATGATTTGAGGACTGAAGAAAATTCCTTAATGCAAGAGCACAATCTGTTTAATTTGTCCAATAGTAACTTAATGACCGTATGTAAGTACTTTCATAGGGCAAAAAACACTGGGTATAAAAGGACTTTTTTATTTAGTAGTGGAAGACATACCAGTTATTAGTGGCTGGAAGCTAAAGCCAAGCAATTTCAAACTAAAAATAAGGTCTGATTTCTTTTAGAGGTGTAACGATATACCGGTCTGATATTGGATTGGCACCAATATAAAGAAAATTGTCTCTATTTGAACTCAGCCTGATATGGCTGATAATTTGGCCAATTAATGGTCTATGCATGCATGCAGCCACAGCACAGCATATAGGCAGTGAGGAGTACAGCCCACAGCTCATCTGGGGAGGGGGTACAGGGAGGTGACTCCTGCTGCTGTGTACCACTCATCTGGGACCTGCTCATCCAATGCTTGCCCGTTCGCCCAGTGGCTCCCAATGCTACTACCACCACTTGTCTGGGAGGGCAGGGAGGGGGGGCGGCATGTGCCCCCAGATCTGCATGGGGCTGGGGCTGCGCAGGGCTCTTCCCAGTCCACCCTATGCAGATCTGAGGGCACACACCACACCTCCCCCCATGCCCTCCTGGATGAGTGGCGAGAGCAGTGGTGGGAGCCACCAGACTAGCAGACAAGCCACTGGATGAGTGGTTCCTGGACAAGTGGCGTGCAGCGGTAGAACCCACTGCCCCCCTCCCAATAACCCCTAGTTGAGCCACAGCTCTGTCCCGCACAAGCACCAGCCCCGCTGGGCAGCACTTGCCATAGCCCCTGCCCTAGCTCCTGCCCCACACCTCCTTCACCATGGGGGCTTTGATCTACCCGCCATGGCCCTTCCCTCCCCCTTCTTCTTCCACCATAACAGACTTACTAGCTGCACACAGCTCTCCAAGCTGCTGGGCTTGTATCAGAAATCGAATCAGTATCAGCCAATATGCCTCCTTAAAAATTGGCTATCAGTGTCAACCCCAAATATCTCTATTGGTGCACCCCTAATTTATTTATTTTTTTAAACACAGAGGGCGCACCTACAGAAGATGTGTTAATACAGATTAACCTAAATCAATGTGCATTACAAGCGCATGTCTATACATGCGTGCCCAGCATTAGCTTAGGCTAAGGGTGCCTAAATTTGATACCTGTAGACATGATTAATTAATACTTATGTACATGTAGACATGACCCAGCACTAACTTTAGTGCTGGGTCTGCCCTGCCACTCAGGGGCTGGCCTGAGCTCAGCCCCAGGGAACATTCAGGTGTTGGGGTGCTGGACATCTGCCCTGCTCTGCCCCTTAGACTCCCCCATCCCCTCCCTCCCACTCTGTGCTTGAAGACCCAAAATATTGTGAATAGTTTTTCCCTGGTATACAGTTTCCCACTTGTAGGTGGGGGTTTTATTGGTGGGTGGAGAGGGTGGTGGAGGGGCTTGGGATGGGGGTGGGTGTTCTGAGGATAATAAAGGTTTTTTGTTTCACGCATGCACATGTCCTGAGAGTGGTGCTAGAGGTGGGCAAGAGGTAGGAGGTGTGTGGGTGGCAGGGCAGGTGGGCTAGAGCATGAAGTACAGGAGGAAGGTGTCAGGTAGGGTCTCCTGCAGCCAGTGCCCTGGTCCCTGCTGGCAGGTGCATGGCTGTCCTGGGGCCTGGGGGGTGGAGGGGGCTCCTCCTGTGACCAGCAGGGCCAGCATCATGGTCAGTAAGAGCGCAGTTTGCTGGTCATCATTGGTAGGGCCTGGGCTGGAGCAGCAGGGCAATAGGCATCACTGGCAGGGGCAGGGGCTGGAGCAGCCCTGGCATGGGGAGGTAAGATGGGTAAGGAAGGAGCTGCCTCAGGCTGCCTCTGCACTGGGCGTGCAGCTCCTGGGCAAGGAAGGTGCTGGCCAGGGATCAGAGTTTCCTAGATGACTGCTAGGTCCTTCAAGACTTTCCCACAATATGTGTCAGACTTGTTGCCACAATGGTGATACTTGTTGGCTAGCAAATGATATGTTTGCTTTTAGGAATTGGCTTATAGGTAAAATAGGTATTTAACCCATTATCAACCGCAGGGGTTGTGGTTGGTCTGAAGGTTGTACTTGCCCAGAGCAAGGTATTGGATCTGAGTTATGAATCTAGTGCCAACAGTACTAAACTCACATTTATCAATATGGAATATTTCATAAATGTTAGAACTTGAGTTCTTAGCAGTGTTGAATAATGCTGCAATAGTCTGCCTACATAGAACATGTGGATTCTGGGGGGCATATAGAAAGTTTGGACCTGGATCCATTTTTGGATTATCCATCTCTTAGCCTTCCTGAATTAAAAATTGGAAGCATTTGCATCCATTGATTTTTGTCTTTGGAGCCCTTTTCTACAGACTACTGAAAAGAAAAAGACATCTTAGAGGACAAAGATTGAAAGCCAGGGAAAGACAAAAACAGATGTTTCACTGCAGTGGTTTGCAAGTCCTTGAAACAGAACTGTTTTTATACCACAGCATTTCCTCTACTATTTCTCTTGAAATCTCAGAAACTTACAAGGGAGTTTAGTAGTATATTTTCAAAGGGGACATACCGTTCGTTCAAATAATGTGATGACATTTAAACTTGATGTCTTTATGACAGAGTTGAAAATTAGACTCCTTCATACATGACATTTCTGTAAGATAAACATGCTTGCACAATTTCTTGCAAATTTCCACAGCTAAGGGATTATATAGTACTTTATATTCTGTTCCAAATACTAGTTTGTAGTTAATAAGGATGTTGTGCATAGAGAATTAAACAGTGCTAAATATATTAGACAAACATTAAGTAAGTTTCATTAAGTTCATTTCTCCTTTATGGAGGTAACTATTACTATAAGTAGTTATAATTTTATTAAATAAGACTAAATTATTAGAAACTATTAATTATAATTAGTTACTTCAGTGGTAATAGTCAACTGCCTAGAACATGCTATTTTCATTTGCTGTTCTTTTACTAGAAGCCTGTATTTGGCTTACATTTGATAAATAATCCTGTGCAAAATATAACACGTTGAACAGGTGCAAATGATTTATTAATAACAATATTTTGCAGATCTCTAATGCCTTTCAGCAAAAGGTGTCAAGACTCAAAACATGATTTAGTTCTCATCAACACCCTCCATGACTTGGAATGCAACATATTATAGTCTGGGAAACTAAAGTACAGGTAGGTGAAATGAATCCACTCAAATTCAGTGGTAAAGAGACAGCAACAGAGCATAGGAGCAAAACTTCTTTCTACTAGCTTCACCACAAAGTTCTCTCTCTCTTTCTCTCCCCCGTCTCACTCTTTCTTACCCTCTCTCTGACAAAAAGTTTGGGAGGAATAAAGCTATGAAAAGCCATTTCAGACACCAAAATATAAGTTCCATAGATAAAGCTTATGAATAGCATATTACAGCATCAAAAGAAAGTGGTGGGGAGGGGAGGAAAAAACCCTCTCTGGAAGTCCATATAGCAGTGATGATACTTTACAATTAAATTAGTCTTATTATTTGCTAAGTGCCAGTAGTGTGTTTAGTACTATATATGACAAGCCCTGCCCAAAGTGCTTATGTAAAAAAGACAAAGTACAGGGAGAAATATGGCGAAGTATAGAATCTTAGATCTCTCTCTCTGTCTTACACACGCACTCACACATACACACTCTCTTGGTTCCTAGTCTAGCCACTGCCTCTCACTACGTTATCTATATGAGAGACTGACAACATTTTCTACTGCCTGGCCATGGTAGAGGTGAAGAAGCATTCTGTTGCCAGGATCCCTCTGAAGCCCCCTTTCCCTCCCTCCCCTTTTCCCGAACAAGGCCCAAGCCCCACTGCTCCACAGGCCAGATGCAGCCCATGGGCCCTATGTTGCCAATCTCTGATCTATGTAGCTTGTCGCTTGTTTTACTGGACAAAAATCTTTTTTTTTTTCTTCCAGATAAAACACTAAACATTCTGTATTTGAAAAAATAGGCCTTGACAAAGCATCTAAATACTTTGGGTACAGGAGAATTCAATTTCTAGTTTATGCTCAGGTGAGTTACTATGCAGAGCTCTTATTCTACCTTCCTTTATGCATTAAAAAATTAAAAAGCATAAGCCAGTCTTAGATCATTTTGAGAATTCAGAACAGAAGCTACACTTTAGAGGTACAGATTTTATTCTTGATGCGTGAACATCTGTTCATGCCCTATATAATAACTTGGACTTTTGCAAATGGGAAATGGTCATGTAGCCAAACAGGTGGCCTTTTCCAATGGGAAAAGGGTTCAGAACTCTAAAAGTTTTCATTTTAGAACATTAAGGATTCAGAAGAATTACCTCAACTAATTAGTTGGGTTTACTGCAGTTCGTGTGAAGGGATTTCACTGTCATTTGATTTCAACAATATTTTTTTTATGAACTTTATATTATTCACATGATTTCTAATTCTAAAGCCATTGGTTTCCTGTGTCAATAGTCAAAGCTACTTACAAATAAACAGGGAGTTAGCTTTTCAATTCTCACAGGTTGCTCAAAGAGAAGCCTGAAGTAAGCCTGGGGACTGAAAGTTGAAACATGTTCTATTAAAAACACAAACAGTTGGGAGAAAGAAAGAGAAAATTCTTGGAAGATTATTCATGTTTAATGCAGAGACAAGGATATAAATTAGTCTTGAGCTTTTCTTTTTATAGTAAATGTCCTCTAAATCCATTAGGGAGAAATATGTTTCCTGAAATACTGTTAAACCAGATGACCAGGTCTACCAATGTTAGATAGTAGGGCTGTGCGAGGCTTCGGACCGTGCTTCGGATCCGCAGAAGCTTTGGACACTTCGGCATCCAAAGCAGCATGTCCAGATGGAAGCACTGGCTTTGTTAGGCTTTCCAAAGCGGTTCAGAGCTTCTGAAGCGCTTCATAAAAGCTTCAAAGCTGCTTCGGAGATCCGGCCATAGGGTATAATGGGGAATCAATTAAATATTTATAACTTTGTTGTTTTTTGTCTGATTTGGATGAAATCTGCAGGGTTGGTAGCCTATTCAGAGAGCATGAAGCAAGCCATCAAGAAGATTGGTGCAGGGGTTTGGGGGAAAATGTACCCCAAATTCTTGAAGGAAAACTCATGTCACGTGTATGTATTACACCACAGCGGGGTAAAAACTGCTGAGATGCTAGCCCCTGCTGAGGCCACAAAGCCTGCCAAGTTTCAGGAAGATTGGTGCAGGGGTTTGGGGGGAACTGCTCCTCAAGCTGCTGACAGGCAAAACTCGTAACATAGATGACCCCATGAGTGTTAAGGCACAGCGGGCTGAAAATTGCAGGGGTGGTGGACCCTGCTGAGGCCACAAGGCCTTCCAAGTTTCAAGGAGCTAAATTCAGGGGCTTGGGGGAAACTGTACCTCAAGCTGCAGACAAGCAAAACTCATGACATGGGTGACACAGTGTGCATTAAGGCGCAGCAGGGTGAAAGCTGCAGGGATGGTAGCCCCTGATGTGGCCATGAAGCCTGCCAGCTGTGGAGGAGATAGGTGCAGGGGGGTTCTGGGGCCCTGCACCTCTGGCTGCTGACAGGCAAAACTCGTGAAATGCATGCTTGTGCAACTGTGTCTGTCTTGGGGCGGGGGAGGGGAACTACTGCAGGCCTGGCTGCTAAGCTACTGTGTTACCAGTTACCAATCAATCATGATTCACTCAGGGACCAGCTCAAAACACAGTTGCTAGCTAATGTAACCAGTTAATTAGCAACAATTAACACCTACAAAACAACAGACTAAGGAGAGGAAAGAATCAATATAGACAATCAACTGCCCCAAGACAGAGACAGTCAGTTGCACAAGCACCCATGTCATGAGTTTTGCCTGTCAGCAGCTAGAGGTGCAGGGCCCCAGAACCCAGAAGCCCCTGCACCTATCTTCTCAACAGCTGGCAGGCGTCATGGCCACAGCAGGGGCTACCATCCCTGCAGCTTTCACCCTGCTGTGCCTTAACGCACACAGTGTCACCCATGTCACAAATTTTGCTTGTCCGCAGCTTGAGGTGCAGTTCCCCCCAAACACCCACACTTATCTCCTTGAAACTTGGCAAGCTTCATGACGTCAGCAGGGGCCACCACCCGTGCAGGTTTCATTCAAATCAGACAAAAAACAACAAAGTTATAAATACTTCATGGATCCCCCATTGTACCCTATGGCCGGATCTCTGAGGTGGCTCTGAAGCTTCGGAGGTGCTTCAACTGGATCAAAGCGGGAACCTGGTCCAGAGCTCCAGATGGGATCCCTGGCATCCGAAGCAGCCACATCTGAAGCCGAATAAAATAGCTGCCTACTTGCACAGGCCTATTAGCTATCTCCTGTATTAGAATCCTATTCACCCAAATAACTTTTACCTCAATTGTAGCAATGTTCATTGAATTCAAGTCATTTTTCTAGCCAATGTCCACTTGATCCAAATCTTATTTCTTAAAAAAATTAAATGAAAATCCAAAACATGGTTTTCTCTACTGTTAAAACATCTTGTATACTGACATATTTTTTCATAGTCGTGTGAATACATGTTTTAAAAGAGCAAGTGAATTTTATGAAGTTATTATGAAGTTGTGCTACTTTCATGGTCATATTAACAATTGCATTGACAAGGGAAAGATTGCTTAAAAAAAATGAATTGATTTGAAAGCCTTATGGTACATGTCTACACATTACATACTTACTTAGGTAATGAGCTGTCCAGGTCAAATTTAATTAGGGACAGGCAATTGCTTTCAGAACAAATCAACTCCTTAAGGTTTCACTAGTTTTACAAAGCAGGCCTGGCCAGTTTATTTTGATCATATAGAAAGTGCAGACAACTGTATTTAGTTAATTTTGAAAAAAAAGTGAACTTCTCAGTTCTGTCCAGGACTTGGAAATAGGAATACTAATTTAGCACAACAACAAAGAAACAACAACATGAAAAGTGATTATTCCATCTGAAACAAGAAAAAGAAATAACAGAAATGACAACTAGAACCTAGTTTTCTTGTCCAACCCAACTGTATACACACAGAAATTTTGGACCATGTGCATAAACTGTGCAAATATTATGGGACCGTAGCAGTTATATATATAAAATATATATTAGATCACTGAGTCAGTTTTGTGCCAGGGCATGGGAATCAGTACATCATTTCAATAGATCTTCAAATCCATTATTTTGCAAGTGGAAGCTATAGTTTGCCAAGAAAAATCTACACAGTCTTGATTTTAGCCCAAAGGCGAATACTTCAATTAAGCAACCAAACTCTGGAATGGTTCTACAATTCAAATCCAGACTTAGAATCCTTAGAGGTTTGTCCTAACACCACTATGAATGGTTGGTTTCCTCACAAAGTGTATGTTTGACATTTCTTCAGTGCAGATGTTTTGGTGCCCTGGAAGATTTTAAAGAAAAGTGTGAAAGAAATATACCATATTTATGGCACTCTGTTATTTTATTCCATCCTTTCTCATGTTCTGAAAGGCAATTTCACACTATTTCCTGAGGGGGCCCTAGCCTTGAGGAGTGATGACCTTTGTGTTGTATCTTTTTTTTTTCTAAGCTGTGTTTTACATCTTGTTGTGTCATCAACCAGTATATCAAGAGCATTACTACACTTGACTTTCCTTATTTTCTTTTTGACAGTGTCCTCAGGGTTGATAAATGGTCTTGCTTTCAAGGAGAGGGGAATGTATTTATTTTGGGTTTATATATAAGTTTATGAAATCATTACATTCTGCAATAGTGATGGGAACAGCAAGCACAAGCTATTACATCAGTTATTCCTTCTGGGTTCATTTCTTGGTTTCTTTCTATCACTGGTAACTACTCTGGAACCAGGAGTTTTTGGTTTTTTGTTTGTTTGTTTTTAATATCAATATGCTGCACTTGGATATTTGTGAAGGAAGCAACAGGGTGGTGATGTGAAAAAAAATAGCAATAACATTTGGACTGATTTTTTAGTCCAAATGTAACACATCTAAAATAAAACAGGTGCTTCTGAAAACGAAATACTCGAGGGAAATATTGCTTACAGATAGTGTGAGAAGAGGGAACTGAAAACATAAAATAAATCGAATCCTCCTCTCTTGTTCGTATACTGTCCATTTCATACAAAGCTTAGTTTAGCGGATACCTCTGTAATTTTTAGTCAGCTCATTATGAGGTAAGCCTTGGAGGATGTAAAAGACTGGAAGGCCTGTAATACAGTTTGAAAAAGTTTTCATTGAAAAACATTTGCTCATTCCATAACACAAAAAAATGAGGATTGCACTGGTATACAAGAAGAAAGTGTGAAACTGGAGCAAATGGTCAAATGTGTATGAAGAAATGGCATTGTGAGGAAAGAGATACCATGGACAGGACTCAGAGCAATGATCTTATCACTTCTTTTTCATTTTGAGGTTGAAATCATTCTGTTTATTTAGTGATGGTCCAACTCTTCATGGCCTGCCCCATCCCAAATCTTCTTATAGGTTGTACTGTATAATAGGCTCCTTTCACACCCTTAACATATTTTTATTACCAAGGCACTAGCTAGAAGGCCTCTAAAAATGTACCTACAAAAAGTAACAATTTTAAACATTACTGAACCCAGGAGTTTCCCTTGTTTGAACAGAGCCCAGAGCAAAGGGATCTCCAACTTCATTTCCAACATAATAGACATTACAAGTACTAATAACAGCAGCAGGCACACTTGTTTTATGGATGTGAAATCAACATCTACACGTCCAAAACAGATGGGTTCACAAATCAGTTGGCAATGATTTTTTTAAAATGACCTCTAGAGAGCTGATGCAGAGCCCAGGCTCTGTCATAAGGACTCTTCCTATAATACTGTTCTATAACAACCCTCTCCCAATGCAGTGGAACCAATGAGGTAGAATCAAGAAGCCAAAAAGCCATGGGCCACCATGGACTCTACAGCCCACTCTGTTCACCTGATACCAGTAATCACATGCTTTAGATTATTATGGAAGCAACGGGTTGATACTGATTACTGAGTGAGTGCCAAATGCATGTTTACTAAATATTAGTCTCTGACTATGACTAAATTAGGAAATTTGTTTTTATTTGTGGTGTCACTTTATTATATACACTAATTAGGTTTCATATCATATGACACCCGGGGGGTTATTTGTACATAAAAAGAGAGATGTTGAGCTCAATCCCTTTTATTGAGCGTGTTAATGAAATTAAACTGCAGTAAATAAATGGATGTAATTTGCCACCACACAAACATTTCTGTTTCTGAATTGCTGGGGAGCAGATCACACTATTGCACACAATTACAAAATGATCAAGTATTACTTTTTTATTTTAGAATGGCATAAGAGGAAGTGTAAGTAATTAAGAACAGCCTGAAATTACTTCTGAAATATTTTGGAAACTCTGTTATATTATGCATAATGTATCAGTACACTCCTTACAAAATTCAATTCAATTATCACTGCCTGAGTCATTGTCATTTTGGAGCCTAGACTAGTGGTTCAGGTAATTCATATCAAAGAACCTATTACAGCAAATTCCTTCAGCAGCCATCTGTATCATGTGATAAGTTGATCCTCAGTTTTGCCGCTGTAACGCAGTGGCAGTGGCAGTAAATTTGCTGGGATGAATTCCCTGTGGTCACAGATTTGTTCAGCCAAACAAATGGCCCTGCTCAGCAGCCAGCAGATGCTGTCATCTGCACAATATAATGATCTTGCCTCCTCTGATTGCAACTATGAACATTTTAAATATATAAAACAGATATAAAGTCCGTGTATAATGTAGTCATTTCTGTGTTTGCTACTTGCAAGTGTTCATCCTTTGTTTCTACCCTTCCCCTCAATTCCTCCTCTGAACTCCCCCTTTCCCTTGCCTCATATGTAATAGAGCTATGCTACCTACTCTTGTATGTTCATTTATTTATTCATTTATTTATTTATTTTTCTCCTGGTTTGCTACCATTGAATAATTCACGGAGGGCACATCTAAATGTGCCTCTGTTACTGTGCCATGATTTAGTACTTCCTATTGGAAATATTAAATGATGGCACAGTAACAGCCCATACTGCACCATGTTGGCAGGACATGGTTATTTTTAGCCCCTACATTGCCTCAGCAATGTGCTATAATGAGATAGCACATTGCTACAGCAACATAGCTGTGGCATCATGGTTCATGCCCGCCTATGCTATGCCACTATAGCGTGTTGCTACAGTGACAGGACGTCACATGTAGATGCACCCAGAGGCACAGTGTTATAGTTCTGCCGAAGTGTTGGCTTGGTGGGACTTTCTAACAAGTGCTGATGGCTTCTTTTTCGTAACAGCATAGATCCTCTTCTGCTCCAGCTGCGAAAAGTTTATATTCATGAAACATGTCCCAAGACATAGATGTCTACCACAGTAGAACAACATACTTAATTGTTAGCAGTAAATGGTGGTCTCTGTCTGATTTACAATCTTTTTATAGTTTTTTTTCTATCTGCCCTGAATGTACACAGTTGGCTGATTTTCCAAATAAAATTTCATATAAGGTATGAAAGTCTCCGAAATTTGCCTGTATTCTGTGTTTCTTTAGTGACCCCTATGGGTGGTTATTTCAGAACAGAAATGAAAAAAATCATACCCCACCATGATCATAAGTTGGTGGAGAAATTATTTTCAAGCTATTATAATGTATATTCTCCTGTCACTGTTCCCTACAGGAACGTGTTTGTCAAGCCCAGGTTGCCTGTGCTCCTGATTATTTGCATATTGTGGCTGTGCATGGACAATGCTGCTGAGCCTTGATGCTTTCTCATCACTTTGGGTCAAGCAAATACCTTTTGAGAAACCCCACATGTTTGAACCATAAAATCATTCAATACCATACAGTTTTCAATCAGCATTTGCATAGGATCTTTGTCCCTAAACGTATGCCATGAAGAGAAGTACAGTATTGCAGTCAAACCTGCTTACAGTCCAAGTGCTCTGACTGGAATCAAATGCCAATCTTCCACTGAAAAATACAATATGCCCAATAATGTGAATACACTTATTTTGGACACTAAATAGAGGATGCAGGGGCACAACTAACCTATTCTTTAATACCTGAGTTTTAAAAAGGTACTACCTGCCTACTGTAAAATACATGAAAATTGTCATGTCTATGTGCTGCTTATAAAACGGTAATGAATATTTCTGAATGCAGACATGTTACAGGTCTAAATCAGCATAGGTGAATCTGGGATTTTAAAAAGAGGGGTTCAGGTAGTGTGGTGCATCATCCCATATAATATATCACATATTTTTCTGCTGGTAGAAGCTTTACTAAATATGCTAGGGGCTTAGGGCTATGTTATTCGATTTAAGATCAAAGCACTAACAAAGATGACTTTATTGGAATGAGTTAAAAACAATCTGCAGGACTGTGAATTGGAGATGCATTACCAGGAGCAGCTAACAGACAAAAGAATTACAGGAGAAAGGCTAGCTTGGCTAGTGGAACATCAAGACCATTAAAAAGGAGAGAAAGCCATTAACCCTTGGATGCATTTCAAGGGTTCTGAGAAGGGGAAAAAATGGAGCTCTGCCTTGGGAGATCCCTTTGCCCTCATCCTCCTCCCTTTGCTCTCATTCTCCAATCTCAGCAGTATTTTCATGCTACATGTAGCAGGAATCTCAGCAGTATTCCTACCCAGAGCAGGGGAGGATGATCTTTTGATGTCCCTTCAAGCCCTTAATTTTTATGAATCTATGAGGGCAGGCTCTGGCAGGCCATGCTCTTTCTGGAATGGGAGATGGTGCTAAAGGAAGACTGTCAGCAAATAAACTGGGACTCAAGAGAAAATTGCTGCAGCATCAATTCAGACCCTTTCAGCTAAGTTTCTCAATGGTCACAATACAACTGGGTTCAGACCAATCTGCCGCTGCAATTTGTCACCCTTTTTCTGTGCTGTGTCCTCTTTGCCCCTAGCCTGAAATTATCTGGTGGTGAATAAAAACATTCCATGGGAATTCTACATCTTGCTACTGCACTGAGTTATTCCACATTTGAGCCCCCTCCCCAAATCAAATCTTTACCAAGTAAGACCAGTATACATGCATCCCACTGATGGCTCACTCCTTCTGCTCAGTCACATAAAGTCTCTCCATAACATCAGCTGTTCCATTGCTGCTTTAGCACAGCTCTCCTGAACTGCTCACTGAGTAGACTGCTAACTGCCCATAGATGCACAGAAATCACTGAGTCCCCTTGGCATCTGTTAAGGTGGCAGAGCTGGAGAGGAAAGGGAAGCACCTGTGACTGTAACAAATATGATCTAGAGAGGGAGGAATATGCCAGGGTAGCATAAAAGAACAAGGAGCAACAGTCTCAAGTTGCAGCAAGGGAAGTTTAGGTTAGATATTAAGAATAATTTTCTCACTAGGAGGGTAGTAAAACACTGGAACAGGTTACCCTGAGAGGTGGTGGGATCTCCATCCTTGGAGGTTTTCAAGACCTAGCTAGACAAAGCTTTGGCTGGGATGATTTAGTTGGGGATGGTCCTGCTTTGAGCAGGGGGTTGGACTAGATGACCTCCTGAGGTCCCTTCCAACCATAACTTTCTATGATTCTATGATTCTTTCTGTAACACCTGCGGAATGAAGTGTTTAGAAAGAATCGGTTACATTTTAACTGGGGTGACGAAGTCAACTGACTCCCTCTCTTTTGCCACTGCCAGGAAGTTGGTTTTAAATATAAAATGAACCAGGAATAAAAGTGAGGGGTGCAACTATACCATGCCCCTCCCTCCCCTCCCCCCCATCCACCCCCGTAAATTAGACATCTGCTTCTAGTTATAGGGGGGCTACTTAGCAGATGCTGAGAAGCGGACTAGGCAGTCATTTTTATTAATATTAAATGGTACTCAGATTTCAAGGATGAAATATAAATAATTTATCACACTGATAAGCGGTAGGTCCTCAGACAGCTCTAAATTCTAACATTTTATACCATAGGAGTATCTGTTTTGTAGTATATTACTTACTATGCATGTCTAAATGATTTTGGACTAGATAAGGATTTCCTTTTCAGTAGTTTCGTATGAGTTCCCTCTTTTTCCCCCAGCATACACACAATCCAGCTAGAGTAACAAAGGCAAATTGTTTTTGAGGTGTTTAGAACAATGTAGTGTCACCCAAAACCTCAGACTGAACATTGTTAAACTTGGACAAATGTCTCCAATCTAATTTCAGATCTTCAATTTTGGGTCTGGAGCCTGTGTCAGGTTAGCATAGTGAGAAATAGTTCTCCCTACTTCCAGTTTTAGAACTTCAGCTACAGTATCCAACCTAAAGTGTTCAGTTCCAAAAATATTTGCTGCACTCAAAAGAAAGTACAAATTCATGTTTTGGGTAACTGGGACTAGAAATTGCATACAACTTTCTTATGACATTTCAGATTCTCATTGTTGCTGATTGTGCCAAATATGCACAAACTTGTTCATGAAAGGTCTATAATTTCTGCTTCCTCTCTGCAGATACTAGAATATGTGCACAAATATGAATAAAACAGTAATAAAAGAAAAGAGGACAGCTATAGTGTGTATTTTTCTGAACACCAAAAAGGGCTCCCATTTGGATGTGGCTGGATCTGGGAAGAATGTTTTCAGTTCACTCACTTATTTTCAGTGTAAATTTTTACCATATCTTTCTTGACAAACACTAAGGATTTGGTTATGAACAAGCAAAATTTATTTATTACATAAACATTTATTTTTTCTTAAGTAATCATGCAAGCAATTACCAACATTTTTCCGCAAGATATGTGGAATCAAGTTGAATTTATTGCGTGTAGGCAAACCTTAGGACTGGCTTTGAAAATTCATATGAACTATGTAAAGTTTTGTTTTGTTAAGAGTTTCCTCATGTTCCAGCCTGTGGACAAGCAGGGAGTGCTTTCAGAGGGTATGGCCAAGAGGCTCATGCTTGTATCACAAATATATCACCAGACTGATCTTCCTGTCCTTCCTACACTGTGAAATAAGGCTAACATAATATGATGAAGAGATTACTATAGAAGATTAACAGTGCCCCGTGGGCTGACTAGAAAGCTCATCTTCATCTCCTGAATCAGTAACATTTTTATTCTTAGCGACCAGCCTAGCCAATAAAACATATAGACATATATGATCTGTGTAAGAGGAAAATTTAAACAGGACCAGAAAGGAACCCAATGGCATTAAGAACACATGTGTTAAGAGATGTCCCCAAAACAATGGCATATAACAAATGGTAAAGCAACAAAGCTGGAATTCAAATAACAAAACATTTTGAGTATTAGAAGAAAGCATGTTTTATTTACATAGAATAAATAATATTATGATTGGAAAAAAAACATATTAAAGCACAAATCAACCCTAAGTTGAATGTGAAATTAGCCACACGTTATCTTGTAGCAATTAACTATGAAAAACTGTGTTTTCAAGGAAAAAAAAATACCCACCTCCAGCAAACTACAGGCAACATCTGCAACGCCGTATGCAGTAATCCCTGTGAAGGGATACCGGAGACAGGAACAGTAGTGATATTAGACAAATGTTACAAAAACAACAGGCCAAGTGATTGGACCAAAAGGCACATGCTGTAAATTAAAACTTTAAAAGGGCATATGGTGACAAAAGGACAGAGGGCAGCATTGCTAGCTATTCTTGACTGTCAAATGATATTTTTTCATGATGCTTATACCTACAGGACATACATGTACTCTGTCAATTATGCTGTGAGAGGATCTGAACTTTGGCTGTATTACAGCAGAGACTTTGAAATGCACTATCAATTGGTAAACTCATGAAAGGGAACCAAAGACTGAAAAGGAGCTCATTTATTCCATTCTTCCTCCCCATTGCTTCTATTCTCAGAAGGTGAACCATACCTGTCAGGGCTAAAGCATGCTTGGAATTATCCAAAGCAAGGCTAGGGCTGATCAAATCCCAAATCCCAGTTGGAGGTAAGCTGGGTGCATCTATACAGTCAATAATGCACCTTAGGTACTGCACATTCAGTTTAGTACTTGCTTAATAAAGTACTAACTAAATGCGCAGTAACTAGAACTATTGCTCAGTAGCACTGGTGCATGGTTATTTTATGATGCTTACTGTGCATTAGCCTAATAATGCTACACAGTAGGCTGTTAGCATGGTTTTTAACCACCACACTACTGTGCAGTGTTATTAAGCTAATGCATAATAAGCGTCTCATGTAGATGCACCCACTGAGTCATCCCTCAAAAAGAAGCCCTGCCCTCACTGTTTATATGAGCTGACACCAGAGAGCAGGTGAGTTGTCTGGGCAAAAGACCATCTTGCTGTGCTTCTGACCTGCTTGGAACCGCTAAAACTGACTCCAAACTCTGAACCTCTGGCTTGTGAATTTGCGCTTATTCCTGATTGTTCCTCTTCCTGACGTGGATTTTCCAGCTTGAATCAACTGTTTGTCCTTGTGGCTTCATATCCTGAATCAGGCTAATACCTGGCTTAACCTTGCCTACACTCTGGTAACACCTTGACCACTCAGACGCCACTGTCTGTGTCCACTTGAACTGACCACCCATGATCCAGTCAGTCTATTACAATACTGTGAAGGCCATGGGCAAATGATGGGTGAAAGCATGATGAAAACTTGCCAATCTTCTTTCTACATCAAGCCTTTTCTGTACCTAAATGGAGGGCTTCACTCCCATTGATTATGTGCTCACATCCCGCCCTACCCCACCCCCATGCTTGCCCAGGAGTGCATACCATGCTGGGAGCCACCCTTTCCCCATCCCCACACCCCACAAAATGATCTGCTCACAGCTCTGTCCCTCACCCTGCCCCAGCTGGGTGGCTCCTGTTGGTGTCCCTTCACTTCGGCACCTGGGACAGTCACACCGCTCATCCCCAACTGGCTATAGCATCATGTCTAAAAGTATTTTGAAGCTTCTTAAAAGTCTGAAGAAAGCACTGACAATCTGGACCTTATCACCTTAGTATCCATGGCTGTGTCCAGATGAGCACGGCTGTGTGGTATGTGGCACTGCAAACACATACTGCACATTCAGCTGTTCTCCTAACTGCAATGGAGCAGTGCAGGGCTGGAGGGAAGGGCTTGTTAAGACTTGGATATCCAGGGGTCAAAAAAACCCACACACACAAGAAAAGGGAGGCAGTGCTTGCCACTTAAAACCAGAGCTTGTCCAGCCGGAGCCACATTCCAGCTGCCAGCCAGGCTCTGAGCCACAGGATTGCCACTGCTACAGGCCTAGGGGTCCCCCAGCACCCCAGGTAAGGCTACTGGGGCCAGCCCAGTACTGGCCCCAGCCTCTCCTACCCTACCTGGGGTAACCTGTTGTGTACCAGAGGGCACATGGCACAGGCTTTCCCCAAGGGCAACAAGCAGCAGCACACTGCTAGTTGTCCCTGGGGAACTATATGTCCATGCTCATGTGGATGTGGCCCATGTGTCTCAACATTATTAGTCAGGTTTATCTTTGCAGAAGTCTTAAAAGGTACAGATATGTTGTCTTCATTTTAATAAGGTACAAGGGAGGTATAAGACCTGCATGTCTCATAAAGGATTCTATGTTAGAGCAGGTACTGTACTTAGGTCTCTTGAGTGTAAAATCAGTGCCCTAACAACTAATCTATTCCTCCCCTCACTTGAGAAAGGAGAGAGGAAGTGTGTTAGTGAATAGTAACAAGCACTCTTTTACAATAGTTGCATTTAATCAAACACAAAGTCCCATTAGGGGTTGGGTTGCTCAGGAGGAGGGTTGTTGCTTGAAGACTACATCTTAGACCGCATATGCTCTGATTAGTATACCTTTGGACTAATAAACCCCAGATTCTGTCCACAGAGAACAGCTTCATTTTAGAGCTCTCTCCCAGACATTATTGGTGATGTTTCCTTGTTTGTGATTCTGTTAGGGAAGAATCTTTCTCTTACAAGAGACCCAGGGATCTCCTAAGCAGCCTTGTCTGAATGACACAATTCTCTGGGCTGAACTGGGATTGGTGACAGCATGTGTTTTGCATATCCACTCTAGGACATCTCTTCATCCAGGGCCTGGTCTAACTCCCAAGCTTTCACAGGTTCCATATTGAAGAGAAACTATGGCTTGAGGATTTGGTACGTTGGTTACCAGGTCTGTTAGTAATTACATACAGGTTTACTTCAGGCTGTAAAAAAAAAAAAAAAAAATCCTCTCTTCCTGCTAAAACAATGTTGTATTTCTGCATTAAGAGTAAAGAAATTGGCACAAAATTCACAATCATTATTTACACCCAGGGCTCTTCAAGATAGAAATTACAATGAAGTAAATAACAAAATGAAGGTACTGATTTATGACAAAGCAATTTAACACATTACACTTAGAAAGTATTAGCACCTTATGAGAAACTAAAATCAAGTGAGCTTTTGAAAGGGGGGTTGCTGTGAGCTAGAGCAAAAAACATCGCTGTATGAGCAGAAAATAAAAACAACAGAAGCCATATTTCTGAATGGCCAACAAAGAGGGGAGGGAATGAGTCAGGGCTGATACCATATTTCTCTTCTGTGTTTCAGGCCCCTGTGTTTCAGGCCAGACATCCAAGTAAAGGCATCATAGTATCTGATGCATGGTCCCCACAGTTGCACTTCCTACCATGCCACACATACATGGCAGGAGGTGTGATTGTAGGATCAAGCACCAGATCCTATCATGCCTTATTGCTAGTGCCTGGGATTATGATCCCAGGCTCCCCATGCACCACCAAATAGCAGCTGGGAGCCTTATCAGCTGATTCAGGCTCCCAGCCATGGGGGCACACCCTGTGGCAGGGAGTCCCAGCTTGGCCACACATTCAGTCATTGGCAATGTGTAAGGGGTGTACCTGGGTGCACATGCACCCCTTGAGCTTGGCAGTGCACCCCTTGCAAAAAGGTACTGCTGACACTGCTAGCAGTGCCTGCAGATGGTAGCCACTCACCACCCCCACCCCCTCAACCATCAACACTACTGGCAGCATCTTTGGGCAGTTCCCAGTCACTGCTGGCTGCTGTCGATGCTGCCAGCAGCATCTACAGGTGGTCGCTGATCATCCTTCAAAGCTCGCCACCCCCCTGCCACCGACAGCACTGCTGCCGCCTGCGGGAACTCACCATGTCGCCTCCTGCCCCACCTCCAGGGGCACTCAGTGTTCATGCATTCATTTGATGATGTGATAAAAATGAGCCACAAACTTATTGTCCATTTTTTGGTGTAATAACTTTGCAGCTTCTTCCTTGTTTTATCACATCATTCATTGCACGAACATGTGGCCAGGTAACAGCTCAAGACATGATAAACATCTTAAGTGTAACTTGTGCTGGAACCGTGTGAGTTCTGAATAAATAACTAGCATCTCTAATATTTTATGGTCTTGAATTTAAACACATATTTCTTATTTTTAGCTCAAGACTTGAAGTCACACTGAAAAGTGATTGAAAAATTACAGTGTACTGTTCAGACGTATGTCTACTTTACAATTAAAACAGTGTAAGGAATGTTTACTCTTAGGTACCAGCTATGCAACTTGGGTATGAAATCTGAGGGCATATCTAGATAAGTGCAGATGTTTGATTCCCTGGGGACAAGTAGCAGTGGCGCACCTCGAGCCGCAGTTACTTGTCCCTGGGGAACACCCGTGCCACATGCACTTTGGCTACAAATTACCCTGGGGGCAGTAGGAAAGGCTAGGACCAGCAGTGTCTGGCCCCAGAAGCCTTACCTGGTGTCCTGGGGGCCTCCCGGGCCTGCAAAAGTGGCAATCCTGCTGGGTAGTCACAGTCCAGCTCTGAGCAGCCTGGCTCTGCTTTTCAGCACCATGCGCTGCCTGTGAGTGTGCTGCTCCAATTTTTCCAAACCAAACCAGACCAGAGCATGCACAGGCAGCATTTCCCTGCAGCACAGAGAATGCCTAACTGTGTGGTATGTGGCACTGCAGACATGTTTATGGCACCACATATCGCACAGCCATGCTTGTTTGGAAACAACTTGAGAGTCAAACTTGGTTCTTGTATTCTGCAGTACAAATTATACTTTCAGCAATACTTCTGCAAACCTGTTATCTTCAGTAGATTTGCACAAGCATCACCAATTGGGAAGTCTTTAGAGGTCTTCAATGGCCTTGGTTTTCTCCAAACCTAAAGCAAGTTAGAAGCATTCAGTGTTTCCTAGGTATAAGATTATCTGAACTTCTCCCTTTCCTAAAAAAATGAATTGGCTTTCAACACACTCATCTGAGCTGGTGGCCCCACTATAGATAAAATCAGAGACTGAGGACGTGAAGGACACAATCATTTTATGCACCCAAATGGCAGTTTGACTCTTACTCCATGTTCAGTACAGCTACTGGACATGCACACTAGACTGCTGTCTGACTGGGAGTGGATACTGGATACAAAACATAGGAAGGTCCCTTCCTCCTGAAGCTAACACCTGCTAGTCATAGGTTTTTGCTGGGTAGAATTTTGTGACTTACGCTTGCCTAGCATATGCATGTGCAGAGCTGTGTATCTGCCTGGCAGTCATGCAACTGAATGCACGTGTTCAGTAGCCACGTTGTCCATGCTGCAAATGAACTTTTAGCACAAACAATGCATAAGGCCTTAGTTAGGTGGGTGTGTGAGTGTCATTTGGGTTCGAAAAGTAAAAAAGTTCCCAAAATGGTCCCACAGAGGTTACTTGTGATCAGTAAGAACAAGGCTATTTTTTTCTAATGTAGCCCCCTATGATGCAGGTATACTTTGATATCTTTGGGGCATGGATCAAGAAAAGACCAAGACTACTTGGGGCGCAGCAATGTTGTGGAAGCGTAGAGACATTGAAGAATCTCCTGGACTTTTGCATACTATGAGGCATCTGCACATTTAGGGCTTCATCCCACCACCTAATCTGTGGCAATGGGAAGATTCAGGGAGAAGAGCTGAGAAAGATCCATTGTAGAATTTGCTTCCCCTTATCACAATGGCTTTTAAAACTGAAGGAAAAATGTGTCCAGGATCAGGCCCTTTTTGCTTTTTGCTGGTGTACAACAGACACTACAGCACCATAGTGTGTCACTATAGCGCCGTACCATACTGTGTAGATACACCCTGTGGGCTCCTATTTTAAATGTCTGGGTTAATCTTGTGAATCATGGGTAGATGTTTGTACACCTAATAGTGCTAGTCCTGCCTGTAAATCTGTTCTCTCTCTCCTCCCCTTTCCACTCTCTGTATACACTCTTGGCATTGGCATGATAATATATCCCTTCGTAACTGAAATGAAATATGATTAGAGAGGGATAGATTTAATAGATTTCATAGACATTGGGGCTGGAAGGGACCTTGTGAGATTATTGGGTCCAGCCCCCTGCCAAAGGGGCAGGAAGTCAGCTGGTATCAGATCACCCCAGCAAGTTAAGCATCCAAGCGTTTCTTAAAGGTAGGTGCTTGCACCACTTATCTGGGGAGTCTATTCCAGACCCCGGAGATTCGGATGGTAAAAAAGTTTTTCCCGATGTCCAGTCTAAAATGGTCTTCCAGCAGTTTATGACCATTAGACCTTGCCTTCCCTTGGGGTGCCTTCATGAACAGATGTTCTCCCAGTTCCTGATGCATACCCCAATAGGCTGCCACCAAGTCCCCCCTGAGCCTTCACTTCTCCAGGCTGAAGAGTTCCATGACTGTCAGCCTCTCCTTGTAAGTCTGATTCTCTTAACCTCTAATCATGTGCATTGTTCTTAAGCGTCACCACATCTTTTCTAAAGTGTCAAGCCCAGAATTAGATGTAGTACTCGAGCTGCGGTCTCACCAAGTCTGTGTAAAGTGGGAGGATGACTTCTTGGATCTTGCTTGAGATGCACCAGTAGATGCAAGCCAGGGTTTTATTTGCTTAGTTAGGCCTTAGTTAGGTGGGTGTGTGAGTGTCATTTGGGTTCGAAAAGTAAAAAAGTTCCCAAAATGGTCCCACAGAGGTTACTTGTGATCAGTAAGAACAAGGCTATTTTTTTCTAATGTAGCCCCTATGATGCAGGTATACTTTGATATCTTTGGGGCATGGATCAAGAAAAGACCAAGACTACTTGGGGCGCAGCAATGTTGTGGAAGTGTAGAGACATTGAAGAATCTCCTGGACTTTTGCATACTATGAGGCATCTGCACATTTAGGGCTTCATCCCACCACCTAATCTGTGGCAATGGGAAGATTCAGGGAGAAGAGCTGAGAAAGATCCATTGTAGAATTTGCTTCCCCTTATCACAATGGCTTTTAAAACTGAAGGAAAAATGTGTCCAGGATCAGGCCCTTTTTGCTTTTTGCTGGTATACAACAAAGAGTTTAACTCATTTTCTTTTTCTCAGTGTGTTGGCTTCATAGGGTTAATAAAAGTAAATCCCAGTGACATTTGTTTTAGCAAATCAATTCATCTTATCTGTACACATATATAGAGCACAGCTACAGAATGGATTTCATTTTGTAACTGATCTATAAGGCTGCTAAATTAAATACCTTCTATTGTCAATTTTCCAGCTTTATGGAAAAGATTCTGTTGGTGTAATGGGGCCCCATGCCCCATTACTGAAGGAGAGAGGGAGCTGGGATTACCTGGATGGTTCCAGCCCCCTGGAAAAACTCATAGGGACAGACAGCCCTTTAACCAAATGGCCACCTGCCCCAGGTGCAGCCAGCACAGTGTGTCTAATGATTGACAGGCCTGGGGTGGAAGTAGTAGGTCAGATGACCCAGAGAGGGGCCAGGGCCTGATGCAAGGTGGGCAGGCTGGCCCTGTAGACTACAAAGAGTGGTGCTCAGGGAGGTGAGGGGCCTGACTGGCCAAAGAGGAAGGACGCTAGACTGCAAAAAGCTGCAAGGAAGCCCCTATATGATGAGGCAGAAAGAATAAGCATTTTGGGCCTGGTGCTGTAGCTTGTTGCCACAGTGCGGGGTTGACCCAGGAGCAAAGGCTTTTTGTTTTGGAGCACATGCCCACAATTTTCTTTTCTGTGAAAGCTGGACTGGAAGACTACACAGTATGGTTCTAGAGGAGGAAGAGATCACCAAGAAGGGTGCCAAGAGCACCCAGGTCCTAAATCCTTCAAAGGGGTGGGGGAAGCACTGTTAACAGCAGAAGGACTGTGATGTCAGACAGCAAAAATGGTGGGAGGCACAAGCCCAGAGCCTGCAAAGGGCAAACCTGGGGCCAAGGGGCCCAGAACTCACAAAAGGTGCAGCTGGAGGTGGAGCCCTGAGAACCTAGGGTCCTGGGATAGTGGACCTCCGGCAGAGGGTCCCAGCCAGAAGAAAGTGGGCCAAGACCAGGGGGCCTCAACCCAGTCAAAAACCCAAGACCTGAAACAAAACCCCTGTGCCCTCTATAGGGAGCTTCGCTGTGCAACTATAACAGCAAAGTGTGGCAAGCCAGACAACAGGGTGGGACCCTGAGAGGCCAAACGGGGAGAGCAAGGCAGAATCCAGGTGGCCACCAGGAGGTGACTTTCCCACCCCAGTACTGGACCTGCTACATTTGGGAATATTTTACAGGAATGTCCTTGAATGTAAGTAGCATTCAAGTAAGCATTGCTAAAAAATATGAATGCATGTAACTTGAGCTAAAATACAAGAGAAAATGGTATTTGGTACAATCCTGAGAACTGCCCATTACTTTTCAGGGAAGACTTTAGCATTCTCAGTCCAATATTTAATAGAGTGAAGACCATACACGTTAGTGGATACTCTCAGTCATGGAGACTTCCTGAAACCAAAGTTTTCCCTTTGGTTCATGCTTGTTTGTATTTTTGTTTTGTTTTGGTTTTGTGCCTTTAAGAAAAATTGCTGCTTAAAATGTGTGCAATACTACAGCTCATATAGACAATATTAACTAACAAATTAATTAGTTGTTTTCCCACTAATGGTTTTTCCATTGTTTCATGAAATAGAGATTTTCCATTCTCAGGTTATTCTGTGCTCCCCCTGCACCAGAAAGAAGCAAGCTCCCATGGCTTGAAACCCCATGCATCCCAATTAAAACCCCCTGGGGCTAGAGGATCACCGCAGGTTAACCCCCACCCCTCCCCAACCCTGGGGGTGCACGAAATCCCTGAAGCCAGAGGATTACCACAGGGCGATTCTCCCCCCACTCCAAGGGGTTTGGGAAACCTGTAACATGTAGAGGGGGCCTTAGAAAATGAATAAACAAAACGTGTCTATTGTATCCAAGAAGATCGTAGAAAATAGATAAAGCTGACTGAAATAAACATGAATTTTGCAAAGGCTTTGATTGAAAGCTGTTCATAATTTTATAAAGCCTTACAAACACTCTATTTATTTTAAGCCACAGTGCTTTCCAATCATTTATGTTTTGTTTTGGGATTGGGATTCAAAGAAACACAACTCCTTAATTAAAATGGCAACACAAAGTTTCAGTCCATTTAATAGTGAAACCAGGTGGACTCTTATTTCTCACATGGTTTGATACAAAAGCTCCAAAATCATCATAGAAGTATTCCAAAGGGAGGCAAAGACTTAAAAATTCTTACACTTAAGTAGAGCTTTTGTCAAGCCTAATCTATATTTCAGACAAACTTCATCTGTTTTTGTATTCATTTGTAATATAGGTGATTACACTGAATTAATTATACATTCTTGCTTGTATTCCATCATTCATTAAGGTGCTTGAGAGAGAAACTTGTGTATCTTGATAAGACAACCAAGAAGGAGAAATATTTAAGTAATTAAATCTACACTGAAATGAAAGAGGCAAATAATTCGAAGCTTTTGTGTCAAAATAGCCAGTGATATGACAGGTTATTAATTATGTATATTATGGTACTTTCTAAGAAGCAACCAAAAATGGGACTAAATTATGTTAGGCATTGTGAAAATAAAAAGTAGCGTACAGTTCATGCCCTGAAGAGCTTACACTAAAATAGACAACATGGATACCTGATGGGTGAAGCAATCAGTATAAATACACAAGCCAAGGGAACAATATCATGGCAGCAAATGTCATGTTACTACCAGAATACTGTAGATAGATGGTAGGTTTAATTATGAAGGAATAATTGGAAGGGAAAGGGAACAGGAAAGGGTAGTGAGTAGTATAGGCCATATATATGGGTAAGAAGGGCAGGTACAGAGTGAAGGTGAATGAAAAAAGACTGAGGGAGTAGGGAAGGAAAAATTGCAAAAACCAAGTTTGAACATGGCTGACAAATTCCAATTAAGATTGTAAAACGTTTTCTGAAATTCAGAGGGCTCCTAACTGGACAACTTCTGAAGCTTCTCCTGTTGGCTGGAGGTTCTGTGGGTTTCTTTTACCCTGCCCCATCCCTGAAAGTCAATGTTTACTAAAAGGAATGGATAGTGTCCCCCTGAACCATAATTGCCCAGGATAGGATGAGGTTTCCCCTGTTTGAGAACAACACATAAAATAACTTGGGCCAGGTATAGACGTTACACTTTTGTTCATCTAAGAGATCAGAATCAATTCTAAACTCATATCCATACAGATGTTTGGCACACATTGACCAGTCTAAAAGTGGCAGAATCAGGTCTAAGATAGACCTGGTTCAAGGTACACTAAAATTAAATTGATATAGGTTAGACCAGTGCGTTAAACTTCTGTACTAGTTCCCCTATTAATCCAAGTTATATCACTTTTCTCCTGTATCCCAGCTTCCTTCGCAGAGCTCTGCAAGTCCCCTGTTGCAGGGAGGTGCGCGAGCACTCAGCCTGTGTTCAGCCTCTCCAGCTGAGTGCCCAGAAGGCCTCATCTATGAGTTCTTCCAGAGCTGAACCAGTACAGGCCCTCTTCCTAGCCCTGCCTCCTGCCTCCAGCCATGTCAGCCACAAGCAGGCAGCAGGGGGAATGGGAGCATCTATGTCCCCTGCACAAGCCCCAAGACCAGGGCACCTTAGTCCCCAGTCCATGCCCTCACATCCTGTCATGAAGCACTCACAATGTACACACAGACTTGACACTGAGTCCAGAAGAACCCACATACTCAGGCACAGCTGCACAGACCCCCACCCCTAGCTCCTGCACACCCAGCTACAGATCCGCATGCCCCTGCACTCAGGCATAGCCCTACAAACCCTGGTCCTGGCTCCTACATACCCAACCAAAGACCCCTGTGTCCCCACACATGGTCATAGCCTCATAGACCCCAATCCTGGCACCCACACACCCAACCAGGGACCTGTGGGTTGAGGTGCCAGGGGGCAAAACACTGGGACTAGGCCTGCATAAAGGCAACCCTGTGACATCCATGGCTTGACCACTGTCAGCAGGTACCTGGGCCATGGGCACCTGGGGTGCTGCAAGACTTTTTTGCCCATGGCTACAGGGTCCCAGAGTAGAAAATGTGTGGGACACTGAGCATCCAAGCTGGGGCAAGTAGGCGGATGCCCCTGAAAACTTCAGGAGCAGGTGAGGTGTAGCCAGTTGCCTCTGTGCTGCAGATAGAAGATACTGGAAATTTCCCAGCCAGGTTGTAGGGCACTGCCAGAATCACAGGGTGTCTGCTGGAAGCCTCTGGAAAGTTTAAGGTGTGGGGGTGGCCTGATCAGTGGAATACTGGTCACTTTGGACAAGTTAGATCATTTCCTTCTCAGGCTTTTTGAATATCTGTACTTAGCCTTAGTCAGAAGTGAGCAAAACTTAGCTAGAGGAGCAGGAAGAATAACTAGGGGGGTTGATCAGGGCTCCAGACACAGTCATAGACAAGGTGCTAGTATGGCCCTCCTTGCCTTGTTATGTGCAGCCCAGTCATAGGACCCAGGTAAGTGCAACCCCATGCCCAGCATTGGATCTGAGAGGGAAGAGGTTGGAATGACTCCCCCTGCCCAAGGCTTTGCTATAGGAGGCATAGCCCTGAACCTGAGAGAGAAGGAAACAGGGCACCAGGAGCAGCAATCTAAACCCGGGCTGCCATGAATGACTTGTGCTTCCTGAGGCTGGGGTGGACATGGTGACTGCCCACAGGCAGCAGCAGTGTCAGCAGTGGGGGCAAGACAGCAGTAAACAGGGACCACCCACAGGTGGCTGCAGTGACGGCGGCAGCAAGCGGGGCTGCTCCCTAAGTGAGCCCCAATAGGTAAGACTCCACTCCCCCTCAATTCCCCTGCTCCCACTCTCCAGTGGTCTTCATAATCCTTCCCCTCATCTCTGTCCTGGGTGCTAAAAGAGCTTGCTACACCTCTGAGAAAGATGAAAGCAGTGTCAAAAGTCCCTGTGCCTACTAACAACAGATTTGGATTTGGGTACTTGTTTATGTGGAAGTAAATAAACTGCTGGTTCAAGAGCATTGTGCTAAATCTTTTGTGATGGTTACTGTTTACACTTCACCTTAGATTCGTTTTATATTTCCTTGTGCTTGTACCCCGTAGGTGATGGATTTGACTTCCTGTGCTTCACTCCATATGGAACTGATCAGAGCACGCACTCTTGGCGTGACCCACATGCTTTCCCGTCTGTCATAACTTCCCATGTGCAACTTTATTTGGCTCCCCAAAGCCTTTGCACTCCAGGGACTTGTGACTAGCAAGATGATTAAAGTGGCTCAAAAACGGCATCTTCACACAGAGTAATATTTGTTCTTTCACCCAAAGTTCAAAGCATACAGGGTAAAGATAAAAGCCTGCATCTTAATTTTTATTTGCCAGCTAACACCTCTCTCTTTCTGGGGGAAACAATCTACACTGTTCACAATATGTTCCCTCTCTCTAATTCCTTGTAGGCCTTGCTGTCAACCTAGGCAGTGTCTCCAGCCAGTCACTCTCTCTTCCTAGTTTTTTCTAGGATGAAGGATCCTCTAGTGTTTTAGCATTGTTTGACCTCTCTCTTCTCAGCCCTGGCCTAATGGTTACCTCTTCATGGACATGAACCTGCCTATTGTGTCCACTGGGCTGCTTTCTTTTTGGCCATGCTTAAACTTTCCTGCTCGATTTCAGTTTAGAAACCCCTTTTGATCTAACTGCATAGCAAAAAACATATATTAAAAAACACACAGAGGCACGCAGCATTTTCAGAACAAATACCGATATTTCCCATTTTATCAAGCTTGCCCATCACAACATCAGGTGTTTTAAAATCTCTAAAAAGGAATAAATAAAATATTTATGTTGCACCCTGAGTGAAGATCCAGGATGCTTGATAATTCATTGGAATTTTGTCCATTCCTAATTGAAAAGCCAGGTCTACTGCAAGAGATTTGATTGTTACATGGTTTGACCAATTAATGTCCCACAGACTTGGAATTATTGTTTTATTAAATGGGAGCATCTCTAATATAAGCATGCTGCTAGTATTTTTTTAATTTTCAAAATTCACATGATTCATCTCACAGTCAACATCCCCACTCATCTGAAAATTGTTTATCACTAAGTAAACATCATATTTTTTCTTCAGCAAGGCAGTTTTACTGAGGGTGAAGATTTGCTGCCTCTAAATGAAAGTGATAAACTGTTCATACAAAAACTGAAGCAGCATGTCTTAGAACTTCATTTTAAATAAGTAGAACTTACATCCCCTTAGTGAGATGAATACGCTTCTTGCTTTATTGCCTTTTGACAAAGTTGTAGATACAAATAGGCATTTGCTGAGGCAGCAGAATTGTTTGCAATGCTGAGTTTCTAAGGTGTGTTATACTGCAGTTGGTACAATGCACACAAAAAGATCTAATAGTTTTTTCTCAAAACAAATGTGCATTTTTATGTAAAATGTTCAAATGAGTATATATGCATGGGCAATTCTTACAAACTCGAAATTTTATGCTAAAGCCATGTTAATTTGTCATAAAATTGTGGTGTGATTCTTTCTTACTGATTTTCATTAGCATGATAATTGTTTATAAACATAATCTCCCACTTTAGAACCCAAGGGTGGGCAATTATTTCAGCTAGTGGGACACTTAATGAGTTTTGGTGAACTGTGGAGGGCTGCACACATCAAATCTTTCAGAAGATATCATTTTAACAAATTATAGATAACAAACAAATCATATACTAAAAATCAAACATCTACAAATATATTTGAATTTTATTTCAAAAAATATTTTTTCTCCTGATCATTTTTTTAGTAGCAATTGCATAATAGCTCAAAATAAAGCCTTACTCTTGTATTTTGTATATGTAGGGGATGTGGAGTATGTGTGGCAGGGCATAGGGGCGTGGCGTGTGTCGGGATGTGTGGGGTGTGTGTGTATGTTGGGGTGTGGGGTATGTGTGGGGGTTGGGGGGTAAGTGAGTACATGTGCTCCTGCATGCTAGGTCCTAGGACCTGGCCAGGAGTGAGGGGAGGGATGGAGAGAGAAGCAGAGGGTGCATGCAGCAGAGCTCACCTGGGTGATGTGGGGCAGGTGCAAGTGCAGTCCACCCCCACGCCCACTTGGCTGCCTTCCACCCACTCTTGCAGACAGCGAAGTGGGTGGGGGGTGGACTGAACCTGCCCCACATCACCCAGGTGAGCTCTGCTGCATGCATCCCCTGCCCTTCCCTCCCTCCCTCCCTCCCTCCCTTCACCCCCAGCCAGCTCCCAGGACATAGCATGCAGGTATCCCCCTCACATACATGCACTAATCAACCCTCTCACCCTCTCACACACCCTACCACCTGGCTGCAGCTTCTCCCCTGCCTGTCTGGGCATGTGGTGCCTGGCACACACCCCCATGGTCACAGTCACTTCCCTGCACTACCTGCTGCCTGGAACAGAACAGCAGTGGCATGAGGAGCAAGAGGAGGAGTTGCTGGTGGCGGGGGGAGCCAAGAAATACCTGAGCAGCTGCAGCAGCAGTGAGAGCAGCCCTGCCAGGAAGCTTTGTGCGCTGGCCAGGGCTGGGGCTGGGGTAGTGCCATTGGAAGGTTTGGGGCAGGTGTGGATAGGAGTTCATCATGGGCTGCCCCAGGCAGGAGTGGGCAGGACTCAGCCCCATGCAGAGTGCTGCAGCAGCAGCCATACACTGAATACAATCTATTGGCAGGGCAGATCTGGTCCATGGGCCATATTTTGCCTATCCCTGTTATGACCTCACCTCTCAAGCTCTTTCTCTATAGCATCCAAGTCTATCACTGTCAAAGACAGAATACTGAGCTGGATGGACCATTGGCATATCTACATGCCACTGAAATAGTTGGCATAGGTGCACGTTCATTAATACACAGTAGTTACTGCACATTTAGTTTAGTACTTAATGAAATTCTAACTGAATATGCAGTAATTACAGTTACTGTGCAGTGTTTTTAGGCTACTGTGCATTAAGCATCTCATGTAGACACACCAAGTATGACACTTATTATATTCTTATGTTCTTATGTTCACCTTGCCAAGTTACATTTTAAAAGCAATGATACCATTACCATTTAGCACTAATGCTAAATGCAGGCATTTATATTTACATTTGATTTTATAAACTTTTAAATATGTTATAAGCCAATGCCATAGTGATAGTCTTTCTACATGAAAAACCCTATAAAATAAAATAGAAAATGAAATTAATTATTTGTTGTTTAAACCATCCCTGGAATCAGATATACAATTATATTATGTCTATAACATTCTATAAGATAGTTTAAAATATTGAAATTATACTAAACTGTATAATGTTCTCTATGCTTTTGAGTAATTTCTGCAGATATCTGAAGGCTTGATTCTTCTTAAAGAATAAAGAAAAAAATAATTGTAATTACTAATGAAAGGAAGGGTGTTGACAACATAGAGAGTGACAGATATTTCTGTTCAGAATAGACAGGCTATGCAAAGAATTCAGAGCATTTTCCTTGGCTAGTGTCCACTATACTTAGCAAAAGTACAGCATCAATATAGAAGGCTTTGTAATTAATCAAAATGTGTGGATGATACTTCTGTTTGTACACTTTAAAGTAGAGAAAAAAATACAGGAAGTACAGAAACTTTAGGCAGTACAGAAACTTTAGGCAGTTTCAACTGATAACATAGAACAGTGGTACACAACCTTTTTTAGACTCAAGGTTGTTTACCACCCATCATGACACCCAGAAAACATTAGTTCTTAGCTTTCACTCATTTCTTGATTCTATAAAAATAATAGAGAAATTCTGCCTTGCAAAGAACACAGAAAGACCACAACAGGTCAGAATGTTTTTGACACTGTGGGTACATCTACAAGTGGCCGTACGACACCTTTGTTACTGTGCCATCATTTAGTACTTCCTTTTGAATGGCACAATAACAGCCCATACTGCACCATTCTGCCCAGGCACAGTTATTTTTGGCCACCGTGTTGCTGTAGCAATGCACTATAATGAGGGAATGCATTGCTACGGTAATGTAGCAGCAGCGGCATGGTTTTTGCCAACAGACACTACAGCACCATAGTGTGTCACTATAGCGCCGTACCATACTGTGTAGATACACCCTGTGGGCTCCTATTTTAAATGTCTGGGTTAATCTTGTGAATCATGGGTAGATGTTTGTACACCTAATAGTGCTAGTCCTGCCTGTAAATCTGTTCTCTCTCTCCTCCCCTTTCCACTCTCTGTATACACTCTTGGCATTGGCATGATAATATATCCCTTCGTAACTGAAATGAAAAGAACCAGAACACTAATTATCCAGTCTCTGAAACATCATTACGTACCCTAATGAAGATGATATTGAAATTCTTGTGTCTCTTCAAGACTAATGATTCTCATCAGAAACTAATAACTCAAAACTAAGGTCACTAGTATGTTTTAGAGTTCACACCGTTCAGCTCTGTGCTCAGCCATCTTTGCTTCAGACAAACCTTCAACATGTTAAGAAGATGGATTGTGCATCAAGAGTCTCCTCTTTTGTCAAGCCTCAACATTAAACCTTTCTTTTGCTGTCACTATCAAATGGTTATCAAATGCAGTTGATTATTCAACTGACAAATATACTGTATTTGTCACTTATGCTTAAGAATGATAATGAAGTTCTAACAGGAGCTATCCCATTCACTCTTAATTACAGCACACTTGTCTGCTTGTATGCATGGTAACATAATGCAATCACAAAGACCCTACTTCAGCAGTGCTAGAATGTGCATATATTATTTAGCAGAGCTTGATTAGGTTCTGCAGTCTAACTCTTATTGTCCAACCCATGTTGTTATTTCAATCAGCTTTTAGAGAAGGCTTAGATGAAAATAATGGATTTGATAATTCCTGAGGAGACCTCCCTGCAATTGAGAGATAGGAAAACTACAAAATAGAGTAATGATTATTTTGTTGCTTTAGAAACACAGAAATATATGTGTGTGTGTGTGTGTGTGTGTGTGTGTGTGTGTGTGTGTGTATTTTTCATTAACATACTTTCCTTTCATTCATACATTTCATTAACACTCACCAAACTAGTTAAAATTCATTACATTCATTCCCAGTCACAAAGTTTTGGTGCTATGTATGTCCATTCTATCCTTCCCCTCTTTCTAAACCCACACCTCCTTGAACTCATCCACAAATTTAACCTAGTACTGATATGTACTGATAATAACAGATGGTATAATCAGTTAACTTTTTATTTTCAACTGTATTAAAATGTTCTCTTATGAAACTATGTTTCTGAGACAGATAAGTACAAGAAGACATTTCTGACCACCTTAACAGATAAGTTCTATGGTTTGCTTTATATAATCATGCCTGGGGATCGTGTCACCTGGGAACCCATCATTTTAGCTTATTATATGACCTTGGGCTAGCAATTTCACAATTCCCTCTGTCTCTTCCTCCATTTGTAAAGTGAAGGTGGAAATGGTCTCTTCTGTAATGTTCTTTGAGATCTCTAGCATATATCATACTGTATAAATCTTGGGGAGGACCCTACACCAGAATTTTCTCTTGAACTGCAAAATACCATGAAATCCCACATTGGCTTCTGAAAAAACTACTTCCACTTATTCCCCACTCTCCTAATCCAGGAACTTGCTATATCAGTGGTTCCCAAACTCTTACAGATTGCACACCACCAATTTAAAATGATACAACTTAAGTACCACCAGCAAATTTTTGTCATATAAAGTAATTATCATAAATTTGTTAATGCGTATCACTGACAGGTTGTCTGCGTACCACTGGTGATACACATAACCACAGATTGGGAACCAATGTTCTATATACTTCCAAAATCCATAAACAAGGTAAGCCTGGCATATCTATCATATCCAACAATGGTACACTCACTGAAGAGCTCTCAGGATTCATGATAAAAATCACTTATCACTTAAAGAGCAAGTTTTCTAGAAGATGCAACAGACTTCCTTAGCATAATCCAGAATATCAACTGAAAGCAATACTTGCAACCATGGATGTCACCAGCCTGTAGACTAACCTCCCAAACCATAAAAGCACAGCTGCCTACCTGAAGTACCTACAAGAACATGAAGTACACTCAGATTTGGAACATGTTGCATAAATCATCCACTTCATCCTCATCCACTGCAACTTCACCTTCAATGATTGAAATTTGGCTCTTCAATATGCCAAACTCCTCATGACCCTCCTGGAGGAAAAGATTCTAAAAAGCTTCATGAAAGTTATTTTCATCATGTGGACTGAAAACCTAGAATCAATTATTGACTTCCGCCTCAAGTTTACCAGCTATTAACTCGTTATCAAACTTTCTCTGGAACACTCCTACAGTAATATCAACTTTTTAGATACCATAATCTACATCCAGGATGGCACCATAAAAATCATCATATACAAAAAAACCACGGACCACCATCCTTATGTCCACAAGACCAGAAATCATCCCAAGCCCACTGAAAAAGCTGTAATATACAGTCAGGCCCTCAGATACTACCACAACTACTCAGAGAAGAATATTTGTGATGCCAACCTGGCCAGCCTACATTTGTCTTTATATAAGGACACTCCAGTAGAGAAATATAGAGTATATTACAGGGGAGTATATATTTGAAAGAGTTATCCAAATACCCTGCAGTAACCCTGCTATAATACAAAAAGAAACCCCCTCTGATTGCATACCCTTGGTGACCCCACACTGAAACCAATCAGGAGAATCATCAAGCAACTATAACCTATACTCAACAAAGTTCAGACCTTGGAGGAAATAATTCAGCTCCTCTGATCCCAGTTTTCAAATAACCACCTAAACTTGTTCAACTCATCATCAAAAGAAAACTCCCCGGTGTCCAACAGACATCAAGTGGGATGCAGCCATGGATGGATCTAGGATTTAAAAATGGGGGGTGTAGGTGGTATAGTGCATCATCACAAAAACACAACACATATTTTTCTCCAGTTAAAAAGAAGCTAGAAGCTTTACTAATAAGATAGGGGCTTAGAGCTATATGATTCAGTTTTTAAATAGCAGAGACAAAAACTTTTATGGAATGTGCATTAATTTGCTATATTATATGTTATGTATCAAAATGCATCATTTTTTCCCAATCTGGGTAAAAATAATCAAAAGATGTTATTTCTTTAGTTCTGTAGTCATTATAATTAAATGTACATATCTTTTTCAGATTCATATAACAAAAATCTAGCCACCTTGAGCATTGTGACAATACATCCAATACTTCACTGACAGTTATTTCCACACCTGAGTAAATATTCACCTGACTTAATGTTTTCACAACTGAGTTAATGTTTCCAGCTAGAGTTACAAAGCAGTCTACAGGGCTGTGAAATAGAAACTACATTACTAGGAGCAGCTAACAGGCAGCAGAATTGTAGAAAAAAGGATAACTTGATTTGTGGAACCATTAAAGACTCTTAAAAAGAAAAGAGAATTATTAACACCTGTGAAATGGAAAGATGAGAAGAAATCAGGAAGTCAACCAACTCCCTCAGTGCTGCCTGAATAGAAATGCTACAATCAGCATTTGGCTTTCAACTTTGGGTGGACCAGGAATCAAAGTGGGAAGGGATGACTCACCACTGCAACCTCCCTTGATCCATTTGCCTTAGCAAGAAATGCTTAATCTATCAAAACTTCTCCATTCCTACTATACTCAACATCTCCCATAACAAAATCATCAGAATCTATAGATCCTATATATGCTTTTCTCAAAATGGGATATACTTGATCCAATTCACCAAATGCCCTTATGGGGAGTGTCCAGTTGAGCGCACACATGTTTTTCCCCAGGGACAAATAGCAGCCGCACAACATGTGCCACTGCTACTCGTCTCCAGGGAACACCATGCACACACATTCTGGCACAAGGCAACTTACCCTGGCTGGCCCCAGAAGCCTTCCCTAGGGACTTAGGGGCCTCATCCCTGCCCCCAGAGTCCTCCACTTCACCTGTAACTGCTGGCACTGTTTTGGAGAAGCAGGAAATGCAGGGGAATCCACCTGCCCCACCGTTGCTGCCACCATTGCCGCCAAAGGTGGTAGTGGTGGTGTTGGCAGAATGCAGGCTGTCACAGAGGTGTTCCTTTTTTCCCTTCACCTTATGTGAACAATATAGGGGTTGTAAATCCCTCTACCTGTGAATTTCATTAAAATGATCCCTGCCAGAAGCCAGTTTTGTACCAAAATCATAAATGGTCTTAGAAAAGTAAATTGATTAGTTTTTTGAATGCAATGGATTGCATGAAAAATATTTGAGAGGCAGGATAATCCCATATGTGTCTACAAGAATCCACACTCCCAAGTTTATTACCTGGTTGTTTATGACACATGGCAAATGATGCATTTTGAACATGAAATTCTACAACCATAAAACCAAATAAGTTGGATATCAGATCCTGCTCCCTGACTCATCAGAAGACAGGAAATCAAAGCATTCAACAGACATCAGAACAGATATCTTTGCTTTCCTGTGAAACAATCATGAAAAGTATATAAGGCACAACTAATCAGAAAATGAAAACCACTTTTTGTGTTGTAAATAAAATGAAAAACATTCTCCAGGCTTTTCTCGGTATTCAAATAACCTCATGTTGTTTCTGTTTTTAAGCCTAAAAAAGTTTCTTATTCTGAACAATAAAAAGTATTTAAGGCAGTGTTACTGAAAAATACAAATTATATTTTTAACACCAGTTGCTGGTTCAAATCCAACCTAGGTCTCTCCAAAATGACAAATACAACCCCATGCTAAGGCTGCTTAACAGCCTGTGCGAAATGTGCTTTGTATTCTTTTTACTTGCAAAAATACATTACTATGTTTACAACAAAAATGTTATGAGATATTGGCAAACTAGTCATAAATCCTATTAAACTAATCAGCCATTTTAATCACTCCTTTTATTTGTTTCTTAAGCCACACTTCCTAAAAACTTTGAAGGATAGATAGGTATTTCAGTATGCACTGAATACTCACACAGATTTGGGTTGACAAAAGGGACACTGAATTTGGTGGTTGCAATCTAGCCCCTAATGATTGGTCCAGATTTTCTCCTTAAGGGACCAAAGTAAGGTACATAAGTACTTCTAGGTATCTAGCTGAAAGCAACCTGTGTCTTAGAGTTGCCAAGAATAATTATCTTCCATTGACCTCACTGGATATTGTGGGTATTCAACACTGCATAAAATTCAATGACTTCTTACTTAGGTACCTAACAAAGGATTTATGCTCTTAACATTAGGAACCTAAATTTGAACATATCCACATCATAAAAGCATTATCACAATGGCTTTAATTGGCTGCAAATATCAGCCTATATTATGAGTGACTGCATGCTCATCAAGGTAGAGTATTCTTTAACACTATTATTTGCTACTTCAGATGAAAATTAAGGTACAGGAGAAGACAGCAATTTCACTTTGCATATCATTTTGACAAATGACCTTGTAGGAGGGCACTAAGGTGCCTGCTACTTGGAGAGCTGGAATAGCTGCTTAGGTGCCGGTTGCTAGGATGACCAGAGGGAGCCAGTGTCCCACACCTGCTAGCGGCCAGCTGACCAGAAGGGGAGGGCCTGGCTCCCATTTAAACACCAGGACTGAGGACAAGGGGGCAGTTCCCTGCCAGCAGCCAGGAGGAAAGAGCTCTCTGTCATGGGAAAGAGGAGAAGCCTGATGCAGGAGCAGCATCTGACACGGCTGTGAGATAAAGAATCCCCAGTAGGCTTAAATGTTGTTATGGCCAAGTGGCTTCTGTTTATGTTATAGCCAAGGGCTTGCATTTTGTTTACTGTTTGGAACCGGTGGTTTGGGTGAGGCTACTAGGGGTTGGAGGAGACTTCATAGGGGACCCACAGCAGTGTGGGAACCCCAGCACCAGCGAGGGCGTGGCATTCGGGGTGCACTGACCCGAGCCCCAGAAAGGGGCAGTTGAGAAGCCCCAGAAAGGGGGCATTGCTGAGAAGCCCAGTGTGGGTGTGGTAAGCTCCAGAGAAGGGGGCAGCATTACTGAGGAGCCCCAGAGAAGGGGGCAGTGTTGTGAGAAGGCACAGAGAAGGGGGCAGCATTGTGGAGAAGGCCCAGAGAGAGGGCAGCATTGTGAGAAGGCCAAGAGGGTAGTGGGTTTTGGGGCTTGCGACCCTCCAGCTGGGGGTCTGGCACCCGGGCCTCTGGGCCAGGCTACAGATTGGAGCGGGAAAAAGGGGCCACAGGCCTCAAGACAATAGAAAAGACTAGAGCCTTGGAGTCAAACCCTGTTTGGTGGGTTTAGATGGGGAGGCCTAGCAAGAGAAAACCAGGGGTCAGTCCCACGTAGGGGAAAGGCCCCAACATACCCAATACAATAGGCAGCCTCCCGCTCGCAAGAATATCATCATAATTTCCATCAAGACATGGCAGGATAGTATAGGGCGGAACATAAGAACCCTAAAGAAGGATTCAAGGGCGCCCCATGCAAGGCACAGAGTACTAGGAAGATGGCGCTGGGAAGGGTGACTTGTTACAGTGGTGTAGTGGCCAGGAAGTTTGTTGCGGTAATGTGTACCCTGAGACGATGATTGACCCTAATGAAAGAAAGAACCCTTGGGTCTAAGAAGAAGAAGACAGGAAAGATGGGACAGACCCACATATTGGATTTAAAGGCACAAAAACTGGGGTTGGAACTCATGTGCAAAGTGGTCCAGGCTCTACAGAAACAAGCAGAAAGACAACAGGCATGGCTAGAGAAGATGGTGAGGGACATACAAACAAACCAAGCTTCATTCGTGGGAAGTTGTGGGTATTGTGCCAGGGTTTACTCAGAGCCAGGAAAGGAATGACCCATGCTGACTGTGGATGTCACGCTGGAGGGACAGAAAACCCGAGCAATGTTAGATTCCGGCTCATCACACACAATAGTACAGAGGAACATCTTACCGAGAGGAAAGAGGGAAGTGGTGGACCAGATCACCATCCAATGTTTGTGTGGGGAGGCCCAAAGGCAAGACCGAGTGTGGGTCACTCTGCAAGTGGGCGAGAAAGTATGCCGAATGCTGGTCGGAGTGGTTGAACGCTTACCCTACCCAATGATGCTGGGATGTGACTGGCCAGAGCTTCTGACAGTCATAGCTCAGGCAAACAGTTTGAGTAGCACGAGGAAGAAGGGAGGTACCACGCAACGCTACCCTATGCCCACTAGGGGGAAAACCTCTGCAGAAAATGCAGGGGCAGGAGAAGGCCCCAGTTGGAGACCACTTGGAACCAAGAAAAAACAGTGCAAGATAGTCAGGTCTGAAGTGGTCCTTGGGGGTGAGCAGACAATAGAGGCATTCACCGGGGAGTCTGAACTACATCTACCAGTGGAAGAAGCAGAATGGGAGGTGGAGGTGGCACATCTATGGGAAAATGAACATTTCAGACTGGAGCAGAGCAGACAGGCCTTCGATATGCCTTCCAGGAACACCTAGCCCAGAGGAATGGGGAAGTGCTGAGGCCAGAGCTGATGCAGACCACCCCGTGATTTGAGGTGAGGAACGATCTCCTATATAGAGTCGAACAAGGCAAATATGGGGAAGAGGAAGTGATACAATTGCTAGTGCCCCGGCGATACCGAAGGGCCCTACTGAAAGTGGCACATGAGCTCCCTATGGGTGGGCATTTGGGGCGAGACAAGACCGAGGCTCACATTAGGGGAAGATTTTTTTGGCCCGAGTTAATATGGGAGGTAGCTAAGTACTGTGCATCCTGCCCCGTGTGCCAAAAAATAAGCCCCAGTTGTCCTCCAAGAGCACCATTAGTACCACTACCATTGGTGGAAGTCCCCTTTGAGCGTGTGGCTGTGGATATTGTGGGGCCACTGCCAAAAAGCAGTGGCGGGCACCAATTTATTCTCGTCCTCCTAGACTATGCGACAAAGTATTCAGAGGCTGTACCTATGCAGACAGTGTCCACACCCAAGGTGGTAGAAGAACTATTGAAAATATTCTTCAGGGTGGGGCTCCCTAAAGAATTGCTGACAGACCAAGGGACTAACTTTACATCCTGGGTGTTTGAGGGAGTGAGTAAAACACTGGGAATCAAACACCTAAAGACCACGGTATATCACCCCCAAACCGATGGACTAGTTGAGCAATTTAACAGGACCTTGGAACAGATGCTGAGAAAGTTTGTGGTAGAGAGTCCCCAGAGGTGGGACCAGATGTTACCGCCCTTGTTGTTTGCGATGAGAGGCACCCCAGGCCTCAACCGGTTTTTCCCCCTTTGAACTGTTATACGGACGACAACCCAGAGGAATTCTTGATTTGGTTAAAGAAGGGTGGGAACAGCAACAAAGTAAAGACCAGAACCTAGTTCAGTACGTGATACAACTGAGAGAACGCCTGGAGTCAGCACGGAGGGAAGCCTTAGGAAATCTGAGGGAGACCAAAGAGTGGCAAGCAATCTATTATAGTCGAGGGGCTCGGGAGAGGAAGTTTGAATTGGGAGACTGTGTACTGGTCCTCTTGCCAGATCAGGAGAGTAAGTTGCTAGCATGATGACAAGGCCCTTATGAAATAACATGCCAAATAGGGCCCATAGATTATGACGTATATCAGCCAGACAAACAAAAGAAAAAACAGATATACCATGTTAACATGCTAAAGTCGTGGCAAGAACGAGAGGGCCTGTATGTGGCCCTCCAACCAAAAGAACCAAAGCTAGGACCTTCTCTGGGGGAGAGAGAAGGGGAAGGTGAAGTGAAAGTGGCTCCCCAACTCTTGGAAGAGCAGAGGTGGCAGGCAAGAGAATTGGTGAGGGAATATGGAGATGTGTCCGAAGAGGTCCCCGGGAAAGCTCGAGGCGTGATACATCGAATACAAACCCCTCCAGGTCAGGTGATCTGTGAGAACTGGAGGTGAATCCCACAACAACTCCAAGGCCAGATAAAGAAGGAACTCGGGATGATGTTAGAGAAAGGCATAATACAAGAGTCTCGAAGTGAGCGGCGCAGCCCCACTGTGGCTGTGCCGAAGCCAGATGGAAAAATTAGGTTCTGTATTGACTTCCGAAAGGTGAACGCAGTGGCCAAGTAGGACGCATACCCAATGCCAAGGGTAGATGAAATAGTAGAGAACATTGGGCAAGCCAGCTATATGTCCACATTAGATCTAACGAAAGGCTACTGGCAGGTCCCCTTAGCACCCGAGGACCAAGAAAAGACTGCATTCGCCACCCCATGGGGCCCATTTCATTTCAGACGCATGCCATTCGGCTTACACAGGGCTGCCGCAACATTTCAGCGGCTAATGGACAGAGTCCTGGCTCCGCATAGGAGATACACTGTGGCATATATAGACGATATTATTGTGTATACTACAGATTGGCCCAGGCACTTAACAGCACTGTGGACAGTATTGCAGGACTTAAGAAAGGTGGGGTTGACCGCCAACCCAAAGAAGTGCACAACTGGCAATGAAGAGACATAGTACCTGGGGTTCCAGTAGGCAGTGGGAAAGTAAGACCATTGGTGGACAAGGTGGAGGCCATAAGGGAGTATCAAGCACCGCAAATGAAGAGGCAAGTGAGGGCCTTTTTGGGAATGGCAAATTATTATAGGAAATTCATCCCTCATTTTGCAGAGGTAGTGGTACCTTTAACCGAAATGGTAAAGGCAGCAGCCCCGAACAAAGTGAGATGGACACCAGAAGCGGAAACAGCATTCCAAAAAGTGAGGGAGGCGCTGTGTACACAGCCACTACTATATACGCCAGACTTCAGTAAACCACTAGTGGTGGTGACCGATGCATCCAACTGGGCTATCGGGCAGTATTGGCCCAAATGATGGAAGGAGAAGAACATCCGATAGCATACATTGGTAGGAAGCTACACCCTCCAGAAAGAAACTATGCTACCATAGAAAAAGAATGTTTGGTGATCAAATGGGCCATAGAAACGCTCCAAAATTATCTGTTAGGGCGGAAGTTTACATTAATCACAGATCACACTCTGCTGCGATGGCTACAGAGTATGAAGACCGATAATGCAAGGTTAATGAGATGGGCCCTCAGTCTTCAACCATACTGCTTTGAGGTGCAGCACCGTCCTGGGAAAAAAGACATAAGTGCAGCTTTTTTATCAAGACAGTATGGAGAGGAGGAGGGTCCAGAGGAGAAAGGAATACCCCAGACAAAAGAGAAGAGGGGGGCGTGTATAACAGGGCTTGTATAACCCTGTCACTAGACAGCAAACCCGTACCTTTAAGACAAGGACTTTCTGGGCTCGGAGTACTGGTGTGGAAGGGGGTAAGGACAGGTTCCGGCCCACCAGTCAACCAACCAGAAAGGGGCAGGATAAGAAGCCGAAGCAAAATAACAGAAGGGAAAGGAGTGCCCCTTGAGAGCCCCACAGAGAAGTTGGTAAGTGGCCCAAAGGCGGGAACTAGGAACCTGTGGAAAGACGGCAGCTTTGTTTTACCAAGGTTGGCTAAAGTGGGGGGGACTGCCCGTGGTGGGGAAATCCAATAAAATCCCACACGGTGTGCTTTGGGGAAAAGGCGAGCAGGAGGCGCCTTAAAACTTCCGCCTCTATGTATTAGAATAGTCAAAGAACAAGAGCCAGGACCAGAGAGAATGGAGACAAAGGACGTGCGGTGGAGAAAAATCAAGACCCGGCCCAGTGAGTCTGAATCTTAAGTGGGGAGGTGTGTAGCAGGGCACTAAGGTGCCTGCTACTTGGAGAGCCAGAATAGCTGCTCAGGTGCCGGTTGCTAGGACGACCAGAGGGAGCGAGTGTCCCACACCTGCTAGTGGCCAGCTGACCGAAAGGAGAGGGCCTGGCTCCCATTTAAACACCAGGACTGAGGACAAGGGGGCAGTTCCCTGTCAGCAGCCAGGAGGAAGGAGCTCTCTGTCATGGAAGAAAGGAGAAGCCTGATGCAGGAGAAGCATCTGACATGGCTGCGAGATGAAGAATCCCCGGTAGGCTTGAATGTTGTTATGGCCAAGTGGCTTCTGTTTATGTTATAGCCAAGGGCTTGCATTTTGTTTACTGTTTGTGACCGATGGTTTGGGTGAGGCTACTAGGGGTTGGAGAAGGCCTCATAGGGGACCCACAGCAGTGTGGGAACCCCAGTGCCAGCGAGAGCGTGGCATTCGGGGTGCACTGACCCCAGCCCCAGAAAGGGGCAGTTGAGAAGCCCCAGAAAGGGGGCATTGCTGAGAAGCGCAGTGTGGGTGTGGTAAGCTCCAGAGAAGGGGGCAGCATTACTGAGGAGCCCCAGAGAAGGGGACAGCATTGTGGAGAAGGCCCAGAGAGAGGGAAGCATTGTGAGAAGGCCAAGAGGGTAATGGGTTTTGGGACTTGTGACCCTCTGGCTGGGGGGCTGGCGCCCGGGCCTCTGGGCTGGGGTACAGATTGGAGTCGGAAAAAGAGGCCAAAGGCCTCAAGACAATAGAAAAGGCTAGAGTCTCGGAGTCAAACCCTTTTTGGTGGGTTTAGACGGGGAGGCCTAGCTAGAGAAAACCAGGGGTCAGTCCCACATAAGGAAAAGGCCCCAACATACCCAACACAATAGGCAGCTTCCGGCTTGCAAGAACATCATCATAATTTCCATCAAGACATGGCAGGAGAGTATAGGGCAGGGCATAAGAACCCTAAAGAAGGATCCAAGGGCGCCCTACGCAAGGCGCGGAGTACTAGGAAGATGGCACTGGGAAGGACGACTTGTTACAGACCTCTATACCAATGGGTCAGTCCCTCACAGTTGAATCATCTCTTAAACAATAAAATTCACATTTTTAAATATTAAAATAATCCCAAAAATATAATATCCAATGAAAGCTCACACCTTAATCTACTTAGTCCTTTCTGACACAATCAAACATACAATTATTCATTTACCTCTGTTTTACATTTGTTTCATTCAAATGATGTACTTGATGTTATGCTAAAAAAATGGTATAATGATCATTGATGATTTTGACCGAGCATATGGAAAAATGTTAACTTTGTTTTTCTCACAGAATGGGACCTTCCAGATCATTGAATCCATTCCCCTCCACTTACAGACAAGCATTTCTCTTTATTTGTATTTTCCTTCCCCTTTTTTCAGCAATTCAATTAAATATCAGGCATTATAAGAGTGTCTTATATTTATCTGAATATAAGCCCAATGAAATCAACTAGAGTTCTTCTTGCTTAAGGACATCTGAAATGGGCTTGTGGGGCAGCTATACACGTGTGGGATGTCTACTCTGATGTGTGCTAATTAGCATATGTCAGAGCAGTCTTGATTAATAAAGTCTGCTGGAGAGTGCTAATTAGCATGGTCTAGCACCCTCTGTGTCAAGTGTATTCAGCACCCTCACACTTCAAAATGGCAGTGGGGGTGCTTTAAATCTCACTAAATGAGCTTTAGTTAAAGCATCCCCACCACCATTTTGAAGCATGGGATTCTGAATGCATGTGACACTGTGGGTGCTTTAATTAGAACAACTCTTAGAACTACTCTAATTAAAGTGCCCCACCCCTCCACTCTGGAGCATGTGTATAGACACCATAATTCCTCACTACCCAGTTTCCTAAGCTTATAATATTCTCTTGTGAAAGTTCAGAAAAATTACCAGTAAAGGAGAGGAAAAGACAACATCAAAATCAAGCTATTGTGATTTTTTTTGTAATATTCAAACTGCTGTGACTTCTTGATAAATCGCCATTTCCTCTGTACAACTGGCAAAGTTGGCATGAATAAGTAGATGTGTTAACACATCATGTTTTAAATTCAGTTCAGCATCCTTCTATAGGCTTGTTAATTTTTTTTAAGAATTGCTGATCAACAAAGTGTCCTGAAATACTGATACCTGATTAATGATCTTGTTAATAAACTAATCTAAATGCATGCTTCTGGGCATCTTCCAAAGAGAGGGAGGTTTTTAGAAGCTAGCAGAAATGGTGGGGAGGGGAGAGGAAGCAGCACAGTTAATGAATAATAGATGTATTTGCTGGCTTATAGCTAAGGTCTTTTGCTTGCAATGATGTGTTTTGATAGCTGTAAATAGCAGGGATTTGCAGATGAAAGATGCTCCCTACATAAGATACTTCACCATTATGCAGTTGTGACAGATTGTTAAATCACCTGATATTAAAATCAGTAAATGCTATCTGACCTTAAGGTCGGCAGTAAGAACAATTGTTTAATGATTTTCCTAGAGAAGTCTAATGATTTTCCAACATATTCTTCAAATCCACCCAAATTAAATCTCCAAGCATGTGTCAAGATTCTTTAGTAGAGGTTGGATTTCTCCTGGAACAAACCCTTTCATCCTGGGACCCTACATATTGGTAAACCCACTGTCCCATCTTAAGTATCTCTGAAGCATGCAAATTAACACTTTGCCTCAGGACAATAGCAGCTAATTTGAATCAACTGCAGGTAAACTGTTTGTGCCTGTTTTGATGAGAGTCACAGCTTGGGACAATCTGTCATGGAATAAAACCCAATGTTGTTGGAGTTTTTTTAGCCTAAATGGACTCTTCATCTCTTTCAAACCTTTCATTTTCATAAGCTATGAGTCTGTCTAAAAACCTTCTAAACAGCATATTAACACTGAATTACTACAGAAAAGTCAGTAAAGTTTAATAAAGTTTCTTGTTAAACTCAAACTTGATTTTCCTGTAATCTTTCCTTTCTTGCATCTTATAAATAAAGTGTACCCTGGTGTTATGTTCCTGTGACTTCTCACATTTGTTGGATATAGATAGAGTTACCAGACATTGTGGTTTTCCCAGACATGTCCTTGTTTTGAGTCCTCTGATCTCCATCTGGGAACTTTTTGAAATCTGAACCAAGGTCTGGGATTTTGCTTTGCTCTGATGGGGGGAGCAGAGGGAGAGTGATTGGAGATGGGGTGCACCACCTGCATCTGCACATGTACACATAAGTAGCCAGCATAAAGCCAGGCTGGGTGGTGGAAGAAACCCCAGCAGCTGGATGCAGGTAGGTCTATAGGGGACAGGGGTTGGAGGGCCAGAGCTTGGGGGCTGTCTGGGGGGTTGTGTGTGTGGGAGGGGTGTGTGGAGAGGATGTGTGTGTGAGGGGGGTGGGTGTCTGTTGGCACCTAAGGGTGGTGGCTGGGCTCTGGGACTGGGGCTGCAGCCGGACAGAAGGGGCAGGTGGGAAGTGCCTGCCCATCCAGCAGGGGAAGGGAGCAGTGGGAGCTTTGAGGGCAGAGGGGAGCTCCATGGCTAGGCCAGAGACACAAGGGCCAGTGCCTGTGCCCATGAGGGTGGAGTGGCCAGAAGATGCTGCCCAGTAGAAAGGGGGAGGGGGACCATGGGCAGGCCACCTGAAGCGGCATGGTGCTGGAGCCCCAACCCAGGGTGGGGGGTACCACAGGCCTCCCCTCCTCTTCCCTCCCACCTGGACAGGGGCCAAACTCACTCTGCTGCCACTGCATGAATCAGAGCCACCACACTCTGGCCCAGTTGGTTCAGGGGCATCTGGGGCACCCTCCAGCAGTGCTGGGGAGAGCATAGGACTGTGGGTCAGGAATGAGGGGCACTGCCAGGGCTGGGGGGGTGTGGCTTGAGAGTGAGGGAAAATGGGGGAGGCAGGGGACTGTGGGTCAGGAGTGAGGGGCATCATCAAAGACGGGGGGGACCACTGTAGGTTGGGAGTAAGTGGCACCAGCATGGCCTGGAGGGTCGTGTACTGTGGGTTATAAATGAGGGGCAGCAGCAGGTCTGGGGGGGAGGGCATAGCTTGGGCGTCAGGGCCAGGGGCAGGGCACCGGCATATCACTGCTCATAAATGATCTGGATTTGGGTATCAGAAGCAGACTGGCTAAGTTTGCAGATGACACCAAATTATGGGGAAGTGTGGTCGCTCTAGAGGATAGGCTGATGATTCAGGCTGACCTGGACAGGCTCGCAAGATGGGAAGATAAAAACTTGATGACATACAACACAGAGAATTTCAAGGCGTTCCACCTCAGGAGAAGAAACCCATATCATACTTATAGGTTCAACAGTGCTACACTCACTAGCACCATGACCAAAAGAGACTTAGGGGTCATGATTGACCACAACATGAACATGAGCTACCAATGTGATGCTGCAGCCGGAAAAGCAAATAAAACCCTGGCTTGCATCTACTGGTGCATCTCAAGCAAGATCCAAGAAGTCATCCTCCCACTTTACACAGACTTGGTGAGACCGCAGCTCGAGTACTACATCTAATTCTGGGCTTGACACTTTAGAAAAGATGTGGTGACGCTTAAGAACAATGCACATGATTAGAGGTTAAGAGAATCAGACTTACAAGGAGAGGCTGACAGTCATGGAACTCTTCAGCCTGGAGAAGTGAAGGCTCAGGGGGGACTTGGTGGCAGCCTATTGGGGTATGCATCAGGAACTGGGAGAACATCTGTTCATGAAGGCACCCCAAGGGAAGGCAAGGTCTAATGGTCATAAACTGCTGGAAGACCATTTTAGACTGGACATCGGGAAAAACTTTTTTACCATCCGAATCTCCGGGGTCTGGAATAGACTCCCCAGATAAGTGGTGCAAGCACCTACCTTTAAGAAACGCTTGGATGCTTAACTTGCTGGGGTGATCTGATACCAGCTGACTTCCTGCCCCTTTGGCAGGGGGCTGGACCCAATAATCTCACAAGGTCCCTTCCAGCCCCAATGTCTATGAAATCTATTAAATCTATCCCTCTCTAATCATATTACCTGCCCCTCCCCCCCCCCGCCCGGTGTCCTCTTTTTTGAAACTGGAAATATAGTAACCCTAAATATGGAGATGATCTCCATTTCATAAAGCATAATCATTGAAAAATGAGGTTGGAAGGGAACATTTTGCCTAATTCCTTGCTGAAGGCACCAACACTGCACAGGTGACCCTTTTCTTGTACATAGTATTTACTCTTTGGAGTTTTTTATTTCTGGTTATTCAAAAACCAAATCTGAACTCATCTCATTTTGATGGACTAGAATAGTGGCTCACTGAGGCCAGTGTCCTGTCTCCAGTATTGGCCAATACCAGCTGTTGCAGTGTAAAAACCTTTGCATTGCGTAGTTTTGAATAACCTATCCCCCAAGGAAAATTTCCTTCCAATAAAAAGATATCTTATGCCTCAAAGCTTAAGGCATTCCATACTTTGTAAAGCTCTGTGTATGTATGTGTGCGTATCTGCTAGGCTTTTGTCTAAACATTTTTTTAAATCCTGTTAAAATGGATTCTCCTTTTTTGAGCTGGCTGCAGCTGTAAAACCTTTATTACAAGTTATGAGATGCAGCACACCGATTTTCAGATCCCTGAGTGAGTTTGTGATGGCAGCCGTTAGAAAAAGCATCATTTCACTTGTAATCAGAGTATAGTTGATTAAGAAATCATTGAGAGAAAAAAATATAGCATTCCTCATTTTCATTTTGGATGACACATTTCTTTAAACTCTAGTGAGATATCCACCAGGTAGCTATTCATCTATCCATTTTACAGGATTTGATTTTTTGTAGTTCCCTAAAGAATGTTTTTGCAATATATGTATATAAGACAGATGAATAGATATGTGCATGCATGTGTGCATGTGTGTCTATTTAGCTCATTGAATTTCCTAGTATCATAAATCTTGACATCCTAATCCAATGTGCACAGAAATCAGTGGAAATCATCTCACTGATTTTACACAATGTTAAATCAACCTTATAGTTCTGATTAATTAAAAGACCAAATATCAAATGCCTTCTCCAAATACCTTTTGGCAAATAACCTGTTCCTATCTCTTTTACATATCACAACATTTGCCTCTTCCACGCCCAGGGGTTTTTATTGTATCTTCTCCCAGCAGAGTTTCTGTGCCTCTTACTAGACTCTTGTCTTTCACAGGAGAAGAATTGAAAAGCCTTTGGAGTTTGGGGCAAGAATAACCATCACAACCATCGTATCTGACTTTTTCCCAGGTGGCAGAATGTCATGAATGATTTTGGAGCTGAGTAGCAAGCAAAAGAAGGTGTCTGTCACATTAAACCCCTTCTACAGTCCTTTATTCTACAAAGCAGTACTTTCAGCTGACCTTGCTCCTCTCATGCAACTTTTTTCCCCCTTCATGGACACACTCCAGAAAAGTTTCTCTTCTGAACCCTGTAGCAACTGTATTCCTCAGTGACACAGTTTTAGTTTTCCATTCTCACTTTCTGCTCCATTTTTATAATCCTTTCAGTGTAACTGAATTGAATCACAATTTCAGAATCCTTTCATGCTGCTGCAGAATTCCATGCTGATTGACAGCATAAAATAAAGACCTTGGTGCACCATTTCAGTCTAGTGTATTGCACGGTACACACAAGCTTTAGTTAAAAGATACAACACAACTGGATATTTCTTCATCGCTGTTCATATGAAAGCATCACAAAAAAGAATGTGTCTCAATTTATCACAGCCTAAAAGTCATTTTATCTCCTTCCCCATAGCCATCCCCTTCAAGCAGCAGGATCAGCACACATGGTCCCCGCATAGCACATAATTATCTGAACAGGCTAGAGAAATCCAGCTGTGAAAGGTATTCTTCTACAGGTAACATACGGCTACATAGAGTGTCCCACCTGCAGTGGCTTCAATGACTGCAGACTCTCACATAAAAGACTTCCAATGGGTTAAGTGGCTTTGAGACACTGCTCTCTTGTCTATCCTCATCCTGTTTTCTTTTTTGATACAGCCTTGATTCAGTGCAATCTTTATGCTATACCACAAGCCAATGTACAACTGCAAAGCAGGGACTTAGGGCGTTCCTATATTTTTTATGAAATAGAATTAAAATTCACAGACATATGTCCTAAGATCTAGCCACAGATCTAAACACCAGCAAACTCTCCCTATGCCTGAAGAAGGATGCTTGTGCCGTAAAGCTTGTAAAGAACATTTTTTCCAACTATTCAGGTGGTCTAATAAACAATATCACAGGGCATATCTGCACATTCATTAATGCACCATAGTTACTAAATCAATGTACAGTAAATTGCACTACTGCATAGTAACACCAGCACACAGGTTTTTAGTGACATTTACTGTGCAGCAGCCTAATACTACTGCTCAGTAGCATATTAGCACGGTTTTTGCATGGCATGCTACCGCATAGTGTTATTAGGCTACTGCACAGGTTGCGTCTCATGTAGACATGCCCACATTTACCCAAATAATCTTATCTGTCTATGTCCTGAGACCAACACAACTACAACCAACACCCCTGAAAGATCTACCTAGAGCTTTTCTTTTCCTCATTCCATATCACACAATTTATTTTTTGTGAGAGAATACCTTTTCAGGTGCATCCTTACAAGAAAAATTGGTGAGTTCTTAATTGTGTTAGTAAAAATGTGGTGACTAACATAGGTGAAGTAAAATTTTAAGGAAGACAAAATAACTTGTAGCCTTCATACATTAACAGGATGAGATAAAAGCTAATGGGGAGCTCAGGGTTTCCCTCAGCCTACTATCTTGTGTTAAAAACCTAAATAGCATTGTTTTCAGTCGGATTCAATTTTTCAGTAGATACCATGTGTAAACTGAGTGAAGAACACATCTGTTTTCCTCCGAAAATATAGTTTACACCCATTCCTTTTGTTGTTGATTGTGTGGAACTGAGTTTTCACATTTCAAATTTGAAAAATTAAAAAAATACAAATTTCAAATATTAACCTGGAATATTTTGAAGTGCAATGTTGTATTTACTATAGAATCATATTTCACATATAACCTTCTGTTCTTTTAGCAAAAAAAATTAAAACATTCCTAGTTAAAGTTATTTCATTATATCCATAATTAGGCATATAATTCCGGGCTTACAAAACGTTAACTTTTGGCCTCTGGTATGGGAAGATGGAACTTAACATTTTATGCAAGTTTTATGCAATTTTTAAATTACTCTGTTTAGTCTTTATAGGCCTTACTAGCACATGAGTGAATCACATTGCGTGGTATGGAGCAGATTTCTTTTTAAGCATGAATTGTATTCTGCTGTTATTTTGCTTAGTGGGGAGGAAAAGGAAATTGCTGTAAGAAAGTTTTTGGCTGGCTGCTGTGAGGCCATTGCTAGGCTGCACATCCTGAAATAATGAGGTGTGTGCTTGAAACTTATGGATGAAAAAGTTGCAGGTTTTTTATAAACAATGTAATTTGCAACCCCCCTCCCCCCCCTCCCCACCCATGCACACTTTATTTAAGTTTAGCTGAAATCCATTCTTAATCAACATAAACTAGATCAAAATAAGTTATTTTAAAATGAAATAAGAATGGCTCTTTGTGCCAGTTCAATAAAATCAGAAATCACACATTAAACCAGCCAAGTTAATGTATCATCTGACTCAACAGCCAGAAGCATCATAGGAAGTTGTATAGGGTTCTGTGGTCCTGTTAATATCCCAATTTGTAGTTTGTCCATGCAGGACAGCTAAGTTATATCATCATAACAGCTGCAGAAATGAGAAGGCATTAGCAAGCATTTGTTCTTTCACTTTCCAAAATAATATGTATCACTCTAAAGGGTGACATTAAAAATGTGTCAGATTTCCATTGTCACATCTATGAACAATTTTCCTATATTAGGTCATCATTTAAAAGCCATTATGAATAATTATTTATTTTTCTGTCTCCTGTATCCTTGTTGCACAAGGAAATGTAATAAGATGTATTCTTTGCTAGCTTTGAAACCAACTGAAGAAGCTAAATTGTACTTCTTGAACTATGAAGTTAGGATAATAGAATTCTGAGTGATCAGAATTCAAAGGCATTCTCTATTCTTGTCAAATTCAAAGATGTGTAAGTCAAGGGCAATTACCTCAAAGACAATGTTCCAGCTTTAGTGTCTATAGAGAATCCTTAAAGCTTTTCCCTTTTTAAAACAATCATATGTTTCCTAGAGTTTCTCCTGTTCCTGTTTCTCACTTTGGCATTTCAGATGAAACTTGATTTCCTGTTGAAATGATCTTTCCTTTGATGGATATATTTTTATCTGTGCTGAGACCTAGCAGTCCTTTCATAGGAACAGTTTGCTATTGAATGTGAACCTACTTACTCTTGGTCACAAATTGGCCCCGTACAGCATGTCCCAAATCTCGCTCATATACCTTTAAAGTATTACTTTGTATTGGGTAGAGAAGCAGAGTAAAAATAGGATGTGTTGATGCAGTTATATTTTTATTTTGCACAGAAAGCCCTTTTTTAGCATTTTAACTACACTGAATAATTGAAAGACATTGAAATTACAAGGTACTAATATCAAGTAATCTCTGCTTATGCAAGTAGTAACGCAGCCATTTAATAACATGTTTATAACCATTACAGTTTGGAATAAACATCAGATTACAGGGTAAATAAAATGACTTTTATCTCTAATTAATATATATTTTTTCAGCCTACTATAACAGGGGTGAATATTTTCAAGATCTCCAGTGATTTTTACTATAGCTTTTGTTAAAATTTACGTTGTGAATTGTATACTGCCAATTTCTTACCTTGGTGTTTACTTTTCTATATAGAAAGAAACATATAGAAAAAAGAGGGGTTTTCTTCTTGTTTTTCACTAGCAATGATATGATTCCATACAACTCTAACTCAGTGCAGGAATCTGGTGCATATTATAAGTTCAGGTAAGAACTTAAGTACTTGCAGTTTAATAAACCCAGCTATATGTGTCTTCATTCATAATTCTCTCTCAATTTAGCAATATACTATTAAAGGGATGAAGTGGGCTGTGATAAACAGGCTATTCTATCTTGCCTACAGGTATATACTTCATATACACTTTTGTGCTGTTTTTTTTTATTAAGCTGAGTTCGTACTATTAGGTCATTTAATGGCACTCAGGTCAAATGAAAGAGATAACATTTTTTGTATCTATGGGATTTTCCACAGAAATTTGCAGTAATACATTAAGACACTTGTGTTTTCTACGTTTAAAACAGATATAACTGCATCCCAACATGTGCTTTGCAAGGATTCTCCTCTGGGGTTGAGAAACAGGCAGTACACTTAAATCTTTTCCCAAAATATAGAGGTAATCAGGTAAACACAGTGTTTAGCATAGGTTAGAAAGGACAGTGATATTGAACTCTGCCACAGGTCAAGCAATATATAAGTAAAAAGAAAAAGGCCTGGCCTATATTAAAAGTGAGTCATGGATAAGCCTAGCTGCTGCATGGCAACTTGCATCCATTAGTCCTGGAGTATGCTTCCCAAATTCCTGACCAGGACTTTGTACAAATCAAACCAGAGACAGCTTGGAAATCCAAATTCAGTGTACACTTGGACAAACATCTAGGAGTTTAGAGAGTATCGTGTAAGTACTCATATGGTGCTGATGCGGTCAGTACGGTTCATAGTCCTCACAATTAGGACTCAGTACTTTGATCTAAGGAGCCCTCTGTATGCCACAATATACATTTCCTCTTAACAATAACAAAGAAAATCAATTAGCACACACATTGATTAACACCCATCTACAGAGGAGAGTTTACTAGCACATCACTCTGAAGTGAGTCTTTATTACTCACTTTCCTATTCCCCCTTTTTTACAACTCTTTTTTCAATTCTATATTAGTCTTTCAGGAGGTTTCACTTACTTCCCAGACCCACAAAGTATCAGATCTGGCTTCCAATTTATTTTTGGTGGGAAGATTTTTTTCCAAGTCTTGATAGACTTGAATCCTTAATACTGGGATCCAGTTGACTTGCACTTTGGGCACCTGTGCTTCTGCACATGACAGTTTGTTAACTACATACTACTGAGGCTGATTTCCTCTCTGTGCATGACAGTATTTGAATTGGTGTTTGTAGGAACTTTTCTTCCCATAGATGCATGTTTTCTTCTTCTCTTCTGGAAGAATTAGTTCCTTCCTAAGAAGACTGTCCACATTTGGGCCATGAGAATGAAAAGGATCATCAGGAAACATTAATTTTGTGTCTTCTTCTATTGCAAGCATGCAGTTAACAGAATTCGATTTCTCACTAGCTGCCAGACCCAAAACTGCTGTCATCTCCCTAGGTAGCACAATGAACAAGTCTGCATACACTGTGTCTATATTGGATGCTACCAATACATCTCCCTTTCACTGGCATATTTGTTCCTGAATAGCCAATTATTTTGTTGTTTGTTGAACTCACTTTGGGTCTCAATTTTAATTTTATGTATCACTATTCTGGTAAAATATTTATATCCAGGGACCAGTTGAAATGAAACAATTACTCCTTGCGTTTCTGCTGGCAAAATCCAGTCTCTCTCTCTGATTTTGCTTGATTTCCCAGACCTTTATAAAATTCTTCTGGAATGACCCTAGCTGTACGCATTTGTGGTTTTTGCATTTTGGATCTGCAGTACCTGGCAAAAGGGTTCTGTCTGTTACAGTTAAAACAAAGCTTTCCAAATGCAGCATGATGTTTGGGGCAATGTTGCTTACTACTCTTGCTGCACTAGCTTTTTTGTCCTCCCTCTCCTAGCATTCCCCATGCTAATATAAAATTCCATTCTGCGAAGTGGCTTTTTCTGACCACACTCTTTCATGCCTAGTGCACAGACAAGCCCTTGTGAGGCATACAGCTCTACAGTGTGGGCCTTCACAGTTTCTGCTGCCCTGCCTTCTTGGACAGTCTTTTCTAGAGATGTCTCCCCTACGTAATAACCTACATAACAGCCTTTCTTTAGGATCAGATCCAGATGGAGTGCAGTGGCATGGACACCCCTGCTGTCAGTCAACACCATGGGAGCAGCAGTGGAGGACTTTTGTATGTCCTTGAAGCAAGTGCTTCTTCTCCTCTCCCACACCCATTCCCTGGGTACTTCAGGGGTGGGATGATTCCAGAGCTGCTCATGCCCTACTTCAGCTGGGCTCCATGGTAAACCAGGCTAAGCTAGGGACAGTGGCATCTGTGGGTAGGTTTCATTGTTTTAATTCATTATTTTAATCCAATCAGTATTTTGAGTGTATGTCTCATCATTTTTAAAAGATTTAAGGTGGCAAGCTTGGCTTTCCATTAGTTAGCTCTTTCCTCATCGTCTCCACTGAAATCATTAATTTAAAATTAATGGAAATTTTAAAGTAAAGTTAAATAATACATGCTATGACAGGAGTCACAGCACTATTTTTAAAAAGTTATAAAATCACATATGGCATCAAAGTAATGCTTGTCTACGGTTTATCGGAAAGAAAGTGCAGGTGGGAAAGAAAAGGATGGATAGAGGCCACCAACTAATTAAGCAGTCTTTCCTGAAATGATTGTACAATAGAGTGCCTTGGGGCACAGCAAGATTGAAATAATGTCTGAAAGTACTAAGATAAAACAGGCTGCTATTTGAGTAAGAGTCAACTGGGAGAATTTGAGTAAGAGCAGTCAAAGATGGAACTTTGGTTGTAAGCATTGGAGATGAGAGGACCGTTGTGATGGAGGGTGGTGAACAGCGATTGAGAGGACAGTTAAGTTTACCTTTAAAGGATGCAGCTAAAGAAGCTAAAGATACAAAGTTGCACAGAGCAGGCATGGAGGCCTGTAAGATTGCATGCTATAGGAGGAAAGTGGAAAATGTGCTGCTGTTGGCAAAAACATGCCCTAAGAATTCTTGTGAAAATATCAATTGTGATGGTGCTGTGAACACCAGGAACTAACCTGAAACTACAAAATCAATGTCATAAAGACCATAAAATGATCTATGAGATCTTCAAGAATATGAGTTCATTACCAGTTTAGACTAGATATAAAACTGATGGAAACTGAGCGTATATATCTTTGTTAATCCTGCAGACACTTTTTTCAGAAGTGTGAGCCCATTACTTAGCATACCAAAATACTGTCACCTCTATTCATTTGCCAAACACAACTTCAAAAGCCTAAGAACAAAGCAGAGACAGCCTGAGCCTCTTCCTAAAATGACAGACAGAGAAAGAGAGAGAAGCAGAGAAGAAACAAGACTGTTCTTTGATTTACAAATGCTTCTCTGCAATGAATTCATTTCATGAACAGAAGGCAATCTCTTCCAGAGAAACAAATAAGCAAAAAGCAAAACAGAATAAAGATCTAGAATGTAAACTAAACACTTGGCTGGCTCAGAGCCTTCAGTTTGACATCTCAGGTTATAAATAATCGAGGGCTCTTGTATTATCCCTGTTGTAGAGCACTGATATTCATGAATACTTAAAAATCCACTGACAACTGGTAATGTTTCATCAACCAGAAAGTACAAAAGGCAAATTAGTGTTGTTTTTTCATCACCCTTTGCAACAAAAAAGATCAAAGAAAAGATTTTTATACCAGCATAGAGCTTGTCAGTCTTTCTTTTTGCCTATACCTAAAGAAATATTTCCACAGTGTGACACTTAAGGGGTTTGTAAATGTAAACAGGGAAGTCTCCCCTGTATAAAATATGAGCAACTTTGGGATCCAAGCCATGGCCTAAGTAGCTTATATGAATTCACTATCTGCAATTGGTTCATTTATTTATTTCTCATAGAGAAATGAACATTCCAGTTCTCTGTGAATTGGGACTGCTGACTACATAACAAAGGCTGATGGTACTTTTCTTTTTTATTGGATCAGGAATTGTTGGAACTGTCACAGACCATATCCTTCTGATATAAGTAACAAAGTGTATGATAATTAGCAATATTTGGTGAAGACAATATTAATGGAACAGTTAGGGTTCTTGTTGGGGTTTTTTTAAGGGAAATCATTGCCACATAAATTGTAGAACATCAGCAAAGGTTGAGTATTCACCTCCCTCAAAAACAAGGGTTAGAGGTTTAGGTATAGAGTAGACAGACATGATATATTTATTACTGTACTGTAAAATAGGGGTATGTGAAACGGCACCCTTCCGTTTTGACTTGCATTTCGATTTTCAATGGAACAGCGCCTCGTTTCGATTCAAAACCACTGTTCCATTTTGTTTCATCAAAACAGTGACACTGTTTTGATGCTGTTTTGAGTTTCACCCATAGGCTATTATGGGGAAGCTTGAAACAGCCTCTCTCATCCAGCAGGGATATCGGGGCCCAAAACCCCGGGAGGGATGTGGGGGCTGTGCCAGGGTTGTGGGCCCCTGATCTGGCTGCCAGATGAGGGAGGGAAGCCAGGTGCTGATGCCTGGGTCCTGCACCAGCACGCCACCAGTCCCAGGCAGCAGCACCTGGCTTCTCTCATCTGGCAGGCAGATCGGAGGCCACAACCCCAAGTAGGCTATGGGGACTGTGCAATCGAGCTCAGTTCCCTTCCCCAGCCTGATCGAGCTGGAGAAGGGAACTGAGCCCCATTGTTCAGTTCCCCTCCCCAGCACTGCAATCCATCAGGCTGGGGAAGGGAACTGAGCCCAGCTGAGCTGAGTTCCCCTCCCAAGCACTGGGATCAGTCTGAGCTGAGTTCCCTTCCCCAGCCCAATGGATTGCAGCACTGGGGAGGGGAACTGAGTGATCCGGCTCTGTTCCCTTCCCCGGCCCAATTGATTTCAATGCTGGTGAGGGGAACTGAACGATTGGGCTCAGTTCCCTTCCGCAGCCTGATAGGTTGCAGCACTGGGGAGAGAAAGAGAGCAATCGGGCTCTGTTCCCTTCCCTGGCCCAATGAATCACAGTGCTGGGGAGGGGAACTGAGAGATCAGGCTCTGTTCCCTTCCCCGGCCCAATCAACCATAACGCTGGGGAGGAGAACTGAGTGATTGGGCTCTGTTCCCTTCCCGGGCCTGATCGATCGCAATGCTGGGGAGGGGAACTGAACAATCGTGCTGAGTTCCCTTCCCTAGCCTGATCCTAGCACTGGGGAGGGGAACTCAGCTGGGCTGCTTTGAAACTCAAAACATTTTGAAAGTTTCAAAACATTTCAACTGACCTCATGCTGTTTCGAAGCCCTTCATTTCATTTCGATTTTGCTGTTTTGAGCTCAAAATGAGTTGAAACAGTGTCAAAATGAAACAACTGGTGAAATTTTGCATAGCCCTACTGTAAAAGTACTGGACTATGTACAGCGTGTTTTAAAGGGATAAGACTAATAGGCTTCTGAAAAAAATAATGTGTATGTTCACAGACTCGCACAGGTTTATTATACATATTTTTATGAATAATTCAAAAAAATTAAATGGTGCACACTGCATTTGGTGTGTAGTATATTTCTCTTTTGCATGTATTCCCAGGTCTTCTCCCAAAATTTAAATGTGACAATACATACTCACAATAAAGCATCAAGTACACGCAGGTAAATTCCTCCTTTTTTTTTCCCCACCACTATTTTTGTTTTCTACACAGGAGACACCCACTTTTCTTGTCTGAAACACCTCCCAGGTAGGTGGCCCAAGGAGTTAATATCTTTTCCTATCTATCACATAGTCTGAAGCCGAGTGCCGGACCTGCAGCAATTCACCCCATTGTTCCCTTACAGCTGTTACTCCAGTTTTCATGAGCTTTGTATTGGGTAAACCTGATGAATATGCACAAATGGCTCTCTCATCATTCTCCCTCCTCAAGCCTGCCACTTTCATGATACTATTGCAGTACTCTATAAGCCATTCTCAGCCAATACAAAGCCCTTCCTTGAATTTCACCGTATTTCAACATATTTTATCAGCAAATCCTTTAAATGCCTCTTCATTTTGACTAGGCATACATATTGATACCATTTTAAAAGAAAGCTAATAGAGCTGGTAGTTGTGCTATGGTTTCTTTACAAGCAGACAGGCAAATACCCAGGCTTATCATGCACTCAGTTTAACCAGGAATATGCACCCTCTTTCTGGACAAACTGGCCTTTTTCCATGTCTTATTTGAAGGCTGTGAACTAAATTTAACCTTTTTCCTTTTGTAATAATTGAATTACTGAAGGCAACCAATATACTAAAAAAAGTAAAAGCTATAATACTAACATTTGTTTAGATAGATATTACTTTTCTTAATTATGTGCCACTGAAATACAGCCAGTTTTGTGGTGGGACAAAATAACTTGTCTATGATACCAATATTACACAAAGTTTATACCTTTCCCAACTGAAGCTCCAGGAGAAATTTTAATGGGCAGGAAGTTGAAGCCTACCAAGCAAAATTAGTATGTCTTTTATTGGGAAAATAATTCTTTGTGATCTTGTAATATTAAAAATGGGATTTTTTTGTGCTTTTAAAAACTAGTTTTGCTAGTTGTTGGACTGCTTCTCAATAGCAAAGGTAATCAGAATTTCCTAAACTTTAGGCTATTTCAGAAAGTTACAGTCTGTTTCTGCTATCATATTTCATTTTTCAAGAACTCAAAAAATGCATTAGGTTCACTGAAAGGCAAAGTAATGTACCTGTTCCAGGACAAGATGTATCTGTTCTAAACTGAGCATTTGGTGGAAGTAAAGAATATTCTTTTCTGAATGATTGCTCTTAGTTAAAATTCAGAGATTGCATTATCCCAACTCTTGGTATTATTATGCTAGAATACATAAGTAAAACTCTCATTTAGAGACAATTATGGGTTTCTTCTTCAAAAATTCTCTTGTCTGTGTCTCCTGTGGTTTAAGGATATGATTTTTTAAAAATAAACTGTTGGAAAAAAAAACCTTTCAGAAACGTAATATATGGGAAAAAATGGAAAAAGCTGGCAGACTGCAGAACCATTTGGTACAATTGTAAAACTTTCTAAGATCCTCTAATATCTGGAATACTTTGCAAAACAGTTTCCCATGTGTAAGCCTGGAGTCATTTAGTTAAACATTGGAGACTTTCTCTCCCTAGACAATGTATAATATTTAACAGGTAAGCACATTTGAGGGGCAAATTAGCCGTGTGGCGAAGTCAGTCTCCTAGCTGGTTTCCTAACTGAAACCAGTTTCAGTGATCTGGTTTAAACCTGTAACAGAACAAAAGTTTGTTGCACATAATCTGCTCCTAAAATGGCCAAAACTCATTTAAGATAAACCTGGTTGGATTTAGTATCAGACTGAACTGATTTAGGTCAAACAGATTTATGGAACTTCTGTCCCAGACCCTTATCTGATTCAAGTTAACTCACGGTTCCCCAGCATCCCAGGATGAAATCATGCTGTCTGCTCCAGCAAAGCAGGAACTGCCTTGCCCTTAGCCTGCTTCCTGCCTGCATCCATCAACTCCTGGGGGCCAGTGGGGGACAGAACCCAAGACCCCCCTAGCCAAAGTACACATAGCACATGGAGGAGGGAAGTCCCTGTGGTGGGGACTTTTTCAACCTTGGTAGCTCTCCCCTCACCCCTCTACTGATTCTTTCAGCACCTGCCACAGGAGGGAGGGAAAAGAAGTCCTCCCAGCTGGGTCCTTGCCCATGCAGACCATCATGGGGACACCAGGGACCCCCCATCTTGGGGGCCTTCCCCCTACCCGAGCCCAAGGTAGCTCCAGGGACCTGAGGGGAATTCTTCCCCTCCCAAACCAGAGACCTCCTTGCCTTAGCCCCTGCGAGTCTCAGGGATAGCACAGGGCAGCCTCAGGGGGCAGAGGAAAATTCTCCTGCTGGTCCACAGCCAGTTTTGCCTCAGCTGCAGGGGAGTGGAAGTGTTTCCCTCCACTCCTTGAGGCTGCCCTGGGCTATCCTTGAGACTCACAACAGCTAAGGTATGCAGCTCTGGGGTTTGAGAGGTAAAAATTTCCCCTCAGCTCCCTGAGTTCCCTGGGTCCAGGGGACTCTGGCCTGGGGGGAGCGGGGGGAGCCCCCCATGCTGGGCTACCTGTGCAAGCACCCAGCCCAGAGCCCAGAGGACTCCTTCTCCCTCCCTACAGCTATCAGCAGCTGGGAAGGGGAAGGGAGAATTACCCTCAGCTCCCCAGAGCTGCCTGGGCTGGGGAACCCAGGCTAGGGGAAACCCCCTGAGGAGGAAGCTCCCCCAAGGTGGGCCAGCACCCAGACAGGGGGCTCCTTAACCCCTTGTGAGGGGACAGCAGGGAGTTGGGGGCATGTACTGGGGAGCCAATCAGAGACATTTGTCTGGGCTGGCAATAGCCAACATGCTGGGAAACGTGCTGTAGCGTCGCCCACTGGCCTGGGTCCGTGTAGGCCTCCTTTTGCCTTTCCCAACTGAAAACTGAATGACAGTTCAGTTGGTTATCAATTTAACCTACCCAGCTTAGAGGCACCTGCCTAGATTGAATCGATTCTGCCTTGGGCTTTTTGACTGTCTGTACTTGGCCTGAGTCAAAGTGATCTGAGTTCTGGTCAACTCCGCACAGATATTCAGTGCTGTCTTGAACAGGTCACCGCGTTCTAGTCCAAAGCTCGGTGACATCTATTGATTTCCTGCACCATTACAACAGTTCCACATTTTCAAACTTAAGTGCTATAGTAGGGCAGAGGAAGGCTGCAGCAAGGCAAACTGTGGAGCTGTTACAGCATAAGGTGTATGCTGCAGGAGCAGAACAGTGAGGTACTTAGTAGAAATCCCTATGGCCTATCAGGACAGCAGTAAAGCATAAGCCAGCTAATTAGTAAAGATCGAAACCCCTGGGCCTGGCCCTGAGGGTTAGGGGTCAGATGCCTGGAAGGGGAGGTAGAGCAAAGGGTCATATAAACCCGGCTGCTGAAATAGAGCCTCAGACTGACTGCAGCTATGACAGCTGAAGGAGTTTCCTGCACTGAGCAAAGAAGCAATACTGGAGATGGGAGAACCAGTGGCAATGCATAGAGGGTGCACACAGGTGCATGTGCACATGCACCCCCTGAGCATGGCAGTGCACCCCCTACGAAAAGGTGCCACCCCCACTCACCACCCCTGCTGTCTGTGGGCAACCAATGATTGCCGCTGGCTACCAGCCCCTGGTTGGTGCTTGCTACCCCCCTGCTGCTGACAATGTCGGTGGCGTCTGCGGGAGCTCCCCCACTTACCACAGCTGTTCTCCCACCACTACCAGTGCCGCTGTGCCCCCCTAGCCACTGGGAGCATGTGTCATTCATGGGGAGAACCATAATTAGGCCCAGGAAGCCTTGAGTTGGGATAGGCCAGAGGAGCTGAGTAGGAACTAGGAGAGAACTTGGAGAAAGGCATCCCAGCTGCAACTGATTGCATTTAGGCTTTGATTTCAGTTACTGAACTGAGCTACAAGGTAGGTTAGTGACTGAAGGGGAGGCAGGAAGCCACTGAAGATGCCAAGAGAGACAGAACCAAGGGGTTGAGGGCTGAGACAGATGGAGCCAAGGGGTGAAAGAATTACTATGGTGGACTGGGGCAGCCTGCTGGATTTAAAAAATAGCAAAAATGTGGTTGATGAGAACAGGGAGGTAACCTGATTAACCAGAGATGAAAAGAGAAACAGGTTTACTGAGCTTACAAAAGGCACCATAGCCTCCTTCTGAGGTAGGGTCCTATTACAGGTGCTTGGAGCTAAAGACCTCTGTCTATTTTGGGTGATCCCCAATGTAAGACCTTATGAAAATGACACAATGCATCCATCTTTGTCACTTTGAGATCTTGAATCCAGAATGGTTAAAAATGTGTTGCTTTTATGTTATTTGCTTGCATGGTGCCCCTGCTATTCCTTCAGTACACTCCTCTTGTTTGTGCTTTTCTATTTTAATTACAGTTGTATTTATTGTTGCACTGTTTACTGAGCATTATTTTAAGCTCACTTTTTCATATTTATATTCCTTTCCTGGTTTTTTAACTTTAAAATCAATATATATTTTATAGGGATATTCAGGCAAAGTAGCCTGAGCCTGAAGAATGAAAGGACTTGTAAGGGTCTGTAGAAATCTGGTTATTTAAACAGGAATAAAAAAGTCTGTGTCATCTGCTACAAGATTTTTCTGTAGCTTGTGCCTCTCCATATGTAGGACCAGAGTCCAAAAACCATTTAAACATCAACTTCTCTTAAGATACCAAAACTCCACTCCCATTCCAATTGATTGGGAAAGAAAGGCACCTAAGTAGCTTTTTGGCCCTTAGTTCCTGATCCAAAGCCACACTGAGAGTCTTGATAATAGGACTCAATTCTCCAGATGTTCAGCAACTCCCTCATTGAAATCAATGGCAGGGTATAGATCTATAGGGAGTGCTCTGTATCTTGCAGGACTAAGGTTTTTAACTATTGAGGGAAGATGCTGTGCTGTGATCTCATTTGTTTGAACAAAATGCATTGACACGTAATATATGTCCACAGGGCACTGGAAGAAATAATAAAGCAGAGTTGATTTGTTGGAAACCTGATTTCAGAAATCCTTTCAGGCAGGTAATAACTCTCTTTGTGCTAGTCTTATACTGAGAGCTATACCTACTAAGTAAGTACTTACAGAGCAATTATACCCTCTTTTCTCCCTTAAACCTATGTACTGTTGAAATGTTAGCTAGTTTTCTGATAACCATTAGCTAAAGACAGACCTGTTTCATGAGGAAAATTATAAAACATTTGTTGGGGGTTGAGAGGGAACCGTTCTGTTCCATGGTTGGGATCATATACATTAGCAGAAATAAATAATCCTGCAAAAGTTTCAGATATTTGCACTGGAACTTAAAGTTTTGATTTCAGCTGGTGAAGTTAGGAAGAAGGCAAGGTAGATTTGCATTTTATAGACCAACAAAAGTAGGTATATATAGCACAAGCTTTCTTGCACTGAAGCTCACTTCATCAGATGCTGTAAAAGGATATGTAGGAAGCAAAGTATAAGGAGAAAGAAATTAGAATACGAAGGGGAACGAAAGTTGGGAGAGAAAGGGGGAGGGGGGAGAGAGGCCAATGCTGGGAGAGGCAAACACACAAGCAGTAAATGCCTAGCAACAAAGGAGTCACAAAAGCTAATCCAAGTATTGGGATAAGAATCCATAGACCTTGTTTAAACCACACATTGAAATCCAGTCTGTGGATGATTTCTTGATCTGCAATTGCCCATTCAATTTATTTTTAAAAGTTCACTGCCTAAGAACATCCACCCTCAGATCAGCGATGGAGTGTCCAGGGAAGTTGAAGCATTCTGCCACAGGCTTGTGTGCCTTTCTTAAGATAATGTCAGAGCAGCCTTCATCCATTCTGTCAATAGGTATCACCCCATCTGTCCAACATAGACAGGAGAGGGTTACCATAACCAACTGATGGTGTATAGCATTGGTGGATTTGCAAGTGAATAAACCTTGGATGTTATAATCCACGTTATTCAGTCTACTAATGATGTGGACTGTATGGTGTTGGGACACAGAAGACATCTGGGTCCACTGCAAGGCCTGGTGCCTCAGTGAGACTGTGAGTTGGGGAACCCGTTGCTTGAAAGATGCCATTTGAGGTTGGGGGATTGCCTGTGAGCCAGGATGGATTTGTCCTCTGTGACTACTTTAAGACAGTCATCCTTTTCCAGGAGGGGCTGGAGATCATAAATGATATGTCTAAAATTGTTCAAGTCTGGGGCTGTAAATGACAATCAGAAGGAATCTTTCCTTGTCCTCAGTTTGATACTATAGCAAGTCAGAGCAGGGTCTCAGTCTGGCTTTGATTTGAGTCATTATAGTTTTGGGGTTGTATTGTACTTGTAGGAACCCTTGCTCCAGATCATTAGGGTATGCATCCCAATTTAAAAAATGCTGGCCACAGTTTGCATTTACTAACAATGAATGTGCACAAAATATGCAGTACAGCCTTATAAAATTCCTCCCAGGATTATGTAGGAACTAGCCAAAAAAATCATGGAGCCACTAGCAACAACAGTGACAATGTCAAAGATGACAGGCAAGGTCCCAGAGAACTGCATGGGCTAAAGTAGTTCCTACTTTTAAAAGGGGAAAAAGGAGGACCTGAGGCATTATGGTGTAGTCAGCCTGACTTTTGTACTCAAGAAGTTACTTGAATAAATTACAAACTATGACTTCTAAGTAGTAGTAGTAGTTATTCAGTTAAAGTTTTTGCTAAGCAGTACAATCAAAAGAACAATAAATGCTAGATATAACAAAATAGTACTATAATTGATCATTTTTGCTAAAAATATTCAGTAAGATTATCTGTTTTACAAGTTTACAAAAATAAAAACAGATTGTAGTGTATGATGATACAAAAGAAAAAATAAAATGAAGCAGTGGACAATACAAGTAGAAGAATTCTAGTTGATTTAGCCCATGTTCTTTGTGCAAATAATGCAAATATGCCTAGGTATATAGGACAGGCTCAGGAGCTTGTTAATGAGAAGCCAGATGGGGGGGGGGGGGAAATCATTCATTAACTTAGCATTTAAAACTCCCCATTAACAGAGATCCATTTTTCTCTTAGTTCCTCAAAGAACAACAATGACCACAAATTGTGATTTAAGTAAATCTTTCCTCCTTCCCACAAGGGCATATTTTCTCTGACCATGGAGTCTGACGCCACCTGCCCATGACAACTGCAGAGCTAATTAGAGTGAATCTCCTTCTAGTCACAGTCTCTTATTGTTTGTAGGTTTGTGCCACAGACAGGCAAGTTTCTAGGCCAAAGGAGTGCTTTATTAATCTCAAAAAAGGGGAAGCTCAAGACAGTCTCATTGCCAGCATATCTGTCTGCATTCTGGCATCCTTAATTTTTAAGTGCATGGGGGTTTTTTAAATATAATGGTAATCTTGGGTCAGTGCTCCACTGAACATCTCCCAAGCCATTTGCTCAGAGAATAATATAGATGTAACCATCCTAACAAAGGTTTATGTGACAAAGGCAAGGCTTCTAGAATGCACTTGTTAGGGTATCTAATTTTCATCCAGTAGTTTAGAGTTCTTAATTGAGCTAAGCTGCTCATATTTATCAGCCTAGATTTGGAGTACATGAGCTACCCCCTGCCTTCTGACTCCCAACATAGAAATGGATAGAATTTTAAAAATCCTTAAAAAGAAATTAGGAATCTTTTTGTTTTTTGGGTGGACCATATGGCCAGCACCCTAGAGCTCTGCTCCATACAATAAAAAGAACTCTACCTTATAGCTATAGATCTTTAGTGCTGCCAAAACTGCTCCTCTGTCCATCTTATTGTAAAAGGATAAACCTATACCTCAGGCTTCTAAATGCTATAGCATTTACATATTCAATGTGCCTATTCCAGCTCAGACTTTTGATGAAATACATTCCAAGGCTTAAAAAAAAAAAGTACCATCTCTAGTTTCCTTTCCTGTGAAACAAAATTCATTTCTTCCTTCCATTCCCAAAAATCAATACCTCAGGTTAGCTGTGATGCTTTGCAATCTTTTTGAAGGTACAATAACGATGAAAAGCATCTGGTAACCTTTAGAGGCCTATTTGGGATTGTTACATTATTAATGAGTCATTTAATTTGTAAATACCTAGTGGAGGAAAGGATGGTCACAGGAACTGGTTGTGTAAGAAGAAATCATGTCAAACAAGCTTAATTTATTTTTATGAGGTAACTAGGTTGTTGGCTAGTGGGAACACCAGGGATATAATATACTTGTACATTTAGTAAGGCAATATCAAATATCAATTACAGCATAATATAGTCTTGCATTACATTGTACTAATTAAACTGAAGACAAATAAACTGGATATAATTATAGTGTGGTAGATACATAGCTGACTAAATCATTAAAAGCAGAAATTACCTATAAAAGGATCAGTATCAGAATGGCGGGAGGTTTCAAATTGGGTTCCCCAGGGGTCTGTTCTAGGCCCAATATTTGCTGATCAAGTTTGCAGATGATGTGAAACTAGGGCTAGGGACAGACATTACTCATAAACCAATTTAAGTGATCAGAAACTGGTTTAAACCTGTAACAGAACATAAGTTCAGTGCACATAAACCAGTTTCAAAATGACTGAAACTTAAGATAAGTCTACATTCAACCAAGTTTAACTGATTTGGGTCAAACTGGTTTCTGAAATGTCTCTCCCAGACCCCTTCCTGGTTTAAATTAAACCAGAGTCTCCCAGCATCCCAGATGCTTTGCATCCTTGGGCTGGGCTGGGCTGGGTACTCTGCCTCAGAGAACAGGCTGGCCCCACCCCACTCCTTCCTAGCCAGAGCTCGGGGGAGACTGCAGGCACAGCAGGGTCTGCCTGGCTTCCCTCACTGCTGGCTGCTCAAGCAGGGATTCCCTCCTCCCATCTCCCACAGCACGAACCCCAGCCCCATGGACCTTCAGTATGTGGTATGCTAGCTAATGCTGTGTCTGTGTCCATCCAATTTCACTGGGACAGGCAGACAGGACAAAGGCAGACAAAACAGTGTCTGCTTAGGGCTTCTAGGAGCTAATCAACAGGGCAGCTGGTATGGTTACTCCAAAAAATGCTGTTTAAGAAGAACTTGAAATAATGAGAGAGGCTTTTGTTTTGCTGATGGTTTTATCAGCCTCCATGCTGGGTTGCAGCCCTGTCAGGTTTGCAGCTAGGGAGAGTGAGATTGAAAAGCTCAGTATCATCTACAGATGCATGTACTGCAACACCCCTCCCCACCCTTCCCTGTCCTTTGCCTCAGAGTGCAACACTCCCGCCCTTTGAGCAGTGAGTGGGGGAGGGAGGGGAGCTTGAGAGAGAGAGTGCAGGCAGGGTGGGCGTTTACACCCCTCCCTAATCAGAGAGCATCCTGCCGGGGCCTGTCCACACCCCTCTTCCACTCAGCATTTTGGAAGGGTAGGGAGGGCTGCTCTAGAGGCCCCTGGCTTCTAGCCTGAGCCACTGCATACATGTGCCAGCATTTCTGAAATGAAGAGGGAATGTCTATCCAGCTCCAGATCAGTTCAAGTTTTGCAGGTTAAACTATCCTGCAAAGATTGAATCAATTCAGGCTCAGGGTTTTTGAATGTCTGTCCCTAGCCTAGGAGTGCTTGCAAGTATTAAGGATAGCATTACAATTCAAAAGGATCTTGACAAACTGAAGAATTAGACACAAGATAACAATGAAATACAAAAACAAATGTACATGCTATCATGAAGTAGGAAAAAAACAATTGCACATATACAGATGAGAGATGACTGACTAGACAGTAGCATTGTTGAGGACAATCTGTGGGTTTTGGTGATCACAGGCTTTCTATAAATTAGTAATATGATATAGTACCCAGAGAGACAAATGACAGTTTTGTCTGCATTAGTGACATGGAATGTGATAGTACTATTCAGGTATTGTTTAGGTTCAGCTACAGGATCGTGTGCTGTTTTGGGCCCTACAATTTTTAGAAAGATGTAGAGAAACTTAAGGTGATCCAGAGCTAAGTGATAAAGATGATAAAAAGGCTCATATGCAAACCACATAAGGAAAGTTTGAGAGAATCCAGTATATTTAGTTTGATGACAAAGAAATTAAAGAGCAACATGTTTTCAAATATTAGAAAATATGCCAGAAAAAAGGGAGAATAACTTTTCTATATGACTTTTGAGGTACCTTCCAACACTATAATTTTATGAATACTAGGGCTGTCAAATGATTTTTTTTTTATTGTGATTAGTTGCATGATTAAAATGATTAGTCACAATTAATTGTGATTTTAATCGCACAGCTAAAAACTCAAAATTATGCTAAAAAACCCTCAAAATTATGCAGGTACTTTGCATGGTTGGGGGTGGATGTGAGGTGTGTGTGGGGGGGGAGAAATTTGTGAAGGTGTGGGGGGCTATGGGGGAGGGGTTGGATCCCAGGCAGGGGGGTACCCTCATGCCCTAGCAGGATGCAGGTTATTATGGGCTAGGAGTGAAGGGCAGCAGCAGGGCTGGGGGGGCTGTGGCTTGGGAGTGAGGGGCACAAGCAGGGCATGGGCATATCACTGCCTCCCACACAACTATTACCCCCTCCCTCAGAGGTGTCCTTTTCGTTATTCTGAAAATATGGTAACCCTACAGGAATGCAGCCCAGTGGCACATAGAGCAGTGCCCAGCAGGTAAGTCTGTGGAGGGAAGGGGCGGGAGGAAGACAGAGGCCCCCACAGTGAGGGAGGGAGTGGGACAGGGACAGGTCATGGGATGGAGCCATGAGTAGCTCATCCAGGGGTGTGTGGCTGGGAGGGCTGCTATGAGCACCCCGAGGGAAACCATGGGTGTATGTGTCCCCCAGATTTGTGCACAAGGTGGAGACAGGCTGCCTACTGCAGGCTGGGACTCTGAGCCCTGCTACCTTTGCCCCAGAAGCCGCATGCTGGCCACACCACATGTCCACTACTTGCCTGGCAGTGGGAGAACAACATGGTATCACATGGATCTCAGGGCAAAGGCAGCAGGGCGCAGAGCCCCAGTCCACAGCAGGCAGCCCGCCTGTCCCCCAAGCACAAATCCAGGGGACACATGTCCCTCATGCCTTCCCCAGGGGTGTGCACAGTGGTGGGGAGCCGCACCCCCTCCCCATGCCCCTGGATGAGCCACTCGTGGTTCCATCCCATGACTTGTCCTGGCCCTGGGGCCCCATTGACCCCAACCCCTGCTCCTGCCCCAGTCCCTCCCTCACCATGGGGTTCTCGATCTGCCCCCCCTGCCCCTTACATACTGGGTGCTCCTCTATATGCCACTGGGCTTCATTCCTGGCTGCATGCATGCTGTGGCTGCTCATGTGTGTCTGCCTTCCTGCTGCAGAAGCCTGGAGCCCACATCTGGGATGCCCTGCAATCCTCTGCACTGCCACAGCTGCCCCACTGGGTGGCTGGGAGGCGGAGGTGATGGCGGGGGCGTGGAGCCAGGCTTCAAAACCGTGTGTGTAATTAACACATTAAAAATTAATGCAAGAAACAATTAACACATTAATCCTGCATGTTAACAGTGATTAATTGATAGCCTTAAGAGTGCATTATCAACTAAAAAATAAAAGCAGATATTCAGATTTCCAGTTACATGTAAATCTCCAGGAAAATTCCCTATGGATGCTTATTTAAACAGTCACAATTCAAGTATCCAGTAAATATGCTGCTTATTTCCTTCTGTAAATCACAGAAGCAAACCCCGCTAGCAATTATGTGTGTAAAATTCTCCTTGGAATCAACAAGAATTGAAGCTATGTTACTGAAAGCACAATGTGGATCATAATCCTGTGTTTATGGCTTCACCACCTGCTGCAGTGGAAAATAATATGATGTTACAAGTAGGGGATTGTAATTTTGGATGAAGAATAAACAGAAAGAACAGCTAATGTATTTGTCTGTGTATTATTGCTTATATTTTAAAAAGGGAAATATATCCTTAGTGTTTTGTTCCTTAGTCATCATCATTAAGGTAAAAATGTACCTTACACTTCTTAACAGAATGGGTCCTTCCTGCCCCCAGTACAGCAGGGAAGGTATTGTTTCCATTTTATTGATGAGGAGCAAAGGGTAGACTGTGAGACTTCTCCAGCTCACAAAGGAAGAATATGGAAGAACTGATTTCTGGATTCCCAGTTCTCTGGCTTTTTCCATTGCCTGTACATCCTTAAAATTGACATACACTGCTCATTTGTTATTACTCCTATTGCAAGGATGAGAAAGTTTGGTCTCTTAAACTAGGTATGCCTTGGGTTTAAAATGTTACTGAAGAAACAACACAAACATAACCTTTACCTGAAATTTCTTTTTAAGTAATTTAGTAGTTTTCATTAGACGTTGTAGCTGGCCTGATGTACTTTTTTTAGAAATTCCTTCTTTCATCTCCTTGTGACAAGTTATTTAGCAGAATTTGCATTTTCATTGGAATTGACATGGGCATACTGTGAATGCTTCTGCTATGGTCCCAAATTTGTGACTTCTGGGCTGTCAGCCACATGCCTTGATAGCCATACTACTCTAGCCTCCCTTTAAAAAGTAATTTGTTGATATTTAGGATATTATACTTTGTTTTATTGATTATCTGATGTGCATTATCAGCAAAATAAAACACCATAATCTGATAGGTGAATAATCAGGTGAATAATACTCACTAATTACTCAGCTGAATAATCAGAATTATACAAGGTGTCTTGATAATAAAAGCATATGGTATAGCATACAAGTATTGAGACAGTGGATGAAAACTGCCTGATTCCCATTACAAAGAAGCATGATGTTTCATCTTTTAAGCACTGAGTACTGTTGTTAAATGCTTGGCATGATCATCAGAGAATATATCAAAACAATATATCAGAATAAATGCAGTTTTTATTGTTTACATTTCTGGGTAAAATCAGTGTATTCTACAGAGGAACAAAGTGGAATTACAGATCCAGACAACTGTTTCAGTATCTCCTCCTTTTGTCTGCAGTGAATCTGAGGGAGCCATTCTGAATTCATTTATGCTAGAAGAAGTGCCGGCCAAAATTAAGGCAGTGGTATAGAAAAAACATTTTGTGAAACAGACAGGAGGTTGGAAGTTGGTGAGGAATATAGAGAGCACAGTTCTACAAGCCGTTTCATGATACAGCTATAACCTCCAAACTGCAGTGGTGCTGTTACAATTAGTTAATGATATATGAACATTCTCGGGAATGAGACAGGTTACTGGAAGTCTCTTCCACTTACATGTGCTAGAATAGATCTGGCACTGCATGCTTATGCTCCAAGATTAAATTCCTAGAGAAAACCAAGGAAGTCAGAGGAAGGACAAAGAAGGTTTATAAGGGAAGGGACTGGAACAACCTACTGCTTTCTCCTATGCACCATAGATATGGAAGGGTAGAAATGTGACAGGACCTCTCCCATCCCAACCCTCTCTCCCCCTGTCCCCCAGCTCAAAAAAAGCAGTAGTATTTCATCTAGTTTTCCTTCACATTATGTTTTGGTATCTATAGTTATAAAAATATAGGAAAGGCTGTCCATTCTCTTCCATGCACTACATTTTAATTATGGAGCACTCCCCTGGAGGTGTATTTAGAGGGAGTGAAAGGGTGTGGTCACACCTCTCCCCCTTTTATTCATGCTGAAGCAGCAGCATGTAGGGACTTTCAAAAGTCTCCTAAATTAAGTACTCCCCCCATTCTTGAAGGCATATGCCCTCCCCTCCCATTCCCCCTCACCCCAGTGCACTGCTACTACTGTCTCCAGCTAACCCGAGGGTGAGAGAGTTGGGCTTGAAGGGGACAGCAGCAGCAGCACAACAAGCAGGTTCCTCCTACCTGACCAGTACCCCAAGGTGTTTCCTGCCAGTCCTGGAAGCAGAGATAGGGAGGGGGAACTGACCCGCAGCCCCTGGTTGATCCTGGGTACCTGCACAGTGCAGCCCTGGCTGGAGAGGCTCTAAAGCTACAGCTTCCCCCTGGACAACTGCTGATAGCAGAGCCCCTGGGCAGAAGAAGTGGGGAGGTACCACTGAACATAGAGAGGAAAGAAGGAGCTGCCAAGAGTTGGGGGAGATTCTTACCTGTTTCAGGAATTTAAATAAAAATTTCTGACTGCTACTACCTTAGCAAGGTCTGCCAACCCCAGGGTGGGAATAGGAAGCTGGGAGCAATTGCTTCTCCCACACTCCCCATTACAACATCCTGGATATGCCTATGGACTCTTCCTACCTATTTACAGAAATAGTTGGTTGGGAGACTGCTCCCTTCTTGAACTTCAGCTACTGAATGGTGCAGAGAGTTGTTATGCTTTCCCTTGTGGGAATGTGATACACTTGTTGACTTCTTTCCCCCTTAATCAAAAAAGTCATCAAGTTTAGAAAACACACACACACACACACACATATTTGTTTTTTAGACATGGAATATTAAAACAGTTAAACAACTAAACCAAAAATAAATGTTTCTTACTCCCACACACATAAATCCAGAGCCTGATTCAACTCCTATGGTGGCCAATGGAAAGACCCCATGAGCAGACCCTCTCAACTCTTTTTTGAAAACGTGGAAACATGTGGAAAAAGCAGAGAAACCTATAAGGCTGAAAATACAGCACTAGCAACTTTTGAAGGAGCTATTGAAGCTATAAAGCATAGTACAGCTGAGTGGATGGTTCATGTCCTTCAATTATTTTTACTGTTCCTACAATGAATAATTTCATATTTTGTGTTTCTGCTTTTTCTACTCAACTATGTTATAGAGCTTAAATATATTTATATTCAAGCTTTGGCCTAAGGCTTCATTTTCTTATGGCTATGAAATGCCTCATATGCTTTCTCTAATATTCTAGTTCCAGCAGTCACATTGGTTTAACATATTAGTAATATGTCTGTGACAATGCTAAAGAGTATCATAATCAAGAGTCATAGCTGCATTTCAAGGACCCTGGTTTGCAGTTTCTGCCATACATTTCCAGCACTGTCAATGCGACATGTAAAAAAAAAATGTAGTAGAAATAGTTTCAGAAACTCAGAAATACCTGATTAAATTTAAACCTACGGAACGGTAAAGGGTTTGTAAAAAAATATTTATTGAAAATCAGTATTCATAGGGTGACCTGAAAGAATTAAGAAGCCCCAGTAAATAAGTTAGCATGCAAGTAAAATACATAGTGGGCCCTTTAAGACTTAGATAACTGGCTGGTAGCTCTGCCTTCCTGGTGACCATAAAGGCCCAGAAGGAAAATCAGTTTTATCCCAGAAACCATAGGAATAAAGGCTCCTCAGCCAGCTGATGTGGTGGCCCTAAATGAGGAAAGATTTTTTCCCAGTCTGAGTCTGGGTTGAAGACTCCAAGAGAACAGAGATTTCTGTCCACCAGAGAAAAGTGAGACCCCCAAAACAATAGCTCCTATAGGACTATTGACTCTGGGGCACTGATATAGAAAGACCCAAGAACTTCAGAGCTTGGTTGTAGTAGGGCCTGCTCAGATGGTAGTCACAGCTGTGCAGGGCCTTGGACTGGAACTCAGTGAATTTGGGTCTGTCCTAATGCACAATCTCAGTCCCCTTGGTAAAGGTGAGTTAAAGATGCCTCCACTGTTAGAGTCCTAAGTTGCAATAAACCAAGACTATAGTAAAAGAGAAAAACTGCATATAGAAGACTGCAAGACATTCACGTATAGGAGTAACGAACTAGGAAGGAGAGGGGAACATGAACAATGCTGTGACAAGGGGTTAATCTTTCAGGTAGAGGACAAGGAATGAATGAGTTGTGAAGAATGACTTGTTACTTCAACATTAACTGGAGACTGTTCAGACTTCCCAAACAAAGTCCATTCCGATTTGGAAACATTCCTTCTTCACATGCAGTGGTTAAGGACTTCATTTTACATAATGGTCCCTGACATAACATTCATAAAAATCTTGACAGAAAAAAAGACTGTCCCCTTTATAAAGGCTTGGAATTAATACTATATATCAACATAAACCAACAAATTAGAAAGCAAGTGACCAGAATCTTCTTGGGTGCTGACAGACATGCAGCTCCCTGCTCTAACTCAGGGTGCTTTACAGAAAGCACAGAAAGCACCCTGAGTTAGAGCAACCCCCCCGATCCAACAGACATTCACTGTTGGGTTGGGGGAATCAAGCTCCACTTTGGAGCCTATCCAAGAGGAACTGCATGTCTGCAAACTCTTTCCCCTAGCCCTGCACCCCCCACCTTCCCGCTCTGATGCTTTCTTCAGGATGCGAGGGGGGAGAAGGGAAGGGAAGGATCTCTGCGCTGGGGTTTGCCCAGCCTGAGCTGGAGGAGAAAAGGAATAGGGGGACACCCCTTACCTTCAGCTGAAGCTGGACAAACTCCAGGCCAGCTCCCTCCTCTCCCTTCTCCCCCCTCCCATCCTGCAGACAGGATGAAGGGTGGGGATGGGCTGCATCAGCCCAGCCCTGACTAAGCAGGAACAGATAGAAGTTAATGAAAGTGCTTCGCTTTGGAGCACCTTTATTTGAACCCTCATTACATACGAGTTAATTTGTTGTGCCATTGGGAACTTTTAAAATGCTCTGCAGCTGTGCACTTCTGTCAGGACATGACTGTAGAGCACTTTCAAGGGGCTGATTGCATGACAAATGTCACTTCTGTCAGTGCCCCTTGTCATGTTTTTCTTTTAGTGAGAAAGAAAACACCCAATTAACATCAGTACTGCTATGTTAAGCACTACACAATAAACGTTTGAAACTATCACTTTTCCCCCACATAAATCTAAGGTACCCAGTTCTACTGATAAGATAGAGAGCCGGATAAAATAGAAAGGCAGTTGTAAAAGTCTTCCTGACTGCACCACTTACTACCAGAAAATTCATCAAAACTTCTTGCTCTGAGCATCTGACCCAGAATCTAAAATCCCTTTTCATTAAAACCATGCTGCTTTGATTCTTCACAAATAACTGTCTGAGATTTCACAACTCACCAGACACAAATCCAAAACAGAAGTGAGACTTGTACTATACCTCAAATGTGAGATCTAGACTGTAAATCCAGTAGAAATTCACACTGGACAAGATCATCTTTTGAATGGGATATAAAACTGACAATGACAATTTACCAATGGCAATCATTAAAAATCCTGTGACTTTATGAAACAGAAAGCAGCACTAACCTATCCATCTTCTGATAAATTCCAGTACAAGCAAATTAGGTTCTGCTTACCTTGCCATGTCAGATCTCATGTGCAAAACATCTGCAGTATCACAACAGCCCTTAACAGCAAGTGTCTGTGACTCAGATTAAATTAAAAGAGCTAAAAAAACAATTTTGCTGGTGCCTTATGCTTTCCCCCACCCCGCTTTAAAGGACTCCCATTCACACAATAAACAGGTCTGACTCACTTGAGTTTCTGAGATAAGTTTTGGTGATATTGGTGCATACTTTAAAACTGTATCCACACCTAGCATGTAATAATAACATGTGCTGGCTGTAAAATGAAAGGTCCATCTCATGGAAAATGTTGTAATTTCAGTTTTTGCTTATTCTAAAATCAGGATAGCAAATGTTGAAATTTTTCATGAGATCAAAATGCCAAAGAAAAATAATGGAAAATTAGTTTATAATGGATTTTAAATTTATTATACCAAAAGCTATCATGAGCTTTTTTGATCAGATAGGAAGTTACCTAGTAACTTTATTGGATCATTGCACATAAGGGAGTATTGAGGGAATGTTAGAGTAAGACATTCCCTTCTCTAGAAAAAGAAATAAAAATCCCTTCAAATGACAGATAAATTGGTGCAGGTGGTGAGTGAGTGTGTGGGAAAGACATGGTCATGCTAGAGGAGGAGGATGGAGATCCTTGCTTCTCCCCCAGGTACCAAAGACTATCTTGTGGTCAAGATGAGGCAGCTACATACAAATGACTGCAGCACTCTTAAAATGGTGCTCACATTACTAGGGACAGAGAGAATGGGAGCACTGCCTTCAGTTAAGGTGGCAGCACCCATCAATGCTGGAGGTAACCGAAGACCCCCTCTTTGAGCTGCAAGTGCCTCCATACCATCCAGCACTGTCCACTCCCCCCATCTTCACTTCTTCATGTGTTCAAGTGCAGAATTTCCCTCCCAATAATACTGTGGCAATGTTCAAGGCAGGGAACATATTGAAAGCTTTCTAATGTTTGCTCAGTTGTCTAAAATGTACAATCAAGCATGAGGGATGCTAGTTACTCATCTGTAACAGTACATAGTTTGTCTAAAATGTTACTGGAGGTGGTTGTTTTCAAATCTACATATGCACAGCATGGCATGGTGTCAGCAGGAAGTATATGTGTTGCCAGCGTTGCTGCTGCTCTCTCTGCTGCTTACCCAGCAGGCCATAACAGATGGACAGTCAGTTGTTTGAACACTGTCCCATATGTTGCTGATCAGGTGCACCTCACACAGTTAGACAGGCCATAGCGTGATGCACTTCTCAGGGTACTGCAAAAAGCTAGAACTGCCTTTTTAGCTAGGAATCTGTCCCCTGGAAGGAGCTGCAGTCACTAGTTATTTGAACTCCATATGCCTTGTGGGGAAAAGGGAAGATGGCTAGCATCTTCTCAAATTTTCTGGAAAATTTCATTGTCATTGGTTGCTTGCACCCATAGTTTTGCCTGCTTGGAAAAGTCTGTGTTAACAAGCTGTTAAGTGATGCTGTTAGACTTAGAGATGAAATCACAGAAATCATCCATGCTGTCAAACTGCGCTCTGTAGCATGCCCAGTGCCTGCTTGCTTTTCTCCAGAGCTAAGCTTTTTATGGTATGTTTGATTTTTACTCTGTGACTGTGGTCCATGTGCTGTAGCAGTCTGATGTCCCCACCCTCCCGAGTCTGCTGCCCAGACTGACTGTATATCTGCTTTAATGGCAAATGTCTGTTGTTCCACCTCCAGCATCAAATCTGAAGTAATTCCAAACTCAAGAGTGTGGTTATCTGCCTTTGGCAGGGGATTGGAGAAGTTGATGGTTGTTTCTGAAATAAATGCAATGTGAAAGCATTGCTGAATTTTCCCTCTGAAATTGTCTACCACAGATGAAGTCATCTTTTCTGACGGAAGGGAGTCATACTTTAGAACCACATACCTTCCACAGGTGATAGCTGCTGCATATTAGCCTGCACTGGTGGTGGCTCTAGAGAAGCAAATTCATGGGGCGTTGGACTAAACCAGTGGTTCCCAACCTTTTTAGACTCAAGGCAAAACTTTTCAAATTAGCAGCACCCTACTTCAATATTTAATGTAAATATACCATGCATATTATAATAAACATTGTCATTGTTTTTAAGGAATATGTTAGTAATTGATTACATATTATGATTGTATTATGTTCACCCCACCACACCTTGTATCTCCTGCAGAACCAGAATGGGAAGTGGCTGATATAGGAATGTGTGCTCTTGCCATAGGCCTTCCCAGTCTGACCCTGCAGGGTCTCTCCCAGAAACAGAGGTGCACAGGGAATGTGGAACTATCTCATATGCCTCTGGTTTCAGGAGGCACGTTAGAGCCAAACTGAGAAGCAGCTGCAGGAGAAAGTCTGTCTGCATCAGGTATGCTGTTTCTGTTGCAGCTTTTATTAGCTTGGCTTCAACATTGCTTCTGAAAATGGAGATGCATGGAACAGTTCTACCTAGTGGCAGCAGCAGCCTGAAATTAAATGAGGTTCCACTAGGTAGATCTGCATACTGCAGGTAGGCATGCCTTGCTGCTGAATCAGCTTCAGTTTGGCTCTGACATGCCTCCTGAAAAGAGGTGCATGGGGCAATTCCACCCCATGGAGTTGGCATCGGCATCAGTGGTTGTGGCATTGCATCTTTGATGGGTTTTCATGGCATCCTGGGGTGCTGTAACACCCCAGCAGTTGAGAACCATTGGACTAACCTCTTCGTTTTCAACACTACTCACATCTTCTGGTGCCTGGAAAGCCAAATGTGGCCTAGGGCATTTTTTCAGAGCTGTGGCCTCAGGCAAATTGTTATTTATTACGTCCTCTGCCTATCTTTTCCAGGGCTCATCCTTTAGAATAGTGTTCTCTAACAAGTGGCTGTGGGTCTCACATGTCCCATGAGGGATTAATCTGAGGCCTCTGGGCTTCCCACGGCCATTGTTTCCCTCATTGATTCAGCTACTGCTACAGATCTTTAGGCTCCTTTTCCTTCTCTGGTTTTCATTTCCTGCCCCTGCCTCTGCCCCAGGGGGCAGGGTAGGGCAGGGTGGCATGACTTAATGCAGCCTGCAGTTTCAGGTGAGCCCGTGGTGCAGGGCAGCAGGGAAGCCTTTAGCTATGGAAATGAGGGGGTGGCAGGCCCCACTGAAGTGGTCCCAGCACCATGTGTCATGTGTCCCCAGCTGATCACCCCTTCCTGCTAAGAATTTGGACTGCCCTGCCATAGAACTTGCATAAAAGATACACCCCCCACCACTTAAAGATGTTACTTGAAAGAGTCCTAATGCTACAGTCTTATTCCTTGACCCATTCCAGAAGAGCTGATATTTCAGAGGAGACAATATCCAAGTGGTTAAAGAACTTGCTGGGATATAGATGAACAAGGGTCAAGTTCATGCTTAAAAACAATAGAAAAGGAATATGAACTGAGGTCTCTCACATGTCCAGGTGATTGCCATAACCACATGGTCCTTGGTGAGTGTTCTGGGGTCTCTCCATCTTGATTAAAGTTTCACTGAAACCAATACATTTATAGAAAAAGTTTACCTTAGCACTTCTCTACAAAAAAGTTTTATCGAAGTCCTGGCCAGCTTTAGCAGAAGCCAATCCAAATTGTGAGATACACACTGCATTAATGGTATTTCATTGCAGACTGGCACCTCCTGAAGTATAATGAATGTCTTGATCACGTTCATCAGATTCCCAAAAGTATATTTTTTCTAAATTATGTATTTCACAATGTTAAATTATTTTCAAACATAAGTATATGATGAAGAATGTAGGTCCCTATTAAAGTATTAAATATGCTTCAGAAGACTAGGATTGCGCTCTTCTTTCCCCAGCACTGTGGAACAAGCAGTATATAAACACAGTTTCTTCCTTGAGTTTATAAAAGCTCTATTAAATGTGATTTAAATCCATTAATTGGAAAATCATTAGGAACATAGAAATTGCAGTACTTTATCAGATGAATGGTGTCCTGTCTTTGACACAGGCCTATGCTGCTGCTGTAGAGGAAAGTAAGATAACCTGTAGTAGTCAGATGTGGAACAAACTGCCTATACAATAAATCCATATTTTCTATGGAACCTAGCTCTCGATGTCTTTCATTTGAATGGATGTCAATCATTTTATTCTAGAGTTACTACAAAATTACTTCAATATAGCAACAATGATGCACCACTACTTTAACAGAAAGGAGAACAGAGGGAATGGGGTGGGAAGAATCAGACTATAAGCAGTGAAACCTATGCAACCAATTGGAGTACTGGAAAAGCTAATACTAATGATATGCTTAGTAAATTCTGAGAAAAAAAATACCGCTTCATAGTATACAGCCTTCTGGGTAAATTCAGGGCCTGCGTAGTTGAGTGAAGTCAAGAGAGTAACAGTTTGTATGAATCAGGCCCTTCGGGCAACTTCAAAGAAATTAATAGAGCTCAGGAGAAGAATTCATAACTAGTTCAGAATTGTAAATTTGTCTTCCAGAATTGTAGAAAAATAGAGATGAAAGGAACCTCAAGAAGTCATCTACTCCAATCCAAATTTTGTTTAATCAGTAATTAAAAAAAAAAAATCAGTGATGGAGATTCTAATTAGAAAGCTCTCCAGATAATCTGTTCAGTACCTAAGCACCCTCTTAGTTTGACGGCTTTTTTTCTAATATCTAACATAAATCTTTTTTGTTTCAGTTTAAACCCATTATTTCTTGTACTGACCCAAGTGGACAAAGAACAATTGGTTATTCTCATTATAATATCTGTTTTTGTATTGCAGGTAGTCAGATTATGTTTTTTAGACCTCTAAATATTTGTGTTACACTCCTCAGGATTATTTTTAATTCATTCAGTATGGACAAAACTTGACACTGGGGCCTCTTCAATGCTAAACAGAGTGGAAGAATCACTCTTATGGCTTTATGTAATAATCCCTCTCATTATGTTCTGAGCTTTTTTTGTAGCAATATTACACAGTTGACTCATTCAGCTGGGGATCCAGTATAAACTGAGATCCTTTTTCTGCACTATTGTATCTAGCCAGTAGTTCCCCTTTTTGTATTTATACATTTAATTTTTCCTTCCCAACTGTGGTCCTTGGCATTTCCCCTTACTTGGTTTCATCCTTCTTATATCAGACAATTTTTGTCAATTTTATCAAGGTTATTTTGAATCTTAATCCTGTCCTCTACAGTGCTTACAATTCTACCCAGCTTGCTGTCATCTGCAAATTTAATAAATGTATGCTCAATTCCACATTTCAAGCTATTAATGAAAATATTGAACAGTACTGTACTAGGACAAACTCCTGGGAAACAACTCCACTTGATACCAATCTGTCCCAATTTGTCATTGAACTATTTATGGAATCTTTGAGCATGATCATCAACCACTTAAGCATCCAGCATAAAAGCAATATCATCAAGACTGTTCATAGAATAATAGAAAACTAGAATTGGAAGGGATCTCAGGAGATCATCTAATCCCACACCCTGCTGAAAGCAGGACTATTGCCAACTATGTCATCCCAGCCAAAGCTTTATCTACCTGGGTCATAAAAACCTCCGAGAATGGTGATTCTATAACCTCTCTGGATAGCCTGTATCAGTGCTTTACTATTCTCCTAGTCATGTTATCCACATTACACTTTTACCAGTATACATGATTAGAAACTAATCCATAGCCACAACAGAATAAAAGTTCAGCACACAAAGCCTGGTTTAAAAATGACAGAATCGGGTCTAAGATTTGCTCCCCACCCCAACCCACACTAAAAGGCAAATATGTGTTCTGTTTGCTACCAATCTAAAGTATACCACTTACAGAAAACAGCATGACTTAACAGCAAGATAATTCCACCTTGTGCATTTTGAATATCTGCACCTAACCCTAGCATCAGGAGGCGGCACAACCTGAGCCAGGGCGGGCAAGGAGTGCCTCACCATGGTGGTGCAGAGCTCCCAGAGGTGGCACTGAACTTCCTTGCTGAGCCCCACTCTGCCCTGCCATTCTGAGTCCTGCTTGCTGGGCTGCAGAGGCCCCAGAGGGAGGACAGCAAGGCAAGAAGTTCAAACCCACAATGGGCAGCCTGCACCCACACACCTCACATGGGCAGGGTGCCTTGCCAGGGTGGTGCAGGGTTTGCAGCAGCAAGGAGCTTCCTTACCTGGCTCCACTCTGCTCTGCCACACTGGGTCCCACCCACTGGGCTGGAGGGCAGCAGGGGCAAGGAGCATGAACCCACATCAGGCAGCCCTCCCCTGTCCTACACACAGATCTGGGGGTATATGCCTCCTTGCTCCCCTGCCTGGAGTGCGCACACTAATGGGGAGCCAGCCCCTCCCCACTATCCCCTGGACTAGTTGCCCATGGTCCCATCCTTCTCTCTGCCTGGGCCCTGCAGCCACACATGGCCCCAGGCCTTAAGCCCTATGCACCACTCTGGCTGGGCAGCAGCTTCAGCCCCACCCCTGCCCAACTGCCTCCCTCCATCCCTATGGGGGGCCTCAATCTCTCGTTTAACCTGACAGACCTACCTGCAGGAACTGCTCTCCAGGCTGCCTGGTGTCCATGTGAATGTGTGAGACTGTACATGAACATGGTGACCCCTACCCAACCACCTTTCTCCTGCTTCCCCCCAACCCTTGCAGGCTGGAACTCTGCCAGCCTGCAGAGAGCTCTTTACAGAAGTGGAAATCCATGTGTTTCTGTGTTAAAATGAAAAATCCACATTTTTCTCATTTTTCCATGGGAAATGGAAAACTGGGATCCCTGGTCATGATATATCATATCCCTCTTGTAAATGGATGCATGTGATATTAAACAGTTTTATTTTTAGAGGACAAGTTAATGTTTTTCTTAATTTCACTTTTAGTGGGTTTACAAGCACAAAGAATCATTTAAACTTCTAGTTACATGTGTGTTAGTAAGAAAGTCATGTAGCATTGGATATTTCATGCAGTTCTGGGCAAAATCATAAACTTCTCCTAGGCTATTTGAATGTTTCAGGCATGATATACATTTGAAGCTTGTAAAGGGAAAAACAAGTCAATTAAATTTGCACAATCTTGGGTTATTAGATTCATTTTTCAAATTTTGCCTTTGCATAATACATTTCAGTTTTAATTGGGGGTAAGGATAGGAACATATTCAAAATCCAGTTAAGGTGAAATGAAGGTGTTATTGGACAAATAATTTTACTAGCACTATTTGTCCAAAGAAACTATGAAAAATTATTTCCAGTTTACTTCTAAAAATATTGAAGGAATATTTTGGCCATTATATAATTGTTAATGGGTTTTCCACCCATACCTCATCCTTTATCTTCTCCACCAGAAGAAACACAACTTCATTGGGAAGTGCATAGGGTAATTTGAGTGAAATCATCCTTTGTCAAGTTCTTTCTTTTTTGAGCCTGTTGGCTGTGTAAACTTTCTAGCAAATGCTTACTTAAAAAAAAATAAAAAAAAAAGGCCTGTATTTTACATACAGCATGCAGACTAGATACATCAGAATAAAGAATCTTCCCCTTGTACTGGGTCAAAGCATTTATGGAAAAAGGTACAACTCTTATTAAGATGTTCATTATATATGTTTTAAAGATAGTTGTCCCTCTCAACAGCCTAACTATATTTTGTTAGATATAGTACAGATTTATAAAGCAGGCACAGCTTTATTTCTAACATCATAATGAGGTTCAGTCTACTAGGAGCTAGGAACAAGTTGTAAAATTAGTGTCCATATTCAGGTTCTGATTAAGGAATGTTTGAAATGGGAGTTTTGATTCAATCCAATTTCTAGTGATTTGTCTTTTACATTTACTGTAAATTGAGATTAGTTCCACTGAATTATTGCCAGGGAAAGTAAGCAAAGTCAGGCCCCCCATTTTCAAGAATGGTATCTGTGTGCTTTGTTAAAAAATAAACAGCCATAATCTTAGTTTAAACCTGCTATAGCAATAGAAATTGCTGTAGCAGAACAGAGCTCTTTCTTACCCAGTCTTGATAGCAGTTGATTCAGAAGAAGAATACCCAATAAGGGTAGAGAAAAAATTGTAAGAAGTCCATAGCCACTTAGGACTTTGCATTTTTAATTATGCTGCACAATACAGCAGAGCAGTTCTGTTTCTGTTCAGAAGAGGTTGATGGTAAACATTAATGGCAGCCAGTTGAATACAATATTTACATTTTCTACTCACTATTTTACCTAAGATTTTTTGCAGTAAATCAGACTAATTGCTTTTGCAACATTTAAGTCACAGAAAGGCCAGTATCCTTGGTAAAAGTTACATCAGATAAAAGGAATGACAGAAATGAACAGTAAAAGACTATGCCCCAAGATATTAATAACGACAAGGAAACAAAAGACCAAACAAATTTCAATAATAATATTCAAGTAAAGAATGTTACTCTGTCTGTCATGTAAATTAAAGGTTCCCTTTAATATGTGAATACCTTTTTGACAAGGCTCAAAAGAAATGTGACATATTCCCTCCTGCTCAACCTTTCATAAAAATATCTTCACACAGGATCTAACTCCAGAATAAAGTAAGATCTTCCATGCTGTCTCTCTTCACCTTTGACATTTTCTCACTGACAGATTAACATTAATGAAATCCATTTTTTTCAAAAGCTTCTATAAATCCTCGTTGATTGCAGAGGTCATGAAATGCAGAAGAGAAATTGTTTATTTCATGGTACAGCAGACAGATAAACAGAGCACAATTTGGACAAGATTCAGGAAAGCATTTAAGCCCATCTCAATTCAGGAAAGCAGCTGGGACCTGATTCAGGAAATGGACAGCATTTAAGCATGTGCTTGATTTAAATGTTAGGGCACAATGAAGTAAATTAAGTTAGTGGAAACAGTAGTGATCACCAGGTTCAGTAAATACAGGCAGGCATTCATTTATGAAAACTAAACAAAATGTAGCGTGGAGCAGTAGGAAACTTTTCACACCCTTTGCCTTTCTGAGGGACCATCTTTTAATTCCCAACTCTTCTAAATTAGGGAGCGTCTCTAACGTATAACTTTTATCACTACAGGACCTAAACAAATTGTCTTTTGCTGCTTATTACTCTGTTTCAGGTGAAATATTTCTATTTCTAGCAACCCCTTCTTACAATAGCATCATCTATCCCTTTTCCATGATATGAGACCCTTCCAGCCTGCTTTTGAAAGCTTTAGTCAAATAACTAACCCTATTTGTTTTAGTCATGCAATGTTTGTGCATAAGACTGAAATTGTAAGCCACTCTCCACAGTGAACCATTTTCTGTTTGCTTGCAAAGAGCTGAAAACCCAAGCGATGCCTTCTAAAATTACATGATAGTAATGTATTACCTAGTCACAAGTGAATTACAGGTAAAATCTTAATCTGCTAGAACATTATTACTTGTGTAGAGGTGCTGTTTTTCTGTATTGTTTCCATAGCAAATAATTGCCTATGTAACTGGCAGTCAGAAACATATACACTGCCCATAAAAAGTATAGTGTGCTTTCACAAACTCCAGAAATGAGTGTCAAGCATCACTTTTACTATTATAATAGATATTCTTGAAATTTTTCTTCATACAAAGAAATTTCTCTTTCAGTCTTTGATCCGCTACTACTTGGTTTTCTATTTGGACAAAGAATGCCATTTTCAATCCGATTGATTCAATTATAGATTTTAAAGCCAGAACAGCTCATTTATTATGCCCGCATCCTGTGCATTACGGACCATAACATTTTACCAAGGTTTCCTTGCATCCAGTTCAATAATTTAATTAAAGCAGTGGTGGTGCTCAACCTTCCAGTTCTGTGGATGGGGCCAGTCCACAGGCCGGATCCAATGTGGGGTTGATGGATGGGGTCAGCCTGCTGGTAAAATGCAGCACAAGCCTTTGCACCTGCACAATCTGACTGTGGTGCAACCCTGCAATCCAGTATATTGGTTGTGTCATCCAGCCTAGGGGCTCCCCACTTGTCCAGAAGTTTGGTAGCAGAGAAACAGTGGCAGCATCGGCGACGCATAGGGAGGTACAGGGGGGTACGTGCCCTCCTTGAGAAGACTTCTGGTGCCCCCCCTGACAGTGAGGCTGGGGGGGGGGGGGGGGCGGAGAGCACTAGTGCCTCTCCTGAAATTGGCTTCGCTGGTGGCATGTCAGCGGTGGAAGTGCCAGCAGCGGAAATGCCAGCAGTTCCACTGGCACCATGCCACTGGCACGCTTGGCGATTGGCCACTGGGGAACCCTCTCACCAGCTGGCCACTGGGGGACCACCCCCCTCCAGTTGGGCCCTGCTGGTGCCCTGCCAGGCTTGGGAGGCACCAGTCATCCATGATTGGCAGTATTAGTTGCTACAGCTGTGGTAGCCAAGGCAATTAATGCCATCACCACATCCACACCACCAAAATTCTGTACCAGATGACACAGTCCCATAGTCCACATTGGGCCTGCAGGCCAGAGGTTACATACCACTGAATTAAAGTGCACCTTAAAGAAAGGCATTCAGACTTGATTTTCAAAATGAATGCAATCTTCATAAATGTTTGATCTCCCTGTCAGTTGTGTGCAGTGGTAAAAAATATAGAAGCAAATTATGGAGCTGAGAAAATAAGGTAGTTCTTTAAGGATAAAGTAATAATAATCGGTTAGGAGAAAAGAGGTAATCATCAGAAGCAGCATGCATTTTTCTAGGTCAACTACCACCAAATATACCTTAGCCATGACCCAAAGGGATTATTTGCAGGGATAAGTTCAATTTCCTTTGGCTTCTGGGCTCCAACTGCCAAGAGAGTCAGTTAATTCTGAAAGCAGCGAAAGATTTTGTGATTTGGATACTTTGAGAGACTGGAATGAGATGATTAAATCTGTTCACATAGAAGATTTAAACTATTATTAGATCTGTTGATTTCATCCTCTTCAATTGTAAGTCAGGGCTCCTAAGAATTTGGCAGCTCAGTATTTTGAGAGGGGTGAATTACTGTCAGTGTTCTGGTCTAAATCCATTAGGCAAGGCTGTCAGTTGCCTAATTTATTTATAATCAGTTACCTAAGCACAAAGTGATTGCAAAGTGATTACTCATCTGACTGATCACATTTTCATCATTGTTGTGTTCACTTTGCACCAGTGTAAATGACTACATGAGGTGCATGCAGTGCAAGGGAGAATCAGGCTGATTGATTGCAGTGGGACTTTTGACTGAGGCCTTCAAGATTTGACTGTCTCTGGTTTCTACCACCAGCCTTTTCTCTTCCCTGTGTTTTGACCCTTCTGCCTTCTTTGTTTTATGATCTTGCAACTTAAACCAAAAACCCTTGGTCTCATATCAAATGGCTGAGCCTGTTATAATTTCAGATACTTTTAGTCTTGATTTCACACTGTGGTTTTCATTGTACTTCTAAGGCTAAACACATGTTAGATTTCTCCTAGGACAATTCCTTTTATTCTGAGATCCTACAGACATACAAGCACATTGCCCCACTTTAAATACCAGTGAGGTACCTGTGAAGAACCAAGGGCACAGATAGAAGTGACATTTTTTACCCAATCTGGCCACAGAAAGAAGACTATAACCATGACCAGACACAAGTATATGGCTGCAGATCACATCAAAAATGACCATTTGGGTGAAAATCTTAACCCTCATTGCATGAGGGTTCATATGAAGACATTTCAAAACAGAGTCTTTTGTAACATGTGTCTGCCTGCCTGCCAGTCTCTAAGCTCTTTTCAGAATGGGGGGGAAGACAGGGGGCAGAGGTGGGGAAGGAAGCAGAGGGACTTTGGTCTAGAGTTTTTTCAGTCCTCGTTGAAGGATGTGACAGGCACATTGAAGCCTTCTTGAGGTGGCAGAAGGGGGCTCCAATTCACTCACCACACCCTACAGGCCTAGCTGGAGAACCCCTAGAATGAGCTCGCTCTGCTCCATTTCCCCCCTGCCATTCTGAAAACAGGGATAGGCTGGGAGGGAGGAGAGGCCATTTCTAGGGGAACCCAACTAAAGTCTTGCAGCCAACAGCTAGATTCCCCTTCCCCCTGGAACTAACAGTGAACTTCTGTTTGATACAAGGGATCGTTGTAACTCAGAACACTTCCTGTAAAGCATTTTCATTTACAGCAGGGGGCTGCATGTCTGTCTACACCCCAAGATAACACTTTTTTCCCCCCCGGGACAATTGGGCCTAACTGCTCGTTAATCTGTGTATGTAAAAACTGTCCATGAACTTTTTTTGTGTGTCAAAACCCAGGACAATCTGAGTTGGGACAAACCTAAAGCCTGTTTTTACCCTAGGAGCTCATGTGGCTTAGCTGTAAACAACAAGCCCATACTTAATAAAGGCCAGTCCTGGTATTTTCAATGTACCATCATCCCTCACAATGTATTATATGTCCATATGGCAGCATAAATATCCCCTTTCTTGGACAGATGCTATGTCCTAAGACACAATGGATTCATGCAAGTTTGTGTGTTGTCTCCAGTTTCCCAGAGATTTTTACATTGCACTTAAGTAGAAAGGCTCATTGGATACTTACTAGTTAACAAATTATGTTTAATGGCTAGTACAAGGTTCAACCAATAATTTGAACACAAAAATATTTCTTTCATTTTGGTTTCCATTATCATTTTTTGTTTATTGGTTTTAACTACAATGCTCTACTGGCTTAGATTTAATTTTTTAACTAAATACCATGGTTATAACCAAATTCTCCCTAGTGCCCATCTGTAACAGGATACACCTCCAGGGGTAGTTGAGACACTTTTGGGTGCCTTGGCAGTACTTATCTCCCTACCCCAGCCCGCCAATCTGGCTTCTCTCTCCCACTTGTCACACGTTGATGTTATAGCTACTATGTTGTTTAGGAGGCATTTAGCAAAGGGTGTCTTGCCTCCCCTCCTTCTCCAGCTACCGACCTGCCTGGGTAGTATGGGGATGCCCTTCTCTCCCTCTATCTTTGTCTGGGACATTAACCCACTCCCAGGTCTCCACCTGGCAGAGGCAGCCACCCAACTCCCTGTCCAAAATCACCACAAAAGTATTAGGAAAGGTTAACACAGAAGAAAAACATAGAGCTAAATTAATGAGGTGCTGAGCACTCTGTAGCCTCTACCTACCCTCACAGCTGCCTCTGTCCAGCAAGTCCTACCAAACCTGAGTAGAGGAAGCAGGAGACAGTAAAAAGTCCTTCATTGTGTCAACATAAACTACCCCAGCCCACCACATGCACTCATTTAACTCCCTAGGAGTACCTGAACCATCCATAGACCTCCAGATGCACTCAGTACACAGGGCCCACCCAGGGTATAACAGTCCTCCATGTTCTGCCTGTCTTCACATCTCCTCTCCCAGGGTCCTTCCTGACTCAAAACAACAGAAAGGTGCTGTCCTCTACACGCTGTGGACTGCCACACAGTCTGTCAGCAGAGACTTCTCCTCCTGAACAGCCCTACTCCACCACTAAAAACATTCCCCCAGCCTCTCTGCCTTCAGGCAGATTTTTTATCCCAGTTAACCCCTCCCCCTAAGTCAGCTAACCAGGTGCTGCCAATCCCCTGCCTTCCCTTCCTGTGGTTGTTTTCATAGCCAGTTAGCTGCAAGCTGAGCTTTGTGAAATAAGAAGGTGGGGTAGGGCGAGAAGAAGTGAGCTCTGCTCTGAGCTTGTCATACCTCTTCAAGGGGTTCCTGCCCTTATTGGCAGCTAGTAACTTTCTCTCCCTATTTACCACTTGGTGTTTTTTCTAGCCACTGGTACCTCTGACCCTCTGGGTGGGTTGTCAGTGCTTCCCCCTCTGCAGACATTCATCCCTCTTCCTCGAGCTACAAAACTTCTAGCCTTAAAGCAGGACTGCTTCTTTCCTTCACCTGGCCCTCTCTTCCCCATAAGACAATGAGGTTTCCCTGTTGCACCACTCCATTTAGTTGGCTGAACTCTGGAGGAATGTATCCAAGAGACAGAGAAAAAATCCTCTCATTCTAATCCTGCCAAATAACTTGGTAACCTATACTGCAGCATTACTCAGCCTATCTTTAAGGGCTGATGACTTAGTAGCACTCCTCTGCAGTCTTTCTGACATCTTGTCCCCTATATCTGTTTTTTCTGTTGAATCAAACTATAGTTCTGACTTTCTTCGCTTGTAGGAGCAGATGGGTTGAGCTTCCAAATACAGAGAGAGATGGCAGGAAGGGAGAGGGGGGAGAAAAAGAATGATATTGGGGAAAGACAAAAAGTATTTACTTCTAAGTTTTAAATTCCTGGATACAATCAGCCAAAGGCACACTGTCCTAATTTCACTCAGCCATTTTATCTTTAGTCAAAGACACTGGTCTAAGCTTAGCTTTGTTGGTTAACTTAACCCCAACAAATCATAAGGCAAGCCCTGAACAAATCGATGTCTGTCCATTGGGATGTGGTAACAGAATCCTTAAGATCTGTTTCCAGTTCTGTGAATCTTTTTGAAGAAAACCTCATCATCTGGGATTTAATTTACCCATTGGTAAAATGAATACAGTGTATCGTGACTGTGTATACTCATAAGAGAGAGAGACTGTTGGTCAGGGCTGAGAAAGAGTGTATGATACCTCTGTGTCTGTGTGTTCACATGAATAAAGCACCCTTTTTATAAAAGTGGCTCCTGTCACAGTGGACTGAATCCACAACATGAAATTGTACCAGGAGTGGTTAAAAAGAAGTGATGTATTGCATGAAATAAGCTTTAAGAGAAAAAAAAATACAAGAGTGAAGCAACTACAGGCTCCAACAGAAATGAAACTCACTAGCCATGCTGTAGAGAACTGGAAGAAGTTTAAGAAATAATTCAACCTGCATAGGAGAGCAAGTGAAGCCACTGAGAAGTGACCAAAAGGCAGTTATTTTCTTGAATATAGCAGCCTCTGAGAGTCGGCATGCATATAACAGAGCCAAACAAAGCAGGCTAATTATAAGACAGTGCTCAAAAAGTTTCAGAAATACTGCACTCCAAGAAAAATGAGATTTATGAAAGATATCACTTCCATATTAGGTCACAGAAAGAAGGATAACCCTTTGGGGAACTTGAAAAGGATCTTAGACTGCTGAGTCAATCCTGTAGTTTTTGAGAACTCAGACACCATGATTAGAGATCGGATCATAATAGAAATCAGAGACACGCAACTCAGGAAAACATTGTAAAAGGATCCTGACCTCAAGCTGGAAAAAGCAATCAGCATGTGCGAGCATCAGAAATCTCCCAGAATGGGGTCTTTGGAAGGAAAGCTAGATACTGAAATTGTTGACAAAATAATAAATCCTCCCAGAATATAACTGATGGCACTGACAGACATGCAGCTCCCGGCTGTAACTCATGGCACTTAACAGAAAGTGCCATGAGTTAGAGTGACCCTCCCCCCCAACCCAACAAATGTTCACTGTTGGGTTGTGGGGGATGGGGGAGGGGGGAAGGGAATCAAGCTCCACTCAAGATCAGGTCCAGGGCCAGAATCAAGCACATCCAGTAGAGAAGCTGTCTACCTACAGCCTCTCTTCCCTAAACCAAACCCCTGCCTCACTCCAGTGCTGTCTGCATGATGGGAGGAGGGAGAAGGGAGGGGATAGAGCTCTGGGCTGGGATTTGTCCAGCCTGAGATGAAGGGTGAGTGGAATTGGGGGGAGGCATAAGGCAGAGGGACTCCCATCCACCTGCCCCACTCCCCCCCCCCCACCCCCAGTCAAGTTGCGCAAACCCCATCCTGGAGCTCCTTCCCCTCCCTTCTCTCCCCTCCCACCTTGCAGACAGCACCAGGGGCAGGGCTGGGCTGCAGCAGCCCAGCTCAAATCATACCCAGAGGCAGATAGAAGTTAGTGAAGGTGCCTCACTTTAGAGCACCTTAATCTGAACACTCATTAGATAGTTCTGATGTCATCAGGCACTTTTAAAGTGTGATCAGCAGGGATCTGGGTATTCCATCCAACATAGAAAACTGTGATGAAACCCAGAATTTCTCATTTTAAGGAGAAAAATACAGATTTTCTCCTTTAAAGGAGAAAAAACACAGGAAAGGGTAGGTTTCCTCTTGCAAGATGGCAGAGTTCCAGTCTGCAAGGGGCTGGGGGGGGAGCGGGAGAAGGGTGATCAGCAGCACATGCACATGGCCTCCAGGCAACATGGAAAGCAGCTTCTGCAGGTAAGTCTGGCAGTGGGGGGAGGAAGAGAGGTGGAAATTGAGGCCTCCATAGTGAGGGAGGAAGAGACTTGGGCAGGGCTGGGGCTAGGGCTGCTGCCCAACTGGAGCTTGGGGCCTGGGCCCAGGCCCAGAATGTGTGGCTGCAGGGCCCAGGCAGGGAATAGAACAGGGCCACAGGCAGCTCATGCAAGGAGTGGGGTGGGGGGATTGGCTCCTCACCACTGCATGCACTCCTGGGGGTGGCACGGGGGACCCATTCCTCCCATATTTGTGCACAGGGCAAGGCTGGGTGCAGGCTGCCCACTGTTGGCTTGGACTCTCCGTCTGCTGCCCTCTGCCCTGATGCTCTCCCCCTGGGGCCTCTGGGGCCCAGTGTGTGAGACCTGATGAAGCAGGGCAGAGCACCAAGCTTCCCTGACCAGCCCCACTCCACCCTGCCCTCTGCCCTGCCATTCTGGGTCTCACATGCTGGGCTGTGGAGGCCCCAGGGAGAGGGTAGCAGGGAAGAGAGTCCGAGGCTGAAGCTGGCAGCCCATCCCCTCCCCATCCCTGTCAATGGACTCTACTCCAGCAGTGCAGGGGGAGCTGGGCTCCCCATTCTGCTGTGCCACAGCAGCTTCCACCTTCTGTGGCTGGCATCCAGGGCTCAGTGCCTGCTGGGGATGCAGAGGGCTGCAGACCCAGGTCCCTGGCCCCATAACCCTGGCAGCTGGGCCCCCCTCTGGAAAGGACGAGGGTTGGGGGGCTGTGGGTAGAGAGTGAGGGGCAATGGCATAGATAGAATGCTGGCATTTTGGGGCTGCTCAGCACCACAAAGCAGTAGGGAGCGGACAGCCCTAACTGGGCCCACATCCTAGTGAGCAAAGGGGGCAGGGGAGTTCTGATTTTCCATTATAAAAAACCCAAAAATCAAATGCCAAAATGTATAGGTATTTACAATTTATTTTATTATAGTGATTGAAGCACAGGTAGGCTTCCAATTTGATTTAAAATTGTAAATATATCAATAAAACGTTGTGTTTAACTTATACCTATGTATATAGCGGTGTTTCATTTTAATCATGGAAAAAAAATGGATTGTGATTTTTACTCAGAAAATTTACTTTTTTATCAGAGAGTTTGCAATTTTTAAACAGAGGAAACCAGGATCCCTGGTGATCAGGCACTTTTAAAGCACTGATCAGGCACTTTTACAGTGCTTTGGAGCCATGCACTTCTGTCACAGAGCTAATCACATGACAAACGTCACTTCTGTCAGCAGCTTGAGACAAAACAAAAATTAGAAGCGGAGGCCTGAAAAATGGATTTAGGTAAAGCTTAAGAAAAGTAGCAGAAAGAGCAGTACATGTTGTGGTAACAAATATAGACCACAGCAATATCCTGCTTTTCAGATAATCTTGCAACAATTGTAAAGACTTAAAGACATTTTGCTAAAGCGTGCAGAGGAGAGGACTGCAGACACAGAAAGGAACAGAATGTGCAAGCACTTTAGAGCGAGGTGAATTGCAACATTGCGAGCAGAAAGGGAACTGTATGTAGGAGTACTATAAAATACATCATCAGAAGACTATAATATAATGCTGAAAACAAATGGAACTCCTCTTACTTAAATTGGACACCAGTGCACAAGCCAGTGCTATGCCCAAGAAGCAGAGTAAAATTGAAGATGAGTTTCAAGATGTATTTAAGGGGCCTGGGAAACTGAACAAAAAATCTTAGATTAAGCTGTCTGAACCCTATATTCCTACAATACATTTTTCTTTATTCCAGAAAAAAGCCTGAAAGCAGAACTAGAAAAACTGATTGCTCAGGGTATTATTGAGAAAGTAGAGGAAGTGACAGAGTGGGTTCATTCTTTAATAATGCAGTAAAACCTCATTAATTCAAAATGGAGGGGCCCAAAAATATGGACTTCAAAATAAAAGGGTTTGAAATAAATATATTGATACATTTAGACTTAGTAAGATCTGCACTTCAGTGAACAAATAAGAACAAAGTAAGGAGTTATCTGAGTGACTAAGAAGATTTCATGGCATGTAGCACAAGGAATTCCTAATGTAGACAAGCAGCTATGATCTAGGGGCCCTTTTTCTTCTGTTTAGATCAATGTTTCCTAACCTTTTCCAGCCCAAGGCACACTTACATTAATAAATCTTTTCTGTGGCACACCTGTTAAGGCATTGCCCATCCTCATACCTATTGTAGGAACATTTGCCGTGTTCATTTCTGATGGCACACTTTTGTGCCGTGGTACACTGCTTGGGAAACACTGGCTTAGGTCAATCTAGCTGCAGAACTGTCCCACAACACCCCCCTCCCCACAATCCCACCAAATGTCACACAGACATCTCCAATCTTGCAAAACCTCTCTTCAGTACCTCAACCCCTCGATCCAACCCCCTATTGTGCATGGAGCTGGACCTGCTGCCCCTACCTCCCACCCCTGCAGACTCCCTTGCACCCTGAGTCCCAGGTGTTCCATGTATTCCCACCTTCTCAGGCACACCTCGTCTTCAGAGATTCCCATGGCAGAGAGGTCCCAGCCTGGAAAAACTGTGATCTGGCCTGGGAACATATGGAGCAGCCAAGGCTCAGGAGAGCAAGTGCCAAGGTGCAGAGGAACGATGAGGGCAGCAGCCCCACCTACATGCATGATTGGGAGGCAAAATCAGGGTTTGACAGATTTAGGAGCAGTTTCATGGGATCAAGGATGCCAGATCCATTGGGAGGGGGGGAGGTTGGTGGGATTTGGAGGGTGTGGTGGGACAGTTATGCACTTAGATTGATCAAAACAGAATCAGATGGTTGCTGCTGGTCTATGTTAGGAACTCCTTGTGCTAAATGCCATGAAATCTCCTTAGTTGGTTTCCTGCATTTAATTAATTAGGGCTTCCTGGTCCAAGGGACCAGAAAACAGCTTCAAATTTCAAAGTGTTTCAAATTATCCATATTGTACTGCATACAAAAAACTATCGTTTTGGCTGAGGAGTGATAATAGATTTGAGGTATCCAACACTTTGCACTATCCAGTATCAAACTAATGAGGTTTTACTGTTGTAAAAAAATATAAAGGAATCCTTTGACTTTGCCTAAACAAAAAATCATAAATATGCAAAAAGGGAACATTTTTGCATTCCTACCAGAGAAGAAGTCTTTGGAGAGATGGCACAAGCAACATATTTCTCCAAATTAGATGCATCAGCATGGTTTGGGGAGATTACCTTAGAGAAAAATAGCAGACAGTTGTGCGCTTTCAGCAATCCATATGGAAAATTCTCCTTTTGCAGATTACCTTTTGGGTTATATTGAGCACCAGAAGTGATTCACAAATATATACAAGAAATATGTGATGGCGTTCAAGGTGCCAAAATATATTGAGATGATATTTTAATATGGGGACATACACTGGAGGTACATGATTGGATGCTTCCAAAAGCTCTGGAAGGGATTTAGTCAGCAGTCAGTCAGGGTTAACTTAATTGACAAAAGTGCAAATTTAACACCAGAGAAAAATTTGGGCAATGGATAGTTCTCAGCAGGGTACAATCAATTGCTAATATGCCACCTCCAGCAGATAAGGAAAAAATGTAAAAGTTTCTGGTCATGATAAACTTTGTGGGAAAACACCTTACCTGGCACAAAAATGCAGCAACCTAAAATCTTTACTGCTCATAAATAAACAAAGGAAATGGGAAGCACATTATGAGGAGGAGCTTAGGAACCTAAAACAGTAATTATTAAAGGCTCAACTGCTTAGATTCTATGACATCATAATTCTATCTACAGATGCCTCTAATAGGCAACACTCAAGAAGAAATATGGGGAACAGTGGAGCCCAAGAGCACATGATTCCAGGGCTTGAACTAAAATTGAGTGTCAGTGGCCACATCTACATGAGATGCTGACTGTGCAGTCATTACTGTGCACTCATTTAGTACTTGTAAAAAGTACTCTGATAAACAAGTAGTAAATGACGGCCCAATAATTGGAGTTAACTGTTAGAAAACAGTTTCTGTGTGACTCTCACTGCACAGTAGCTCATTACTTCTGCGCACTAGCGCCACATCATTCTTTTGCCATGTGATGCTACTGCGCAGTAGTAATGAGGTACTATGCAGCCAGTGTCTTGTATAGATGAGTCCAGTATGCACAAATTGAAAAAGAAGCTTTAGCTCTGGTGCATGGGTGTAAAAAAATTCCGTGTCTTCCTGCATGGGAGGATTTTATTAGCTGAAACAGATCACAAGCCACTGGCAGCAGCACCAAAAGGTCTCACTGACATACCTCGGAGATTACAGAGACTATTCCTTCAATTGCAGTTATATGATTTAAGATTAGAATATAAACCAGAGAAAGAGTTATTTGTGGTGGCAGATACTGTATCTCGAGCTTTTGACAGAACAGAAAAATAACCAAACCTAGAGTTAGACATTGTGCATGTCAATTTGTTAAAAAAAAAATGTGCTTGTTTTCTGATAAAATATGTTTTGTACTCACAGATGTCATGGCACAAGATCAGACTTTATAAATAGTAATGCAAGCCATTAATGCAGGATAGCCTGCAAGGTATATGTGGCCAGTCCTTATCATCACTTATAGCAAAGCTGTCAAAAATTGATGGACTCTTATTTAGAAATGACAGATTTCTTATTCCCAAAATATTATATCAGGCTATGTGACAGAGGGTACATGAAGGACACTTGGATATAGGGAAATGTAAAAGAAGGTCTAGAAAAACTCTGCATTGACCAAATGAACCTGGACATAGAGAAATATATTAAAGCATGTTTAACCTGTCAACAATACAGACTTAGTCAAGCTAAACAGCCAATGTATTTTAAGAGACAGGAGGAATTAGATAGAGCTGAGAGAAGGATTGAATACAGACATTGAACTTTAGAAATTTGGGAGGTTAGGTCAAGTTAAAAATGAGCACTTGATCTGTAGCAAAACCCCCAGTTTTCCTTTTTTGTATTAGTTTTAAAATGCATTCCCTCCCCTTCCCCAACCATTTCTGACTTTTTCTCTCCCTCTCTATTTCCTATAGATAAGTATCAGTAAGCTAAGATGTAGGATAAGCTTTAACATTTTTTTTTAGGTAGTAAGTTTTATTTTTCTCTCCCCTCTTTGCTAATAAGTTCCCTGCTATTTTGATATCAATCCCCACTGTTTTATAAGTGATAATTATTATGTTTGTACTGCTTTTATATTGTATGAGTACTGTTTTAGGCCTATATATGTAAGTTAGCATAAGGCATGTCAAGTTTCCATTTTGTATGTCAAGCCTCCATCTTGTGTCCTCTGCCCTCACATCCCCTGTGTTGCAACTGTGTGACTCATGTACCCCTCCCATGTAAATTGGTTCCCAGATGAATGACAGTGATTGGGAATGACTGAAATACAATGGTAGCAGGCCTCTACTGAATGGCCTATAATGACCAGGCCATCACCTCGCATTGATTCATCCAGGAATCACAGACCTCACCCAGGAACAGAGACAAGAACCCAGCATTTGAAAGACAAAAGACCCTGCAGAACCAGCAACTCTACCATTGTACCCCACCATTACAGACAGGCGAAACTGCACATCCCCGCATGAAGTACATGCTCAGTACACCAGGGGCTGACCCTTGCCTGGGCATGCCTCCTGTCACTAGGGTCACACAAAGTCTGCCCCGATAAAAAGAGGCAGTGAAGACAGACCCTCTCTATCTGGACCAGCACCATGCCACACCACCTATCCACCCAGAGGCCCTGCCGGTGACCCCCCTCTGGACAACACCTACTGGACAAGGACCCCTTTCCAGCCTGGATAGGTAGCTATCACCCCCCGCCCCCTCTTCAACCAAGGACTTGGACTCTGCTACTCTTCCCTACCTGGACTCCAACCCTTCCACTGAGTCTCTTTCTCCAGCTGCCAGTGTGTGTGTGTGTGTGTGTGTGTGTGTGTGTGTAAACCAATAACTTCATGGGTCTGTGTAGTGTGTTGTCTGTTTAATAAAACTGTTATTTGGAGCCCTACATTGGGTTTTACTTTACTATGGTTTGGCCCTGCTCCAATCTCTGCTCCTCGCCCCTCAACTTCTGTCTCATTTCTCCCTCTCCTGCTTCTGGCTCACTGCCACCTCCAACACCTGTCCTGAGCTCCTCTCTGCCTCCAAACCCCTGGTTTCTTTGCCACTGTCTTATTCCCATTGCCTTTTCCTTTTCCCCTGAGCAACCAGGTTCTGCCTCGGTTTTGTTCCTGACTGTCTCCTCCTTGCCACCACTTATCTACCCGCCCCAATATCTCAGTTTCCAGCCCTAGTCTACCTTAAGTAACCCCAAGCCTCAGTTTCTCAACCAATTTCTCTGTAGTCCACCGGTTCTGGCAACTTTCACTCCCTACACTTTAACTCTCTCTCTCTCACCTGAACCTTCCCCCAAGTATCCCAGGTACCCCAAGCATGCACATACACACTGTACCATCCAAGTTAGGAACTTACCTGTGTGTATGTATAGGTGGGTTGTATGTTTGTGAACTGGTGAGCATGTGTTTGTGTGTGTGTATATATATATATGTCATTGTGTGCATGATATATGAATTAATGATCTGTGTCCAACTTCTGGGTGTATAGTGTATGTGCTTGAATTGGTGATAGGTACGCATGTGCCTAGGCTGGTTTGGATATGTATGTACCTGAGTTGGTAGTGTGTGTGTATATGCACCTAATTGATTTTTGAGTGTGTGCATGTGCAATTGTACACCACGCCCTCCTGTCTAACAGTGCAATATTGAGATCCTGAGGGTTGGCCTGGCTCCACAGGGCAACAGATCTAACTTAGTTCTTAGGTGCTAGGAGCCCAATCTAAGGTAAATTGGGGTAGGGGAAGGGACAGATGGAATGGGGCAGATAACAGGACCAGAGGGAGCTGACAGAATCAGGAGCTTAGCAGGCTCTGCAGGTGGGGATTGGTAGGGTCCAGAAGGTGAGGGTTTGGGGAGCTAATGTTGTCCACAGGAGAGATGATGAAGTCTGCAGTGGGGCATTGGTACAATCAGGGAACTAGCAGGGCCTGTGGGAGGGGTTGGGGGGATTGGGGGCTAACAGGGTCCATGCGGGGGGGAAGCAGGATTAAGGGGTTTAGCAGAGTCTTCAGGGAGTTTGTGGGGGACGGGGGTTGGCTGGTCCATGGGAGTGTTGTCCATCTGGGAGTGGAGGGAGGGATCAAGCGGGGGGGGGGGGCTAAAAATTGCCCAGTGGCAGGGAGGTGGGTAGGAAAAATACAGTCCCAGGACTGGGACATGGCTGGTCTTTCCCAGCTCCAGGCCCTCACTTCACATGTGTACAGACATTCAGATCACCTTAACCATGCCCAATCTAACTTAGCACACCTCTCAGGTGAACTACAGTTAGATCAGACCAAATATTTTTAACCTATCTAACCTTCAGAGAACATCTGCACAGTTTGGCACTTAAACTGACCTAACGATGACTCTTGTAGCAGGGCACTTGGGTGCCTGCTACTTGGAGAGCTGGGATAACCCTGCAGGTGCTGGTTGCTGAGGCAACCAAAGGGAACTAATGGCTCACACCTGCCTAGCCAGCTAACAAGAAGGGGCAGGGCCTGGCTCCTATATAAACCACAGGCAGGAGGCCAGGAGGCAGTTCCTTACCAGCTGCCAGAGAGAAAGGAGCTCCTTGCAAGAAAAGAGAAAAGAAGACTGAAAGCCAGAGCAGCGTCGGTCACCATGGCGGGATAGAGAAGCCTCTGGTAGGCTTGAGCGTAGTTATAGTCGGGCAGCTTATGTTTATGTTGTAGCCCAGGGGCTTATGTTTGTGTTGTTATTTGTTATACCAGTGGTTTGGGTGAGGCTATTAGGGAATGGAGGAGGCCTCATAGGGGACTCACAATAGTGTGGGGACCCCAGTGCCAGTGAGGGCGCTGCATACGGGGTACATAGACCCCAGCCCCAGAGAGGGGCAGCTGAGAAGCCCCAGAGAAGGAGGCATTGTTGCGAAGCCCCAATGTGGGTGCGGTGAGCCCCAGAGAAGGGGGCAGCATTGTGGTGTGCCCCGGAAAAGGGGGCAACACTTGAGAAGGCCCTGAGGGAAGGGTGGCACTATTGAGAAGGCCCTGAGGGAAGGGCGTGGAGAGAGACAGACAGACAGAGAGACAGGACTGCAGACAGCCCGAGTGCCAGAGAAGTCATAAAGACTGAGAGAGGGACAGAACAACGTCTATTACATCTGCGAGGCTTGGGGCATGGTATTGGGGTGGTAGGAGCCACACACAGCCCATAAGGCTTAGGAGTACGGAAAACACACTACCAGAGAAGAACTAGAGGTAACAGGACAACCGTGGCCAAGAAGGAAGGCAGCCTCCTTATAAAAATATATACAATCAAAGTCGTGGCGGGCGAGAATACGAGGGTGCAAGCCAACAGCTTGGCACGGTAAAGGAGGCGGCAGGGGAGAGCACGGCGACCTTGATGTCCCTCCTGTTACACTCTAAATGTAAGGTCTGCATGTGGGCAAACTAAGGGTGTGTACAGAAGTTTAGGCACCCTCTTAGGGAGGCACTCTAACTATGGTGCCATGAATTAGAGTGACACTAAACCCAAAAGGAAAATGCCTGTTGGGTGAAGGGGACTTGAAGCCTGCCTGCACTGGCCCAGGCCAGCAAGTTGGGGCACTCCTGCAGCCTCCCAGGAGGCTTCTCCTCTCCTCTCCCCAGCCCCACCCCCCACCAGCTATCAGCTGTCAGCAGTTGCTGGTGGGGTGGGACAGCATGCCCCTGCCATGCAGCCCACCCCCCCCAACTACCTGTGATGGGGTCTCAGGGGAAGCAGACCTAAGCCTGCATGGTAAGGGGTCCCCTTACTGCCATCCCCTATGTAAGTGTCTTGACAGTGGCAGAGGCTGCTGCTCCTGGAGCTGGGAGGGGAGGGAAACCAAGCCCCTCTGTCTTGCGGGCCCATCCCAGCTACCCCTTCTGAGGTTTTGTGGGGAGCCAGGGTGAACCCAGGAGGCAGGGGAGCTCCATTTCCCTCCCTCACCCCAGCTCTGGATGTAGCACCCTCTGCCACAGACAACATGCTTGAATGGAAGAAAGGGAGAACCCTACCATGAGGGCCTAGCACAGCTTCTCTCAAGACCTCAGCAGGGGTATCTGGGGGAGCACGTGCAGCAGGGTGGGTTCCTTACCCCTGAACTGTCCTCTTTTTGTGACAGCTCCTGGGGTAGGGCTGAGCCGGTACTCGCGCACATGAGCACTCATCCAGCCCACAAAGCCGCATGGGATGTGGGCAGAATCATCCAACATAAACCCACACAGGGGGCCTGTGCACAAGTTCCCTAAGACCCTCTGTCCTAAAGCACCCCTATCTGATATTACATCAGATAAGGGTTACATTTTCATGCAATCAGCCAGTTTAAAAATGCTCAGCAGCTGTTAATGTTTCTTGCATTACAGCTACAGAGCATTTTCAGTGGCCTCATCACACAAAACATGTAACCTCTGTATGTACCCAGGGTACAGACAGAAGTGCAGCTCCCAGCTGGGGAGTCCCAAGAACAAGCTCCCTCCTATATTTCCCTCCTATTTGGAACCAATAGTGAACTTCTGTTTGGTTGGGGGTAACACTGTAACTCAGAATGCCTTGCAGAACATGTTCTGAATTACAGCTGGTTCATGATGTACTAGGGGCTGGATGGGATGGCCAGTTTCATGATGGCCATGGCCACCCTCTTGGCCCGGGATGGCCTGATGCATGTTAGTGTCCTGCCTTGCAATTTGTGGCCCCAACATTGAGACAATATGATAAAATGTCTCCCTGGTTATTTGGAATGTCTCCAGCCACTGCTTATCATCCCAAGTGGTCAGCATGATTCACTCCCACCAGTCCAAGCTGTTCTTGTGGGCCCAGACCATGTGGCTGCTGCTCCTGAGGCTTACCCACATAGCCCTGTCAGCTTCCACTTCTTTCCACGCCTCTCAGCTATTCCACTCTGCCACATATCTAAGTCCCCTTTTTCATGAGGCACCTGTATATGCAGGCATCTCCTCGTTGCAAGTGTGGAGAAACTGTATCAATACATCCGCTGCCATCCTTAGCTGCACCTGCATGTCTTATAATACTTTCAAGACCAGCAGTAGAGTAATTAAAAGCACTATCACCACCTCCTCCTCCTCCTGCTCACTCATGTCATCCAGCTTCTCCATGTCAGAACTTCACTCAATTTTTCTCCACTTCCCATTACTCATTCATTTCATCCTGAATCTCCATTTAGTCCTCCTCCATCTCCCCATGTGGATTCTTGCAAGCAAGGTTGACTGAACTACACAGCAGGGTCTCTTCTCACTACCACCATCGCAACCAAGCAGGGGGGGTTCTGGTCTGAAGCTCTGTCTAGCTGCATTCAATCGATAACCATTGCATTTTAACTCTTACTTGCATTTCAACAAGTAACTCCGGGACACCGGGCATTTGTTTGATGGAAGGTGTTGGTGATACCGTGGTGAACAATGGTGCCCTGGCTTCAAGATAACTGTGTGTACCATATCAATGGATAGCCACACCCAAGAACAATATACCCAAAAAATGGAGCACAGTTGTTGGTTTTCCCTCCTCATTCCAGAGGCCTAACCTTCAATAACACTCCACTCCTGGCTAAAAAAACAAGGCCCTCCCAGGAAAAAAAAATGTGCCCTGTTAAGTCAGGAACAGCATTTAAAGTTAAAAGTGATGTTTTGGATCAAACTGTCATTAGGCTAGGTTTGCAAAGGCTTTTAATTCTCTAATCAGACATATAAAATGTTGCCATACTGCTCTCGTGTTAATGTAGGACCAGACAAAGCCTTCAGAATCCATGTCCAGATGAGCCAGTATCAGCTGAATGCTTTTGTGAGGTCAGCAAAAATAGTACAGTCTGTGCTTCTCTAGTTGCAGCAATAACAAATTGGCTCATTTGGCCTTGATTCTGTGGGACTAGGGGAAGACCGGCATAAACACAACAGGTGTGATTTGATTTCTGCAACATTACAGGACATTAACCAGCCAACCAAATGGACAGTGGGCTTATTTGGCCCATGCTTATGCCCATCACCATGTCTTTGTTAGTAAACAGGGTGCTTCATCACAGTGGGTGTTGTGAGACACAGGTAATACATTCACAATCTTGAGTACATGGAATTTTCAAACTGCTTATACAAGGCATGTGTATATAGCCAACCAACGAAGTTTGCCAGTGACCTTTCATGAATCAGTTGTTGGTGGCCTCAAACTATTTCCCAATGTCTCAGAAAACCAAGTTCAGCAGTATGCAGGTCACAGAGCAGGAGGATGATACCCCCAATACCTGAAGCCCCAACTGGACCCAGGAAGAACTGCAGGACTTAATTAACATTTGGTTGTAGCAAAATATAGACCAGCTGGAAAGTAGGAGGAATAAGCCCATGACAATATGCTGAATCTTGGGCACTCTGTTCATTTTGTCCAGCAGGTACAAAAAGAGAATTAGCATGAAGTATTGGTATTGGGGTAATGTCTTTTCCTAACGGTAATCAATAACAATAATAATATCTCAGGTGGCTGCCTTTTTCAGACTTCCTCCCTTGCTGTCTGCCTTCCCCTGGTGCCTGCCCCAAGATCTCAGGTCCTGGCCTGGGCATGCTTGGTGGGTGCCTATTGCATAATGATTGTGCTATTTTGTATCTTGTGAGGACAATGAGCCCAAGTAGGTCTGTCTACAGGAATGATTACATTAATAATAAGAATAAGAATAAAAATAAGAATACTCTAGTTGTGACTAAAAGCTATTAAGTTATGCAAAAGTAGAATAAACTATAGAATTGCCCCCCTACTCAGTATCAGCATCTGGTGGGTGGGAGCCCACCCTGTTTCATAGTCATCATTAGAAATAATCTCAAGACAGTAGGATGAGCAGCCATCCTCCCTTCCCCGGCACTGCACCCACCAGTCTACCTATGAAAGAAAAGACACCAATTCAGGAACTGTATACATTTCTAAACTATATTTCAACATTACAATAATGCTCCAGTTACATGTCTTTTTTTCTCATGAAAAAAACCCTCTATTATTTTTTTTTCTGCCCTGCAGAGATGTCTGCCACAAACTATGGGGTACTGCTGCCCAAAAAGTGTTGGGATCCCCTATCTGCTAAATGTCGTGAAGTATAGGGGGCTAGGTGGAACTTTGAATATTTCTATGCTTGGATTTCTACAAATTGAATTCACTTGTGTGTTTACTAATGACAAAAATAAAAGCATGAATAAAAAATTAAAGGATTTTTATGTAAAAGAATGAATGATCTGCCTCCTGTCTTTTGTATTCTCACATGAAACAGCAGACAAGGATGAATGCTGAAGCTGAGCAGCAGCAACATGGCAGATTGGGGCAGGGAAAGTAGAGGGGGAGGGTGGTGTTGAAGTGGATTAAGATTACTTGGGTCCTGGGGATCCCTGTGCTGCCCCCCTCCCCACCTGGTGGGGACCCTGAGCTCCCTACACCACCCCCTGCCCAATGACCACCACACTGCCCAGCATGCCTACATGCAGACTTGGGCACAGGGGGCCTGGCTAGCAGTGCAAGGACAACCAGCAGGATAAGCTGCTCCCCACTCCTGACCCAGCCAAGAACACATGGGGGTGAGGGGGACAGGGTGTGGTGGAGGTGATGCAAAAAACAAAACCCAAGCATAGGCACATGATAGGCTGAGAAGTTGTAAATTGCCCTCTTTCAAATGTTAAGCCTTCTCTTTGGCTCTTCGGCTCTCCCCTGGCACAGTATTGCCACTTTTTCTTGTGGGATTTGGGATGGGGCGCTCTGTGTGTGTGTGTGTGTGGAGCGGGGGAGCAGTCTTTCTTGCAAAGCTACCAAAAGATGCTGCCCCCTCAGAAGTCTGGTTTGCCAGGATCCCTGTACATTGGGATTGGGGGTAACACAAGCATTGTACAAGTACTGGACCTCCTACACCAATCCACACTGCCGCTGTTTTCCAGTAATCCCATAATTCCCAAAATACCCCCAAGCAAGGGATCCCCATGCTAAGGCATGGCCATCACTTCTCCCACCCACCCCCAAGCCACGCCAATCTGCCTATGAAAGAAAGCACGCCCCGATTTTTATTTCAACATTAAAATGGTGGTGCATTCACGTGATTTATTCTCATGAAAAATAAATCATTATTTAAAAGAAATAAAATTCTTACATTAGTAGAAAAATAGAAAAAAAGTCAGAATTTTCCTTCCCTGCACCACTGTGTCTATTTCATTCCTATTTATACACTATTTATCATTGATACACTATCGATTTATACACTATTTCCGTATCTATTTATTTATATACTATATATACTATTTAACCTTATACACTATTTATAAACTATGTATCATTTAAACACTATTTACTTATACACTATATACTCTATTTAAACACTACTAAATATTGATACTATGGCTACCTATGTATATCTATTTCTATTCTACTTCCTTATTATTTACTCTGTTCTTCTATTTCTTGTACTGTTGTGCATTCTTTCTTTCATTTATTCATTATTTTCAATTTCTGATCTTGAAAGTCTTCTGCAGGGGAGGAAAGAAGAGGATAGGTTTTGGCCCACAGTTTAAACACCACCCTCTTCATCTACCTTCCCCCTATAGAAGCTACAAAGTCAGTGGAATATTTCTGATATTACCTTTATATCACCCAGGATGCTGCATATCCTTGGGGTCAGGTGGGTCCTGGCATGCAGCCTCTGCCTGCACTATTCATTCTGGAATGGCAATGGCAATGGCAATTATAAGAAATAAGAAAGGTACCCCCAAACTATTAGAGTGTTAAGAAGAGGTGCCACAATCCCTGAGTTGCCAGCTTACCATTTTGGTGCTGCTGCCAATGTTCTTCACAGGTTAGAACACTGTGCTGGGTGCAGGGGGCAGGGGGTGGGGAGGAGCATATATAGGACCATTGGTGGTGGTGGTAAAGGCACAACCACTACCAGGGAGTAGTACACCACAGTGTGCATTGGGAATGTTTTGGGTTGCTCCTCCATTTTTTTCTTTCTGTATAAGTACTAACTACTGCTCCAGTACAGGGATGAGATGCCCCCTACACCATGCCCTGCCTGCACAGAGCTGTAGGAGCAGGGGGAGGGAGGGATGAGCCAGGGCTAAAAAAAAAAAAATTAACAGAAGCAATCAATAGCAGTACCTACTGGATAAAGAACTGAAATACAGAATTAGTGCAGCACCGCCTGGTGGAAAAAGAGGGTAATTACAAGTCTTGAGTGCCTTTGTGTTTGCACACGAGTCCATAGATACGATGAATCGGCAGTGATGCAAACTGAACTATGTCCCAGCAGTTTTACTTTTACACACCAAAAAGACTTTTAAAATGGCAGGAAATCCTGCTCATGCAAAGAGAAACACAGCTGCAGTGCCTGAAAGGGCAAATCTTGTGGCGTGTACATGGACCCAGTTAGCTCAAAGTTCCTTTGAAAGTCGAGGTACTTGCTTTGGACTTTTGTGCTTTGTATGTTAATTCTTGGCTGATTCTCTTGTTTGGTTCTATGCAGCTTCTTTGGTATTGCTTTCAGGTTGCTGACAATAAGGGTGTGGTCTATGTTACAATCTGCACTGTGATAAGTGTGGGTGTGTAATACACTGGGAAGATCTTTTCTCCTGGTGATCATGAGGTCTAATTGATGCCAGTGGCTAGATAATGGGTGTTTCCATGACACTTTTTGATCCTCTTTGACCTCAAAGTGTGTGCTAGTGATACACAAGTGATTTAAGGTGCAGAGTTCAAGGAGACGTTGGTCATTTTCATTCATTTCCCAATGCCATGGTGTCCCAGGTAGGTTGGCCAAGAGGTGTGATCTGCACCTACTCAAGAATTAAAATTCCCCAGGAAGCATTTGATGGGAGGTGCTCACTTGGTGCAGAGCATTGTAGAAGTTATCTTTATCATCTGAACTTTGCCTATAAAGTTGATCCATAGGCACCAATAATGTTAACAAAACCAGTTGACTGAAGTCAGTTGACTGTAGTTGGAGTGATATAATGTGACCTGATAGTCCAGTAGGGATCTTAATGGTTTTGACCAACCTCTTGCAAACTGCAAATCTGACTCTGTGTAGGTGACTGTCTTCTTCACTCCTGTCTTCCCAGAGAAAGGTGTAGTTGGCCTTACCAATGGAGCCTGAGCTGGCTGGCCTTGTCTTCTGCAAGGCTGCAATGTCAATGTTAAGTTTTTGAAGATCTCAGTCAGTGCAGTCTTCTGGACATTGTCCATCATCTGTAAATTGTCATTCATGCCAGGACACGTGGTCCTGACAGTCCAACTTCTGAACTGAAAGGTTTTAAGGTTTATTTTCTTGTTGCCTGGTACTTGATTTGCCATCTGTTTTTCAACTTTTGGTCTAGCCCCACACACCAAATGAGGCAAGCAGACCATAGTTGGTCAGCATCTTACTGGCTGGGGGCTACCAAGCTTAAGGTGAGTGGAAGCTGATCAGTGGAACACAATTGGTTCCTCCCACCAATGAAGGTGACCTGTGGCACTCTATGCCAATTGAGTTGAGCTTCTAACCCATGACTGCCCCCTTCTATGTTGTGCCTATACAAGTATCAAAGATGAAGTATCCTCTCCATTCAGTTTTGGAGGCAAAGGCCTGAGCAGTTGATATGGTTGCCCATATATCAGTGCCCTGCTATCAGCCTAGATGGTTGATTCCAAAGGAAAGGCAGAAGCCAATATATTTGGAGCCAGCTTGGCCGCAGGATCTGCCAGTAGGAAGAAGATCTCAAATCCATCTGCTTTTTAGGGCTCTGCTCCTTGATTGGTTGCCAACCAAGGCTGGATAGCTCAGTCCATCCTGTCCTGGCATCTGTTTTTGGTGGCATTTCCTTCATCAGGGGTCAGGACTAGTACTCCCATCTAGGTTGCTCCTCCACCCAAAGCCATTGGCACCATAGAGGTTATTTCCAGTTCTCCTACCTGATTTTGTCCTGCTGGAGGGAAAAGGGTGTCTCTCACTCTCACTAATACTTTTTTATTCCCACTATAACTGCAAGATGTAAAACAAAGACATCCTGCTCTCTTTAAAATGCATTACTAATACATACAGGTACAGAGCAAAAAAGAAACCTAAAGGATATCATCATTTTGACATCTAATTTTCTGTCATCTGCAAGAGAGTGAATAAAAAATGTCTCAATCTGCTTTGACAGGTTAGCATGTGATAGTTTAATTCTGTTACTGTTGTTGGATTTCTTCATATGTTGTCACTAGGTGTACGAGTAAATACAGTTAAATGAAAGGACTCACAACCCTCTACCAAAATCTTAGCATCTTGGATTCATGGTGTCAAACCAAAAACATTAAAGATGTTAATGTACGTCTCAAGGTCAAAGATTCAAAGACACACTGATAGAATGAAAATCACTAGTCTCCTCAATGACCCAGTGCATCTAAGATTCAGAATAGAAAAGGTATAAGACTGACACATATTGGGAGCAATCCAGGCTTTGCATCTATTTCTCAAAACTAAGTGCTTCATTTATCCCCACTTGGAAATTTCAAGATACTGCATTACTGATGTAAATGACTCCTTTTACCTTGAAATTTTAACAAACATTCAATCCTCACTGATTTAAACAATAAAAGAGAACAAGTGATTGAGCTTTATTATATGATTCAGCCCTATAATAAAGAATAAATGTCATTAATAGATCCTGGTAGACTTCACAATTTTTGCCTACCACAGAGTTCATCAAAACAGAATATTCAGCTGCTGCTCAGGTTCTTAATACCACTTCTGGCTTGTGATCTCCACAGTTCAGACAACTGGGGTTTTACACTGTCGTAGTCCAATGAATATATACCTATATCTATTAGGGCTGTGATAAATTTTTCTGGCTGATTCGTTTCAACGTTTTGACTCATTTCAAGATCGAAACAGCAAAATCAAAACAAAATGAAGGGCTTTGAAACAGCCTCAAAATGAAATGAGGGCAGTCGAAACATTTCGAAAGTGTCGAAACTCAAGCAGGGCTTGCCTGCAGGGAAAGAGAAAATAAGAAAATGGAGGGGGAAGAGCAGGGAAGGACTGCTCTCATATTGACTATGTGTCTGGCCAGTGACTGTAGTCCCTCCCTGAGGTCCCTTCCAATCCCAGTGCTCTGGGGGAGGGATGGAAAAACAGCATAAAAAGCAGCATTGTTTGAACTGGCCTGCTTTCTGTCACCCATGTCATGAGTTTTGCTTGTCAGCAGCCTGAGGTGCAGTTTCCTAGAAACCCCTGGACCTATCTCCTTTAAACGTGGCAGGCTTTGTAGCCTCAGCAGGGGCTACTATCCCTGCAGTTTTCACCTTGCTGTGACTTAACACACACACGTGACACAAGTTTTGTTTTCAAGAATTTGAGATGCAGTTTCCCAGAAACCCCTGTATCTATTTCCTTGAAACTTGGCAGGCTTCATGGCCACAGATGGTGCTACCATTCTTGCAAGTTCCATCCAAATCAGGAGATAACTAACAAAGTTATAGGCAGTTTCTTGGTTCCCCATTATAGCCTAAGGGCGAAACGTCGAAACAGTGTTGAAACAGCGAAACAGTTTCAATTAAATGAAACAGTACAGTGGTTTGTTTGAAATGAAACAACTCAAAATGAAACACTGTCCCATCAAATGTTGAAACGGAAGTTGAAATGAAACAGTGCTGTTTCGCACAGCCTATATCTATCTATCTATCTATCTATCTATCTATCTATCTATCTATCTAGATAGATAGATAGATAGATAGATAGATAGATAGATAGATAGATAGATAGATAGATAGATAGATAGATAGATGCTGCTCAGCCCTGTATTCTTGGCTGGTTGCTTTGTTGGTTTTTAGTTTCTCTCATCTTCATTATTAAAAGCAAGTTAAAAATAATTGTGCTCATTTGGTGTTTAAAGCAGAAGTAGGACTCAGGGGATAAGGATTATAATCCGGGAATGCTAATGGCTCTGTTGTGGGGTGTGGTAATTGTGGGGATGGTGGAGATGTGTTGGCAGGTTTGGCATTTCTTGTCATGGCATGGACTGGATCCATTTGGTGTGTTCTGGGCCTAGGGAAGTTTGTTTCTGGTGATGAGGTTAGCGAGGTTCAGTGCTTGTTTGAAGGCTAGGATGGGTGGCTCTGGGAAGATCTCTTTAAGAATAGGGCCTCTTTCTAATATGGGTTGCAATTGTTTGAGGATTTTCTGTATGGATTTCAGGGAGAGGTGATATGTCATAACCAGCGGTGTGTAATTTGTGGTGGGGGTTTCTTCTGTACTGCAGCAATTCTTCAAGTGGTATCTGAGTGGCTCTTTGAAATGTGTGATCTATCTCTCTGGAGGAGTCTCCTTGTTGGGTGAAAGCCTTTTTAAGATTGCTGAGGTGGCAATCCCGGGTGTTATCCTCAGTGCAAATTCGGTGGTATCTGAGGGCTTGGCTATATATCACAGCTTTTTTTGGTGTGTTTAGGGTGATTGCTGGTTCTGTGCAGATATGTATGTTGGTCTGTGGGTTTCTTGTATAACATGGTCTGTATTTTAACATTCTGGATACTGAAGATCATATCTACAAAGGAGATGTTGGTCCTGGAGTATTCAAGAGAAAGTCAGATGGAGGGATCATGATTGGTGAATTCCTGATGGAAGTGTCTCCCCCCTGCCCCTCTCTCCCCCACACCCAGCCTGTCTCTCACGCACTGACTCCTCATTCTACATCTTCACTGACTAGCTGTCTTGTATGCATACCAGCCCAGCCTCTGTTTTTTTTTTTTTTACTTTTCATTCCATCCAGGAAGAGCACACACCAACTGCTGAAATTTCCTCAGCCTGACAAAGGGTTTTTGAACCTGAAAGCTTGCTTAATTTTTTTTCCAACTATTTAAGTTGGTCTAATAAAAGATATCAGATTCACCCAAAGAACCTTGTCTGCCTATGTCCTTAGACCAACATGGCTACAACCTACACCCCTGTAACATGGTTAAAAAAAGACCTTTCTAACATGCCCCAACTGAGAGCAAAGACAGACCCAATTTGAGAACCCCACACTAGAAATCATCACTACACAACATTGAGAGACATCTAATTCCAGTGTTTTTCTACAGATCCACAGTTTTTATAATATCATTTTATTTGCATTCGGAATACAAAAGCAGATAGTCAGACAATGAAGAAATATTGCAGCCAGATGTTTACAGCAGATTGTAACTGAATGACTAATCAGGTAAGATGAAAACAGCATCTAAGGAGGATAAACAGGATAGGATAAAGTATAATATCAGTTTTTACAACTCTGGGCTACATGAGAATACATTTATGGATTTTTCCTAATTTTGAGAAGAAAATACAGCAATAAACAATTTCTGAACAACATACCAACCATTCTCATTTTATTTTGAAGAGAAGAATTATATGTTTACATGCTCAGGAGCAGCATTTTCAGGTTAAAGTCACATTGGTCAAGGAGGACAATCTTTTTATTGGATGTGTTCTCAGCTATGTTCATTCCAGCTAATTCCATTCAATTCAGTCCAAAATTTAGGATCCCCAGACTTTATAAACATGGTCCTAGTCAGAGAAAGTAAGTTCTGTCTTTGGCCCTGAATTTCTCCTGGGTTCAAGGTATAGGAATTCAGAGCTCAGCCTTAGGATCATAGATGATGTTGAATATTTAGCTGTGCAAATTGGTCTTGTTTGGTTAGATATTTTAATGCAAATGATAAGACACATAAAAATGAAGATTTTCTATCTGGTGCAAACTTTATTCCATTTATTTCCAGTTTATTTTTCTCCTGCTCTCTGTTCTTCAGACGTCTATCTCCAATTTATGAAATTTATTGCTGAAGTCACCATTTATTTTTGCCAAGGGAAGAAAACATGGAAAAGCCCCAAATCACCTTGAAAGCTACCTAAAGGTAATGTGGAATTTTCAAATAATTTCAATAATTTACTTTTTTTTCACACATGCCATTATAGAACAGTTATATTTGTGGGGATAAAATGTTTGTTTTTTTATGAGACAGACCAATTCTGAGATGTGAAGCACAAGCCAGAATTTGAGAAAACAAACTTCAGATCCTTAACTTTGTTTTCACTGGGGATCCTTAAATGCGTACAGGTACTCAGTTAGTGTAGCCTTACTGACTTCTTTGGCAGTCCACATTGATTTAACACAGTCAAAGATCTGATAAGAGTACCGATGTTCATAAATATCTACATGTATTTGATCCAAACTGTCTGTCTTTATCTATGCTGAAAACAAATAGGTAAAACTCTATCAAGCTCCGCTGGCAACCTATGACCTTCTGATTTGTGATACCAAAATGCACAAGCAGTGTGCTGGGGCAAATAGGAGCAGAGCAATATGACCTGTGTGGGAGTGGAGGGACTATGTGGGGGAGACACTGTTTGGGGGGGGTCCCCTCACCCCCCTCTCCACACAGCACACAGTCCCCACTCACCAGCAGCAGAAGCAGCGGCAGCTGTTCCAGTGCTCTTAGCCCACTACTTACTGGCAGAGCTCCTCAGCTCCATGAAGCACATGGAGACAAGACCCAGCCAGGACCAAGGGTGCATGGCCCCTGCATGCAGTGCCAGGAATCCAGGTGACAGCAGGATTGGCCCAGTTCTGACCAAGGTACATGCTAGTGGGCCAGGCCAGCACAACACCATGTGGCACATGCGGTACCAGGTCCCAGGCAGCTGAGACTGCACTGTGCTGCTGGGGGGCTCTGCCAGTCAGCAGTGGGCTATGAGCACTCAGATGGCTGCTGCTGCTGCTGCTGCTGCGGGAGGGCTGGGTGCCATTCAAGGGGTGGGCAGGTGACCCACTCCTCCTGAGAAGTTCTCCCCACCCACAGTCCACCCCACACCCACATAATTCCCCCACATCCACAAACACTTCCACAATCAACCCACAAAACCCACACCCCCAAGCCCCTGAACCAGCCCCATACCCCCACAAACTTCACCCCCACAAGCCTTACACCCACACCTACACCCACCCACAAACCCCCCCAGTGCCTCCAACAAACCCCACAGCCACCCCTCCCATACCCCTTTCCCCACAAACCCCATATCCCCCTACACATCTCATACCTTGCATGCCCAGCAACTAAATGAGATGGGACAGGACCTACTGGCAGGAACCATGACTGCAGGGGCAACTGCCATACTGCAGCCTTATTCCATGCCCATGCCAGTGCTGGGACATGCAACCCCAGCCTGGGGGGGAGCAGGACTCCCCGCCAGGTTCCTGGTCCCAGGAACCACTTGGGTGTGTGATTAGCTGGGGAGAGTAGTGGAAGTGGCATCAGGGGTGTGTGTGAGAGAGAGATGGGGGTCAGGTGGGGGAGTTCTCTAGGTAGGGGAGGCTGCAAGAGCCAGGCTTAGAGCCTCCCTGCCTCTCTAAAGCAGCCTGCTCAGGGGGAGGCCAGCCTGGAAGGAAAGGGGCTTACTCAGCCCAGTCCCTGAGCCCCAGTCAAGGGCTTCCCAGGAATGGCATGGGGATTGCTGGGGCCTGGGCACAGGTGCAGGGAGCAGAGCAGCAAGGGCTGGCACTGCTCACAGCCACAAAGCAGTGGGAGGAACAGCTGGGCTCATGTCCTGGTGCTGGGACAGAGCTGCACCCAGGAGGGAGCTAGTGGGGTCAAACAGGGGCTGCCAGTCAGGAGGGAGGGGCACTCACTGGGGCTGTGGGTTGGGAGTGAGGTGCAAGGGCAGAGGCACGGCACCAGCATGAGTGCTATTCATCCTGGTGAACAAAGGGGGCAGGGGCAGCTCTGCTTTTTCTATGATAAGCAAATGCCAAAGTGTATAGGTATTTAGAATTAATTTTATTATGATGATAGAGGCACTAGTAGGCTTCCAAAATGCTTTAAAATAATAAATATATCAATAAACCATTGCCCAACAGATCTATCTATATATAGTGGCATTTCATTTTAGTCATGGAAGAACACAGAATTTGGGTATTTTAATATGAGAATGTGGGTTTCTTATCTGAGGATTTGTAGTTTTTAAACAAGGAACACCAGGATCTCTGCTGGTAAGGTAAGTGGTGAGACCTGGGCAGAGGAGCCTGCCCAGGGCCAGTACCAAGAACCTAACTGTAGGGCAGATGAGGTGGCTGACCTGGCCACTTGAGGCCAAGAAAACATGCTTTGACAGCTCAAAGTGGGCATCACAATGAGCACATCTTCTGGGTGATAGCTGCCCAGATGACAGAGCAGGGGAATCAGAAGTCATGACAGCAGTGCCACCCAAAGGCCAGCTGTGCAGGTATGGGCCACTGGCAGCTTGCCCAGAGGTGCAAGAGGCTCTCCTGCAGTGTCTATACTACAGCCCAGGCAGCCGTCTGGTCCCTGTCCCGGTCTGGCAGGCATGCAGCCATGGAGCCAAAGGTCCAAGAGAGCAGATGCTGTCAGGTGGCAGCAGGTCACAGCCAGGCAGCAGTCCCCACTGCCAGAGTGCTGCAGTGAGTAGATGGTGCAAGGGCCACTCTAGGTTAGGGCTGCTTCAGCAGTCCAGCTGGCAAAAGGGGCTAGATACCAACTGGCCAGGCCTCGAAGCTCCTCAGGGCAAGTAGCCCTGAGCTGCTTGCTAAAGCAGCTTTTTGTACTGCTGCGCTGAGTACAGGTGCTGGCCACATGTGCTGAGGAAAAAATCTCCTGCACAAATTTGTGCCACTGTTATTTGAGCTGCTGCAAGTACATGTGCCTGCATGTGTGGATGTGCCCAGTGCCTGTGTCCAGACAAGCGTGGATGTTTGGTTCCCCAGGGACAAGTAGCAGCGGTGCACCTTGCACCACCACTGCTTGTCCCTGGGGAATGCCATTGCCATGCATACTTTGGCACACGGCAAGTTACTTCAAGTGGGATAGGGGAGACTGAGACCAGCACTGGGCTGGCCCCAGCAGCCTTACCTCAGGTCCTGGGGGCCTCTCAGAGCTTTAGCAGCAGCAATTGTACCACGCAGAGCCTGTCTGACAGCCGGAGCATGGCTCCGGGTAGCCAGGCTCCACTTTTGAGTGGCATGTGCTGTCTGTGCATGTGCTGCTCTGCTTTTTTTCCCATGACTTTTTTTAACCCCTGGATATCCACACCCTTGCAGCATGGAAAGCATCTAAATGTGCAGTATGTGGCACCACAAATGTGTTTGTGGCACCACATACTGCATGGCCATGCCCATCTGGACGCAGCCAGTGGGTCTGAATAGATTCTGTACCTGCATTGTCTCCCTCAATACTATGCCTAATAGTAAGTGGCAACAGGAAACCTATTCAAACTGAAGTAAGTCCTTTTAGTTTAATCTTAACAACTGAAGTAAAGCACAGTATAAAAGAAGGAGGATTTTTTTAAATGAGAAGAGGACTATAGGCATGCTTCTCTTACCTACAGACTGGTAGAGAACTCAGGTGGTCTTTTTTGAGACTATAATTTCAATCACCTGTCTTTCCTGGTCTTTATGTTTCTCCTGTGTTTTCAAATTTGGGCCCTCCTTCTTTGACACTTGTTCTGCAGAGTTTAGCACGTCGTCAGTGGTAGGATATCAAAGATAATGTATTGATCTCAGTAATGGCTGATAGGCAAGACAGAATACAGTGGCTTCAGAGAATGAAGGGCATTCAGTATGTACATGCAGTCAGTCTACTGTCAAGTTAGTCCCATGTTTTCACACAGTGAATCCCCATACAGCAATCTGCAGACAAATAATATTTTTAAATTATTATACAATGGGCTCATTTATTTACACTATTATACTGCAAGCTGTCTGCAGACTTGAACACATTATAGAGTATTGATTTAGATCTTTTCTTTTTTCTAATCTTAAAGCATTTTCTTTGCTTTACAGCCAGAAGACTTGGGGTTAGACTCCTCAAAAACATCTAAGAGCAAAAGTCCACCTAACATATCACATTAGGACTTGGGTTCCATAATCCCATAGGGACTTTTTGAAAAAATTGCCCAATAACTTTTAAAATAGACCTTAGATTCTGGAGCTCAGGATTCCTTCATATGGAATACAGGCTTATGAAGCTACTGGAAGCCAGGCAGATTTTTTTCCCCCTTGTCTGTTGTTCTCTCTCTCATAAAGCATAATGTATTATAGTAACTGGATTGGCTGTAATCATGGAATGCAGTATCTATAAAAGATTGGGTTGCCATGCTCCTTACAATAAATGCTTATTGGCTAGATGCATTTTGCACTAATGATGCCGTATTGCAGAATCCAGCCCAGGTTTGTCATAACTAAAAAATACCTTGAGATGGTTATTTACTGCTGTCTATATATTGTGTTGATGGCATTCACCCAGTTCCTGAAAGACAGGTGTTAAAACCACAAAAGCCACTGCCACATTTGGACTTGATTAACCAAGATGCTAAATGGTTAGCAAAGGATAGGATGGACTACAGAGGCTAAATTATTTCCTCAACCCAGAGTAGTCTTTCTACATCAGGATGAAGGAAAAAAGTGTAGTAAGTGAGAGGTGTCAAACTCAAATGAGTTGCTGGACAAGATCCAAACCACAGGACTTCTTGGATGCATCTAGATGAGTGTGGCTGTGCAGTATGTGGTGCCGCAAACACATGTGCTGTCTCGCATACCATACAGTTCTCCACACTGCAAGGGTACACTGTCCAGACATGTGCTGCTCCACCTTTTTCCTCCACAGGTTTTTTTGACTCCTGGTAAATCAAAACAACCCACAGAAAAAACAAGCAAAGTAGCACACACGCGGGCAATGCACAGCCCTGGGAGGCCCCCAGGGTCCCAAGTAAGCCTACTGGGGCCAGCACTAGGCTGGCCCCAGCTTCCCCTACCACCCCTGGGGTAACTTGCCTTGCTCCAAAGTGCTTGTGGCATGGGTGTTCCCCTGGGACAAGTAGCTGCGGCACAAGGTGTGGCATTGCTAGTTATCCCCAGGGAACCAAACATCCGCCATCGTCTGGACGTGGCCCTTGTGGGCTAAATAACCCACCTGCGTGGTGAACACCACACATTTTAGTCCTCAGCAGAGACTAAACCACTAAATTCAGTAGCATTCATTCCCTGGGTGCTTGCTTTACTGACATTGCAATTCTGGTAGCCACAGCAATGGAACTTGAGCACTAGTGACATGAACAGCTTGGCTGCCATAGTGCGAACCCACACTGGTCAGATCTGGAGGTTATCCATCCCACAGGAGGCCCCACAGTCTGGATAGTTGGCACTCCTGCAGTAAGTAAAAGTCTTCATAACCATTTCCCATATTGTGTGGATCCCAGTGAAGATTTCCATCATCTATTAATCTAAAAATGAACATCACACCTGTTTTTTACATCTTGCATTGCAGGATTAGAAGTAAAGTCTAATTTAAAAAAATGAAAATGCATTTAAAAAAAAATCTCCAATACACAGTAGCTGTAACATACAAAATCAGTTCAAAGAACATTCAGATTTTTTTTTCTCTTGCTCTGTAATGTAATATGTTTGTCCTCCACTGAGATTTATCACTTGATAAATAACACGACAACCTGCATAGTCAAATATAATTTGGTTCTGGAGTTTTTAATGAGTCTTTCAATTTTTCAGGGGAAAGTGCATCATTTATTGAATTATGGGCAGCAACTGAAAGTTTTATTGACTCCTACACAGTGAAATTATTATTCTAACTATCCAGGAGATTTGGCTACCATCCAGTCTATCTTTTATTCTAATTAATTAAACACATTTTACTTTGTAAACATATTTTGAACGTTCAGGTAAAATAAATATATATTTCTGTGGGCTAAACGTTACTGCTTGTAAGTATAATATAGAATATAATCAGCAGCTGTTTTCAATTCAACAGCTGTTATCATTCTGCTGTTATCTCCTCCACTCTGGTTCCCTTAAATCTCATCCCTCTCATCTTTCAGTCCTTCCAGCTCACTGCAGCAGCCATTTAGATAAACCTCTCCACCCACTTTCTCTCACCGCATAAAATAAAAGTCTTTATCTTTGAAACCTTGGAGAACTGAGCTCTCAACTTCACCTCTGTTCTCCCCTCCTTGAGTATTGCTATACATTACATTTAGCATGTGTTTTATTTAGATCATAGTAAATATCAAAACAGCATAGAAAGTTTTATGAGCAGTGTCACAACCCAAATTAATCAGTGCCCATGTCACTTGCAAGAGATACCATTCAGACCATCATCTGATCAACTAAGGGTTAAAACAAAATCCTGGCGAAGAGCTGTATATAATTTATGCCCATGTCACAAACGAGAAACGAAACTTAAAACTGGTCAGAGTGAAAGGGGATAGCCCTGCCATAAATCCCTGCAATTGGTCAAGGAACAAGCATAGGTACCTCACACGTAACATACTAAAAACCTAACCCACTACCTTGTAACCTGATAGCAACCTGAGAGCACAAAGAACTGCTGCTTGCCAGATAATTAAAGATTCCATTTAGCAGTTCATCATTGGGTATCTCTGAGAAACACCTCTGTCTATAAATGGTTTAGCAACTTCCACCCAAGTCGGAGAAACTCTGGGAGACCTCTGCGGAAATCTCTAAGGAGAAACCTAAGATCATCATCAGAGTAAATTGACAGTCTGATCAGCTGTCAATAGCTTCCCGTCAGCGTAATATTGACGTATCAAAGCCCTGCAGGCACGATAGCTTGTTCCCGGCGCCACGTCCGTCATCGTTAGCTATAACCTGAAACGGTACGCTTGATTGTAATCGTTGTATCGGTAGCTGTAACCTGAGACCATACACTTGATTATAATAGCTATAACTGGAAAAACTTCAACGGAACAAAGGCTCAGCCTGCGTCGCGCGTCACTATCTGAGCGACGTAAGTAAACAAATTTCTATAACCAACACGCGTCTGTGCCTGGTTAATTTCACCTCATCCATCACTACCCGCCTGTTGAGGCAACAGTTTTACAGCTCCGGTGGGGGGGTCAGCAAGCGGCTGCCAGCGCTGCTCTGATCTCCGACAAGCAGTTGCACCTTAATGCTTACTAAAATCTAAATATAGATAACAGCACTGAAATCTTGAACCAAATTCCATGAAAATCACCTGATTTTCAGTCTCAACCCTAGGATTCTACAGTTCAAGTTCCAATGCAGTGGGGAGGTGGAAGCAAATCAAAGCTGTTTCTCAGGCTCCCAGCCTCATTTCCTCACCAGAGCTCTGAACTGGCAAGGCTCGGGCGGGGGGGCGGGGTTGGAGCCAGATAAAGAGCTGTTTGTCAGGCTATTTGTTGGCTTCCATCCTGCTCACCACACCAGATCCTCTGGTCATAATACCTTCGTGGAGAAGTCCAACTTTAGGTCAACCCATGTTAGGTAATATTACCTGGAGATACTTATAACTGGAAAAGGCCTAATTTTACTCTGCTAAAATGCCACTTAGCATGTGCTTCACTGCAGACCCTTCTACACATGCAGGTAAAGGCACAATGGCATCTAATGCATGATCCACACTGCACCCAGCTGGTAGAGTAAGGAGAGTGCTGCGACCGTTGAGATCACCCAATGCAAGCTTAGTGCTCCACTCCCACTCCTTACTGGGTATCTAGAGTGTTTTCCTTAATGGAGATCCCTCTTTACTCGCCTGCCATGACCCAATCGGAACAAAGCACTAGGAGAGAGGTTCCAACATTAGATTGTACCTTTGTCCTCAGGGAATCTCTACTTAAGCATGTTTCATGAGGCTCCTCCTCCCCTAAATTGTATCCACATGCCAACTGGATCTTATCAAGATGGTGCATTATCACACTAGTTGGTGCAACTGTTGTCTGTGGACTGATGGCCCAGATAATTGGGCAAGATTGTTCATGCAGGGCATCACCAAACATGGCTTGGACTACCCCAGACCACTCATAGGCCTAATTTGACTACTGTGTATATACCTTAGGTCAGTTCTTGACACAAAATATCCTTGGGCTAAGTCCCTCAGCCATGGAGCTTACAATATAATTCCCAAAAGAAACACTCAAAGGGGTTACACTTGAGACTGAGCCTAGAGCTCTACCACGGCCCACCATGATCCTAGGCAATCATCCTGAGTGGACAAAGTCCATCCAAATAATTTATCTTCTGGATCAGTATCTGTATCCCAACACAGATTAATTTTAGGTCATTTCAAAGAAAATAGAACTCAAAACTTAATCAGCTCCTTTGCCAGAGCAAGGCTAGGTAAATGCCCCTCAGCAGTCATTCTCTGTTGTCACAGATGGTCCATGTAACTGGCCTTCAGGAGGAGATGGCTTCCAACTAATGAAAAAAACCTTAAAGAAAACGTAGCCCCTCTACGCCCTCTGTCCAGCGGTAGGCAGGGTTTTTACACTCACACGTCCCTTTTGATCCCTCCTTCCTAGTGTGGGATCCCACAGTCATCCAAGCCTTCTCTGGCCAATACCTTCAAGGATGAGAACCCCTCCAGGTTCTCTGTTTTCAGGCTCTAGCATCTTCTCCCCACATCCCAGGTAATCTAGTCCACCAGGGCTGGAGAACTCTCTCTGCTACCTTCATCTGGCTCAGCTGCCTAGACCCTCTGACACTCTAGGTGTGGTTTTATTACATCACTCCCTGTGTGCCCACCTATGCTCAGGGAGCACATACTCTTAAAACAGAGTAGCAGCAGCACACACTGCTCTGTTGCCACAGATCCAGCATCTGCAGATAAGTTATGCCCATCACTAGCCCTTACCAGTCTAGTCTCCCCTATGGGCTAAAGCCACTTGGAGCGGGCTTCACCCTTCCCATGGGGCACTTGGCTCCCTTGCCGCATTGTGCAGCAACACACACAGTCACACCTCCTGCCATTCCACATATGCGCAATGGCAGGAGGTATGAATGTGAGATCATGCATTAGATCCCATCACCCCATATTTCTGGTGCAGGGGGAGCCTGATTCCAAGTTCCCCCTGCACTGGCAAGAAGCAAACTCTTGTGGCTGGGGACAGAGGGTCCCCATGCTGTCATGACCCAGAGCCAGCAGCTGCTGGTGCTAAGACTAGGCATGGTGCACCCCTGCGACCAGGAGCCCCAGCTGCAGGGGGACCCTGCTACACATAAAAATTACAACTCAATAGCAACCAGCTAGAACACATTTTCAAGATGTAACTTTATATCTGGCTTGGAGTTTTAATGGGGGTGATAGCTACTTTGCACATGTAGCTGGTCTCAAGGTAATTAATAACCAGTTAATTGTGCAATACCTATAAAGAGTACAGGGAGCCTCACTACAATGGCACTTAGCACATTCTTCACTGCTTGAATACTTGGACACTAGCATCATAAGTGCAGGTACCACATGCTAAGTGTAACATGTAATGATATCCTTAAGGTATGTCTTCAGTGCAGTTAATCCAAATGTTCAGCCCTTGGCCCACATCACCCAGCTTAATTTTGTCTGAGTATGAACAGGCACATTTTTCTTTAACAAATAAATGGAGTGTGGCATACTAATAAAAGTTTGTTGAAAATAACAGTAAAGATAAAATTTAATATAGAAACATATGTGTTCTGGTCTCATTGTCAGAGTGTGACCAGAATGAATAAAAGGTAAGGCCTCGTATTTTACCTGACTTTCTCAATTGCTACACTGGGATAAAGGGGTTAAAGGATTCAGATACAGGAGATCAATGTCCATGCTAGGTGTCTGGGAAAAGTGTTGGTTGGTGAGCTGAACTGAAGGAGATAACAGTAAAAAATTCATTGGCTCTGATCCTTATTTGCTTTTATTTATTTGTATCAATAGGTTATCTGATGGTGCACATAGTAATTAGAAGCACCAATCATGAGATCCTTAATCCCCTTTTCAAAATGGGTAGAATTGTTAGACCAATTATAATACTTACCCCTTATATTTTGGTTGGGGGGGGAGGGTTTCAATCTATTGTAACAATTAATTTACTGCAATAATCAAGTACAAAAATAACGGAAGAGACTAAACAGATGTTCACGTGAAGACTGAAACATTTGTCTGTAGGCTGTTGCACAATGGTAGTGCAATATAAATAACAACTCTTACAGCAAAGAAATGCAACAATATGCCCTTGGGAAAGAAATAATGGCATGTAAGCCCTAATTCAGTAAAGCATGTGAATAACTTTAAAGGCGTGCTTAAGTCCTACTAAAGTCCTTGAGTGTTAAACCCCAAATTAAATATTATTGGTTCACTTTCAATCTGGTCTTAGTCAAGGGCAGAAGTAGGGTCAGTGTGCATATACTCATGATGATCTCAGGGGACCCATTATACATTGGACAGACACAATCCTTTCCTAAGCAGCTGGACATGCAGAGAGATTGTGCAGGTTTCCTTAAACTTCTAGATAATGTTCAGGCTTCTCTGCAGGCTTGGGAGGCAGTTATCCATATTAGTTTGAATCAGACAGAAGGCAGGGTAGATTTGCACTTCCCATACCAACTAAAGCAGAAGCAGAAGGCTTCCTTCAAGCAGTGGTGCTGAAAGCAACACTTCAGATGTTCTTACTCATTACCCTTAGGCTCTAGTAAGTGCTGTGGAGTAGTGTTTATTTTAAAATGAGCTTAGAGCAGTCACACGTTAAGGCTTAAAACCATCTCTGACCTGCACTATTGTGACTTAGATGGCTGGTGAGTAGGAATGTAACTGGCTTATATCCTTGCTCTAGGTTGGCATTGGTGGTCAAGGTAGGTTGTGGGGGTTTGAGCATGAAGCTGGAAGGTGGAGAGCTAATAGGATGGGGCCTGAGTGGTGAAATGGGAAGCAGAGAGACAATGGAGATGGGGGCTAGGTAAAGAAATGAAGAGAGTCAGGAACTGAAGCACAGAAATGAATAAAATCCAAAAGGATACAATAAAAGAAGTGAAAAAGAATTAAAAAAAAAATCTAAAAAGCCTTATGTTTTGATGAAATAGGATTAGGAAACCTGGGATAGGAATGGGAAGGGAGAGGGGAAAGGGGACATGCCGAGTACTGAGTGGAAAAGGGGGATTCTTATGTATCGGTCACCCCACCTGCTGCTCTTCCCACTGTCACTCCAGAATAGGATAAAGCCTCCACTAAGAGTGGTGCCTCCTGGGATGTTGGGGCACCACTTCCAATTCAAACTGGCCCTTGGAGTATTCCAATATGACTTCAATACAAGCTCCCTAACACCAGCTGAAGAGAATTCTCTCCTGAAGAGGACTATATCTGAGATGAGTAAAGGACACTTTGCTTATCTTGTCCTGCTTTAACAAGCAGATACTCCTGTTTCACAAGTTCATAACATAGTTGAAAGGTAATGTGTAAGAATCTAAAGATGTTGTTTCATGTAAAAGGGAAGAGAGAGAGAGGTATCAGGCTTCTTGTCTTCTTATCCCATTTCTAAAGCACCTCTATAAGTTTCAGCCCTTATCTGGTCTTCAGTGGCCACATCTACGTGAGACACTGAATGTGCAGTAGCTTGGTACTACCATGTAGTAGCGTTGCGTCGCATGAAGAGTGATTTGATGCTACTGCACTGTAGCAAAGAGCTACTGTGCAGTCATCATCATCTAAAAGCCATTGAACAATGCTACTGTGCAGTTCTACTCTGGTTATTGTGTACAAGTATACACAAGCAGTAAATGACGACGCAGTAATGACTGCACAGTCAGCGTCTCATGTATATGTGGCCTATGTTAATGTATCATTTCTTTTTTTCAGTTCAGATTGCTCCAAAGCCTGTCTTAATAAAATTACTAAATTAAGTATTTTGCAGTGAGTCAGTGGACAGTGAGAAGATCCCTGTTAATATAAATAAAGATTAATCAGCCAAAAAAACACATTTTCAAACTACACTGCTTGCAAGCTCAATGAATTTTTAATGTGTAGATGAAACAGCAGTATATAATGCTGACAGTTCACTGTCTTGACCTCTTTTTTTGCCTTTCTTTAAAAATGATCTAAGTCTCACATTTCCCTCTGTCCTTGAGACTAGAGGGAGTTTATCACGGATACTTTTAAAAACATTTTTTATAGTATTATGTTTAAGACATTTCTAGCCTTCTGGTGAGGGTTGCTAATTTTGATATTTTTCAAATCTAACAACAAAAGCTTCCCAATAGAGACCTCGGATTTCCCAGATGACTGGTTATTGTCTTTCAATTTGGATTCAGATTTACCTCTATCCTATCCAGATCTTTCACTGTTTTACATGTGTTGGCCATCAAACATTCTAGATTGCAAAACAATGATAGAAAATGTGATTTCTGTGGAATATATCCACATATATCACTTAAATCTGCAAGAATTGCTTATCTTATCCCTTGCTTTTGTATTATTTTAGGCCTGAGTGAAGAGTTGGAGTTTATTATATTTTTGTAAGATTAAAGTATGAGAAACATACAGATTAAGGCTCAAATTTTCAAAGGAGCTTTATGAAATAAGGTGCCCATAGTCCAATAGAATGGGACCCTGCTGGTTTGGCATGTGCCTCCTGGTGGTTCTTTGTGAATCTGAGTAAAAATAGAGAGAGAGGTAATCACTAGTTGGAATGGCATTTCCTTATAATACATACAAAATACATCTTCAGTCAACAAATTTAATATATTGTTAAAAATATAAGGGAAAATATTTTGATCCTATCTCCTGTACCTATAATATATATAGTGGATAACCTGAACTTAGCTCCATTTTCAAAGTTCAGATATGAATCCGAGTTTCATCAAAGGTCGGGGGGGTCCAAATGTATTAAATTGGGGTCCTTTCTATTATTTCCATCTTCAGAGCAATGCACAAATATGATCTAATTTTTCCTAATGAATGGCAACAGACCTAAAGTTTTAGTTAGACAAGTTTTCAGTCTCTCAAAATCAACCCTAGTGGTGTTGCAGTGGGTTCATACTAGCACCTGTTTCCATTTTAGAGATTAGATATAAGCAAGAAGAGGTTAAGTGAATTTGTTCAAGACTACAAAAGGGAATAAATAACTGAAACTACAACTTGCAAGTTTTTTGACCATCTTTTTCATGGACCACACTTCATTGTAAGTATCATTATTCATATTTGTTCTGAGATTGCATCTCCTTATGGCTCCTGAATGAAACTTCTTTATGTCATTCCCAGATATTCAAAATTTGTCATTGTTGTTCCTCTCAAACGCATGATATGGCAACCAAAGACCAAAGGTATTGAATAGCATGAAAAGTTCCTTAAAATGCACAGATTTGAATAGCCTACACAGGAAAGCACCTTTCCACTTAAAAAGCTATTAGTAGAACTGTGAAATCACACATTCAGCTTCTCAAGAACTATTAATAAGGATATGTCTGTAGATAAGGTATAGAATAAGACAGAGAGGATCAGTGGTAATGGGATTTATCTTGCAATCTCAAGATTAATTACAGGTGATTTGGATACATGGAAGATATATGAGCATTGCTAATAATAGCACTGGTAGTAAATCTGAAGCTGATTTTTGCTGCATCAAGATTGATTTAAAAAAATGTTTAATTCTATTCTTGAAAATTGGGAAGAAATGATTTATATTATAATGTTAAATTCAGAGTGAATGAACCTAATGAGGTATAACCTGGTTTCAGAATTCCTTCCTCCTGACATGGATAATTTGTCTTATGAAACGTTCAAGCGTATAAATTACAAATGTTTGGAGATAATTGTTAAACTGTTTAATTTCATTTTTGAATAAAATGTTGAATCCCTGCCCTTTGAAGGAATGTAGCAGAGGATTTATATCTATTACCAACTTGTTCATCCTTCCAAAACTTCATCTCTACCAAGCTAATTACTAGAGCTAAACAGAATATTCATGGTAGATGTTGTTTCTGATCATGAATTTTAAATGAATTTAACTTTTAAAAATACTTTTTGCTATTGTCAGGGGACATCTACACAAGATACTACGTCGTTGTAGCAACGTGTTACAGTAACGTAGCATCTGGGGGCATCTACACATGACCAGCATCTACTTTGCTGTAGCGATGTGCTCCCCCAGTATAATGTGCCACTACAGCAAAGTAGCTGCTAAAAATAACTGTGCGCCGTGGGTGTACGGCGCAGTTTGGGCTGTTACAGCACCATGACTTCCAAAAGGAAGTACTAAATCACAGCACAGCAACAATGTCACCATAGCAACATGTGTAGATGCTCCCTCACTTAATCAATCAACATTTTAAGCAAAGGCATAAAATCATAAGCTGTTCAGAAATCAATCCCCTGGGGAAAAATTACTAGGCAGGTGCGAAGCGGCTAGTATTCGCTTCGGATTTGGATTTGGCCGGTGCGGGGGACAGTGATTCGATTTGGTGATTCAAATCACTGTCATGAATTGATTCAGCTAAATCTCCAAATCAAATAGGCCCCATCCCCCACCCACTCTCCCAGCCCATCAATGGCTGCCCAGCCCAGCCCCAGCTTCCCAGAACTGTAAAAAAATAAACAAAAGCCCCGCACTCACTGGCTCCTGCCAGGCAGAGGGGCGATCCCTGCTGCTCCCTACTGCCCTGCGCTGCATGGGTGGGCTCTGCTATGAGCCCCTAGAGGCCCCAATGGCCGCTGCAGCAACCAGTGAGTGCGGGGCTTTTTTTTTTTTTAAGTGCCGGGACACTGGGCCGAGGCAGGGCAGCCATTGACAGGGCTGGGAGAGCAGACAGGAATCGTGGGTCAGGGGGCACTCAGGAGGGCTGGGGGAGTAGGCAGGGGATGGAACCTGGCAGGGGTCCCCCCCATGGTTCTCTCGCCCCTCCTCCAGCCCTCCCTCCCACCCGCTACTTACCAGCATGGAGCCTGGATCCAGCTCCCTGTGGTAGTGAGCAGGGATTGCCCAAATCTTCAAATCTTTTCCAAATCTTTTCGAAATCAATTCAGAGGCTTTGAATCAATTTGGACTTTTTAATTGGTCTCCTGATTTGATTCAGATTCAGAGATTCAGCCCGAATTGGGCTGAATCTTCTCCGAATCAAATGAGCAACCAAAGCTTTACATAGTCCTAAAAATTACCCATGCCCCCGCCTATGCATTTAAATCCCATCTGGGTTTTAAGTGGCATTTCTGTGCCACGTATACTGGATCTCTACAGAAGGATGATTCACTGGGTGCATCTAGATGAGATGCTTACTGTGGAGCTGCCACAGTAAAGCATCACGGTCTACATAAGCAGAGTCTACACAATTAAGTCCACAGTAAAGCATCACGGTCTACACAAGTAGTACTATTAGGCCAGAGTAAACTAGTGAATTTTGTCATAGGATAGTAAGTATTATTCTATGGCAAACTTATTTACTCCACTGCAATGCAGACTGCAATGTGCATTGCACAAGTAAACTGTGGCCAGGCCTGGCTGGGGCACAAGGTCAACCCATGAAGGTGCTGCATGGTGGGGGCTGCCTTCCAGCTAGCCCCACACTGTAGCACTCTCATGCCCCAGACAGCCCTCCTTAGCACACTTGGGCTGTCAGCCTTGGGCTGACAGGCTCACCCCCAGGACCTCCTGCCAGCCATCTTCAACATGCTAAAATTCTGGGCACACGTGTAAACTCTAAGCCTGGGAGCAATAAACTCTGGTACAAACTGCACTGGAGTTTATTGCATTTGATAAATTTCATGTGTAAACGCACCCACTGTTAAGCTAAGTTAGTCCTTTTAATAGAGCTTGACTGGTCCTCAGGTCCCATTTTTTTTCTGATCCTTATCTGAATGACTGAGAATCAGTAAATAGGAAAAGGAAACCCAAGAAGATACACAAACCTTCTCAAACACAAATGTTTACATGAGTATTCACAAGAGTTTAGCTGTTTCTGAAGAATGCATTCCTAAATACTTAGTCATTTTCACCAAAGATTTTTCACTTGCCAGTGCAGTGTATGTGGGTAGTCTGATTTCCAGGAGGTGGGTAGACACCTACAAATCTTTCTGGAAATACAATTGCTACTAAATAAATTGACTGAAAAGGAACAAAGCAGAAATGACGTCCTGTGTCAAATGGATGACAGAAACTGAGCTCAAGTCTGATCCTTCTAAAGCTGTCGTGGGATATATAGAGACAGAAAGGAGAAACTTAAATAGCTACTGCCCATGCTGTATTCATCTTGTGCATAGAAAGCAGGTTTCTGTTTCTTACTCTATCAATTTTGTACTTTTCAAAATCACCCAATTATTTTAGTAAAAAAAAGACTTTTTTCCATGGCAAAATGATTTGCAACCAGTTACCTGCTTGCAGAACATTTGTGATTACATACCACCAATGACATCAGTGTAAATTTGAAGTGTTGTGGTATCCAGATGGAACTATCACTCACAGTGATTCGTACACCTCTGATGGCTCAATCTCTGTACAGAAAAAAAATACATTTTTAAGCACATTCTTCATCCCTGCATAATAATTTTACAGAAAACAATCTCTCTTCCGAGAGGCTTATGTAACGTACTACGGGAAAACATTTTGCAGTTCTTGTATACTATATGAATAAATGCAGGCAGAAACTGATAATTTTTAATCATGAAAAAAAATATTTAGCATGAAAATATTTACCTTTTTGTACTAAGGATACTTCAGGTGCCTGTAGATATGTGAGGAGGCTGCTCCAATGCATTGTAATTACAGTGTGTCATGCTAATTAGGGTGCTCCAGCAGCCTCCATATCTCATGTATCAGCATACCTGCACTTCAGAATGACAGCAGGGGCATTTTAACTGAAGCTCATTTGATAAGCTTTAGCTAAAGCACCCTCACCACCATTTTGAAGTGCAGGGACATTGATACATGAGGTGCTTTGGATACTTAGAGCGGCCCTTAAAGCTACTTCAATTAAAGTGCTCCCTCCTCTACCCTCAGAACATGTGTAAAAATGCTCACTTTGTGTCTTTCTTGAAGCCCTTTCATACATTCACACCTGTGTTAAATGGCCTTTGGGAAATGAGGACCACACTAGGATAGGTAAAACAGATCTATATTGATATACTTCTTTCAGCTTAATGTGGTATTGGATGCTGAGTACAGAACTTGGCCATAAATAGAATATGAAAGCAGACTTCTTGAGCCCATTTGCTTGAGGCAGGATTATGGGACCTGAAACAATTTGTCACTGTTGATCTATTAGGGGTATATTATCTTGAAGATATCCATGCTTGGTGTTCTGTCTGAGAATTTAAACAAATGAAAATGAGGGAGTTCTGTCTAAAAATCTATACCAGGTTTTGCATAGACCACAGTGACCATCAGAATAGGATATATGACTTAGCCAGGAGAGAATTTTGAAGAGGTCACATACTTAGATACTGGAAACTATTCAAGTCACCAGCTTATACTAGTTTGGAAATTAGTTAGAATGTAGACATTTTTAGAGGGTAATTCCAGCAAGGTCTCCTTAGCCTTAGAAAGTCCTTGCACGGGAGATTCAGTTGAACTTTGAATGGGGTCTTTGAATAGGGAGGGAAACATTTGGATCTGCTCCACAAAAGCCCACTGTGATACATTTGGGGATATACTATGTTGAAGATTCTCCTATTTCTTTCTTGGCATATATGCCTTTGAGCTGCTCATTTGACCTGAGGGAATGTCTTAAGTTTCCTTTTTCTGATCCCTCTCTATCTTCCATTATTCCAAATGGACTTCTGAGGATGGGTGCTGTATGTTTGAATTTAATCCACAATGCAAGCACAGTAAAAGCTATAATCATGTACCTTACTTTCCAGACTGAAAATATATAAATATATATTGTTTAGTATAACTCTGTATATGTGAACACACTATGCTTAGGTTGACCTGACTAAGGTTTGTCCACCACTATGTTTAGGTCAATCTAAGAGCCAAACTGTTCATGGAGTTTAAATTAGATAAAAAATGGCCAGCTTCCTCTAAGTTAGTTCACCTAAGATGCATTATGAATATTAGGTTAACCCATACCTGAACTAACTGAACCTGTGTACATTTTTGAAAACCCCAGCTGCTTGTCCCAGCCCAGAATTGTACTTTTCCTACCCCTCCCCGCAACCAACCTGGCTATTTTTAGCTCTTCAACTCTGCCATCTTGGACAAATGATCCTTCCCCCACCCCACCTTGTAGATTCATTATCCCCACTGTGGACCTGCCAGACCCAGTGAAGACCCCCACCCACCAGTGTCCCAACCCCAAATTACTTAGCTCTCATTCCAGGCATTGCTCACAGCACCAGGAAATTTCCACGCAAATAGGGACCCGATCTATGTTCACACAACTTAAAGCAAGCTGCATAATCATAGATCAGGTCCCACAAATGTGTGCTTTCTATTACTTCTGAGGTATGACCAAATCAGATCTGAATTTTGAACTTTAAGTTACTTTTTTCACACAATTATGTACTTAATGCTATTCCAACGCCTAAATTTGGAATGTTTGTAATTTGGACATAGTTCACAGCAGCTTAATATAAGTTACCTGATCCTTTTAAAAGATAAAATACTGTGTATTTTGGCCAAAAAAAAAAAAGATAAACACATTTTTATAAGCATCGTGGAAGATTTTACTTAACTGCCATTCAATGAAAAAATCCATCCGTGTAAGTACAAACAACACAAACATGTGGATCAGAGAACAAACATATTTGAAGACCAAAACAGAGCACCTGGGCACATAAGCCACATATTAAGGAGATGTAGATGGGTCCACCAAGTTGCTTGGTTGTAATAGTTAAAGAAAAAAATATTTTCAGAAGCATAAACTTCATGATATATATTGTTGCACTGGTTTGTAAAAGAAGTCTGAACATGAGTCTTTTGAAATTCACTTTAAGAATCAACATTGCTTTAAAGAGTTAACTTTTTCAGTTTTGCCTTCTGTGCAGGAGCTAAGACCCTCTTCTTTATGTAGAGATAATGCAAACTCAGCTACTCATAAAATATTTCTGCATAATATTGCATCCATTCTGAAGTGTTCAAAGATCTTCAAATGTTTGTGATGTTCCAATCTCAAAGCATGGGAGTGAAATAAATTTGAAAGACAAAGGAATATATTATAAATATATTAGTAGTTAAGATATAATATTGCTTTTGTTTCAGGAAAAGTATTTTAGATGGAAATAAATTATATTTCTTAAAAATACTTCTAAATAATCATTATGGTTATTCCAACAGATTAAAAGCACATTGTTTGTGAATGCCAGAACATTAATTCATCAAGGAGAAAATTTGTATTCACCTATTGCTTCCATAGTATTGGTACTATTTTTTTATTGCAGCAAAAACTAAATAATATATTAATGCTCATTGGAGGCTTATATGTCCTATAATATATTGTACAATTTAATATTTTAAAGTGAACCAGGAGGTCAACATGTAAAGCAGTAATTTTACAGTACCCTTAAATAATATTCAAGTCAGTCTAGATTTAAGGCTTGAGTGGATGTGGTATTTAAGGGGCAATAACACAAGTCATTTTTTTTATAGCAGTTCAATATTTCTAGGGCTTGGAAAATCATCATCTGTGACACTGGTTTATTGTCTGCAGCTGCAAATGTTTTATCAGACTTTAATATAAGACCTAAGACTTGAGGAGGAGAATCCGCAATAACCTGCAGTAAGTATTGTTTAGTGTAAGATACTCCAATAAGATGGACCAAACTGAAAGTCCTAAGTGGCACATAGCACTTTCAGCTCACCTGTACATGTTAAAATTCAGGTAACCTATTTAGCAGCATTCCCTCTCAGTTGTGCGGCATATGCAGCTGTGCAGACACACCTGGTAGCACAGCCTTAGCGCGCCTGCACAGCCATGAATGCCATGCAGCTTAGAGGGAACACTGTTATTTAGTCCTATTTCTTTGAATTTCTTGCTGCCTGGTTAAAACTGAGTTCACAGTGGAAGGGCTGAAGAGAAGATGTCAGTCACACAGAAAATCAATCTTACTGAACCTCTAAGGAGTGCCGAGTTTTACTTTGCTTCCCTATAGTAGGTTTATGTCTCTTAAGCTAAGGATCAGTCTCCCTAGAAAAGTGATAGAGTCCAAATCAATAGGAACTTTTGAAACTAGAATATGTCTTATAGTCGGGTGCAACATGTAGGTAAGTATTTCAGAGAAACAAACTAGACTGGGACACAACTTTTGGCTCACGGGCCAAATGCAGCCTGTAAAGCATTGAAATCCAGCCCGAGTGGCTCTCGACAAGTTAGGAAATTTGGCAGTGAGGGATCAATGACAGTTAATACTGCCACCACTACCCAATGCCAAAATGCCAAGCACCACATGGAGGATCAGAGCTGGGCGATGACCCTCTCCCCACACAGCCAGATCCAAGTCAGGCCATGTCACCTTCCCTCCATGTGGCTGGGTTGAAGCCAGGCTGCTCCCCTTCTCCCGGTGAGTCCAGGTTATGCCCCCTTCCACCTCCCTGTAGGGCTGGGCCATGCCCCCTTCCTCCCACAGGGCCAAGCAGTGCTCTATCCCCTTGTGTGTCTGGTTTGAGACTGGGTTACTCTGCCTCTCCCCATTCTGTGGGGCCAGCCCATGCCCTCTTTCCCTCTGCCTGGCCAGACTGGGGCCATGCCATACCCCTTCCCCTGGAAGGCTGGGTCAGAACTGGGTCATAGCCCTCCTGCAGGGCCAGGTTAGGGACAGATCAAGCCCCTTTCCACCACAGGGCCAGATTGGGGCTGGACTGCCCTCCTCTGCACAGCTAGATGGGGCCCCACCAGTTCTGGCACACAGAGGGATCAGGCACTGCCCATCTGGCCCCCTGGCCAAAAAGGCTAAGCACCACTGGACTAGATGACATGACAAGGTAGTTTATTTCTTTTTAATTGTGATGAAACAGAACCTGGCCCAAGGAGTTTAGATGGAGATGTTGATAAGGAACCACCTTTTGATTTCTTAACTTCTTTTTATATCCTTTAATAAGAACTTGCCAAAACATGATGGGAAATTTGAAAGTTTCAGACTATGATTCAGAGCAAATGAAAAAGAATTCAAAATGTCCTGAGAAGCGGCATTTTGAAAAGAATTTTGACTCAATTGAAACATTTTGTTTTGATTTCACTTCTTTTCCCACTTCACAAAATAATTCCAATAAAGTCAACACAGATTATTTTCACATGGAAAAATTTAAAAGGAAGCATTCATTAAAGCAATTTTTGTCACAGTTGGCATACCAAAATAGTATTTTGGTTTGGATGGACTTTTCCATCAGACCTTTTCAGCTAGCTCCATATTTGGGGTTTACCCATCACTAGTTTTCAAAGGTATCAACTTCAAGTTTAACCTACATATTGTCTTTCTCTACAGAGTGTGTATTATGCAATTGCTGCTGCTTTGCTCCAGGAGTTCAGTGCATCAGAGAAAAGGACAGCATTGTTAGGCACTGCCCACTTCTACATGTCAAAACTGTTGGTCTGTTGGTTTTTAGTCACAAAAACTGGTGGTCCGGTGGTTTTTATTCCTTTTTCCCATCTTGCATGTATAATTATGAGGGTTTTTTTCTTTTGCATTAACTCTCTGTATTAAAGTATACAAATGTAAAACACCCCATTTATGACTTATTCCAAGAGGTTTTCCCTGGAACAGTTTGGCCTAGGGGTGGTTTCTTAAAAGCTCAAGTGCTTCTCAAAATGGCTGTTGTTTAGTCTTACCATGGCAAGAAAATCTACAAGGGATAATAATGAGCTCTCTTTCTCATTAGGCAAAGGACCAAAACATATTGATAACATAAAATACAAGTATTCAACAGTTATAATGAAAGAGTTTTGGATGAATAGCACATGGAGCTAGGCAACAATACTAATTCTGCTTTTGATTTTCTGACCGAAAAATTGGAATACATGAGCCAACAGCTCTCTGGTCAAATACCTCTAAAATAATCAGCCTCTTTATGAGAGCTTTCAGTGAAGTGCATCATATTATATTACCACAAAGTTTTACCATTCCCCTGTGAATAATCCTAAATACTGTTCAGACATGACTTGCTCCAGTGGAATTCTTCAGTTTCCTGCAGGAAGGAAAATGAAGCCATGTGGGTAGCTTGAACCAGCTGGCAGTTCTTTAAATTAGACAGGCATGAACTACTTATAAGATTGGACACTCCTCCAGATGCTGCCACAATTAAAGCAAAATAGTTTCCCTTATACTGAGACACCCACATAATTTCTGGCTGTCAAGAGATTGACATGTTTTGACAATTAAACTAAAATAGATGCTTAGAAGAAAAAATATATGAAAACGTGTAACTTTCCTTGTCAAAGAACTTTGTTTTTATCCTTAAAAACATATAGAACCACCAGATAGGCTGTACTGTGATAACTTCAGTAGAAATTTATTAGAGTTGTTCAGTATGTAACAGCAGTAAGATCTTCTCCTCCCTAGATAAACAGAGATGTGAAGGCACTAAAATACACACCATCTGCTTCTGCTTTTGCTTTGTTTAGTGTATAGAGTAGTGATAAGAGAATCTTAGAAGGTTCTAGGGCCTTGTTTTCAATCTGTCTACCTGTCTTAGAGGTTTATACTATGACAGTCATCATATGAACACTTTCTCAGTATAAGTGAAAAAGAAGTCCTTTGTGGACTTTATGAGCCTCTGATACTTTTACCTTTTCACAGTCATAACTCTATTTTATGCATGGTTCTTTTTAGTTTATTAATGTGTATTTCATCATTGTTTTTAAAAAGACAGTAATGGCAGAAGGTCAAGGAAGTGTGGCAGTACTGGAGGTATCGTTCTTATAGTGAAAAGTCCTTTCCAAAGATGTCCTCAAAGGTCTCATGATATGTTCTTATGTTCCTATAGATGGTCAGAGTCTGGATTCACCTGATCTCTGAAAGTTTGTTCCATAGCTGGATCAACTCAACAAAAAATGTTTTTCTACCAGATCTCAAATGCTTCATCTTCAGCTTTGTGTTTGCACTGAGTGCTAGTAGTGCATACTTGTCACAATGGCTTATAGATCAACATGTGATTTCTGATGTAGCTAGAGATTAATCCATTAATTTCTTTGAAAATCACAATGCTTCCTTAATACTAACATCAGAAGACAACTTGGAGTGCTAGTAACCAGAAGATTCCATATTTAAATATTTGAAGAAATGCATGCCCTGGTGAGAAGAATATAATATTTGGAATAGGTATTACACCATAGTGAGCAAATGAAAATAAGGGCTTAATATAAAACCTTATGCACGTAGGTATAGAAAAGATTTTGTACCGCAAAGTGAGTCTCATGTCTGATCATTGCATTTTAACTACTCCAAACTTCCTGTTCATCCAGCCTGTCTCTGGTAGCTTTCAAATTTTAAATCTTATTGTGCTTTAAAATAAAATCAGAGATAATCCTAGTCTACTGGTTGAAATTCACTTTCTCAATAGAAAAAGTTGCAGCATCCAAGGATATGTACAAACTACTTAAAGGTAGATGGTAGCTGTTCTGTTTGTCTTTATATCTACTATTTCGACTACTGTATAATTTACAGTTTTTTAAAGTATCTGGCAACAATGCAGTGCCCTAAACAACGAAAAATACTTCAATAAAATCAAATTCAATTTCATTCTCTTCTAAATTTTTGTCAGAGAGAAACATAACTACTATGCTACCCAGCTGAAAGTACGCTAGTTTTAAATGAAAACCATGCAAATATCTTCATTCATGCTATGAAGTCTGAAGCTTTTCATTTGCATTATTGTGACCTCTGCTGGGTCCTGATTGATTTTGTAATCCAAAGGCTGGTGTCAGGACTTAAAGAACAACATTCATAAATTACTTTAGGTTCTAACAAACCTCTACAATCTTACTTGTATCACGGTCAATCAGTAGCCATGAATTTTAATGCCCTGCGCCTTTATGAAATTCTGTTGTGCACTAATGAATTTATTTATAATATTATCAAAAGAATATGAATGTACCTAGTATAAGGTTCACGTCAAGCTGTGAGATTGTATTCTGTTCATCCAGAAATCTGTCCCATAGTTCTAATTTATATGAATAGCTCCAATTAAGTCAATAGAACTACTCAGTGGGCGTGTCTACATGTTCATTTATGTGCAGTGCCTACTGCGCATTAAATTTAGTATTTGAATAATCAAGTACTAAATAAATGTGCAGAAGGCTACCATACTGTGCATTAGTGCAATTGCACATTTTTGCACAACACTTAATGTGCTGTAGACTAATAGTACTGCACATCAGCATATTAGCACGGTTTTTGCTGTACGCACTATTGTGCAGTAGAATTAGTCTACTGTGCATTAAGCATCTTGTGTAGACATGCCCCCTAAACAGAATCTGTAAAACCAAGTTGTAGCAGGCTTATGGTGTCTTCGGCAACCAATCACACCCTGAGGGCCTCTCTGGACTGATTTCCTATCTTTGGAACCTGGCACACTCTCCCACCTTTCCTGCCTCACCTTGATGTTATAAATGATTGGTTTTCATAGATTCATAGATGTTAGGGTTGGAAAGGACCTCAATAGATCATCGAGTCCAACCCCCTGCATAGGCAGGAAAGAGTGCTGGGTCTAGATGACCCCAGCTAGATGCTCATCTAACCTCCTCTTGAAGACCCCCAGGGTAGGGGAGAGCACCACCTCCCTTGGGAGCCTGTTCCAGACCTTGGCCACTCGAACTGTGAAGAAGTTCCTCCTAATGTCCAATCTAAATCTGCTCTCTGCTAGCTTGTGGCCATTATTTCTTGTAACCCCCAGGGGCGCCTTGGTGAATAAATACTCACCAATTCCCTTCTGTGCTCCCGTGATGAACTTATAGGCAGCCACAAGGTCGCCTCTCAACCTTCTCTTGCGGAGGCTGAAAAGGTCCAGTTTCTCTAGTCTCTCCTCGTAGGGCTTGGTCTGCAGGCCCTTAACCATATGAGTGGCCCTTCTCTGGACCCTCTCCAGGTTATCCGCATCCCTCTTGAATTGTGGCACCCAGAATTGCACACAGTACTCCAACTGCGGTCTGACCAGTGCCCGATAGAGGGGAAGTATCACTTCCCTGGACCTATTTGTCATGCATCTGCTGATGCACGATAAAGTGCCATTGGCTTTTCTGATGGCTTCGTCACACTGCCGGCTCATGTTCAACTTGGAGTCCACTAGGACTCCAAGATCCCTTTCCACTTCTGTGCCACCCAGCAGGTCATTCCCTAGGCTGTAGGTGTGCTGGACATTTTCCTCCCTAGGTGCAGCACTTTGCATTTCTCCTTGTTGAACTGCATTCTGTTGTTTTCTGCCCACTTGTCTAACCTGTCCAGGTCTGCTTGCAGCTGTTCCCTGCCCTCCGGCATGTCCACTTCTCCCCATAGCTTTGTGTCATCTGCAAACTTGGACAGAGTACATTTCACTCCCTTGTCCAAGTCGCTGATGAAGACATTAAAGAGTATTGGTCTAAGGACCGAGCCCTGCAGGACCCCACTGCCCACACCCTTCCAAGTCGAAGCCAACCCATCCACCACAACTCTCTGGGTGTGACCCTCCAGCCAATTCGCCACCCACCGGACTGTGTAGTAATCCAAGTCACAGCCTCTTAACTTGTTCACCAGTATGGGGTGGGATACCGTATCGAAGGCCTTCCTGAAGTCTAAGTATACGACATCCACCCCTCCTCCTGTGTCCAGGCGTTTCGTAACCTGGTCATAAAAAGAGACTAGATTGGTCAGGCACGATCTGCCTGCCACGAACCCGTGCTGGTTTCCCCTCAGCATAATTTGTCCTGCCAGGCTCTCGCATATGTGAGCCTTGATAATTTTTTCAAAGACTTTGCCAAGAATGGATGTGAGACTGACTGGCCTATAGTTGCCTGGGTCCTCCTTCCTCCCCTTCTTGAAAATGGGGACCACATTGGCCCTTTTCCAGTCTTCCGGAACTTGGCCCGTGCGCCACGAGCGTTCAAATATTCCCGCCAGTGGTTCTGCAATGATGTTGGCCAGTGCCTTCAGCACCCTCGGATGGAGCTCATCCGGGCCTGCCGACTTAAAGGCATCCAGTTCTTCCAAGTGACTCTGCACCATCTCAGGGTCTACGCATGGAAGTCTGGCTCCTTGCTGCTGCCTCTCTACAACCCCAGTGAGAGACTTGTCATCACTTAGGAACACTGAGGAAAAGAACTTGTTGAGGAGTTCAGCCTTTTCCCCCCTGTCTGTCACCAATTGTTTCTGCCCATTTAGCAGGGGTCCTATTCCTCCCTGGGCCTTCCTTTTACTCCCTATATATCTAAAAAACAATTTCTTGTTGTCCTTTACTTGGGACATCCTCAGCTCCATGGTAGCTTTGGCCCGTCTAACTGCCTCCCTACAAGCATGAGCAGAGGAGGTATATTCGTCTTTGGTGATCTCTCCTTGTTTCCACTTTTTGTGTGCTCCCCTTTTGGCCCTTAGGCTGCCCTGGATTTCTGCAGTCAGCCAGGGAAGCCTCCTGGCCCCCTTCCCTCTTTTACCCCGCACGGGGATTGTCTCGCTTTGTGCCCGAAGGATCATTTCCTTAAGGCACAGCCACCCTTCTTGAGCTCCCATCATTTCAAAACTCCTACTCTGCAGTGCATCCTTGACTAATCGCCTGAGTTCATTTAAATCAGCTTTCCTAAAGTCTCGTACTTTCACCCTACTAGTTACCTTACCCACTCGATGTCTTATGGTGAATTCTATTATTAGGTGATCACTGTCTCCCAGATGTCTACCAATCTGTAGGTCCCCTACCATGTCATCCCCCGTTGCCAATACCAGATCCAGTATGGAGTTCCCCATAGTGGGACCATGTACCTCCTGTGTCAAGTGGAGGTCGTGTACACAGGTTAGAAACCTGCGTGAGCGGTGGGACTTTGCTGTCTGCGTCTCCCAGCAGATGTCTGGGTAGTTTAGGTCCCCCATGACTACAGCCTCTTTAGCTTTTATGGCCTCTGAGAGCTGCCTCAGGAGCCCCGCATCTATTTCTTCCCCTTGATGTGGGGTCTGTAGCAGACCCCTACCACCAAATCCCTTTCTCCTTGCCCCTCATGTAGCCTAACCCACAATCCTTCTACTTCCTCATCCTTGGATTCCGTCTTGATGAGGGTTGACGTATATTGCTCATTGACATAGAGCGCAACCCCTCCCCCTTTTTTTCCCACCCTGTCCTTTCTGTACAATCTATAACCCTCAATATGTACCGCCCAGTCATGGGACGAATCCTACCAGGTTTCCGTTAGCCCTACTAAGTCGTAGGTGTTTTGTGCAATCAGGAGCACTAGTTAATCCTGCTTGTTTCCCATGCTCCTAGCTTTAGTATATAGGCACTTGAGCCCTGCGACAGGTGCCTTTGCTGCCCCCCCTCTCCGAGTCCCAAGGGGTCCCTTATTTCTTACCTTCTCGTTTCTTACCTGTGCCGTAGTGCTGGCCGCCCCGCGTCTTGCAGGTTCCCAATGTTCTATTTCTTCAGGCTGGTCTGTCCTTGTGGGTGCCACGTGGTTTGGTGGTCCACAGCTTCCCCCGCCTTCATTTTCCCCTCCCCCCAGCGAGCCTATTTTAAAGTCTGCCGGAGGAGATCCGCCAACCTAGAAGAAAACACACGCTTACCTTTGGGGGACAGGTGAAGCCCATCACAACTGCGCATGTCCCTCGTCGTGCTGTGTGGGTCGTTGTCCAGGAAGCCGAAGCCTGCCTCGAGACACCACTGCCGAAGCCACCAGTTGGTCTCTCGGATGCAGTTCTCATGCCGTCTCCCACGTCCGTTCACTGGTAGGATGGAAGAGAATACCACCTGTGCACCGAACTCCCTCAGCACGCCGCCCAGAGCACTGTAGTCCGCATCATTAGTACCCACATGGACTAGGACCATGGGGTAGTAATCGGTGGGCTTGATCCTGGCCTGGATTACCTCCTTCACATCCTGAATCTTTGCTCCGGGCAGACAGTATACCTCTCATGTTGAGGGGTCCTGGCGACAGATGGGCCCTTCCGTACCTCTCAGGATGGAGTCGCCTATGACGAGCACTCGTCACCTCCTCCTCTGGGTCCGCTTGGATCTCTTGACCTTTCGGAGTGTGAAGAATGTGGTGTTTCTTCCTGCCCAAGGGTTTCCTCCTCCCCTTCCATCTCCTGCAGGGTCACCAGGGCCTCGTACCTGTTCTCCAGTTGGACTGGAAGAACTGATACCTGTTCGCTGTGAGCAGCTCCGGTCCTGGATGTGACCGTCTGCCACTCTGCTGTGGAGGGCATTCCCCGGGCTGCTTCTTCCTTAGGTGCCTGGTCCTGCAGGGAAAGGAAATAGCCATCAGTTTCATCCTCCGCCTCCCTCCGCAGTTTGGGAGACTGCCCTCAATTGGCCAGGGTGCCAGTTCAGGACCCCTCTTCTGCTGAAGGACTCTTTATTTCTCCCCCTCTCTCTCCCTCTCTCCATCACTTGGGACCTGGCTGTGGTCCCACAATCATCAAACTAGGCAATGGCTCCCATTTGGTTCGCTGGACTGTGGGACTTTCCACTCAGTTTGCTGGGCTATTGGGCCCTCTATCCTTGCCTTTGGGTTTCTGGTAGTCATCTGTCAGAATCTCAGCATTTCCAGTGTCCTACTGTCAAGCACTCCATGCTTTCCTAGCACTAAGCATGCCCTCCAGCCTCCCCCATAGCCACGTCCATGCCTCACAGATATAAACAGTCAACAATGTAAACAAAATGGGAACCCTTAATCATATAAGCAGTGTCTTGCAGTGTCTTCATTACTTTCACATATCCAAGTTTTCTTCTATTCAGGGGACATGAGTTCTTGTTCTCCAGGTTCTGCAAAGCTCCTTCTCCCCAGGGCATGTACAGCCCTGTTCCATTTCAGGCAGAGCCCAGACTGAAGCTCAAACCCCTTGGCCTTATATGTGCTTCTACTCCCATTTCTGATCACCTGACTTGAGCTTCTCTTAACAGGAAGCAGTAGTTTCCTATTAGCCTAATTAGAAAGCCTAGTGCTACACTCTGCTGCAGTCCTGTTGTCCTCAATTAACTGCCTGTGGCTCTTCTCCTGCAGCCTGCTATTTAAACTCAGGCAACATCAGCTTTTTTGTTCTAATGCCTCTGCCACCCTCCAAAGTAAGATTTGAGCAATGCTTCAACTGGCCTTCTGGTGCCTGAGAGCCACCGTCCTCAGAGGTCTAAACCTAGCAGTAGCCACTCCACCTTCTGAAGCCTGTCTTATCTTCAGATTTGGGTTTTCCTAAGGGAACCATGCCCCTCTCCTGCTGTATCCAGGAAGGGACCTTGTTACACAAGTCCATAATCTGATCTAATTTGCACCTAAAGTTGTGCCCTAAAACAATATGATAACTTGTATCAAGCACTGTTTTGGGGTTATAATTTGAATTGTTTCTTTCTCCACTCATTCAAAACATGTACTTGTGAAAATGAGATCCAAGGTAACTGGAAAAGAGCAAATTAAATGTCCATCTTTAAGAATGGGAAGGAGGAGGATTCAGAGAACTGCAGAACAGTCAGCCTGACCTCAATACCTGGAAAGATCATGGGGTAGGTCCTCAAGAAATCTATTGTGAATCACCTAGAGAAGCAATGAGTAATCAGGAACAGTTATCATGAATTCACCAAAAGCAACTCATACCCAACCAACATGGTTTCCTTATATGATAAGGTTTCAGACTTTGTGGACAGGGGGAGAGCAGTGAATATGATAAACATAGACTTCAGCAGGGCTTTTGACACTGTCTTTCATGACATTCTCATTAACAAGCTAAGGAAACACAGATTAGACAAAAGTACTATAAGGTGGATACATAACTGATTGGGTCATCATTTTCAACAAGTAGTCATCAATGGCTCCATATCTAGTTGGGGGAAGTATCAAGGGGGCAAGTATCAAGTGGAGTTTTCCAGGTTCATGTTCTGGGTCTGGTATTAGTATCTTTATTAATGACTGAACAATGGGATTGAGTGCATACTTATCAAATTTGTGGACAACACCAAGTTGGGTGAAGTTACAGAAAGTCCAGAAGTTAAGACTAAGATCCAGAATGACCATGTTCAAGTGAAGATCCACAGTCAAGCATATGATATTCAACAAAGACAACTGCCAAGTCCTGGACTTGGGGCAGAATCAATGCATTCACAAATATGGACTTGGACATGACTGTCCAAACTGTCTAGAGGTAGACCTGGGAGCTATGGTACAGCATAAGCTGCAAAAGAGCCAACAGTGCACTCATGTTGCAAAACAAGCCAAGAGCATCATGGGTTGCATTAACAGGACTGTCAGTTGCAAGTCAAGGGAAGTGTTTCTTCCTCTATTCAGCACTGGTGAGGCTTGACCTGGAGTACTTTGTTCAGTTTTGGGTCCTGCACTTCAAAAGAAATGTGGATAGTTTGGAAAGAGTCCAGCAAAGTGCAACAAAAATTATTAGGGGTCTCTGAGGCAAGACCTGTAAGAAAAAGCTGAAGATCTAAAGTCATACAGTCTAGAGAAGAGCTACTGCAGGGGGATTTGATAACAGTCTTCAAATATCTGAAAGGTGATAGAGATGGCATTTTCTCAGTGACTGTAAGGGACAAGCCTAAAAGCTATCTATTCAAGGTACAGCAGGGGAAATTTAGGTTGGACATGAAGGAGGGACTGTGGCTATAACGGTGTTAAACATTGAAACCAACTACCTACAGGAACTGTTTAATCTCCATCCTTGGAAATTTTCAAGAGTAGGTTAAACAGACTCTTGGAATGAATGTTTTAGTTAGGGACGCTACTATCTTGAGCAGGGACTGAGCTAGATGACCTTGTGAGATCCCTTACTTCCCTATGATCCTATGTATTGTGTGGGAGTTGTTGCTTGGCATCACCTGTTTTGTAGCTCTTCCAGTGACAGAAACTGAAAGGAGAAAAAAGAAAAGTTGTCATTTAGAATCAGATGGCATAGCCAGTTGAAACTCATGAGGAAGAAATCCAGGCTTACATAGGTGCTAGCAAAGACAAGGTTGAGCGTGCAATGGACAGATGTATGTACAAGCATGGATCATCGTTCATAGGCTACAAATCACTGTTGTTCACTTAATTTAAAAATAAAACCCTGGCATCTATTAAAGACAAAATAATCCTATTCTTATTATTCACATTCACGTGAACATTAAGTAAAAGAAAAATCTTCATCTGTTAAAATAATAAACCAAATAAAGTTGTGTCAATCTGAGCTACAAATTTGCTGTAAGAGGAATAGACTACTTGAAACTGAATTACTTTGTCTTATTGTTGATGCATATTTTATTTATGTAGAAAGTTATTTTAAAAAACACACACACATTGGCTGACTATTCTGCAATTACTGTCATTTGTTAATTTTTAAATAAATTAAAAAACACTAAGTACAACTCTAAGGATAGATTTTTTTTTCCTTTTTTCTTTTTTTATGGGTAAAGAATCCCTACTTTTTGCCTTCTTATATTATGGAACAATCCAATTTCTAGCTTTAAGTATTAATCAAACTCTGAGTCAGCAACTCCTCCATATTGCAAATTCCAGGAGGACAGCTCTATGATAGCCTCAAGGTCAGCAAACTTGATCGTTTCTCCATCAGTCAATTTACTGCAACTCAGTGTCAGTCATCTCAGAGACTCATTTAACATGTCTCCTCACACACTCACTGACTGCCTTTAATGTTCACAACATCTGTTGTCAACAAAGAAAAATAAAGGAAAATGAGTTTTGATTTGCATCCTTTTATGATAAGGTATTCAAAGCACATACTGTCTCTACTCTCTCTCTCCTGATGGTACTTGCATATGAACCTTTATCCGTTCTTTCCTTTTGTTCAACAAATCTGATTGTTTTCCTCCTTCCTCCCCTCTTATTCATGTTTAATCCCCTAAATCTTGTTAAAAATAGAAAACTTCACAGTACCTTTCGAAGAGTCAGCAATATTCACAAAAAGAATGCTTCAGGTAATAGTCTAGGGAAATAAACCTGCCTCCTGAGTTCTAATTTTGCATTAGATACCATTGAAGATAAGACAAGTTATTTTACAGGAATATCAATACCTAAAGAGCAAAGCAGAAGAACAGGAAATATGCAGTGTAATAGTCACAGAAAGACCATTGGTATTGGGTCTCCTATTTCCAATTGCACTCCCAAGTGTTGTGTGTCTGTAAAATGGAGGAAATGATAGGTATCAACTATGATTGTTGCAGGTCTTTTTTATTGTAAAATGCTAAGATATCATTGTTTTATTATTATTATTATTATTATTATTATTATTTATACTGTGGTACCAAAGGATCAGGGTACCTACTGAGGTAAGTTTTGTGTAAACTCATAACAAAATGTTAGCATCTGTTATAGAAAAGTTTCCAGTTTAAGTATGAGACAACAGGTGGATAAAACCAGCATATGGAGAGGAAGTCTAAGGCAGCAATGAGATAGTACTGGTCTGCGTGAAAAACAGCACCCAGAGGCTTAACATTATCAAGTGTTTGTAGGAAGCAAGGCGGGTGATAATTTAAGGACAATGAAGTGGCTTTGTTGCTATTTACAGGGCATGTCTACACATGGACTTACAGTGCTATAGTGACATGGGTGTCTACACATGATTCTAGCTACATCGCTATAGTGGCATGTTCCCTGGTTATAGTGCACTGCTAAGACGTAGCAGCAAAATCTAACTGTGCTGCATGCACGATACAGTAACTGCATGTAACTGCACTACCCGTACTGCACTGTGCTTTAGTACATCCAAAAAGTACTAAAGCAACATGTAGACTCACCCATAGAGCATGCTTCCCATGATGACACGAGGAAAAAATGAAGGTACTTGTCTGAAAATTAATAAATGATTTTGAAATCCAGCATTTTTGTCAGAGTAGTGGTATAAACAAAATCTTTTTATGGCATGCAGTCCAGAAGTATGAGACTATTTTGGAAGTAAGGCTAGCAAGGCTAATTGAAGCATCATGAACTGATCTGAGTGTGGTCCGGATAAAATAGTCCACAGGCTCTAAATTAAGTCAGCCACTCCTTTTTATTGGGAATAAGTGCTAGGCTGGGCTGATTTGATTTGATTTCAAGGTCTGTTTTATCTGTATGTGAACAGGTAAAACCCTAGCTACACTGAAGTCAATTGCAAAGTCACACTGAATTCATTGGAGTAGATTTTTTTTCCCATTTTATTTCAACTTCAGTTGTTGTGTCTTGGTATTGTATTCACCACTGTTCCTAAGTATACAATCTAGAAATCATTATTCTGTTTTTAAGACTTAGATTGTCTGTTGTGTCCCAAGTAGGAATACCCAGAGACGGATATGTTTCTTTTCTGTAATTTGTAAAATGGAGAGACTAAAAAAGCAACCCCTTCCCCCAAAACAACCCCCAACAAACAGACAAACCAAAAAAAAAAAAATGTTTTCATTTATTTCAGAAGAAATGTAACATGAAAGGATTAGAGCTGAAAACATTATGGAAAACATAAGCAAAGGGGGGAGGGGAGTGTATTATAAATAGCAGAAAAATCAAGACATTTTGATTCTGAAAGGGTATGAATAATACAATTTGTTCCCCAAATTCTTTGAAAATGGTAGTTATCACGGATGTGACATTTGTCAGGTTGGCTTGATTTCTCAGAATGTTCACAAAACAGGTCTATTGTCATTCGGTTATCGTCATTTGTCCTTTCAGTTGCATAGTATTCAGTGGCATTTTTGTCTTTTCAGGTTCCTTCTGCATGTCTGCAATTATAATCCTTTATCAGGTTTGGTAATAAGCTTGAATCACACTACTAACTTTGAAATGATCTGCCTAAACTGTCAAATGTCCCCTCCCTCCCCCGCCAACATGAATTGCCAAATTTGGAAAGTTAACTCTGCTATTTTCTTCTATGCTCCAAAGGTCTATGCCAGAAGACAGAAGAGAGAATGGAAGAAGGGAGACTCATGTGGCTGTTGAAATTAATTTAGTTGCCGATGGTGAGAATGGATTGTTCTTACTATGACACTAGGTTATCTAGTTTTAAGAATTATTTAATATAGGCTCTATAGAAAGCCTAGGATTCAAATACCACATCCATGCAGCAAGCCAGAGAGACCTCCTTGGTGCTTACAGTCTAATTGTAAAGAGAAATGTAGATTTAGGGTCACATTAAGCTTGTTTCAGGGAAAGCTCAGGGAATATCATACCAACACAAGGCACTGAAGAAATTACATCTCAAAAAACCAGATACAAGAATGATGCTCCAGGCAGAGGCAGGATGGAAAATAGGAAGACTGAAGACATGTACACACTGGTGGTGCTTCTAATATCTCTTCCTGAGGAAAGGTGCAAGCAGTGCTGCCTACCATTCAGGCATGTGCGCTCACAGCAGCTCAAATAGGAGAGGCACAAATTTGTGCTGGAGATATTTGCCTCCACACACATGCCTGGACATGCACTTTTGTGTGGGGCAAGTTGTGCTACTTGGGGCAAAATGACCCTGCCCAGCTCCTCCCAGATCTGCAGCCAGAGGGAGCTAGAGCCTGGGGCCAGCACCTGTGCTGGCCCTAGCAGTATAAAAAGCTGAAGCTCAAGGATACTTGCCCTTAGGAGCTTCTGGGGGGAAGCTAGCTATGCCCCTTCCTTCTCCAGGTTGCTGCTACTGCTTCTGCTCCTGCTGTTGCCATGAACCCCCACAGAGGGTGGCCCTCTGCTGCATGCCATTGCCCCCCCTGGGGGAGGGCCCACCACACTGCATCACCCCCCAGCACCGCATCTCAGCAGCATACCCCAGCTTCTGCGCTCCTGTTCCAGCCTGCTGCCATCCCACTGCTAAGTTGCAGCTGAGGGACAGCCCGGGGAAAGGGCCTACGCTGCCTGCAGAATAGCCCCCTTGCAGGGCACTACAGGCACCTAAGGGTGCCTTGATTACCCCAGCTGCCTCAGGCAGACCACCCCCCACCTTCGCCTGAAGTGCACCTTCAGTGGCTGACCTCGATGACTGCTACCACCACCACTGCTGGTGCTCCTGCTGCCTGTGCTGACAATGCCCCCCCTCAGGAGCAGGGTGGGATTCCCTGCCACATCGCCTGCACCACACCTACACTGGATTACTTCCCTAATTGACTGTTTGCTTCTGCACTCCCTCATAGATGCCTCACCACATATGATCTTGTGCCTTGTTTCCTGCCTGCTGCCCTGCTGCTTAGTCCCTGGCTGGAGGCCTGATGGGCTCCTGGACTGAGCTCCACCAAAGCCCCTCTACCGCTCCAGCCATCTTTTACATCTGCCTCAGGAGCCCCCCCCGGTGTGCCTTGTCTTTGTGTGTTAAGTCCTGTGATCCACTCCCCCTGCCTTGGTGTTTGTTGTGTGGCTGAGTAAGCCAACTCAAATCTCCCCAGCGTGTGTGTGTGTGTGTGTGTGTGTGTGTGTGTGTGTGTGTGTGTGTGTGTGTGTGTGTGTGTCCTCCCCCACCTTTCCTGGGCATAGCCCACCCAGTTTCCTGTGGCTCAGTGAGCTTCAGCTCTCTTCCCCCCCACTCCTCCCACTCCCCACGGTCCCTGCCTGCCCTGATTGGATTCACTAGCCCTTCTCTGCTTCTGTTTTTCTTTTTTGGTTTCCCTCTCCTTTATGTGAAGCAATGGCAGGGCAGGAGCCTTCTGGGGTGTGAAGACGCCCCCACAGAACTTCCTGAAGCCCCCACTGTGGGGGCAGATTCCAGCCAGGCCTCTAAGGGAGTGCATGTCCCTACAACCCACACCCTGGGAACAGAGTCCAACTGACCCCCTCTGGGGGAAGACAAGCCTATAACCCCCACTGCGAGGACAAACAGGACTCTAACAAGAGCTGTGGGAAGGGCTCCTCTTCAGTCTCTTCCACAGCAGGGGGTAGGAAAGGCAAGGGCCCCATCCCCCATCCTAGACCCCTGGCACCTGAGGGAACCAGGTGCACCACACCAACCAGCACACCCACTCAGCCTGTCCCAGGCTCTAGCCCTTGCCCCACCAAGGCAGCCCCCTGGCAAGGGAACCACAGCTATACACAGGCAGCTCCAGGGAGACCCACAGCAGTGGGGCCTGGACCCTCCACCGCTGACCCTTCTAGCTCAAGCAGTGGGGCCCCCTTTCCGGTACTCACCTGCAGGCACAGGGTGAAGTGTCAACTACCCAAGCAGAAGAACCTACACTTTGAGACCTGGGTGCAGGCCCTGGCTCAGGTGGTGGGACCCCTGAAGATCATGGTGGCCTCCTACCTTCATGCCAAGGGGTTTTTTTTCCTTGCCTTGGGGCTGCCGCACAAAAGACAGTGGAGAGGGTGCTTGGGGTGAAGGGCAAGCACGTCCCCCTCAAGCCCTAGAAGATCCCTTAGATGAGCCCCAGGTGTTCCTCAGCTCCATCCCACCCTATATCCCTAATTGGGCCCTGCTCCCCCAGCTTCAAACCCTGGGGAGGGTTATCTCCCCACTAGTGGCCCTCTTGCTGGGGTGGCAAGACCCGGGCCTCTGCCACGTGTACCTCATTCTGCCACCAGGTCCAACTGGTGGCAGGAGTATGGCTGGAGGCCAAGGGATGCCTTGTGATTCCTTTTCAGGGGTTCCTAGTGTGAGGGTGTTTTATGCTCTGGGGTCCTGCAGTGCTTCTGGTGCCACTCCCCATGGCACTTGCATCACAAGCGCCCAATGGGCTGGGCAGGGAAGGCATCCATGGGTCCCACTGGCAAGAGGGGTGCCCCTGCCACCAGCACCCCTCCCCCATCAGGCTCCCCTAGCACCCCAGCCACAGCCCCCCACCCAGCCCCCCTCCCCCCACAAGTTCAGGTGACTCTGCCCCCAATCAGGTTTGGCAGAGTCCTGGGGAGAGAGGCAACAGCCAACTGCCACACTTCCCCCAACCCCCACCTTCACCTACTGGAGCTTGTCCTCCCGAGGACCACAGCATGGCTGAATGAGTATAGGTCCCCTCTGGGCCCAAAACCAAGTGGACGGTCTAGGCTCAGCTGGAGCCCTCTGAAGTAGAGGAATGTCACCCCCTCCTGACCACCATGTTGGCGGGGAAAGTGGCCCAGCGTACAGGGCCCTCCCCATCTAAACCTGACTCCCCTTCCCCACCAGGAAAGATAAAATGGGCAATCCCAGTGGAGGAGGCTTCAGGGCTGCAGGACAGTCCTGAACTTCCACCTTCAGGCCCTCCAGCAATTGCTATACAGTGTTGGTAGCCATGCTGCATGGGGCTACCTGGGGCATGCCTTCCTCTGCCACTTCTGTGGCCTCTGGTGTGACTGGCAGCTCTTCGGCCTGTGGGGATTCTGCCTGCAGGAGCTGCGAGGGCTGCCAGAGTTCTACCAGGAACTTCTCCGGGTCTGGAGGCTGGTCTCTGCCTCCAGATCCCCAGCAACACTCACCCCAGGAACCAAACTTCTCATTGAGCCCCTCCTCTGGAACCTCCAGCTGGAGGTACCAATGGTGAAGGCACCCCGGTTGTAACAGAGGCTGGTCCTGGGTGGTGTCACCCATATTGGAGACCTCCTGGACTATGATAGGTGGGTGTGGGTAGACACCGCTGTGCTGGCCCGGCACATGGGTTTACCCACGATGCATATGACCTGCCACCTAGTCCAGGAGGTGTAATCTCCCTTACTTCCTGATGCCCTTGCCTTTGTCAACCAGGTCCTATGCAATGGTGATCCCTCCCCCTCCCTGATGTGTCCTCCAGCCCACCAGAGTTTGTCATGGGGCCAGCGCCTCACCTGGCCATGTGGTGCTCCCCACTCCACCATCTGAGCCAGGTGGAGGACACCAAACTAGGTCACCTCTCCACTGTCTATCACTGCCACCTCTACATGCCTGTGCACCGCATGATCCACCATGCTGCCCTCGCGTCCTACCCAGACACCAAGTGGCAGGACATGTTCAGTGAAGGCATAGCTGGGGCACCCCAGTGGCTGAGCCTGTACTGCACCCTCATTCCATGAGCCAGTGGGGACCTCAGCTGGCAGCTCCTCCATGGAGCCATCGCCACAGGCATGTATGTCGTGAGCTTTACCAACACCCCAGTCTCCTGCCCCTTCTCTGGGCAGAGGGAGAGCCTGGTGCACATGACACTTGAGTACACCAGGCTACAGCCCCTCCATCTCTGCCTCTGGAACATCCTCCTAAGGTTCTGGATGAACTTTACCTCCCACTTTTTTTATTTTTGGACCCCCATTCATGGCACCACCAAGTTCCAGGACCTCCTCATCAACCTCATCCTGCCTCTGGCCAAGTGGGCCCTATACATGACTAGGAAGGAGGCTCTGCCCAGGAAGTTGCCCAGGACTGCTGAGCCACTTTCCTCTCACTGGTCCACACACACCTCTGAGAAGAGCACCACTGGGCAGTGTCCACCAGCTCCCTGGATGTCTTTGAGAACTAGTGGGCACAGTCCTGGGGGCTCTGCTCAGTGTCCCCCTCAGGATCACTCATTTTCACATTTTGACCCTTTGACCCTCGTGTCACTCCTGTCCTGGTGTGTTTTTTTTGGGGGGGGGGGGTTGCCTTTCTTATCCTGAGTTTCATTGTGTCATTCATCCATTAGCCTCATACAGTAGGGATTATTAATTAGTCAGGTGGGCCTAAGGGTCCACGGTACTTGGATGACAGAAACAGACAGGAGCTTCTGGGGCCCGGCCAATTAGTATCTGGGGACACTAACTCCTTGTGCCAGCTGGAGTGCTGAAGCAGCCCTAAGTAAGAGTTCCCTGCACTCTCTACCCACTGCAGCAGTCTGGCAGTGGGAGCTGCTGCCTGGCTATGACCAGCTGCCACTTGCAACAGTATGTGGCCCCAAGACTGCACACCTGCCAGACCTGGATGGGGATTCCACAGCTGCAGCAGAGGCACTTCTGGGCCAGCTTCCAGCAGGATGTGGCTGCACAGTTGCAGACCAACTGGCTGCACAGTTGGTCTTTATGCGGTACTGTTGCCATGAGTGCCGCTGCCCTGTCATCTGGGCAGCTATCACCCAGAAGATGTTCTCAATGTGGTGGCCTACTTTGAACTGTCAAAGCATGTCCTCCTGGCCCCAAGTGACCATGAGGTCAGGCACCTCCAGCTGGGTCCTGGTTGCCAGTACTGAGCAGGCTTCTCTGCCTGAGTCCTGCCACTTGCTTCACTAGGAGGACTTGTGGTGTTCCCTATTTAAAAACTGCAAAAACAGCAGGTCTCATCCTGTCTGGCAGCTGAATATACTGGATGTATGATGGGGAGATGTGGGGTTTGCAGGAGGGGGCTGGGAAGGGGTGAGGGGGTGTAGAGGGATGTGGGGAGGTGTGGAGTGTGTGAGCAAGTGAGGAGGGATTGTAACGGGACTGTGGGTGTAGGGAAAATGTGGGGGAGCTGCTTAGAAGGGGTGGCCCCCTTGCTCCCCCAGAGGCCACAGCCCCCCTACACAGCACATGGACAGCCCCCCATGTAGGCCTACAGCTCCCCTTGAAGGGCCCACAGCTCCCCCACAGGGCCACAGCTCCCCCCTGCAGTCCATAGTTCCCCCCCTGCAGAGCCCACAGTACCCCCCTACATGGCACACAGCCCCCTCCCTGCAGGGCCAGAGGCCCCTCCATGCAGGGCCCTGAGCCCCACCCTGCAAGACCCACAGCTCCCCTGTAAGGCCACACCTCCCCCACAGTGATGCGGCCTGCCTCAGAGCCAGTGCCACCTGTGCCACTTGTCATGGGTGCAGCTCGGCTCAGTGTAGCATGGCATGGGGCTGTGCACCTTCCTTCAGCTCCAGGCCACTTGGGCTGTCACCCGAGGGCTGGCGCTGCTCTCAGGGACTGCATTTCATGACAGGCTGGGTCCTGCCTCCATGGGCCCCATGCACTGTTGGGATGGGCCAGTTCTGTGGAGGCAGGACCCAACCTGGCATGCAGTCCCTGTGAGTGTCAGCAGCCCCTGGGTAACAGCCCGAGTGGCCTGGAGCTGCAGAAAGGCACATGGCCCCATGCCACACTCCATTGTGCCGTGCCAAGCCACACCTGCAACAAGGTGGCCGGGGCCATGCTGCACCACAGGGGGGCTCCAACAGCAGCGGGCCCCAAGCACCAGATGGCAGTTGCTACTGTGGAGGGAGTCTGTGTCCCTGTGGCGGACCCATGCCCCCAACCAACCCCCCACACACAACCACCCTCACAATCCCTTCACACATGCACAGCCTGCCCCCCCCCCAACAACAACAATCTCGTTCCCCAGTCCCTAGTTACCCATGATAGCTCCCAGAACCCGGTCACTCCAGATCCTTGCCCCGCTTCTGCTTACCCCAGTGCACTAAGGATTCATGTCTCATATGCTGGGGCAGGAGAAGTACATAGAGATGCTCTGGCCAGAAATCAAAGTGTTTTTCCAGAGGACCAGCTTCTGGGTTACTTCAGGGCACAGTCCAGAACCATGCCTTGCCCTGCTTTTTCCCTTGTGTTTTTTTTTCATTTGTTTGGGGGGGGGGGTTGGGGGGGTGGGAGAGGGGGTGCGTTATACCTGGATTTTCAGGTATCAAATTTTGAGCCCACACTACAAATATGCAGCGTGGGGAACATTTTTTCATTTACAGCGTGCCTCTTGCAGCATCTCAAACTGGTTTGGGACACTGTAGGCATGTGCACGCTCATCTGGACGTGCTTACTGAGCACATCTTGGGCCCCATCCTGTTGTACCTACACTTCAGTATGCACTGCCAGAACTCTGCCTCACGTTCATCAAATTCTGACTGCCTCTTGTCCCAAGACATACTTTTGTAATTCTTAATTGTTCTGAAGAACCAGAAATCTGAATTATGGGAGAGCAGGACTGTTTAAGGACTCCACAGTTTATGCATGCTTCTTGGGTCTTGGTGCTATTGGCAAGCACTAACATAGTTAAATTACAGCATTCCTTCATTTATTTCTAGATGTACAACCCTGGTATAAAGGATAGAAGATTCCCACTTACTGTAAATTGAATTTGCTTTTACAAAGGGCTATAGTTATTGCCCTGTGGGGTCAGGCCACCTCTCAGGATCTCAATATTGTGCTGTTAGACAGGAGGGTGTGACACAATTGCATATATATAAACACACAAATCAATTAGGTGCACACACACACACACACACACACACACACACACTACCAGCTCAGTCACATATACATCCAAACCAGCCTAGGCACATGCATACCTATCACCAATTCAAGCACATACACACTACACACTAAAAATTAGAAAAAATCAATTGTCAATACCTGCACACTCAATACACATACACAGATCACTAATTCATATATCATGCACATAATGATATATATATATACACATACACACCCCACTTACACATAGGTAAGTTCCCAACGTGGATGGTACAGTATGTATGTGTGTGCTTGGGGTACCTGGGATACTTGGGGGAAGATTAAGGTAAGAGAGAAAGAGTTAAAATGTAGGGAGTGTTACCAAATTTGCCCATTACTTTGGGGTGTGCTCATTTATTAGGGATAGTTTCTAGGGTCTTGGTGATTCTGTCAATGTGCTGCTTGTGTTACTATAAGGAGCTGTATTTCTCCCTTCTGCAAGCCCTCACCCCCAGTGGAGCTATCTTGCAGGACTCAATCTCAATGGGACTGGGTTCCTCCAGTCACCAAATCAGTCATACACACAAACACACACAAATTAATGTGACACGCCTGACCTGGCCGGGCTGATCAGCATGGACAGGCTGACACCCTCATATGCCAAGAATCAGTTCATAAGAGCAACAATAAAATGCAGTCAGACACAAGCACACAGGTGAACAGAATCCTTCTGAATCCGGCTGGGTGTCCAGCTGACACCCTCATGGGCCAGCATTCAGTTCATAAGGGCACATCTGAGTCAAACTGGGTCAATCAGCCTGTACAAGCTGATCCCCATATGTGTTTCAAACTCAGCACGTCCCAATCTTTGGCCTCTTGATGAGCAGACCCCACAATAATTTGGGCTTCACAGGGATCTTTAGCTTAGGTAAAAGAAACGTTGCCGCAGAGCACGGGAGAAAAAAGAAGCAGAGAAGGAAAAATATACCCAATTACTACCAGTTTGACTATAAAAGTTATTTATTGCTAAGCATATGAAATATATAATAGTACTAGTAGTAATAGACATGCAAAAGAAAAACAAACACAAACAATGTCAATACTACCCTGGTTTCACTAAGTATTTGGGGAAACTTAGCTCAAGCTTAACTGATACAGTTCAGGTTCAGAAGTTTATGCCTAGAGAGAAGAGAGAGAGAGCGAGCGCTGGGATCTCACCTAGTCCAAGGTATTCAGGCTGCAAAGCTGACAGGCACAGCCCGTAGCACAATCCTTGAAGAGAGAGACGATCTGTTCTTCCAGCGTCCCAAGAATGACAGGGGATCATGTCAGCACAGGAGTTTTCTTCTTCTTTCCTTTTCTCTTTCTTTCCTCCTGCTTCTTCTTCTTTTTTTTGCAGCACACACACTTACAGATTTTTATACCCTCAGTTCAGCTGCTTCGAAGCACCCTCAGTAGTATAAATCATTGTCTTTTCTATTGACAAGGGGTTATCTGGTTTGGACCATCTCAGGAAACTGATTGATAATCAGGAAACACTTAAGATTAGGGAGTAACCCAAATACTTGGGAGCCAGCTTGAGATTCCTATGGATGGCAGATATACTGATGGGATATCTCATGGTTTCTTCAGGAACAATAGATAGCTTGCAGCATCAGGATTTTGGATTTTTACTTGTTGTGCACAAGCCTCAGCTTAGCATGACTTTTCCAGATCTTACTATAGTCTTTTAACAGACTTAAGACAATTATTGGGGTGCTCATAACCTTTTGTGGAGAGGACTCCCACCAGTCATCTCAGGAAAGATATGACAACACCTGGGATTAGGGCTCCAGCAGACTGGATGCTGTGATGAACCCTTAACCATTGTTCAAATGTTGCCCATACCCCCTCTGACTCGGTCTCTTGCCTCAGCATTCCCTAACCCGGCAACCAAGTTTTAGTCAATCAAGTTTAAATAGGCCTCCCATAGTGGGACCGGGGAATGTACGGCCCGAGATGCCTATTAAACTTTGAGCTGTGTGTGTGTGTGTGTGTGTGTGTGTGTGTGTGTGTGTGTGTGTGTCTGGGGGGGAAAAAGTCCTTAGTAAATCCAGATTAGAACTGGTCTGATAAATGCTGATCTGGGTGTGTGTGAACATGGGTTGATTAACATTTGAAGCACAGATTCCCCATCATGCAGTGCTCCCCTGCTTCTCTGGTCCCAGAATTCACTGCAGTCTCTGCTTCAGGCTTTCTGTTTTCCATCTCTCATGTAAATGAATGGTCATCTGGTTCCATCTCGGATGTAAATGAGACCTAGGGCAGTTGTTCACTCTTGTCACCCTTATCTGGAGAGTTTTAGGTGTGTCTCTCACTGCATCTTAATCAGTTTCATTTAGGTAGAGGAGGGGAGGGGAGGTGAGTCCTTTGTGAGTCAGACAGACTGCATCCTGTGCCAGGGTTGCCCAAGAACACAGAGCTGAGACGTAACAGGAGTGAAAGTTGCCAGAACCAGGATTAGAACCAGTGGACTAGAGAGAAGCAGACTGAGGAACTGAGGCTTGGGTTTACTTAAGATCAAGTGGCCCCAGGATTACTTGAGGTCACTGGTGCATTGGAGGGGGGAGAAAAAAAGAAACCTGGCAAGGAGGAGACAACCAGGAAAGAGAGAGAGACCAAAACCTGGGAGCTTGGGGCTGGAAACTGAGGCAAACAGCTGAGATATTGGGGGGGGAGGCAGATAAGTGGTGGCAAGGAGGAGACAGTCAAGAAAGAAACTGAGGCAGAAACCTGGTTGCTCAGGGGAAAAGGCAGTGGGGATAAGACAGTGGCAAAGAAGCAGGGTGTTTGGAGGCAGAGAGGAGCTCAGGACAGGTATTGGAGGTGGCAGTGAGCCAGAAGCAGGAGAGGGAGAAATGAGACAGACGTTAGAGGGGCGAGGAGCAGATATTGGAGCATGGCTGAACCATAGTAAAACAAAACCCAACTCATGGATCCAAATAACAGGTTTATTAAACAGACAAAACAGTACACAGCCCCATGAAGCTATTGGTTCACACACACACACACACACACACACACACACACAAGCACTCACAATGGCAACAGGAGAAAGAGACTTAGTGGAAGCGCTGGAGTCCAGGTAGGGAAGAAAAACAGAGTCCAAGTCCTTGGTTGAAGAGAGGGTGGGGGGTGTTAGCTACCTATCCAGGCTGGAAAGGGGTCTCTGTCCAGTAGCTGTTGTCCAGAGGGGGGTCACTGGCAGGGCCTCTCGGTGGATAGGCTGTGTGGCATGGTGCTGGTCCAGATGGAGAGGGCATCCCAAGGAGTCAGTCTTCACTACCCCTTTTAGGGGGCGGACTACCTCTGATCTCCTATGGGGAGGGCCTGTCCAGGCAAGGTCAGTCCTGTTCCAGAGGGTTCCCGGTGTTCTTACTGAGTGTGTGCAGCCTTGGCACAATGGTGGGTTGCCTCATCTTTTGTTTCTTGAATGCTGAGGGTGCTTCCAAGGGCTGGGTCGTTGGTCCAGGTATTGGGGTTGATGGTTTGGTCATTCAGAGGGAGCTATTTTTAGACCATTGTCTCTCAAGCACCCTCATTCATCTCTATTCACTCAGGAACTGTTATATAGGGGGGGTAGGTATGAGTCATGGGTTACACAACCAGGCCTGGGGACAGGATGGGGACTTGACAAACAAAATGGAAACTTGACATCACTTATGCTAGTTTACATATGTAGGCCTAAATCATATAGTACCAGTAAAACAGTAATATAGGACAGTAAAAATCAATATAAACATAATAATTATACAACATAAAGAAGGAGAAAAAACAAAAAAAATAAATACAACTTGCTACCAAAATAAAATGCTGGGAATGCATTAAAAAAAAGAAGAAAAACTGGGGGTTTTGCTACATAGTTAATTTTTTGCTTATAGCTGAGAGGTTTTTAGCCATGTTAGTCTGAGGTCAGGCAGTAGGTAGGGCATAATCCTTCTTGCCTTTCAGGAGTATTGTGACAGCTAAATTCTGAAGCACCCTGAGTGTTAAGGATAGGGTACAAAATATTAATTTTTTCTGGGTAATTAATTATGATATAGTTAATTTTATTTGGGTTATAATTGGTTAGATTATAATTGATTTTGTTTATGGAAATAATTTAATTTAGGTAATTAAAATATTCACATTTACCATGGCGCCAATGGAAATATGTAAGATATATTAAGCTCTTAGTTTTTCAGCACATAAGTCAATCTCAGAGTTTCTGGGGTCAAAAAGAAATTTTCTCCATGAACAGATAATCCTGTATTATTAAGATAAGTATACCTTCAACTGAAGCGTCTGGTTTTGGCCACTGTTAAAGACAAGCTACAGGCACATATGTAATAGTCACTTATGGCAATTCTTGCATTCCTATAACTCATTATTCTTGATCTGACATCTCATACAGGAACAGGTGCTTTAATAAAAAAATATTTTTTGCTGTTACTAGTTTTGATAGCCTATCAATCCCACATCCCTTCCATTTTATTACTACTTTATTTTGTGGAGGGAATGCTGAGCAAATCATATAATCTTTTTGGTTCCTTATTTCTCATTATGTTTGCTGAACAAACACAGCAGGCATCACAGGGTAATCCTTACAGATTGGCTACCTTTAGTCCTTTTCTGCATTAAATTAATTTTTAACAGCATTTTAAATATTTTAATATTGATTTGGCTCGCTCACACTTTTTTCAGTGTCTATTTTTATCAATTTTAATGAGAGGATTATAATTTGCTGGCCAGGAAATTCAACAGTAGTTTGATAAATGACTCTTGAAGGTTCCTGTATCAGATTCTAAGCTGAAAATAGAACTATTTAGAATAAAATCTGAACCAAGCATATTCCAGTGGTCAAAGGAGTTCTGTATAGTTTTACTCCTATATAGTTTTTTTCTGGGTAGCTTTACTCCTTCAGTACCTTCTGAGAATCTCAAATGGTTTTATAGACATTTTTTAGACATCGCAACTTCCAATGAGGTGAACAGATATTGTCCCCCTCTATTCAACAGACAGGTAAACTTACAATGGAGTTGCCAGAAGTAAGATATTAATTAAAAGTTAGGTTTAGTACTATACCCAAATCCCCTAACTCTTAGTAACAAATAACAATGTGAGGAAAACTCAAAGTTGGAAAAAAATGGAAGTAATTGTCTAGTGAGTTAATAATATAAGTATTTCACACAATAGTTTATGAGTGAAAATTTTAGAAATGAACCCATCCCTCTTAGCATGAACTATGTAACAGATTTAGATATAAAATTCAAATTGCAATCTGGCATTTTAAATGAGAGCTATCTTGAGAAAGCGGATTTATAAATCCATAGTAGCCCCTTCACCATTATGCAGAATGCAGATAATTATGACTCTCTACAGATGCCATCTACAGAGTTTGACCAATCAAAATCAAATAATAAAAAAGTAGGTAATATTTAGGCTCAACTTTGGCAGAATGTGTTTTATAATCATAGTAGATCATAAAACCAGAAAAAGACCAGCATGACTTACAGTAAATTTTAACTGTATTGGAACTGGATCCATGAAAATACAGGCTCCCAAATATCCCTTTAAACCACTTTGATAAGATCTACTTTGTGTTTGGTACATGTTTCAGCTGAGTTGAAGTCATGCTAATTTTAACTGCTGCCTCTCTTTCCCTAACCTCAGAGGTTGATAGGAAAACCAGGTGTCCTCCTGTGCTGTCAGACAACAATCACCCACATACTTTGTTGGTTTATGTTCAGTGAGGAAATCCCTCTATCTTAAGTCCTCCATGTTGCTTTTATCATGATATCATTTTGTCTGCATCTCACATCGCAGAAATAACATGCCATCATCCTTATTGTTATCATCATCGTTACTGTTCTTGTCCCTGTGTACGTCATAATACTACTTTTCTTAGAATACCCACTTGGATATCCATGGTGATGGTACTTTAGCCAGTTCCTTTGGTTGCTTATCACTCTGGAGTTTCTTTCTCCCAGGCACGCCATTTGAATGTGCACTTGGGATCACAGCACACTGAGCCGGGTCAGAGCAGCCCCAGCTGGCAGGAGGCCTGGGGAATGCCAGCCCAGAAATGCTCCACCCCCAGCTCAACATGCTGTGGAGGGGTTGACAGGCATCCCCCGCACTGAAGCACCCTCATGCCCCAGCCAGCTGGGGCAGCATCGATACATACTATTCTGCTGCAAAGTTAATTAGTTTACTCCAGCCTAATAGGGGTGCATGTATAGTTAAATGACATTTACTATGGAGCTAATTGGTCTACTCCCCAATAAACATCTCGTGTAGACACACCCATTGAGTTGTAAGTCAGTTTATCTGCCCTGAAGCATATCAGAGCTATGGGCCTGATGTAATGCCCACAAAGTGAAGGCCTTTGGTTCAAGTCCTATAGAGAGAGACATATGAAAGAAAACAGTACTGTGCCCTTGCAACACAGTCACACAAAAAATATTGACACAGTTAATCTTTTTGTTTTCACCCTATTCATATTTTCTCTGCATTTCTCTCTTGCAAGTGCCTGCCCCCTAACCCACCCTAAAGAAAGCAAATAACACAGGAGGTACATGAGTATCAAGCATAGAGTTACTACCCACCTTGAAGTGGCCAAGAACAACCTCGCCTGGGTCATTGTCACAGCCTGTGTGTTGCACAGTATCTTCAAGGCCCAGGGAGAGTTGTTCTGCAAGGCCTAGGCAGAGATGGTGTGGCAGGTGGAGGTGGCCTGGCAGCAGAAGCATGACTGTGGTGGGTCCCCCCAGTAAGGCCCCAGGTGAGGTATACACCTACCAGTGGGGGCCAAGATGCCAGATGTGGGAAGGTCTTGCGAAACACCTCATGGAGCATTCCCTGTTCTAGCCCACCTGCCCCACTGACCACAGACCCGTTACCTCCTGCCTGCCCCCAGCACCACTCTCATGCCAGGAACATGTCCAAACAAGAAGTTTTTATTCCCCACAGAGTTCATCCCCTGCCCCTCCCCCCTCTCCCTCCCTTCCCAACAAACAGAGCCCTTCTGCCACCCTCCCCACCCACCAAGAATAAAAAATCCTCTTCCTAGTTTCAAACTATTTACAAGAGTCTCTGTATTTTTGTGATCCTGGTCAGGTTTCTGTGGGGTGACAGTACCTAGGGGGCAAAGCATGGTGGAAGGCACCAGCACCCCATCCTATCACCATTCTCCAATGGGTCTGGGGGCTGCAGTGACCATGGCAGCCCCCAGGGGGGGCTCACCCAGGGGCAATGGTGGCCAGTGCTCCTCCAGGGCAGGTAGCTTCCCCTCTGGCTGCTGGAGTCCGGGCCCAGCAGGACCAGTGTCTAAGTCTGGTTTTACTCCAGGCACCACCAGCTCCAAACTCAAATGGAGCCAGGGCAAGTGTTGGGGTGGGCCCAGGCAGGTGGCAGCAGACCTGAGGTGGGGGCTGGTCCAGGGGCTTCTGCAGATGGGATGCAGTGAAGGACCTTCTCCCAGGACTAGGTGGGGCCTGCTGTGGGGTGGCAGGCAGCTGTAAGCTGACTTGCATGGCTAGGGCTGTGGGCCAGGCAGTGGCAGGTACACACAAAACTGCTAGGCCTGGGATGGTGTCTAGAGTCCAGTGGTCATTGTCTGTGGCCTCCACAGCCTGGCTCAGGATGTTTATTTGGGCATGAAGGATCTACAGGTGCTCCACTCTGGGGCCATGAGCTCATTCCTGGAACTTGCACTTCACCTGGTCTGATCTTCCAGGTGATATCTTCCCAGATATCCCAACTCTAGGAGGGCTGGAGGGACCTGACAGCAAATTTTCTGCCAGGTTGCTGCATGTGTAGACACCTAGCCAAAACTGCTTACTGCAGTAGCTTATTGCACAGCAAATTTAGTAGCAATTACATGTACATGTAGATGCACCAACTGTGTCACAAAATGACTGAAACTCTCCTTTTCGATGAGAGTCACAACAAGGTGAAATAACCATGATTACCTCTTCAAAGTAAGCATTTTTTCCTCTTGTAATGGTTCATCTCTTCCATCCTGGACAAGTGCAGCATCATTCATTTTTCCCTTATATATTCTCTAGTTCTTTTTCTGATATAGGTCCCAATGAACTGAGGAGCATATTAACTACCATTTCTTCTGTGAGACTGTTAGGAAATCTTTTCCTGATATTCAATTTAAATTTTCTTTGCTCCAATTCTTCATATTTTTTCCTTGAAACAGTCTGTTAGTACCTCTCTTTCCTTGGTTCTCAGTGTTTCAGATATTGGCAGTTGTGAGCATTTTAGCTCAATTAAGAATTCTAAACTACTGGATGAAAATTAGTTATTTTACAGGTATTAAATACCCTAAGAAAAGCATTCTAGAAGCCTGTCCTTTGCCAAATAAACCCTTGTTTGGATGATTAAATAACATCTGTATCTTCTTCCAGACAAATGGCCTGGGAAATGTACTGAGGATCACTGACTCAATATTTCCCCTATATTTAAAACAAGACGTAAGTTTAAGAATTAAAGATGACACCACATAGACAGATATGCTGGCAGTGACACTGTCTCAAACTTTCCCTTTTTTCAGATTAATAAAGTACTTCTTTGGCCTAGAAACCTGCCTGTCTGTGGTGTAAAACTACAAACAATGGGAGGCCATGACTAGATTGAGATTCATTCTAATGAGCTCTGTAGTTGTCATGTGCAGGTGAAGTCAAACCCTGTATTCAGACAGAATATGCTCTTTTGGGAAGAATGAGAGCGATTACTTCAATCACAATTCATAGTCCTGTTTGTTCTTTAAATAATTAAATGGAAAATGGATATTTCCATTAATAAAAATGTTTAAATACTGGACTAATGAAGAAAAAAATTCTGGTCTCTCTGTAACATTTTGGAGTCTGTCCTGTACTCCTTACAGGAATGTGTCACCTGCACCAAAAATAACGGTCAAAATCAAATAAAGTTCTCTTGTTTTGCTTTTCTCACTGCTTCATGTTATCTTTTCTTTTCTATCATCAAACACTAAATTCTGTTTTAATTGTTCTATACTGGTTGAATGGATAGTCTTACTATACGTTTTTAGCAAAAAATGATAAATTATTTAAATGTTGTTATTTTATTATATATAATGTTTATTGTTCATTTCCAGTGTATTGCTTTGGTGCAAGCTGTAAATAAATTACTTCTATTTCTATTTAAAGTTAAAATGATCAGATCTCTCATTTTTGGAAAAAAAATGATAGACAGAAGTCAGGCAGACAGTATGAGAGGAGTCAAGAACTTGCAAAGGTATTGCAATACCTCTTGGAATACCTTTTTGGTAGACTTTACTGGTCCCAAAGTTTGGCAAGAATATTCAAGTTTGGCAAGGATATTCAAGGGATCTGATGATTAGTTTTTGTCTAAGGGAGACTGCGGTGGCAGAAATTTTTGGACACTCAATAACAACTAAACACCACCTAACCTCAAATGGATTGGTTTATTTCTTTATTTATTTATAGTACCTATTAGAAGTAGGAGCTAACTATAGGAAAATCCAGGATCCCATATTCACATGGTCAATGGCAACTTGGAAATATTATTTCTGAGATAGGCCACAGATGTGTCTTAACAATAAGGGCTGAGTATGTGTCAGGAATGGGGTTAAGACATAGTAGAACTGGGCAGAGAGGCCATGATTTTAAAAGACTAGTTATTCTGTGTGAGCAATGTAAGATGCTCAATTATATTGGCTTTTCAAAAGCACTAGGTATGCCCTTTCTGAGAATGAAACTTGCTTTCCCTCCTACTGTGTTTTGTCTGGAGGCACAATGATGAAACAAATTATTTCAGTGAATTTTGCAAGGTTTTTTCTTACTTGTCCCATACTATGAATATGAGTTCTAGTTATATTTTTGGCCCACTACTGTACAGTTTAATGGTGGAGAGGCAGGGGGTCCATCTTTGTGCTCACAGGCTGATAAGAGTCTTCTGTTAATTCAAATTTGGCTTGGTTATGGCCATGAGTAGCAATTAACTCTACCCAAATGCAGTCCTTTTCTTTATGATCCACATGCTGAAAGTCACAGCTGTCTTGAAAATACAAATACAAATAATTTCCTGAAATCCTGTAGGAGCTGTTAAATTTTTGATTTTCCTCTTAACAAAGATAATCTGTTAAAGGATTTTCTTGCTTAGCTAACATGGCTGTTGGCCCTTTTGCTATGGTTTGGTAAAAGAAATGAAAACCAAGATGACTATTTCTATGACTCTGTGATTCTATTTCTAAACCCAAAATGAATACCACATTAGAAAGTACATGGAAAAAAAGAAAAGGTTGAACAATAAAGTGAAAATGTTTCTGAAAGAGTGCAGCCTACCCTTTAACTTTCTCAGATAAGGTATTGCAATTGTACGGCTGACTGTGTAATGGCACATTCATTTTTATTAAAAGCTTTTGTGGACAAAGACCATCTTTGCTCTGTGCTTGCCAAGTAACTAGTCCCTGACAGTGCTCTTGAGAGCTACCACTGTACTAACAAGCAAATAAATAATGTATACCTGAAAGGTTTATTATTTGTATTATTCAGAAATAACTGTGAATACCTTTAAGCAAATTAGGAGTGTATTTTAGACTTAACTTTTCTGAAAATCTAGACCAAAAACCTTACAACACTGGGGATATATACCCACATTTGTGATACCCAATTGATGATCACATGGCTTATTTTAAGCTGTGTGATCCTAAATTGGGTCTGACTTGTGCACAAATTCGCTGTTGCTGGGAGCCATACCAGGAACACAATCTAACTAAGCAAGGGTGGGAAGAGGAGCAAGTAGGTTTAGTGGAAGCTAGCAGGTTTATGGGGGGTGGGACTGGAGGGGATGGTGGGTCTGTGAGCTGGGGGCTGGTAGGTCTGTAGTGATGCTTATCTATCCCAGGGGCCAGATTCAACCCAAGCAGGGTGTTGGGCCCAAGCAAATAGGCTCATGAAGGTGGGGAGTAGCAAGCAGCCAGATGCAAAGCCAGTGGCAGCACAAAGTCTCCACAGCTGCTCTGCCCAGCTCTGCGGGGACCCCCAAAGTGTGGGGCCCAGGACAGTCACCCCGATTTGCACCCCCTTAGGGATGGCCCTGCCAAGGGCTAAAGAAAACCCAATTCAGGTGAGAAGAAAGAATAGGGGAACCACAGCCCTAGGCTACAGCATTCACCAGGCTGGGCTTTCTAGCCTTGGGGCTCAGTTTGAATGTGTACAGACATTCATTAGATCAGGCTAACCTATTCCCAATCTATTTTAAATCACCTCCTCCAGTGGCCTAAATTAGATTGGACCAGCTATTTTTTTTTTTTTTTTTTTGCCCAGTCTAATCTCCCTGAACATCTGTACAGATCAGCATTTAGATCGACCTAACTCTAGTTAGTTTGATCCATGTAACATCTGCAAGTACCCTGAGTATAACATAACCCTCACTGGATACCGCCTTCTCCCCACAAATGCAATCCAACTGTTTTACAGCTGTTGATTTTCCAAAAACTTCTTATCTCACATGCCCTTTTTATCTCTTGTACTACCGTATGTTTTCCAGTAAAAAAAATCTAATGTAAATAATGCCTGTGAATTTCCATGCATCGAATGAAAAAAATGCAATTAATTCCAAATAAATGTAAAGTGCTAACTATGGGAAGCAACAAATCTAAGTGGGACTCCTGAAGATCATGTAAAGTTTTTGACAAAGATTAAGGAATTTCAAGGTAAAAGGTGGCATGATGTTCAATAGAAAAATCATCTTCATAAAACTTCTTTGATTAAATCTTAATATGACTAAGATAATTATATTCTGCTGATGAAAAAAAAATAAAAGACAGCTGAGAAATTAACAGGTTTCATTTGATTTTGAACATATCATAGACTTAGTTTGATCCAAGAGCTTATTTGTTCTCTGTCTTTCCCGCATTTTGTTATGAAATGTAATTATCTGCTGGTCATTCTTCTATTTGATTAATCCTGCAAGTTTTGAAGAAAAGTCCTTTCTGACAAACAAAGGTAAAAGCTGGTATTCAGAAAATGTTTTCATATTTGAAAAAAGAGAGTCTGTGACAATTTTTTTAAATCAGATCTTTGAGTCTGGAACTTGAAATGTGACTAAGGTTCGAAAGGGGATTGCAGGTCCTGGCATTTTTGTGTTTCATCATTATTGACCTATGCTTGTCAAATCAGCTGTTTTATATTCTTCTAATAAGTAATGTTTTATATTTATTTCTGGTTCCTGGAACACCAACAACTATTGTATAGCTATCTATCTTATGGGATTTTACATTTTTGCTTTCCCTTGACACATCAGGAATTGAACACTATAAAACATAGGAAGCAGGAATACCTGTCCCATCTGTTCTGATATAAACCTTCCTTTCTCTTATTTTTTCTTGGGCGCTTTCTATTGCCTTTTTCATAATTAATTATCAGAAAGCCTCTGTTTTTACTTCTGCATTATTTTTCTTTGTGTCCTTATTGAAGGCTGCTGGAAACAAGATTCTCTAGAAACAGTTTATGGTAATTGTGGGGGAAGGGGAGGAATATGTTCTTTAAAAGTATTTTAGAAAATTGTGCTTATAGAAGGAAAACTGATACTTACACGGCACTTAAGGGAATGCAAAGATACATTCTTTGCAGATACCCAGAATGCATTCTTAAGAATATATATTTGAGTATATCACTTACTAAAGTGCAATTTAAGGCTTTTGTCTTATTTATGTGCATTTATCAGTTGAAAATTAAAGGAAACACATCCTGTACTGTTGCTTCTAATAGTTACTAGATAATGCTAATTAGGATAACAGTTGGAAATAAGCTTATCAAAATTATTTTATCCCTTAATAAATATCTGTAGAGAAAATGATCACTCCCTTCCTTGGGGGATCTTGCTGTTAATAAGAAAAACTCTATTTTAAACTGTTTGCTCATGCATTTGTGGTAAATGCTTTTGGTTAATTCCCTTTGGTACCAAGAGAACCTACAGTTAATTTGCAGAAGGTAAAACATACTGACTATAAAATGCTTAAACACATAACCAATTACTGCTTCCAACATACAATAAGCTAACTTTCTTGTTTTTAACAAGTTCCCCATACTCCAAATCACTCCTTGCCTCTCAAGCACAGATAGACAATAATAATGCTAAAAGGCCAAAAGAGCAACATCTTTTGTAAATAGACAAATCTATCTTTATTCATGCAATTAAAAAAACTTGAGCTGATGTGGTATGACACATGGTGAAATCCAGGTCGTTAGTGTGAAAGAGCCAGTAATGGGAAGTTTTAGAGGCATTTATTTATTACTTCTCCCTTCCCTTCTGACTAAAACTTAAGCAGATTACTTAAGGGATATTTGTCCTAAATGTTAGCAAGTTAAATAACGCTTCTGCTGTAAAACCCATGTCCTCTATAGTAGTGTACCAGTAGGAATTCCCAGTTTACAAAGCCTTCTGTCATTTTTACCTCTTCAATTTCTGGAATTAAGGCATTAAGAAAATCAAGGGCTAGGTAAAGATGTTACACCTATCTTGCTTTAATCAGGCAGAAAGCATTCTAACGCTGTAACTGAACAGACATTCATGGCTCTTAGAGTGCTTTCAAAATGGCAGATTGTGTTCCAAGTTAACCCTCGATGGATGAGGTAAAACTGTGAAGCATTTTCTGTTAGAGTGCTTTATCAAATGTCTGTGATGAGATCAAAAGAGCTCATCAAATAACTTAGAGCATAAGCTGCCATCTCAGGCAGTGCTGCACAGGGCTGCACTCTAGCCTCTGGCATACCTTTTTTCTCTACCCAAGCCAAGGGATGGCCCCATCCCTCAGCTGTCATTAACCTGAGTCAGTGATACCCTCTGATCCCAGCCCAGCACACAGCCTGGCTGTGGCGGGGGGAGGCCACAGGGGGAAGGTGGGGTTCTGTCCCTGAAACCACTGTGGCCCTACTATGTGTCATAGCCCAGCCAGGGGGCACTGAAGGGCTCCTGGGTCTCCCTTCCTCCCCAGACACTGCTAACAATTGCCAGCTGGTGGCAGGGGGGCTGGGGAGAGGGGCCACTCCATCAGGATCTTGGGATGTGTACTAGAGCACCCCCAGCAGCCAGTGCTGCAGGCTCTAAGCCCCACCCGACACCAAACAGCAAACGTCTGTTGGGTTCACTCATGCTCTAGCTTTTAGCACTTTAAGTAAAATGTGATAGAGCACTTCTGCCAGGGGCTTTTGAATATTTATACTTAGCCAAGGGCTATAAGGACTAGTAACATTTCTACAGCTCTTTGACAAAGGATCCTGCTGAAATATTTCTTTCTCCCAAGATTACATGTAGAAACTATGCAGAGATCAACTTTGCAGTATGTGACAGGGAGAACCATACTGCTATGTTGCCTGCTCTCTCCCACTAGTTATTAAATGGTAGTCCTCATGTGTTACTTTAACAAAAGGGGACACGTGAACCACCTTTAACCAGCTTTAACACTGAGAGGGTGCATCTACATGAGAGGCTTTGCTCCACATTAGACTAATCTAACCCCACGCAGGAGTCAGGAGCTTGTAGCATAGGCAGAGATACCTGCCAGGCAGCACATATAGGCAAACATGGGCTTGTCTGGGGCACCATCAAAGCTCAGGGCTCCATGCCACATTCTCAGCCATGTCTGGGGTACCAGGGCAATCAGCAGCAGCAAGGTGTAGTGGGTACGATCCCCAATCTGAGGCCAGATGGTCCACAGCTCCTCGATACAGTGCATGTTATTGCACTGTAATGTTGCAAATTCTCATGAATAGCCTCTCTATACTGGCTCTGTAGGTCTAGCAGCTGCATGTTGGGGAGAGGCACCAGCCATTGGCAGGGATGTAAATGCAAAGACACTGCCACCATTGACCAGTGCCCTTCACATGTACACCTCTGCCAGAGGTGCACACAGGATTTCACCTTTCGTTAGGACTGGCTGGTCACAGTGTCAGAGGAATGGCTCATGAACTCATGGGCCTGGCATGCCCCCTGCAGCCTGCTGGCCTCACCATGGCATCAGCACCTGTGATGGTGTGGCCACAGGCTGGGGTGCCAGGTATCTCTCCCTGGGATCCACCTGTAGGCACCTGCACCTGACTGTTCCCCCTCCAGGAAGTCACACACCACATGTATATAGTTGTATGGGGAAGAAGTTGCTTTACTGGTGGTAGGCAGTGGGGCTAGAGGGGGGAGTCTGTTGTTGGGGAGGGAAATAAAGACTGGTGTTTGAAACTCTTCAGTGTGCATGGTGTTGGGGCTGCACTGTGGGCCTGGGGCCTATGGCCAGCCACCCAAGTGCCCTACAGCAACAGGCGCAGAAAGAGGTGGTCCACTAGTGCCTGCGGTTCACAGAGCCCTGGTCTGTGCTGCTGGGTGTGTGGCCTGCCCAGGGCCTCATGAGGGGTGCATATTATTGCACTGCCACCACAGCTAGCACTCCCACTACCAGGTGTCCTTTGCCTGCTGTGCCTCTTCTGGGCAGGCCTTATAAAAAATCTCCCCATGGGCCTCATAGATGTTATGTAGCATGCAGGCTGTGCAAATGACCTGAGGAACATTGGCTTCAGTGGACTTCAGGTGGGTGGTGAGGGTGCACGAGCATCCCTAGAGGCACCTGAAGGTACACTTAAGCAGTGCATGGCTCTGGCCCAGGCACCTGCTGAAGTGTGCCTGGTGAGGGTTGAGCTGGCTAGTGTAGGGGTGCATGAGCCATGGGAGGAGCAGGTAAGCAGGGTCCCAGATGAGGACAGTGGGATAACCAAGTTACTCAGCTGCAGGTCTGGGACACCTGGCACAAAGCAGTCACTCTCCACCTGGGCTGGCAAGGTAGAGTTCCAAAAGATCTTAGTGTCATGACTGCTGCCAGCCCAGCCAGTCCTGATGTTTGTGAAGGTGCTTCAGTGGTCCACCACAGCCTGCAGCATGACTGTGTATAAAGTACTGCCAGCTGTAGTATTGGCAGTTTTCCCACAGGGCAGGCAGGTGATGGGGATCTGTCTCATGTAGGGCCCTGATGCACTGCAGAAAGCTAAGGGCTTCAAAGCCCACAACCACTTCCATAGGGTTACTGAGCTAGAGCACCATATGCAGAATGCCCTTGAGGGTACCTCAGACCCCCAAGATGGCCTCCTTATGGGGTCATCTTTCCCACCTCCAAAAAGATGGCCAATGTAGAGCAGGCTGGTAGACATAAGCTTAAGGAGGGTGATGGCCACCCATGTCTCCGCAGGAAGGGGTGGGTGCATGGTGATAGGCTGCCACTCCAGGTGGAGGCTGAATTGGTGAAGTAGCTCCTGGAACATAACCTGGGTCATCCAGAAAGAGTCCAGCCACTGGTTGTCATCCCAAGTGCACTGAATGACATGTAGCCACCAGTTCCATCTGGCAGGGCAGGCCCAAAAGCAATGGGACCAGAGCCCCAAGAACTCATGAATAGTGCTTGTGGTAGTATTCATATGGGTATCAGCAGTGTCCCTGCCAGGGCTTGGGAGGTGGCCCAGGGACTGGCAGGCAATGGACAGGAGGTGGTAGGTCTCAGGCAGGGCTGTGAGCCTGGCCATGTGGCACAGGGGAGTGGATGGGGTTGAGAGCCACCTGGGCCAGGTGGTGGTCACTGTGGCTGCAAAGTGTGGTGAGCATAGCAGCAAGCACAAGTTTGTGGTCCTGGTTGTTGCTACCATGGCCAGGGCATGGAGAAGCCATAGTGCACTGGGCACAGGATCTAGGGACAGTATCCTAGAGGGCTGTGCCAGGAGGCTGAAGACTGTTCTGGGCCAGAGAAACATGTAGCCAGGGAACAGGGCATGGGGCAGCCTTTTAAAGAGTGCCCATAGCACTAAGGCAGCTGAAGTCAGGACTTGCAGCTCCCCCTGGCTACTGCAGGGGAGCAGAGCAGAGCAGGAGCAAGTCTAAACCTGCCTACTCCCATCAGGAGCATATCTGCATGCAACAGTGTGCACATATACATACGTACCCAGGGTAAGTTTATTGTTCTTTATTTTACCGTGCAGTAACCCTAAGGCACATTAATATGTGTCAGCATACCCATATGTATGTAATGTAGGCGCACCCAGAAAGTAGCACCAATAGAACTCAAAGCCCCTAGTTTTTTAAGGTAATGTACTAAGCTCTGAAGCTAGTAAGGTCTCATATGTAGGTACTTACCTGAAATGATAAGTTAAAAGGTCCTTTTATGTCCCCACACATGCCCTTCTGCCCCCACCCTAGAGAGAAATCTTCAATTCTAACTGGCATACTATACATAGTCAAACCCTCCCAAAGCCAGGTGGTACAGAGATGTTTCATAGTTGGTAGGGTCGGAAGGGACATGAGTAGATCATCAAGTCTGACCCTCTGCCATGGGCAAGAAAGAATGCTGGGTCAAACGACCCCGGCTAGGTGTCTATCTAGCCTCCTTTTGAAGACCCCCAGGGTAGGAGTGAGCACCACTTCCCTTGGAAGTTGGTTCCAGATCCTAGTTGCCCTGACTGTGAAGTAGTGCCTCCTGATATCTAGCCTGAATCTACTCTCCATCAACTTATGGCCGTTATTCCTCGTTACTCCCAGTAGTGATTGGGGGAACAGGGACTCTCCCATTGACTGCTGGTCCCCCTTGGTCAGTTTGTAGACAGCCACCAGGTCCCCTCTCAACCTTCTCTTGTGGGGCTGAACAGGTTCAGGTCCAGTAGCCTACCCTTGTAGGGCCTGCCTTGCTGCTCCCTTCATGCAAGTGGCCCTCCTCTGGACCCTTTTGATGCTGTCCACATCCCTCCTGAAGTGTGGCACCCAGAACTGGACACAGTACTCCAACTGCGGCCTGACCAATGTTGCATAGAGGGGGAGGATCACCTCCTTGGACCTGCATTTCATGCATCTATGGATGCATGACAAGGTGCAGTTAGCCTTCCTGACCACATCCCCACATTGTTGGCCCATATTCATCTTGGACTTAATAATGACTCCAAGATCCTTTTCTGCCTCTGTGCTGATGAGAAGGTATTCTCAAATTACCTTCTCGAATGTTTCTGAATTAATCCCAGCAAGGGGGTTCAAAATCAGCTCTTGGAGTCATAATCAGGTAGAGCTGTGGCTAGAAAGGTTCAGAACTTTAAAAAGGCTGAACTGACTCTGTGGGTGAGAATGAAGTGATTTTAAATCAGGATTGGAGTGCTCTCTAGAGGTGGGAGGGAACTCTTGTTGATTTGGTTTTTACTGTCGAGAAAAGGGCTAGGGATTAGAAAGGGGTTTTACTGCATTTTGATTGCCTTGGAAACCTTTGAAAATAATCCTTAAGCTCAACAGTTTAAGCTCAAACCCTCTAGGAAGTTTCTCTTCAGGGAAAAAATGACCCCTTCTTTGCTAAGGAGACAAATGGTGCAAACTCATGCTGAAAGAGAGATAGTATATCTGGACTTCAGCAAGTCTTTTGGCAAGGTACCACATAACCTTCTCATAAACAAAGTGGAGAAATGTGGGATAGATAAAAATTTCTACAAAATGTACAGCTAACTGGCTCCATAGCTGCAAGCAAAGAGTAATTATTCATAGGTCCATATCACAATGACAGCAGATTGCAAGTGGAGACCCACAGGGGTCTGTCCTGGGCCTGGTGCTGTTCAACGTGTTTATTAATTATTTGGATGATGGAATAGAAAGCTTCTTGAGCAAGTTCGCAAATTATATGAAACTGGGAAGGAGTGTGAACACATCAAAGAACCTCAACTGTAAGCACAATTCAGAAAGATCTCAATAGATTGGAAAGTTGAGCTACAGCTAACAGAATAAAGTTCAATACAGACAAGATGCGACACCTCTGGAAGAATAATCAAAAACAAATACACAATAGATGACCCTGGCTGGATGACAGCACTATGAAAGGCTCAGGAGTCTCTGCAGATGACAGACTCCAAATGAGTCTTCAGCGTGATGCAGCTACATAAAAGGCAAATGAAGGTTTGGGATGTATCAACAGAAGCATTAGGTGTAAGAAATGGGAGGTGATAGTGCCTCTATTCGTCGCTGGTTAGGCCTCATCTGGAGTAGCGTGTGCAATTCTGGGCTCCATATTTAAAAAATGTTAAGAATTTAAAGAGGTTCCACAGTTGGACAACAAAGATTATCAAGGGCTTGGAAGGGAAGTCATATGAGGACAGACTGAAGGAGCTATGCATGTTCAGCTTGCATAAAAGGTGCTTATGAGGGGACATGATAACAAACTTAAAATACTTGTAGTAAAGAAGAGGGAAAGCACCTATTCCCTCTTGCTGCAAAGAAGAGGACATGGACCAATGGCTTGAAGTTGCAGCAAAATAAATTTAGATTGGATATCCAGAAAAAATTCTTCACTGTTAGACCAGTGAGGCAGCGGAATAGCCTGCCTATGGAAGTCTCCATCGCTGGAGGTGTTCAAGAAGAGGTTGGACAGCCACTGGTCAGGGATGAACTAAGCCTAGCTATGCCTATGTTCTACTATGGGCATTTCCCATGCATCTGGACTTTGCTGGTTGCCCCTGCTTTGCCTTTCTGCTCCTAGTATTAGGGTGTTTTTAAGCTTTCCCAGAGGCATTAGGTATTGGCTAGAGCCAAGACTGGGTACTTTGGCAGGGTTGTGCCAATTCTCCTGCTAGGACCAAAGTTAGAGATTCCAGGCTAAAGAGTCTTGACCCTCTGCTCAGGGCCAGACCAATCACCATATTTTGGGTCAGGAAGTAATTTTACCTCATCATCAGATGTGTATAGGCTGTAGGGGTTTTTGTTCTCCTCTGTAGCAAGGGGAAGGACCACAGCCCACAAGCCTATATTGACAAGATTTCACAGAAGCAGACATTGACTGCCAAGATTCCCCTACTTTACCTGTGGCAGGTTAGGGTGTTATGTCTGTGTTGTGTCAGGGTTGAGGGCAGTCTCATGTAGAGTTTAGATTATGGATTGTATAGGATGGTTTGGATAGGAATAATCCTGCTGCAGGGAGGGAATTGGACTGGATGACCTCCGAAGGTCCCTTCCAGTCCTGTTTCTCTATGATTCTATAATTTCTCTGAAAACTGAAGGTACCAGAAAGCAAGCATTTGTTATCTAAAGAGACTGTTTATGTAAACACAGAAAGAACAACTCAGGAAAAAGAACTTCTGTTATCAGAAGGGGGCTCTATTACTGTCTCTCAGGTCAATATTCCAGCAATAATTTCAGCCAGGTCACTTTTTGATATATAACATAATTACATGATAATTACACTAAAAGAAGCTTAGTTAATACAAATATTTATTTCTTAATTAAAAAAATACTTTTTGTACCTTATTGTGTCAAGCAGTGGCCTAGATATTCCCTGACTGGAGTTGATATAAAAAAAAATAGTATGATCTGTGGATTCTGTCTGCATCAGCTTCATTTCTGAGTACTCGGTGCCTCATTACAAAGTTTTCCTTCACAAGCATTTCCCATTGTTTGGCCTATGGGGGCCATGACATAAAATTAGCTTTTACAAAATTGTCAGTCTAATTAGACTGCATCAAAATTCCCCCAAGGAGAAGCAGAGGAGCTGAACAAACTACACAAAAGTTGCCACACTGGAACCATATAGGATGAAACTTATCTTTCGTAAGCAGGGCTTGCTTCATTGATTTATCATGTGTTCCAATATATCAATACCAAATGTCTTCCCGTCAGCACTTTGCCATCAGAAAGAAAAAGAATAACATAGTCTTTGTGCCAAGCTGGCCTGATCTTGCTCTGTGGATATTGGTAATACAAGTGTGCCTTCTGCCAGGCACTGGATGGTAGTAACTTGGGCTGGGTTTAACTTAGGAGTTTTACTCCACTTCTCAAATTCAGAATTCCCTGCCCCGAAATCTGGGAAAATAAATTTTAACTGTATGTTCCAAAGTGAGCAAACTTCCACACACAGAAGCAAAATGTTGAACTAAAACAGGTTTTATACAAAAGGAAGATGGAAACAAGCATATTCCCCAAGGAAAAACTTAACTATTAGCCCTTAACTATAGCTCAAAACAGATTAGTCACAGGTAGCTCAAATGAGATCACAGTCACATTGGGCAACTAACTCAGGGAGCTACCACATAGCCAGGTCAGTTGGGAAGAGGATCTCACCCAAGGCTGCTGTCTGGAGGCTCTACCACCTACACCAGAGGTTTTCAACCTTTTTTAAGAAGTGTACCCCTTCTGGTGGCAGCAGCCAGATGCAAAGCATGGGGAAGGGAGGGGGGTTACATGTGACCACCACCAACACTCACAGCCCCACACCGCCACTGCACACAGCTGGTTGTACTTGTGCAGAGGCAGATGAAGGTGTACTGGGGCCCTGCGCAAACACAAAATGAGGCCCCCTGCTCCCAGAGGAGCTGGGCTGCAGGTAGGGGGCGGGGCTTCCACTCCTGGCGCTGGTGGGGGAGGCTGGGTAGACTCTGCCAAGCTGGGGTGGGGGACGGGGCACATGCCCAACTCTTCTCCCTGCTCCCCACCCTCTGCCCCTTCCCCTACCATGGCCAAACATACACACAAACAGGCATGTACTCTACTCACTCACTCTCTGCATTTGGACACAGACACAAACACACTCTCCCTCCCTTGAACACATGTACACATGCGCACATGCATGCACATGCAGGCATGCACATGCACACAGAGATGCACATGCACATACACAGACTCACACAGACACAAGCAGATGCACACATACGCGCGCGCACGCGCACACAGCCAGCCACACACTTCCCACCCCCCTCCACCCACTCTCAAACACTATGAGGCACCCCCTCCCCCCATGAGCTGGCCCCGGCTCGCTCCTGCCTGGCCCATTACACTGACCTGCAGGTGCTACTTCTCGACTATGCCCATGTGGCTGCACACATGCACACAGCCGGGCTGGGTGTGGGATGGGTCAGGATGGGAGTGCCGTGCCTCTGCAGGTAGGAGACAGCACTGGGAGGGGTGGTTACAGGGGTCTAAGGTGAATTTGGGGGGGCTATAGACCCCAAGCACCCACCCCCCAGTGCCTGCTCCCTCCCCCTCAGGCTCGGTGCTGGTCATGGATGATGGCAGCAAGCTCCTTTCCCCCCTGCATCTGGCCAGCACCTGTGTGGCCTGCACAGGGGTGTCACTGCCCTCTCCCCCACTCCTCCCAGCCCTGCTCCTGGGAGTTGGCAGCTCAGAGTGGTGGGTGGCTGTCCTCCATCCCTGCTCATCTGCGAGTATCCCCGAGGACCATTCCAAGTACCCCTAGGGGTACGCATACCCCTGGTTGACAACCCCTGACCTTCACCAACCAAGCACCAAGTGTTGGGTATGGAGACCCACCCCTGAGACCCTGTTGTTCCCTGATGCCAGGGGTTGCCACTCTGCTCCAGTGACTCTACCACCTACACCAGCTAAAGTAGCAAGTGTTGGGTAGGGCCCAAACCAGAGTTTCTGCTAGTCTGATGCTGAGGAGTGATACTAGGGTATGATCGTAGTACCAAGTGATTACTCCAAGGGTCTCCACTGCTCCTCCATGCTCCTGGGGGTCTCTGCACACTTATGCCAGTCCCCCTTCAGGTTGCTACACCACCCCAGCTCTTTTAGACCCTGCCCTATATCAGTGGTAGATTGAGGGATTTTTTTCAGCTCTTTCTATTATACTGAATCACCAAGACCCACTATAGAGCCCTGTGTTTTTAAAAGCCTTTTTATTTTCAAGAGTGAAAGCATCAAAGGAGGAACTCCTGTCTGGAATCTCCCCTCTCCAGTACTGGGCACCGCACTTCAAAAGGGATGTGGCCAGCCTGGAGAGGGTTCAGAGGAGGGCCACCCGCTTGGTGAGAGGGCAGCAGGACAGGCCCTATGAGGAGAGACTGAGGGACCTGAACCTGTTCAGCCTCAGCAAGAGGAGACTGAGGGGGGACCTGGTGGCTGCCTACAAGCTCATCAGGGGAGATCAACAGCAAATAGGCAAAACTCTTTTCTCCCCAGCACCACCTGGGGTGACGAGGAACAATGGTCATAAGCTGATGGAAAATAGGTTTAGGTTAGAGATCAGTAGGCAATATGTTACAGTTAGGGTGGCCAAAATTTGGAACCAACTTCCCAGGGAAGTGGTCCTTGCCCCTACCTTGGGCAAATTCAAGAGGAGGTTGGATGATCACCTGACTGGGGTCTTGTGAACCCAGGATTCATTCCTGCCTGTGGCAGGGGGTCAGGCTAGATGATCTGTTCAGGTCCCTTCTGACCCTAGCTACTATGATACTATGATACTTCTCCTACATACCTGATTTGCTCTAAAACTGAGGGCCATGCCACTGTGAACCTTTGCAGTTTACTATGAGGACTGACCTTTCGGTGATCTTTGTATAACTTGGTCTTGAAAATTAACTTAGCAATTTTGGAACAGAGGACAAATGGATACAAAGTCTGATCCGCTTATCCTTTACAGCTTCACACTTGGCCTCAAACAGCATAACCCACGTCCATACAAAGTGAAGGTGAGGAGCCCCTCAAACCTGCACACTAATGAGGATATGTAGATGATAAATATACAGAGCAGCCATAATAAGACAGAACTATAGTCAAACATGCAGAACATAAGCAGGGTTACACAAGTAAAACAGTAATCTAGCCATAGCAGAGCATGTAAAGTAAGAAACACATGTCCTAAGTACAGACATTTAAAAAGGCCGGGTGGAAGTGGAGCTATTTACTGAAAGTGTGATGAGTTAGAGTGGGAGCCAACCAAACAGACCTTTGATGTTGGGGGGGGGGCAGGGGGGGAGGATTGTAGCCTGCCCAAACAGAGGACACTCCCAGAAGCTGCCAAAGTAGCCCTTCATCCTAGCCCTGGGCCTGGTGACTGTCAGCAGTGGCTCAGGGAGAGGAGGGTGGGAATGGAGCCCCCCCCCCCCCACACACACACACATGCACACTGCAAGAGGCCCCCCTACAATTTGCTGGCTGGAGTCTTGGGGGAACTGTACCAGGTCCATTGTGGGGGGGGGGGGAAGGGGAGGGCTAGGCTGCCTTCCTCCCCTCTAGCAGCACAGAGCAGCCTGGCAGGGGTGCTGCAGGGAAAGGGCTCTGCGGTTGATGTCCCTGAAGGAGCCCTGGCCAGTCCATGATATGGCATGACCTGACTGGAGGGGGCTGTGGGGGAAGGGCTCTGGGGCCTATGTCCCTGGACTCATCTTCTGTGCTGTAGTACTTTGCCAGCCCTGCCCCCTCAGCTATCACTGACACGCCACTGCTTGGCCAGGGGAGCTGCTGCTGGGGATAAGTTCTGGGGTCTGTGTCCCCACAGCCAAAACTCCCCACCCAGGCCAATCAGAGATGAACTGTAGCCCAGCCAGCGCAGCTGCCAGAAGAGATACCCCTGACTCCTTCCCCCTTTCCCACTGGGCTGCAGCACATCAAAGGGCCAGGCCACATGCAGGTACAGAATCTCCCCTTCCCCCTCACCAAGCTACAGACAGAGCTGGGATCACAGGATGTCACTGACTTGAGTCAGTGACAGTCGAAGGTGTGGGGCCACCCCAATGCTCAGACACAGCAAATGAGTCTGCCTGAGACTAGAGCGCAGCCCTGAATAATGCCATCTAGGATAGTGGTTATCACGTTCTAAATTAGTCTTCAATAGGATCTGGCACAGATGTTATAAATCGCTCTATTAGAAAGCACTATAACTTAGTACACATCCATTCAGGGTTAACTTAGAGCAGGATCTGACATTTTTAAAGCATTTTATTTGCCATTAACATCTGTTCTGTTATGGCTATAAAGTGCTTCCTGCACACTTAAAACACATTAAGTGTAACATATGTACCTAGCACTAAAGTTCATATAAGGAGACCTGACTTGGTGACTTAATCTCAGTTGTCTTGTCTTATCTTGTTTTGTTTTAAATAAGGAACTATTGTTGAGTAGTATATATAACTGAAACTTCAGAAAGAATGAATACACAGAATACGATTCCTCAAATTAGGATTTTTTTAGTTTCCTAAGATACCTTGTCATGGGTCAGGGTCCCCAGGGGTGGCTATGAAGTCCTTCCTGGATCCACAACCATGCCAGTTCCATCCCAAGGGTGCCTTCTTGGTCTTGCCTGCCACATCTTTATGGTAACATAATAAATTGAGGGGCTGCCCATGGGCCCTCACATGGCTCCAGTCCACTGACCCTCACAGGAACTCGCTAGTCCTTGGGCCCTTTACTGGACCTCACTCTAGTATCGTGCCAAATGAGGCACCTCAAGCCTTATGGGCTAATGGTGTGACTCCAAACCTCCCCTTTACCATGCTGCACACCTCACAGGTGTTACACAGATGTTACTCCCTCTGTTGGGGTCTCAGCCTACTCTGTCTCAGTCCCTTTAAACTGGCTAGGCCTTCTAGCCTAGGGCCACTGTGTTGGACCTGGCTTTGAGGCACTAGCTTCACTCAGACTGTTCCTGTCACCAGGCCCCTGACCCCTATCTGCTACACCCCACCAGCACAGGGCTGTCTAGACCCTGTGTTGCTGCACCCCTGTGACACCAGGCACCTGGCCCTATGTGGTTGCACCCCTCTGGCACCAGACTCTCTGGTCTCTTGAGTAGCTGCACCCTTCTGGCAGCGGGCTGTCTGGCCCTTGCCCGTTTACGCCCTTTGAGACACTAATGAGGCCTCTAAACCTCCCCTTACAACCTCATCCCAAATCTCTAGTACAAGCAATAATACAAGCATAAGGCCCTGGGTTATAAAATAACAATAACCGAGAGAAGCCATGCTCTGTCTCTTTAAGAAGGCAAACTTCTCCCCTCATATAGCATGCCTCCTAGCCCTGGGTACCTTATGAACTCCTGGAGCCTTACTAATCTTGAAGGCAGCAGAATAGACAACCAAACTTCTCTGAATAACTCCCCTGTGCAGGAACTCCTTTCCCTAGCTGTTGCCAGAAAAATAACCCAAAACCCCTGACCCCCTCCCCGCAGCCCTGGCCTTATATGTGCTCAGGCCTTTGCCTTCTTCCAGTCAGCTGACCATCTGCAGGTGCCAGCTAATTACATCATTAGCCTGTTGCTCAGGTAACCCACAGCTGTGATGAACTGCCTAGCCTGCAGAGCCCCCTGGCTAGGCTGCTCTTGTCCTTAAAGGAGCAGGCACATCTTAGTGCCCTTCAACACACCTAAAAGAACACCAGCTTTGGGCTTTTTGGTTTAGAAAGAACCAGATATTACCTACTGAAAATCTAGCAAGACTCCTTGCAGCACTTTGACTTAACTATGGCAGTCTCTTATTCAAAATATTTACCAGACCTGCTCCTTCTTAAATTACATTATATATAAAAAGATTAAAGCATTATTTTTGGACCTTGACATATTATTATTAATAGCATAGCAGTTTCTAGAGATCCAAATGTATATCAGGGCCCATTGGGATAGACTCTATACAAACTTTATAAGAGAAAATCACTGCTCCATAACATTTGCAGTCTAAGCTTATTTTTATCATATTTAGATATATTTGAAGACAGCAGCCCAGCATCAAAGAGGAAAATGAAAGGTCATCAGTGACACAGAAGAATATTTTAAGTCTTTATGTAGTCAGAGCTACATAATTCTAGTTTGTCATTTAGAATATACCTTTTTAGAAAATGAAATCAGTTTTGTGGATAATATGCACGCATCATCTATGAGATGTGATTGCAGAGCAAGTGTGATACAATTTGGACTAAATAGAAAGTGTTCCTCCTAGATAAAATAATACATTTCCTCTAAATAGAGAACAAAAAGGATCACAATTATTGTATTATATTAGCTCTCCTGGGACCAAAGTCATATGTCTGCTTGGGCACATCTACACATGCATTTAAATGTGACTAAATTAAGCTAATGTGCATTAAATTATTTTTGGCAGGTGTCTACATGTGCAGGGACTTGGCACTAAACTTAGTCCCAAGACCCTGCAGCCCTGCCATGTGCCCCTGTCAACACTGAGGGGAGCTTCAGCCTCTGGCCACATGGCTGCCACCACTTGGCAGCCAGGTTGAAGCCAGAGCCAGCTGCCAGCACCTGACAGCCATTTGGGAAACTCTGATCCCTGGCCAGCCCCTTCCCTGCACAGGAGCTGTGTGTCCATTGCAGGAGCAGCACGTGGCAGTTCCTTCCTTGCCCACACTGCCTCCCTGCACAAGGGCTGCTCCAGCCCCTGCCCCTACCAGCAACACCCAGTACCCCATTGCCCCAGCCCAGCCTCTGCCAGTGACAACCAGTACCTCGCACTCCTGCTGGCCATGGTGCTGGCCCTGCTGGCCCCAGCAAACCCCTCAATGTCCAGGCCCCAGGACCTGCCAACAGGGGGAGGGAGGGTGGGCGCTGGCTGTGGGAGGCCCTGCCCATCCCTCCTCCTGCACTCCCCATTTCAGCCCAGCTGCTCCGCTGCCCACAACCCCCCTGCCAACCCCCAGCACTTCTCTCAGGACACACACGTGAGTGAAATAAAAATACTTTATAGCCCTCACAACACCCACCCCATCCCTCTTTCCTCCCCCCACAACAAACAGAGCCCTCCACCACCCTCCACACTCACCAAAAATAAAAAACCTGCTCACAAGTAGGAAACTATATAACAAAGCAAAACTATTTACAATATTTTGGGTCTTCATGCCCAGAGTGGGGGGGGCTATGGAGGGGGACTTAGGAGGCAAGGCCTCTGGGCAGATGCCCATCACCCCAGCCCCTGAATGTTCCTGGGGTGAGGCTTAGGCCAGTCCTCTAGTGGTAGGGCTGGCCTGGCACTAAAGTTCATGCTGGGTCATGTCTACATTTGTGTTAATGCGCATTAACTAATCACTAATGTGATTAGCCTAAGTTAATGTGCATTAAGGGCAGCCACGTGTGGATGCACACCTTTAAAGTGCATTAACCTGTCCTGTGTAAATGCACCCATTCTGAAGGAAAATGCATTCAAAGTTTGATAGCACATGAAAATGAAGTCAGTGGACACCATAATGAGCATGACATTAAGCATAAAGAATCAGGCGTTGTTCAAACAAAAGCTGTTTTGGACATATATTAAAAAAAAAAAAAAGACTCTATTCTTTGAATTAGAAATGGGCCAGGATAGAATGCCTGTCACTGTCAAATATGTCTGCAGATCTGCCACACATCTAAGACAAAGAAGATTCTGGAAGGTGGCACATAGGTGATGGAAATGGTTCTTTTCTTTAAACTGATTACAGTGCTCTAGATGCTTCCATGTTCAGAGGCTCCTCCAACAGGTTTTCTTCACCAGTCACAAAATTAATTATTTTACAACATGTTGGACTTTCAGAATTTAGTAATAAGTGGCTTGATGCTTTTATAATAGTGATGTGCACGTAATGCCTTTGAGTACAGTAACTTAGATGCAACATGAGAGATGGCAATTCATTGATAAGGTAATACAGCTCAGTGCCTGTGAGAAGTACATTCTCCAAGAGCAGACAAGTCTTGAAATTATTTATTTTACTTTTACTTTGGGACAGGGGGCACCTAGGTACAACAAGAAATGGCACTAGCTTCTTTCACTTGCATGAGAAAAAAAGAGGGACAGGAAGATGGGGAACTTTTTTTAATGTGGATTACTTGATTAATATTATTTGAGAAAAATCATAGAGTTCCTTTTACTATTTTGTTATTCCACACATCTTTTTTCCATAACAATGCATAAATACAATAAAAATTAAATCCCATTTTAAAATTAAGCCTACTTCTATTCCTCAATTCCATTTATTTCAGTAAATAAAACTGTGCAATGAAGTGGTGATTTTAAATAATACAAGAGGTAAATAATTAGTTATGGAACAGAGTTATTATAATGTAAGAAGATATAAATAGTGACACTGGGTCTAAAAACTGTACAACAGGTTCCTAAAAAGGACCATTTTCTTGTTGTTTAATGTTGTCTGTTAAATCTATTACTTCATTCTATGCATTCAAAGATCATACTTGTCCTGAGGATCTATGCAACTAATACATTGGACCAGTACTTCCATACCCTTGGTAGGTATGCTCTGGGTGACTGCAAGTTGACTTCTGTTTTTTATTATTCTATTGACCTGAGTCAATAAAGCCCACTGAAAACAAATGGGATCAGACCCTATAGACATTTCACTTTGTCATGAAGGAAACCAATTTCTTTCGCTGGTCTCATGTAAGGCCCTTACTTTTCTGTTTATATTCTTTGTTGTCAAGATAAAGTCGGAATTTTGGACTTGTTTAGGCTAGACATTCAGGTTAGTCTTTGAAGTGTTTCTCCTAGCCTGCATGGAAGTGTTTTCCTTGGTTCATTTGTCCACAGAGGATTGTCTCTGGTAATCTTTCACTAGCCTTGCAGATTTGTGGCTCATCTCCATTTCAATAGAACTCTTCTGGGTCGTAAAAGAGGTTTACACTTCTCAGCAATAGAGAAAACACCTAGGATTTTATTTGCAAATTATGCTATAAGGAGTACAATGGCTCATGAGCAACAAGGCCATAATATAAAGGGACATTTACAAACCTAGTATTAGTTTAATACCCTATCTTTCCTTAGACATATCTTTCCTTAGTGTAGGGTCTAAAAAAACACCCACAGATGGCTCCTGAAAGTGTTCTGTGTTAGAGAGCTGTTATGATGGATAACATTGAGAAAAGATTTTATAAAACAAATTTGTTATTCTATTTTTTGTGGTATTGGCACTTCTAACGTGAAACTATCTTTTTTTTCTAAATGAATTGTCTAAAAACAATGAGAAAATCAGTTTTTCTGACTTATTTGTTCTAATCAAAAACAGGTGATATTGACTACCTGAAGGTATCCTGTTCTCATATGAATCCCAGCACCACATATTTCTAATACACTTCATTTAAGCATGAATTAAGTATACATGAAGTATATCAGATCATTCTAATATACTTCATTCACATACAAGGCCTTGAACTAAGAACTGAGTCATTTGTATAAAGGATAGAGTGGAGTTCATCTTGATCTTCATTTAGTTTATCAAAGGAGAATATCAACTCCGTTTTTAAAAACAGTTTCTAGACATTTTATTGAAATAAAAAATCCATGTGTGCATGTCCTTAACTGCGGAGAATCTGCAAGATTGCATCCTCGGTGGCATTTCTCAAGGCCTTATAAGCTAGTCAAAGACATAAGGACTGCAGGGGCTTGCCTGCTGCTCCACAGTAAAAGGTTGTTGTTTAGTACATCTTATTTATTCCTGGTTGTCTTGACTGAACCCAATGATCACTACAACGGCCATCAAGGTGGACTTTCTGCCTCTCCCCCACTACCACTGAACTCTAAGAAAAAAATGTTTTGAACCCCACAAATATGTATGTATTATTTGTTATATGGTTTTTGTTTTTATTGTATTATTTTCATAATAATACCTATCACTTAACATCCAGAGATCTCAAAGGACTTGCAAAGATGACTAAGTAACAGTATCTTCTTTTTTATACATGGAGCTCAAGGAGATGAAATTACCTGCTGAAAGTCACAGCAGGTATGAGGAACAAAGTTAAGTCCTAAACCTGGTTCCTAATTACCACTTTATCCTATCAGATGGTACCTCCTTAACCAGTGTTTGCCTTTTATCTCATGACATCCACATTTCAAACAGAAATGAACAAATATTAACCCTCTAATGACCATGCAAATATCCCTCAAGTACGAATGCTTCTGTGCTGCTTTGCACTTAGAGGAAGCAAGAGCTCAAAATAGTACAAAAGAAAATGATACATACAGTCACTTTAAAGCCAGTCATTTTATGGAGTTCTGTACATGCAGCTCATCATAACTGGTTAGGTAATACAGCACCTGGTGGTGATGATTTACTAATTATATTTCAGTTTTGAAAAATTATATATAATTAGCAGGAAAGTATTCACCATAATTGCAGTGTCAGCTACATACTCTTGATGTCTGTCCCAGAAAAGCCAAAGATAGTGATGAATTTTCACAGAACAGCTTTCCAGACTTCTGCAACAAGTCATCTAATATGCTTACAGGTGTAATGAGCAAACAAATAATTGGAATGGTTTGAAATTTGTAACACGGCAGCTGCTGAAATCACTCTCTTTTTCTAATTGCAATTAGCAAGGCTTTTTGAGTTAGTCAGTTTCCAGTTCCAATAGGTTTCTTGCTCATCTCCTTCATTGTTATTGCCCTTCTACTTTCATAGGTTTGTTTCTTGAATTTGACCCTGTGATAAGTGATTGTGGACATCCACTCACTTCAAAGCCCATTGATTTTAAAAGATGAAAGGTGATACATTCAGATAGATCTTCTAGACGTCTAGTTTGAAAGTTTCTTTTTCCTGAATCACTATCCCAAAATCACTTTGTCATTTTTGGCTACTTATTACACCCCTTTCTTTCTCAGTTAACCCATATTTCAGAGGAGTTAGTGCTTCTTTGACTCTTTCCTTTGAGAGGTTTAACTCTTTATTGCACTCAGATGGTATTTATATTTGCTTGTTAAATGAACGATTGTGTGTTTCATCAATATTTTCAGGTATTTGTATCCCCCAATGGATGGTTAGATACTAAAAAAAATTGGTATAATAGAGTACCCTCTCATACCCATCCAGTTGGATTTTTGATAGCTGTTGCTAAAGCTGAAATGACCAAGATCCTCAACTTATATTGACACCAGTCCTAGCTAATGAACCAAAAATGAATTTCCCCATGTTATCTAAGTAGGATGTTTTCTGAGATTTAAAGATTTAAAAGTAAAGCAATCTGCTTTGCATACTGCTTTCAGTTCCATGGTCTATACAAGCTTGATACTCTCAAAACATTTATCTGAAGGCACAATTGATGTTGTTTGGGGCTCCAATTAATTGTAGCCATGCAACACTTAAATTGAGAGAAGGAGGTGTGAATATGACCCTGAAGGGAAATAAAGAGAGCACAGAGTTTGTGGGAGTAAGAGACTTGAGATTTTGGGGCTTTCTGCTGTTTGTTTCTTCTATGTGGAGGAAAGTAAAGAATATATATTACTTGTATAACCAATTAATTATTCAATAGATCAAGAAATGCTTTGGGACAATGACATATATTTGTCAGAATCAGTAGTGGGAACCAACTTTTAAAATTAGACTGAAAAACAATAGAAAGTATTCCATGGGTGGTAATTCTCTATTGGCCAAGACCTGGATAGGGTATGGTTACCATACATCTGGGTTTTCCTGGATATGTCCTCTTTATGGGTCTTCCCAAATCCATCCAGGCAAGATTTTGAAATATGAACAAATGTCCAGGATTTTGCTCTGCTTTGCTGGTGGGAGCTGGGGAGGGCGATTGGAGGCAGGGGCATCACGTGCTCTGTGCATGCAGATGCATGTGGCTGGCATACAGCCAGGCAGGGGGCTGGGGACAGCCTAGCAGCTAGATGCAGGTAAGTGTATAGGGGTGGGAGGTAGAGAGCCATGGCTTGGGAAGTGTCCAGGTGAGGGGAGTGGAGGGGATGGGTGTGTGAGAGGGGCGGGTGTCTGCTAGTACTGGGGAATGGTGTCTAGGTGCAAGAGCTATGGCAGGGCACAGGAGCAGGGGGGAGGAGCCTGCCCCTCCAGCATGGGAAGGAGGTGGGGGGCCCTTTGGGGGCAGTGGAGAGCTGCTGCACAGCCAAGCTAGCGGCACTGGGGGCCTGTGCCCATGCTTTCAGGGGCAGGGCACCTAGAAGACACTGCCAGGGAGAGAAGAAGACATAGCCAAGGCAGGGGAGGACCAGAGGGCTGTGGGTCAGGAGTGAGGGGAACCAGCAAGACTGTAGGTGGGGAGGGAGGGGCACTGGTAGGATCAAGGGGCTATGAGCTGGGAGCGAGGGGCAGCAGCAGGGATGGGAGCTGCAGGCTGGGAGTGAGGAGCACTGGAAGTGGGTTGGGAGTGAGGTATCCCCCAATAGGTGTCCCTTTATTGGAACTGAAAATATGGAAACCCTAGCATAGGGTGGTCTAGATTTTGACTCAGAAGGCTTGTCTACATGTGACGCCACATTGCCATAGCAATGCACTGTGGTGACTTAACATCCACGGGCATCTACATGTGACCAGCAGCTGCTTTACCATAGTGATGCATTCCCCCAGTATAGCGTGCTGCTATGGAGAAGTAGCTGCTAATAATAACTGTGCACCACACGTATGGCACAGTACGGGCTGTTACTGTGCAGCGATTTAGTACTTAGTGATTTAGTACTTCCAAAAGGAAGTATGAAATCATGGCACAGTAACAACGTTGCTATAGCAACATGTGTAGATGTGCCCAGAATTCATCAGTAGTAGAAAAAATTATTGTAATAATAATAGTTAAAATGTGAATAAAATAAAAATAGGGTGTAATTTAGCTTTAAGAATTTTACAGACTATCACTGTTCACCTGCAATAATAAATATTGCAGTAGCTATAGCCATTAGAGCATCCTATTCAGTGTTGGTCTTAGAGCTGGTTGACAAATGTCAAAAAATGTCACTAATCCACTGAAATAATAAATGTGAAGGTGTTTATTGCCAGCTGAAGCTGTTTCTTACTGCCCCACTGAACTACACTGATTCCTGCAGAAATGGTTTGTGTACATCAGGAATCACAGAGGCATAAATTCTTCCTGGGAAACTAAAAAAATATTTTGTCTGGGATTTTCAAAGTGCAGATTTAGGGCCTGAGTCCAGGGGTGGATCCAGGGGGCATGCATCGCTGCACTTTCACCCCACTTTGATTCCTGGCCTACCCAAAATTTAAAGCAGCATTTCTAGTCCGGCAGCACTGAGGAAGTCAGTTGAGTTTGTGGTTCATTATAATCTACCTGATCCCTTCTAAACTCTTTATTCCATGGGTGTTAAAGACCCTCTCTCCTTCTTAATGGTCCTGAGGCTCCACTGATCAAGCTATCCTTGTTCTGCGATTCTGCTGTCTCTTAGCTGCTCCTGGTAAGAAAGCTCCTATTTCACTTCCCTACATATTGTTTTTAACTTATTCCAATTAAGTCATATTTGTTTTTGCTTCCATCTGAAATTGAATAATACAGCCCTAGGCCCCTAGCATATTAGTAAAGCTTCCAGTTCATTTTTAACTGGAGAAAAATACATATGTTGTTTTATATGTGATGATGCATCTCACCATTTGCACCCCACTTCAAAATTTTAGATCTTCCCATGCCTGACTTAGAGATTTTCAGTCACTACTGGGAATCAAACTGTGTCTATTTGGAAAAAAAATACTACATATATATTTTTTCCTGGCCTTCCTATTAGGGTGAATTTTTTGTTTTGATTTTGTTTGCTATTCTTTTATTGCTAAAGATGTTTACATCAAGACAGGATTTATATTGCTTGGTTCATTCGCCCTCCCTGTCTATTCCACACTGAAGTCATAATCCTCTGAATATGATATCCTAGTCACCTCCACAGCTAATTGTGATGTTGCAAGCAGAGTATTATTACTTATACCTCTCTTGAAGCAATAGAAATGGCTGAATGCTTACAAAACAAAGATCCTCTTTGCCTGAAAGCACATCAAATTTAAAATACGTAGGTAAGTGAGAAGCACAAGAAGGGCACCATGTTCTTCCCATCAAAAAGATAAGATATGATCATGTTAAGGTTCTTAATATAGGAATTGGTGTTAATCAGAATCTCTGTTCCATGGTAAAGCAGGGTCTTTCCAATTTTCACATGCTGTTTTCTCACAGCTCAGCACAATAGTAGCTGTAACCATTTTATATGCATCTTATATTAATGGTAGGATTACAAAAGAAAAATGTTGCAAACTTTGACAATGTTTTCCCCCTTTTTTTGGTCAAAGTCCACCTGGAAAGTTCCAGTTAGCTCTAGTCATTTTCTCATTTGCAGCTTTTTTTATACAGCAAATTCAAGCAAAGCTGACTTTTAAACAGATTAACCTACTTCAAAGATAATATAAATGCTTCTATACATTCCTCCAAGCTGCAACTTCTAGACATGCCAGTATGAGACAGTACATCAAAATATGTGACAGCTAGCCAGTGAAACAACTTTTGTTTTATGTTATAACCAACAGATTATATACTTTTAAAAAACATGAATTCTGTGTTAGAGATATTCCTTTCTGCATGAAATAATCAAGCATTTTCATAACCCATCACAGATAAAGAGCAGTTAAGTGGTTACTCCTCAGCATGTTCAAGAATAAAGAAGCTCCCTGCCTAGGCTTCTTAGAGTACCAGAGGAAGAGAAAGAGGAGAGAAGCTGGGGCAGGAAAAGTTGTCCTTTGTCTGCCCATATACAGCTAGTTCAGATATCCAGATCAATTAATGTAATCCAACTTCAACATAGTTAATTTAGGCCACTCACAAAAATACCAGTTTGGGCCAGTGGTAATTCTCTAAAGAGCTCCATAATTGTTGTCCCCAGAAAATACAGCCAACCGGTGCTCCTAGTGTATGTCTAGATCCCTTTATCTCTATCCCCCTTTCATATACAGACCTCAAAGCTAGGAGTCCAGCTGCCCAAGAGATTATTTTGTCTTTCACGGAGACGAGAGGAGTTGAAGGGAACTAACTAGTGTATCACATTTCTCACAGAAAGGAGGAAACATAGTGGAGCCTCTCAGCCAGAACGGACTCCAGTAGCTCAAGGCCTCCTTCTACCACTTTCCTGTCTGTAAGAAATATAGTTGTTCCACCTTCCTCCTCCTGCTGCAAATACAAGCAGCTTCTATACTCCTTCCTTTAGATGGTTTTCTCTCCTTGCCACAGTGAAGCAGCAGAAAAGAACCCTGAGATGGTAGAGAAGCATCTCCTCCTTTTCCCCACCCTGTCCTACCAGCTAACTGCTGTCTTTTATCCAGAGAAATACCTCACTAGCATGTAGTTCACTAACAAGGTTTTACACAAGTTTTGGTGAGATCAGTGGGAGGATGAAGAAAAATGGATTGCATCAAGAAAAGCAGTTGGTAGTAAATTGTATAGTACTGCAGCCCCACTAGCACAAGCTCTGATATCTTTTTACATAGTACTGTTGATAGCTTCTTGCTGTTCTTTCTATACTATGTATTTAGGCTTCAGCAGCTTACACTGCGAGCATTATAGTAATGTCAGTTCTTAATGCTGGTATATTTCCCTGTGTAGATAAGCTCTCGTTCACAGCAAATTACTAGCACGTAACTCTTATCACCTCTGAAATGGCCCAGAAAATGGAGGTATTGTAATGCTATTTATAAGCTCCTGTTCATTGTTGTGTTTGTGCAGTCCCTATCTGAACAGGGCTTTAATATAATTTGGAGGCTCCTCAGTATTCTGCAGAATGAATAGTAAATAATATAATGACATGAGCAATGAAGAAGGGCCTTAACATTTAGACTATGGGGAAGACCCAAGGCCTCAGATATAAACCACAGCTTTGCCACACACACACAGGGTACTTTTTCAGATGAAATTTCAGTTTGACTTGTTCCTCGCACTGTTTATTTTTGGCCAGCATCTCGCAACAATGATTTTGACAGATGCAAACAACTCCTGCAAAAACCAGGTGCATACACTGGCAGCTTCCCTGCTAAAAGGATTCAGTCTGATGTTTCTCCCACCTGTGAGATGAATGTCCAATTTTTGCCAACTACCAAAATTGTAATTATCATACTCAATTTCCAAAACAAAATAGTTCAACGTGATCATGACTAAACATTCTGATACTATTTTTTTTTCATCTTGGGGTCACTCCTTATGAATGAGAGTTTCACTGACTCTCAGCTTTACATTGATTCAAAGGGAAAACTCTTGTTCTTAGGTATTATGGAATAAGATAAAGAAGTTATTCTATATTTATACCAATTTAACTATGACCAACATTTCTTCCAAACTCTTCTAAGCAAACAAATAACTGTTCCTGTTTTTATCTTTAGGCTGTTTCCCACATATTGAAATCCTCCCTCATGTTCTCTGGAATTTAGTTAAGAGGCACATAATCCATAGGAATTGCATGGGTGCATGTTTCATATCAAGCCATGCTGCTACAGGTGCCAGAATGCTGTGAGCTGAGCCTCCATGGATCTCAGAAGACCATAGTCTTAAAGCCCCTATTAAGTGATGATGAGATGACACCATTCCTAAAAGGGACAGATTAAGGAAAACTCTTTCTTTCTGTGTGTTCTCTAAAAAAAAGAGAATGTGCATCATTATGAGGAACAGCCCATTACATAGTATGAAAAAAAGCAGAATGAATTAAAATGCCATACAAAATAAAATCAGAGGGATAAAGATGATAAAGATGAGATTCGCTGCATCTCAGCTTTATTACCTCTTCTAAACTTAATTGGACATATTCTGTATTAATGGACTGGAGCTCAAAATTTCACACACATTTAGCAATTCTACAAACACCCCTGAAATTCTCCTCACCGATCAAAAGCACTTGAGTGGAAGCAGCTCAAAGGTGTTCACACACCAATCAGTGAGTCAAACTGAGAGTAGGAAAAACCAGTAGGCCATCATGAAAAAAGACAAAGCCCATAGACCATACCTCAGGAATAAATAGGTAAGAACTGGGTTTTTTGCTGGTCCAGTGTAGCACAAAGCTGTAGACAGCCCTAACATTTCACAGATGTATAAGTTAAGGTCAGAAGGGTTATCAGGTCTGACCTACCATGTAATGTTGGCATAGTATCAGCTAATTATCCACCCCCCCTCCTACCCCAACCCCTGATTTGTTTTCAGAGTTTGCTTCTTTGAATACAACAACCTCATGATGGGCTGCATCCTTTGTTCCAAGAGGTATGACCTTACATTAAGCTAGAAACAAGGGGTAGGTTTTTCATGTGCTTGTTTTATGTTGGTGTGGCTCTGTTTTATAGGACCAACTGTATAATTTGGAGAAATGTTAGATGGGCTTTGTTAGAAGTGCTCTTCCTCAGGTCTGAGAGAGAAGCAGAACCAGGCCAAGTTAAGAGAGAAAAAGAGAGGTGATCACAAATAGCTTTCAAACAAGGGGAATAACCTAATTATGCAGAAAAATCCCATTTAAAAGATGAAAGGGTTATTGCCCCACTGTTTGCATTAAGCTGCTTTTAAATGCATATTACTTGTGTGAACCCAGTTTACCTCATGATTTAGATCACTTTTTATTAATAGCATTCTTTTCATTATTTATCACTCCCACAATCATTGTGTCACCAACAAACTTCTTTGAGGAATGGGTTTTTGCATTTTATTTTAGCTCATTGATAAATCTGTGAAACAGCTTATGGCCATGTTTCTAGCATAGGGTCAAGATCAGAACCCTATGGGGCTCTATTAGAGGAACATTTCCTTGAGGATGAGTCACTGTTTATAGTCATATTTTAGAAACTGCCAATTAAGTCACTTAATATGTGCTGTGATGATTTAGCCATAGTCTATATTCTTCATCAAAATGCCATGCAGTAGCAAATCTAATGCTTTACAGATGATTGCATCAGTACTGTTGTGTATCAACTGAACTTGAAGCCTCATATGAAAAAAGCTTAAAGTTTGTTCGACAAGACCTATTTTCCATAAACCCTTACTGATCATAGCTTGATTACAGGTTAAGAGGACAGCATGGTGAGAGCAGCCCAGAAGCAGTCCAAGTGGTGAAAAGCAGGTTGACCTTTCCTTTTCTTATCATCAGTCTAACACACTTTTCGTGGTGTAGCAAAGCAAGCTAGACTTCAGGAAACAAGGATAGGGAAAAACCTGCATCCCAAAGTAGGCCCTTAAAAATACCACTGTATATATTCACAAAGCACACTCCCTCCCAAATAGATCATGTATCTTCTTTGGGAAAAGAAAAATAAAGAACAAAAGATTATACCTTTTAACCAAATAATCCAAAATCAGTTTCCTCATTTAAAACATTCACACCATTTTTTTTTCATTGTTAATTTTTGGGGGAAAGGTGAGTGTGGTATATGAATAAATAAGATGATTGCACCATGAGCTATGAATCCTAACTAGGGAGGAGACACCACAAAAGACTTATTCTAGAAATGTTGTACTCTTTTTATTGCCCTTACTAATCCCACAAGCCAATGTAGCTATTGTGATTTCAGTCTACAGGGACCAATAAAGTCATTGAAAATGGAAAAAACCCCAAAACAAACAAACAAGCTAGTGCCATGGCTGCTATCTCAGCTGCGTCATCTGCAGTACAACAAACAGAAGTTCAGGGCAGCAACAGATGTGTTTGCACTGAAAGTAAGAATGAGCATTTTGATTACAGCATAGGGCTAGGAGTAGTTCCCAGTCCTGTCACGCTGGGTACTGGCAAGTCACTTAGCCTCTCTATGCCTCTTTTTTTTTTCCTGACTAAATTGAGGATGGATAATATTTAGCTATAGGACAAGGATCTTGTTGTGCAGTGCATGTCATTTGTTTTACAGCCCATTGGTATTCTTTGATGGCAACTGCTAGCTGTGTGCAAAAAATAGCTGTTATATTCATCAGGTCAGATGAAAGTATTCCTGGTAAAACTATCCTTCTTCACTCCACAGAGGAAAATGAAAAATTAAAACCGTTACTGTCAACAGCTTTACTGACAATGACTCATCGTCTATAGAGAGAAATTGAAGCAGCAAAACTGATGAGACGGAACTTGTTGAATTTTTCATTGTGAAGTTACGACTTTTTCTGGTCGTGAGACATTTGCACACTGACTCAGTTTTCTGCTAATTCTTATTCAGAAGCTTCCAATAATGTACATGAACAAATGTTTATTTTATTTTGATGATTTGCTAGTTATCCAGTCAGATTGATGTTTGACTGATAAAATATTTTAAACAAGTGGATAATCAATAAAAAATAAGAAAATAATGTAGGGAGCGGATAAGGAGGACAAGGGTGGTGACTGCGGTCAGGTTAGCGACCAAAATCAAGGATAATAAGAAGTCCTTCTTTAAGTATATAGGGAGTAGGAGTGTAAGGTTTGACCTAGAAACTACTATGCAAAGCCTAAGCAAAAGTGAATGTTATGTGTCGAATGCCCATCTGCAATGATAAGGAGCAGACAGTCTTAGATAGAGGAAGCTTGAAAACAAAAAACAGAATCAGAGGTACTGGAACAAAGAGCTCATTATAATACTAAAAATCACACCCCGAGGCAGGGAAGATATATGCTAATGAAACATATATGTACGTTAATGAGATACATAGCTAAAACACAGGTATAGAGACATGCTCAGTAAAGAACTCCTTGCGTCACTCCTTTATAACCAATTAGCAAACAAGGATGCTTATGAAGATTCAACCTCTGGTATATAAGGGGCTCAGTATTGAATATGTGTGTGCTTGTCTTGTGAAATTATTCCGCTTGCACCTTTTATTGCTAGCAATAAATCTTTTTTATACTTTCACCCCTGGTATCTTTATTGGCCTTTGCATACTGGGCACGAACCCAGACTTCAGCTGGGGCCTAACAGGAGGAAGACCAAGGGAAATGTGGGGTCCTTGCAGGATGGGATGGGACATCTAATAACAGACAGTCAGGAGAAAGCTGAACTCTTTCACTGAATACTTTGTATTGCTGTTCCTGCATACAAATGGTGGTTGTCCACCTGGTCAGATACTGGATGGATGCGGAGGGAGGGAAGGGGTGATTGCCAACCAATAGTCACAGTTGAACTGGTGAGGCAGCACTTGGAGTGGCTGAATGTCTTCAAGTCGGCAGCACCGTATGGACTATACCCAAGAGTGCTGAGAGAATTAGCTGAAGTCATTGTGGGACCATTGGCAATGTATTTGAAGACTCATGGTGCTTGGGAGAGGTCCCAGAAAACTGGAAAAGAGGCAATGTGGTGCTAATCTTTAAAAGGGGAGGACGGAGGATCCAGGAAACTATAGGCTGGTCAGTTTGAATTTGATACCGGGTAAAATTTGGAAAAAATTATCAAGAAGTCCATTTGTGAGGGACTGGTAGAAGGCATGATGCTGAAGGATAGCCAACATGGTTTGACTGTGGGCAGGTCCTGTCTGACCAACTTTGTTTCCTTCTATGATCAAGTAACAAACCACTTAGATGTGGGAGACATGACTAGTGTCATAAACTTGGATTTTAAAAAGGCCTTTGATATGGTCTTCCAGGACACTCATAATAAAAAAAACTGGGGGATGTATGGCTGGCAGAATCCATGGTCAGGTGGGTTGGTAACTGGCTAAGGGGTCAAACCCAGAGAGTGTTAGCGGATGGGTCTGTATCATCTTGGTGGGAGGTGGCCAGTGTCCTGCAGAGTTCAGTTCTTGGCCCCGTGCTGTTCAACATCATTAATGATGTAGATAAGGATATGGAAAGTATGCTGACCAAGTTAGCAAATGATACTAAGTTATGGGGAAAAGTGGTCGTGCTAGGGGATAGGATGTGAATCCAAGTGGATCTGGACAAGCTGGAAAGGTTGGTGGAGCAGAACTAAATGCAGTTCAATGAGGATAAATGCAGAGTGTTTCATCTGGAAAGAAGTAACCAGTGACGTGAATATAGGTTACAAGGAGATGTCCTGGCCAGCACTATGGCTGAAAGGAACCTCAGGGCTGATCACAGGATGAACACAGCCAGTGTGACACTGTAGTCTATAGAGCTAATAGCATAGTGGGATGCATTAGCCAATGCATCATGAGCAGGGCTAAGGAAGTGATACTTCCTTTCTACTTGGCATTAGTGAGATCCCAGATGGAGCACTATGTCCAGTTCTGGGGGCCAGACTTCAGAAAAGATGTTGAGAATCTTGAAAGGGTCCAGAGAAGGGCCACTAGAATGATTAAGGACCTGAAGGAAAAAACTTATGAGAAAAAACTAAGGGATCTGGGACTGTTCAGCCTGGGGAAGAGAAGACTGAGGGGGGACTTGGTGGCTGTCTATAAGTTTGTAAGAGGCGAATATCAGGAGCTGGGAGAAAAAAACTGATCACTAGGGCACCCCAGGGGGTCACAAGGAGCAATGGCCATAAACTGTTAAATGATGGTTTCAGGTTGGATGTAAGTAAGAATGTCTTTATGGTAAGGGTGATCAGAATCTGGAATAGACTTCCCAAAGGGGTGGTGCAGTCCCCAACCTTGGAAATCTTCAAGAAGAGACTGTACAGACGCTTTGCTGGAATCATTTGATCTCAGCAGTATTCTTGCCCAGAGCAACGAGATTGGACTCAATGATCTTTCAAGGTCCCTTCCAGCCCTTAATTTCTATGATTCCATGTACTTCTCCAGTGAAAATTAGCATATGTAATGGCCACTATGCTAAAATTTGGGAAACATTATTTATAAATACTTAGTGACTGCCCTATTTCTGGCAAGCAATAAACTAAGACAACACCAGAAATAAGACTATATTTTTATATGATAACATATTCAAATAAAATCTCCCCTTACTCAGCCCCCTACAAATAGTCTATGACTGTTGAACTACCTGTGCTTCTATCTCAAGTGTTCCAGGATAACGGCTAATCAAAATTTCTTGTGGTCTGAGAAAAAGTATGGAAATAGCTTTTAACTTTGCTTGTGTTCCAGGGTAGGTTCTCCACAAAATTCTCAATCAAAAAAGACCAAGGTAAATCTTTTATAATATTGAAAGTAACGCAGATGTACCATTAACTTGAAAGAGACCACATTTCTACCTCATTGGTATGGCTACTTATGTTAATGTGGCCAAAAAAAAGATAAATATTCTGGATTACATTTTAAGGGCGTAAAGTGAAATAGCACCACTAGTTTGTTTGGGGAGGGAGACAGGATTGTATTTGCCTATCTGGAATGGAGGGTATTTGTGCTGATGGAATTCATTGCACTTGAGAATAACACAGGAAAAATACAATAGCACATTTGAAAATAAAAATAATACCAGATTTTACAATAACACTTAATTATATCTGATTTGTATTGCATCTCTGTGAATGTTTTCCACTCCAAAAAGGTTAACACAAGCAACGAGGCTTAAAATAATTGTAGTTTGTATGAAAACATGCTTCTATGTTGCTTTCCAAAATCTAGTAAAGCTATCATACAAGTTTTTGTCATATGTTCCAATTGTGTTAAATGATTGTAGGGCACTCTTAACAATTTTAATTATTTACAACAAAGAAAACATTTGTAAACATTTTGTGGTATTCCATATTTAAACCAAATGCAAATCCTAGTTTCACTGATGTCAATGTAGCTGTACCAGTTTACTCCAGCTAAGGGTCTGACTCCTAAATATATTTTTACCAGTTGGACACAAGGATGTCTTTGTTCCCTAAAGTCTGTTTGACAGTGGTCTGATGTGAAATTTATTCTGAAGACTGCCAAGAGTATCCTGAACAGCAGCATCCCATAATATATGAAATACTTGCACTGAGATCAATTGCATGTCAATCCATTAATATATTTTTCTCTGTGTGTTTAACCATTGCCAATGCAGGAGAAAGCAACAACTCTCACTCTGTCCCTTTGTCTTTTTGCAAAAAACACTGCCATTCTTCTTTGCCTTCTTCTTCCCCATCTCATCCACGTCTCGAACCACATATATGTTAAGTCACAGTTCATATTGATCACCCTCAAAACAACAGACCCCTCTCCCATACCCCTTGCACAAAAAGGCAGTCCCAAAATACAGGCAGTCACTCTGTCACTTATTTCCACACTTTTGCCATCAGTCTTTCCATCAGATCCTCAGCTATTATTATCTCATCTTTCTTTCTTATCATATTAATCACCTTACAGTCTTTCAAGCACTCTAACTCCACTCTGGTTTATTTACCCTTAAACAGATCTCCATCCACGCATGGTGGCCTGGTGGCTGGCAAACCCATGGCTTTTTCCAATCTCCTCCATACATGTCCCATCAATGTTTTTCCTGCCAGGTAATGGCACCATGCAGTCTTCCCCACCACTTCCATTGCCTCTTTACAGAACATACTTATAAAGTAAGTATAAACATAGCTTCCATTGCCCAGCTTCCTAATTCCCTGGCTTTGTATAACTCCATTCTGGCTACCCTTTCTCTTTTACTTCCCCCACCTTCCCAAAAAGTATATCTACCTCTGTACCCTCCTTATCTGTTGCCATGATGGTGGATACACCATTCACATGTAAAGTATGATCAGCAAGTGTAGTGTTTTCACCACCGGTACTTTACCCTTGAAAGATAACATTCTAACACTCCACAGTACAAGATCTGCCTCAGTTTTATCCCTAAGTTTTCCCATGCCTTTGTTCCTTTCCCTTTGGTGTCCATTGAGATTCCCAAGATATTGATTACATCCTCTACCATCTACAGCTCAAACTTCTATAAAGTTTCGCCATTTCCCACACCCATCAATGTACTTTGCATCTTATTTAATTTTGCCACTGACACTTCACTGTAGTCTTCTGTATGCTTCAATACCCTCTCTATTGATATGTTGTCCACAGCCACTACGTTCACATCATCCATGTATAATACCCATTTAAATTTTTCTCTTCCTGGTATCTTCATACCACTTATCATCTTATCACAAATTCTCTGCACCAATGCCTCCATTAAGCACGCAAGAAGATAGGGGAACAGCGAGCATCCCTGCCTTAACCCTATTTGTCTGGAGAATGCTTTGCTCAAGTGACCATTAACCAGTACTTAACTTCCTGCTTTACTGTATAGCACTTTGACCCATCTAATCTTCACTGGAAACCCCATCCTGCACAATACTTCAAAGATAAAATCATATTCAGCCTTATCATAAGTTTTCTTCCAGGTCTAGGTTCATTGTTACTGTGTTTCTTTTCCTCTCTTGCACATCCAATATGACATTTCTCATTAACCATAGGGTCTGGGATATCCTCCTTAAAGGAACACCACACATTTGTTCTTGTATCACATCTGCTAAACAGGCATGCATTCTTTTTTCCAATGCTTTTGCCATCAATTTGTATATGTTTAAAATGGCTATTGGCTTGCAGTTGCCTAACAAGTCTTCCTTTCCCTTCATGAATATCAAAATTACCACACCTTCTGCAAATCCATTTTTTCCAAGTATGTTTCTACTATATCTCTCCCCAACCATTGCCAAAAAGTTTCATAGAATTGCACCAGAAATCCATTTCTTCCCATTGTCTTCCCTTTTTGCAGGCTTTGAAGCAGTCTTCCACCTCTCTCATACTTAATTTCTCCTCCAATTTTTGTTACTTCCCATCCTCTATTCCTTCCTTTGTGCCCTCAAGAACATCTTCAGTTTTCTTCCTTCCACTGCTCTTCTTTTGTACAGCTCCTTATAAAAGTGTGCCATTGCATCCAATACCTTTGCACTCTCTTCTATTTGAATTCCTCCTTCAGTTCTCACTGCTTTCAGTTCCTTCCTGCTTTTCCTCAATTTTGTCAAAAAATACTGCCACCATCCTTCCCCTTCTCCACCTAAGGCGCTCTAGTTGGAATGATTTTGTCATCTGTTCTCCTTTTGAACAGTCCATTGTTTTCCTTCTCATCTGTTTTCCTTCAGTCCATTGTTTTATATCTTTCAGTTCTTATTTGACTTGTACTCCTCTTACCACCTCCCTGCTTCCTTACCTTCAGTTCTTCTGGCTCTTTCACCCTCTTCTTCACTTCTCTTCAATCAGTGTTTCTGAAAAATTCTCTTGTTCTTTTCTTGACCATAGTCCACTACTCCCAGACACTTCGTAGTATCTCTTCAGAGTCATCCACCCTTTATATGCTTCCACATATTCTTGACAGGTCTTCTCATCTTGTAATAATTTAAAATTTAACTTCCACAATCCTTTTTGCCCTACCTTCACTTTTATCTAAACTCCCTTCCATTCTCAGCATCTGTAGATCACTGAAGGTCACATCTAAGATCTCCTTCTTTCCAATTCCTAGCACATTTGAATTTAATACAAAATCAGTCCTTGTCATCTGTCTCCCACTCAGTTCTATCCTCATAAGCACTGTCTCACCAGCCCATAACCCCCTTCTTTTATTATACTAAACCCCCTTCTTTTATTATACTAATCAGTACTTTTGATGAGCTGTCTAACTCTTCATCCCCTCCATCCCTTCTCCTATCACCTTCCTTGATAGTGCAGTTGAAAACCCCCACTAAAATTTGCTGCCTACCTCCACCTACATACACTTTTAATTATTTAAGCAGGATGATCCTTCCATCTCTTTCAGCCAGTGCACATATATTAAAAATCTCTAATACTTTCTTTTCAGACTCCACCACCATCCATTGCAGTCTCCCTTACACAATCACATGCACTTGTTAGACTCACTGTTGAGCAAAATTTTAAATCCAGCCACTTTGTTTACATCTGACCCCACCCACCCCAATGGTCCCCATCCACATCTCTTCACCAAATGCTTGTAATCTGTTTCCCATGTGTGTCAGGGCACCTTCACATGCCTGCACCTTTAAAAGCAGAAGCAGGCAGCTGCGAGGTGCCTGATGAGGGCAGCCATTTTGAACACAAAGCATATAAAGGCTGCAGTTTGCTGGTGCCAGGGGAGACAGAAACATTGCCTATCTGAGCTACAGCAGAAACAACCTCGCAGGTAAAGGCAGGAGCTTATGTGGATGGTTTGGAGGCTCCTGGTCCTGGGCATGACCTAAATCTGCATGCTGCCAGGGATGGGTGGCCTGGTGGGGCTCCTAGTGGTGTGGGAGCCCCCAGGAAATGCCAGGACAGATACCACCCTGGTGAAAGGTGGGAAGGGGTGCCTTAACCCCAGCCCCCACATCCTAGTGGGTAACCTGGCAAGGAGGTCGGCAGGACCAAAGGGGTCCAGAGCGGGGCAAGGTACCCAGAGAAAATGAGGGGCAAGGAACCCAGAGTTTGGGAAGGGGCATGGGGCCTAACAAGGGGCATAGAGCCTAATGAGAGGCAAGGAGTCCAGAGTGCAAGAGGGGCATGGAGCCTAGCAAGAGGCAAGGAGCCCAGAGGCTAGGAGCCCTGACTGTGTGGGGGGTGGGGGGTGGTAAAAATACAGCATAATCTATATTTTCCTGCTTTTATAATTGCTTCTGCATGTTATCACAATTGCTTTTGCTAAGGCATATATGCTAATGATAGATTTATGAGTAGCACAAAAACTTCTGCAGACAGAGCCAGGAACAGATGCAATAAATAACTCCTTACAAGAGATAAGAGAAGAGAGGCAGGGAAGATGCTGAGGTGGAGAGACCAGACCCTGACCGAAGGATGACCGCGAGGGGCTTAAGAACTGCCCCTGGGAGGGGATTTAAGATGTAAATGAGACATGTATGTAAACCGTCATAGAACATGTAACTGCTAGACATACGATGCAAGACGTAATGCTTAGTCTGCCAATAATTGCACAGTACGTTGAAATCTATTGTTTACCTTGGCTATAAAAAGAAGTTTCAGACCCAGTTTGTGGTCGACCCTGATCTGAGTGGCTCAACTCCTGGGTCGGTCTGTTTGCAAACAATAAATCTGAAATTGGACCTAGCCTGTGTGTGACTCTCTCCTGGGGTGGATTGGACAAGCCTCCAGGGGCACGAAATTAGCCGTTTGTGCAACAGGGGGAAGAAACCCAGTGTGAGTGAGGGGCACGGAGCCCAATGAGAGAGGCTGAGTTAGAGACCAGGATAAGGTGAGTGAGACCACGTGGATGCCATCTGTGAGGCATGGGCTGCAGTGTAGGGGAGGAACGAAGCTGCAGATAGCACCCCCTGGCATCAGGGCATGTAATGGGCAGTCTCCTGTATTTAGCATCTGTTTGTAGGAACAGTAAAGTCATGGCAGGCAAGACTGGGCAGATTGCCCCGTAGCAACAGGTGGGCAGGCTGACATAAGACTGGGCCCCAGGAGCTGCCCCCTGTCATACCATGTGATCCCACACTCCTGTAAACATATTATATCTGCTTTAACCCTAAACAATATTGAAATAATCTTATCCTACCTCTTCGTTGATAACACATTTCTGACATTTATAGCTACAATACACAAAGTCATGCTTACCCTTTTAAATGCATATATCTACCAATTTATGAGTCCTCTATGCTGCTGCTTGACACAATAGGCTCTAATCCTCCCCCTCTTTACCTCCCCATAATCTTTGCCAGTTGTCTTATTGCTTTGACATTCAAGAAAGTTTTCACCTTTCCCATTTCCCCTCCCCCACACCATTCCACTTCCCTGTTCTCCTTCCCTTCTATTCCCAGACTACATGAGCTCCCATGATCTTTTTGTCAACCCATCTCCCTTCCCCTCTCTTTCTTTGTCTGCCACCGACTTTCTAAGCTTCATAGCATGTGATTTTTTTTCTTTTCTGAATTTGGCTTTTTTCTTCTTGCTCCTGCTCGATCCTCACTCCTCTAATTTCTTCCTGTAGTATTCTCTACTATTTCCCTTCTCTATCCCCTGTCTCAAAGTTCCATTTATCTTTCCTTCTTTTCCTTCCTCTGTCGTGAGCTGCACTGCTTTAACTACTGACATTTTACTCTTTCTTCCTCCCTGGCTCTTTCTTGTTGTGGCATCTCCTTCACTGTCATACATTCTGACTAAACATCTCTTCTTCCCCATTGTAAACCCTCAGTATGGCCCTACTTGGATTACTGATAGTAATTGCATTATCTTGCCAGGACTCCTCTCATCCACCCTCAGTACCACTTGAGCTCTCTAGGATCCTGTCCAGATATCATATTTATTGTGTAACTTCTCAACAAGCATAACTTTTGTACATCATTCTCCAACCATATTCTATCTCCCCCATCTCAAGCATGTCTATGTATATTCAAATAATTATTGCCCTCTCTTGTATATTCTCCTGCCATAAATCTTATCCCCTTAAGTTCTCTCTCACCTACTTTCACATACCTCTTCCAAAAATCATCATAACCGTTTTTAGCTCCAATACAAAATTTCCCAAGACTTCCAGTTAGGAAAGGTGACAAGGCTATTCAAATGTCCTGCTTTAATACCCAAAATTTGAAACAATATTTTCTCTATGCATATCTATTGATCATCTGATTTCTCTTTTCTCCTTCTCCTGTTAATACTGCTCTTATTCTCAGGCATAGATTACCTGCCACTTCATCTCTTGCTTCCTCCCATCCTCTTTTCTTTGCAGGTCTGGCTTATTCTTACCACTAGTCTTTCTCTTCCCTTCAATCACTATTTCATTCCTCATTTCTCTCCCCTGACCTTCTCTCCTCCACTTCTCATGTTCCTCCTGATGACTGGGCTCTTCCTCATTGCTTTCTTCAATAAAGCTTCCTATGGTAATGTGGCAAGACCCTCAACAAGGTGAAGCTGGAACAGGTTGCCCTGTGCCTCATCTGCACACAATTTTTTGGAGCATCCCAGGACTTGTGACAAGAACACCCAGTTCCATTCATGAGTGGGGACTAATTAGCACATGGCTCAAAGGTGGGTATCTGAAGTATATACACATACTAAGCAGTGCTGAACTACAGAGTCACCATGGAAGGTGGAGCCACACTAACCATATACACCAGGATGAGAGAGGGTGAAACAGAGAGATTGTGGGTGAACTGTATGCAATACTATGGCTCACCATGACTTGAAATGCCGTGCTTACCATGACTTGAAAACCTCTGTGCTGCTATTTGGCTGCTCCACATGGCCACGCTGGACAGCACAAAGGCAGCGGTGAAGCAGCTGCACCGTAGCCTAGTGTGGCACGCCACAGCAAACACTGCCCAGCTGTGGTAAGTGGGGGGGGCGCTTGCCTCCATGCCAAGCAGCAGTTTCTGGGGAATAAACAGGTGGTCAGCACAGGGGAAAAGTGGCTGCTCCACCTCCCTGTGGCTGGCACCCCATGCTGCAGCCACTCAGAGCCCACACAGGGCTATCTGTGCCTACTCTCCATTGCTCTCCATTGGTAACACAGCAGAGAGGCAGGACAGCCCTGCATGGGCTGCGAGTGACTGCAGCAAGAAGTGCCTGCTGTGGGGGAGGGAGAGGGGAAATAACACTTTTCCCCTGCACTAAGCACTAGTTTGTTCCCCACCACTGCTGCTCAGTCCAGACAGGTGAGTGCGGGGTGCGCGGGGTAGGGGTTGTGTGCTGCTCCCCACCTGTACCGTGGGGCTGGGGCAGTGGGGCTGGGAGTCAAGAGATGTGTGGAAGCCAGCAGCAGCTGGGCGGGAGCACAGGGCCCGTGCTGGTGTCCCATGGCCAGTGCCGGTGGGGCCCATAGCAGGGCAGCAGGAGCGTGGGCTCCCAGCCAGCAGGTACTCTATGGAATTGGGTCAGCTCCCCCCTCTCCCTGCTAGTGCAGCCCAGCCCAGCTCCAGAAACTCCTGCCAGCTTACACCTCACACTCATACCACCCCACTCTGGGCCTCCCCGGCACTGGCTCCAGGACATTGGTGCAGGCCCCATACTCCTGCTCGCTACCACTTCCCACCTGCCACTTTCCCCACTTTCCCCTGGCTGCCCATCGGCTGGACACTCTGCATTACATGGCTCCCGTACCCACATCCATACCCACACACACACATCCACACATTCCCACAAACACGGATATGCAATCACTTCTGCATATATAGCACAAATACACACAAATCAGGACATTTTTTTTTAATTAAATTAAAATATAATTTTATGGATGTTTGATTTTTAGTATGTAATTTGTTTTCCCTTAAGTTAGCAAACCTTCTTCCCCAAAGGAGTACATCAAGGAGCAAAGGGAGGGACTTCTGGTGGAAAAGATCAGAGGTTAGGGGCAGGACTTCCAATCTCAAGAGGGTGACCAGGGGGCAGGGCACCTGTCAAGGGGTGGGGCTACCCATGCAGCCCTTGACAGCTTGCCCAAACTCTGTAAGTGGCCCTCCACCTGAAATAATTGCCCGCCCCTGCCTTAGACTATTTAGGTGAATCTAAGTGTGAGCTGTACAGAAGTTCAGGACCATTGGATTGGTTTAAAAATGGCTGACCCAATCTAAGTTAACCCTACCCCTCAGGTACACCTAACTTACATTGGGTTGGTCAGTTAGGGCAAACTGATCTAACTGTCCTGAACTTATGCACAGTTCCTAGAATAGCCCCATGGCTGGAAAAGCCCAGATGCCGGCCCCAGCCACAGAGCTGCACTTTTCCTATCCCATTCCTGGCCCTGGGCTATTTTTAGCCCCTTACCCCACCAAACCCCACATCCAAAAAGCTGGTCCCACTGCCAGTTTTAATGACATTTTCCAGTGCTAGGAATGGAGCAAGTAAGTCAGACAGTTGGAGGGATGGGTAGGAAAGAGGTGTTGTTTGTCTGAGAGCCAGGGGACTAAAAATAGCCTGTGATCCTGTGGGGTGGGGAAGAAAGCCCATCACCCATCTTCCCCCCCCCCGCAAACCTCATGAGCTCTCCTGATTCCACCACACCCTCCCCAACACTATCAACACCCCTGCAGACCACACCTGATTCCTCCCACAGACCCCGTTTTCCCTCCTGCTCCCCCAATCTGCCCACAGATGCTGCTTGCCCTCCCCTGATCCCTCCCATGGACCCCACCTGCCCCCCACCCCAATCCTCCCATCTCCCTCTGGAGCCTGCTTGCCTCTCCCATGTCACCAATCATTCCCCCCAGTATCCCACCCCATCATAACTTACTTTAGATTGGGTGGCCATTTTTAACTTAATCTAACCTCTCCTTAACCTCCCCAAAATGCCTGTACACAGCCTATGTGTTCAAGGCCACTGGATATAAAACTCATGTCTCCTCTATTCTATTCAGGATCTGTAATCGGATTCTTGACCATGATATATCTATCTGAGCCATTTGATGACTGGCCCGCTGATATAATCACCAGGCTATTCTTCCTTCAAATATTCATTGTATCCATACATATCTCTTGATTTCATATTAACACTTATTACTATTGTTGAGAGTTTCTTCACTAGCAACCATAACACCATTAAAAAGGGCAAAGTAAATTGTTTATGCAATTGTTTTATTGTTTTTACTAGTGTAAGGCAAAAGTAAATGATTTAGGACTAAAGACAGATGGAAGCAAATGAACGGTGCCCCTATAAAATGCACTAGATAGGACCAACTTAACTCCTCAAGTCTCTGTACTTCAATTTCTACACTCTACTTTGGTGCAGTGAAGCTGACTTGAGTAAGTCTGTATAGTATAGGAAGATACAGCAAGGGATTTAAACACTCTCATTTTGTCTTCCCAGGTTTGAGGTACTCCTATTGTTTTGGCAATTAGGTCATCCAAATAAGTATATAGACAGAATCAAACAAGCAAATAGCCCAAATTAATGGAACAAGACTTTTGTCTTTGGAAGGCATAGAGTGGGACAAATAACTGTTAACAATCATTTATTTTCAGAACTTTCAAGGCTTTTGCTATATGTTAATTTTCAACAAATAAAGCATGACTTCACTGAATTTATAAATTGTTCAAAATTACTTGCCAATAAATCTTGGGCTGCAGCTTGTATGTAAGTGATTCACTGAAATATTTGGCATTTGAAATTCAAGCAGTGTTCACTGGCCCCATACCAGTAGATCACAACATATGTTTTTCTTTCCAGATCCATGAGTATAATAATTAGTATCAGGTTTCTGGAGCAAATGTTTTTTGCTACAAATTTTAAATTTACTTTATGCTAATATTCTTCAAGGCTTCCTTAAAATCCATTGTTTCAACAATCTTACAGCTTGAAAGCATTTGTTAACATACTTACAGACAATGAACACATGAAAGGTTAAAGATAAAAAAAAAATCATTTTAGAATCTGAATGATTGCCATGTACTGTTGCAATATTCACTCAGCTTCAGACTAACACAGCTAACTACCTCTCTCCACTCAGTGTTAATGATGGAGTGTGGAACTGAAACCTAAATCGATGACATATATTGATCAAGAATTACCAAGGCATGGTAATTTTCAGCCATCTTATACACCACAGATATATCTTTCTTTTGTCTGTTATTTTATGGTGTCTAAGTTGAACCTAGATAGAATCATTCTCAGCTAATGTACATACCCTTATTATTTGAAATATGTAGTTATTTGGAACATCAATTGAATGTTTTGGCCTTCCATCTTTGATTACTGCCCACATTCCATCAGTAATTGAGACTTGTCTGTTTCCAGAGTGAATTAAACTTTAAATGAAAGAATTGAGATGGACTGCTATTTGTGCATGGGCTATTTCATGTCATCTGAGGCTGAACTATCTAGGGAAAGGAAAATTATACCCAGCCTCTAATTATATTTACTCAACAAAAAGGGCCTTCCTGAAAGAATAAGGAACAAAGAGAGTGAGAGGACTGTACTTTCGTTGAAGATTGCAGCAATAACCAGGCTTCTCCAAACTAGAATGCAAATGTAAAAAACCCAAGAAAACAAAAAAGCAAAAAACAGGCCCTCTCCAGTTGTGTCTTATGCAAACTAAAAACAAACAAATATCACATTACATTGGTTCCTAGCACTTTGGTGGTAGAATGGAAAACTTGGGCAACTGCAACCTCGACTACACCACAGTTCAATGGCTAGGGAACTGGCTCCAAGATCAGACCCATAGAGTGGTAGTTGATAGAACCAAATCAACATGGCACTCAGTAACCAGTGGTGCCCCGCAAAGGCTCTGTTCTTGGACCTGTACTCTTTAACATATTTATAAACCAGAGGTGTCAGAAGCAGACTGGCCAAGTTTGCTGATGACACCAAACTTTGAGGAAGAGTATCCACACTTGAGGATAGGTTGGTGATCCAGGCTGACCTTGATAGGCTTGCAAGGTGGGCAAATGAAAACCTGATGGCATTCAATACAGAGAAATGTAAGGTGCTCCACCTCGGGGAAAAAAAAAACCTACATCACACTTATAGGCTTGGCAGTGCTACTCTCACTAGCACCATGAGTGAAAGAGACTTGGGGGTCATGACAGACCACAGGATGAATATGAGCCACCAGTGTGATGCCACAGCCAGCAAAGTGAATAAAAAGCTTACTTGCATCTACCAATGCATCTTGAGCAAGATCCAGGATGTCATCCTTCCATTGTACTCAGCCTTGGTGAGGCTGCAGCAGGAGTACTGCATCCAATTCTGGGCTACACAATTCAGGAAGGACACGGAGGAGCTTGAAAGAATCCAGAAGAGAGCCACGCAGCTCTCTTCTGGATACCCAGAGGGCAAGAGAACAGGCCTTATGAAGAGAGACTGTGAGCGGTGGGACTCTTTGGCCTGGAGAAGTACAGGCTCAGGGGCAACTTGGTGGCAGCCTATAAGTACATCAGGGTTGTGCATCAAGAGCTGCTGGAATGCCTGTTCACCAGAGCGCCCCAAGGGATGATAAGGTCCAATGGTCACAAATTCCTGCAAGACTGTTTTCGGCTGAACTTAAGGAAAAATTTATTTACAGTCTGAACCCCCAAGGCCTGGAAAATAACTCCCCACAGAGGTGGTGCAAGCACCTACTCTGGACACTTTCAAGAAATATTTGGATGCTTATCTCACTAGGATCCTTTGTCCCTAGCTGACTTCTGTCCTTTTGGGCACGGGGCTGGACCCAATGATCTTACGACGTCCCTTCCAGCCTTAGTGTCTATGACATCTATGAGTATTTCGGGTGTCCATTTATGTGGTGTTACTCAGGTGGTAGAAAGTCAAGATTTTGAATATATTTCCCCTTCTGTAATAATATGTCTTTAGAAATGCTTGAAAATATTTATCACTGGAAAAAAAACAAGCAGGAAATAAAAAGACCTGTTGAACTCTTATTTTAAGCCTGGCCAAAATTCTACAGAGAAAGAGAACTCTTAATCATTTCTGGCAGTGTGTAACTCATGGTTTATGTTTTGATTGCTTCAGAACTGGCTTAAAGATTGTGATCTGTTAGTTTTGTTACTCTGTTTGTGGATAAGGTTCAGCTAATAGTCTATCGATTGTTTTGCATGCACAGCATTTGCAATGGGTTATTACATGGAATTTGGTATCTAATATTGTTGTTGTTCTTCATGCTTTACTCAGGACTGACAGTGTCCCTGACCTTGGTGTTCATCCTGGACCTTCATAGTCTTACTTTTTTTCTCTTGGGAAGTCATAACAATAAAATATAAAATGGAAATTAACTATTTTTACTGGAGGGGTTTAGGTTGTAGCCGTGTTGGTCTAAGGATATAGGCAGACAAGGTTCCTTGGGTGAATTTGATATCTTTTATTAGGCCAACCTAAATGGTTGGAGAATAGTTATTAAGCAAGCTTTCAGGTTCACCCCACAGGAGGAGTCCCACGCAGCCCACGCAGCCCTCCCAAGGGTGCAGGCAGGCCCCTGATCTGCCTGCCAGATGACAAGAGGCTGCTGCTGCTGGCTGGGGCCAGTGGCAGCACCGATCTTCCTGGCGCTGGGTGTGGGCTGCACCCAGCGCCGGTCCCAGCTGGCAGCAGCAGCCTCCTGTAATCTGGCCAGCAGATTGGGGCCCTGCCCACACCCCTAGGAGGGCTCTGGGGCTCTGCCAGACTCCTCCTGGGCATGTGGGCCCCCAATCTGCCTGCTGGATCACAGAAGGCTGCTCCTGCCACCAATCAATGGAGCCCACATCCAGCACAGCTCCATGGAGCTGAGCCTGGTGGTGGGAAGCAAAACTTTCAAAACATTTCAAGTGCCCTTATTTCATTTTGAAGCTGTTTCAAAGTTTTTTTGTTTCAAGTTCGCTGTTTTAAGCTCGAAACGTATCGAAACAGCTTCAAAACAAAACACTTGTTGAAACTTCAAGCCACCCTTCTACTTATTTTATTTTCACATGGCAGTGCAAGTTATGCCAGTGACTGGAATAGGACAACAACTGGCTTTTCTTGGGTAACTGCCACAATTGCTCTGCCTCTACTCTCCACCATGCCCCATTCTCAGGTAGCAGGAGAGCAGTAATAGCTTATTTTCACTTGAGATAGAAACAGATATATGACACACACAGTGGTACAATTTAGCAGTGTAACTAAGGGGCAGGGGGACTGGGACAGGAGCCCTGGCCACCACCTTTCTGGTGCAAAAATAGCCTCAATCACAGCAGCAGTTGATCATGCCCCTCTGATCAGCCCTGCAGTAGTCAACACTGCCCTGGGCATTAAGCAGCTGCCACTGGCATAGGGGTCTATTGATATGACTATCGTACAACTTATACATTTTGTGTCTGTTCTGTGTTTGCACCTATGACAGCAAGTTACACCAGTGGCTGTAGCTAGAGACAGACGTTACACATAAGCCGGTTTAAGTGATCAGAAATTGCTTTAACACTGTAACAGAACAGATGTTCAGTGCACATAAACCAGTATCAAAATGGCTGAAACTGGTCTGAGTTAAACCTGGTTGAATGTAGTATCAGACTTAACTTATTTGGCTCATTATGCAACATCTGTCTCAGACCCCTTGCTGATTTAAAATAAATCAGACTCCCCCTGCATCCTGGAATGCTCTCTGGGCTGGGCAGGCCTCTCTGCTTCACAGGAGGGCTGGCCCCTTCCTTCTGCTCCCTGGCTGCAGCTCCAGCAGGGACTGCAGGCTGCTCACCCCTCTCCCCCTCACCACTCCCTCCCCTCTGCCTTGCAGAGAGGTGTCTGTGTATTAGCTAGCATACCACATTCTGGCTACAGTCTGTGTGGAATCAACAGATAGCTGGTAATGTCCCTCTGTTGTTTTCTTAATGGGATGATAAACTCTGAGTTAGGGGTGATAAACACTGTTATCAAGTCCCTGCTGGGCTAATCAGTGTCCTGCTAGAGCCTGGACACGCCCTTCAGCTCCTCCCCCCCCCCCCCATCCCCAGCTCAGCACTGGGTAAGGGAAGGGAGAGCTGCTCTAGTGGCCACAATTTTCTAGCCTAAGCTACTGCAGGCATGTGCCTGCATTTCTGGGATGTCTGTCAGTTACAAACTGGTTTAGCCTAGCCAGGTTAGACTAACCTGCAAAGATTGAATCAATTCAGGCTCAGGCTTTTTGAATATCTGTTCCTAGCCTGTCTGCCTGGACCCAGTGATTAGGCTATAATTCTATTCAGATTCTCAAAAGCTGGTAGGAAGACATAACTGGAAATGGTGATGTACTTAGTCATACAAGAGGTCGTGCTGGGGATGTTATCACTGTGAGGCAAATTCTCAAATGGTGACTAACAGGAAGTAATGAGACAAAACAATTCTCCCCAGAACCTTTTAGCCAGTTCTGCCCTCTATTCCACAGGTATAAGTCATACTGCACCTTCTCTAGATTTTACCTGGGTATAATTCCATGCTTTCACTAGGAGGAATCAAACTTATGTGTATCCATGCGAGTTATAACATGCAACCAAGGAAAGAATTGGGCTGTTTTAGTTTAACCTTAGCTATGTAGGAGTCCAGCACTTCTGGAACTGTGTCTAAAGAACCACACAAATCCCAAAGATTCTGAGAGACCCAGTTTTCTTCTCTATAAGTTTCCCCTTGATGATAGTTTGACCGACTACAATTTTTTTTTTCTCTAGCTTAGTTCCACTGAGCTTCAGGTGTCAGCTGCTTAGCTATGTATGCTGGATTCCGCATCACCAATTGACTTGTATTTTCAGGCATCTCATACACACAAATATTTTTTCCTTTGTTTCTTCTCTGTTATTTCCTGGAGTCCAGCATTTGAACCTGGACAGTATCATACTTATTCAATGTATATGTCTTTCCTTTGAAATTACTTTGAAGTTACTTGAAACATCAATTAACTACCTTTTTGCCTTCATTGTTTGCTGCCCATTTTCACTGAATAATTGAACTAGTTTTTGAAAATAACAGAATAGGTAGTCATTGATAACCAGCTAAGGACTATTAGCAGATTGCATTGTGCTTTGGCACATCTTTGCAGTGATAATATCTGAGAATGTAGGTAACACACCAAGACATTTCAGTCCAGCCTTCCCTGCCCTTCATTTACATCTTAATCCCTGTCATTTTGCCCATTTTTCACCTCTAGATTAGTTGAATTTAGAATTTGGACACCAAATATTCTTTTCCTCTGTGTAACCCAAATGGAAAAAAAATCTTCCCTTGGTTCCTGCACCACATGTTCCTGTACCGCATTCAGAGAATGTATGTGTTCCTCGACCTTCCCTTGGTTCCTGCACTGTGTTCAGAGGGTTTAAATTGCCCCCAAAATGCCATGCCCATCTAAGTTATTTTGCATCAGGAATTGAAATAATTTAGATTGAGATTAGGTTAACCTAATTCCAGTCTATGTGTAGGTGGGTTAAAGTAATGACATGAACATAGACCAAGTGCAGCAGACAGGTATATGCACCCTCTGGCTTCAGGGAACCAAGTAGTTGTTAGGATTCCTCCTCCTCCTCTTCATTCCTTCCTACTTTCCTGTGGGCACATATGCACATGCAATTAATGCTCACGAATAAACTCTGGGGCTTATTGTTCTGGAGTTTTTTGCTCCCAGGTGCGCCATTTAAATATGCCCCTGGGAGCAAAAAGCTCCAGAGCATATTCCTCCAGAGTTTATTTGTAAGCAACACACTGACTCTGGTTGGAGCCCAGGTCTGCTCCAGCCAGACTCAATGTGCTGCAGAGGGGCTGGCTGGAGCATGACGGTACTTCAATGTGGGACTAGCTGGCAGTTATCCAGGTAGCGTCTACACATGCACTGCTGTGCACAAAAAAACTCCACAACAGGGAGTACTTGTATTTACAAATACTAGCCTGCTCTGGAGCTTATTAGTTTCATTTAGATGCAAAGATGTTTAGTGCAGAGCTAATTAGGCACCTCCACAGTAAATATCTCATGTAGATGCACTCTGTGCATGTTTCTTTTAACCAGTTATGATTTACATAACTGTAGTTCTCCTTACATCCAACTGTCTCTTTGAATTAAATATTTTTCCTGAACCACAAATCAGCAAATATATGTGTGTGTGTGTGTGTGTGTGTGTGTATTTACCAAACCTTGTAAAAATTATTTGTTATTAATAGAGAAATTGTATTAAACTGTATAGGTTACTGTATAACACTGCATAATGTTGTATTAGACTGTATTACACTGTTTAGTGTTACTGTGCAGTACTGTCCTCACGTGGTTTCTTTTCAGATGCTACTGCATAGTAGCAATGAACTACTGTGTAGTAGCTCATTACTACTGCACAGTAGTGGAATGTTACAGTTAGTGCCCACCAATGCTACTGCACAGTAGCAATGAGGTACTGTGTGGTAGGTCATTGCTACTGAGCAGTATTGCCTTGTGTAGACATGCCCAGTATGGATTAGACTTCAGCTACAGTACTGCCTCCAGTTGTGGGAATTACATTTACAAAAGGATATAAAGTTGGAGAAGATGATAAAGGTACTGGAAAGCAACCAGGGAAAGGATGAAGGAACTAGATATGTGTAGTTAGGAGGAAAGGAGATTAAGGGAGAACATGATGGCAATTTTCAAATATGGAAAAGTTGGTCATATGTGGGAGGAGGCAGAGGGAAAAATTATTTTTCTGCCAGAGAAAGAAAAATCTGAGGAAGTGGGTTTAAACCCCTGCAAAACAGATTCAGATTATATTTCAGGAAAAGATTCCTAACTGTCAAAACAACAGGACACTGGAACAAGCTATCTCAATTGTGGTGGAATCTCCTTCACTGGATGGTTTCAAGAGATTGGAATAGATATCTATGTAGGATAGGCTGGGAACTTCAAATCCTACATCTGTACAAAGAGTAGCCCTGGAGTCCCTTCCAATTGAAAATTCACTAGTCAGCCCAATTCCTTCCCCAGTCCCCATGTCCTATAGAGTAGTGAGTACTGGCTGTTGTCTACACTAACCTTCATATCTTACCCTCAACTCAGCTGTTCTTTTTTCTCCAGGGGATGCAGATAAAAGGTTGCTACCCTTCCTCCCATGTTGCTTTCAGTATGGAAAATAGCAAGTATGCATAACCTGCTTACTTCTCATTGTCCAAATAGCCAGTGCATGGGTATAGAGTGACTTTTTAACCACGTAAGTTAAATCAGACTCCTTATATGTGTTCTGGAATTCCTCATTATGGACCACCATTGGTAACATTAGGTTGTAGAGTTTCAAATTCAGAATTTGTAGACTTGATTTTCAGAAAGCACTAAACAACTATCTCCTGAAAATCTGGTTTCACATCAAAAACTGAGGCATACATAAACTTGCTTCTCACTTTTGAAAATCTGAGTTAAAATATTAGTTCCTTCAGAGTATGGAATGGTTTTATAAGGAAAACAGTGCAAATTCTATTGTTGTTAGAGAGAGAGAGAAAGAGAGAAAGTTATTAGGTAGTATATAGCTGCATATGCATATACTTCTGCACCTGGTAGAGAAAGGTCATGTCTTCACATCACCATATGGTGACTTTGCTATGGTGCCATGCTTTCATACTTTCTTTTGGAAGTATTAAAGCACAGCTCAGTACAGGCAGTTACTATGGTGTGCATATGGCACATGGTTAGATTTAGTCTCTACATCACCATACCGGCACGCTGTACTGGAGGAGCACACCACTATGCCAACGTAGCTGGCAATCGTGTGTAGACCCGTGTGATCACTATGTCACCGTAGTGTGCCATACAGCAATATAATGTGTCACTATGTCGCTGTAGGGCAACATGTAAACACGCCCATCAGGATGGTCAATGGATACCTACAACACTACTCCAGTAGACTAGACAGAGTACTAAGCAATGGTTTACATTGTTGATAGGAATACAGTAAATAGTGTAACAGAAGTTTTTCCATACCTTTCCTACACGTCTCCCATATTCTGATACTCAGAACTGTAAACTATACAGTGTAATACAGCCTAGAGTTATCATTTTGAATTCCAATATTGCCAGCTCTCACGCTTGTAGAAATTTCCATTAAAACCCCTGCTTCTAGAAGTGCAAGTATCTCAGCTTTCATTTTAAAAGTAGGTTTCCAAGACTGTGGTTGCAGAGAAAAGCTTTAAAAACATAAGTATAGCCAAAGGGTTTAAAAGCCAGAAGACAAATGTAAAAAATATATACACACACACATTGATTTTTAAAACAATCATTTATGTGCAGCTCAGTTGTGATGTTTGAATGTTTGGGGTGAGACTGAAATCTAATGTTTCTGATTCTTTATAATTTTAAGATTCAAATATAAATTCAGGCATATTTCAATAGCACATGTAGAAAGTGCCTGTTCATTCTAATGTCAGTTTGTGCCAGTGTATTTATATTTATTTTCCTAGACACTGAGGACCAGTGCTTTGTATGAAGCATCTTGCGTATGTATATATACATCTGTACTGCTTGTTTGGCCATGTCAGTTAGCATGTATGCATATAAGCATAAGCATTTTCATTATGCTCCCTCCAGCAAGTAACATGCTTCTTAAAGAACAAAGATGATTCCCTCTTATCATAGGCAACAGTAATATGACATAGATCTAGGATGCTCATTTAAGTGCTAACTTCAAAGAAAAAAATGCCACAGTAGGCTGAGAGTCAGTGCAATAAGTGAGCCTTGTGGATAGTACAATTTAAAAAAAAAGAATAGTAATAAGAGTTCTCTATAAATTAATGATGTCTCTATATATGAAAACATTTAATGGATAAGGTACAGGTAGAAAGTCCTCAACTATACGTAGTACATCATCTCATTTTTTCTAGACCTGTGGATCTTTCTTTGTTGTGTTGAAAATATTCTTATATTCTTAAATGACTATTTTTCATAGCTCATGCTGGGTTTGGTGAATTTATGAACAAAATTTGACTTACAAAAAAAACTTTGTTTGCTCTATGCTCAAAATAGCAGATCACCCTAGCTGTTCCTCCTTTGGGACAGATAAAAAGAAATACACTCAGTTATCAATCAATTTAAACAGGAAGCATTACAGTTCAAAAAGTGAGGACTTTTGTGATTACATCAGTATTTGGATTGTCATGCATGAATAGCACAGAAAGGTGAGGCTTTGGGCATTACCTCCTGGTCAGCTGAGGATCACAAAAAGGCTGATTTTGTACCCTAATTTATTTCAATATACAAGAGAGCAAGAGGGTTTTTAATGATGACTCAAGGGGCAGCATACTAATTGCTATTGATTAACCAGCCCCATGTTCTTTGCACATACTGCTCTAGAAAGATAATGGGAAAAGAGAACATAGTGTGTAATATATCAGCAATGAGTAGAATAAAATTAATTGGGGGGAGGAAGGATTGCAACCCTGTAAATTACTTTTAGGTTCATGAAATCTTTTAAATTCACAAATCTATTCCCCTTCCCCCTGTAATTTAAATCTATATGAATCATCAGAGCAATGTTCTAATGTATACCAGCTACTAAGAGCAAGAAAGCAATAGTTACAGGGTTTGATATTTGGCTGAACATAAGTGTCCTTCCACCATGCCTCAACATCCTATGCTGGTTCTTCAGACAAGGGATGGTGCAGAAACTTCTATGGCTGCTCAATATCATCCAAAGATTTTCCTCTGCTTTGGGATTAATTCCAGGGCCTAAGTAAGCCAACTTCTGAGGAAACTATGAAGTGACACAAAGGTTCCTTAATAAACAGAGTATTGGACATATTAATTTTAAGTTGTCATTTTAGAATATTTTAGCATTGCATTTATATTTTAGAATAGTTTAGCGGTCCATTTATATTTTCAATTTTGTAATACACATACTGATCTCTCTCCACTGGAGCTGATGGTAGTTTTACTATAAACATCAATGAAGCATTTGGTGTGGTGAAGCAAGAGGATTCAACAACATTTCTTATGCAAGCTGCTAACATCTAACGTAATGCAAAGCTCCTGAAGTTCAAGAGGTGTTTCTTTGATACAAATAAATGCATCTCAGGAAAGGGAATCATCAGAAATAATTATTTTAGTATTTCTTGAATCAAAGACACTTTCTAATTAGAGGGAAGTGCAATTATCTAAGTGCAGGATAAAACAGTTATGAAATTAAATTAAAGGTGGTCTAACCTGCAAACATCCTTTACTTCCATGTGGATCAGTGCCTCACATTGTCTTTTAGAACATGAAAACATTGCATAATGGAAAAGATATTTCTGATATGCAGATATAAATCTTCGATGGTGATGAAAAGACAGAGTTTAAGATCCATAACCACAGGCACAATGAATGGATGGAAAAAACAGTAGCTGCATTCCAATCTGAGGCTTTTTGACTTTACGTATGCGTCTACACAAGTCACTTCACTGTGCATTAGACCAATCTAATGTGCAGTAAAGCATCCCTGTCTACAGGTGCGCGTCAATTACTGTGCATTAAATTAGTTTAATGCACTGTTTGCTAGTACCAATATGTACAGATACTAGAAAAAGAGCACATTAACTAATGTGCTAGAGGGCACATGTAGACCTTGACTGCGAGCAATCTGCTCCTGGTCAGCCCAGGCAGAGGTGGCCAATGTTGCCTGAATAAGCCCTGTACTGTGCAGGATTGAGAAAGCTGTTCCAGCTGCAGGGAAGCAGCCTCCCAGCCAAGTGGAGATGGGGACAATCCCAATCTTCATCTGGCTGGAAGGCAGCTGCCCTGGGACAGCTGTCCTTGCCCCACAGAGATAGGGACCCATCTGATCTCCACATGGCTAGAAGGCAGCTGCCCTACAGCCAGGACAGGTCCCCCTACGCTGTAGAGACCAGGACCAGTCCCGGTGCCTACTGCCAGCCCAGAGTTGACACCCCAGGGAGCCTGGAGTTCTTCCTGGTTGCTGCATAGGGGGCAGAGCAGGGCATGAGCAGCCCTAGATTGAACTACCCCCATCTGCAGCAAATTTGCTCCCGACAGGTTCACATTCAGATGAGTGCCTAGGAGCCCATTAAGTGCACGTGTAGATATGCCTTACATTTGCAAAATAAATGTGCAGCAGTTGGTTAATAACCAAATGCTATTATGGACTATTTTTGATTAATATGGTGATTGTCTGCCTGCTGCCAATTCTTAGCAGTTCTTTATTAATGTATGTTTTCTAAACAATGTTAAATGTACTCAGAGGCCTATGCAATATGCACATGGTTTGCAAATGCAGATTTAATAAAGAATGATGATAATCCTTCATAACAATACATTTACGGCACTACTGAGACAAGGCAATGCTTTGTCTGCCAGCTGAGGACTGTTGCAAAGGGAAGAACACCACCTATTGAACTATAAACATCACTTTTGAATTGTCCTCATGTTCACTGGATGCCTCCCATTGCCAGTCTGACCTGTTTACTGTCCACTTGGCATAACAGTCTGGCAACAATACCAGCCACTGAGTTTTATAAAGGATCCTAAGTTAATACTATAGAGTACCATGATTAATAATACTATGCTGTACTTATATATGAACGGGTATAACAAAAGTCTTTAAAAAGTTACGGTTTTATTACTAGATATGTTTAGTCGTAGTCTGGATAAGCTGTTTTTGGCAAAGACCCTTTCTACCAAGCACTTTCACAACGTGGGCTCTATTCCTTTTGGACTTTCAGTCTCTACTGTAATACAAATACTAGATATTAATAATGGACCAGTCACTTGCTAAACATGCATATTAAACATAGTAGAACTTTAAAAGAACATAAACTCCTAATCATTAATTTGAGATGCTCTATGTAATTAACAAATATTGCACTAGGCAAAGAACTTACCTCAAGTGTGAGGCTTGACAGGATCAGCACTCTGTATTTTTGCACTAATACATAGGGGCACATCTACACGTGCACCCAACTGCACAGTTATTACTGTGCAGTCATTTAGTACTTGCTTATTTAGCAATGACTGCGCAGCAAATGCCAATGCTGCAGTCCCAGCACTGAACAGGTCATGTTCGACCCTACTGCACAGTAGCAATCATATCTACCGATGCTACATTGCCATAGTAACAACCTACACCACCATAGCTCAGTGTTACTGTGCAGTTGGGTTGAAAATGATGTAGTGTCTTATGTTGACACACCCAGGGTCAGGCATATAAACTGTATATCAACTCTATTTAATTTGTTTATTCATAAAGGAAATTTCTCTTTCACCTTTCTTAGGTTAATATTATTTAGGTCAAATATGCCCATGTATTTGCTTTCTATTTTTCCACATGGCTTCTGTGATAAAAAGTAATTTTTATTAGTTCATCTTTTTAATTAGACTTTCCTGGATAATTCCTTTGTAACTTCAGCTTTCAATGACCATCCCCTGCCTTATACTAGGTATTGGGCTTAGTGGGGAACAGACAGAATGAAGAAATTTCTCCTCCTCCAAATACTCCTACACATTTGCTGGCCCCTTGAACTCAGGGAGCACCATGGCTATCTTAGTCTGGTGCCACTCCTTGTGTTAGACTTCCTGGGTTGTGAGAAACCATACACTTAGACAAACTGGTGAGGAACTATGTGGCCATGGTCAGCCTTTCATTCTTAAATTACTGGACCTGGCCCAACTCTCATTACTCTAAAGTCAATAAGTTACACTGATGAAAAAATGATGGGAGATCAGAATTAGGCCTATTGCACCTGCCCAGAGTAGGATACTGGGTTCATCTTTGTGCTGGTACTGACTCCAGCAAAGGCACTGAAAGAAGACTGCACCTTCCCCCATCCCGATCAATTCTAAGTGCCAGCATAGATTAAACTAGCATTAAGAGCTGCTCTGTTACCCTACATGTCAAAATATCTATGGGCAGATGCACCACTGCAGATTTTTTGAGGAGCCCTTTGCAAGCCTACTATGCCCTCGTCTGCCCCCTGTGTAGGGGGCTTAAAGAGCCCAAAGATCAGTGATAAATATCTTTAATGTCTTCTACATCTGAAGTAGTGTAATTCAGCAGCATACCTCCACAGCATAAAAGGCACAAGATAGCTTTCTGATTTTACTACCTGGTCACATGCACTCTCTGTATCCCCCTCTTCTCATACATGTAAGATAAAAATCAATTCCAGCTGCCTAACCAGATATTTCTACCTATTGCTCTAATAATAAACACTTCACATATAAATATCCACTTCTTTCACTGTTGCTCTGCTTTAGTTATTATAGGACTAGTATTAAATGTTAACAACAGCTAGAAAAATATATCCTTGGATTTATAAGGAATAACAAAGGTTAAAGGACTATAGTAATTATGGACAGGGAAAAGAAAATCCAAATTACAGCTTGCTGTAAACTCCCTTTGTGAAATATTGTTTTATTCCACAGGGTCTCCTAATAACATATCCATTGACACTGCTAAGCTTCGTAAAGCTCTGTGTCCTAATTTCTCTCACTGCATGATTATCTATAGTAAATTGCAAGAATCACTGTATGATCTTTTACTGTCTAAATCTTCTTTTCAAAATGCATAGAATAATCGCAATCCATTTTAGGGGCAGAACAGGCATGGTTACTGTAATATACAAAGAAATGTAATGATAAGGAGAATAGGTAGCAGGTGGATGTAATATTAACTAATATTTAAAATGGATCTCAGAATGTATGTATGTATCCTGAGGATATATATAAAATGGATTCTCGGGATGTATGTAAAAATTTATGTATTCCCAGATCCATTCAGTTTACTGTGTGAAATCCTATGGAGGGAAGATGCTGGAAAGGAATCTGAAAAAGCTATGAAAATGGTTGATGCATGCCGGCTCCAGATCAAGGTCAGTCCTTCTTATCATTGACTCATCCTTCCTCACACATAATTCTCCATGTATCTAGTAACAGGAGTAGATCTACAGATCAATGAGTAATGATCTGATCCTTGATAAAGGCCTGATTCAATCCCACCTAAGTCAGTGGAAGTCTTCCCATTGGCTTCAGAAGGTTATGAGTTGGGTCACCAGTCAACCTATACAGTGGCACTGGGAGACAAAGGCAGCCTGATGCTGATTCCATTTAAGTTGAAGAGTGTTTCTAATTTGTTTTCAGTGCTAGTGGGACTGAAAAAATTGTCTGTCTAAATGTTAATGGTGATACAAACTCCTTTCAGTTGAGACAGATGCCCAAGCATTTCATTGCTAATCTAAACTATCCAAATGACTTGGGGATACATGCTTGGATTGTGACTCTTTTGGGAACAGGCTTTTTTGCAGTGTATCTGCTCTTCTGCTAATAATACAAATACAGGAGTGAAAGCAACAGAGAAAATAAAGTCAGTGTGCTTATATACACAAGTACCAAAATGTTTTTCTAACAAATACAAATTAATTTGTGTTTGGGGCAAAAGTGTTTATTTTATAAGAATTTATCCATAGCTCTGACTTAGTTCAACAGGTCACAATTCCAAGAAACAGGATCATCTCCATGGTTGATTTATGCCCTATAGTTCATGCAAACAAAATGATCTACAGAAGTCTGGGATTCTGCAAAAATAATTAATTACCACTTTGGTTTCCCATTGTTTCCATGATGTAAAACTAGTTGATTATAAGTAGATCAATTCCTGTATACAGAAGATTACGATGGGTTTTACGTAGGACACAGACAGAAAATGTAAAGGAGTCAAAGAAATATCTGAAAACAGACATTGGAAGAATTATATTTTAAAAGTCTTATTCTCCAATAATAAACTATTTTAGCCAACGTAAGTCCAGTTATTTCAGTTGCAGTGATATAAAACTGGGTGGAGAAGCAGATTCTAATTTTTTATCCAGTCAGTCTTCCTGACCCTGCACTGATCTTGCTTATCGCTTAAAGCTGTGCAAAATGAGTGTAAAATATGGTTGATGTTTTGCCCTGCCTGTGCATAAATTGCAAGGAAGTGAAGTATCAAGTCCATAGACACTTTTTCTTTTCTTCTTTTTTTTCCTTTTTTGGAATTTTTTTGTTTTGTTCTGTTTTGTTTTGGGGTGTTTTTTAGGTTTTTTTCTTTTTTCCAATTTCTGCTAACCTAACACTTCTTTCCCTTTAACAAGTTGAAAGCAGTTACCTCAAAGGTAATGCAATTCATACCTTATGAATTACAGCAGCATTGCTGTAGTGAAAATGGAACAATATTAATCTATTCCTTGGCAACAGTCACAGCAAGAATGAGAAACAGTGCAGTAAACATGTAACCTCTTCCAGTTACAAACTGAAAAATGTCTCCTTGGGGTCCTCCTCAGATGCTACCATCCAAAGAATCTCCAGCATTTCTTCTTTTATTGAAAGACTGAAGAAGAGAGAAACAAGACCAAAGGGCTTCAGTACTTAACTTTGAATTATACTAGTTACTGTTATGCCACACTTAAAACAAGTGATATAGATAATAGGATAACAATGAAAGTTTGGAGGTTTTTTTGGTTTTGTTTGTTTGTTTCTCTCCCAGCACCTATTGTGAGGTTGACTAGGACAGAGATGTAGGATTCCTTAACTGTAATTGGTTTCCCTGTGTTACCATGCTATCAACCTGCATGATACAATTGTAATCCCAGATTATATTAAGCGAGACACAAATGTAATCCCAGAACCAATGACAAAACTCCTATCAAGGAAAATGGGGTCAATATTTCATGATGAAAATACATACATTGTAAGAAAGATGTTGTTATCCCTTGTTCATTATTCATTTCCCTATTTAAACCTCAGGTATTTGAATCAATATGCAGACATTATATTTCCACATCATATATATAACCAGACAGACATTAAAAACTGGAAATAGTTGAACCAAACCACTGAAATTATTATTTTCATCAAACATTTGTGGCTAACAAATATCATCACAGAAATCTATATTGGTTCAATAAAAATTAACAAACAAAAACATTTCTTTAACTTTAAGCAAGTGAATTGTCCCACAGACTTCAGTGGACTACTCAAGGGCTTAATCATCTGTTTAAAAACTGTGGTATGTCAGGGCCATGTGTCTCTAATGTTTTTAATATTTTATATTAAAAAATGGAATATGAAATTGATTTAACTCATTTTTTAAGTTGTCATGGCTTTTACACTAGAACATGTGCATTAAAAGTTGCTAAGTATATCTTCATCTTATGATTTTCATTTTAAGCTAATGGATTTAAATACTCTAAAAAATCTAATAATAACTACTCAAGTTTGGGTTGGCTTTGTGACTACCAAGCTCTTATAAATTTCATTTAATATATTATATTGCAAATCCAGATAACCCTTAATTATAATATTCTTAGATTTGGCTTAATGTAAAACAAAGAAGCTAGGTAACATTAATGATAAAAATACTTTATATGCTTGTTTTAAATATTCCATATTCCAATCTTCTTTGAAGTGGAGTATAAGACTATTTTACCGGTATTTTTTTAAATACATTTCCTCTTTAAGTACAGGAAGTTTTAGATCGGTAATTCACTGGTGTTTTTCTTATTTGACAGACTGTAGAATGAAGACTAGAAGAAATTGGAGAATTCTACCTTCATTAGCAGGGCTTCCAATTATACTGTCTGGATCTTTAGGATACTAAATGATAATAGCACATTAAGGCACAAATCTTTCACTGCAAGTATCTCTAAGTAGTGGCAGCCTTGGGAGCATACTTCTTTACCACTGTTCTGTGTGAATAACATCCCTCATTTTTCAGTTTTTGTTGCTATTCCAAGATCTGCAACTTGCCACAGTAAATGTGTCAAGGCAGCTAAACGTGACCCTGATTACTGACATGGAAATTTCAATACTACTGTCGGTGGTTATCTTTTTCATGTTAGTATTTTTTCCCGACTTGAAGAGGGGAATCTGTTTTTGTCTTAATGTAGAAGAAACTTAAATGTTAATCTCCATTCACACTGAACATGAGGAATCCATATAAAAATACAGAAGTACTATGAAGTCCCTTTAGAAGCTATTGATTATTACTGCTACATAGTAGGGCTGTGCAAAATGGGCCCTATTCAATTCAGATTCAGATTTGGCCTAAATCGGGGACAGTGATTTCATCCATTGATTCAGATTACTGTCCCTGATTTGATTCAGCCAAATTCAAATCTGAAGATTTGATGCGGTTTTGGAGAGTCAGTGACTCCCATGGGATCACAGCATTCACAAGCCGCTTGCTACCTAGAGGTACGTAGAAAAAACATTTAAAGCTGTGTCTATGTCTGAATCTCCGAATCTTTCTGAATCGCTCCAAATTGATTCAGAGGGTTCTGATTCAATTCAGAGAGATTAAAAGGCCCTCTGATTCAATTTGGATTTGGAGATTCAGCCACCAAATTGGACCCAATCTCTGCCAAATCAAACCAGGGACCAAAGCTTCGTGTAGCCCTAATGGTTAATCAACTGTTTTCACCACTTTAGTCCTCAGCAGTCTTCTCCCAGTCATTTGACCCAATCATTGTAATGCTGCTGCTGCTACTGATGATGATAAATATAGTTCTATGTTCATATGATAATGGGTCTGGGTACCTTGCAACTCCTCCTAACACCACATTAGGTTTGTGTTTCAAAAAAGGTAACATGAAAGAAAGGACTTCTCTTTCTTAAAAAAAGCTGTTGTGTTCAGCAACAAGCTGTTGGGTTTCTTGCAGAAGTCACTCAACTAAATTCTGCTGCCTAATGTTGGACATCAAATCCACTTGATAATAGTATTTCCTTTTGGTCTCAGACCTTATGTACCTGTCAAGCTCTCCAATGGAGAGCTGAGTTTTTCTTCCAAGCCTGATTCTTATCCAACAATGCTGCACATGAGTTTAGAATAATATCCTTAGACTTTGGGTACCAGTAGGTCATAGGTCTATTATCATTCTGCTTTTGTTCAGGGTCACTGACAGCAGAACTTGTATAGATGAATGGGTAAAGAAGAATGTCTGATATGGGAAAAGCTTTTGAAGTTATTTCAGGATGAGGCACTGGCACTTAAATAGGCCACTTTCTGCCAACCGAGGCCATTTGCATTCAATCTTTTCGATTCAGCTTCCAAGGTTATTTCTTGAGGCAGATGGAAACAGCTGGTGAGAGCTGGAACATTGCATCTTTTATTTTTCTGATACTGCTAGGAAAACATAAGGGAAACCTCAAGGTATGGAAAGAGTTCCCAGAGCTATATAATGGGATTCAGCACACAAGATACAGTGCATCAAGAGGAAGATGGTTTTAGCATCTGTTTTGGAGGTTCATAATGAGCAAGCCAAAGTCTTGGATGCTTGCCCTCATAAAGTGAGAAATCCATTGCTAGTAGCCATTTTGATTAGAGGCTAACATCTATAGTAGCCAAACTTTCTTTTCTTCCAGCTCTTAAATTCTTAAATTGGGGGAATAAACGAGTGAATTGACAGTGCAAACTCAAGAAGGTTCTTATGTTTCTTTAGCTTAGGAACTCCAAAAAACAAAAGTTAAAAGTAACTAACGTGCAGGAGTTAAATTAAGGAAATGTGAGTGAGAATTTCTGTGCTCTTTTCAACTTTTATTCTTCTGTGCTTCAATTTTCCATTAAAGTCTGTGATGACAAAAATGTATAAATTCATCTGATACTGCTCTCAGAAGCAACTTCATTGATGTTAAAGAAGTTATACTGGTATAAAACCAGTATGAGAACACAATGTAAAGTTCTTTGAAACTCACGAATGAAAGGCTCTAAAGAAGGACACACATTATTATATTTGGAAACCCATGAATATTATATTTGCAATGTCATATGCATCATAATATTCAGAGGAAAGTAAGTTAAAGCATGATATTTCCTCTGAATAACACCATTGTAATTGTTTCAAAATTAATGTGGTGGCATCAGTGCTTGATGAATTACCTTTGAAGAGTATTTGACCACAGCATACATTTACCAAATACATGATGTGAAGATAGTTTTCATTGCCAAATTGAGGCTCTAAGAGAGTTTGTTCATCGAGTCCCCTTAATAGGTTGGGTCACAGCTCTTTTCAGAACCATGTTTCTTTTACATAAAAATGGTTCAATGACATTTGCTAGAAGGACAGATTTGTGTAGATTTTTGAGACTGAACAGGGAATAACCCATTTAACCACATCAGTTTGATTAATAGGCATGAAAAAGTATTCGCACTTAAGTAATTCATTGTGTTCTGAAGAAGATAACGGTCAGAGGAATGTATGGCAAGAGTCAAGTCAAGGAAAAGTTTTTGAATATCCATTGGGATGTGAACAAAATTGCCTTGATTTCTAGCAGCCTGTACCATGTTTTCAAACTCTTATAAAGTGGGCATTACCTATCCAATGCTGGTACTAATTGTTACTGTTATTGATTACGCTATTGCCTGTAAATTCTGCTGCTTTACAATATACTGACTTTCTGAAGTTCAGATATGTAGGTGTCACTTAAAGAATGTCTGGGTGAAGATGTAATTTTTCAACAGATGTCATTTACCTGTACTGACACTGCATATAGTTATCCCTTGCTGCTCCTCCTTTGCAGAAAAGCAAACAAGAGCTGAAGCATACAGAGATGCGTTGTTATTGCCTAATGATTCAAAATTCAATAGAGTCCATTGTGTTCTACCAGGACTCATTAGGGATGCAAAAGTGGATTGACATTCCTGCATCAATTTTCTGATAATAGACAGATTGAGAAACTGTGTGCAAAATGAGTAAATACAAGAAAGAAAAAGTGATAAACACAATACTGCAGATCTAGCAGCTTCAAAATAGGATAAGAGAAAATCTTTGGTGATTAGACAATGTAGCAAATTGTAAAATGAATTCATTTTCTTCTTAGTTTTAGATATAATATTTTAAAATATCTTACAACTCAGATGCATAATAATTCAATTATAAAAACTCAATGCAATAGATTGTTTGAGATTCCTATTTTTAGCAATGTGAATTAATCCCTCTGTCTTTTCTGTCTTTGCAGAGTTTTTATAATTCTTAGCTTTGTTTTGTTTTGTTTTTGTTACCAAAACTCTACTATTGACTCACTCCAAGGCCTTGGAGTTATCACTTAATCTCTTCTGTCTCAACTCCCCTGTCTTCAAAAAATACTGGTATATAATACTTACCAATAAAAAGGTGGAGTTTTTATAAAGTGTACTGAGAACAAAGGCAGATCAAAGGCACTTGACAAGTACAAGTACTAATGTGGAAGGAGAGAATTCAATATTCATAGATTTCATAGATTTCATAGACATTAGGGCTGGAAGGGACCTCGGAAGATCATCAAGTCCAGCCCCCCGCCCAAAGGGCAGGACGTCAGCTGGGGTCATAGGATCCCAGCAAGATAAGCATCCAGTTTCATCTTGAAGGTGTTCAATGAAGGCGCTTGAACAACCTCCGGCGGCAGGCTGTTCCAGACCTTGGGGGCTCGGACAGTAAAGAAATTCTTCCTTATGTCCAGCCTGAAACGATCTTGTAGTAGTTTGTGACCATTCGTCCTCGTCATCCCTTGGGGCGCTCTGGTGAACAAATGTTCCCCCAGATACTGGTGGTCACCCCTGATAAACTTGTAGGTGGCCATCAGATCACCCCTGAGCCTGCGCTTTTCCAGGCTAAAGAGCCCCAGGGCTCTCAGCCTGTCATCGTAGGGTCTGCTTCCCTGACCTCTGATCATGCGCGTGGCTCTTCTCTGGACTCTCTCAAGCTTCTCCACATCCTTTTTGAATTGTGGAGCCCAAAACTGGACGCAGTACTCCAGCTGCGGCCTCACTAAGGCCGAGTACAGGGGGAGAATGACGTCCCGGGATTTGCTTGAGAAGCATCTATGGATGCAAGCCAGCGTTTTGGTCGCTTTACTAGCCGCAGCATCGCATTGCAGGCTCATGTTCATCTTGTGGTCAATGATGACCCCCAAGTCTCTTTCTTCCATAGTGCTAACCAACATAGCACTGCCGAGCCTATAAGGATGCTGCAGGTTTTTCTTCCCAAGGTGGAGAACCTTGCATTTATCGGCATTGAACACCATCCGATTTTCATCCGCCCACTTGCTGAGCCTGTCCAGGTCAGCCTGGATCACCCACCTGTCTTCTGGCGTGGATGCTTTGCCCCAAAGTTTGGTGTCATCGGCGAACTTGGCCAGTCCGCTTCTGACTCCAGTGTCCACATCGTTAATGAAGATGTTGAACAGTATGGGTCCAAGGACAGAGCCCTGGGGGACCCCACTGGTCACAGGACACCACGATGAGTGACTTCCATCAATTACTACCCTCTGGGTCCGACCCTGGAGCCAATTTTCCAGCCAGTGGATCGTGGGGGACCCAAGGCAACAATTGGCCAGTTTCTCCAAGAGACGATCATGGGACACCAGATCGAAGGCTTCTAAGAGGATTGTATCTTAGCATTAAAGCACCCCAAATAAGTTGATATTTTCCCAACATTAACTGCACCAAAATGAGTACTACAGTGGACACATTTAAATATTCACATTTAAATGCTCTCAATGTCCCTGATGCTCCATGGGGAGGTTTTGTGGCCCAGGACTGGTCCCATGAAGAAAAGCTGTGCTCTGTTTTCCAGCCTAGACTTGTCCCCCCTGGTTTCACCCTGACCCTTCTGCTGCCAACCTTGCCCTTTCCCTTCCAGGGGCCTGTTCCCACCCTCCTCCACATGGGTGACTGGTGCCTACTGAGTGGCACTTGCCCCCCCCAGCGGCCAGTCAGCAACTGGGGGTGGAGATCCCCCTGCAGCTGATTGCACTGACCCAGAAGTGCCAGCAGTGCTTCTCCTGGTGCTCCTACTCCCTAGCCAGTGCTTTCAGGGAGCACCAGTGCTCCCTCCTGCCTCCCCTGCCCATCACCTAAGCAATGAATGCTGACTGTCAGGGTGTGCACCAGAGGTCTCAGGGGGTGCACATGCACCCCCATGCACCCACTATGTATTGCCACTATGGGAGGGGGAAAGGGATCACAGGGAATATGGTCTGGTGCTTTTTGGCCCCTTCAGGAGGGTGGGACAGATGTATTGGAGTCCCATGTAGGGGGCTCCAAATTCACCCACCCTACCTTCCAGCACTAGCTGGGGAACCCCTAGAATGAGCTCCTTCTGCTCCCTTTCCGTCTTCCCATTCTGAAAACTTTGTAGCCTGGCAGGGAGGAGGGGTCATTGCTAAAGGAAACCAGCTGCAGGCTCCCAGCCAGCAGCTAGATTCTGCCCCATCCACCATCCCTCCACCCTGCTGGACCTTCTGTTTGGTACAGGGAAGTGTTGTAACTCAGAACACTTCCTGCAAAGTATTTGCAGTTATAGTGAGAAGCTGCAATTCTGTCTGCAACCCCAGTGTATAGTAATAGATCAGTGTACCTCAGCATTTGCAGTGTCAGGGACTTTCATTATCTGTCTGCATGGAGAACAGAATATACTATAATTAATACAGATAAACTCATTACTTAAATCATTCTTCAGTTTGTTATTTTATTAAAATAAGAAAGTTCAGTCTTAAAGTCTGAGGCCCAGATCATCAAAGGTATTTAACTGAAACTTCTGATTGTAGTGGAAGTTAAGCTCCTAAGTACCCTTAAAGATCTGCACCAGCATCTTTTCACTTTATTAAAAACATAGGGCTGCAATCAATGGAATAGGAATACATATCAGCAGAAAATGTGACCATAAGTTTTTTATTATTAGTATAACTTAATTAAGGTCTCAATTATTTTTTCCATCAGAAACTGTATGTCCCATATCAGTTATGTTTAGTTATATTTTTGTACCTAAGTTAATCAGTTGATAAATACTATGGATACCTACGGACTTTCCTTATATATTTTGCTTCATTTGTCATAACAATGCAGCCAGTGCACATGCAAGGGTTATGATTGGTTGTAGATTCTTGCTTGCTAAAGGGAGGGATTTTTTTCCTACTGTAAAGATGTATGTCTTAGATTATAAACCAAATAATTTCTCATTTCCTGCTCATAATTTCAGAATTTTTTCTTATTTTTCCATAGATTGCAAAATGGAGTTTCTGACATAGAAAATATGTAAAGCACTTATCCATGGAAGCATAGTTTTGTAAGCAGTATGCAAAGAGTTCTCTTCTGCATTTAATCATTTACAACTGTGTACCCTACATAAAAAAAAAACTGCATTAAACTGTAGTATATGCTCTATTTTTTTAATATCCAAATCAAAGGGGAAAATGTGTACCATGGAAACTTTGTTTGACTTCTTTTCACAGTGAACATTTATAATTAAATGGCAGAAAATATATTCTACTTTCTACTTTCCAAAACTTTTTTTTTAATTCTTCCCTTTTATCTGATAACTAGTAATCTTAAACAACTAAACATGAAAAGTCAACTTGAATGGGAAATTGTAATAATTCACAGACTGGATTGTGTTAATTATGGTCTATACCAAGACTATGGTTTCTTATCTCATAACTCCTATATCCTTCAGTGGGTTAATTGATTTTTTTTCTCCCCCTTTCCTGTGCACCTTGCCTCTCCTCTTTTTTTCCCCATACTCATTCTTTCTATTTAGAACCTCTGCTTCCTGCAGTCTCTACATAGCATCTGATGAAGTAAACTGCTGCTCATGAAAGCTTAGGCTGCATACGTACATTCAAATAATATGGGAGAATTCTCCCAAGTTTGTACTCCTGGTAGGAAAACTTACCCAGGGCCGTGTTTAGAGACATTCAAATGCTATAGCCCTGAATAGTGGAGAGCTTATAATACAGACACTGTGCAACTAGTGGGGGGCTCAGATGTATGCTGAGCATACACAACTCAGGCTCACTTACTCTTCCCGGTGACAAATGGCAGCAGTGCACAGGGCATCTCAGATTACTCATGGTCAACGTGTGTGTTCTGCAACACAATTTGGAGATTGTGAAGGAAACATGTTCTGTTCTCTGCAGTAGAATCTGATGAATGACTTACTGTCTCCCTAGGGAGTGGGGGATGGGGAGAAGAAGATGCTGGAGAACTGTGTTCTCTTCTGAAAGAAACCATAGCATGCACAGACATGTGCTGTCCCAGGAGAAATGCTAGGAAAAGTTATTTAATTCTGGTTGTTCCCATGTTATTTTTCTCCTGGAGCAGCCATTTTTTACCCTGGGAGAAAAAGCCTGAGAACTTGTGGCTTCACTTTATGCATCTGTGATTTACTCTATATGGATGTAACTCTTATGTATGGTGAATTCTAGATAATAGTTTTGCCCATCCCTGATTATGTTCCATCTGGATTATTGTGGCTTTCTCCTATCTGGATGTATTTACTGCCTGGCTGCCTTTAATCCATTTATATTGCAATAGCTAAACAATTACCTTTGTTGATCTGACCATATCAGCTTTTTTTTGACTGTCCTCACTAGGCCTGATTTATCAAAAGTCCTGGGTAGTCACAACCCCAGCTGCCTTCACTGAGAGTTGCAGAAGGCTTGTTACCATTGCAGATTGGGCATGGGGTATCTGGTGTTGGAAACCCCACACTAGGGAATCCAAAACTAGTGAACATGTATTAACTAGTGAAAATGTAGGTCTTACTCATGTTTTGCTGTTTCTGTGAGTTTGCATTTATAATAGATCAGAGAAGGCTCTTTGAGGCTATACAATCATTGTATCATTTCATGCCACCATGTCCATGGAATCTGCCAATTAGGTCTTAGGTTTGTGTCACAGCTAGATCAAATGCACACTGTGATGGCTCCCATTCAAATGGGAATAGCTTAAGAATGAGGTATCCCATCCAAGGCAAAATCAGTTTTCTCTAAACCATCTGCTGGGGGCTCAGATCTAGAGAGAGGAAAGTCTCTAAACAGGAGAACATAGAAAAGATGTATACATTTTAATAAGAGCATGAAAAATCTCAGGAAAGGGACTCATAGGAACTCCTAGAGACACAGGACAGAAGACTTTGGGAAGGGAAAGAATGTTCAATAGCATGTTTTCATATCTGAAAGGTTTGATTTAATGGTAGGGCTAACCAAAGAAGAAGGAAAATGGCTCCACATAAGACATTCAGAGAAAAATCTCTGTAATTCAGAGAGAATATCTGTAATTCAGAGGAAAACCATGTCCTGGAAGAGAAATTCAGAATTCCTAAGAGGACTTGGACCTAAGCTCAAATAAAACTCAAGCATGTGCTAGCTAAAGAATGTTGAGGGTAATGAGACTTGGGATTGTGAACATGCATTTCTTACTTTGTCTAGATCTTTACATTTCGTGTGCTAGCTGAAATAAAAAGAAAATTTTGACCCTTATGAAGTCTACATGTCTTTGTTTCAACTATTATGTTTAGAGCCACTATTTTTAAACAAATGCTTTTCCTATATAAAAAATCCTGTGGTGATGAAACTTTCATTAAAAAAGTTTTCCCATTCTAGGATGGATTTTTTTGTTTCAATCCAGAGAGAGACCTACCTCAGGATATTGTGAAATAAAATTATTACATGTTAAGTGTTTTGGCAGTTTGGGTGAATGGATGGATAGTTGAAAAGGTATTATTTTTATTATATTCTAATTATTAGGTTTATTTTTCAAGTCATGAATCAGCTGTGAATAAACTGTACAAACTAAGAGGCAATGTTGAATTTTAATCTTATATAACAAGCAGGGGAACATAGTTTTGCTCTGATAATTCATGCTATTCAAAAGCATAGTGAATGCAACTTCATACAGCATAAATACATCCATCTTTTATGAAAGCCCATGAAAAAAATACTTCATGCTCAGCATAAATAATGCTCACAAGAGTTTAAAATAGCAAAGAACAGGATGAGAAGGGCAACCAAGGAATAGAATAATAGATAGTAAGAATTAGGGTGGACAAGGTAGAGTACAGAGTAACTAGAGTCACATTTTCTTATTTTCTCTTTCACAAAACTCTTAGAAAAACAAGATAACCCATTAAGTTTTATATTAAATGTCCCTTACACAATAATGTTATGCTAGTCCAAGTCAACATTTCTATTACATTTCCCTATCTTTATCAACCTCAAAGTAAAGAAATGCAGTTAGAGCATAAGTAAACTCAAGATCTTGCTTCAGAGGCATTATCTTTTATTAAACCAACTGTAAGTAGCAAAAAGAAATGTATTTCTTTGCAAGCTTTTGGGTAAATCCACCCTTTTTCAGGCTGAGGAGAATTCAAAGATTGTAAAAATTCTCCTAGGTAGAAAAGAAACTTCATTTTGCACAGGGGAGATAGAGGGTAGAAGTTTATTCCTCTAGGTAACTCAGAGTCCATTTGTGAGACTGTTACTCTGTGATGTGCAGATTAGGCTGGCTTCAGTCTTTGAATTCTCCTTAGCCTGAAGAAGGGTGTGTGTACCCAAAAGCTTGCAAAGAAAGAAATTTTTTTGCTACTATATAGTTGTTCTAATAAAAGATATTGCCTCGGAACCAAGAGAATTGTGTATCTCTATTTCTCAAACCAACACGGCTACAACTTAAATCCCTAAGTAAACTGAAGTTTGTTTAAAATCCCTAAACTTTATATTCTCAGAAACCATGAGAATTTTCATCCCAAATGCTTCTTTTATCTGGTTTAGATAGAGGCACCTGCCTCTTCTAGATATGGTTTGGATCAGATACTCATGATTTCACAAACATGTCTGTGGGGGAACCCAACTCCAAGTTTCTCCCCACTGATCCACCGCTTATTCCAAGAAACAGACTGAGGGTGCCCTGGAATTGTTGTCCTGTGGAGCCAGGCCAACTCTCAGGATCTCAAAATTGCGCTGTTAGATGAGGTGTGTGACACAATTGCACATATACACACACAAAAATCAATTGGGCACATACACACATACTACCAACTCAGGCACATACACATCCAAGATTATCAGTCTAAGCACATGCACACGTATCACCAATTCAAGATCATACACACTATACACACTGAAAATTAGACAAAAATCAGTTGTCAATACCCACACACTCAATACACATACACGGATCACTAATTCATATATCATGCACACAATTATGTGTGTGTGTGTGTGTGTGTGTGTGTATATATTTGCCAGTTCACACACACACCACCCACCTACACGTACACACAGGTGAGTTCCTAACTTGGGTGGTATGGTGTGTATGTGCGTGCTTGGGGTGCTTGGTAACTAAAGAGTAAGTGGCAGAGATCAGTAAAAAAGGCAGTGGGGATGAGGCAATACCAGTGGCAGAGATCAGGGGAAAAGACAGTGGAGATGAGGCAATAGCAAAGAAACAGGGGTTTGCAGGCAGAGAGGAGCTCAGGACAGCTGTAGCCACAGGAGAGGGAGAAATGAGACAGAAGTTAGAGGGGTAGGGAGCAGCGATTGGAGCAGGGCTGAACCGTAGTAAAGCAAAACCCAACTCACAGTTCCAAATAACAGTTTTATTAAATGAACACTGTACTGTACAGCTTGGTTCCTACACACACTTACACAAGCACTCCCACACACACTCACACAATGGTAGCAGGAGAAAGAGACTCAGTGGAAGGGTTGGATTCCAGGTAGGGAAGAGAAACAGAGTCCAAGTCTTTGGTTGAAGAGAGGGTTGGGGGTGATAGCTACCTATGCAGGCCAGTCGGGGTCTTTCTCCAGCAGGTGTTGTCCAGAGGGGGTCACTGGCAAGACCTCTGGGTTGATAGACAGCATGATATGGAGCAGGTCTGGTCCAGGTGAAGATGGCATCCCAAGGAGTCAGTCTTCACTACCTCTTTTTATGGGGAAGACTACCTCTGATCTCCTATGGGGAGGGCCTGTCCAGGCAATGTCACTCCTGTTCCAGAGGGTTCCAGGTGTTCATACTAAGCATGTGCAGCCTTGGCACAATGGTGGATTGCCTCATCTTTTGTTTCTTGAATGCGGAGGGTGGTTCCAATGGCTGGGTTGTTGGTCCGGGTATTGGTCTTGATGGTGGGATGATTTAGTAGGGGGCCCTGCTATCATTGTGTTTCACTCATCCATTCACTCTTTTGTTTCAGGCATTCAAGGAAAACCAGTTTACATAGGAGGGGTAGGTATGAGTCAGAGTTGCAACATATTGTATAGGGCAGGGGACACAAGGTGGAGAGTTGACATACAAAATGGAAACTTGACATTACTTTACAGACACAGGCCTAAACCATATAGTATTAATATGAAACAATAAAAATCAATGCAAAAAATGATAGAAATACAATATAACACAATATAAAACAGTAAAAATCAATACAAATATAGTAAGACACTATTTATTACAATAGTAATAAATATTACAATAATAGCATACAAGAACTTAGCTTAGCTTACCTAGTGCTACTTGTAATCACTTATAAGGGATAGAGAGGGCAGAGAGAAAGTCCAAAATGGTTAGGGGAAGGGGAAGGAATGTATTTCAAAAGGAAAAAAAAAGAAAAAATGAGGGTTTTGCTACGGGATAATTTCCACAGGTAATCAGTAAGGAGACAAAATAACAAAAGGATGTATTAAGTAGGAGAAAAAAAATAAGTTTAAAGGCAGAAAAACAGTCTGCTACACCCTTCCCTTCCTGAGAGTCCAGCCAGTAGGTCCAGAATTCAGCTTTCCTGCTGATTCTGTCAGCCTTGGCTGCTGGGGACCCTTAACCTCCAGACCCTGATTCTACCATAGTTACACCCTGAAAAGCCTCATCAGCATTATTCTAATTGTTCATGAGTCACCAATATTTCGGCTCTTCCTGAGGTACGTGGGATTCCTCTGGTTGAAAGGCCATTTCTCTCAGATGTTTTCCCTATAAAGGAGTTGATTTCCCTATTACAGGCAGACAATGCCTTGGGTAGCCAACCCAATCATGTCTTTTGCCTGTGTCTGGGAGTAGAAATGGTTTTTAAATATGCAGTGGTCATTCTTGGCTAAACTGTGTAAAAATTATATAGATATACATAAAATCATACCATAATCTATGCAGTGATAAAAGCAACATAAATACATAGGTAGAGCAAAATGTAAGTTTTTCAGTAAAACCACACGTGCCAAATCAGTACAACCAACCACAAGAAAATATGCATGATACCCCAGAAACCAATGGCAGGGTTGTGATATATGATTCCAAAGCTTCACCTCCTAAATGATCTGGTCCAATGTTGAGCATGAAACAGAAAATTTCAAGCTGCCTTTTGTCAGAGGCTGTGTGGGCAAGTAGAAATTAATTATCATAGCTGGCTTGTATCATAACAGCTTTTCTATATATAGTACTACATATTAGGCTGTAACCTTGAAATATAAACACAGCTCTATGAGCAAACTCTTCCTATTTGATTATAAAACTGAGAGACAGGGTATTTAGATTCTATTTTCAGCTTTTCCAGCCACTACCTGAGTGATTTTGCTCAAGTTATTTAAAATAATATTGTCTCATGTTCTTTATTTTTAAAATAAGAACAGTATTCCCTTATTCAGCAAAGTCGTTTTGAGGCTTAATTCATTAATCTTCACAAAGTGCTTATGTCCAGCAGGGATATCCTCCATAGAAACAATGCAAACAATAATGGGAAATGAAATGGGCTGGATATATCAGATGTTAATATAGTGCTTGCTACATGAAAAATAAAGGGGATGCTTCTTCCAGAGATTAAAAGAATGTGAAATGTGAACCAGAGGTATTGCAGAGTTTGAAGAAATGTAGATTGTTAGTCCAAACCTAACTTTCAAATCTAATGCCACCTTTATTTTTCCTGGAAGCAACATAGATTTTATTACCAGGCTTTCAGAATACAGAGGAAAATAATATAATTCAGGGGTTAAGGAAAACTAACTAAGCAGGTCTTCTAACCAGTTATGGAAAATCTACCCTCTCTCTTCTTATTTTAAATTATCAGTCATGGGCTTGTCTTGAATAGAGGATATTGGACCATTGGTCTGATCTTGGATGGATATGCTAGGTTTTTAAAGGGGAAAATGTGTATATGTAAAAAGTACCTGTCAAATCAGACTCTTTAAAATTTTGCTTGGGCAACCCGAAGTTTAAGGGCCAGATCCAACTTAGTCCTGTAGACATTACAATGACTAAAAATTAGGCCAGTCTGCAGGGAGCAAGTGCAAACCAAATAGCAGAATAAGGTTCCTAGACTACCTCTGCAGTCAATGAATTATAACTGGACCAGAGATGTTTTGCACCTATACCTCACCTGCATTGGCATCCTGAAACACACATCACTGTTCTACATACCCTCCACCCTCCCAGTTGAAAGCAGCATTGCTGTTTTCATGTAGTACTGGGGGCACACTAAATAGCACATCCAATTAGCCTTCCCCGGTGCCACCTCTGAGTGGTTATTCCACCTCCATTTGAAAGATAGTGTACATAGAGGAGCATGGCATGCTTTAGGCTAATGATGCCAGTGCCAGACACAGTAATTTTATAGTCTAGGTGTGCCCTTTGGTGACTGAAACAGTTCAGAGGGGCCTACTGATAGGCAACAAGAGATGCTAACCACCAAGATGTGTCTTGAAGTCCCATCCCTCTCTGTAGTTTGGGGTGTAGTTCTAGAATTCTAAAATCTGAATTCTACACCCTCCTCACCATGAGGACATTCAAACCCACATTTGCCACTTTCCATGAGAGTGCCCTGACCTCTAAGTTATAGAATAATTTGGGTGATTAGGGCACCTAGCTCCCCTTCCTGTTGAATAAACTGGGCTATTGTGTGCTCAAAAAAGCAAAAGTCATAGAGCCAGAGAGTGCAACCAAGAAATCAGTGCTTAGGAAGGAGGAAACTCTGGTCCTCGCTTCCAGGGTTATTTCTGCTTTTTCCATCTAGTATAATTTCCTGCACATTCCTGGAATCAGATATCAGAACCCAGAATTCTCTTCTGCCAATGGGCTGCCTTCATCACTAGGTTACAGTCCGTTACCATAGCAAGGGTGATGCCAGCAGACCACTGGCACACAGTGCCCTTGCATGGAAGTCTTCAAATCAAATGGAAGTAAAGTTTAGCTACACTTGTATACTACCCATTAAAAACTAACACCGGGCAAATTTGCCTCAGTGGGCAAGTCTTGGTACAAGCCGTATAGACTCCGTCCTATCCCCATGCTCAGTGCCCTCCTACCCCAGAGCTCCAGGGAGGATGCAGTACTCTTTCACTCTTGCCCATACCCACAGGTGGCAAGGAAACCTGGCCAGCCCCCACTCCAGCTGAACTAGGCCCATTCCCACAGTCTGAACTCTTTTCCTGGGAGCTGAGTTCACCCCCAACTGGCCCTTCTCTTCCCAAGAGTTTTTCACTGGCCCTCATCTTGGGGAGTAAGTAACTGGCTCTATTAGTCCCATCCTCATCCACTTTTATAAATTGGACTACCGTAGACACTGCAGCTGCCCACTGGGCAGAGGAAAGCTGGGCTTCTGGGAGACAGCCCTGGCTGCAGGACCCAGCCCACTTCAGCTGAGTGGGATGTGCAAGGTCTCCCAGCCACATGTGTGGGTAGATGAAAGCAAATGAGCTCTGCACCCCCACAACAACTCCAGGCATGGGAAGAGGGCAAAGTCAGCTACAGCCCCTGGACACAGGTGATGCTTAGGGAGCCCTGCCAGCTGAAGACTGTTGCTGGGGGCAGAGAGTGGTAGGTCTAGGGGCATAACATTGGTGAGGTCATGGCAGGAGCAGCACACTGGGGGCTGGGCTGAGATACCAGTACTGGGTGCCTCCTTAGTTTCTCCATCCAGGAACCTATCATCCAGTTGGATAGGCTTTGAGAGTGGAGCTGTTCCAGGCAAATGGAGCATGTGCTCACTCCAAAGACAGCCCCCAGTCCCACAAGTGACTTCTCTTAAGGAGCACCTTGGGAGAGTGGTACAGGGTCTCTAACCTGGGAGTTCACTTTGAACCATCTTTTGTAGCTTGGAGTCCTTTGGCCTGGCATTTGGGGCCATGATTTGGTTCTTTCTGTGAAAAAGGGAAGTTCCAGGTGTTTTTGTCTGTGCAGAACAGGATGATATCAGAAGTGTTTGGTCACATGATGCCTACAACTGGTTCCTGAGATCATCACTGCGAAGTTTTAAAAGTTCCAGTCTGCTGATAACCTTAGCTGGCAAACAGCAAGGGGGAAAGAAATGCCTGCTTGTTATTCAGACCTCACTTAGCTTGCTGGGCTGCCCCTGAGATCACCGTTCTGTAGTGCTAAGAACCAGGTGAGAAATAAGAAGGTTCTAAGCAGCTGCTCTCCACATCTTTGGCGTCTGCAGTGACCAGCAAACAGTGCAACCAGATATTTGGTATCTTAAAGCAGGACAGGCTAAGATTTCTGGGGTAGCCCCCTGTAGCCTGATATCCTAATATCAAAATTGCCTTGAAGATTTTTAGATGTTGCCTATAATTATCGTTACTGACAAGCACAGCTTAAGTAAATTAAAATTTGTTAAAAACTATATATGGTCTTCTATGGGACAAGAAAAGTTATCTGACTAAGTAATCCTGTCAATTAAGCAAGATGTATCGAATTTGCTAAGCTATGATTCCCTAATTGACAGGTTTGTATGTTAAAGGCAAGAACAATTAGTATTTAAACAAGATGTCTACTGAGAAGAGAATCCTGGAAAAATCTGAAATTTTGTCTTTAATCCAGGCTTTTGCAAAAACCCTGGGACTTCTTTAATTTGGGGTAAACTTTTAATAAATATTGTTTTTAATTTGAAAAAAGGGCTCACTTTAATAAATTAAATAATGCTTATACATTTGAAAACAAGAGCACCATGTTAATTGGGAATGTTCTAATACCTACTTTGAATTATTTTCATATATGATGCTTTTTGTTAATGCAGGTAGCAGTTTGGTAAACTTGTGATCCTTTCTTTTTCTTGTTGACAATAATTTGGGGTGTAATAACAGCATTCCTGAGGGCCTGTGCACTTTTCTATTGTTATTATATCATACAAGTATCTTCTATCAAAAAAATAAAAGTAAACAATAATAGATAATACATTGTGTTACATAATAGCACATAGGGGATGCTATGCACATGCCCTGCACTCCTATTGCTTGCTCTCCTTCTAGCCCCATGACTCTTAGATTCCATTCCCTTTTTGTACAGTCCCAGCTTTAGCAGGAGGAGTGGGAGATGTTTCTGTCCCATGTATTCTAAAGCCTGCTGATCTCAGTGCTGATGGTGTGACTAGGGGTAACTACAGGCTTTACATTTAGATCGACCCAACCAAGGTTACATCAATTTAAATGCCCAATTGTACAAACATTCATAGGGGGTTCATTCAGCCAAAGAATGGTCCACCAAATCTAAATTAATGCACCTCAGGAGGTGCACTTAGATTAAGAAAGGATTAATCTAGGAAACAGTTAACCCACTCTCCCAGAAGCCTGCATGCATTCACAGCACAGCCCCTGGGGCTGGGAAAGGCCAACCACATGTCCCACCCCCAGCCCTATCCCCAGGGCTGTGCTATTCCCATGACCCTGACCCTGACTGGGATATTTTTAGCCCTCTGATTTCTTCCCACCTGACCAGACAACCCTCCCCTCACTCCCCTGTGGACCCACTGACTGTCCCCTGAACCCACCAGCTCCCCCAGCATTTGCTAACCCTGGCCCAGAATTACCAACTTTCCCTGCAGACCTTCCAGGCCCTCCTACATCCCGAGTCAGTTACATCAGGCTTCCCACATGACTCCCAATGGAAGCAAATGTCTGTATATGCAGCTCCTAGGTTATGTTTAGGCATTTTAAAATAATCCACTTAAAAATAGACTAGGTGTGGTAAACATCTGTATGTATCACACATGGTAAACATTTGTACATACCCTTAAGCATTCTCCAAGGGCAAGTAATAAATTGGTCCATCTAGTAGGGCTGTGCAAAATTTCGCCGGCTGTTTCATTTCAACACTGTTTTGATTTGTTTCAAACACAAAACAGCAAAATCAAAATAAAATGAAGGGCTTTGAAACAGCCTCAAAATGAAATGAGGGCAGTCAAAACATTCAAAAGTTTTGAAATGTTTCAAGTTTCAAAGCTGAAGCTGGGCTTGCCTGCAGGGAAACAGAAAGTAAGGAAAGGGAGAGGGAAGAGGGAGGAAGGACTGCTCTGACATTGGCTGTGTAGCTGGCCAGTGACTGTGATCCTCCCCTGAGGTCCCTTCCAATCCCAGTGCTCTGAGGGAAGGATGGAAAAACAGCATAAAAAGCAGCATTCTGTGAACTGGCCTGCTTTCTACCCTGGGGTCTGACAGATACTGAGCTATCTTCCAGAAGCTCAGGAGTGTTAGACAAGAAAGGCTACTACCATTGATTTGATTTCCTACTGGCTAATGTAGCAAATGGGATTCTGTAATAACTTTTGCTTTCTTTCTAGACCTTTTTATTTTATTATTATATTAATTGATTTATTCTTTGATTTCATAATTATATTGGATATTATACTATAGAATTTATATAGGAAGAATATATATATTTTTATAAAGACAAGACACTATGAAACACACCATGAAGTATGGTGAAAAGGCAGCTGGCAAGCCTTCGGGGAGGGAAGGAAGAAGGGGTAGAGGGAGAGCTGTAAGTTCCCTTCACCCCAAACTGAGATGCAGCCTCTTTGCTACAACAAGCAGGCATGAGGCTTCCACTAGTACAGGAAGCAAGGAGAGGGGAGCAGTGCCAGCACCACTGCCTGAGTCTGTATCCCCTCTAAGATCACCATCCATAACCCCCCAGAACCAGGACAACAAGTAGCGCCAGCACCAGCATGACAGTCTCCTCCACTCCCATTGCACTTCCCATGCTGAGCCTTCCAGTGCCAGAGGAAGAGCTGGAACTGGAGCTGGATCCGAGTGCCTTAGCAAGATAAATTATGGGGAAGAAGGAGGAATCAGCTGAGTTTGTGCTCCACACCCCTCAAGTTTCCCCTATAGCCAGGTCTCTTTCCCTAGAAAGCATTTCAAAGGAGGCTGAGGTAGTGATTGCAGAAGCAAGCAACTCAGCTGAGTGTGCTCCTCCTGTTGCTGTACCTCTTTCTGCTGAGGAGGGGGAAATTGCAGCATCCACACATGCACCCACACCCCAGAAGTGAATGGGTAGTGTGGTCTGGGATCATTCTGAGCTGGAAGATAATCCCACATACACTATCTGCCTGCACTGCTGAGCCAAAACCATTCAGGGCAAGTGGAAAAAACACATGAGCACCACAGGGATGCTGATGCATCTGTGCAGGCACCGCCCCCTTGCCCTTGCTCATCCTCAGCCTGGCACCAGTGGGAGCATGCCCAAAGGGAAGTCCCCCTCTCACTCCAAAGCCTCCATCCCCCCCAAAGCAGAGGCAGACCACCCTGGAGTAGTGGGGGAAAGCTACAGACAAAGTGGGGTGCATTGCAAGGGCGAGTTAGATCACCCAGAGCATTGGGGAGATGCGAGCTCTGGATGGCCAGCTCATGGTTGAGTGGCCAGGGATCAGGCAGCTCATTGCGCTCATGCCCCCATCCTACCAAGTGCCTGCATGCACCACTTTCAGCAGGACAGTGGTGCCCTCCCTGTATGAAGCATGCAGGGAGTACTTGAGGGAGGAGCTGCACAAGGCAGGGCCATAGGTGTCCTTACACTTCACCTCAGACATCTGGAGCAGTTGGGTGGAAATCATGCATACCTCTCCCTCAGAGGGCACTGCTGTGACCTGTCAGGCCATCAGCGGGCTCTCCTTCAAGCCAAGATGATGGAAGAATTGTACACGGCAACAGAGATCATAGGGGTGTGAAAAGGCTGGCGTCACCTCTTCAGAGGAGAAAGATGATCCCAGAGTTTACCTGAGAGGACAGTGACGACGCTGAAGTGGAAGCTCCCAATGTGCCTGAGACTGAATTTACCAGGGCATCAGGTGCGTTGCATTGGCTCCTTCTGGTGCTCCGGGGATACTCCTGGCAGGGCGTTCTCCCTGGGGACAGAGAGCAGGGAGGAGCGAGAACACCGGCAGGATGGAAGCTCTGGTTGAGAGTGAAAAGGCTGTTTTCCAGGAACAGGACTTGAGACCAAGACAGTCTGTGAGCTCAGAGGAGCAATATAAGTGCTGCTGTCTGTCAATCACGGCAGTGGCAAGGGTTAAAAGCCCAAAGCTTGTGGACTGAGGAGAGAGACCTGAATATACAGGAGAGTTTTTTTTTTCTTTTGAATTTCACTGGCAATGTAGATCAAGAGACTGTGTAGCCCCAGGAGGGCATTTTCTCATGCTAATGAGGGCAATTAATGGAGCCCGGGTGTGAAGCCTAGCCAGCCAAAGAGGGATTGTGGCTTAAAGGACCCACACTTGTGGGGTGTCAGCAGCAGAAGCATTGAATTAATTTTCTTAATGTTTTGAAAAGTGGTTTGTAAATTCCCTTTGAGGATGAGGCCTGAGAGATTGGAGACAGGTGGTGCTCTGTTGTTGTCTTGGATAGATTTTCAATGTGCGCTCATTCTGGTGCACAGTTATTGCTTGGCGTCTTCACATATTTTCCATCAGGGCACTTGGTGCTGGGATGGAGATATGTATTGTACTGTAAAGATATCTCCATACTGGAGATATTGCTGGCAGGTTTTGCGTGTCTTGTTATGGCATGGCCTGGATCCATTCAGTGTATTTTGGCTCTAGGAAATTGGCTTCTGGTGATGAGGTTAGTGAGGTTCAGTGCTTGTTTGAATTTACAAACCACTTTCCACGGATGAGACTATGAACTACACTTCATCTACCTCCTAGGTAGTAGGTACAGAAACTGATGGACTCAATATAGACATTGTATTTATGACACGCTACAACCTGCCAGACATCCATATGTACCTCTCCACTTTTACCTGCACTGCTACATCCCCCCTCCCCCAGCCTGTCCCTCACCCCCTGATGCTTCATTTCCATTTTCACTGACTGGATTTCTTGCCTGCACTGCATGCCAGCCTTGGGTTTCTTTACTATTCCTTCCATCCAGGAACAGCACACACACACACACACACACCAACTACAGGTTCTTCCTCAGCCTGATGAAGGATTTTTCAACCCGAAAGCCTGCTAAGTTATATTTCTGTAACTATTCAGTTGGTCTGCTAAAAGATACCAGATTAGATTGACCCAAAGGTCTGCCAGTGCCATGTCCTTAGACCAACACCCCTAGCACCTGTCCCTGGTCAGCTGACCAGAAGGAGGCAGGGCCCTGGGCACATCTAAGCCCCAGGGGTGGGACTGGCAGGGAGAGTCCTCTGGCAGCTGCTGGAGAAGAAGCTCTTGCAGGAGAGGAAACAAAGGCTCTGTCACAGTTTGGCTGCCTGAGATGCTGCTGGTGCTACTGTGCTGCTGCTCACTAAGTTATTATTTTACCTGTTGTCATTTAAAGTGGTGGACCAAGATGAGGATGTAGGGAAGGAGGAGGCCTCATTGAGGCACACCACTGTGCCATGTAGAGGCCCCAGCACCAGTGAGGGCATGCCTTAACACGCACACACAAAGTCACACGTCACAAGTTTTGCTTGTCAGCAGCCTGAGGTGCAGTTTCCCAGAAACCCCTGTACCTATCTCCTTGAAAGCTGGCAGGATTCATGACCTCAGCAGGGGCTACCATGCCTGCAGCTTTCACCCTGCTGCGCCTTAACACACACACGACACAAAATTTTCTTTCAAGAATTTCAGGTGCAGTTTCCCATAAACCCCTGTACCTATCTCCTTGAAACTTGGCAGGTCTCATGGCCTCAGAGGGGGCTACTATCCCTGCAGGTTTCATCTGAATAAGGCAATAAATGACAATGTTATATGCAGTTTTGTGCTTTCCCATTATAGCCTATGAGCGAACCATTGAAACAGTGTCAAAACAGTGAAACAATTTTGACGGAACAAAATGGAACAGTGCTTGTGAAACTAAATGAAACTCATAACAAAACATTGTCCTGGTGAAATGGAAGTCGAAACGAAACAGCGCTGTTTCACACAGCCCTACCATCTAGGAACTGAAGAGGAGTTTAGACCTTTCCCTGGTACTAAAGTGTGTTGCACTGGAGTTTTGGCAGAAGTTAAGTATTAACAGAAATATTTTTTTAATTTACTCAGAAGCCCAAATGTAGGTGTCTAGGGAATTCTGCCATCCAAAGTGGCAGTTGGACTTAATTTAGCCCTTTGTTCACCAGAGCGCCCCAAGGGATGACGACTAGGTCGAATGGTCATAAACTACTACAAGACCGTTTCAGGCTGGACATAAGGAAGAATTTCTTTACTGTCTGAGCCCCCAAGGTCTGGAATAGCCTGCCACCAGAGGTGGTTCAAGTGCCTACATTGAACACCTTCAAGAGCAAACTGGATGCTTATCTTGCTGGGATCCTATGACCCCAGCTGACTTCCTGCCCTTTGGGCAGGGGGCTGGACTCGATCTTCCGAGGTCCCTTCCATCCCTAATGTCTATGAAATCTATGAAATTTAGGTGCCAAATGCATTTTATGAAGGCTGGATCAGGGCCATTTTTTATTCCTTAGAATTGTCTTGAATGGTTTAGGCATGCATGAGCCTGCCTTGAGCAAGCAGCTGGACTAGATGACCTCCTGAGGTCCTTTTCAGCCTGTGCCCGCCTCCGTTCGATTAAGCGCTCCCGTGCGGCCTTAGCCTGGACTATGGATCGTGTCTGTCCTGGGCTCATGGGTGGACCCCACAGGCTACCCCTGCTGACGTCAGGGGGAGTCCCCTTAACTCTCCTGCCACGACTTGGAATGTTGCCTCAGTGGAGGGGTTCCCCTTTGGGGGAGCCTCCCAGGTCGTTGCACCTCCTGGCGGGCATTCACGGGACTCCAACCTCCCCTACACCCCAGCCACTCGCCACCTTGGGTTGCCGATCTTCGGGCCCCTTTGGCGTTCTCCACTGTTCCCCAACTTCTGACCACGGCTTGCCAGCTGCGTGCCTGAGTCTTCAGGCCAGGTGTATGGTCCACAAGGTCCTCGGACCTGGTTCCTCCAATTAGACTCACGACCGTCCTATGCTAATCACCCTGTGATGTGACGTGCCTATCCCACCACTGTGACAACTAAGGCCCCTAAGCTACGGGGCCAGGAGGCCCAAAAGGGTGCCTCTGGCCTATGGGCCCCGTGGATTCCCCCAGGCCCGGGTTCCACAGCCCTGGCGGCTCACCCCACTAGGGTGTTGAGTCCCCGCCTCCTCCTAAGGCTGCTGTGGGCCCTGAAGGTCCACCGTCCAACCCCACTTCGGGTCTTTGGCTGCCCTCCGGTGCGGCCCGACGAGGCCCCGTTGGACACGCCCCTTTGTTACCTCTTCTCTGAGGCTTCCATGCAGGTTCACTCCTAGATCTCAGCACCAGCTTGCCCCAACGCTGCTCTCTGTGTTCCTGCCTCCGGTTCCTCCGTAGGTGCTGCCGCCAGTCCTGCTGCGGGTGCAGCTGCTAGACCCTGTGTTGGCGTCGCTCCCTGCTTCACTGCCACCTCTGTGGCTGATGTCGCTGCCGGCTTTCCAGCTGGCTTTGCTGCCGGTGTTACTGCCGGCTTCCCTGCCGGTGCTCCTGTCGGTGTTACAGCTGGCTTCCCTGCCAGCTCTGCTGTCGGCATCGCTGCTGACTCCATCAAAGCCTCTCCTGGCTCCGCCCTTGGCTTTCCACACTGCCGGGCGCAGCGGCTGATCCCCTCCATGTGAGGGATCTCCCCTCCAGCCTCCACTCATCAGCCACCCCACCGCATTGTCGAAGCCGCTTCTTATCTCTGCCGGGTGGCATCTCCCACCCACGCTACTCAACCGCAGCTGAATATACGCATGGCTAATCACCCTCAATGGCAGTTTCGCCGCACACATCTCCTCCAGCTCTTCGGGCTCTGCAAGAGGTAAAAAGGGCTCTCTTTTGGCCTGGGGCCCTCCTCCAACCCAGCTTCCCTGGGACACAGCCCTTCTTTTCTATGATTCTTTCCTATGATTCTATGGATCTGGGTCCCTAAGATGATTTATGCACTTATGGAGTCAAGCTGGTTATGGCCCTAAGTTCCAAAGCAGCATTTAACTATCTTAAATAATAAAGCTTATTCTTTTCCAAGTCTGAAGCCTGTGGATGAATTCCTGGCATTGCTAAAGTCGACAGCAAAATTCCCACTGACTCGATGGATCTAGGATTTCATCCTATGTCTTTGTCCTTATAATCACTCAGATGATCTCCAGGAAGTGTTTTTTATTAGTAGAGTTCCAGCCTTTGTAGGAAGAAAATGGTTTTCTTATTATGTCCTATAAGTCTCTCTTACTCACAACCATTTTTATTTTTATAGACATCAAAATCATATATTTTTGACACAGGGCAAATCCTGCTACTCTGTGAATAATTTCAGTAGTTTTATGTCATGCACACGTTGAAATTCTCTGCAGCATTTACTCTCAGCTTGTCGTTAGTCCATTCCTCTGTTTGAGAATGGTTTTTTACCTTCTCTTTGTAGATTATAATAATATTCCCATGGTGAATGTTTAGAGTTAGTAAGGTCAGTTGTAGTAATACATGGAAAGTAAAGGCAAAATAATATCTGTGCAGTCTGTCAGGATGTTGGCTATTCAGAAAGTTCAAAACTTCTAAGCAATGAGGAAATGTCAAGTGAAGGGCAGGTTATCTCTTTGTTTTCTTCACCTATGCTTAATCTACATTAATCCAAGGAGTTACTATCAGCATTCAAAATAACACATGTATTTGCAGGATGAATGAGATATTCCAACCAAGTTAATATGAGGTGACATCCCTGAATGTTAACAGTATGTAAACTTTTTCTACTGAAGCAATACTCATGCAGTAAGTTTCAGTAAATTACAAACTGTCCAGTACTTAAGAATGTAGTGGTTGGGAGAACGTTAAGATTTTCAAATTATATGAAAAATTTCAGTTCTGATTCCTTCACTGGTTTACTAGAAAGCAAATATTAAGTTCTAGCATTAAAGCAACAATTATTTAGTAGTTGCTAATTAGCACACTCCAGCCAGCCTCCACATTTTGTGCATCAGTGTCCGCACACTTCAAAATGGCAGGGGAGGAGTGCTTTAACTAAAGCTCATTTGATGAGCTTTAGTTAAAGTGCTCTTGCAGCCATTTTGAAGAGCAAGGTTGCTGATACACAAGATGCCATGGGCTCTTGAATTAGAGAGGCTCTCGGATCCATTCTAATTAAAGTCCCTCAATCCACCTCCAGAGCACATGTAAAAACATTGTTCTAGACTAAGTTGGTTACAGACTAATGAGTTAGTCTCTAAGGGCTTTGGCACAAGTTACCTGTATAATGTTAGACGTCTGTGAAATTTTGTGATGTCATAAAATTATGGTATTTTTAGAGCAGTTTCAGGTGAAGGCTTCATATTAAAACCTGCAAGACAGTGACATGCCACTGAAGAGCTGGTGAGCAGGGGTATGGCCAGGAGCCATGACTCTATTGCTCCCCTGTGGTGGGAGAGGAGTGGGAAGGATGTCATGTAGCTCAGGATGAGAACCCAGCATGTGGTCTGTGGCTTCCCCACTTCCCCAGCAGGAGCCCAACCAGAGCAGAGGCTTGGAAGGGAGTTATTTTGAAAAACTGTTTGAATTTGTGGGATGGGGTGGGGTAAAGAAAAAGGATATAGTGAGCTGGGATCCGGTTGGAGGTAGGAAAGCTGGGTTAGGGGAAACGGGGGTCATGGTGACTTGGATGGGGGAGCTGTCTTGGCCTAGGAGATTGAGGAAGGGGAGGAATAGCCAGGGTACAAGGCTGAGAACCAACATGCCCACTGGATGGCACAGAATACATATCAGTGCAGAGTTAAGAAACATGGTGTCTGTAGGGAACTGAGGTACGATGAAATGGCATCATGGAAGAACACGGCTAACGTTCTATTTTTTTATCATGCATCATTTGTTCGGGGATTTTGGTTTTCTTGTTTGAAAAGGTTTTACTCACCCATCCCAATCAGGTAGCAAAAGCAGCACCCTGTAATTGGTGTCCAATCAAAAACTAGGATTAGCAAAGTGCAAATCAGTTAACTGAACAATTTGTGAAGCTCTTCAGTACTGACGCTGGGCAATAAATTGCCCAGATAATATTCAGAAATATATTTGCATAAATAAGACTGATTCTGAAATACTTTTAAAGGACTGCATTAATCAATAACATAAATAATTTGATCAGTTATACAAGTAGTTTTCATAAATGAGAGCTCAGAAATATGAAATAAGCTTCTAGGTCTTTCAAGTTTTTCAATATAAGGATTTTAAGGACACCAACATTTCTAATCACCCATAATATTGTCTATATTATAATTTCATCTTCTGAAAGGCTCCTACTGAGAATAACTTGCTGCTTTTTATATAAGAGTACACTGTTCCTGAGGCAGAGGCACACAGTCAAGATAGCTGTGTGGATTTACATATTTCTGCTTGCTTTGATCCAGCAACTCCAAAGAAATTCAGCAGACAGACATGTTGTCTTTCATTTCTCACAGGCCCATATGTCTCAGCTTGACCTGAGTTTGACTTTGGAACTACAGCAGGCAAAAAAAGTAAAGAGATATATAACAACTGGAAGAGGCAGCACAGAAAGAATTAGAAACAAAATGACTGATTAAACTATTGATCAGGCACTCTGTTTAAACTAACATTCTCCTCCATTTAGAATTAAATCACAGAACCTGCATTTTAATGAGGCCTAATACAAACACACAAAAATAAAGAGATCTATAGTTCAAGATAATCAAGGTTAGGGAAAGGAGGTCAGCTATGGAACTACAGGATCGTAGAGAGGGAAAGTTGATACAGCATTCTTATTGTTGGTATCTGTATTAGTTTAGTGCTTAAGAGTACTAGCCATGGACTGTGGAACCTAGGCACTGTACAAACACAGGAGAAAATGGCCCTTTCCCTAAAGATTTTACAATCTTAGTAGAAAATGGAAGGCTACTGGCAGGCCTGAGAGTACAATAAAACATTTTTGAAGGACACTAATGAGGAAGTTTGGGAAAAGTTCCTCCCAAGAGTAGGCGGTAGCTAAGGAGAGAGCAGAAAGGTGCTTGCTTTAAAATTTTAACAAGTGGGCCAGGGAATCTAGCATCATGATCTGTTTGGATGCAGGAGCTGACCCATCAGCACTAAATGAAAGATGTAAGGTCAGATTGGAGATAGGCTGAGAAAAAAAAATGTGAAAGTGAAGGCATCTAGTTATGTTTGCTGTGAAAGAAAAGAGCAGCCAGTGGACAGATGCAAAGGAACACATAACATTGTCAAAACAGCAGTTTAAGAAAATAAGCAGCATTCTGCTGGGCACAACTGGATTTGTCAAGGCCAGAAAAAGCAATGGTGACACTAGATGAGGAGGTTTGGGACAAGAAACTTACCTGCATGGGTCAGTGAAAAGGCCAGTTTTGAGAGAAGTTATACAGCAGGGATCTGGAAGACAGAGACACAGCCTGGATTTGAAGACCTAAATTGGGGCTTAAATTGAAAATAACACCCAGATTATGACCATGAGTGATAAGCAATCTGTAATGTTTTGACATTGTTATGATGTACTAGAGAAGGGCTAAGGAAAGAACATGAAGAGCTGTGTTATAAACTCTATATAATTTGGCATTCTTTCTTTATTACAAGCCATTGATAGATTCAGGAGTTAATTGGGAGATGTGGTCTTATGCATGCCTTGCATAATGCATTTATACATTGTACATTGAAGACCCCCAAACCCTTACATAGTTAATCCCCACTCTCCAATTCCATCTTTCTTTTCTACAGTCAATCATTGCCTTAATTCTCACTCCTTTCATGATGCGCATAAGTAAGATAATATTCTTTTTTTTAAAATGCAAGTTACTACTCACCAATTTCCCACTGTGTCTTCTCTTTTCTGCATCTGTCGTTTAGACAGTAAGCTCTTTAAGCTAGCAGCTCCCTTATTCTCAGTCTTGTACTGGACAAAGAACATGTTGTCACTTAAATAATAAAATTTAATAATCCATCCCTGCTGACAACCATTATAGCATAGAGTTCTACTCATCCACGGGCTCTCAGCCATTCTCATAGTGTGCACCTCATCTCAAACAAGTTGTCTTGTGCATACCTTGTGCATATCTCCCTTCCCTTTGGCAGTTACTGTGACCATCTCTTTCCTACTGGCAATCAAATAACATGATTGCTTATATGGAAATGTAACATTAGGAAAGCATTTAATATGTATCAGATACCCTTTAATGTGCTTCAAGAGCTGGAAGCAAGAAGAGAACAAATATCATATGACTACCAAATGCTTTACAGACTGCCTGCAAGTGAACCTTACGCAACATTTAGGAACCACTGGGCGTGTCTACACGAGCTGCTTTACTGAAAATTAAAGCAAATTACTGTGCAATAACCATCGTAAATTTGCTACCTGTAAATACAAGTAACAAATTTACTCGGTGGTAATTACTGCACAGTATGGCATGTGTAGACAGCCAACCAGGAGCAAATTTGCTACAAGTCAGCCAAGCAGTAGGGGACAGTAGATTGCTTTTTGGCCCCAGGAGCTGTTTGCTTGCAGGATGGGCTCTACCTCTGGAGCCCAGGTGGGGACAATGTCCCCCTTCTCTGGCAGCAGGGAGCTCCCCAACCCCACTACACAATTGCAGAGTGTGTGCTGGGAGATGATTGCTCCCAGGCCCAGCTCTGCAATCACAGGGAAAGGGCTGAAAGAGTCTTATTATTTAATCTAGATTTAATCTAGAGTAAACCCACCCTGGAGCATTTGTACCTGTAGATGCAACTACTGTAATTTTCAGTTCTGTGTGTAACTATCTGAGAAGACTTACAAGAAAACTTTCCTGTATTGCCTCCACTACCATCCATTATTTGTCTGTCTTTCTGCTTACCTATCTAGACTTTGGACCTAAAGACTGCATAACTGTGGTAAATATTGCTACTGGAGTAGCTTGTCATTCATATATGGACATGTTCAGGTTTGAGACGATGCTAAATACTTAATATTGAAGTTGGTTCTCATTAAGAAGAAAAAGTCAGGGCAAATTACTTTCTATGAATATGAACCTAGCCTTCTTGACTGCATTTCCTAATTAAAGTTCCATTAACTGGTTGATGATAACTTGTAAAGTAAATTAGATTATCTGAATATAATTAAAGGCATGCTCCCATTTACTGTCATGACCCGTGTCCTACAGGGGGAAAAAACAACAACAATGCAAAACAAAATATGCTTGAGTCTTACTCATGTGCTCCTTCAATTGGGCTCATTTTAATTAATAGGTTAAAATAATTGACTAATAATCATCTTATTGGATTTTTAAAGTATGTGAACAGAGTCTGTTTGTTCATTAGGATGACACTTATTAAAGTGTTCTGATGACAATCCTTTTGGTGCAGAGGACTCAGTATAAAATTCAGTCATCTATAGCATGAAAGACAGAGCTGGAATCTTATAAAATGATTTCCTGAACATTTCAGGGGCTTTCTGTTTTCTGTCAGGTCCTAAAAATTATGATCCAAATCAGGATCATTTATGATCAAAATTAAAATCAGGTCTCTTAAAATCTAGAGAGCTATATAAGACTATCAAATCAAATACACTAAAGCAAAAATATTCAAACATTAGGATTGGGTTTTTTTACAGTTTTTTAATTCAAATTTTCACTTGTCTGCTTCAAACAGAGGTGCTGTTTCCATGCTGTTGATTCTGAGAGTCCAACATTACTATTTGCTGTGGAAAATCCCATTGCATAATAGTAGTAAAATTAATCTAGGGTGATGCTGTGTTTTGAGTAAATAAGTTCATTTGACCTCATTCCCTAGAGTTAAAAATATTACCCACACCAAGTGTGTTCTTGAACACTCTGCTTTTCACGTCTCATTATATGAAATGTGCCACTGGCATGGTAAGTGCTATGCAGAACAAAACAGATATTGAGCCTTGCCTTCAAGTAAGTTAGAGCATGTCTACATCCCATTAGACTGTGGCTGGAAGCACCACTGTGAAAATAAACCCCCACCTATTTGCTCCTGCTTCATGTGCACTGCAAGCCAAAGACAATGCCTTTCTCAATATATGTACCCAAAATGACTGTATAACTGCCCCAGCCAGTGGAGTTGATTGGGCATAAGAAAGGAAAGTGTGGCTCACTTTTGTAAAGAATAATGTGAAATCATGCCCCACTTATAGGACATGGAGATCAATGGAATGGATTTCATTGATTTCATTGGGTTTGGGATCAGACCTATAATTTGGGGCTCTACTTCAAAGCATCTCTTGCCTCTTCCTTGTATCTGAGCCCATATAGTGTGAAACCAGTAAAACTAAATTATACTCATCATCTAACTAAATTATACTCACAATCACCAGCACCTAGCAAAAGAACCTCAGTCTTTGTGGCTCTTTGATAGGCAGGCCAGTCATTAAATAATGCTCACAGGAGAGTAGGCCTGGAAGGGACCTCACAAGGTCAACTAGTCCAGCCCCAGTGTTGACGGTCTTCTTCAAGCTCACGTTGAATCATATACGTAATGTATCTGGCTTTTTTCCCCAATGTGCTATTTTATAATATTATTTTTAAAGTGTAAAGCTCATGCACTGTACTTCTTGCTAGACAGAAGCTTATTATTAAAATATGATCCCAGAAAGATATTAGGAAACATACTTTTTCATTTATAAATGATGTTTCTAGCTAAAGTTAATTTGACATGAATCTATGACAGAGAAGATGAGGAAAAATAGTTGTTCCATGAAATATTATATATCTGTTCTTAAGAACTATTAATACTTTCAGAGTCACAGTTTAGCTTTTCATATTCCATATGTTTGCCTTTTAAAGCACAAGTGGATTAGGCCAAAGATCTCATTGGGCAGTTGTTCTAGTAATTACATGTTTTAAATTTAAGTCTCCCCTAGCTTAAAAATTTGCTGCTGTGCAAGGTGAATGCTATTGAACTGCATTCAGTTCCATTAACAAAGACTTTCTTGTTCTGCAAAACTTGTAGAATTTTTACATTTTCAGATTATAGCGAGAATAAATCATGTATTTTTATGACGTCCTTTCTAAAGTTGGCTCTGTACTCAGTGGCACATCTACATGTGCTATTAATGCGATTGAATAAACTCCAGTGCAGTTCACACCAAAGTTCATTGCTCCCAGGTGCTGCTTTACACGTGCACCCAGGACTGCAGCATACTGAACCAAGGCAGAGCAGCCCTGGTTGGCAGGAGGCTGAGGGGTCAGTCTGACAGCCCAGGGCTGCTCTGACCCAGCTCAGTGAGCTGCAGAGGGGCTGGTGAAGGCACTAGCAGGCAGGCACCCCTACGCTCAAGCACCCCCATGCTGAACCCCCCTCATTGAAGCACCCTAACCAGTCCTGTCAGTGTCTATACATGCGTTGTGGCGCATTAAAGAACGCTGCTGCAGGATAGTACTTGTATTTATAATTACTAACCTATGACAATATTTATTAGTTTACTGCAGCCTAATAGAGCCACATGTACAGATGTTGAGACTTTACTGCGGAGCTAATTAGGCAACTCCCACAGTAAATATCATGTGTAGATGTGCCCAGTGACTAGCCAATATGATGAGATCATAGCAGGCCAAGTTACTCATTGAAAATGTACTGAGTGCAATTTAAAAATTATTCCAGATCAGACCTCAGACACTGAGATTTAAAATGGTAATCACCGATTGATGAGTTCACCACCAAAACCAGTAATAACTCTTGAATCCCCCACCAAAAAAACAAACAAACCCCAGTAAGAACTCTTGAATCCCCCACCAAAAAAAACCCATCATTGTGAATGTACTCACTATATAAATTATCCATAAACTTTAGTCCTTTTTTCTGTTCATAAAATGAGACAGATTTCTGCAGGAGGGAAGGGTTGTTTTTTTTCAGGGAGAGGACAGGGCAGGGCAGAGGGCAGAGGATTGAATGCATAAGGTATTCACAAACTGTTTGGCTGCTCACTATTTGGTGTTTTTGCTGTCTGATTGGTTACCTAACTCAGTCTTGTGAGTCCTATAAGAAGGATGAGGAATAAGTAATGTCAGGTAATAAATAATGAATAATGATATGCAAATACTTCTGTTCTTGAGTGAATAACCTTTTAGAAATTTGCCCTCTTAGACTTCAGAGAGACTTCTGTGTCTAGAGCACATCTCTATGAGCAATCCAGTAGCAGCTAACTGTCATATGTTGTCACTTCACATTTCACTCCACTGCAGCAGGAAGCATCCATAATTTCAGTTCAAACTAATTGAAGTTCTTACCATAAAGGTTTAAACATAAAATAAAGAAACATGAATCCCTATTCTAATGGAAGATGTTGCTACTTTAGCTGGTTCGGGCTTGCCACCTCAAGAACCTATCTTTTATAAGTTATAGTTCCTAATGTTAACATTAGTTACTAATTTGAGTAACAGGTTTTTGTCCAGTTATGTGAAAAGGGGTCCTTCCTGTCCTCTGCTGAAGAAAATAAGGACTTCTTGGTTGTATTTCATAGACCAAATACTCCTAACCACTGACAAAGATTCTCCTTTAGCATAAAAACAATAATCACCCACTCCTACATTGCAGTAAGATGTCAGAGATGGGACTGATATTGCCACAAAGCTCTGAGTAGCAATAAGGGGCAGTATAGCATGAAAAATGAAATGACATTCCCACATTGTTACAGTTTGTTGGTACCAAACTACAAGTCCATTAACACAAAATAGTAAGCTGGTATTAGTCATTTATTATTCACTAAGCCTAGCTTTAGTTGTCCTTTCTCAAGGGTCACAGTGGTGGGCTTTACATTCCCAAACAATTACCAACTTGCAGATTTTAAAATAAGACAATGATACATATCCTATAACAACTGTAGGGGTAGTATGTCTGAGTTTTATACTGTCTACTCTAGACAAAGAGAATACTGCATTCCTACCTGCCTGCAGTTTTAGGCAATTTATTTGTTGACCCTTGATCAATCATATAGGACCAATATATAGAAATTCTTCATACTAAGTCCATTTAAAATTTAATCTATGCACTATATGGCTTTTCAAGTGAATTACCCTGAAACATGGCTGGAGACATGTTCTAAGTGTCACAGTTTTCAGAGTTCTTATAAGGTAGAGCTGCTTGCTGGCAAATTAAAAATGTCTTTCTGTGTTTTCTTTTTCCCTTCTCTTTTTCTATTTGGGCAAGTAGTTTTCCCAGCCCATGATTGATGGACTGTGTGACTGACATCTGCTGAGGAAATCAATAGAGACTTGTTTCCTATAAATGACAGGTAAGCACATCAAAAGCTCTGCTTGGTCCAGACTCAGCTGTCAAAGAGAAATGAGATCCCTGAGTGAACTGCAAACCTGATAGATTTCTCAGGGGGTGGGGTTTAATTATTATTAAAACGGCTACCACTTTCACATATTAAACAGATTAAAAAATGGATATGGAAAGCACAACAAATAGCTTCTACCAGCATTATAAATCCAAGGAAAACTTATGGAGCAGATTCTGGAATATGGAGCACATATTAAAGGCTGCACATGCAAAATCTGGTTATGTTGAAATAAACAAATTATACTACTTGCAAAGGGTGGCAAGAAATTAAAGAGATAACCAAAGGAGTGGCATAAATTCTGGCCACACACAGTTTCTGTCCAGCCCTACCCCTTTTTCCCTGCTAAGTAATTGGGGAATTGAACAGCATAAGGAACCTTACGCAGTTCCAGAGATGTGCCTGCCACAGCACATTCAGAGTACTAAAAGTAGTGGAATCCCATTAGTGTAACTCTCCACTTGGGTTAATGTATTCTCAGCAGGCCTCATTAGCACCACACTAAAGTGATCAGACTGCATCACAGCTCATTCAGGGTAGCTATGCATACAACCACATGGCACTGCATTGCTATGTAGCATTGGCAAATCTAAGCATCCAAAAATATTAATTAAGCCTCAAAAATCAGGAAAGTGATTTTTAAAATAATGCATTTTGTTTTGTTCGTTTAAGTTTCTGGTTTCTGAGACTTCAGGGTACATTTAAAACATGTTTTCAGTCATATTCTGTAACCATGAGGGCTAGAAGCATTAACTATCAGAAGACTTGTCATTAAATAATGAGAGCTGATAACAGTATCATTCAAGAAACAGCTTTAAGACCACGCTAGCCAATATCTGGTGCAAATCAAATTCCCTGATATGGACTTCTGTTTTTTATTATTCTTCCTTCATCCATTCCCCAAGCTTGGTGGTCATGGCTAGGTCACTCAGCCATGGAGCTTACAAGCTCACATTCAACAGAGATTGACATATTTCTTCAAAAAGGCCTTAATACAATAGTCACATAACTGTACTGTCAACTGAGACAAGCTACAAACAGAGGCCCTGATATTGTTGTCTTAACATTTCCATTTGATAGTTATCCAAATTCATCCCTCTCTATAACTCTATTAGCCCATCAGAAGAGTGAATATTTTGTTTGCCTTCCTTTATCTTCCTGATTTCCAAAGAATGCATAATGTTTTCTAAGTTGCCACATATTCTACAGGCCAGTATGTGTTATGCTTAAAGGAAATTATTCTAAAAGATATGGAGTTTATCGTGTTAGAAGGTAGGCAAGTTGTGACCAGCTGCCAAATGAGAATTCTCCATGTTGCTCACTGTGTTCCCATGTCCAGCTAGTTTCATGCACTGTTTAACAAAGCAACAGTCAAGCCAGCAATATAGAGAATATCTGAAAAACACTTACAAAGTCTCCCAGACATAGATTCAGATTTCCTGTTTGATATGACATCTTTTGGGGGGCAAATAAAGTCTTGAAATACAAAACAATCTTCAGTACAAGCTAAAGATCTGATCTTGACATCTGGACAGATCCTTAGCCTGTGCATGTCAATGCAGCTCCCTTGGAGTCAATGACACTACCAATTTATGTACAGGATTTGGCTCGAAATGCTTAATAGCATGAATATTTGTACTGAAACCAATAGGAGCTATAGGTACTCAGCTATTTTGCCCATTGGTTCCTTCTTATGCAGTAATATCTTTAGATGCCAACGTTTGAAGGGCTCATTTTTAGTGAGTAGGTAGTAGCAATTAGTAAATAGAGTCTTATGGACTAAGTGATATCTATCAATGTTTATTTTTCTTACTTTCCTAAACAAGCAAGGCATGGTGGATGTCTTCCTTTTCCTCCTTTCCTCAGAAGCAGAAACAAAAAGAGCAAAAATGGTTGGCATGAGAAGGAAAGGAAAGGACAGAGGTATCTAGTTTCTTCAGTTCTTCAAGAGAGAATGCAGTCAGGGAAGGAAGTGTCTACCTTCAGTACAACAGCAACCTACAATCGAATCTGGGGAAACAGCAGGTGAAATTGGTAGCCCCAGCTGAATAAGGAAGTTTGTCCCTCCATTGAAAATTACTTTCTGTCACAATTCTTTTTGATATGTTGGGGGTTTTTTTACATTTCCTTTTCTGTTGTGACAAGTCTTCTTTCTCTAGGGAGAATGCCAGAGAAGCAATACAAGTGTTTTGGGCTGAACATGCAGCAGTCATGTAAGGAGTCTTCACATGTTTTTTTGCAGGGCACTTAGTCCTGCAAAATGCCCAGCGTATCCTGGGATGAGATAAGTACTCCTTTACCTCTACCCCTGACTTCACTGAGATGCTCTACACTTTGCTGGCTCTGTCCCCAAGAATCCATTTGTATTAGTTTGCATTATGCAGCAAGAATGGTGACAGTTGAAGTGCTGGCGGAGAGGCTACTGCAGTAGCTATTGAAGGAAGAATGAACACCTACACCCCCTGGTGGGAAAGAATGTTTCCCCTTCGAACAACGCCAGGAATACTCAAGCTTAGCAAAAAGGGCAGGTGGATGGGAGTCACTTGAGTCCCTGATAAGATTCTTTATCTAGCACTGAGACATTTTATACCTGTACTAAAAAATGAAAAGTGATAACCTAGAGAAAAACAAGTCCAGGAATGAAATCAGCACAGAGATCCAATTACCAACTGCTGTTTGAAGCAGTTGGCTGGGGTGGGGGGGGGGATCAAATTAACTTTAATATGATAACCATTTGTAATTGAATATTATTTATGCAGTGTCCATGGGACAGTGTAGAATTCAAATGGCCAAACTGGCAGTACTTGGAGCTTGGTTGCATGGAGAGCAGGGATAAATTGCTTTTATGGGATTCTTGGTTGTGCTGCTCTATTAATTTAATAGCAGGCTCTGGCTTTATTATAGTAAATAACATATTCATTAAAATGTTTAAACACTAAAGTAGGGATGCAGGAGACATTAGCAAGCACCGCCAGCATAACTGGCAAGGCAGTGGAATAATTATAGTGGGCTGGTGGTGAATGCTGAGTGGATTATTTTCACATATGTTTCTGCTATAGTCACTGCTTACGTGGAGCTGAGGACTCAAGGCTAGCACAGTGAGAGCTACATAAATGGAGTCAAGTAGAGGAGTCATCATTAGACTACATTTAGAAAGCCAAGAAGAATCTGCCACACTGAGATGCACTGGGATGACGATAAATATTTACATGCTTAGCAAGATTGAAATGTCTGATGTTGTACCTTGGCATGTCTGTACCCACTTACTTTTCATGAGATGAGATTTGATCCCCATATCTGCCTTTTATCATGCATTTTATGAAAGCTATATGAAAGATCATAGGAAACTCTCCTTCTTTAAGAGCCCATATCAAATGTATTTCAAATCAAATCCTGTCTATTCTCTCTGTTAGAATAGATTTTAGGATTCTTGGTCTATGGTAGCACTGAAGCTAGAAAGGTTCAGCTAGCAAAGGAATCTTCCTGGGATGGTGATTTAGATCTTTCAGAGACGTTCTTACACCACCCACATCCTGGCATCCAATGTAAGGGAGAAACATCTGTTATACTTCTATGCCCAAGTGAGTCACACCTGTCAGAATGATTTGGAAAGGTAATTGTAGATGGTGTAGTTTGGAGCAGTATTTAAGGCTGTTATCATCTATGGCAGGACAAACAGCTAGTGTTGAGTCACTAGCTGACACTGACGTAAAGGAAACACAAAGGCAGCCTGGAATAACTGCCTTCATAATTCCCCCATCAGTTGAGCCAACCCAGAGAACAATGCACATGCTCCTTAACCATGCCATGGCCTGCTTGTCCTACTTGAAGGGTTGATAGCAAGCTGGTCTGTCAGATTTAGTGTGCAGAGAAACAAAGTTGCTCGTTTCAGGCTCTCTACTTACTATCAAAAATGTACCAGTATATACTACATATTACAAAAAAGTACCAGACTACATAGAACAATTTTCTTAATACTAACTTCATCTCTCCTTGTTTTCTTGATTGTTCCCAGTATGAATCAGGGACATTAATTACAGCATAAACTGCACAGAGCCAGTTGGTCACTGAACATGCTGGCTAGGGATACATATTACACATAAACTGGTGTGGCAGGCTGGCCAGTGGCAGCCTGGCTTGATGGCTTGAGCTGCATGGCTCAGGCCGACTGGTGGAGCCATTTCTCTTCCCCACCAATCAGGAAAAGGCAGAAGGAAAGCTTGCCTCACCCTGATGTAGGGGCGAGGTGAATAAGAGAACCTGAGGGGGAACTAACCTCTCAGGCTTCCTCATTGGTCCGTTCCCAATCTTCAACAGACCAAAGTCTTGTCAAGTCCAAAATATAGAACACAATAACATCCATAATGGAGCTCCAGTATGAGGATGACAATGCTCAATCTGAATCTCCAAACCTTTCTAAATGTATTCTTAGAAGTCTACAAGAGTATTGACCTAACTCTAAACATCAGGAAAATGCAAGTCCTTTACCAACCTGCCCCAAATGGAGAAACAACCCCCCACCTCCTCCATTCAAATCAATGGAAAATTACTGGAAAATGTGGATCACTTCACCAGATCGAAGCGGAAATACAACATCGCTTGAAATGTGCGAGTGCAGTCTTTGGACGTCTGAGTAAGAGAATCTTCTTAAATCGTGACATCCTTGCTGAAACAAAACTCTTGGTTTATTGAGCCATTGTCATTCCAACTCTGCTGTATGGCTTGGAAACTTGGACCACATACAGAAGACATCTCAAGAGCTTGGAAAAGTACCACCAACAGTGCCTTCGCAAGATTCTTCAGATTAGCTGGGAGGACAGATGCACAAAGACCAGCATTTTGTCTGAAACAAACTCCAACAGCATTGAGGCCATGATCATCCAAAACCAACTTTGCTAGACAGGTCATGTTGTTCAAATGCCTGACTTCTGCCTTGCAAAGAGAATCTTTTTCTCACAGCTAAAAGAAGGTCAGCAAAGTAGTGAAGGACAAAGAAAGTGCTTCAAAGACACCCTGAAGGCAAACATGAAGAGGAGTAACATCAACACTTGGGAGACCCATGCTCAGGGCCAACCAAAATGGAGGAAGCCTCTTTGGGAGGAATCTCAACACTTTGAAACAGCTCATGAACAGGCAGAAGAGGAAAAGAGGAACAGGCAAAAAGAACATCAGAACATCCAACGCAGCAACACAGTGCCCATCCCTCCTGGAAACACCTGTCCTCACTGCAACAAGACATGTGGATCTAGAATTGGGCTATGGATCCATCTACAGACTCACTATTAAAATCCTTGGAAGATAATCTTACTAATTTGCAAGTGATCACCCACCAACATCATTAAGTTTTTTTTCTAATATAGGTGAGACTCCGTTTTGCTTCACTGCTTTCTTGTACTTGTCCATCTTCCTGTCTACATCCACTTTTCCATCTATTTTCTTGTCTTATTTTTAGATTAGAAGTTCTGTCAGGTAAAGGCCATCTTATTGTTATGTACTTGTACAGTACTTAGCACAATGGAGCCCTGTTCACTACTTTAATAGGTAATAATAATAGGAGAATATAACCTATCTCCCATTCTGTGAGTCCAGCTCCTTATTCTGAGCCTAAAGTGAAATTAATAAAATACTGCCTTAAACCCCCATTTCACTGACATACATGTAAAGCTTGTGTATGTGTCTATACACATTTAAAATTGAGCCCTTTTACATAATTTACAACAGTTAATTATCAATGTGTCCATATATATAAATTTTACTATCATTTGAATCAATGTTTAATCTAATCTAGTGCTAAATCCCTTCCACTTTTATTTTGTATAAATTTATTACTCACACAGTTGTCTGAAGTTTAATTAAGAGAGAGGCTGCATCTTGATTACACCAGTTCCTCTGCATTATCATAGTAGTATGTTTGTACCAACAGAGCTAAACTTTAGTTATATTTTTTTTTTTATCCACACTTTCCCTATTTTAAGGGGTTTACAGTCACTGTCCAATCAGAGTGTACTTTTGCTGGTACCCTATGAACCAGGGAACATGATCCTGGGTTTTCTAGCTCATTGTGTACCCATTAGAATGAATATTGGATTCAATACAGAATAAATTAATATCCCCTGAATAGTCAAAAAATGCAGAATCAGGCCTCAAATTAGAATCTAGGGACAAATTTCTTTTTTCTTTAGTTTAAGAGATCTTCTTTTTTCTTTCTTAAGTTATAAGCCTACACATAAAAGAAAATAAGTGGTTAGATGTTTTTCTGTACCACTATGGAGAAAAAGGCAAGCGATAACTAAAAAATATAAGAATAGCTTACAATTGTATATCACCTTTCTTCTTGAAGGATACCTATCCCAAAGCACTTTATAACCTAAATAAAGCAGGAGTCATTAAAATTCAACATGTGGCATTTCACGGGGATTATAATATTGTACCTCCACTGCTAAGTATACAATAATACCATGGTTACTGCAGATACCTATAGGACAGAATAGTGAGTTTTTAATAATAGCCTCTTTCTGTGTGTGTTTAATATGAATCAGTTCTTCCACCACTGAATTGTAGCCACCTGTAGGGTAAAACATGTAATTGGTTTAACAGAACACAGGAAAACTACATTACAGCTGAGAAGAGGAAATGAAAAATATTACCTCTACATCCATTTAAAACTGCAGGGTAAATTTTATGTAAAAATAATATAAAGCAAGCTGTAGCAGATCTGTAATAGTGTAGAGTGTCTAGGACTTTAAGTACTATCTAAGCATAGCAACTCCAACCGCATAATGCTTATTTTAGTTCCATACTGAGGGACTGACTCTAATCTGAGCCAAAACATGGAGGGTCCCTTAATAAGTCACCAACAAAGTACTAAAGTTTTCACTAATGGTTTTGTCACCAAGGAGAAAAAGCCCAACTCTGCTTTCCTTTTCAAATCTGGTATCACAGTCCCAGCATGTCACATAATGTTAGAGCCATTTAGAAATTTAGAACTTGGAGTTTGCTATGGTAGGAAAAGTGTCTTTAAAGTAAGCTCTTGTCAAATAAATTTTTATGATCTTGTAAGTAATTTTAAGTAGATGTTTACACAATGGCCTGAAATACAGTAGCTTCCTGAAGAATAATTGTCATGAAAAGTACCTTCAAATTGTCAGGAAATGCATAACACATACCTGAGAAAGTAGAACAACAATTTAGAAATATGCAGCAATATATGTACGTTCTAAATACTCAGGTTTAAAGGGACAGTCATTAAACTGAATTGCACTACAAGTCTAACACACAAATGCCAGTAGGTCAAGGGCAAACACGCAAAAGAGTTTGTACCAATTCACCACTATTCCTAAATTATCCTTCACTTCTTCTCATTGCCCAGGGTGAAGGAGCAAAAACAATAGCTGTCCAAATACCCAAATATGTATCAGCAAGGAGTGATAAATATCTGTTATCTGTTTTTGCCATGAGGGGCTTATTTATACTATCACAGTGGATGGAAATACGAACATGGCACCATGTGGCATGGGTAGGATAGGATACTAAAGTCATGGCAATTCTTTCCTGTTGTATCATTTTGTGAGATACTGTACAAACCTTAAATAATTTTGGGAGACTTTGACAGTCTGCAGAACACACTAAAAAGGTCAATTGAAAAAAAAATAGAGGGAGGAAAGTATAACCTAGATTGATAGATCTAAAATACTGTTTTTATTGTTCCACAAAATTTTGAAATTCTAAGAGCTGGTTGTCCTTTGGCAACATTCATTTTTTTTTTTTTTTTTTTTTTATAAAATTCACTGGAACATTCAAGTTTGGAAAACTTTGATGGGGTTTAACTAAACTAACAGGAGTCAAGATGATCCCACTGAGGCTGGGATACACCTCCAAATTTCAGAGAGAGGTTGTGTGGTTTATCAGTTCAGTAGAGAAGCCACCGTCAGCTTTTAAGAACAAGTTAAGTTTATTAATACATAAACAAAAGGAGAGGGCTATGACTAGGAGCCAACTTTCACATATGACTGCCTAGAGCCCCTGCTCCTAAGCAACTGCCCACAACCACTTCTCTGCAACCAATATGTCACTTTTGCACAAGCTTCTCAAAGGGACCGTATCCTTACAGAGGGCAAGGTTAAGAGTCTTGCACTGTTGTAAGTCTAAAGAGTCTTGCACTGTTGTAAGGTAAAGCCTCCCATGCATGTCAGTGGAAGATATTATTAAGAAAGGTCTGCAAAATCTGACCCTCTGATTTACCATTGTAATACATTTGTGATGCAAAGAGATGCTGGTAAGTGACAAATGAATGTTAATTCCTAACTCCTGGTCACTGACAAGGGTTACAGTGGAAAAAGTTAACAGCCTTGTCACATGACAGGGTTTACAGCCTATTTCCATTAAATCCACTAGTTATTGTTATGCTATTTTTGACATTTGTACTGGCATCATTTTTTCTCTCTCTCTGCATTGTCCATTAGCATAAATGAAGTTGCCTTAGATGGTAATATCTTTAGCACACCCTTTTGGCATGCTTTGACCAACCCTGACATTGATTTCTGCCCTGTCACATTTTAATGGGCTTTGGGGTAAAGTCGGTGCTTCATAAATTGCATAAGGCATTTTCCTCAAAATACCATCTTTGGCTAAAAAAAAAGGAAATACGCATTTTTAGAGGAGTGGGAAAATAGCAATTAGCAATCCAATTATTAATCATATCTATATTAATTATCATTCCAGCTAGAGCAAGCAAGAAATTAATAAGATTAATTAAGGTTTGTAACATATCGACTGTGTCGTTAATATCTGGTTTGGTTCAGTCTGGAGCTGAAGCCTCAGTTCTACCAGCCTTGCCAAATTCTGACAGTCATCAGCATGATAAATTACTGCACTGATTGGCTGTGTTAATTCTTGCTTGGTATTTAGTATTCTGGGAGGAGATGTTTTAATAAAAGATGGCAACTTGCCGACAAATCTGTGGAAATGGATTTTCAAAAAAACTGAATCAACAAGGAGTGTTTTTTCAAACACACTTGAACTGAAATACTGCAGCTTGCTGGGAGAAAAATGCTTTTGCTTATGCTGTAACTCAGTGACAACAGCCCCATAACCGGGGGAGAGGGAGAGGACAAGAAGAAAAAAAACCATTCCATTTATTTGGCTTTTTCTAAGCACTTACCTTTCCTCTAGTTTTCTGAAATGAGGGTACAGAGAACAAAGATTAATGCTTTCTGATGATCTTTACCTTAGTTTTAGACAGCACAAAAAAAAAAAAATCTTTACCACTAATAAAGAAAACAACAGATTTAGCTAAGCTGATTACTGTTGCTGCAAATGAGAGATACTTTTTGTTTCACTGAATTTTTAAAGGAGTACAGATAAACTTGTGCCTATGCTGGAAGGTGAGGTAACAAAATATCTTGTTTACCTCTCAGAGTGGTAGAAGCTGGCTCTTGGATGCAATCATTTGTCTTAAAAAAGATAGTTTGTGCTGAGATTCAAAACAATTCAGAATTTTAATAATGCAGGAAGCTCTGACTTCTCTTTCTTCAATAAACAACCCGATTGCATCTGAAATTTATGAGAACAAAAGGAAATGTGCCACCTTCTAATGATGCCCCTGCTTGTCTAATTACTCCTTGGTTCCCCAGTCTGCAAAATTAGCACTGATATGGGTCATGCCTCCAGGCAAACATATTACACTCCATCAACTATTCTTTACAAGAATATAGATATTTAAGTGGATGTATCATGCTGGGCACCCCTCTGAGTTCTGTAAAATTGTACAATGATTTCTAATTTGGTTTCTCTGAATTTCATTAGGATACAGCCTGTTTCAGTTTTGTGAAGTTTCACAAGGTTGTTTGCTATGCTTTCTGTATGGTTAGAAAAACAGACTTTTTCAGGGGCTAGAGAATGTTACCATGACAGTTTGCTCACACACACATATATTTTCATGGTAATGTACAAGTGATGTTGTAGTCATGACAGTCCAGAAATTTTGTGAGGCAAGGATTTCTTAGGATGATTATTTTTATTGGACTGATTATATAGTCGGAATAGAGTTAAACAAGCTTTTGAATGCAAGAGCTGACAAAGAATACCTTGTATTCAAAAGCTTATCTAACTCTATCCTTACTGTATAGTTGGTCCAATAAAAATAGCACCCTAAGAAATCCTTGCCCCTCGTATATATTTTCATTGCATTTTATGAACTTTTATTTCTCAAATTGCTGCATGGGACACAAAACAAAAAAAGGAAAAAGTTACATAGAGGGAAAGCTGATTTTTTAAATGTTTTCCCAAAAAGTAAAATTAAAAAATAATTATTATATTTTTAAAATAGGTGGTATGTTTCACTTCTAAAAAATCAGACTGAAATTGAGTTTGGGAATCAAAGCTCTATGATTTCCTGGCTCAGCAAAGTTTCCCAGGGTCTGGGAACTTCCAATCCCTGTGAGCCATAGCAGAGACACCATGAAGACCAAAGCCACAATAGGCATCAGGTTTTTAGGATTTCTTAGGGAACTCTGAAGGGGGAGGAGTACTCCAGAGAAATTAAAATTGGTAGGCAGGTACCTCAGCATCTGAGCAGGCAAGCTGGCAAGAAACCAAGTTTCAATCACTGCAATTTCTTCAAAAAACAATGTTTCCATGCAACATTTGGGTTTTAATGATCCAGCATTTTGTGATGAAATGCTGTACTGTTGCATAATTTCAAATCAGATGTAACTATTAGTAGGACAGTGTCCTTCAACTTAGGCTTGGAACAAAGAGTCTTTACATTGAAAGTTAAAACTCTTGAAATGTTTTAATGGTTATGGAAATATACATTTTCTGTATATATTTTGCAAATTTACTATTTCTTTAAAGAAAACAAAAGAGAGAAGCCTCTTATGTTTAGGCACGGTCTAAGCTGAAACCACATCCCTTAAAAATTCCTAATTCAAGCCACTGAACAATCCTTTGCCAGCTGGCATCACTCCCATAAATGAAGGGGCAGCAGTAAATCAATGTTTGCAAAAATTGCAAAGGACAAACAGGTTGGGAAAGAAATGCTACTTTCAAATGCCTTAATCAGGTGTAGCAAACAATGGAGGGGAAAAGATATGCTCCATCAAAATGTTCTTGACAGTGTCCTATTGAACTGACTCTCCCTGAAGGCAATTAGAGACACCATTAGCTTTGCAGTCCTTGCACACTGTCATGCAGATTGGCTTGCTGGCTTGCTTTGTCCTAGACCAAATCTCTTTCTTCCAAAAATAGAAAGGTCAGGGGGTAACTCAGAGGCAATGAAGAATGACGTTTCCATTGTCAGTTACAGAAGTATAAATCTGGAGTGTCTGAATTTCATTTGTTCAGTTCCAGTTCTGCACTGATGTAACAAATTGAATTTGGCCCCATGTGTTCTCAACCTCTGGAAGGTAGACAGGAGGAGGACTGCCTCATAGATTTAGGCTTGATAGAGTAAAAAAGAAATCCTTTCTTCCTAAGTTGTTCTTTGTCATTTGGAAGGGTATGATTTTCGGATGGTCAAACTTCTGACACTGGCTTGCTATGGACACAAGGGTAAGGCAAAAAACAATTAATTTTACACAATTCAGTTATTTTGGTTCTTTTCATAGACAGATGTTTCAGGTCAACTACAGTGTAAACCATGGGCAACTGGTGCTGCCCTAGTCATAGGGGGCATGTGCCCCCCTAGCGACCAGTCAGTGACTGGGGGTGGGGAATCCGAGACAGCCAATCACTGCTGCTGCTTCCAGGAGTGGCTGTGGCCGCTTCTGGGAGTGCAATGATGCTCCATTCTCTATCCAGCACTTGCAGGGGGGGCACCAGTGCTCCCACCTGCCCCCCCGCCCATCACCTAAGCAGCAAGCACAGCCAGTTGGGGGTGCACCAGTGCTCTCAGGGGGTGCATGTGCACCCCTGTGCACCCCCTACATGTCACCACTGCTGTAAACCATATACTTACTTCCTCTTCCTTTTTATCCTGGGCTGCTCATAGGCACCTATGTGCCAAATGGTGTTAGGTGTGATCTCAACTCAGGCAGTCAACTGAACTTCTCTCATGTTTTCACCCTCAATAAGGAAGCAGAACAGTGGCAAAAACTACTCAGTCCTTCCTCCCTTGTGTTGCAACAGGCAGCTGATGGAAGAGTTCCTGAACAGGTGCATTAGGGAAGAGAGGATAGTCATTCAAAGAATTCTTGAGTTGTGCCAAAGCCACTTCTATGGTGTCAAGGCAAGATGTGGAAAGCACTATGGTGAGGAAGTGGTCCATTTTACTTCCCGGGATGTTCTTGACTATTCATTGCTGTTTTACCATACATGGTTCTATTCATCACATAGTTGAGATCTCTTGGCAGGTAACAAATTCATAAATGTCACTACTTTAAGCTTCAGAATATGAATAGTCTTAGTGCTAAATCCAGTTTTTAAAAAGGGAAAAAAAACAACACCTGTATCTCATTCCCATTCTTACAATTTCTGGCAGATTGTTATACTGCTTCACAGTATTCAAGACTGATCACAACATAGAGTGGTATCCATCTATCTGATTTTATCTTTGAAAGTTTATTCTGTGTTCATAACCATTATAAGGCACATCCACCTGCATCCCCAAGGACCAGAAACTGATGTAGCATCTCATCCAGGGCAGCCTAAGGGACAAAAGGGGAGCGAGAAATCCAGGGCAGCCTAAGGGACAAAAGGGGAGCACACAAAAAGTGGAAACAGGGAGAGATCACCAAAGATGAATATACCTCCTCTGCTCGTGCTTCCAGGGAGGCAGTTAGACAGGCCAAAGCTACCATGGAGCTGAGGATGGCAACCCAAGTAAAAGACAAGAAGAAATTGTTTTTTAGATATATAGGGAGTAAAAGGAAGGCCCAGGGAGGAATAGGACCCCTGCTAAATGGGCAGAAACAATTGGTGACAGACAGGGGGGACAAGGCTGAACTCCTCAACGAGTTCTTTGCCTCAGTGTTCCTAAGTGAGGGGCATGACAAGTCTCTCACTGGGGTTGTAGAAAGGCAGCAGCAAGGTGCCAGACTTCCATACGTAGACCCTGAGACGGTGCAGAGTCACTGGGAAGAACTGGATGCCTTTAAGTCGGCAGGCCCGGATGAGCTCCATTCGAGGGTGCTGAAGGCACTGGCCGACATCATTGCAGAGCCACTGGTGGGAATATTTGAACGCTCGTGGTGCACGGGCCAAGTCCCGGAGGACTGGAAAAGGGCCAACGTGGTCCCCATTTTCAAAAAGGGGAGGAAGGAGGACCCGGGCAACTATAGGCCGGTCAGTCTCACCTCCATCCTTGGCAAAGTCTTTGAAAAAATTATCAAGGCTCACATTTGTGAGAGCCCGGCAGGACAAATTATGCTGAGGGGAAATCAGCACAGGTTTGTGGCAGGCAGATCGTGCCTGACCAATCTAGTTTCTTTTTATGACCAGGTTATGAAATGCCTGGACACAGGAGGAGGGGTGGATGTCGTATACTTAGACTTCAGGAAGGCCTTTGATACGGTATCCCACCCCATACTGGTGAACAAGTTAAGAGGCTGTGACTTGGATGACTACACAGTCCGGTGGGTGGCGAATTGGCTAGAGGGCCGCACCCAGAGAGTCGTGGTGGATGGGTCGGTTTCAACCTGGAAGGGTGTGGGCAGCAGGGTCCCGCAGGGTTTGGTCCTTGGACCGATACTCTTTAATGTCTTCATCAGCGACTTGGACGAGGGAGTCAGATGTACTCTGTCCAAGTTTGCAGATGACACAAAGCTATGGGGAGAAGTGGACATGCCGGAGGGCAGGGAACAGCTGCAAGCAGACCTGGACAGGTTGGACAAGTGGGCAGAAAACAACAGAATGCAGTTCAACAAGGAGAAATGCAAAGTGCTGCACCTAGGGAGGAAAATGTCCAGCACACCTACAGCCTAGGGAATGACCTGCTGGGTAGCACGGAAGTGGAAAGGGATCTTGGAGTCCTAGTGGACTCCAAGATGAACATGAGTTGGCAGTGTGACAAAGCCATCAAAAAAGCCAATGGCACTTTATCGTGCATGAGCAGATGCATGACGAATAGGTCCAAGGAGGTGATACTTCCCCTCTATCGGGCACTGGTCAGACCGCAGTTGGAGTACTGCGTGCAATTCTGGGCGCCGCAATTCAAGAGGGATGCGGATAACCTGGAGAGGGTCCAGAGAAGGGCAACTCGTATGGTTAAGGGCCTGCAGTCCAAGCCCTACGAGGAGAGACTAGAGAAACTGGACCTTTTCAGCCTCCACAAGAGAAGGTTGAGAGGCGACCTTGTGGCCGCCTATAAGTTCATCACAGGGGCACAGAAGGGAATTGGTGAGTATTTATTCACCAAGGCGCCCCCGGGGGTTACAAGAAATAATGGCCACAAGCTTGCAGAGAGCAGATTTAGATTGGACATTAGGAAGAACTTCTTCACAGTTCGAGTGGCCAGGGTCTGGAACAGGCTCCCAAGGGAGGTGGTGCTATCCCCTACCCTGGGGGTCTTCAAGAGAAGGTTAGATGAGCATCTAGCTGGGGTCATCTAGACCCAGCATTCTTTCCTGCTTATGCAGGGGGTCGGACTCGATGATCTATTGAGGTGCCTTCCGATCCTAACATCTGCGAATCTATGAATCCTTCAGAGCATGCCAATTCAGCATTAGAGGCCATGCTCTTGTAATTTGGTACCACACATTCAGTAACATAAAACTTATAAGCATAAGGTTTGCTGTTACTTAAAGATATGTAAAATAGTGATGAATAACTTTGCTACAATAAAACACCTGCAAGTTGGGTTATAACCAGCCATGAAAGCTGTGTGCCTGAAGGACCAGATTTTTCAGACATGCTGTGCCATGTGAGTGCATGATCCTTCCAGAGGAGGGGAATTCACAGCTCTTGCAAACTATCCCCAGCTCCTAGGGTAGAAGAAGGGACAAGTAAGAGGCAGATCTGTTCTGCTCCAAGTCAGTTCTCAGCCAATGAGTGGTTTCACTGAAGAAAGACTTCTGGTTACCCAGTCAATAATCTGTATTTCTAACTGCAGATACAAAGCTTGTCTTGTAAGTGGACTTATAGTACCAGAAGAAGGCATAAAGAAATTAAATGTTTGAAAATAAGTTCCCCCAATGATTAACCACACTGATACTTGTCTCCACTGCAGTATTTATAGCTACCTATGAAATATACACACATATTTCAATAATACTACTGTATTTAGTAAGAAGGCAGGGTAGATTTCCATCTTATACATTAAGAAAATCAGAGACATATAGCATGAGCTTGCATAAGCAGAGGGTTTATTTAATCAGATATTGTGAAGGGACTGCAGAAAGCAGAGTAGCTATATAGAAAGCAGTGATTAGAATAAAAAGAGTAGGGAAGGGGAAGAAGGAAAACAGTAGGGGCACTGCTCAGAGAGGCAAGGTGGATAAGAGAGAGAAAAACAAAGCAGCTAACCTACTGAAGGATATGTGGCTTATCCAAGTAATGGGATATGGGTCTTATCCAGGAGGTGGGATAAGAATCCATAAAATCCTGGTTTAACCAGGGGTTTCAAACTCATCTGGTCTCATGGGTCTGGCATGCAGAGGACCCATAGAGACTCCTAGGGCTGTGCAAAGCTTCGGATCATGATTCAGATTTGGATATGATTCAGATGATTCAGAGGCCGAATCTACAAATCTGAATTGAATCGCTGGAAGTTTTAGGCTTTCTGAATCAATTCGGAGCTTCCGAATCAATTTGGAAAAGATTTGGAAAAAGATTCAGAGATTCTGCCATAGGGTATAATGGGCAATAAGTGAAATATCTATAACTTTGTTGTCTTTTGGCTGATTCAGATGAAACTTTCAGGAATGGTAGCTTCTGCTGGGAGTATGACATGTACCAAGTTTCAAGGTGCAGGGGTTCTGGAAAACTGCATCTCAAAGTTCTGAAAGCAAACTCATGTCACGTGTGTGTGTTAAGCCATAGTGGGTCAAAACTGCAGGGTTGGTAGCCCCTGGTGAGGCCACAAAGCCTGCCAAGTTTCAAAGAGATAGGTGCAGAGGTTTGGGGGAAACTGTGTCTCAACCTGCAGACAAGAAAAACTTGTGATATGGGTGACAATGTGTGTGTTAAGGAGCAGCAGGGTGAAAGCTGCAGGCCTGCTAGCCCCTGCTGCAGCCACAATGTTTGCCAGCTTTCAAAGAGGTAGGTGTTCTGCGGTCTGAGGCCCTGCACCTCTAGCTGCTGACAGGCAAAACTTGTATCATGGTTTGCTTGAGCAACTATGTCTGTCTTGTGGTATTGGGGGGGGGGAGGGAGGAGGGGGGAAACTACTGCAGGGCTGGATGCTAAGCTACTGTGTTACCAATCAACCATGATTAACTCAAGGACCAGCTCAATACACAGTAGCTAGCTACTAGATAACAAGTTTATGAGCAAGGATTATCACCTACAAAACCACAGACTAAGGAGAGGAATGAATCAATACAGAGCCGGGAACTGCTTCTGCTCCAAGACAGAGGCAGTCAGTTGCACAAGCATTCACATCACAAGGTTTGTCTGTCAGCAGCTAGGGGTGCAGGGCCCCAGAACCCACAAACCCCTGCAACTATCTCCTTGACAGCTGGCAGATTTCATGGCCTCGGCAGGGGCTAGCAGGCCTGCAGCTTTCACTGTGCTGCGCCTTAACACACACAGTGTCACCCATGTCATGAGTTTTGCTTGTCTGCAACTTGAGGTACAGTTTCCCCAAACCCCTGCACCTATCTCCTTGAAACTTGGCAGGCTTTGTGGCCTTACCAGGGGCTACAACCCCTGCAGTTTTAACCCCACTGTGGCTTAACACACACACAACATGAATTTTGCTTTCAAGAATTTGGGGTGCAGTTCCCCTGAACCCCCTGTACCTATCTCCTTGAAACATGGCAGGATCTGTGGCCTCAGCAGGGGCTACTACCCCTGAAGTTTTCACCCCACTGTGGCTTAACACACACATGTGACATGCATTTTGCTTTCAGAATTTTGAGGTGCAGTTTCCCAGAAACCCCTGCATCTATCTCCTTGAAACTTGGCATGTGTTATGCTCTCATCAGAGGCTACCATATCTAGAAATTTAATCTTAATCAGCCAAAAGACAACAAAGTTATAGATATTTCATTGATTCCCCATTATACTCTATGGCTGAATCTCTGAACTGGCTCCGAATCTTTTGAAGTGATTCGGCTGAATAGAATTGGGAAAATGATTTGGATCTCCAATTGAATCTCTGGCACCTGAATCGGCCAAATCCAAATCCAAATCAAATAGTTCCCTATTTGTACAGGCCTAGAGACTCCCTCATCCCTCCTGCATGCCAGATCTAGCACTCACTCTGACCAGTCTGGGACTATGCCATATATGGCGACTGCTCCAGAACCTGCACTATACATGGTACCTTTCATGGACCAGCTGGAGGAGTCATTGTATGTGGCTTGTGTTCCAGACTGGACAGAGCACACATCACAGGCTCTGGATCTGACATGCAGGGAGAAGTCCCTGATTGGCCCCAAACAGGGCCAGCACTGGGAGCCAGATGATGTGGCTCTATGGGCCATATCTCTGAAACCGCTGGTTTAGATGATACTTAACACAATCCAGTACATGGATCATTTATTGTTCAGAAATTTCCTACTCAAATTCATTTTTAAAGTCTTGTCTGAGAACAGCCACTCTGAGGTCAGTGATGGGATGTCCAGAGAGGCTAAAGCATTCTGTCAGAACTGGATGCAGTACTCCAACTGTGGCCTGACCAATGCCGCATACAAGGGAAGGATCACCTCCCTGGACCTGCTTGTGATGCATCTGTAAATGCACAACAAGGTGCGGTTAGCCTTACTGACCGCTTCCTCGCATTGGCAGCTCATGTTCATCCTGGAGCCAACAATGACTCCAAGATCCCTTTCTGCCACCATGTTGACAAGAAGGATGTTCCCCAGCCTATAGGTGTGTTGCTGGTTCTTTCTCCCTAGATGCAGTACCTTGCACTTGTCTACATTGAATTCAATCCTATTCTCATCTGCCCACTTCTGTAATTTGTCTAGGTCTAGCTGGATTCTGTCCCTCCCCTCCAGCATGCCCACCTCGCTCCACAACTTGGTGTCATCGGTGAATTTGGACAGCATGCATTCCACACTCACATCCAGATCACTGATAAAGATGTTGAACAGTACAGGCCCTAGGACCAAGCCCTGGGGCACTCCACTGCCCACATCCCTCCAGGTCAAAAACAAGCTACTCTCTGAGTGCAACCATCTAGCCAATTTGCCACCCATCTGACTATGGAGGCATCAACGCTGCAGTCGCCGAGTTTTTTTAAGAGAATGTGGTGGGAAACCATGTCAAAGGCCTTCTTAAAGTCCAGGAAGATGACATCTACCCTGACACCCTCGTCCAGGGACTATGTGACCTGATCATAAAAAGAAACCATGTTAGTCAGGCAGCATCTGCCCTCAATGACCCTACATTGACTGCCCCTGAGCATTACCTCCCCTGCTGGGCCCTTGCAGATGTGCTCCTTGATCATTTTCTCAAAGGTCTTCCCAAGGACCAAGGTAAGACTGACTGTCCTATAATTGCCAGTATCCTCCTTTCTCCCTTTCTTGTAAATGGGGACCACATTGGCCCTTTTCCAATCCTCTGGTACCTGGCCAGTGCCCCACAAGTGCTCATAGAGTTGTGCCAGGGGCCCCGCTATGACCCCCACCAATTCCCTCAGCACTCTCGGGTGAAGAGCATCTGGACCTACTGATTTAAACATGTCTAGCCCCTCCAAAAGTTCCCTAACTAGGTTGTCCCTGACCCTAGGCATGGCGGTGCCTCCCTTGGGTCTGTCCACAATTCTAGTCAGGGAGATGTCCTGGTCCCCGTTCAGGAATATGGAGGCAAAGAATTCATTGAAGAAGTCAGCTTTTTTGTTTGCCGCAATTACCAGATTGCCAAGCCTATCCTGTAGGGGCCCCATGTTACCCGGTGCCTTCTTCTTACTTCCTATGTATTTGAAAAAGGACTTTTTATTATCCTTCATTCTGGTCGCTAGCCCTAGCTCCATCTCTGCCTTGGCCTTCCTAACAGCCTCCCCGCAGTCCCGAGCAATGGAGGTGTAATCCTCCTTGGTGATAGACCCTTGCTTCCACGGTTTGTACACCTCCTTTTTTACCCTCAGGTATCCCTGGATGCCTTTGCCAAGCCATGGGGGCTTCTTAGCACTCCTGCCCCACTTGGTGCACATTGGGCCTGACTCCCTTTGAGCTCAGAGGATTGTCTCCTTGAGGAACAACCACCCGTCTTGGACTCCCATCTCATTGAAGCTCCGAGACCCCAATGCCTCTCCTACTAACCTTCTTAGCTGCCACCCATGTGCTGGAAAGAGCGAGGGTTTCACCATGTGGGTGGTGGTGGTGGCGCTGGGAGTGGGGCTATGGTGAAATTTGGGGTGGCTGCAGACCCCTCTGTAGCCCCTGCCCTGCACCCAGTCTCTGCCAAGAACAGCCCAGCGCAGCTCTGGGTCCAGCCTACAGCTGCAGCCCACCCACCCTGCCCCATGCAGATCTGGAGGCACACATCCTACCCCCTGTCCCACACCCTGCCTCACCCCAGCTGGGCAGCACCTGCCCCTGCCCTCTCCCTCCCTCACCACAGGGGGCATTGATCTCCTCCCCCACACTTTCCTCCCCCCTCTCCTTCCACCACAACAGACTTACCAGCTGCATGCAGCTCTCCAAGCTGCTGGGCTCTGCTCCTTCCTGCCTGCATGTTGTGCTGCAGCTGCACACACACAGAAGTATTTATCAGCCAAATTATCAGCTACATTGGGCCGATTCCCAATACAGCCAATTTTCATTATATTGGTACCAATCCGATATCAGACTGATGTATTGGTGCACCTCTAATGGAAACACTTTCCATAGTATAAAATACCAAACTTTATATTGAGGCTATAATCTAGTACAAATGGTCAGCAAAATTTTTTGGCAGTGGGCCAGGATTACACAGCTCGGTTCTGAGATAGGCTGGTGCTTGGACCCAGCTGCTGTCAGTTCTCCACACGATCCATCTGCAGTGCAGCATGGGCAAAAATCCCTAGCACCCAGTACAACAACCTACACGTTCCCAGCATGGTTGAACAGGAGTAGTAAGGGGATTGATTTGGAGGATGACATCCAGCTGTGATACACTATGGTGAGAGTGAAGCCTCCATGTCCTACTCCCAAATAGCTCTTCACTGCCAAATGCTTTCAAAGCTCCTCGCAGCCTGTAGGCTGGCAACCATTGATCCAGTAGATTATTTTTTCTTTTCTTCCCTGATATATGAGTTTTCAGGATCCTAAAGCAGCTACTTAGTTTGACTTCCTCAAATGGTTTGCAAGTGACTGCATTAAAAATGCAAGTTATTAAAACACATATGTATTAATGGGGACAGCTATAGATTCATAGATTCATAGATGTTAGGGTCGGAAGGGACCTCAATAGATCATCGAGTCCGACCCGCTGCATAAGCAGGAAAGAGTGCTGGGTCTAGATGACCCCAGCTAGATGCTCATCTAGCCTCCTCTTGAAGACCCCCAGGGTAGGGAAGAGCACCACCTGCCTTGGGAGCCCGTTCCAGACCCTGGCCACTCGAACTGTGAAGAAGTTCTTCCTAATGTCCAATCTAAATCTGCTCTCCGCTAGCTTGTGGCCATTATTTCTTGTAACCCCTGGGGGCGCCTTGGTGAATAAATACTCACCAATTCCCTTCTGTGCCCCCGTGATTAACTTATAGGCAGCCACAAGGTCGCCTCTCAACCTTCTCTTGCGGAGGCTGAAAAGGTCCAGTTTCTCTAGTCTCTCCTCGTAGGGCTTGGTCTGCAGGCCCTTAACCATACGAGTGGCCCTTCTCTGGACCCTCTCCAGGTTATCCTCATCCCTCTTGAATTGCGGCGCCCAGAATTGCACGCAGTACTCCAACTGCGGTCTGACCAGTGCCTGATAGAGGGGAAGTATCACCTCCTTCGACCTATTCGTCATGCATCTGCTCATGCACGATAAAGTGCCATTGGCTTTTTTGATGGCTTCGTCACACTGCCGACTCATGTTCATCTTGGAGTCCACCAGGACTCCAAGATCCCTTTCCACTTCCGTGCTACCCAGCAGGTCATTACCTAGGCTGTAGGTGTGCTGGACATTCTTCCTCCCTAGGTGCAGCACTTTGCATTTCTCCTTGTTGAACTGCATTCTGTTGTTTTCTACCCACTTGTCCAACATGTCCAGGTCTGCCTGCAGCTGTTCCCTGCCCTCCAGCGTGTCCACTTCTCCCCATAGCTTTGTGTCATCTGCAAACTTGGACAGAGTACATTTGACTCCCTCGTCCAAGTCACTGATGAAGACATTAAAGAGTATCGGTCTAAGGACCGAGCCCTGCAGGACCCCACTGCCCACACCCTTCCAGGTCGAGACCAACCCATCCACCATGACTCTCTGGGTGCGACCCTCCAGCCAATTCGCCACCCACCGGACTGTGTAGTCATCCAAGTCACAGCCTCTTAACTTGTTCACCAGTATGGGGTGGGATACCGTATCGAAGGCCTTCCTGAAGTCTAAGTATACAACATCCACCCCTCCTCCTGTGTCCAGGCATTTCGTAACCTGGTCATAAAAAGAAACTAGATTGGTCAGGCACGATCTGCCTGCCACGAACCCGTGCTGATTTCCCCTCGGCATAATTTGTCCTGCCGGACTCTCACAAATGTGAGCCTTGATAACTTTTTCAAAGACTTTGCCAAGGATGGAGGTGAGACTGACTGGCCTATAGTTGCCCAGGTCCTCCTTCCTCCCCTTTTTGAAAATGGGGACCATGTTGGCCCTTTTCCAGTCCTCCGGGACTTGGCCCGTGCGCCACGAGTGTTCAAATATTCCCGCCAGTGGCTCTGCAATGATGTCGGCCAGTGCCTTCAGCACCCTCGGATGGAGCTCATCCGGGCCTGCCGACTTAAAGGCATCCAGTTCTTCCCAGTGACTCTGCACCATCTCAGGGTCTACGCGTGGAAGTCTGGTGCCTTGCTGCTGCCTCTCTACAACCCCAGGAATAGACTTGTCGTGCCCCTCACTTAGGAACACTGAGGCAAAGAACTCATTGAGGAGTTCAGCCTTGTCCCCCCTGTCTGTCACCAGTTGTTTCTGCCCATTTAGCAGGGGTCCTATTCCTCCCTGGGCCTTCCTTTTACTCCCTATATATCTAAAAAACAATTTCTTGTTGTTTTTTTACTTGGGTTGCCATCCTTATTTCCATGGTAGCCTTGGCCCGTCTAACTGCCTCCCTGGAAGCACGAGCAGAGGAGGTATATTCATCTTTGGTGATCTCTCCCTGTTTCCACTTTTTGTGTGCTCCCCTTTTGTCCCTTAGGCTGCTCTGGATTTCTCTGGTCAGCCAGGGAAGCCTCCTGGCCCCTTTCCCTCTTTGCCTCGCTCGGGGATCATCTTGCTTTGTGCCCGAAGGACCGTTTCCTTAAGGCACAGCCACCCTTCTTGGGCTTCCATCTCTTCAAATCTCCTACTCTGCAGTGCGTCCTTGACTAATCGCCTGAGTTCATTGAAATCAGCTTTCCTAAAGTCTAGCACTTTCACCCTACTAGTTACCTTACCCACTCGCCGTCTTATGGTGAATTCTATTATTAGGTGATCACTGTCCCCCAGATGGCTACCAATCTGGAGGTCCCCTACCATGTCGTCCCCCGTTGCCAATACCAGATCCAGTATGGCATTCCCCCTAGTGGGACTGTGTACCTCCTGAGTCAGGTGGAGGTCCTGTACACAGGTTAGAAACCTGCGTGAGCGGTGGGACTTTGCTGTCTGTGACTCCCAGCAGATGTCCGGGTAGTTTAGGTCCCCCATGACTACCACCTCTTTAGCTTTTATGGTCTCCGAGAGTTGCCTCAGGAGCCCCGAATCTCTTTCTTCCCCTTGATGTGGGGGTCTGTAGCAGACCCCTACCACCAAATCCCTTTCTCCTTGCCCCCCATGTAGCCTAACCCACAATCCTTCTACTTCCTCATCCTTGGATTCCGTCTTGATGAGGGTTGATGTATATTGCTCACTGACATAGAGTGCAACCCCTCCCCCTTTCTTCCCCACCCTTCTTTCTGTACAATCTATAGCCCTCAATATGTACTGCCCAGTCATGGGATGAATCCCACCGGGTTTCCGTTAGCCCCACTAAGTCATAGGTGTTTAGTGCAAGCAGGAGCACTAGTTCATCCTTCTTGTTTCCCATGCTCCTAGCATTAGTATATAGGCACTTGAGCCCTGCGATTGGTGCCTTTGCTGCCCCCCTGCTCCGAGTCCCAAGGGGCCCTTTGATTCTTACCTTCTCATTTCTTACCTGTGCCGTAGTGCTGGCCTCCCCATGGCTTTCAGGTTCCCAATGCTCTCTTTCTTCAGGCTGGGCTGTCCTTGTGGGTGCCACATGGTTTGGTGGTCCACAGCTTTCCCCGCCCTCATCTTCCCCTCCCCCCAACGAGCCTAGTTTAAAGCCCGCCGGAGGAGATCTGCCAACCTAGAAGAAAACACACGCTTACCTTTGGGGGACAGGTGAAGCCCATCCCAGCTGAGCATGTCCCTCGTCGTGATGTGCGGGTCGTTGTCCAGGAAGCCGAAGCCTGCCTCGAGACACCGCTGCCGAAGCCACCAGTTGGTCTCTCGGATGCAGTTCTCATGCCGTCTTCAGCGTCCGTTCACTGGTAGGATGGAAGAGAATACCACCTGTGCACCGAACTCCTTCAGCACGCCGCCCAGAGCACTGTAGTCCGCCACCAGGTGATCGGGGGTTCTCCTGGCCGCATCATTAGTACCCACATGGACTAGGACCATGGGGTAGTAATTGGTGGGCTTGATCCTGGCCTGGATTACCTCCATCACATCCCGAATCTTTGCTCCAGGGAGGCAGCATACCTCTCGTGCTGAGGGGTCCTGGTGACAGATGGGCCCTTCCATACCTCTCAGGATGGAGTCGCCTATGACGAGCACTCGTAGCCTCCTCCTCTGGGTCCTCTTGGATCTCTTGATCTGTTTGGAGTGTGAAGAATGTGGTGTTTCTTCCTGCCCAAGGTTTTCCTTCTCCCCTTCCATCTCCTGCAGGATCGCCAGGGCCTCGTACCTGTTCTCCAGTCGAACTGGAGAAGCTGGTACCGATTCTCTGTGAGCTGCTCCAGTCCTGGCTGTGACCGTCTGCCACTCTGCTGCGGAGGGCATTCCCCGGGCTGCTTCTTCCTTCAGTGCCTGGTCCTGCAGGGAAAAGAAATATCTGTCAATTTCATCCTCCGCCCCCCTGATCCCCCTCAGCCTGTTAACCTCCTCCTGGAGCTCCCTCACCTGCGTCTCCAGAGCCCCAAGATGGGCACCTGCTGGACAGGTGTGGAGGCCCCCAATCTCTGCCCCCCCCGGCCCTGCTGGGGATCCCCCACAGGCCAGGAGGTAGGGGGACATCAACTCCCCCATGGGCTCAGTCTGGGTGGAGGCCTCAGACCAGCCCCAGTTAGCCTTGTCCCCCTGGGCAGAGGCCGTAGCAGCACTCCTCATAGACACCATTCTGAGCTGCTATTTGTAGATCTGTGTGGTGTCTACTCCCTACCCCTACAGGAGTCCCACTCCTGGCCCTCCCGGCCCGCCCGCCGGTGCGAACGCCTGCACAAATGCCGGCGCGCTCTCACAGAGCCCTCCCTGTTTGTGAGCTCTGTTCGCGCTGCGCGGCTCGGGAGCACGGCTCCCTTCCGACTCAGCTATATGGGACCCGGGGGGCTTCCCCTCCAGATCTGGCTCAGCTGCGCTGGGTCCCTCTGCCCCACTTACCTTCGGGGGGATCAGTTGTTGCTGCCCCCGCTGCCGATTCCTCTGCTGCTGCTGCTGCTGCCGCCGCCGCCTCCGGTCAGTCAGTTGGTTAAGGGGGCACACATGCGTGCAGGACACACGTGTGCCTGGCTCCTCTCCTTCCCGCTGCTGGTTCCCGAGTGCTGGGAACTACGTCACCCCGCGGCTTTAAAGCCCGCGGTTTGAATTACCCGCCCCTGCTCCAACGGCCAATCAGGCGCCCCGGTCTACCCGGAAGTGCCTGCCGGCAGTTCCGCCCCCTACACTCCCCCGCTGGGGGGATCCACTGCTGCCGGAGCCTGCTCCCCAAGGGTTAACCCCAGGGGTGCTCCCTGGCCGGGGGGGGCAGTCCCCTCCCTAGCCCTCCCTGTTTGCGCACTCTGTTCGTGCTGCGCGGCTCGGGAGCGCGGCTCTCTACCGGCTCAGCTATATGGGACCCGGGGGGCTTCCCCTCCGGATCCGGCTCAGCTGCACCAGGTCCCTCCGCCCCTCTTACCTTCAGGGGATCAGCTGTTGCTGCCCCCGCTGCTGATTCCTCTGCTGCTGCTGCTGCTGCCGCCGCCGCCTCCGGTCAGCCAGTTGGTTAAGGGGGCACACGTGCGTGCGGGACACACGTGTGCCTGGCTCCTCTCCTTCCCGCTGCTGGTTCCTGAGTGCCATGTAAACTGCAAAGATACAATTACCATATAGTACAATTAGGTTCCTATTTAATTCATTTAGATCTCCCTCATTTTGCACACCAAGCACTTTTGGAATGTAATTGGCATGAAAGGCAGGGCATACTATGCACAACAAATTGAGTGTGAAACAATGTTAATTTAGATAATGTCCATTCTGCAAATCTGCTGTTTCAGCAATATTTGAAACTCACCAAGTAGATGGGTCTCCCACCTTGCTTTAATGTCATTGACTTTTCTGGTGTGTCATAGCTGAAATTTCATGCAGTATTAGCTTAGGATTCGGTATTTTAATACCAGCATGTTTGCCTTTGTTTATACCAGGTGCCAGTTCTAGTACAAAATTATTTTCACAGCAATATATGAGAAGCATCAGAAACCACCCTTAAATGCAGAGTACTACTCATTTTAATGCACAAAAATATGAAAATTATTTTTAGCATGCATAAAATATATAATTCTGGTTTCTTTTGCAAGCATATTTAGGTGAGGGCATTTATTTATTCATTTAAATAATTAATTTCTAAAACATTGATCTCAAACCAGCTTTGTGAAATCCTGGTTCTCCTGGTGTCAATAAGCATTTTGCCATTGACAGAACTGAAGCAGTATTTCATCCTATATGTTTTAATTTATATGCAACAGACACTTAATGAATACATTTGTACTACAAAAGTCTATGTAATACAATATTATCCCCTTGAAAGATGCTCCAGACAACTAGAAAAAATACGTATTGGTGGGCTGAAAACTAGGTATAAAAACCTTGACAAACTAAGGTAACGGAGACACCTGAAAGTAGTAGAAATTTGATCTGAGTGGACAAGGCAGTGGACACTGTAAATAACTTTACGCTGTGTAACAATGTAAGACGTACATTTCATTATAGAATGTGAGAACTCATTTTGTAATATCTTTCTCATACACCTTATATTACATTATTCCTCATACAAAACTACAAAATTAGCCACACCATGCATAAAAAGTGGAATTTTTCCAAAATTATTTGGTTTCAGACAAAAAATAGTATTATAATAGGCATTGGTATTGTCCTTCCCATGGATTTGAAGTTGTGCCTTTTAGGAATAACAATGGATAAGTAGATTAGCAAGGTTAGCCTGAAATGCATTATGTTTGTGTCAGTCATGGATAAAAATGTATTTTAAACTGATGGACTGCAGAAGTTAAATCTGCATATACCATGTGAATCCTATTATTAAATATAAGTTCTATGAGAACAAATTGCACTGCATACTGGCAAAGAAACATGTAAAGATAAATCAGTGCAAGTAATTCAACTGAAGATATTTTTTCTTTGTTACAGAAAAAACATTTATATTATATAATATTATATCATACATTTCAGTGTACTGAAATTTATGGGAGCCAGATTACCTGGTATTATATGGCTACTTAATACCACCCTGGTGATTTTTTTTTTCATTTGATAATATATCTCAGCTAAAATCCAGTATCTCTCAGAAGCCAAGTTAAGATGATTTACCTGAGCTGGGGTAGTGTTCCTTTTAGGAAAATTTATTTCGTAGACTTCATAGACATTAGGGCTGGAAGGGACCTCAGAAGATCATCGAGTCCAGCCCCCTGCCCGAAGGGCAGGAAGTCAGCTGGAGTCATAGGATCCCAGCAAAATAAGCATACAATTTACTCTTGAAGGTGTTCAATGAAGGCGCATTGAGCAATGAGAGACACAAGAGAAATATCAGTTTTGTTCTTTCATGAGATGTTCTTTGTCATTTCTCCCAGTTAACTGGGCTTCAACATGAATCATATCCCACTGAAGTTCCAGATTCTGTAAGATTCTGTAAGACACCTCCTGTTAGGTATTCAGTGCTCACATAACTGTACAGGATAATACCTAAATTCATGGATATCCAGATAGGGCTAAAATATTCCAAAAAATTACTAGTGATCAATAATGAATGAGAATGATACAGACATATATAATATGTACACTTTGGCTAAGGACAAAAGTTACGCATAAACTGGTTTAAGTGATTGGAAACTGGCTTAAACCTGTAACAGAACAAAAGTTCAGTGCACATAAACCAATTTCAAAATGGCCAAAACTGAGTTAAGATAAACCTGGTTGAATTTAGTATCAGACTTAACTATTTGGGTCAAACTGATTGATGGAACTTCTGTCCCAGACTTCTTCCTGGTTTAAGTTAAAACACAGTCCCCCAGTCCCCCAGCATACCAGCATGTTTTCCAGTGCTGGGCTGGGCTGTGCTATCTGTTCCAGAGAGCAGAGCTGGTTCTACCCCTGTGCTCATCAGGCAGCCCTCACTGCTCAGGCTAGAAATGGGGTGGTGGTCAGAAGCCTGGCTGGGGACCACAGCCAGGTCTGCCTAAGTAGGGGTGTGTGGCCCCTGCCAGACTTTCCTCACTGGAGCGGAGCAGGTGGGGGCTTTGGGCAGGGTGGGGCAACAGCCTAAGGGGGGATGCCACCCACCAGGCAAACCCCTGCTGGGGTCTGGGAGGGGCTTTAATCCCTTCCCCCTTCCCAGGCTCAATGTGCTAGCACCAAACCCTGCAGAACCAGGGTGGGAGGTGTTGGCAAAGATCTGGCACAATCATCACATGTACGTGCTGGAGATGGAGCTAAGGGAACAGAGTGGGTCCCAGACAGCTTGAGTATTGCATACAGCTTGACCAAAGAATGAAGAGAACTACATTTATATTATAAAGCAGAACCTGTAAAAGGTGGGAATACCTAAACAAAGGCTTGCTGAATACCTGGCTGTAGGGAGACATTTTGCCTTCAGGATTATGTAAGACTTATGCAAGGCTTTGTCTTGTCTTTTTGGTTTATTACATTTCCATTTTTAGTTAGACTAAGTTGTATGTGCTCTCACTGTTTTATTGTGCTGTATCTTAACTTAGGCAGAGATTTTTGGTTGTTCTTTGCTGTGTGTTTGGGGTTGCAGATTGCTGTGTTCAATACATACTTGCTTCAGAGAAAGGACTTTTTCCCCACCCCCACTCCTCAGTCTGGCAGTATCCCCCTCCCACTGCTCCTCGCCCTGCTTCCAGACCCTGGCTGGTGTCTGTGTGGATTTAAACCCCCACCCTCCAGTGTGCTAGCCCCAGGCTGGTGCCTGGCCATGATCCCTTTGCTACAGCAGGGAGGGGTGAGAGTCTTTTGGAGGGCATGCCTCCCCTCCCCTTTGGCAGTGGCTGGCAGGGATGCTCTGGCACCCCCCAGCTTCTAACACCCCCTGGCTTGAGTCACTGCAGGTATGTGGTTACATGTCCTGATTCAAAAGTGAATGTTTGTCCATTCATTAATCAGCTCAATTTGCATAGCTTAGACTAACCTGTGTAGATTGAATCAATTCAGGTTCAGGCTTTTTGAATGTCTGTCCCTAGCCTTTGAATCTGAACTCAGTCCAAAGCTAATTTTCATTGAGGTCCTGCATGATGGGGAAAGGCCAAACATAGTTCCCATCTTGAAGAAGGAGCATCCCAGGAACTACAGACAAGTTGGCCTGACACCTATACCTGGAAAGGTCATGGAGCAGGTCCTCCAGGAATCCACTGGGGGCGCCTTGTGGAGAACAAGGTATACAAAAACAGCTAGCATGGACTGACGAAGAGCAAGTCATGCCTGACCAACCTGATTTCCTTCTATGATAAGGTGGCAGGTTCTGTGGATGGGGGGGAGAAGTAGATGTGATATGCCTTGGCTTTAGCAAGACTTTTGAAACTGTCTCCCAAAATAGTTTTATTACCAAGCTAAGGAAATACAGACGAAACTAAAGTACTGAAGGTATATATATATATATATATACATATATATATATATATATATATATAATTGGTTGGATCATGCTCAACAAGTAGTCATCCATGGCTCAGTGTCTAGGTGAAAGGAGGTATCAAGTAGACTTCCAATGACATCAGTCCTAGGTCTGCTATTGTTTAATATATTCATTAATGATTTGGACAACGGGATAAAGTGCATGCTTAGCAAATTTGTGGATGACGCCAATTTAGCTGTAGCTGCAAATACTCCAGAGAGTAGGGCTAGGATCCAAAATAACTTGGATATGCTGCAATACTACCGAGAAGGAACTTGGGGTTACAGTAGACCACAAGCTGAATATGTCCCAAAAGCATACTCTTGTTGCAAATAAAGGCCAACAGCATACTGGATTATATTAACAGGAGTGTCACTTACAAATCAAGGGAAGTGAGTCTTCTACTCTATTCAGCACTGGTGAGGCCTGACCTGGAGTACTGTGTCCAGTTTTGGACCCCACACTTCAAGAAGGGTGTGGACAGTTTGGAAACAGTCTAGGGCAGGTAACAAAAATGATTAGGGGACTCAGGGCCAAGACTTATGAGGAAAAGCTGAAAGAACTAGGGTTCTTTAGGCTGGAGAAGAGAAGAACAAGGGTTTTTTTATAACAGTCTTGAAATACCTGAAGGACAGCTATAGAGAGGATAGAAATGGGCTTTTCTCCATGTATTTTGGGTGGCAGGACTGGGAGCAATGGCCTCAAGCTGAAGCAGGGGGGATTTAGGTGTTTAAGTTTAGGAGGAACTTTCTGATTATGAAGGTGATCAAGCAGTGGAATCAGCTACCTAGAAAAATTGTGGAATCTCCAGGAGGGACTGGACTAAATGACCAAATGAAGTCCCTGTCAGCCCTTGTTTTCCTCTGATCCTCTGATCCTACTTCAATACTTTAAGTCAGTTTACACCTATCTTCTCCATCCTTCCTGTCAGTAGTTAGCAGAGCGCTCAAGGAATTCAGGCCATAGTTGGAAGAAATTAAGTTCCTTTCATCCATCACTGAAAGACTGTTTATCGAGATGCTACAAAGGAATTAATGTAATCCTTATCACTTAATATAGCCTGGTTTGATACCTTTACTGGAATTAGTTCTCAAAATTAAGAAGCTTAAGAAATGTTAAGAATGAGAAATGTCAGCTATTAATTTGGAGTTTCAAAAATAATTGCCCATCTAATAGGAAAGCAGGAGGAAAGAGTTTTTCTGTACAAACAGACTCTCATGATCCCTATCTGCATATCTTATGTCAAACATCATCATTTTAAATACCATACAGGAAGTTGTTTTCTAAACTGATTTTGTTTTGGCATAAGGCAGTATGCTACAATGACCACTTTCTTAAATGGGGGTTGGTGTGCATAAGGATTGGACTGAAACAGGTACTATCTACTTTGAAACACTGATATTCTTTTTGAAGAAGTTGTGGCAAAGCAGCCTATCTAGAAAGTTATTAACTTCAAATGTTGAGGTTTCATTAAACTTTAAGACAAACTACAAAGTAGCAGGCTTTCTGGTTTCCAGTTGGGTTTTAAACTGCCTTATTTCATCTGTTGGAGATACCAGGTTGAGTGTGTCACACTGCTTATTTGCCTTCAAAAGACATTGCTAATGTACTTTGCAAAAGATTACTTCTCCATTGAGAAATATGCTAGGATGTAAGGAACAGCCATGTCAGACTCATAATCAGAGCTAACAGAGAACTTGGAATGATGTGGATGTTTATAACACCTCCTTTTGTGAGCTTACAGCTAAAATTTGATAGTCAATTAATATTTGTATTCTTGGAACAAGAACAGCAACAATGATGATGATGATGATGATGATGTGACAGGGGGCCATCATGAGTCTGGTCACAACCACGGCCCATCGACCTGTCTAGCACAGTCTACCCACCTGACTCATCTGCCACTCCTTTGTTGTAACTAAAAATTTGTTCATCAGTGGGAGGCTGCCCATTTAATGCCCTGATGCCAGGGGTGTAATACAAGGCTCCAAAACAACCCTACACCATGTCCCATGCCTCACAGATGGCATCCAGATCACTTCCAACTCCTCCGGCCCCTTAGCTGAGCTGCACTCAGCCTCAGCCTCAAACTTGGCCTCAAGTGTCTTCAGATGTGCCTGAGCCTCCCCACCCCCCTCACTAGGGCAATATGCACTCTACCCTACTCTGTATGGCCCTTTCGGTCCCCTTGGCCCTATTCCATACAGCCCTTCAGGTGTCCTCTCTCTCACGCATGGTTCTGACCCATCATAGACCTTCAGGTCACCCAATTCAGGCCCTACTGTATGCCAGGTATCAGGCCTTCTACTCTACACTCTCGGCTGACCCCACCGCTGGCCCTCTCTGGCCTCAGGCATCCAAACCCAGCCTGCAGCCCACTTAGGCCACAGGTGTCTGTCAAAGTTCCTGGACCCCTAACTCAGGCTCTCACTAGAACTTGTTCTCTCCTGCATTGGGCATCGGGCCCTCCTGGCCCCTGTGCTGTTGCCCAAGCCTGTTGCTTTTCTGTGAGGGTGTGCTCCCTTAGCCTTTCTCCTCCATGGGGTACCCATAAGGCAGTGGGGCCTGAGGTTTTCTGGAGCCCCAAACTCTCCGTTCTCTGAGGAGTCAAAGGTGTGGCACTTCCTAGACACTGCCCTGACACAGGCAGCCCCACAACACCATCCAACCCCAGCAGGGTGTAGTTTCAGGTCATGCCCCAGGACCAAGAACATCCTCCATCCCCATAGTTCCTACTCTGGCCTCCAGGTGTTCAGGGAGCTTCAGTCTGCAGGCTGAGTGATGTTGTTCCTCTGGCTCCCTAGATGTAATTGCCAGCTACGCTCCTATACTGAGGCTGCTCAGCCCTCCTCTAGTCCAGTGGCCCCCTTTCAGTCATGCAACCATCAAATTGGGCCAGACCACACCTGCCAGCTACATAATTCCTTCTACTACTTTTGTCACACTACTATTCTATTCACATTTGCTCAGTAAACTTTTGGTCATTAAAGATACCACCAACCTTGTTTTAGTGTTGAACAACTCTATATTTTCTTAATGGGAACTCAGCTAGTGCAGACCTATTCCAGCTGGGTAATAGATAGCATAAAGAATCCACACTTCATTTCCTAGGGGCAGTCCTGGCTGCACACAAGTCAATGACAGAGATGAAGCAAGTAATGAATGGAGATATTGTGGTGTTCTTGTGTATGAACCATGATCACAGGCAAACTGAAAACAGCTGTATAGTATCCACCAACAGAAAGCTTCAAACTCAATTTGGGTCAATTAATGTATAAGAAGTTGTGATGTTCAATTTCTCAAAATACTGGTAGAGCAGATTACTCCTTATGAAGTAGATTGGAAATAATCCCAGTAGTAAAATGTTCTTATGAAACTAAATTCCAATACATATTCATTCCCTCAAGAGTATCTGCTGGGGATATGTCCAAACACGTAGAGATCAAAAAGATGTCAATAGTAGTGTCTCACCTCTCCTTCTTCAGTTTAGGTGTTATACCAATTTTTCCAACTATTTGAGTTGGTCTAATAAAGGATATCATATTTACCCAAAGGACTTTGTATACTAATAAGTAGAGCATTGAGAGCAAAGTTTATTTGCACCCTGTCCTGTCTTCTGTACCTGTGGGGAGCATCCCCATGAGTACACATATGTAGTTTGTGGAGCATCAAAGCAGTTATGCATATATGCACCCACTCACACGCTGCTAATTTACAGCGTGGTGGGTTTTTTTAATACTAGGATCTCCTGGTGTCAAAAACATCCACTACTGAAAAAACTGGCATGGCACATTCAGCAGCAGCAGTATATGGCACCAGAAAGGGAACCTGGCTAGCCAGAGCCACACTCTGGCTTCTAGCCAGGGTCTGAGCAACTGGCTCACTGCCATTGCTGCTTCAGGAGGCCCCCAGGACTCCAGGTAAGGCTGCTGGGGCCAGCACAGGTGTTGGTCTCAGCCTCCCCTACCTCACCTAGGTCACATATTTATGACATTGCTATTTGCCCCTAAGCATGCCCCTGCATGCATGCTCTGGCACACAGCAAAGTGACCCAGATGGGGTAGGCATCAATAACCTTACCTACAGTCCTGCTCCAAGGGCAACAGTGAGAGCCACCAGAAAGAGTTGCGAAAAATTTGAAGCATGGCAAATGGGTGCACATGCACCACATGTGGTTTGTGGCACCTCAAACTGCTTTGAGACACCACAAACTACACATGCATGCTTGTGGGGACGTTCCTCTGGTGTCTAAAGGACTGGTCAAAATGAAAATGTCCTTGTCCTAATGCTCAGCTTAATATTACTGTAAGTAAAAACTATTCAGCCTGGTGATGATAGTCCTCAGTATAAAGAACTGGCTTTAATTATCCTGTGTTATGTTTATTCAGAAATGCAATTATGGAAGAGTGGGAGAAATGATAGCAAATATTTGAGTTAAACTATTTGAGTTCCATTTTCTCCTGCATTTTAGAGACATTTTAATCTACCTATGAGAAGTTTAGCTCATAGAAACTAGAGTCACTGCAATAAGTGGGACATTTAACACATTCATTTTTCATTGCAGGATTGTTCCCTTTTCTGTGCTTACTAATGTTTTGACCTGTACAGTTTTAAAACTGCAAACCTCTGTGGTTTCCATTCTTTCAAAGTGGGAAACTATTCTAGAAGTTAATGACTCAGAAGGTTTTGTTCATACCCATCTTCTGATGTCTGTGGAAAATGAACACACTAGTTCACTAGTGTTCACATGGGGCAAGGGAATGCAAATTCAGCCCCAAAGTATATTAGTCAATTCTCTGAATTATCACACTGCAAATACATGCCATCCACAGTACTATTAACCTCAGTGATGTAACTAGAGGTAGGCAAGCAAGGCACCAACACAGGGTGTCAATTTAGAAGGCATAAAAATGGTGGTGGCAACCACTGCCAGCCTGGTCACAGATGCTGCCCTGGCTGCCAGCACTGCCTGGAGTGCAAAAATTGCTTTTTACACCTCTGGGGATCTAGATTCATGTCTATATCTTTATGCTTGTGCATTCCTTATCTATCCTATTCAATATCTGATTTAATGGAAAACTTAAACTGTCTTACAGTGAAGCTAGAAGGTCACTTAAACTATTATTTATCATATTTTTTCAAGGCTAGTGGATAATATTTATTTAAGCAATTAAAAAACAGCAATTTCGGTTTGGCCAAGTAGGAATTTGGTCATCAGTTTTGGTCTCCCTGCTATTGACTGAAATGCTTTAGATAACTGAAATAACTACAAGTGGTCAGTGTCTTGGTTTTGCTCCAGAAGCATACAACAAAAGCATACACCAAAATGTAGCCCATTCCAATATTGGCTCAATGTGTTTCTTTCTTCTCACGTGGAATATGTTTTGTTTACAGTCCATAGTAAATGCAAGTACATTAAAAAGCTGAAACCCCTTACAGTACAGCTTGCCAAGATGCTTATGCATTTTGGCTCAGATAACGAACAAAAAGATTAAACTTACAATAATATAATTCATGATTTCTATTTTGGGATACTGTATAATATACTTCTAAAATACCCATTTCCATTTTCAAATTATCCTACTCCTAATGCATGCTAATTGCCCACTGCATTCCAACACTCCTGTTCCCATAGGAGTTATGAAACATATGGACATATTGTATTTTGGCTTAACGTTTTGATTGCTTTATTTATTTAAAAATCCCATTAAACATTTTGGAATTATATATATAAACTATAAGATTCAGATAGGTGATATGTGTTCTAGGTGATCACGAAGATACACAAACCACAAAAGGAGGATTTATTTGGTTTATGATGCCCCTCTGCTTTGAAATTTTTTCCAAATGAAATAGGATGATTATTAATTAATGACTTCAGAGATATCTTCGGTACCTACATAATCTGCCTGTGGCTGCAAAGTTAGACATTCATTCTGAATGATGATGCCAGGGCTCTTCTTGTTCTGAATTGCTGGCATCTGAATATGTAGAATCCCTTGGAGAAAGAAATGGAAATAAACAAAACATTGAAATAGGTCTGCTAGATTTCTGAGCCCCTTCCAGGTGGAATATTTCAGTCATCAAAGTAAGAACCTTTTTGACACCCAATCAGTTTGGGGTTTCTCTGTTTGTTTGCAGTTTTTTGTTTGTTGTTATGTTTTAATGATCTTGTCATCTTATATCAAGGTAACAATGAATCATATCCTCAGAAGGTGCACAAAATGCTTAGTTCTTTTGACTTCATCAGAGCTACTCCCATCTACACCATTTAAAGAAGAATCTTGCATCCGAAGATATTAAAGAACAGAGTATATAGTAGATAAACAAATTAGACCCTGGGATCGTTTTTATATATCATTTAGGTATCTCCCAGCTGGCAGCATATACCAACATTATATAGTGGATGATGAATACCATAACTAATAGGCAGAAGTTTTGATCAGCACAATGAGTTATTCGGTTGGAATTTGGTCAAGATATTTAAGCTGTCACTTTTATTTTCATATAAAATGCCTTTGGGCCTTCTGAGTTTGGTTTTCTGTCTCTGCTGAAAGACAATATCTTCACAATGCCTAAAATATCATATTGGTTCAGCATTAAATCTACAAGAAGAATTAAATTAATTGATCACAACATTTCCTGGGAATTACCTAGAACTGCCTCAGAGGTATCCAATATATATAACAACAGTGATCATTGTTCACTGACAATATCAACTGTGCCATTACATTACATTGGGATCTGAGTCCTAGTAAGTCAATACGCAAAGGAGAATTTTAAAGCATTTGTGTCTGTCAAAAAAAAAGCAAATTAGAAAGCAATGTTTCTGATGTTGTTTTCAAGACTGGTTGATTGACTGGAGCTTTTCTAGGCGTCAGAAATCAACTTCTAATCTCGCAGGTTCCTAGCTTTGCACTCACTGCAGGATATGACACCAAGGTCACATTAGGCAACCACTCATAAATCCTAACCTTAAATTCTGCTTGATCCTCTGCCTTGGAAAGATCCCTTTGGCAGTGTGCTATTCTGTGTCTGTAATTACTGTGTCACAGCAGCCTGTTATCGTACAGAACCCAGCGTGTATGTTATTATTCAGTAGGTCTGACTTATGTACAATGACCTGCACTGAAAGGGCACACCCCACGTTAATACAACGTTCCATCTATTTTCTGTTCAATTTCTCCAGCTTAATTCCCCCGCTGTGGCACATTTGCCTTAATTCAGTTAGATGCATGATCTCTCTGTTGCAGACTGCCACCAAATGACCAAGAGCCCCACTACAATTATAAATAATCCTACAAAGAAATGAATAAAGACTCAATTATAGAGTGTGTTAAATGCAAGCAGCACTGTGGCTCTGTTAATACTCCACCCCCTACCAACACAGTGCAAAGAGAGGAGATTGGGTCTCCAATATGAATTAGATTTCTACAAGCTCACTTAGGAGTCCATTTTCCCTCTTCAAACCAGCTCTGGAGACAATTTATCTCTTTTTTCCTCCATTTAATTTTAATTTATTTTAAATTCCTAAGTGTCTTAAACATATGCTCTCCATTATTCTTTGGCAAATTGAAGAGGTCATTTTGGTTTTGGGCAATCTTACATCAGTAATTTTAGATTTTTAAAGAAAATACTTTCTGTCTGTTATTCTGAAATATACTGTCTGGTAACTTGAACAGTGACCACCATGGCATTTGGCATGCTACATCAGTAATTTGGGTTTGACCAAGATGTGGAGATCCCTACATGATATATATATTGTTGGGGAAAGGACTCAAAATGCAATTCTCCTCCTCTCCCCCTGGTTCCTTTCTCTAGGCAATAGAGAAAAGATGCTATTTTTGTTGATTAAGATACCATATTAAGACTCTGAAGAACTGTGTTCAGTTCTTGGCTCTACTGTAAACGTTTTGGATGAAAAGTCCTTTTTGTAAATAATGTAATTGATCTGGGCCTACAGATCTGTGAAAAGGGGATGGTCATGCTATTTTTTCCTACACTTTTGACGGGTTTATATGTCTCTGTATGGTGATGTTGCTATAGCGCTGTGCTTTAGTACTTCCTATCTGAAGTTCTAAAGCACAGTGCAGTACAGATGTTTACTGGACCATGTACGCAGCACATGATTAGAGTTCACTGCTATGTCACTATACCAAGAGAGCATTCCACTACGGGGACTAACTGCCAATTATTTGTAGACCCACATGATCATTACGTCACCATAGCATGCTGGACGGCAATGTAGTTCATCGCTACATCATCATAGGGCGATCTGTAGATGTGCCCTTTATCCTGTAACTCATATGGAGAAACAGAGAAGCAGGGCCATAATAGACTCCCTGGTTATAGTATAAAAGCATTATTATAATACAACACCCAAGAGGAACATAGATATTACACTACATTTGTGCTGCTGGTACTACCAGCCTTCTCAAAATGGGTGGAGAAAAAAACTGAAAAATACTTTTTTTCTGTTACTGTTTTTCCTCACATAAAATAAATGCAATATGTTTTTTAAGTGCAAACCACTCTCCTTTTGTTGTGGCTGATATTATTTTGTAATTCAATATAAATAATACATTCACTCATTTATTATTTATATGTACTCTCTGCTAATTGTTCACAATCTGTAATGCAATTGCAAGGTGAATGTTAGATGTATGAATGACAGTTTTTAGCTCTTTTCTGTCAGACATAAAATCATGTGCTGGGTTTCTATTTTCTGATTGGTCCTTTGCTCCTGTTTTCATCTTATATATTTACTTCCTGTACAACTTGACTTCTAGTAAGAAAGCTCATGATTACAAACTCAAAATTTACTTTCAGTACATTTTTGTCTTCAAGATCCATTTAAAGCTTACTGTTTCAAAAGACATTCCTTCCAAGAGACATGTCCATTGGAAGGTAACACAAACTAACTATGGACAATTAAAAACAAGAAGAGTTCATTCAAATAAATAATACCACAGACTTTTGATATATATTTTTATGTATTTTAATTAACTTTGCGTGTTTGATGTTTTGAGCATATATCTCAATATTTGCGAAACATCAATCTTTTATTTTTAATTCTAATGCTATTTTATGTATTAGTTTAGAAGATGAATGAGCCATATTTAATCAGGGTAAATCTGGATCATTCAACTAAAGCCAGCAGGTGCATATCTCGTTCATGGTATTTTCTACTTTCCTTCACCACTTTTAGCTAGATTGACCTTACAAAAGACTGCATAATCATAGGAAAGTAGGGCTGGAAGAGACCCCATATGGTCATCTAGTCCAGCCCCCTGCTCAAGACAGGATCATCCCTGACTAAACTATTCCAGCCAAGTATCTGTCCCATTTGCCCTTGAAAATTATAGGATCCTAGGAAATTAGGACTGAAAGGGACAAATTGTATATCATATCCACTCCTTCCCCCGAAACATAAAGCCTGTCACCTTGCCACAGAAGGAAATCAGAGAGGAGGCCCCAGAGAACTGTGCCACAGGGCATGGAGAGGGCTGCGGACTCCCTGTCCCGCACAGCTGAGGGCTCCCACTAAGGCCTCTCTGGGACTCTAACCCAGGATCTCCTGTTTCATAAACAAGCACTTTAGCCTGCTCAACCATATGGCCAGAAGTCAGGTATCATTTACTAATACATGTAAGAGATGTAATTAGAAGAGAATTAGGAGTAGTATTTCTGATAGCGTTTCTATTCCTTTCCCTTTCCCGCTTCATTTGTGATGTTTCTCCAGCAACAGATCGCCTAACTCCTTTGCTCACCAAACCACCTGGTCTTGCCATGGACCTAAATGCAAGCAATGCTCCCTCATCACATTATCAGTGGACCAAAAATATGGATTATAACATATGATGTTTAGTCACCTCCTCCACTACCAATGTCAGCACTGGCTTACAGTGCCCCTCTGCTGTCTACATTGAACAGATGGGAAAATCCCTATGTGAAAGACAGAATGGACACCAATTTGGCATTGCTTCCTGAAAGATGCAAAAGCCTATGGCAAAATACTTTAACCTCCCTGGACATTTCCGAAGTAGCTTTTCTTAAACAAAAAAACTTTAAAAACTTGACCATGAAACTGTAGAACAAGAAATCATCCACAGACTGAATTGTGTTAAGTATTATCTCAACAGAAACTCTGAATATTTATCCCATTAGTAGAAAGGGGTGGCTATGCTAGTCTGAAATCAGGCAGAAGGCTAGGCAGAAGATAGGGCAACTAACTCATTCAGAAGCCTAAAAAAGGTTATGTATTTCTGAACAAGTTGGTCTGCAAGGTGCCACCTGCCCTTGCTTCTTAGCCTATTACCTGGACAAGCTTTTATAATTTCTCTGTTCCTCAGTGGGATAATTGCTTTATTTATTCATTTTGATCTTTTCAACTCACCTTCAGCTTTCTCAGCAGTTTCCCCTGCTTCCACCCCACTCTAGGATGAAATTGTGGCTCCATTGAAGTCTCCAGGAGCTTTGTCATTAACTGGAATGGTGTCAGGTTTTCAGTCTTCAGAATTAATACTGTAGGGGAGTGTATTTCAAGATGCTAAATATGAATATTTAGGTCAGAAAGTGGTGAATAATATTAATATGAGAATGACAGGAATTACCAGAAAGATACCAGCACATTTCAAACCATAGCCACTTCATTCTGAAGGATAGTTAATTCAATAAATGGAGAATGTTAATAAAGAAGAGATAAATACTGTGGATTATACCAACTAAGTGCTTTTTATTGCCTCAATTAAACTGTATAACAGAACTAGCCCTTTTCAGCTCACTCACTTTCTCTCTTATGCGGTATGTGTTTTAAATACCAAAAATAATTATTGACAGGCAGTTAAATTAAATTGTATCATGATTTTTTTTTTAAAGTAATTAACCTGAAACTCTCTCTGAAGCCAGAATCCTGATTATAAATCAGAACCAATGTTAGTAAAATACACTCACCAAAACAGAACCTAGGATTAGATTCAATGTTTGACCCATAAGGGCTGAGGGAAAAAAAACATGGATTTTTTTTCTATTTTATAATATAATAAATATGAATATAGTAACTGCCAAAAGAAACCCTGGTGGCCAAATGTCATCCTTAATCTTTTATCTCTGAGTTTAAGTTTATTTAATTCCTTTTTAACTTTCAGACTATGTATTTAAAAAGAATCAACCTGTTATTCCACTTGAAAAACAAATCAGGTAGAGCCTTTCACTTCTTATCTAGACCTGTTTGAAAGACTGGGATAATTCTCATAGCCTACACAACTCAGTTCATTTTGGTTTGGGATGGTTAAGACAATGTCCCATGTATGTCACTGCACAATTAAAAGATGCGCTTCCTCTGGACTTATTTTCAGGCAATAAGAACTTTTCCACCCCCTTAAAATCATGGAAATAGAAGCTGGATTTGATGTTTGTAGGGTATGACTTGGATGGATCTGTTTTGTAAAGGCAAAGGAATTTGTATAGATTTGTTTGGCCATTTTAAGGTGAGGAAAATGTAAAGCACAAACAGTTATTTATTTTCTAGTTCTGATGCTTTCCTTTTAATGGGTAGCTAGAGGTAAATGGACCTTAACTATATATGAAGATGGAAAACCTTTGCCCTCCCCTACGCTGCCTTGCATGGGCCTGGAAGAAGTACTGTGGTTCCATTGCACATGGAGAAAATCTAGTCTACCAAAAACCCATGAACTAAACTTATCATCTTCTGCTTGTCTTGAATCACTACTCTGATATAGACTTTTCCACAAATGCAGATACTGAGTGGGGGTCTGTAGACCTAGCAAAGAAGGAGCATGGGCATAGCTAGCTACTGAGTGCACAAATAGCATGGGGTCCAGTCTCACCAAACATGTATGCAGGACTAGTAAGCGCCACAAGCTGTTGTTGCACCATTGGAGGATTTCTTCATTGACTATGTCCTTCTATTATCCTACTCTAATCATCAGCTTATCACCTAGTAGTAAGGTTTTAGCACCTTGCAGAATGCAGATCTTTAGTGGTGAAGACTAATTACCTGCACAGTCAGATACAAAGAAGCTGTAATATGAAATGCAGTTTGGCTGAGTGGTATCCATTCCAGGTCCTCAAAGTTTCTACAACCATGTTGCATGATCCCACTAGATTGTCTCCACACAGCAGAGACAATCCTACTCTGGAAACAGTCTTCTTACCTTGTATCCTCTATATCCACTTTCAAACCTCTTTTGAAGACCATTTTTGCATAATTAAGCCCTGATCTTGAAAGGATTTATTTATGGGCTTGACTTTATTAGTGTAATTGAAGTCAATGGGACATCATGTATAAAGTTATGAAAGTCTTTACAGATTTATGACTTTATTCTACACTGAAGGTTCAGTCCTACTTCTGTTGAAACCAGTGGCATAATACCGAATGACTTTCAGGCCCCAATTGACTCTAATTGTGCTCTAAGACCTGTATTTTCCTTTTATGCGTTTTTCTGATCCATCTATCCAGTTATAGACTGCAACTTACTTGAGCAGGCTAATACACAAAAGTAAAAAAGAAGCAACTTTAAGGAAATCACATTACAATTTTTTTCATCTAGTGTATGTTGACTATCAGGCCTTTCTGTGGCACATCTATATGTTCATTAACACACCTTAGATACCAAGCATTTAGTTTAGTGCTTCCTTGATAAAGTACTAACCAAATGTGCAATACTTAGAGTTATTGTGCAGTAGCACCGGTGCATGGTTATTTAGTGATGCTTACTGCACATTAGCCTAATAACGCTGTGCAGTAGGCTATTAGCATGGTTTTTGCCATGGCACACTACTGCACAATGTTATTAGGCGAATGTGCAGTAAGCCTCTCACGTAGACACACTCTGTGTTATGGGAAATGTCTTGTATACCTTGATAGCATATGAATAATGTAAAATTATATGGATTCAGAGTTGAGTGAAGGTGACAAACTGTTTTTCATACAATATCATTCCCATGAATAAGACATGCAATCATTTCATTGGGACACAAGAGTCTGGTAATGCAAAGCCCCACTGAAGTTAATGAAACTGTGCCCTGTTTCAAAGGCCTGCTCACACAGGCTACTGAAGCAGGGCCTATATAAATAGTGCTATCCCACAGGATTTAATCAGAATATAGACTTACAAAGTAATATTGTATTTGAACAAAGAATTAGAAATCGCCATTCAAGTATACCTTAACTGACCACGCATAATGGAATAAACTCTGCTCTGGTATAGGTGTTCAGTGAGTTAACATCACCTGGGGATGACTGACCAAATTTACTGATCTCCTGCCTTGTTCTGTGGTATATCCAAGAGGTCTCATCCATGAATCTGCATATGAAAGGGCTATGCAATATAAAAAACAAAACCACTCTGCGTTTACTTCATGTATGCAAAAAAATCCAAACCATCAGTATTTGATGTGGGATACCTGGCATCAAATTTTACTCAGCGAATAATAAACTAAAAACATTCCAGTGAATCTTTTACTGTAATAACAAATACAGTAACAACAAGTTGCAAGTGAAAACCTTACAAAGAAAAATGTTAAAAATCAAAATATATTCACATATACATTATATTGCTCATTGTTAACCAACTTCACTACCCCTGATACTCCTTGTATTCTGAGCCCAGTTCATAGTAGATTAAATACACCTTCTATAGAGCCTGTGGCTGGGTTGCCCTGGTGTTTGGGGGGGCTGAGCCCCATTAGCCCCCTCCCTTCTGCCACCCCCAGCAGCCAATCCCTGCTGCCAATGGAAGTTTCTCTCAGGTGGGGTATGGCCAATCTCAGGGGGTGCACCTGCTCCTGCCAATGAGTAGATGTGATATATTTTATTAAACCAACTGAGTAGTTGAAAAAGGTTTCTTAGCAAGCTTTTGAGTGCAGTTAACTTGCTTCAGGCATAGGAAGTCTCTGCTGAAAGCTTGCTAAGACTTTTTTCTAGCTACTTACTTGGTCTAATAAAAGATATCACATCTACTCAAAGAACCTTGCCTGCCTATGTCCTTAGACCAGGGGTGGGCAAAATGTGGCCTGGGGGCCAGATGCAGCCTGCCAGGCCATTCTATCCAGCCCATGGGGCCCCTAAAATATTTAGAAAATTAATATTTATCTGCCCTAGGCTGCCTGTCATGCAGCCCTCAATGGCTTGCCAAAACTCAGTAAGTGGCCCTCTGCCCAAAATAATTGCTCACCCCTGCCTTAGACCAACATGGCTACAATCAAAAACCCAGCTTCCTCTAATGACTGTTTTTACCTTTTGCTAAAGAGAGTTTCATCCTGTTTGTTCACTGTAAGTAATCTACAATGTGCATGACAAGCATTTGTTGCCCTAACAGTATTAACACTATACAAATTTAATAGTTCTCACTTCGACTTAGAAACTTCTGCTCTTTTAAGTGGTATTTACTAACATTTAAAAGCACTATTTAGAGGGGTTTCAGCTCCAAGGGTCCTAGGTTATAGATTTCAGGTTCTGTTTGCATAAGTCCCTGGATGATGTCATCTTCCACTGATTTCAATGGTTGTTGAAGCTACTGGAGCTCAGCACCTAGCAGTAAGTGTTCAACACCATGAAGAATTCAGATCTTTAGTGACTGATGGCTAATCATCTGAACAAAGAACCTATGAGATGTTAGAGGAGAACTGATTAACATTTAGTTTGACTGAGTGGTATCCATTCCAGATCCTCAAAGCTTCTGCAACCATGTTTCTTACAGAAAGGTCTGCACAAGATACTCTCCACATTATGGAGATCTTTCCCTCTTGCTGACCCAGATGTCTACCTGTATCAGCATATGCGTAAGATACAAGGAGACAAAGAAAACTAGCACTTTTAGATACTTTGAAGAAACTGATTTGGAAGCCTTAAGTGCACTTATTTTTTTGTAAACTGGTAATGTCCTCCATGGGATAATTTTGGTAGCTGGAATTGGAAGAGCATAGCAGTGTTCTATCCACTAAGCATGGAAAGAGGGTGCTATTGCAGTGCCACAGTCCCCTCTCCCTCCAGTTCTTCCCTTGATAGTAAGGACATTTATTATATTCCATCAGCACAGCATTTCCATTAGCAAGAACCTTAAGGGGATCACATTAAGTTTCTGACCACACCTCCTTCCACGGGTCTGTTTCTGATATTTCCCCTATTCCAGAAATATATGAAGAGCAGATCATAGCATGTTTATATCACCAAGGAAATTTTTAAAGTTATCTTGTCACTACTCAGCACCACCAGAGTATTTGAAGAGTATGGGCACATCCACACATGCAGGCACATGTACTTGTGACAGCTCAAATAGGAGTGGCACAAATCTGAGCTGGGGATTTCTGTCTCAGCACATGTACCTGGACATAAGTCTTCCTGGACTTTAAGAAGGGCTTTGACAGTTTCCCACCACATTCACTTAAAAAAACTTGGTGAATGCAGCATTGATGCCTGCACAGTCAGATGGGTGGCAAATTGGCTAGATGATCACACCCAGAGAGTGGTGGTGGATGGGTCATTTTTGACCTGGAGGCACGTAGGCAGTGGAGTCCCCCAGGGTTCGGTCCTGGGGCCTGTACTGCTCAACATCTTTATCAGCGATCTGGATGTGGGTGTGGAATTCATGCTGTCCAAATTCGCTGACTACACCAAGTTGTGGGGTGAGGTGAGCACGCTGGAGGGGATGGACAGAATCCAGCTAGATCTAGACAGGTTGCAGAGGTAGGCAGATAAGAATAGGATGGAGTTCAATGCAGACAAGTGCAAGGTGCTGCATCTAGGGAGAAGGAACCAGCAACACACCTATAGGCTGGGGAACACCCTTCTTGTCAACATGGTGGCAGAAAGGGATCTTGGAGACATTGTTGGCTCCAAGATGAAGATGAGCCGCCAACACGAGGAAGCGGTCAGTAAGGCTAACCGCACCTTGTCGTGCATTCACAGATGCATCACAAGCAGGTTCAGGGAGGTGATCCTTCTCCTGTATGCAGCATTTGTCAGGCCACACTTGGAGTACTGAGTCCAGTTCTGGGCACCACACTTCAAGAAGGATGTCGTTAGCACTGAGAGGGTCCAGAGGAGGGCCACTCACATGGTCAAGGGGCATCAGGGCAGGCCCTAAGAAGAGAGGCTAAAGGGCCTGAACCTATTCAGCCTCCACAAGAGAAGGCTGACAGGCATCTGGTGGCTGTTTACAAACTCACCAAGGGAATTGGGGGTGATTCTGTTCCCCCGGGCACCGCCACAAATTATTAGAGAGAAGGTTCAGGCTGGACATCAGGAAACATTACTTTACAGTTAGGGCTGCCAGGCTCTGGAATGGGCTCCTAAGTAAAGTGGTACTCTCTCCTACCTTGGGGGTCTTCAAGAGGAGGCTGGGCAGATATTTGGCTGGGGTGATATGACCCCAGCACCCATTCCTACCTGGGTCAGGGGGTCAGACCTGATGATCTGTTTAGGTCCCTTCCAACCCTAAGCACTATGATACTATTATATTATAATAAACTTTGGTGTGGGGCAAGTTGTGCCACTTGGGGCCAACTAACTCTGCCCATCTCCTCCTGGATCTGCAGCCGGGGGGAGCTAGAGTCTGGGGCCAGCACCTGTGCTGGCCCTAGCAATATAAAAAGCTGCCCTGGCAAGCAGCTTAGGGCTACTTGCCCTCAGGACCTTCTGAGGCCCAGCCACTTGGTATCTGGGCACATTACCCCTTGTGCCAGCTGGACTGCTGAAGCAGCCCTAAGCTGGAGTGGCCCCTGCACCATCTACCCACTGCAACAGCCTGGCAGTGGGGGCTTCTGCCTGGCTGTGACCTCCTGCCATCTGTGACAGCATCTGCCTCCTTGGACCTTTGGCCCAGATCGGGTGACCCCGCTCTGCCATTTGGGCAGCTGTCACAGAGATATGCTCCTTGCACTAGCCCACTTTGAACTGGTAAGCATGTCCTCTTGGCCCCAAATGGCCAAGAGGTCAGCCACCTCATCTGCACTCCAGCTAGATCCCCAGTGCTGGCCCTGGACAGGCTCCTCTGCCTGGGTCTCACCACTTCTCTCACCAGCAGAGATCTTGGTGTACCCTGTTTATGAATTGCTAATTCTCTAATAAGAAATCCAAATTCTCTCATTAAAATATCCAAAATAGTGTTCTTCTGCTATTAAAATGAAACACCGTTACATAGAGAGAGGGCAATTTTTACTGATATATTTGGGCAATCTTGGGCAATATTTTATCAATATTTTTACAAGTGTAAAGCAATTTGGAGGTGTGGTTGGGGGAGTATGTGGGTGGGTGTAGGATTATAGAGGTGAGGTTTGGGGGGTTATGGGGCTTATGCAAGGGTTTGGGGTTTGTGGAAGTGGCTTGGGGATGTGGGAAGTTGTGGGTGAATTGTGGGGGGACTGTGGGTGTGGGGCAGCTGTTTGGGGAAGGCTGCTTAGGAAGGGTGGGTCGGTCCTCTGCCCCCCACAGGGTGCAGCTCCCCTGCACAGTACATGGACTGCTCCCCCCACAGGGCCAACAGCTTCCCCCCACAGGGCCCAAAGCCCCACACCCACACAAGGCACATGCCACCCCCACATGGCACACATGCACCCCCCACAGGGCCCTCATGCATCCCCACAGGGCCCCAGCCCCTCCCCACAGGGAGTTGTGGCCCCCTCCCTCTGACACAGGGGCCACAACTTACCTAGCAGGAGCAGCTGTGGGCACTCAAGGCCCACAGGGGCCAGAGCCCCCAGCATGCCAGGATTTCCAGGTACCAAATTTTGAGCTTGCACTGCAAATATGCAGCCTGAGGAACATTATTTTTGTTCCTGGCATGCATCTTGCAGCATCTCAAATTACTCTTAGACACCACAAGAGGCATGTGTGGGCTTGCCTATACCAGGATTATTTTTTTCTTGAAAAGTTTGTGAAATTCAAATGTCTCAAAGGGTTCTTCTTCTATCCCATTAGTTTGAGTTTTCTGTTTTATGGCTTAAGATGTGAAAGATTTAGTCTTTTGGGTTGTCTGAGTCATGTTATATAAGCATATTGCAATGCATCATGGCACGGCTTAATGGAACTTCATGATCCTTCACATCAGTCAGTGAATTTGGAGGGGAAATCAACCCAGTAATTTTCCAAGAAATGTTGATGGAGAAATTTTACCACTGAAGACACTTTGAGTGATTTTAGTTTTGTTTTACTCATAAAAGAGTTTACTTGCAAAGAGCCTTTGCAAAGAATAAGAATTACTAGATCAATTAGTAATAAGAACAGGTTGAAATGATATATCTATTTTAAATGGCAATCTCACAGCACCTTGTGGGCATCTACCAACGAAGCTTTACTACCAATATATAAGTATACATTTCAGCTTTATATTGTTCAACCTTTGCGTTAGGTAATTTTCACTAGGTATTTTGTAATTCAATCTATCCCAACTGAAGTCAATTCACTTCAGTAAGATTTATATTGGACCCTCACAAAGAGACATTCTGTGTTCTATTCTAAACAGAGTCCTAATTCTTGGAATCTAGAAAGTAAATATTCCATTAAACACTAAGGAAATATACAGAAACTAAAACAGAAATTATAATAAATGGAAATGAGCAAGGATCTCAAAACTGGATGAAACTAGCACCTTTAGAAGATACTCAAATACCTTATTTATATTATTTAGTGAGAATTTTTTTACATAACAGAAAAAGTCACCTTTTTGTACTTTGAAAACCCTGTTCTTGGCATAGACACATCCACACAGATATTTGGGGGGGGTATTAAAGGCTACATGCAGCACTCTCATTTAATAGCCACAATTTCTAACATTATAAATTTTGATCTTGCATTAAATTCTTATAGGGTGCATTGTGATATGCCCCATTTAGCACCACATCACACAGTTTCAACTAATTGAACTTCATTTCTGATATAAGGCAGCTATATTATAAATCATTCTTATTAGTGCAAGCATTTTCCTTTATAAAACATCTAAAATCCTTTAATGATTTTAATGATGTATAAACCTGGTTGTCCAAAACAGAAACCATGTGGTTGCCATTGTACATTAGCAAAATCTAGTTACCACGACCCAAGTTACCCAGAACTGGTGCTGTTGTATTACAAAAGAAACGCAAAAGGCTCTGTTGCTTCTTAATGAGGACCAGCAAGGTATAGATGTCCTTATCAAATCACCAGATTTATATAGTTTTTAATTGCACAAATAAAATATAGAAAATTGAAAAACTAGATTCTAAACTGTGACCCAGGTATCTTTAGCTTAAATGAAGAGAGGCAAACCTAGGGTGACTACTAAAGGATTTAGTATCACACAGGGGAGTGAAATGTGGTACAGTGTTTGGTTGGCAGATTTATGAGACCTTCCTTGAAGATGCTCAAGTAACTAAAAAATTATGAATTCATGATCACTCTGTTACTAGAATCTTTACCATGTGCAGGAACCAAATAAAAATGGCACCAACTTAACTACTTGGAAATCACTGCTAGGTAGAAGAAGTCTGAAGCTATTACTTCAGATACTGCTTTTGATGAGATTAGGCAGAACAATTTTTTTGTTTCAACACTTAGTAACTTTCTGTTTAGAAAGTCTCATTGTTTTAATATTTAAAGGTGACCTAGATATTGTGTTATATTGTAAGTATTTATGCAGTTAGATAGTTTACAGGGGAAACAGATTTAAGAGAAACCTTGGTACTATTAGTGCCGTCAGTGTAAAAATATCCCAAGGCATCCAGTTGTATTTTATCACAGCAGGGGTTAGCTGGTTTCTGAGGAGAGACATTGGACAATAACTTTTTGGAGAAGGCCAATTTATTCATTTATTTTTTAAGCTAAAAATCTAGGCAGTGCTTCCCCTGAATATATGATTTTTTTTTTCCCCATAGATTATGCAGTATGTTCCATGACACAATAAGGACATGATAAAGACTGAATACCTATGGAAGATACCATACAAACAATAGTTTTCAAATCTTTCAGGAATATGCTAATAACATTTTTTTCTCATTAAGATTCTTGCTAATGGAAATGCTGTGTTGATGGAATTTAATAAACGTCCTTCCTACCAAGGGCTAAATTGGGAGGAGAGGGGACTGTGCCACAGCAGTAGCACCCTCTTTCCATCATTCCTGCTGCTGTACATGGTTGATCCAGCCACAGGGAAGCCTCAGAGAAGAAGAAACCTGTGTGTTCCTGCCAGTGTTCCTGGCTGACGCAGGCATAGGGGAAGCACCAGGCTGAGCCTGAACCGCTCCTGCCATGCACTGCTGGGAGTGGCTGTGGGAGGAGCTGGGCTCAACCAGAGGCAGTAGTAGCAGAGTACACACTCCTCCTTTCAGTAACTGCTCCCAGCCAGTGGGGGACACCAAGGGGAGGTAGGCAAGGAGCAAGGGCTGGAAGGAAAAAATTATGCACCACTGCCACTGTGTCTGGCCAGGCCCAACACCCCACACAGCCACTCCTCACAGCCGCCCAGCTAAAGTAAGGAAGGAGCAGATCTGTGCCCCTCCCCCTCTACCCACAGGTCAGCTGGGACAATGGTATCAGCAGGTGATGGGTCCCACCCTTTGTGTGCCTGCTTCTGCCCAGTTCCCTAGTGTCCAGCCATGCCTTGCTCCCATCCTTCCATGGTCTAGGGGCAGTGTGCTGTGCCCTCTTTAGTAAATCCTGAATCCAGCCATGCTTACTACATATCTCGTACCAAAAACAAAAGTCTTTTTTTTTCTTTCAAAGAGAGTTTGTAGCATTTTCTTTACAGAATAAAGTCACAGTTAGCAGCCTAAAAGGGCACAGGTGACTTTAAAGGAGAACGATCTTCCATAAAATATAGGTACTAAGGTTTTCAGATCTAAGTTACCAGTTAAAATATAGTCCAGGTTCATAAAAAACATTGTCCTGATCCGATAGTTTTTCAGTAGCCTGTTGTACATGAAATGTACTTGATATTTTCAGTTTTGTTCCTAGTGGACAGGTATTCATCTAAAAAAAAAGACAGATCCATTGACCTTAACTGGCATTTCAGTTAGTCTCAGGAGAGAAGTCATAGATGGAGGTAATGAGCAACATGCCTCTTATCTCTTCAAGTTGTTCTTTTAGGTCGGAGTTGAACTTGAGGAATATTAATGTAACAGTGTGGGGAAGCTGGCACTGTTGCTACTTGTATTCTGACTAGATGCATTCAGTTTCAAGGGCTATCAGCATGGTGCCTTTCACTAGCAGTAAATTCCCTAAAAAAGGGGAAAAACAGTTGAAAATCTTGATACCGCTGAGTTCTGTAGTCTCCTATAATTGTCTTTTTTGTCCCCTTTGGTTTAAATTCATGCTTTGGATTCAGTAATGGAGATGGTGTCAACAGCATCCTAAGCTACACTATCATTAGTTCTATTAGTGCTAGCAGTACATGGCTCTTTGAAATAGATTTGTGCAACCAAAGTATCACATTGACCCAAAGTATCACATTGTACAGTCTCAATGCATGGCACTACAGATTCTTCTGAATGGACTCCTCTATTCCCTGCCAGGATTTGAAACATTTTACTTTCAAGCCATCATTGTTACCTTGTGGTGATCACCCTAACTTACATTTTTCAAACAAAAAGAAATGTTCTTGCATTATTGCCATGTTATTAGGCTCTAAAGAGTAGTTAGAGAAGAAGCCATGTCCTAGGATGGTCAAAGTAATCCTGGCAAGCACAGGAAAATGATAAACAGAGAGTAAGGCTATTGAACCAGTTTCTAAAAAGCCTTTAAAAAGCAGATATGGTTATATCTTGAGATAGGCAGGCCTGGCAGATTTATAGTCATAACTGCAAGGAGTATAATTCAGCCTCTTCCTGAGAACATGAGAAGGCATTCTATGCAAGCAGTTGCCTTATGATGGCTAGAAAATGGTATTTACACATTTGCTTTTGGGAATTGGCTTGTAGGTAAAATAGATATGTATTAGAACAATGGTTCCAGGGCAGTGTCAAAGGTTAATTGATTTCTAAAAAGCCTGTTTGTGACAGTATCTTCAAGGCCCACTGTGTCTGACACAGGCAGGCAGACACACAAGCTGGGAAATGGAAGACATGTACCATACTGTTCTATAACATGAGACAAGGTGCACCAGGTCACAGTGCCCAATTGCAGAGCCCTGGGGATTTCCAGTTTTGGGAAACAGACAAAATTAGGAGAAGAACCAGAAAGAACCAAATTAGAATGTTGGCCATGTGATGAGTTTGTGATGCTAACAGGACAAAACACAGACAGTATGACAACCACAAGGAGACCAATCAGCAATGCCCAAAGATGAAGAGTCATCAAAGGAGAGAAAGGATATAAAAAGAGGGATTTCAGAGCAGCAGAGGGTCCCCAAGAGGGGAACCTGAGGCTACCATGGACAGAGGGTATACCACCAACCCATCTCACCCCCCCCCCCCCACTCGGGGAAGCAGGGGGATGGGCCTCGACCTCCAACCTCTAGGCTGATGACATCTGACATTCAAGAGAGAACCTCAGAGTGAAGCTCACATACTTAACAGACATACTTTCCCTCTGGTGACAGCCCTGGGACTGGTAGATACAGACTTTTTTCATTATTTTTCATTATTTTGTCATTATTTTTCATTATTTTGTCATTATTCTTATCTGCTATCACTATGTATCAATACAATTAATCTATTATTGAATGGAGAGATCATGGTTGGTCTCAGGGTTTGGGTCCACTCAAAATAAGGTATCTGGGTCATAAATTCAGTGCCAGCACCTTACATAGAAGTAGCAGATGCATAGGTGTGTCCTGTAGCAATTGTGCACCAGAAGGGATGGGGGGGGGAAGTTGGTAACTGGATCCATCCATTTACATAGAGATACACAAAGCATAAAGAAGGGCAGCAATTCATCTCCATTGTCTACAACAAACATGAAAGCTGTATTCAGTTCCATTCAAAACACTGCTGACTGGCAGCATTAGTGTATTTACTCTGGTTTTGTGTGCTGAAGAACAAAGTGCACACAGCAAGTATAAATGAATAAAGCATTTGTGCATAATAGGAATTTCCATACATCTTCTGTCTGGGAAAGGAACAGCCCTACTATGGAACCCTGCTGTGAATTACAGCACTGTCCCTGGAGCCCTGATAAACTAAAGAGAAGCATGCAAGGGAAATTGGTCTCTCCAAGCCTCCATTATGGGTTGGCTAATGAGCTAGCAGGATATTCCACCTCTATTTCTTGTTGTCAGTTCAGCTTCTGATGGGAGTGGAGGGAAGCATGATGAATGATCTGTAGGAGATGTGTCACACATCAAATTCTTATTGATAAGGGGATTTCATTCATGATAAAAGCACTGGGTAAGCATTGGAGTGACTCCTGCTTCCCCAAAGGTGGTGAGGACTTGAAAAAGTATACCACAGAGGAGACCTGCCACTAAGTCCAAATAATCTACTTAATTGTCCCAGGGGGAAGGGCTATTCAGTCTTGACTCCAGTTGATGATTGGCTTACATTTGGAAACTCAATAGCTTTTTCAGATGGATTCCCACCTTGTGTAATTGCAGAAGCTGTTCTTGTTATGTTGTATAACAACTTCTCTATAAAATACAGACAATAAATTCCACAGTGATTCCCAGAGGGTCTCACAGCTGAGTATGTATTCATACAATAATAATGAACATTATCCTTTTTTATTTTATGTAGCTTGGTTTATGAACAGTGTGTTACCCAATGTAAACTGAAATCTGTCAAATAAAGCAATAGTAAAGCTGAGTAAATCCATAGTAACCAGAGCAGCACAGTAAACAGGGAGGCCTTGATTTTTCAACTACAGTTGAGTGTTTCAATCTAATCACCCTTATGTGGATATTCTGTGAGTTAGTAGCAGAGTTGTGAAAGCCTCTTTAAGCATGCTTAAAATGAGAGACGGAATCACAGATGAATCCTGATAGGATGACCTAAAAGGAGGACAGGGACAATGCATAGCAGCTTAAACAGTTTAACCAAGGTAAGGGGAAAGCCAAGTGAAAATTGTAAAATCAATACAATATTGCACAAATACCCAATGTAATGAATAAAGCAGAGAGGAAATATGTACCCTGAGTTTGAAACAAAAATGCTCTCATTGTGATCTGGGGAACATGCTCTGGGTCTCAAGTATAAACTTGAATGTGATATTTTTTCTGAATGTTCAAACCTGGAAGGGCACCACCGCATATGTTCACCCCTTTCCAATGTTGGAGGAGTATAAACAGTTCCAAAGATTAATATTATTTTTACATAAATGCAGAAGGACTGTTCATAGATTAAAGTCAAAGTATCTGCTGGTTTAGATGAGCATAGTTTAGTGGATTGAAATGGGAGCTATGCTGATTTACACCAGTGGAGGACTTGGCCTTTAATTTTGGTGATCAGCTCTGACTTAGTGGTTCCTCCTTGTTTCGTGTTATTGTGTGTATGTTCTCCTATTTCTCTTATTTTGACAGAGCTCTTTTTCTGCTCTCCTACTCTTTCTTCTCACTGTTCTTAAGAAAGTAGATGAAAAGCAGAACCAGTCACAAAAACAAAAAAAGTCTAATCTCTTCCCTTCCTATTGGAAAATGGCATTTTGTGAAATGTTTTGATCTGAATACAATTTTAATTTCAAACAAAACCAAACCAAAACAAAGGGGATTTCATAAAGTTGAAGCCTTCCAACAATTTTGTAATGAAAAGTTTAGGGATGGGGAGGTTATCTTGTTTGCACATTTCCTGTGTTTTCATATATATGTTATAAAAGTAAAAAATTAAAGGTCAAAATGGAAAAATAAAACACTTTGCTTGACCCCCAAAATTTTATTTAACTTTTGTTTCAAGGGAAAGCTTGAAATTTTTCATTTTGTTCCAATATGGAACGATTAAAAAAAAGACCAAACTTGTGGAATTAGCTGCAAAACAGACATTCTGCTTCCAATAGGACTCTAATGATAAGTACCTCTTTTCTCTTTAGATACAGCCAACTCACTCACCAGGATACAAAAATTCATCCTAGATGTATTAGTAGTGACATTTTCTAAAAGGCATAGAGGTACAGAGCTATATGTGAACACACATTATATGTAATTATATTATTTGACTGAGTGCTATGGGCACTTTTCAAACACTTGATTAAATAATTATGTCTTTATTATCTCAGATAACTTAATGAACTTCATAGAATATGCAAAATTACTATAATTCTTCTATAGTATCTCAAAAAAGTATGCACATTTTATTCATTAGGAATAGACATTATTCACAATTGAAATCCAGGTGCTCGTAACAGCACTGAAAAGCAGAGTAATACATAGATTCATAGATTCATAAATTCATAGATGTTAGGGGCTGGAAGGGACCTCACACAATTATCAGGTTCAGCCCCCCTGCTCTTAGGCAAAAAAGAGAAGACTGCTGGGGTCACATGACCCCAGCAAGGTGTGCGTCCAGTTGTCTTTTGAAGATCGCCGAAGTAGGTGACCGTACCACCTCTGGAGGGAATTTGTTCCAGACTCAGGATACATGAACCATAAAGAAGTTTCTCTTTATGTCTAATCTGAAGTGATCCTCTAGTAGCTTATGTCCATTATTCCTTGTCTTCCCCTAGGATGCCCTGGTGAACAGATGCTCTCCCAGTGCCTGATGTTTGCCTCTTATATGCTTATAGGCTACCACCAAGTCCCCACTAAGTCTTCTCTTCTCCAAGCTGAACAGTCCCATGCCCTTCAGCTTCTCCTCATATGGCCTGTCCTCCAGATCTCTAATAATACATGTGGCCCTCCTTTGGACTCTTTTAAGCTTCTCCGCATCCTTTTTGAAATGCAGTGCCCAGAACTGGATGCAATACTCCAGCTGCAACCTCACCAGTGCTGCGCAGAGTGGGAGGATGACATCCTTAGTCTTGCTTGAGATGCATCGGATGATGCATGCCAGTGTATTGCTCATTCTGCTGGTTATAGCATCACATTGGTAGCTCATGCTCACTCTGTGGTTGATCATGACCCCCAGGTCTCTTTCAGTGTGGTACAGTTGTAGCACAGCCTGTAAGTATGTTGAAGATTATTATCCCCAGATGGAGGACTTCACATTTCTCAATGCATCATAAGGTTTTGATCTGCCCACCTTACAAGCCTGTCCAGGTCAGTCTGTATTCCCAGCCTGTCCTCCAGTGCGACCGCACTCCTCCATAACTCGGTGTCTTCTGCGAACTTTGTCAGTATGCTTTTCATACCCATATCCAAACCATTAATGAATATGTTGAAAAGCACTGGTCCAAATACTGGACCATGCGGGATACCACTGGTCACTTTACACGGTGTCAACTCAGTTCCATCTATTAACACTCTCTAGGTCCAGCCTTTGAGCCAGTTTCCTAGCCACCTGACCGCTAAGTTGTTGTGGCTGCAATTTGCCAATTTAACCATGAGGACATCATGGGAGACCAAGTCAAAGGCCTTTTTAAAATCCAAGCATATGACAATGACCTCATTTCCCTTATCCAGGTGGCAAGATACCTGATCATAGAAGGAGACGAGGTGGGTCAGTCATGACCTTCCTGCATGTGTGTATTCAGTTATTCTGACACACTTACAAGTAGCATACTTACTTAGAGCTCGTATCAATGACCAGCAACAATGCTTCTTCCTGAATCTCAGAAAATAGACTGGTGCCTAAGAAAGCTCATGCATCTCTGAAACTTTAGTCTCTAAGGGTGTCTTTACATGTGCTCTAATTAAAGTGCCTGCAACGTCTTGTGTATTTGGTAAGCTTTAGTTAAAGCACCCCTGCCACCATTTTGAAGCATGGGGACACTGAATACACACAACACTGAGACTGCTGAAGTACGCTAATTAGCAGACGAATCGATTCATTGGTTAATTGAGTCTGCTCCAATGCATTCTAATTAGAATGTATTGGAGCAGGGGTTGGGCACGTGTAGGGGTTGGGCATCGGAACAGGGGTCGAGTAGGGGTTGGGCCCCTCTGTTTTACCTTCTGTCTTATTATTATGAGGAAATCTTTGGTGTTATCACTTTTGAACCATGCAATGGTATGCTTATTTAAGCTCAGTGGCACCTTAATTCTGGAGCAGTCCTATTGAAATAAGTGAGCTTGTTTGAGAAGTAAATAAATCCCACTGTAAATGAGGGTGCAAAACCTAGCCCTTAACATTTCTGAATAATTAAGCCTTGCCCCTTTCTCCAACAACCAGATTGCTAATCAGATCATTAGAAACAAAATTGCCAAAATTAACATAGCCTCCAATATCAGCCTTTCACATTGTAGCCTTCAACTAACAGGATTCTTAACTGAATTTTAGACTATAACCTTCTACAATACTCACCTGTAAGGGTATCACATTCATCTGGCACCAAAACCAGATAAGGGGCATGGGGCTCATATGAACAGCCCCTTAAACAGGTCCCACTTACTGCATCCAGAGTTCAGTGCCAGTCCTGTGCAGGCTATGCATATAGTGCAAACACTGGACTTGTCCCACATGCTGCTTGCAGCAAGCATGCTAGTTTCTGCCCTGTGCATCACATGCAGCAAATGCCAGTCTTGGCCCTGCACATGGTATATGGCTCATGGGGTGGGGGTGCGGGTGGGAGCAGAGTTGCAGGTGAGGGTAGGGGTGGGGGTGGGGCTTGGCCTGGGCATGTGCTGCACACAGCATGCTGTGTGGTTGGTCAGGGGCATGTCCTGCATGTGGCACCCCTGCCAAACCAGCCTTGGACATGGTATCTAACATGTGGTGCCAGTTTACAGGCCTAGTCTGGACCAGCTCTGGATTCAGTGTGTAGGGTCAGACTGGAACAGGCACCTCATTCAGTGTATGAATTGGACTGACCCCATGCATTGTATGCTGCATATGCCAGCTTCAGGCCAACCCCACATGCTACAAACAACAGGTTCCAACCCCAGCCCCATTCAGATTGTGGTGCCTGTTCAGGACCAGCCTTGTGTGTGAATTCTTATATGCACAGCCACTCTATGGGCCTGATCTGGACCAGGCCTGGATCCACTGGACAGGAGTGGTCTGGCATAGGCACCACATACAGTGCACATCCTGGGCAGGCCCCTGCACCTCCTATAGTGCATGTCCCAGACTGGCCCCACATGCTGCTAGCAATGCGTGCACTGGCTCCAATCCCTACACTGTGTGCAGCCCATGCCACATGAGCTCCACACACAGCTTGCAGCATATAGGGCAAGAATTAGCACGTGCTTCATGGTGCACAGGACCAGTCTCAGTTTCACGGGTGGTACTGTAGGTCAGATGATACAGTTCTGGAGGCCATACCTCTGACATACCTGAGCTACAGGATGGAGCAGAGGGAATAGTAAAAACAATAGTTATGGGCATTTGTTATACAGGTTTGCTTCAACTGTATTTGAGCATCGTCTTTGTTCACTTCAAACCAGCCTTCACATGCTGTGTTTTTTATTGGCATAATCACAGAAAGTTCATTTTAAATGGAATTCAATGAAGGGACATAAGAAACAACAACATTAGTACTAGTACATTAGTACTAGCCACATTAGTACTAGCATTAAGGCGATTTAAGTGTGATTCTACATGTGCACGCTTTAAGTCACCTTAACTTGGCTTGCTGAGCAAATGCATTTGCAGCCTGGCATGGGAAGCACCCTGGACAGCTCCCCAAAGCCTGTGGCAGTGTAGCCAGGTGGTGCAGGCAAGCACCAACTGAGGGGGTAGGAGCCTCCAGTCCCTTCCCTGGACACAATCAGCCTGGCCCTGGCCTCAGCCCCAGCCTCGGCCCCAGCTCTAACATCTCCCCATATTCCTGCCTCCCCAGCATCGGTCAAGAGCAGGCCAGAGGTGAACCCACAGGGCCCTGCACTGTTGCTGGGCACCAAATGAAAAAACAGTGGGTGCTGTTTCCAAGCTGCAGATGCTGAAGCAGCTGTTCCAGCACCAACAGAACCTGTCAGTATGCTGACTGATGACTGTGTGCAGGGGCACAATGCCTGCCTCTGCCTCTGCCTCTGCTGGCATGGCATGGTATGGTTCCTCTGCTCACTGCAGAGAAACCAGAGGAGGCAGCTTCACAATACAGGGAGCATGTGAAGCTACCTTTCCTCCCCAGTCTGTACACACATATTCTGGGGCTTTGGGGTTTTTTGTGCCCCCATGCACAGTCATTGGTCGGCACATCAACAGGTACTACTGCTGCTGGAACCGCCACTCCAGCTCCAGCATCTGTGCCTTGGAGAGCAGCACCCACCACTTCTTCCTGGAGGCACCCAGCAACAGTGCAGGATCCCACAAGCTCAGCTCCAGCCTGCTCAGTCAACATACACAGCGTTAAGGTGCCTTAAGGCATCTACGTGTCCCTTAAGGTGCCTTAACTATTTGTGCCTAAATTAGATACCTAGGCATGATTAACCTAAACTCACCATTTTTAAGGCACATTAAGGGTGTGCACATATAGATCCATGACCTTAATGCACCTTAAAAATGGCTAAAGCACCTTAAATCAGCACATGTAGAAGCACCCTGAAAGACAAGTAAATCTTCTGATGACCATTTCATTCAAGAAGGTTCTTGAATTCATTTCTTGGCATTTGCCTTGAGAATCTTTGTCAGTCGGGTAAAAGCAGAATGTTAATATGTCATCAAGGAAGAGGATTTAGGAAAGGAGCACTTAAATGAAGTAACTGTACACTTGAATTAATAAAAGGAAGACCTTCTCTATGACCTTTAGTTAGAATGGTAGATATGACAGCTCAAATGAGAATAAAAACAGTCAAAATCCGTGTTTCAGATCCTGAAGGCTTGAATGAGTTGGTAAGAAAACTTCTACATTCTCCCCCCATACTAGACACAATACTGAAAATTCGACCTTCCAAAGGCAGGTGCTACAGCTAGAAGACCAGATCAAAGGGACCAGTGTTTTTTTTCCATTTGGCTAATGACTATTTTCTTAAGTATCTGAGGCATTTTTTAATCCATTGAAGCTCTCTGAACTTGCTAAATGTATTGTGAAGTCTATGAGAAACCAGCATTGACTTCAGGGAAGCTGGATCAGGAGAACAGAAAGAAACAGAGATGCCAGTTAGTGAAATATGTGTGCAGAATTGCAATCATCCCTTAAAAACAAATGACATTGTCTCTCAAAAGCTATAAAATGTCATATAATTTCTGTTGGCATTCCCACTCACTTCTGCACCTGCAGAGACAATATTCTCAGGGTTGAATGATATTTAAAATGAAGACAAAAGCACTATATTGGTAGGCAAAGTAATTTGGCTCTCATATTGACTGGAGTAATTTGGATGACCACTGCTGTGAATTAGATGCATGACAGCTACAAAAAAAAGGAGAAAACCTTCCAGGAAGAAAAAATGAGATGCATTTGTCTGAGAAATATGTCCAAAAAGCATAAAACGTTAGCAACATGTAATTATCTTTCTGTGGTTACCTGTACAGCAAGCTCTCCTTGGTGAGTGTCCTGCAGACAAAGAATAGAATTTTCCAGAGAATATATTTAAGACTTGTTATTGATATCTTCTATATATGTGTAGATGTAGATATAGATATAGGTGTAGAGCAGAGCCAGGCAAAATATGGCCTGCGGGCTGCATCTGTTGCACCAAGCCATCCTATCCCGCCTGGGGCCCCTCTAAAATTTAGACAATTATTACCCACTGATGGCTGCCTGCTTGAAAGCCAACACGGTGTGAGTGGCAGAAGCACCGGCTGCAGCAGCAAGAAGCTTGGGCTCTGGCTGCTACATGACCAACCCAACCCCAACCTGTCCTGTTCATCCCCACCCTACCCTACCCCCAGGTCCAAGAAGCTTCTAGAGACCAGAAGCTTCTGCCTAGCAGAGACTTCTACCCTGCGGCTGTTCCCCAGCCCTCCCTCCATCTGTGGGTGGAAATTCAGGTAAGAATGGGCCAGCACGGGGAGGGGAACAGTCAGTGATAGCCCCACTCAATGAGACCCACAGAACTCTGGCTCAATGCCTCCGCATGCTGCTCCCAGCTACAGTGCCAGGAGCACCACTTGGAGGCACAGAGCTGCCCATCCCAATGGAGCAGGACTTCTCATGGCTCCTGGCACTCTAGCACACCACCCGGCTGGTCCAGGCTGGCTCTGTGCCACACTGTGTGGGTCCCAGCTATGGAGCAAGAACTGTGTGCTGCTGGGATGGGCCAGGCTGATTCCATGCTGTGCCATGCAAGTCCTGACCTTGCAGCCAGAAACTGCATGCTGCAGCCAAGACAGGATGGATGGGGCTGGATCCATGCTGTACCATGCATGTCCTGGCCATGCAGAGGGGTCTTAGAAGTGTGGAGCTCAGGTGGGCAGGGTATGGGTGTAAGGGAGGGTGGGCAGGTGTGGGGATAACCCCACACACTCCCCCCATGGTGCACAGCCCCTGCCAACAGTGGCAACAGCACACATGCAGCTCCCAGCACTCACTTGCCACTGGAGGAAGCCCCACGATAGTGCCAGCTGCTTTCCCCACCACCTGGAACTGCCCACACTCTGCTGGAGGTGGCAGAGAGCCCTGCCCCTTGCTTCCATGGTGGCAGCTGGCTACAGAGTGCAGGGCTTCTCCCGGTGGCACACAAGTGGGGGGTCCCTTGTGATAGAAGTGGGCAGGCCTGGCTGCACTCCTTGTCACCATGTGCAGTGCTGGCCAGAGCTGCATGCTGCCAGGCGGCATTGCCTGCATGGGCCAGAAGTGCCCTGAGCACCTGCTGCCTGTTGCTGCCACTGCCGTTACTAGTGAGGGCTGTGCACCATGGAAGAAAGAGTATCCCACCCTCCCTCACACCCCACAAACCCCACACATCCATACCCTTCCCCCACAACCGTCCTACATATACACACACTCCAGAACATATACCCCCACACATACAGCCACAATCTATGACAAACCACACACTCACACACCACCATACACACCCCTACCCCCGCCACACACTCCCCCACACACAAAATACAAGAGTAAGACTATTTTTACCTATATTGCAGTCACCTCTATATACAGTATGCAAACACAAATCATGACAAAAATATTTTTGTTATAAAATTAAAATATGTTATAGATGATGTTTGATTTTTAGTATATAATTTATTTATTTTTTCTGGTTCAGGTAGCAATGCCCCCTCCTCTCCCAAAAACAGTACTTCTGGGGGCATGGGGAAGGACATCTGGTGGCAATGGTTGGGGTTAGGGACAGAACTTCTGGTCCCTAGGAAGCAGGGCAGATGTGACCAGCAGTTGACCAGGAAGCAGGGCACCTGTCAATGCGTGGGGCTACACTTGCAGCCCTCAACAGCTCACCGAAACTCATTAAGCAGCCCTCCAGCTGAAATAAGTGCTCACCCCTGGTATAAAGAAAAATGTATTAGAAGAACAAGGAGGTGAACCTCTTTAAACATGAATTTTTCATTGGCTGTGACAGGATAGCAATGAAATACTGTTGAAATGAAAATATCATGCCTAACCTTGGATTAGCTAACCGAAAGAAATTAAAGGATAAGGGAATATGCCACAAAGGATATTTTGGCTTTCAAGGACAGTTGACATTTGGGATACTAACCCCCTGGCTTTAACATGCAGAGCAAACCATACTACGGATAACCAGTGTAGGCAAAATCTTAGGGTAGTGATTAGCCCAGAGTACTTGGAAAATATATTTGGGAAGCTTCAGTTGAGCCCAAGATGTAAAATACAGTGATTTCTTCTAATGGAATCCTCCAGGAAAAGGTCACAGAATGGAAGAAATCCCAAAGCTGGTTGTATGGAGAAATTACATTTCATAAAATTTTAATTGATTTTGGTTACCTATTTCTTGCTTGCAGGCTAATTTCAGTTATGACAACAAAAGTAGATTAAGTTGTCTCTTTTTGTTAGTGGGCTTTTAATTTTAATTTGTGGGCATTACAGGCTCTTGTTCTATATTTTGAATATATTAAATACAGTTTTATTTCTGCTTCTTCCACAAAATTATTACTGTATGCATTTATTTTAATATCCTCAGAGTTGATCTTACTCTAATATAGAATCCATGCAACATGGAAAATGGAAGAAATACCCACCTGAATCTTCAGAGTGAATCAGGTTTCTTTGAAAAAGGTTATTCACATTTAGGGCTTTGTTTCAGGGTAATATTGGGTGGCTCCTGGAGCTCTTAACCCCTGGATTGTCCTCGTATTAACACCTGAAACTAGTTTTAATCACTTGTTAGGCACCTCAAAGTTGTGCTACTCCAGGACAGATCATTTCTCATCTGTTATTACCCAGCTCATGTTACACCTTAGTGTAAACACCCCACCCACTTCCCCTCCCCACTGCTAGTCCAAATTGTGCCCTCTTCTCCCCGCCCACCCTTCCCAGCACCCCAGATCCCTGCTCACTGCACACCACCCCTCCAACCACTTACTTGTGGCTGCCTACACAGTCTGTCCCTGGGGAGCAGCCAGGGAAGGCTCAGCCTGGAGAAAAATAGCAGCCCTACAGCTGTGGCAGTGCGGGTCCGATAAGCAAGTTAACCCTTCCCTGCTTGTTCCCCTGGGCCAGGCAGGCTGGGTAGCCACAAGTTAAGTCAGGGGAGCATGGGAGAGCCCCAGGGATGGAGGGAACTGGGAAGCCCTGGGGGGCAAGGGAGAAACCTGGGGCAGCAGAGGGGGAGGGGGATTCTTACCTTTCAGCCCTCCATGCCCCTGCTAGCCTGAATTATGACTGCTCCAAATTCGAGCTAGCACTAACACCAATCAAAATTTGAGCAGCTTATACTATAACACATAACAAGGCCCTTATCCAGTTATTCAGATTATTTTTCTGCAGTAAAATGGAGCCATGAACAGATTCTCTAAGGTTTATATATATAGAGAGAGAGAGAGAGAGAGAAAGCTCATTCAAGGTCTTGATAAGTTGGTACCTTGGAGTAAATTTCAAATATGCTACTGCAGTATGCCCTGCCTACTGCACTTTCCTACTATGGCTCTGGAGAATGAATAAAATGTGGCAGATGACTGCCATACTATGGCTCTGGAGAATGAATAAAACCTTTCACATACAGAATAGTTACTCCTTGTCAAACTGTCAAGGTGATCTAAGTGAAGTTTTCATTATTGCTCACCATGCCATATCTGGGGTGAAATGCTTGCCTTACTGAGTTGAGAGCAGAACTCTAATTGACTTCAATGGAGTCAGGATTTCATCCCTGATCTCTGGTTTCACTATCCCCATGGCATCAAACTTATGCTTAAGAGCAAGTGCATGTCTTTTTAAAATACTTGTGGTAGTCTGCAAAGCAACAGCATTACCAAATTCAATAGATGAATGATGACTAGAAATGCTGCTTTTTATTTTCATTTTTAAAACATCCAAAATAACCTCCCTCTTGTCTCTTTCCATTCATCTAAGCTGTCAACATAACAGAAAAAAAAGACAGATACTACAAGGATCATAGGAAAGTAGACCTGATCACAAGGTCATCTAGTTGTCATCGTCGTTAGGCCCTCAATACAAGGATTAAAGTCTTCCAGTAAATGGGAACATCATTCTGCTAAATACAGGAGTCTGTAGAAGATGGAGGCAGCCAATTTGAGATCTGTCTTACTTAGCAAATAGTTCTGGGAAGACGGAGTAGATCCTGGTGTAGTCAGGTCAGAGCTCTTTCTCTTTGTCTCTGTCATGTATCTTTCTCCACAGTGAAGTGAGTTAGGTCAAAATAGTTAATACTTTGTCATTCATCACAGCACCACTGGGGATGATTCAGTGCTTCAGTCTCCTAGGTATTGATGTTAATATTATATTTCTTCAGATTGGCATGCAAGGTTTCCTTGAATGTCTTCTTTTGCTCGCCTCTAGAGTAATGACCATTGGTCAGTTGGGAGCATAGGACCTGTTTTGGGAGTTTGTTGTCAGACATTCTTACGAAAAGCAGAGTAGATTTGTACCTTATAGACTAACCAAAGTAGATGGAGAGTGGCGGAAAGAGCAAGCAAGATAGAGCATGCACAAGCATTTCAGTTGAAGCTCACCTCATTGGATGCTGTGAAAGGACATGCACAAAGCTGAGTATAAGGACAGAGAAATTTTAATACAAAAGCAAAAGAGTGGGCATGGAGTGGAGTGGGGTAGTGCTGGGAGAGACAAACATGTAAACATTAACCCATAGGAACAAAATAGTCCCAAAACTTAATCCATGTAATGGGATAAGAATCCACAGTCCCATTTAAACCATACTTAATATAATCCAGTCTATGGGTGATTTCTTCTCCCACTATTTCCCATTCAAAACAGTTTTTAAAGGTTTGCTACCATAGAACAGCTATCCTCAGGTCAGCAATGGAGTGCCCAGGGAGAATGACGTGTTCTGCCACAGGCCTGTGTGTCTTTCTTCAGCTGATGTCAGGTTGGTGTCCATTCATTCTTTTACATAAGGATCATTCCATTTTTCCAATGTAGGCAGCAGAGGGGCACTGTGAGTGGGTGACGGCCTATATGACATAAGTAGAATTGCAAATGAATGAACCTCAGATGTTATAATCCATGTTATTCAGTGCACTGAGAAGTTGGTCTATATTGATGTTGGAATCTTACTGTGCTACAGGGCCTCATGCCTCAGTGAGACTGGGAGCTAGGTAGCCTGTTGTTTGAGAGATGCTGTTTGAGGTTGGGGGGCTGCTTGTAAACCGGGACAAGTTTGTTTCCCATTATTGCTTTGAGGAGATCATCCTTTTCCAGGAGGGATTGAATGTCATTAATGATGTGTCTCAAGGGTTCAAGTCAGGGGCTGTAGGTGACCACCAGAGGGACTCTGTCATCCTTGTCATGAGGTTGGTATTGTAGTAGGTCAAGGAAAGGTCTGAATCTGGCTTTGTTGATTTGAGTGGCTACAGTTTTGGGATTGTATTGTAGTTTCAGGAATTCCTGCTCTAGATCAGTAACGTATTCATCCTAGTCAGGGGATCAGAACAAATATGGCTATAGTGTAAAACTTGGCCATAGCCTTGACTCTAGTGGTGTGCTTAGGATGAAAGCTGGTGGCATGAAAGTAACTGTACTGGTCAGCTGGCTTCTGATATAATGTGTTTGCAATGTGGCCATTGTGCACCTTCACTGAACTAAGAAGTCAATTTGTTGGGTAGAGTATTCAGAGTTTGTCTGAAGGAGGAGTGGAAGTTGTTAAAATCCTGATGAAACTTCTCTAGAGAGTCTTTCCCATATGTCCATACAATGAAGATGTCACTGACATACTTTAGGTAGATCAGGATGATAAGAAGGCAATTGCAGAGAAAACGGACTTCAAATGTCACACTATATTGGCATATTGCAGGCCATATGTACATCCATGGAAGTGCCATTCATTTGTAGGTATAGGGGTTATCCAAACCTGAAATAGTTGTGTGTGAGGATCAAGTGGGAGAGTGTAATGGAAACAGAAGCAGTTTTCCCATCAGGAATAAAGTTCTTTATGGTTTGTAATCCATCTTCCTAGTAGATGTTGGTGTACAGACATGATATCCTTGACATGTCCTGTCCAACAGAGCCAAGACCGTATAAAAATAGTTTCAATATTGATGGTAGTTACTTGATCCAGAATGCTGGCATTCATTCTTCTGTCTTTCCAAATGATATAAAGTAGAGATGCTCAACCTTTTTATCCCAGTGTCCAGGTGGCAGGGCTAGTCTGTAGGACAGATTGAGCCCCATATGCCAGGATTGCACTGTGGGGCCCCAGCACTGCTCCCTCCCTGCCTTGGGTTCTGGGAGCCAAGCATTGTCCCACCTGAACCCTATGCATTGGTATTGGGTCCCAAGGGGGTGGAACACCTTCTCTCAGCCCCCAAAAATAGGACTGGACTCTGGGGCCTAGCACAAGCCCTGAACAACCCTGTGTGCTGGCATTGGGCACCCAATTCAGTCTGAAAATTTGGCATCCAAAGAGCACTATCACTGCTCCCCTGGTAGCAAATTTCTGGACCCATAAAAAGCACCCTGGGCCAGATAATATGCTGCTGTGGCTTAGATAATATGCTACTGGCCAGTGGTTGAGCACCCCTGATATATAGGATTTCCATCCCACTCTTCAAGGCAGGATCATCCCCAACTAAACCACACCAGACAAACATCTATCTAGCCTGCTTTTGAAAATGTCCAAGGATGGGTATTTCATAGCTTCACAGCTTGGTAGCGTGTTCCAATGCTTGACTACCCTCATATTCAGAAAGTTCCTCCTCATCCCCACTGCTGCAGCTTAAGCCATTGTTCTTAGTCCTTTCCTCTGTGGCCATGGAGAAAAGCTCATCTCCATCCTCTCTGTAATCACTCTTCAGGTATCTAAAGACTGTTATCAAATCTCCCCTCAGTCTTCTCTTCTCCAAACTAAATAACTCTTCCCTTTTCAGTCTTTTCTTATAAGCCATGTTTCCCAGACCCCAAATCATTATTGTTGCTCTCTTGTAGACTATTTTCAATCTGTTCACATGCTTCTTGAAGTGTGGGATCCAAAACTGGACTCCAGGCGAGACCTCAGCAGTGCTGGAAAAAGCAGAAGAATCACTTACTTTGATTTGCAAGTGACACTCCTGTTAATATAAACCAGTATAAGGTTGTTGGTTTTTGCAACAAGAGAATACTGTTTCTCATATTCAGTTTATGGTCTAGTGTAATCCCCAAGTCCTTCTCTGCAGTACTGCAGCCTAGCCAGTCATTCTCCAGTCTGTATTTGTATATGCAATCATTCTGTCCCAAACACAGGATTTGGCACTTGTCCTTGTAGAATTACTGGTAGATTAAGCATGAAGAATCAACCAGTTATGGATCTACCTTACAGTACTTCACTCTAGTCTGTATTTATTTAGCTTATTAATGAGAATGTCATGAGAGACACTGTCAAAATCCTTGCTATAGCCTCATGGTGGCCAAACCGTGGCTCATAAGCCACATGTGGCTCGCCGGTGTGGTACTTGTGACTCTCTGGAAACTGGCCGAAGCCCCACCCACTTCTCCCTGAGGTGGCCCCAGGGGACATGACAGCCTAGCACCTCCCGCCACTGCAGCTTTCCCTGTGCAGAGCGTGCCCTGAGCCTGCCCTCCTCCCTCCTTCTCTCCCTCCGGGACTGCCAGCTTAGGCATCAGGCTGCTGGGGTGGGGGCTGCAGCTGCACCACTTACCCCAGGGTGTGCTCCTCACCCAAAAAGCTGGAGTGGCTTGGCAGTGCAGGGTGGGGGGGGGCATCCTCACTCCAAGTTGCTCAGCACTCCCCCCCAACCCCAACTCTCTGTCTCTTGAACTTTGGTGGAGGGTCAGATGTGGCTCCCAGGGTGAGTAACTTTGGCCACCCCTGCTATAGCCAAGCCATATCACATCCACTGCTTTTCACCCACCCACAAAGCCTGTCACCATACCATAAAAGGAAATCAGGTTTGTCAGGCATGATTTGTTGAATTCATGCTGGCTGTTCCTGATCACCCTGTTCTCCTCTAGATGCTTCACAATAGTTTTCTTGAGCTCCAATGATATTCCCAGGTATTAAAGTCAGACTGACTGGTCTGTATAGTTCACCAGATCCTCCTTCTTCCTTTTCTTAAAGATGGGTACTTTTCCAATCATGCAAACCTAACCCAATCTCCATGAGTTCTCAGTGAGGATAGCTCATAGGTCTGAAGTATTAAAATGTTATTCACTTAAATCAGGAAATGAACCTAGTATTATTTTTTCAGACATGATTCAGGATAATCCTTATTCACAACATCACCTCTGTGTGTTCTATATAAGAAGGGATTTCAGCGGGTAATTTCATTCTTTCCCTATAACTATCCTCTTCAGAACATGAGTTCTATCCTCTCTGCTTGTCATAGATTTATAGATGTTATTGAGCAGGCCACTAACTAAAATGTTTTCCATGTTCCAGTAGAAAAAACTAATTTGAATAATCAGAATGTTTTACATTCTATTGATTTTGTAGAATTGTGTGTTTATGAAAAGGTCAAAATATTTACTTTCAATGTTATCAAAATATTTTTCCAATAACATTGAAGTGTTTCATTTCAATGACTGCAATAATTTGTTTTGATTAAATCATTGATGAATCAAAATATTGTACTGTATAAATAAAAATAATCTGTGAAATGTTTCAAGCCATATTGTTGTTTCCGAAAAATATTTTTCTAAAATTTTGTTTCATGGGAAAATTCTGTAATTGTGACTTTTCATTCATTTCGTTAATTTTAAAATACGGGATTTCCCTATGTAATGAAAATTCTAAATTTCAACCAGCTCCAAAAATGAGTTGGGTTTTTACTGTTTATTAAAAATGTTCCTTTATCTCAGAAGGGTGGTGCAAAATTTCCTTAAGGATATTTCTAAAAGCCCTTTGAAATTGCCTAATGAAAGGTGCTCTTTTTGTGAGTACTAAATGTTGTTCTTGTATTGGCTTATGGAGTTGAGGCAGAGAACTCCCACTCCAACACAGGCAATCTCTGATCCTCATCTAAGTAACCAACTTGCATACACAGTTCTTGCCTTCAGGGAGCATTTTTCCTAAGCATTTTAGAGTGTCTGGTTTTTTTCCTCTCCTTTTTTTCTTTTTGCCCGTAAAAGATAAACTGATTCTGTGCAATAAGCAGTAAGAATGACACTGGAAAGAGTCTGGGGTTTTCAAGTTTCACTCAGTTTCTTCAAAAATGAAGTACTCACAATGGTACGTAATGAGTTTTCATCTCTGGAGGTCAAAAGTTGCCATGTTATTTACTGCAGCATGTGAAGAATAGAGGAGTGTTTTATTATGAGGATATAGACTGAATCAGTAAACCTGTTGCAAACAGCAAAGGACGAGATCCCCCTCTTGTGACTCTGTTTCCCAGTGCTCCTGGCTCGGCTATAACTTTATGTTAAAGACAGAAAATGAAGCTATTCTTTCTTTAATATCAATTGATTGACTACGCTCTTGGGAATGGGCAGGTTGGTCAATTTCAATGAGAATACAAAAACACAGGAACAATGTCTGGATTTTAAATAAATCTTGATAAGTAATATAGATATGGATGAGTAGTTTTATTATTGATGAAACTAAGGAACTGATAGCACGCATTTAATATAAGCAGCAGAATGCAGGCTGGTTGGTTTAAGTTTCCCAAGTAGAATCTGCCAAAGTAATTCAATCTTGACCTGCAATCATTTTTGCATTTTGAAAGTTGAGAGAGGTCTATTTTTGTTAGATCAGTCAACACCATATATTGAAGTAGTGGGCAGGGCCCAGCTTTTCAGTAGAATTTGGATGCCTAAAGCATACTGATATCAGTGGAAATTTGGTCCCTTGGATAATCTGGGCCTAGGTCTCAAAACAAAAAATTCAGCACCCAACCTTTCCCAAAAGTTAGGCCAGTATGTGAGACTAGCATTTGTAGTCATAGATCTGACCTTTATCTCAGTCTGAAAGCATCCACAGTATATTAATGCCACTAAACCATCAGTAGAGCTGATTGGAGTCTCCATTACAAGTGTCTCTTGCCAATGTTGCTGTTCTTTCACAGATTGTTTTCCCTCACAAATACATAAGACCATAACTTGAGCAGTAGTAAGTTTCAGATTCTGTTCAGCATGTATTCGCTTTCCCCTTCCACCTAAGTCAACAATATGCAGTGTTAAGGGTGATTTTCTCTAGAGAATGACCTCTTACTGTCACATAAACAAGAGCTCCCTATGTAATTTGAAAGACATAGGAACAGATTAATAAAAGTCAAAAGGTCATAATGAATAGCTACTCACCACCTCCTCCAGTGCCTTATGTTGCCTCCATATCATCTTCCTTCATATTGTTTTCACACAAGAAATTTGAGAGGAAAATGACAAAATAGATGAGGATACCAGTGACTTATTCTGGCCTATGAAAAACTCCTATCTGTACTGACATTTAAAGTAAAAAGATTTGAAAAGCATTTCCAAGCCCTTTAGGATTAGATCATCATTCCTTGTAAAACATACAACGCGAGTCATTTATTTGCTAAAATGATACAATCAGGAAAGCAGAGAGAAAACATTGTGCCTGGAATTTCAAACACCTCCAATGACAAGCCATTTAACACTCTTTCTAGGCCTGCACTAATGGGGAAGATTTGTTGATTGCAGATGATAAAAAGGTTATTCTTTTACAGTGTATTGTCAAAAGATGATATAAAGGCTGATCATCCTATTCTTCCAAATCCAATAACTCTTAAAGTGCCCAAGGGGATAAGGGTGAGGGAAGAGGGACTCAGGGAATAGCTACTTGGTCTCTTTTTATCTTTTTGCAGTAATAGGTCATTATACACATAACAGGATGAAAACAATTGCACTCAATCACTCCAGCATTCTGTGGGTTATGTGTACAATTAATGTAAAATATCATTTTGCCTTTCAAATGATAGACCTGAAACAATTACAATAACAGAGAGAGTGGACTCAATCACTTGAAATACATACATGCATGATCTGTATGTAGCGGAGGTAGTGGAGGAAATATCCTCATAAATAATCTTGTTTACAGTCTGTGTTTCAAATACATTCTGTAAATCAAAAGTAAAGCTGGTGAAAAAGTCAGTCTTGTGAAGTGCTGTGCACCTTCATTTCTCAGAGATCTGAATAGGAGTTGAAAATCACTAAGCATCTTGCAAGGTTTATTCTTGACAGATTTGGTAAAACCCAGGCCTTTACTTAACTCAATATAAAAACTTTCATATCAGAATAGCATTTTACAGACCAAGGTTCACTTGCCTAGGCCTTGAAATGAAATATTTTTTAAAAAGATGCAGTTTTCATTAGACTGGTTATAATATAAAATAAATATAAGTAAAATAAAACCTACCTTAGACTGATGTTGCTGGACTAGGTTTAAGATCCCCTTTTTAAAAGGAAATGAATTTATCAGGATTTATGAAAATTATTCTGAATTAAATTGATAATATCTACAGGATGCATCTTACTGGCAAGCATAAAGATAAAAGCCTTTAAAATAAAATAAAAAATTGTGGGAGGTGGGCCTGCTTATATATTCACATATAATCAGCAGCCTTAAACATGGCAATATTTTCCACCTAAATTTATTTTACTTCCTTACTTTTTATTTGAGGATCTAAAAATACTTTATAAATATCAGTTAATATTTATGGCTTTATCCTTTTGACATGAATACATGTTGTCCCTATAATAAAAATGGGAAATTGAAAGATTAATTTACTTTTTTTCCAGTTCTACACAGCAAATCAGTGGCAAGACAAGGTCTGTCATTCAGTTCTCCTGTATTTTAGTCCTGTGTCTTAACCATAAGGCCTTTGGTGAGATCACTATTGTCTTTTCTTCTTTCCTTTCCAATTCCAGTTATATCATAAAAAAGTTGAAAGTCTGGGATAAACAAATATTCAGTAGCCATTACCTATATTTAGAGAAGAATGCACTGTAAGTGAGCACAGTTTATTCATTCTGGATTTTCAGGTCAAATCTGATGGAGCACTTTCAACTATTTCATCTATGTCCTGGAATAATATCCTAAAAGAAGAAATAGAATTCCCCTCCTATAATTATAACAAATAGCATTTGATGTCAATGGCTATGTATGCCAGGAATATGTATAGTAACGCTTCTACCAATACAATACAATTTACACATATTAAATATGTTCTAATTCTTCTTGCTAAGATCCACAAATAAAGACCTAGATTGACATTTAAGAGAAGAAAGATATCTGCCTGGATATCTACATAGCAGTTACATAGGTGGATACATAACCTCACATGCATGATTAGAGGTCAAGAGAACAGGCCTTATGAAGACAGGCTGGGAGGTATGGGACTCTTCAGCCTATAGAAGAGAAGACTCAGGGGTGACTTGATGGTTGCCTATAAGTACATAAGGCATGTGCATCAGGAACTGGGAGAACGTCTGTTCACCAGGGCACCCCAAGGGAAGGCAAGGTCTAACAGTCACAAACAGCTGGAAGACCATTTTGGACTGGACATAAGGAAAACTGTCTTTATCTTCCGAGTCTCCAGAGTCTGGAACAGACTCCCCCCAGAAGTGGTACAAGCACCTACTCTGGATACCTTTAAGAAATGCTTGGATGCTTATCTTGCTGGGGTGATCTGAGCCCAGCTGATTTCCTGCCCCTTGGACAGGAGGCTGGACCCAATGATCTCACGAGGTCGCTTCCTGCCTCTAATGTCTATGAAATCTCTCTATGAAACCTCTTCATCTGTTCCATCAATTTGATTGGCAATACAGAAATAGACTATTAGTTTGAATAAACAAAAACAATATTTAGTTCTCTATTACTAGTACATTAAGTGGACATATTAGAGTATCCCTCATTTTGAACTTACAGGCACTCAAAGTATGAAAGGCCTGATAATACATGTTATATGTATTATTTTCTGCAGCTTAGCAATGCACCTGAGGCTTACACATATGTTTTGTTTTCTTGCATGCACTGTGCCACGTGATGTGGCTTATACTTAACACAGTTAGTGGATTTGCTGTATAGTTTTTACAACCCATGTTGGATAGGCTTTAGAAATGCTTCCTAGATTAGAATGGAGCCTGCATTTTGCAATTCAAATGAAATCATTAGAAAGCAGCATTCTCATTTCATGTCAAATGATGTGATTAGATGATGCTCTCAGCTCTGCAGGCTGGGGTCTTACACAGATACCTGACTAAAAGGCTAACTGATTTGGATGGCAGGCTGTTCCAGACCCTGGGATCCTCGATCTACATTTTCACTGACTACTTGTCTTGTATGCATACCAGCCCAGCCTCTGGCTTCTTTACTTTTCATTCCATCCAGGAAGAGCACATACCAACTGCTGTAACTTCCTTAGCCTGACGAAGGGTTTTTGAACCCAAAAGCTTGCTTAATAATTATTTTCCAACTATTTGGGTTGGTCTAATAAAAGATATCAGATTCACCCAAGGAACTTTGTCTGCCTATATCCTTAGACCAACACGGCTACAACCTACACCCCTGTAACTGATTTGGATAGTATTTTTACTGTTTAAAACCTAAAGCCTTCTTACATAATTTCAATGAGACCACAAGAAAACAGTAATGAGTTTCAATGTGATTGAAATCAACTGGATGCATGCTTCCAGTGATCATTATGCAAACATGTTCAAGCACCTTGGAGCTAATGAGAAATTAGTGCCATGAATTCATAGATTTCATAGACATTAGGGCTGGAAGGGACCTCAGAAGATCATCGAGTCTAGCCCCCCCGCCCGAAGGGCAGGAAGTCAGCTGGGGTCATAGGATCCCAGCAAGATAAGCATCCAATTCACTCTTGAAGGTGTTCAATGTAGGTGCTTGAACCACCCCCGATGGCAGGCTGTTCCAGACCCTGGGAATGAATAATGTCTAAATCATCTGGAGAGAAAAAATATGAATATTCTTCAGACAAGTGGACATTCATTTTCAAATCTGCTTGAAGATTAATGTTAAAGGAAATCTTTTTCCCAACATTATGATCTAAAGTACACTCAGTTTAAGACCATTAACTTCAGTTAAGATTTCTCTGTGATGTTCTTAGATTCAAGGCATTTCCTTGTGAGTTGTCTTTTTTTGGTATATAATCTTGGATATTATTCAGTGTCCTGGCTCTACTGCTGAAATCCCTCCTAAACATAGTCTAGGCAGCAGAATAGTCAGGCTGCCTAAATTACTTCCTCTCTTTCTATGCTGCACTAAGACTAGGAAAATCAGCAAGGATGGCACTGCTGCTACAAAATCTGTAAGGCTAGTGGCTGCTAAGGATGGAGCAATCTTGGTTAAAAAAAAAAAAAAGATCCCCAATATGGAATTCAAAAGAGCTAACTAAAGTTCTCATGCTCTTTAACATCAGTGGCAAAAGTCTCATTGACTTCAGCAGCACAGATCAGGAACTTGAGTACAATGCAACAGACATCTTTTTGCACAGACCTTTCTTTCAGTTCAGGTAGTGACATATTTGCCAGAAAATCTTCTGTCTACACTAATTTTCTGTCACCTGCACTGATGAAAATTATGAACACAGCCCCAGAGAAAAGAATATGTTTCTTCCAGGATGTTGCTGAGAATTTTGAGCCCTGAACTTTTAGGTGCCTAAATATTATTTATTTTGGGTGCCTAAATATTCTAGTCCCTGGCCATATCTACGTGAGATGCTGACTGCACAGTTATTACTGCCAGGTCACTTTGTACTTGTATAAACACATACTAAATGACTGCACAGTAACAGGAGTTACTGCACAGTAGTGTTGCCAAATGGCATTTATGTCACACTGACTGCATAATAGTGTCATATCACACTTCATGCCACGCAACGCTACTACACATAGTAACAAGCTACTGTGCTGTCAGCGGATCATCTAGATGCAGCCCCAACAGAGTTAGATGGTCAAAGGCTTAGGAAAGAAGAAAGCTTATTTTCTGGTAATGCACCTTATGTTAAACCTTCATTTGATTCTGATTAGAATTCGCATTGTGCATTCATTACATTAATTCACTTCATGTCATCAGATTATCACCCTGACAGTGTTGTCTTGTAATCAAGCAAGCTTTACACAACCAAAACCCCCATTGACGTCCATGGCTGGTAAATTACTATGGCTATACTAGCAAAGCACACCTCATGCAAAGATAGCTGTACAATCATAACTCCTGTTTCTACCAGGATAAAAGAACCCACATTTTAAGCAAAATAAGCTATCCTGTAAAAGCACAATTTTGCTAGTATTATACTAAGATCTTCTGGCAGCAGAACTGTTTTGTTTAAGAATCAAACCTCTATGTATCCTGAAGAACAGAGCTAAACTGACCCATAAAAATAAAATCCACGTAAAAGGAGAAATGAACAGAGATCACATTGAAGAACAAATGTACAAAATTCCAAGGTTATTTGTATTTGTATAAGTAGCATCATTAATTAATTTAAATTAATAGGAGTTTTGCTTAGGTCATTCTTATACACAAGAACTTATCTATAGAAATATACCACAGGGGACACTGGTGTTATGAAGAACTGAGAAAAGGGTTGCAAGCCATGAGACTGATATTGCTAATGAAAGAGCAATAAGGACGCAGAAATCTTCACTAAGGGCAGAGCTATTTTAAAACTAAAGATGAATGGCACAGATCCCCATCAGGCCACATGAAATTACACTGTCTGTTGGATCAAATAGAAAAGGATAAGTCTTTTTGTAATAATTATGAATGCAAACAGGTTTAAGTCAGAATAGTTGTAATTATACTCATACATATTCTCAGGGCACCTAACCATAGTATGCACATATTAGCACTACAGTGGACTTAAGGTTATTGCTCACTGTGCTACCATTCACTCCAAATGTCTTGTCTATCTTTCTACCTACTTACTCTGGAATTCATATACCAGTTAGGAGGGTTAAAAATCTCAGCATTCTCCAAATACAGATCATTTTTTCTGTTCTTTCCATGGCAAAGGGATATACAAGATTATAACCACTTTCTAGTTATCAAAGCTAGACCATCTTAGGGTGCTGCTACAGGTTACCTTTAAACCATTATAAATTTGTAGAATGTTAGGCAATGTTAAAGTTAGAACAGTTTCAGAGCAGCCACAGGTTAAGGCTTAATGGCGTGTCTCACCTGCACAACTGTGACTTGTTACTAAAGTGTCTGGCTCTGGTAAGCAGGGGCATGGCCAGGAGCCAGGACTCTATCCCTAATCCAGGAGTGAAATAGATAGGGTTTATCCACAGAGAGGGCATGGAGCCCAGGGAAGCTGGTCTCCCTTGGCTCCAGGCATTTTCCACACTCAACACTACGCAGTGCTTTCCCACTTCCCCCCCTCCCTCCCAGGAATACAGGAGGCTAGGGAGGAAAGCCACATCATCCCCCCCAAAATTTCTTCTGGCTAGGGGAGAGCTGCCCAGATATGAGGCAAAGGGTTATCCCTCTGATGGGAGATCTGTGTGCCTGGCTCTTGGCCCAGAAGCCTGGATTGGATCTCCTGGGTCCTTGAAGCCAGCAGTATGGTGTCACATGGGCTGGGGTCAAACCAACTGAGAGGAGGTGGGAGTGTTGGCTCAGGGCTAGTACCAGCCCCTGGGCAGTAGAGTTTAGGAGGGTGGAAAGTTTGTCGGGGTAAAGGGGCTGGATGACTGCAAATGTATTGCATTATCTCCTTGGAGCAGAACAACAATACCCTAGCTCGAACTAGGTAGAACAGCTCAAAGATAACCTTCACCAATATAGCATAAATTTAAGACACTTAGAGGATACTTAGCACAGTTTAACACCTTTTAATGTGCAGTTGCCCACATTTTAAGTGCCTTTAGAATGGTTTAAAGGTAACCTATAACACTGTCTCATTCTGCCGGCATTCATATAAACAGTTATGTAGCAGATGAGAGGGAACTTCTTGAGCATATGCATCTGTCTTGGCATTGTGCTCTAGAAGAGACAAGGAATGAATTCATCCTTATCTATGAAAAAGGCACAGAATCCCCCTGTAACAGGGAACCCTGGCCCTGTCACCAGAAAACAGGTCAGCCCCTTTAAGGCCAGAACTTTCTGGGCACAGAGTGCCGGTAAGGTGAGGGTTAAAAGCTGAGCCTGGCCAGCTAGTCAGCTGACTGGAAGGGGCAGGCCAGGTCTATAAAAACCCTGGGCTGAGCAGCAATAGGGGCTAGCAGCCAAAGGGAGGAGGACTGTGTCCCAGAGTTCCATGGAGAGGCTTAGTGAGTGGTCCAAAGGCTGGAGGAGGGGAGCTATGGAGGAGCCTGGAACAACCCCAGAGGAAGGACTGTAGCTGACAGTGGGGAGCTGAAGCATGAACCCTGGGTAAATGTAAACTGGCATGATGGCTTCTTTAATCACATTTCTCTTGGTGGCAGTTATTGCCCATGAATGGGACTATTCAGTTTTTTTGTTGTTATTGAATAACACTTGTGGTGTGGGTGAGGCTATTGGGGAAGGAAGAGGCCTCATTGGAACCCCACTACAGTGTGGGGACCTGGCACCAGAGTGGGTGCAGGATTTTGGGGTGCACTGACCCTGGCACTGGAGAAGGTGCCCTATTTGGGGTAGATAGGCCCCAGTGCCCACATGGGTGCATGATTTTAAGGTGTATAGACCCTGGTACCAGAGGGCATGATCCTAAAAGGCCAGCATGGTCTGGTGCACCTAAAGGCAGTTCTGTTTTTCTTTGGACTGGAACAGTGGGTCTGGGGCTGCTCCCTGGCCTTGAACTTGTGCCCCCTAGCTGTGGGGCTGAGGGCCGGGCCTCTAGGCCAGGGAGGCTGGGCTCCAGGTTAGTGCAGAATGGAGGGCCACGAGCCTCAAGACAAGAAAAGAAAAGGCTAGAGCCTCGGAGTCAAACCCTGTTTGGTGGGTTTAAATGGGGAGGCCTAGCTAGAGAAAGATGGGGGTCAAGTCCCATGGAGGTGGAAGACCCCAATATACAAATACAATAGGCATTCTCCCACTTCCAAGAACATCAGTATAATAATTTCCATCAAGACATGGCAGGCAAGTAAAGAGCAGGACACAAGAACCTTAAAGGGCACTCCAAGGGTGCCCCATGTAAGGCACAGATAACAGAGAAGATGGCGCTGGTGAGGGCAACCTGTTACACTCCCCCGCCCCCCCATGAATGATGAATATACCCTTTTATTACACTAGGACAAAAGTGTGTCATGCAGTAGGATAACCAGGAGGGAGACTGGGGGGCTTTCAAGGAAACCACACAAAAATAGCCATCTGGATTATGCTGTCCCAGTCATCACTGTGGCAGCTGGTGCTGTCCCACGCATTGCAGCTGCCCCAGATGTGGAGCTGCCCTACTATGCCTCCGGCATCATGTCCTTACATCCATATACATCCTTTCAGCTCTACTAGCAAGCATAGAAAACATTCTCTATGAGCTGCTAAGAGGCAACAACATCATCTGCAGTTATGCCGAACCCTGCCCAGGGGACACTAACTGCAATACGAACTATTCCTAGCCTGCCTACTCACTCGAGCATCAGATTTGATCTATCCATAAATAGTTATTTGGATGTTTCTTAATTTGCACCTTGTTTTTAACTCATTTAGATGACATGCATACAATCTGCCACAAGCATTTGGGACCAGCCTCTCTGCCATCCATTTGTACAGGATCAGAGATCATAACATCAGTGACAGAAGAGCAAAGAAGGGGAAATATGACAACTTGTGAAAACATCTGTTTTGCCAGTTTGGAAAAGCTGTGCCTTTTCCAGCCAGCCAAACTCTTCACTTTTTGGTCTTATGGAAAGCAATTCTGTTTCAGATCATTACATTAAAAAGTCAACTGGCAGGCAAACAATTTGGGATCTGGTGCCAAGGAAAGAGACACAACACACTATTTCTATGACAAACAGAGTATCATAAATGTTCTTTAAGCAAAAATGATAGAAGTCTGCAAACAAGCTGCAATACAAAACAAGACAAAAGAGGCTGAGTAGAAATTGAGAGTGTGTTGTTTGTTCCCTCCCCCACCCCTTTTTCCAGATCCTTGGTGTTCATTAAGGCAATTCCAAAAGAGTAAAAAGGCCCTTCCTGATCTGAATGGGATGCCAACAAGAGAATTACTGGTGTTGACAAATACTAAATTGAATTAGAAACAGATAGATGTGATAAACACATCAGGCAGGATTCTTTTCAGTTTACCCACTGCCTTCAGTCTATTAAAAGTTATCAAGCAAATCTCAGTAGCTGTTTCACTTCATAGCTACTGAGTTTCCTGCCTAACCTGAATATCCATGCTCCCATTTATGTCATGAACTAAAGTGCTTAATAAACCACAGCACGGTAGTGCCAGGGGCACTGCAACTGTAAGAGACATAGAGCCAAAGTGTGGTTACTGACAGTCCCAAGGTACCTCATACACAGTAAGGATATATTAACCCTAATTTACTGGCTAAATTTGAAGTTGGTTAATTATATTCTGCCTCCCTAAAATTTCCCCTGCAGTTTAAATAAAAGAAGCTATTAATTACTTCCCCTCCTTAAAACTGTTACTAGTACTGCTGGCCCCTAATGGATGCTGCATTCATTTATATTGTAGTTGTATAGAATCCTTATGATGAAAGTTGCTATAGAAATGTGAAATATCATTAACTTTTATTTTTTATTATGTCAACATCAACACCACAGCATGATTATTACTATTAGCAATAAATAAATTTTATTTTTATGGTACCATAGACACCTTACAATAAAATGCTACAGCTTAAATTCCAACTAAAAGGCGATCCCTTTAAAATAATAAATAAGTAACTGTAGGAATTTTAACTATTAGGATGCAGTATCGTGGGTGTTTTGTTCTGTGGATTAAGCACTCCCAGGCAGGCATCTGCACATGCAGGGACTAGGCAGCAGATCTGCTGCTCTTAGCACCAAACTTCCTGCAGCCCTGCAATGGGTCCCTGCCACCACTGGGGTGAGCTCCATGCTCTGGCTGCAGCTGCCAGCAGCCATCAACCCTCTTCCAAAGCCAGCCCTGCTCACTGGGGCAGCCACTTCCCTGGCCAGGAGCAGCATGCCCAATGCAAGGGCAGCATGTGGCAGCTCTCTCCTTGCCCACTCTGCCTCCCTGCACTGTGGCTGCTCCAGCCTTTGCCCCTGGTAGTGACAACCAGTACCCCAGTCTCATTCTGGCTACTGTGTTGGCCCTGCTGGCCCTCTGTGCTGACTGCTACCTGACCCATGGCCATCTAGGCCCACCTGCCTCCCCCACATACAGCAACTACCTGCCATCCCAGGTCCCCTTTTGCTGCTGCACAACTGCCATCAACAGGGATGCCAACAAGGGTCTTCTGGATGCCACCGCTGGGGCCGCCCTCACCCTCCTGGGCCTCCAGTCCTGCCCTGTCTGGGCCCGCTCAACTAGCCACGACTGGTGGCAGCACATTGTTCAGCACACCTGGGACAAAGAACAGTGGTTGGAGGCCTTCAGGATGACCGGGCCACCTTTGGGAACCTCATGGAGCAGTTCCGGCCACATCTGGAGTGGCAGGACACCAGCATGCAGCTGTCCCCCCCCATAGACAGCCACCTGGCCCTTGCCCTGCTCAAGCTGGCCATGGCTTCCAGTCTGTGGTACATAGGCCACCTGTTTGGCATAGGCAAGGCCACCACTGGGGCAATGATCCTGGAGCTATGTGGAACCCTCCAGGATGTGCTGGGTGACACCATACTCCATGTGCATGATCCCCAGGTGGTGGTGGCAGGGTTCCATGCCCAGGGATTTCCCCCAGTGCTTCAGGAACCTGGATGGGATCCACATCCCCATCACCTGCCCACCCCATGGACACTGCCCCTATTACTGATGGAGGGGTTTTCACTCCATGGTGCTCTAGGCAGTCATGGCCTGCTATGGGGCCTTCACACATGTGAGTGCCAGCTAGGTGGACAGCACCCACATCTTCAGGAATTCTGGTCTGCTGGGCCTAGTAGAGAGTGGGAGCTTCATGCTGGGGGTGCCAGACCTGCAGCTGGGTGCCGCCATGGTCCCTCCCCTCCTTATTAGGGACCCTGCCTACCCACTCCTGCCCTGGCTCATGCAGACCTACACAAGCGACCTGGACCCCCAACAGGCTCACTTCAATGGCTGCCCTGGGAAGTGATATCATACAAGCCCTTGGCTCTCAGAAGTTCTTGGAGTTCCAGGAGGACACATTTTGCACTGGCTGTCATTCATCTGTGTGCGCCGGGTCTGACCCCAGGCCCTTTTCGTCACTCTGCACGCGGGCTGTGGCCGGCAGCCCGGGCAGGCCGGGTCAGAGAGGGAGGTCGCCGAGCTAGAATTAGGCACGGACGCGTAACGGTTGATTTTAAGATTGTTTACTTACACCGAGATGGTCGCAGTGCAGGCTGAAAAACTTGCTTGAGTTACAGTTGCGGATAGAAAAGAAGAGAGGCAGACTAGAGTTCCTCCGGGAACACTCTTCTAGCCCATCCGGTTGGAGGCTCTAAACCGCGAGCCTGTCGGACCAACCGGAGAAAGTCCGTCCAGTAAAGAGCTCTGAATAGACTCACTCACACGAAGTTTGCTAGGCTCCGTGGATCCGTCTCTTTGGCGCGCAGGGAAGGATACGTCTAGGATCGTACGGTGACGGGGAGAGGCTAGAGGCTGATCAAACCTCTGTTGCCTGCTTAGAATGCGTTGGGTCCGTGAGGATCCGCAGCGCTTAGAGATCTTCACACAGCGCGAAGTCTCCTTCTCCTGGTGTTCGTGGAGTCCTCCAACTAGGGCGGAAACCACACAAGCCTTTTATACGGCTAGCAGGCCAATCGCTAGCTGCCACGTGTGAATAATTTAACGTAAACCAATAATGGGGCTCGAATTAGAATACCAATGGCGGGAACTCTTTGCAACGTGCATCACCGTGCTGCAACTTAGAAATGCACACTGCAAACAAAGCTACGAATTGGCGGGAACTTCTTTTACACCCAGGGTTCTCTGTTGCAGCAGAAAACTCCACCGTGCAAAGAAGCTGCAATTTGGCGGGAACAATTTAGCGGGGAGCAATTTAGCTGTGCCAAAGCACACAAAACAAAAACTCACAACTTGGGTTGTGACATCCCCCCTTGCTGAAGGCACAGCAAAATTAAACAGCGCACTCATCACTCGAGTTATTAAGAGCTCTTGCCACGGGTCTCTGAACTAAACGAGTATACACAAAATTTACCAACATAAGAATTTCGTCCTCAAGGGATCAAATCAAATAATAACCAGTACAAATACATATACACATGATTAGATTCATAACAACAAATTGTACGATCAGGGCTTCAGTAGGCGTCATGGTGAAGTCGCACGTCAGACCCTCACTTCTTTTGATGATGTTATCCTTCTTGGGGCTTCTTCACCACGCACTTTGAATCTCGGATCTGTAAACAAAAACTCTCAGAAAATGAGTTAACATATTTTAACATATTTACGAAGTTTCCATGGAACTATACTATTATTTTTAAAACCTATAATACAGATATTTGTTATTCTAAACTACCCACTCTTGCACACTCAACTAGATGAAACCGTCGAGGAACCATCGTCTAGTTCTTCTAGGTAATGGAATATTTACAAAGTTTTTATACACCATAGGGCGGTGGGTCAAGCTCAAGCTCCATGGACATGAGTTCCAGCCATGAGACTATGGCTTCATCAGACTCCATTTCTGATTCCTTGTACAGCTGCTGTAACTCCATCCAAGCACGGATGCGATTGGTGATGACATCTCGCTCATCAGTTGCCTGGTTGACCGTGGCTGTAGGACAAGCTGCTCTACATAAATCCTGCAACTCAGCTCTGGTGCGAGCATAGTAGGCAGTAGTAGTTTGATCAGTCGTTGTTGTTGTAGGAAAAGCTGTTCTTTCGGGAGTTGATGTTGTCAGAGGCTGAACTGCTGCCGCGGGAGTCACCGCTGCTGTTATTGCTTCAGGCAGGAGGGGCGGATGCACTCCTCTGCTTGACTCTCTCCTTCGTCGGCAGGAAGGCGTGGTCGGCAGAGGGGTCGCTGCGTCGCTAGGCGGGGTTGCCGGCGACGACGCTGTGTTGATGGGCAGAGTCGCTGACCGAACTCTCGCGGGTTCGTCAGAAGCTCCACCTTTCTTTTCCGGTTCTTCCACGCGGTCTCCCTCTTGCTCGGCGTCATCTTGGCCTGGCATTTCAGGCTCCCTTCTCTCAGCCGCTTCTTTGACCGCTTGAATGGCCATACGCAGCTGGGCTGTTAAACTTAAATTCTTTACCATTAAATCAGTAATTGTACGGAGAGTTGCACTCAATTTTCCCCCCTTGTCGTACCACAAGACCGTTCTTTCATCTGCGGGGCGCTCCTCCGTCTCCAGATCTTCACGGAGCTCGGATGGAAGCTCACGACCCCATAATCTAGCCGCCATGAGAGGAGGGAACCGGACAATCTACTCCGGTTCCTCATTCCCCCAAGCACATCACAGGCATTGGGGACATTCCCGGGTGAAAACTGGGTTCGTTTCACCCGCTGGGTTGGACTCGGCAAGGGACACAGCACCGAGGGGCCTGAACAGGACCCGCTCGTTCCTCATTATACACCCAAACGCCGCGGGGAGCAAATACACTTTCCTTTCTTTCAGGGTTCCATCTTCAGAGACTCCCTCTTCTCCCTTCAGCGACAAACGGCCGCTTATAAATCTCTCACCCGTTCCGCCCGCCTGGTGGTACGCAATATGCACCTCCAATTCTTCAAAGGTTTTCACTTGGCGTTTGTTATCGCGCCAAGGGCAGTTCTTAACTAACTCTAACTCTAGCGAGCCCTCTCCTGATCCCATCCTCGTCGCCATGTGTACGCCGGGTCTGACCCCGGGCCCTTTTCGTCGCTCTGCACGCAGGCTGTGGCCGGCAGCCCGGGCAGGCGGGGTCAGAGAGGGAGGTCGCCGAGCTAGAATTAGGCACAGACGCATAACGGTTGATTTTAAGATTGTTTACTTACACCGAGATGGTCGCGGTGCAGGCTGAAAAACTTGCTTGAGTTACAGTTGCGGATAGAAAAGAAGAGAGGCAGACTAGAGTTCCTCCGGGAACACTCTTCTTGCCCATCCGGTTGGAGGCTCTAAACCGCGAGCCTGTCGGACCAACCGGAGAAAGTCCGTCCAGTAAAGAGCTCTGAATAGACTCACTCACACGAAGTTTGCTAGGCTCCGTGGATCCGTCTCTTTGGCGCGCAGGGAAGGATACGTCTAGGATCGTACGGTGACGGGGAGAGGCTAGAGGCTGATCAGACCTCTGTTGCCTGCTTAGAATGCGTTGGGTCCGTGAGGATCCACAGCGCTTAGAGATCTTCACACAGCGCGAAGTCTCCTTCTCCTGGTGTTCGTGGAGTCCTCCAACTAGGGCGGAAACCACACAAGCCTTTTATACGGCTAGCAGGCCAATCGCTAGCTGCCACGTGTGAATAATTTAACGTAAACCAATAATGGGGCTCGAATTAGAATACCAATGGCGGGAACTCTTTGCAACGTGCATCACCATGCTGCAACTTAGAAATGCACACTGCAAACAAAGCTACGAATTGGCAGGAACTTCTTTTGCACCCAGGGTTCTCTGTTGCAGCAGAAAACTCCACCGTGCAAAGAAGCTGCAATTTGGCGGGAACAATTTAGCGGGGAGCAATTTAGCTGTGCCGAAGCACACAAAACAAAAACTCACAACTTGGGTTGTGACATCATCCATCAATGTATCAAAAAGCCAAAAATTTTGACTCTTACTGACAGTTTAAAATAATTGACAACAAAAATAAAGCATTATCTCCTGCTATTTCTTTCTCCAGCTACAAGGGCAATTCTGTTCCTACTGTGCCCTGGCAAGTGTTGTTACTCACAATGGGAGTTCAGTAATATACAGTAAAGAGACAGATTCCCTCCCTCAAACAAGCACCCTTTAACTCCTCTGCCATGTCCATATCTAGAGTGCAATAACCTGAAATCCAGATATAGGAAAACTTCAAAAGGAAAATATGTAGGCATAAATATTTTACAAATTTCAAGTAGTACTTGGCAAAGCAGTAAACTGAGAATAGTGTAATCCTTCTATGACATTTATATGAAGAGCTGTTCTTATTTAAAAATCTTTATGTTCTAGTTTGTGTTTATAAAAAAGCATTGAGAGAAATAGGGAATGCAGTGATACTTTAAATGAAGTGTATCTAAAAAAAATTAATGTACATTTAATAGGCTATGTATTGTGTAAAACAGATAATTGATTGTTATAGGAATATGCTTATTGAGTTACAGCAAGTATATAATACTATCTATTAATTACTGTGCTTGTCTAATGATAGTATATCTGTTTTGAAAAATCAATTGGTTTTAAATGAGATGCAATAATTAATGGAAGCAAATGAATTTTTTGTCTTAATAAGATCATTACTATATATAAATTAAGGACAACAAATACAATTCTTCTTCCACTAGGTTTCTGCCTTTTCTATAGGAAAATTAATCAAAAATATACTGATCATTAAGAAAAGATCTGTTGAGTTTCAGGAAATTTTTGACAGATCTATATCTTATGATAAAGTAGCTACAACTCAAAAAAAATTGACATTAAATTTAAATATATGTTCCCTCAGTGACAGTTGTACATTTTTTTGATACTTCTGTTTTGATGCAATGACACGACAATAGCATAAGTTATCTCATGCAAGTCATCATGAATCAAATACAGAGCTAGCCCAGCAATGATAGGAAAATGGGTCTGGTGATTGCTAAAATGTCAAGCATCTGTAATTCTGTTTGACATCAGTAATTAGGTACCTTTGAAAATCAGCCTTAAATAAGGACTTAGGCCTGTTACCTGAAAAGTAAATGCAATTCCACTACATTTGAAGAGCTAGGTATTACATGCTGTATTTCTGAACTATTTAATTATCCTGCATCTTAGGCATATAATTGCCATGGATACTAAAATTTTTACACAAATGTTATTGTGTGCAGCAATGTCCTTTTCCCTTTGGAAAATTTCCAGAGTGCCATTCTTTTTCTTAAAGCTACACATATATTACCTTTATGGGAATTGGAGTTGTGAAGGCTGAAGGATGCTGCCACCACAAACAAACCAGCCTAACTCATTCTGTGATTTCAGACACGTGCACCATTTTCTTTCTCCTGAAGAAGAAAAGGAACTGCAAATTACTTCTCCTGCAAGGTTAAGATTTATTTCAGAGTCAAACAGGTAAACAGACTCTCTGGAGATATCACCAGAACTAGAGCAGGCAGCTGCACCTGATAAATTCCAAAATAATACTGTCTTCTTTTTGAGAAGGGAGTCCTGTGAAATTCCAGTAGTAGGTTTCCAATATCAATCTGTTGGAGGGTAAAGGGGCAGGACAGATTAATAATGTCTTAGAACATTGGATTCAGCTCAAGGTGAGTTTGTTTCATATTCTTACCTCTTCCTTTACTACTCCTATCTGTATTTTATGATTCTGAAAAGGCTCAAAAATTAATTGGATTCTGTTTATGGAAGTCGGTTGGATTTATGCTCGGTGTTTTCAAGAATCAAGCCTAATGAAAGCATATTAAACACAAAACCTGTTGATCCTATGAACTATGTTCTATAAATATTTCTCAGTACTACCATATACAAATACACTATCTATATTAGAGAGGGGTATGTATGTGTGCCTACTGTGTGTGTGTGTGAGAAATCAATTCAATAATATTTATGTTAAAAGAATGTTGAGGATGCAAAGCCGAGTATTCAAAACCTAGGAAATTTGACTTTGTAAATATAAAATCCAATTAGTTTACTTTTTAAAATATAATCACCTAAGTTTCTAAAGCAAACGTTGAAAAAAAAAGTCTTATTCTTCACCAAAGTTCAACATTTAAATATGTATAGTTGTTCTATAGGGTATGTGTAGTCTGGTCAGTACAGTTCTCATTTCAGAGAAAAACCTGTGGAGAATTTAAAAGCAAACTCTAAGTCCATATACAGACATTCAATTTATCTTGGGAGAGCCATTGCTCTATAGGGAGAAGTCAGAAGGGTACAGATGTTCAGGAATTTTTCTCTCAGAGCAAAAATGACTGCTCTGAGAAGAAAAATAACCCAGGCTTAAATCACTCCAAGGAGGGTTTCTCCCAGGAGAGCAAATGTCTGTATATCTTCTCTTCTAAGAGAAGCTACAGCACCACCTTCCAGCATCCCAGGGTGCTTTGCGTCCACATTTTCCCCCCCTCTCCCCACTAGAGACAGTGTTTTGTTCACTGGACTTGTAGCAAAACCCCCAGTTTTTCTCTTTTTTATTTATTTTAAAATGCATTCCCACCCCTTCCCCAACCATTTCTGACTTTTTCTCTCCCTCTCTATTCCCTATAGATAAGTATAAGTAAGCTAAGATGTAGGATAAGCTTTAACATTTTATTTTAGGTAGTAAGTTTTATTTTTCTCTCCCCTCTTTGCTAATAAGTGCCCTGCTATTTTGATATAAATATCCACTGTTTTATAAGTGATAATTATTAGGTTTGTATCGGGTTTTTTTGTTTTGTTTTGTTGTACTGCTTTTATATTGCATGATTACTGTTTTAGGCATATATATGTAAGTTAGCATAAGTCATGTCAAGTTTCATTTTGTACGTCAAGCCTCCATCTTGTGTCCCCTGCCCGGACATCCCCTGTGTTGCAACTGTATGATTCATGTACCCCGCTCATGTAAATTGGTTCCTGGATGAATGAGAGTGATTGGGAATGATTGAAATACAATGGTAGCAGGCCTCTACTGAATGGCCTGTAATGACCAGGCCATCACCTCGCATTGATTCATCCAGGAACCACGGACCTCACCCAGGAACAGAGACAAGAACCCAGCATTTGAAAGACAAAAGATCCTGCAGAACCAGCAACTCTACCATTGTACCCCACCATTACAGACACCCGAAACTGCACATCCCTGCATGGAGCACACATTCTCAGTGCACCAGGGGGTGACCCTTGCCTGGGCATGCCTCCTGTCACTAGGGTCACACAAGGTCTGCCCCTATAAAAAGGGGTAGTGAAAACAGACCCAGTGGGATGCCCTTTCCATCTGGACCAGCACCACGCCACACCACCTATCCACCCAGAGGCCCTGCCGGCGACCCCCCTCTGGACAACAGCTACTGGACAAGGACCACTTTCCAGCCTGGATAGGTAGGTATCACCCCTCACCCCCTCTTCAACCAAGGACTTGGACTCTGCTTCTCTTCCCTACCTGGACTCCAACCCTTCCACTGAGTCTTTTTTTCCTGCTGCCATTGTGAGTGCTTTTGTGTGTGAACCAATAACTTCATGGGGCAGTATAGTGTGTTGTCTGTTTAAAAAAACTGTTATTTGGACCCCTAACTTGGGTTTTGCTTTACTATGGTTTGGCCCTGCTCCAATCTTTGCTCCTCGCCCCTCTAACTTCTGTCTCATTTCTCTCTCTCCTGCTTCTGGCTCACTGCCACCTCCAACACCTGTCCTGATCTCCTTTCTGCCTCCAAACCCCCTGCTTCTTTGCCACTGACTTATCCCCACTGCCTTTTACCCTGAGCAACCAGGTTTCTGCCTCAGTATCTTTGTTGGCTAGCTCCTCCTTGCCACCATTTATCTGCCCCCCCCCAATATCTCAGCTGTCTGCCTCAGTTTCCAGCCCCAGTCTACCATAAGTAAACCCAAGCCTCGGTTCCTCAGACAGCTTCTCTGTAGTCCACCAGTTCTAATCCTGGTTTTGGCAACTTTCACTCCCTACACTTTAACTCTCTCTCACCTGAACCTTCTCCCAAGTACCCCAGGTACCCCAAGCACACACATACACACTGTACCATCCAAGTTAGGAACTTACCTGTGTGTATGTGTAGGTGGGTTGTCTGTGTGTGAACTGGTAAGTGTATATGTGTATATCTGCATATGTACATATATACACATGTCATTGTGTGCATGATATACAAATTAGTGATCTGTGTCTAACTTTTGGGGTGTATAGTATATGTGTTTGAATTGGTGATAGGTATGCATGTGCCTAGGCTGGTTTGGATGTGTATGTGTCTGAGCTTGTAGTGTGTGTGTGTGTGTGTGTGTGTGTGTGTGTGTGTGCATGTACATGTGTGTATATACCTAATTGACTTGTGTGTTTGTATATGTGCAATTGTGTCACACCCTCCTGTCTAACAGCACAATATTGAAATCCTAAGAGTTGGCCTGACCCCACAGGGCAACAGACTCTACTGCTCCAGCCAAGCAGGGGGCAGAACACACTTGCTCTATTATCCTCACATTATGCAGAAAGGAGACAGAGGTTGACCCTGAACAATCTGGATCAGCCAATCAGGGCTGCCCTCTGTACTGCTGCCAGCTGTCTCCAGAACAGGCTGAGATGTGTGCACAGGGGGGCTCTGGCTGCACAGTGTCATCATTTCAAGCTTTCTGCTGTTCAGAAGGATCAGTATTTGAATATTTGTTCAAGTGTCTCTGGGTAAGTTTTCTACCAGGAAAACCTGGGAGACTTTTTCCATATCATCTGGTCAGGTGTACTCAACCAATGTCTTTACTGAGTATGTATGAACTAAGATAATTAAAAGGCAAACTTTGGTATAAATAAAACAGAAGATGCAAATAATATATCTTCTAACAAATTCCAATAGCTTGTTCCAAGTATAATGGTACCAAAACGTCCCAAGAAAGCATTAGCATTATAAAAAAATGAATCAATAATGTAGGGAAACATATATTTTCCCTAACCCCCTAACCTTTTTCTCAGAAATTACTTAATCATTTTTGATGAAATTTCCCAAACTGAGCCAGCCACTAAGCATAGAAATTTTTTGCCAAACAGCAAATATTTGGGCTAAGTTCTAAGCATCTGACAATAAGGTCTTAGAACTGAAAGTGTCATTCAGCTTTAATTATAGGCATTGTTACTTGTGTGGTCCATAATATTTGCAGTGTAGGGAAATACTATATTATAGTCTAGGAGATCTGCTAATTTTTGGATATTATCCATATAAATGCATTTGCCTCTGGGATAGGATGGGGAAGTTTCTTGGTTGTGTGTGTTCAGCATCACACAGTGGTTTAGGATGTTAAGTGAAGAAAAATCTTGTTTCCAGTTGAAATAGAAGGTTAAAATCAGATGTACAGAATAAGTTTCATTCATTATCCTGTTTTCTTACAGTCAGAGGAATATTGGACTTCCTAGAGAAGGTAGGTTGTATCTTCATGTATACTTTACAAAGAGGATGGATTATGGGATAGATTAGGCCAATCCGTTCACTGGTGCAATAAGGAAGGGTGCAAGAAACAGGACAAAGAGCCACATCTCCTTCCCACCCTCCCACCACCCCTTCCTGCCCATACACAAACACACCCATGCACTTGGGATCCACAAACAAGAGACAGGAACCCTCTCAAATTTTGATGCTTCATGAAAGGAAACTTGTACAACAAAAAGATAATAGGAACCCCAAGAGGTGATGAAAAGAAACAACACCCTGTATACCTGTTTCTTTTACCTTCGTCACCTGACAGTAGAGCTACTCTGGAATGAAGGAGGAACACGCCTCACCCTATAAAAACGTATAGCATGTACTATAATCGTATGCATTGCTCCAACATTCCTGGAAATGGTGAGAACCCCTGTGATGATGTCAATCAAATTATTTCCATTATCTTCTCAGTGTCTTCACTTTAGACAGAAAGCTTAAAGGGGCTGCCACCCTGGTTGTACACCTCTGTTCCTCATCTCTACATGTCTTGGCTTAAAACCCTTGTATATCCTTCTTGATAGGACTAGGTTTGCTGAGCTAACAGCAGGATGCTTTCAGAAGGTTCCAAATTGTTAAGGAAAAGTAGAACACGTGCCAAAATAATAAAATAAATGACAATGCCAGGGCATACATAAGTGGTTTCTGTCTCCCTGCAAAGCTTGATTAAAGAAGACAGGGCAGAGGCCTAAAAATGTGCTGTTTCAAATAGATTTTAACATGATTTGTTGAACTTATGTTGGCCTTGGATATAAAGTTCTCATCAAAATCAAAACAAGCCTCATTAGCTGTGAGGTTGTAATAGAATTTGAGTCGGGCAGATTAGTTTTGAGTTGCTTTAAATACTGCTGATCAAGTTCAGCCAGAAACCTGAAGTTTAAATCACTCTGGCCAGCCTCTAGAAAATTGTTTTGAATGTAGATGTTAACTTTTAATTGAAAGAGGGTTGAAGCATTTCTTGCTGTACAATGTTTAACTTACCACATCACTCTAGCAGATGATCCCAGTTTAATACACATCATACGTTTTAGAAATTCCAGTGAAATCCAACAGGTAACGGTGATTGTTAATATTACTGTAATTCATTCCCAATTTTTCTAGGTGATCTACAATGGCATACTAACAGACAGCCCCTGGGTGCAAAATGTTACAATCTAATTAATATGTAACAAGAAATTGTAACAAATAAATGAACAATGGAAGTCAATGAAGGAATTTAGGTTTCAAAGACAAGTGCTTTATATAATTAGCTGATTCTGAGTAATTTCTTCTCTTTCAAAACATAATCAGCTGGACCGTATCTATGATAGCTGCAGTTCCTATAGGAAATACTATTCATTTTTCATTCTGATAATTGGAGTTATATAAGTCCTTTTCAAGATAGAAAGCCCAAGGGTTTCTCCTTCAGATGACTAATTCTTTTCTCCCTAATTGTTATGATGTGCTGACAAGTCCATTGATTTAAAACCAGATGTTAAAATTCCAAATGTGTGGGAGACACACCTAGCATCCAAATAAATCCATGACCATTGCTAGACAAGTCACTTGCAAAAGATTTAAGTGCATTATGAAACTATTAAACTAATTATAAAGCATGCTGAATTGTACCCTTTCTTTGCATTTGAGTGCCTACTACATGAGGCACTGAAATCAAGAAGGTGAAATAAAAGGTACTCAGAAGTCACTGGAATCCAAAACTGACAAAACTAATTCTGCATGGGTGTGTCTACACATGCCTCTTTTAGGCGTGATTAGCCTAAAATTGCCAATTTTAAAGTGCATTAAGGGCATGGGTCTACATGTACGCACCCTTAATGTGGCTTAAAATGGTGATTTTAGGCACAAATTGTTAAGGTACCTTAAGGGACATGTAGACACCTTAAGGCACTTTAATGCTGTGTATGTTGACTGAGCAGGCTAGATCCAAACCCATGGGGCCCCACACAGCCACCAGGCTCTACCAAGAAGCAGCAGCAGTAGATGCTGTTCTCCAAGGTGCAGATGCTAGAGCTAGAGCTAAGTCCCAAGTTGGTCAGCACACCACAGATATTGCTGGTGCCAGAACCACTGCTCCAGCTCCAGAGTCTATACCTTGAAGGACAGCACCCACCACTTCTTCTTGGTGGCACCTAGTGGCAGCACAGGGCCCTGCAGGCTCAGCTCCAGCCTGCTCTTGACCAATGCTAGGGAGGCAGGAACATGGGGAGGGGGTTAGAGCCAGGGCCAGGGCCAGGGCCGGGGTTGGGATCAGAGTCAGGCCGACTGCGTCCGGGGGGACTGGAGGCTCCCACCCACTCAGCTGATGCTTGGCTGCACCACCCAGCTACACTGCCACAGACTTCAGGGCACTGGCAGGCAGCTCAGTACCCTGCAGCCAGGTCCAGCACTGAGTGCAGCTGCCTTGAGTCACTAGATATGGACTAGGGGATTCGGTACACCTTCGGCTCACTGGGAGCTGAACTGCCTCTGGCTGTGGTCCAGTGGCCCTGGCTTTGCACGTACCACTAACAGACCCTACAGCCCCTGGGCACACCCCACACCTTTCTCTTACTCCTTGGCCAGGATGTGTTCATTGTTCACTCCATCCCCAGCCACTTTCCTAGTGCAGCACTGGCCTACTGCCCGTAGGCCTTGGTGTGGCTGTGCCTGCAGGGAGCTGTCCAGAGTTCTGCCCAAGGCTGTCCACAGTGTTGCCCAGGCTGCAAATGTGTTCACCCAGCAAGCTGCACTAATGCTCCTTAAGGCACGCATGTGTAGACACATGCCTAAAGCACTTTAATGCACCTTAAGCTAAGGTGCATTAAGTTTAGGCATGTATAAATTCTCATGTAGACATGCCCTACATAGCTGAATTCTTCTCTACCAAAGATCAGTTTAGGTGAACATTGACATAATTTTTTTGATCCCAATATCCATCATTTTGCTTACAATCTAGAGGACTTTACCAACAATAATAGCACAGATTGCCATTCTGGGAGTACATCTTATCACTTTAATGAACTTCTGCCTGATCTGAGAAAATACCCTTTTATGACTAATTTAGCTGTAAGACTTGTCTGACTCTCTCCAGTGAACTGCCTGGTCTAGTAACCACCATCATCTTCAACAATCCTCCATAATGAGAAAAAAATTGAATTATACCTTAGTGCCTGGAGCTATTATAATAGTTAAATCATATTTCTATATTTTGAGGCCAAGCATCTATATTTCTGCTACATAGAGGCATTGGAATTCAGTGATGAGGCAGGTAATAAATGAGAGAATATTGTAAGGTAATAACTACAATTCTCTTTAAAGGTCATTGATAGATGAGAAATTGTTATGTTCTGTTAATGTTACTTGTCATGTTCTGACCGGGCTCCATCCCTTGCTCAAAATATAATTTGGGGTGCCACTCACTCTCATTTAGGAAAGGGGAAAAACCTTAGATTAACCTCTGACAGGGAATGGATAATGAAGAATGCCCTGCATCGTAATGTTGCTATTTAAAAGGAAAGAGTAAAAGTTACTGAGAAAATGGGAATTTCTTTTTTCCTGATCAGGGGGAACTTAAGTCCCATCTGAGGTTGGTTTTCTGACTGTTCCAGAAGGGTAGGCCAAAAACAGCTACTAAGAAAAAGCAGCCTGGAAATGTTGCATTTCATAAAAAGCTATTTTCCCAAAATATTGAGTGTTAAATAATTCAAAGCAAGATAAAATAATGAAGGCCAGCAGACAGAATAATATGAAAAGCTATGAAAGGGAAGAAAGACATATGTTCCACTGTATTCTTAAAAGCACTGGTAAATGAGCACAGTGATACAGTGATATGGTGGCACTTATTAGCTACCAAACTCTAAGCATTTTACAAGCAGTAATTAGTTATCTAAATAATATGCCTTAAGAGAAATAAGTATTGCTACCTCCAGTTTTAAAAAAGAACTAGCTGCTAACACTATAGATGGGGTTCAAGTTTCATAATGGCCACTACACTACACTCTCCTTGATAAAGCTGAGAGATAGCTAGACTGTCCTTCTACACATGGGGGACACAATTTTATTCTACCTACTAGAAAACTAAGATTTAGCAGCTTCCCCGCCCCCGCCTTGCTTGATTTGGTGTTGGCCACAGGGGATGGCCTGGTGGGGGACCTGTGGATTCAAGGCAACTTAGGGGACAGCGATCACCAAAGAATTAAATTCACTATCCAGTAAAGGGAAGGCATTACACCCAGCAGGGCACAGGTGCTAAACTTTAAAAAAGCTGACTTTAACAGACTCAGGGGGTTGGTTAGCAGGGTGCTAGGAGCTAAGAACTTAGATGTGCTGAGGGTCCAGGATGCGTGGACATTACTCAAGGAAACCATTCTTTGGGCTTAGAGTGAGTCAATCCCATGGCAGAAGAAAGCGAGCAAGGGGGCCAGGAAGCCCCTTGGCTAACCAGGGGCGTCCAGGATACCTTAAAGGCAAAAAAAAGAGGCATACAGGAAGTGGAAGCAGGGGGTAGCTATCAAAAAAAAGTATACTTCTTTGGCCCGCACCTGCAAGGAGTCAGTCAGGAAGGCCAAGGCAACTCTAGAACTCAGGCTAGCATCAGGGATTAAGGACAATAAAAAGTCCTTCTTTAGGTATGTTGGGAGCAAAAAGAGGGTGCAGGGTAGCATAGGACCCATACAGGACAGGCAGGGGGGTTTAGTGATGGATAGCAGGGACAAGGCAGAGCTCTTCAATGAGTTTTTTGCCTCTGTCTTCTTAAATGGGAATCTAGATGAACCCTCAACATACATAACAGACATCAACAAAGGGAACATCAGCTGACCAACGGTCAGTGCCTACATGGTAAAAAGACATTTGGAGGGACTGGATGTATCCAAATCACCGGGACCAGAGGGACTCCACCCACGGGTAATAAAGGAATTAGTGGGGGTTATAGCTGATCCACTGGCAAGGATATATGAGCACTCATGGTGCTCAGGTTAGGTTTTGGAGGATTGGAAGAGGGCTAACGTCATCCCAGTCTTTAAGAAGGGGAGGAAGGTGGACCCAGGGAACTATAGACCAGTCATCCTTACCTCTATCCCTGGGAAAATCCTAGAAAAAATTATCAAAGAACACATCTGTGGGAGCCCACTAGCTAATGTGATGCAGAGGGGTAACCAACGTGGGTTTTTAGCAGGAAAGTCCTGCCTGACTAACCTAGTTACCTTTTATGACAAGGCCACCAATTATTTAGATGCAGGAGTCAAGGTGGATGTTATCTATCTGGACTTCAAGAAGGCCTTTGACATGGTATCCCATACCATCCTTATTAATAAACTGAGGGGATTTGCCTTGGATGATTACACAGTAGACTGGGTAGCAAATTGGCTCAAGGGTCACTCTCTTAGGGTGGTAGTGGATGAGTCAGTGTCAACCTGGAAAGATGTGAGTAGTGGAGTCCCTCAGGGCTCAGTTCTGGGGCCAGTGCTGTTCAACATCTTTATCAGTGATCTGGATGAGGGGGTGGGAAGCACCCTGTCCAAATTCGCAGACGACACAAAATTATGGGGTGCAGCTAACACCCTGGAGAGGAGGAACCAGATCCAGGACAACCTAGATAGGCTGGGGAAGTGGGCAGAGAGCAACAGGATGCAATTCAATAAGGACAAGTGCAATGTGCTGCATCTAGGGAGGAAGAACTGCCATCATACCTACAGGCTGGGGGACAACCTTCTCAGCTCCACTGAGGCAGAAAAAGATCTTGGAGTCACTGTTGACTCCAGGATGAACATGAGTCGCCAATGTGATGAAAGAGTTGGCAGATCCAATCACACCTTGTCATGCATCCGTAGGTGCTTCACAAACAGGTCCAGGGAAGTGATTTTCTCCCTGTATGAGGTACTGGTCAGAAGCACCCTATTTATATTTAAATTTAAATTTACGGATGACACAAAAATATGGGGTGAAGCTAACACCCTGGAGAGGAGGAACCAGATCCAGGCTGACCTCAACAGGTTGGGGAAGTGGGCAGAGAGCAACAGGATGCAATTCAATAAGGACAAGTGCAAGGTGCTACATCTAGGGAGAAAAAACTGCCATCATACCTATGGGCTGGCGGGGGCAACCTTCTCAACACCACTGAGGCAGAAAGAGATCTTGGAGTTACTGTTGACTCCAGGATGAACATGAGTCGTCAATGTGATAAAGTAGTCGGCAGAGCCAATCGCACCTTGTCATGCATCTGTAGGTGCTTCACAAACAGGTCCAGGGAGGTGATTCTCCCTCTCTACACAGCACTGGCCAGGCCACAGCTGGAGTACTATGTCCAGTTCTGGATGCTGCAGTTCAAGTTGGATGCAGACAACCTGGAAAGGGTCCAAAGAAGAGCCACCCACCTGATTAGAGGCCTGCAGGGAAGGCCCTATGAGGAAAGGCGAAGGGACCTTAACCTCTTCAGCCTTTCCAAGAGAAGGCTAAGAGGGGAGCTTGTGGCAGCATACAAATTCATAAGGGAAGAGCAACATGAAGTAGGCGATGTTCTGTTCATCAGAGCACAACCTGGAATGACAAAGAACAATAGCCATAAGCTACTAGAGAGAAGGTTCAGGCTGGATGTTAGGAAAAAATTATTCACGGTAAGGGTTGCCAGAATCTGGAATAGGCTCCCAAGGGAGGTGGTGCTCACCCGATCCTTGGGGGTCTTCAAGAAGAGACTAGACAGGCACCTGGCTGGGATAACATGACCCCAGGATTGGTGTTTCTTTTCTTGCCTTCCAGGGGCAGGGGGTCAGACTAGATGCCCCACTAAGGTCCCTTCCAACTCTAGAAATCTGTGAATCTAAAAAAAAACATATCTCACCTCAAGAAAGCGATCCTATATAGCACCATGGGGAGACACATAGCTTTCAGGTTTCTCTCTGGGTGTTTCTCATTGACAGTGGCACTGACTTCAGTGCTTTTATAAAGCACAGCACGGGGGATGGGTAGGGAAACAAATGGACCCCACAAACCCATAGCTGGATATGTGGTTTTAATACCCTCCAGGCTGAGTCTGATCTAAAATCCAGGACTCAGTTTTTCATAGCAACTGCCCTGATACTCCAGACTATTGGGCTGGAAGAAGGTACCCTATTTAGCTGTATACATGCTCTCAACTTCAAACTGATGCTAGGCAATGTTTATATGCTTCCCAAGTGGAACTGGAATTGCAAGTCCCAGGTAGAAGTGGATCACAACATATCTTGGATAGAAGCCAAGTATCTAAGGAACCATTGTGAGTTGACTCTCAGTGGACATGTCTACATGAGATGCTAACTGCACAGTAGCTTAATACTGTGCAGTATCATGTCACAGCACAAAGTGCTAGGATGCTACTGAGCAGTATTATTAGGCTACTGCACAGTAGCATCACTAAAAAGGCATGTGCCGGTGCTACTGCACAGTAACACCAGTTACTGCGCACTAATGTAATACTTGATTCTACAAGTACTAAACTTAATACTCGGTAACTACAGTGCATTAATGAAAGTGTAGATGCACCTAGTGTGTACAGTAACCCAAGTCTAGTCATTTAGGGCACAGACAGAAGTGCAGCTCCCCACTGTAACTGAGAATGCTTTTGCAGGAAGCATTCTGAGTTACAATATTCTCCCGTACCAAAATACAAATTCATTGTTATTTCCACGGGGGAGGGGAATCTAGCTGCTGGATGCTAGCTTGCAACCGGTTTCCCCTAGCAATGGCCCCTCCCCCCTATGGGGCTGCAAAGTTTTCAGAATGGGAATGGGGAAAAGAAGCAGAGGCTCCATCCTACTCCCTGCCAGAACACTGCAGCTGCAAATTACAACCCTGGGCCCCAAACTCCACACACCACCCTGCTGGGCAGCAGCCCCAGCCCTAGCCCTGCCCAACTCCCTCCCTCCTTCACTATGGGGGCCTCAATCCCCCCTCATCTCCTGCCAGACTTACCTGTGGGGAGCTGCTCTCATGCTGTTAGTGATCATGTGAATGCACACATGCTCATGGTGCCCTCTATCTGACCACCCTCCTCCCACACCCTCCAGCCCCTTGCAGGCTAGAACATAGAACATTTCCTATGTTTTTCTCCTTTAAAGGAGATATTCCAAGTTTTTCTCCTGAAAATTAGACAATTCAGGTTTTTCTCCTTAAAATGAGACAATCTGGGTTTTACCACGTTTTTCCATCATGAACAGAAAACCCAGGATCCCTTATGATTAGTGACTTCCCAAGGGCTATATATTCAAAAATCATAGTCCATTGATTAAGTCACTAGCCTGGCACTCAGAACACCTGGATTCAATATCCTGTCCTACCACAGACTTCCTGTGTAACCTAGGACAAATCACTTATAATGTGTCTGTACACAGCACAAAACACTGCTGTGAAGAAACACCCTGAGCTGGCACTAAGCTCACTAGCTTGCATGCTGGAGTCTACCCAGTATAAAGCAGTACTGTACAGACATATCAAAAATAACCCTACATATTCTAGCCTCACAACTGGAAGCAGGATAGCCATGCTGAAGTGACACCACACCCTTGCTAAAAAAGTCCTGCTTCTCAGCACAGATAACTAATTCTAGGTGCAGTACCACAGTAATACAACTATACTGCAGTTGGATGCAGAGCTAGCTCAGGTGCCAGTATCTTGCACAGATTTTTCTTGTCCCACAACAATGCAACCTGAATCGCTCTGTCCCTTAATTCTTGCTTCTGTAATATGAAAAACAATAACACTTTCCTGACAGTGGGTTTGTGAGTATAAATACATTAAAAATTATTAACTGCTTTGGGATATTATGCTCCGGGAGTGAATATAAATAATATCTGTAGGAGCCAAAATAAAATTCACGTCCCCCAATTTTCAGTCCCCTATCCTGTCATGTGGACCAGGCTGCTCCCCCATGAAACTCTGTGAAGAAAATTTACTTTAATTCACAACTGGGTAACATGTAGGACATGTTCTAGTGATTTGATAGCATGGCATGCAAAGCATTCACAGAGACAAGCCAAATGTACACTAGGTATGATAGATCTGAGATAATTTCTATGTCTGATTATTAGTAAATTCCAAGTTAACACTTGCATATAGTACTTTAATTAGAATTGATCGGATTCTCCCCTGCTGTTGTTTATTTATAATTCTGTGGTATGCCTTGGCCATAATGATATTCACTGTCACTGGTAAAAAAATCTACAGTTATCAGGAAGGTTGAAATTCTCCTGTGCCAGAAGGACCAGCACAAGACCTATGCACTATTTCTTACACTTAAAAGTTCAACCAGGACTTAGGTGGTACAAAAGCTTCATGTGTTCAGAAAAGTTACTATTTCCTTAAAGGAAAGTTTTGGTCTTGTTGCACTGTCATTTTTTTCCCCCATTGCTTAAGTGAGTGGCAAGTTGAAGTACAAAACATAAAGCTGGTTATAATGACATTTTGCTAATTATAGCCCTGAGGGATACAGTGCACTTAATATTGTGAGAGAAGAACTGGTGCCCTTTTCATTTTATGTTCCAAGAGCAGATAGACCTCAAGAACATTTAGCATTATGCAATCCACTGGGCTCTACTGACTGAATAGCAATATAACTGCCACTTACTTAGGCAAGCATATACCTAGAAGCCTGAAGATTAGAGAGAATTAAAAGTTGGACCATTGCTGGTTTCCAGATCATCAATCCCCATTACAAAAAAGCTAGGAACAACCTTAGGTGCCCTTTGTCATTGCTGTCTCTCCCTTCCTGTCCCTCCCTCCCTTCCTCTCTCCACCTCATTTGTCTTCCATCTGTTTTATTTTGCAAAAAGCTATGCAAATTTCTGAAATGGGCATGTTCCATTTCCTTTGATTCCTTTTCAATTCTTGCATTGTAAGAGGGGTTTTGTATAACCCAAATGCAACAAAGGCAGGAGTTAAAAGGTTGGGGTGGTCTCTGAGTGCTCATTCTTGCTTCTGAAGAATAAGTTCCACCCACCCAGCTCATGTGTGTAAAACACAGAAATGAGGTGATGAGGATTCAGGGAAAGGGATGGGGGGATGTAAGGGTCACAAGTAATTGTTTACATGCACACTGGAAACCCAGATCTTGAGCAGAGTACCACTGGCACACTGACCGTGTCTTCACTGCCTCATTTCTGGGTTTGACACACATGGAGGGTGGGTGAGTAAGGCTTCTTTCCCCTGCAGTTAGGCTGAGCATTCTGCCACGGAGATGTAGACTTATCCAGTTATCGAGGCTTTTTCCAAGTAAGAAGAGGTAAAATATCCTAAAGAGCCACTGGTGATCGAAGATTGGAATTGGAAAAGGGCCAATGTAGGATTGGAAAAGGGCCAATGTGGTCCCTATTTTCAAGAAGGGGAGGAAGAAGGAACTGGGTAACTATAGGCCAGTTAGTCTCAACTCTATCCTTGGTGAGACATTTGAGAAAATTGTTAAGGATCACATTTGTGGGGGACCAGTGGGTAAAATGATGCTAAGGGACAATCAGCATGGGCTCATAGCAGGCAGATCCTGCCTGACTAACCTGCTTTCATTTTACAACCGGGTCACAAAATGCTTAGATGAAGGAATAGAGGTAGATGTTATTTACTTAGATTTTAAAAAGGCCTATGACACAGTGTCACACCCAATTCTTATAAATAAACTACACAGTTGCAATGTAGATTATTACACAGTCCATTGGGGAGAAAATTGTCTTATGGAACGCACCCAGAGACAGGTTCATAGATTCATAGATGTTAGGGTCGGAAGGGACCTCAATAGATCATCAAGTCTGACCCCCTGCATAAGCAGGAAAGAGTGCTGGGTCTAAATGACCCCAGCTAGATACTCGTCTAACCTCCTCTTGAAGACCCCCAGGGTAGGGGAGAGCACCACCTCCCTTGGGAGCCCGTTCCAGACCTTGGCCACTCGAACTGTGAAGAAGTTCTTCCTAATGTCCAGTCTAAATCTGCTCTCTGCTAGCTTGTGGCCATTGTTTCTTGTAACCCCCGGGGGCGCCTTGTTGAATAAATCCTCACCAATTCCCTTCTGTGCCCCCGTGATGAACTTATAGGCAGCCACAAGGTCGCCTCTCAACCTTCTCTTGCGGAGGCTGAAAAGGTCCAGTTTCTCTAGTCTCTCCTCATAGGGCTTGGTCTGCAGGCCCTTGACCATACGAGTTGCCCTTCGCTGTACCCTCTCCAGGTTATCCGCATCCTTCTTGAAGTGTGGCGCCCAGAATTGCACGCAGTACTCCAACTGCGGTCTGACCAACGCCCTATAGAGGGGAAGTATCACCTCCCTGGACCTATTCGTCATGCATCTGCTGATGCACGATAAAGTGCCATTGGCTTTTCTGATGGCTTCGTCACACTGCCGGCTCATGTTCAACTTGGAGTCCACTAGGACTCCAAGATCCCTTTCCACCTCCGTGCCACCCAGCAGGTCATTCCCTAGGCTGTAGGTGTGCTGGACATTTTTCCTCCCTAGGTGCAGCACTTTGCATTTCTCCTTGTTGAACTGCATCCTGTTGTTTTCTGCCCACTTGTCCAGCCTATCCAGGTCTGCCTGCAGCTGCTCCCTGCCCTCCGGCGTGTCCACTTCTCCCCATAGCTTTGTGTCATCTGCAAAGGTTGTGAATGGGTTGGTTTCTACCTGGAGAAATGTAGGCAGCAGAGTCCCCCTAGGCTCTGTCCTGGGACTGGTACTATTCAATATCTTCATTAGTGACTTGGACAAGGGAGTAGAAAGCACCCTGTCCAAGTTTGCTGATGACACCAAACTATGGGGGGAGGTACACAAACTAGATGGCAGGGAGAGAATCCAGGCTGATTTGGAGAACAGAATAGGATGTGGTTTAAGGATAAGTGTCATGTGTTGCACCTGGGGAGGAAGAATCATCAACACTCCTACAGCTTGGGAGGTACCACTCTAAGTAGCACAACTGCGGAAAGGGATCACAGAGTCATAGTCGACTCCAAAATGAACATGAGTCACCAGTGTGATGAGGTAATAAGTAAAGCTAACTGCACCCTTTCTTGCATAAGTAGATGCATCACAAACAGGTCTAGGGAGGTGATGCTTCCCCTCTATGCGGCATTGGTTAGGCCGCAGGTGAAGTACTGTGTCCAGTTTTGGGTGCCGCACTTTGGGAGGCGTGTGGGTGGCCTGGAGAGGGTTCAGAGCACGGCCACTCGTCTGATTAAAGGCCTACAGAAAAAACCCTATGTGGACCAATTGTGAGACCTGAACCTCTTCAGCCTCCACAAGAGGAAGCTGAGAGGTGATCTTGTGGTCACCTACAAACTCATCAGGGGGGAGCAGCAAGAAATAGGGGATACAATGTTTACCAGGGTGCCTGTTGGGGTAACTACAAATAATGGCCACAAAGTGGAAAAGAGCAAATTCAGATTGAACATCAGGAGAAAATTCTTTACAGTGAGGGTTGCCAAAATGTGGAATAAGCTTCCAAGAAAGGTGGTACTGTCCCCTTCCTTGGAGGTGTTTAAAAGGAGATTGGATAGACACCTGGATGGGGTCATCTGACCCCAGCACTCATTCCTGTGCAGGACGGGGTCCCTTCTGACCCTAAAAATCAATAAAAATCTATGAATCTATGAAAGACATTTCTTGCTTCTATGGTTATTTGTATTCCTCAGAATATGATGAATGTCACGTGACTTTGAGACTACTTTAGTGATGGGAATATGCAGCTGTCATCTTGGAAGCTCTTCAACATGCTTTCCAATTTGTTGTCTGGGTTAAGCCTGAGCCAGCTGCTCTTTATCTAGATCTATTTTTCTTCCAGGCACTGTGACATCTACATGACAGCAGGTTCCTGCTTGTTTAGAAGATGTAAACCTAGGTGTCATCAGCATATTGATGCCAGGTAGGCTGTGGGTATCTTTCTACATTTTCAGAGCCTTTTAATACAGATGTTTAATGTAGATGTTTTAAATACCTTTAATTCAAATGGCTACCATCTTAGTCAACTCACTGGGAACTGAATTAAGGCCCTCCAACCTGAAAAAATATGAGTCTATACAGCCCCACCTAAAAGCTAGGCTCTTACGCCAAGGATGGGGAATAAAGAAGGAGATGCTTGGAAGAAAAGAGCCATATTTTCAGCAGCCTCCAAAAAGGAAGTGAAGGAGGTGATGGGGGGATTCAATACCCAAGCACCGTACCAAATCCTGCGACTAGCAAGAAAGGAATTTCAGTGAGAAATACAGAAGAGGTGGAACAATGGATGAATATCCTGGGAAATAAACTTATGCAGCAAGTAGGAATTAAGACACGTCTGTATGTTACATGTCTGCTAGAGTGCCAATGTTTTTCACAAATACCGCAGAAACAGATTGGCTGGTTTACTCTGAAGAATCAAAGATGGTTCTATTACATACCCATGTGCAGGAAACTTGACTCAACTAGCTTTTATTAGGGGTGGCCAATCTACAGCACACATACTGCAAATGGCATGGGCAGCCTCTATATGTAGCATGAGGCAAATGGAGGAAGGGACAGGCAGCAGAATAGAAAATGGAGCAAGAAGCAGAAAGTATTCTTCCTTTTTTCCAAGTGGTTGGAGGGACACAAGCTAGCATAATTGGCAATACACCTTTTATAGAAGCAGCATGTGTTCCTCTACCACAGGATCCCAACTCAGGCTGTGACCAAACGATTGCTCCTCTGTTTAAGAAAGTCAGTATCAGTATAGCCACTAGCATCTTTTGCGCTCATTAAAAACAAGGATTGAAATTCTGTGCTGTGCATATGTGAGGTGACATGCCAGGAAGAAAAGCAATTGAATAGTCAGTCAGTCAGTCCCAAGGCCACACCGACCACTGGGACACCTTTGATATAGTAATAACTTTCCCCCATTCTTTCTGGTCTTTTGCAATCCTTGTACAGTCAGGCAGTTTTAATCCCATCCAGTCTTTGATATTGTTGGTCCAGCTCACGCTAGGTCTTCCTCTTCTTTGTCCATCCACAGCACCCTGCAGGATGGTTTTGGTAAGGTTCCTGGGCCTTCCTGTTCCATGTCCAAACCACTGCATCACCACGAGGGAGAATAAGGTGTCTTTAAACTGCCCCAGGACATGTTGAGGCCTGTAGAAAACATTAAAGTTTCCAGAGGACCTTGTCTGAATTATAGAAACTTCAAGGGCTGCCTTTATAGCCATTTGTTGCAGATTCTAGGCCTCCCTGTAATACTTCCCCTTCTCCCCATTGCTACCTTCAGCATACTCCTTACATGCTCTGAGGAGAAGCTTATGGCAGAGTATACTGCAGGGACTATGTCAGGAAAATCCCATGACTAGAATCTAGGATTTTGGGGTCCCTTTTTGCCACAATTCCTTTTTATATGCTGTAAAGATGCCACAAGATAGGTGAGTACCTCCCATAAGACTAAGGATTGCAATTAGTTCCTGGGGAAAGGGTCAAGGAAGTAAGGAGTGCTCCTTGTCTCCTCTTTCCCCAGCACATACCCACACAGGGCCATATGCAGTCTTCTTCAAAGTTTTTTTCTACTGCAGAGTCACTGTGATTTGTCTAAGGAACTAGCTTCTGTAAACTTCAAATAAAAACAATTAACTATGCTGATCCTTTTCATCAGTTTGTAAACTCCTTGGCTGCTAGTTCTGAATTGAAAATAGGCATTACTTGCATCCAATATGTTTCTTTCTTTTTCAACTACTGCATGAAATATTTAGTACCCAGGAGGGCTTTTTTTCTTTCTATAAAATATTACAGACCAAAAAGTGTCAATTTGTCAAAATTTGTACCCTGCAGCAGATGTTCAGCTCTGAAAAATAAATTTTCTTTTTCCCTGTTATATTTGAAGAAAGTTATATGATTATGGCAGAAGGTAGTTGGTCAGAATTGAACCAAATATGATTATATTTTATGCTTGTCAAATCTCTTTAAGGCAAACCTTTTTTTATATATATTATTTCTATATGAGGTAGTTTATATCTCACACTCACATGCACGATTCACCAAGGAACCTTGGAAACATCTTGCTTTTAGTCAACTTAGCTATATGAAGGTCTGTATTACTTTAATAATGCTACAAATTTTTGTTTGGCTGCATTTTCATCCCTCATTTACCTCTTTTTCATTTTCTAAAAACATTGGAAAGAAGTAGCAGAATCACAGAAGGCATTAACCGTTCTATGAGATTAGTCCTAATGCATAGCACGACCCAAATATGCTTTGTAAACAAGATGCTGCATTTCTTATCATAGGGAGCATATTAAACAGTTTAGCTGGGACTGGGAACATTCTGTATAACCTCCAAAATAAGTCAGGTACTTTATTAAAGAATAGAGAAAATGTAGGAAGCTGATGCCCCTCAGGACAACAATAATGGTCCTCAGTTTCTACTGCCTAATACTTTGTGTCATAAGCTATACCCTTGAGCAAAGACTACAAGTGTGATCAGAGGTACAAGTAGAGAATTCTGATTTTCTAGCACTTTTGCATCCATTTTGTACAAAGCAGGAAAGAATCATGCCCAGCATGCGTTACTGCAGCCTGCACAGCTCAGTGATGAAAGGGAAAACAATTTTTCCTGGATCTGCAAATTAGAGCCTTTTTAAAATTGGAATCAGCACTTCCTTACTACTATCAATTGTGCTGTGGTATGATTAAGGACACCAGTTGAAATTAGGACCCATAGCAGTAAAGCAGTGCCTGTCTCAAACAGTTTATAGTCTGAGCAAACAAGACAGACAACAGATTGTTACCAACAATTTGTGGCTGGAAAAGGAAGGTGTTGAGACATTAAGGATCTTACCCATGATAACAAAGAGTCTGTCCAACAGCTGGAAACTGACCCCAGATTGCTTCTTAGGCTGCACGAGCTTTATCCACAAGATCATCCTTCCAATTATGTCTTCGAAAACTATTAAAGCTTTCAAAATAGAGTATTTTGATACTGATTGATGTAATTAAAAATGGGATTGTGGGATTTTATTTTATTTAATTCAAATGCTGTCTTCTTCCAAGTTTTGGCAGATATCATGACAAGTAGCATAATTAAGGACGGGAGAGCACGGGCAAGAGTGGGACACCACCCCAGGATGCTGAGTTGGGACTGCTCAAAAATAGCAGTGGTGTCACTACTGTCCCAGCTGCTGCCATGACCACATGCACCAGCACTGCCCAGCTGCCCCTCTGATCATGACCCAGGGAAGCTAAATGGAGAGAGAGAATTTATGATCTTTGCAACATTAGAGTAAGGGAGGAAGAAATATTTGTGTCTCAGAAAATATCAGAGATGATAAGTTACCTACAGAGAAAAAAAGGGGAACTCCACATAATGCTCCTTTACACAGTCACTTATCCTCCTATCAAAGCAATTAAAGAGATGCTTTCAAACCGAATTCTAACAAAAAAGCTGGAAGCAGTTTTTTATGCTTTTACTGACAGAAATGAAGGATTCCCACAGGGCTGAGATTGATGTCATTAATACCACATTTCCTGAAGAATGCCATTGAAATTCAGTATTAATTAGTATGCCGAAATACCAAACTCTTAGGTCCAAAACTGCAATCATAAATGACAGTCCTTACATACCTTTCTGATTTTTATTTCAAACTGCATTTTATTTGGCATTGGTGAATGCCCTGCATTAGAATGAGCAGAAAGGCTTAAAAAATAACTATCCCAAGAGTCCCGTAGAAAAGTCAAGTGAGTTCCTCTGCAGATGGTGCAGCCAGACACAATAAGCCATTTTAAACACTCCAGCATGCATGGTAAATTACTCATAAAGATTCTTATCATCCAACTTCATAAACATTTTATACATCAAAATTAAAAACTCTGAAAAAAAACAGGCCCATGCTGGGCATTATGACAGACATGGTTTGGAAGTGGAATGGATGGTTATGTGGAGTGCTGAAGTGACAAGCTCAGAACAGAAGCTGAACAGTCAATGATAACAGAGGACTGATTATATCAGACAAATGCATTATTCAGCAACTTTTCCAAGTCATAGCTCTGACCATCTGGAGGTTAGAACACACAGGTGAAAATATTGGAGCTATACTATTACCAAAAGGCTTTTTAAGCAAAAAATCCAGAACACATCTTTATTGAGATCCAACCATTGGGGGCTGGGAAGAAAAATAAAGGGAAAAAATACTTTTCTGGGAAAAATAAGAGTGTTGGTATTAAAATTATATAGAGTCAGATTCTGTGCCTATTTGAGGTATCAGCAAAACTTCCCATTGTAGTTGAGCGGAATGCTGCTTCTCCTTTTTCTTTATTAACCAGCTTCCTGGACAAGTAAAACATGTTCAGCATTCACCGTTAGTCTGGAAGCAAGAAGCATTGGAAGAAACTGTCAATATTCCTTTATTTTGAATAATCCATAAGAAATGAATAGTGGAGTAGTCAGTGGATTTCATGGTGCCCTATGCAAGTGGAATAATGTTAGATTTTCACTGGGATGACACAGCCTAGATTTAAATAACAATACAGTACTACTCCAGTTTTGTTGCTAGTTATAATTGAAATTAAAGAAATATTGTTTCCACGGAGGTAGATTTTTTTTCCTCGCAAATACATCCACAGATTTTCTGCATTAGTGCAAGAAATCACTTTTGTCAATCCTACTGTAAAACTGAATTTTTGCTGTAAAAAGTAAGAAAGAAAAGATGGAATCTTCACTTTTTTAGAGCTATATTTGAACCAAACTATCTTCATGGCAATCAAATATTATGATACCTTCTTCACCTTCCAGCTTTCTGTAGATGGCCTGCAAATAGCAAGTGCTACTATGAGAAAACTTTTCTTCATAGAGTTTTCTAACCATATAACAGTGAAATAAAGCTAGAAATCTTCTAGGAGCATATGGTATTGCTCCTGTAAGATTTCCAACCTAACTCCCCAGATCCTCAAAGTTCTTAATTCTAGATCCGTCTATAAGAAAACCCAGAACTCTGAGATCTGTCACTTCTTTAAGAACCTACTTTCACGGGTTAGCATGTGTCTGCTATATTTTTTAACAGAATCAGATTATTACTCAACCCATTTTTCCTGAAATCAAGACATTTCTGACTCCTGAACACAAAAAGGATTAATTTTTTTCTTATATTTACTCACCAAAATTAGGTGCCTTGTAATTTAAATTACATTAATTATAAATTTGGACATTTAAAGTTTAGAATAAAACTATCTGCTACCTGTAGAGTAGTGAAACTGTAATGAGCTAGGGTTTGCCATACTGAAATCATTATTGCTTACAAGGTTGTGGACTGATAGACCACTTAAAAAAAATTGGTAAATATCAAAGACACAGATGGAATCTCTTATCCTCAGGATTTGTTGAAATCACGTTAACTACAGGAATTTGTTTAAATAGCTTGGCAAGAATGAATTAGTGAGTTTTCTTAGAAATGGCTTTGTATGTACATTTTCTGAGATTAACCCTTCTCTATTGATTTGGAAAGTAGTCACAAAGAGAAAATTAATGAGAGAATTAAATAATCAATTTTCTTAATTCCAGATATAAAAAAAAAAATTATACATTTGAATCGGAGGCTGTTTGATAGCTGCATCCACACTGGCCCCAAGGAAATGAGACATCTGAAAAGGGCTAAGGCTATGGCTACTTGAGTCTGAGTTTTTAAAACCTAACTGTAAATTTGTAGTACTTACACTATGTGCTGGTATATTACAAAGCTTTAATAATAAATATAAATAATTTTGAGACCTTCAAAATGAAAGGTTCATTCACCTTTTTCAGAGCGTCATCACATTGACGGCTTTATTCATTTAGTGTATAGTTAATACAAGTCTTCTTCCTCTTCCACTGTCAATATTGTTATTCTGCTCAAACCTTGTCATTAATCGTGAAGTGCATGACCTTGCCCTTTGTACTATTGAATTTCATCTTATTTCTGGTACTCCAGGCCTCAGGATCAGTTGGTTCTTATCAGCCTCCCTTGTATTAATGATGGCTTCCAACTTTGCGTCATTATCACATTTCATTAACAACTTTTTGCCAAGGTCATTAATGAAAATATTAAACAAGATTGCTTTGAAAACTGATACATGAGGAACTCCATTTGTCATCTCCCATCAACCCAATGTTTCCCCTTTGAACACAATCCAATGTAATTTCCCCTTTAGCAATGTCTTTAGTTATCTTGCAATTATTGTACTAATTAATAATTTTATATGTGTCACTATATAAAATACTTTTAATGATGTCCAGAAAGATTCATTCTACTAATCTGTTAAAATGCATGCATGCACTCACGCATGCATGAGCACACACTTTTATTCCATGTTTTTTCCTGTTTTGCCCCTTGGGTTTTACTAGCATTTCTGTGAAGAAAATGGCTAAACCTCTTCCCCCTCTCCCAATAATACTATGGGAAGTAAATTACCTATTTTAAGAGCCTGTTCTCCTCGTCTTTCAGTGTACTATCAGCTACTCTCTATTCTCATGACACACTCTTCCCCAGTCTAACAGTAGATGCAAAAAGTATGATATTCCTTGAAGTCCATAGAAAAGTATGTGGGCAACTGAACCATATTTTGTCACATACCACATGCCCACAAATAAAACGCACATCTTGTTTTTTGAGAGGCAGAATGAAAGGGGGGAGACTTTTCTAGAGTTACAGCTGCGTACAACAAAGACAGAGCCTAACCTTCAGCTTACTCTCCCTCCCTTTCCCAATTCAGGCAAAAGCTACAGTAATAACTGCACTGTAAAATTCACAGATCTTGGCTGCTCAGCCAAATGCTAAAACTGTAGCTGATGCTGAAGACTGAACGCTATGGGCCGATCTAGGATTTTGTAAAAAGCTAAAGCCAATCTACAAAGCTATGAAATAGGAGAAGGGAGATCATGAGTATATATACATTGCAAATCCTATAGCACAATTGTCAAAGGATGGTTGGATTAGTAGAACATCAGGACCATTAAAAATGAGAGTGGGTCACTCACACCTGCTATGTGTAGAGCAAATCAGCAGGAATCAAGTAGATTCTAATAAGCCATCAAGTCCATTGACTCCCTCACTGCTGCCTAAAGAGAAATGCCACTACTGCTATTCTGGGCAGAAAATCAGCTTACCTCTTTAAGCAATGCCATGATAATTTGAGGGGAACAGTATGTGTGACCATTGTGTGTAGTATCTAAGTAAATACAGTAAAGAGCCAACTGGACACTCACTCTACTTTCTAGGAATTCCCTTCCCACAGGTTTATGTTCTTGCGCCTCATATGTCTCTGTTAGTCCTCTGCTCATTAATTCCCTCAGCCTCTTTGGCAGCAGCTTACTCTGCATCTGTTGCAGCTGCTTCTGACCAGCTCTTGCTGAACAACCAGTTAGCTACAGCTGGGGAGATAAATAAATTTTCCCATAACTCATCTTTGACTGCCAAGGAAGGCAGTGTATGAATCTTATCACAACTTCACATGATGATCTTTGGAGCTTCTGAACTCTGTCCTTTCTTAGCTTGTCTGGAAATCAAAGAACAAAGGATGCTAGTTACAGGGTCTGGTCTTTAGCACATAGACCTGGAATGCGTTTCACAGTAAGAGGATGTATAATATAACTTCATCTACTAGCATAAATTCTGCAGCAGCATTTATGTGGACAGACTATCCAGCCGTACCACACCCCAACATACCACCAGGAGAGGAGGAGTAAACAGAGACTTCCTCAAAGTTCAGAGGATGAAGATCTAGTGATCTGACCTTTGGCTCAGCCCTATTTATAGTTAGTCATAATGTACTACTAATGTTGTCCATTGTATTTTGTAAAAAAGTGCATTCAAAGGTTTCTACTCTGCTAGGTCATGAACAATCACTGTGGATACTGAAGATCTCATGTCTCATTCAGAGTTGCAAAAGTAAGCCCTAAGTAGTAACTCACTAAACCATTCATTTGTATCTTGGCAACTAAGTGGGAAGAAGCAGCTGAGCTTTTAGTCCACAAATGAGTTGGTGATCACATTAACAAACAAATTAGCTGTTCTATTTACCTTTTTTTGTTTACTAGCCTGTCTTTTCCTGCAGTGATCCCATTTTCTCTTACAAAGGTATGTGGAAAAAGCAAAGGCCATGATCAGTTTTCCTTCACCATTATATTTTCTGGCAGTAACTCAAGTTGACTTTATAAACGGTCTGCATACAAAAAAATCTGGATTCAGATCCTAATGCTATTTGCAAGAACAAACACAAAAAGCACTTGACTAATATCACCTTTCCAAACTGGAGAGCACCTCACTGCTTTCTACTACTCTCCTATTTTGCTTCATAAGTGGTTAATCCATCTCATATTCAACCTCATTCTCTGGTAACTTATTTCTTCAGCAGTTTTTAATGAGCTTATCAAATCCTTTCCAACATATCAGTAAACTAATACATTCACTTTCATCTACCATGTTATTAACTATTTCAAGAACCTTTACAAGGTTAATGAGTTGCAAGTTGCCCCTTGGAGGACCCAGGTTGGTGTGACTATATTAAGTTATACTTATTTACCTCACTCCTTAATTAGACTCTTTATAAAATTTCCCCAGAGCAGAGCTGAAGCTTGCCAAAACTATTATTCCTAGGATTTTCTCCCTGGCTTCTGTTTCAATATCAGGAAGCACAGAAATGACTTTTCTCATCTTTAAAAACAGTCACTGACTTAAGAATAAATTGCATACCCTCTTCATTAACTCTGCTGCTTCACACTTGCCTTACATCAGGCCCCTCAGATGAATACTTTGCTGTCCTAGTTGTTGAGCTTCTTCATAACTTTCTCCCTAGAGACTTCAATCTCTGTCAAGGCCATGCTGTGATTTCCATTAAAAAAGTGTCCTTGGAATAGGAATTTCCCCAATGACTTCTGCAATAGGGACTAAATGAAAGTTTTGCATCAACTTCTCAGCTGTTTCACTCCCTTATTTAATTACCCACCCAGTGCAATTCCTCTCATTTGTCTAGTGGGGCCCCCAATCACTCACACAGATTTATTGCTTCTAATGGCTTTAAAGTAGGTTTTTATGATGCCTTCCTTAGCTATCAGTCTCAGACTTTATCATTTTCATTTTGAGTCTACTTAGCATAGGCTGCGCAAAAATCAAGTCTTGTGTGAGGTATGAAGAAATTCCTGCTAGTACAACAGCTCCAGTGGTGCCCCACTGACAGCAAGCTGTAGGCAGGCAGTGACCAGCCTCCTCTAAAGGGATTAAAACAATCCACTTTCAGGCTACTCTCTTTATGAATAAGAGCATACATACAGAGATTTAACTTGCCACTTTTAGCTAATTTTTCTTATGTTTCCTGATTGTCTATAAATACACACTCACTTCAGGGGCAACAATATTTAGGTGGTACAGACTACAGCTTGCAATCCAACCATCAGCCAACTGCCTGCACTTTCCCAACTGCAGAAACACAGCCTTCTGCAGCAAGAAAGTGGTTAAAGGGGCATCAGCAGCACAGAGCAGCTCTGTGCCATTGATTCCTGCCCCTGCTAGATCAAACATCTTCATGGGCTGGATCCTGCCAATAGTGGTAGGTTGCTGACCCCTGCCTTACTTCAAAGGGAAATTTCCAGATAAGGAAAATCCTGAGCAAAAAACTCAGGATTTGGACTAATAAAGGCTGTTACCAAATTTGCCCATTATTTTGGGGTGTGCTCATTTATTAGGGATAGTTTCTAGGGTCTTGGTGATTCTGTCAATGTGCTGCTTGTGTTACTATACGGAGCTGTATTTCTCCCTTCTGCAAGCCCTCACCCCCAGTGGAGCTATCTTGCAGGACTCAATCTCAATGGGACTGGGTTCCTCCAGTCACCAAATCAGTCATACACACAAACACACACAAATTAACGTGGCAAGCCTGACCTGGCTGGGCTGATCAGCATGGACAGGCTGACACCCTCATATGCCAAGAATCAGTTCATAAGAGCAACAATAAAATGCAGTCAGACACAAGCACACAGGTAAACAGAATCCCTCTGAATCCGGCTGGGTGTCCAGCTGACACCCTCATGGGCCAGCATTCAGTTCATAAGGGCACGTCTGAGTCAAACTGGGTCAATCAGCCTGTACAAGCTGATCCCCTTATGTGTTTCAAACTCAGCACGTCCCAATCTTTGGCCTCTTGATGAGCAGACCCCACAATAATTTAGGCTTCACAGGGATCTTTAGCATAGGTAAAAGAAGCGTCGCTGCAGAGCACAGGAGGAAAGAGAAGCAGAGAAGGAAAAATATACCCAATTACTACCAGTTTGACTATAACAGTTATTTATTGCTAAGCATATGAAATATATAATAGTACTAGTAGTAATAGACATGCAAAAGAAAAACAAACACAAACAATGACAATACTACCCTGGTTTCACTAAGTATTTGGGGAAACTTAGCTCAAGCTTAACTGATACAGTTCAGGTTCAGAAGTTTATGCCTAGAAAGAAGAGAGACAACGCTGGGATCTCACCTAGTCCACGGTACTCAGGCTGCAAAGCTGACAGGCACAGCCCATAGCACAGTCCTTGAAGAGAGAGACGATCTGTTCTTCCAGCGTCCCAAGAACGACAGGGGATGGTGTCAGCACAGGAGTTTTCTTCTTTCTTCTTCTCCTTCTTTCCCCTTTTTGCAGCACACACACTTACAGATTTTTATACCCTCAGTTCAGCTGCTTCGAAGCACCCTCAGTAGTGTAAATCATTGTCTTTTCTATTGACAAGGGGTTATCTGGTTTGGACCATCTCAGGAAACTGATTGATAATCAGGAAACACTTAAGATTAGGGAGTAACCAAATACTTGGGAGCCAGCTTGAGATTCCTATGGATGGCAGATATACTGATGGGATATCTCATGGTTTCTTCAGGAACAATAGATAGCTTACAGCATCAGGATTTTGGATTTTTACTTGTTGTGCACAAACCTCAGCTTAGCATGACTTTTCCAGATCTTACTATAGTCTTTTAACAGACTTAAAGCAATTATTGGGGTGCTCATAACCTTTTGTGGAGAGGACTCCCACCAGTCGTCTCGGGAAAGATATGACAACACATGGGATTAGGGCTCCAGCAGGCTGGATGCTGTGATGAACCCTTAACCATTGTTCCAGTGTTGCCCATATCCCCTCTGACTCGGTCTCTTGCCTCAGCATTCCCTAACCCGGCAACCGAGTTTTAGTCAATCAAGTTTAAATAGGCCTCCCATAGTGGGACCGGGGAATGTACGGCCCAAGATACCTATTAAACTTAGAGCTGTGTGTGTGTGTCTGGGGGGGGGGGGGAGTCCTTAGCAAATCCAGATTAGAAGTGATCTGATAAATGCTGAGCTGGGTGTGTGTGAACATGGGTTGATTAACATTGGAAGCACAGATTCCCCATCATGCAGCGCTCTCCTGCTTCTCTGGTCCCAGAATTCACTGCAGTCTCTGCTTCAGGCTTTCTGTTTTCCATCTCTCATGTAAATGAACGGTCATCTGGTTCCATCTCGGATGTAAATGAGACCTAGGGCAGTTGTTCACTCTTGTCACCCTTATCTGGTGAGGGTCTTAGGTGCGTCTCTCACTGCATCTTAATCAGTTTCATTTAGGTAGAGGCGGGGGGGGGGGGGGGGAGTCCTTTGTGAGTCAGACAGACTGCATCTTGTGCCAGGGTTGCCCAAGAACACAGAGCTGAGGCGTAACAAGGCAATCAGTTTAAGGTTTGCAATTGATGCCAATCCTAATCTGCAGAAGGGCCACAATAAACAGCAACAAATTTTCACAGGGAATTTAGTCATGCACATCACGAATACATTATGTTAATGCAGCAGTCATGGTTTTCTGAAAACTGTATAGAACCCATGATGAATAATGTTTTAGGTTTAATGACATTGTGAAAATGAGTTCTACCAATTTAAGCAAAAGTGTTTGTCCAATATTGGGAACCTGTGCTCATAATCCATTATATTGTTAAATCTTCTGCTTCTGAGGGATGGCCATGGCCAGGAATGTGCTTATATTCTACTCTGCAATGAGGCAGGAGTTTGTAGACATTGTTTTTGGCTCCCATACTTACTACTTTTGATTTTAGCAGTTTGAGATTGGATTGTTGCACTGCTTGGTACATGGAGCTGTATTTTAAATCATCTCAGAAATTTAAAGCAGAGAAGAGTCCAACAGCCTGCTTAGTAAACTATACTTTGATGAGTCAGTCACGGCAGCTGGGAAATGGAACAAATTGGATGCTGTTGATTCAGGAAAGGTGTAAAAGGAAGGTGAAAGAGAGAGTTCATAGGAGAAGGCACATGCAGGAGGCACAGGCAGGATTTTTTTAAATAGGTGCACCATCTAAGAAAGCTGTGGAAAGTCTCCTGTTTATGCGCTCTTCGATGCTATTTCCATTGCAAGTCAGAATTAGCTATTTACCATTTTCCTGGGATGACATTAGACACATTTATTGAAGTCTATGGCCCAGAGTGGAGCAATGCAAAATCATGATCAAGATACTGCACTTTCATCATTTATTAGAAAAAAATATAAAGATAGAGGATTTTTGGTTTTCTCAGTGGTGCGAATACCCCCAGGGAACTAAATTAAATCATTAATATTCCAAGGTACTTCATAATTAATGGTATGCCAAAACCTTGACATCCAAAACGAAGAGTTTGTGCGCAGCGTAAAGCCCTCTGTCTCTGTGAGTTCAAATCTCTATTCTGCCTGAAATGACTTCCCTACATGCTGTCACCTGAAAATAAGATTAAAGTAAAAGCCATATGAGAAGTGTCAAATTCAACTTACAGAAGGTACTTGCACAATGATAAATGTCATCCAGCAACATCACAATCTTTCAGGCTGAAGCCCATGAAAGCACGAATGCCAAATAGCACAATATAAATATGTGCATTTTCCTGGGCATACATACACAGCCAGTTACTTACTCAAAAATACACACAGACATATTCTCAGCATACCCTTAATCAAGTGCTATCCCTGCAAAATTTCAGGGCTTCCTCAGGTTACTTAAATGTCAAATAATCTAATTTCCAGGGGCAATCATGTGATTATACTTCAACACCTTCAAACTGTCCATTACTTTACAAAAAACTGCTTTACTGCTCCTTACGTTACATATAGTAATTTAGATTTTTAGTGTCATTATAGCTATAAGAAAAATCATGTAATTTAGGATTGAACAAGCCAGATCTCATACTAAACACTGCATGACTACGTTTCAATGGTGTTGCACCTAGGCTAATTAGCCTTGCACTTCTATATAGTACGCAAAGGTTGCAGATAACGTATTTACAATATACAGACAAGGTTCTTTGGGTAAAACCTTGTCTGCCTATGTCCTTAAACCAACATGGCTATAGCCAACACCCCTGAAACATGGAAAGTCTTTACAATTTAGTAATTCATCCCTTTTAAAAAGGCTTTTCAACATTTTAAATCAATCTTAAATAAATTAAATTAAATCTCAGAATTGTGAATTATTACTACTACTATTATTATTATTGATAAACTGTATAAAATTGCATTTGTCATAGTGTTTATTGTTATTAGTATTTATATTAAATACTGTTATTATTACTGTTATATTAAATATTGTTATTAGCTTTTTATTTAAATTACCTGAACTAGCTAGCTTCTTGGCCACAAGGCAGCTACAACCTATAATTTCTGGCTATAGAAACACTCAACCTTGCAACCTGAGCTAGAGAAGAGTCTTGAGAAGTCATCAGTACAGGATCAAGGGTGCACAACTGAGAAGTTCTAATGGCATCCTTTGGAGACAGTGGTTCAGGTGTGTGCCCGTGGCTACTATATGCTATCATTCAAGAAAGTCATATTGCCACCATGGTACAAAGCAAAAAATTCTGAAGGTTGTGCATAAGAATTAATTCTAACAAATGTAATGGAAGGAATACTTGAATTACTTCATTATCCTCACAAATACGTATTCTTGGTACCCAAAAAGGATACATATTTTTTCTTTTATACTGTCAGTCTGTATTTCACTATTCGATTTAGTAACTTTAAAGAGGGGAGAGAATAAATTGACATATATTAGAGGTGTAATTACTGCATATACTCAAATCCAAGATGGAGTATTTCCCCCCCTAATCAGTATAGGGAAATAAGAGCTTCATCTTTGATTTGAGGACCAGCCTGGAGCAGGTGGTGGCTCAGTTTCAGCTTTGGCCCTGTTCTCGAAGCTAAAGCTGGAGTTGAGCTAACACCTGCCCCAAGCCAGAATGGCTTGTTTGGTGGGGAATGGGATGCATGCAGGGGAGAGCATAGGGAAAAGCATGGGAGGGAGGGGAGAACTGCAGCCTGTCACTGCCCCCTATGCCTATGACTGCTCCACCTGTCTCCCCCTTTCCTGGCCCCCTTCTGCTGTCCCCTCCCCACTGACGTTCTGCTCTGGCTCCAGTCCCTATAGCCCTGACCTGGCCTGGATGGGAGCTGCCACCATTTCTCCCTAACCACACTGGGCTGAGATGGGGCTGGGGCCACACTTACGCTGACTTCCCTGAAGGAGAAGAGCTGCACCAGAAAGTAAGCTTGGGCAAGAAGTGAGGGCCAGCAGGATGTGGGGGAGAGCACATGGTGGGGACCATATGTGGGGGGAGCAGGGGGAGGCAGGACAGGCATGGGGACAAAATGCAGGGGAGTAGGGAGCAGGCAGTGAGGAGCAGGCACAAGAATGGAGGGTAGGCAGCAGGAGGACACATAGTGGGGCGCACATATGGGTGTGTGTGGGGGGGGACAGGCATAGACACAAGGAGAAAAGGAGTAGGGAAGCAAGGGGTGAGGGTCTGGCCCCTCATCCTACCTCTGTGTTTTGCACCACAGCAGGGAGTGTGGAGGGGGGGGCAACAAATTTAAGTTAACCTTCCACTAATTAAATTCTATGCCTATAACAAAATTTATAATTTTCCATGTATAGAATCAAATTATTGGGGGGGGTCCATCTTAAATTTGAACTCATCTTAGATTCAGGTAGATAGGGTGTTAGGGCATATGGGCTTGAAAGGCAGGGAAACTCTCAACAGGCAACTGGTGGAAACAAAGTACATATGGCTTTTAAGGGAATACTTTTATGCTGTGTTCCCTTCGAAGGGGATCCCTGAGCTGTATTTTATAAAGCAATTTTTTAAAAAGTTCTTCTGCTTTTGTTCAAAGAAAGCCTAATGAGTAACCTACACAAAGCCGTTGACTGGAAAAGATATGGCTCCTTTGGTTAATTCTCCTCATAAGCTGCCAGACACACACTCCTTTCAGCATATGCTTTAGTGGCTGCTCCTTTTGAAGCTTCTGGAAGTCTTTATCTCTGGGTATTTTTAGTCCCAGATTGGACCATTTACTGGCTGATGCTATTGTTCATGGCACAATAACAACAGCAGTGCTTGGCAGTTACATAGTACATTACAGTTTCAAAGTGCTACAAAAACATGATTTAATTAATTTTCAAAACAGCTTTGCAATTATTATTAAATGCATTTTTCAGAACAAGAGCCTGAGATTGTAAAGATCAAGTCAGTCACCCAAGGTCACGTGACAGTTTACTGGGTGACAGGAATTAGATATCTTGAGCAATTGATTCTTCAGCCTGTGTTTATGCTTCTAAACTATACTGATATATTTGCTAAACATTTCTCTTTAAGGCCTTATATGTGCATAGAAATTTGAGGTCCTTGGCCTCCGTGTTCCATCTAGTGTGCCAGTGTTTAAAGTTGGACATTTATATTAATAGTAAAATAGTGGTCTAAATGAAAATAACAGAGCCAATAGATTTCACCTAATTCCACATGTATATTTTATACTTAGTAACAAAGAGCACAGCTAGATAACACAATAAAGGGCTGAATTTTCCATAAACAGATCATGCTGAGCTCCTTTGAAAAATCTACCCCCAAGTGCTGGTGCTAAGCATTTAAAAATCAGCTCCAATGTAGAAGAAATAAAGCTGTGAAAATTATACATGCAATTTGATATAGTTAATTAGTAACTTGGGATGTACATGGTAGTCTGTTAGGGGAACTGTGTTCTCTGGTTCCCACTTGGTGGTAGACAGACCATAACTGAATAATAAAGACTTGTGGTCCTATTTGAAGGTCTATAAAAGATTTATTCAATAATTCCTGTGGTAAGCACATTGCTGTTTTGACCTTATTCCTACCTGCCACTTGATGATATTACTTGATTGATCATCTAATGTAAATAAGAACTGAATCTCAAATGAGGGATTAAAATAAAATTACTCCCAAAGCAAGCATAATCCAAGTCAATATTTTATAAAACCTTGACTTAGGTGATCATTTCATTTTCCTTCCTTTTCATAAAAGAAGATTTACATGGCCTGTGATAGCACTAACCTTTTCCTTAGACAGCTAGCACATCTCATATATTTAAGTAATTATCTGATAGATCTCCAAAATTATTTTCTTTAAAAAAGAAAGTAGCACGAAAGTTTATCAAAATATTTAAAGGGACCCTTCCACATAGCTATTCATCTTTGTCTCCTTCACTTTGACACCTTACTGATATGGTGCTCTATCTGTTCAAGGCTCCTTGCACCCCATTGTCATTGCCCACAGTAGGAGTTTTTACTGATTTACATGGGGCAATAGAGCAAACATGAGTGATTGGCTTCCAGGTTCAAACACCTTTAACTTCACAAATTAAGAAAGACTACAACCAAATCCTCAGTTCCATCACGGTCTTTATTCAACCAAACTCTTCTGGTCTTTTTTTGTTCTCCATAGCAGGGGGGGGGGGGGGGAACTCTCTCCTGGACCAGTCATTAGTTTTAAGCATGATTTTAGCAGTGGTTAGATCAAGTCCTAGGCTTTTGCATGGGAATGAATTATACCCTTGAAAAAAGTAAGTATCCTTGTCTTTGGGAATGGGCAATCATGTTTGATAAATATTAATCCTCAATTTTATTATTATATCACTATTATTATTAATTGGTTTGTTTGTTTGTTTTGAATTTGCAGATGTGAACATAGGGTTACTAGTACTTTTATGTAGCTATTGTGAAATGTACATTTGATTTTTTTTCTTCCAGTTTTAGATTTCTGTGCATTTCAAGAATGAGCAATTGTTAAGTTCCTCTGCCAGAGATGAACATGTTGCAAACAGGTTATGCAATCTCTTATGAAACACAAGGAAAGGAAATTAAGCAGGTCAATTCAGGTCAGATTTTAAAGTATTTAAATGCCTAACTGAGGCCTAAATGCATCTAAACATATGATTCTTCACTAAAGGGCGCCTCAGTTTATCCATCCATGACATGTGGGTGATATGCATATCACAAGAATGTTGTGAGTTTATGATTCAGAAATACTAATATATTTTTTCTGAGAAGAAAGTTGTTTTAGAAGCATAAAACAAATGACAGAGAGAGAGAGAGATTGTGCATAAGTACATATATAATATTCTTAACAAACTGGAATAGACAGATATTTAATACCAACAAATTAGATGCATTTCTCAAAAGAAAAATATGTATCATAATAACAGAAGCTTCACAATTCTTAATATGAAAGCTATTTTATTACTTTGAAATAACAGAGATTCCTGAAAAGCAGTCTTGATTTGCAAACATATTTTGTTTTACAATTCTGTTCAGCATAAAAACACAGCACCTTCCATTTAGAATAGTAATGTAATAATACCAAGTTTATTTATAATTCAATTTGTGAAATGATATGCTTGATGTCTAGACCTTTGGGCACATTTACATTAATAAAATTAACTAAATATATCACATACCAGCCAACCTAATATATAATCTCTTCTCAAAAGGGCAAAGGATTTCCCATATGCTCAACTATTTTTCAATATACAGTTGAATACATTATTTTCATTCAGCATTCTCAGCATTCTCTGTCTTACTGGGCCCTGCATTCCCATGTAATTTCAATAGAGACTGGTGTTAGCGGGTTTATATTTAGTAAAATGTTCAAATTTATCATTTTAAACTGCAGTTTTCTTCTACAGCATCATAAGCCATAAGATACCAATGATATATAACATGCCACTTTGCTACATACAACAAACCTGATTGGAGAAAATAGCTTGAATACAAACCACTATGGTGTTTGGTCTTTTTCAGCCTCAGATGTTTCACATTTCCTATCAAGTTTCAATTCTTCCGAACACTTCTGCACATCACATTTCTATGAAGAAGTGAAATTGAAATTTAAGTTTTTCATATCTCAGAACATCCTGAAGATTTTTTTTCATTTGATCCTTTTTGGTTATGGGATTTAATGAACCAAACTGTTTTCTTTCCCAACTTCCTTTGTGAATTTTACGAAAAAAAAACAAAAACTTAGCTGAAATCAGACCCTAAAATGATAAGTAGGAAAAGAATAAACAAATATTCATTAGTAGCCCAAATCTAACTGTCTCTGGGTGCATCTACATGAAACATTTACTGCACATTAACCTAATAACGCTGTACAGTAGCATGGCAAAAACTGTGCTAATAGCCTACTGAACAGTGTTATTAAGTTAATGTGCAGTGAGCATCGCTAAATAACAATGCACTGGTGCTACGGTACAGTAACTCTAGGTACTGTGCATTTAGTTAGTAATTTATTAAGGAAGTACTAAACTAAATGTTCGGTATCTACGGTGAATTAATGAACATGTAAACACGCACCCTGTGGACTAAATAATATAATGACTGAAAAAGTAGGGAATGATAATTACAAGTCAAAGGGTTAGATCTAACCAGAATTATATCATCTTCCACAAGAGATGCAGGTCCCATGCTGTCAGTTTCTTATCAATTTATTATTCTCTCAGTAATAGTAGATTGATTATTTTGTTTAACTCTAGTACTTTTCTGAATATTGAAGTTAGAATGGTTGAAGTAAGGACACATGGTCTATGACTTTCCATGTCCCTCTTTTCCCTCTTTTTAAAGAGAGGTATGAAGTGTGCCCTTCACCAGTCTTCTGGGACATCTACCCTTCACGTATTCTCAAAGGTAAGAAGTAGAGGTTCAGACATATCCTCGAGTAATTTCAAAAGCACTCTAGGGTGGATTTCATCAGACCCTGACAACATGAACACAACTATCTTAGCTACCTATTCTTTAACTTACTCTTAGAATCATAAAAAATTAGGGTTGGAAGGGGCAACAGGACATCATCTAGCCTAACCTCCCGCTCAAGTTAGGACTGTCCCCAACTAGATTATCCCACCCAAGACTTTGTCTAGCCAGGTCTTAAAAAGCTCCAAGGATGGAGATTCTACAATCTTTTTGAGTAGCCTGTTCCAGCTTTACTACCCTCCTAGTGAAAAAGTTTTTCCTAATACCCAACCTAAACTTTCCTAGCTGCAACTTGCGCCCATTTCTCCGTGTTCTGTTATTAGTCACTACTGAGAATAGTATTTCCATCCTCTTTGGAACTATCCTTCAGGTAGTTGAAGGTTGCTATTAAATCCCCTCTCAGTCTTCTCTGCACCAGACTAAATAAGCCCAGTTCCCTCAGCCTTTCCTCATAAATCATGTAGCTCAGCACCCTAACCATTTTTGTTGCCCTCTGCTGGACTCTCTCCAATTAGTCCACATCCTTTCTATAGTGGAGGGGGAGGGGCAAACCTGGACATAGTTCTCCAGATGTGGCCTCACCAGTGTCAAATAGATGGGAAGAATCACTTCCCTTGCTCTGCTGCCAACGCTCCTACTAATGCTGTCCAGTATGCCATTAGCCATCTTCACAATAATGCCATTAACCATCTTCACATCTTCACACTGTTGTCTTATATTCAGCTTATGTCCACTGTAGCCCCCAGGTCCTTTTCTGCAGAGCTGCTGCTTAGTTAGTCAGTCCCTAGCCTGTATTAGTGCATGGGATTGTAGTTGCTTCCCAACTTCAACATTTTAATCGATCCTTTCCTAATAGTCAGAAACAACTCTAAAATAGCCAACTGGCTAATAGGTTTCTCAGCCTGCTGAGTCCCATCATATTATGGTTGGCAAGCCAGTCAATTGAATGGTCAAATATTGTCAATTGACCTGTGAATTGACTGCATATTTTGACAGGTCAAATATTATAGCAATTTTACAAAAAAATTACACTTCTTGCAGTTTTCTTGACAGAAATATAATTTTTATTGTTTTTGACCCATTTCTTAATGGGAAATTCATGCTTTTCTTGTGTATTATTTGGATCTATTGGCAATTTTTTTCTACAATTTTTGACCGGTCAATTAACCAAACTTTGACTGGTCAAATGCCCAACCCTACATCATATTGTATGTCCAGTATATATCCCCTATTATCAGAAGCTTCTCAAAAAAGCCTCATATATCTTCTCCTGACTGGAGCATCAAATATGACATCACCCCTACTCAACTCTGCATTTACTTCCACCAAAGACATTCAAGAACCTTGCTTGTCCCCCTTTTCCTGAACTTCAGAGAAAGTGTATCAATATCTCTGCCTGTGCTTCCTGTACTATTCCATTCTGTGCTAATATTCTAGTCCTGTGTCCCAACAGGCTTTAGAGTTCTCATAGCTTTGTTGATATACTAGGATTTCTTAAGTCTCCTTGTTTATTCCTCATACTCCTTCATTTTTATTCAGCAACCTACCCCATTATGCTTAATCTTGCCTTTCTTATATCCCTCTTGCAGCTTCCCATCCATTCACTCTCCTCTAATTTCAGCCCAGTGATTAGGCTATAATTATGATTATTATTAGAGTTTTTATTACTGGTCTCATCAAACCTAGTTTGGCTGATATATTAAACCTAGTTTAAAGTCTCTTTCACTAGATTTGAAGCCAGTGTGCAAAAGAGCTCTTCCCCTTCTTTTCAGACAGGCCTTGTTTCTTCCCAAAAGGCTTCCCTTGTGGACCATCATCCCATGGTTAAGGAAGTGACACTTTCCTTTCAATACTGTCTGTGAAACAAAAAAAATCATCAGTTGCTGCCTGAGCCTTAACCCTTGACTGGAGAGGTTTTGACAAAGCTTCTGTCTCTGCCTAAAGTCATTCAGCCATACTCCCAGGGCTTTTGAAAGCCTTCTGAACTTACCATAGTCACAGTGTCCACATCTACAAACAACAAGGTAAGCAGTACTCAGGGAGCTAGAAAAAGGCTTGGCAACTTTCCCATAATATCTCACAGACAGGTAGCATGATGGGTTCTCCTCAGAAAGGAGTCTACAGCCACAAACAATTTTTGTTTTCTTGTTTTGGAGGTTGTAGCTGCGACCGTCCTGGACTGAGACATCTGGTCCCTCCTCCAAGCCTTTGGGTCTGCTCAGCCTCTCTAGGGTCTACAATTGCATAATGGCTCCTGCATATGATATGCAGGGAATTGAGTAGGGAGTGGAACACTGGCCACTGAGTCAGATGGCCGCAGCCTGTTTCCTCCTTGCAGAGGCACTGGTATTTTTACTCTTCAGAGTAACTGCAGTTATTTTAAGCAGCACCTTGCATGTCTTTAGAAGCATGCTGCTGATTAAGACCTCAGATCCTGTATGCCTCTTAGCCTTGTCCCCTCCTTTTGAAACTCATTTACCTGCTTCTTCAAAGATTCTCTTGACAAACACATCTCAAACAGGATGGTACATAGCTGGTACCCAACTGTATTTGCAGACAGCATTCTTAGCAAGTAAAAACCAGGACCTAGCAGAATACCTCCAGTATAAGATTCCTTGTCTGGCCAGGGTCTTCACAAGCACAGACACAGGTGCCAGAAGCAAAGTTTTCCACCACTTATTAGTTGTTTCTTTTCCCAAATTATCAAAAACAACTGAAAAGAAAAAAGAAAAGCCAACTTCTTCTAAACTCTCCTGGGAAGCTCTGCTGGCTAAATGTCCTGGTCTCACAACAACATGTTTACACATCTCTCTTATTTGTCTCTCCGAGCTTGACGACTACTCTGAATTTCCCGGGTCTGTTTCAATCTCCCTCTCTCTAAATGTTGCTTCTTCTCCTCTTCCATCACTCCAGAGCAGAAAAGTGGTAAAATTAAAACCTTGAAATCTAGTAGACACTAAATCATAGTGATCTGCTGATTCCGCTATTCCATTCTTGCACTTTAGTCTTATAATAATAACGATCATCTCAACAGGAAGGGTGCTTGATAAGAATGACACTGGTAGTAATGAAAATATTACCTACTGGGCTCTCTCAACCCACGTACCAAAGACAGCTTGAAAGGAATCCATGACAGTGATGCACGGTTTGAAACTTAAGACCATCTGCTCCCTCAGAGAGTTGCCCAGGCAAGTTGAAAAGATTAGGTTTAAGAGCTGTATTATCTAAAATTGTCCAAAGAAGAGCAAAATAGTGACACTAATAAAATTATAACAGATCTCCATATGCTTCAGTTTCAATGAGCTCATAGAGCAACTGAACCGAGTCTAGGCTGTTGCAATGAAGCATAGATCTGTTGTTCTCTCTAAAACTTTCTAATTTCAACCTTTATCTTGTACTGTTCCATACTACAAAATTAGTTTGTCTTGTTTGAGTGAAAACATCATCACATAATGGGGACACTGTATGTGTGCACCATGTGCTACATGGTCTGTTGTCTATAATCAGTCACATAAGTTGCTTCAGTATAGATATTATAATCATGTTAAGAGGCAGCTAGCTATATTAGTCAATAAGATGCCACTTTTCCCTACCTTCTGCCTGACTTCAGAATAACTAATTCAGGGGCAATAGGCAGGCCAGAGTGGCACCTTATAGACTAGTTCAGAAATGCATACGTTTTTGTAAGCAGCAGCTTAATTTGTCAGATACTATTTCATGTAAATCACTATTTCATAGTATCTGATTAAGTAAGCTTGTTGCTTACAAAACCTTATGCATTTCTGAATTATTCTATAAAGTGCTACTCTACCCTGCCTATTGTCATAATAATTAGCGATTTCCACTTTTAAGCAGTTATTAGATCTGCATAGCATATAATAAAATGTCAAATGAGTTTGATCTCCATTTACTCTTTCAGTGCTCCATTTTTAATTTATGCAGAAAGAAATACAAAGCTTTTAATTTGCTTTCTGTTTTAGGCAGTATTAAATTTGAATGTGTTTCTTGAATGTTGAACAATGAAAGTATAATATAACAATGCCTTATATAGCGAAGAAGAAATGCTTTCTTCATGGCCTCATAATTAATTTGCAAAAATGGAGTGAAAACGAAGCAAACCAGAATACCCTACATTTATACAAGATATTTATACCGGACTGGAGCAACATGCTTATTCTGAGTGCTATATGAAGGCTGTCTCACAGAGGAGAGTGAAAATACCAATAATATTTTGCCAATTTTTTTTTAATCTAAATTTTCATTACAATTTCTCTTCATTTTCAACGAGAAGCTGAAATTAGGGGAAACATCCTTCCTGGAAAACATTTTCCCAAACTAGACAGTTTTGACATAAATGAACATTTTCTTTGGGAATTACTGTTTTTATCAAAAAAAACCCCACATTTCATCACAAAACACAACAACCTCTAACAAAAAAAAATCTCACTCAAGTATACTCACTAACATGTCTCATGGATAGGTAGTAGCCATGTTGGCCTAAGCACAAAAGGCAGGCAAATTCTTTGGGTAGAGGCAATATCTTTTATTAGATGGTCTAATAAAACATATTGCCTTACCCAAAAACTTTGCCTGCCTAACATGCCTCATGGCATTTCATGGATCCCAGCAGCCAGCCATAATAAAGCCAATCAGATGCTAAAAATGACTTGCACCAGGCTCTAAGGCCACTCATTTGTACCTATTTGGCATTCAACATCACATTGTGGGGAGGTTCCATAATGATTGTGCAATTTCTGATCAGTGATCATCCCTTTATAAACTAACACACACTTAGGTCTTGCTTTAGCCCTGTTAAAATAATATATTAGGAACAACTGGCTCTCTGTGAAGGGCCAGCTGTGTGATAACTCAAAATTTCTTCAGATCCAAAGCACCCCTTGCGAAGCAGCCACCACAGATTGAGAGTTTCTCCTCAACTAGCCAACACAGCTGCAATTGTATGAACTGACAATGCACACCTGCTAGATCCCTATCTTGGGTGCTGCTCTGCAACTAATTCATCTGTATGCATTGCTCCAGCCCCAACCAGATAACTGCTCCTAAATCAGCTTTCACACCTTTTCCTAATTTTTATAAGTAAAACAGAAATGAAGGAGCTAATAGTACCATGAAGTGGCACTAAAAATAATAAATCATTGCTGAAGTCCTTACAGCAATGTGGGTGGAACTCCCAAAAGCAAGGCATGCTTTGACATTCTACTGGTGTCTGTGTCATAGTAGGGTCAAAAGCTGCAATTAAGTGATCTGTACAGGGGGCGGGATACTGTGTATGGAAACTGGAAAAAAAGCACTAATTGGGTAATTAGATGAGATTATAAAGGTTTCTGCTGTGAACAAAACACTTTCAAACAAATACTGAGGTCTAGGATCAGCTTTAGGACCCAAGGTGAACTGTGGATCCAGAGAGAAAGCACACACAGAAAGCAGAAAGAAATAAGGTTGTTTGAGACTAGAAGAGATGGAATGAGTTCTAGAAAAAAAGAGTCTGAGAAAAAGAAAATATTAGCCTCCAAAAACCAATAGAGACAATAAGATAAAGATATAGTAAAATAGCAGAAGGTCTTTGTTAGGTCTTCTAGCCCAGACAGCACTCTAGGAGTGCAAGATTTTTATTTTTAGTTAGCTACTTCTTTGTTCCCACCAATATTAAAAACCTAATGAGTAACACTTTCCTCTCCCCTCCCCCTTTTGAGAGGACATTCCTCACTTTAATAGCCTTCCTTGTAGAGGAATCTTCATATGATACAGTGACCTTGAATATTCCCTCACTTTATTGTCCTTCCATTTATTCTAAACTGTATTACTTGGCCCAGCCCAAATAATTTCTCAGTTTTGTTTTGGTTTTTTTTAAATGCTTTCTTAACAAAGTCTTATAAAGAGTTAGAGCATTTAAGGAGCTAAAATATTCCATTGATTAAGGAATTGAGAAAAGCCCCAGGTGTCTGGTGACTTCAAATAGACAGTTAAGATAAATGAAGCAGAATCATTGTCACTAAGTCATTAGTTTTCACCAAACCTGGACATGAAATAAATTGCACTTTCCATGAAGGTAGCCACTGAAGTCAGTGGATGCTGACCCTTGTCTCGCCCTTTCTGTATGAAAGCAGCTCCTTCTCAGGTTTGCCCATCAAAAATCTCACTGAACTCTCCTATAAAGCTGCTGAATTGATTAAGTATAAACCAATCTGTTCACATAATTTTCTGATTTAATATGCATCAATTTCCTAGTTTCAGCTGTCCTGATCTATAACATTTCATTCCAATCTGAATTCTGAATGCCCTGAAACTGGAGTGTTCTGAGGTGAAAACATTTGGGATTTTTTACTTTACCAAAAAAAAAAAAAAGCCCTTATAAAGATATATAAAATAATGGGTAGTGGAGAAGAAAGTAGGCAGGAGCTTCTGTTCTTCCTGACTCATTATACAAGAGCAAGAGACTTTCAATGAAATTAAAAGGTGGTGGATTCAAAACTGATCAAGAAAACTCCTTTTTCACACAATGTGTAATTAAACTATGAAAGTCACTGTCAGAAGAAGTCACTGGGGGCAACAATTTAGCACGATTTGAATAGGGATTGGGCAATCAAATAGATCACAAAACTATCCAGAGTTGTTATAATTAATGAAATAACATCTTGGGAGAAGAAATTAAACTTCATCCTTTACAGTTTAAACACATTTCCATTAGACATTGGGGTGGAAATTAATATGGGAAATAGTTTATCCCATCAATATCTATTGTGAGGTTCTTACACCTTCTAAAGCATCTGGCATTGCCTTATGTTGAAATCAGGGCACTGAACTAAATGACCCTCAAGGCAAATCCAAAATAGTTCCTATAGTCCTGAAATTTTGGTTCAGGTTTGTAATAAAGATAAGGAGTCAACTTTGAAAATTGCATTCAAATTCTGAACTTCATGAAACACTGAAGAGCTGGGAGTACAGATTTAAAGCCTACATCTAGTTACTCAAATAAAATGAAAATGTCAAAATATCATGAGAGCAGGTTGTTCTCACAGTATTTCCAAATCAACCCACAATCAAGATATATTGAAAATTGTGTGGGAATGGTCTTTTTTTTGCAAGATTTTCATCACAGTTTTTCGTGTGTCAAAGTAGTTCTGAACTGTAGAATGCCTATCATCTCACCTTTTAGAAGTGTGCATCCATCACTGCCTCTATGACTGAGTTGAGCTATCTTCCAGTTTTGAATCAGGGCAAATGCAATCTGCTACAGGGGCTATACAAGAAGTGAAAGAAGCAAAAATTGTAGCTGACCTATTTTTTCCCCATTGTTTTAGAACTCAGTCAGCTGGCATAGCCCCAGGTCAGCCATACCATAGACAGCCTTTTCATTGGTGTGTAGTGTTTTAGGGAGGAATTAAAACAAAAACCCTCTTTGTGCTGCTTTCAAGCTTCTGTAATAACTATGCTCTGAGACTGACTAGAACTAAGTCCTGATAGATGCTGACATGTGAGAGGCAGTAGCTGGCAGCCTAACCGTCTCCACTCACATCAGTCAGCTTTCTCATTTGACAATGAGCTGGTTTTGTGCCTAATATATACTTATCGTGTTTATCCCTTAGCCTTGGTCCTTATTCAAACCTTTCCTTACATTGGGTCGTCCCTTTGAGTATAGGGAATAACTGACTAAGCTGCAGTACTGTGCAAAGGACTGGGAGGTTATAGTGGACCACCAGCTGCATATAAATAAAAAATGTGCCCTTGGTCCAAAAACAAAATTAAACTAAACTAAAAAGCAATAGCATGCTGAAAGATATTTACTGGAAGGAATGTTATCTGAAAGTCACGGGAAGCAATTCTTCCACTCTATTCAGCAAGGATGATGCCTCACCTGGAGTACTGTGTCCAGTTTTGGGCACTGCACTGCAAGAAAGCTGTAGGCAAACTGGCATAAATCCATAAGTGAACAACTAAAATAACTAGAGGTCTCGAAAGCATAATTTAAAGAAAGGTTAGGAAAAACTGAGATTATTTAATCTAGAGAAGACTGACAGTCTTCAAATACATAAAGGGTTATTATAAAGGACAAGGTTATAGACTATTATTTGCGGCTACAGAAGGCAGAACAAGAAAAAAAGTAACAGTCTAAAATTTCAGTCATGCAAATTTAGGTTGGATATTAGAAAGAAATTTCTCCCTGTGAGGGTTGGAATAGATTACATAGAGAGGATGTGGAATCTGCATCCCTGGAAGTCTTTAAGAGCAGATTAGACAAATATTTGTCTAGGATGGTATAGAGCAGGGGTGGACAAAATGCGGCCCTCGATGGCTTGCCAAAACTCAGTAAGCAGCCCTCTGCCCAAAATAATTGCCCACCCCTGGATAGAGCCAAATGATTCTGCCATGAGCAGAGGGCGGACTAGATTTCATAGACATTAGGGCTGGAAAGAACCTTGTAAGATCATCAGGTCCATCCCCTGCCCAAGGGCAGGAAGTCAGCCAGGGTCAAAGGATCCCAGCAAGATAAATGTCCAAATGTTTCTTGTAAATGTCCAGAGTAGGTGCTTTCACCACCTCTGCGGGGAGTCTGTTCCAGGCCATGGGGGCTCGAACAGTAAAGAAGTTTTTCCTTATGTCCAGCCTAAAAGTTTTTCCTTATGTCCTGCATTGTCTTGCAGGAGTTTGTGACCACTGGACCTTGTCATCCCTTGGGGCGCTCTGGTAAACAGGTATTCCCCCAGATCCTGATGCCCGCCCTTTATGTACTTATAGGCTGCCACCAAGTCACCCCTGAGCCTGTGCCTCTCCAGGCTGAAAAGTCCCATAGCTTGCAGCCTGTCTTCATAAGGCCTATTCTCATGCTCTCTGATCATGCGAGTGGCTCTCCTCTGGACTGTTTCAAGCTTCTCCACATCCTTCCTAAATTGTGGAGCCCAGAATTGGATGCAGTACTCCAGCTGCAGCCTCACTAAGGCCAAGTACAGTGGGAAGATGACACCCTGGGTCTTGCTCAAGATGCATCGGTAGATGAAGCCAGAGTTTTGTTCGCTTTGCCAGCTGCAGTATTGCATTGGTGGCTCATATTCATCTTGTGGTCGGTCAATCATGACCCCAAAGTTTCTTTTGGTCATGGTGCTAATACATGTAGCATTGTAGAGCCTATAAGTGCAATGCGGGTTTTTATTTCCAAGGTGGAGCACCTTGCATTTCTCCATATTGAATGCCATCAGGTTTTCATCCACCCACCTTTTGAGCCTATTGAGGTCAGCCTGGATCACCAGCCTATCCTCAAGTGTGGACACCCTTCCCCAAAGTTTGGTGTCATCAGCGAACTTGGCCAGTCCACTTTTGACACCAGTGTCCAGATCTTTTATGAAGACATTAAAGAGTACAGGTCTGAGAACAGAGCCTAGGGGGACTCCACTAGTTACTGAGTGCCATGTTGATTTGGTTCCATCAACTACCATTCTCTAGGTCCGACCTCAGAGTCCATTCTCCAGCCATCAGACTGTGGAGTAGTCAAGGCCACAGTTGCCCAATTTTTCCATGAGGACATCATGGGACACCAGGTCAAAGGCTTTTTTAAAGTGCAAATATATGACATCAACCTTTTCCCTTCTGTCCAGGTGATAGGTCACCTGGTCATAGAAGGAAATGAAATTGATCAAGCAAGCCCTACCCGCAACAAACCCATGCTGGCTAGCCCTCAGAAGGTTGCCTTCTGTGAGCCTGTCAAGAATGGTTTCTTTGATATTTTTTTCCAAAATCTTCCCAGAGATTAGGTCAAACTGATTGGCCTGTAGGTTCCCAGGAGTTCTTTCCTCCCTTTCTTGAAGATGATCTCCTCAGCACCCTTCCAGCCCTACTTTTTATGATTCCATGATTCCAAGGTCCTTGTCCTGAAAACAGATATAATAATGTAAGCTATGAATGCAAGCCTGCCTCATAAGCCTGAAACAGGTATTTAAACAGAGAACCGTTAATTGCTTTGTTATATGCCTGAAAACAAGTCTGTACAAGCCAAAATCGTACTTCTAAAGAAAGTTTTGGACCTGCCAATGGTCTAAACTTTTAAGAAAGTTAATGAAGAAAGATCTGAAGACAAGGAGAAGAAAAGATGAGGAATTAGATTTTAGATATACAGTTCTGAAAATGTCATTTCTTTTCTTGGATGAATATTGAAGCTAAAAGTTAAAAGATTGTCTCCATAACCATGCAGATGGGACAGTCATCTAGGATATGGGAAGCCCAGAATTAAATCCCTACTACACTGACTATTTAATTATTTTTACAAAGCAAAACAGCTCCTACAGGAGAGATTGAAAGAGACCCCACTGAAGAATAACTGACAATAAAGATGTCATTGAAACTGGTACCTAATTGCAAAATGTTTCAGTTTCAGTAAATCAATCTTGTCCAGTTAAAAAAAAAAAAAAACTGCTGAAAAATTTCAAAACATCTATAGCCTACAGGTTGTCCTTTAGCACACAGTAAAGATAAGTAGGAATGCCCAGGGATGTAGTATGTAAAGATATAGTCTTGACATGTTTAGACCTGGAGCATGACTAGACTTTGCATGACTGGGTAACCATGACATAAACTTTGTCACCGTTTCAGATGCTGTTGTTGTTACAGCATATTAGTTCATATAGGCATGTGATTAAAAGCAGTAAGCTTAGCCCTGATTGCTTCTGGGTTTGATTTTTTTGTTTTGTTTTGTCTTCTCTGTCATTTACTTCCTTTCTGTGTCTGACTTCTCTGAAGATCACACATGCAACATGTTGGGAAATCTTTCTGTTTTACTATTAATAGCATCATGTTTGGGTTGTTTAAGTTTTCACTCCTATACTTATTTGAATAGATATTTAAAAAAGAACAGTATACACACTAATAGTTCAAAAAACAGAAAGTAAATTAAAGGAATCCATTTCATGTATTACTTTTATATATTTCAAGATATTTTACTGCCTGGGTTTGGCAGTACTCAATATGTAATGTTGAACAGAAAGGGTAAGAATAAAAACAGATTTGAAAATCAATGTAAAACTACTAGATGTGTTTTATTCACAATAGCACAGATGCCTTTGTTGTCAAAATCAGTGGAAAGAGCAGAAGAACTCAGCAAGCTCTCTATTGCTATCATTTCACATAAGCAAAGTACAGACATTACACATAATCCACACTAAGTGATCAGAATTCAAACCAAATCCATAACCATACAGAAGTCTGGGGCACATAGTACAAACTAAAAATGGCAGAACCTGGTCAACAGAGTTCTGGACTGATGTGCTCTCAAATTTATTCAAATTAATTTAATCCAGTGCATCAAACGTCTGTACTAGATCTCCTATTGAATCAACTCAGGCTGCTGTCTGCCAACATCCCAGCTTCTTTTGTGGGCCCCTGAACTCCCACCCCACCTTTGGAGGGAGGCATGCTGGAACTCAGCCCGTGCTACTCTGCTCCAGCCGAGCATCCAGCCAACCCCATCCATGTGTAGCACAACCCCCAGTTTTTCTTTTTTTATTATTTTAAAATGCATTCCTTCACCTTCCCCAACCATTTCTGACTTTTTCTCTCTCTCTCTATTCCCTATAGATAAGTATAAGTGAGCTAAGACATAGGATAAGCTTCAGCATTTTATTTTGGTAGCAACTTGTATTTGTTTTGGTTTTTCTCCTTCTTTATATTGTATAATTATTACGTTTATATTGATTTTTACTGTTCCATATTACTGTTTTACTGATATTATATGATTTAGGCCTACATATGTAAGTTAGCATAAGACATAACAAGTTTCTATTTTGTTTGTCAGGTCTCCATCTTGTCCCCATGCCCTATTGTGCAAGTATGCTGTAACCTATGACTCATACCTACCCCTCCTATGTAACTTGGTTCCTGAATGAATGGGGATGAATGAGGGTGCCTGAGAGACAATGGCAGTATGTCTAAAAATAGCTCCCTCTGAATGACCGAACCATCAAAACCAATACCTGGACCCAGCCCTTGGGACCACCCTCAGCATTCAGGAAACAAAAGATGAGGCAACCCACCATTGTGCCAAGGCTGCACAATGGTGGGTTGCCTCAGTAGGAACACCTGGAACCCTCTGGAACAGGACTGACATTGCCTAGACAGGCCCTCCCCATAGGAGATCATAGGTAGTCTTCCCCATAAAAAGGGGTAGTGAAGACTGACTCCTTGGGATGCCCTCTCCATCTGGACCAGCACCATGCCACACCATCTATCCACCCAGAGGCCCTGACAGCGACCCCCCCTCTGGACAACACCTCCTGGACAAAAACCCCTTTCCAGCCTGGATAGGTAGCTATCACCCCCACCATCTCTTCAGCCAAGGACTTGGACTCTGTTTCTCTTCCCTACATAGACTCCAGCTCTTCCACTGAGTCTATTTCTCCTGCTGCCATTGCGAGTGCTTGTGTGTGTGTGTGGGAACAATAACTTCATGGGGCTGTGTAGTATGTTGTCTGTTTAATAAACCTGTTATTTTGAAACCTCAAGTTGGGTTTTTGTCTGTTTCCTGACTGTTTCCTCCTTGCCACCACTTGTCTGCCCCCCAATCTCTCAGCTGTCTGCCTCAGTTTCCAGTCCCAAGCTCCCAGGTTTCTGCCTCTTTCTCTTTCCTAGCTGTCTCCTTCTTGCCACTGGGCTTTTTCCCTTGCACCAGTGACCCTGAGTAACCCTGGGGCCACTTGACCTTAAGTTACCCCAAGCCTCAGTTTCTCAGCCCAACTTCTCTCTAGTCAACTGGTTCTAATCCCAGTTCCAGCAACTTTCACTCCTTACACTTTCTCTCTTACCTTAACCTTCCCCTAGGTATCCCAACTCCCCCAAACACACACATACATACCGTACCATCCAAGTTAAGAACTCACCTATGTGTATGTGTAGGTGGGTGGTTTGTGTGTGAACTGGTGAATACATATATATATATAGAGAGAGAGAGAGAGTCATTACGTGCATGATATACGAATTAGTGATCTATGTACATGTACTGAGTGTGTGGGTATTGACAACTGATTGTTGTCTAATTTTTGGTGTGTATAGTGTGTATGAGCTTGAATTGGTGATAGGTGTGCATGTGGCTAGGCAGCAGTGTGTGTGTGCCTGGTGGGGGGTGTATGCACCTACAGTGTGTGTGCACCTTAATTTTTGTGTGTGTGTATGTGCAATTGTACACCACGCTCTCCTGTCTAACAGTGCGATATTGAGATCCTGAGCTTTGGCCTGAACCTCCAGGGCAACACATGGGCTGTCACAGAGAGCAAGCCAGCAAAGCCTCTGTCCTCAGCCTTAGTTCCTGCCTCTGGCCAGGTGTTAGTCACAGTCAGGGGCAGGGGCAGGGAGCGGGGAAGGGGAAGGGGAAGGGGAACTACTGGCATCTGTGTCCTGAATGGGCCCCATCATGGAACACACCATGGTGTACACACAGACCTGATACTATGCTCAGTGACACTGGGGTGCTTTGTGGCAGGGTTTGTGCAGGAGCAAAGGTGCCAGTGCCCTCCCTCCCCCCTAGCCTGGCTGTGGCTGATGGTTTCTTATGCCTAGCAGCAAAGGTGGGGGAGTGGGGACTGTTTGCCCATGCCCAGCAGCCAATCGGGGTGGCTTGCCCACTCGGCTACATTCAGTGCTGGGAGACATGCAGGAGCACCCTGAATCTGTTGGCCTCAATAAGTGCAGGCAGCCTGCGTGCCCTCCGGCCCCACCTCCTCCCCCCCCCCAAAGGGCAAACTTGTGTTCTGTTCACTCCCAAACTAACCACATCTGCTTAGATAAACCCATGTAAGTTAGTTCAAATCCACCTCAAGCTTTTTGAATGTCTGTACCTACCGATAAGTATTATTGGGCCCATAAATGCTGTTATTTCTCATTGGGTCACAAAGTAACATGTAAGACAATCTAGGTATGAATGGTTCAATGATTACTGAGTGGCTGCTTTGAAAGACCTATTAATCCTGCTGCTAGAAGTTCAAAATAATTTATTTTACAGTAGCTGTGGGGTTTTTTTTAATTCAAGTTCTTTCATATGGCTTTACTGATTTTTGTTGAAAGAAAATCTTGTTGCTATTCCTGTTCAATATACATTCTCTCCGATCCTTACCACATGGTGTTTGTCAGATGAAAGTGTCATCTCAACGTTCATTTTTAAAGTGTCTGAGAAGAATTCTCAGCACTGAGAATATGTAGGTGTTTGTAAATGTACCATGCATTTGAGAGAAATTGGTGAAATACATAATGTTTATTATGAAATACATTTAACTTAGTAAATATTTGATCACTTTACCTGCATTATGACCATTACAATGTTTCATTTTTACCCAAAATATTCCAAACCTTGGAGCATTAAGTAAAATAAATAAATAGAATATTGATGAAATAGAAAGAAAAGTAACTACCCATAAATGTCCGCTTTTCTCCCTTTTACATTCATACAGAATTTTCCTTAAAATGTAAAGTAACCTTAAGTTTCTATAAGATGTAACATTTTGTGAAACATCGGGGCAAAATGGGAACTTTATTCCACTGGAAAGCTGGTAATTCTGTTTTTCCAATGGTATGAGACTTATGTCACTGATAGATTGTAAGATATTAGACCTGAAAATTGCATCACTAGAAATAAATATTTTTAATACTTGTACATATTCTTGAAGTTTGTTCATTATCATTGTATTTTTCTTTCATTGCCTGTAAAGTTGAACTAGAAGTGCTAAAATCATCTGGTTTCACAGAAAGAAATGTAAGAAATAGTACCAATTAAAAAAGTAAAACTCTTTAAAAATTATCTAAAATAGAATGAAAACTATGCTTTACTACCTAGTGAAAATGTGTTTTTCTTTATATCAAACCTAAACTTCCCTTGCTGTAACTTGAGATCATGGCTCCTTGTTCTGTCATCTGCCACCACTGAGAACAGTCTAGCTCCATCCTCTTTGTAACCACACTTCAGGCAGTTGAAGACTGCTATTAAATCCCCCCTCCATCTTCTCTTCTCCAGACTAAAATAAGCTCAGTTCCCCAGAGAGGTTGTAAAATCTCCATCCTTTAGGTTTTTAAGACTTGGGTAGACAAAGCCTTGGCTGAAGTGATATAGTTGGGGATGGTCCTACTTTGAGTAGGGAGTTGGACTTGATGATCTCCTGAAGTCCCTTCCAATCCTAATTTACTATGATTCTATGAAAGTGATAAACAAGCAAAAAATGCATAATAGCACAGTCTGGGATATTTTAAGAATAATGTTATGAATCTGAAGGCTGCATAATTGCTATAGCAATACATGATGCAAATTGAAATGAAGTATACATGTGAGGTTTGTGATAAAAAATAAACGGCATCCATTTTTAAGGGTTTGGATGTTTGTAAGTGGCATAAATAATAATCACATATAATAACAGAAGGCAGGAAAGATGAGTATACAAAGAAGAGGCTGAGGAAATAAAATGGAAGAATTCTCAATCGCTATAGATCTTGGCTGTCTCATCTATTCCATGATCTCTTCAGGATAAGTATGGCTGGTAATAGGCACTTTGCTTCCTTTGTCCTTATGTTCTTTTTGTCTTCAACCCAACTTTTAAATTTTATTGTTTATACTTGCAATAAACCCAATCATGTAGTTCTTCTAGGGTTCCTTCTACCCCAACAAATCAACCTCAGTCAGAAGCTGAAAAGTTAGGAGAACCCATACAAACCTCAATGGTGAAATTCACCTATTCCAGAAAAAAAAGTGGTAATACAGCTCTACATACACACTCCTTCTGTTTAGGAAGAAACCTTGATCTTCTGTCTCTTTTGCTTTTCATCCTTAAACAAGTGCAATATCTCAGAACATAAGATCCAGCTATCATAGCAGAAGAATTGAAAACATCATCCAAGATAATGCAGCAGGCAAGCACCAGTCACATGGTTTTGCTTAGACCTTAGATTTACCAGGACCAAATTATGCTGCCAAAGATAAACATAGGCAGCTGATACATGCACACTCAGGCTGTGCAAAGTTTCAGATGTTGATTCGATTTGGAGGAGATCTGCCCAATTTGGTGGCCAAATCTCCAAATCTGAATCCAACCAGGAGACCAATAAAAAGGTCTGAATCAATTCAAAGCTCTCCAAATCAATTCAGAAAATATTTGGAGAGCTTCGGAGATTCGGGCAGTCCCCACTCACTGCCGCAGGGAGCTGGACCCTCTGTGCCAGTAAGTAAGGGGTGGGGGAGTGAGATCTGGAGGGGGGAGGGAACCATGGGGGGATCCCCACCAGGCCCCATCCACTGCCTGCTCCCCCAGCCCCCCCTGAACACCCCCAGACCACTTACTGCTCTCCTAGCCATGTCAATGGCTGCCCTGCCCGGCTCCAGCTCCCCAGCCCCACACTCATCAGCTGTAGTAGCCTCAGGGCTTATGGGGGCTTGTGGCAGAGCTCCCCCCATGCAGCAGCTGGTAGCAGAAATCACCGTCCCCCCCAACACCTTGCAAGAGCTGTTGAGTGCAGGGCTTTTTTTTTTCTTTAAAGAGCCAGGCCACTGGGACTGGGAGAGCAAGCAGGGGATGGGGGCTCATGGCAGAGCTCCCCACACAGTGCGGGGCAGTGGGGGGCAGCAGGGATCCTCCCCCCCACCTGCCAGCAGCTGGTGAGTGCGGGGTGCTTTTCTTTTTTTTTTTTAAGAGCCAGGATGCTGGGGCCAGGCAGGGAAGCCAGTGACAGGGCTGGGAGAGCAAGCGGAAGATGGGGCTTGTTTGATTCGGAGATTCAGCCAATTCAGCAACAGCCAAATCTCGAATCAGATTTGGCTGAATCGATTCGGGACAGTGATTTGAATCACCGAATCGAATCGCTGTCCCCCAAATTGGCCGAATCCAAGTACAAAGCGAATACTAGCCACTTCGCACAGGCCTAATGTACACTTGTGCTTCCAAGTCCTATGTAGCCTTTCCTCAGGCAAACTGCCTGCTCAAATCAGCAGTGGTGCCTAAGTAAGGAGAACAAGTCAATTCAAAGAAAACTATGTAAAGAAGTACTAATAAGAAATACTGCAGCCCTCAGTGCAGTAGAAAAATGTTAGGCTACAGCAGAAGCAGCTGAGTTTTTCTTTTCTTTTCTGAAGGAAAGAGAAAGTAAAAGATTTTCCTAAGTGCAGGATAATTTGCAAATTCACCAGACATTCATCCCACCAATCTTCTTATTGCTTCATTAGCACTGTAGGTACCATTATTCAACAAAATGTAGAGAGTGATTCTGACAAAGCTGCATCCCTTTATGCTGAGTGATGGATGGAAAATGAGAGTAGGAAAAAAACCCACCAAACAAATTGCACTCGTCTCTGGGAATGCAGCTCACACCTGTGCTGTACAAGTGCAACTGGGCAACACAAACTTCCTGCTGGCTCCACAAACAGCAGTTGCTTGGCAACACCAGCCCAATAATAACGTGAGCAGTTTTACAGCTGCTGCCTCTTCTATACCTTTTTTATTAAGAGGGAATAATTCTTGCCTTACCTACAGTTAAGCAAGTTAAAGATTCTCAGAAAAATGCAGATGACATGTTAATGAGGTGAGGAAATGAATCAAAAAATGTCCTTTCCCCTCTCTTCTACTCCTCTGCTTTTGAGGCATTGGCATTTAAAATAGACCTCAAAGTTAGTGCAGGGGCAGAGTACACTGAGCTGTCATTTCCCATTGAAATCAGAGAAGAGTAGATCTGACCCTGGCCAGCAAGCTAAACAGGACTTCATCAGAAGCAAAGAACTGGGTTGAAATAACAGGTGGGGTGGATAAGTGTGCAGTTGAGATTTGTATTTAATATCCACTGGAAGAAATTAAATCTTGTCTGAGTGAGTGGGTAGAAGGAATGAAGAGGAGGGGTTAGTTAGAAAGTGTGAGTGACCCACGCTGTGAAATTCAGAGATGAAGAATAGACTGTACCAAGAAAAGGAACTAAATTCCTCCTATCATAATCTTTGAGAGGTGTCTGGTGTGAAGAACCTGGCACAGAGCAATGTAAATGTTTAACAGCTAGGAGGAAGCTCTTGAAGCTCCAGTATAATAACCCAATTGAAAGTAATGTAAAGATTTACTATATTCTGTAGATGTGCTGAAGCTGACTGAAGTAATGCAAACCACAGTTCTTTTGCCTGTCTACTGGATAATGACTTATGCTGAGGTACAAGCATTTGAAACCTTTTTCAAATCACCAATGATTCATCTGCATGTCACTTTGATGTAATCTGTGAGTTTGTCATGTTGCACTCTGCACCTTTTTATCCTCTTTCATTTATTTTTTCCCCTTAGTCTCTTCTACTAAAAGCAGGGATCACAGCATCTTTTGTAACCTTAGACTCACAGAAACAATAAAAAGTAGCTTTGGAAGGAACTGTATTCTCAGCACTTGTTTAAAGAAGTAACTTCCATAGCAGGTAGGTACTTAATGTCCAAAAACTCTCCCATATGAGCAACTGTGGGTTAGAATACTGGAAAGTCTTTGGCTGTAAGATATATTGGGAGAGAGGGGGGAAAAAATCCCCTTTCTGAGCCTTTCAAATGGAATTAACTGGAATTGAAATTAAATGCATGGCTCAAGCAGATGGGGGGAGGGGAATCGCAGCCGAACGAAACAGTGATGTGCTTGCCTGTCATAATAATGCCTGCTCTAGAACATTAGGTGCCTGTGCACATCCTCATTACTAGTACTAGACATTGTCATCTTTCATCTGTAAGAGAAGTCACATTAGTGAGAGAACTGAATAATGTAGTATCCAGTCTTTTAGTGTCAAGGGAGACTAGATTCTCTTCATCATATTTTTATGGACTAAAGAAGCATGTTCTGTTGATGTAGAAATGTTCGGCAAGTCCCTTCAGATCACACCAGTACTACATTCTGCTAACTTGTCTCAGCATTTACCGTTCTCATAACCATGGGATTCTTAGAACCTATTCCCAGCCCTGCAAATGTTTCACTGTTTGATACTGGACAAGTCCCTTAACCCCCCCATTTCTCTCACTTATAAAAGAGATGTAATGATGTTTATTTGCCTCATAGGTAAAGAGGTAAAGCTTAATCAACATCTTTGAATAAAAAGGCACTATATACATTTATAATATGGTTGTATTTATTCCATCCAATGACTTTTGATGGACAATGTAATGCCTAAGTCACTGAGTCATCAAAATGTTTAAGAATGTGATTGCTTTCATGAGCATAAAGCTGACCGTTTGCTTAAAATAGTCAGACACATACTTAAATATGATGTTGCACTGGGGTTAATTGAATTCCATAGAGGACAAGTTATGACAGTTAGAATGATGTATTTCCCAATGTGGAGTCCGCAAACGGTGTTGTTATGACCTTGCACAATGTCTCTTTATATGGCACTTTAAAAAGAATCCAGTCCTGGACCTGGTTACTCCATGTAGTGATTTTTGGGGGGACGTAAAATTTAATTAAGAATTTTTATTCTGTACATGTATGTGTACACTGAAACATTAGGACATGTTCTTTCATGAGGAATTCTCCCAAGGCACGCGATCAAGTGATCACTCACCAATTTCTAAGATATGGTTACTCTTCTACTAATAGTGCCATATTGACTATGGAAGGAATATTATTCACTGCAAGATTCTGTGGGTTTTATATAAGTGTTTGGGTGAATGGTCCCAGATTTGTTTGCAGGACATATATAGTGTAGCCATTTATCATGGTCATTTCTTTATTTCTCACAAAAAAGGAATTACAAGTGAGGAAGAGGAATCAATGAAAGAACTAATTCACACTGTGCTCTTCTGTTACAGCACTCCCAGACTGCCCCTTTCCAAAGTTCTTGGGATTTCTAACACTAACACCTGCTAAGTGAGTCAAACTTTTAAAAAATTCAGTGTTGCAAAGTACTTGACATTGCTTGCAAGACAGATGCTGTGTAAAAAAGCAAGAGAACCATAGAGAGAGGAAATAACATGGTGATACACATCACTAGCTGTGAAATACAGCCCAGATTGACTGTGAATTCATTGTGGATTCTGGTGGTTCTCTGTAAATTACTACAAAGTATTTTATGGTAGCTGTAGTATTTCCACAGGGGAAATAGGGATAAAGAGATCATGGCTATCCTACAGGATAGAAAATAAATTGTGCCCTGGTGTTTTTATTGTATTATAGCTGCTGTATGGATTATTATTATTATTATACAGAAGGGAGGAAGTTGCCTGGTGTTGACTTCAGTATGAGTTTAAGTCAACAAGCATCTTGAAGTAGGCACTCAGGCCCTTTATAGGGATTTGATATGAAATTGTACAAAGATCAGAGGAACCTCTTGATATATATATATAAGCACACACACACACACACATATATGTATATAAAGGTATGTTGGCATGTATGTGTATGTGTGCATATGTGTTTGATTGACAGTAGTCAAGCATTAGAACAGGGTACCACGAGAAGTTGTGGAATCTCCATCCCCAGAATGTTTTGAAAGCAGGTTAGACAGACACTTGGGTGGAATGGTTTATTTGGGGATGGTTCTGCCTTGAGTAGGGAGCTAAACTAAATGACCTTGTGAAGTCCCTTTTAGCTCTACTTTCCTATGATCCTATATATACTAAATTCACACACTCACTCACACACACACACACACACACACACACACACACACACACATACACACACCCCTACCATTATATGCATGCACACACATTTTTATTTTCATACCTGAAGTAGATCATGCAAGTGGTGTTCATTACATGCTTGAGTTTCTAGAAGGATGCAAAAATATATTCTTATATGATAACTAGCAAATTGCCCATCAAGAATGATGGATGAATTTCAAATAAGAAAAACAAGTAGATAGATTTTATTTGTTATATTTATTAAATAAATTAAATATTTATAAAACTTGAATCAAATAGTCTGAACATTTGAAGATACCAGTCCCTTCCTACATTTGCTTTCATCCAGCGGGCTGAAGGTGACCTGCCCATGCTGCCACCCAGCCACCACCTGTGTACCTCTTTGCTCGGCAAGGGCAAGGGCAGGCGAGCTCTATGCCTCACAACAGCCACCCATGCCCGGGGGCTTCCTCCATGCCGCCCCTGGGGGGCCTCCTTCCCTGCTCGGGGCTTAGGACGGGGATGCCACTGCTCACCCACTGCCTCGTGCATCTGCCCAGCTTCTGCATTTCCTCAGCTGGCTCCTCCCTCTGCCCTCCCCACCACACAAGGCTCCCAGCACCCTTTTAGGAGGAGCTCAGTAAAACCAGCCCTGGCACCTGGCTGTTTTTTTTTCCAGTTCTGGAAGTTGGGATCATCCTGACATGGCCAGTAAATAAATGTAAGGTTTAGCAAAGAAATTTCTCTGAAGACACAAATGTTCTCTCTCTCATAGTTTTCAAGCTATTCACATTTAAAGAGCATTACGGACAGACAGACACACAGACAGATGGACTAAGCCCTTTATATAGAGAGAATTCTTATATATAAACTAGGTATTACTGTTTTGATTTTTATCCATTCCTTTATATGTAACTTGTTACCTTATATTGTAAACTACTGAAGTAGGGAGAAAATTTTCTTCTGCCTGAATATATCATCTGATTATGATATATGTTGGGTCTCTGGGCCCTATTACAGTATACATATTCATACACTATTTTATTAAAAGTTGCTAATGGCTTCTAGAATATCAGTCTTGACCCCAAAAATAATCACAGACCTCATTGGGCATTTGACACATTCTCTTTCAGGAATAAATGAAGGAATCAATGTTTGTAGTAAAATACTGCAGGCCATGGAGCTACTGCCCAAGGCATGGCAAATCAGAGCTAAATCACATGGACTAAAAACTTCCCCAGTGGCAAAAGCAAGGGCAAAGTGGTTTTTGGAGAAAGAGTTCTGAATATGACCATAAGGAAATTGAAGCCCATGGTTTCTTGGGCACAGATCCTGCTGGAATCACAGGCTTGGAGGTGTTCTGAGCAAAGGACTGCCTGTAGCTGCTTGTTTCTTTTTGTGTTCAGGAAAATAGAACTTTATGCACATATTTTCTTTAAATAAGCAAAAATTACATTATAAACATATCTGAATCCTCTCACAGATTTTTCATTTGCAACAACCTGCAAGGACTCAAATTCTAGCTAAACACTCAGACCAAATTTAGTAATAATGTTGCAGAGATGCCCTGCTGTAAAGATGTGTGTTGATACATTTTCTTATCTATCTCTTCTTCTACGCACTGGTCAGTAACATTCTATGCCAACCTTTTGCACTTTGCTCTGCAACAAATTGTTCTTTTAAAGAAAGTGTCTTTTATACAATTGCATTAGGTCCAGAAATGAAAGTGCAATATATTAAACTCAGATTTTAGACTGCCCGGGGAATACATAGATTCAAACCCTTTTATTGTCATTAGATGGAGACAATTTGTACAATTGTTCTGCTGAGCAGAACTCCAGAGCTAGACAGGCACCTATATTTCAATATTAGATTTGGCATAAGAAATATATCTTAGAGATTTCTACTCTCTCTCGTGCTTTAAACGGTATTGTTATTAGCTTGTTTCTACTGGAGAGTTGCACCATAAATCTGTAGCCCTTATTATTCTGTCCCCAAAGAAAACACCAGCATAGTTTAGCATCTCTGTTATACCAAGTGCCTCTAAATACCCAGTGTTGTATGATGTAAGCTGCAAAGAGGCTGGAGAACTTAAGGATGGGGCATGGAGTCTACAAGATGAATTCTTGAATCATAGCTGGATGGATAGAAGGATAAAAATCTACTATACTTGATCCCCATAACATTGAGGCACCCAGAAGCCAGCATTTCACCTGGCATAACACAATCTGGCCGTATAAATTTATGTTTGGTAACTGTTATACTAACAAGTGTTAATTCAGTCTTGCAAACCTTTTCTATACATTTCATGCACAAAATTCCCCTACTCATTTATTACCATGTCGTGTATAAGAAAAAATAAGTATTGTGTTACTCAGGTTGCATGAGTGCAAATGGCATGAATCCTGAGATTGACCCTCAAATATATATATAATTTGAAAAACTTATACAACTTAAACTTTGTGTGAATCAAGAAAAGTTGTGTGTGTGTGTGTATGTAAACTCTTCTTGATTCACATAAAGTTTGTTAAGTTTTACAGGCACAGTTCAAAAGCTGTAACTAATAAGAACATACAGGAATTATGGCATTCCCAGCAGAATAGCAACAGTAGATTGGCTAACAGGTCAATTGAATTTCAAGGGGAACAAGAAGGCTTATTCCCAAACAAAGGCAAAGGGTTGGTTGCTAGTGATTTGAATTTCATCAGAGGAGGCAACTGTTGCTCCAAAATCAAGAGGGAGGAGTGCCAGGGAAGTCAGCTGATCCCAGGGAAGGGGCACTGCAATTTCAGTTCATGCACAGAGATGCAGAGATGTGGGACTGAGCTGGATGACACAGCAAACGTTAGGGGAAAAGGACTGATCCCGAGAATAGCTGGATGCTGTTACTGAGAACAGGGGTTCTTGCTGGGTGATGGTTCTTGCCTCCTAAAGGGGGTTGGTTCTAATCAGTGGTAAGGAGCTTGTCTCAGAGAGGTGAACTACGCCTTTAGAGACCTTGACTCAGGGACAGATCCAAAAGGTGTTCACAGACATGGTCACACTCCCTTTTTCAGACCATGCCACAGGAGCATTAGCCAGGGCCTTTTTAAGTCCCTGAATCAGATAAGAATTTCTATCCCTCCCTTCCCCTCTGTGCTCATCAGCACATCTCCTCCCATCCATTCCTCCATCTCCCACCTACCATCTCTCACCTACCATTGTTCCACTATCTCTGGCTGCCCCAGGGACAGCCAGAGCTTGAGCCACTCCTGCCCCACTTGTGCCTGAGGAGCTAGGTGAGGAACACAGTGGCAGCAGTGCAGCAATGGCAGGTTCCTCCTCCCTGCTCAGTCCATCTGGGTGTTCTCTGCTAGCTCAGCAGCAAGTGCAGGGACAGGAATTTCACCCACATGCTGGTGCCACCACTGTCCCTGGTAGATCCTGACCCTCTATGTAGCCTAGACAGATAGGGCAGGAGAAGCTCTGGAGACTCCCCCAACCCCAGGAGCAGCTGGGGAGAGCAGAGACATCAACAGCAGCAAGTTGGGGTGGGGAGGGCAGTTGGAAGTGGTGGGGAGTAGAGGTGCCACTGAACATAGAGGCAAAGGAAAGGGGTGACAAGCAGAGTGGGGGAGAGTGGGGGGAGAGAGAGAGAGAGAGTCTTACCTGATTCAGAGTTTAAAAAGTTCCCAGCTTCTGATCTCAGAGGTGTGCAGTCCCATACAGGGGGAGCTGGGAGTGGGGTTGCAGCCATCCCTGTACTGCCAGTCAATGCTTCTGCACCCCACTTTACAAAATCCTGGCTTTTTTGCCCATGCCTTCAACTAAGCAAATGTTGTTGTGTGGGCTATTTTTTATCAAATTGCAACTGTTGCTCCTGAAGTTAGCATGGGTCTGATGCAATTTTTTTTCACCAGTGTGTTGCCAGCCAAAACAGCAGCAGACTTAACATCTCTTTACCCAAACATCTATGCAGATATCATCGAGTACTGAAGCTTTTGAAAATAAACCTTTTTTGTTTTTACTTCTCCCTTTGGGAAAATGACATGACTTCCAACTCACTTGAAAGGAAATGAACAAATAAGACATTTTGGAATCTGAGTTACAAAAGCAGTCTCACGAGATTTAACAAAATTCAGAGTTTAGATAAAGAGAACTATATTGGAATAAAGAATGATACTCACTTTATTCCAATTCTCAGGTGATACATTATCCAGAACATTGGAGTGATCAACCTGTGAGCTCCAAAATTCCAACTGAACAGAAAGGTAGATGCACAACACAGTGGATGAGAGGAGACAGTACACATTAATCTCACAGAGGGATGGAGAAGGAGGCAACCTCAGGATGAGACCTCTAGCTACACTACAAACCAAACTACGTTGGACTCTTACTTAAAATATGGTTGTAATCTGATACAAATAAAACCAAGATCCATTTTGTGGTGATGAAAGGACCTAAAGCATGCTAACAACTTGGACTAGCTTGCAATAGCAGAGAAGGTTTAATCAGTAATGGAAACTTTTTTGTATTTGAAGCAAAAAGGGAAGGATTTCATTTTGGATAAATCTATAGTAGTAATTAATAGGCTTATTATGTCTTGTCCGGAGCACTCTGATTGGTTGTTTCAGAAGCCAATCACAATGCTAACTGAAAACAACCAATCAGAGTCCTCTGGACAGACAGATAGCAGGCTCTGCCAAAGGGGGGGGGGGGGGAGAAGCGGTGAGGGACCCGATCCTTTTTTTTTCCTGAAGCCTGCTGACCTCTCCTGCAGCTGGGAGCGAGCTGCCAATGGGCCCTGAGCTATCGGGGGTCCTGGTGCTTCTCTCCACAGCAGCGGTGCCCCCAGGGACCACCTGGGCAGGGTTCCAGTGGGTGGGTACTGCTGCCATGGACAAAATCACCAGGCTCTCCCACAGCTCAGGGCCCGCCAGCAGCTCCCTCCCCAGCCATGGGAGATGCAGGAAGAAGAAAAAAAAGTTCAGGTCCCTCGCTGCTGTTTTTTCCCTTTTCTCAGCAGAGCCTACCCACACAAGCTGTCACTAGGTCACACGCCCCTGATCTGTGGGGGGGGGCAGTGATACCCTCCATGGTGGCAGTGTTCCCAGGGGCTCCCAGGTAGGGAACTCAGCCCAGCTCACAGGCAGCACCCACCAAATCCAACAGTGCACAGGGTGCTGGAAGCCTGGGTATACTCGGGGTGGCTCAGGCTTGGTGGGCTTCCAGCACCCCATGCACCATCCCCACCACCTGAGACCTCCTAGGAACAGGCTGGCTGCCCTGGCAAGGTGGCAGAAGGGTGGTGGGGATGGTGCCTTTCAAGGGTGAGATGTTTTGATTCTGTTACAGCATTCAGTCAAACACAACACAAAATCCTGTATTTAAAGAAATACTTTTGCAACAAAAATTTAATCACAAATGTTTTGCCGGTTTCAGCTAGGTTTATGAAATGCTACTTGTCACAGGGAGCCAGAGGCTCCTGGTACATTAAAGGGAAAATGCAGTGGACCAACCTGGCTGTGTGGGCAGGCAGTTGAACAAAAGGTAGTTGAACTACAAAAAATTTGCTGTGGGGGGGACAAATTTCCAGGCAGCCTCAGAGTGAAGGTTGCAAACAGCTGGGTTAAGCTCCAGCAGGGAAGGTCAGGCTAGTAATTATGCAAAAAGGGAAACCCATTTGTATGGCTAGGGAGGCACTGACTTGAAGGGGCAGTGCTTTGAGGCATATAAAGCCAGCTCCTAAAGCAAGGTGGGCAGTCTGGCCCTGCATCCTGCAGGGACAGCTGCTCCTGGGAGAGAAGAGCTGCAAGAGAGAATCTATCAGGCACCTTAGGCACCCAAGACAGCTTTGAGTTCAAAGGAAAGTATGGCTGGAGAAGTGACATTGACCCAAAGTAGGGAAAACTTTTAGTTTGGAAGCAGTTGCTTGTATTTGTGTTGCCTTTAAGTTTGGTACCGAACAACCTGGCAGTGGTTGTAGGCTGGGGCCCTAAGCTATGTCAAGCTTAAGAGGCCCCATAGCATTACCAAATAAAGTGTGCTATTACCCTGCTTCTCCCGCTCCCCCCCCCCCCCGGCCCAGAAGTGGCGGGGGAAGCTTGCACAGGGCTGCTGCCACCTCCATCATTACACACCCCACACCACACTACTGCTCTGCATGCAGCTGGTGCTCCAAGACCGGCCACCGCTACATGCCCCTTCCTCCCCCCCTCCCCCCCCCCCAGCTTCGTGACTGGCTGCAGTGGGATTTTTTTTTTTAAAACAGCATTTTCAAATTTCCAGCACATGCTCAGTCCCAAGCACGGCAGATCTGTGAGGTTTTACTGTATTTTTCTTTCCTATTTAGAGGCCCTTCATAATGTGAGGCCCTAAGCTATAGCTTACTTAGCTTGTGCCTAAATCCGGCACTGGTTGTATGGGGAGGATGGAGGCCATAGGGGGATGCCTGGTGAGGTACTCTGTCATAAAGCCTCGCCTGGGGTCAGAGACCCAGAAGAGTTGAGGGTGGGTGTACAGAAAGCAGTCCAGCATGGACTCAGGGACCCAGAGAGCAATGGCCTGGGCCAGAGCTATGGCAGCCATGCTAGAGTCAGGGACCTAGAGGGCCGAGGCCTGGAAATGGAAAGTAGACCACAGGGGGTTCAGAGGGCTGGAGCCTGTGTAGGAAGGGCAACAGCCAAGTTAGGGTTAGGGGCTAAGAGCATGTGAGTGCAAGACAGGCCTGGGGCCCAGAAGCTAAGGTCTGAGGCAGTAGACCTGAGCTAAGGGGTATACCCAGAATAAAAAGCCAAGGATTGAAAGGCTGAAGCCCAGACAAAGGTTCGAAGCCCAAGGAGCCAAGGGCAGTGTTGGATCCAGGCCAGCAAGGCATGGGCATGGCTATAAGGGGGGACAGAGGCCATGAATATAGTCAACTGGTGTGCTGAGGCACTGATAGGGCCAGAACTTAGTGCCTAAGGGATGAGACTGTACATAGGAAGTACCAGCTGGCTGAGGTGAACTGGGCTTATTCTGGGACCCTGAGGAGCAGCTTCCCAAAACACTAAGTTACATCAAGACATGGCAGATGAGGTAAAAAGGGAGGGTACCCTAAGGAACTGGAGTGGGGCAGGAGTCATGTGGGCCTCCTGGCCCTATTGTCATGTAGCAGGATCTGGCCTGCAAGGGGTGTCATGGCTGCCCCAGCAGCCCAGTTCCTGCTACACGACAATATTCAGTTTCTTCTGTTTTCTTGTTCTAGTGTCTAAATTCTAGCTGGAGGGGTTAAAAGAGAGAGAGGGAGAGAGAGAGTGATCTGAGTGACTAAAGAGGAAACGACAGCATAAGAAAAAATGAAAATGTTTTTGCCTGCTCTGGAAGCAGCTAATGTTCCCACAAGTTTTCTAACAGTCCATTATGTATGGACCACCACAATATAAAAAATAAATTACAAGTCTGAACACTGAACTTCTGTAGTATATTACAATTACAGAAATACCTGAACTAAATAACACTGTACTTATACAGGAGGAAAATTTCATAGTTTCATAGTTTAATAGCTAGGGTCAGGAGGGACCTGATCAGATCATCTAGCCTGACCCCCTGCCACAGGCAGGAATGAATGCTGGGTTCACAAGACCCCAGACAGGTGATCATCTAACCTCTTTTTGAATTTACCCAAGGTAGGGGTGAGGACCACTTCCCTAGGAAGTTGGTTCCAGATTTTGGCCACCCTAACTATAAAATATTGCCTCCTGATCTCTAACCTAAACCTATTCTCCATCAGCTTATTACCATTGTTCCTCATAACCCCAGGTGGTGCTGGGGAGAAAAGGGCTCTTCCTATTTGCTGATGATCTCCCCTGATGAGTTTGTAGGCAGCCTCTTTTTGCTGCCCTCTCAGCCTCCTCTTGCTGAGGCTGAACATGTTCAGGTCCCTCAGTCTCTCGTCATGGGGCCTGTCCTGCTGCCCTCCCACGAAATGGGTGGCCTCCTCTGAACTCTTTCCAGGCTGGCCACATCCTTTTTAAAGTGCGGTGCCCAGTACTGGATGCAGTACTCCAATTGCAGCCTGACCAATGTCACATAGAGGGGGAGTATCACCTCTCTGGACTGGCTTGAGATGCACCTTTGGATGCATGAGAAGGTATGGCTGGCCTTGCTGGCTGTGGTCTGGCATTGGCAGCTCATGTTCATCTTGGAGTCAATAATGACTCCAAGATCCCTTTCCGCCTCTGTGCTTTCAAGAGGGGAACTCCCCAGCCTGTATGTATGCTGTGGATTCCTTCTCCCAAGGTGCAGCACCCTGCATTTACCTACGTTGAACCCCATCCTATTCTCATCTGCCCACTTTTGTAGTCTGTCTAAATCTAGTTGCAGCCCCTCTCTCCCTTCAAGTGTGCCCACCTCACCCCACATCTTAGTGTCATCAGCAAACTTGGACAATGTGCTTTCAACCCCCTCATCCAAGTCACTGATGAAGATGTTAAACAGTGCGGGACTGAGGACTGAGCCCTGGGGGACCCCACTGCTCACAAAAACTGGCTGATGGGGTGCACCCAGGTTGAGTACAACCTGTCCACCACTACTCTCTGGGTGCACCCCATCAGCCAGTTTTTTACCCATCCAACTGTGTAGGCATCAATGCCATAGTCACTTAATTTATTAATAAGAATGGGGTGAGAAACAGTGTCAAAGGCCTTCTTAAAGTCTAGAAGGACTACATCCATGGTGACACCATCATCCAAAGATTAGTTACCTGGTCATAAAAGGCAATCAGGTGGTCAGGCAGAACCTACCTTTGATGAACCCATGCTGGTTGCCCCTGAGCATGATCTCCCCTGCTGGCCCCCCACCAGATGTGCTCCTTGATGATTTTCTCCAAGATCTTCCCGAGGAATGAGGTGAGGCTTACAGGCCTATGGTTACTTGGGTCCTCCTTCCTCCCTTTCTTAAAAATGGGGGCCACATTAGCTAGTTTCTAATCCCCTGGCACCTGAAGAGATGACCACGAATGCTCATACAGCCGGGCCAAGGGCTCCATGATGACCCCTGCCAGCTCCCTCAACACCCTTGGGTGGAGGGCATCTGGACCTGCAGATTTAAAAATGTCCAGCCCTTCCAGAAGATCCCTAACTACATCTACACTGACCCAAGGCCTGACAGAGCTATCCCCGAGATTGTCCCTACCTCTGGTAGGAAGGATGTCCCCATAATTGAGGTTCCCCATAATCTTTCAAAGCATACTATGTTGTTTCTGTGGGGGAATGGCTTTACAGATATATACTGAGCTGTGGGTTGAGGAAAGCAGAGGAAGCTATTACAATAGATGGGAAGTGGGGAAAAAATAAACAAGAAAACGAGTTACCCATCTGGAACTAAACAATGATCCACTGAGTTTGGAGACATACCTCCAAAAGTAGCCAATGTTGGGTATTTCAGGGAAAGAGGTAAAACTCCCATAATGCAATTAGTAATACAGTTGTAGCCAAAGAGAAAATTTCTTCCTTATTCACCTGCAAATAAACATGAGGATTGGCAGATTTTGCCCTTTTCATTATGGAAGTTGATGGAAGTTTTGAGAAAATGTGGGATGTACAACTGTATTTGTCTGTCATCTGTCTCTTTTTCCATTAATATATTTTAACAGGATAGAGGAAGGCAAAAGAGGTGAAAAGAGGCCAGCACAGTAGTGTAGTCACATAAGTTAGAATTTATAGATCCTCCGTGATTAAAGAGGCTGAGAAAGCTATTAATCAGGAGATGGTCCCTCTGTTCTCTATACATGCTTTTACACTCACCTAAACTTAATGCACATTTGCCTAATGCTCATGAAAATGATTTAAGTGCGCATTTACACATGCATATACTAAGGCACATTAACGTGGTGTGTGGACCAAATTGGGACTACCTGCTTGCTTGCAGGTATCAAATCTAGGTAGGAACAGCTAAGGCACCTTAATATACGTGTAAACGCATGAAGGCGCATTAATGGCTGTGTATGTTGACTGACTTGGGACTAACTTTAGTCCCAAATCTGTCTGTACACCATATTAATGCACCTTAGCATGCACACGTATAGATGTGCACCTAAATCGCCTTCATGCACTTTTGTAGGTATCAAATTTAGGTGCGAATAGCCTAAAATTGCCATTTTTAATGTGCACAGGCCCATTCCCTTAATGTGCCTTCAAAAATGGCTAATGCATCTTAAATTAGCATATGTAGACATGCCCAGTTAGTAAGAGAGAAACAAAAGGTCTTTAGAAGTTGCTCCCTACTCCATGACAAAACTTGTTTAATTCTTCTCATTCTTGTATGCCTGTGCTTATGGAGTGCAGTGATTACTACCAACAGAAGATCCAAGTTATCTCTTTGGCTACTACAAGCTTTCTTTGAAACCCTGGACAAGTCATTTACCCTCTTTCTCAACAATTACTCTTTACTGAGTGAGGGCTACTTGCAAGATAGACTTCTCAATGGATGGCTGCCATTAGTGGAGCTGCTAAGAGCATATTCAAGACCTCAGAACATTTGCAACCAGGAAACTGGACTGTACATACAGGCACATGCATAAATTAGCTGAGTGTTGTAGAGCAAGGACCCAGGTCATGCTGTCTGCTTTTTAAATCCCTTTTCATTTAATCTTGCATTCGGATAAATTATTGCATTTATTACTGTGGATCACTGGAATGGCTGGGCTCAACCATGTGTTGTGCACCTCTGTAGGTGATATTTCCCTTTTCACAGGTTCACTGAGATGGAAGGCATCTTGCCTAAATCCTTCTTCAGCAGAGCCAGCTTGCTTTGTGAGTTATGCTAATCAGCTCGGTGCTTCTCAGTGGAATGGCAATTATAGGTGATTTGCACTACACCAGTTCTAGAAAGACTCTCTGGCACCAGGAGCCTGCATCCAGCATCCCACCTATAGTAAAATTAGTTCATAGCATTCTCATCGTCCTCTGGGGACATTTGGAGTGATTTGCTAAACATTTTTGCTGTTTCTAGCATAACATGATCAAACGGCAGCAGCAATGGCATCCAAAATGCACAGTCAGTAAGATAAGATTAAATCAGACAAGAGATACCTGTGTTCACACTGCTATTTATAAAGTGCACTGACAAGAAGATGAAGTAGTAAGTCTCTCCTATGCTTCCACAGCCAATGCATCTACCCCAATAAGTACACCCACTTGTAGCTTTGAACAGATTTTGTTGTTGTTGTTTTTCTGATGTGACCTAGAGAGTTCTGACTCGGAGATATACAAATTACATACAAGTCAATTGGTAGCTGCTGGATAAATAATGTTTAAATAAAGAGAGATTCTTGATGAAATTAAGCTGCCTGTGGCAAGACACTTCTGTCAATAAATGCACTGATATTTTGTATATTCAAATTATATTTGTCAAGCCCCAAAGAAGCATGAACACAAATGCGTGTGCATGCACTCTCAAAAGGTAACTCGTTTAGCACAAAATTATGTCATGAAGTAAAAAGATTTATTGTGTGACTAAAATGAAAATTAAATTCCTGTTAAAATATTTATGTAGATGTGGCTGAAACATTCTGCTTAGAGATAAATCAAGGAGGTCTTTGGCATTTCACAGACATATAATTCCACTATTCTTCTCCTGCAAATTTAGTGCTTACAAGATGTTAACGGCAGTTCAGTTTTCAGGACAGTCTCCACAGACTATTTTTGCTCAGCAGGTGGTGAGGATTTGCATCCATATTTCAAATGTACTTCTATCTCATTACTAGCTTCTTATTTCTTTGTGATTTATATCTCTATAAAACTCTGGCTTGCGCAATGGAGAATGGGATTTCAAAAGGCAAATTCTGCATAATGTGGACATTTATCATATTCCTTCTTGGGTTTTTTCCCTTAGATTTCATTTCCTAAGAGAGAGCAAGAGAATGACATGCTGGAAAAAAATAAAAGACTTTTTATATTTAAAAATCAAGCACTTTAAAAGAGCTTTAAAAAATTGGGGGTACTTTACTCAGAAATGGTACTCCACACTAAGTGGCAATATTATTTGCGCTGTTACTTTCATTTAACTGAACTGTGATCTTTAAATAATATATGTACATTGGAAAGTAAGTTCGCTTGGGTAACTGTTAATTTGTAAGGGTTATAATCAGTACAAATTCAGTAAGTGCTTTTTGTAATAGGGCTGAACATAATGAATCGATTTGGTATTCATGCAGATGTCACATGTAATTTCAGAGCTGTTACACTGTAATTTTGTACTACTTAATAGAGATTATGGTGGTGGCAATTTTGTCACTGTAGATAAGGGCTCTTAGCATTTCCCTCATAAATTTCCACCGCCCATTTTTCAGGTATTTATGATTTAGCTTAAAGCTAAAATCCTCTGGCATAATAACACTAAGGTATAAGTGGCTAATCCCAGGAACAGAGGTGAGTCACAACAGCAAGGTGTATATATTTTGAGCACCACAGAGTTCAGATCCAGGGCTCTGGCTCAGTCCTTTAGAAATTAGAGATTCAGAGCCACACAAATGTTGGAACCTTCCTATCTCCTCCCTTGCACGTTGCAGCACAAACTTGGGGGTTTGAGAACCAGAGTGGATTGTTTGGATAAGGTATAAAGGAAGATGTCAGTTGTTTTATTGAGAAACTTTCCCTTCCCACAGCCCCCTCCAAGAAAAAACATCCTCTCTGGACATTCCCCTTCCCTCCAAGGGAAAAAACAAAAAAGAGAGGAGAGAGGGCCCATGCTTTTAAGAATCTGAATTGTTTTGGTGTGATGGTAATGGTTGTTCCATAGATACAAATTCATAGGAACATATGAGTAAAACAGACCCCACAGCCATCAAGTCCAGTCTTCCATATTCACAGGCAAACATTTTCCAAATATGTTCTACCAGACAACCTGCTCTGGCATGCACTGCAGCCACAAAACACTGACAAAAAAGTGTGCAGAAGGAGGAATGCAGGAGATGTGAAGGTGCCACCTAAATAAAATTCACTAAGTCAATTCTTAAGTGGGCCATGCTCTACACTGAGGAGGAAGTGCGAGGAAATGGTCTTTGCCAAACTGACCTGGCAGAAAATTCTTTCCTGCACCCAAATCTGGAATTGTATGCCTCTTGGGCATGTAATCAAGACTCACTAACCACGTACCTAAGATGTTCCTTAGGAACTTTTGGGAACACCAACACATCCAAGCCAATCTCCCACCTTTGGACATGACCAAGGTCCAGTGCCTCAGACAAAGGGGGGGAGCGGGGGGGAAACAACACAAAACAAATAAACCTCTCCCTCCCACCTCCACCTCGAAAAAAAACCCAGAAGATAAATAATTTTTTTAGTGAGGTAAAACAAATTCTAGTACCAACAGGCAGCCTGTAAAAGGATGGGGTTACAAGACACCTGCCATACATAAACGTCCTTCAAAGAGGTCAAACCAAAATGGGGTTTTAATCCCATTTTAAAGATGTCAGACATCATTTATCATATGCTTCTGATTACTACCCCAAGAACCTCCTTTCCCATCATATTATCTCTTCCATAAATGTACCAAACTTCATGTTACAGGGATTCAGGTGTCATGCTCCTCCTACTTTGGTCAGGGGAATATTCTAAAACTTCACTTCTCTAATGGTTAGAAAGCTTCTTCTAATTTTCAGTTGAAGGTTGTTTGTGACCCATTTTTACTCATTTTATATTATATCATTATTGTTTTTTTAACTTAAATTGCTCTTCCCTTTTCTTTTCATTCACATCCTAACATGGTTATAAATAGAAACTATATCCCCTCTCAACCTTCATTTTGTTAAATTGAACAAGTCAAGCTCCTTTCATCTCCTCTAATACAATAAATTTTCCATTCCCCTAATCCTCTTATTAGACCCTTTCTGAACCAATTGTAGTTTAAATTAATTTTTTAACATAGGTGAGCAGAACTGTACACAATACAGTCTTTTACAGTAATAAACCATCCCTGTCTCTTCTAACAAGAATACTACCTAGTACATCCTAAAACTGCATTAGACTCTGTCGTGGTTTCATATGGGCTTGCTCCTGGTCACCATATAATCAACAGATACATTCTGGTCTTCTTCTGTTCCTCTGTCACTTCTAGACTGAGCTTTGATCAGACAGCAAGAGATCTTGGTATTAACCCTAAATTAATGACTTTGCCCATTACACTAATACATTTCTTACCATTTCTTTTACTTCACAAGATTATTTAATTCTTCCTGCATGATTTCCCAGTTCTCCTTTATATCAGCTATACCTTTGTGTCATCTGTAATTTTCATATACATGCACTTGTTTTCTGCACCTAATGTGCTGATCAAAATATTAAACAGAATAGGTCCCTCAACAGATCCCTGAGGAATAACATCAGTAATCTCTCCCCAGATAATTCTCCTTTCAGTATAATCCCTTGTAATTGCCACGTTAGTCAGCTCCATACCCACCTTATGACTAGAGTATTAATATCCATTTTTTTTTAATTTTAGGTAATAATTTCCCATGAGTCACATTATCAACATTTTTGCTTAAATCTGTATAGACTAGATACATTGCTTTGCCATTATCTAACAAGTCCGTTTACCTGTCTTGTTAGAAGGATTTTAAACTGATCTGACATGACCTTCCTTCTAAGTTGTTTTTGTCACATTTTCTGGTTATCTCCATGTCCTTGATTATTCTTTACTTCAACATCTTTTCCAAAACCTTGCACAGTATTGAAGTGAAACTAACGGTCCTGAAGTAGCATGGATCTCCCTCCTCCTGCCTCTTTTTCTTAAATATAGGCACTACATTTAATATTCTCCAGTCATAGGGTTCTGTTCTTGAATTGACAGATTCACTGAAGATCCGTTCAACAAGAGTTGCTGTTTTGTGTGCTAGTTCTTTCAGCTAATCACTCTCCTCTTCTGGTTCATCACAGTAAGGAATCTAAATTTTGCTTCCACCTGCGATGTGGTAATTTCCATTACTATATTCTCTTTCTGATTAGGCACTCAACCATTACTGTCATATACATTTTCATCCTTATTGTAGACTGAGGCAAAGTATTTGTTTTATATTTGGGGCATGCCTATATTATCCTACAACCTCAATCCCATTTTCAGTGTTCAATACCTGTGTTCCAGTTGTGACTACCATTCCACCATGTTTCTGTTATTCCTATATCAGGTTTCGTGCCTCATACCAGAAGTTCTAATTCCATTTTATTGCCCAGGCTTCTTGCATAGGCGTACAAACATTTTCAGTTGTTTCTATCTGGGCTTATCTGAGTTCCCAGATGGAATATGTACAGTTTGCCTGCTGAAATACTTTCCGCATTTTCTTTCAAGCACCTGATAGCAAATAGAAAATAAATTGAAACCTAAGTATTTGAGTCTTTGACCTTTAAGAACAACAGCATAGCCAGATTTTGCAGGGCTCTTCGGAAAAGCAGTGTAGGTCCTTACAATCTGCAGGGTAGTCCTAAAGCTAAGCATTAAGAATGGAGAGAAGCATCCCTCCCTCTGAATTTCCTTAGCCTTCAAGGTTATTTTCAGTGCACATGGATTTCTTGTTTAGACTTTGAACTCTTCAGGGTAAAAGCTTATGTTTTTAAAGCACTACCTACTGTGTGTGCCCCATGCAATTAAGGTTTTACAGAATAAATAATAATAAGGGAATTTAGTGTGGATGGCACTCCCACAGCAAGGCAGAAAAATGCTTTCCCCTACTGCCCAGACTATGTACCTGCACCCCACAATGGAGGGTAAAGGAAATGATATAGTCTTAACATTTTTCAGTTTTGCCCTTTCTGCAGAAAGTGGTAACCAAAATTCCAGTTAGTGCCAAACGTGAATGGTCTCTTTTGTTAGCTAGAAGTGAATGTCTAATGCATTGCCAAGGGAAAAAACTATTAGGAAATCACTCCTTCACTTTGGCATGAATTTTAAAAAGTGATCTGGAAATGAAAGTTTTCAGACTCTGTTATGGTTCAAAGAAACTTTTGGGAGGTTGGTTCATTTAAAAAACTTGGATACTGGGCATGGTATGAGATTATACTGGGCTACAGGGAGACATAGGGGTCCAAAGGAGCTGTGTCTCCTGAACTCAACCCAGGCTTCCAGTCAGCCAGTACCCGCTTTCCCCCAACTTCCCAACACAGGCCAAAACCTCCCAAGACTCAAGTATGGACCCAAAGACCCATGACCCCAAGATTAGGACACTGACCCAAAACCCTAGACCTGAAGATCCAGTGTGCAGGAACCAGTTCTGGCATTTTAGGTCTGTACCAAGAGGTGCACAGATAGAAGTGCACCAGCAGGAAGGTGACTTGGATGAATTCAGGGCTTGGGAAGGGACATGGCTAGACCAGCCACTGCTGGGATACCTGAGCTATGTTAGCTCAGGTCATGTGTCAGCATTACTGGCATGGTTACTGGCAGCAAGTGGATGCCCTTGAAAAGTCTGGGGCTTGGGGGAGGGAGGGATGGCCAATTAAGCTGGGGCTAGCAGATAGAAAGCTTGGATTTTGTGGGGGTGTCACCAGTCACTCTGGAATGTGAGACATACCTGACCAGACCTGGACCCAGTTGCGTGAGAAGGAACAACATACCAAAACTCACACCCACACATCCCAACATACTTTTCAGCAAGATCCTCACCCACCCAGAGATATCCGGACCCACCCACAGACACCCAGACCCCCCTGGGACATTACCAAACACCATGACAGAGCCTATCCCTTCTTCTGCTACCCCCAGCTGGGGAAAGAACTTAGAGCCTTTAAATGAGGGCTTTTATATGTGCCTGGGTACATATGAGAGCCCTGAGTACCTGATCCTATAGTATGCTGAGCATTGTTTGTCTCCAGATGGAGCACCTTATACTTGGAAGTCTTAAACTTCATCTGGTTCTGGTCTGCCCAACTCACGAACCTGTCCAGGTCCGCCTGTATCTGCAACCTATCATCTGGCATGACCACACTGCCCCATAACTTGGAGTCAGTCATCTGCAAACTTGGCCAGCAAGCTTTTCACTCCCCCATCCAAATCATTGATAAAGATGTTGAAAAGTACTGGTCCAAGCACAGACCCCTGAAGGACACCACTGGCCCCTTCACACCAAGACAACACAGATCAGTTCATGAGAACTCTCTGGGTCCTACCACATAGCCACCCACTGAACTGTCGAGCAGTTGAGCCCAAAATCTTCCAGTTTTCCAACAAGGATATCATGGGATACTAGATCAAAAGCCTTTTGGAAGTCTAGGTATATAACATCTACAACATCTCCTGTGTCCATATGGTGAGAGACCTGATCATAGAAGGAGATGAGATTGGTAAGACAAGACCTACTTGCGACAAAGCTATGCTAGCTGTCATTCAGAATTTTACCTTCTGTGAGTGTATCTCACATAGATTCTTTAATGAGCTTTTCCAGGATTTTCCCTGGGATGGAGGTGAGGCTGACTGGCCTATATTTTCCTGGGTCCTCCCTCTTCCCTCCCTCTTCTTGAAGATGGGCACAATGTTGGCCCTCTTCCAGTCATCAGGGATTTCCCTGGTGCACCACAAATTCTGAAAGAGCTTTGCCAAGGTTCCACAATGACCTCAGCCAGCTCCTTCAGTACTCTCGGATGAAGTCTATAGATGATGCTCTATCAATAGATGTTTAGCTCACCAAATTAAACCGCTCAACTTAGACTGTTCATTTAAATACTTGCACGCACCCATAGTCACAACACAATGAGCATTAAACAAATAGAGAAACTATAAGCCAGCTGCCTTACCTGATATTACTTCATCTTCATGCATTACATGCCACTCAGTTACATCATCAAACCACACTCACAGAAGATACCCTCTGCTCCTGGCATCTTGCAGCATTCTCTGCAGGATTTGCTGTTAGGCAGTGAACAGTTACATTACATGATGGTTTAGAACTGGAAATGAAGATGTAGGAAATGAACATTGTATATGTGAATGAAATGGAACTGTTCAGCAGAAGGTAAAATAATCTTAGTAACTAAGCTCACTTCCCTCATCAACTCCCACTCCGAAGTTAATCTCAGGAAAAAATATCTCACAACATTTAGAATCAAAGTCTGAACTCAGCTACACCCATACAAATGAGGAGTTACTCCTTTGATATTTTCTATTTGTAACAGAGACTGAATGCAACTTAAAGTTCTCTCATTTCAAAGCCTATAATAAATTAATAATATATTATGAAACACTTTGCTCTAGAAGGTTAAATGGGACAAATAGCTTAAGGGTGTCTTATACAAGCCACAACATATAGTAATTCCAGAAGACAGTTAAATTGTCTCTGGGCTAGTCTGATTTATTCAGGAAAAGTGTCTCTCAAGCTCAAGGATGGGACAAAAGCTAACATCTAGTCTTAACTTAGGGAAAGCAGCAAAGAATGCATTACCCATCCCAATTTCATCAGACACCCTAATTTCTAATTATCTACTACTTTCTTTCCATTCTGCTTCCGTTACTCAACCTTTGGTTTGCTTTATCCCTCTCAATACTAATTTTCCTTCTACTACTGATTAGCACCTTTAGTAAAAATATTTATTTAAAGTATGTCAGGAAGGAAGCTAAAATATATAGAGAGAGGTATATATTGCTTCTGCCTTTATTTGTTCAAAGCCCACAGAGAACCTTTTGTAGGAGCTAATAAAAGAAGAGTCACTGAGTTTGCAAAAATATGAGTTTGATCATAAAATTTGGCACCTATCAAAATTCCAAGCACTAAGCAAAGTATATTCTTTGCTTCCATAAATCAAGTCAAGGAAACATAGAAAATGATGATATACTGCATGTAATTTGTGCAGCCATATTATTCTAAAAATGAGTTAAGAGCTGTTTCTGATTTCTAACATTTTGTTATACCTTATACAAATACCATATATATATTTCTCCATCTCTCAGATGGAAGTTTAGCTTTCCAAAAATTTGTAATTGTGCAATCTGTATACAAATCTTAGTTCTTAATATTGTCAAGAGGGCTTATTTCTGGACTTTTTAGTGAACCCCAAGGCTATGATCTTAAAAAGCAGCAGGCTAAAGTTAGATTCGTGAATCCATAGTTCGGAATCTTCCTCTCTTTCTGCCTGTTGATCACCTAACAGCTTGTAAGGACAGATTGTTGTGATACTGGGTGTTTGGTGCCTAGTAAAATCTGACAGATACCCAAAATAAAATTTTAGGAGCCTAACATTAGAACACTGTTTTGGAAAATATTTAAAAGATATTATCAGGGTAGAGAAGATTTTATAAAATGAATGCCCACATGCTCTGATCATTAAAATCTACCCTTTGGGTGAGTCCCCCAAGTAGGAATGTGCATTTCCCAGAGACAAATAGCAGTGGAGCATATTTGCACCACTGCTAGCTGTCCCCAGGCGCACCCCTGCACGTGCCCTCTTGTGTATGGCAAATTGCCCTGGGTAGGGTAGGGGAGGCTGGGGCTAGTACCTGGACTGGCTCCAGCAGCCTTACCTGGGGTCCTGGGGGCCTCCCCGGGCTGCAGCTGTGGCAATCCAGGCATGCAGAGCCTGGCCAGCAGCCAAAGTGTGGCTCTAACCAGGCAGGCTCTGATTTTGGGCGGTGCACACTTCAGCTCCATGCGCCACCCTGCTTGTATCTGCTGTGGGTTTTTTAGATAGCAGGATTCTGGTATCAGAATCACAATCGCATGTGTTTCATAGCACCTCAGAAGCTATGAGGTGCCACAAACCACACGGACTTTGTGCAGAAACGTATACCATGCCAAATGCCAGTGGGCAGAACCATCAGAGAGGATCATTAATCCTCTCACCAGCATGAAAGCTTCATTCCCTTTCCCCCAGGACGTTCTCTTTTTGGTTCATGAACAAAGGATCCCAAACTAAACAACAAAAACAAGCTACTGTGACCGATGCCAATTGCCACAGATCTCTGACTTCTTAGTAAGATTGGGAGAAAAAGGATGCACGCCCTTTTACCTAGGTAGCCGTCACCCCAACAGTTTATTCTCTCTACCTATATTTCTATCCCCAATCAGCTGTGTGATAGGCCCTCATGTACCAGGGTTTTTGAAGCTCTACCTTCTTGCATGTCTGGTGTACTTTTCTGTAAGATAGAACAGCGCTTTTCCAGAGGAAGCAAAATAATTTAATCTAGGGATATTATCTGTTTAAGACTGAGTCTGAACTACACTGTAGTCCTATCTTTCACTGCAGGTAAGAAGCATAAAACCTGAGAGATGGAGCTGATTATGCTTGATAGTAGGAAGCAAATGCGGTGACTGCTCAGAATACTACTGGGTCTGGAATTATCACTTCTAAATTTTCTGTGTACTCACCAACTATTGCCACAGTGTGGGAATTCAGTACTTGTGAATAATGTAAAAGATTGATCTGTGTGGCAGAGCTGAATGTAAAGAACTTCATTCTGGGTTGAAGGATATTTTGAATGTTAACATTCTCTGCACAGCCAGCATCTATTAGCCCTATCTGCATATTTTTTACATTTGGACCTGACTGAATACAGATTTCTTCAAAGCCCTTTCAAGGTTTTGCATCTGGTGTTCTGATTGTGTCCCTCTCTAATATATAACATATATATCCCACAGAGATCAGATACAAAGCCTTTTCCTGGGTAATGGGGTAAATGGAGATATAAAGAGATGCCTTTCATTTCTGGAAGATAGTTTGAATCTAGCTCAGGTTGCCACCAAGTGAAATGTTGCCATCTGATAGCTCTTCACTACCCTGTAGCTTTATCTATTCTGTTCCTTATCTGCTCCTCAGGATAATGCCCCAATTTTTATCTTGCTCATACTAAGTTCAGATAACCCTTATATTGTTCTTCAGGATGGTCATCTCATTTTTCTGGTCCTGCAACTTCTGGAACAGGAAAACTATATTCTTATAATACCTGTTCTGAAAAGGACAAGAACCTTCAAGAGGTACATTGGGATGCAGGAAAGCTCTGAAAGCTTTCACAGTTCTGTAAGGGCTCACGGTCTACAACACACACACACAATTAAAAAAAGAAATTAGACTTGCATTTTCCTATATCTGATTAGAACTGAGAAATGAACAAAATGTGGCACAACAAACATTTCTCCAGAAATGTTACAAAAGACCAAAAATACATAGTCTTACATACAGAGCAACATCCTTGCCTTACTTGTGATATCTCAGAGAGGTCAGCCAGCTCAGCAGAACACTCAAGCATGTATTTAAGTTCAACTGCGTTCAACAGAGCACTTAGCAGTCTGCTCAACTTGGTCATTGATTTGACTCAATTTTGATTGGACTTAAGCACGTACTTAAAGTTAAGCAAGTGTTTAAGTGCCTTCCTGAACTGAGGCATGACCTATATAAGCTGAAGCAATTTTACCTTACTCACATGAATTGAACCCAGCATATAAGTCAAGTATACCTGAGCCCATCAGCATGTCTTTGAACAAGATTGAGGAGACAAATAAAAATTCATTCTATATAAATAGACTAAAGCACAGAAAACCACACACAACACCAGGAACTATAAATTGTATGCATTTATTTTAAAGCTGAAAGCAAATATTTTTCTAATCTTGTTTTCAAGACTATCAGACAGCATTTTATATCACATTGTTCACAGTGTTTGCTCCAAGGTAAGTCTGCTCTACTTTATCTCTTTTTTTAATTATTTATTTTTCTTTCAAAATAGATTTGAATAATTTAAAGGCAGAGATAAATTCCAAGAATGGAATATTGGTATAGAGGGTTTCTTATAAGGAAGGATATGTGGAAAGTGGGGAAAGGAGGAGATATTGTATTGCCAATCAAGAACATATATATATATATATATATATATATATATATATATATATATATACTCCGAGGTTCAAGAGAGGTGAGAGACAGGACTGTTGAATGTTTCTATTGAATGTGAAGGTAAAACAAGGGGAAAAACAGGTGATATCATAGTAGAAATCTGATACTGTCCAGCAGGAACTGATAGAAGGATTTTTCTTTGAGCAACTGTCAGAAGTGTCTAAAGGAGTAGTATCTGGTAGTAATGGGGTTTTAATTACCTATGTAACTGCTGGAAAAAAATACAGGGCATTTTTCCACAAACTTATAGAATGTATTAGGAACAACTTTTGTTTCAAAACATGGAGGAATCATAGAAAATATGGCTGACAGGGGATTTCAGAAGGTGATCTAGTGAAACTCCTTGCTCAAGGCAGAATCCACCTTGCCCCAAATGTTTGTCTCACCTGCACTTCACTTGCAGTAACAACAATTTCACAACCTCTGTAGTTAATCTGTTCCAGCGGTTAACCACCACTATTGTTAAAAAGTTCTTCCTAATATCTAGCCCAGTCTCCTTTGCTGAATTGTAAGACCATTATTTCTTGTCCTATTCCCCGTGGACACAGAGAACAATTGACCATCATCCTCTTTTAACAACTCTTTTTGTATTTGAATATTAACAAATCTCCCACTAAGTCTTCTCTTTCCTAGAATAAACAATTACCAGTTTTTATAACCTTCCTCATTTGTTCTAGTTTCCTGACCTTTTATCATAATAGTGCTCTCTAGACTCTTTCCAATTTGTTCACATCTTTCTTGAAGTGCAGTGCCCAAACTAAACATGATACTCCAGGTGAAGCCCCCTTAACTAGTGCTGAACAGCAGCAAAAAATTATTTCTTGTGACTTCCATGCAGCACGCATATCATTAGATCCCAGCATGATACTAGCTTTTTTTTGCAATCCTATTATGTAGCCTTTTGTACTCGCTCTTCTTGATTTTTATCTGATTTCAGACCATATTTTTTCACTGTATAAAGGTTATTTTGAATTGTTAATCCTGTCCTCCAAACAAGCTGCTATGGCAGCCAACTTGGTGTCTTCTACAAATCATTAAAACATACTTTCAATTCTATTCTCCAAGTCATTATTAAAAAATATTCAACAGTACTGGACATAGAACAGACCTCTGGGGGGGCCAAAACTTGTCTTCTCCTCTCAGTTTACATTGAGCCATTTATGACTACACTCTGAGTACAATTATCCAACCAGTTTCCCCCCATCCCTCCTTGTTTTATTTAGACAGTGTTTTCTTAGTTTGCTTATGAGAATGTAGTGAGCTGCAACAGGGCCACCCAACTCCTAAGCATCCAAGGTCTTACTAGTATGAGCAATGGGGCCCCAGGCCACACACCCCACCCTCCACCGCTGTGCTGCACCACTTGTGCAGTCAGCTTGCCACATACCCTGCCATGGGCAACTGGTGCCTCCTGAGTCTGGGGGGGGGCACCTGAAGAACCTGGCAGTGGCAGTGGCAGCAGGGATGGGGCTGGCGAGCACCTGCAGAAGCCTCCAGTGACATTGGCGGCAAGGATGAGGCTGGTGTGCACTCACAGAACCCACTGGCAGTGGAGGCGGGGCTGGTTAACACCCACAAAAGCTGCTGGCAGAGTCAGCAGTGGGGTCAGCCGTGTCGGGGGGGGGGCACGTGCCCCATCATGCCCCCCTATTCGCCTCCACCAGTCGCCTATGTACACTGCTTCACCTTGACCACAAGCAGCCCCCACCTCAGTTTCCTTGCTGCTCCAGCACCATGGGCTGCAGCGCCCTGCCTAGGGCAGGAGCAGGAAGTGAAAGCTGAGGGAGGGAGGGGAAGCCTAGAGACCCCAGCTGCAGCATCACCCAGAGCAGTAAGGAGGGGTAGCAATTGGGTATGTGCCCAAGGACCACATTTTAACCCCTCATGAGCTGCATATGGCCTGCAGGCTGCCGCTTGGACAGCCCTCAGCTACAACATCAAAAACACCTGCCAAGTTGAGGTACATCATGTCCACTCCTCTCAACCCAACCACAAAGCCTATCACATAGCTATAGATGCTTAATTAGGCATGAATTGCTCTTGAGAAATCCATGTTTGCTGTCATAACCTTGTTATTCTTTAAGTACTTTTAAATCACTTGTGAATTAGATGATCCAGTATTATTCCCAGTGGCAAAGTTAGACTGGCTGGTCTGCAATTCTCAGAGTCATCCTTTTCCTCTTTTTTAAAGATGGTAACTATATTTTCCTGTTTCCAGTCTTCTGGGACCTCCCTTGACTTCCTGATTTCTCCAAGATAACAATCAATGGCTTCTCCATTCCCTCAGCCAATTCCTAGTGTCCCTAGTATAAATATCATCAAACACTGATGCTTTGAAAATATATGACTTATCTAAGTAATCTCTAACTAGTTATGTCCCTACTTTAGAAGTATCTACCCCCTTCTACTTGCTTCTAATTGTGATCATCATATAGCAGTTGACCTTTTTGTGAAGATTTAACTGAAGGGCCATTACACACTTCAGCCTTCTCTGCACTGTCCTTAGGCATTATTAGGTTCCCCTCTAAAGTTAGTAAGTAAATGGCTATTTTTGAATTGATTCTGATTAATAATGAGTAGCTGATTGAGAATCTGAAGATGGAAGATAATTTGGGTGAAAGTGATCACGAATGATAAAGTAAATGATGCTAAAGGGAGAGCAGCAAAATAAAGATAAGGTACTTAGAAAGCAGACTTTGAAACACTATAGGAGCTCATAGATAGGATCTCTTGGGAATTTAATGTAATGAATAAAAGATAAAAGAAAGCTCACAGTTACTGGAAGAGACAGTATCAAAGACACAATGGCAAACAATCCCAATCCTGACTAAAGGATTATCAGGAATCCTTCAATAGAAAAATATGGAAATACGACAATGATTAAGGATGAATTTAAAGAGGTAGCACAAGCATGTAGAGTTTAATTTAGAAAGGCAAAAGTGCAAAATGCAAGAAGTATAAAAGGCAACAAGTAATGGTTCTATACATGCATTAGAATAAAAGGAAAACGAAAGGAAGGGCAGGTCTGGGGGCACAGAAATCAAATAATGGATGATGGGGAGAAATATTTAATAGACTTCTTTGCATCAAATTTCACACCCCCAAAAAAAATTAATTGTGACAAGATGCTGAACTAAATTAATTTTAACAAGGAGATAAGAATACCTGCCACTTCATGGAAAGAACAGGTTAAAGAATTTTAGGTATGATACATATATTCAGATTAACAGGACCTGGTGACATTCACTCTAGACTACTTAAGGAACAATCCCTGAACCATGAGCAATTACCTTTGAGAATTTATGATTGATGTGTAGAGTCCCAGAGGACAGTGGAAGGGCAAACATAGTACCCAGAGTAAGATTCAGAGAGGTAGTTCAGTTGTCTTCAATTTAGGCATTACATGTCTAAAAAGTAAGAACCTAATCCTGGCTCCCAGAATTGTTATGAATTTTACACTAGACAGTCTTTGGATAAAAAGCAGAAATAATGCTTAGGACAAGGACCAGAATTTGATGAATCTTCTCTTGCTTTGCTTTCATTTGTTCAGATAGCTCTCTTCTTTTAATGACTAGCTTGTGTAGTAATAAAAATAATTAAAAAAAAAATTCTGTTCAGGTTAAGAAGTAAACGCCAAACCCCTCTCATGCATTCCTACCTATTCCATCCTACAGTCTTTTTCAAACCGAGGTGTTGGACACACTGGAAAATTGCATATTTTAAGTAATAGCAAATATATTCCTAATACGTCATTGTTGTATTTCACTTTGGTGGATTTAATAACTGTTTTCAAGTTCATGACACCTTACGCATCATGTTGAAACTTAAGTCTACCTGCCATAAAAATATACAGGTCTCCAAAAGCTAGAACAGGGATTTTCAACCTTTTTTTTTCCAACCTTTTGACTCAGAGTTTCAGCTCCTGTACTCCTTTATATTTTTTTCTTGTTTTTAAGGAGGGGGGTAGATTGAGGTCCCCAGTGAAGGAGGGAGTGGGGCTGGGGCAGACGCTGCACAGCCAGGCCGGGCATGGGATGGAGCCATGAGCAGCTCATCCAGGGGGGCGTGGGGAGGGGCGGTAGCTCCTGCTGCTGTGCACACCCTGGGAGACCATGGGGGGCTTTTTCCAGTGGGAGCCTGGGCCAGGCTGAGCCCAGAGCTGGGGCTGAGGCAGGTGTTGCCCAGCCAGGCAGACCACGGGATGGAGCCTGGGGTCAGGGGTGGCTCCCACTGCTGCGTACTCCCCAGGGGGGCATAGAGGGCATGTGCCCCCAGGTCTGCATGCGGGGCAGGGCAGAGTGCCCCACCAGTGGGGCAGGAAGTAGGGTTGGGGCAGAGGCTGCACATCTGGGGAAGGGCATGGGACTGAGCCATGCATGGGGGGATTAGGGGGCAGCTCCCACCACTACGTGCACCCCCAGGAGGACATGGGGACATGTGCCCCCAGATCTGCACATGGGGCAGGGTGAGCTGTGGGCTGAGGCCGGGATGGAGAGCTGGGCTGGACTGCGCTCAGGGTGGGCAGTGGTGGTGCTGGGAGGGGAGCTATGGCAGGGGCTGCAGTCACACCAGAATTTGCTGTAGCCCCCCCAACCCCCACTCCCAGTGCAGCCTGGTCCATTCCCCCACTGGGAACAGCCCAGTGCTGCCCCAGTCCCAGCCCTAGCCCTAGCCCCAACTCACAGTGGCCCACAGCCCACCTTCACCCCATATGCAGATCTGGGACATGTACCCCCCATGCCTCCTGGGGTGTGTGCAGCAGTGGGAGCCACCAACCCCTCCCTGCACCACCTGAGCAAGCCGCTCACAGCTCCAGCCCATGCGCCACCCATCTGTGCAGCACCTGCTGCAGCCCGAGCCCTAGCCCCACTCCTTCCCTCACCATGGGGACCTATGGGAATAAGGCTATGGGAGAGGCTGCAGTCACTCCAGAATTCACCATAGACCCCCCAACCCCTCCTCCCAATGCCACTGCCAGTGCCTACCCTGAGTGCAACCCAGTCCAGCCCCCATCAGGAATAGTCCTGTGCTGCCCCAGCCTGCAGCCCACCCTGCCCCATGTGCAGATCCAGGGTCACATGCCTCCATGCCATGCCTTGCTGGGGGAGCACATAGCAGCTCCGGGAGCTGCCCCCCACCCTTCCCATGCACAGCTCAGTCCTGCACCCTGTCCCAGCTGCATAGGCCCAGCCCCACTCCCTCCCTCACCGCTGGGGCCTCCATCTGCCCCATCCCCCATGCCCTTTCCCCACAACAGACTTACCAGCTGAACCCAACTGCTCTCAACATGGCCAGGCTGTGCTCCTTGCCGCCTGTGTGCTGCACTGAGGCTGTGCACACACATGCGGCATTTATCGGCCACATCTGTTCTGCGTACCCTTTTAAGTACCCCTACAACCCTTTTAAGTAGCCCAAGGGGTATGCGTACCCATGGCTGACAACCACTGATTGAGAGGATAATTCAAGCAACATTGATTTAATCAATATCAGTCTAAGGCAATGGCATATAAGTGAGCAGTCCTCATTTCATCCAGTAATAGGCTACTGTTTACTGACAGAGGTCAAATCCTTATGTGCAATTGGTTCCTGACGGTCCATATCTGATTGTAGGGGTTGTTGACATGTATACTGTCATCACTTCTGTGGGATTTGCCTAAGATTCACAGCCTGACAATGAACACAATTATTTTTTATATGCATGCACACAAGATCTCTGTTAGAATAAGCCTTGAATTTCCCCAATTTAATCCAAATCATCTTAATAATTACATCTTGTCCAACTTTTCACTTTTAATTTATATTTTACCCTCAACTTTGTGTCACTCAAGTATTTCCTTCAAAGAGAAAACGACTTTGCTGGCAAGAGACTATTTTTCCCCTTCCTCAAGCCATAATGTTCTTTCAGCATTTTCATCATCTGATATTCTGCAGCTAATGTTCATTTACATATATGCAGACATTGTGGCAGGGAATTCAGCAGAGCTTGCAGCTAAGACACACATTTCCTTCAATCAAGGTGGGAAGAAAATTGATCATGGGATAAGAAACGTTGCTGATCCACAAGACTATGCCAAATGCGTGCAGAAAGCAAATGGTTTTTAAGGTTGATGTTTTTACTCACTTCTGAAAACTGATACAATGTTCAAAGAAGCCTGATACAGTTAGATGTTATCTATAAAAACCTCAAAACACAAAAAATAGAGGTCTTTAATGTTGCTATAGTATAAACTATAAGATGGCCAAGAGGGCCAAGTTCCTCCCTGGTATAATGCCATTGTTTATTGGCAGGGGAGGATTTTTATCTGGCAACAATGATGATAATCACAGATGGTAAAATCTCTGCTACTAATAAAGATATACTAGGAGGAATATAGGCAGTTTAGTACAAATGCCATTTTAAAAGGTAGCAAATATTGTAATAAAATATCATTTTCTAGATATCAAAGTCTACTACCTTGTACAGAGAGAGATGATGATTTCCATCAGGGATTCCTACAGGCTTTTCCATTTATTTTAATATTTAAAATAATCAGTTAGTAATAATTAGTCTGTCCTACTGCTTGCTGCCAAAAGATCAATAATGTTCTAATGTAGTGTTTAAATTGATGTAAAACCAGGTTTTCCCCACAGCCACTCCAAAACCTCAGCTCCGAACCAGCTGTCTTCCATGTACCTAAGCAAGCTCTTCTTACTATGAAATCATTCCAGAAAAAAGCAAACTCAACTGTTTCTGTATCCTGATTATCTCACCCACAGGGAGCGGGTGTTGAGGGGGGGGCCACAGTGAATTCCCATCCTTAGTACATCATGATAGTGCTGGGAACACTGTGACGCTGGAGGGTCCAACGTTTGTGTACAGAACTAAAATTCATCTGTCACTTGCACCAGTTTTACACTAGTGTAACTCCATTGGCACCTTGCGGAGCCATACTTCCCTGTATTTGCTATTGTTTTGGCCCAATGGCTCTTGCATTCCTTTCAACACAGTGGTTCAACTTCAACAGGAGGGGTTAAAAGATGCCCTCAGCCCTACCTAGCACATAGTCTAGTGCAGGGTTGGCCAGCCTGTAGCACACATACCACAAGACACAGGTAGCCTCTGTGTGTGGCATATGACAGATCAGGGAGAGAGAAGGGAACAGAGCCACAGATAGGACAGGGAACAGAAAACAACGTAGCAGATTGGGCAATGTGATGGGGTGGACTCACTAGCCCCTAGGGAGGGAGAGGTTTGTGATGGTGTGGACTAACTACATCCTGGCAAGGAATGGGTTAAAGAGAGCTGCTGGGTTGGCCACACTCTGGTATGCTTGCAGCCAATGCCAGGCCTCCAGAACTGGTATAGAAGAGGGAAGTCAGGCTCAGAGGATAGAGGACTCTCAGTGCCAACTGAGTCTGACTTCTGATCAGATGTCCTCTGAGGAGCAAACCCTGTGGATTCCCAGGCCAGGGCGGGTGCCTGAGTAGATTGTAGCGTAGGGACTGGGGTGTTGTCCCAGTGCCCCATTACAGGCAAGGAGCACAGATCTGAGAGCAAAAAGGAAAGGAAGAGGATCAGAGGGGCGCTTGGGGAAGATGCCGAAATAATTTGTAGCGTAGGCACTTCCTGAGAAGCAGAAGATATGAGATCAAACCTTCTCAGACTGAGGGACTAGAACCAAGTCTCCTTCCTCCTAAGTGCCCTAGCCAGTAGACTATTGGGGAAAAAACCATGGGTAGTGTAATCATCTCCTCACTTTTTGTGACTAAAGTTCCATGAGGCTAAAATGATGACATGCTATGAAAGAAGATATGTTAACACTTTTCCAGGGACTCCAACAGGGTAGATTAGACTTTTTAGACCTAGAAACTCAGGGGGTCTTTATAACTTGATCTTGACAGTTGTACTATTGATCACCTCCCACCCACTCAAAGCTGCTCCAGAGGAGCACTCTGTAGTGATGTTCAAGCATATTGGAGACAGACCTCAACAGTAGCTGCAGGGTGGTATACTCAATACTTAACAAACACTGAAGTACCGCTTAGACATCGTAGTGACAGAAAAAAGATTTGGGCCATAGTGTGCTACATGACATCACAAGGAGGGTTTTTTAACTGTTTCATAATAACTTTGGTAATATTCTCCAACCTATTCTCCAAAATGCAAATGCGTGTCAGTAAGGTTCAAAGGGAATGGGAGACATTTTCACAGACTTGTGTCTTGTATTTTGGCTTCTCTTCTACCCAGGAAAGCACATAAACACCAACAGACACTCCCTATGCCTGAAGAAGGGCATTTGTGCCCGAAAGCTTGCAAAGAACAATTTTTCCAACTATTCAGTTGGTCTAATAAAAGATATCAAATCTACCTAAAGAATCTTGTCTGACTTTGTCCTTAGACTAACATGGCTACAACCAACAACCATAGAGCACAATGTATTTACAATTTTAAAGCAATTTGGAAACTTATCAGTGCCTCAATCATTGTAATAAAATACATTCTGGTTACCTATATATTTTGTCATTTGATTTTGCTTTTTTTATCATAGAAAATGAGAGTTCTCCCTGCCCCCTGCATTCACCAGAATGTGGGTCCAGCTGCAGCTGCTGCCCCCTAACTTTGTGGTTCTGAGCAGTCCTAATATGCTGGTGTCCTGCCCCAGCACATACCGTTGCCCCTCACTCGCAACCCACAGCCATCTGGACCTGCTGGTGCTCCTCACTCCTGATGCACAGCCCCCTGGCCCTCCCAGTTCTGCTGGAGGGGGCCCCCAGCTCCTAGTGCTATGGAACCAGGGCCAGGACCCACAGCCCATTCTTCCCCCCACACCCCAGCAGTGCCTGAGCCCCAGCTGCCACCTGTGGGAAGCAGAGGCTGCTATGACCAGAGCAGAGCAGGAATCCCAGCTCCCCCTTGCTCTGCAGGTGGCATAGCTGGAGCGGAGCCCCTGTGGAATGAGGGGGGGTAGATGTGGGTTGCCTGCTGTGGATTCGGGGCTCCACACCCTGCTGCCCTCACCTCAGGACCTTCACACCAGAGTGGGGCAAGGAAGCTCAGTGCCACTGCCAGGAGCCCCACACTGGCCACACTGCCATGGCGAGGTACCCCCTGCCGCCCCATGCCTCCCTACTCGGGAGTGCACACAGCAGTGGGGAGCCAGCCCCTCTGCCACCCTACAGATGACCCCGGCTGGGCAGTGCCCCCAGCGCCAGCCCTGCCCTACTTTCTCCCTCCCACCCTCCCTCATCATGGGGGCCCCAATCTGCACCCCCCCCGGCTTACCTGCAGGGAGCTGTGGGAGCTGCTGTCCACTGCTGCCTGGCTGCCATATGCATGCGGGTGAGGACATGCATGTGGCACCTTCTCCTTCCACTCACCCCCAGCCCCAAGCAGCCCCTTGCAGGTTGAAACTCTGACAGCTTGCAAAGGGAAACCTGTCATTTTCCACTTCCTTCTCCTTTAAAGGAGAAAATCTGTGTTTCTTTCCTTTAAAGGAGAAAAATCCGTGCTTTTCTCCTTCAAAGGAAAAAACCCACATTTTTCCATTGTGAACGGAAAACCCAGATCCCTGATGATATTTCAGCGTAGACGATTCAACCAGTGATACTGACCTCATTCATCTGCATGTCTAAAACTTTTTGGTTAAAAATGTGCTTAGCTTTTTTCTGCAATAACGGCCTGCTGCAGTGAATTGTAAAAGTTATTTTTATAACTGTCTTCTTTGGACCCTTAGTGTAGAATAGCGGGGCTTGTATAAGAATGATTAAAAGGATACATAAGTATTTTATTTTATTTGTTTTATATTTGGTAAATCATGTAATGTTCTTTTTACCCAAATCTATCCCATTTTGTGTGTGTATACGGATGTTAGTGTGTCTAGTAATACTCAACAGACTCCCTCCCATTATGTGGTGGGTATCTGTCAGAGTAGATTCTGTTTGCCTTCTCTACCATGCCAGAGTGATATAGTGGCTACTTTGATTATTCATGGATGTTCACTCTGTGTGCAAAACAGAGCCATATGTGCTTCTCCCTGATAAATCTCATAAATGGATAGAGTTGCTCCCTACATTTGCAAGTGCTTGAAATCCAGAGAACAAATGAGATTACAGATCTTGAAATGAAACTGTGGAAAGCAGTGCTCAACCGAAAAATCTGCACTGATGGATTTTTATCACTAATTACTACTTTGTGCAAGGCTTCCATCAGCTTGGGCTCTCATTTTAAGGTATTCTGAATTTGATATGTGAATCATTCTACCACACCAGTGTGAGATAGCCCTAATTTTAAATATGAGATAATATAGTCTTTGGGAAGGGTTTTCAAATCTTAGTTATTACATCTTGTGGCTTTTGACTTTTTTTTTTTTTTTTTTTATAGAACTCAAGGTGACTGAAGCACAAACCAAAACAAGAAAAAGGTATTTTATAAGTGTGCACCTATGTGAGTGTAATGAAGTTGGGGGGCTTGTCTGCTTGCTTGTTTGTTCTTTTAACTGTCTCTAAATATATCTCCCTAATTAGTTGCTTTTTGCTACTTAAGATGCCCAAAATCGCTGAAATCTAGCTAGCTGAAAACTCCCTTGGATTGGGGGAGCTCTCTACTGGATTGAAATGGAAACACTAGACTTCTAAATCAACTGTCCCCTTTTTCATCCCTTTATTTATATAGGGGTTGTGTATAGGTAAGTATTTCAGTGTAGAACTGTTCCACCAATTCTCAGTTGGCCTATAGAGTCCTGGAGTTGGTACAAACTAGCCCTCAATATTATAGTTGTATCAAATTGTCTTTTAGGTCTACTTGTGTGTACTGAGAGGGATTCAGAAAAAGTGAGTTTGACCTTCTGCTGTCAGTAGTTTGCAAAGCATTCTGGACCCTGTGTCTTTTTTTGTTGCATGCATGTGCTGTACTTTCAAAGCTGCAATAAGGTAATTTGCACAACAGTATAATAAATTGTTTTTTACATAGGCCTTTCTTCCTCTACCTTCCTTCTGCTTTTCCATATCCAGCAGGACTGTTAAAAGTATGCTGGTCCTCCAAATATCTTCCAATCTCCACCTTTTTAGAAGGCTTCTTTTTTTAACCTGTCTTCCCCCACCCCCACATCTGGCATTCTTTTCTCTTCCCTCATCTTTCCAAATAAACAAATCACTGATCTGAGAACAATGAATGGTCTGAGGGTTCTTGTGACAAGCTGTTTAGCAGAATTCACACATTCATTAGAAGCTGACAGGCTACACCATGATCACTTCTGCTGTGGCTTCAAACTTGCTATTTTGAGACTTGTTAACTATGCACTTTAGTGCCTGTGCCACCCCAGCCCCTGAAAGGAAAGGGAAACCTAGTAAGCTGCTTGGGCTAGAAGTGGGTGTCATAAATCACTGGAAAGCAATTTCTATTCCTAGACAGCAGTTCTCAGTCCACAAGAGCTGGAGATAACAGGCAATAAAACTGGAGAAAGGTATTTTAGGGTAATTTTTACAAGTTTGTAAAACTGTATTTTCTCTTTTTCTTTTTCAATGTATGCAAAGAAAGCATTGGAAAATTAGCACATTTTACATTAAACTCATATGATAAAACCTTTAGATAACTCTATACCTGACCATATTTTCCTTTCAGAGAGAAAAAGGAAAAACCTTTGTTTTGTTTGGGTTTTTTATAATATTTTATAGGCATACTGTATCACATGGAATCCTTCCTGAAAAAGGAGTGGTAAGAGTAAGGACTAGCAGCTGGCATTTCACAGACTTACAGGATTTAGCTCTTGAGACTACAGCTTTAGGAGCGAAATGAATCATGAGAGTTACAAGAAAAGGCTGATTCTCTTTGAAAATATTTTAAATGGATGGACTTACTCTGAACATGTGCAATTTCTTTAAATCCAGGAAGTAAATGAGATTAACAAGATTATCATTCTTTCTGGAGGAATCATCATTTTGGTCAGAAAATCCTTCATGATTGATTTTGATCATTAAATATTGAATCATTAAATACTGATCACTAAATATTTGATCATTAAATATTGTATATAGAAATATGCAATACAGTTCCATTTAGAGGTGCCTAACCTGAAAAATAAAAACTTCAGAAAATGCAAAGTTATAGGGGAAGGCTAGACTGCTATAGCCTACCCAGAGACTATCTGTTCTGTTTTAAATGAATTCTACCATAAAAATTATGGGAGAAGAGAAAAGAAAACCTCAGCTTCCAAGAATTAGTCCACTAAATTGCTGGCATGATAAACAAATGTCTTCAGGAGGTCATTTCAGTTCATCCCATGAAGACAGTACGGCTAAATGGTGTGCAGTCAGAATGGTAAGATGGAGAACTGGTATGGTCTTTGAAACTTCAAGAAATCAACAGTTTTCATCTAAAGTTAAATTGAGTATTTTTACAGTTACATTGCTCAATGCTTTGATGAGTAGGAAATAGTCTGTTTGCAAATCTATTTATAAACTGAGGTACTGTACTTTATAAATTGAGCAGACAATTTATTTTTAAAAAGGCTAACCTGAATACTACTGTAATACATGACTTCACCCCACACATCCATGTTTGTTTCATCTACCTATCATCTTGCCTTTAACTCATTAAGGCAGCAATTCTGAACTGGGGGTACATGTACCCCCAAGGGGTACTTGAAGCCTCATCAGGGGGTATGTGAGATATATTTCATACATTGACTAATACAGGTCAAAGGGCCTAAAAAAACCTCTTGACAATTTGAAATTCTGTCTGAGACCAAGGGGAACGTCGACTGAAAAAGGTTCAGAACCGGTGCATTCAGGCAAGGCTTGTCTTTTACTATCTGCCCCATACAGCATGTCAGAAAAGATCTCTGAGGTCTGTTATAAAACAAATAAAACTGAATAAGAAGAATAATATCCAGACCTGGCCACATACATAGGTGGATCCAGGATTTTAAAAGGTGGGGGAGGGAGGGGGTACAGAAGCACTGACCAGTGCCTCAGGGCTGCACTCCCTTGCTCCCTGTTGCCCTTCCCATCCCCACTAGGTGGGAAGCCCACCACACCAAGGCAAAAGCCATGGATTTCCCAAATCAGGAAAGAACCCTCCCCCCTTCCTCTCCATGTTCAGTCACATCCCTCTTCTCCAGTTCCTTCCTCCCCTTCTTGACTTACACCTCTGGATTTGCCCTCGCACCACCGCTGTCCTGGCTTCTCCTGTACCATTCTAGCTGAGGCCACGGGGAGGCTGTTCAGATGGCCAGGAGTGGCTGGGGACAGCAGCAGCAGCTGGAAGGTTTCTTGTCCCTGCAACCAGGCTAGGAGGGTTGAGAACCTGCCTGTCACCAACACTGCTGCTATTCCCAGCTGAGCCCAGGGATTCTTGCTTGTTTTGGGGACTTAAAAAAAGTCCCCAGCAGTAGTCCAAAAGAAAGAGTGTGACTGCACCACTGCACCACCTCTGAACCTGGCCCTATCCACATAGGAATTCTTTATTTTCTTCCTTCGATTGACACATGGAGGTTTCAAAACAGATATGTTTGAACAGGGATTAGGAATGAACAATAAGAAGAATAAACCTGAACCTCCATGTAAAACTTGGACTGAAACTCTCTCAGATTTGTAAAAGTTTCTTTCCACTACTCTTGCATTTTTGCTCATCAGCTAAAGATGGAAATGAAGAGGCGAAAGTTTTATAAGGGAAGTTCTTCATAGTAAGGCTAATGGCCTACTCAGAAGTGGAAAGTATCAGTTATCTCATGTGAGACTCCTTTCACCTTAAATTTGCAAACTCTATGAAATCTGGTCATTTTTTCATTTGTGCTTAAATATTTTTAATGATAAAATAGGAGATGAAGAAGGTAGCTGAGTGGAAAAAAAGTTAAAAAAATTAGTTTAAACCCAGATGTTCCTGTTTTCAGTGTAAATAACTTTGGCTTAGGAGAAGAAAGACAGAGAAAAATATGCAGTTGTTTTAAAATGTTTAATAACATTTCTGAGAGACAAAACTTAAGCAAAACAAAACAATGTACATTACTTTATTCAAGGTTTTAGCATTAAAGTAATATTTTTGTCAGAGCTGCTTATTGCTGGTGTTGACACCTACCCAGCCCTTACTCTTATCTACAACCTTCAGGAACCTTTATAGTAGAAACTAAACAGAAAGTCACTGCAGAAGCTACATGGCATAGAATCCTTCTCCTCTTATGCATACGATTTTAAGGCCAAATCACAAATGATTTTGAATGTGAGGAGAGATTCCCCTTTATATAAATAAGGGACTTCAAGATTAAGGCCTGAATAAGAGAGAATTTTCCTAATTAGGTGTTTTGTGATGATCAAGAATGGAAGTAAATTCTTGCTGCATTTAATGATACTATGTGATATCTTCCTCTTATTAAGCAAAGTACCATTCCCATTTTACCTGTATTTCAATCATCAGCCACTACATCTATGTGGCTCTGCATTTAATTTCACCCTTCTTACTGCAGTTAAAATCAACAAGGTAAACGATCTTTCAAAATTTATTAAGGCATAAATCCCATAGGTGACATAATAATATACCGTGGGCATGTGGATGAATGATAGTTTGTTTTATTATTGCAAGTGGACAAATAAAATGGGAAAAGGGACTAAAGTTATGTTAACATGTCTACATCTGCCAGGATTTAAGTTACATTTACTGGATGTGGAAGATTATTACAGAGGTGGAAAACAGATGACCAGCTTGTTCCTTCTTCAAGAGAGATATTGGGTTTTTTCTTCAGTGAAAATATATATTCTCAATGAAGTGTCACTAGCAATGTGGATTCAGCCTAGCAGTTATATCACAGCACTCAATCCCAAGTAGCATGGCTGTTGTTTAGAAGAGAGGCCTAGCAGTTTGAATTCTTGGGCATATTCCTTGATCTGTCACTACCTCACTGTGAAATGTAGAGGAAGTCAGTTGCCTAAACATTCGGTTTCCCAATTTATGAAGGAGGGATAATACTGCTACCTGGCCTGTTTCATGAAGGTGTTGTAGGCTTAATTAATTAAAAGCACCCAGGATGGTTACCCTAAGGAGTGTCCTGTTACTGTTAGTGAGTGTGTGTGTGTGTGTGTGTGTGTGTGTGTGTGTGTGTGTGTGTGTGTGTGTGCATGCATGCATATATGGATTTCATTATGGTGAAAGATACTGTGCCTGAAACCCTCTAATTTACTCACAGAACAATACCAACCTCAAACCTGACTTGGAGGGAATTCTCTTTTGTTACACAGTTAAAATTTTTGATGCCTATTCTGTCCCTGGCATCTCTGCTCAGTTTTATTATTGTCAATCTGGAATCTAATGGATGCTGAATGAAGAACAGACTCCATGTCCCATTTTCCCTTCCAGTCTCCTTTAAGGGTTTAAGGTTGCACAGCGTGGATGATTTGTTGGTTTTGACTTCCTTTCACTTATTCAATATCTTTGCCTCACTAGCCCTGAAGTCATCCATGACAGTGGATGCAACAGCCAGTTTCAGTTGGCACATCTTTTAGTGTTCTTGCTTGCAAAGTGTTCATTTAATGCTTCAGCTCTTTTACCATCCTCTGTGACTTCATGTCCCATTCACTGCTATAACGTTGCCACTTCCTTTTTGTCTGCTGTTTTGCTGCCGTGCAAGCCAGGACCTAGTCAATCTTTTCAGCATTTCTGCGTATCACTTAAAGTCCCTTTCTTAACACAGAAGCCACGTGTTCTTGGAAAGTACATTGTTGAAACACAGCATTTTGCCAAATTAACTTGTGGAGTTCTGACTTCCATTCCCCAGACTAGCAGTACATTATGTCACACTGGGCAAATTTCTTAACTTCTCTGTCCTTCGGTTTGCTAGTGAATAGAGAGAAAATCATAATGTATTCTATTTCACAAGGATAGCTTGAAGCATAAATAATGGTAAAATTATTGGAAATCCTTAAATAAAAGGCTTGCTATGATGCAAATATGAAAATGTGATGATTTCTGATCTATATAGTACATTTAAGACATTGTTTTGTATAAGACATGCCCATTCCTGAAACACAATACAGTACTTGCCTCATGGTAGAGCTATAAATCTGGTGTAAGCTCAGACCTCCTGTTAAATTAATATGGCTCGCTCTACATTACCCATTTTTCAGTCTGAAAAGTAACCCACTGCAATTGAAGCATTGCTGAGACCTTCATTCCAGGATCAGGGCACAGTATCTGGTTCCTTTGCAGTGCTCCCACTTCTGCCACTCAGGAAACACAGGGCACAGCAGACTGTTGAGCCCTGTCTGGCTGAAGCTGAAAATGAAGTGCAGTCTAACCAAAATTCAGCTAGTTTCTTAATAACATAAGCAAAAATTATAACAAAGAGGTATATGATAAACAAGAAAAGATTTTGTTCAGAATGAGCATGCCATAGAAATGTGCAAAGATAGAATTTCTATTTCAGCAGGATGAGAGATTAATATACATGAGAGGAGTATAATTACCACCCAAGCAACTCCGGAGATAAATTAGTAACAGTGATTGCCTCAAGGGAACCTGATTTGCACATTACTGTAGATTTGGTATAGCTATGTATTCCTAGTCTTATGACATTGCAGTAGTCACCATTAAAAACACAGTAAAACATCTGTTGTCATTGGTTCTGCTGCCACTCTTGTCTCCAATATATTCATGTAGCAGCATTAAAAATGGACCCACCTGAAGGAATAGGAAGGGCTGCCCTGCAGAGGGACAGAGTGCGAAGAGACAGAGTTGGTCCCAGTAGGGACACGATTTGCCCTGAGGGCGAGTGAAACTGTTTTAGAGGTAGCCCTCTTGGAAGTGGGAGGGGTGATGTAACCCCAGCAGGGGTTGAATGAGAGATGTTAGCAAAAGCCCAGGAAGAGTCCTGGCCTGGTATTGATTGAGAGGCTTTGTTAAAAGAGGGGAGCAGTTTTCCTAGAGGAGGAACAAAGGAGAGGGAGGGGGTGAGAGAGAGGCTGGAGACCAGGGAAAAGCTCTCTCCACCCCGTCTCCCCCAAAAGCCCCTGGCAGAGCCCTGCAGAAGTAGCAGCAGAGGCTCCATGGAAGAGAGATACTGTGTCAGTTCCCCCTCCCTTCCCCTCCCAGCAGGCACAAGAGAGGAGCTGCCTGTGAGGGGACTCTGAGCCTGGGAAGACCCTCCTGCAAGCCCCTGTATGTCTGGGTGAGCACAGCAGGGGAGGGGATGCAGGACCAGGGGGAGAAGGTGGAGACTCTCCTGGTTTTTCGCCTGTGAGTGAGAAGGCACCAGGGAGGGGCAGGCTTAGGGGCTAGAGGGGCAGGGTCTGCTCCAGCCACCAGAAGCCCCGGGGCAGGCAGGGCCCAGGAAGGGGCTGTATTTACCAGGTGCTTTGAGGCTGTGCTGGGCAGGCGAAATGGTTACAACCTACAGCCCAGACACCGCTCCCTGCTGAGCCAGGAAGGGATCTGCACTTTCTTGCAGGGACTGCAGGGGAGGAGCCACTGCCTGCTGCATGGACACCCCAGAGCGGGGAATGCCAACACCAGGGACCACCCACAATCCTGTACAGGGGCACAGACAGTCCTGCTCCCTGAGACATCCAGCCAGGGGCTGTGCACACAGGATCCTCAGTACACAGTGTACAAGTTATAGACTGTGTGAATAAGTTCTTGATGGTTTATTAGTTGGAGTATCAATGTATTTATGCATTGGCTCCTTGTTTATCATGCGTAATTTGTATACCTTCCCCTAGTGTAATGTGTATCCAAGAAGCATTGACCCTTAAGCCACCATCGCCAGGTAACGCGGTGTAACATTTGTTCTATTGCATTGGTTACATGTTACCTTGTAAATAATTCAATCCTGTAAATTGTTTTATAATGGGCTGCAAGGTTGTTTGATTGTAAGGGGAGGCTCTACACTCAGGGACCCTGCAGCAGCTACCCAGGGAGCTGGGCAGGGCCACTGGCTACCGGGTACCCCAGGATCCCAATATTCTGGTGAAGGCACAGGTAGTGTCACACCTAGGGTTACATTCATATGGATGCTTAAAGTTACCACTTTGCCCCAGATCTATTCTTGCTGTTAATGTTGCTTCCCTACTGTTGTGGCCGCCTGCCACCATGCCAGGAAATTCTCATGGTATGTGAAGCTCGCTAGGTTTATTGCACTGGGTCTCCCTACCTGACCTTACTTAATCTTACCTATTTACATTAGGTGATTCCTTTTCTTCACAACACTTATAGCTGGACATGTATGATTTTATATATTTTAATCTTTCTTTGTATATGTGTCCTCTCTTTGTATATGACCCCTTGTGCATGGGGTCCTCACAATCTTTTCCTCACCTCTGGCCACAGTGTTGTAAGCTGACTGTCTTTGTTTCTATGAATTTTTGTTTATTTCATGTCCTGAATAATAAATTTATTTCCACTAGCATTTCCCTGCCCTCTACACATACACATTTGGGGAAAAAAATAGCAGCTATTAGCCATCAAGCTCCTTGTCTTTGGTGGTAGGGAAGAAATCCCTGGAAAGAGGCATCATTATCCATCACCCATTGCTCAGGATGGAAAGAGTGCATGGCTAGGTCTCTGATATACCTATGATGACCCAAACTGTAGGCAGCCAGGGGCCAGCCTGCCAATCCTTGCCTGCCCTGACTGGGTCCCCACTGCCCCCACTGCCTAGTTCAAGCCTGCCACCCCCACTTCTACCAGGCTGGATTGGGCCCACCACTGCTCCCCCCCACCCCCTCAGTCCCTCATGCCCTTGGGGCTCCTTCTCTGCTCCTCAGATTCCCCCTCCCATCCTCCCCACCTCCAAGACTCTCCCCTGCCCACTGGGGCTTCTCCCGCAGCCACCTCCCTCCCCCCAGCCCTCACTGCTGAGCCTGGAGAGCAACAGAGGATGGTGGCAGTGGTGGCAGGCAGGTTCCCCTTCCCTGATTGCTCCCCAGGGACAGCACCAGGAGCTGCCACAGAGGCAGTGAATAGGAGTCTGGGTGCTGACAGGGGGGTTGGGCTCAAGCTGGGGGTGTGGAGGGGACAGTGAAGCAGGTTGTGCTGCAGGCAGAAATCATGCCAGTAGTGGGGGTGGGCAGCATGGCACAGTGGGCCCAATATGGACCACTGGAGGTGGGTGGGCACCACCCATTACCCCCACCTGCCCAAATTGAGCCTGCCACACTGCCTCCAGTATAAAACTGCATTGGGCCCACCCCCTGGCACCCCAGTTGGCCACTCACCACCCTTCCTGCAGTTCCCAGAAGTGTCCTAGGGAAGCAAGGAGGGTAAGGGAACCTGGCCACCACTGCTGCCACTCTCTACACTGGGCTTAGCCAGGACAGCAGTGGCAGCCTGGTGGAAGTGGTGACAGCTGGACAGGTGGGCTCCCATTTCCTACTTATTCCCTAGGGTAGTATCAGCAGCCACAGGTGAAATGGGGGAACATGGGGAGTGTGAGTAAGCTGTGAGGGCTGCGTAGGGAGGAGACAAAAGGGATATCCCTGAGGGGCAAGGGTGGAAAGGGGGTGAGCCTCAGGGGCCAGGGGCAAAGGGGCTGCCCCAAGAGGTGGAGGAGAAATGGGGTGGGGGATTCCAGAGGGTCAGTGGCAGGGGAGCAGGTTTTTGTGCCTTTGGATGTTCCTGCTCTCACTGTCACTATGGGGGAAGATGAAGGATGCCTCCTGGGGTGCTGGTTTTGAGCCTGTACAGCAGTCACAATGTGTCTGTAGCATAAACTGCCCAAAACCAATTAGCGATAATCCTTGATGCTACAGGATTATCTCTAAACTGCTCAGAGGTCCCTTTGTACATGCTTTCCAGCCCTAATGTGTGGACACATCTGGTTTAAGAGCCCTTAACACATATTTAAGTTACCATGTACCTCAGTGTCCCTCAGCCCCAGCTGAGGACTTAGCTCCTTTTTTCACCAAATATGAAACAACACCTCCATTCTTTTGCTTTCCTTTTTAAGGAAAAACACCTTGCAGTTCCCTGCAGGGTTTCCAAGCCACTTTCCCATTCTCAGAACAAATCCCTGAAATTCCTTGTAGAGACTGTGAACACAGAGCAGAGCATTTGTTGCCTATAAGTATCAAGTTGTGACTGTACACTAATTCATTAGAGAGAGAAAATTAGATCATATCTCCTTAGCCCCATAGACTGGGGGAGGGAGGGCAGGCCACAGGAGTCTTACCTACACCGGGGACTCAAAAGGAGCCCCCAGCTGCTGCAGCTACAGCTGAAGCATGGTCTGCTTGTCCCAGCAGTTGCTCCTACAGCAGGAGTGTGGTGTCAACACATCTGGATGCTGCTTCAAAAGTAATGCCACAGGGCTGGTTTTGCTGCTGCGGTGCAGACTCTACAAGGGTGGGGGTGCACTTCTGGCACCCCTTCTAAGTTAGCGCCTGGGGCTAATGCCCCACTCACTCCTCCTAAATTAAGCTCAGTTGTCAAGTTCTGGCAAATGTTGAATGATTTGTGAGTTAATTTTTTCTCTTCTTAGCTTTTCTCTTTTATAGAAGGGATATTTTAGGGATTACAACAAGCATTTTCCCCATCTGTCTCTTTTAAGTATTGTATTTCCCTTGGGATATTATCTAGGTGGTTGTCTGAATTACCTCCAGTGTTGTCTCAATAACCTGTTGGTCTGTATCACATTAATATTATTCTTTTCCATGTACAGCCTGTTCCAAATTCATGTATCTTTCAGTTTCCATTGAGAGCTCACTGTCCTGCTTTACAGTAGCTATGTACAGCAGCCAAGGGCCTTGAGATTACAATCTTTGAGTGTAATGAGCATAGGAGAAATTGATACTATTACTCCCTTCTCATTATAGTCTCTTATTCCAAGGATGGATTAATGTTTAAGGGCCATTTTGCATTCCCTTTGCAGTCTTTGTCACCAAGTGAGATGTCAGAATGTAAATGCCTTTAAGCCTTGGGTGAAATATAGTAATGGGTTTTAGTTCTCTGACCTTTCAGTCTTTGGTTGTTTAATTGTCTGGTAGTACCAAACCCATCCCTGCAGATTAGCAAGGCTGTTTAAAAGAAAGGAAGGAGGGCTTACCAGTTAGGCTCATAGCCTGGAACTTGAGAAACCTAGATTGAATACCCTACCTTCCCACAGTTTTGAATAAGTGTCAAAAACCCATCCAAGGGGTGCTCCCAGAACCCCAGGTTTCTCCCCACTGTCCTGCTAATTGTCCTGAGAAACAGACCAAGGTTTTCCCTGAGATAACTCCTTATCCCTGCAAGCCTCAGCTCTACTACCGTTACATCAGACCTCACAGATGCATCAGGGGAATCGCTGCCAACCCTAGGTGGCCTCCCCTTTGGTTTGTGGAAAAAAACTTAGCTTGCCCTTTCCACGGAGTGAGCTAGCCTGGAATATCATTCTCCCAGATATCACTCTCTGCTACAAGCAATGAGGAGACATGAAAGGACTTATTATATAGGAGAAAAGAACTGTATAAGAAACACTGACTAAGTTTAGAGACAGAACAAAAAGACAAGTTTCTTGCCCTCTCAATTGGCTAGCGCCTAGCCCCCTGAGAATCTAGTATCTCCAGAAACCAGCCTTCCTGCTGATTCTGCCAGCACTGGCTGCTGGGGTCTTGGACCTTTCTCTTGCCTGGAAAAAAAACCCCAAGACTGTGATTCTATCATAGATAGACCTTAAAATATCCCAAGCCAGTCCCTCACCCCCCACTACCACCACCATCAGCATTGTCCTGATTGGTCATGGGTTTCAGAATTCTTTAGAAATTTCTCTCCCTGGGACCTATGGCATTCTTCCAGCTGATGAACCACTTCTATCAGATGCCTTTACTGTTCTGCAGTTGTTTTTTCCCATCCCAATAACTTGGATGTCCATGCCACCAATGGCCCCGTCTGTCTGCAATTGCAAGTCGCAATTGTCCTTCTCATAGCACACAACGGCAAGAGGTATTTAGTAGTTATGCCTATTCTCTTTTCCTTACATATGCATCCCTAAGTTCCCTTGAAGAAACCATATCCAAAATCACAAAGGTATATACAGACAACATAATATAATCCATACAGTGATAAATTAGATGTACAGAGATAAAATGTAATACTGACTTTCCAACAGGAGGAACAGACAACATTATTAGTGAAATGAACACCCAAAAATCTGTCTGACACCCCACAAACCACCCAGTCTATGGTGGAGTTCATGACAATAAGTATGCAGAATGTTGCAAAGTGCTCAGATACTACAGTTGAGGGGCCATATATAGCCCTAAGATTATGTCTTGGGACAGCCTAGAAGCAGTGCTGGGGCAAAAGGATCCATTTAAGCCAGGGGTTGTCAACTGAGGGTACACATACTCACAGGGGTACTTGAGAAGGCCCTAGAGGGTATGCACAGGTGTGTGGAGATGGAGCACTGCCACATACCATCCTGCGCAGGTTCCCCACCTGCTCAGACATGACAGGCAGGGGAAGGTTGCATGCAGCAGCTGCCGCCACTCTGCATTCAGCCGCACCCCACCCTACCCCCTGCTCAGCATCCAGCTGCATGCCACCCCACCCCTCCTCCACATCCAGCCACCAAGGGTATAGTGCTCCATGTCTGGTCACCAGGGGTACGCTGACCCAAAAAGGTTGAAAACCCCTGATTTAAGCCATTTACTCTGTCATTTAGTTGGAGTGACCCCCTAATCCTCATGGGTCTGCACTGAGTGGGAGCAAGTCCTCAGAGCTTGTTTTTCAGTAGCAATGCTTGGTTCAGGGAGGTGTTCTAGATATGGCCTAAAATATCTATCTAGATATTAAAGAGGGCAACAAATGGCCAACCAATCATAAATAATGAGAGAAGGGACCAGAAGTCGAAGTTCAACCATCCACCCAGAAATCCCCTGAGACATTAAGCTGGCACTCAATTCTCGTAACAAGGGATTAATGAAAACCGAAAATGGCAAAACATTAATCCTGCCTTGAGACAATGATGATAATGAGAATGGGAGCTGGCTGAGACTTAACCCATTCTTGTAATGGTTTTAAAACTGTAATCTCATAATCCGTTTTAGATGATGGAGTTTATGAAGCTAAAAATAGTAATTTCCAATGACATTGCCTGACCCGTAGAATGTATGCATCAACAAAATGTCACGTCACTATCTCTTTCTGGGCTCAAACAGGCTTTATTTTTATTTTGTCTGTTATGCTTTCTATCCTACAGCATAATTTTTCACTGATCTTCCTTAAGTCTTTTTTGTTCCAAAGTATTACATCAGCAGGGAAAGTCTGAGTTCTCCCTCCCCAAACACCATGACCTTGCTCTAAAACCCACTGAAGTCAAGGGAACCTTTCCATTGACCTTAAAAGAAGTTTAATTGGTCCCCAAATCTCTGCTCCGTTATACCAGTAAACTGATCGGAACAATGTTAAATATTACTAATCTTTTTATGTCTCAAGGAAATATAACTAGGGGTATTAAATGCATGAGAATCCAAACAATTTAGAAATCTTGAGAATTCCTGAAAACTTTTTATAAAGCACTGAAGTTTGACTTTTCCCCAGAAGGTAAAAAAATATATTTAAAGTGCAAGATGCAGCCAGAAATAGTCTTAAAGAGAGTTGTGCAACTGTTCTCACTTCCAAAATGTTTTTACGCACTGGAGGTAATATACCCTGAGCCTAAAGAATGCAGTTTTTAACAAGAATTGGACAAAAACATACTGAAGCTTTGGAAGTTCTTTAAAAGGGTCTTTCAGCACAGGATAGTAGAGATGAACTCTTTTACAAAGGTTTCACTGTATTACTTTCTTTAGCCTAAGTTTGGAAGACTTACACATTTTACTTCCTCATTTGATTCTGCCCTGCTTCCGGGGCACTTTCACCCTGTAGTGCTCCCCTGGGCTAGACACCTGCACAAAGAAAAACCAAAGTAATAACCTGCAAAATGCACTTCCATGGTGTCTGCATAAATCTGGCATTTGCTGCACCAGTTTGTTTTTCCCACATGAAATCCTTAGTTAAATTATCATCTGACAAAAACTTTTGTCAAATTTAATTTATGGTGAGGGACTGAAGGGCAAAGAAATAGCTTTGAAATAATAAAAAAGACTAATAATAGTATTTTTTTAAAACTAACAATGCAGCTTCAAGCACAGAAGACCAGCTGTCAGTTGAAAATAGAATTAGAAACATTCTTCAATAGTTGTGAACAAAAGCCCTCATAATGAAGATATTCAAGGAGAATTAAGCTTGATACCAGGTAGCAAAAATGTTCAGGCTTGTAAATGTGGATTGAAAAGGTGTCTGCTTAGTTTTTAAATTGGTAGTTTGTTGGGTTATCAGAAACAGGTCACCTTGAGGAACAGACTCCTTGTTATTGCAGTAAGTATTGCAACTGGAGGGCTCCAGTGGATTTATAACAAGGACGTACACAGCTGAGATAATGGTGGTACAATTTTAACCCCCAAACTTGATTGCCTTCCCTTGGGCCCTTAACTTGTGCTCCTCTAGAGGTAGTAGATTTTACATGGCAAAGATCACTCACTAAGTCAGTACCACAAACCCTCATGCTAGGATTTGAGCTACCATATATACTTTCAGCCTTTAGGTCTGACTAAATTTCAGGATCATGTACCAGAAAATGTGTATGTATCACAACTGCCCTCTTCTGGAAGGAATCTGACAGCTACTTAAACTACACTGGCCTGCTGTCAGAAGACGTTCCCTTTTAGCTTACATGGTAGAAGCTTCTCCCTATGGAGCAGAACCAAATGCTACTTCTGTTTTTGATCATGAAATCCAGAGTAGCTGTACAGTCTGTTCCAAAGGCAACTGAAGGCAATGGCATTTGTTGCTTTCTGTGCCCCTGGATTAGGTCCATAGTGCTCACAATTTAACACTGGGAACCTGAGCTTCTGGTGAGTTTAGAAATTAGAGGGAACTTAATTGATGTGGTGAGTAGCTATGCAAAAAGGACAGAGTGATACTGGAATGTCTGCAGTAATTTTTTTCTAGCTTTTCTATTTATGATTTAGTCAAAAAGTGGCTAAGTAATAAGGCTGCTTGCATGATTTTCTCATTTAATAGTAATCCAATTCCTTCTAGCTTTTGTTTAGAAAATGAATTTTAGAATCTGAGATGTAAAGCTATATTTTAGATATGAAGATCATAAAAGCATTTTTATTAGTATGACAGCTTATTGGAAGGGTACTGCCTTAAAGATAATGTTCAATGGACAATTCAGGTCTAAATCATCTATTTTTTTTCCATTATTTTCACATTTTTCTCATTACTGCATTTCCTATATATGTAGAACCAGAAGAAAAATGAAAAAATACTCAAAGCAGGTTTACCCCTAGAAAGAACTAGGCAAAATGGGTCTGAGTCCCCTGTGTACCGGATTGAATTATATCCACCATATATTTTGGCTTAAATTTTGGCGTGACCCTTTCTGGACAAAATAAATGATCTGATTTAAATCTCCTACCATTTTGTATCTTTCATGTTGCTGCACTGTAGTTACTAGGAATTAATGCCAGAAATTAGTCTTAATGAATGATTCTTCAGATTATTTCCTTGTATTGAATTAGGGTTAAAACACTTTGTCAGAATCTGTCCCACTTGGAGCCTAGTTGATATACTTAGCTTCAAAAAGTAAAGTAGTTTGTCATGTCCGATAAATATAAGTAAAAAGAAAAAAAAATACTACAGCAAGCAGATTTCTGACTGAAGTAGTGTACAAGACAAAACTAACACATAACCATTCTTAAATAAGGTTTCTGCTAAATCAAGGATACTGTTTAGTTTCCATATGTTTATCCCTAGGATATCAAAATAAGAATACATTTTCTGAATGTTTCTAAATATATTTTATAAATTAACAACTGCTGAACTGTGCACCAAATCTTTAGGGATTCAATGATCTACATTATAATTAGCTAACTATGGCTCTAGTTCCATACAGATCCTTTCGCATTGCCAAATGGAAGGAGTTTTCGCTGCGGGCAAAGGCAAACCACTAGCCCCTATGTTCCTAGCAACATTAGAGTATTGCTTAAATTTATATATATTTATGGGTACTTGGAATATATTCTGACAATTAAAACAACACAGTCCTAGTCCACTATATTAGTTAATATTACTACAGACCAGACAGTGTCACATCTTATATGCATGACTAAGGCAATAAAATATTATCACCTACTTTGAGAATTACTCTGGACATCATGCGGACACAGATTCATCTTTTCAGTGTGCACTCCTTGCCCAAATGAATAGCTGTGCTGCTGGAGGGGACTGTTCGCCCTCACTGGGCAGTTCCATCACAACAGATAGGCTTTAAAAACTTACCAAGATCAACAGGAATCCCATCAACAGAATCAGCACAGGAAAGGTACTGAATCACAGCTCTCTGTCATGAGTTTGGCCCTGAGCACTTTTAGGATTGCATAGGCTTTCAGCCAAAACTTAGCTTCTACTAGCTTCACAGCCCTCATGCTTCAGGGAAGTGGGGGTACAGAGATTTGTGAGTGAGCTTAGACAATTACAATACAGGTGGTTGCTTATGAGTGTTTATGTCTTCCTCTGAACCATCAGGTTCTAGCACCTCCTAGGTTTGATGAACCAAGTCATGGATACAGTATGGTAAATATATTTCTATACATAATGGAAAAATACAAATATAAGCACCTTGAACATGACTGGAAAAAAGCAGCATGTGCCCAATCCACCCAGAAATCTAAAACATAGTAGCAATACTACACAGGGTGTGATTTGACAACTAAAGGCTCTCATAGTTCATGGTCCAATTATGCCAAAGCAGAAAATCTTTATGGAAGCATTATACTGGAAGGAGAACTATGCAAATGAAAAGCAATTGTTCAGTGCAAATATTGCACTAAACAAGCAATTATTCCATTCAGACATAGCTCACAGTCATCAATTATTATTTCATAAAGCATTCAGTAGCAAATCTGATGGGACAGTTATTTAATATCAGCGAATTGCCCATCAAGAATGACGGATGAATTTCAAATAACAAAAAAAACCAGATAGATTTTCATTTTTTTATTTATTAAATAAATTAAATATTTATAAAACTTAAATAAAATAGCCTGAACATCTGAACATAGATTCATAGATTCATAGATGTTAGGGTCGGAAGGGACCTCAATAGATCATCGAGTCCGACCCGCTGCATAAGAAGGAAAGAGTGCTGGGTCTAGATGACCCCAGCTAGATACTCATCTAACCTCCTCTTGAAGACCCCCAGGGTAGGGGAGAGCACCACCTCCCTTGGGAGCCCGTTCCAGACCTTGGTCACTCGAACTGTGAAGAAGTTCTTCCTAATATCCAATCTAAATCTGCTCTCTGCTAGCTTGTGGCCATTTTTTCTTGTAACCCCCGGGGGCACCTTGGTGAATAAATACTCACCAATTCCCTTCCGTGCCCCCGTGATGAACTTAAAGGCAGCCACAAGGTCGCCTCTCAACCTTCTCTTGTGGAGGCTGAAAAGGTCCAGTTTCTCTAGTCTCTCCTCATAGGGCTTGGTCTGCAGGCCCTTGACCATACAAGTTGCCCTTCTCTGGACCCTCTCCAGGTTATCCGCATCCTTCTTGAAGTGCGGCGCCCAGAATTGCACGCAGTACTCCAACTGCGGTCTGACCAGCGCCCTATAGAGGGGAAGTATCACCTCCTTGGACCTATTCGTCATGCATCTGCTGATGCACGATAAAGTGCCATTGGCTTTTCTGATGGCTTCGTCACACTGCCGACTCATGTTCATCTTGGAGTCCACTAGGACTCCAAGATCCCTTTCCACCTCTGTGCCACCCAGCAGGTCATTCCCTAGGCTGTAGGTGTGCTGGACATTTCTCCTCCCTAGGTGCAGCACTTTGCATTTCTCCTTGTTGAACTGCATCCTGTTGTTTTCTGCCCACTTGTCCAACCTATCCAGGTCTGCCTGCAGCTGTTCCCTGCCCTCCGGTGTGTCCACTTCTCCCCATAGCTTTGTGTCGTCTGCAAACTTGGACAGAGTACATTTGACTCCCTCGTCCAAGTCACTGATGAAGACATTAAAGAGTATCGGTCCAAGGACCGAGCCCTGTGGGACCCCACTGCCCACACCCTTCCAGGTCGAGACCGACCCATCCACCACGACTCTTTGGGTGCGACCCTCTAGCCAATTCGCCACCCACCGGACTGTGTAGTCATCCACATCACAGCCTCTTAACTTGTTCACCAGTATGGGGTGGGATACCATATCGAAGGCCTTCCTGAAGTCTAAGTATACAACATCCACCCCTCCTCCTGTGTCCAGGCATTTCGTAACCTGGTCATAGAAGGAGACTAGATTGGTTAGGCACGATCTGCCTGCCACAAACCCATGCTGGTTTCCCCACAGCATAATTTGCCCTGCTGGGCTCTCACAAATGTGAGCCTTGATAATTTTTTCAAAGACTTTACCAAGGAAGGAGGTGAGACTGACTGGCCTATAGTTGCCCGGGTCCTCCTTCCTCCCCTTCTTGAAAATGGGGACCACGTTAGCCCTTTTCCAGTCCTCCGGGACTTGGCCCGTGCGCCACGAGCGTTCGAATATTCCCGCCAGTGGCTCTGCAATAATGTCGGCCAGTGCCTTCAGCACCCTCGGATGGAGCTCATCCGGGCCTGCCAACTTAAAGGCATCCAGTTCTTCCAAGTGACTCTGCACCATCTCAGGGTCTACATATGGAAGTCTGGCGCCTTGCTGCTGCCTCTCTACAACCCCAGTGAGAGACTTGTCGTGCCCCTTACTTAGGAACACTGAGGCAAAGAACTCATTGAGGAGTTCAGCCTTGTCCCCCCTGTCTGTCACCAATTGTTTCTGCCCATTTAGCAGAGGTCCTATTCCTCCCTGGGCCTTCCTTTTACTCCCAATATATCTAAAAAACAATTTCTTGTTGTCTTTTCCTTGGGTTGCCATCCTCAGCTCCATGGTAGCTTTGGCCCATCTAACTGCCTCCCTCCAAGCACGAGCAGAGGAGGTATATTCATCTTTAGTGATCTCACCCTGTTTCCATTTTTTATGTGTTCCCCTTTTGGCCCTTAGGCTGCCCTGGATTTCTCTGGTCAGCCATGGAAGCCTCCTGGCCCCTTTCCCTTTTTTGCCTCGCTCGGGGATCGTCTTGTTTTGTGCCCGAAGGATCGTTTCCTTAAGGCACAGCGACCCTTCTTGGGCTCCCATCCCTTCAAAACTCCTACTCTGCAGTGCGTCCTTGACTAATTGCTTGAGTGCATTGAGATCAGCTTTCCTAAAGTCTACTACTTTCACCCTACTAGTTACCTTACCCACTCAACGTCTTATGTTGAATTCTATTATTAGGTGATCACTGTCTCCCAAATGGCTACCGATCTGGAGGTCCCCTACCATGTCATCCCCTGTTGCCAATACCAGATCCAGTATGGCATTCCCCCTAGTGGGACCATGCACCTCCTGTGTCAGGTGGAGGTCCTGTACACAGGTTAGAAACCTGCGTGAGTGGTGGGACTTTGCTGTCTGTGACTCCCAGCAGATGTCCAGGTAGTTTAGGTCCCCCATGAATACCGCCTCTTTAGCTTTTATGGTCTCCAAGAGTTGCCTCAGGAGCCCCGCATCTATTTCTTCCCCTTGGTGTGGGAGTCTGTAGCAGACCCCTACCACCAAATCCCTTTCTCCTTGCCCCCCATGTAGCCTAACCCACAATCCTTCTAATTCCTCAACCTCGGATTCTGTCTTGATGAGGGTTGATGTATATTGCTCACTGACATAAAGTGCAACCCCCCCCCTTTCTTCCCTGACCTGTCCTTTCTGTACAATCTATAGCCCTCAATATGTACCGCCCAGTCATGGGATGAATCCCACCAGGTCTCATACCAATCCTTTTCTGCACTTGCATTCGTTCAGAGGGCTGGGGGTAGACCCGCCCATGCTGTCACCCAGCTGTCGCCTGCGCACCTCTTTGCTGGGCAAGGGCAAGGGCAGGTGAACTCTATGCCTCCCAACAGCTGCCCACGCCCTGGGTCTTCCTCCACACTGCCCCCGGATGCCTCGTTCCCTGCTTGGGGCTCAGGATGGGGATGCTGCTGTTCGCTCATTGCCTCACATGTCTGCCTGGCTCCTGCTTTTTCTCAGCTGGCTCCTTCCTCTGCCCTCCTCACCCAGGAGGATCTCATTAGACACAGTCCTGGCCCCTAACTTTTTTTCCCAGTTCTGGATGTTGGGATCATCCTGGCATGGTCATTAAACAAATGCTAAGGTTTAGCAAAGAAATTTCTCTGAAGACACAAATGTTCTATCTCTTCCAGTTTTCAAGCCATTCATATTTAAAGAGTGTTACAGACAGACAGATACACAGACAGACTAAGCCGTTTACATATATAAAATTGTTCAATAGAAATGTATGTGTTTTATTAAGCAATTGTGATATTTAAGGAAGGGTAGTCTCTGACCTGAATACTGGAAAGAAATGTGCAGATTTATAGCCTTGACCCTGTCACAGTCCGATGGCTGGGGAACTGGCCCCAGGGTCAGACCCAAAGCGTACTAGTTGATGGGAACAAATTAACATGGTGCAAGGTTACCAGTGGAGTCCCCCAGGGCTCAGTGCTTGGGCCGGAATTCTTCAATATATTCATTAATTACCTGGATTTGGGCATCAGATGTGGATTGGCAAACTTCATGGACAACATTAAACTATGGGGGAAGGTAGTCAAGCTGGAGGACAGGCTGAGGATACAGGCTGACCTGGACAAGCTTGCAAAGTGGCAGACCAAACCTGATGACATTCAATGTACAGAAATGCAGGGTACTACAGCTTGGGAGAAAAAAACAGCATAATACTTATAGCCTTGGCGGTATTATGCTCACTAGCACCATGACCGAAAGAGACTTGGGGGTCTTGATTGACCACAAGATGAACATGAGCCCCCAATGTGATGCTGTGGCTGGCATAGCAAACCAAACTCTGGCATGCATCTACCAATGCATCTTGAGCAAAACCAGGGACATCATCCTCCCGCTTTACTCGGCCTTAGTAAGGCCACAGCTTACTGCATCCAGTTTTGGGCCCCCCACTTCAGAAGGGATGTAGATAAGCTCGAGAGAGTCCAGAGGAGAGCCACCCATATGATCAAAGGCCAAGAAAGTAAGCCTTACGAGGAGAGGATGAGGGACATGGAACTCTTCAGCCTGGAGAAGAGAAGGCTCAGGGGGGACTTGGTGACTGCCTATAAGTATATAAGGGGTGCACCAGGATCTGAGAGAACAGTTGTTCACTGGGGCTTTCCAAGGAATAACTTGGTCTAATGGCCACAAACTTCTAGCAGGCTGATTCAGACTTGATATAAGGAAAAACTTCTTTACAGTCCAAGTGTCCAAGGTCTGAAACAGACTCCCTCCAGAGGCGGTACAAGCACCTACTCTGGGCACATTCAAAAGGCATCTGGATGTTTATCTTGCTGGGATCATCTGATGCCTGCAGACTTCCTGCCTCTGGCAAGGTGGTGGACTCGATGATCTCACGAGGTCCCTTCCAGCCCCTAATATCTATGAAATCTATGAAATCTATGAGATTAAGCAATATTTGCTAGTAATAATGAATACCCCCAAAACTTGAATTTAGAAATCCTGTTATCAAGGTAATATTCAGATTCAGAAAAAAAAAGTATTATGGCAGTTTACTGGAAAAACAACTAGCTCACTTTGGGGAATTATAGGCATAACCATTATAATGATTAAAAAATGATAATAGGCAATTGAGTGAGCAACATAATAAGGGCAGGATAAACTCTTTATATTTTCTTTTTAGTAAATGTGAAACTATAGGTGATTCACAGCCTAATTCACGAACTTATTGGCTGGAATGCTTTCATGAGATGTGGAAAGTTTTGCCCATTATATTTTGGTTCACAGTCTTCCAAATATCAGCAGGTGACAACAGTAGGTTCCAGTTCATATTCGGAAATGTTTGGTTTCCTGAATGGTGCTGTTCCAAACTAAACATTTGCAATCTGATCCAAGACTCACTGAAGTCAATGGGAGTGAGCCTCAGAGGGATGTTTTGGATAAGCAACAAAAGTCTTCAAAAGCTAAACCTTGTCTGAACCATTTCTGTTATCCCTTTATATGCTCTGAGGAGAAAAATGAAACTCTACCTCTGCAAATTTTAATAAAATAATTTTAAATTCTGACCTCAGACATATTTGAAATACTCTTCCAAAAAACAACCAACTCTTCCTGATTGTCCACTTAGTTAATGCTGGGCACATTAGGAATCCTTTGAAGTGCAAAAGACAATGAGAACAGCATTAAATCAATAAACATCCTACAGATTAGTTTCACTTATTATCACATTATATGGTGGTCGAATACCATACCAAAACAAGTCCGTATTATACAATGCCATATCATATGAGGCCCAGTGTTTCTGAATCTTTAATCCAAAACTGAACACTATACCAGCTCCCCAAATTATCACTTAATGCCATTGATTTGTATTTCATTAGTTATATTGATTTATATTGGTCATATAGGGTGTATCCACACATGCAAGCATGTGTGTTTGCAGCAGCTCAAATAGAAGCAGTGCAAATTTGAGCCAGGGATTTTTTCCTCAGCACACGTGCAAGAACATGCACTTTGATGTGGGGCAAATTGTGCCACTTGGGGCAAAATAACCCTGCCTGGCTCCTCCCCGATCTGCAGCCAGGGGGAGCTAGAGCCTGGGCCAGCACCTGTGCTGACCCCAGCAGTAGAAAAAGCTGCCCTGTCCTGGCCCCAATAATACAAAAAGCTGCCCTGGCAAGTAGCTCAGGGGTACTTGCTCTCAGGAGCTTCTGGGGCCCAGCCAACAGCTACCTGGAAACACTACACCTTGTGCAAGCTAGACTGCTGCAGCAGCCCTGAGAGTTCCTCGCACCCTCTACCCACTGCAGCAGTCTGGCAGTGGGGGCTGCTGCCTGGCTGTGACCTGCTGCCACCTGCCAGACTGGGGGACTGCAGAGCCAGTAGAGGCATCTGCCTCTCTGAGCCAGCTGCCAGTGGGCTGTGACTGCAGGGCTGGCCTTTGTGCGGCACTACTGCCATGTGTGCCCCCTGCCCGGCCATCTGGGCAGCTATTGACTGGAAGATGTTTCCAGTGTGGTGGCCTGCTTTGAACTGTCAAAACATGTCCTCCTGGCCCCACTTGGCCAGGAGGTCAGCCACAGCCAGCTGGGTCCAAGGTGCTAGCTTTGAGCAGGCAGGGTCCTGCCACCGGCCTCCCTAGCAGGAATTCTGGTGTTCCCTATTGGAAAACTGAAAAATACCTGATAAAATACCCCAAAATCCATGTTCCTCCACAATTAAAACAAAAGACAGAGAGAGAGAGAGAGAGAGAGATCATTTGGGCAATGTTTTATTGATATATCTACAATGTTAAAGCAATTTAGAAGCCTACCAGTGTCTCTATCATCATAATAAAGTGAATTCTAAATACCTATATGTTTTGCTGCCCTCCAGAGGGGTTACAGCCCCCCACAGGGGCTAAGTCCCCTGCAGGGCCCACATGCCCCACCCCCACTTGCTCCCCCAGCCCCCCAGATTGCTGCCCCACCCCCAAATGGCTACTGCAGCCCACCCCATGGCTGCCTCCCCCATCCCCACCCCCCCTCCCCCAGGCCCCCCAATGGCTCCCCCTCCCAGCCCCAGCCCCCACTTGCACTCCTGAAGGGGGTGGGGCCAGTTGGGGAAGGGATTGAGGGGGCTGGGGGGGCAGGCAGGGGATGGGACTGGATGGGGAAGGGATCGGGGGGCTGGGGGAGCGGGCAGGGCCTGCGGGGGTCCTCCCCATGGTCCCCTCCCCACTCCTCCAGCCCCCCCGACCCCTTACTTACCAGCACTGGAGCCCAGTCCAGCTCCCTGCAGCTGGCATGCTGCCTTCTCTGCATGGGCAGGCAGCGTGCTTCAGCACCAGGGTGAGGGTTAACCACAGAGACGCTCTGGCAGCCAGAACATCTCTGTGGCAGACCCAGCCTCCAGTTGCCTCAGGGCATGGTCTGGGATCATGACCTGCCCTGCATTTTTTGTCTGCATGTCTGCATTTTTTTTGACCCCGGACATCTGACCCCAGTCTAATTTTGCCTCCGCACTGCAAATTTGCGGGAAACATTTTCTCATTCCTGCACGTGCCTCTTGCAGCATCTCAAAGGGGTTTTGCATGTGTGGGCTCATCTGGACGTGCCCATAGAGACAGCAGTTGTTTAAAGTCAGGTGCCAGTGATGAAATGGCAGTAGTCCAGCTTTTCAAAAATAAATGTCTATCTTAAAAATATCAGTTTTAAACTTCAAAGTTGCATGAATCATATAGCTGTGTTTCAGAGATAAATACTAGATTCCTAATTTCCTCTTAATTACAAATAATGTTTGGTTTTTAAAAGGCACTTTTAAACCAGTCTGAAATGCAATGATAAGCTATTCTATGTTTTTTAATGAACCAAAATATCCCTCCATCACTCATTCTTAATATATGGTTCTGTAATGTACTTGAATAATTATTTTTAAATTTCATCCCTGCGACCTATTACACGGAGAGAGAGAGAGAGAGAGAGAGAGAATAAAAATCCTTCAGGATGCTTAAATGAAAATGAAGAGGAAGGCTTGTCTTGTATTCACAGCACTGAGCTGGCATACAGAAATTCTCTTCTCTGCAACAGATATCCTGTGTGACTTTGGGAAAGTCATTTAACCTCTGTACACCTTTTAATTCCCTGTTTGCAAGGGGGGCTTAATCAAAAACCCCCATTTCACTACAGTGTTACGAAGACATGTTGACCCCTGCTTAGAGGTGTTCAGAATGTATAGCATCAGAGGCCTTCAACTAGATATGAACAGTGGTGAATCCAGGAACAGGGCAAGAGAGGTGTGCTTCTCCCATCTCCCTTGCCCCCAACCCTTTGGCTGTGCTGCATGTGCATGCTGCTGAGCTGAGCGCTTGGTCAGTGCAGAACTCTGTGCAAACAGTGAACTCTGAACTCTCCAGCTGATCAGCAGGGATCCTGGTTTTCTCTGGTAAAAAGAATCCCCAATTTTCGGATTAAAAAAAGTAACCCAAAATCCACATTTTTTCATGATTAAAATGAAACACCACTAATATATAGATATATGTATAGTGATGTTTCATTTTAATCATGGCAAAATGTGGATTTTGGTTTACTCTTTTAAATCTGAAAATTGGGGATTTATTTTTTTTTTAATCAGAGAAAACCAAGATCCCTGCTGATCAAGGTGGGGTCTGGTTAGAGCTCCTATTTTCATGGGTTCTGGAGGCCAGGGTAAATGCTGCTGCTGTTTGCTCTTCCTCTCTCTACACTTCTCCACTAAATGAAGCAGCACAGGCAAAAAAAGGACAAGTGGTAACAGTGCTCATCCTTTGGGCTCCAGAGCTGTGTGAAAGCAGGGGCTCCAGGAAGACCCTGGGCTTAGAACTTATACACAACATAGCCAACGAGGGGGTACAACTGCATCACTGCACCCCACTGGATCTGCCCCTGGATATGAAGCTTTCAGCACTTCAGTGTATTAGAATGAGACAATAGAATGGTTTGATTAGAAAGGTGAAAGTGGCCAACAGAGTCACCAAAACACCACGAATTTAGAATTACTTCAAATTTGAGTTTTTGATTTGATCTATTACAAAGAATGGGTCCAGCTTCAAATTTGGCTCCCCCACCATTTGTGTAAGTGTCTGTAGTCTCCAATGTAATTAGCTTGTGCCAGCTGGGTTCCAAGACTGCCTTTTCTCTGTTACTTCATTGGCTCTAGCACATATATGAAGCCCTAGCACCTGACCTTTGCTGCAAAACACACTGCATTTATTACAGAAGCCCCTAGATGATTTGTGTCTCTTTGTCTTACCTGTTGCTTCCTGTCCTGACCTTTGTTTACTGACCCTACTTCATCTCTCAGGTTCCTGATCTTGCCTTCCCTGATGTTTTCCAGTGGTTAGCTGTTGATCCTCATCTTGCTGTCCAGACCTCTTGCACTTGAGCTTGGTCTGGTATTTCAGGCCATCAACCTGTGACTTCTTAAGTCTTTCTGGTATTGACCATTCCCTAGGGACTTCGTTTCTAGCCACAAGGCCAAACTACATTAACAGACTGTGACAATTCAGAGTTATGGTTTGTCTTAACTTTAATTCTGAAAGTAGATAATGATGAGCTTGTGCAAAGTACTTCAGTGGACAGAAAATTTATTGTAGGAAACAACCTGCAGAACAAATCTCTGTATCCTTACAGCGAACCAGACTGAAATCCAATACATAATTTATACTCATTATTGTTGCTGGAAGTTGTCCTACTTATCTGGTCTATTGACAGTGCAGCCTGGTGGTGGGTTCAAAATGGAAACAGTAGAAATCAAAAATCAAATGTAAGAAGGACCTGAATCAAATAACTTACTGGCCACTTATCAGTCACTAAAAAATAATGTATCAGTAGCCAGACTGGAAAACTAAAATGGCACAGCAAGTGTAGCAACGACAAAGGAGTGCTGAAAAGGAGCCTGCAAGAAGCTATGCAAGATACTTTAGGGTATTAGAGACTTTACCTAAAGTAAGGCAATCATCTGCACAGCCAGGGAAGAGCTTCTGATTTTGCAAGTTAAGATTAAAAAAGCTCCAGCAAAGAAAGATACCCAGCAGCGTTCCAGCTAAGCTCATAAAAGAGGCTCAAGATTGCACAGCAACATGAGTTCTGACTCTTTGGCTTAGAACAGATAGTGAGTGCAGGGAGTGAAAATGAACATACCTCACTCTAACTTGGAGGGTGAAATGGGTTGGAACATTGTATTTTATGTACCTGCTGAAACTGTGTCTGCAGTGATACAAAAAATGCTTTGGCAATGCATCAGCATCTCATTCTTCCATGTGATTCCTTCTACTGTCACCACTGGGAGTTAGACAGCTACTAAAAGTGTCCTGGGAAGGCAAAATACCAACCACCGCTGTGTTCTGAGGAGCCTTTCTCATTGAAGAGCCCACTGAAGCCCAGGGAAAGCATGGGGGAGGGGGAAGGGGGATCAGTTCTAGTGCACTATCCACATATGCTCACTTTTGAAATGGTTTTTTCTCCTTCAGTCTACAAACTCTAAAATCCAACTGTCTAAATGATATGGTACTAGAAGGAACCACCATCAAACCCAGTTCCCTGTTTTCACAGGCAACTATGTCAGACAGTTCATATCATAAACTGATTAAGCTCCATCTTGAAAGCATTTTAAGTAAAAATATATTACCCCCACTAAGCTGATTGGGACATTGTCCCAGATTCTGATCCCTCTAAAGGTTAGACACCTTTTTCTAATTTCCTAGTCAATTTATACCTGGTAGTTCTTGTGCCAACATTGTCCTTTCCCTGAAATAGTTCTTTTCTTTCCCTGCTGTTTACCTTTTTCCTCCCCAACAAATGGATTTGTAAAGAGCAGCTGTATTCCTTCTCAGCCTCCTTCTTGCTAGGCTTACCAAGTTAAGTGCTTCAAGTGTTCATACACTAATAGTTGAGTTTTACGGCACACAATACAGATGAAAAGATCAATCCCTTGTCCTCCAGGACCTTGTTCTATATGGAGCAAGATGTCTATTTGAGTAGTAATGTCTAGAATCCTTTTGGATAGCATAATCTTCATGATTCATATGATACTAATAATGTAGGATTAAATATAGTGGCTTTGTACAGTAAGGAAAAATAATGGGAGTTATGGAAATAGGGATTTCCATTAAAAACTTACAAAATTATAGGGATAGTAACCATTAGGGGTGTGCAAAATGGGCCATATTCAATTTGGATTTGGATTCAGCCTGAATCAGGGATAGCGATTTGATTTTTTGATTTGGATCACTGTCCCCAATTTGATTCAGCTGAATCCGAATCTGAAGATTGGATGCTGATTTGGAGAATCAGTGATTCAGCCATAGACACAGCTTTAAATGTTTTTTCTACATACCTTGAGATACCAGGCGCAGCTTGTCAGCGCTGTGATCCTGGGGCAGATGGAGCATCCCATGGGGGTGGGGGGCGAGGGGGCCACATGCTTGGCAGCGAACTCAGAAGTGGGCCAGAACTACTTCTGGTCCACTTCTGGGCCCACTGCCGACCACACAGGCCCAGTCCCCCCCACCACCCCTGCTCAGCAAACAGCCACAGGGGGACCCCATGTGCCTCCCTAGACCCAGGAAGCACCAGGTGTCAAGCCGGGGGGGGGTGAGGGGGAGGCCTTGCGTGCTCTCTAGTGCTGGACTGGAAGTGTTTCTGGTCCACTTCCAGGTCTGCTGCTGAGCGTGCTGGGGACCTCCCCTGCCGCACTTCTGTGGGATGCTCCATGCATCCCACCATTGCAGCATTCATGAGCCACCTGCTACCTTGAGATACGTAGAAAAAACATTCAAAGCTGTTTTTAAAGGAGAGATTAAAGGGTCTCCTGATTGGATTCGGATTTAGAGATTCAGCTACTGAATCGGGCCAAATCTCTGCCGAATCAAATCAGGGACAAAAGCTTCACACAGCCCTAATTACCATCCTTTAACAGTTCACTGCTATCATATAACAGCTTAGGACAGGAAGTATGTAATAGTCCCCCATGTTCTAATTGAGGAGTGAGCTAATTTCTATTGCTCTGTAGCATTGCTGGGCACTAACCATGGTGCAACACTACTGCGCAGTAGTAACAAGCTACTGCACAGTACTTCATTGCATAGTAGCATCAGAAAAAATGAGCTAGTGTAGTAGAAAGGATAGTCATATCTGGAATATACAGAAGAAACTGCAGAGGGGAATGCTGGCTGTTGGCAGGATGTAAATACCCAGGTTACAATTTGCCTAGGACATTAGGTTAAAGATTCCTGTTCTTTGTGAAAGTTGCCACAAAATTGTTAATATACAGAAGTGATCCAATCTGCTGTTTTACATCTCATCCCAGAGGCTGCCCCTGTGGCAACACAATGCCCACAATACTTAGATAGTGGTTCTGTGTTTTGTACCAATTTAGAGCCAAGAGTGCCACCTAGTGAGGGTAATACCACTTCCAACAGCACTCTATTTTCCTGTGAAGTCTTTACCCAGGTTTGGCTATGCCCAGCACTGTAAGATCATCATTGGAGGTTGTTTTGCTTTATAAAAAGTTAAGCTATAGACTATGTGGAGTTTAACTAATGGCCATCATAATTACTGTGATTCTTGCATTGGTTGTAGTCCTCTCCTCATTAGAGATGCCAAACAGGGGATGACCTTAGGATCCCATCATGTGACACCCATGAATCTCTCTGAATCTCTGTGCATACCACACTCTCTTTTAGGCAACAGGAGCTGTCTTTTTCTGTCTACTTACACTTTAATATGATGTCAAGATTTTCATCTATATAAAAACATATTTAACAGCCACATATCAATCAGTAGCAAATAAGGATGACATATTTACTAGTTATGACTTTTATTACAGCAAAGTATATCCCAGAGGTCATTCAACACTGCAGGGGAGTGATGGTTTCACAGAATTCCAGCTCTGCCTCTTCAGAAAATGAGGCTGTAAAATGGAAAATTGATTAAAAATGTAAGATATACTGCTCTGGTTATATTTCTATTGAAAGTAATATAAAGATACTGCAGTCTATCTGTTTATAACTATTTCTGTATCACTGGGGGTCCCCCTAATGGTTTTTATTTGTGGTGTTGGACGCCTGAATTTTGTTTTTTAACTTTCTGAGGTTTTTAACATTTTTTTGCACTTTCTACTGCCCCTGCTGTCACTGTTACCAAATAAGAACAGAGCTCAATTGCAGGTACTCACCCATTTGATCACAGCCACATGAAAGATGCACAGAAGAACCTGCAGTCACCTATATAAGTTAACACACAATGCTCAGTGCAAACAGTTCACAGGTGCTGAGCTCAACCTTATTCCTAGCAGGACTTAAGTGCCAGCTCCTCGAAATATAAAGGAAGAGATCTAACCATGTAATTTGAGTGAAGCTTCCTGCAAGGATTCTCAGAATGAAAAGGAGATTAATGTGCATCAAATCTGAAGGGCAGAAGAAGAGATAATAATGAATTTCTGCACTGGCATGCAGAGTCCCACTTTTCTACAGCCCCAGATAGCTTGCTCTATGGTTCTGAATTGCATTGCAGCATTGCAGAAGTGTGCTTGCTTCTCCAAGCACCCTGCGCTCTGCAGTTCTTTTCAAACCTACGCTGCAGCATTAGAGTCATTTCCTTCCCTGTGGGCTCTATCATGCAAACTGCTGAGCACCCCCAATTACCAGCTGAGCTCAAGGGAAATTAAAAGTGTTTACAGCTCCTCCCAAGAGGCATTTGGCATCTTCCAGGTTCCCTACTTATCATGACAATGCAAAACTTAGTAATTATATACAAGTACCCTTTTTATGTAGCATTTCCTCCTTTATAGATGTTTGCCTTAGGTCTCCCATCCAGTTAGTAACTGAAGGAGTCCCTTTTTTCACTTATTTCCTCAGTGCCTTTTGTTTGACCAGAAAGAAGCCTAGAGATGCACACTATTTGTAAATTATACTTGTAATACTTGGCAAATACTCAGCAATGGGAACCACACAGGTACCTAAATAGAGAGAGAAGGATTGGGGGTCCCAAGAACTACCCAAAAGAGAAAGAGAGTTTGTGTAATCTTTCTGAAATATTTAAGAAATCTAATTTGGGATACATTTTTAGTACAATTTCTAGCATATAAAACATAACGCTGCCCACTTTGACAAACATTTATATGGAAGAACATATGATTGTAAGTTCTTTGCAGGAAGGGTTGTCTTTTTGTCCTTTATTTGTAGACCACCTCAAGGGGGATGGGGGGGAACAGGGGTGTTAGGACAAGGGATTCTAAAGCACTAAGATAAGACAAATAATAAAAGTAAAAATAGAAATACTGTGCCCAAAGTGCTTGCAGGAAAGTTTCTGGACATCTTAATATGTGCATCTATAACAGGTTTCCTGTTCACCAGGATTAATCTGATGGTGCTTTTTATTGGATTTGTATCAGAATTAAATATATAGTATGCCTAGTACTAATTCCTGTACATCTACTACCTGCAGACAAATCACATAGGTTTCAGCTTGGATTTGGCTTCCCAAATCACTTTCTCATTTGCTTTTTTTTTATCAGCCGGGCTAATCATATTAGATTTAGGACTTAATATTAGTTGTAGATCTTAGATATGTTTTGAGTTCTTTACCTCGGCTGCATTCTGTACTTTTTCTGGGAAATACTTGATATACTTTTTTACACTTTGATTTGGAATTAGCTAAAGAACTGTCACCAAATTCCCCAAGGCAGGGATATCAACCTCATTCACCCCTGCAGAGCTAAATGAGAGGGGCAGGTCCAGTCCCTGGGCCAGACCGGGCCCACAGGTTGGGTCCAAGCACACAATCCAGAGCTCCGGGCCAGTCCAGTACAGGCATTTCATGCAGGGCACACCCCCTGCAGTGCACAGAGCTAGTCTAGGGTACCTCCACATGGTGCATGGGGCTGGAGCTGGCATGTGTGCTGCATACAGGGCCAGTCCAGTGCACATGCTGTATGCAGCATGCAGTGCTGGATCATAGGGCTCCACAGGCTGGATTCAGCCCACAGGCCGTATCTTTAACATCCCTGCCCTAAGTTGCATACCAAAGGGGTCTATTGTGGTTATTATTTATATATAATTCTATGTCATATATTTTATAGACAACTAGTATTGAGACAAGTTCACATAGGTTTGTAATCGACATGCCAGGGAAGTCTTATGCTTTTAGTTACCCATTCTTGGAAATGTGGGCAATTAAGTACTTGGGCCATACCATGAACTGGGTTTAAATGCTATCGCAGTTCCAAGAATAACTCCATGTTGTATTCAGTGGAACTAAGCCATTTTACTAGCTGATAATCTGCTCCTTACCTAAAGTTACTACCAGAGCTTATCTGAATAAAGCATATTGCTTGAACAAAATAGTTTTCCATCAAAAGTTGCAGTTACTTATAATTTCACTATGCTTCCTATATGTTTCAAGGTAGACCCAGGCATATGATATATCATAGGTCACATTTTTTCTCCTCCCATCCTTCACATACATATTTCTAGTATAAAGTCTGGCAATATAATAATTCATGATGAATAATAGAATCTTGCAAAAGTGTAGTAAAATTAAACATTATGAGTGGGATAGAAAAATTCAAAGAAGCAGAAGTAGCTTCCAGAGTAGTTGATTCTTTGAAGACACCCAGGCTAAGTACAATCAGTCAAAAAGCTCAAGGCTAAATCAGTTCTGTCTTTACAGGTAAGTCTAAGCAGCATAGACTGAACTGAAAAGCAAGTGAACAGACATTCACTTTTGATTCCAGGAATGCAACAACGTGCCTTCAATGGCCCAGGCCAAAAGCCAGAGGGTGCTAGAGCATGCCTCACTGCTTAACTGGAGCAGACAATTTGGGCCATAGTTGGCCCACTCACTCTGCAAGGGGGATAGGTTTGAGGAGGTGGCGGAGGTGCAAAGCATCCTGGGATGCTGAGGGACTTTGAACTAATTTGAATGTGGAGGGGATCTGGGATGGGACAGAAGTTCAATAAACCAAATTAATCTAAATCAGTTAAGTCTGATACCATATCCATCTATGTTTATCTTAAACCCGTTTCAGCCATTCTGAAAGCAGTTTATGTGCACTGAATTTCTGATGTGTGACAGATTTGAACTGGTTTCTGATTACTTATACCAGTGTATGTGTAATTTCTGTCCCTAGGCTCAGTGAGTTCTCTCACTCATAAATTTCCCCACTAATGTGTTTCTTTCAGTTATTTACTGTAGTTCTCAATTCACTGTAGTCTCAATTATTCACTACTTTTCCTAAATTAATCCTAGTTTTCTTTTTTGTTTTACTTACAGTTCAGAAGTTGTGGGTTAAATACAGGCAATTGAAAAATTTTTGGACCTCTGAAAATGAAAACTCATATAAATATAAGGAGCTACATTATTATTATAACCTTATAAAAAAGAATTGGCTCCCAACATTTCAAAACACTGTTATTACTTAGTAACTTTCACCTAGCATGTTCATTTACCCACCACTCGGTACTGTGATCATACGCCTTCCTGTATGCACACTGGAGAAAATCAGCTCATCAGAAAGGGAAAAGAAAAGATATATTATTTCAACAGCAATAATGTTGTGAATCATGTATCAGAAGGCTATTTTGCCATCACTTTTGTTGATGAGCACTGTAAACAACCAGGATATATAGTGAGACTCTATAAAAACTCAAGGATACCCAGGGGGAAAATAGTGCCATAAAACTATGATGAATTGTAATTTACCAGAGAATTTCTGTGGTAACCAACATAGCAACTACAGTAAAATCTTTAAAAAAGAAAAGCATGTTGCCAATCTCTTCATAATATGGTTCATGAAGATAATATAACTTGGGTGGCAATCTTGGTCAGTTTGCCTTTTTTACATTGCTATGATTTAATTTATTTTATGCATTTGGACAGAATAAAGATGACTTCGGATTAAGTTACTTTTATTATAACTGCCTTGAGGGACATACAACTCAAATTTTACAATGTTAAATGAAAAGAGGCATTCACAGATACAGTGTCCTAGACCTGACACATATCTAAGTACTGTTATTTGAATAAAAACAGTCCATATTGTTAAATAATATTTAACACTTGCATGCAATCACAACATTAATCTATTATAGGACAGTGGTATGAGACTAATAGTAGATATCACAGGGCGCGTCTACATGTGCATTCACATGCTTTAGTGAATGCACATTAAATCTAGTACCTCCAGGTACTTTTACATATGCTCTGGGGGTGGAAGGCAATGCTTTAATTACAGCAGTTCTGAGAGCCACTCTAATTAAATCACTGCAGCGTCTTATGTATCAGCGTCCCTGCACTTCAAAATGGTGGCGGGAACGCTTGAACTAAAGCTCGTTCCAACAACTTTAGTTCAAATGACACCACTGCCATTTTGAAGCATGGAGTTGCTGATACAGGAGATGTGGGAGGCCACTGGAATGCAGTAATTACCACGCTCCAGCAAACTTGATTAATCGAGTCTGCTCTGATGCCCTGTAATGCTCAGATGCTCTGATGTGCACTGGAGCAGCCACCGTGCTTTTGTACAAGCACCCTCCATTGTAAAATACAAGGAAAATATGCATTAGCTTATTTTAATCTGCATTTACCAAAGAGCATGTTTTTAGTGATGCTTTCATGTGTATTAGCCTATTTTAATGCGCATTAACTAAACAGCATGTGGCATTCTTCCATGTTGTTCTGACACGGCACCAAGCAATTTTAAATAGCAATCTGTGCTAATTAAAAGTACCCAGTGCCACATCAGGAATATGTGTATCATCAGCACAGCACACCTCCATGCTGAGAAAATGGCAGTGCTATGCTTTAAACGAAAGCACATCGAATGTGTTTTAGTTCAAAGCACACCCCCGTCATTTTCTCAGTTTGGAGGCGTACTACGCCGTTGAGACATGTGATGTGTGAGGCTGCCAGAGCATATCAATTTCCATGCTCCAGCAGACTCAATTAATCAAATCTGCTCCAATGTGCTGAATTTCCAGCTCATCGGAACAGGCTCCTGCATATCTGTAAGTGCCCATGGTTTTTAGTGCTGCTTTAATGCGCATTAAAATAGGCTAAAGCACATTTAAGTGCAAGTGTAGACACTCCCACTGTGTCATTACTGCTATTCCTAATTAATTTTCTGACTCTGCATTATAGCCAGTAAGTTATCAACTTGGATTACACTCTTGTTACTATGATAAATATTGAGCTACTCAAAATTCTGAATGAAATACCTATCCTAGATACTTATATGGTACCTATTATCATAGTATCTATGCATCTCACAGTCTTTTAACGTATTTATTCTTTTCCCAGTAGAGAAGTTCTCATGTCTATTTTGCATGTGTCTAAAGACAAGGGTAAGAAAAACACTAAGGATAAGGTAAACATATTCATAGATTCATAGATGTAGGGTTGGAAGGGACCTTATAGATCTTCTAGTCCAACCCCCTGCCCTGGGCAGGAGAGAAAACTGAGCTCAAACAACCCCAGCCAGGTAAATGTCGAGCCTCCTCTTAAAGACCCCCAGGGTAGGAGCCAACATGACTTCCCTTGGAAGTTGGCTCCAGATCCTAGCCTCCCTGACCGTGAAGTAGTGCCTTCTAATGTCTAGTCTAAACCTACTCTCTAGCAACTTATGGCCGTTATTCCTTGTTACTCCAGGAGGTGCTCAGGGGAACAAGGTCTCTCCCAAACCCCACTGGTCCCCCCTAGTAAATTTATAGATGGCCACCAGGTCCCTCCTCAGCCTTCTCTTGTGAAGGCTGAGCAGGTTAAGGTTCCATAGCCTCTCCTCATAGGGTCTGCCCTGCTGTCCCTGCATCATGCAGGTGACCCTCCTTTGGACCCTCTCAAAGCTGTCCACATCCCTCCTGAAGTGCGGCGCCCAGAACTGGATGCAATACTCCAGCTGCAGCCTGACTAGTGTCACATAGAGAGGGAGGATCACCTCCTTGGCCCTGCTTGTGAAGCATCTGTGGATGCACGACAAGGTACGGTTAGCCCTACTGACCATGTTCTCACATTGTCGGCCCACGTTCATCTTCAAGGCAATAATGACTCCAAGATCTCTTTCTGCCACTGTGTTTTTGAGAAGGGAGTTCCCCAGCCTATAGATATGCTGCTGGTTCCTACTGCCCAAGTGCAGCACCCTGCACATGTCAGTATTGAATCCCATCCTATTTTCATTTGCCCACCCCTGTAACCTGTCCAGGTCCTGCTGTAATCTGTCCTTCCCTTCTAGCATGCCCACCTCACCCCAAATCTTGGTGTTGTCTGCGAATTTAAACTGGCTGCTCTTCACCCCGTCGTCCAAGTCACTAATAAAGAAATTGGACAGTGCAGGCCCAAGGACCGAGCCCTGGGGGACCCCACTACCCACTTCCCTCCCGGTTGAAAATGACCCATCCACCACTACTCTCTGACTATGACCCCTCAGCCAATTTGCAATCCATCTGACTGTGTAGGCATCAATGCCACATTCACCTAGCTTTTTAATGAGAATGGGGTGAGAGACAGTGTCAAAGGCCTTCCTGAAGTCCAGAAAGACTACATCCACCACAACACCTGTGTCCAATGATTTTGTGATCTAAAGGCAATCAGGTTGGTCTGACAGGACCTGCCCCTAATGAAACCATGCTGGTTGCCCTTGAGCATCATCCCCGCTGCTGGCCCATCACAGATGTGCTCCATGATAATCTTCTCAAACAGCTTCCCCAGGATTGAAGTAAGACTAATGGGGCCATAGTTGCCCGGGTCCTCCCTCTTCCCTTTTTTAAAGATGGGGACCACTTTGGCCCTCTTCCAGTCGTCCAGCACCTGGCCAGAGCACCACAAGTGCTCATAAAGTTGTGCCAGCGGCCCCACAATAACCCCTGCCAATTCCCTCAACACCTTGGGGTGGAGAGCATCTGGACCAGCTGATTTGAACATGTCCAGCCCCTCCAGAAGTTCTCTAACCCGGTCCTCCCTGACCCTAGGCTTGGCGGAGTTTCTCCTGAGTCCATCCTGAATCTTGGTAGGGGAGTCCTGGTCCCTGTACAAGAAAATAGAGGTGAAGAAATTGTTAAAGAGGTCTGGTTTCTCCTCTGGTGCAACCACCAGATTGCCAAACATATCCTGCAGGGGCCCCACATTACCCGGGGCCTTCTTCATTCTCCCTATGTATTTAAAAAAGGACTTTTTGTTATCCTTGATCCTTGATGCTAGCCCTAGTTCTGTATCTACCTTAGCTTTCCTAACAGCCCCCCTACAGACCTGAGCAGTGGAGGCATACTCTGTAGTAGACCCCCACTGTTAAGTCCCTTTCCCCATGACCCCCCTGTATCCTAACCCAGAGCACTTCAACATGCCCCTGCTCTGACCCCATCATGCTGGTTGAGGATGTGTATTGCTCTCTTTGATGTAGAGCGCCATACCCCTGCCTTTCCTCCCTGTTCTATCCCACCTGTATAGCCTATAGCCCCTAATGTTCACCGTCCAGTCGTGGGATGAATCCCACCAGGGTTCTGTGAGCCCTACTATGTCTGGGTTTGAACTAGCTATCCAGAGGGCGAGTTCCTCCTGCTTATTCCCCATACTATAAGCATTGGTATCACGGCAATTAAGGCCTTGAATTGGTGCATATGCCACCCCTCGATGCTCAGGACTATCTGGACCCCTGCTGCTTACCTGGGTACTCTTTGTGTACGTCACCTGTCTTGGTCGGGAGGTGTCCTCAAGTCCTCCTGTGGCCCCACCCCCCCGGCGAAGCTAGTTTAAAGTGCACCGCATGATATCAGCCAACTTGGAAGAGAAGACACATTTGCCTTTAGGAGAGAGGTGTAACCCATCACACCCAAGCAAGTCCCCTGCACGAAAGTATGGGTCATTATCCAGGAACCCGAGGCCTGCCTGGCGGCACCAACTCCATAACCACTGATTGATCTAGCCAATGCAGGCCTCGTGTCACCGTCCACACCTATTCACCAGGAGAATAGAGCAGAATACCACCTGTGCCCCCATCTCCTTGAGCTTGGCCCCCAGGGCCTCAAAGTCCTTCATGATGCAGTCTGGGTTGCCTCTGGCCATGTCATTTGTTCCCACATGGATGAGAACCATGGGGTACTGGTCTGAGGGTTGAGAGTAGGCTGGGATCCTCTCTGTGATGTCCTGAATCTGAGCCCCAGGCTTGAACCAGAGTTTAACTCATATTACAGGGAGTTAAAAATAGTGGGGATTTACCACACATCAGTTATACTGTGGTAACTGCCTATGAGCATGTTCATACACTGCAGTAAGTGGAAACTGACCCAAAGTAACTTATTCCTCTTTCACTGGAGAGTAAACTGTCATGGGTTTAGCTTCCACTTAGTGGACACATCTACAAGTGCAACTAGTGTGCCTGAATAAACTCAGCTGCTCCTGGATGCAGTGTCTTCATGTGCACCCAGGACTAAAGCAGTTAGAGCCAGGGCAGAGCAGCCCCAGGCTACTAAATGCTCAGGAGGTTAACCCCCCAGGCTGTGGCTGTCAGGCTAGGTGGCAGGCAAGCCGCCACACTTTTGCACGCTCATGCCCCAACCATCCCTGGTCACCCTCTACATGAGCATTTTAGAGGAGTTAATTATTCCACTGTAAGATAGTACTGTCTCCAGCAGAGTTAAATAATCTCCTCCACCCTATTACCAGTGCTTGAGTAGACAGTGATGCTTCACTGCAGAGCTAATTAGTCATCTCCACAGTAAAGCGCATGGGTAGTTGCACCCAGTGAGGGCTTCTTGTGATGCAGCCTATGTAGTCTCCATTCTCTTTTAACTTTCTGTGCTTTGTATATCCTCATCCTTAGGCCTAGATCCTCAAATACATTTACGTGCCTAACTCCCATTTTAAGATATTTGCCCATGGTCTGTGGCAGAGTAGGGAATTTAACCAAGGTCTCCCAAATCTTAGATTACCATCCTAACCATTGGAATATTCCTTTTGATACAGTCCTAGATTTTAAGGCTAAACAAGATCATTGGATTATCTAGTCTGGCCTAGTGCAATACTCAGGAGAGTGAATCTCATTGCATACTTTTTACATCAAACCTATATTTTCCATTTCAGCTATCCCATATCTTTTACATAGTTGGTTCTGATATAAAGACTTCAAGTGCTAGAGAAGCCATCTCATCCTAGGTAAGCTATTTCAATGTTTAATTACCTTCACTATTGAAAATGTATGGCTCATTTCTAGTCTGACTTTGTCTAGTTTCAGCTTCCAGTCATTTTCTTTTGTTATGACTTTTACTGCTGTGTTAAAGAGTCTATTAACTATTGTAAATTATTTCCCCATGTAGTTACTGGTAAATTTGATCAAGCCGCTTCTTAATCTTTTTTCTTAGATAGCTTGTTCCTGCATGTGTTATCTTGCCTATTGTTTTATGAAAACTTGACTTATTCAAATAACTGTATCTTACCAAGTGATCCAGTTTTTGTGTCATCTAAACATTTACTTACAGTAATTGTATGTTTTCTTCCAGACTGTTGATAAAGATATTCAATTCATTTGGAACAAGAGCAAGTCTATGATCCAAGTTCCTTTCTGCCATTGTTTTATAGATATTAATTTGATCCTTTCATTCCAAAAGCACAGGAGTTCTCCCTGTTGTGTTAAAGGTGAACCTTCATGAGCTCTTTTATTTCTTCTAAGCTGGTAGTGTTTTATCTCAGTCCCCCATATTGCCTTTGATCTCCACTTAATATATCTTGGCTCAGTTAAGAAGAGAGGAAAAGCAAGTGACAAACAGGGATATTTTAAAATCTTATTCTAAAACTTAATTTAAATTTTCTTTTTTTAAAAGCTCAGTGCTTGTCACAAGTGCAGCATTGAAGCCACTTCTCTTTATCCTCACAACAGGTACAGCACAGAACTGAGTAATACAAAATTCCAAATCCTGTCCCATTAATACGTCTGTTTCCTTGTTCAGTTTGCTGGCCTCTCCAATCTGTGACCACTCTTCTGAAACTTCCACAGCATCTTCTGTGCTGGTATCTGTAAAGTAGGCATTTGGTCCTTTGGAAATGCATTGAAAATGTCACCTGTTATGTAAAACCAAAAATTGATAATACCGTTCAGTTATTACAAATCTGTATTACAATTTATTTAGGGATACTTTTCCCACTACCACATTAATTTTCTACAGATTTTTTCTGCAGATATAATTGATTCTAGCATATTGGATGAGGTTTGGACAAATGTCCAATCACTTTGTGATGCAAGACAATATCTCCCTTAGTTCTAATATCTTACTGTAAAATTGTTAAGACTATCTATGGTGCTTCTGGTTCATTATGAGAGAACTGGGGCCTCAGCAAGACACTGCCCATGGGGATTTTCTTTCTTCTTTTACAGACTAGTAAGAAGAGCATTAAATAGAGATAACTTTGGACTGCCCTAAAAGTTCCAAGGTTCATATATGTTTCTAACAGCCATTTTCTACTGGGAGGATGAATTTCACAGAAAACTTGCTTTAATGCTTTAATGAACTGCATATTAGGGCTGTGCAAAATTTCGCCGGCCAGAAATGACAAAGTTATAGACTATTTTGAGCTTCCCTATTATAGCTTATGGGTGAAATGCCGAAACAGTGTCAAAACAGTGAAATTGTTTCAACGAAATGAAATGAAACAGCAGTTTTGAATCAAAATGAAATCTGAAACAAAACACTGTTCCGTCGAAACATCGAAACACAAGACAAAACGGAACAGTGCCATTTCACACAGCCCTACTGCGTATGTGCTTAATTGAAACTCAAAGTATTATTGATATTTGGTTAGGGATTGTGCAAAAACCATGCTTGTTGAAACAGCAAACATTTTTGTATGAAATTCCCTAAAATACAAAAAGTTCTTTTGTCTAACCATTCTTTCTGAGTTACCCCAGACTCCTCTCTCCTAGAGGATGTTTTACATTACTGATCAACAATGAATCACAAAGAAGATCAGCAAATATGAGAAAGGAAACTTCTTAATAGTTTTCTATTAAAATATTTTAACATCTAGTCTTCTAAATTTCTATATAACTCATGCTACAGGACTTCATTCCAAAATCCAATGGGATTCTGTGGCACAACTGTCTGAGTAAGGTTCTACTCAACAGGAGTAAAGTTGGCAGAATCTGGCCTATTCCAATTAGACTAAATAGAAATCATGTCTGATCCTGCAACACAGTTTTACCTCTAAGAATGGTTAATTAATCATTTTTATCCGTTACAACTCTATACAGATACTTTTAATTAGCACATTTCCCTTTGGCTTTTTTACTCCTTGAAACTTCTCTACATGTTCTTGACAGAACAATTGGTCTTTATTAATGTGAGACAGCTTAGAGCTGCAGCGAGCTGTTTGCCAGATGTTTGAACTCTGGTGAACTGCTGTTCAATTGTCAGGCTGGCAATGAGGAGCAAACAAATATCGCGCTATTCAGCCTCCCCCCTGAGCTGCCAGAGAATTTCAAACCGCTTCAAGTGCTGGAGCCAAAAGATCTGCTGAGAAAAAATAAGGTATGTTCTTAATGAAATCAGTGAGCCTTGACTTCTTTAGGAAGGCAACTTTATTTTTTATGTTCTGCCATGCATGTGTGGCTAAGTTTAAGAATTAAGCACCAGAGACTATAAGGAAAGAGGCCTAAAAGGGATCCCTCTTCTATGGGATTTTCTTTCTTTCTTCTTTTATGGACTGATAAGTAGAGGAAGGACTAGGCATGGGCTTGGACTGCTGTAAAGTATTTACAGATAGGAGAATTTGATTCTCAAGATTTTCCTATCCGTGATCAGAAGATGGAGAGAGAGATTATGTGAAGCACATACAGTAGACATTTGTCTGTTCACAGACACATGGAATATTTCTTGGAAAGCAACTTTGTGTCATCTCCATTTTAAGGCTTTTGCATACCTCTAGCACTGCTAATATAACACACTGGTCGAGGACACAATACAGGTCCCAGTGAAGTCTTATTGGAAACCTGACATGGACTATGAGAGAAGGTAGATCAGGCTATTAGTACATTTATTCATAAGAGGCTGTGCAATTTATCTCACAGCTAAATGAACTTCTTTTGGTTCAAGCGATGCAAATTTGCATCTTGAGCCGCATCCACATGAGCATGGATGTTTGTTTCCCTGGGGACAAGAAGCAGCAGCACAACTTGTGTTGCTGCTTCTTGTCCAAAGGGAATGCCTACACTATGCACCCTCTGGTGTGTGACAGGTTACCCCAGGTGGGGTAGGAGAGGCTGTGGCCAGCAACTGTGCTGGCCCCAGAAGCCTTACCTGGGGTCCTGGGGGCCTCACGGAGCTGCAGCCACAATGATCCTGCTGCTTGGAGCCTGGCTCTGCTTTTTTTTTTTCCTCACAGGTTTTTGGACCCCAGGATCTCCCAGGGTCAAAAAAACCCCTGCACTGATAACCTGCAGTGCAGAGAATACCTGAATGTGTGATGTGTGGTGCTGCAAATGGGTCTGCAGCACCACATACTGCATAACCATGCTTGTCTGGACATGGCCAAGGTGTTCAACATCCTATGATTAATGCCTGCATCTGAGTGTGGTGTCTGTGTAGAGGGCCTGGCTCTTTTATAAAACAAAGTGATCTGCATTTTTTGTAGATCCAAGCCCCATTTGGTGCTAATACACCACTAAAAGAAGCTACATTGTTTAATATTTTTAAAGAAGGTTCATTAAAAAGATTGAGATAGTGAATGCTCCTGTTTTGAAGGGGTAATGAGCCTAGTTGTCCATACAAATAACTTTAGTAATAAAGTGAGAAATGATAAGATGTTAGGGAAAATATTTCTAAATAGGGCATGTTTCATTTCATGAGTTTATTAGCATTTACAATTGGTGCTCTTTGTATAAAAAACATTAAATTACCAGAGTGATACCATGCATTGTACATATCTAAGAACATGGGAAATACAATGCAATACAGCAACATTATATACCACTGTAAGCCTTAAAAAGAAAAACATTGAACTATTTGAGATCACAGGTAGAAAGAAAAAGTTTACTGGAATTCATAGATTGTAAGGGGCTGGAATGGACCTCACAAGATCATCAGGTCTAGCCCCCCTGCAGTAGGCAGGAAAGACAACTGGGTTCAGGTGACCCCAGCAAGGTGACCATCCACTCTCCTCTTGAAGACTTCCAGGGTAAGTGAGTGTGTTGGCTACAAAGGATCAACTCACAGGATCATAATAAAGTCTAAATCAGACTTGTGTGATCCCCCAGCATCAACTTGGCTACCCAATCCGGAGGTCGCTGTCCCATGTGGATCTTGAGTAGTACCTGATAGCTCTTAGTCACAGGGGTCTCTGCCTGCTGGTACCTGAAGTTTCAGGAGTCCACCTTTGACTAATTGACTTAATGGCTGTATTGTCATGGGTTACAGGAATAGTTAATAGGGTGAGTGCTCAAGTTCCAAGAATCAGCTCTTTAGCTTGATTAGCTTAAAATGGAGTTCCTTTGGCTAGGCTATTGTCAACTGATGATCATCATTCACTCGCATTCACTCAACAGATTTTATCGCGTTACAATTACAATTTCAATGCAGTTTTAACAATTGTCCAGAGTGTAACTTCATTCTACAGGGAGTACATTCCTTAAGAGTTTAAAAGTATAAAATATAAAATACAAAATCCCATTCTAAAGACGAGATAGATGAAATATGAAAATGCAGTGTGAAAAATATATAAAAATGCAACGTGAGGTAGTGAGGATCAAAGGCTACTGGGGATAGTAAGTGAGTTAGGTTAGCACAGGATATATTTACAGTCTTTGCAGTGGATATTTTGGTTCTTTTGTTTTCTTTAGTGACACTGGACTTAATTGATATGTAGATGTAGTTTCTAGGTTTCTCCTACAGACAGCCACTTCAGCTTTCTGGCTTGCTCTGAGCCTTGCCACATCCATGCAATGAGTGTGCTAGGTGTCTGCCAATACTGAGAAGGAAAAGAAATGCACAAAATGGGGGGAAAGGGGTTGCAGGGAAGATGGGGCTTTTGTTATATGTACAAAGGGGGCTTTCTGCTACAGCTGTACCATCTCTGGAGGGAGTTTATTCCACAGTCTGGACACCCTGATTGTGAAGAAGTTTTTCCTAGTGTTAAGCCTGAAACAGCCTTCCAGGAGTTTGTGGCCATTACTCCTGGTTTTCCCCAAGGGTGCCCTGGTGAACAGTTGTTCACTGAGCCCTTGATGTAGTTCCCTGATATAGTGGTAAGCTGCTACCAAGTCCTCTCTCAGCCTTCTCCTTTTTAGGCTGAAGAGGCCCAAGGCCCTCAGCCTCTCCTTGTATGGCTTACCTTGCAAGTCTCTAATCATATGGGTGGCTCTTCCCTGGACTCTCTCAAGATTTTCCACGTCCTGGTTGAAGTGTTGTGTCCAGAACTGGATGCCGTACTCCAGCTGCGGTCTCACCATGCTGAGTAAAGCAGAAGAATCACTTCTTGGTTTTGCTTGAGATGCTTCGGTTGATGCATGCCAGAGTATTGTTTGCCCTGCTGGCTACAGCATTGCACTGACAGCTCATGTTCATACTGTGGTCTATTATTACCCCTGCATCCCTTTCAGTCATGGTGCTAGTCAGTTTGGTGCCACCGAGCCTCTAAGTATGTTGGGGATTTTCATCCCCAGATGGAGCGCTTTATACTTCTCAGTGTCAAACTTCATTTAGTTCTGATCTGCCCAACTTGCCAGCATATCTAGGTCCACCTGTATCTACAGCCTATTTTCAAGCATGACCGTGCTCCCCCATAACTTGGTGTCATCCGCAAACTTGGCCAGTAAGCTCTTCACCCCCACATCCAAATAAAGATAAAGATAAACATGTTGAAAAGCACCAGACCAAGCATGGAACCCTGAGGGACACCATTGGCCATGTCTCACCACGACAACACAGATTCATTCATTAGAACTCTCTGGGTCCTACCCCATAGCCAGCTTCCTACCCACCTAACTATCGAGCAGTTAAGCCTGCAATCCTCCAGTTTTTCCATGAGAACTTCATGGGATACTAGATCTAAGGCCTTTTGGAAGTCCAAGTTTACAATGTTGGCCTCCTCTCTCTCATCCAGGTGCCGGGTTACCTGGTTGTAAAAGGAGATGAGATTGATAAGACAAGACCTGCCCGCAATGAAACCATGCTGTCTGTCATTCAAAATCCTACCTTCTACAAATGTATTGCACATAGACTCCTTGATGAGTTTTTCCACAATTTTCCCTGGGATAGAAGCTAGGCTAATTGGCCTACAGTTGCCCAGGTCCTCTCTCCTCCCCTTCTTGAAGATGGGCACAACATTGGCCCTCTTCCAGCCTTCACGGACCTCCCCTGAGCACCACAAGTTTTGGGAGAGTTTCACCAGAGGTCCCATGGTGACTTCAGCTAGCTCCTTCAGCACTCTCAGATGAAGTTCATCCGGTCCTGCTGACTTATAAATGTCAGACTTTTCTAACTGATCATGTACCAGCTCAATGTCAACAGTAGGAAGGTGGTCATTCCCACCATGCCCATTCTGAACCTTATCTAGTATGATTTTCTCCTTAGTCCAGTGTAATACCAAAGCAAAGCAGTCATTCAGGAGTTCAGTTTTCTCCTGAGTGTTAGTAATAGGGCTGTGCAAAGCTTCGGTCCCTGATTCAATTCGGCAGAGATTCGGCCCAATTTGGTGGCCAAATCTCTGAATGCAAATTGAAACAGAGGACCCCTTAATCTCTTGGAATCAAATCGTAACCCTCTGAATTGATTTGGAGAGATTCAGAAAGATTCAGACATTCATAGAGACAGCTTTAAATATTTCTTCTACATACCTCTAGGTAGCAGGAGCTCATGAATGCTGCGATGCTGGAGCACATGGAGTGTCCCACAGAAGCACAGGGGGCTCCCCAGTGCTCTTCGCAGAAGACCCAGAAGTGGACCAGAAGCTGGGTGACTGGTGCCTCCTGGGTCTGGGGGGACACCTAGGGTCCCCCCGCAGCTGATCACTGAGCTGGGAGGGTGCAGGGTGTCCCCCAGTGTGCTCCCTGGCAGACCCAGAAGTGGACCAGAAGTACTTCTGGTCAAAAGCTGAATCACCGATTCTCCAAATCAGCATCAGATCTTCAGATTCAGATTCAGCCAATCAAATCAAGGACAGTGATCCGAATCAATGAATCAAATCACTGTCCCTGATACAGGCCGAATCTGAATCTAATAGGGCCCTGTAACAGGATGGCACCCTAGGGGTGGGTGGCCGTGAGCTCCCCTAATGCCTCCTTACTGTGCCAAGCTGCCTAAAGAGCACCCCCAATTCTCACCCGCCACGTCTTTGGTGTTAAATGTATAATAGGGAGGCTGCCTTTCCATCCACTTGGCCACGACTTCCTGCTATACACTGGCCCCGTTCGGTAATGGGCTTTCTGTGCACCTCAGCCTTATGGGCTATGCATGGCTCCAACCACCCCTTTACCACGCCCCAAGCCTCACTGATGGAACGGACGTTCTTCAGTCTTGCACTGTCTCACTGGCACTTGGGCTCTCCACAGCCCTATCTCTCTCTGCGTCCTCTCTGGCACCCGGGTTGTCCACAGCCTTGTCTCGCTCTACACCTCACTGGCGCTTGGGCTCTCCGCAGCCTTGTCTCGCACTGCACCTCACTGGGCACTCAGGCTCTCCACAGCCTTGTCTCGCTCTGCGCCTCACTGACACTCGGGCTCTCTGCAGCTCTGTCTCACTCTGTGCCTCACTGGCGCTCGGGGTCTCCACAGCCTTGTCTCACACTGCGCCTCACTGGCGCTCTGGCTCTCTACAGCTTTGTCTCACACTGTGCCTCACTGGTGCTCAGGCTCTCCGCAGCCCTGTCTTGCTCTGCACCTCACTGGAACTCAAGCTTTCCACAACCGTGTCTCACTCTGCGCCTCACTAGCGCTGGGGCTCTCTGCAGCCCTGTCTCCCTCCGCACCTCACTGGGCGCTCGGGCTCTCTGCAGCCCTGTCTTGTACTGCACCTCACTGGCGCTTGTCCGTCACTGCCCCCTCTCCAGGGCTTCTCACTGCCCCCTCTCTGGGCTTCTCACTGCCCCCTCTCTGGGGCTTCTCGCTGCTCCTTCTCTGGGGCTCAAGGTCAGTGCACCCCCAATACTGCGTCCTCCCTGGCACTTGGGTCAGATCACCCCCAATGCTGTGCCTTCTCTGGCATTCAGGGTCAGCTCACCCCCAAATACTGCACCCTCTCTGGCGCCCAGGTCCCCACACTGCCGTGGGCCCCCTATGAGGCCTCCTCCATCCCCTAATAGCCTCACCCAAGCCACCAGTCTTAAACAGTAAACAAAACACAAGCCCCTAGGCTATAACCTAAATTCTAGCCGCCTGGCTGAAACATCATTCAACCCACCCCAAAGGTGATCCATCTCTCACCAGTGTCATGCTGCTCGTGCAGTCAGGTCTCTCCCCTTTTGCTCACTCTGGCAGAGCTCCTTCTCCCTTGGCTGCCAGCAGGGAACTGCCTGCCTGGGCTCAGCCCTGGGGTTTATATGTGGGCCAGGCCCTGCCCCTTCTGGTCAGCTGGCTGCTGGCAGGTGTGGGTCACTAGCTCACTCCATTTGCCCTAGCAACCTGCACCTGGGTAGTTAACCCTACTCCAAGAGTAGCGGGCACCTTAGTGCCCTGCTACAGGCCCACTTCGCACATGCCTAGTCAGTAACCAGTTCTCTTGAGTTGTTAAGCAATGGCCCCATGTTTCCATTTGTTTTCTTCCTGTTCCCTACATACCCAAAGAAAGACTTCTTGTTGTCTTTGATTTCTGTAGCTAGTTTAACTTCAGTCGCCGCCTTAGCCTTTCTCATCTGCTGTCTACAAGTGCAGACCGTTGTTGTATAGTCCTCCTTGGGGACTGTCCCAAGCTTCTATTGGTTGTATGCCTCTTTGAATGTTATTATCCAGGTTGGATTTGCCCTGGCTGCTGTCATTAATACATTTACTAGGTGGAGGTCTGAAATATTTCCATATGTTTATAGATCACAAGTGGTTAAGGCATTCGCTGTATACCTCATATGATCATGTACTTAGCTGCCTGTACATGAAGCACACAGAAAGAACATGCCAGGGGTGAAGTTTGTCCAGCAACCATTGCAGTTCCCAATTTTAAGCAGAGTATGAAGGAGCTGTTCTACCTAACATCTGGATAATAATGACAAAAGTGACAACAGGCTGCTTTACAGTCAATAACACTATGAATAACCCCCCTGTAATAGGGAGCCAGCTCCTGTTATAAGCAGGATCCCAGGTACAGCCAGGCTCACTACTCCACTTACCTAGGAGCCGCAGTTTCTGCCATCACCAGCCAGCTTGCCCTGGAGTGAATCCAGAAGTGCCTGCGATCCCAGGCTTCCAGCAATCCCCCGCTGCTGGCAACCACATGGTCAAGGAGCTGGATGTGATTGCCCCTGAAAGGCCCAGCAGGCCCCAAAATGAGAGGGCTGAAGTCCATCGCCCCCAGAGAGGGGAATGCACAGTCTCCTGGAGGGGAGCAGTGCCTTTCTGTGTGGAGGCACATAGAAAGACTGGGACTGCAATCAACCTGGGTCCCAGCCCAGGGTGAGCCTCTGGTGGTTGGAATGAGCCAGCGAAGAGTAACCAATGGACAAGAGTCAGCCACACAACCCATCACTGCCAGGATTGTGACACTGGGGTAAGCCTCTTCATGCAGGGAGCAGCTGTGAGGCCTCTCTGGGAAGCCAGTGGATTGTCCCAATGGACTGGTGCTGGCCAAAGGGATACTGCCAGGGAAGGCATGGATTTGATGTGTTCAAGAGCAGTAGATATGTAATTGATGAGACTTAAATGATACTTAATTGATTGATGAAAAACTCATCACTCAAGGAAACACAGGGGCCAAGTGCCTGACGTTGGACTGTCATGTTGAGCAGCCAGAGACAAGGACCTCTTTTGATCAAGGGCATACATAGGAATTAAAGGGACATAAACAAGGATTAATGGAGCCCTGAAGAACTCATGACTGGGAAGGATCTAAATAAGTGTTGAATAACCAAGTGAGCCCCAGTTGAGAGACTCTGGGATACTTGAAGGGCCATAGATCCAGCCTGGCATGTGTGGTAAGGGCAGGTTGTAGAGGAGGTGGAACTCTGTGTAAAGGTGTGGAGAAAACTTACCTGAGTCAGCAGAGAGGCGGTGGGACACCATGCCAGCAGCTGATCATAGCGAGAGTGAAACTGCGGCAGCTGGAGCGACTGCAGATGAAGATCAAAGCGAAAACCCGTGGTGGAGCCAGGAGGAGCCGGGAACAGTTCCTACGTCTGCCTGGGTGTGCTTTATAAAATCATGCCAGGGACGATTGGCCAGGCAGATACCCAGCACCAAGATAAAAGGCCCGGCAGGAAGGAACCTGGGGGGAGTGGAAGCAGCATCCCCAACTGGCTCAGAGGAGCCAGGATGCCCAGATGGTCCCGACAAGCAAATGTGATGGCTCCCATGGAAGGGGAGCACAACAGGGCCACCGGGCCAATGAGGGCCCAGGGAGTCACTCACAGGGCCAGTGTGGATGAAGGATGGCGGCAGCAGTGACTGGGACACTGGCAGGAGCAACAGGGATGGAACTCTGACCCGGACAGCAGACGGCAGGTACCAAACCCAGGGAGAAAATGACGCAACAAGGTGGGTTGAAGCCCAGGCAGAGTCAGATGCCATGTAAGCCAGAAGCAAAGAGGGGCTGTGGGAGACGCTTGGTATCCCAAGCAAAACCATCAGTGGCCAACAACTGCAGCCCCTAAGGGAGCGAGCATCAGGGAGGGCCAGAACATCAACACTGATGGACCACACCACGGTTGGCATTAGGTGGGGTGTAGGGTAGGTGGAGCCCCGAAAAGAAATACCATGAGGATGACTGAAGGAAAGTACAAGGGGAGGTGGGACCAGAAATCGTCCTCCTGATAGGAAACTAGTTACCATCAAAGACATGGCAGGCGAGACCCCTGGGGGAATTGTCCCGAGGTCACTCTCAATAGCCTGGCCGTGCAGCCCAAGAAGCCATGGTGAAGTTCAAAAGGAACCTAAACGCATGACACTCAGGGGATAGGCACGGAAGATTACAAGAGGACTTACTCCCTGTCAAGAGAAAGCTGTTTCCTTTTTTGTTCCACCATTCAGCTTTCCTTCATTTGGTTCCATCAAGGTGTGGCAGGAAAGCACGAGGAAGCAGGCAGCAGCTTTCAGAAAGAGCTACAGGACGCATCGCATCCACTGACACCTAACATGTCTTTCACCACTGCTGGGATTTGTGAAACAACCTCCCTAAAGCAGTATGCAGCTGGTCTTACACGATGCTGCTACTGGAGAAATGTCTCTGCAGCCTTTCAAGGACTTTCCAACTACTGAGACACTGCATGGAATTCTGCTTAAACCAGGTATTGTTACAAGGTTTTCCAGCTGTCAAGTGCTTTGTGAAATGTACTGTGTTACTGGGAGTTCACTTCGTCCCACACTCCACTGAGTTTTGTCATTATCCAAGCAACATCAGAAGAATTGCAGATGAGGCTGAGATTTCACCCATCACTTATTGCTATACTTGGATCAATAAGCTTGTGTTACACTGTGGAAAAAAAATCTTTGCCCAAATATTTTCTGAGCTAAAATATTGCTTCCTCACTTGCAGTTTGCAGGTACTTCTGAAATAAGTGTCAGCATCAACAGTTCTTTGTAATAGTTCCTCTCTCTCCCTGGGTCATTTCATTCACTTCTCTCTCTTTCAGGAAGCTGCATTTGAAAAACCCTTCTCTTGAAGGTGCTTTTTGACTTTTCCAAATTGAAGAGGCCATACCAATAATCAAAGGATTCTTTAAAATCCTGCTTTCTTATACTTTTAATTATCTAGAGCCTAATTATCAATAAGACACATCTGAGGTGAGATGTATCGGCAAATAACTCTCCTTACAGTGTTTTCTTGTGAATGTGCCTGGATTTTTATTACATATCCTTAGGTGTTTAGCTTCAGTTGTAATGCATAGAACCTTGTTATCTGTGTTGTAATTGAAGATCCCACCTACTGATGTCCATAGCAAATCACACGAAACTGCACACAGTAAATGAAGTAATTATAGTCTTTTTAGTTGAGTCTTGGGTTTTGATAGAGTTTAAGGGAGTTCAAAGACAATCTTACCTTCTCAAAATCTTCATTTGATCAAGAAGAAATGATAATTATCTTATGAAACTTTAATAGCCTCTACACTCTGAAACAGTCCAGCCAAGACACTTGCTCCATTGCTGTTCCCATGAGCATTGTGTCTGCTATATATCTGCTGTGTCAAGAACAGGTTCTCTGCATCCTTTCCAGGGTTTTTTTTTCTCTTATAGATTCATAGATTCATAGACATTAGGGTCAGAAGGGACCTCAATAGATCATCGAGTCCGACCCCCTGCATAAGCAGGAAAGAGTGCTGGGTCTAGATGACCCCAGCTAGATGCTCATCTAACCTCCTCTTGAAGACCCCCAGGGTAGGGGAGAGCACCACCTCCCTTGGGAGCCCGTTCCAGACCCTGGCCACTCGAACTGTGAAGAAGTTCTTCCTAATGTCCAATCTAAATCTGCTCTCTGCTAGCTTGTGGCCATTATTTCTTGTAAGCCCCGGGGTCATCTTGGTGAATAAATCCAACTCCCTTCTGTGCCCCCGTGATGAACTTATCGGCGGCCACAAGGTTGCCTCTCAGCCTTCTCTTGCGGAGGCTGAAAAGATCCAGTTTCTCTAGTCTCTCCTCGTAGGGCTTGGTCTGCAGGCCCTTAACCATACGAGTGGCCCTTCTCTGGACCCTCTCCAGGTTATCCACATCCCTCTTGAATTGCGGCGCCCAGAATTGCACGCAGTACTCCAACTGCAGTCTGACCAGCACCCAATAGAGGGGAAATATCACCCCCTTGAACCTATTCGTCATGCATCTGCTGATGCACGATAAAGTGCCATTGGCTTTTCTGATGGCTTCGTCACACTGCCGACTCATGTTCATCTTGGAGTCCACTAGGACTGCAAGATCCCTTTCCACTTCCGTGCCACCCAGCAGGTCATTTCCTAGGCTGTAGGTGTGCTGGACATTTTTCCTCCCTAGGTGCAGCACTTTGCATTTCTCCTTGTTGAACTGCATTCTGTTGTTTTCTGCCCACTTGTCCAACCTGTCCAGATCTGCTTGCAGCTGTTCCTTGCCCTCCGGCGTGTCCACTTCTCCCCATAGCTTTGTGTCATCTGCAAACTTGGACAGAGTACATTTGACTCCCTCGTCCAAGTCGCTGATGAAGACATTAAAGAGTATTGGTCCAAGGACCGAGCCCTGCGGGACCCCACTGCCCACACCCTTCCAGGTCAAAACCGACCCATCCACCATGACTCTCTGGGTGCGACCCTCCAGCCAATTCGCCACCCACCGGACTGTGTAGTCATCCAAGTCACAGCCTCTTAACTTGTTATATGCCAAGGTAATCGTTCTTTCAAATTTCCTATATAAATTTGGAAATCTAATTTATGAGAGAATAAAACTTTTGTGTTTTGCAGAGTAATAATGTGGTTTTGAATCTGTTGAGGCCTATACAAGTGCTGACAGTGCAACTTGCTTCCATATGCTTTTACGTGTACTTCTCATAATTCTTTGCATTTTGAGTCATTTGTAAAACTTCCACTGAAACAGCCCTTTGCAAGTTTTTAAACACAGAGGCCACATCTACACGGGACACTGACTGCACAGTCATTACTGCACAGTCATTGAGTACTTGTTTAATGACTTGTATAAACAAGTACTAAATGACTGCAGGGTAACTGGAGTTAATTAGCAGCAGTGCCCCTAACGGCTTTTAGATGATGTTGGCTACGCAATAGTTCATTATGACTACACAGTATTGTTACATCACACTTCATGCCACACAATGCTACTGTGCAGTAATAATGAGATACTGTGCACTCGGCGTCTTGTGCAGACGTGGTCAGAGGGCAGAATCATGCTAGCTGGGTGTAAATTCTTCACCATGAATTGCTGACTACCTAGTGACAATAACATGCTGATTACCTAGCAGGGTTGTTTGAATGTATGTGGACACAATATTCCATTTGGCTGTTGCAGGAGATGTCTGACGGGATACTATACAAATGCTATTTGTGGAAGACCTAGTCCGGTCGGTCCCCAAAGAAAAAATTGCAGTCTCCCTCCCTCTCAGGACCAGAGAGTCTCCTTTTATCTTGCCCACCACGACTTAGATATTAAAGAAGGATCCAAACACATAAACTGTCCTGATGGACCAAGCTGATGTAAAGTCCTGCAATTTAGGATTAGGGCTCCTCTTCACAGGGCTCCACCATCCCCACACCCTGTCCTTACCACACCAGATGTTCTTGCATCAATACTGTTTAGTCTCCTCTGTGGAAATCAAATTTCTCTGTGTTACCTCACACAGAATCTGTACCGCTGGTCTCTGGTCCTGTTCTAACTCACGGGTCACAGTTCCCCCTCTTTTTCCCTTAGCTTCAGAGAAGGATCATCTTGGGCCACTGGCCCCAGCTCACAGCTCAGGTACACTCCTCCTCCGTCCTTCCCCAGGTTCCCAAGATGAAGCCCCACTCCTGCCAGATTCAAGCTCACCGGTGTCACAACCCAAAGTTGTGATTTTTTGTTTGTGTGCACTTTGGCACTGCTAAATTATTTCCCGCCAAATTTGTCGCTTTCTTTGCACGGTAGAGCTCTCTGCTGCTAGAGAGCGCTCTGGTGCAACGGGGGATTTCCCACCAAATTGCAGCTTCTTTGCAGTGTGCATCTCTTTTGCATCATAGTGATACACGCTGTAAAGAAGTTCCCGCCATTTGTATTAGGGTTCATGCCATGTTATTGGCCGACTCCTAATTTAGGCACACGTGGCGGTTAGCGATTGGCTTGCTAGCCGTACATAAAGCTTGGGTAGTTGGAGGAGGGAGGAGAGAGAGATATTCTGTGTGAAGATCTCCAAGAGCTGTGGACCCTCGCGGACCCGGCGCGCCTCCCCTAAGCAGGCAGAGAGAGGCAATAGAACCGAGCCTACGGAGCTTTCGCTTCTCGCCTCTCCCCGTCGCCGAGCACAATCCTAGACGTATCTCTTTCCTATAATTTCGGACCCTGTGGAGCCTAGCCAACTCCGGGGAAAATGTATTGGACCCACGGAGCCTGAATAACTTTGGGGAAACTTTTCGAACCCAATGTAACCAGACCTGAGGAGCCTAGCAAACTCCGTGGGAGCAATCGTTTTGTCAGAATCCTCCAACGAGGGTTCAAGCGGGAGCTGTGCCTGGAAACTTATCCAGCCTACACCGATACCATCTTTGGGTGTAAGTAAACAATCTTGTCAATCAACCGTTACGCCTCCGTAACTAATTCTAACTCGCGTGCACAAAACCATCCCGCGGTTTCTCCCACCCCGCGTGTCCGGGCTGACGGCCACAGCCTGCATGCACCGGAAACGGGTCTGGTACGACCCCGGTTCGCCCCCGGCTTGCCCATGGCGGCCAGAATGGGATCAGAATCACCGCCGCGCATGGCGATGAGGGTGGGCTCGGAGCCCGGCCCGCACAACCAGTTCTGCTGTAATGGCTTCCTCATCATCCTGGCTCTTCAGGTAAGTTTGTGAGCTACACTTGACATCCTGCACTTCCACATGTCTTTGCCTCTCTTCGTCCTTGCCGTGACTTCCCCCCCATCTTAGCTCACTGCACCAGTAAGTTTCATCTTCTTTATTCTTCCAGGGTCTCGTGACAGGGTAGGCTTACTGCCCTGTCACACTATTAAATAAATGGTATATAATATTATATTAAACTGTTTTTAAAAAAACTCCAAAGAAAATATCCAAGTTCTTATATGTGTCATATACAAATGTGTATAAGAAATAAGTACTTGGATATTTTCCTCAGGGTTTCCTTTTTTTACCTGCTGCATTTCACCTTCTTATGGATGAATGCAAGATATCTACTTCTCCTGTCCTTACCATCTGCATATAACCTGTCAGCCATGGACTCTAAGCTGATCTACAACATTGCACTAAGAAGGTGCAGTGATCAGCCGTTGAATATCCTCTCAGATACTTTATAGCTACATGCAGATGCTGATCCTCTACCATGCGGCTCCAGGACTTAGGCTCTTTTAGTCTATATAAACATGCTAGGAAATCTGACATTTCAGGATAATGTTCATCTTGATGGATACCTCAACATAGCTGAAGAATGGGCCTAGATAGAGCAACTGAACTGTTTAATATAAGGGACTGAGTCTGTTAGGACAATGCACTTATATCCATGTCACCCCTATAATGTATATTCCAAAAAGTAACTGAAGAACAAAGAGGCAAAGACATTAAAAATTAAATAACATAGAATTGCTTAGAAGTATCAGAAGCAAGAAAAGTAGTGCAGTCAGTGAGTCTGCTAGACCAGCAGAAAGAACGGCAGAAATGGAGGAGGATGTGAACAAAGTTAAATTATTTATTTGCATTAGTTTTATCCAGATACACTGTTGTGGAGATATACTCAGCTATACTGAGCCTTACCTTTCCATGTACTGAAGATGCGGTATTGTAAGAGATGGAACAAAATAAAAGATGAGGTACAAGAGCAAACTGGTAAATAACAACGGGTGCCAGGGCTGGATAGCATATATGCAAAAATTCTGAAGGAACATTATAATGTCAGCTGATAGACTTTATTTGGATTTTTCTCACACATTCCTCACAAAAGGCTACTGACTTAGAGCACAGATTCAAGTTACAGGTTTGATACAGAAGACATTGGGGAGGTTCTATAGGCTGTGAAATCCATGGTCCCTTCCGGCCATTACAGAATCTATGAATCCCTAAAACTCAATAGCAGAGGAGTGAAAGATAAAGTCATGTCATATATTAGAAACCAGTTAGAATTAGAATGATTGATTTTAATCATAGCAAAGATTAACCCTGGGATCACCCAAGTTTCCATAGAAAAAGAAGGAAAATATTGAGGCTAATTTAGAAAGGAGACAGAAGAGGGAGTACGCTAAAGGGGTACAAACTATTTCCAGGGGCTCTCAGCACCTTTCAAGATCAAGTCAGCCTATAACATGTTGCCTACTGAATATATGGCAAGGGTTAGGCAGATGATCGTCTGTGACCACTGTTTCTTAAGTTGTTTTTCATCATCATACTGTGCCCTCCTCATGTCTGCCTGTCTTCCATAACATCTAGGAGTCTCATCTTGAGTTTCAGATAATAAGCTGTTTTGTTTCTTTATAGTGTCAAGCTATTGCAGTGCAAACAAATAACAAGAACAGTCTCCTCCATTAAACTTCCTGCCTCTGTTATTTCTACTCAACCTTAGCCTTCTCTCATCCTCTTCTCATTCCACATATTTGGATTCATTTTAGCATGGACTTCCTGCCAAACCTGATCACACTGCTCACACTAGCTCCAAACAGGGAGTGAGTCTGGCAGAGTAAAAAGCTGTGAGAGCCAGTTTACCAGCAGGGCAGAGAATATATGGCTGTCCTAATTGAAAGGAGCATCTACATTTGGATTTTTGCTCCCCTCCCTTTTAGCTTTCTGTTAAGTTCTATTGTGCTTTTCCAATGCAGTCATTTTATTCTCAAGATATTCAATTTACATAATTGAAGCAGTCCAGCTAATTTTAGGAAAATTATAACTTTGTGGGGAAAAAATAACTTATACAGTAATTATGGCAGAGATGTTCTGCTTTGTGTCAGGCACAATGAAATTAGTAGGTTTAAAAATTAAGAACAAGGGTATCTAAGCTCTCAGTGTCATTTTTAAAATAAGAGTGAATACTGTTAAGACACAGCTTTGCATGTTAATCACAGTGGTTGGGAACATTTTGTGTTAAGATATACAATGTTCAACATTGTTAAAAGAAATATTGAAAGAAGGAAATTGATTTTTTTACAGTAAAATTTGTCTGTCATGCTGTAAGATAAGTTACCACTGTATGTGTCCATTAAAGAAGATTATTATATGAAAAGTTATATACCAGGGAACAAGAAATGTTGAATCTGTGTTGACTTTATCCAGGATTTATACAATCTATTTTAATCCAGGGAACCTAGGTTATAAGTGGCTCTGTTCTCATTAATATACAATTCAATAATGTATAGAATCCATGTCTCAAAGAGTAAGACAGAATTATACAATTTGTCAGGAAATGTATAACTGCAAAAGAAAGGCTTATGAAAGCATACATTTTAAAAATTAAAAAGTAACTGCAACACATGCTAGAGCTCATACAAATCATAATGGTCATGCTGCATGATAAAAGTATGAAAAAAGGGGAAAAAAAAACAAAGAGTAGAAACTACAGTTGTAAGAATCCATATGGATAACCCAAGGGCATTACAAAAACAAGTTACTATGAAGCTATAGAAAGCTGAACTTTAATCCAAGGCTAGGTACAGATATTCAAAAAGCCTGAGCCTGAATTGATTCAATCTTTGCAGGTTAGTCTAACCTGCAGAGTGAATAGTTTGCAAGTGTATAGACATTCAGCATATGCCTGAAGTGGCTCAAGGCAGAAGCCCAGGGGTGCTAGAGGAGCCCTCCCTTCCACAGCTGAGGAGGAGTGGCGTGGCCAGGTCCCGGCAAGCCCCGACAGCCAGGATTTCCAGCACACCAGGTTGCCCAGCCCCAGAGGGGAACTTTATCCCTTCCTCCCTCTTCCCCACTGCCATGGGGCCAGGAGGGAAGCCCTGTTCAGTGCTGGGGGGGGCCCTTCTCTCTCCTCCTCCCACCCCATGATGGAGTTGGGGGGGGGGTCTCTCTGAGGCTGCCCAGCCCCAGAGGGGGACTCTTCCCTCTGCTTCTCCCCCATCACTGTGGGGTTGGGGAGGCTCTATGGGATGCTACCCAGCCCCAGAGGGGAACTCTTCCCCCTACTCCTCTCCCCCCAGGGCAGGGGGAGGCTCTGTTCCATGCTGGGAGGAACTCTTCCCCCTCCTCTTCCTCCCTGCAGAGGGTCAGCAGGAGCATGAAGCTCAGCTGGGCAAGGTTTTGGGTGTGCAGGTGGGGGCATGTAGGGACCCTGCCCACTCCCCACATGGTGTGCAGCCCCCACTGCCTGGCAGCAGCAGTTGATGGGAACATTGGGGCCCTCACGCCTGACACAGGCGCAGCTCTGGCTCCATGCTGGATGCCTGCGGGGCTCCACTTTGCGTCCCCAGGGCTCCACGCTGTGTGCCTGCAGCTCTGCACTCACAGAGGGGAAGCCGCATACTGGACTCTGTGGGGAAGCAGGGAGCGGGGTTCCCTGCAGTTCCGGCAAAGTGCAGGGACTGCAAAGCCGGCAGCAGGGGAGACAGCAGGCTCCAGTGTGGGGCTTCCCCCACTGCCAGGGCTAGAGCTACAGGCACGGGGAGCAGAGCCTTGGGGATAAGGCAACCTCTGCTCTCTCCTCCACACAGTGCTGGCTGGAGCCATGCCTGCATCAGGCATGAGCGCCCTGATGTCCCCGGCTGCTGCTGCTGCCAGGCAGCAAGGGCTGCAAGCCATGGAAGCAGTATGTGGGGGTCCCTACACCCTCCACCTGCACACCCACACCCTGCCCAACTCAGCTCCACGCTCCTGCTGCCCCTGGGGAGGGGGGAGAAGGGGGAAGAGTTCCCCCCCAGCATGGAACAGAGCCTCCCCATGCTCCTGCTCTGGGGCCAGGCAGCATTGCCCCTGGGGTGAAGGGGAGGAGGAGGAAGAGTCCCTAGCCAGTAGCTCACAAAGCCCCCTTCCCCACCCTGGGAGAAGGAAGAGGGGGAAGAGTCCCCCCAGCATGGAACAGAGCCCCGCTCCCAACCCTGAGGGACAACCAGCCCCTCTTGGCCCCACTAAGGTGAAGTGGGCAGAGAGAAAGGTTAATTCCTCCCTCCATCTCTTCCCTGCAGCCAGGGTCTGGCAGCTCCAGGGGCCACCGCTGCAGCCCCCTGCCCTCTGCTCCCTGGCAGACAGGCAGACCCCAGCTGCGTTGGGGGGAAAAGGGGAAGGAGGGATGAACGAACCCCCTCCCTGCTCACGTGGCTTTAACGGGGCCATGCCAGCCTGTGTCTCCACGAGGGCTGATCCCTGCTCTGGCTAGAGAGCAGAGGGGAGGTGTAAACAGTGTGAGTCCTGGCCAAGTCACTATATTGAATATGCATGAGTAGGATGGCTAGAGGTTAGACATCTCTGGAACAGCTAAACTTCTGACCTTGATGACGTCATGACCTCCTTAGGAACCTTGGCATGTGCAGTTGTAACCTTGTTATATAACAACAGAGCGGGAAATTTATGTTAATAAGTTTATGTGGTAATAATTAACGTGATTAGTCCAAGAAAGTGATGTGATTGATTGATTGGAATGAATGAGTTGTGATTGGACCACTGGCATGATTGCCAGGTGACGTGAGGTGGCCAGCATAAAATAGGTTTGGACCGTTCCCCCAGCGGGTGCGTGTATGCATGCATGTGTGCGTGCGTGCAGTGGGGAATGCATGCGTCGAGAGGTGGTGTGAGTTGTGTATATGCAGGTAGACGTGACTGATGGTACATGACTGGCTGTACGCTTGGGTTTCTGTATGCGCTGGGCATTGTGGCTGAGAGCCCAAGAGATTTGTATGGTGTTGAATCTGCTGCAATGTGGTAGAAGTGAGTGGTGCCCGTGTATGAGAGGCGAGGGAGGATTGGGAGTGCAGGTGCTGAGTGGTGTGTGTGGGGTCAAGGACAAGTCCACCAAGATACACCTGAATTTCACCTGAGATACTGACCTTCATCCCCTGCCCATAGGATAGGTAAAGTACCCCCCTTCCCTGCAGAGGTCTCCGAGTACTTCACTGGTGGAGGAAAGGATAGAAATCCTCTGTCCGACAAGGATCTGACAGCAGCCCTGCCGCCTATGTGTCAGTGCTCCTGGCTGCCACTGCTGGTGATGGGCTGGTACTGCTCTCTATACATATTTGTATATAGTGTTCTGTTCAATGGTTGTTGACTACTTCATGTAGTTATGATTGTTGATCCCTTTGACTTATAATGCAGATTTGCTTATTAGCCCTTACTTTGGTGTTTGTCTTCATTAACAGTAGTGGGCCTAGGGTGGGGCTAGGCCACAGGCCAATACTCTGATGGATTCACCCTTTCAGGTGCAATCGAATCATAGACCCCTGGTACTATAGAGGCCTAACAAACCTCTGCCCATGTAATTACCATAGCCCTTGTGCCAGGCCAGTCTTCAGAGGGACCAGCCCTGCAGTGGAGCAGAGCCCAGCCCAGCCCAGCCAGCATGCCGGGATGCTGGGGGACTCTGGTTTATCTTAAACCAGCAAGGGATCTGGGACAGACATTGCATAAATCAGTTTGAGCCAAATCAGTTAAGTCTGATACTACATTCAACCAGGTTTATCTCAAACTGATTTCAGCCATTTTGAAACTGATTTAAGGGCACTGAATGTCTGTTCTATTACAGGTTTAAACCAGTTTCTGATGACTTAAACCAGTTTATGTGTAATGTCTGTCTCTAGCAAGTCAGCTACTCAGTACGAATTGTGTATATGCACTGTGTTTTGCAGGTAATGAAAGTGAACTCTTGGGAACTGATTTTTCTTTCATTGAGGGCTTAGGTACCAAGGGTTTTTCTTTCATTGAGGGCTCAGAATAACTTGTTGGCATGCCTGGGGTTATCTGGATTTTCAAGACCTGTGCTCTGCCTCACCAGGCAGGGCCAGAGTTTTGTACTCTACAGCAGTGCTTCTCAAACTATCTGATGTGGTGGACCAACAATTTTTTTCCAGTAGGCCAGGGACCGGTGCCCAATTCAGCCGGTGGCAGCTACTGCGTGTAACAGCACTACACAAATGTGCAACCAGCTGTTTCTTTCTCTTTCCTCACCTCGCACGACATGACGTTGCCTGGAGTGTTGGAACATACGAACTGTGGCGCTCTGACATATCAATGGTATGCGTCTGAAAATATATTTCTTTCTTTCCTGGCAACTCGCTGCGGACCAGCGACCGGTGGCCAGTCCGCGGACCACCACTTTGAGAAGCACTGCTCTACAGTACTCTAACAGCTGCTGTTTTCTCTTGGATTTATTATAATTTCTATTATAGTAAACCTGTTGTGCAAGGTACTGTACCAACACATAGTAAGAGATAGTTCCTGCCAAGTTGGACTTATGATCTGTATATAGGAGAAAGACAGTTGGAAGCAGGGAAAATGGGGTAAACTGACTTGCCAAAGGGAACAATAAACCAGTGACAGCCAGGAATTCAATTTATTTCTTTTAACCCCAATCCAGTGGTCTACTCACTGGACCACACCTCCCTCTCCATATGCTATATGTTGGAATGAATTATTTTTTCATCTAATATTGCTACACATCATTTTATGACTGCTGCTACACTAAACATTATGGCGACCCAGAATTTCATGTAAATGGGAGGCACAGGATCCACATTCTCAAACACTGATGCTCGGCCTCTGGCTTGTGGGCCATAACAACTCCGTGGGTCCAGAAATTTCACAGCATGGGAGCAGTGACAGCACTAATTGCCACTTTCCTGCTGTCAAATTTCTGAGCCTGTAATGAACCCTATGGGCTGAATGATATGGTTCTGTTTGCTAGCGCACACTTGTGCAGTGTTGGGCCAGTGTGTGGGGTCAGGCTGGTGCACCAGGCTGGATCCATGCACATAGGGTCAGGCCAGTGCATGGAGTCAGATCTGGGCATGTGTGGTAGGGCTGACACACCAGATTGCACATGTGGACTAACCCTGCACTGGATCCAGCCGACAGACCAGGACCATGCTACTCATCTGGCTCATGGGTCCAGATACGTTGAGCACAACTGCTCTACAAGCACACAACTTGAGCCAAAGGGAAATCTAATTCATGTCAACACATGAATGCTCTCATCTGCTTATTTCAGTCAAAATGACTGGAATGGATTTGATCCAAACAGAAGAAAGACTTCTGCATACACATTTTTTCCAGTGTTTACTGCATTTTGTTCAGTTTCCAGTACATCTCTGAAAAAAATATGTTTTACTTGAAAGAGAACACTATAACATGAGATGACTATACAAAGAAACTAAGAAAGAGGAGATAAGAGGGGGAGTACTATGATAGAAAAGCAGTTTTATCCTTGTTTAATTATTTTTCCTGTATTGGTGAAATCCAATCAGGCCAATCAAAACCTGTGGAAACCAATGGGGTTCCAAAGAGCCACTGGATGACACTGCCACTTCCTGTAACTAAGTAAGAAAAAAATGAAGGTCATTTGATGAAAGTGCATCCATCAGAGTTGAGAATACTAGTATGAAATGTTGCAGAAAAGTTCAATACAATGGAGCAATTATAAATGATGTTCCTGGCCTCAGGGACTTTGGGAGACTGGGTCAGAAAGTGAAAGCAACTAAACACTTAATATGACTACAGCATACCGAAGTAATCATCCCCTGTCTTAAATGGATGATTGATGACTACAGCTAAAACAGCAATTAAACTGACTCTCCTTAGCTATTGTCTCAGATTAGCCATCAAGAGGAAATAGTAGATATTTTGACAGTCACCTTTTTTACTACCCTGCGTAGTTTGTCCATACATCCTGCTGAGTGCCTACTTTGTAATTTAGATTAATATTGACTTTAATCTTCTTTTCAAATGAGTTTTCTCACCTGTCTATAATTGACCCTCACATGCATCCCACTGATTATATTTTGGATAAATCTACTCAACTCTTGTCCCCCATGGTAGGGAGATGTTTGTTTTATGTACAGATATTCTTTTTCATGGTAATGTAATTAGTGAAATGCAATGGCAGCATACATGACACATCAGTTTCTACCATTTGGAGTTAATGACAGATTTAGCCCTGTTTTGTAAAAATTCATTTCATGCAAAATGTTGCATACAGTGTGCTCCTACAAACATCTATAATCGGTCTTAGTGTATTTGATGTAAGCGAGTACAACTTTGTAACATATGGTTTAAGGCCTTTTTACATAACCTCCTTCTTGCTGATGCGTTTTGAAAATAGCTGAAGGGGGACAATCTGGCTAAGCTATTTACTAAGTGCTGCAGTTCAATACAAATCCTTGTGTTTAGCCTGTAAGCACTAAACAGTTTGATTCCCTGTCTATCTAGTGTTGATTAGCGTTACAAATGGAATGCAGTGATGACTCTATATTGCAGAGGATAACTTCCGGTTTAAAAGGGCTGCGTCTCCAGTTCTACTCTTAGCATGTGTTTCCATCTTTTCTTTTCAACCCATATCGCGACATTGATGTACCTACATTGACTCAACCCCCAAAGGTAGATTGCTACACTGCTGCAAAGAGGGGCTTCTGCTGTGCAATTTGCCACCTACTTAGCAGCAGCATAGGGAAGAGGATGCCAGAGGATATTCTTGTGCTACTAAAACAGCAAAAGCTGCCCCTGTAAGAAAGAGTACCTTTGCTTTTAATTAAATTACATAAATTATATTAATTAAATGACAGGTTTAAATTACAAATAAGGTTCACAAAATTTGAGGAACATTGTGAACCCTCAGTATTTTAGTTCACACTCCTGGATTAGTTAGTTTGGGGGACTGTGTCCTCTGATGAGCAAATAAAATATAGCCAATATGGCCGGATCCAGACATATAGGCATGTGTATTTTGTGGCACTGCAAACCACATGTCTTGCACATTAAACCTTTCACGACACTGCTAATTAGCAGTGCTGGGGCATAATTTATTACCAGGATTTCCTGGTAACAAAAAAAAACACTGAAAAAAAAAGTGACACAAAGCACGCCAAAGTACCATGTTCTGGGACAAACCTATCCTTATGTGCTGCAGAGCCCCCACACTGAGGCATCCCATGCCCCAGCCAGCCACTCCCTGTCTGGCTGGGGTGCAGTGTGCTTCAAGACCGGGGAGCAGACAGCCCTGGGCTGTCTCCATGTGCCCCAGTACTGGGGCTCCACTGCAGAGACTAGGCCTGTGTGAACAGGGAAGTATTCTATTTGGATTTGAATTCAGCCAATTTGGAGGACAGTGATTCCATTCAGAGATTTGGATCACTGTCCTGAATTGATTCGGCTGAACCAGCTTTGGAAGATTCATCGCTGATTCATAGAGATTCGATGATTTGGATCAGCCGGGGAGGCAGGCACAGCCAGGTGACTGCAGGTTTTCCCACAGCTCCTCTGGCTGTGCTTGCCTTTGCCTGGGCAGGGGGAGCCATGGGAGAAGCCCGCATGGCTGCCCTGCCCAGCCCCATCCCCTGCGTGGCCCCAGCCTAGTCCCAGCACTTTAAAAAAAAAAAGCTCTGGGCGCTTATGACAGAACCCCCTCCCCCCACCACACACACAGCGCGGGGCAGTGGCAGCAGTGGGGAGCGTCCCCTCCCACTTGGCAGCCGCGCGGCAGCTGCCCCATGGCATGGGTGCAGCGCGGCTTGGCAGGGTGCCAGGTGCTGCCTGGGGGGCTGAGGCTGCTGGGGCTGAGTGCTGCTATGCTCTGGCTGACATGTTGAGCCGCCCCAGCTCCCAGACAGCGTACAACACCCTGCCAAGCCACGCTGCACCTGCACGATGCGACAGCTGCTGCACAGGTGCCAGGCAGGGGGGGGCGATCCCCACTGCCCCCCAGTACCCTGTGCTGTGTGGGGGTCTCTGCCACGAGCGCCCAAAGGCCCCAATCACTGCTGCCAGAGCCAGTGAGTACAGTGAGTACAGGGGTCTCCATATGCCTGCTCCCCCTTCTCAAGGCACACTGTAACCCAGGCAGCTGGGGAGAAGCTGGCTGGGGCACTGGGTGCCTCAAGGCAGGGGCTTTGCAGCATGTGAAGACAGGGGCTGCCTGCTCCCCTGACTCCACGTACCACTTCCCCCACTAGCTGGGGCACAGGGTGCCTCAGTGGAAGGGCTGCCTTCCAGCTAGTCCCACATTGAGGCACCCTTTGCCCCAGCCACCAACACCCCCCCCTCCACCTCACCCCAGCACATGGACAATGTGTCTAGCTGCAAACTGCATGATCAGGGGAATGCACTGAAGCACAAAGTGAAGCATACATTTGTGCCGCTACTATTTGTGCTGCTGCAAATGTATGCCTCCGTGGATGTAGCCTATACGAAAAACCATAGAAAATCTAACCATCCCTATTTTAAAATTATCTGCTTTGCCAAGTGATAACAGATTTTGTAGCCGTGCAGATCATTCATGGAATGGAAATCAGAGACACAGCCAAGCATTTCCAAAAAATGGCACACAGGAACTCCATTCTGCACAAACTGCAGATTAGGTACCTCTGCCCTGATTTAAGCAATCCTCTTTTGGACCCCTATCTCTCTCTGCAAGATCTCAGCATCTGAAATATTTAGGACTAGATCCTACTGTATCTATTATGCACCACAGTTGAGTTGGACACCCAATAAGTAGCTTATAATCTGGTCCTACATCTGTTCTTTCTGCCCTAGACCCTGAGTTTGTACTTAGCAAATCCTTCCAAGGTCTTTTTCTGGGACCATATAGCCTTCAAAAATTAAATTTGATATTGGCATTCCTTTTGTACCTAACCAGGAGAACACTTAAAAACACTCAATTTAATTTTCATGGTACAGCCATATTTTTTTTCTACTTTGAACTTCCAGGCTGCTGAGATAGTGGAAAAGGCTATACATCTCATTTAAGAGAGCCACTAGGGCTTTTGACCATTACTGCTCAGTGGTAGCCAAACTTGAAGTCGTAAATGGTTGTATGGGGCCATTACCAAGGCAGTTTGGCATGCATATTATTTTCAGGGACATTGCAATTTCTAGAGTTTGATATATCACTAGATTCCCTTAAATATGCCTATGGGAGACTGGGGTGAAAATTAGAAAGCTTTTAAGAATTTTAATGTGATTTTTATTGTAGTCTAATTTTTAATAGAATTCACCACAGAACTACTAGATGCATTAAGGATTTGTTTATATTGTAGGGATGCCTCTTTGAGAAAGGAAAGCCTTTGACCTCCACATCACCATCAACATAAAGTGGGTGTGGGCAGACCTTTGCATTTGTCAGCTCTTACAGTCCAGCAACAGTATCACAGGGCAATACACCATCTGCTCTGGCCACAACTTTAAATCTTGATGGACAAAATCAAACTGACCAAAGCAACCTTCTTAGGCAACCTTTCTTTTCCTTCAAGACCATGTATGCAAGTGGAGTGGTCTGGCTTGTCACAATGAGAAACCCCATGCACCTTCCTGCAGGGAAATGCTCGTCCTCCAAACGTGGAAGTTTTGTTGCTCACCTAATCTCACCAATGTAGAAGAAGCACTGTAGTGTTCCACATCTTCAAAACTATCAGTCCCACCCAATATAACTTTTAGCAAATAATATTACCAAGTTATCTTTCCCTTTCTGCTACTACTGCAAAGCTAATAAGCTCCCTGTCTTTTTGTTTTAATTGACATTCTCAGCTGGGGTGGCCTAAAGAGTTTCACCCTCAACAACAGCATCAAAGTTGTCACTGACGGTGAAATGCAAGAGATGCTCCAGGGTAGACATGTTCATGGAGCTACTGAAATGCTCGCTTGCCACAAGCACTTTCATAATAAAACAGAAACAGAGGAGAAGGAAGTATATAAGCAGTATACGAAGATGTAATGAATCTACTGAAGCAGCAGACATTGATTCTGTAGAAAATAGTTGAACAACCGGCTCAGTGCTCTGCATCCTCCTCATCATGTTATTTCACCCTGTGGTAAAGGTCATCCTCAAAGAGTTAACACCCCTGAAGTAACACCATAGGCACAGAGAAAACCACCACCAACCACTATGCCACTTGATGCCAGTAGAAGGTAGAGAAAATTATGACTTCATATGCAGGAGACTTAAGTCATTGTGCTCCTCAGTATCTTGCACCTTCTCTCCTTTCAGGACTTAACATATCCTAATGTTAGCAGTGTTTACGTTGTTTGTATGGCATGGTGCTCATCCCATCTAGGCTATGTACAGGTTTGCTTGATCTGTCTACTCCCATTAAATTTAAACGCTCAACCAAATGTTAAAAAACACATGGCTGCCTATATGCACGGGCACAGGGTTAGACTTCTGCCACCTTTCCCTGCATTGAGAATGTTGCCTTTGAAAGCAAATATTGGCACAATTCACAATGCAGCACTGAAGCACTCTCACAAGGCCTCCCTCAATCAGACAGCATCATAATGGGCTCTAATTATTGCCCTCATGTCTGGCTGTTCAAAACCGGTGGAGAGTCTGTCCACCTTCACCAGCAACCATTCTGTAGCACACAGGACAGCATATTTGACACACTAAGATTTAGCCTTTTCATGAATATCTCTAGCACCCTTTCTGTGTCGTTCCCATTCAGCACAGGAGCTGTAGCCAACTTTCATGAAAAAATTCAACTGTATTAATACAATAAACTAAATGAGAGGGATATAACTCTGTAGTGCAATTGCTCAGAGCCCTTGTTTCTACGCCACTGCTCACAGCCAGTCCTATTTCTACAAACATGGCCAATATCCTTACACCTTCAAGCACCCCTAAATACACACAACTGTCATTTTACATCTGCTCTGGTGGCAGCAAAATCTCTCTTTGCTGCTAGCCTTATGAGCCAGAGGAACAGGTAGTAGAACAAGTCCTTCAAAATGGAGGTTTGGGGTGCTGGAGAATAGAGGTGAGCTTCACACCCAGCTTCAGAAATGTTGCTTCTCACATTCAAAAGTTTTGCAATTATGTCTGGTCATCCCAGATCTGAGTCCAGGAATAATGCTTAACAGCATTCAGATGGCTGGTGAATGCTTCAATCCATTCTCCTCATGTTCCCCGTCACCATCTATGGTCATGTTTCATGTTCCTACCATCCACCTGAGGCAAATAAAACAGAATGATGTGGCCAACAGGTTTACAGGTTAACTGTTGTGTGTTAGTTTTTTTTAAAAAAGGCCTTTTGTCAGTAAAAACACAACCCAAACCACATCAATATCTGTATCTCAATTTCTCAATATGTGTTTCTTCATAAAAAAATTATGCATACATCACAGAGGTTGAGAGATTTCAAATGGACGGTTATCTACAAGTGCAGGTTATTATTACTATTTGCCTAGCACTGACACAAAGTTGTATGTCAAGCGTCTTTGAAATCTTAAGGAAGAAGGAAATCCTAAATAGGAAATACTAGGCTACCTGCCACATACATTGAAATATTCCATACAGAAAACACAATAATTTGTATGAACCCATTCTTCCAACATAAAAGGCAGAGTTACTGTGATTCACAGTTTCCCTTGACAGTTTCGTAGAAAGGAAGTTTTGAAGCCTGATGAGATTTTAACTTGCATCCACATCTTAAAACCTTTCTAAAGTGTTCAAGCCCTCACGGGTTTTGATTTTACAGCAAAATAAGGTGCATTTGTAATATCAAGATAGTTATCTTGATGTAAAATCCTCATAGAGACAAGGCTCAGGCAGCTTTTTCCTCCACTGTACCTTGACTAGCTATATCAGTGGTTCTCAAGTAGGGTGCCACATCCTTTTGCACTGCCCAGCACAGGACAGGCTTGAGGCAGGATTCCCTTCACAGCCTCTCTCTCCCTCTCCATTGCTTTGTTAATTATTTCATAGCCTAATTAAAGCTTTCACTGCCCTGATCTACAAGCAGATCAGCAGCAGCTGCAAGAGTTAATGCAGTAGCAGGTGAGTGAGGGTGAGAGCCTATAGCTCCCAGGTGAGCCTATGTCATTGCAGGTAAGAGTCTACCCAGTCTCCCTATCCCCTTTTCTTCTACATACACCACAACTGCCTTTTCACTCCCTCACCTATTCCCAGGGCCAACATAATTGTACAGGTGGCCACCTAGGGCAGTAAATTGTAGGGAGGTGCCAAAAAAGGCACTGTGGGCAGGAAGTCTGCCTGCTGGCACTTTGAGTGATCAGGCAGCACATGTGTTCAGTTAGGTCCAGGCTTAGCAAGACACCTATGGCAGCAAAACATGTTGTGCTCACCCTGCTCGTTCCCCTTTTCCTGCAAATTCAGAGAAGTAACTGGCTGCACCTCTGGGATGCTGGGTTACCCCCATCAATAGTTTTTAATTTCTCCCTCTTTTTATTATCTGAATCTGTGGTAACAAATGGATGCAGGATGAAGTCCTAAACACACTGCATTCTGGTCAAATGCTTTCTGTATTAGGCCAGTGGTTCTCAACTGGAATTGCCACTTGATTCAGAAAATTTATGGAGAGGTGCCTGGAGCCTGAAAAGACTGAGAACCATTGAGCTACATTAAGGAACAAAGGTCATTCCATATCTCCACTAAGATTATACATTGAGTTAGGCATCTTGATGTAACACCTACATTTTATTGGAATGAAGATACAGCCTTGGCTTCTTGTAATGTATATTACCACATGGCATGATGAATAACACTTTGCATGCTTAATAGATGTTCCAGAGGTTTGTTTGCCTACTAACTAAGCTAGTATGAGTAGTGATACATTTCTACAGGTACAGGCAAATTTGCATTTTCCTTAACAATCTCTTCTGACTACAATATAAAATTGAGTAACAAGGAGAGTTTTCTATTGATATATCACTGTGTTAGTTAAGAGGACATCACATTTTTTTAAGTTCTTCATTTGTTTTTTTTTTTAAAGAAGAAAATCTACTTATGAAAAACATATATTCAGTTAAAAAATGAAACACAGGGTGCAAACAGAAGTGCAGCTCCCAGCTCAAACTCACAGCAATTCATAGAAAGTGCCATGAATAAAAAAGATCCTCCCAACCCAACAGATGTTAGCTGTTGGATTAGGAGGGTGAAGGATTGGCTCCAATTTGGGGACAATCCAGGGAGAGAGGCTGCATCTGTGCAACCTCTCCTGCTAGCTCTGCCCCTCTCTTGCAGCTCCGCTGCTGTCTCTGAATAGAAGTGGGGGGGGAAGGCAAAGGAGAGAGGTCTATTCTGGAGTTTTCTCAGCCCTGCTGTATTGGGGGAAGGTAGACTGGAGACCTCTGCCCCTGAGGTAAGGGGATCCAATTCGCCTGCCCCACCCCCACCCCATGCCAACGAGGCTGAGAAAACCCCAGAATAGACCTCCCTTCCCTGCCTTCTCCCCCTCCCATCCAGAGATAACTCTTCAGTGATCAACATGATATCTAGTTGTACTCAGTCCAGTCCTTTGATAATGTATTTTAATATCCACCAGCATTATTAATAGCACTAATTAGCTTGATGCTTTGTAGTCTCATCAGAAAAGCCATGGATGAATTAGAGATAGTGATTAGCCACAAGTGCTAGTATACTGATGCGCAGGAGCTGTCAGAGTGGGGCAGGGAATGGAAAGGATGAAGCATGACTCTGAGGATGAAAGGAAAGGAAGGGGATTCTCACCTGCTTTGGGAACTTTAAAAAAGTGGCATGCTCCAGTCCTCAAGGGGGTACAGCTAGAGCACTGCACTCCCTCTGGATCCACTTATGGTATGCTTGCCTAAACTGTAACTTTGGTTTGTAAGGTTATAAAAGTAGCACTATCTTCACTTGAAAGAAAAATAATATATACTGAGATTATCCCCCAAAATGTCTGCTTTAACTAAATTCCCACAATGTAGGTGTTGACCTCTCAGTCCTTATATGTGTATACAATAAAGCCATCACATACACTTGGACTAGAGAACTCTGGGAATCCAATAAAATCCAGTATAAGTTTCTCCAAGACAAGAAAATAAAACATGTCTGCATTTGGAAGGGAGATCTAGGCAGCTGTTTGGAAGGTGAGGCCTAAAAAAGTGAGATAATCTGCAGAGGTGGACCTTGGCATAACAAAAGAGGTAGTTAGCTGTGTTAGTTTGAAGTAAGTCAGAAGGCAGGCTACATATGCTCCATTATAGACTAACTAAATAAGATATCTATGGAGAACACAAGCTTTTGTGAGCCCAAGTTCACGCCATAAGAATCCTGGAACCAAGGACTTAGGCATGAGACCAAGCTGTAATTAGGTAAACGTTACTACAAAACAACCTCCACAAGACTTGACCCATGAAGTGACAATCAGGTGGCTTGGTGTCACATTGAGATACTATACATGATCTGCACTTGCACCCCACTTAAATTCCTGCGCCACCCAAAGTTTAAAACCCGCTGCCTGGAAGTGGCAGCAGCACTTCTAGTCAGACAGTGCTGAGGGAGTCAATTGACTTCAAGGCTGATATCTACCTGATCCCTTCTAAACTATTCATTCCACAGGTTTTAATGACCCTTTCTTCTTTCTAATGGTCCTGATGTTCCACCAATCAAGCTATGCTTTGTTCTACAATTCTTCTGTCTCTGCTGCTCCTGGTAATGAAGCTCTTATTCTGTAGTCCTGCAGGTGGTTTTTAACTCATTCCAATGAAGTTATATTTGTTTTTGTTTCAATCTTAAACTGAATAATACAGCCCTAGCCCCCTAGTATACAAGTAAAACTTATAGTTTCTTTTCAACTGGAGAAAAACCTGTGTTCTTTTATATGTGATGATACACCTCATCATGTGCACCCCCCTTTTCAAAATTCTAGATCTACCCATGTACGTTATAGTACTCCTTTTAGGTACACCAAGTTTTTGTTCTTTTAATATTTGGTACTAGTCACTAGTTGATTGGATTTTTTACTTTGATTTTGATGCATCTTCCAATTCCCTGAAGCCTGGTCTGGCTGGGAGGCTTGCTGCAAGCAAGTATGTTTTGATCTATGGGCAATTGCAGAACTCAGTGAAGCTGATGGGCATTCTAGCTTCTGTTTTCCAAGCCAAATGTATAAATCCAGTGTTAAGCCACTAAAACTACATGGCATAGTTAAAGAAATACAATGCTCTCTAGAGTGAACCCTGTTATATCAGTATAAATGTACCTGTACTGGTATAACTCATTCCCATATGTACCAAAATTTATACTGGTATAAAGGAGTGTGCATTTCAGGGTGTGCTGGTATAAATATTTCAGTAAAATATCACACTTTTGATCAAAATAGCAATGTGTAGATGAGACCTGAGAGAAGAATAAGGTACTACATATCTACTGTTTGTTGCTCTGACAAGGAGGCCAAAGTGATAGTGACCACATTACCCTAAAGTCCTGATACAATTAGAAAGCATGCCGAAGTGAAAAAGAATTTATTTTAGTGTCCCTGAAAGCTTTACTATAGTTAACAAGTCATTATTTTCATAATAATATAATTGTAGGAATGGGAAATTACAGGTAATTGCTGTTTGTAGTGACCTTGTTCCTCCAGTAATGAAATTAAGGTAATTGTTACCACTTAGTTGCTACTAGTGCAAGAGGCTGCTGCAAATATATTTTCCAAGGGAGAAGAGACATCTATTTTATTTTTTTTAATTTTTTTTCCAGGTGGGTTAACAAGTGGAAGGACTCTTCCATAAATTTCAGATGGGCTTATTTTGTTTCTTGTTCTACTTTATTGGTATATCGCCAGCTACATGAAAACCTACCCACAAGTCTTTGTGAAAGGCTTTGTGAACTAGGATTATTAAATCTATTTAGAATGTCATGGAATCATAGAACTTAAACATGGGGAAAGTGTTGATATATTTGTAAGTGCCTTATCTAGTTTAGTTCAAAGTGGCTCATGAGACTGGGACTTCAACTACTTCACGTGGGACACCATTTCATGTTCTAACAGATTTCACCATTAAAAGTGTTTTCTTGGTATTCAGTCTATTATAAATTGTCATAAACAAATCAGATCCCATTATTCTTAGGTATCCCTTCAAACTTTCCTAAACAATTAATTTCCCTTGCTGATCTTTAACTTTTTCTAATATTTGTAGACACCCATCAAAGACAATTTCTATTTCTCATGTCTCTTGGAGTAGTATAAATCTGGAGCTGATTCAAGTGGATAACTCAGATGAGCAAATGCATTTCTTTCAAGTTCAATTGAGAATTTTGTTCTTAATTCATGTATTCATATTGCAGCTTCCAAGGACTGGAATCCTTAGACAACCCATTATTTTAACATCGATGACAACATATAAAATCAATATAAATAAAATCAATAAATGTATGAACATATAGCAAAAAGGAGCAAAACCACTCAGCTTAATAACTGGTGACTACTCTTTGTAGTATCTTTTCAGGCTCTAGAACTATTTCATGAACAACTGATTCCCAGTACACTCTTGAAAAGTAGATAAATACTATTGTGTTCTTTTCATAGATGTAGTGAGCAGCAGTTAGCCATGTTAGTATGAAGTCAGTCACAAAACAGGGCAGGAAGATAATTACATATGCTGAACCACTTAGTCTCTAAGGAGACACTCTGCCATGCCTTCTGCCTTTCACAGGTAGAGACACTGATTACTGAGAAATTAAGTGATATGTCCATGGTCATACATCAGAACTGTGGCAGAATCAAAAATTAAAATCCAGGAGATCAGACTACCATCCCATGCTTAAACCAAGAAGACACATTCAAACTTGGGCTCAAACATTCTCCTTTAAGTTTCTTTTCCTTTTCTGTCCTTACCTCATGTTTTTATTTGTTTTATGTCCTCTCTCTTAATGTTAAGATCTCTTTCTTCTTTCTGACATTCCCATCCATCTCTCTCTCATACTGGCAACGAGTAACAGCTAAACTCTGATTTGCTGGAATGCTAACCCATATAGACAAATACCTTGGCCTTGGCTTCCCAGATTACATGACTGTATCACTTCAGAATCGTCCTGATCTAACACTTACTTCTGACTTATTCATCCTGTATCATTATAGCTTCCTTCAGCAGCAGTTTTTGGCAGTGTGCTGTACTAAAGTTTCTATTTCACAGTTCTGTTTTTTAGGTCTATAGTCTGGGTCTGCTTGGAGCATCCCATCACTGTTTAAGGGCAGTCAGGACTAATCTAACCATGTGAAGAAGTTCATCAAAGGAGCAAATGGCAAAAAGGCTACCAGACAAAGGAAAAAAATTCAATGCAGTCTCGGAATCAAAATGTGTCCTTAGAAGTACATTGTCAGTGAAGTCAATTGGAGTCACTAGTGTGCATGTAAGAAAGAGATCCTGGCCCTCCATCATTTCTTTCAATGATTTGCAATGTTCAAGCAACAAAAAAGCAGGTGGAAACTCATCTTAATGATCTACCTGAATTTTCCACCTGATTAAAAGCCTCGGAAGGCCCTCAGCCCTCCACCCAAAGTATACGGCAAGGAGGCATGACCAGGAACTGTTGCCATCTTTCCAAACCCGTGCAGCTGTAAAATGCATCTGGGGCAACCACAACTTCAAGCAGTCCTAATACCAGCACAGCAAGCCCAGTATCTGGGCAGCCTAAAGGGGCTTTAAAATAATCTTTATAGGAACACAGAACTAGATGGCACCACATGGGACATCAGGTCCACTCCTTTAGAGTGGGCAACCATGGGCAACCATGTAATTAACATATGTCTAAAAGGGTCCACATGTAAATTCACTCCTGCAGAGCAAAGCCACCAAGCTTTCTGCAACAAGCCTAAGATAAACGTTAAAGAAAGAATCTACAGTATGCCACAAGATGCTCTTTTCATCTGGGAATCTCTTCATATGGGATTTCTATTCACAAGAGGTAATAAGCAGGGATCCTGTTTCTTTCTGGTTAAAAATTGCAAATTCTCTAATTTAAAAAACATGGATTTTCATATTTAAACTCCCCCAAATCCATATTTTTTCATTATTAAAATGAAACACTACTATATATAAAGGTATCAGTTGAACACAATGTTTTATTGATATACTTACAATTTTGAAGCAGTTTGGAAGCCTACCACTGCCTCAGTCCCTATAACAAAATAAATTCTAAATACCTATAAATGTTAGCATTTGATTTGGGGTTTTTTATCATGGAAAATGAGAGCTCCCCTGCCCCTTCTCTCACCAGCACATGTGGCCAACTGCGGCTGCCCTCCCCCCCTGCTTTGTGGCACTGAGCAGCCCTGATATGCCAACCTGCCGGAGGGGACCCCCAGCCAGGGATCTGGGTCTGCAGCCCCCTGCCCCCCCAGCAGTGCCCAAGCCCCACCTGCCACCCATGGGAAGCAGCAGCTGTTGCAGAGGAGCAGAGCATGAAGCCCAGCTCTCCCTTCCCCACAGGCAGTACAGCCAAAGTGGAGCCCATGGTAGGGGTGGATGCAGGCTGCCCTCTGTGGGCTTGGGCTCCCCATCCTGCTGCTCTCCCCTCAAAGGCCTTGACAGCCCAGTGGGTGGGACCCGTCATGGCAGGGCAGAGTGGGGCTGGGTGGAGAAGCTCATTGCTGCTTCCAGGAGCCCCACACTGCCATGGGCAGGGGGCCCACTTAGCAACAGCGAGGGGCACAACTCCACACCACCATCCCCACTGCTGGGTGGCCAGGGGTGCCTCACCATGGTGGTGCAGAGCTCGCGGCAGTGGCACCAAGCTTTCCCACCCTGTGTGCTCTGTTCTATAGCACCAGACCCCACCCGCTGGGCTATGGAGGCCATGGGGAAAGGGCAGGAAGGCAGGGAGCCCAAGTCCACAGCAGGCAACCTGCAATTACTCCTGCCATATACACAAATCTGGGGGCACATGCCTGTCATGCCTCCCGCAAAAGTGTGCACAGCAGTGGGGAACCCCAAGCCCCATGCACCACTCCAGCTGGGCTCAGTCCCAGCCCCATTCCCAGCCCTGCCCGACTCCCTCCACCCCTCTCTATGGGGGCCTCAATCTGCCCCCCCCGACTTACCTGTGGGGAGCTACTTTCCAGGCTGCCTGCCAGCCATGTGCATGTGTAAATGCACATATGCACATGGCGCCTCCTGCCTGATCGCCCTCCTCCTGCTCTCCCCAGTCCCTTGCAAGCTGGGACTCTGCCAGCCTCCAAGGGGACACCCACCATTTCCCACATTTTTCTCTTTAAAGGAGAAAATCTGGATTTTACCACATTTTTCCATGGCAAACAGAAAACCCAGATCTCTGGTAATCAGTATCTTTCTGGTTTTTTAAGTTCTTATACCTTGCCCATCATCATAGTCTATCCTATCACATTTTAAATGCATCTAACTTAAGTCTCATACTGAATCAAGCCTCCTGTGGTTTGGCTACTGATGATGGAAAAAAGGCAAAAAGAACACACACACATACTACTAGTACAATACTTGGACTTGTCTGGTACTTTTAAGCCTCCAGGAGGCTGGTTACTGGTTTAGTAAACAGATGGAAAGCTCTGAAAATATCTTGAAGACCAACTCGAGGGAAACCTTAATAAATCCTATACCGAATAATAAGGCCTTTTGTGGATTTCCATAAAGTTTAAATTTGAATTCTCATTCTCTCTCTAACTTTGAAGAGTTGAAGAACTGCTATATTACTTTCACCCAACCAAATCCTCCTCTTACATCCCTACTGCTCTCTCCATTAATGCTACAAGCTCAATTCTCACATGTTGCTCAGTTAATTTCATCTCCACTTTGATGCTTGCACTGTTTCACTCTCACCTGACATCTTTTGTACAATCTCTTCCTTGCTATACTTCTGCTTTCTGCTCTTGTTCCCTACATTATTCCCCATCTCCTGTATAGCTTTTGTATTTGTTTCATTCTCCTTCTCTCATCTTTACACCTTCCATACTGCTACCTATAAGCTGAATTCAGTCCTTCACTTGCTGTAGATCAAGCAACTGTTTTCCCTACATTGTTAGAGGCAGCAAGACCAGCATACCTTATAACTCTATATTGCATTGCTTTTCTGAAGCAATAAAATAAAGGTAGGGTGGGAACCATGACTGTTTCTGTAGATTTTTTTACAGCCACAAATGCACACTGAGGTTCTACAATTCATAATAATAAGCCAAATTTTAAAGTCCTTTTTTTCATTTTTCATTGAGGCAGAACTCCCACTGAAACAAATCCTTCTTCTACTTACACATCCATAAATCTGGAAAACACTTCCAATTGTTATTCTGGATTTATTCCAGTATATGTAGGAACAGAATTTGCCCCAGTGAGTTCAAAGCAAGTTTTGCATGGTGTGCGTATTTTTCATCATAAAATCATCTCATCAATATGGGAGATGAGATATGAACTGGGCCTTGGAATGAATGAACAGCACAGAAGATTTCCCCATTATAATAAACCTCTGAGATGCAACAGGATTTCTCAAGCATGCATAGCATCAGCTAGTGTTCCTAAATCATGCAGGTTTATGACACCCTACTGAACAAGCAGGTAAATTTACTGATCAGAACTGATTTGCTGCTGCCTTGTCAAAGAAAAATCTGAAATTTCTATTGCTGCTGAAAACAGCTGAAGAAATAACAGTGCTGTTTTTCAATCCATTCCTCACCTAACTGGTCAGAATGAGCAAGATGAATATTTTGTCTTCCATATCTCTGAAAGATGTGCTAATCCCTGAAGTACTTTTTGTTTTGACTTGTAACTCATCTTCTCTGTGAATTTATTAAAGCATTGTGTGAGTCATAATACTGGTGGCTCTGTGAAAAAAATGTGCAAAGGTTCTAATCCAGCACTTTATACTTTTGTGGTGGAGACTGTATTCATTTTATGAGCATTTTGTGTCTGGAAATGAGTGTAATGCAGTCATCTTAATGAAAAGAAATTTCTTCACTGATTTTTCAGCTTCAGATGGGGTTCCTCTGCTGTCACACAAAATGTTCTCACACATTGGAAGAGTGTCAAGCATTTCACTGTCAGCTTTTTAGGTCCTGACCACCTCAGTTGCTTGAGGCAGTATTCTTTAGGTCAGCAGAACAATACTAAACAGGCTCAGTGTGATCTGTGTGGCAAAGGGCAGAATTTCAAGTGGGCATAGCTGGTCTCAAAGACATTCAAGAAATGCTGGGAAAACTTTGTTACTGTGAATTCATGCTAAAAAGCTGACCCAAGAGCTAGCCATATAAAAAAAATCATAGCTATTAGTCAGCTTCATAAGTGGCTGAGTGTCAAAACTCTGGAGTTCAATCACTGCTCCTGATTTGCTGTATGACTTAGGCTCATTTAGGGCATTGCCTATAACTCCTCTGTACTGTCTTATGGAGTGTCACTGTGAAATACAACATGCCTGTTCTACACATACTGGGTGCATCTACACAAGATGCTAACTGCACAGTAGCCTAATAATACTGTGTAGTGGTGCATCACAGCACAGTGTTAATATGGCACTGCACAGTATTATTAGGCTATTGTTCAGTAGCATCATTAAAAAGGCATTCATTGGCGCTACTGTGTAGTAAGTCCAGTTACTGCACATTATTTTAATACTTGATTATACAAGTACTAAATTAAATGTGCAGTAATCCCTGGTCTACATGATCAATCATGATACAGCACACCAAATGGGCCTGATATAGCATATTTTTCAAATGAGCCTACATTGTTCTTCAGCTTGTGTGAACCTCACTCTGCCACTGCATTGACAACATGAGAAGGTCCAAAGGTCCGTTTTTGGTTGACCACCAGATCATTTCGATGTTTTGGCAAATTAAACAGACTCTCCGTTTAATGTCTCTGGGAAGTTACCTAGAGAAATGCAGTTGAAAGCAACCTGAAATTTTCTGAGGTTTTAAGGATGTTCACACTGAAATTCAGGCAAAGCTTTTTGTTCCTATATAGTCAAAACCATGTCAGCAATGCCAATTCTAGGAGTGAATAAAGCCCAAAAAGATCAGAAAAAGAAGACAATCAGAAAGAGAGGGTACAGGGGGAGGAGAGAGCAATTTAATTTGAATTCATTCAGTAATTCTTCATCTATATGCTTGGATTCCACTTATGACAGTGCAAAGATGTGCAGAAACATTGCTTAAGAATTCTACGTGCCATTTATACTAATCCAAATAAAAGTTCACTTGAATACTAAAATATTTCCTTTGCAAAAAAAAATCAATAAAATTCTATCACAAGAGCATGAAAGTAAACAACATTTTTAAAAGCAACAAAATGGGATAAAAAGAAGTCAAAAAATGAAATTGCCTGTCATAAAACAGAGGATTTGCCTGCCACTAAACCTCACTTTTAGTTTATGTTATTTAAATGACACCTATCTGCATTTTAATCCTTGTGCAAAAGTCTGCTGGCAGAATTAATAATTATGATCAAAAACCATGAAAGTCCATACTAATGATAAGATAAAGAACTTATTCCCACCACCTACGGTGAGAAGCTAATCTTCCTGCATGTCCTAATCTACTGACATACAGGGTTTGATCTGAAATAAGCTCTTAATAATGAATAATCTGGCTATGAATATGATTTTGCTGAGCAGAAAATGGAAGATTAAAGAAGGCGCTCTGAAAGAATTAGTTCTCTCATTTTTTCTCTGTTTTAAGGGCTTTTTCCCCCTCCTTTAAATACTCTTTTGATTGTTGCTGCCATCTTAAGGATGCAAACTGCTGTGGTTGTTCTACTGAGGAACAGGAAGTATCTGACTTGCCACTGATTATGAAGTCCCTGCTTTGCATTTATCAGAGGTAGGGAACAAAAGCAGAAAGCTGACATTTACTTGAGTGCACAGTCTCTTTAATTGAGGGATGTGTAGAAAGCCAAGTATATTCTTTTAATACACAGTCAATGAGTTTGAATTTGGCACTTGTGGAATCAGGCTGTCTTCCTGTTGTGCATAACAAAATTAATCTCTGCATGTGCATTTTAAAAAGCAGGGAGAAAGGTAAGACAAATTGCAACTAATATTTATTTACTTATGTTTGCAATCTGCACACAAGGCAAGGTTATTTAAGTTTTGTAGATGCTTCATCATTGCCATGAGCTTCCTGAGTCCATATAAGGCAGCCTCACACAGCAGAGGAAAATTAATTTAAAAATTGGCTGGCGATTGAGGGAGTCTCATAATCAGAAGTCAAACTTGAAACACACTAGAGTAGGATCTGATTTTCAGAACATGTTGAGCACTTTGAAAATCAAGCCCCTTTACTGTGCCTTAAACTGAACCCCCCAAAATTGAGACAACTGAACTTTTGATGATCCTGGCCAAATTTCTGCCACTTGATTAGTAAAGTAAACATTAATATAATAGTCTAACTATGCAATCTATATTCAGAAATGCCATTTATAAAGGAGTGTTGTTGGGATGTGATGAATGGCCCTGAAAAATCAAAGGTGTAAACATGACCCTGTCACATTTAAACAAGATTAAATATTTCAAGTACAGAAACCTCATCCTACTTACTGTCATGACAGACTCACTAGAAATTCATGACAAAGATTGGAATTGTATTGATTAGGATGCACAAGGGTAAAAGAATAAAACAGAAAACATGAAGAATTTTGAAAATGAAATTGCTATTGTTATGCAAAATAAAATTTTGAAAATTAAAATGAAATTGTTATGCAAAATAAAATTAATCAAAACCTATCAAAGGCCCTTTGCTGGACAGAGGATATTCAGTTAGAAACTCTTACTCTGTCAAGCAACCATTCTTAGAAGCTCTTACTCTGTCAAGCAACCCCTCTTAGTGAAGAAGAAAGGTTAGTTCTGATGCTGGACTTTGAGTGAGCTGAGTTAGTAGACTTTACTGTTTTGGACAAAACTTATAGTACAAAAAGGGAAGATGAGAGAGAATAGCAAAAGGTAAAAGAAATGTAGGTTTTGTGATGTTCACAGGTACAGAGCAGCTGATCAGTCATAGGTAGGTGCTCTGGGTTGTCAAGTTTGTGAGAGTAACCTGTCCTAGACCCTGGTTCTTTTGCTCCAAAAGAACAAATAAGAGCAAATAAACTGGCTGCTCTGATCAAATACACTTCACTACATAAAGCCAGGCAGTTCTAGATGGGCAAGTGTCTCATTCCCTTGTGCTAGTGTCTTACAGTGCTGCTGGCTTAGAACCCAGTGAAGAGCTGAGAGAAAGGGAGACAAGTGGGAGAAAGAAAGAGACACATGAGACATGTTTACACATCTAATTAATATGACTGAATTTTCTGCTGGTCTCAATCTCAGCTGGGCAGGGGAGATCTGTCCCAGGTGCCAGGCAGCTGCCTCCCAGGCACATGGATATCAGAACAGGTCCCAATCTCCACATGGCTGGGAAACAGTTGCCTGGCAGCCGGGACAGCTCACCAAGCCATGTGGTGATTGGAACCCATCCACATGGCTGGCAGGCAGAGTACCACCTACAGGTACTAGAAAATGGCACATTAGACTAATCTACTGTGCACTAATTGCTGCACATGTGTAGACAGTGACGTTTTACTCCATATTAGATTAGTGTAATGAACAGTAAAGCATTTCATGTAGACACACCCATGGAGAAGGAAAGCCAAAATCATAGAAAGTTAGGGTTGAAAGGGACCTCAGGAGGTCATCTAGTCCACCCCTCTGCTCAAAGCAAGACCATCCCCAACTAGATCATGACAGCCAAAGCTTTGTCTAGTTGGTTTTGAAAACCTCCAAGGATGCAGATTCCACCACCTCTCTGGGTAACCTGTTCCAGTGTTTACTGCCCTCCTAGTGAGAAAATTCTTCCTAATATCTAACCTAAATTTCCCTTGCTTAAGACTGTTAAAACCATTGTTCCTTGTTCTGTCATCTGCCACCAGTGAGAACAGTCTAGCTCCATCCTCTTTCGAACCCCGCTTCAGGTAGTTGAAGGCTGCTAAATCCCAACCCCCTCAGTCTCCCCTTCTCTAGACTAAATAAACCGAGTTCCCTCAGTCTTTCCTCATAAGTCATGTCCCCCAGCCTCCTCACCATTTTTGTTGCCCTCCACTGGACTCCCTCTAATTTGTCCACATCCTTTCTGTAGTGGGGGGCCCAAAACTGAACACCATACTCCAGATGTAGCCTCACCAGTGTTGAATAGAGGGGAATAATCACTTCCCTTGAACTACTGGCAACACACCTGCCAATGCAGCCCAGTATGCCATTTAACCTTCTCGGCAACAAGGGCACACTGTTAGCTCATATTCAACTTGTTGCGCACTGTAACCCCCTGGTCCTTTTCTGCAGAGCTACTGCCCAGCCAGTCAGCCCTCAGCCTGTACCAGTGCATGGGATTATTCCTTCCTAGGTGCAGGACCTTGCATTTGTCCTTGCTTAACCTCATGGGATTACTTTGGGCCCAATCCTCCAATTTGTCTAGGTCACTTTGAATCCTAGCCCTACCCTCCAGTCCATCTCTGTCACTACTACTTCCCCCCAGCTTGGTGTCATCTGCAAGCTTGCTGAAGGTGCACTGTATGCCATCTTCCAGGTCATTGATTAAGACATTGAACAAAACCAGCCCCAGGACCAACCCCTGGGGCACTCCACTTGATACTGGCTGCCAACTAGACATCAAGCCAGTGATTACTACTCTCTGAATCCGATGCTACAGCCAATTTTCTATCCAACTTACAGTCCATTCATCCAGCCCATACATCTTTAGCTTGCCCGCAAGAATGTTCATAGATTCATAGATGCTAGGGTCAGAAGGGACCTCAACAGATCATCAAGTCCGACCCCCTGCCTGATCAGTAAAGAGTGCTGGGTTCAGATGACCCCAGCCAGATGCCTATCCAGCCTTCTCTTAAATACCCCCAAGGTAGGGGAGAGCACCACCTCCCTTGGAAGCCCATTCCAAATTTTGGCCACCCTTACCATGAAGAAGCTTTTCCTGATATCTAATCTAAATCTGCTCTCTGTCAGTTTGTGGGCACCAATGACACGGCTCGGAGCACTCCCAGCCAGGTCATGAGGCGCTACAGGGATTTGGGAGCGGGGCTTAAGGGTCTGGGGGCACAGGTGGTGTTCTCGTCGATCCTCCCAGTCTCAGGCTATGGGCTGAGAAGGGACAGGAGGATCTATGTGGTCAACCAAAGTCTGCGGCGCTGGTGCCGTCAGGAAGGCTTTGGCTTTCATGACCACAGCCCACTCTTTGGCGAGAGAGGCAGCGAGCTGCTGGGAAGAGATGGTCTCCACCTCTCTCCCCTAGGGAGGAGGCTCTTCTCAGCCAGACTGGCTGACCTGCTCCACCGGGCTTTAAACTAAGCCCTCTGGGGGACAGGGGGACTACCGCCACTTCTGGCCCGCTGAACAATCCTTGCAAAGACAGCGGATCACGGCACTCAAGGGAGCCCACCCCAGCCCCAGCCCTGGTAAAATCTGTGGGCAAGGAAGGAGCCCCCCAGGGGGCACTTGCCTGCCTGTACACAAATGCCAGGAGCTTGGGGAATAAGCAGGAGGAGCTCATCCTCCTGCTCAGTGCAAAAAATTACGATGTCATAGGGATCACGGAGACCTGGTGGGACTCCACCCATGACTGGACCACGGGGATAGATGGCTATACCCTGTACAGGAGGGATCGTGTAGAGAAAAGGGGCGGGGGTGTAGCTCTCTATGTTAAGGAAAGCTACGCGTCCCTGCAAGCCGATATTGGCGACCAGGGTGGACGGCTGGAGACCCTCTGGGTTAAAATCCGTGGGGAACACGGCACAGGGGACACAATGGTGGGAGTCTATTACAGACCTCCCACCCAAAGTCCTGAGCTAGACCAGGAGTTTGCCCAGGAACTGGCTGAGGCAGCTTGCTCCAGGACCATGGTTGTCATGGGTGACTTCAATTACCCAGACATCTCGTGGGAGGATCGCTCAGCAAAATCTGAGTGGTCGCAGAGCTTCCTCTCATGTGTGGATGACCTCTACCTGACTCAAGAAGTCTATGGGCCAACGAGAGGCAAAGCGCTGCTCGACCTGGTGCTGGCTACTGGGGAGGACCTAGTCAGCGACCTAGTGATCGATGGGAAGCTGGGTGACAGCGATCACGAGCTGATCACCTTCACCATCCGCCGAAAAGCTGGCAAGTCAGTCAGCAACACGGAAGTCCTTGACTTCTTTAAAGCTGACTTTGACAAGCTCAGGAGGCTTGTCAGTGAGACCCTAAGGGACTGTGACCGTAGGGAGAGGGGAGTTCAAGAAGAGTGGTTGCTCCTCAAGGGAGCGATCCTCAATGCACAAACTAAGTCTATTCCATCTCAGAGGAAAGGCAGCAAGAGGGCACAGCAGCCCCCCTGGCTCTCCAGGGACCTAGCAGACCTCCTGAGGCTAAAAAGAAAGGCCTACAAAGGATGGAGGATGGGAGTCACCTCCAAGGAGGATTATTCTGCACTGGTCCGGTCCTGTAGGGAGCAGACCAGGAAAGCCAAGGCTGCAACTGAACTCCAGCTAGCTTTGAGCATCAAGGACAATAAAAAGTCCTTTTTCAGATATGTGGGGAGCCGGAGGAAAAGCAGGGGCAACGTTGGACCCCTGCTGAACCAGATGGGGCAACTGACAACTGACGCCCAGGAAAAAGCCAACCTATTAAATAGGTACTTTGCGTCGGTCTTTCATCAGCCCCATGGGACGCCTGTGCCTGCTACAAGGCCAGGAAGTCCGGGTGAGGGTGATCCCCTGCCCTCCATTAATGCTGACTTTGTGAAGGGACATCTTGAGAAGCTGGATACCTTCAAGTCAGCCGGCCCTGACAATCTTCACCCCAGGGTACTCAAGGAGCTGGCGAGCATCATAGCCCAGCCTCTAGCGCGGATCTTTGAAAACTCTTGGCGCTCTGGTGTAGTGCCCGAAGACTGGAAGAAGGCCAATGTGGTGCCTATCTTCAAGAAAGGGAGGAAAGTGGATCCGGCTAACTATAGGCCCATCATCCTGACTTCTATCCCGGGGAAGATCTTAGAAAAGTTTATTAAGGAGGCCATCCTTAATGGACTGGCCGACGCCAACATCTTAAGGGATAGCCAGCACGGGTTTGTTGCGGGTAGGTCTTGCTTGACCAATCTCATTTCCTTCTACGACCAGGTGACCTATCACCTGGACAAGGGAGATGGGATTGATGTCATATATCTTGACTTCAAAAAAGCCTTCTATCTGGTGTCCCATGATCGTCTCTTGGAGAAACTGGCCAATTGTCGCCTTGGGTCCCCCACGATCCACTGGCTGGAAAATTGGCTCCGGGGTCGGACCCAGAGGGTAGTAATTGATGGAAGTCACTCATCGTGGTGTCCTGTGACCAGTGGGGTCCCCCAGGGCTCTGTCCTTGGACCCATACTGTTCAACATCTTCATTAATGATGTGGACACTGGAGTCAGAAGCGGACTGGCCAAGTTCGCCGATGACACCAAACTTTGGGGCAAAGCATCCACACCAGAAGACAGGCGGGTGATCCAGGCTGACCTGGACAGGCTCAGCAAGTGGGCGGATGAGAATCTGATGGTGTTCAACGCCGATAAATGCAAGGTTCTCCACCTTGGGAAAAAAAACCCGCAGCATCCTTATAGGCTCGGCAGTGCTATGTTGGTTAGCACTATGGAAGAAAGAGACTTGGGGGTCATCATTGACCACAAGATTAACATGAGCCTGCAATGCGATGCTGCGGCTAGTAAAGCGACCAAAACGCTGGCTTGCATCCATAGATGCTTCTCAAGCAAATCCCGGGACGTCATTCTCCCCCTGTACTCGGCCTTAGTGAGGCCGCAGCTGGAGTACTGCGTCCAGTTTTGGGCTCCACAATTCAAAAAGGATGTGGAGAAGCTTGAGAGAGTCCAGAGAAGAGCCACGCGCATGATCAGAGGTCAGGGAAGCAGACCCTACGATGACAGGCTGAGAGCCCTGGGGCTCTTTAGCCTGGATAAGCGCAGGCTCAGGGGTGATCTGATGGCCACCTACAAGTTTATCAGGGGTGACCACCAGTATCTAGGGGAACGTTTGTTCACCAGAGCGCCCCAAGGGATGACGAGGACGAATGGTCACAAACTACTACAGGATCGTTTCAGGCTGGACATAAGGAAGAATTTCTTTACTGTCCGAGCCCCCAAGGTCTGGAACAGCCTGCCACCGGAGGTTGTTCAAGCGCCTTCATTGAACACCTTCAAGATGAAACTGGATGCTTATCTTGCTGGGATCCTATGACCCCAGCTGACGTCCTGCCCTTTGGGCAGGGGGCTGGACTCGATGATCTTCCGAGGTCCCTTCCAGCCCTAATGTCTATGAAATCTATGAAATCTATGACCATTGTTCCTTGTTACCCCAAGAGGCGCCCTGGTGAACACAGCGTCTCTGATCCCTTGCTGTGTCCCATTAATGAATTTGTAGGCAGTCACAAGATCACCTCTCAGCCTTCTCTTGCAGAGGCTGAAGAGGTCCAGGTCCCTCAGTCTCTCCTCATAGGGCTTGTCCTGTAAGCTCCTAACCATATGAATGGCCCTCCTCTGGACCCTCTCGAGCCAATCAACATCCTTCTTGAAGTATGGCACCCAAAACTGGATGCAGTACTCCAACTGCGATCTGACCAATGCCACATAGAGGGGAAGCATCACCACCTTGGATCTATTAGTCATTCATCTGCTGATGCATGATAAAGTGCAGTTAGGTTTGCTGATGATTTCGTCACACTGATGACTCATGTTCATCTTGGAGTCCACTATGACTCCGAGATCCCTTTCCATTTCTGTGCTGATGAGAGGGTCACTTCCCAGCCAGTAGGTGTGCTGGATATTTTTGCACCCTGGGTGCAGCACTCTACCCTTTTCCTTGTTATACTGCATCCTATTGTGTACTGCCCACTTTTCTAACCTGCCCAGGTCTGCCTGCAATCATTCCCTACCCTCTGGAGCGTGCACTTCACCCCACAATTTAGTATTGTCTGCAAACTTGGACAGAGTACACTTCACACCCATATCCAAGTCACTGATGAAAAGACTGAAGAATACAAGTCCAAGGACTGAACCCTGTGGGACCCCACTACCCACATCCTTCCTAATTAATACTGACCCATCTACTATCACTGTCTGGGTGCGACCACCAAGCCAATTTGCCACCCACCGGACTGTGTAAACATCTATGACACAGCCTCTTAATTTATTTATGAGAATAGGATGACATACCATATTGAAGGCCTTGATAAAGTCCAAGAAAACGACATCCACCTCTACTCCTGTGTCTAAGCATTTTGTGACTCTGTCATAAAACAAAACCAGATGGGTCAGGCATGATCTACCTGCTACAAATCCATGCTGCATTATTTTTCCTGCTGGACTCCCACATAATCTTTTAAAAGACCTTTCCAAGGATGGAGGAAAGACTCACTGGCCTATAATTACTCAGATCTTCCTTCTTCCCCTTCTTGAAAATAGGGACCACATTGGCCCTTTTCCAGTCCTCCAGGACCTGACCCAAATGCCATGAGTGCTCATACAGCCATGCCAGTGGTTTTACTATGACACAGGCCAATTCTTTCAGTACCCTCATATGCAGCTCATCCCGGCCTGCTGACTTGAACACATCCAGTCCATCCAAGTGACTCTGCACCAAGTCAGCATCGACACTTGGTGAGCCGGTGTCTCTCTGATGCCCAACTAAGAACCCATCAAGGACTTATCTTGAGCCCTGTTCAGGAACACTCATTGAATAGCTCAGCCTTGTCCCCCCATCTCTGTCACTAATTGCTCCTTCTTATTCGGTAGCGGTCCTATGCTGCCCCGTGCCTTCCTTTTACTCCCTACATACCTAAAAAAAGACTTTTTGTTGTCCTTAATTTATGCTGCTAGCCTCAGCTCTGTAGTAGCTTTGGCCTTTCTAACTGCCTCCCTGCAAGTATGGGCCAAGTAGGCATAGCTTCCCCCTCCTTCCACTGCCTATATGCCTCTTTTTTGCCCTTAGGCTCCCCTGTATTTTTCTGTTTAGCCAAGGACATTTTTTGGCTCCTTTCCCCCTTTTTTCCCTTGTACTGAGATAGTCTCCCTCTGTGCCCAAAGGAAAAGCAGGCACTGCTTGGATTTGAACCCAGGATCCCCTGTTTACTAGGCATCTGCTTTAACCAACTAAGCCACAGTGCCCATGTAAATTATTGTGGGAAACTATATGAAAAGCCTTGCTAAAATCAAGGTAGACCACATCCACTGGTCTCTGCATATCCACCGAGCCAGTCACCTCATCATAGAAGGCAATCAGTTTGGCCAGGAATGACTTGCCCTTGGTGAATCCATGGTGACTGTTACTAATCACCTTTTTCTCCTCCAAGTGCTTAGAAAATGGATTTCTTCAGGATCTGCTTCATGATTTTACCAGGGGCTGAGGTTAGGCTGACTGGTCTGTAGTTCCCTGGATCCTCCTTTTTCCCTTTCTTAAATAAGAGCACTATGTTTGCCCTTTTCCAATCAGCCAGGACCTATCCTGATCACCATGAGTTTTCAAAGATTATGGTCAATGGCTCTGCAATCACATCAGCCAACTCCCTCAGCACCCTCAAGTGCATCCCATCTGGCCCCATGGACTTGTAGATGTCCAGCTTTTCTAAGTAGTCCCTAACCTGTTCTTTTAGCATGGAGGGCTGCTCACCTCCTCCCAAACTGTGCTGCCCAGTGCAGTAGTCTGGGAGCTGACCTTGCCTGTGAATACTGAGACAAAGAAGGCATTGAGTGCTTCAGCCTTTTCTGCATCCTCTGTCACAAGGTGCCTGTGCCATTCAGTAAGGGACCCACACTTTCCCTGATCCTCCTCTTGCTACCAACATATTTGTAGAAACCCTTCTTGTTACCCTTCACATCCCTTGCTAGCTGCAATTCTGTGAGCTTTGGCCTTCCTGACTTCATCCCTGCATGCTCGAGCAACACTCTTATATTCCTCCCTAGTTATTTGTCCAAGTTTCCATTTCTTATAAGCTTCCTTTTTGTGATTTAGTTCACTGAAGAGTTTCCTGATAAGCCAAGCTGGTCTTCTGGTCTTCTGCCATATTTGCTACTCTTCCTGCACATTGGGATGGTTTATTCCTGCACTTTCAGTAAGTTTTCTTTGAAGTACAGCCAGCTTTCCTGGACTCCTCTTCCCCTAAGACTGGCTTCCCAGGGGATCCTGCCCATAAGTTCCCTGAGTGAGTCAAAGTGTACTTTTCTGAAGTCCAGAGTCCTTACTCTGCTGCCCTCCATCCTTTCTTTGCTCAGGATCCTGAACTCTATCATCTCACGGTCAGTACTGCCCAAGTTGCCATCCACTACTGCATTCCCCACCAATTCTTCCCTGTTTGTGAGCAGCAAAAGCATGGCCCCCAGTTGGCTGCTCCAGCATTTGCACCAGGAAGTTGCCCCTGACACTTTCCAAAAACTTCCTAGATTACCTGTGCCCTGCTGTATTGCCCTCCCAGCAGATGTCAGGGTGATTAAAGTCCCCCATGAGAACCAGGGCCTATAATCGGGAAACTTCCACTAGTTGTTTGAAGAAAGTCTCATCTACCACTTATTCCTCGTGTGGCAGTTTATAGCAGACGCCCACCACAACATCACTCTTGTTGCTCTCCTCTCTGACCCTAACCCAGAGACTCACAACAGACCTATCTTCAGCTTCGTACTGGAGCTCTGAGCAATCATATGGCTCTTTTACATAAAGTGCAACACCTCTTCTATCGCTATCCCAGGTAGCGAACTGCTAGCTGCCCCACCGGTGAATCAGAGCAGGGGGCTGGGACCTTCCTCATCCCTGCAGCTCTCTCCAAGCCCCATGTCTGAATCACCCAGTCAGGGCACGGGGCTGGAACCTGCATCTAACTGAAACAGTTCTTGGCCAGCCTCAGGCTGCACAGGGAAGTCTGCATGTGCAGCCTGGAGCTGGCTGGGAACTGCCCAAAACAGGACAGTCCTCAGCCACCTCCAGGCTGCATATGCTTCCCTGAGCAGCCTGTGGCTGGGTGGGAAGTGTCCCAATCAAGGAGAACTGTCCCCGTGCAGGGAGCTCCAACCCCTGCTCCATGATCACAACTGTGATCACAGAATGGGGGCTGAGGACCTTGTTCCCAGCCCTAACTCTGTGATCATGATTGGGGAGTGAAACCTGGAAGCTTCCTGCTGCTGGGGCAGGAGGACACTGTCTCCACCCAGGCAAGCAGGGCAGGGGCTGGGGAGCTTGTTTTCCATGAGCATGGAGCTGACGGGGGAAGAATGGGAACAGGCTGGGGAGCTTGTTCCCCACCCAACTTTGTGCTCACAGAGCTGGGGGGAAACAAGTTTCTTAAACATCTATGATGTTCCCTAAAAATGTATGAAATCTATACCCCGGTGCTCTTTCCTGCTCAGGGCAGGGGATCAGACTCAATGATTTATTAAGGTCCCTTCTGACCCTAAACATTTATCAAATCTAAGTTCCCCAGTCTGTGCTCCCTCCTCCCTCCAGCTCTGCACTCATGAAACTGGGTGGGGAAAAAGCTCCCTAGCTTCCACCAGCAGGGAGCTCCCAGTGCTGCCTCCACAATTGCAGGGCCACTGCTTGGAGATCCTTGTCTCCCAGCCTAAGCTCTGCAGGGTGATTGTGATCTTAGAGTGAGGGGCTTGGAGCTCCCTGCTGCTGGGGCAGGGGAACAAAGTCCCTGCCCAGGATCCTGTGGCAGGCCCCAGCAACAAGGAACTCCCAGGGGCAGGGAGCTATAGCCCACCCCCTGGTGGATGACTGACCAGGAGTAGATTTTGCTCCTGGCCAGGTGTCTACATGGGCAGTACAACACCATTACTAATCCCAAGTAAATTTGCTTCTTGTATTTGCAGGTAGCAAATTTACTCAGGATTAGGGAGGTTTACTATATATGCACATGTAGATGCACATACTTACTTTGCAGTAAACTATGTTAATGTGAAGTTAAGCATCTTATGTAGATGCGCCCAGTGTATTGTAATTATATTCAAAGCCCTTCTCATCGGACTAGGCCAAGCTTTCTGTCTCCTTTCTATATCCCTTCTATAAGCATTCATTCTTATGGCTTGTTGTAACATTTTATGAGCTTCCACTTACTTTCTACAGGTGAGCTCACAATTAGAACAGATCTTCAGGTCCTGATTTTTACAATATCATATAATACAGTGGCTGGAACAAAGTACTGGGAGATGATCACTCATGAGTGTTAATCTCGGGTCTGGTGACACCTTTCTGTGTGATCTTAGACAAACTGTCTTCTCTCTCTCAACTTTAACCATATGTAAAATGGGTATAATAATATCTATCAGACTTACAGGGATCCTGGGAGACCAGTGGATGTGGTGCTGCTTTAATTAATTAATTGCAAAGAACTTTGCCATCCTCAAGTAGCAAGAGACTAAGAAACAACAAAAATCAAACAAATACTTTGAAAAAGAAAGAACCATACTACACTTTGCAAATTACAGATGGGAAGGACAGTTCTTTATAGCACCAGGCTACAATAGTATATGAATGTGACTTTTAAATATAAAATATTAAAGCAGAAAAACAGATAAATATTTATCTCTTTTTACATGTTCTGAATACAGTAGAAGCCCTAATTTATCTGCAATTCTCCCCCACACACAGGGACCACAACAATTTTATATCTACAGTGTAGCTATATGGAAGAAAACATTCAATAAAATGCCCGGGATCTTGTGGCTAATTTCATTAGCCATTGGCTCCTTTCAAATATATTTTGATTAACTGAATTCCTAAACATTCAACTGCTTTATACTTTTTTAAAGCTTTGGTTCTACCCTCTACCCTGATATGGTATCTGTTTACCTATAGTATTTACCTAGAGTTGGTAGCTAAGCTCTGTGAATCTTCATAGTCTTATTACTTACAGAGCAGCTATGCTTTATTACATCAGCTAAGTTTCTGGTCCAGCGTAAGTTCTCAAAGAAACTTGATCATTATTTGTGGGAATTTATCAATCTTAGTGTTTCAATAGGACAATGGGAAAAATGATGCTGTGCTGTCTGATTTTTAGTACTGTATTCCAAGTACCTAAAAACATGTTGTTCAAACCAGAGGAGGCTCACACCTGTTTTCCTCAAAACTCTGGGGTGTTCTGCTCTCAGAACCAAAGCTTTAATATTCAAAATTTTGATTCCAGACTCCAATGAGTTTCAGCTTTGAATCGTCTGCATAGCTCTGTTGTGCTTCATTCATTTGAAACTTCTTATAGGAAGAGAAAATTAAGCCATCTGGGGTCCTAGGCCTGCTGTCAGAGAAGTAGCCCACCATAGAATCACTCCTGCAATATGAGCCCATTTTTGCCCTGCAGGAGCAGCAGGAGTCTCCCTCCTCTTCTAACCTTTCCTTGCTTTCATGAGAAGCTTAGCTATAGCTGCTACGGTGAACAAGCAGAAAGCACAGTGCTCTTCTCCACATGTCACAACCTCTGTTTGGTGGGGTTGGTGATCTGCCCTCACTTCCACATAAGACGGTAATGGACTTCACATCCCCTGGGAAGCAGAAGAAAATTAGCACATCCAGAATACATCTACACAGGAAATTAAGGGGAAGCAATAAACTCCAGAGCTTTTTGAGCCAGAGTAAACCTAAGAGTAAACCCAAGGCACAGCATCTGCACATGTACCCAGGGCATCAGCAATTCATGCCGGGGCAGAACATCCCTGAGCTAGCAGGGGCCACAGAGGGTCAGCCCTGGGATCCTGGTGGTGGCGTCAGGCAGCAGAAGGGTTGGCTGGAGCACAAGGGCACTGACCCTGCAGAGCCGTGTGTTGAGGCAGCAGGCAGACGTCTGGCTCCCACCCAATCACCAACTACACATGCATTTCAGTGCAGTATATGACCCTGCCATAAGATTGTATTGTCCTCAACAGTACTATTTTACAGCAGAGTTAATTAGTTTACTGCACCCTAATACTGGCTCACGTGTAGACAGCGATGCTTTACTGTGGAGCTAATTAGTCTACTCTGCAGTAAAGCACACATGTAGATTCACCGTCAGACTGATAGTTTCAGGTTCCCTGCAGATTTAAGTAGACAGCTCTGCATTGATTACACTTGGATCATGATTTGAAGTTTTTTATTTTAATAATGAAGAATAAAAAGTTGCAGGTATGAGAAGGAGGAAATCACGTTTTGATATGATTATGTGACTTGAGGAGTCAGGGGCCTGAAGAACAGGACAGTTGTGCCTTTGACTTGGTCCAGCCCTTCACTGAGGGATTTATCTTCTTTATTTTTGTTGGAAGGAACTTTAAAATGAGGCAAGGCTGACAATCTGGCCCAAAGTTTTCATATCAGATGCCTTAAATATTATTATTTTCATGTTCAGAGCATCCAAATTCTATTTACAAGTAAATTTAATTAAAACCTGTAACAGTCTTTGGAGATGCTTACTGATTGCTGTAAGTCACAAGTGCATGCAACAGAAGTCACCCCGTTATATTTTATGATGCCACTAGTTGAGAGCACGCACATGTCCTATCTCTTTGTCACACTCCAAACTGCCCAAAAATGTTGCTGTGACCAAAGGTAGTCAGCTTGTGATACCTTAAATGGAAGGATGGCTCTTTGCTTGTTGCACCCCTGGAGGTGGCATCATCCCTTGGCTCAGGTCATGTGTCTGCAAGTGTAGGAACCCACAGGTCCCTGAAGTCCCAGGAGTGACAAGGGTGATATCTTTAGGTGCCAATAAAGTGAATCATCTGTGCCAGGACACATCTCAGCATAGCTGACCTCTCTCCAAAGACAGCATGTGTTTAAAGCCAAACAGTCACTCTGGGAATAGAAGCCAGTAGCTCTGATGCTCAGTTTTCTTGTGCAGAATTTAATTCACATCTGCAACATTTTTCAGAATCCAAGTGCCAAGCAAATCTCTCTTCTACCAAACTAACCAATAAAATAATATTTCACATTCCCAGGCAACTGGAAAACAGGCTTATCACATGAATTCACAATGAAAGAGTTGGAGATGGGAAGTTAACTTTATTTTCAAATGGTGGATCAGGTAGGAAATGATTAATTTGGGAGGTGGACTTCGAACAGATAGGAGGAGGCAGGATAATAATGATGCCAGACCCTGAATAGGCAAGCAACATCAGACAGTCAGTAGTGGACATAAGCAACACCAGTCCATCAAACAGCTGCCTTGGGTAGTGGAGGATCAGAATCAGTCACTCAGCACCTGCCTAGAACAGTGCAAGGAATTACCAGTGAGTCAGCAGGTGGACAGGAAAACAGAAAGTCAAAGCTATTTGCTGCATCTTTTGATGTTAACTTTCCCTGCTGGAATTCTGCATACTTTTAATATCATCCAGCAGGTGAACTAGTCAATTCTGCATGATACTTGCCTTTGACCCTGTACTAAATGTAGAAATTTGGGGGAAAATATTGAATGTTTTTCTTCATTTTACTTGTACCGCTACACTTTGCAAGCAATAAAAAACCCAGTAATGGCTCATATCTCAACACTAACAATATGCCTGCATTAGAAAATACAAGATAGAGATAGTTCAGTGTACCTTGAGATATGCAAACAAATTTTAAACAAGCTATCTTGGGTACTGAAAACTATCTAGCCATAGCAACACAGAACTTTGCATAGGCCATTTTACCTGGTGAGAAAATCTATCAAGAAGCAAGAGTTTTTGGTGACACCTTTTATTGGAACAATAATATAGTAGAAGAGATTTTAGACAAGTTTTTGAGCACAGTGCCCTTCCTCAGGTTTGAGCTATTTCCATCATGCTATAGCAGCACTCCAGCACTACAACATCATGAGAAGAGAGACCTTAGGAATCTATGCTGAACTACAGCATGCAGTGTAGAAATAAAAGTCTGCCTGAAAGAGCTTCTAGCATAGCCTTAGGAGCAAAGGTAACAATTCCCTTGGCTAAATATAGCAGCCTAGGTTCTGAAAATATTCCACTGGAGCCATAGGAAACTTTTCCTGAATGAATGGAGAACAATCGTTAGACTATATAATGGGAGATTAGGGTTAAGCAATTACTGTAAAAAAGTAAAGTGTCTGTTACTGTATCTCACTACAGCTGTAAAAGGACTGGGGATAACGAGGATCCTGGACACAAGCCCCTTCTCATGATTTCTAGAGACAAGTACTTTTTTTTTTGTTTGTATAAGCATCCAAAAATGCCCCTGAATTGCATTTTTTCAATTGCCAGTGAATTGTACCACGTGATAGCCTCACTAAAGTGTATTCATTCTGATGTAATTACTGTTAATGTTTGAGGAAGGGCAACCATTAAGGCTACATCAAACACAAGCAAGAGAAAAATTAACAGGTCAAGTTACCTGCTAGATCTGTAACTATGGGTGATTATAGACCTGCTCTGGGAGGCGAGGGGTGAGCCATGTTAATAAAAGCACCCAAGCATCATGTGTATCAATATCCCTGTGCTGAAAAATGGCAGTGGGGTGCCTTGAACTAAAATTCATTGAACAAGCTTTAGTTTAAAGTGCCCCACTGCCATTTTTCAGAGTGCAGATAGTGATACAGGTGACACTGGTGGGTGCTGGAGCACATTTTCCACTGGAGCCAGAGGCAAGAAAATGGGTGAGGCTCTGTTCCCCTGGGCACCACCTGGCATAACAAGGAATAATGGTGTAGCCCAGGCGTACATGGGTTTGTACTTCCCTCTCCAATTGAGGGAATTATTGGCAGGGCAGTGGGCTGTGGAGGGACACAACTGCCCAGCAGCCACCTCCATCCCCTATAGAGTCAGGTCCAGTCAATCAATTACTTAACTATATACAGATTTATTATCACAATAAAACCATTAAAAGGGTAAGGACATAGATTATATATATATGTGCAAGTTTACAAAACAATAAACCCTATAATATATCTATATATATAGATATATAGATATACCACACCCAGTTTGGGGGGAGAGGGGAGCTCCCCTGTGGGGACCCTCTCTCCAGGGTAACTTACTACTACTCCTCAGTCCCAGAGGGTTGTTTCTTGTTCTCCAGGTCAAGCTCTGTCCCCGCCAGGTTTTCCTGCCACCTGATTCTGCTGCCACTATCCTGGCTTAGGGCCACAGGCACTGCTGTGTGTGTGGACGCTTCATTTTGTGCTAGGGGTTAGAGGCCTGGACAGCCTTATGCAGCACCAGGGCTCAGTCTTTTCCTGGACCCTCTGGGCTGCGTTGTCTGCACTGAGCTGCTGCCCCGTGTCAGCAGCTGTAGACCCGAGCCATCTCAAGCAGCTCCCAGTGTCTCTCACGCTCCATGCAGCACCTCCTGCACCGAACTCCCAGCCTTGTTCCAGGGGTTGAGGACCTGAGCTGCCCCAGGGGCTCCAAAGATCCTTCCCCATGCACTGGCCTGTGCATTGTGTTTCTGGCCGCATGCCTGAGGTTGCAGACCTGAGCCGCCTGACGCAGCTCCCAGGGTCTGGACGCTGTGCGCCATGCTACACACCAAGAACCTAACTGCTGGATCCATCCCCTGCTCCCCACTGATAGAAGTCTTCAGGGGCTCTTTCTGGGCTACTGCTTCGCCCTGCTGAGAAGCTTTCCTCAGCTCTTCTACGTCCCGTTCTTCTCTCTTCTCAGTCCCCAACGCATACTCCCTTGTGCTAGGCATGCAGCTCCTTTTATATGCTCCAGGGATCTGCCTCTGAAGTCTTCTGGACCTGACAGTTTGCAGTCTTCAGTCAGGTCCAGGGAGCTCTTCTCCCCCTCCCCTCAGGAAAGTGGCGTGATGTTATTCTCTTGCTGCCTCTTGATTGGTGGATGGGCTCCACCAATCAAAACATCAGGATCTCAAGCCTGGGATTCAGCCCAAGCTCTGAAAGGTAAGCCTACTACAATGGCAACAAATTGATTGAGAGTAGGTTCAGGCTTGATATCAGGAGGCATTACTTTACGGTTAGGGCTGCCAGGCTCTGGAATGGGCTCCCAAGGGAGGTGGTGCTCTCCCCTACCTTGGGGGTCTTCAAGAGGAGGTTGGATAGATATCTGGCTGAGGTATTATGATCCCAGAACTCATTCCTGCCCAGGGCAGGCGGTCGGACTTGATGATCTGTCCAGGTCACTTCTGACCCTAGAAACTATGAAACTATTAAATTAATTTCTACACTCCAACAGACTTGATTAATCTGGATTTGCAGCATGTCAAAGCAGCCTCTCAGCATGTCTATAGGAGCTCTATGTGTCCCAGTTGTTCTTGCTCTGTTACTTGTGTTCTTGGAATTTGGGTAATGCAAGTCCTTCTTTTACTCCTCTTTCTACATGTCCTTTCACAATATCTGACAAAGTGAGCTTCTACTCACAAAAGCTTATGCTATATTTACTTTGGTTGTTCTATAAGGTACAAACTTATCCTGCCTTCTACTTGACCTCAGGCTACCATAAATAATAGGGCTGTGCGAAACGGGCCCTATTCAATTCGGATTCGGCCTGAATCGGGGACAGTGATTCGATCCATTGATTTGGATCACTGTCCCTGATTCGATTTGGTCAAATCCAAATCTGAAGATTCAATGCTGATTCAGTGAATCAGCGATTCAGACATAGGAACAGTTTTAAAAGGTTTTTCTACATACCTTGTGTGTGACAGCTGAAAACTATGTCTGTATGATAAAGGTGCTTCCTGAAGGCTCTATGAAGATTAGACCAAGTGTTTTTCTGTCATTTCTTCAGATATTAAGTTGTTGCTAAGAACCTAATTAGAGTCAAAGATGTATTGAGGCCTTGTATGTAGTAATGAGGCCTAATAAATTTAGCAAAGCCTTGAAGTAATGGTAGGCCCTGTGGCGTAGTAAAAATTAACCTTATCAAAAGAATGCAAAGCTTGTACTGCTATTGGTCAGTCTAACGACAGTTGAAGTAAAGATAATCTGAATGGCTGTAAGTTATCAGCATAGCTCAGAAGTCATAAATTGGCTTGCACATCCAGAAATCATTTAGAAGGAAGATACAGCTTTGTGAACTACAGATTAGCTTCTGGCCTGGATTCAGTGGGCCCGTAGATCTCAAAGAGCCCAAGGACTGAATACCAGGGTCCTTCCTGGTACCCCTCAGACAGCACTGATCGGGGACGCCTGACTTCGCTGAGCTTTGTGGAAAGAGAAACTTGTCATACGTCAGGCATCAGAGGGGACTGCTGATAAGTTGCCAACATGAATTATTATTGTCTGTCCTTGTTTTGTCATCTATCCGTAGTAGTGTTTTTGCTAAGTCGATAAACCTTTCTTGCCTTTCTACCCCTGACCACACTCTCAATCCTGAACCCTCCACAGGTGACTGGGACACTTGAGGTAGCAGGCATGGCTTGCGATTGCTGCGGTGCTGGGGCGCATGAAGCATCCCACAGTAGCACGTGGGGCTCTCCAGCCTGCTCAGCAGTGAACCTGGAAGTGGATAGGAAGTACTTCTGGCCCACTTCCAGGTCTGCCAGAGAGTGTGCTGGGCCCCTGCCACCCCCCCCTTCCTCCCTGGCTCAGTGATCGGCCACAGGGGGATCTTGGGTGCCCCCCCAGACCCAGGAGGCACCAGTTGCCAAGCCAGGGGGCCAGGGGGAGGCCTCTGTGTGCTTTCTGGCAGACCCAGGAGTGGACTGGAAGTACTTCTGGTCCACTTCCAGGTCTGCTGCTGAGCGCATTGGGGAGCTCCCTGTACTTCTGTGGGATGCTGCATCTGCCCCAGCATCACAGCATTCACAAGCCCGTGCTACCTAGAGGTATGTAGAAAAATCTTTCAAAGCTGTATCTATGTTCAAATTGCTGAATCTGTCTGAATCTCTCTGAATCAATTTGGATTCAGAGAGATTAAAAGGTCCTTAGATTTGATTCAGATTAGGAGATTCGGCCACCAAAATCAGGCCGAATCTCTGCCAAATCGAATCAGGGACCAAAGCTTCACACAGCCCTAATAAATAACTACGTCTCTCTGGCCACAGCCACACGAGCATGGATGTTTGGTACTCCGGAGACAACTAGCAGTGGCACACCTTGTGCTGCCACTAGTTGTCCCCGGGGTACAACTGGCATGTGGCAGGTTACCTCAGGTTGGGTAGGGGAGGCTGGGGCCAGTACTGGCCTGGCCCCAGCAGCCTTCCCTAGGGTCCTGGGGGCCTCATGGGGCTGCAGCAGCAGCAATCCTGCCACCCAGAGCCTGGCCAGCAGCTGGAGCATGGCTCCAGCCAGCCAAGCTCTGGTTTTGAGCAGCATGCACTGCCCCCTGTGCATCTCTCCAAATTTTTTTTTGCACAGATTTGTTTGACCCCTGGGTATCCAAGGGTCAACCCGCCCCCCCCACCCCACACACACACACACACACACACACACACACACACACACACACACACTGCTCCCTTGCAGCATGGTAAACAGCTGAATGTGCAGTATGTGGAGCTGCAGATATGTCTAGGCATACAGCCGTGCTCGTCTGGATGCGGCCTCTGATATGACTCAAGCCAACCAAAAACTACATCCCTCCCTCATATTTTGGTTTATGACTGAAATTATCTGTTCATCTAAAATAACCTGAGATCATTCTCAACTGACAGCTTTTTTTCTGCCTTGCTCTCCAGGCAGCCACCTCTACTCTTACAATGTTGACCAGAGCAGCATTTCTCAACCCATGGGTCATGACCCAAAAGTGGGTTGCAAGAATATATGAAAGAGTTGCAAACAAACTTTAAAAATGGATCAACAAACTTTAAGAATGGATTATCCTTCAAAGGAGAAAAATGTGGAAAACCATGGCTTTTTCCGTGCAGGCTGGCAGAATACCAGGTTGCTTGGGGGCCCCCATGCCCCATACACACCCAACTGTGCCCCACACACCCACCCCTCTACCCCACACACTGAGGGGCTGGGGGCAGGGAGCAGTGGGTCAGGAGTGAGGGGCACTGGGTCAGGACTGGCCGCCAAAGTTTACAAATGGGTCCTGGTACAAAAAGAGTTTTGAACCACTGGGCTAGAGGTCTTTATTTGGTTCTCAGCTCAAGTCTTCAACAGTCTGTTCCTTGCCTCATGTGCTCTTCTACCATATAACTTAGCATATACTTCTGGTCCTCACCATGGGCACAGGTAAGACTCCTTGTCTGGCTCCCAAGCTCTCAGCTCCTTACCTCCCTGAAAGACTGCCAGGAGCATGCACTGTAATCCAATCAACTCATAATCGTGCTAAGAACTAACTGTGGGCAGAGCAGGGAGACAAATAAAGCAAAATGTCAGTGAATAGCTGTAATGAAGCGGTGGTTTTATGGCAAATAATTCTGAGTTCCATGACATTTTCAGGTCTGGGACGATATATTACTTCACACAACAGGGTTGGTCCCTCAGGACATTTCCACAATTATTATTATTGTTTTTATTAGCATTATATATTATACATATGTTATAGGTTATAATATGCTATGTGTTAATAATGATGAGGCTGATGATGATTATCATCACATCATATTAGAGAAACATCAAGTTCTATGGTTGTAGTATTGCAGAATCCCCAGTGAGACTTACAGGGCAGGTCACACCACTTAGAGCCATTGTTTTAGGCTACTGGCAGACTCACACAGGTCTGTCTGCCAGGGCTGTATTCAGTTCACATTCCCAAGGTTTTCACTGTAACCAGAATAGCTAAAAATATTGTTTTCAAAGAAAGCTAAGATTCTGCAGGAATCCTGCAGGAAGGGATAGATACTGGGAATACAGTATTGCAAAGTAGGTGGGACCCTACTTATAGCTTTCAGTCACTGCAACAGCCACCTGAGAGGATAACTTGAAACTGAAAGACTCTTTGTCACATTCCCAGTCTCCTACGTAAATCAACTATCCATTTAAAAACCTCACTAACTGGGGAGACTACTACATAGACTTTCAGCTACATACACTCTTACGCTGCCTGTGATCAGCTCTCCCTTTTTCAAGTATTTTTCCAGCATATTTATGCCAGCCAGTAAGAAGCTGGAACCATCTAAAGTTATCATGCTATCGAAAGGCTATAATGTTGGTGTGTTGTTTCATCATTAGCATTTCTGAAGGATAAAAATAATATAAAGGTAAGGCAGGATTTGTTAGGTCTATAAAATCTGTAGTACTATATGTGGGGCAGAAATCCCACTAAAAAAAGCTGTAATTGCAACCCACACTCACAGCAGAAAACTTGAAAATATGCATTGTCAACAACTGTTATGCAAAAGTTGTCAATAGATCAACTAGAAACTTTTAAACCCTCAAGATAAAACCACTCACATTCTGCATTATATGATTTTTAATCTTCCAAAAGGCTTCTAGGATTTTAGACAATTTTTTTTCAAAAGTTACCTGATTAGCATTACTGGATCAGAGAGGAATTTTTGTTTGTTTTTCCATCTTGTTTTTGTTACCTTAAAAAAAAAATCCATGTTATCATTGTTTAAGTTTTCAAAGCTATTGAATCTCACTGACCCTCCTTATCTCTTGCAAATCTTTACCAGAAAGATATGAATGACCTTAGAGGCACGGCCATTAAAGAAATAAAATCTTCAAATGATCAAATCCTCAGCTTATATACAGTTCTATAACTCCACTGACATCAATAAAATGCTGCTGATTTACACTTCCTAAAAATCTGGCCCGAGACATAAAAGTTGACAATCCTGCCCATGACAAATGCAAGCATCCTCAGAAGTAGTAGCATCTTAAACTGGACAACTGAAACAGTTGAGTGACAGTCATAGAAATTAGATGCAAGTGAATACAGCCCAACAAGGATTCCTAAATAAAAGTAATCATTCTGGTAAATGGGTACATGCAATCTCATGTATTCACTTGTTTACTAGTGTTTGAGTAAGGTGGGTTTTACTTTTTCTGTAAGCACCAGCATTATGAATACTAGTGCCATATGAATATTTGTGAGGACATTTATAACAGAATTGCTCCATAGTAATTTTGCTTCTTTCTGGCCATCAGTGAACAGCTGCAGATGTTCTCTATTTGGAAACGCAAATGATTTTTTCCTGTTTCAGAGTGCTACTATGATTTTATCATGAACCTCACAGTATTGTTTTCTTTCTGAAGACCCAGGCTCTGAAATACAACATGTATATGAAATGCCAGTTTGCATTTATATCTCTCTCTCTAGAGCTCATGATTTCAAAAAAAAGTCTGAAGACATTAACTCTAAAGCTCATAATTAAGCCAATAGAAAAAATACCAAATTTATATTTAAAAAATCATAATTTTTAAGTATGTCAATCTCAAGATTTTGAGGGCCTGACTCGTGTTTTGAAAGATGTGGCTTTGGCAAGGTAAATTAAGGTCGAATGGTCAAAAACAGAAATAGTGGATCAAGTGAATAACAAATACACAAAGTGACCATTAGATGATCTGTTTATAGACAATTTAAAAAGACAAAATGCTAAATGTATTAAAAGTACCATCCATTTGGAATACTTCACTGAACTCTACAGAAAACCTGTTTCAGTCACTGCACAGTTGGTTCACCATACATAGGTATGAGATGAAGATTCATCTCACTTTGACCACATTATTCCCAGTTGTCTACACATTCTTTACCCAGTCTAATTTAATGTCCGGGATGTGGCTAGATTTTCAAGGCCAGATTCATTTGCAACCATGTAATTCCACAGTACTTTACTGAAGTAAATGAAGTTACACCTGCGTAATAATACTCTGAATAATATCAGATTCTCAAAAGGGATTATGGCCTGGATTCAGGTATGGAACGGGTGGAGTAGTAAGCAATAATTAATGTGACAACTCTAGTTTTAAGGGACTGTACATTTTAGGCTAACAGCTGACTTTGCCTAGTAATTAGTTTTAAAATCCATCATTTAATTATTAGCTCAAAGGACACTGCAAATGAACAACTATGGTACCCCATTTACATCTTTAATCGGATTAGTCCCCTGGCTTTCAAATTCCAGCAATTAATTTGTCTGGGCATTTTTCAATGACTAAATGATTAATCTTTTGTATTTCAGTGCACGGATTCCTATCACACATTTTTACATTAGAAAATTAATTGTTCCCTTGCAGTATTGTTCTGCTGCTGCTACATGACCTGCTGTGCAACAAACATTTCTTCTTGAATTAAATGAAAAGTACTGTTTAAAGTAGGTATGTTAACTTTTGAGATAATTGTATATACATCACCTGCAAATGTACCCTCTTCCTCCAAATATGAAATCAATTAAATTAGGTGAAATTAATTGGCTAATGATATGTGCAACTGAATTCAATAAATAAAGGTACCCATTCCTGCTATTGTTCTGTTTTGCTTATCTGTTTGATAATTAATGCAGCAATTCAAGCAAAGGAAGATGCACCACCATGTTTACAGTGATTGTCTGTTAAGAACATTAAAAATAGATTTTCAGCAGAGCTTAGCAACCAACAGCTTCTGTTAAGGCCCCTTAATATGCTTTTTTGAGCAAGGACTGTTATGCACTCTATTATGTTTATAGTGCATCCACATAGAGAAACTCCTACATGTACAATCACTAGGCACTCCTACAATATAAATCTTAATAATAATGAAAAAGCCAAATTTTTCAGATACTTAGCGGCTCCCATTACTCTCAATACTTTCTTTTCAACTTTGCTGTTTTTCAGTTCAATTGTGGGCTTGGAAACCAACAGCAAGAGAGATTAATTGTGTGCAGAGAATGGATAGCAGAGATCAAGCAAGTTTTTAGTTTCTCAGAAACAGAGAAGGGATTCACCCCAACCTTCCTCACTTCCTACCTGAAGGCTGCTCACAGACATTTAAAAAAAAGAAAAACCAGCACTTTACTTTGAACTTAGTGCATTCCTGTGCCAAGCCTAGCGCATGCCCAGAAGAGGCAGTGCATTAGTTGGATCCAGCTCGCCTTATGTCTATATAGATCATGCACTTTAGAGAGGCTTTTTGGCGCTTTTATCTAATAGCTGATAGAATCAGCTTTAGCTAAAAGTGCCAAAAAGCCCTGCCAATGTTCCCGATTTATACAAACACCGTGGAGCCAGGCTGAAGTAACACATTACTTCTTCCATTAAAGCACGGTTTGGTTTGGTTTGGTTTGGTTTGGTTTGGTTTGGTTTACAAAGTCTTCAAGCAGCCATCATGATGACACTCAAAACATTTTAAATGGCAATTCTGATAGGAAAAGTAATATTCTGAAGTTGGCACTGTGTGATGTTTTCCATTCTTACTGAGTCTCAATGATTTCTTTGTCAAATTTCCTCAGCTAATGAAAAAAACAATTTACTTAAATGGCAGTTCATGCAACCGCACAGCCCAATTCAGCAACTTACTGTCAAAAACAGTGCTAATATGCAAATGCACAGTAGAATTAGTCATGTGAGAGGTACTAAACTTGATGCACAGTAGCAAAAGCACATTATCGTGTAGACACCCCCAGTATCTCTTAGATTCAGACTTAATTGCTGGGTCCAGTCCAAAACCTTTGCAATAAACGACTATGACTCCAAATGAAGGTTGAAAGCATTATTCTTGAAGAATTTGTTCTCACAATCATGTTTAAGAGTATAATTTCCATTAGAAAACAATTCCTAACTGCTATTCACCTCGCCAAAGGGTTAATATCTACACAGGAAAACTGGGCTGTAGCCATGTGTAAAAGATTCTTTCCTTCTGAGTGTATGTGTTCAATTTCATCTGACTCTTTTAGGTGATAATAGTTTGATAGACATTGCAGAGGTACAAGATACACACTGTTTTCTACAAATGAGTTCAGATAATTCATTCAAAATAACTGAAGACAGTGGTTAAATAGGTAACAGCATGGAAAGTCACAATTTGCAGCATGTAGTACTTGCATTATCTATCTTCTTACCTCTAGTACAGAAGGTCAAGGCAGTATTTAACATATTGTATCTTATAAACAGATGGTACTTAGTTATGGTTGCTGTTGTTAATAATATATCCTTCCATTTATTTATCAAGTAGCTTTTAAAAATTCATAATTCCTCTTTGTGATGTGGTTTAAAATAAAATCTTCCAGTTCCATACAGCAATATACACCTATACTTTTTATATCCAACAAGAACAGTACCGGTTAAAACTACTGGGTTTGTTACAAGACTACCTCAATGCCCAGTCCATAAAAGACAGGAGTGGTCACAGCCCCAGCTACAGAACACATGTAGCAGCTTATGCTTCTAATTCTGGAAGGTCCTGATTCAGATCCTTGTGTATTAGACATGAGATTTCCATCACACTAGCATTTGTGATAAACACCCATAATTAGGGTCAGAGCCAAAAAACACTAATCTACACCTCCAAGGAACATTCCTGTTGGCCATTTATAAATTGAAAGTGCATACATACAAGTGAACAATAAAATGATGCATTGTCCATCCTATGCACACATCATTACATACCACATATATTCTTTTCTGCATGTACTTTGTGGTCACATTAATATTCTTCAACAGGAGACAATGACTCTATTCATGAGTTAGAAGATGTTTTTCAATAGTCTTAAAAATACAAAAATCACAATAACTTGAAAAAACAGCATGTCCTTAAGACTGTAGAAGGAGTACTGCACAGTAACTCTAAGTACTGCACATTTAGTTAGTATTTTATTAAGGAAGTACTAAACTAAATGCACAGTATCTAAGGTACATTAATGAATATGTAGATGCACCCACTGTGTCTCAAGTTCTAAGTTCATTTCCTTAGGAAACACTCAGTTTCTTTATCAAAGTTTTAAAAAATGCCTTTTTAAAAGTTCAATGGGCCTCAACAAATGATTCTCATAGGGCATCATGAACAAAATGGCTCTTCAAAGCCAGGAAATTTACCCTATAGAACTTACAGCTCAGATGTTATCAATAATTCTTCATGGCAAAAGAAAAGTGGTCTCATTATCACCCTACCTTTGCCAATTGTACAGCATCATCATGAAGAGCTTGTTTAAATTATCTTTTTATCACAAATCTCTATAATCATGGATGCTGCAATTCTAGAATCTCTATCATGTCTATTTTTTTCTGCTGTCGAGGAGGCTATAAATGATCCCACATGGTCCATACTTCAGTCCATTCTGCTCCATAGTGGTATGAACTGACTAGAATTTGCCTGCATCTCCTCCTATCAGAAATTCCTCCAAGAGCCAGAAGTGTCCAGTACACAGAAAACCTGCATTTCCACCCCATGGAGCTTCAGCACATAATGTGAAGAGGAGAAGGGAGGACATTGGAACAGCGCAGTATGCTCTGGTCAACCCAGCTGGCAGAAAGTTCCTAGGAGGGCTGTTAACAGATGGTGGAGTTTGAAATGGCTCCCAGGCTGTCTTCTCCACTGACTGTGGTGAGGAAGTTAAGGAAATATTCTAAGTGTGATTGCACTTTAGCCATATGGAAAGGAGCTCTGACCTCCTTGTCCTAAGAATATGCATTTTTGCTCAAGCACTAATTTTCTCTGTTGTAATCATATTGATTTTTTTCCATCTCTCATTTATCACTATAAAAGCCAATGGAAACTTAGTTATAACTTTTCTTTTATCTGATTACTCTAGGTAATTGCTAAAATTATAAAAAGTCACACTGAGGCTTAAAGTTGATATGTCTCAATATGTAGCCCTATCAATTTAACAATTTCCTAATCAGTTACAATAAATGTTGGAGGACAGTGATTTGGGCTTTTCAAATGCTTATTTGAAAGGTATCTTTGAAGTAGTGACCAGTAGGATTTCGCCACATTAACATAGGAGTGGTGGCTTTCTCAACATTAGGAAAATGGATTTCAGCCTGGATGGAGCATGCCAATGAAGAGGAGTGGTAGGTGTCTTCACTGAAGCCAGAGTGATTTGAGGGTACTCAGCTAGAAGCTCTTATAGATTCATAGATTCATAGATGTTAGGGTCGGAAGGGACCTCAATAGATCATCGAGTCCGACCCCCTGCATAAGCAGGAAAGAGTGCTGGGTTTAGATGACCCCAGCCAGATGCATATCCAACCTCCTCTTGAAGACCCCCAGGGTAGGGGAGAGCACCACCTCCCTTGAGAGCCCATTCCAGACTTTGGCCACTCTAACTGTGAAGAAGTTTTTCCTAATGTCCAGTCTAAATCTGCTCTCTGCTAGCTTGCAGCCATTATTTCTTGTAACCCCCGGGGGCACCTTGGTGAGTAAAGCCTCACCAGTTCCCTTCTGTGCCCCCATGGTGAACTTATAGGCAGCCACAAGGTCACCTCTCAACCTTCTCTTGCGGAGGCTGAAGAGGTCCAGGTGCCCCAGTCTCTCCTCATAGGGCTTGGCCTGCAAGCCCTTAACCATACGAGTGGCCCTTCTCTGGACCCTCTCCAGGTTATCCACATCCCTCTTGAAGTGCGGCGCCCAAAACTGCACGCAGTACTCCAACTGCGGTCTGACCAGTGCCCGATAGAGGGGAAGTATCACCTCCTTGGATCTGTTCGTCATGCATCTGCTGATGCACGATAAAGTGCCATTAGCTTTTCTGATGACTTCCTCACACTGCCGACTCATGTTCATCTTGGAGTCCACTAGGACTCCAAGATCCCTTTCCACTCCCTTGCCACCAAGCAGGTCATTTCCTAGGCAGTAGGTGTGCTGGACATTTTTCCTCCCTAGGTGCAGCACTTTGCATTTCTCCTTGTTGAATTGCGTTGTTTTCTGCCCACATGTCCAACCTGTCCAGGTCTGCTTGTAGTTGTTCCCTGCCCTCTGGTGTGTCCACTTCTCCCCACAGTTTTGTGTCATCCGCAAACTTGGACAGAGTACACTTCACTTTCTCGTCCAAGTCGCTCATGAAGACATTGAAGAGTATCAGTCCAAGGACCGAGCCCTGCGGGACCCCACTGCCCACAACCTTCCAGGTCGATACTGACCCATCCACTAAGACTCTCTGGGTACGACCCTCTAGCCAATTCACCACCCACCGGACTGTGTAGTCATCCAAGTCACAGCCTCTTAACTTGTTCCCCAGTATGGTGTAGGATACCGTGTCGAAGGCCTTCCTGAAGTCTAAGTAAACGACGTCAACCCCTACTCCTGCGTCCAGGCATTTTGTACCCTGGTCATAAAAAAAGACTAGATTAGTCAGGCATGATCTACCTGCTACGAACCCATGCTGGTTTCCCCTCAGCATAATTTTTCTTGCCGGGCTCTCGCAAATGTGAGCCTTGATAATTTTTTCAAAGACTTTGCCAAGAATGGATGTGAGACTGACTGGCCTATAGTTGCCTGGGTCCTCCTTCCTCCCCTTCTTGAAAATGGGGACCACATTGGCCCTTTTCCAGTCCTCCGGGACCTGGCCCGTGCGCCATGAGTGTTCAAATATTCCTGCCAGTGGCTGCGCAATGACGTCAGCCAGTGCCTTCAGTACCCTCAGATGGAGCTCATCCGGGCCTGCCGACTTAAACGCATCCAGTTCCTCCAAGTGCCTCTGCACCATCTCAGGGTCTACGCATGGTAGTCTGGCACCCTGCTGCTGCCTCTCTACAATCCCAGTGAGAGCCTTGTCTTGCCCCTCGCTTAGAAACACTGAGGCAAAGAACTCGTTGAGGAGTTCAGCCTTGTCCCCCCTGTCCGTCACCAATTGCTTCTGCCCATTTAGTAGGGGTCCTATTCCTCCCTGGGCCTTCCTTTTACTCCCTATATATCTAAAAAACAATTTTTTGTTATTCTTAACTTGGGATGCCATCCTCAGCTCCATGGTAGCTTTGGCCTGTCTAACTGCCTCCCTACAAGCGCGAGCAGAGGAGGTATACTCCTCTTTAGTAATCTCTCCCCATTTCCACTTTTTATTTGCCCCCCTTTTTGCCCATAGGCTGCTCTGGATTTCTCTGGTCAGCCAAGGAAGCCTCTTAGCCCCTTTCCCCCTTTTTCCCCGCATCGGGATCGTCTCCCTCTGTGTCCGAAGGATCATTTCCTTAAGGCACAGCCAGCCTTCCTGGGCTCCCATCTCTTCAAAACTCTTACTCTGCAGCGCGTCCTTGACTAAACGCCTGAGTTCATTGAAATCAGCTTTCCTAAAGTCTAGCACTTTCACCCTACTAGTTACCTTACCCACTCGACGTCTTACGATGAATTCTATTATTTGGTGATCACTGTCCCCCAGGTGACCACTGATCTGTAGTTCTCCTACCATGTCATCCCCCTTTGCGAATACCAGGTCCAGTAAGGCATTCCGCCTAGTGGGACCATGTACCTCCTGCGTCAGATGGAGGTCCTGTACACAGGATAGGAACCTGTGTGAATGGTGGGACTTTGCTGTCTGCGTCTCCCAGCAGATGTCTGGGTAGTTTAGGTCCCCCACGACTACTGCTTCCCTAGTTTTTATGGTCTCCGAGAGCTGCCTCAGGAGCCCCAAATCTAGTTCTTCCCCTTGGTGTGGGGGTCTGTAGCAGACCCGTACCACCAAATCCCTTTCTCCTTGACCTCCATGTAACCTAACCCACAATCCTTCTATTTTCTCCTCCTCCGATTCCGTTTTGATGAGGGTCGATGTATATCGCTCATTGACATAGAGTGCAACCCCTCCCCCTCTCTTCCCCACTCTATCCTTTCTGTACAGCTTATAACCCTCAATGTGTACCGCCCAGTCATGGGAAGAATCCCACCAGGTTTCTGTTAGCCCTACTAAGTCGTAGGTGTTTTCTGCAAGCAGGAGTGCTAGTTCATCCTGCTTGCTCCTCATGCTCCTAGCATTAGTGTATAGGCACTTGAGCCCTGTGACTGGCACCTTTGCTGCCCCCCAGCTCTGATTCCCAAAGGGCCCCTTATTGCTCACCTGCTTATTGTTTACCTGTGGTGTACTGCTGGCCGCCCCATGGACTGCAGGTTCCTGATGTTCTCCTTCTTCAGGCTGGACTCTCCTTGTGGGTGCCACATGGTTTGGTGGTCCTCAGCTTCCCCTGTCCTCATCTTCCCCTCTCCCCGATGAGCCTAGTTTAAAGCCTGCCGGAGGAGATCCGCCAACCTGTCATTTTGCTTTAAGAGATAGGGAAGTACTTTGGAAAAAATAAACCAAATTTTTGCCCTTATTGTCTATGCGATACTTAGAAATAAGGATGACTTATTTTCTCATATTTTGCATTTCATACCAGCCATTACTGTGGAGTGATCATTTTGATTTATTGGATTCTAAATTTAGTTTGTATTGCAGTAGAAGCCCTAGACCCTAAACCAAAAATCAAGGGTACATTATGCAGTACAAATGCATAATAAGCAACAGCCATTGCTTCCAAGAGTACAATCTAAATAAAATGGTCAAAGGAAGCATTGCTATTTTTATTTTGTAAATGAGAGATCAAGATAGGAAGAGGCTAAAGCACAGATCCTCAATGGTATTTAAGTACATAACTTCCTATGAAACCCATGAGAGCTAGGGTTTTAAATATTTTTGAGAAAATAGAAACACTTGAGATTGGAGTTCAGTCTTATGATTCTAGGAGTAAAGTCATCTTTCCCAAATTCATTCTCCCTTCTTGTCCTCTCAAGTTCCCAGTTTAGCAGCTTCACTGAGTAACTATGCAAAGGGAGCAAGATGCTCAGAAGAGTTTCATCAAGAACAAGACTGTTCCTGCAGCATTCCAAAGAATGCATGAAACAACACATCAAGTTGAAGCATATGTGGTAAGCATGCCGATAGCAACCCGACTTGCTGGCTCAAAAGGACTTCGGGCCATTGGTGGGACTTTCCCACCAATCAGGAGGTGATGCCCTGCCCCTGCCCCTGCCCCTGCCCCTGCCCAGAGGGGGGCTGGGGGCAAAGAGCCCTGGACCTGATTGAGAACTGCACCTTGCAGGTCTGGCAGACTTCAGAGGTGGAACCTCCAGAGAAAATAAAAGGACAGCATGCTTAGCACATGGCAGATGTGCCAAGGGATGAAGAGAAGAGCAGGGCTTAGAAGAGATGAGGAGAGCTGCTCAGCAGTGTGAAGCAGTAGCCCAGAAGAGCCCCTGAAGACTTCTGGAGGTGGCGGGAAGTGGAGGACGGCTCCAGTGAGCAGGCTTTCAGTGTGCAGCATGGTGCACAGCATCCTGACCCTAGGAGCTGTGTGAGGCAGCTCAGGTTTGCAGCCCCTGTGTGCGGCCAGTAACATGGTGCATGGGCTGGTGCACAGAGCAGGACCCTGGGAGCTACTTGTGGCGACTCAGGTCCCCAACCCCTGGCACAAGGCCAGGAACTTGGTGCAGGAGGCGCTGCACAGAGGGTGAGAGTCCCTGGGAGCTACTTGAGGCGGCTCAGGTCTACAGCTGTTGGCACTGGGCCAGCAGCTCAGTGCAGATGATGCTGCACAGAACATCCAGGAGTGGACCAAGCCCTGGCACTGCACAAGGCAGCCCGGGCCTCTAATCCTTCAACAGAAGGCAGAGCCTTGTGTGCATGTGAGGGTGCACAGGGCCCCGTGCTGCCAGAAGGAGCAGAGACAGCTGGGTCTCAGCAGGAGAGGCACTAGTTCACCAGCCAAGAGATGCAGACCACCCACCTGGGACCCTGGAGCTATGAGTTACCCGGAAAAGGGGATTCCCACAGGAGAGGGGAAAAGTTGCCCTGGGTGGTGAGGCTGCAGGGGAAGCATAAGTGAGGGAAGGCTCCCTGGGTCTAAATCTCTCCCTCTGGGCCTGTTCCTGAAGGTCACAGTGTAACCTGGAAAGCACTGAGGATTTCCCCTCCCACTGGTTCCTGGAGTGCAGCCAATGCCCCCATGGGCCATTTGAGGGGTTTTGGGGAAGGGGCTTAAGAGGTTAAAGTTAACCTAATATTGATGCACCTTATATTTTGAAGGTGAGCTACTTATATGTTGTAATATTGTGCTTTATATTTTGTGTATTGGTAGTTTAGTAGAGTCAATAACCCTGCCTGGGACCCCTTGCTGTTATTCATCTGTGTTTATCTGTCACTTACCTGGAACCCTGGTGGTGGTGACCCATTGTAGAGAATAAGATTTATAGTTTATATATATATATGAATATATACTGTGAATATATACTGTTATATGTGTGTGTGTTTATATTTATGTCTATCTTTATCAATTTATGTAAATTATAATAAATGTGTACATAGTTAAGTTCCAGACTGGCCTGGCCTGGCTACTTTGGGACAGAGGGAAACTGAGTAGTCTGCAGTTTTGCTCACAGCATCCCTGCCAGCTAAAAATCCCCTTCAGTTGGAGAAGGGAGTACATACCCATGTAGACCAGGGTTACACATATTAGTGGAGTTTTATTACCATGCATCTCTGCTCTCAGTCTGTGTCCTCCATATAAAGAGATCATGTAATAAAAGAATCAATGACCATCATCTATTTCCTCATTCCTAAATATTATCCCTGCATGACTATTTCAAAGAATTAAATTGCACTGACATGATAAGGAGGAAACTCATAATACAATTGCACCCTATGCTATATCTGGTCTATGGAAAAAAAGAGAGCTTTAGTGAACACTGGCCCTCCATGGTTTCATGGTGATGTCGACAATGTGACACATTAGGACTATCCAACTGGTGGCCTGAAGGGCTCATCAATTGCAGCTCTCAGGTTCCCCCAGCCAACTGTTCTTCCTGCAGCAGCAGCCAGGAGCTCCAAGCTTCCCCTCCTCCTGGCTTCCCCTTTCTGCCCCTGCCTCAGGCAGCCAGACAGTACAGCTTTCAGTACCAAGGGAGCCTGCAGCCTGGGGTGTCGAAGTGACACAATGCAGCAGGGGAGCTTTTGGCCAAGGAGCTAAGTGTGAGTCAAGGTGCCTGGCCACATGGTGCAGTATGAAGGCACTGCTAGGTGCACAATGCAGTGGGGGAGGAGGAGGGTGCGGTGCAGCAAAAGGCATGTGTTGCAGTGTGAGGGTACCCAGGCACATGGTTCGCTAAAGCAAGGAGGGAAATGCAGCCCCCAAGGCCCATGGTGCCTCACTGGTATTTCCTCTGCTAATGCAGCCTCTACTAGTGTGGCTGTATAGGTGTGCAGCCTCCAGACACTCAGAAGTTAGACAGAACTGCAGTATATATTCATTATATGTTTATTCAGTATTGGCATGTGCTAAGGGATCTTTTGTTACACCCTGAAAAAGACACATTGTCAACTGTAAGAGAAATATCATTCTGTACAAGTAAAATGATGAAATCTTAGTAAAAAAGGGACAATTTTAAATCTTTATAAAGGAATGGAACATTAAGGTAAGGATTTTTGTGATGGTTCTGAGATAAGAGGAATTAACACTGAAGTTATATTGGACAACACAGAACAGTGGGACTGAACCATTTAAAAAATATACACTTCTGGAGAGAGAATATTTTTGGAGGACAAGTGTCAAGTAGGAAGGATCAGGTTATTCACCAAAGTTATGAACCAAGAAATAAAACCTAAAATCACTCAGTTACTATTTTAATTGCCAATGAAGACAGCAACATCTACATCATTCTTCCCTAGCTCCTTCCTAACTAGCAGTTTTGTGTTAAATCCCTCTAACCACTAAACCAAGACTGTCCAGTTGGTGGCCCACAAGGTGCATGTGGTCCCCTGGGCTCCCATCTGGCCACCAATGCCCCTTGCTCCAGATGCAGGAGCAGCTGGGAGCTTGGGACTGCCCCTGCCTCTGGCTTTCATTGCCTGACCCAGCCGCCCAGGATGGAGTGGGGTGGCATAGTGCCGTCCACAGCCCCAGGGGAGTGAGGCTGCCATGTGGCTGCTGGTGCCAGAGAGCCTGCAGGGACCAGCAGATGAGGCAGGGTGCTGCACCACCTGGGGGCAGTGGCTTCGGGTGCCCACCCATTCACACTAGAGTAGAAGGATGTATTTTACTTCCTGCCAATAAAGGATGATAATAACTACCTTCCCCCAAATTCTCCTAGCCTGTATGTCACAATCACAGCTACAAGTGGCAGTGCCAAAAATAATAGAACCAAAGTCTGCAGTCTCTTTTTAGCAACAGTGAGGCTGTATCCTGACAATGGAAACACAGACCATCCAAACTAAAGAAGCCTGATGTGACAGGAACATCTAACCTCCAACAACACCAATGGAGTCAGATAACAACAGAGACAGATGACAACAACTAACAGAGTCCACCCTGACAAGACTGGTGACTTCCCAGAGTCCTACATTTGTAAGGTTCACCATATATTGGGATTAGAAACATGTACTATTATTCTTCAAGAATCAGTGGAATTGCATTGAGATGATGATTCCCCATACCTTAGATAACTAAAAAACGATGCAAAACAGAATTCTCTTGAAAACCAAGCTCTCTTGATTTTTGGACCTGTACCCAGACTTTTCTGAACTCAGGCCTATCTCTACAGCTGAAGTGTCATGAAAGCTACCTTTTGTGCGGGCCGGGCCCCAATCCCGCCACCAAGTGCGAGTCGGGGGGGGGTGATCCGCGGCCCGTCTTTGCGCACACGGGCTGTGGCCAGCAGCCCGGGCACGCGGGGTCGGAGAAAACCGGTGGCTAGAATTAGTCACAAATGCGTAGTGGTTGATTAAAAGATTATTTACTTACACCCAAAGATGGTAGTGGTATAGGCTGGACAGCTTTCCAGGTGCAGCTCCGCTTAAATCCTCATTGGAGATTTACGACAAGTTCTTTCCCACGGAGTTGTTTAGGCTCCACGGGTTCGGCGATTCTTTCCCACAGAGTTGTCGAAGCTCCGTGGGCCGTCCGGTTCCCAGGCCCGGGGTTGTTTAAGCTCTGTGGGTTCGAAAATTGGGTTCGATTCCCTGGTCCCCCAGAGTGGTTAAGACTCCGTGGATTCGAAAATTGAGTTTACAGGAAAGGGATATGTCTAGGATTGCACTCGGCAACGGGGAGAGGCTAGAGGCGGTTTGTTCTTTTGTTCCCCCCCTCCGGAGTTGTTAAAGCTCCATGGGTTCGGTTATTAAGCCTCTATTGCCTGCTTAAGAGAGGCGCGTTGGGTCCGCAAGGGTCCACATCGCTTAGAGATCTTCACACAGCGCAAAGTCTCCTCCTCCTGGGGTTAGTAAAGTCCTCCAGTTTTCCTCTCTCTCCGACTTGGGAAGAAACTACCCAAGCCTTTTGTACGGCTAGCAAGCCAATAGCTAGCTGCCACGTATGCCTACATTTAGAACCGGCCAATAATGTGGCGCGAATCTAAATACAAATGGCAGGAACTCCTTTGCAACGTGCATCACTAGTATGCAGCAAAGAAATGCACCCTGCAAAGAAGCTACAAAACGGCGGGAAAGCCTTTTGTACCCGGAGCTCCCCTTCACAGCAGAGGACTCCACCATGCAAAGAAACTATAATTTGGCGGGAAAAATAATTTAGCGTTGCCGAAGCAGACACAAACAAAAACCACAACTTTGGGTTGTGACACCTTTAAGTGTACTGTAAAGTTAAGTGAGCTAATTCTATTTGACTTGTAAACCCTTCAGTGATGCCAATGCTGTTACCTGGGGTGTAAATGAGGGCCTGATTTGGCCCAAGTGGTCTTGATCTGATCTTAAGTAGTCAGACTCGACATCCTAAGAATCAAACAACACAAGCCTACCAGAAGGAGTCTTGCTTCCCAAGGTTGAATACATTTAGAGTGCAGTGTGAGAAGTCGTCTTGATAAAAACCATCATAATGAATCATATTCTTTTCTGCTAATGTTTCAAATCTTTATTCAGCGAGCCCACCCTGTGAGTCTTTTTGTGGAAAGCCTTTTAAATGTGTTTAGCTAATCTTTACTTCAAAAAAGAGCCCCTGCTTCTGTTCAGCTGTGAGTATTATGTTTGATTAAGGCATCCTTTGTGGCTGCAAAGTGGAAAGTGTGCTTTTTTTCTTTGTTGTTTTATTATTGTAATCTGGTACTCTGTTAGAATCCGACACTAAAAAGCAGCACGTTATAACTCTTCATCTTTAAAGGGACACCATTTTATATTGTTAATGTTAATTTACTGATGCTGAAAGCTGTTTGACTGACAGACCCAGAAACTAGTAATGCAAGCTTCACCCATCCTGCTCAACCTTTATTTAATAACCACCTGGAAAGCTGACAGTAGAATAAGATTACATCCTCAGATAGTGTTCTCTGTCTCCATTTCTCTTGAAATAAAGGGTCACTGCTGAGTATAGATTGGGAAAGTTATTTGCAGATACCGTTTTTAGATTCATAAAGCCATGTAGAATCTGAACATTTCTGTCATACATTCTGTCTTAAATCCTTGTTTTGTTTGGTTATGTTTTTTAATCCCAAAAATTATTCATTTCAGGCACAGGGGAAAAATCATTCAAAAGGGAAACATGAGATTACAAGTCTGGTTGCTAAAGGTAAAATTATTGATGGAATAATGGGTTGAGGGAAGGCATTTGACTTGGTATCACACAAAATGTTGATTTAAAAACTAGAATAATATAAGCACATATCTGGATTAAAAACTTTAAATTGTAGGATTCAAAATGTGACATCATAAAGGAAGTCTGTTTCTAATGAGATCACACTGAGTTCAGTCTTACTGCTGTGCTCTTCAATTTTTTTTTTACCAATGGTTTTCAAGAAAACATGAAAATCTTTACATATTTGCAAATGGCACTAAGATTGGGAGAGTGATAATAATTCAAAGGACATATCACAAATAAAAAGTGATCTGGGTTACTTGATACACTAGGCACAAACATATGCATTTCTATATTGTATAGCCAAATGATGTCACAAATATGGGAACAAAGAATGCAGACCAAACTTACAGATGAGGGACTATATTATAGGAAATGGTGACTGAAAAGCATTTGGGGGTCACAGTTGATAATGTGCTCCAAGTGCTGTGCTGTAACCGAAAGACCTAATGCAATACTTGCATATATAAATAGGAGGATACAGTAAGAGCATTTATGTTAACACTTTACATGTCAGCTTTACAAGTCACCAGTAAAACTGCTAGAGAAATACTATGTCCACAATTGAAAAAGGATGTTGAAAAACTAGAGAGGGTTCAAAAGAGTCACAAGAATGATAGTACCTGGGGGAAAAAATGTCATAATAACAATAGATTTTACATCATTCAATTCAATAGATTTTTTTTCTACACAAAGCATGTAATAAACCATAGGTACAATTTAGTAAGGGTTGTGGTAGAGTTTCCATCTATGGAAAAGTTTGTCAAGATGGATATTTTTCAAAAAGATGTGCTCTAGCTCAAACAACAAAATATACAGGGAAATCATTTTTTCTATTATTCTAAATCTTATGACCACTGCTTTGCAGCAGGCCAGTTTAGATGACAACATCTCTCCCTTCTGGCTTTATAATCTATGAAATTTATGTGCCCTACACTAGAGGTAGAAGAACCCCTTCAAACCTAGGTTTCTGTAAATGAAATTAGAGGTAGACAATACACTTGAGTTGGAAATCATAATGTACACATGGATTGCTATCTAGAGTGCTGTGTCCAGTTTTGGGCCCCCACTACAGAAAGGATGTGGATAAATTGGAAAGAGTCCAGCAAAGGACAACAAAATATTTAGGTGTCTGGGGCACTTGACTTAGGAGGAGAGGCTGAGGGAACTGGGCTTATTTATTCTAAAGAAAAGAAGACTGAGAGAGGATTTAATAGCAGCCTTTAACTATCTCAAGGGGGGGTGTCCAAAGAAGATAAGAGCTAGACTGTTCTTAGTGGTGGCAGATGACAAAACAAGGAGCAATGATTTCAAATCGCAGCAAGGGAAGTTTAAGATATTAGGAAAAACTCTCTCATTGGGGGGGTGGTAAAGCATAGGTTACCTGGAGATGTTGTGGAATCTCCATCCTTGGAGGTTAAGACCTGCTAGACAAAGCCTTGGCTGGGATGATCTAGTTTGGAATGATCCTACTTGGAGCAGGGGGTTGAACTAGATGACCTCCTGAAGTCCCTTTAACCCATATTTTCTATGATTCTATAATTCAAAATTAGGCCAATGTATATATTTCTAATTCAAAACTGTTAAGTCTCTATCTAAGCCATTCATTAGGCACACTATACCTGGGTTCTGTTACAGGTTACCTTTAAAACATTTTAAATCTGTGGAATGTTTAAGCCATCATAAAGACCAGAGTTTCAGAGCAGTCAGAGGTTAAGACAATGCCATCTCAGACCTGCACAGCAGTGACTTGCCACTAGAGGGAACAGTGAGCAGCAGTGTGGGAGAGGAGCAGTGCCATAGGAGAGAAAGAGGGAGGATAACACATAGCTCGGAGGCCGAGAAACCAGCATGGGGTCTTGTGGCTTCCGTCCCTCTGCAGCAGCAGGAGCAGAGCTGGAGCTAAGGGTGGGAGGGGAGAAATCTTGAAAAATTGTTTGAAGTGAAACAGGGATAGGAGTGAAAAAAAAGAATTAAAAAAAATATTAAAGGACCAAAATCTTTCATGTTTCTCAGTTAATTGAGTTTGGTTTTGGAGGTCCTTCCAAGAAGGGAGAGAAGGGGCCAACAAGCAGCAGCCACCAGTAACAAACCCTGCTGAGCTCCTGTGGTTCTGTACCAGGTAGCAGCTTTTAGGAGGGGCCCAGCTTTCTCCTTAAATCCTCCATGGTACCAGCCTGACCCAAGAGAGAGGGGGCTGGTGAGTAGAGCTAGGTGGCTGACTCTATGCCAGCTGCCTGCAAAGAGCCTTACCAAACCAGAGCTCAAGCCCCCCACCCCATCCTAGCCCCAACCAAGCATTGCTCAAGCCTGCCTGTGCCTTTAAGTTGGGTACAAGGCATGGGAAAACTTAAATTAAGCTCACTTTACCTGTGCTTAATTTAAATATTCCCACTCCCTCATCCCCTTTCCCTTGTTTTCCATGGACCAAGTGGGAGGTGGGCTTTAAGTCTGGTCCCAGGTGAAGAGGGCTATAGAAACCTGGTGGGATTGGGTCCATGGAGGCATGCTTCCTGCTGACCGCAAATAACCCTCTGCAACAGGGAGTGGAGTCACCAAAAGGCTCCAGGGGAGCCAGGGGAAGCATGCTTAAATGCAGGTTGATTCCTGAAATCCAGGTTCTCACTGCACTTAAGCCACAGTTACCTCATCTACACAAGATGCTGACTGCACAGTATCATGGGCTACTGTGCAGTCAGCATCACGACAAAGTCATTGCTCAGGTGACTGCGCAGTTATTCCATTTACTGCACATTTAGTACTTGTTTATACAAGTATTAAATGACAGTGCTGTAACAACTACACAGTCAGCATTTCATGTAGATGTGGACAGTGGCTCCATGCTCAGCACAAAATTGCTGGGTGGCAAGACCTTGGAGCAAAGGGAAGCATGCTTCCCCCCAATTCCAGGGTCTCACTGCACTTAAGCCACAGCAGCTCTGCTCTCATCATAAGACTGACTTTTCTCAGCATGGAGATGTAGGGGGGAGACCAGTGGAGGTCTGAAGGGTGGAAGTGCGTAGTAAGGCTGAGAGATGCATATTCTGCGATTCTGGAGGACTGCAAATTGGTCACTTCATCTCTGGGGAGCTGACTAACAATACCTTATCCCAAACAGGACAGAACAGCTAAAAATTAGCCCTTACCCTGAGTGGTTTAATTTTAAAACATTTAAAAAGTGTACTTAGCACAGGTTAACACCTGTTAATGGGTAAATGCTCCTGTTTTATGATGTTACCTTTATGATAGTTCAAAGTTAACCTGTAACACCACCCTTCCTTAAGCTTTGTAAGCTCCTCTAAGCTTTCTTTAATTCAATACCTGCCCCTTTAAATTAAGTTTTGCTAGATTCTCCAAATACCCTCTTGTTTGTCAATAGTTTTTCAGTACTGAGACACCCCAAAATTCATACAGCATTCCAGGCACATCCTTGTTCTATGACATAATGCCGCCCACTATGGAGACTAAAAATGGTCAGTTGATTGCCTTAATTAGCTGCTAAACAGGCCACTTCAGTTCTCTTTCAAGTCTTGGTATTATGTTCCTGCTGGGGGTTTTTTTCTTCCCTCAAATTTCTCAGAAAATGTGCTTCTATTTTACTTATTCCTAAATAACTGCGTACCGGCTTTTAAATTAGAATGACATTGTCCACCAACATCCAATTAATTTACCTCTCCAAAAATCTATCACAAATGTAACTTAAATGTTTACTTAAGGCTACATTTCCACTACACCAAAAGCATAGCTGTTTCATGGTATCATTGAATGTCATCAAATAGAAATGGGCTTCAAAAATCCTCACAATAATTTTTAACTGAACTTGATTCCATTAAAGTTGGCAAATCAGTTCCCTCTATTCCCTGTAGATTCAGGCGAGGACAAGGAATGCTTAACTATGTACAGATTTATTAATACATACAAAATCTAAAGAAGTTGATATTGAGAAATATATATACACAAATATACAATTGTCATATAGCATTATATCCTGCAAACAAAGGCTGAAAGTGTACACCACCTCAAGAAGCATCAAACAATGCATGGGTAAGCAGTTGATCTGAAACAGGTAAGCACAGATAAGTACAGGTAAGCATCAAGGAAGGGGTCCCAGCAGAGCCCCAGCTAAGAGTCATATACTCTACACTCTATTAAACCACCAATATCCAATTATAAATATACACAAAATATAAGATGTAGTGTTACAAAGTATGATGTGCTCTCTCACAAAACATAAGGTGCATAAACATAAAAAATAAATTTGATTCTTCAAAAGCCGCCAAAGTCCAAGCCTTGGCTGCACTCCAGTGACTAGTGGGAGGGGAAAACCCTAATGTCCTTGGGCCTTCCACAAACCCCCAATGAAGCCTATAAACTCAGAGGGGTCCTCTCCCCCTGGGACCTCCCCTCCAGGAGCCCCTTACTAGCCAGAAGGAATTTCCCCTCCCCTGTGGGAACCATTTTCCCCAGAAACTCACAAATCCAGGGTCCAGAGTGAGTGGTCCTTGGCCCCTCAGGCACATTGCTCCTTGCTTGCAGGAGCCTCCTGGGCCTTTGACTCCTTCTGGGCTGCTTGCCCGCTTGGAGCCCTGAGCACCATCATGTGTTCCCTGGGTCTTTGCTTCCTACTAAGGTTTGGAGGTCTGGATCACCTCATGCAACACTGGGGCTCGGTCCACTCCTGGACCCTCCATGCAGCGTTGTCTGCACTGGGTTATTGGCTCTGTGCCAGGGAACCCAGACCCAAACTGCCGCTAGTGGCTCCCAAGGTCCCGATGCTTCCCAGACCGCTTCATGCCAAGCTGTTGGCACTGACTGCCTGGCCCTGAGCTAGGGATTGCAGACCTGAGCCACCTCAAGCGGCTCCCAGGGTCCTGCTTTGTGCAGCAACCTGTGCACCACATTCCCGGCCACACGCTAGGGGTTGCAGACCCGAGCTGCCTCATGCAGCTCCCGGGGTCCAGTTCCATGCACTGAGTTGTGCACCATTCTCCACGCTCCTCCGCGACAGGGCTGAGGATGTGGCCGCTCACTGCTCCTGTTCAGCAAGGGAGGTTTCAGGGCTCTTTAGGACAATGTCTCTGCCCTCCTGGCCAACTCACACCAGCTTCTTCTTTGTCTTTCTCTTCTCTGTCCCTTGATGCAGCTGCTTATGTGCTGGACACGCTGCTCTTTTAAATCCTCCAAGGGCTGTGCCCCTGGATTGCAAGTGGACCAATCAGGTTGAAGCAAGGTGCAGGCTTCAACCAGGTCCGGGTTCTCTGCCTCACCCAGGGTAAGTGGGGCAAGTTCCTCCCAGCAATCGCCTGATTGGTGGAAGGGCTCCACCAGTCACATTGAAGGTTCTCTGAGCCTGGACACGCCAGGCAGCTATCGGTAAGCCCGCCACAATAGAATCATATAGAGAATTAGGGATAGGAAGGACCTCCAGAAGTCCAACCCCCTGTCTGAGGAGGTTCACCCCTATCCAAACCACACTATAAAAATCCAAAATCTAACCTATTAGCAAAACTATATATCAACCCTAACATAACCACAAGCCCTTTGGTGGAAACAGGATCAAACATTCAGGTGCAAAAAGAACAAATGCTAAGTATGTGCTTTAACACACTTCTCTCTCGCAGAAAACATGGTCTTATAATCATATAAGACCACCCTCACAAAAATGAAGCATGCAGAATGTTGTATGCCCCAAAAGAGGTCTATTGACTGTTCTGTTTCAACAACCACTTTTACAAAAGCTCATAGTGAATATTAACTTTTCTAATAGTTAAATTGAGGTGAAAGATTATCAGAGAATGTTAAGTATGACCATTTTGTCTGCTTTTTAGAACAAATATGGTAAAAGCTAGTGGAATCATGTATTCTTTTAGCATGCTTTGGCATTTAGAATTATATTCCACAGAGCCCCATATTTGCAAGGTGCAGAAGTTATGTTTGTGAGAAGTTTTTTCAGTGAATGTCATTTGATGATAAATATAACCAAACTCATCAAGAATCTGTCATTTCTTACCTTAGATACTTTTTTTTTCATAACCACTCAATCAAGGCTTTATACCTCAGGCCAGGAAAGCACTCGACCATGATTAAGGACATGATTAATTATACTGAATTCAATGGGATTACCTGTGTGTGTAAAATTAAACAAGTGTTAAAGAGCCACAGCTGCAAAAGGACTTAGGCATCAGGATCCTGGAGTGGAATTCATAATGCCAAGTTAGGTGCCTAAATTCTCTATCCAATGCATAGTGAGGATTAGGTTCCTACAAATGGGATTCACAATTGACTGAGTGAGGAGATACTACAGAGAGGGCAATGTCTGAAATGTCATGTCTCCTGAGAAGTTAGGTGCCTTTCTGCTGCCCAGGATTTAAAACACAAAATTCCCTCTTGCCCCTTTGGGCACGGACAATTAGTACTGGAAGCAGTATAGACACATTGGGTGTGTCTACACGAGATGTTTACAGCAGAGTTGCCTAATTAGCATCTCAGTGTCTTTCAAGAAAGGGGAAGGGATGAGCCGGGTAAATTTAGGCCAGTCAGTTTTACCTCTATTCCTGGGAAAATGCTAGAGAAAATAATCAAAGAACACATTTGTGCAAGCCCAGCAGGGGAAACCAGCACGGGTTTGTCACAGGTAGATCCTGCCTGACAAACCTTGTAGTGTTCTATGACCAGGTCACACACTGCCTGGATGCGGGAGCCAAGGCTGCTGTTATCTTCCCGGACTTTAGGAAGGCCTTCGACACAGTTTCGCACCCTATCCTCATTGGAAAGCTAGCAGACTGTGGAGTGGATGCCTACATTGTCAGGTGGGTGGCCAACTGGCTTAGGGACCACACCCAGAGAGTGGTGGTGGATGGTTCCTTCTCAGCCTAGAGGGAGGTGGGCAGTGGGGTCCCACAGGGCTCTGTCCTCAGACCGATATTATTTAATATCTTCATCAGTGATTTGGACAAGGGCGTGGAGAGCAACCTCTCCAAGTTCGCTTATGATACCAAGTTATGGGGCAAAGTTAGGACACTGGAGAGCAGGGAGCAGATTCAGGCTGACCTGGACAGGTTGGATCAATGGGCAGAGAGAAACAGGATGCAATTTAATAAAGAAAAATGCAAGGTACTCCACCTGGGAAGGAGGAATCCCCAGCATACCTATAAGTTGGGGAGTGTCCTTCTCAGCAGCTCGGAGGCAGAGAGGGATCTTGGAGTCATAACTGACTCCAAGATGAAAATGAGCCGGCAGTGTAACAAGGCCATCAACAAGGCCAATCGCACCTTGTCGTGCATTAGCAGGTGCATAACTAATAGATCAAAGGAGGTGATGCTCCCCCTCTATGCGGCACTGGTCAGGCCGCAGTTGGAGTACTGTGTCCAGTTTTGGGCGCCGCACTTCAAGAGGGACGCAGGGAATCTGGAGAGGGTCCAGAGGAGGGCCACTCACATGATTAGTGGCCTTTGTGATAAACCCTACGTAGGGAGGTTGAGAGAGCTGAATCTCTTCAGCCTTCACAAGAGACGGCTGAGGGGAGATCTTGTGGCCACCTATAAATTTATTAGGGGAAGACAACGGGGAATAAGGGATGTGCTGTTTACTAGGGCGCCCCAGGGAGTGACTAGGAATAACGGGTGTAAACTAGTTGAGAGTAGATTTAGGTTAGATATTAGGAAGAAGTTTTTCACAATAAGGGTGGCCAGGATCTGGAATGGGCTTCCAAGAGAGGTGGTGCTATCACCTAGCTTGGAGATCTTCAAGAAGAGGCTAGATAGTAACCTGGCTGGGGTCATCTGACCTCGGTCCTCTTTCCTGCCAGGGGTAGGGGGTCGGACACAATGATCCATTGTGGTCCCTTCCGACTCTACAATCTATGAATCTATATGTGGCCCTATTAGACTACAAGAAACTAATAAACTCTGTATCAAGTTAGTACTTGTAAATACTTTGTGTGCATCAATGCACATGTAGATGCTGACCTAGCTGGCTAGGGCATGGGGTGCTTCAGTGTGGGGGCTGCCTCCGGCTATCCCCACACTGGAGCACCATTGTGCCCCAGCCAGCCTCTCCGCATCATGCTGAGCCAGGTCGGAGAAGCCCTGTGGTGGTAGGCTGACCCACTGGGACTACTCTAACCCAAATCAATGTGCTTTGGTCCCAGCCGCATGTGTAAACATAGTGCCTGGGAGCAATAAACTCTGCCACAATATGCACTAGTTTATTGCTATGCATTCATATGCCCATGTAGATGCACCCACATTCACCAATTCCCTTGAACTGACATGTTGAATTGCCACGTCCTGGTAACCTTTATTATTCAGGAACACTGTCAATATGCTTAGGCCTAACTTTGAATTTTGCTAAAATGACAGGGAAGCAACCCAGAACGGACTGTGAAAAAATGTTTTCACCACTTATTAATTCAATGAAATATAGAAATTGCTTTTTTATTTTTATTCAAATGCTCTTTTCAACTGAATATTTTTTAAGCCTTTCTGAACAAGTTAGTCTTTAAGCTGCCACCATATCCTTCCTTCTTCCTTAAAAAAATCAGGAACGAAAAATAAAGAGAATGTAAAATGAGGCATTTAGATTCACTGGCCAAGATGAACATACTGCAAAAAGCACACGAACAACATAGATGTAGGTGAAAAGTGAAGAGGTAGGGTAGATATGCACCTTTATAGACTAACTAAATAAGATGCATGTAGAAAGCACAAGCTTTTGTGAACCAAGTTCACTTCATCAGATGCAATGAAAGGACATGCAGAAAGTAGAACATAAGGAGAAAGAACTCAAAATAAAATAAAAAATAGAATACAAAAGATAAGTGAGGGCAGAGAAAGACCAGATCCATACACAGCACAATAAGAAGGACAGTTCCTTGACTCCACCTGAGACCCACAGCCCAAACCTGTATATAAATTGTTACCACCTGCGACATTGCCAAAAAGCAGCAACCTTTACACTACATCCTAAGTCCTAGGAAACAGAGAGCAATGCTCAGCCTTAAAAACAACCCGGACATTATCAGACAATAAGCTGATAAGGGAGATTCCAATATTGTCATGAGCAAAACAAAGTATATACAGGAAGCCAATAGATAACTCTTCAACACAAAGTTTTACCAACTGCTGACAGAGGACCCCAAGACACAATACTAGAAGGAGCTAAATAAACTCTTAAAGAAGCTACCTCTGGAAACACAGGAAAGGATTACAGCTTCTGCTTCCCAAGAACCTAGTACAGACAACTTTTATGTATTACCCAAGATCCACAAACCTAGCAACTCAGGATGTCCTATTGCCTCTGGCATTGGGTGTGTTGACTCTATCCTATTCCCATATGCCCCTGAAACTGCTAGCTATTTGAAAGACACCACACATTTCTTATAACATGCGGCTCCATTCACAAGCTTCCAGCAAACACCATATTTGAGAAGTCATGACTCTGTATGCCAAGATCCCTCCTAAGAATGGATTACAAACTATTAGGAACTTTATCCCTGACAAGAAAATTGCTTCTGTTTCCATTAAGCTCTCCCAATTTGTCCTTATACACAACTATTTCAGGTTTGGGGACTCCCTATATCTACAAATGAATAACACTGCCATGGTCACATATATAGCACCCCTATATGCCAACATATTTATGACAGACCTTGAAGTTTTTTTCCTCCACTGATGCCCTCTCATTCCCCTGGTATACCTGTGTTACATCAATAACATCTTCATAATATGGACACATGGGAAGGAATCTCTAGAGAAACAACTTCTGCTCCTCCATCAGACTAACTCTGGAATACTCCATACAGCAGATTCATTTCCTAGACACTACAGTGAAGGATTACATGTGTGCCAGGGATGTGGTAGCCAGAACCAGAGGGGTTACTATCATAAGCAATAAATATATGCTCTTGGAGGAATTCAGGCAATAGTCTAACCAGTTAAGACTAGCTAATGCAAAGCTTGTAAGTTTGCAACCTGCAAGTGGAATTTGTCTGACACAATTTAATCAAAGTGTTGAATCTAACTGTTTGCACTGATCATGGGACCACTGAGCCCCAAAAATAAGCAGAGCTACAAGATTAGCTGATCTATCAGGTTTTTTAAAGGTCAAGCCATAACAAGATCTGACCACCTGATATAATTAGCACATTCCAAGGAATTCAGGAATAAAAAACTAAGGAGTTGAGTTTAGGCAGGTAATGCTAATTTCAAACCTCAAAGTAATGTGGTATAATTTGCTTATTGGGTGATCCCGAGTTCGGGCGGTAACCTTTCACGATAATTTCTAACACCTTTTGATCCCATAGGGTAACAGCTATAGGGCAAGATTGTGCGTGGCTCTAAAGCCAACAGATTAGCATAAAATAAGGTATAAAGAAGCACGTATGTCAGGTGACCAGCATAAAGGACGGGACAAAAGGACCATCGCTGTACCAAGCCTGGACCCTGGACTCCCAGTGTGAGAGAGGACCGGATTCTGACCAAGGGATCTTCCCGGTGACCTCTCAGACAGCGTTGATTGGGGACACCTAACTTCTCTGGAACAACTTGGCGTGCACCTGGCATAGAGGGACTGCCGATAAGTTGCCAACCCCATGTGGGAACTCTTTGTCATTCTGTCTATCTGTTGTTATCATTCAGCTCTTTATTACTGTACTATCTGTTCATTGCATTAACCTTTCTGTTAACTGTTGTATGCTAAGCTTTAAGTAAATTTGCCTTTACTTCACTCCTGACTCGCCTCCTCGATCCCGAACCCAGCAGCCTCATGGCTGGTACACTCACAACACCTAGCCGGCCTGTGACACAGGGAGCAATAAATTCTGGCATAAGAGCTGGAGTTTATTAGTGCACATTAATATGCACATGTAGATACACCCTCTGTTTAGGCAAATATACCCTATTTCTCAGTAGGGCTAAAGAGCCCAGGTACAGTGGTGTGCTAATTTGGTGATATTGCTACCAGTACCTTTTTTGGAGAAAAGGAGATTAAGGGACATAAAAATTTTCAAATATTTCAACAAAAATGATTTTTTTTTTTTTATCCCTTGACAAGAAGAACCAGGTAGAAGGCACTTACAACAAGGTAAATTTAGATCAAATCTCAAGGAAAATAAGTTCAGAAGGACAGTCGAACAAGTTGCCTAGGGAAGCTGTGGAGGTTTCCATGAGATGGCTCGCACCTGTTAGGACAGTTTAGGAACAGCAAATCACGGTTCTGTACAGGGCTCTGAACAAATGATCCTGGAGCCTCCATCTAACCAAGCATCTGTCCAACTGAGAATAAATTAAGTGCCTACAGACTTAAGTACCTCCAGAGGTAGATGGCCATTAAGGAGGGGTTTTGAGGATCTTAGTTTTGGATTTAGATACTTCTAGATTCAGTTAGGTGGGTCAGAAGCATCCAAATCCTTTGAGTACCTAAGCTACTTTCTAAATGGAATTTAGAAGAAATCTAAGGGTGCCTGAAGATGTACAGCACACCTGCAACAATGTGCTGTAATTACATTAGCATGCTCCAACAGCCTTGGTGTCTCATGTATTCAGCACCCCCATGCTTCAAAATGGCAGTTGAATGAGCTTTAGTTAAAGTGCCCCCACAGCCATTTTAAAGCACAAGACACTGAATACACGAGATGCTGCAGCCACTTTAGTTAAAGTGGCTCCCAAGAGCTGCCCTCATTAAAGTGCCCCCCTCCCACCCCCAGACATGTGTAGACACCCTAAGATACTATGACTATGTGCTAAATAGGTGCATTTAAAAATATTAACCTATGTCTTTCCTTGGAGAGAAACTACAGTACCTAATTATGTTCTATTGGGAAAGACATGCTGCAGTTTAATATAACTTGTAAATTAAAGAGGTTGAAACCAGGAAATCTAACCTCTTGCTATTTGGCCAAAAATTAAAATTCTGTGAGCTTTGCTGAGGAACAGATCCTCAACGTCAGTGGAAGTTATGCTTGAGTAAGGAATGAAGACATGAGGCACTTTGGGTATGAGCATGTTATACATCACAAGCTAAATCATCATTCCTCTTGCTCCTTTCCATCATCCTTCAACCCAACATGCAAATTGACTCTTTTTTATCCCAAAAGGCGCAGGAATATTTGCCTTGCACTATACTTGCTTATAATCCCTGATTTAAGGTTTCAGCAACAGAATTAATTCTTTAACTTGTCACAGAAAATAAATAAATAAACCTGCTGTTTAATGAACGCTTTGCAGGTGGCTGGTGAACGATGGTATATCAAAAATTGCTATGTATTGATATTCACCTAAATGAAAAGAAACAAGGTGCTCTCCCAGCGTAGTGCAATATTTCACAAGATCTACAGCTCTCCAAATGTTTATACAAAATAAATCATAAACCTTGTTGAACAGACCCAGCTTTCCAGCGTCCATAAAAACAGTTAATCTCATTATTTTTACACAGTTATCATTAAAGAAAGAAAAGAATGGACTACAAAAATCTATGTTGCTTTTGTTTGCAAAATAAATTCTGCACTGCAGACTTAAAGGGCTGTGTCAGACTCCTCAGCATTTATAGTGCCTTTTATATGTCATATAACAGTTTCTTGGGGCTTTCTCAAACTCTTATTTTCCTTATCAGGCTGTCTGTGATGATCACTGTGATATCTCCTGCTCTGAAAATGGGCACCTACAATCCAGGCATTTACTGAACAACTGAGCGCTTTCAAAAACGAGTAAAAATGGCAAGCAATGTAAATGGCAAATGTTACAGAAAAGGTCTATATCCCTTTAGAGCTCACTGCAGCGCAACTCAGTGTCTTTTAAATGTCCCTGAGCCAAAAAAAACCCATGCCTATTCATTATAAGCCTTCCCTAACATGGCATTGTCACTCCCAAGATTTACTGAAGAAGCACTAGGCAACAGCTAATGAGCTGTTTATAATCCAAAACTTAAAAAGTTATATAATAAGTATATTGAGCTAAGCTGTGTCATCTTGTGATTGTGTTTTGTCTCTTATTGCAAAAAAGTGAGGACCTTTTTACAGCTATCAGTACCTACCAAACTACACTGGATGCTCACTAGTTTATGCTACAGATGTTCACAAACCCTAATAATTTGCATTAAAATTCAGTATATGTTATGCAACAGTTCCTACATTGAAGGGCCTGAATGGAGCTCCAGAAGCACAGAGATTCAGAAGTTATTCTGCTATTTCACACCATTGCTTGAGGACATGCTTATTCATTGATTTAGAAAAAAAAATCTGCATACGATTGTGTCTCTGCCACAGGAATCAGTACATCAGTTTTCCAATGTTAACTAAAAATAGAGTGGACCTTCTCTCCCCTGGGGGGAAAAAAACAGTAATCCTAATGCTCCCTATACAAAACCTCTTCAGTAAAAGCTAATTACGGCCCTCTTTAGGAAGAAGGCATGTGTACTGCCCTCTTGTTGCCTACAGTCTGCTGCCTCCCCAATCCATCCTGTTTTCTTTGTGGTGGCTTTACCACAGAAGGTGACATTAGAACACAATGCCTGAGATCAGAAGAGTTGTTGCATCCCCAGCTTGTCTCACCCATGCCCTTGCAATCCCCATCTGGCCCTGTAAATCAACAGACCTTGGTTCTGTTACACTTATAGAAAAAGCTAATCCTAGAGTTGAAGACACTCTGCTGATTATAATCTGCCTTCAGGCACACAATTCTAAGGACTGTCAATTCAAGCGTATTTCAAGCATCTGGTCTAAACTACCTTCATGTGGCACAGAACGAGAAGTGTCTACAGGTCAGGATGTCAGGAATTCAAATGCTATCCTTTGCACCCACAATGGATTGTGGGTACAAAATTGGATGGCTGATTAAGACTATTTACGCAGCTAGGTCCATAATGGATAAGTAAGAGCATTTTTATTAAAGTATGTTATTGTGTGTGGGCTTAGCAGAGGTGGTAGTGTTTCATTTACTGCATTAGAATTCTCTAATTAACCATTTTCATAACAAACGTCTACCCACTAACCATTTTTCCTCTCTTTCTCTTGGTACTATGAACAATTAAAATGATACTATGAAACAATATTGGATGTTTCTGTATTGTGGTCAAAGTCATAAACCAAGTCAATTATCTCAAATTGTTCTCAGCAAAAAAACTAATTTTATCACCAACTTGCCAAGTACATCAATCAGACGTGACTTTTTCTTACCTGTGTCCTCTCTTAGTTAGCTGTGTTGCAATTACCCATACTTAAAAGAACACAATTAAGAATGGTTATGTGTACGAGTGGCTAATAGGATCCTGTCAGTGAAGAGAAATTATCTTATTTGGGCCCATTACTCAAATTTAACACACAAATTCCTTGTTTTTGAGCATATTGCATGCAGAAAGGACACATGCTAATTTACTAAACAAAGGGCATGTGTTGTTATGCAAAGCTAGGCTTTAAATGCTGGCTGCTCTGGGCATAGAGCAATTTTCAAAAGAAGACAACTACAAGGGACACCGCATTATATTTCCATATGAAATGTAAATAAAATCAAAATGTGTCGCTCAAGCAAGATATCGCCATACATAAACCATCCATAAATCATGTTATTCTTTCACCTGTGCTAATTATCTGAGTGTCCATATACCAGAGGCAACTAATGTATTGCTACTTCTGTGGAAGTGTCTGGCTTGCAGAATTTGTAATGGAATAACACAGCCTTTCTATTTTGGGTCTTTCAGAAATCCAATCTAGCACAATCCAGCTGTGGTTGTATACTATTTCCATCTGTCACAAGTTGAGCAAATTCCTCTTTCCGTAAATTTTCTAATGGGCAAATTTTTACATCATAAATTTCATCACAATTGGCAGAAAAGCCATGGTTTTGAGAAAGCCATGTAGATGGATGTAGAGCCCACCTATCACTGTGGATATTTCACTTCCTGAATTTACAGTCTGGGTTTTGATGGTCTCATTTGTAGCATACTGAGCCATGTGCACAAGTGTTTGTGAATGAGAGAAAATAAGATACGTAAAAATATGGTAGGCTACATCACAGTCTTGGGGAACATAACCCATGTTATAAAAAGTAGTCAGCGTCCTCATGATTTTTTTCTAATGCCAGTTTGTACCATTGCTCCAGAAGCTGCATTGACTTAGACTGATATTGAGCTAGGGAGCTATAATATTTCAAATCAAATACATTTGTCCTGTTGTGCTCATGCTGATCAGAACAATTCAGAACACTAATATCCTTCCTGCACTTCTCACTCACGTCTGGGTTCCAGCTGGTAATTCAGAGTCAGAGTCGCCCCTGTAGAATTTGGAGGCTGATTGACAGAAAGTATGAATAATCTTACCAGAACACCCAAAGTTATTGCTCCTCCATCTTGTAGACTGTAGAGGTTCAATAGTTCCAATAATACCATGTCTACACTACAGACTGAGAATAAGGGCAAATTGATCCTTACAGAGGGTTGCCCATGTTGCCCTGGTTAGACCGCTTCCAGCACCCAAAGTAACTTGTTTGAAGCTGTGTACTACACTGCAGCCCAGGCATGCCCACTGTCATTTATGTGGGATTGTATTTGTGCAAGGTGCTAGACACCAAGGGAAGGACATCATTTATAGCACAAAATCCTTGTGCTGCAGATTTAACACTTTGGAGAAAACAATACTATGTTGAAAGTTGTCAGATCATGTAGGTCCTCAAAAGACATCGATTAAGCTGGGCCAGGATGTTTAGAAGCGTTCCAAATCTAAATTAATACCATAAAAAGGCAGCGTTTTAAGTGACATGTTCAGGCTGTGTACTCTCTCCCCTTTCAACAGATCAGTTGGCATGTCTCAGGGGCCATTCAGAAAAGTGCTCCCTGAGTCCAGTGCCTCAATCTGGGACCAGCTAAAGGTGAGTCAGCCCTCGGTAGTAGCTTAAAGCCACTGTCTTTAGTCTTTACTTGTAACATCATTTCCTCACTGCTGCATCACCTGTGAATGTATCTCACATGAAAATGGCTTTTAAACATATCCACTGCACCCCACACAGTACATCTGCTGTCATTTTTTGATTCACTGAACTCTCTTACTCAGAGGTTGTTTCACACATGAGGTTATTTCAGCTAGGAGGCTGTTATAAACCATAAGCTTTCAGAATGCCAGTTTAGCTTTTAAGAATAAATAATATGTTTGACTTTTCATGGGCATGGACAGGATTAGAAAATGGAAGCAGCTGTCATTTACATTCCAGCTATCAGCTAGTAGGGGGCAGGCATGCACTGGTAAAATATGGACTCCTGATCTTCATGACTTCAAGCAGTTGACTCAGGAGGCAGCACTACAGCCTTCACTCTTCTGACAATATATGGAGAGTGGTTTCTTTCTGAGCACAATACAGTATCCCTGATGTGACAGCTGAATAATCAGAACTAAGAGCTTCTGCTTGAGAAGAGAAGGTAGGAAGAAGGCCATAGGTTCATCTGGGGAAAATGCTGAAAATACAAACGAGCTAGAAGGACTCTGCTTGAAAAGCAGCATAATGAACAGAGATGGATGCTTGGATCTCACAAACAATATAAGTTTTCCTATCATGGTAAATGACTTTCAGAGATGTTCAGCTGCTAATGAAACCTTGTGGGAATGACCCTGACAGAAGAAAATATGAAACAAAATGTGTTCTTCTTTGCTAAAAAAACAAAAAACACCACCACTGAATCTGAGCAAGTATTCCCCATTGACTTAAGGAAACATGAACTCTCTGAACAGTACTTTATCAAAAACAGTCCATAAATGGCTGCCTTTGCAAAGGGGTCCCCAGCCTAACAAAATTCTCATTTCCCTAAGAGGAGCTATGGATAGAGGACTGGCAACGACTTAAGGATAATGGGATGCAAAACCTTTCACCTTGAAGATTCTATTCCTAATCTAGCTCAAACCAATAGCGACTGAAAATTAACATCATCTCATTTCCTCTGTGAAATGATTTTGGTGGTCTCACTTTACTTCCAAGTGGACAAGTACCTACATCACACAGCCATTAACTGATGTTCTTCATAAGAGTGAGGCCAAAGAGTCTTGCTTTTACCAGCTGTCACTCACAGTCTCTGATCCTTACTCTTGTGAGGTACTCAGTGGGTGCATCTACACATACAGTTAATGTGACTGAATATACTAATCTCACCATCACCATCTACACATGCATCTAAGTGCTGTAATTTACACACTGACAGATACCACTTGTATCTGAAAAGACTATCCGGCATCGCAGTAAATTAATCTACTGCACCCTAATTGCTGTGCACATGTAGACAGTGATGCTTTACTACACAGCAAATTAGTCTGCTGCTCATTAAAGCATCTCTTTTGGATGCACCCAGTGATTTTTTTTATCTATAGACATCCTGTCTCTTCTGGTATTAATGGGCATTAATGCAGAGGGAGTATAAATGTCTGCATAGCTGTTTACTGTCCATGGTATAGATGAAAAAGACTTAACTCCCTGTTCTTGCAAATTCAGCATCTTGAGCCATCATCAAATCACTAACTATATATATTAAATCAATTACGCAGAATACTCTGGGTAATGACAAGACTCAAACTGTAACGGAGGGGAAAAAACTGTTTCCATCATGGTGCACAAGGAGAAATCTGATTCTTAATCTCATGCAAACACAATTACTGTTAGTTAAACAAAAGGCAAGAACAGGCAAAAAAGTTGATGTTTGGGGGACACACTGCCTTCCTGAGAAGTGAGCAATTAGATTTGCATCAGATAATGCATCACATTTCTCCCTTTGGTATGGACTGGAGGCACTGCTCTAATTTCTTAAATGAATCAGAGCACCAAATGTTTAAAGTACTACTTGAAAATGCAAGCTCCTTGTCCCCACCTGCTCACTTAGCTTTGTCGGTGTTTTTGCTTGTTTTTGACAGTATGTCCCTGTCCCTATAGCATTTTAATTCATAAACCCCATTTAAGAAATTGTTCCAAATTAGCAGCATCATGCTTTCTCTGTCCCTTTGACTGGTTTTGCCCTGTTCAATTTCATGAATATATCCATAACTTCCTGAAAGGGCTAAATATATTCCATAATCTATAGTCTAAAATCTGATTCAAACACATGGGTATGTTGGTACAAGGGAGAGAATGCACCTCCTCCCCATTTGTATATTAGGCAGAACATTGCCACTTCTGCTCCTGTGGCTATGAGGTGTGGCTAGGAATTCCTTGGGCCTTGGCTAGCATCCATTAGCAGCTTTATAGGAAGCTCATGCTGCACTTTTTTCTTGGCAGCTCCACTATGGGCTGATATAACACACCTTGCTTGGTCAATTCTGATTGCTTTGCCTTGCCTATCTCTGTGTAGTTCTCTTCTCTGATCTCATGTCACCTTACAGGAAGAGCCAAAACTTGGCCCTATCTATACAAATCTGGCATACCATGTCCAACTGCTGGTTTAAGGAGAAGCAAGCAGGCAGACTAGAAACTCTGCAGCAGAGTAGAGGCATTGTCTCAAATCTGCTCCTGTCGTGTGAAGTGTCACAGGAGCTTGAGACCAATATCTGAAAGAACCTCCCTTTTGCATGGAAATAAAGATTGTCCATGTAGCCATTCGCATCTTTAAATAGAGATCTGAGCATGGAAATCATGACACCAAGTTTCCAAATGACCTAGTGTGCAAATGGAAATCCTTGAAAAAAAATATGGGCAGGTTTCATATGGCTTTTCACGTCCCTGCAAAGTACACAGAACCTCATCATTTCAGGACTTAATGTCTTCAGGGGAGCCAAGTGAATTCAATGAGAGATAAATTTGATCCATTTTGACAAGCTAATCCTGAAAGTCACACACACAAAATATCAAGTGATTTCAGCTTAACAAAAGATGGCCAAATACAGATACTTCAGTCTTCACTGAAGTAAGAATTTCTGCATCTAAAACATAGGGTAAAGGACAGTTCTTTGTACTTGCAAGAAGAACCCTGTAGTAATCACTGCAGCCAGCTGCTAGAGGAAGATATGGTCACAGCACTGGCAGGTTCCAAATATTCACTGGTTTCAGTGTGATCTAAATTCCTTGAGCCCCTTGTCTAAGTCTCAGCACAATTAGATTCTCCTTTTACCTCCTGCAGAACCTAAGATGAGTAGCTTACCATGGTTTTTTAAAGGCAACTATAAAAATGGAGATGCTTTCTGAGTTTGAATTCCACAGACTTATAACAGGGCTGAATTTGGTCTTATGAACAGCATGCATGTACAAAAACTTTACTGAGTTCAACAGAACCTGACCTGTCTGTTCATAGGTACTGTCACTAAACATGAACTGCAAGAGATGATATTTCTGGTACCTTGCCCATGTGTCCTAATATGCCATTTGTAGAGAGGTGCTTTACATAGATCCATGAATATGTCTAAATGGTGCCATGGCCTATTTATCTTTGATAGGTACAGCCACACTGACATTTGTGTAAAGATTTGGAGTGCCGTTGTCAAATCAGTGAATTAATAATAAGAGCAGCTTGCTGCTACACTGTCATCAGTTACTGATGGTCTTGCTGACAGCCATCTGTCGGTTTTTGATATTGATATCAGAAAATGAGCCTGGGAATTACATAATAGTTGTAGCTCTTTAGAAGTGATCCATTACACTTATAGCATGCCTGGGAAGTGTAAGAAAAGTGGGGTAGAGCTTTCAGTCAGTGCAAGCAGTTACATTTATATTGTAATGGAATATCCATATCCAAATGCAAAGCGTCCTAGGCAATATTAGTCCAGGAAACTACACATCTGAAAAACATGGAAAAGAGGGGAAATAAATTCAGTGCAGGGAAGGGGGATATTTATAGAGAGGCATTGGAGGTATTGCTGTCAGCCAACTTTTCTTCTCCCTACAAAATAGATCTTGTCCTTTAAGGCAGAGGAGATGGTCACTGCACCTATGCACAATTAGCTCCCCTCCCCAGGCAGAGAGGATGAAGAACAGTGGATCAGGTGGCAAATATTAGGTCTGCAAAAAGGTGAGGGTGGAGGAGAATTAAAGGAGGGGCAGGGGAAGCAAGGATCTCTATAAAATAAAAGTCAGACGAGAAAAAAGGGTGTTAGGAAACTGTCTTGTGTAAGAACAGGGAAGCAACCCTCATCTTCCTAAGAGTATTGGAAGCTATAAAGCAGGCTAGTTTTCTAGGGGAAGGCAGCTCAGTCATTCAGGATTCTCAGTCTAAGAGCCCTCAGTAGAAAATGGGTCTGTGTTCTCCTTATGCCATCACCCTGTGAGGGAGTGCAGTGACCCCTTGCTAATGTAGAGAAGACTAAGAAAGTTTGGAAGACTTGGGAAGATATATATTTGATTAGATTCTGGTTTTTATCCTGAAAGTGGGAGGGGAGGAGGGGGTTAGGACCTGCTCCTAGAGAAGTAATTCACTGTAGCAATCTGATGCTGCTGGGAGTGAGTGAATGTCTAAACCTGGGGGAAACTGAGACAGAGCCAAAGTTCAAACTTGAGTGAATGGAGAGTTTGTTAAAGACCTAGTCCCTAGGTTATTTTAAAAATAGCTTACCTTCTAAAAAATATAAGCTGAAAATAATTGTGCTGTTGTTGCTGCTGCTCATATGGTGCTTCATATACGTCACCCCTTCCCATATTCTACTTTTTATTTTCTTCCCTTGAAAATAGTCAAACTCTTTCTGTTCTCTCCAATGCCCCCACTTTCATTCCTCATAAAGATCACCTTACTTGGTTAGAAGGTCCCCAGGAATTCCTTTCTCTTCCTGGCCCCCACTGCAGGTTCTGATGTACTTCCCTGCCCAATATGAATAAAAACAAGCTGGAAAGATGCTGGAATGAACAGAAAATTGAGCTTCAAGCGAAGGAGGTTGTTGGTGAGTCTATTCAGGTCTCTTCACTGGTTGCAGATCCTCAGATAAGATGAAAGAAAAAGGAGGCTCTATGCTACTTTTGTCTCCCTGAGGTTTTCAACCATTGCTCATCAGCTGCGTTATGGAGAAGGCTAAGTCTGCTGCTGATTGTAAGCAGAGTACGGAGGTGGGGTAGGAGAGGGAGCAGTATAGAACAGCTGATAGACTTTGTACTGACAGCCACAGCAGCAGTCTTTCTCTTTGGGCCCACAGTATGCTAGGTACTTTCCTGGCCCAAGAAACTCACTGTCACTTCAGATGCAGGCGTTGTGTATTATCTGCACAAGAACAGCACTCCCAGTTCATGTTTACCTATGGAGCTCGATCACCTGCTTGCTGCCCAGCCCCCCCAAGCACAGGGTGGTGGTGAGGAGGGGAAGGAAAGAGAAATCTTGGGCCAAATTCTGTTCTATTTCCTCAATGTAAATATGAAATAATAGCAACATTACTGACTGACTTACACTAGTATAAACAAAAGCAGAATTTTTAGACCTCCATCTAGCTAATGAAAGATAAAGGTTCTAGGAAAGGATCCTCCACTGTGTTCCCAGCTGCACTGTGAAATGGGGTTGTTTTCTGTCCTACCAAGGAGAAGACTTATATCTGGTTCTGGTTACAAGTCCTAGTATTTTTCCCCCATCAGGAAGATGCAAGAACTGAGAAAACAGTCAAGCCCTACACATTGAGGATGAAGTAGTAATGTTGCAGTACTCGTTAATAGGACAAATAAGTGAAGAAGTCCCATCCAGTTTTCCTTAGCCAGAAGGGTGACAGGGGGGGAATACAGTAAAAGAAACCTTTGTACTGAAACAGAGATGTGGAAAAAATGCTGTCACAGCTTCACAGCTGTCATAACTTAAAAGTACAGTACAGCATAATAAGAACAACAAAGATGACCTGAACAGTGCCAGTCTCCTAGCTGTAATGATTTCCACCTGACAGATCTAGTTCCTAATTTATATATGCCATTTTCTAAGTCTTCGTTTTAAAAAAAAATCAGACCAGAATCGAGCCACTAACCTGAAACACAAAAACTGCTGAGTACAACAGTCCATCTTTGAAAACATCAGAAGAGTGATTTGGAAGCCATATGGATTTATATAGTTCTATCATTACATAAAAGCATTTAACCTGTGAGCCCTTTATATATTTTAGTTTTCCCAGATTGACACAATACACTGTTAAAGTTTATATAAATCAATATAAATGTTAAGCCCTGTGTGTGCATTCGTGTAAAAGAGAAAATCTAATAGAAACTACACAATGAAAGCATTTATTATGAGATAAAGCTACAGCAATCATACAGTACAATTGTTGTTAAAGATTAGAAAAAGTGAGAAAGAGATTTGAAGCAAATACTCTGGTGTTCATTAAATTATCTTACTACATACTTGTTTTTATTTTTAATTTCCCCTTCAGGGAACAAATGAGCTACTACCATTAGGACCAGGCATAGTCAGAGTGTGTTAAAAAGACTTGAAGTAAAACAATTTTTACCACAGCAGCAGGAAACTAGAGCCATCAGAAAAAAAGCACTACTTCTGCAACACCCACATAAGAGGGGTAACTCTAGCTAAAATTACAGGTTTTGCTAGAAAGTACTAGAAGATACCTCTTCAGGAATCTCGAATGCCTCTATCTAGCTTGAATCTGTGCCATTTAAGGTACAAGTGATACAGAAATCAGGATAGTCACCAAAATATATCAAGTCTGAGTCTGTGTCGCATATATTTGTACCAGTATATTTCTATTTACCCCAGTGGATTTACTTCTGCATCTGAGAGATTAAAATCTGGCCTCTAATCTCTACCACTGCAGCTAAGGGAGAAATTACTATAGCTATCTCTATTATTAAACCAACTAGGAGAGTGGATGACAAAATCAAAAACAATGGAAAATGTTTATACTCCATCTGATGACAGTGGTAGTACCAGCAGGGAATGGTTGTGTTCATACACACTCTTCCATTAAATTCTTGTATAAAACAGCCTTCCTGTAGCATTCATATAGTACTTAGTGTAGTCAATATAACACAGTTTTCACTTCCTTAAAACAATGGCTATACATAATTTAATTTTTTGATCATCAGTTACAAAAAGAAAGGATACTTTTACTGCCATTGTGTATACATGTGGACAATATCCACAGAAAAACAGAGTTAAAGCAAAAATGAAAGTAATGCAACATTAAGGATGAAATTAAGCCCTGAAAAATTAGCAAGTACATAGATAAGACTGAAAGTTCAACCTTAACTCTGCCATTTTGTGCCTTACAGTATAGACTCTCTAAATATCATTATATATGGGTTTGCAGTGAATTCAATACAATACACAATGGAATTTCTTAAATTAGCTTCCATGGACCTTCAGATATTCCATAAAATACTTTGAATCAATGTATTAGGTTACAGTACCAGGCACAGTCATTGTGCTTGACCTTCTCATCCACATGAGAACTACACAATAAACTGAGTTTAAAGAAAATTATACACAAATGAAAACTTGGTCCCAACTGGCAAGGACCTCTGTTGGTGGCCACTGTGTGAGCAGAGGACAGAGTCCTGATGAGTAAAAATTGCTTCCCCTTCCACAGTCTTGAAAAGGCCAGCGATTATAACAGTCCCAGGTTTTTCCATTGGACTGCTGAGGTGTGCATCAGGTCACTGAGCAAGAGGCAGTGAAAAAAGGTTGGAAGTCATGACCATAACTTGTTCTGACTACCAACCCACAGATTATGGTGCATACTTAAAGGATGGAGTGCACTGAATATACATGATATACTTAATACAATTTCACAGGGGGTCACAGTAAATGACTGAATCACAAACCCAATCTGAATTCTTCAAAGACGGTTAAAATACAGAGCTGTGCTATCCATAATCAACATCCTTTGCTCGTGCATGTTTCTTTCAGTATACAGCAAGAAATTTTCTACTCCTTTCTATATATACTGGGAGCTAATTAACAGTGGATACATTCAGTGCTGCCCCCTCCACCCAAGACATTGCATAGATCCGTAAATTACTTCAGTAAACTGGTTTTGTAGCTAAGTGCCACTGTACCTCTGACAGATACCAGATTTTTACAGAAGATGCTCTGCACTGGGGTCTCAGGACTACATATCCATTAAGGTTATCATGATGATCAAGCTGCTTAACCACAATGATTGCAAATCCTGCTGGGTGCATCTTCTCATTCACTAATGTGTTTTTTCTACTGCACATTAAATTTAGTACCTCTGGGCACTTTTACATGTGCTCCGGGGACACGGAGGCCACACTTTAATCTGAGAGCCACTCTAATTAAATCACTGCCATGTCTTGTTTACCAACATCCCCACACTTAAAAATGGCAGCAGGGGTACTTAAACTAAAGCTCATTTGACAAGCTTTAGTTCAAGCACCACCATCATCATTTTAAGCACAGGGACACCAATAGACAAGATGCAGGATGCTGCTGGAGTGTGGTAATTACCATGCTCCAGCAGACTCTATTAATCAAGTCTGCTCCGACGCGCTGGAATACCAGCACATTGGAGCTCCCTCCGGGTTTGTGTATAGGCGCCCTCTAATGTGCAGAATTAACTAAATGTGCAGTAGCAAAAGTGCACACTTTTTTAGTGACATTTAATGCGCAGTAACCTAATTTGACTGTGCATAAGGGTATTAGGACGTTTTTTGCCGTGACACTATAATGTGCAGTAAAATAGGCTACTGAGCATTACAGCACATGCATAAACATGCCCAATGAGATTTAGTCCATACGTGATTCCAAGGTTTAGCACAGGAAATAATGAAGTGTCCATAGGTTCACTATTTTGAAAACTTCCCAGAGGCGAAATAAACTTGTCATATCAATAAGCCATCTTGCATATATTTGTTTATATATATGTGTGTGTGTGTGTGTGTGTGTGTGTGTGTGTGTGTGTGTGTGTGTGTGTATACACATATATATATAAAGAGAGAGAGAGCATAGCTTATCATTAAGTAAATTGGTTTGATAGGACACTTTAGGTTCCATTGACAGATCCAGTTGTCTAAATATAAGCAGTTTCTATTTATCATTTTTAATTGGAAAATGCACCCTACCGAAATGGTAATAAAAACAGAGTCTCACTTTGCACGGTGGATTAATTAAAGTTTGTATAATATTCTGACAGCTATGGAGAAAAAGTGGCATCTAGTGCAGGATAGTCAGGCAATTTTCATGTGTGGATAACTGACCCTATTAAGTTCTACCAGTAGGGTGTCATACCGGGGACTTCAGCATAAGCCACTGTTGCTTGAGTCAAGGATAAAACAAGCTGAAGTACTCAAAGTTATGTAGGTACCTAATTTCCATTCAAATCAACAAAGTACAATGATGCTCCAACATGTTCTTCCATTGTATAACAACATGGGTATATATAAACAGCATACATAGAAACATAGACACAGAACAACTGAAAGATTCCATGACTACAGCATTAAGACTGAAATCAGAGGCCACATCCAGATGAGCACAGCCATGTGGTATGTGGTGTTTTTTGATCCTGAGGTCAAAAAACCTGTGCAGAAAAAAGCAGAGTAGCAATGCATGTGAGGGCAATGCCCTCTGCCCAAAACCGTAGTCTGGCTGGCCGAATCCACACTCTGGCTGCCAGCCAGGCTCCGAGCAGCAGGATCGCCACTGCTGCAGCCCCAGGAGGCCCCCAGGACCCAGGTAAAGCTACTGAGGCCAGCCCAGTGCTGGCCCCAGCTCCCACCCCACCCCACCCAGGGTAACCTGTCATGTGCCACAAGGCACATGGCACAGGCATTCCCCAGGGACAAGTATAGCAGAGGCACAGGGTATGCCGCTGCTTCTTGACCCTGGGGAAACAAACATCCACACTCCTGCGGATTCAGCCAAAGTGTTTAAAGCCAGGAAGTACACAGAGAAAGACTGAATGCTCAGTCGCAATCTTTGTCCTCTTCAGCTTTAAATTATAGTTGCCATTTATAAATAATATTTTGCAGTGTACAGACAGAGAGGAATTTCTTATATTGCCTTACATACAGTCTGAGATTCTTAAAATCAGTGGATGTGAAGGATTTTCCAGGATATGGGCTAAGCCCCACTGTCTGCCATCAACCTCACCACTTTTTACTCCAAGTGCAATATTTCGTCAACCTGGCCTCCACTTAGAAAAACAAACCTATATGTAATTTTCTCCTGAAAGAGAGGAAGGAAGGATTAAGAAGGAAGGTACCATGTGTGTTATTCAAGTTACGTCCTTCATCATTGGAAGACACATTGTGTAAGTGGGATGGAAGATGGATATACTAAACATACTAATCATCAGCACAGAGATAAAGACCCATATTGTACAGAGTGTCCAAACCTGGGGATGACCCTCATCCTGAGCAGCTCAGTTCTTTGAGAGTTCAAGTCTTGATCTTACTTTGCCTGACAACAAGATGTAACCCCAGGACTTTCAGCTCTGAAAGTCAAGTGGACAAAGTCCATTCGGGCTCATTATACCCCGTTTGACCAGTCACTAGAGTATGTAGACCTATACCTGACTAATACTTTGCTAACTAGGGATGGACTTAAGCAAATGTCTAAATACTTGGCTGATTGGGTCCTAATACACTGGCAACTGCTCTTATTTCAAAACTGTTGGATGGGCAAACAGCATATTGTGTAAAGGTTTCCTCTGTGCCAGTTATTGGTAGAAGATGTAATATATCAAAGCAGAGGAGAGATGCAATCGTGCAGTGAGAGATTTCAAAAACTTTAATGAACCATTTAAAATAAACTCATTGCAAGGTAATTTAACAACACCACTTTTACAATTAAATATACTGTTTTAGCATGCAAATGCAGCACATTAATCCCATGTCAGGATGGAAAATGAAGTGAAACTGAAGGGATTCTGATACATGAAAGTCATCTCAGTAATTTCTCATCACTCCACGGTGCTCTTAAGCAGCATAATGAAAGAATGAATTGATTTAAACAACATTTTGTTGGAGCAATGGGGTTTGTGGAATTAAATTAACTTGATGGTTTGTTGTAAGAGCCAGGCCTGCAATGGCATTATGTTATTCCTGAAATTAATTTCTTTTTCCTCTCTAGAGTTGGTTTTGTTTTGTTTTGAGGTTGATATTTTTTTCCTTTTTATTTCCACTCAACTAAGGACTTCAGCTCTTACCATTCTGTATTCATCACATCATTAAAATGAGTAAAAAAAAAAAAAGCTTACTAGGTTTTCTGTTATCAGGTTCTCAAAGATAGGGATCAGCAAATTTTGTATGCTGTTTTTTATTTCTCAAGAACAAAGAAACACCTTTATTTGGTAAAATCTTGTTTTTTCTCTTCCTTTTTTAGGAAATGGGGCTCAAGAAACAAAGGAAGGTATAGATAGCAGGAAATAAATTTGTAGTATGTTGCTTTATCAATATTATCAAATCTGAGCTAATATTTTGTTTTAACGAAGCAAAATATTATATCTGCCAAAGTATCTGGTATTGTGGTGTACATGCTGCAGGAATACTTTTTTTTAAGTATAAGAATAGATGTGCAGATTATCTAGTAACCATGGGCATATCTAAACATGATTTCTGTTTAATCTGTTAGAAAAGGCTGTTGATTTCAAGAAGCTTTGAATTGAGAACTCAATGCTCAGAACTCAGAATCAGGTCATAAATTGTCTTTATTTCTATTGTTTTAGTCCCATTGCCTGTATTCAGCTAATGCATCCTTTGAATAGCCTGAATTTTACAATATTCTTTGCACTCCCATGAGCCACTTCCATTGACACAAATGGAAATTATAAGATACACCAAGGGATCTTTCATTAGAAAATGCTATTCTCTAGTCTTTATAACTTCAAAAATATCTATTTGTTCGGGAATGAGAATGGTCAGGCTAGGTCTCAGCGTGGCAGGAATTCACATTTGGTCAAACTACAGAGAAATTATTCCAGTGGGGTATTTCACAGGATATTTGAATAGACCAAAAATCAAGTCATTTTGGTTGCTGATGGGAATTTTCTCTTATTGCAAAAAAAGAAATTAAATAAAATAGTTGATATTAACAAATATTGGCAGGTTCTTCACCCTAAATCTGGACTCTTTTGCTATTTGGGGAGTGGGGGGAATGTTATGTTAATACTTAAGATGATGAAGCAGTTGATTCACTCCCATCTTATCTTTTTCATTAGTTTTATGTCAAAGGCCTGACTACACTGAACTTAGTGGAAAACCCCAGAGATTGTTCCTGGGATCATAGAAGTAGATATAGGAACAAATATTGTGCTGGACTAAGTCAGGTTTATTTAAGGCATGTCTATAAAGTAAACTTGCTGTGCTTAGCAGCATCCTCAATGTATCCTGGGTTGTTCTGGACTGGCAACCCTCCACACATGAAACCAGCATAGCTACATCTGTGCTGTATTTTTTTAACCCCATGCCCATCTTTGTACCTTGTTGTTAAAAAAGACATAGCATCAGATATAGCCTGATCAAAAGTCAGTTCCATGCTCTGTTATAATTCCCATAGCAATCCTCCCTTGTTACTCTAGCCTCAGTTCTCTATTAGACTGCATTTCTATAGCTGCCCAGCATTTCTTCAGGTTGGACCAGCTGCCACAGTTTCTCAAATATCAACTATTTAAAATGCACTTCATTACAATGACCACTGAGAAACAGAGAAATGAGCAGTTCCCTCATGCCCACAGAGTGGTACTCCTTGTCAGAGGTGGATATCCAGGGCTCAAAAAAAAAAACAGTGAAAAAAAGCGAGGCAGGGCACCGTCCGGGACGGTGCCCTGAGGCAACCAGAGACTGGGTCCTCCACAGAGACACTCTGGCTGCCAGAAAGTCTCTGTGGGTGGCCCTCACCCCGGTGCTGAAGCACACTGCCTGGCCCCGCCCACTCCTTCAACCCCCCAATCCCTTCTCCACCCTGCCCCACCCCCCGCCTGCCCCCCAAGCCCCTCCAATCCCTGCTGTGCCACCCCAGCATCCCTACAATTATAACCAAAAAAACCCAAAACCCAAGCACTCATCACAGTTCTAGTTTCCCGTCTGGGTCCCTGGGGCCCTGCCCACACAGGGCAGGGCCGGGTGATAGCCCCAGTGGCCCCAGCCCAGGCCCTGCTCCCCCCACTGCTCTGTGCTGCCCAGGGGGACCCTGCCAGGAGGCCCTGGAGCCCCCAAAGCCCCTGCTTCTACAGTGAGTGGAGGCTTTTTTTTTTTATTTTTTTAAGGAGGAGCGGGGGGGGGGGGCTGGGGTTGCAGCCATTGGGGACAGCAGGAGCCAGCAGGGGATGGGGCTAGGTGGGGCAGCAATTGGGGGGCTAGGGTGGTAGCCCCTGCAGGGGCTATTTTGGCCCCTGTTGGGGGGGCTCTTACCCCTGTGGGGGGTGTTACCCCTCATGGGGGGCTTTTACCCCTGTGGGGGAGCTATTACCCTTTGTGGAGTAGCTTCTGTGGGGGGCTCTTACCCCTGTGGAGGGCTGCTACCCCTGTTGGGGGGTTGTAACCCCTGGTGGGGGGCTGTAGCCCCTGGGGGAGCTGTTACCCCTAGTGGGGGGCTGTAGCCCCTGTGGGGGGTGTTACCCCTGGTGGAGGGCTGTTATCCCTGTTGCAGGGCTGTAACCCCCGGTGGGGGGCTGTAGCCCCTGGGGGGGGGGCTGTAGCCCCTGGGGGGGCAGCAAAACATATAGGTATTTCAAATTTTCACCGCTTCTATTTGAGCTGCAGCAAGTGCATGTGCTTGCATGTGTGGATGTGCCCATTCAGTCCTACTTATGCCCTTTAGACAAAAGGACTTAAGTTGTAGCCCCCTCTAGTAACTAAATCTATTTTGACTCATTATAAGAATCCCACACCATGGAATCCAAAGACAGACAGAGACAGACACAGAGGACCATCAGAGACTAAACCAAATGGACCTAATTAGTAAGAATTTTGCTAGGTACAAACTTCAAGATTGGAACCTATAAAAAATTTAATTATTTTTACTATATAATTATAGCAGGAGCTGCTTTCTTAATGCAACGCCTTAATTTTCAGCCTCTGTCAGGTGTTTGTATGCAGTTATTGAGGAAGTAAGCTTTCAGGTATTAAAGAATATATACAATAAACAGAGAATCCCAAGAAACAGAGAATTCAGTCCAAAATGAAACAGGCTACTTAATCAGTTTGTTTGTTAATCTGTTTCTAGCACTGGCCAGTGTCAAATGAGAGAGGAAAAACCCACAAGAGAGTATAAAAACTAACCAAGTTGTGCCTATTGCTGAATTCCTAAACTGGAGATCAAATTCCATAGGAAATTTTAAAGCTTCAGTTTCAACAGTATCTTAGGTTACATTTCTGACATCTTAGGGCTTACCATACTTTTAAAGCAATGATCAGTATCTTGGGTTACATTTCTGATGTCTTAAAACCTAGCATACTTTTAAAGCAATGATTCTCAACTAGGGTACCCTGGGTTGCTTTGAGATCCTTCAAGGTGCGATGAAATGCCACACAACATTAGCACTCTTAGGTGTGTAAACATGATTCACAGATAAACTCTGGAATTTGAAATAAGAATTCATAATATTAAAAACATTCTGCCCTGTTATGGGCTTTCTGAGTTCTTTACAAGAGAAGAATTGCTGTATTTTTTTTGCAGTCAAGAAACGCGTCTCATGCATGGTGCCTTGGGTCTAAAAATGTTAAGAAGTATTGTTTTAAAGTCTGACATGATACAAAGTTTAGGTACAAAACCCTTCTACTGGAATTTGCAGTATTCTGTGGCACGTTACCAAAGAAACAAGACAAATCCCTACAGTGACCCCTTACTAGTTCCATTGTATCTTGATTTTAAAATAACCAAAAAGCAGTTCCAGTACTGTAATACCAAATGTGTCAACTCTATATTCCTTCTAAAGAAATATTTAGCCACTTTATTATGCTAAGCAGCCTAATCTATATCATGACTATCTATGGGTGGAGGATAAGTCATAATTCTCTTTGACCAAAATAGATTCTCAGTTGGTTAGAATCATTTTTGTTGCTGTTTTTATTTTTTTAAGAAATGTGAAGTTCTGCATAATGGCATTGATTATAAATTATTTTTATTTGACTGTTTTATGCTTTCAGTGCCCTCTGGTATGGCTAGACTTCCTTGAGCCTCTAGTAAATCTTATGAGAGGCCAAACCTGCTGAAACTACCAAGTTCTCTACTGGAAAATTTAAAACATTAACTTCCTCTTCATTTAATTTTTTATTGCTCAGGGTTTACAACTAATTTTATAGCACTGGGATGATAAATTTTAACGCAATTCTTTCTTTGTTCTTTGATCAACTTTTCCCATTTTTCAGTTCTGATTTAACTGTACTTTTCTCAAATCATCTGTCACCTTCCTGTTTGTATATTCCACTCCAAGCAGTAAAATCTCTTCAAGGCAATTCCTTTTTGGCTGGAGTTTATTTGAAGGTATACCTGCGCACCGTCAATGGAAGATATAATGCCTCTCAATCCTTTTAATGTTGCCCCAGTTGATCATATGCTCTCTTTATCATCAATAAATCTCCATGCCCTGGACATTTGTAAAGACAGTAACTTCCAAATCAGGAACATCCTTGGAATTTCTGCCAGTGTCACTGAACTGAGTCATATCTTTCAGCTGACCAGGACCCAAATGTCTGATGTACTCCTTTAACCAACCCCCCAAATGAGAGGCACAAAAAATAGCAATGAAAGGTAAAAATCATGCAGCATTTTGAGTGTCAAGTGTGTCTCCTGTCATTTTAGCTGCACCAGGTATTCAACATTTCTGAACTGAAGGAGAAGACCATAAGAGGAAGAATATTACTAAGTCTGATCTGAAAATGAGGAATTGCCTTTATAGTGATAGGACAGGCATGGGTGACAGACACAGTATTTTATAATAGTTAACAGACAATGTCCCTGTCCAGACGGAGCTTTGAGAAGGAATTTTAACTCAAAGAGAGAAATTCCTCTCACACATCCAGTATGCTGCCAAAAGCAATGTCCTTTCATCCCTTTGCCAGAAAAGAGTTCAGCACTGAACTCCTAAGAGCATCCAGCTACTTTGGCTGACAAGTAGACAAAATATAGCTGTGTCCCCTCCCTGCTTATCTACTTTCTTGCTAAGGGAGGGAAGCTAGCTTGCAACTAGTTTTCACTCTCCCTAGTATAGCTGGAGCCACATTCTGAGGATCCCTTACTCAGGTTCATAGAGAGTAGAGGGTAACTCCACTGTATTCCATGTTGCAACCAAGTAATGCTATACCCCAATGCATATTTATTGAAATACAACTAACTCTGGTCAATAGGCTTTAGACCCCATTAATCTACTGCAGGAGTGCTTTGGGTGCATAGTGATAACAATGAGCTTTTTATTATGGTTCTGCTAACAAAAACAAATGGATAGCTAGCATCCACATGCATATGCCAAAGGCAAGCCCTTAATACCATATATAAAGATGACAAGTTGCTACATTTGTTCAATAAAGCAGTGATTATCGTAAAGATATTAATAATGGGATTTTACAAAATAATACTTCCTCCTTTTTAAAATAGTGTATTATGGTTCATTTTCCCCTCTATTTTTTCTTTAGAAGTTTACTGCAGATTTAATTCTAATCCAGAGGTTTTTTTAATGGTAAACAGATTCATTAAGAAATGTTTTCTTTTTTTCTCTATGAAACTTGCAAAGAGAAAGTGGTGTCACAGAAAATGGATCAAGAAAGCTTTCTTCTAATAAAGGTGAAAAGTAGGGTTTTTTCTCCAGTAACCTCTATTATATTAATATGATTCACTCTTCCCACAATACAAAAAACATCCTTTTTAACAGAATGGGATAAGTGTTGGCACTTGGGTTAGACACTGATAGAGCCCATTACCCTGGTATCTTTCTCATCCTCTCTCACACCAGTAATTATAGGAACATATAACTGAATAGGTCACTGAGTCCTGTCCAAGTTTTATTGATAAATTTTACAAAATCCAATTTAAAACTAGTTAGGTGCAATTCCATAGACATTCAAATTATTATAGAAAGAACAGAGTTGTTGTGATACCCTGAAACCTGTTGATAACCCACCTGGAGGTCATGATGTCAGGCTGGCAACCACTGCCTCAGAATAAAGCAATCCTTGCAACTTCTTTCTAGATTAACAAAAAAGAGTTTATTTTGTCATCAGACAATTTTCTCTGTTGTTCTGATAGTGGCAACCATCAATCACACTGCAGGAATATAATAGACATTTAGAAAACAGTTCTCATTTATACCTGTAATGGCGCTTGATTAATGAAGAATGGCACACTTTTTTATTCTCTCCATTATCTATATGAATTTCAATGACAGAAAATCACATGGAGAAAATTATGAGTACATGTAAAGAGGACCTAAGTTTGGCTTTTACGATTACAAATGGAAAATGATGTATGATGTTGATATCAGTATACACTAAGTGTACATGCAGATGTTACATTTAGATCAACCGAATCAGGGTCAGGTTGATCTAAATGATGATCTGCGCAGATGTTCACAGAGGTTAAATCATGCAGAAAGTGGTAAGCCTGATCTAAATTAGTTCACCTGAAGTGGCAAACTAACTGAAATTGAGAACAGATTAGCCTACTCTAGTGAACATCTGTACAAGTTCAAAGTTCAGCCCTGGGACTGGGAAAGCCCAGCCATTCACCCCAGTCCTGGGGCTGCACTTCCCCTACCTCCCGAGCACCCTGACCAGGTTATTTTTTTAGACCCCTGACTCTCCCCCTCAGTGGAAAGCCTCCCCTGCCATCCCATACGGACCCACCACCAGCCCCCCTTGAAGACCCACTAACCTGCTATCCTCCTCCCCCCGATCCAGCGCACCCTCCCCACACCTCAAGTTACTTGCATCAGGTTCCCAGCATGGTTCCTGGCTCCAGCAAACATCTTCACATGCCGCTCCCAAACTACAGTCACATGGCTTAAAGCAAGCCATGTCAACCAGGTATGGTGAACATCTACACTTACCCTATTTTATTAGATATAAATAGTTACCAAAGTTAGGCACCTACATCAAATTTTAAATATCCAAGTATTTCAGTGGGATCTATGATTGCTCAACACTGCTCATAATCAGGACACCTAGTTAGAAGCCTGTATCAGAATGTAGGTGGTGCCTAATTTTAGTGACCAAGTAACATAATCTTGGAGAACTGTAGTTCCTGAGAGTCTCTGAACAAGACACAAGTTGGAAAATTTTGCTCAAAGTGTTTTAAGGGGATGTTCAAGTTATATCATTACACTGGAATGCCAACGGATATTTGAACTTGTCACTTTGATAACATTTTTCAATAAAAGTTGGAAGCTTGAAGCATCAGGATGAAAATGGTATGGCTAGTTTCAGACCATGTAGTCAGCTATGAAGGAAGTGAAATATTATTAAGTGCACCTTAATAATATTTGGGCAACAGTGCACGCTGCCCAAAACTGGAGCCTGGCTGGCTGGACCATGCTCTAACTGCCAGCCAGGATACAAGTGCCAGGATCACTGTTGCAGCAGCTCCCTGAGGCCCCCAGGATCCCAAGTAAGGCTGCTGGGGCCAGCACTGTTGCGGGCCCCAGCCTTCCTTACCCCACTTGAGGTAACCTGCTGCATACCAGAGGACACATGGCACAGGCATTCTCTGGGGACAAGTAGCAGTGGCACAACATGTGCCACTGCTTCTTGTCCCCAGGGAAACAAACATCCATGCTTGTGTGGAGACGGCCTTTGAGTATAGCAATTACTGATCAATATTTGAAAGTACAAGATTACCTTGGCCAAAAGAGTAATCAGTCAGTATATTTACACCTGATTGAATAATGAAGCAAATATTTGGGGAGCTAGGAGAGAATTTAACAAAAAAAAATCATGTATTATTAAATCTAGAGATGGGGACAAGCCCATGTGTTTCTACTCTTTTAGTGCAAAATGGAATGTGTACACCCTTGTGCAAATCTGCACAAAATAGCTCAGGCTACATGTACACCAAAAAACACATGGAACAGACTAGTGTTTCCCTTCCCCTTGGCCCTATTCCTTGCACATTCCATAAGCTGAATTCTTGTCCAGGAAAATATTAAATTCATTTAAAAAAAAAATGAGTCCTTCCCATTTGGCACCAAGTTGCCATGGTGACACTGTATATGCCGCAGAAGTGAAAATGTACAGCAACAGCCCTACCAATAGGTTTGTCCATTATGCCAGTTTGTAACAGAAGTCTTAGGTCAAGGTACAATTATGTCAGCAGAAAACTGCATGGACGTACAGTAGTTTTCTTATATCTGCTCTTCACAATATCCTACAAATCTGCAAGGATTTTGTGCCACAATCTTAATGTTACGAGAGTGAATGTGTTAACATAGTCCCTTGTCTTGTGTGAAAAATAAAGCCAATCAACAAGCCATTATTAGCCAATTCATTTACAAGAGGTGTTTTTGAAGCGGAGAAATTACAGTAATTGTTCATCATTCATTTTGTTAATAAATGTTTGTTCATTTGTACTACCTTGTAAACAAGGCACTGTGTTATACAGTAGGCATACAACTAAACTTGAGATGCTGTTTAATGTCCTCATGTTATTATTTATAATCATAGCATTTCCAAGAATCCATGACTAATAACCTTGAGGCAGGACTCTGTGAATTTTGAAGAACCAAGAAGCAAAGCTTTGGAACCAATCCTGAATCTTACAAATTGTCACCTATATCAGCACCAGAGCAAACGTAAAGTGAATTCCTGAGGCAACTAGCTTAGCAAGATTCAAAAAAGGATTAGACACGTATGAATACTGTAAGAAAAACATCTGCAGTTATAGTAGGTAGAATAAAATTACAAGGGCTATGCTTCAAGGCATAAGCTGATCACCATTTTGAGTCAGGAAGAATGGTTTCCCCATGGAAGTTACTTCCCCCCCCCCCATACAATTATGGATATTATGTTTAAATTTCTGATGATTCAGAGATTGAAAACTATTAGAAACAAGAAACCAAGATAGACCATGAATGTGTTTTGATATGGACATTTCCAAGCACCAAAACTTGATGAAAGTGACAACTAGTTCTCATGTAAAGCTTTTTTATTCATGGATTAGAAAGTACTTTATAAAGTACCATTATGCCCTTATTATGAGTGAGGGAAGTAAAACCCAAAGAAGGGAAGTGATTTGATCAAGGCACCAAGCAGGCCACCAAGATAGAATCTATCTCCCCTGAGGCTCAGTTTGCTCCTCTGTCCATTAGTTTTTGCCCTTTCTTTTCTCCAAAAATCTGTCCCACCACAAATCCATCATAACTCTGTTATAATAAGAACACAATGGTAACTCAGGTGGTCATGAATCCTTCAATAAATCATTCAAAGTCATTTTTCCCTTTATGGATCAGTCATCTACCAAGAACCAGATAAAGTTTATCTTCATGGGGAAAAGGACTGGCAAAAGTCATGCCCCTCTAGCTAAATCTGGTATAACTTCCCAGTGCAGACCATCTGGTGGAAAGTAAAGGTGATTATTTTTCAAGAATAATTGCTCAACTTTTAAGTATGTTGTCAGAGCTTTGAGTAAAGTGCTTGTTTCATTCAGCCAAAAAAAAATCACATACTGTCAACTGTGATAGAGCAAAAGACAGCTGTTTTGGTAAGGTACTATTGTTACTCATATTTATTACTGCACTGCCTAAAAAATCAAGCAATAAGAGGAACCTATTATGTTAGTCATTGCACAAACACAATAGTAATATATTCCCTGCACCAGAATGCTTACATATCAAATTGAGAAGACAGTTACTGGGTTGGATAAGGAGTATAACATACATACAAGCAGAGTGAAAAAATTTATGGCAGAAAATGCCATGTATAGTTCCAGGCAGGAAAGGTTTATTGAGTAGATGTAATATCTTTTATTAGACCAACTGCGTAGTTGGAAAAAGGCTCTTGGCAAACTTTTGGGTGCAGTCACCCTTCTTCAGGCATGGGGAGTCTCTGCTATTTTGAGACTCCAGCAAATGAAAGAAGCTAAAGTGTGGCAGGATGTCAGTGAAAATGTAAATAGGTAGAACTAGAAAGACAAAAGTTGAGGCAGAGAGGTGAAGCAGAGGGGAAACGGGAGGGAAGGAAAAGAGCAAGAGAAAAAGGCTGAAGGGAGACAGAGGAGTGATAGAGAGTACAAGGCAGAAAAGAGGCTGTCAGGCAGGTACCTGGTAAGTCAGATGTGAAACAGGTTGTAATGTGCCATAAAACCAATGTCTATATTGAATCCATGATTTATTGTATCTAGTAGATTTATGAAGAGAAGTTCATTGGCTCATCTACGGAAGGTGTTTTGTAAGTTCCCTTTGAGGTTTAGACCTGAGAGATTGGAGAGGGAGTGATTGTCCTGTGAGAAGTGTGCACCCACAGGTAGTTAGGTATTCTTGTCTTTGAAACATTTTTGGTGTGCATTCATTCTGGTGCTCAGTTGTTATTTGGTTTCTCCAACATATTTTCCCTCAGGGCATTTGGTGCACTAGATGAGATACATAACATTTCCGAAGGTGCAGCTGTAAGATCCAAGAATGCTGATGGTTCTATTGTGGGGTGTAGTTATAGTGGGGGTTGTGGAGATATGTTGGCAGGTTTTACATATCTTGTCCTGGCATGGTCTAGATCCATTTGTCTATGTGGTTTGGGTCATAGTGAGTTTGCTTCTGGTGATGGGGTTAGCGAGGTTTGGTGTTTGTTTAAAGGCTAGGATGGGTGGTTCTGGAAAGATCTCTTTAAGAATTGGTTCTTCTTCTAGTATGGGCTGCAATTGTTTGAGGATTTTCTGTGTAGGTTCCAGGGAAGGGTGATATGTAATAACTAATAGTGTGCGATTTGTGGGAATTTTCTTTTTATACTGCTGTAAATCTTCACCTGGTATCCGGGTGGCTCTTTCAAAAGTGCGATTTATCTCTCTGGAGGAGTGTCCTTGTTAGCTGAAGGCCCTTTTGAGATTTGTGTGGTGGTGGTCATGGGTATTCTCCTCACTGCAAATTCAGTGGTATCAGAGAGCTTGCCTATATATTACAGCTTTCTTGGTGTGTTTGGGGTGATTGATGGTTCTGTGTAGATATGTATGTTGGTCTGTGGGTTTGTTATATATAGTGGTTTGAAGTTTACCATTTTGGATATTGATCGTGGTATCCAAAAAGAAAATGTTGGTGTTAGATTATTCGAGTGATAGTCTGATGAAGGGGTGATGATTGTTGAATTTTTGGTGGAAATCAATCAAAGACTGCAGGGTTTCAGTCCAAATGATGAAGGTGTCATCTATGTATCTCAGGTATATTTAGGGTTTGATGGTGCAGTTCTTAAAGAACTGGTTCCTAAAGATAAGGAGAGGAAAGAAGATGAGAAGATGGTCAGAGGAGCATGTGTGGAGTGAAGCCAAGGTGAAGAGCCTACAAGAAGGGCAGGAAAAGAATTGGAACATGTAATCAAAACTGTAGAAGTTTCTCTGTGGTTTCCACCTTTACTAGTTTCTTCAGTTGCTCCTAACAGTTGGAGTCCTTCATACATCTCATCATACATTTGTCACACATTTTGTTTTCTGATCTCAAGCACAGGCTCATTCAGAACTGCAGTTGTATATTTGATCATGCTCCTGTCAAACTGAATAGAAAGCTCCCATTGAGTGTGTATTCTAGAGTGCAAAATTAGGTCCTATGGGAGCCAGACAATCACAAACAGGGGTTACTGTCCTCCCAAAAAGGGACAGAATACCAAACTGATAGCCATGATATACAATCATTTTTTTTCAGCCTTATAAACACCGAAATTTACTTTCAGTCTGATCAGTTAAATTTAAATGTCATAAGGTTTTAGTACTTCACAGGAACAGTAAAAGGCCTGTTTCTAATTTCAGCTATTCCCCTGTAAATTTCAAATACCTGTGGCACTCTACATGAACTGGCTTTTCCTGAAGGAGAAGCCCCGCATTGATTCATCCCTTACCCTTGCAGCCACTCTCTTCCCCACCCAGGACATCTCCGCTGCTTCTTGGCACCTGGTAAGTACCTGTACTCTTGAGCTGTATCAGCACTCTTGATGTCCATAGAGTCTTGGGCTCTGCTCTACCAGTCGGCACTGCCCCTTTTGCCCCAGTGGCCCCCTCCCCCCCAGGGTCTCTCCATTCAACCCCTGCCCCATTTTATCTTCTGGCCCATCCCCCAAGAGCCAATCTGCCCAGCCTGGCTTCCATGTGTTTCTCCATTGGAACCTGGGCAGAACTCCATTCTCCTTCTCCAGGATCCATGGCACCTGGGTTCCCAGTACTCCATGCTCTCCCACCTTTCCTGCCACCGTTCAGACATGGGTAAGTTTTCTCCCCACTTCCCCCCTGCCCATGCAGCATAATGTTCCTTTTTTTTCCCAGTAACAGGCACCACAGGGGGTGCCCTGTTACAATACTCAATGGCCACATCCACACAAGCCTGCACATATGTTTTGAGGTGCCACACAATGCACCCCGTGCACATGAGTTGGTTCTCTGTACACAGGGCTCTGTTCTATTTGCAGCACAGAGCCAAATTTAGCTACTGGGAAATCCTAGTATCAAAAAAAAGCATACAGGGAAAAAAAAAAGGGGTGTCACATGTGGCAGCAGTGTGCATCACCTGAAACTGAAGCCTAGCTGGCCAGAGCCAAGTTTTAGCTCCTGGCCATGCTCTTTGTGCCCAGATTGCCACCACTGGAGCCCCAGGAGGCACCCAGGACCCAAGGTAAGGCTTCTGGGGATAGCTGAGGTGCTGGCCAAAACCTTCCCTGCCCCACCTGAAGGATTTTTCCCCATGCTAACCCCACGTGCAGGGGCATGTGCCAGGGCAAAAAGCCATGGCATGAATCTGTGCAGCTGCTTTTTTCCCCATGGCAACTCTGTGCCCCTGCTCATGGGGACATGGTCAATGGGTGCATCTACATGTGTGCTTTACTGTGGAGATGACTAGTTAGCTCCTCAGTAAAGCATCACCATCTAAATGTGTGCCAGTATTAGGGTACAATATATTAACTCTGCAATAGAAGCTTCTGCACTGATCTTGAAACTTGGCAGGCTTCATGCTCTCAGCAGAGGCTACCACCCCTGCAAGTTTCATCCAAATGAGACAAAAAACAACAAGGATATAGATATTTCATTGATTCCCCATTATACCCTATGGTCGGATCTCCGAGGTGGCTCCAAAGCTTTGGAGCCACTTCAGCCAGATAGAAGTGGAAACCCGGTCCATTGCTCCAGATAGGATTGCTGGAATCTGAAACGGTCGGATCCGAAGCCGGATTGAATAGCTGCCTACTCGTACAGACCTACCAGCCAGCCCCTCTACTGCCCAACGCCTCCACCCAGAGCCCAGGGCTGACTCCCCTGAGCCTGCTGCCTGCTTTAGGCTGCTCTACCCTGGTTCAAACTGCTGCAGTTCTGGGTGCATTGGCAGATGCTGTGCCACAGTCAGGAGCAGCTGACTGGCACAGTTTACCACATTGCCTTAATGGCATGTGTAGATTCATCCAATATGTTGTATAAAAGATGTAACAAGTAATTGCCACAAACTATTCTTTAGAGGCAATATTAGTCCAAGTTTATATTTTGTGCTATTCTATTGGTAGCATTTTATTTTTTGGATAGGAATGTGTTTTCATTTTTTCTGTCCTTGATTCAGTTGTAGCTGGCTAACATGTCCTTGTGATCCCTAAATCGCTTCAGTGACACTTTGTCGTAAGATTAAATATCTTTCTTCTCAGCTGTCTAAAGGAAAAAATAATGACAATATTTCATTTTACTAGAACATGGATGTCAAATCAAATCAATTGTATTGCCCAATGGTCACTAAATCTGTCATTTAGTCTTTCTACATTAAGAGGGGGAAAAGTTCAAGCCATGCCAAATTGAATGAAATCATATAAATATTAAAGTTCTGTAAGGGTTGATGAGAACAGACATTTGATATTATGGGATTTGTAAATCAATTTATGTACTGTGTGATATAGTGTATGGGAATGAAGGCAAGATAACCGTTTTATGAAAAAATAAAATCATAAAACTGACTGAAAGTCTATCTTGGCATGCATGATGGACTATTTGAAAGCTGAATAAATGAGGCTACTGAAGACCTTGCTGAGCAAAGCTAATGAATTTCTAATTTTACTATTAGTACCAACTTTTTAATGACAAAAAATATCATTTGTTCCTTCTTTCACAATATGGTCATTTATACACAGCCTTTTAGGTGTCAAGTGTACCTTTAAAAAAAAAGCCAAAGATCTACTGATTTTTTTCCTGCTCATTTCAATATTTATTAAATTATTATCTTGATTTTATGCTAACCTGGTCCTAGCCTAATCATGTTACTATCTCAGTTGTCTCAGACAACACAAAACGATTCCATTGTGGGTTAGCTCTCAATTTGCACACACACACACACAAAAGAGAAAAACTGAGAAATTCTGATCTGAAATACAGCAGCAGGATGGTTAAAATGAATGAATGTAAGAATGCAGAGGATGAAATATCTATCAAATTTAAAACCCAAGCCGACTATACTTTCTGTTGTTTTCATATTCCAACTGTGTCAGGGGAAATGCTATTTACTACTCCTGACTATATTTTTATTTTATTTTCAGTTTTGGGCAATGACAACATCTGTCAAAATAACTGTAGTTAACATAAATACACAATAGGCATGAAACCCTGTTACATAAAACCATGTTAAATAATGCATTTTACTTTAAATGTTTTAATTTGATTAAGGAGGTAAAACAGACACCATGTAAATGTTATTCAATAAATAATTTAGAAAGTATAGAAATATAGAAATCAAAGGGCTATAATTTAAAGCATTCTTGCATCATAGTTAGTCAGCATTTTTAACTTGCAGATCACAAAACAGTATGTATGATTTCACTGCACTATGAGGACATCAACTTAGAAATTCTTTTTCAAATCAAATTTTGCTTGTCAATTTGTGAGCTGTGGACACAGTTCCTTCAGTGTTTACTCACTAATTATATCCAGTTCCTGTCAAACATAAATGCTACTTTCCATTCTAAAATAAAACCCGATAATTGAACTGGTTCATGAAATCGCTAAAAACAGTGGTCACAGGTGACAATCATATTTTGCTCTTTCATAAGCATGCTTCACATGAGAATCTCAAAGTGCTTTTTACAAACTAGAATTAATCCCAGACTCATTGCAGCCTACCTCAGTGACACTATCATAATTAGAAATCATTATTCAGTTGGGTAGAACAATGTATAAACAGGTTCAGGCCCAGCTCTACAAAAGGAATTTGGATACTTAATTCCTATTTCATTTCAGTAGAAGGTAGGTGTTTTTTATGACTTGCCTAAAATCACATAGCACACTAGCATGGGACCAGGAACAGAACCTCAGGGTCTTGATTTATAATCTCCTGTTCTAATCAAAACACTTTTCCAGATAAAAAGTTGTATGCCCATATTAGAATCCATTTTATTTTGAATACAGGAACTTGCTTCTTTCCCTTTAAAAGAGTGTTAGTGAAGGGGCTTTAACTTACTCCTGATCAGACATCAAAACTAGACATTAATGATCTCAATTTCATTTACAGTGTTGGAGCTGTAGAATTAGAATGTGTATAACTTTTATTGGCACTATTTTCCATTCCTAAGCTGCCTCTGGTTCAGATTCAATTTTCACAGAAATCCAGCCAGGCAAGGACAATTCAAAACTGTTTGAATCATACCCTCTAGAACTATATAAACCTTGGATATTTCTATTCCCTGGAGGACTGCACTGACTCCAATGTGTATGTATTGATGAATGGCTTAAATGAATGAACAGTGTTCTCTTCATATGTAAGCTGTGTTCTTCAAATCACTGCTCTGCTGAAAATCCCAGTAGATGTTCTTTGTTTGGTTCTACATTTTTTCAGTTGGAAGACCAATAGCCACAGAAGCCTATTAAAATTAAGCTCTGTAAAGTAGAAATTCTAGAAGAAATGCTATATATATTTTTTTTATGTGACTGCCATGAAGAAGCAAATTGAAATTAAGTATCCAAAAGTCTCTAAAAGCACTAGTGAATTAGTTAATAGACAGCATTATTTATGAAGTTTGAAACCTGTTCCAAGCACCAAGAAATCTGCTGATAATCAGGAGCACAAAGTGAGTTTGGAACATGATGTCTTTTAGGAGTGTGCAGAATGGGCCGTATTCAATTCAGATTCAGATTCAGCCCAAATCAGGGGACAGTGATTTGATTAATTGATTCAGATCACTGTCCCAATTCAATTCAGACAAATCCGAATCTGAAGATTTGATACTAATTCAGAGAATCAGCGATTTGGCCATAGACACGGCTTTAAATATTGTTTCTACATACCTCAAGGTACCAGGCATGGCTCATGAATGCAGAGATGCTGGAGCGGATGGAGCATTCCACAGGAGCATGAGGGTGCCCCCGTGTGGTCAACAGCGAACCTGGAAATGGACCAGACTGGTTCACTTCTGAGTCCACTGCTGAGCACATGGGGGATCCTCCCATGGCCCCCGCCACCTCGGGGATCAGCCATGGGGGGACCCCGGGTGCCCCCTCAGACTCAGGAAGCACCAGTCACTGAGCCAGGGGGCAGGGAAGGGGGTTCCCCGTGCACTCCATGGCAGACCCAGAAGTGGACCAGAAGTGCTTCTGGTCTAATTCTGGGACTGTCACTGAGTGCGCTGGTGACCCCCCCCCATGCTCCCATGGGACGCTCCATCCACCCCACCATCTCAGTTTTCACAAGCTTCCTGGTACCTTAAGGTATGTAGAAAAAACATTTAAAGCTTTGTCTATGTCCAAATCATCAAATCTCTACAAATCGATTCGACCGGTTCCAATTCGATTCAGAGAGATTAAAGGGTTTCCTGATTCAATTCAGTTTCAGAGATTTGGCCATCGAATCAAGCCGAATCTCTGCCAAATCAAATCAGTGACCAAAGTTTCACGCAGGCCTAATGTCTTTGGAGAGAAGAGCCTATCAAGTTTCCCTTAAAAAGATCTTGTGATCCTTCACTTGTGATCCTTCACAGATCCTTCACAACTTTCCCTTAAAAAGATCTTGCGATCCTTCCTTGCCTTTGTTCATAAGATCAGAGCAAAGTTAGGCTGAAAGAAGCCTCACAAAGTCATCTAGTCCCATCCCTCACTTGAGACAGAATCATCCTTGACTAAAACATCCCAGCCAGGTGTCTGTCTAACCTGGTTTTGAAAACTTTAAAGACTAGAGATTCCACAATTTCTAAAGGTAGCCTGGCCCAAGGCTTGACCACCCTCATAGTCAGAATGTTCCTCCTAATCTCCAACCTAATTTTCACCTGCTGAAGCTTGAGGCTATTGATCCTCATCCTGTCCCCAGCAGCCACAGAGAACAGTCTAACTTTATCCTCTTTATAATAGCCCTTCAGGTATTTGAAGACTGTTATCAAATCCCCCATCTTCTCTGGACTAAATAATCCTAGTTCTTTCAGCCTTTCCTCCTAAGTCATACCTGCCAGGCCCCTAATCATTTTATCACTCTCCACTGGACTCTTTCCACATCTTTCTTGAAGTGAGGGTCCCAAAACTGAACACGTTATTCTAGGTGAAGTCTTACTCCTGATGAATAGAGTGGAAGAATTACTTACCTTGATTTGCAAGTGACAATCCTGTTAATACAACCCAGTATGCTGTTGGTTTCCTTCTTTTTTTTCCTTTTGGAAACAAGAGCACATGGTTGGCTCATACTCAGCTAATGGTTCACTGTAACCTCCAAATTCTTCTCTGCAGAACCTACCTAACCTTCCATTATTTGTGTATGCAACTATTCTGTCTCAAGTACAAGCCTTTGCACTTGTCCTTTTTTAATCTTATCTGTTTGATTTCAGACCATTTCTAGTTTATCCAGGTCATTCTGGATCCTAGCCATATGCTCTAAAGTGACTGCAACTGCACTCAAGTTGGCATCATCCACAGATTTTCTAAGTGTGCTTGAACCTGTTTTCTGAATCATTAGTAAAGGCATTAAATAAAAACAGACCCAGAACAGACCCCTGGGGAGCCCTGTGATGGCTAGAACCAAAGGGGTTAATGAGCAAATTATAGAAAAAAAGATCTGCTTCTTGAGAGTGCCTAGTGTGGCATAATAGTTAATATTACCTAAGGCAAAGCTTGCAAGAGTTTTTCCCGCAAACGTATCCTGTCTGTCATAAGTATAACCGTAATGTTAAAACTAACTGTCTGTACCAATCATAAGACTAACATGGGTCCCTATAGCTTGGTAATGGACATGTCATGAGAGACAGTCTCAAAAGTTTTGCTGAAATCAAGATATATCATATCTACTGCTCTTCCCGTATCCACAAGGCCTACAACTTTATCATAGAAGGAAATCAGGTTGGGCAGGCATGACTTGCTCTTCATAAATCAATGCTGGCTGATCCTGATCACCTTGTTCTCCTGTAGGTGTGTCACAGTAGATTCCTTGAGGACTTTCCATGATCTTTCCAGGTATCAAGGGCAGAATGGCCTGTAATTCCCCAGATCCTCCTTCTTCTCTTTCTTAAAGATGGGCATTATATTTGTCCTTTTCAATCATCTGGTACTTCACATAACCTCCATGAGTTCTCAAAGAGGATATCCAATGGCTCTGAAACTACCTCAGTCAATTCCTTTAGTGTTCTAGCACTCACTCTCTTTCTGGGCATACCCCAGTTCAGTCACCTTCTCAGAGAGCCACTTAGAAAACTTCACATTGCAGCAGGTGTTAAAACCAATGGAACCTACTCCATGCCCAGAGCAACATCAAGATATTGAAGATGAAAGCTGTCTTCTGGAAGTCCAGAGAGCTATCAGTAGAGAAAATTCATATGCAGGCACGTGGCAGTTTCTATAGGTATATATGTGGTACAATTATACCACCATCACACTAGTATATTTTTTGTGTATAGGCAAACCTTAACTTAGAGTACACACTGAAGGAAAGGTTCCCTGTTAATAATTAGACAGTTTCTACTGTGGAGAAATTTGGCATAAAGAGATTAATGAGACTGTGAGAACACTGGTAGTGATTTCCCTTCTGTGAATTTATTTTTGGACACCTTGATCTCTGTCATGTATAAACAAATATGCCTGCCAAGTGATACTGATGCCAAAGGCAGGAAGCACCTATCTTTTCAGTGTAGATATATGGAACTAGAGTGATGCCCATGGAAGATTTCAAAGCATTTCTTTCTTTGAGATGGGAGATTTTAGTGTATCCATAACAGGTACATGGAACATCACCATCATGTCACCAGTTATACAAGGCATGCTTAATGAACAATGGATCAACTGACTAAAACAATAGACTCCTGGTTCTTTCAGACAGTGCTGCAGTTTGCTGGAAATTTTCTTTGAGGACAACCTATAGGCCACAAACAGCAACAACGCAGGTAAAACAAAGTGACCCTACTTCTTACTAAAATACGTCTTGGTCCCCCATGCTGTGCTTTCCCTGCTGTTACTGAGGTTTGTGGGAAATATTCTTCTACCATGGTCTGTCCTTTGCAAGGTTCAGACAATACAAAGAAAGGGGAAACCTACAAATCCCAGCAGAAGAATTCCTACCACAGAGGTTTCTGTCAAGTCTAGAGCCAGTGATGTTGACTTCAACACCTTCCTTCCCTTGCTTCTCATTTGAGGATAAATTGGGGTTTGCGCAGACCATGTTGCAGGGCAAGAATGGATTAAGTGTTTGAGCTTCTTTACAACTATCTGCAGCTCAATTAGGGATATTTCCCTTAAAGAATTGTAGTTCTGAAGCTGCTTTAAACTGCCTCGGGACTGGACAGGAGGAATAGGGAGCCTTATCCATTCCCTCTCTTCCTTCCCTGCACAAGGGAAACTGCACACAGCAAAGAACCTTCCCCATTCACACGTATGCCCCCATAGAAATTTAACCAAAAAGATCTAATACATCTCTTTCCATAGGGGCATTTTACTTTATCTTTGTAAATTCAAACTTCAGATGTGTTAAAATCCAAGGTGATCTGAGAACCAGATCAATAGTCACCTAGTTTGGTTTACATTCCAAAATAGCTTAATAAAAATCAAATTTGTGTCTTCTTGATTTTAAATAGACATTCTATACCTCCCCAGGGATGGGGAGAAAACTCTTCCTGTTGTTCTAGGAAAGTACAGAATTCATTGGAGTTGGGGGGAGGGGGGCACTGCATTCTTCTTGCATCATCCTGTAATGCGGTGTTTATAGCAACACGATTCTGAGCAAAATGAATAAAAGATAATTCAGTGCATATGTCACTTCTGTGTATGGAAAAGGCTTGATTTGATATTTATTTGAAGAAGGCTCCTGGTGATTGTCTATTGTCATCGCATTAGATGAGAGGAGAGAGAACGAGTGACTCTTTGAATGTGACTGCAGTGACAAGGAGAGCCTGCAGTCATGTCTTGTTAATTTACCATGGAGAAGAATGTCACATTTACATTTCAAATTATCCCACTGCACCGCTCACAACTTGCTAGGATTATCTTGAGTTTTAAGCCATCAAGATGCAGGTTTCTTTGTTGATACAGACTGCGCTAATCCTTCCTTTCTCCCCACCTCTCTAAAGAAAGGAAATGAGCCCACTCTTGAAAATCTAACATTAAAGGGAGTTGTCAGTGTTGCTCAGTAATTACAAGGTAATTCTCCAAAAAAAAAGGGGAGACATGACAATTTGATTCTTTCTCTTCCCATCTTCCCCCCGCTCCCTCCCCAATCACACACACACACACTTCCTTGCAGGCAAGCATCAGGAGTAAATTTTCAGAGGGATGTGCAGGGATTTAGCTGTGTGCATCCTATTACTGTTGTTAATTAGAACACATTAGTACAGCCAGCTGAAAGTGTGCACCCTTCAATGTTTATCCATACTCTGGGCTCGTTTTGGATTTCACACTAGTTTAACACTGATGTAATATCAGTGATGTCACTGGAATTATCCCTAACTGACACTGGGAGCAAGTGAGATGAGAACTACACCACTTCTCCTAGCTCTGCCATTTCTACAGGTGCTGCTTATTCTTCTCTACTAACTGTATTTTTAAAGGACTTTTATTTCTCCATACATTCACCAATTCCCTGCAGAATTGTCATGTCCTGATGACCTTTATTATTCGGAGGCACTGCCAAGACACTTAGACCTAACTTCAAAATTTTCCTAAAATAGAAGGGAAACATCCCAACATGGACTGAATAAAAATGTTTTCACTACTAATTAATTCAGTGAAATACAGAAATTGTTATTTTTTTAAATTTTGTATTCAAATAATCATTTTCAATGAATAATTTTTAAGCCTTTCTGAACAAGTTGGTCTTTAAGGTACCACCCAGCTCTGCCTTCTGCCTTAAAAATATCAGGAAGGAAAAATAAATGCCATATAAAACAAAACACTTTTTTTTGCTGGCCCTGGTGAGCATACTGCAAAAAGCACACAAATAATATAGATGTTGTTGAGAAGTCAGAAGGTAGGGTAGATATACATCACATTTAGTTAGGCTATAAAGGTGCATATAGAGAGCATAAGCTTTCATGAAACCAAGTTCACGTCATCCAATGTAGTGAAAGGACATACAGAAAGCATAAGAAGGAGAGAGAAATTAGAACAGAATAGAAAATCAAATACAAAACACAACTGAAGGGGGAGAGAGACCAGATCTATACATAGCACAATAAGAAAGATAGCTCCTGGACTCCATTTGAGGGCTACAGCTCAATCTGAACCTATATATAAGCTGTTTCCACCTCTGTACCCATTGCGAGATTGCCAAAAAGCAGCAACCTTTACACTACAACCTCAGTCTTCGGGAACAGAAAGTAATGCTCAGCCTTAAAAACAACACAGACATTATAATACAATAGAGGAAGATGCCACTATTCGCCATGGGCAAAACAAAGTATATACAGGAAGCCAAGAGACAACTCTCCAAAACAAAGTTTTACCGACTGCTGACAAAATCCCATGACACAATACCAGAAGGAGCTAAATAAACTCTTAAAGAAGCTACCCCTGGAAACACAGGAGAAGATTACAGCTTCTGCCTTGTGGGAACCTAGGCCAGGCAACTTTTACTTATTACCCAAGATCCACAAACCTGGCAACCCAGGATGTCCCATTGTCTCTGGCATTGGGTGTGTTGACTCTATCCTATTTCCATATGCCCCTGGAGTTGCCAGCTTAAAGAAACTGGGATCCATTGACAAACTTCCAGAAAATGCCATATTTACTACCATGAAGTCATGATTCTGTACATCAAAATCCCTCCTTAGGACGGATTACAAACCACCTGGTGTGGTGTACTCTGTCTAGTCTTTTGGCATATATAAATCACATTCGCATAGATGAGGATTTCTTCGTCTCGTTCTTTTCAGTGGTGACCCTGAGCCTCACCTGCCATGTCTTGTTGTTAAAGGATTCTTCCGGGAGAATGTAACTTAAACACCACAGGCAATGAAGTACTGATCTATTCTATTGAGGGTTTTGAACTTTCTCATAAAACAACTTTTTTTTTTTCTAGACCAGAAAAATGGAAACTCACAGACTGCTCTTTATGTTAAGGTTCTTTTATTAGGTATCTATCTAATTTTTATACATTGTATCTTAGGTTTCCATGCCTCCTGAGCTGGAAGAAATGACAGAAGCCTGATCCTGAAACTGCTGATTAACTCTTTCCCTAGTGGAGGTAAGTTTCACTTCCCTTTTACGCTTTAAAACATCAAAGCATAAACTCAAGCAGTATAAGCATAGACAAGATTCAGTCTTTTGGGCTTGAGATTTTGCCTGCTTTCCAATTTTTTAAAAAGAACCCCAAGAGTTGCACAAAACAGGGTGCATTCCCCTTTAAATCCTTTAAACGGTGCTGGGCTTGTTGTACGTTTATGTTTCTTCTTTACAATAGGGCTGCAGTCTGACCCATCCTTGTAACCAAAGTATTTAAGAAAAAAAATTTACTTGGAACTATTGGGCTCTGCCATCTCTTCTCAGCTGATCCCCAATGTCACACCAACTCCAGGATCTCATTCCTGGCAATGCTTCTTTATTCTTTTCCTCCCAGCTTGTCGCAATCTCCAATCGTTTCTAGCGAGCTGATCCCTGACTCCTCTTCACCCCCACTCTTCCAATTGGCTCCCTCCTCATTTTTGCACACCACACCTCTGTCCTTGTCATCCGGGTCTCTCCTCTCCTCACTGCCTCTCCGGGGACACACTAGCTGCATCCAGCAGCTACTCCAAAAGTACAGCTCCTTTTTTTTCTCCCTTTGTTCTTGTCAGTGTTTGGTTCGTGCCGGCACTGGCTGTCTATCTTCATGACACCTGGGTGCATCTACATGTGCTATTAATTCGAAGTAGGCTTACCACACAGTAAAAATACTGCACAGAAAAGCTACTGGGGGAGCATATCTACACGTGCTCCCTCTTGGGAGCAGCCCAGAGAGAACTGTTCCCACCCTACTCTGCTCCCCTGCAGTAGTCAGTGAGAGGTCCAGGCTTGACCTGGGTGCTAGCCCAGGGGCTGGCAGGGGGCACAGAGCCAGGAGACCGCTGTCTCCTGGCCCTGTGCTCATCAGGAGGGGTCCTAGTGTGCACAGGGTGGGAGAGCTGCTGCTGTAGAGCTCCCCCACCTTGTGAACACAGGGACAAGCCCTGTGACCAGCAGGGCTTCTCTACACAGCCAAGGGATGAATGCAACCTGTTATGTTTTGGGGCAGGTCCCAGCCAGCCATGGGCTGGGTGGGGAACTCTCCTGATACTGAGAGTTCCTGGCTCTGGCCCTGGCCTTGGCTCCTGGTGCAGAGATTGCTCCCTGCACCCAGGAGTTGCCTGCTGCTGGAGCAGAGGGACATTGTCCCTGACTAGGCTGTGAGCTCAGAGCCCATCCTGGCAGCTGGCAGCTCCCAGGGGCAGGGGGTAATCTCCCAGCCCCCACTCTAATCACAGAGCCTGGGGCAGGTGTTCCCTGTTGCCAGAGCAAAAGGACGTTGTCCAGGCCCAGGCTCCACGCTCAGAGCCTGCCCTGGCAGCAGGTACCTCCCAGGGGAAGGAGATTGTTCCCCTGCCCCCTGCTGCCTGGTCTGACCAGGAGCAAATTTTCTCCTTGTCAGCCATCTACACATGGACTACTGTGCAGTCTATACAGCACTGTGCACATGGACTACTGTGCAGCCAATACAGCTACCTGTATTTGGAAATTAACCCTACATTTGGCTAATTAACTGTGCAGTAAGCATCAGCATGTGTAGATGGTAATGCCTTACCATGCAGTCAATTAGTCAACTGTGCAGTAAAACATCTCATATAGACACACCCCCAGACAAGAAAGCTACTTCTGTTTCCATTAAGCTCTCCCACTTTGTCCTTACACGCAACTATTTCAGGTTTGGGGACTCCCTAAACCTCCAAGCTAATGGCACTGTCATTGTAGTAATTGGGCAATTATAGGGTTAAAGTGTTAGTCTGAATTATTATGGGATGGATTTTGGGAACTAGAACTCCACCCTCTGTTGTTCCAGAGTTACTTTCTTTTTCCCAGTTAGTTGTTTGCTCCTGAATAAAACAGCCTGAGGTTTTGGGCCTTGAGAAAAGTCAGTCTCAGTATTCTTTGTTAAGTAAGGAACTTAACAGCTATGGTCATACAATATGACACCCCCCATATGCCAACATATTTTTGACAGACCTTGAAGTTTTTTTTCCTCTGCAGCTGCCTTCTCATTACCCTGGTATTGATAACATCTTCATAATATGGACACATGGGAAGGAATCTCAAGAGAAACAACTTCTACCACTCTGTCAAAATAACTCTGGAATAATCCATGCAGCAGATTAATTTCCTAGATATTACAGTAAAGGGTTGCAGTGGCCACATCACCACCACATTGTATCAGAAACCTAGTGATCTCCACAGCTTCCTTTATGCAACTAGCTTTCATCCTAAGAATACTACTAGATCCACTGTCTGTAGCCAAGCTCTATGTTACATCTCTATCTGCTCTGATCCCCCTGACTGGGATGAACACCTTAAGGATCTAGAACAGCAATTCTTACAATTACACTACAATCCCAAAACTGTAGCCACTCAAATCAACAGAGCCAGACTGAGACCCCACTCCAACCTGCTACAATACCAGCCTTGGGACAAGGACAACACATTTGGTCATCACCTACAACTGTAGACCTGAAACCCACGTTAGCAAAATGCTTAGCATAAGCAAAGTCATTTTGTGCCTTGACATAACTATGCTACTGGCTAAACACAAAGGCCAGTTGGTCACAGTGAATGACCTTTTTTTTTTTTCTTTTTTTTTTAAATAAACCTTGTTAGCAAAAAGTTAAAAGAGGATGTGCTTTAGCAGTCCCAGATGGCAGGATACAGATGGCAGTCTGGCAGAAAGATGACCTTTGTGAAAGATGATTGGTGGATATTAATGACATAACTGTATGTAGGACATAACAAAAGGGAACTGTAAACAAAGTATATAAAAACCATGGAGAAAAAAATTTAAAGTGGGGAAGAGCAACACAGGAAAACAATAACTACCAAACCCCCAGCGTGGTGACGGATGCCTGGCCAGCTGAACTCACTGTATCCATGGGAAGACTTGCATAAGAATATCTATATTGACTCTTAGGGCTTGCTTAGAAATTAAGTGTTGCATTTAAAGCCTTGCTTAAACATTGTTATTACGTATGCGTTCAGTAAATTAGGATGTGAGACCAGAACAGTCTCGTTGTTTATTTCATTTCCATTTACTGCACTACTAAATTCAGTACAACACAACCCCCAGTTTGAACATCTAAGATACATCATTAATGACCTCCAAGTCCTCCTGGAAAAGGATGACTGTCTCAAGGCAGCTTTTGGGGACAAATCTGTCCTGGCTTACAGACAGTCTCCTGTCATGGGGTACCCCAACATTTTTTAAATTACCCCACTCTAAGGGCAGTCTGCCCCACTTTCTCCTGCCACACCTTAATAGATATATATATTGCAGGAGACTGGACTGATCTTACTATAATGTCCACCCAACTTGTGGCTGTAGCCTTATGGGCCAATCACATGGCTCCATAACTGCTCTGCACCATATCCCATGCTTCGCAGATGGCAACCTTATCAATGTTCTGAAATCCTTATTCCTGAAACAGCCCCTAACTGGGCCTTCCAACCCCTTGGCCTCTCTCAGCCCTACTTTGGGCCTTCAGACACCTCAGTCTCTTGCTCAGCCCCCACTTAAATTACCAGACCTATTGGTCTCTGCTCTGGCCCCTCTTCAGGGCCTCAGACCCCTTGGTCTTTTACAACCACTTCCTGGGCTACCAGGCTCCTGGGTCTCTCTCTTGGCTCTTCTGTGGGCTGCCAGCCCCCTCTGGTCCCTTATCTTAGACCCATCTTTTTCTCCACTTTTCTGAACAATTCCAAGACCTCACACCCCTTCTTGCTGGGCCTCATTATTCACCTCAGGCCCCTCCTGCTGGGCCTCACTAGTCAACCCCTTGGACCTGTCTAGTCTTGCACTCCATTCCTGGTCCCTCGCTGGACCCCTCTGGTCCCATTATACTCACTGGGCCTCACTATGTGACTCAGGCCCCTCTTGCTGGGCCTCTAGACCCACATGCTCCTAGTCTTCCCTCGCCCCTCACTGGTCCTCTGAACCCTTCCACTCCCACAATGCTCCATGGGCCTCACTATAATCCACAGGCCCCTCACTGGGTCTCTGGACCCACATGTTCCCAATCTTCCTAGAAAGTGCTTTTCTGTCAGGGTGTGCACCCCTAGTGTTCCCCCTCCTTGAGGTCACCCACAAGGCAGTGGGAGCAGAGGCTTTCTGGCACCCCATCTTCACCTTTCCCTGGAAATGCCACACATGGTCCACTCATAGAGGCTACCCTGTCACAGGTAGCCCTACCACACCAACCAATCCCAGTAGGGAGCAGTTTTAGGCCTTACCCAGGACCCATCTTCAGGTTTACCTGATCCTGCTCATTCCTCTCTGGGCTCCCCCTAGGTGTCCTACCCCCTCCTGGGCTGCTAACCAATGGGCCTCCTGGCCCTGGCTCCATCTCAATTCTGAATCCTCCATCTCTGACTTGACCCCCATATCACTCTCAGACCCCTGTCCTTGATCCCTCCTCCTCAGACAGCCTGGCACTAGCCATCATCATCCTGGACTGCCCACCGCTTGACCCCTCCCTCTCGGCTGTGGCCCCCCCACAGGGACCTTTGTCCTCTCCTAGGCCCTGACCTTGCCTCCAGGCCAGTCAAGACTCCAAGCTCCTGGTTCTGGCAGTCTTTCACAATAGGTTATTTCCCCCTTCAGCCCTGCCTGGGCCCTGGCCCCACCGTGGACCAGTTGAGGTTCGCAGGGTCAGTCCTCAAGCAGCCAGCCCTCACCTCTCTGTGGGTCTGCTCTCTCAGGCCCCTCCATAGATCATTCCCTCTCTCTCTGGGCTCACACAGAGCTCCCAATAGATTTTTCTCACCAACACCCGCTTTCCTCCTCTGGGCTCATGCAAGCCCCTTAATAGGCTCCTGTGCTCTCCCAAGTTCACTAGGTTCATCCAGGCCCTTCCCTAGGTCTCTCACATATCTACCCCTTCTCTCAGGGCTCACCTAGCTCCTCAACAGGCCCACTAACTCTCACCCCTCTTCCAAGGCTTTCCTGGCATCTCACCAGGCCCCTCTGTACACAGCCCTTCTTTTCAGGGCCCAACGGACCTCTCATCAGGCCCAGGCACTCAGCCCTTTTCAGGGCTCTGGACCCCACACTGGGTCCCCAGGAACATTCTCCACTGCCTTAGTTCCTACCCAAACCCCCAGATGTCATTTCCCTTGCTGGCATTCAGAAGCTACAGTAAATAGATCCTATAGTAAAAGTTCAAGTGAAATGCTTTAGATCAGGAGGAGTGGAAGAGGGAACTTGCCAACACTGAAGTCAGATTCCTTGGGTTATTTATATATAAATCCATACATTAAAACATGGTACCCCACCTGCCTTCCTGCTGGATAATGTTCCTCTACTAGCTCCCAAGATACTACTGCCAGCCCTGTTCTCAGGCTCTGGGGTTATACCCAGCCCTCCTCCAATTAGGTGTCTCCCCATCAGTCAGGTGACTCCCTTGATCAGGCCTAGCCTCAGTTGCCAACCCCTGGGTCAGCTGACTCTAATTAGGCCTGACCCCACCTGCCTGTGATTCAGCAGACTGCCTGACTTCTTAAAATGGCAGGCACACCAAGGGTCCTGCCACACCCCCAAACCTCCAGTGATATATCTCAAACAGTACATGAATAAGCTCCTATCTTTACCAAGGTGCCAGGCCTTGCAATGGACCCAAATGCCTGCTGTGTCCACACATCAATACAGATCACATCAACACTGGACCTACTAACAAGGAGTACAGCATCCAGGCAACACTACCTTCGTATAAGGCCTACCTGCTTACAATGTCCCTCTGCTGTCTACATCAGATATACAGGGCTATCTCCACATGTAACAATAAATAAACATCAATCTGACATTAGCTGCAGAAAGATGCAAAAGCCTGTGGCAGAACACTTTAACATCCCTGGACACTCCATCGCTGACCTCAGAATTGTTGTTCTTAAAGACAAAAAAATAATTAAAAACCAGTTAGAATGCGATACTACAGAACAAAAAGTCATCCACAGATTGGACTATGTTAAATATGCTTTAAACAGACACTATGGCTTCTTATTACCTGGATTAGTTTTTGTGACCTGCCTTGTTCCTGTGGGTTTACAGCTTGTATGCACTTCTCTAACACTGTTCCCCCCCACATCTCTTTCTACCCTCTCTTCTCTTTTGTATTCTAATTTCTCTCTCCTTCTTATACTCTGATTTCTACACATCCTTTCATTGCATCTGGTGAAGTGAACTTGGGCTCACAAAAAATTGTAGTCTCTGTATATATTTAGTTGGTCTGTAAAGTTGCATATCTACCCTGCCTTCTGACCAACTTGCGACTAACGTGGCTAACTACCTCTCTGCTCATAGGTAAAATGTAAGTCAGATATGTAACATTTTTGAAGTTTTAATGTATGGATTTATATATAAATAACCCAAGGAATCTGACTTCAGTATTGACAAGTTCCCTCTTCAACTCCTCCTGATCTAATGCATTTCACTAGAACTTTTACTATAGGATTTATTTACTGGCTTATGAATACTGCCCCTGTTACACCCTACAGTAGATTTGCCTTTGACTTGAACAACAGATTCAGGCCAGCAGTGAATGCTTTTGAAAGTCCCACACATTAGGATCTCACTGATTAAAATATTTTATAACCAAAGGGAAGCTTGCATAGAGTCTGTGAGTGAAGGAATGGATGTTCTGAGGAAGCTCTGAACTCTAAACCAGGGGGACTAAGGGGATGCTTTCCCCATGTTCTCCATTAGTTTTACCTGCTGATCAAAATCTTTCACAAATATAAATTAAGCCTCACAGTACCCCTGGAAGTTAAAGATGTAGCAGTATACCCATGCTGCAGATGGATAAAATAATGTATGACATTGGGCACATCTATATTTGTGCTTTAATGCACAGTAGCCTATTCTACTGTTCATTAAAGTGTCATGTCAAAAACAGTGCTAATATGCTAATGCACAGTAGAAAAAGGCTACTGCACATTAAGCATCATTAAAATGGTGTGTGCTTTTGCTACTGTGCATTAGGGCAGCCTAATAAGCTTATATGTAATACTTCATATTAGAGGTACTAAATTTAATGTGCAGTAGCAAAACCACATTAATTCATGTGTAGATGCAGAAACCCAGGCACCTTAAGAGTATCAGAGTGAGTCTGTGACAGATGTGAAATAAAAATGCCTCAACTTTGACACCTGTCCTCTGCTTTATTATCTGGGTGTTGTTTAGAATGTTTAGGTGAAAAAAAACGGATGATTTTTTTTTATTGGAGGATATTTTTTTTAGTGAAAAATGAGACCCCTCAAAGATTAATCAGGGACCTAATGAGCTATTCATTGCATAGACACTTAACAAGAATGTGGTGGCTTCCCCAAACAGATTATAATCTAAAACAAGAGAGAAAAAGTATATATGACAAACAGATGGGTGGGGAGAATCAGCTAACAGTGAAACAGTTATGGTTCAGGTAATAAGCAGCCATCACAGCACAACAGCTGTTAGACCATCACAGTACTGCATTTTGATAATGTTAAAAACATAGCTAAGCAAGAAAGTTTAAGTTACACTAGCTCCTCGACTGTCCTAACCTTTGTCAAAAGCACCTCATTTAGATAGATAATAATAATACCTATATTTACAGTGATAGTTAACTAATTAATTAGTCAATCTCAAAATAACCCTCTAGCTGATACTTACAGAATCTTGAAAGGACTACAGGGGGTTATTTTTTACTGATGAAAACGATTTCTGCAATGTATTAGAAGCAGTGAAGCTTTCCTCTGATACTAAGGACAATCGTGCATGGTTTCTAGTTCCAAACTTTCTATAGCAAGCACATTTTAAAAAGTCTGTGTCATATAACAATGCAAGATAAAACTTGCTTTCCAACTGCATTCCCCAGTATCCCTCATCCATTAGACAAGAGCAGAAATGGATTACTTGTCTGTACACACAAGTGATAATCCAACCTTCAGATTCCCTGAGCTAAAAAAGCATTGAGATCACTTAATTATCTTCTGACTGGAGGGTATGCTGTAATCAGGATCAACAGTGCATATGTACTGGATAGCAAGAAGGGGTCAATTTGTGTTTTCTTTATTCATGGGAATATTCCTATTGACTAAAAATAGACTATTGGCATGAATAAGGAGGGCTGGGCCCAATAAAATATGACCAAGACACATGCCAATAAAAGACAGATGCATTCCAAGTATATTGCACACTATATTTCATCTACTTATGTATCTCACTGAGAACAGAGAAGACAAAATTGCCTGTTCAACATGGTCATATTTCATATGAAATGGAGATCCTAGATGATGGCAATGCCTTTTCAAATGCCTAGACACTAACCTGGTACTGAAGCAATTTTCTTGTATTCACAGATGTTAGCTCCCAAAATTCAGCTCTGCATCACAGGAAATGAGAGATGTCCTTTCCAGAATGCTTAATTGTTTCTGCAAGTATGTTCACCACATAGGAGAAATTCAGTTGGAAAGTACAGCTCCTGTTTTTCAGTTCCATTTGGCTGCTTATGAGATAAATAATCAGGATACATTTATAGCTTAAGGGACCGATTTGCCAGAGATAGAATACTTGATTGCATTATTCTAAAGAAATTATACATAGTATCTCAAAATAATTCCAGCTTGTTGCTCTCAACTCACTAATGCATAATGCGTCTTGCTACAGAAACAGCATTAGACAAGCCCCTATTTGACAGTCCATTTTTCATTGATTTTTTTTCATTTACTTTAAAGGAAGGGAAATTGCTGATTTCTTTTCCTTACTAAACATACCCATGATTTTGTTTTGTTAATACAACTTCTTTTCTTTGCAAATGAAATCCATTTAGACTTATTCAATCTTATTAAAGTTCAACAGATATGTAACTGTTTGTAAAAAATGTTATTTTCCTAGGTTATATGCTGCATAACATAGCATTCTCCAAGTTGTAGTAAAGAAAAATAAATTGTCAGTTTTGCCAGGGGAGGGAGTGGGGAGAGGGAAGAACAGGACAGGATTGGACAAGATGGAACAGGATGGGACTGTCAGGTTTCCTCCTGTCAATTTTTGACCCTGCATGATACCCATCACTGTAGTGGCTGAATGTTCCAAGTTTGTTATCTCATGCCACGTATGTGAAGTAAGAAAATATATCCATTTATAGAAACAGAGATACAGTCTCAGACAAATTTAAGTTACTTCAAAGGTCAGGAAGGAAGACTGTGGCAATCTTAAGTCCCATACAGTGCTTTAAAAGATCATCCGTCCACAACTTCATACCATGCCAAATTCATTCATATCAGTGTAAAATGGGTAAATCTAGAGTAACCAATTCCATTCAGTGAAGTTTCTCAGATCAACATTAGCACAAATAAAATCAGAATGATACTTATGAAACTAAGTTACCATAGAATAAGACACTAGGTTTTTGATGGGGACTGGCTGTTGTATAAAAATGTCTCATTGTTTTCTTGTTAAGATACTGTATTTTACAGAAGACTTGGATTGCACAGTAGTGGCAATTGATCATATTATCTAATGTTTGTACACATTGTGAGAAATTGTTGAACTAGAACTAGTTTGATATTGTAATTGGTTTTGCAAAGGAAAGCAAAAGCATATGGAATGGGTCAATGCAAATTAGTTACCATCATGATGATAAGCCCTATTCTCTCAAACACAATACATTCTATATGTAGTCTGTCTTTTTTTTTTTTTCCAGAACAGCACTAGGTATTACTTTTAAAAAATCTTCCCAAAGCAGTTTTTGGCAAAGACTGAAAAATTAAAATAGCAGAAATCTGATCTGAAACTTCATAGCTAATAAGCACAGTCAGTTCCCATAGGAAGCAGTTAATTTTCATAACCCTACACAGCTCATTTCGGATGATTTCATAGATTTCATAGACATTAGGGCTGGAAGGGACCTTGGAAGATCATCGAGTCCAGCCCCCCGCCCAAAGGGCAGGAAGTCAGCTGGGGTCATTGGATTCCAGCAAGATAAGCATCCAGTTTCATCTTGAAGGTGTTCAATGAAGGCGCTTGAACGACCTCCGGTGATAGTTCAGTACTGACTTATTACATGCATCTAAATGGTATTTTATTGCCTTAATGTCTTTAAGGCATTTGAACTCCTTTGAACCCTTAAACTTTAACCTCTGAGGGGAAAAAATTAATCAACTTGCTATTGATATGCCCCTTAGCTACTAAGGGCTTTACCCTGTAGCGTTCAGAGAAATCTCCCTGACTTCAGTAGGAGGGGTTTCAGTACGTGCCAGGTGGCATTCAGCAACTTATGGCAGTGGTTTTCAACCTTTTTCAAGGAGTGTACCCCTTCTGGCTAGATATGGAGTGGGGGGGAAGTGGTGGTGGTGGCTGGACGTGGAGCAGGGCAAGCTTGCACGTGGCAGCACAGCGCAGTGGGTGGCAGCGGCGGTCGCACAGCCAATCATGTGGAGTCACATGAGGCTCTGCAGGCTGCTGATGAGCCTTGCACTTGCCCAATCACGTGCCACCTGTCAGCAGCCAGCAGAGCCTCATGTATGACACACGGTGGCAGCTGCACGGGGTGGTGGATGACGGCAGGGGCTGCGACATGCGAGCTCCCCCACCCCACTCCACCCCCGCAGACCTCCGGCAGGCTGGGCAGCACCTGTGTGGCCCACAGAGGGGAGCTGTTGCTCTTGAACCCCTGGCCCTGCTCCTGGGAGGCCGTGGTGTGAGATGGTGGGTGGTGGCGCTTCATCCCTGCCTGCCCATGCATACCCCCTAGCACCTTTCCAAGTACCCCCGAGGGTACACATACAACCCTTGCCTTATGGAATCAGGCCCTTGTTCACTTGAACAAAATAGGTTTTCTTAGATTATCTCAAGTTACAGAAGCACTGCTGGCACCTGCCTACATAACAAGTTTAGAAAAGAAACACCTTTGGCTTCAACAGAACGTATCACTGAAAATGTGTATGAGTGTGTATGTGTGTGCGCGTGTATTTACAGGGGACACGGAAGTCGGAGAATCGCATTTTCAGTGATATATTCTGTTGAATATATCTCATTGTTACTAATCCTCATTCATCTCCATTGGTATAAACAACTCAGATATGCTGAGATCACTGGCTGCCATAAATGAAGTAAGTATGGTATTGGTTACATGTGATTACAGCATATTTCATGACATGGTGGCCGCATCTACATGAGATGTTGACACACTGCACACTAGTGCATTGTTACTACACACTAGTGTCTCATGGCAGATAGCATGATACAGTGCTACTGATCAGTAGTAACAAGCATGAATGACTCATGCCTCCTGAGGCTGGGGGGGCATGGCGGCCACCTGCAGGTGGCAGTGGCAGTGGCAGTGGTGGTGGCATGTCAGCACTGAGAGGGGACCACCTGCAGGCAGCCGTGGTGGTGTTGGCGGGGGGGGCGGCAGGGTGAGCAGCAGGCAGTGCATGGGGACTGCCCACAGCTGCCGTCCGTGCTGTCAGTGGCAGTGAGCAGCAAGCAGTGAGCGGGGACCACCCACAGCCACCGGCAGCCATGTCGGCAGTGAGGAGGGGCAGCAACCACCCGCAGAATCTGGCGGCAACTTCAACGGTGGCCATCTCAGGGGGGGCACATGCCCCTCTATGCCCCACTATCCGTTGCCTATTGTGTAGCAAAACTCCCAGTTTTTCTTCTTTTTCTTTTAAAATGCATTCCCTCCCCTTCCCCAACCATTTCTGATGTTTTCTTTCCTTCTCTATTACCTATAGATAATGATAAGTGAGCTAAGACATAAGATAAGCTTCAGCATTTTATTTTGATAGCAAGTTGTATTTGTTTTGTTTTTTCTCCTTTTTTATGTTGTATAATTATTATGTTTATATTGATTTTTACTGTTCTATATTACTGTTTTACTGGTATTATATGATTTAGGCCTACATGTGTAAGTTAGCATAAGTCATGTCAAGTTTCCATTTTGTTTGTCAAGTCTCATCCTGTCCCCAGGCCCGGTTGTGTAACTCATGACTCACACCTACCCTTTCTATGTAACTTGGTTCCTGAATGAATGGGGATGAATGAGGGTGCTTGAGAGACAATGGCAGTAGGTCTAAAATTAGCTCCCTCTGAATGACCGAACCATCAACACCAATACCTGGACCAACGACCCAGCCCTTGGAACCACCCTCAGCATTCAAGAAACAAAAGATGAGGCAACCCACCATTGTGCCAAGGCTGCACATGCTCAATAAGAACACCTGGAGCCCTCTGGGACAGGACTGACATTGCCTGGACAGGCCCTCCCATAGGAGATCAGAGGTAGTCTGCCCCATAAAAAGGGGTAGTGAAGATTGACTCTTTGGGATGCCCTCTCCATCTGGACCAGCACCATGCCACACCACCTATCCACCCAGAGGCCCTGCCGGTGACCCCCCTCTGGACAACACCTACTGGACAAGGACCCCTTTCCAGCCTGGATAGGTAGCTATCACCCCCTACCCCCTCTTCAACCAAGGACTTGGACTCTGCTTCTCTTCCCCACCTGGACTCCAACCCTTCCAGTGAGTCTCTTTCTCCTGCTGCCATTGTGTGTGTGTGTGTGTGTGTGTGTGTGTGAACCAATAACTTCATGGGGCTGTGTAGTGTGTTGTCTGTTTAATAAACCTGTTATTTTGAAACCCCGAGTTGGGTTTTTGTCTGTTTCCTGACTCCTTCTTACCACCACTTATCTGCCTCCCCCCCTCAACCCCCCACCCCCAGTCTCTAAGCTGTCAGCCTGTTTCCAGCCCCAAGCTCCCAAGCTTCTGCTTCTCTCTCTCTTTGCTGTCTCCTCCTTGCCACCAATTATCTGCCCCCACCCCACCAATATCTCAGCTGTCTGCCTCAGTTTCCAGCCCCAATCTACCTTAAGTAACCCTAAGCCTCAGTTCCTTAGCCAGCTTCTCTCTAGTGCACTGGTTCTAACCTCAGTTCTGACAACTTTCACTCCCTACACTTTAACTCTCTCTCTCTCACCTTAACCTTCCCTCAGGTATCCCAGGTACCCCAAGCACACACATACATACCATGCCATCCAAGTTAGGAACTTACCTATGTGTAGGTGGGTTGTATGTGTGTGACCTGGTGAGTGTATGTGTGTGTATATATATGATATGATATATATATATATATATATATATATATACACACACACACACACATGTCATTGTGTGTATGATATATGAATTAGTGATCTGTGTATGTGTACTGAGTGTGCAGGTATGGACAATTGATTTTTGTCTAACTTTTGGGGTGTATAGTGTATATGCTTGAATTGGTGATAGGTATGCATGTGCCTAGGCTAGTTTGGATTTGTATGTGCCTGAGTTGGTAGTGTGGGGGGGAGGGTATGCATCCAATTGATGTGTGTGTTTGTATATGTGCAATTGTGTCACAACTTCCTGTTAAAATATTGAGATCCTGAGAGTCAGCCTGCCCCCACAGGGCAACAGTTGTAACAAGCTACTGCACAGTCAGCATCATGAAAAAGCTATCTGGCAATGCTACTGTGCAGTAACTCCACTTACTATGCAGTCATTTTGTACTTGTTTATACAAGTACTAAATGACTGAGCAGTCAGCAACTCATGTAGACTCAGCAGGTGGGTAGAAATGACTGGATACATCTACACAAGACTCTTTACTGCACATTAAACTAATCAAATGTGTAGTAAAGTGCCACTATCTACACGTGCACGGGGTTTATTACACAGTAAGTTAAGCTAATGCACAGTTTGCTAGTACCAAAAAATACAGGTACTAGATTAACTGCACATTAGCTACTCTGCAGTAGCACATGTGTAGACACTGACTGGGAGCAATTTGCCTAGGCAGCAGAGAAGGCCACAGGGGCAGGGGTAGGGAGGGCTGTCCACAGTTCTGGTGCAGAGCTGAGGATCGCAGGCCAGCTTGGAGATGCTGCCTTGGAGCAAAGTTTTCTTTTGGCTTTGCTTGCTGAGGGGATGAGGGAGCTCTCTGTCCCTGGTCCTGGTGTTACGTATCTCCTAGCTCCCCTCAAGAGCCAGGAGCTGAGCAGCACTGGGAAGGAGGAGCTTTCTGTCCCCCACAGCACCAGACCAGGGACAGATGGCTTCCCCATCCCCTCATCTCTGCCACTGCCCACACGGTGCATACCCCAGTTGTCTCCTGCTCCCCACCCATGCCTGGGGAGAGCCGGGACCTGAGCAGTGCTGTGAGATAAGCAGTGCCAGGACCAGGGGGTGACATAGGGAGGGTAAGCATCTCCAGGAGTTGAGGGAGACATGGGGAAGCTGAGTAATGTCAGGACCAGGGGGAGCTGCAGGGGGTTGTAAGAAGCACTGGGACTGCACAGAAACATGAGGGAGTAAGCAGAGCCAGGACTGGGGGAGATGCAGGGAAGCTGAGCAGTGCTGGGACTGGGGGGAGATGTAGTGAGGTAAGCAATGCATAGTTTCATAGTTTCATAGTTGTAGGATCAGAAGGGACCTAAGTAGATCATCAAGTCCGACCCCCTGCCCTGGGCAGAGTGAATACTGGGCTCATATGACCCCAGCTAGGTAATTATCAAGCCTCCTCTTAAAGACCCCCAAGGTAGGAGCCAGCACCACTTCCCTTGGAAGTTGGTTCCAGATCCTAGCCATCCTGACTGTGAAGTAATGCCTTTTAATGCCCAGCCTGAACCTACTCTCAAACAACCTATGGTTATTATTCCTTGTTACTCCGGGAGGTGCTCGGGGGAACAGGGTTTCTCCCATTCCCCACTGGTTCCCCCTGGTGAGTTTATAGATGGCCACCAGGTCTCCTCTCAGCCTTCTCTTGTGAAGGTTGAACAGGTTCAGGTCCCATAGCCTCTCCTCATAGGGTCTTCCCTGCTGTCCCCATAACATGCGAGTGGCCCTCCTGGGACCAAGGGAACCAGAGGGAGATGGGGGGGGGGGGGGAGTAGCACCAGGACCATGGGGAGATGTTGTGGGGACAGAGAGTTCCCCTATCCCAGCAGTGCTCACCTCCCAGATCCTGAGGAAAGCCAGGAGCTGAGCAGCACTGGGACTAGGGACAGAGACCTCCCCTGTCCCCTCATCAAGCAAAGTGACAGGAGAGCTCAGGGTACTACTGCCACTTAGCCATGAGGCATCGCCCCAAGCCAGCATTGCCAAACTAGGCTGTGACCATGAGCTCCACATGGTTGGGAGCTCCCCCCCACCCCACTCCCTGAAGCCCAGGCCTGACCCAGGTGCCCCCTGCCAGCTTGGAGCTGGCACCAGAGGAGCCTGGAGCTCCCCCTGGCTGCTTCAGGGGGTCAGAGCAGGACAGGGGAGAAGAAGCAGCCCTGAGCTCAATTGCTCTTGTTGGGAGCAAATTTGCTTCTAATGCAAGCACATGTGTAGATGCATTCCCAGGTGCAGTTTACTGAACCTTATTTTAAAGTGCAGTAACCTTAAGGCACATTAATTGCACATGTATTCCTGCCCACTGAGTTCCATCTTCTTTAGGGCTTCAATTATTGCTAATGCCAGTGGAATTGCTCTAGTGGTAGTGCTATATTAGGAAAATCCACCAAATAATTAATATAAACTAGGTTAGAAAGAGTGTTTGTAAAGTGAGATGAAAGAGATGGGAGCAACTGCTGGGTAAGGGCTGGGACACATTTGTACTTTAGCTGAACTCCTGGGCTAGGGACACAAATGACACAAACTGGTATAAGTGTTTAAAAAAATGGTTCGAATGTGTAACACAACAGGAATTCAGTGCATATAAACCACTTTCAAAATGGTTTAAACTATTTTAAAATAAACCTGTATAGGTATTGTAGCAGGACACTAAGGTGCCTGCTACTGAGAGCGTGCGGAAGACTCCTCAGGTGCTGGTTCCCAAGGCAACGGGAGCCAGCAAATGACCCACACCTGCCAGCAGTCAGCTGGCTATAAGAGGCATGACTTGGCTTGTATGAGAAGGAGGGGAGTTGAGACTAGAGGTAGTTGCTGATGGGTATTTAAGATAGTAGGAGTTCCCTACCAACAGGGAAGGATGAGGAAACTCCTGGTCAGAAGAGAGAGAACCTGAATGCCAGCGCAGCATTGGTCACTGTGGTAGGAGAGAAAACCCGGTAGGCCTGAGCCTAGTTATAGCTGGAGGCTTATGTTTGTGTTGTAGCCCAGGGACTTGTGTTTATGTTGTTGTTTGTGTTTGCAGTTTGTTTAACACTGGTGGTTTGGGTGAGGCTATAAGGGGATGGAGGAGGCCTCATAGGGGACTCACAATAGAGTGAGGACCCCAGCCCCAGTGAGGGCACGGAGTTTGGGGGTATAGACCCCAGCTCCACAGAACAGCCCGGTGAGAAGGGGGGCAGCCTCGCAGAGAGGGAAGAGCCCCCGGTGAGAAGGGGGGCATATAGAGAAGACCCGCAAGGCCTGGACACGCCGGACACCCGGTGCAGGAGAACTGTGGCCAAGTGGAGGAGAGGTAGCCTCCCTACAAAGGAACATATCATCAAAGTCGTGGCGGGCGAGAATAAGAGGGTGCAAATCTGAAGCTTGGCACAGTAGAGGAGGCGGCAAGGGCTAGCCCGGCGACCCTGCCGTCCCTTCTGCTACAAGTATATTATCAGACTTGCCTGAATTAGATTACATTGGTTTATTGAACTTGGGTCCCCTCCAGATTCAAGTTAATTCACAGTCCCGCAGCATCCCAGGATGCTTTACACCTCCCCTGCACCTCTCCTGTTGCAGGGTAGGCAGGCTAGTCTTTGGCCCCAGCTGTCTGCTCCAGCCAAGTAGTGGGGCAAGCTCTAGTGCCCCCCAGCTTCTGGACTGGCAACTGCAGGCATGTGACTGTATTTCTGAAATCAAAAGTGAATGTCTGTTCATTTGCCTATTGAGACAATCTGCACAGCTTAGACTAACCTGCAAAGACTGAATTGATTCAGCCTGGAGCTTTTTAACTGTCTTTACTTAGTCCTTAAAATAGATTGATTATGGACATTGGTGACACATAGGGAGTGCACGAGGGTGCATGTGCACCCCCTGAGATTGGCGGCGCGTCCCCTGTGATTGGCCGCTGCTGGCAGCGCCTGCGGGTGGTTGCTGCTCACCACCTCCCCCTTGCCATTGACACCACCAGAGGCATCTGTGGGCAGTCACCAATTGCCGACTGCTGAGGCATGCAGTCACTGATTGCTGCTGACAATGCTGGCAGTGTCTGCGGGTGGTAAGTGACCAGCAGTCAGCGCTCACCACCTCCTCCCACCCCCATCACTGTGGCTGCCTGCAGGCAGTCACCGTGGTCCCACAGCCTCTGGGGGCATATGCCATTCATGATTACAGAGGTTTGTTGTTGCTTTTGCCATCTTTTTCACATGAGAAGCAAAAATTTAGGCACGTAGAATAATAGAAAAATGAAGTGGAAGGGACCTTAAGAGGTCATCTAATCCAGCTACTTTCTCAAGATTATCCAAACCAGATGTGGCTAACCTACAGCACATGTGTCACAAGTGGCAGAGGGAGCCTCTACATGCGGCCTGCAGCAGACTGGGGAGGGGACAAGCAACACAGTGGTAGATAGGGCAGAAAGCAGAACAGAAAATCAGGCAGGGACCACAGGCAACGGAGCAACAGATAGGACAAGGGACAGAAAGCAGAGCAGCTGATTGGGCAGGACAGAGGGATGGAAGTAGCACTTAGGTAGGATGTCGAGTTAATTTGTAGTATGCCTGTCAAAAAGATTAGCCCCCACTAGTCTAAACTATTCTAAACCAATGTTTGTGAAGAAAATAAATGAGGAAGAACATCCTGAATTTCTTCATCATTTATTGCGCTCCTATGGAGAAAGCAGCCCACTTCAAAATTCTCAGGGTCAGGCCCTCATTGTCATGACTCCCATGCAGCTAAACAAATTTACACAAATTAAGTATCTGCCTCTTCATCTCATGCAATTTTGCCTGCTCCAAAAATTAATATGGTCCCATTTTTCAATTCTAGCTGGAAATCAATTCCATACAATCTATACATGCAAGTTATTTAATTGAATATTTAATTATGTTAGTTTTATGATGAAATGTTTTGCTAGCAAGACTATTTCTTTATCAGCCTTATAGATTGAGTTCATTACTGGCCACCTGTATGAGAGTTTCAAACTCCCTGGGCTAAATATGTAACTGGTGAAAAACCCAAATAGTTCTGTTGCTCTGAAAGTGGGGCCTGCCATGACTGCTTTCAGCTGCAAACTGCAGCTGAATAGTGGGGGCAATGCATGGTTAAACAGTCTGCAATAATCTAGTACTAGTGTTACTCAGATTCTTTTAATAACCTTGTCAACTTGGACAAGCCAGTTTGCCCTGCAGCAAGATTGCTTTCCCAGCATCCTTGCTCTCCCTGTTGTTCCCGCTGGGCTCAGGAGACGAAGAAACAAAGTTACTTAAACTTTTTAATCTCACTGAAACCAAGTGGGAATGTTTGTTTTCTTAGTTTCTCACTTGCTTCAGCATTGTCCTCTGTTGGGATTAAACATGCACAGACACACGCACACAAACGTGTGTGTGTGTGTGTGTGTGTGTGTGTGTGTGTGTGTGTGTGTGTGTGAGAAGCAGCCACCGTTCCAAAGCTGACAACAGGTACAGATTTATTTTTCCTCTTGAGATTTTCAACTGTTCCTATTAGGTACTATATAAATAGAAGTAAGGAACCTTCATAGTTGCCTGAATGAAGAACAATTGGCAATCTCCTCTCATTTTTTGTTCGAATTTTCTTTTTAATTGATTAATATCTAGGGCACAATTTAACATTTGCCACTTTTCCATTAGTAATATACAAAAAAACAATGAGCACTCAACTGATGCAAAAATGATGTTTTTCTCAAGGTCTTAAATTCAGTATAGGCTAGTAGGATGATCTATTCTACAAGGACCCATCTTAATACAAGATCTAAGGGCACTTCTATCTTCTGAATCAGCCAGACTTTTCTGCATGAATATATTTAAGGCATCTCAGTAATTTGATGTTTGGATTTCAGATAAGTGTAATGAAGTAATCATGTGTCATAAATACTAAATGCACAGAAATACTGAAGGGTTCTAATTATGCAGTATAATGGGATCTGGCTGCTTTGAGAAAGACCTATGTTCTACTCTTTTTTTTTCTCCAAGTCATTAGGTAGAATGGTGTGCAGGAGAAGCAGACCTTTTTTTGTTCTTGAAGGAACAACTGCCTTAGTCATGTTTATGATATAGTTATAACTTAGTTATATTTGCCATCCATCTAACAGCATAATATCAGAACTCATAGGCAACAAAGGTGGTCTCCAGATGGTGCAGAGTACAGAATATTCAAAGAAGGAAGTGGAGAATTCCTAAAGAGATTTGGATTGGGAGATATGTTGCAAACTTTAACAAGAAAAAAATGCATTGATAACTAACTGCAATTCACATACCTCATGGTTTGTAATACTCAGTGGAGCTACTTGCTTTTTTCAAATTATGGCTAAGATGGAATCATTCAGTTGAGATGCTCCTATTGCCTTTTGCTGCATTGAAATCAGACTACCTTTCTGTGTATAATTCTTTTGGGAAAACCTATGAATCTTATACTTACAGAATTAGCTTAAATTCAGTTTAGCTTTTAGAAACCAACTCCACTACAGGAGTAATTATTGACCTACACTTGTCAAGCCTACTGTGGGCTACTGATTTGAGTGAACAGATCCTTTTTTTCAGAAAGAGAAACCATTCATCTTTTAGGAATTGTCAGGTTAGTTCTTTCAGATGATTAATAATCCAGTGGTTATCTTGAGCACTTTGACACATCTGCAGTAGCATAGGTTTAGCAAATATTTCCTCTCTATTTCCCTTCTTTAAACAAGACAGACAGGGAAAGAGTTGTGGAAAGCTAACACACTGGGATAATTAATTACAGTGTGGTCACAAGCCTCCACTGGGAGAAGAAGAGAAAAGGGAAGAGATTAAAAAAAATTCTTCATTTCTGTAACATCTTCAACCTGTTCTGCAGGATGAGAGACATACTGCAACAGCAAATATTGCAAAAATAGAGGCTAGGTATAGATGTAACACTTATTGCACAACAAATACACAAAAAGCAGTCTATAGCCGTAACCAAACAGACATTAATGGTTCATAGAGCACTTTAAAAATGGCAGAACCTGCTCTAAATTAACCCTCAATGGATATGGTATCAAACTAAAGTGTTTTAGAGCAAAGCATTTTTTTTTAATGTCTCTAACACCTCCCATCATGAGTCAAGGTAGGGCACATTCCATCAGCATCCCAGGTGGCTTTGTGCAGGGCAGCACTCTAGCCTCAGGAAGAACTTGTCTGCTGTTGCCAGGCTAGCCCCAACTCCTGGGCTGTCACCTGAGTCAGTGACAGCCTCTGATCCCAGGTCTGTTTCCTCCCTCCAGCCAGCTATGAGCCACAGACTGGCTGGAGGTGGGAGAAGGGTGGAAAGGGGTCTGTTCCAGGCCAGTCCCCAAGAGGCATAGGAGCACTCAGCAGCCCATCAGCCCGCTGGGCCAGGCTGTCGCTGGGACAGCATCTGGCACCAGAGCCTGCCAGCCTCAACTCATCCACCTGCCAGTCCTGGGACCTGGGGGACAGCTCTTCAGCTCCCCATGGCCCCCTCCTGGCCTGGGTCCCACTGCAGGGGAAGGGTGCAGCCTTGGTGGACATAGGCTGCCCCCAGGCTTGGGGCACTTGCATGACAAGAGCCCCAGGCATGGACAAGAGCCATGGGTGCAGGGCCCTCAAAGGGTCAGACATGGCCCCGGGGGATGAAGGGCTGGGGTCCCATGTGGGAAAGCCAGAAGCCCATGGCTCACACTACGACAATGCCTCCAAGCCCACAGCCTCTTCCCCCCAGCCCAGCAGCTGACTAGTGCCCCACAGGACTCTGAGACAAACAGGTGGTCCAGGATCACACATCTATCCAGATCCTACACAGATAAGTCCCTCTTCTTCACTCCTGACCCTTGAAAGTAGGGTGCCAGGTCAAATGCCCTGCTCCAACGTTTTGTGTTTGTTAAGGTCAGTCCCTGTGGTATTTCACCTGACCCCCTCCCCTTCCCCTGGTCTCCATCCTAACTGCCCTTTCCAGGTTCTTTTGCCCCTTTCTCAAACCACTCCCCCACACCTACTTCAAAGGTTTGCTGGTTTGTGTTAACTGGGAAAAGGGACCAAGTTCTGCCACAGATAATGTTCAACAAGTTTTCTTTATTAAACACATGAAAAGTTTGGCAGATACAACACTTTAATAAACCAAGGCATGCCTCTTCTTCATGCCACATTCCCTTGTACCCCAGTGTTTACCCCTTGGGAGAAGTTTGGTGGGGGAAGAGGGGAAGGGCAGCAGTGCCCAGCCAGCCTGTATTGTGCATAGCATTGCCTGGGATGCAGGACCAGAGGAGCCCTGGGCAGGAGACCCATGGCCTAGTGCCAGGGCAAAAGGAATCAAAGCCTTCCAGCCCTATATATCAAGGGAGGGCTGCGAGTCCATGTGGGTGAGGAGATAGTTGTCCAGGGCTTTGCGGATCTGGATAGCCTGCTGCTGTGTGGGGCCAGGGCCCCCAACATCGGCAGGGGACTTTCCCTTTCCCCCATCCATGTGCCATGTTTGCTAGTGCCGCCAGATACAGTCTGCAAGCTGTGCCTCCTTGGCCCAGGCTTCATGGAAGACCTCCCCCTGATCTCATAGATGTTATGGAGGATGCATGCTGCCATGTCATGTTCTCCTCATCCACCTAAATGCACATGCTGAGAGCCCACCAGCACACCTTGAGGCAGCTGAAGGTGCACTCCACTGTCATGTGGCACCAGCTCAGGCAGTAGTTGAAGTGTTCCTTCTGGCAACCTAACTGGCCTCCATAGGGCTTTGTCAGCCAGGGCAGGAGGGGTAGGCCAAGTCCCTGACAAGGAGGTGGACAAGTGACAAAAATGTCACCAAGGATGAAATCAGGTACCCCGGTAGCATAGTGCCCACTCTCCATCAGCCTTGGGAGAGTGGAGTTGCAGAAGATGGGTGCTGCCTGCCCAGCTGGTGAAGATGCCGGTGAAGTGGCCCCAGTGGTTAACAGTGCCCCACAAAATGATAGGGAAGTTGCCCTCGCAGTTGATGAATGCCTGGGCAGCCTGAGTCAGGTAGAGGATCTAGATGTGGGTGCCATTGGGGAAGCCCATGTAACAGAAGCCAGCAACCACCTCCTTCAGGTTGATGAGGTGGATGAAGTGGTTGGCCAGGATGTCCTGGATGACCAGGCACACCTCCTGGGCAGCCTCTCCAGCTATGGTCTTACCCATGCTGAACTGGTTGGTGACATAGCAGTAACTGCTCAGGGTGGCCAGCTTCAAGACGGAGATGGCCACCCACTTCTATGGAGTGAGGGGTGGCCACATGCTGATGTCCTGATGTGCAATGTGATGTGCAATGTGGAGCCTCCCCCTGCCTCTCCCCCCTTCCCCCCCCCCCCCCGCAGTGGCAATGTCAGTGAAGGTGGCCCAGAGCATGCAAAAGGTCTGGAGAGACTGTTTATCACCCCAGGTTCCCAGGATGTCCTGCTCCCACCAGTCAGTGCTGGTGGTATGGGCCCAGATCTGGCACTTGATTGTCTAGAATTGGTGCCAAACCACTCCACTGTCAATGGCATCCCAAATGGTCTCATTCTCATAAGCCATGTGAAAGTCAGTGGCCAAGTCCAAGTTAGTGGTGGGTGTGGGGTGCAGAAGGTGGGCAAGCGTGGTATGGCTGACTGCTGGTTCATGGGCATGAAGGCACATGATATGATGTGCCACAGCTACATCAAGTCCAGATGGGTACATGTGATGTGATGTCCTACAGCTTCCAGCAAGAGTCAAGCAGGACTAACAGCATGACCCACTCCAGCTCCTGGGTCTCCCTGTTTGGTGCAGGCAGTGGGATGCCATGACAGGGTGCAGGCAGATGGGCACATGGAAGCCTGTGCAAATTGCAAATTGCCCTTCAAGCCCAGGGCTGGGTGCAGGGTATGCGGGCCAGGCCCCGATCCCGCCCTCGTCGCCATGTGCGGCGGTGATTCCAATCCTATTCTGGCCGCCATGGGCGAGCCGGGGGCGAACCAGGGTCGTACCGGACCCGTCTTCGTTGCACACGGGCTGTGGCCAGCAGCCCGGGCACACGGGGCTGGAGAGAACCGCTGGGCGGTTTAGCGCACACGAGTTAGAATTAGTTACGGAGGCATAATGGTTGATTGAAAAGATTGTTTACTTACACCCAAAGATGGTATTGGTGTAGGCTGGACAGGTTTCTAGGCACAGCTCCCGCTTGGATCCTCACTAAAGGAACACGACAAATCGATTGCTCCCACGGAGTTTGCTAGGCTCCGTGGGTCCAGTTCGGTTGGGTTCGAAAAGTTTCCCCGGAGTTACTTAGGCTCCGTGGGTCCGAAGTTACAGGAAAGGGATACTTCTAGGATTGCGCTCGGCAACGGGGAGAGGCGAGAAGCGAAGGCTCCGTAGGCTCAGCTCTATTGCCTGCTTAGGGGAGGCGCGTCGGGTCCGCAGCGCTTGGAGATCTTCACATAGAATCTCTCTCATCCTCCCTCCTCCAACTTGGGCGGAAACTGCTAGCCATACAAAAGGCTTGGGTAAGCCAATCGCTAGCCGCCACGTGTGCCTACATTAGGAATGGGCCAATAATGTGGCGCAAATCCTAATACAAATGGCGGGAACTCCTTTGCAGCGTGTATCACTATGATGCAAAAGAAATGCACCCTGCAAAGAAGCTGTAATTTGGCGGGAAATCCCCCGTTGCACCAGAGTTCTCTCTTGCAGCAGAGAACTCTACCGTGCAAAGAAAGCGACAAATTGGCGGGAAATAATTTAGCGGTGCCAAAGCACACACACAAACAAAAAATCACAACTTCAGGTTGTGACACAGGGGAGGATCAATGATGACATGGCAGGGTGTTGGGGGCATGGTGGCCCATGCCCAGCAGCCAGCAAGGGTTGTCTCACCCATTTGATTCCACTTGGGAGTCTTCAGCAGCTCAGGCAGCTCCTGGGGTATGCTGGGAGACATGTAAGAGCACCTCCTACTGCCTCAGGCAGTGCAAAGGGGCTCCAAGCTCCCCCACTGAATGGCAAACATCTTTTCAGTCCAAAGACACTCAAAGTGCTTTAGTTAGCAATAGATAAAGTGTTTATACCACAGGCTTTTTGAACATCTGTACTTAGCCAGGGAGATTTAAAACTTGGCAGGTAATTGGTTCTTGCTGTGTTCCATACTACCTTTATAAAAGAAACAGGGGGCTATTTTCAGTCCTGTCATGATACTATATTAAAGTTTGGTCAAACGAACTTCGATGCAAAGAAGAAAACAACTAATGAACTGAATGTTAACACAATTTGGAGCACACTTTTGAGCATGGTATCCCAAAGGAGGGAGGGGAAGTTTAGCAAGAGACCAGCTTAGCTAAAGTGTAAACTCTTCAGTGACCCAAAAGAAGTTTCTCAAAAAAGGGAAACTTGGATGTTTCTCCTTGTAAGTGTATGTACTTGAAAGATTATGTACTAGTCTGTTGGTATGAAAGGTAAAACCAGGAAGGTCAAGGTACAAATTATGATATTGCTAGCAAGAGACAAAAAAGGCTACAAGAAAAGCATTCTATTGGTATGTTATAAGGAAGAAGAGGAGGAGGAAGAGGAAGGAAAGGGTACATCCCTTATTGCCTGGGGAAAGAAATCTAAAAATGAATGATGTGGACAAGGCTTAAGTGTTTAATACTTTTTTTTTTTTTTTTACTTCAGTCTTCACAAAAAGATCAAATAGCAAATGGCAGTTATAAATAGCAGAAAAGATATTTTTAAGCTGGTAGCTGAGTATTTTTAAGTCAACAGTATTGAATAAAAATCATCACCAGGCACATCTACATGAGATATTTGCTGCAGAGTTGCATAATTAACTCCACAGTAAAGTCTCAGCATCTACATGTGCATCCCTATTAGGCTGCAGTAAACTAATAAATGCTACCATAGGTTAGTACTTGTAAACACAAGTACTATCCTGCAGCAGCATGATTTAGTGAACTGCAGCACACATGTAGATGCTGATGGAGCTGGCTGAGGCATGAGGGTGCTTCAGTGCAGGGGTTCCCTGCTGGCTAACCCTGCACTAGAGCACCCCTGTGTTCCAGCCAATCCCTCTGAAGCATGTTAAGCTGAGTCAAGGCAGGCTTGGGCTGACAGACTGACTCCCAGGGTCCCCTGCCAGCCAGGGCTGCTCCAACCTGGTTCAACATGCTGCAGTCCCAGGCACACGTGTAAACACTGCACTCAGGAGCAATAAACTCCAGCACAAACTGTGCCGGAGTTTATTCAATTACATTAATACCATGTGTATACATCCTAAGGAATCAGCTGAAGTAATTGTGGAGCCAGCGGGAGAATTCATAGGGGTTAAGTAAGATCCCAAATGACTGGAAGAAGGGAAATATAGTGCCCATCTTTAAAATAGGGAAGAAGAAGGGCCTAGGGAATTACAGACCAGTCAATTTAACCTTGATACTGAGAACAATAGTGGAGCACATTATCAAGGAATATATTTGTAAGCTCTTTGCAGATAACAAAGTGGTAACAAACACCCAATATGGATTTGTCAAGGGAAAGCCATGCTTAATCAACCTGATTTCTCTCTATGACAAAGTGACATGCTTTATGGATGGAGGAAGAATAATGGATGTGAAGAGCTGGAGGAAGAATTTATTTTGACTTTAACAAGAATTTCAACACTATGTACCATGGTATTAGTATAGATGAACTATGCAAACTAAGGAAATACGGGCTAGAGAAACTACTGAATGGTGGGTGCATAACTGGTTGGATCACTGTATTCAAAGAATATTCATCAGTGGCTCAATCACACACAGGAAGGAGGTATCAAGAGTTCTCCAGGTTTTGTCACAGATCTGGTACTGCTGTAAACATTTTCATTTGTGACTTGGAGGATGGAATTAAATGCACTTTTAGAATGTTTTTAGGTAATACCAAGTTGGGTGAAGTAGAGGACACTGGAGGATACCATTAGGATTCAAAATGACCTTATAACTTAGATAAATGGACTGAAATAAACTGGATGAATTAAATAAGAACAAGAACAAAACACTGCACAGAAGAAGGTGGATAAACTGGAAAAATTTCAAAGCAGAGTGACAAAAATTATTAGAGTTTGAGAAGCTATGGCCTACAAGGAAAGGTTGCAAAAAATGAAATTATTTAATATGAAGAGAAAACTGAGGAGGGGTGATTGTTTTCAATGTTAAAAGGGTTATTGTTAAGAGAATGGTTATCAATTGTTTTCTGTGCCCACAGGAGGTGGTACAACAAATAACAGTCTTAAATTGTAACAAGGATATTAGGAAAAACTGTCTAACTATAAGGGTCATTGAGCATTGGAACAGGTCACCTAGAGAAATTGTGGGATCTCCATCAATGGAAGCTGTTATGTGCAAGTTAGACTTGGTTGGGGTAGTTTAGACAGCAATGATCCTATCATGAGCTGGTGGTTAGAATAGATAACCCCTGAGCTCTATTCCAGCCCTATTCTTCTATGATTCTGTGATCCAGACAGACATGCCATGAAGTACCTACAAGAGAAGGGTGAGAATTAGGACATCTGGATTACAGTCTAGGCTGTGCTACTAACTCACAAGGTGTGCAAATCACTTAACCTATTGTTCAATTTTTCCCATTTGCAAAATGTGTATAACACTTTCCTGCTTCACTTGCATGCTCTGAGACTTTATAAGTGGTTATTTTGAAAATGCTGTGAGTGAAAAGCTCTCTAAAAGTTTGCTTTTGGAAAATAGAAAGTGCTTTTCCAATTGAAGCTAATGGAAGCTTGGCCATCTACTTCAAGAGAGAGACAGACGTAAGCCATGTAGGAATTACTCAGTGGTTCTCTTAATTTGTCTATTTATTTTGCTGATATGCAGATTTAAAAAAATGCTTCAAGCTTTTAACATCTAAATAAGAGTGGGCCCTTTCAGAACAACTATGATATACATAAAAATAGTTAATATGTTGTTATTCTTTTTGATTAGCCAATCAATTCAAATCTAGGAAAAAGGTACATTTGTACTAAATATATCCAGACAGATTCTGTTCTGTGACCTACGCCTGCAAATACCTTTAGAAATTGCCTGTCACAGAGAAACCCCATGCTTATTTATGTGTGCTGGATTAGGGTCCTGCAATGTTGTCTCTGTTTCTCAGATTTAGGGTTCATGTCAAAGGTGGAAAGTAATAATAAGAGGAAAAGGGGATGGCACAATTACACTATGTTAAATCAATCTTCCACTGGTAAAAGGTCTGACCCTACACAAAGGAGGATATCTTAGAAATGCCTTGCAGCATCTCTAAACGTTTTCATGGCTAGCTTGGACCCAAGAATCAGGGAGATACAGGTAGGTGCCAATAGTATGGGAGCTCTTCCTGCAAACAGTACGTCACAATAAAAAAAAAAACATTTAGCAATCTTACTGGCTGTACTGCATTAATTAACAGTCCAAAAAGACTTTAAGATTCTTGAATGGAAGGCACTGAATAATTGCAAAATATTATTATAGGCAAAAGACATTTTTCTTTCTCAATACTCTCCCGTGATTAAGTGCTAGCAGAATACAAAGAATCTCTTTCCAATGCTTGACAGGAGTCTCCTTGCTGTGAATAAGGTTGTATTCACCTGTGACTGCTGCTCATTAATGACTCAAGTAATCTTATTTTGTGTAGGAACAAAGATTCCAAGATTTCAGTATGGGCTTAAATACTGCCTTAGGATGCTCTGACTTCCAATTGTATTGACACAGTGATTGATGAAGTTCCTGCCAGTAGATTAGAGCATTGTCATGCATAATGATAGAGTTTGGGCTCTATCTCAGGACCAGGCAAGTAATGTTCTACATTAGTATTATACTGTAGCACTTCCATTATGATGAGTATTAGGGCAGAAGGTACATTTAGGTATCCAAGAGCTCAGTATCCAGCATTCATCATCTATAATTACCCCAGTTTTTTTGCTAGCACAGCAGCCAAATGCAATATACAATCATGCATTTCTGCATATACCCAGTGAGGGGGAAAAAGTTTGTAAAATAGACTCAGTAATAACAACAACATCATGTTTAAATTATAGTGATATGAATTACTTTGTAATACTTTAGAACCCTATAACCCACCAGGAACTAAAAGCTCTATTATAGTTAATGATGTGGTATTATTACAGGAATAAATGAATAGATGTATGAATCACAAAAACAGGGTGCAATCTTAATAATTTTTCTAATCTAAACTGAGACATTTCCTCTGTACAGAACATCTGTATAAATGAAATACAAAGTGCTAGTATAGGTATTAAATTATAGTGTTTAAGGACAAATCTGAACACCTACCAGCTATTGAACAGAAGGGTAAATAGATAGAATCCTCCCCAGGTGCTGTCTCGGACACCTACCATTCTTTGAGAAGTGGCCAAAAAATGTATTAATGATGTTTCATTGTCATTATTTTTACACTTATCAATGCAATATATAATCACTTACATCCCTCTTTGTTCATTGAGTCTTTTATAGGGCAGGATATACATCTAAAAATAAATACATAAATAAGTAAATTAAATTGGGTGGATAATAATTGTTGAAATCCCTGTCCCCCAATGTCTTTCACCCCAAAGCGATCAGTAGGTAAAGTTTAGTGGTTGAACCAGTAGTGCACCCATTATATGACCAAAGAAAATGTTCAATTTTGCTTTTCCTGTTAGAGCTATGCTCTTCAACACAGGGATGCTTATCCCTCTGTTCTCATAGGAGTATCCACTAAAGTATGATTCATCCCAGATTGGTTGTACCTACACTAGAAAATGAAAAACACTTGACATATAAGTTAACCACTCTTCATCAAACACATCCTCTGCTGTGGTTAAACACCCTTTAGTTGCTAGTAAGATGGGGCCAAACTGTATTCAGTAACTGACACAGAAGAAAATTATCAGTCCTGCTAAGAGAGAGGATGTGAAGAAGCTATTTGATTTATTCTAATTTCTTAGGTATACTATAACATCGAGCTGAAGAAATATGGAATTGTTTTATTATTCTGTTCTGTTTTCTTTTCTTCACTTCAATTTAGTGTCTAGTGAGGAGCTAGGTGTTTAACAACACCAAGAACTTCTCTTATGTTACCCTTCCATTGTATCCCAAGCCTACTATTTTCTACAGCAAGAACACACATCAGTCTCTGGTTGCATACACATGTGCAAATGATATGGGACGATTCTCCCAAGTTTGTTTTCCTGGTAGTAGAACTTGCTTGGAGTTTCCTAAACAGACATTTGAATGCTGAGCCCTTGAAGAGCAAAGAGCTTGCAGTGTTTACACTATGCAACCAGTGAGCTCTTGATCAAATATCTCAGCATGCTCTGCAGGCTCCCCCAGTCTGCCCAGAGACAGATTGCAGCAGTGCACAGGGCAGTCCTGATTGTCTGATCCAGACTGCTCTGGGTCATCCTGTGTCTCTTAGCAGCATAATGTGAGATTGTGAAGGGAGTGTATTCTGTTCCCTGCTCAGCTAGACACAAGAGTCCAGCAATTAACACACTGTCTCCCGGGGGTTGGGGGAGGGCACAAAACAGCTTGGGATGCTTAAAGACTGTGCTATGGTTTCTCTTAGAAGAGAATATGTACATATGTTCACTCTCACAGGAGAAACTACTGTGAGAGATTTAATCTTCGTTGTTACCAAGTCATTTTTCTCTGGACACGGTCATTTTTGCTCTGAAATAAAAACCCTAAACATCTGTCCACTTGTGGTTTCTTTTAGGAGATGAGCAACTTAACGCTCCCAGGAAAAACTGAAGGTTTCTACATGGCCTCTATCATCCAGTCTCTCCAGTGCCCATCTGCTGAGGCTGCCAAAAAGAGCATCAATTAGTACCAGCTGGATTGGCAACTTTTGAGGTGAGGACTCTTGCCTAGAACTTCTGATTTCATACTAAATATTACCAAAAACAAAAGTGCATACAATAACTGCAACCATCTTTTATGATCCATTGGCTCCAATCTGAATCCAGCATAATAAGCAACCACATGCTTCTGGCCTGTTTTTTGTGAAGTTATCTACATGAAGCAACAAATTGCCTGAATTTACATCTGCTGGAGATGTTAGTTCTGTCCTCTGGGTCTAGAAAAAATGGTATTGACAAAATGGAGTCAATACAAACAAGAGCAACAAAATCGTAGTCTGGAAGAATTACAGTCTAAAACATAGGAGAGAGAGTGACTGAGGAAACAAAATTAATACATGCCATAAAAAGGAACTCAGTGTGGTGGAGGAGGGGTGGAATATGACCAGCAGCTATAAATATTTCCAAGGAGATAACACTTAATCCTCTTCCTTCATTTATATTATCACAAGATGGCCAGATAAGGAGTACTGGCCGAAAACTAAGACAGAGAAAGTCATAAAATAACAACAATAAATAAATAGGAATAGGCAGTCTTTATGGGTTTTCAAACCTTTCCAGGATATCTTGTGTTCACACAGCTCACAAAAGTTTTGTGAACCCCTCCCCTTTTCTCTTGTGTAAACCTGTGCCTTTGAAAAATCTAGTTTAAGAATTATTTCTCTAACTAATGGGTAGCCTGTGGTTTATGCTTAGGACAGAACAGCAATAACCCCTCAAAGCTAAGTTGACACGTTTGCCCTATAACTGGAAAATTCTACAATGTTCTTCTGTCTCTCCTATGTGAGAGATCACCCCTAGCTCACAGCTATTTTTTAGTAGGAACACTGCTCTACTGGAGTGGGATTATTAATACTCCTGGAACAGTAATACTTCCTTGTATTTTGCAAACCATCAATGATCAGTGGAACCCTTGATGATTGTTATGCTGACCCCATCTCCTTTCTCCCCCCATATTTCTCAGTCAGCTCAAATACACACTAACTCTATGAAAGATTAAGATACAAACAAATTGACTTACAGTGGGTGCTTCTACACATGCAATTAGTGTGCTTGAATAAACTTTGGCACAGTTCATGCCAGAGTCAACTGCTCTCCACTGCAGCATCTTCATGTGTACCCGGGACTGCAGCAATTGGAACTGGGGTGGAGCAGCCCCAGGCTGCCAGGGGGCAAGGGGCTCAGCCCCAGGCTCTGGATGGCAGTGGCAGGCAGCCAGAAAGAGGGGCTGGCTGGGGCATAAAAATGATTAAGTATGGGGCTGGGCAGCAGGCAGCCTCCACACTGTAGCATCCTCATGCCCCAGCCAACCCCAGTCACCATCTACACAAGCATTTCAGTGGAGTTAATTACTCTGCTGTAAGATAGTAGTGTTCCCAACAGTACTATCTTATAGCAGAGTTAATTAATCTACTGTGCTGAAATAGAGGTGCTCATATAGACAGTGATACTTTACTGAGGAGCTAATTAGCACCGCAGTAAAGCACACACGTAGATGCACCTAGTTTCAGCTACACGTTGTTTATTATGGAAATTAGACTGGAGTTCTGCAATCTTTCTTTCAAATCTCCTTACAATGATCTAGTGCCAACTTTGTATTCATTACTCTGGACCAGTTTCAAAGCTTTCTTCCAAACTGACTATAAGCAAATAGATCTGTATTATGACATTTAGCTTTACAGCAGTACTTTTATGGCCATTAAATAAGTGAGTAAGGACAGAGCTATCTCTTTACTGAAGTCAGTAGAAAGACTCCCACTGACTTCAATGGGACTAAAATCAGTAACTAGCCTTGCCACACAGTCCAAGGGCATTTACCTGCAGTCCTGTCAGGATCTAACACTAATCTCATAAAACAAAAAGGTTGAGGGGACAGAGATTTGGCTGCTTTGTAGATAAAGGAGATGGGTATGTGAGACAGACATTACAGCTTTTAATATTTAGTAGAATCGATTTGATTTCAAGAAAATAAACCTTTCAATTAGATTACTGATTTAAAGAGAATCTATAAACCTCTTCTTTACATTTGGTGTGGTGCTTTGTGCCCAGTGTAAGTTATTTCAGAGAACTAATGGCTTCAGGTATTTTCAGATGTTCCTATCCCTGCACAGTAAAATGGGAATTAAGTTCTATTTTGACGTATTGTATTCTAAATAGGTAAAGGATATATTGTTTATTCATTTCTTTGCCTGTCTGCTATGACTTACTTTCTGTGAATAATTGTCTTCTATCTACTAGAAACCTCTTCATAAATTGAAATATTCTAAATAGTATAGACTTGTAGATCCTATAGACTCGTTTGATTTGAACCAGCAGCCTCTGAAACTTATTACCAACTTCTTGAGCCACCCAGCAATTCTGTCATGTGGTACAATGAGAGGAGCTTGAAAAAGAGGATTGAGTCAAATGAGGGACTTCTGCTTAAAGAAGAGAAGCTAGGACCTGGAAATAGGGGACTGGCTGCTTATACACAAACAAGAAAGCTTCAGTATATATTATAAAGCTCTTTTTCTTACAGCTCTGGTTGTTTGAGGTATTAGTTAGTGCTGATACATGAAAAGTCTCATTCTTATGGTCATTTTTTATCATCTAAGCCATAATTTATGCCAGATCAGGATTCACATCCCGGAATTAGGCATTTAAAATATTTCTTTAAAAACGGAGTATAGATCAGATTTTTTTTCTTCTAAAACACAACTGTTTGTAATGTGTCCCCACAACTATCCAATATCCCAGTGGCTGGAGCATTCATCAAGGATGTAGAAGAACTTGGTTCTAGGCCCTCTTCAACCTGAGAAGGTTCCTCTCCAACAAAAGTGTACTATCTACCATGCTACAGCTCTGGGTGTAGGGTGCGTAATGCCTCATGTGTTCCACTGCACAGAAAAGAATGCAAGATGCATTGGGACAAAGAGAGAACACCAATGTTCAGCCCTGTGATTAGGGCAATACCCTGAAAAGGTGGGAACTTGCATTCTAGTCCCTGTTTCTAGGACTGTTTGTGCATTTTATCCATTGGCTCTTTAAAGTAAAATTCACAAGTTTTTCTTTGATCAGGGACTAGAACCCACCTCTTCTTCCCAGATGACTATCATAATCACTCAGTAAAAGTAATCAGAACTCTTGGGGAGGTGATATCTTTTATTAGCCCAACTAGATAGTTGCAAAAAAAAGTCTTTATTTGCAAGCTTTTGGACACACATGCCCTTCCTCAGGCATAGGAGAGTGCAAAGATTGTAAAATTTCTCCCAGGTGGAAATGAAAATTCATATTTCACAGGAGAGCTAAAAGATGGTATAAGATCTCTTGGCTGGAAAAGTTCATTTTACACAAAATAGGCTCGGATAAAGGTTGGAGCAATCTATTTACTTCAGAGCTGTTGGATGGCAAGTAGGACATTGAATTATGCTTCTTTCTTGTTATGATGTTTCATATTTCACAGGAGGATGGTGATGAAAGGCTCTCCTAGGAAAGGAATTTCTCTTGTGTTGAGACTGCTCTCTGACTATGCAAATTTGGTTTGAAACAAAAGGCTGGAGCAAGGGTGTCAGCTTTCAGGATGTTGAATTTTGCTTCCTTCTTGTAAAATGATGAAGTTTTCATTTCAAGATGAAATTAAATGAAAACTTCATCATTTTACAAGACGGAAGCAAAATTCAAATGCAGGTGTTAAATTTAAGCAGGACTCATTAAAGCACATTAACGCACATGTAGACATGTTAAAGGGCATTAATGCTGTATGTGTGGATTGACTTGGGATGAACTTTAGTCCTAAATCAGTCCACACACACACACACACACACACACACACACACACACACACACACACACGTTAACGAGCTTTAATGCCCACACGTGTAGACACCTGCCTAAACCCACTTAATGCGCATTAAGTTAATGGACGTTAAATCTAGGTGTGCTTAAATACACATGTAGACACACCCTTCAAAGCCTAACTTGAATACGCTGACCTTCAGAGATAGTTAGCTATGTTAGTCTGAAGATAGCCAGAAAGTAAGGCAGAGTGGCATCTTAGAGACTAACTGTTTCAAAGAGGCACAGCTTTCATAAGCAACAGCCTCTTTTGTTAGATGCTTGGAATAGATTGGCAGAGAGGAAAAATATAAAGGGCGAAACATACAAGGGAAGGAGAGGCTGCTATTATTGTATTGTATTAACCTTGTTCTCAGCAGGGACTGTGTATTCTGATCCCATTATCTGAACTGTTTATTCTGGTGTCCCTGTGGTGCTTACTGCCCTGTTTATCTTAAAAAGTAATCAAAGAGATTGATTAGATCAATTAACAGCATCCCCTCATCTTGTACCTTTTCATTCTATGAAAAAAAATTCTTACTGACAGTCCATTCCTAGCATCTGATGAAGTGGGCTGCTGGTTATTAAAGTTTGTGCCTCTCTGAACAAGTTAGTCTCTAAGGGAGTTTTTACATGTACTCCAGAGATGGGAGGAAGGGACACTATAATTAAAGTTGCTCTGAGAACCACTCTAATTAAAGTGCTGCGGTTTCTCATGTATCATCATCCCCATGCTTCAAAATGGTTTTAACTAAAGCTCATCAAATAAACTTTAGTTAAAGTGACCCCACTGCCATTTTGAAGTGCATGGATGCTGATACATGAGATGTGGAGGCTGGCCAGAGTGTGCTAATTAACATGCTCCAGCAGACTTGATTAATTGAGTGTGCTCCAACACACTGTAATTACAGCAGAGTAGCATCCCAGCATATCTACAGGTATGCTAAGGTGCCACCCTGCACTGACCTTCAATACGACCTTTAAGACCTGGACATCAAAGGCCCAAACTGACTTCTGAAAGTGATATTTAGGTTTTTCCTTAATCCTTTTTTTTTTTTAACAAGTTTACTACAGAAGCAAAAGCTCTTCCAATACAGAAGATTCAATAAGGCTCAAAATTTTGAAATGCAATTTTATAATAAAAAGACATCTCACCAATATGCAAAGAATCCAAACTATCTATATAAGCTGCCTTGACCCCACTGCATGCATCTCATAATGTATGCTAATTGCTATTGTTACTCAATAAATGTTCAGTTTAAAATAACAACATAATTGCACATATCTGAGAACTGAAAGAAAAATCCCTATATGCATGCAGTGAGCTTGTGGTGCAGTACTTTCTGTACTAAGCTGGCTTTCATTCAAATTACCTATTAAGTTTTTTAGTAGTAGATCCAGCTTCATAATTACTTTTGAATGTTAGAATATCTAAATTGTCCCAGTTTCTAGGATGTAAACTTTTTCTTCGTAATAAAGAGAGAAGCAAATAGTACAGAGAGCAATGAATAAACTATTAATGAAGAAATAGAGGTTGAAGTTGAGTTTAATTTTTTTTCCACATGTATGTCCACAGAATTTTGTTGCTTTCTATTACATGCTTTCTCTGTACTATGGTAAATGAGAATGCTTACAGATTGTATTACTTTTAAATTAAGCCTTTTTAAAAAGTGTCTTACATCCCCACCACATACACAATAATAGTAACATCTTGACTAGTAAACAAGCTGAGGAAGGAAAGGCAGATGGTAAAAAATAGTGATATCATTTTAAAATATTTTTAAGTAATGTTTCCCAGTTACAAGCTTCTGTCTATATTGTACACAGCTAACATCAAACTCATTGATGTTGTTAGAAAGCATGCAAAATAATAGGTATCAATCATAGAATTGATTTATTAGATAACAAATGTATCAAAGATATTGTTATATAATAATAACTCACCTTTTATATGGAACTTTAAACCTGAAGGATCACAGAGTTCTGTATGAACCTGACATACAGGATGGTAAGGTGGCATATGAAGAGTTTATTGGTATTTGTCTGAGTAGCAATTAAACCTTTGCTCAGCATCACCCCAACATATATTCTGCAGATGTCCATGAATGTAACAGAGTTTTTTAGGAATGCTTCAGAAATGCTTAAATAATTACACTGGCATCCTTTTCCCCTCCATTAGTAAAGTTAATTTCCTTACTTTGACTGTACAGGGCTCAGTGGGAACCATAATAGCCCTTTAAAAATGCCATAAAATAGCTTTTCTAGTGTCAACACATTGCCTCTTATTTTAGAGTCTCTCAGGGGCAAGTACTGGAGAAGCTGGGGCTCTCTTCTTTCAAAAGAGAAAATTATTTCATTTTTGCAGTTCTGTGACACAATCAGCCCACCACTTAGTCCACAACTGAATCTTGACCACCTGGGGTAATGTTAAAGGTAAATCCCTTTGTAGGAGTAGGAGACAGAAAATTTAGTAACAGGTGACTTTCAAAAAAAATGGTAGGTGTTTGGACCTGCTCGGGGGATCAGAATAGTTGATTCATTAACTGGACACAAAAGTGTATTCAAGATACACCATCATCAGCAATTCCTCGCAGTTTAAGATGATTGTCTTCCATGATCTGGAAGACTGAATAAGCCTGACAAGGCCAATCTGGGATCAACAGGTTCTATTGAAACTCAGGCATGTTTCCGTGCAGGGTGGGTGGCTTCAGAGTGTTGATTTAGTCCATGACATGCTGTTTCTGACACTCCTGCTTTTCTAGCTTCCGTTGTTGTTGTTGTAAGGTTTCAGTGTACTGAGATCCTTGCACCAAATTCTTCCTCCATTTGGGGCGGTCCTGAGCAACAATCTCCCATGAGCTGATGTTAATGTTAATTTTTTTCAAGTTAGCCTTGAGGACATTCTTGAAGTGCTTTCTTTGCCCTCCTCTTGAACATATGCCTTCACTGAGCTGGGAGAATAAGACTTGTTTCAGAAGTCTGGAAATGGACATCTGGATGATTTGGCCAGCCCAGCAAAGTTCATGGCCCATATCATCACCTCAATGCTCGTGGTGTTTGCCTACAAGAGGGTGCTTACATTGCTGCATCTGCCTTCCCATTGGATTTGGAGGATCTTCTACAGGAAGCACTGCTTGGTACATCTCCAGTGACTTGAGGTGTCTCCTCTACATTTTTCACATCTCAGCTGCATACAAAAAGGTAGGGATCATGACTGCTTGATAAACCATGAGCTTGGTTTTGAATCTGATGTCACAATATTTGAACACCCATTTCCTCAGGCATAGGGAGGCTGCACTTGCACATTTGAGGTGATACTGGATTTCTTCATCAATGTCAGTATTCTGTGACAGCTGGCTTCTGATATACAGGAAATACTCAGTGTTCTCCAGTGTTCTCTGTGGAGATGAATTATCAAAGGTGGGAACTGCTCATTAAGAGCTTGTTGATGGAGAACCTACATCTTCTAAATGTTAAGCGTCAGTCCCATTTTCTTGTATGTCTCTGTAAAGCCGTTGATAATTGCCTGAAGATCTGCTTCCAAGAGAGCACACACTACAGCACCATCAACGTACTGCAGTGAAATGAGATCAAAGTTGTCTTAATTTTGGCTCAAAATCAGCTGAGATTAAATAGTTTACCATTCATTCAGTAGTTTAGCTCCAGTGCAACTGGAAGCTTGCTGGTGATCAGATCATCATCGTAAGGAATATCGTGAAGAGTGTTGGAGCAATCACATAGCCTTGCATAACTCCAGTCTTAACCTCAAAGGGATCTGTGATAGATCCATTACTAAGAACCACCACTGACATACTATCATGCAAGCAGACAAAGAATGATGATGAATTTCAGGGGGCATCCATATCTCAAGAGGATCTTCCATAGTGCTTCTCAGCTGGCAGTCAAAGAAGGCCACATGAAGAACGTTTATATTGTTCCAGTATTTTTCCTGCAGCTGGAGAGCAGTGAAGATTATGTAAATTGTGTCTTTTGATGCCCTAACCCCACACTAAGATTCTGGGAGGAGCTGTTCAGCAAGTTGAAGGAGATGGCTCAGGAGGGTTCTTGCAATGATCTTTCTTGTGGTGGATGTCAAGGCAATCCCTCTGTAATTTCCACAGTCAGACCTGCCTCCCTTCTTGAACACTCATGATCATGGCATCCCTAAGGTCACCTAGGATTTCCTCATCATTCCAAATCTTTTAGATGAGGGCATGGAGCTGTGATGTGAGCTCCACTCCCCCCCCGTTTGAAAATTTGCCAGGAATTCCATCAGTTCCAGATGCCTTGTCATTTTTCATTTGCTTGATGGCTTTCCTTACTTCATCAAGGATTGGAGGAATTCCATTATTGTCTCTGACTGGATGTTGTACAATGAAGTTGAGAGCACTCTCATCAACAGCAATTGAGAAGGTCTTCAAAATGCTCCTTCCAGTGGGCACTGATGATTCCCCTTTCCTTAATCAGGTCTCCTCCATCCTTAGTTCTCAATGGGGGTTGGTCCCTGAGCGCTTAGACCCTAGATGCTTTGGCAGCACTGAAGAAACCATGTATATTGTGGATGTTAGTTACATGCTGCATCTCTTTGTTCTTGTCTTTCCACCATCTGTTCTTCATAATGCAGGTTCTCTTTTGGACCTCTGTCTTGGCTTGTTGATGATTCAGTTTCTTTTGCTTAGAGTTGGTGTTGTTCTTCCAAGTATAAAAGGTGTTGCACTTGCTGTCAATCAACTCTTGGATCTCCCGGTTTCTCATCAAAACAGTCTTGGTGTTTCATGGTAGAGAAGTGTCTCTTCACAGGCACTGATGACAGTGGACTTGAAGGCACCCCAAGTCCTACTGGCATTCTCCCATTGTTGTTGATTGGAATTCACTAGTTTTTCACTGAGGCATTGGTAAAAGAGGTCTCGTTTGATTGGGTCCTCGAGTCCTTCAATACTGACCTTCCATGATCTTGCTTCTACTACAGACATCATTTGGGAACCAGTTTGAGTGACGTAACTGAGTGGATGAGTCAGTGACAGATCCAACAATTGTCAGCTGCTAGCATAGCTTGATTATTGCTGACATCATTGTGACCCTGGGCATGAATGATGACATAGTCAATCAAATGCCAATGCTTAGGTCACAGGTGTTGCCAGGATGTCTTGTTCCTGTTTTTCTACTGGAACAGGGTGTTGGCAATGATGAGTCTTATGTTCTGTGCATTTGGTCAAGAGGAGGATGCCACTGGTGTTAATGTCTCCCACTCTTTCCTTGCCAGTGGTTTTGTTGTAGGGATTTGAGTCCCTTTCAACTATGGCATTGAAATTACCAAGCAGAATAAGCCCCTCTCCCTCAGAAATGTCAGAGAGGATTTGGTCAGGGTTGGCATAGAATTCCTCCTTGGTTTCATCAGCGGCATCAAGAGTCAGGACATACACGCTGATAACAGTGGCTTATTGGCTCCCTGCCAATTTGAGATGGAGAGTCATGAATTGCTCATTAATTCTGATAGGGAACTCAAATTGGTTTATGAGTTCATTCTTAATGGCAAAGCCAACTCTGTGATATCGATGTTCTCCTTCCTGTTTATCCCTCTAGGAAAGGGTATAACCTGTGAAGAAATCGCCCTCTCTCTGCCCATCACTTAGGTCATTCCAAGTAGACCCCTCTCTCTCTCTTGCTTTCTTGGTTCAGGCTGGTCAACCACGTGACCTGGCCAGATAAATTCCTGAGGGGAGGAGGAAATGCTCTCTTCCTGGCTGTGGGCATTTCTTAAAGCAACAAATGGTGTGCCTCCAGGCTGCTGCCTGGAAGATTTTCTGTAAGTAAATTGGAAATTAGCCAGGAGTTAGGATTTATGTCTAGACCAGATGCATTCTAAAAGGATTATTACGTCCAAGACTATAAGATTCTGATCTCTTATGTTTGCTGAAAGTGTATTCTGACTTCCTTGTTCTACCCCCTACCCTAATCAATAAAGGTATTGGGTTACAGCATGCCTTGCTGTGGTACTGTGGAAGGGGGAGAGACAGGCCTTTTTGCTCCCAGGGTGCCCAGGGGAGCTTGTCTATATTCCCTCAGTTCTACCTGAGGCTATCTGGGGATGCTTCGGGCTGAAAGAAGCACCCAAAAATATTACTATGGGCAAAGCACCCCCAAGGTTCACAAGGCCTATGTACTGCACAGAGCCCTACCATAAACCAGTGCCCAGGTGGTGACAGCATTACCCTGGGCTTGAGGGTTTTCTCTAGGAAGCAGGACAGCCAGCTGTAGGGTTCCTGAGGGAGACTCGCAAAGTGTGGTTTTGGGCCTGGCACAGTGAGGCGGGTGGCTCTGTGTAGTAGCACATAGCCACCTCCTTTTTCTTTGAGCTGCCCATCTCCCACTTGCCAGGTCTCGCTCAGTGCAGTGATGTCCATGTTATGTTGCCTGAGTTCTCAAGCCACAATTGCAGTGTGGCACTCTAAGCATTCACTATTAGGAGTGTCCATGAGGACCATGATTTTCCAGGTCTCAAAGTTCAAGATACATAGAACTAAATTAAAGAAGACTTCATTTTACCTACCCACCTTTGAAGTGAATGTAGCAACTGTTTAACAGTGCACAGTGGTTTAGGGCAGGAAGTCAAAAAGAAATGTATACCCAACTGAATCCAGGAAAAGAAGTTTAGGCCCTGATTCAGCAAAGCACTTAATCACAGACTTAATTTGAAGCACAGGCTAAATCTTACTGACTTTAAATAAAACTAAGCTCACATATGTCTGCTTTGCTAAATTGAGGATTTAGTTTGGTGGAAAATAACTTGCCAAGTTAGATTTGTCCAAGCTTTAAGGTTAATATCCCCAACATCCTCTTACAAAAATGTCATAAGATCTTTCACTGCCATTAGCAGTCAGGGGTTCATTCTTACATTTTGCTCAGAACTAGAGCACAGTACTTTCAGCAATACTAAGCCCCTGCTGCTATGCTCAGTGCTTAAATTCTCAAAGAGTACCAGCAACAGATTCAACTATACCACTCCTGCAGCAATTATAGTGTTTCACGGGGGTCTCTGTTCCAATTACTGGTCCAGCCCAAACCTGCTTCAGGTCAGCAACATCTAACACCTTTAGAAGTGTCTGAACACAGGTGATATGTTTAACAATCTATCGGTGCTATTTTGGGCATGACGGTAATGGCTAGATAGTATATGGGTCTCATGGTTTCCCTTCATTTTGTTGACAACAACATACTTTTCAAGCAGTGTATTTCTGTGGTAGTTGATTACAACACTTGTGAGGTGGTAAATAAAGGTAATCAGACTTCAGGCTTTTCCTTTGTAATACCACCCAAGGCATGCAATAACCATTCAGAAATGGGCTGCCTGCCGAGCATTATTGCTTAATTAAGTATTGTTTGAGTGTTAAATATTAAACAGCTTGTAATATTTAAAAGTTTTATCAATGTTTTAATACCCACCCTGGGTAAAAGCACAGGAAGGTAGTCATATGCCAGAGCACAGGACAATGCTTAACCAACCATGATCCACAAAGTGGCATGGTGGGCTGGAATTTCCCAAGTGGGAGACTTTGTAGAAGGGGAGCCTTCTTGAAAGGTTGATATCTGGAAGTTATCTGATTTCAAAACTCTACAAACATATATCAAGTGTTTTGAGTTAATGAAGGAAAACAGCTTTTAAATCGCTAATCCAAAGGCCAGTGAAACAATTGAAAACCTATACATTTCATGATCAGTATTTAAAGCCTGCTTCCATAGGCATATTTACACATAGTTTCCTATTGAAAGCTCCCAGTTGTGGCATTCTGTAGCTGTAAGCTGTATTTATGTGCGGTTCTGCTAATCCCTGGTCCCAGTGCTGCCTGAAGTCTGTAGAAACACTTTGTCTCTGTAGACAAGTCCTTGTAAATCTCTCCTTGTCGAAGGATTTAGTTCACTGATTGTCAGCCATGAGATACTTCATAAAACAACTCACAGAGGAATATAGCCTTCTGCTTCTACCTTTTACTGGCTAGGTTGTTACACTAGATAACCTTTTAATGACTGTATTCCATTTTAACTTGACTCCAGAGAGAGAGAATAAAAAGAAAGGAAAGCTTCTTCCTTAATGCTATGCATTTTTCATATTGCATGTAGTGCAGCAAATTAGTTGAGATTGATCAGGGTTACTTTTATACCCTGAAATGCCAGGGTCCTATATAATGAAACCAGGCACTCCCAGAAGGTTTTAGGGCACCTGGGGATAATCAGGTACATATATCCAGTAGATAGTGCCCTTCCTTCCTCAAAATAGCATTGACTTAACCCAAGCATGCCCATCCTTTAAAAGGTATGTGCCCCAAGAAATTTAACTCCCTGCGCCAAGCCAGTAATTTTGCAGTTTCCTAAGTAGCAACTGGAGTCCAGATCTGGGAAGATTAATATCTGGTGAAACTGAGCTTCACTTTTGTCACTTGGATATAGATTCTGTCACTGGTACCAGCAAATAAAGTCCGGCATTTCTTATTACTGTTCTGAGGCAAAATCCCAGCTATACATATCATTCTCCCCAGTCCCAAACTTCTGTAGGAATTTGAAATGCAGATCTGGACCCTTCTCCAAGAAATTAAAACACAGGACCCAGTAATTTTAGTCTTGACATGATTATTTCAAAGCTGCTGTGATCACGATGGATATTTATAGAACATATACTCTAATTAAAGTTATAAACTCTCTTGGATTAGGTGAGCAGAGCAATTGGATGATGATCATTCTCCTAACAGAGCCAAATGATTCATATTGGCTAATATGGATTAATTTATATGTAAATTATTCTGCTTAACTGCAACTTCTACTTGACAAACTGCCTGCTTTCAAGCTAGCAACCTACTTTTTTGTGAATATAAGGATTTTGTATAAGATTTTGCTGCTGCTTCCTGAAGAACATGACACACAAGTCCAAAAGGTGCACATTTAGAACAGAAGAACTGCCATTTTGTGGGTCAAATCATATGTCTATCTTCCCTAGTATCCTGTGTTACAGTGGCCATATCTACACGAGACGTTTACTGCAGAGCTGATTAATTGGCTTTGCAGTAAAACATCAGCGTCTATACATACGATGCTATTAGGCCAGAGTAAACTAATTTACTCCACAAGGATAGTACTTGTTTATACACAACTGTGTATATCTGCAATGCATATGTAAATGTTGATGGGGCTGGCTGGGGCACAAGGTTCTGAAGGCTGTGTGCCACCTAGCCCTGCACTGAAGCACCCTCATGTTCCAGCCAGCCCCTTCACAGCACATTGAGCCAAGTTGGAGCAGGCCCAGGCTGACCCCTCAGGTCTCCTAACAGCCGGGGCTGCTCCAACCCAGCTCAACATGCTGCAGTCCTGGGCATACTTGTAAACACTGAACTCAGGAGCAATAAACCCCAGTGCAATATGCACCATAATTTATTGCTTTGCATTAATTGCATATGTAGACACACCAACAGTGGCAGAAAGTGGATGCTGAAAGAGAGAGTGAACTGGGTATGACCAGGGTTCTTAGCATTTCCTAAAACATCTGAGATTCAGTTATCGCATAGGCTAAATGCAAGGTTTATATTACTGCATATTTGATTAATATTTTTATTTAAAGACAGGAATTTAATCAACAAAGCAAATGCCTTCTTTGGTTTCTTGTGAACCAAGTGTTGTTTGGTCACCATGGCTATTTTTTATCTATAATAAGAACATACAAATTGTCATTGGGTTATATCATAGGTCCATCTTGCCCAGTATCCCATGTCATGCAGTGGAAGAGAGTGGATGCTGAAAGTGAGAGCGAATTGGGTATGGCAAGGGTTTTTCTCTACTGTTCCTCTCAACTGCAGTCTTTCATATTTAAGGCCTAGGAAGTTCTAATTCTGAGGCTGTATCCCTAGCTCCCATGCTCAATAGCTACTAATTCCCCTTTCCTCCAAGAATTGATCCATTCCTTTTCTGAATCTGGCAAAACTATCAACTTCCACAACCTCTGGTGGCAATGAGTTCCACACTGTAATTACACACTGTGTGAGAGAGAAATTCCTTTTGTTCATTTTAAACATACGATTTACTAGTTGAACTTACTACCTGGTTTCATTTTGTGACCTCTAGTTCTTGTATTATGAGATAAAGCAAATAGTAAATCTCTATTTACTTTGTCTTTGCCATTTACTATTTTGTAAACCTTTATCATGTCCCCCCTTAAGTGTCAATTTTTCTGAACTGAATAGGCCTAGCCTCTTTAGTCTCTTTTCATACGGAAGCCCCCCATACCACTAATCATTCTTGTTGCTCTTCCCTGTACCTTCTCTAGTTCTTGTAGTTCTTTTTGTAATTTGCTCCATATACCCAGTCATCTACATCACGCCAAGTTGGAGGGGGGGGGGGGAGTTTGGACCCTGATTGGACACCAAAGCTATATGAAAAGGAGTGTTCTCCCCACACCTTTTAAACTCACTATGAATATTAATAAAGATTTTATTGAAAATGACACTGAGAACACTTCTACTGCAACATATTCTCATGAATATTTTTACATACGCTAGCATACTGAATGCTGATATGTGTGAAAATGCTTTAAAAACTTGATTACCTAAGTAGTCACTGAGAGGTGCAGAAAGGGGTCATGAATATCATCCATCAACAAAATGGCTTTTGTTCAGAAAAACAGTCATAGTTAGGGACCTAGTGAAATCGAGGAGGCAGGCAGCTGATTTCACCAATCTAAGGGCTGGCCACCATTCTCACGGGCTGTAACAGGCTGGCCTTTTAGGGCCGGGTCCCAGTGCCAGCTATCTGCCTGTTCAGGGCTAAACCTCTGCCTCACTCTCCTGACACACCTTGATGAAAAATAATATGATTGCTGTTTCTAAGGCAGGAGGCTGCCCATTGCTCACCTCCTGATGCCACAGGCCTTAGTGCATGCTCCAACCTCCCTTTACACATGTCCCGTGCCTTGTAGATATTTCTACGCCTAGCATCTGGCCTCCCTCCTGGTGCACACAGCAGGTCTTCCATCCTTTATCAAGTATTCTGTATTCTCCCATCCAGTAATTCTATTCACAATCCACTAATTCTGCCCCTCCCTAGGGCCACTCATCTTTGTCATCCCCCAACTGGGCCACTTACATTCCGGCCACCTCACTGAGCCACTTCTACACACTCAACCCCTTACTGGGCCTTCTGCCCCATCACTAGGGTTAAACTCAGCCCCACTCTGGGCCACTTCACTCACTCAACACCTCTGGGTTGCTTGGGATCTTGCATGCTGTGGTGCTCAAGTGGCTTGTGCCATGCCTGGCCCCTAATACTGGGGTCTCTCTCCCTGTAGGCTCAGGTGGCTGACACCATGCCTGGCCCCACTACACTGGGCTCAGGCGTCTCCTTCTGGGCATGCCTGGCCCAGGTCTCTTATTGGTAACCCACCCACAGGCAGCGGCTAGAGTTTTCAGGTGCCTCTCCTCGCCTTTCACTGGGGAGGTAACTAGCCTGGCATTTCCTGGGGACTCCCACACCACAAGGAGTCCCACCAGGCTACCCTTCCCCATCAGGATGAAGTTTCAGGTCATGGCCAGGACCTAGGAGCCTCCAAACCATCTCTATAGCTCCTACCCTTACCCACAAGGTGTTCCAGGAGCAACTCAGCCTGATGTTGCCTCCTTGTCTGCTCAGCTCAGGCTGCTGCTTCTCTCTCTGAGGACCCAGGTTAAAATGGAGGCTGCTCTGCCTCCTCAGCCAATCCCTGGGTCCTCCTTAATGAGGCTAGCACACTGACCTGCTGGCTGCTTCACTGACAACTTGAAACCTTAAAGTGGCAGGTACTGTAGGTGCCCTGCCACATGGGTTTAATGTGGTGGGATCCTTCCATGCATCTGATTGACCAACCCTCACTACTGATTGGCTGAGAGCTGTCCATCATATAGCCTTGCCCCTCACTGCTAATTGGCCAAGAGACCTGTCTGTCATGCAGCCCCACCCTTACCCCTGAGTGGCAGAAAGGGGTGGGGCCATGCAATGGGAAGCCCTCTCAGCCAATCAGCAGTGAGGAGAAGGGGGGCAGCCACCATCTTGGCTGCTCCCCTTCACGCCAGAGGCTCCCATTCCCACTCCAGCAGGCTGCAAAGCTGTAAGGACCGCTGGCTCCCATTGGGAGCCAGCATTTTATTTTTAGTAAGTTTATTATTATTATTTCATGGTTTTCACAGACGTTTCCCAATTTTGTGGTTTCCATGAAATCCACAAAATTTCAGATTGAGTTGGTCCCTAGTCATAGTTACTTGTGTCATCTGTTCACTCCGTTTTTAGCTCTTAGGAGAAATAAGACCTCTGTTCTGCCACTGTTTTAAGAGAAAACAAGTAACAGTATGCCATGTGCCTAGAGTGTTTTCCACAACAAGTACTAAGTTTATAAAGGAAAACCTTTCTTCATTTATATACTTAGTAACTGGTAAAGTACAAAAGATTTGCCAACTGCGATAAATTGTGATGCTATGCCTAAGTCCAGTATCCTTCTAATTCCACTGTTGTTAGTTCTGCCTTTATCCCAATCTGTTCATGATAGTGAAATAATGTTGTTATTTAAAATTGAATAATGCAATATCCACTTTCACTGGACTATTTTCAATATTTATTTGTGGAACTAGGACAAAATCATTGTTCATGACTCCCATTTGCAATGCTTCCCCAGAGGAATCCCCAGTTGCTACAAGGATCACATAGATATCAGCTGGCATGAATAAAACATCCAAGACACTGAATGATAGTGTAACTGTGCTACATTACTTATGAACTGTTGTCCACCTGTGGACCTCAACATGTTTTTGTTGCCTCCCAGTGATTCCCCCCCAGCTACTGAAGAATTGAAGCTTTTATTTAAAACAATACTAAGTTCCCAGTCATTTTGGATATAGAAGAATTGAGAGCCAGGCATAAACAAAGAAATGTTTTGGCAGTTTCTTTCTGTATTTCTTACAGACAGCTGTTCAATCCCAATAGCTTATGCTAGGCACATTGTTCTTGCAGGCCACTCTTCTGTAACGAGAATGATGAATTTGTTTTTAAGGGCTTCAACTGTGTCTCAGGATGAATACATTCAAGCTAGGTATAGACATTCAGAAAGCCTGAGGCAGTTATGCAGTTTTCACTAAGTGGCACAGTTTAGACTGGTAGTGAACAGAACACACATCTGCCTTTGTGGGGGCCTGCCATTTTTGAACCAGTCTGTGTGCACCAAACTTCAGTTCTGTTATGGGTATAGACCAGTTTCCAATAATTTATACCAGTAAAAGTATAATGTCTGTATTTGGCCTCAATGGGTGCCTGTAGACATGCAGGGACACTGCTCCAACACACTGTAATTACAGCACATCAAAACAGACTTGATTAATTGAGCCTGCTGGAGCGTGCTAATTAGCATGTTCCAGGATCCTCCTCACCTCATGTATTCAGCATCTCTGCGCTTCAAAATGGCAATGGGGGCACTAACTAAAGCTTGTCAAACAAGCCTTAGTTAAAGCCCCTCCACTGCCATTTTGTAGTGTGGGACACTGAATACTTGAGATGCTGCAGGGGCTTTAATTAGAGCAGCTCTTGGAGCCGCTCTAATTCAAGTGCCCCCCCTAAACCTCCGGGGCATGTGTAAAGATACGCATGTCTGGCTCTGCCATCCCCACTTCCTGGGTAACTCAATCTCTGTGTACCTCAGTTGCACGCTTATAAAAGGAGGATAATAATATAACTTTTCACACAACCTTTGTCAGGTCTATGTACACTGTATGATCTTTGGAGTAGGAATTGTTTTTTACTAGATATATGTACAGTGACTAGCACAATAGGCCTCAATGTTGGTGGCATCCCCAGGAGCATAGCATGTTGAGCCAGGTCAGAGCAGCCCCGGCTGCCATGTTCCTCCTCCCATATTTTTCTTGTGGTTGCTTCCCAGTTTGTTTTTCCTGTTCAGTTTGCACATGTCTATAAAGTAGGCAGTAGAATTCTACTTGAAACAAGTTATTGAAATTTACTTTTATTGTAATCTAGTAAATGATTAGTTAGCTTTTAGCTGTTTTAAATTAATAAATGCGTGTCATTTTTGAGGTATGCTTAACATGCTTCCTGTGCTTTATTATTGTATTGTCCATATTAGACATACTGCTAAATGAATGAATAATTTAAGACAGGGGTATCAAACTCAGTTGAGTTCCTGACCTCATCCAGACTGTGTGGCTTCTCACAGCTCAGACAACCTACCTCTGGATGTGTCCCTCAGAGCTTCTCATTGTGGCTGCCAGAGTTACTGTATTGGTGCAGCTAACAGCAAAGGAGTTAATGCTTCTCAACCCCTGCTACCAACTGTAACTGATTTTAGTTGCCAGCAGTGACCAAAAATATTAAATTTTGTAACAGTATTTACCCACTAGATACTGACCAGGCTGACACTGGCTCCAGCATCCAGAAGGTGGCTTAGAATACTGGCTTAGAACCACTGCCTATAAGTTCATCATGGGGGCACAGAAAGGAATCGGTGAGTTTTTATTCACCAAGGCGCCCCCGGGGGTTACAAGAAATAATGGCCACAAGCTAGCAGAGAGCAGATTTAGATTGGACATTAGGAAGAACTTCTTCACAGTTCGAGTGGCCAAGGTCTGGAATGGGCTCCCAAGGGAGGTGGTGCTCTCCCCCACCCTGGGGGTCTTAAAGAGGAGGTTAGATAAGCATCTAGCTGGGGTCATCTAGACCCAGCACTCTTTCCTGCCTATGCAGGGGGTCGGACTCGATGATCTATTGAGGTCCCTTCCGACCCTAACATCTATGAATCTATGAATAGGATCTAGACTATAGGGCTCCTCATGAGCCAGATCCAGATATGGTGGCACAGAAGGCCTGAAGCAAGGCACACATACTGTTAATATGTGGTGTTAATACTGACCCATGTCCCTACCCAGATTTCAGTGAGCCCCACCCCTGCTCACCCCACCTCCAACTTGCTGTCCCCTCAACAATAGGGCCCATGGAGCCCTATTGTTTTGTGGACAAAACAATAGGGCTCCATGGGCCATATGTTTGACACCTAAGCTCTACAAGCTACAGTAAAACCGGTAATATTAATAAGCTTCTAACACCTGCTTTCTTTAATTTACCTAATCCTATTGAATTATGACTGGCGAAGCAGCATGGTTAACTGTTCCTTCTTTTGCTTTTAGAGCCAATTTCTCAGAGTCCTCATTTGAAACCCCTACAGGACTGATCATTATGTGTAATCACAAGCTATCAGCAAACTGCAGAGAGTCTTGCTACTATCCAAGGTATGCACAACTGGTCAATCATTCTATGTACAACATCACAGCAATGCTACACTGTAATTGCTGGATTATTTACCAGTCTGAATTTCTGGAAAACTAGAGGAAAAATGCAAGACATTTCCTTGGATACCGAAGTGTGGGATTAGTTCAGGGGTGCCCCACAGGCCCAGATCAGGGCTGGGTCATGCTCCCTTGCCCTGCATGGCCAGACTGGGCCTGAGCCATGTCCCCTTTACCCCATGCAGCTGGATCAGGACTGGGCTGCTTCCCTCCCTCCACCCTCCACACAGTCAGATCAGGCCCACTGGCTGGGTGTAGCCCACAGAGGCACCAGGCACCACCCCTCCAGTCCACGGGCAAAAAGACTAAGCACCACTGGATTCGTTTATTGAACCTGGCAATTCTTCTTTCTGCGCATGAGGCTGAATTGCTCAAGTTGGTCTAGGGAAAGAATTTTCCCAAAAGATAAATTGATGAGGACCTTGACTGGGGACCTGTTCCTCTGCAACAGTGGGGACAAAAAATCCACTCTGTTCAGATGAACTTTAAGATCAAGTTCCTGTGCATAAAAGGGTCAGGCACTGGGAAATCTGGATTAATTTCAACTCTGTGATTGCAGCACAGGTACTGGATGCAGGCTATAATCTAAGTAACAGAGATAACAATAGCAATGAAGACAAAGGAGCATAGATTTCACAGCACAGACCGTGGATAGTCAAGTTGCTAACAATTCACTGTGGTTTGCACCAATGCAACCAGAGCAATCTAGATTAAAACCAACATGGTCACACCTATCCATGCCACAACCACCACCCACTTTATTGCAATGTACACGTACCCTTAGTTCCTTCAAAATCCACAGGTTTAATTACCTTTACTTATTTTCCTTATTGCAGGGTTTTTGTTTGCTTTTTCTGGGTCTTGTTTAGGGTTTTGTATTTATTTATCTGTTTGTTTGTATTGCAAGAATGCTGTAGAAACATGTTCGATAATGTCGTCTTTTCTTAGGTAAGGCTTTGGACTTTTCCAATCCTGTATTATAGGCTCTTCTACTCTTCTCTTAAAAGAAAAGCATAAGACAGGTTTACTGACAAGTAAACGTTCACTTGTTCAGTACAGGTGTTGGTTTCAGTCAAACTGGCAGATGTGTCATGCCAAATTATACCACTCTTGGGCATTGATAAAATTCCAAAAAATGTCCCATTGTGAATTCAATTAGTTGCCTAGGTATCTCTGTGGATTAATTACTAAAATGTCTTCTGCAGAATCAGGCACAGATCCAGTCTCTGACTAGAGTAGCCAAAAATTCATTCTCACCAAATAGTTTAACATCTTAAGAGCAGTACATTTTTTGGCCTCACAAAAGCACTTATTGCATGTTGCAGGTGGCCCAGCTACTTCCTGAAATCTAGCGGGGCAAGGTAAGGAAGTAATCCCTCTTAAGTATTTCTGGCCTTTCTCCCTCTTTAAGAAACCACATAAATTCATAATTGTGAAATTAAATTTGTAAGGCCCAACTTTGAAAACCTTCAGGGATTAGTCTCAATGAAGTCAAGAGGGTCACTTAATATTATGTGCAAGACTAGATCCCTTGTAGGCATCTGTCTACACTGGCTTTTATAAAATTTCAGTCTATGCAGAAATAAACACATCTTGAATTAAGCTTGCCTATTCAGTTTTGGCATATATGGGACAAATTACAGTCCCTTATTTCCCCACCCTCACCTCCTTATTTCTGGTTTTAGGGCCATGAAATATAGCTGTTGAATAACCTTTCTGTAATACAGTTAATATTACACTTCCTTGACATTAAATTCAGTGTTCCCAACTCCTTACCATTCCCACACATTCCCCTTTCTCTCTCTCACACACACACACACACACACACACACAATCTCTCTCTTATTTTTATCCTTCAGCTTTTGAAATACACACTATTACATGGATAGTATCATGGGATTTACTCTTTGCAGTTCATCCCTAAGGACTGTGGAGATTAAATTCTCAGTTTTATAGCTACCATAGGTCTGGTGGGCCTTTCACATATTTTGGTTTTTCTTTTTTTTATTTCTCCCCCCTCTCAGTCATTTAAGGTGACTGTACCATTTTTCCTTTTTTGGATTATCATAATTCTGACTGGGAAACCAAACTGCAATAAACTTCAAAAGATCTTACCTTAATAAATGAGAAACAGTGCACAAATTATGTGAACTACATGGAGCAGATATAGATATATATCTACTATATGAGACCACTGACACTGCTGTAAACTACCTGCTAAAAGCAATGCAATTAAAGGAGGCACAAGCAAAAGAAGTTCTCCTGTATTTTGAGTCTGACTCAACTGGCTTATAGCTAGAATGACTGGTACAAAAATAATAATGCTATAATTTTGTTATACAGTATTTCAGGGGGTGGGGAATGGTGTCAATATGGATAAGACCAAGAGGCCTGTACTTACAAAGTGCTTATTAATTTTGCATACCTGTTATTAAGTACCCAACTTTGGATACCAAAAAGGCTCAGTGTTCAGAGTGCTAAACATCAGTCATCTAAAAGCTGGGCCTCTCTAGGGTAGATCTAACAGGGCATGTAAAAGTGGAGCCAGCAAACTGACTAGTAACTTTGGAAAATTTCAAGCAACATTTTCAAAAGGAACCACTAATTGAGAGGCTCCCATTTAGGGCTCCCCGCCTTGAGTCTTCATTTTAGTTGCACTTATCTTCTACAGTTCACTTTGTTTTCAGTGGAAACTATGTGTTCAGCACTTCTGGAAATCACATCTAAGGGAGTTCTATCAACACAAAGGGTCGTCATTCCAGAAGGAATGTAACAAGTCATTAGTTTTTCACATTCCCTAGAAGTCACCACCAGGACTCAGATAGACAATACAAAATTTAACCTAAAATAAAACATTTTAAGTGGACAGACATAAAATTTATTTCTTTCAAGGCTATCTAAGCTGTTGTTAACAAATACACCTATTGGTTTCATTTTCAGAACTGCAGAAATAGTAGTATTTCATTTACTTTGAAAAGGAAAATAATAAAGTAAAAGAAGAAATAATATGAATAAACCATTTTTTTACTAAGAAAGGAAATGTGATTAGAAACAAATAGTTCAGCATCAGGGTGATTTTGTGTGCCAGGACATTTCTAATCATCTCAGCACCATAAATCTATCAATTAACATACTATGTGAAGAGTCCTAATGAAGAAGGCAGGCACTAAAAAAGGCATGCACACTTGATCAGTGGAGCATAGCAAGATATGGTACCCCAGGCTTGTATTCTACAGGATGGATCATCCAAAAACACTGGCATGAGTGGTGGGGTGAGGTGCACGTTCCAAAATGAGAGAAAAGAGAAATTGTAGCAATATATATGTCCTACAAGCATGCCTGATACCCATTTTAAATAGAAGATGGTTTTCAAACAAAGTAGGTACTGGTGGAAATTACCATCTGGAATGAAATGTTCCTAGAAATGTTAGTGACAACTGAGGCCACATATTGTTAAAAAAGTGAAAGAAAGGACATTGGATATACCTGAATCTTACCTGTCGTCACACACCTGTTGGATTTATAGTGATGCAACTGCACTGACTTCGCTGGAGTTGGTATGGGAGAGTCAAATCAAAACCCTAATACAAAGATATGTAAACAAACCATAAAGCAGTGGAAGAACGCATAGAATCAGATGATAAAAAAGCAAGTGAAAGGGCACCTATACAGTGAAAAGAAAAGAAGAGAGTATGAAATGAAGGGAGAAAGATGTTTGTGGGCATAGGGATCCATAGTAGCCATGATTTGCTTTTCAAGCAAGGATCTCTGAATACAAATGAGAGGGGTTAATGAGGAGAGCAGTGGAGTTTTGGAGTAGGAGGTAGTAGTTGACAAATAGCACAAAGGCAAGAGAGTGCTCTGAAGCTGGTTGGTAGCTTCAGTGCTCCCCAACCAACAGCATTAAAAACATATGAGTCAGGACTCAAGAAGCATCAGATTGACTTTAAAAGAACAAGTGTTCTATTAGTAAAGTTGGAGTCCTTTTTTATTTGTTTTGGAGCACTAAAGTTTCTGTTTTCATACTTTTCTCTGAAACTAAGAGGGCTAGCAATTTACTGATTTGTAGTAGTTTTGCTATTATTAGTAGTATTGTTAATAATAATGATGATGATGGCTGGGAGTTTCATTTATTCACGAATCTCAGAGCTATGCTGTAAAAACTGTGAGGCTTGTGACAGTTGCTTGACTACCTCTCTGACTCTACTACTAGAAATCAGCCACTGTATTCCAAAAACAGGCCCAAAGCACAGTACTTGCTATTAAGGGGCGGGGAGTACTGCAAGACACTAGAGTTCCTTCTAGGCAGCACACAGTGGCATTTTACAGATACTATTAGAAAGTTAGCAGCATCTGCATTGGACTTAGAACTCAGTTCTACACAATACTAAGCACCTGCCATCTAAGTCAGTGGGGATGGGTGGCACTTAATACCATGAGTAGCTGCTCATCCCCCTGTAGCAGTGGTTCTCAACCTGTGGGTCACAACCCAAAAGTGGGTTGCAAGAATATGGATCACAAACTAACTTTAGAAATGGATTCTCCTTTAAAAAAGAAAAACATGGAAAACCGTGGCTTTTCCCTTGAAGACTAACAGAGTTCCAGCCTGTGAGGGGTGCTTCATGCCCCACACACCCCTCTCCTGCCCCACACACTCACCCTATGCCCCACAGATGGGGAGCTAAGGCCTGGGGGCAGCAGATCAGGAGTGAAGGGCATTGGATTGGAACTGGCCATTGATGTTTATAAATGTCCTGATACAAAAAAAGGTTGAGAACCACTGCTCTAGAGGACTGAACGCACCATATAGAGGAGCATAGCAGGGAGATTTAACTCAACAGAATAACCAAGATTAAATTAAAATGAAAATACATGATACTGGTTTAAATATAGAATGGGAGGGGGTTGTACTCTTTACTAGATGTATCAGCATTCAATAAAAAGTTCAAAGTTGTCATAGTACAAATTTCCTGTACCTGTGATAGTGTAACAACTTCACATTAAAATGATTTTTGTTGACTATTTCTAGCTCCATACTAAAAGTGTGCAGCTTAATGAATACTGGAAGTCAAGATAGAGATTGTTTATTTTGGTGTGCTGTCACTTTTCTACTGTTTTAGTGTTGACCCCAGGCCTTGCAAAATCTTAGATGTCTGTTCACCCCTGATATGTGTCTTGAGCTACCATTAGCCTCAGTGAGATTTTACATATGCATATGGAAGAGGTAAGATGTGATTCATTTTAAGACTCTTGCACTCCCAGGGAATACTATGAAATATATTATGAACCTTGGATGTCACAAGCTATGCAATTTTGACAAATAAAGCATAGCAACAATGTGACATGAACTTTATGAAGCCACAGATAACATCCATCTTTTGACTTCATGTAAACTGACAGGAAAATAAAATGGCCTTTATCTGCCCACAGAGAATAATTAAAAGCCTAAAAGAGATTTTAAAAAGCAGGGGGAAGGGGGGAAAGGGGGACAGGATTAGCTAGCACTGTCTCTTTAAGATCATGCAAATACAAAGCACGTCATTAGGGGAAAGGTATGAAATGCCATGCCTCATGTTCGCAGAAATGGTCTACCTGCTAGTAGAGAAAAAAATTGATCTCTAAGGGTATGTACATACATTCAAGAATCTTAGGGGTAAGTTAGGTCACATTTGAAATGGTCACCCAATCTAACTTAGTTCACCTACATGTGGACCTTACACTTAGATCCCTATTTAGGTTGATCTAAGTGCAAACTGTACAGAAGTTCCAGGAAGATTAGATCGATCAAAAAATGGCTGACCCAATCTAATGTAACCATGTCTCAGAGGTGCACTAAGGTAGATCGGGTACAGGTAGACTGATCTAACTGAACTTCTGTGCACATTCACAGTGCAGCCCCAAGGCTGGGAAAGCTCAGCCACTAGCCCTAAGGCCGCATTTTTCCTATCCCCCACCCACAAAGAACTGGGCTATTTTTAGCACCCACCCCCTCCCCAGTTCTCCCTCTACCCCCAGATGGACAACCTGCCCCCTCTCCCCACCACCAACCATGGATTTGTGGACTAGCCAGCCCCACCCAAGCCCTCCACCCACCGCAAACCTGCAAGCTGCTCCTAGTGCCAGGAGCCAATTGAAGTTAAGTCAGGGTGGGGGAGGTGAGGGCAGGATCAGCGGGGTGGGTTTGCCAGGGGGGAGTTGTTCCTCTGGGGGTGGGAGAGGTTGGGATGCTAAAATAGCCTCTGGTTCTCAGCCCCCCCCCCCCAATCCCACCAAACCCCCAACTCCCTGTGGATACCAGTAAAACCAGCCTTAGAAGTGGTTTGCAGGATTGTGAGCAGCTCAGCAGCATTAGGGAAGGGAAGGAGAGATCAGGCAGGGGGGACTTGGTGGAATCAAAGAACCTCTCATGATTTCACCAACCCCCTTAGACCCTGCTAACCCTCCCCCTCCCCCCCATTTCCTCAAGCCCTGACACAGACAGCACTGGCCCCCCCATCCCCCAAATCCTCCCAAACTACACCAATGTCCTGTGGATATTGCTATTTCCCTGACCCTCCCAGCCCCCCCAACCCCACCAGCCTGCCAATCCTCCAAACTCCCCACTAGCCTCCATCCTGCCCACCTCTCCCTCTATGCCAACTTATCTCAGATCAGGGGCCATTTTTAACTCAGTCTAACCCTCTGAACTGCAAGCTATAATGTCTGTACTAAGCCCAAGAGTTTATAGAACAGCTCAGCTCTGAAGTAAGAATGAAAGTGAACTCTGCCATGTGGGAAATCAAGCTCAACCAACCTAACTGCTGTTATCTGGAAACAAATAGGTTGAAAAGCCATTAGGCTTCTCTTTCCCAAATTGCTCGGACTATTCACTATTGTACTGAGTACTTGAGAAGCTTGAGAAGCTCTCAAGACTGCTACATTAGAAAGGTTATTATCCAGATAATCATAGTGTATATGATGAACATGAGCCTAGCCTTTTAGAACAAGTCTGCTGTAGGAAGTCTGTTTTTTACCATCCAGGATAGATTACCCAAGCTGTCATTGATCTGGCCAGAACTGCATAGTTTCTGAATCAGCATGTACTTTGAAGGTCTAACTGGTCTTTTTCTTTCCTTTCCCCTCTTCCCCCTGTAGTGATGGACCTAATTCAGACTCAGTTGCATGAAAGCAAATCAGAAGCAGCTTCCATGCATGCAACATCAGCTTCACACCTGCTGTATTTCAATATACAAGTATTAAAATCTCCCCTTCAAAGGTGCTTAGAGAAACAATCAGCCATAAAACCAAGGACAAAAAACAAATAGGCTGGCAATGCATATGGGCTCTTTACCTTTCTTTATTGACCAAATCTCACTCTGAAAATCAAGCCTGGAACATTAGCTCAGTACTGGCTCAGGGAAGAATGGGGTAAAGATAGGCCATTTCCTTTAGATCCTTGAAGTTGGTCTACCCAAACACTGATGAGGTCTGACACCACTTAGTGTGCTATTTGCAATTAACTATGTAACATTTGTAAAGCTTTTGAAGATGTAAAATTATATCTAATTACTATAATTATTATTATGAAGATCTATCAAGATACTCAGAAGATCTAGGTTCAAATATACTCTCTGCCTTATTTGGGGCATCAATTTGAGTCCAGATCTCCTATCTCCCAAGTGAGTGACTTAAACACCTGCATGTATGGTGTTCTGGAGACAGGTGCACTCAGTCCCTTCTGTTACACTAAAATACTTGAGATGAAGATTAAGAGAGTCAGCCTGACATTATAGACTGTGGTTAGGAAAGTTCCCTGGGAAATGGGACACATGGTTCCAGGTTCTCCTGTAGTGAAAGGGTATACAAAGTACCTCCACAGAAGGGAGTGAGAATATGCCTTATCAACCCACCCTAGAGTAGCCTAGTGACAAGAGAAGACTCTTGGGAAGTGGAAATTGTGGGTTTGAATCCCCTTGGACAAAGGACAGAATTGAATCCAGGGCTTCCATGTCATGAGTGAATGGTCCAACCACTTAAGTGTCATATAGGAGGAGCTGCCCCTTCCATCAATGATTCTAGCTCCCCCCATCAAAAAAAACCAACCTTTTTTCAACTAAGCTAACTGGCAAAGTTGACCCAAAATTTACACAAAGATTTGGGAAATTGCATGGTCTGGGTGAACATGAAAAAAATCACCTACCTCTACTTCACAAGGCTGTATCCATTTAATAAACAAGTAGTTTGCTTATGCAGAGCAAGAAATCTCCTAGGAACTGACATTGCGCTTTTAAGCACTGTATAAAAATTTGCTTTATCTGCTTAATAATGTATCTAGATTTAACCTCTCCTTTGCAACAAACAAAATTAAACAGAGCAAATCTGCCTTGGGATATGAGCCTATTATTAATAGGGATCTGCTTAGTGTATGCTAAAACAGTATTGTGTTCCCTGACACGCTCAGTTCTATTTGCATTATGAAAAGCTAGAGCATTAACTTGGCAATAAAATGCATGGCCTCCTGAAATGAATGTAGTGGATGAATGAATCCTGCTGGTTCCAAGCACAGGCCCAGTATGTTGCTTTGCATGCTCTGGTTTTCCATGAGAGTGAGTAATAGAAACAGTCCCATGTTCAGTAGCTTGTTTTGCATATGACTTACACACAGTAATAATCCAATAGCAAATTTATCTTAAAAACAAAAAACAAACAAAATGAAGATAAGGTTCTACTCAAGCAGCAAGCTACTGTGTTATCTTTGCATTGCTCCACTTCTCTTAAGGTAGCATAAAAGGTGCTATCTGTAAAATACCTTCTCTGGTTTGTTATAAAAAATGACACCTCTCAGCTGACCTCTTTAAATCTGATTGTCTATGCTTCGCAAGCTATGCTTTCAATCTAAAGAACATTTTAAAATATTTCAACAGCTCTGTTCCAAGCTGTGATTATCCAGGAAACTCAAAATGAAGCACATTTACTGTCTAATGTTTGCTGCCTCTCATCTTTTCAAATTCACTACTTCACTGCCTGTTAGGTTCTTATGTTTCAACATGTGCCCTTGAGAGCCTATGAATGAATCAAACACATTAACTCAGCAGGGTATATTGATGTGCAGCTACTGAAAGGGTATTAATGGTCCTGTATGTACATCTCCACACAAAGTAGGAGCTGACCTAAACAGCTCACTTGAAATCTCCACGTATCATGATAAGTGGATACTGAATATAAGACAAAGCGGCTCATATATGTCTCTGTCTCAGCAGTATTAGCTCAAACATATTTTTAAAAGCCCTCAGTTCTGGCTTTGTGAGAATCAAGAATCAACCAAATTTAAACATGGTTTTAGTGCCATGTCATCAGCTTACACTCACCAGTCAGAAGCAAACTTCTCTTGTGCTCTCTGCCCTCCTCCCCTTCCATATGCACTTCCACAAAGTGACAGACCTCTACCTGTTTTATATTGTTTGCTCTTCTTCTGATCTCTAAGCTACATACAGCCTTAACAAAACTGCTCTTGGCTAGCACCTAGAAAGAGAACCTTCCCAGTCAATGGCTTAGCCATTGTACCCATAGCGCCTCAGAAATTGTTCATCCAGATAAACCTTATCTCACCACTATTTCATTTCCTGCTTGAGCTTCCTAACAGCCCTGTTTAAATCAAATCCATGGAGCCAGACAGAACAATGTGAAGCAGCTAAACAGAATCATATTTATATGTTAATAAAAACATTCTCCCTCCCCTTACCCCCACTATCCAGAAATGGATTTTTCTCTTGTAAAGAACAGCTATATTACCCAAATCAATGGTGTTTTTGGTCACAGTTGTGATAAAGTTTGCAACTGTATTGCTATGTTACTATAATACCTGATATGATTTAAGCCCAAAAGCATCCCAGCTGGCCCTTTGCTATTTCCAATTCCAGCGCTTGCAGTGAGCAGCCAGTTCTTACCATGTGTATGGGGGAGCCAAGCACAGTGCAAAGCGGAAAAGTAGCTTTCTTCTAGGCTCCATCCATCCCTACCTATCAAGACAACTGCCCAGCAGCACCTCTGACTTCATGAGCATCAACCCTTCCAGCAGCATTTTCAAAGCTCTCTGACAGTTTCCAAGCTTTCACAAAACACAACATCAGAACTGCATACCCCATGAAACTTAGTACCTGCATGCCCATATTCTGTGCATACCCAACATACCCCACCTCCCTCTGATGAACATGGATTTCATTTCAGGTGTCTAGAGCATAAACATTTCTTATCCTCCCCCCCCCCCCATCAAGGGAAATAAATAACTTTTAAGCTCTAGTTTTTGAAAGTGTGTTTCATAGTTTCATAGTTGGTAGGGTCGAAAGGGACCTGAGCAGATCATCAAGTCCGACCCCCTGCCATGAGCAGGAAAGATAGCCGGGGTCAAATGACCCCGGCTAGGTGATTATCAAGCCTCCTTTTGAAGACCCCCAGGGTAGGAGTGAACACCACTTCCCTTGGAAGCTGGTTCCAGATCCTAGCTGTCCTGACTGTGAAGTAGTGCTTCCTGATATCTAGCCTGAGTCTATTCTCAGTCAACTTATGGCCGTTGTTCCTTGTTACCCCCGGTAGTGCTCGGGGGAACAGGGACTCTTCCATTGCCTGCTGGTCTCCCACTGACCCCAAATATTAGGAGTGAACATAGTGAGATAATGATTTGGACTATGGTTGAGACTCCCTGCATGTCTACATGTGCACTTTAATGCAAACTAGCCTATTTTAATGTTCATTAAAGCATCACAAAAAAAAAACCACAAGCTTTCACTAATGAGCATTAAAATAGTCTAATGCACCTTTTCTAGTACCTCACAATGAAGGTACTAAATTTAATGCACACTAGCAAAAGTACATTAATGAACGTGTAGGTGTACTCCCTGGTACTCTACAAATCTACATGTTAATATATTCCAAAAGTATCCAGTGGCCAATTTCCACATAGCACATTTTCTAAGTGCCTATATATTTGGTAGAAGTCTCTTACATCTGCTATATAATTTGGGAAATAAACCATCTCTGAATACTAAAATTCTAAGTTTCTATTCAATTAAGAGTAATAAATGAGACTACAAATATTTTCTTCTTTTTTGCCAGGTCCCAGTAATAAATTCAAATTTCATATGCTTTTCCCATGTAAAATGACACTTGCAATGGGTTGTCAGTGGGTAATGAACATAATGCATTCATATCTGTACCATGTAACGTAAAGAATAAGTCTAAAGATGCTTGTAAATGCTTCCATACCTTACCCAGTCAATAGATGAGAAAACAATCATACACACTTAAGTGTGTTACACATGCAGTTAAGGACTGGATTTTTTATAAGTCAGGCAAAATTAAAGGAGCTGTGTTTAGATATTCATAGGTCATCTAGAAATTTCTAGGAAAAATTCAGATTGGAGTTGGATAAAGGAAGTAGTAATCTGATCTGGATCCAAATCATATATCTTGACTTCAAAAAAGCCTTTGACCTGGTTTCCCATAATCACCTCTTAGAGAAACTGGCCAATTGTCGCCTTGGGTCCTCCATGATCCACTGGCTGGAAAACTGGCTCCGGGGTCGGACCCAGAGGGTAGTAATTGATGGAAGTCACTCATCGTGGTGTCCTGTGACCAGTGGGGTCCCCCAAGGCTCTGTCCTTGGACCCATACTGTTCAACATCTTCATTAATGATGTGGACACTGGAGTCAAAAGCGGACTGACCAAGTTCGCCGATGACACCAAACTTTGGGGAAAAGCATCCACACCAGAAGACAGGCAGGTGATCCAGGCTGACCTGGACAGGCTCAGCAAGTGGGCGGACGAGAATCTGATGGTGTTCAACGCCGATAAATGCAAGGTTCTCCACCTTGGGAAGAAAAACCCGCAGCATGCTTATAGGCTCGGCAGTGCTATGTTGGCTAACACTATGCAAGAAAGAGACTTGGGGGTCATCATTGACCACAAGATGAACATGACCCTGCAATGCGATGCTGCGGCTAGTAAAGTGACCAAAACACTGGCTTGCATCCATAGATGCTTCTCAAGCAAATCCCGGGACGTCATTCTCCCCTTGTACTCGGTCTTAGTGAGGCCGCAGCTGGAGTACTGCATCCAGTTTTGGGTTCCACAATTCAAAAAGGATGTGGAGAAGCTTGAGAGAGTCCAGAGAAGAGCCACGTGCATGATCAGAGGTCAGGGAAGCAGAACCTACGATGACAGGCTGAGAGCCCTGGGGCTCTTTAGCCTGGAAAAGCGCAGGCTCAGGGGTGATCTGATGGCCACCTATAAGTTTATCAGGGATGACCACCAGTATCTGGGGGAACGTTTGTTCACCAGAGCGCTCCAAGGGATGACGACTAGGTCGAATGGTCATAAACTACTACAAGACCATTTCAGGCTGGACATAAGGAAGAATTTCTTTACTGTCCGAGCCCCCAAGGTCTGGAACAGCCTGCCACCGGAGGTGGTTCAAGCGCCTTCATTGAACACCTTCAAGAGCAAACTGGATGCTCATCTTGCTCGGATCCTATGAACCCAGCTGACTTCCTGCCCTTTGGGCAGGGGGCTGGACTCAATGATCTTCCGAGGTCTCTTCCAGCCCTAATGTCTATGAAATCTATGAAATCTATGAAATCAAATCCATCATAATCCTGGTTGGGGTTCAACCATTCTCATGAAAGAAGGTAGAGAAAGGGGGAGAGAGAGAAAGAGAGAAAAGAAACTTCTGGTCTAAATTATAAATTGTGTAAAAACACAATTTTACCTGTTTCCATTTCCAATCATGATGTTATACAGCAGCTCACTGTATTAATTAGACCAGCACAATTGTAGGTATGAAATGAGAAATTCTGAAGGTCATTGAACATGGTTATTTAGGCACTTGGTTGCTATAACATTTGAACACTGAGAGAAATATGTGTTCAGTGGCCATCATTATATAGAGACTTCTTTTATGCTCTCACGCTGAAGCACACTGGACTCTAATATACTATAAGGGTGCATCTACATGTTGCCCTAGCAGTGAGCTATGTCACCATATGGCGTGCTATGGCAATGTAGTGATTACACAGGTCTGCAGTTGAGCACTAGCTACATCTGGTGTAGTGTGCCGCTATCCTGATGTAGCGGTAAAATCTAACCATGCACTGTGTGCATGGTGCAGTAACTGCCCATACTTCATCATGCTTTAGTACTTCCTTTTGTGCTATAGCAATGTCATAGCTATGTGCAGACACGCTCTAAAACATGTAAGAGCAGCAGCTGGCCTGGAAGCTGCTTGGAAGGGGTTTCCATCGTCATTATTGGCCTGTCTTTTATGTAGTCCAGCAGAACTTTGCATTTATTTATTTGTATATAAATAATATGTGTATACATAAACATATAAATGTATATACATTTATATATATAATTTCTTTCAACAAATTTGAGGGAAATATATTAAGTAAAAATATAAATAAGGCTGTGCAATTTAGTTGAGCCATTCAACTGTGACTGATCCTGAAGTTCCTCTGCAGATTAAATTCTTACTGAAATCAATAGAGCCCTCCACATATATGTGTCAGCCAGTTTCTGTGTGGCCTTGCCACAAGGTTGAAGATAGTGACAGACTTGGCCTCACCCCTTCGGTGTGTGGTATAACACACAAGACCCGCACACTATCATCAGAGGTATAACAGTCGGTGGCGCACCCTGAGCAGCGGTGGTGCCTGGGGCAGCAGCAGGGCAGCCAGTCAGCATCTGCTGCACCCTGTCCCCCCTCCACCAAAGAGGGTATGCAGCGCTATTAACCCAGTCACCCCCTCTTAATTATACTACCTACCAATGACCATCAAATTGTGTAGTGGAACCACGTTAGTTCTACTACAGGGGGAACTTGTGAGCTGAAGATTTGCTCCATGTTTCCCAGCTTTTCATTCTGAAAATGGGAGAGCATGGACTAGAGGAAGGAGGTGTTAGAAATGTAGGAGGGGAACAAACTACCTGCAGCCCCATGACTTATTCTAATACCATCTATCATGGAGTATATGTGCTAAGTTTTTCTCTTTTTTTTTCTTTTTTGCTATTCAGCAGAACCACTGACAGACATCAGCACCGGAGAAAGAGAGAGAATAAAGGGGATAAAAGAGGGAATGTCTTACATAAAAATTCTCTTTTATGTCGATGATGTTTTACAGTATATTTCAAACACTTCAAGATCAATTCCAGAACTAGACAGAACAATAAAGGAATATGGCTCAATTCTTGGCTATAAGATAAATGACGTGAAAACAGAAGATACAATGCTAAGCAGCAGAAAACAGACAATACTGGTATTATGGATATATTTGAAGAGAATCAAAGGGGACTGAGATATATAGGAAGTATGAACAAAGCTAACTTTCCACTATTCCTATAAAAAATTAAGAAATGATTCCAAGGAATAAAAGATTTACATAGATGGGATGGCCTGCCCTTATTTTTAATAGACATAATAGAAATAATCCAAGAGAAAGTTCTCTGAGGAATATTAGATTTTCTCCAGTGTGTTTCTCTATCCCAAAGAAAAAGACAGAGTTACTTGATAGTTACATTTTGATATTCATATGGATCATGGAAGACAGTGCAGGCTAAATGTCTTGTAGTTATGCATCCCAGTAAAAAGTTATGTTTGATACAATCAAAGAAGATGAGATAAAATGGTTATATATATCGAAAGATGTCACACATTTAATAAGACTGAAAGAAGTATCATCTATTTACCAGCCAATGAGAAAAAATCATAGGAAATAATCCAGAGATTTCCAGTGTGTAGAAAATGAGAAACAGCTAATGTTTTTAACCATTATTTTTAACATTCCTAATTTCACCAAAGACGTAAGGGGGAAATAGATGAAATAGATTGAAATGTATATTCAATTCTGTCACCTTTACACGGAGACTGAGCCAAGATTTACTGAGGTGAATAGGAAGACTGGTGTTGATTTTAAATGGACTTTTGGATCAGGCCTATTGAGTACCTGACTCCCTTAGTAGATGTATTGTATCAGATTTAGACTCAGGTCCTTTTACACCAGTCAAAAGTCTTATTTTAGAAAGAAATTACTTTGCCAGGATGGTATGAGGAGGATTTACTGTAAATGAGAATCTGGTGCACTGAAACCAGTAGCACCACTCATGGCAGAAAGTGTTATTTATCATGACCAAGGGTGACAGAATCTCTCACAAATCTGGAAGAGAAATTTGTGAGTAAAACAAGAATTTTGCATCTTTTTGAAGTAAAGTGAGTAGGCTTGATTCTCCCATGTTTACATCTATGTAAATTAGGAGTAACTCCTTGAAAATCAATGTACTTCCACTGAAGCAAAATCAGGACCAGGCCACTTCTGTACAAAATCACAAGAACTAGAGGCAGTTTAGACCAGATTTATCCCCAGTAGAAAGCTATGTAAGGAAATTACAAGATAATCAGACTTCAAGTTTTTAAAAAAATACATTTTTTACACTTTCTCAAGAGAACTGCAGGACAGTATTGATACCATGAAGCTGGAATGAAGAAAAGAAACAAACCAACAAACCTCTCTAGAGTACTGGAAGAATACAGTGCTTAACACTGATCAGTGCTATTTTCCCCTTGTGAAACAAATACCATTTGAAAATAATGACAAGATATTATCTTATATCAGTCTTACGGAAGAAATTAGACACACAATTCACAGCAAAATACTGGCAGGAATATGATAGTATGAGAAGACAATTTTATAACTGTGAGTCTTGATGCATGCAGGAGAACATAAACAGCACAGGTAAGCGGGCACCATATGCCCACTACTTTTCTCTAGTTAAGCAGAACTTTGGTTCTATATCAATGAGTACAGCTGAGGATGGTAAGGTGGCAATATATTGATGACCCATGCTAATAACATATGATGTGCCTCTCATCACCCCTGAAGAAGCAGCACAGAAAATAAGGCTTTCCTTTCTTTCCACATGTTGCCTCTAAGATAGTGTTCTTGCCACCTTTTAGTCATGGTTGGAAATAAAGGAGCAACCTTGATCTATGATTTCAAAAACCAAGTACCAATTATAGAACTGCAGTTAACAAGAACAAAAGAATTTTAAATAATTAAAGAAAAGAAAAAGAATAGCTTCCTTCTCTTATTATATTAACAAGTGAACTATTGGAAGAAACAATGGATGAAGCCAGTTTACTGATTAAAAAATAACCTCAACTACATTTTTGTGCAGGGAAAATAATAAATAATAACAATTAACAATTGTTAACTACTTTTCCAAGAGCAGACTTGCTTGTTATAACTCATATAGAAAAAAATTTTACAGTATGCCCTTATATTCTGACACTCACTTTTTTTTGCTATTTATACAAGTCAAAAGCATTTGCGATCAATAATTCTATTTCTCTTCAATAAAATGGTAAATAAAATGGAAAATGTTTTATATATGTGATTTGTTAAAATAATACTCAAAAAAATCAAAGCTTAAAGATGTGTTTTCATGCAACATATGGGTAATTAATATGGAAAGATTCTTTACAATGTACAAGGTAATGATGTTTTAATATTATTATGGCAAAATTGGTGTCTCTACATGAAATATTTTAGGAAAAATATTATCAGTTACAACAGGTTATGTGTGGACAGAAAAAGATATGTATCTGGAAAGCTGGGAGTAAAAGGCAAAGCAGAGATGAAATGTTGTAAGGGAAAATCTTTTGTTTACTAAGAAATTCAAATCCCTTCTTCATAGTTTTCTGAGTTACCAACCTAAGGGTGTGGACACATATAGCAATTGATTCATCCAAAATGTCACTGACTGGGGTGACAGTTCATAATTTTCATGGGTCAGGGTGTGAAAACATGTAACAACAGAACCATTCTCAAAAGTCCCTGATTGGGAGCCAGTTCACACTTGTTGTGGATCAGAGGTGTCTACACATAATGTTCCCTTGCATTCCTAGTAGAACAGATACCTTTTAGGTTTTGAAGCACTGTGGGTCCAACACCAGGAGGTGGGGGTGAACACCCAGTCCAGCAGGCTTTTCAGGGAGTGAGTGGATGGGAGAGGGGGAAGGCGTGCAATCAGGCCTTGAGGGGCTCAGGGGGTGGGTGATCTGTGGCTGGTATTCTTTTCACTTTTCTCCTTTCCCTTCTTTCATAGGACTATAAAAAGTAGGGTTGGACCTCACAGGCTCATCTAGTCCAGCCCCCTGCTCAAGGCAGAATTATCCCTGACTGAAAAATCCCAGACAAGCATCTGTCTAACCTGTTCATAAAACTTTCAAGGATGAAGATTCCATGATTTCCAATGATAGCCTTTTACAGTGCTTGACCACCCTGGTAGTCAGAATACTCCTCCTAATCTCTAATTTAAATTTTACCTGCTGCATCTTGAGGTCAGTGGTCCTAGGTCTGTCTCCCATGGCCATGGAGAAAAGCCCATCTCCATCCTTTCTGTAATTGCCCTTCAATTACTGTTCTCCAACCTGCCGTCAGTCTTCTCTTATCCAGACTGATTAATTTTAGTTCTTTCAGCCTTTCTTCATAAATCATTCCTCCCAGGCCCCTTATCATTTTTGTCACTCTTCTATGGACTCTTTCTAATCTGCCCACATCCTTTTTTAAGTACAGGGCCCAAAAGAGTACTGGATACAGTACTCTAGGTGAGGCCTCACCAGGACTAAACATAGTGGAAGAATAACTTTCCTTGATTTGCAAGTAATACTAGCAAATCAAGCATTCAACCCATGCTTTTGAATTTTTTTGCAACAAGAGCTCACCGTTGGCTCATATTCAGTATATGGTCTACTATAATCCCCAGGTCCTTCTCTGTAGTATTGCATCCTAGACCAGTAATTCCCCAGCCCATATTTGTGCATGCAATTGTTCTGTCCCAGTTGTCAGACTTTGCATTTTTCCTTGTTAAATCTCATCTGATTGATTGCAGACCATTTTTCCAGTCTATCCAGGTCATTCTTGATCCTAGCCCTACTCTCTTGAGTATTTGAAACTCCACCCAACTTTGTATCATCCACAAATTTGCTAAGCATACACTCAATCCTATCATCCAAATTATTAATTAAGGTATTAAACAATACCAGACCCAGAATAGACCCCTGAGAAACCTCACTTGATACCTACTCCCAAAAATAGACATTGAGGCACTGATGATTATCACTGAATACAATGATTCAACCAATTACATATACACCTTACAATATTTTCATCTAGTCTGTATTTCTTTAGCTTGGCAATGAGAACGTTGTAAAAGAGAGCATTAAAAGTCTTACTAAAGTCAAAGTATGCACTGCTCTTTTCCAATCCACACAGCTTATCACCTTATTATAGAAGGAAATCAGCTTGGTCAGACATGACTTGCTTTTGATGAATCCACACTGGCTGTTCCTGACCACTCTGGGTGATGACAGCAGTGACATTTTGTTATGCAATCATACAATTGGCCCCCTGAAAGTGCTCTACAGCCAAGCTCTGGCAGAAGTGCATGGCTGCAGAGCACTTTTAAAGTGCCTGATCACAGTACACATTAACCCTTATTACATAAGGGTTCACATGAAGGCACTTCAAAGCAGAGCACCTTCATTAACTTACATCAGTCCCTGCCTGGGAGCAGGGCTGGGCTGATGCAACCCAGCCCCACCCCCAGTTCTGTCTTCAGGATGGGATGGGGTGATGGGAGAGGAGGGAACTCAGTTGGGGGTTTGCCCAGACTTTGTTGGAAGTGGGGGAGCAGGTGAATTGGAGCCCCCAACCTTGGAGTGGCCTCAATCTGCCTAACCTCTTCCCCCTCCAGCAAAGGCTGGGTAAACCCTAGACTGAGCTCCCACTCCTCCCTTCTTTCCCTTCGCATCCTGAAGACAGCACCAGAGCTGGGAAAAGGAGGGGTGGGACTATGGGAGAGAGGCTGTAGATACACAAAATGAAACTCAATCCCACAAGCCCACAGACCTAACAGGCAACATCTTTTGAGTCAGGGGGATTGCTGTAACTCATGGTGCATCCTGTAAAGTGTCATGAGTTATATCAGGGAGCTGCACATCTGTCACCACCCCTTGTTCTCCTCTAGGTGGGGAACTGCAGCCTCGACAACCTTACGGTCCAATGGCTGGGGAACTGGCTCCATGTTCAGACCCAGAGAGTGATAGTCAATGGAACTGAGTCAACATGGTGCCTGGTGACCAGTGCCATTCCCTGGGTTCAGTATTTGGAGCAGTACTCTTTAATAGATTCATAACTTATCTGGATTTGGGTGTCAGAAGTGGACTGGCTAAGTTTACAGCTGACAACAAATTATGGGAAAGTGCTGTCATGCTAGAGGATAGGTTGTCAATTCAGGTCAACCTGGACAGCCTTGCAAGGTGGGTGGATGAAAAGCTGATGACATTCAACACAGAGAAATGCAAGGTGCTCCACCTGGGGAGAAAAAACCCACATCATATTTACAGGCTTGGCTGTGTTACACTCACTAGCACCATGGCCAAAAGAGACTTGGAGGTCATGACTGACCACAAGATGAACATGAGCCATCAATGCGATGCCACAGCCAGCAAAGCAAATAAAACTCTGGCTTCAGTGACGATGTACAGGGAGTGCACAAGGGTCCACATGGAACCCCTGACAGTGTTGGTGCACCCCCTGACAGGATGCGCTCACCATTTAGGCAACGGGCAGCAGGGGCAGGCGGGAGCACCGGTACCCCTCCTGTGAATGCTGCTACCAACCCCATCAGTGAGATTGGCCATGGGGAACCCCCTCCCCCCCCCCCACCTCCAGTCAGCAAGATTGGCCGTAAGGGACCTGCCCCTGGGTAAGCGAGATTGGCCATGGGGAGACCCCTCCTGGTCACTGATTGGTTGCTGGGGGGGCATGTGCCCCCCTGACTAAGGTGGTACCAATCGCCCATGTCTGACTTGCATCTACCAATGCAAGACCCAAGCAAGCATCTCAAGTAAGACCCAAGAAGCCATCCTCCTGCTTTACTCAGTCTCAGTGAGGCCACAGCTGGAGTACTGCATCCAATTCTGGGCTCCCCACTTTAGAAAGGACATGGAGAAGCTTGAAAGAGTCCAGAAGAAAACCACGCACATGATTAGAGGTCAAGAGAGCAGGCTTTATGAGGAAAGGCTAAGAGGCATGGGACTCTTCAGCCTGGAGAAGTGAAGTCTCAGGGGTGACTTGGTGGCAGCCTATAAGTATATAAGAGGTGTGTGTCAGGAACTGGGGAAATGTCTGTTCACCAGGACACCCCAAGGGATGACAAGCTCTAATGGTCACAGACTACTGGAAGACCAGTTTAGACTGAACATAAGGAAAAAAATTCTTTACTGACTGTGTCTCCAGAGTCTGGAATAGACTCCCCCCAGAAGTGGTGCAAGCACCTACTCTGGATACTTTTAAGAAATGCCTGGATGCTTATCTTGCTGGGGTCATCTGACCCCAGCTGACTTCCTGCCTCTTGGGCAGGGGGCTGGACCCGATGATCTCGTGAGGTCCCTTCCAGCCTAATGTCTATGAAATCTATTAAATAGATTCCTTGAAGACCTGCTCCATGACTTTTTCATGATTCATCTGTAATTCCCCAGATACTCATTCTTCCCTTTCTTATAGATATTTGTTCTTTTCTAATTATCTGGGACTTCACCCAGCCTCCATGAGTTCTCTTTGAGGATGGCCAATGGTTCTGAAATTACCTCAGCCAAGTCCATCAGTACGCCAGGGTGTCTCCCATTTGGCCCTGCCAACTTAAAAGCATCTAACCTTTTCCTCTTCTACTGTAGGCTGTTGATCTTGTTCCCTATTTTTCCTGACAACTGCACTTGTAATGTGGTAGCTACTCCTATTTGTGAAGACTGATGTAAAAATGACATTAAATACTTCAGCCTTTTCTGCATAATCCATAAATACACTACCATCCATATTCTGTAAGAGGCCTATGGTTTCTCTGGTCTTCCTCTTACTTTTGACATACTGATAGAATCCCTTTTTATTGCCTTTTTTGTGCCTTGCCAACTGCATCTCAAATTGTGCCTTGGCCATTTGTATTTTCTCCTTGCACACCTGTGCAATACTCTTATAGTCTACTATGGCCAATTTTTCACTTTTTATAAGATTCCTTTTTGAGTTTCTGTTCACCCCTCCAAATAAGCTTTCAAAATAGCTCACAACCAAACTGCACCATCAAGCTCAAATGAGGAAGGTCTTCCTACTCAGCAGTACTTACAAACCTTCTTCCTAGGCAACCACAGCTTCCTGCTTCCCTCCCAAGCAAGACTCCCACTCAAACTCCCCTGTTTGATGGCCTGCCAACTACTCCATATTTCCTTAATAGGAATTCAGTAAACTTCAGTAGGCACTTAACCAAGCTCTCCAGTGTGTGTGCCAGGCATGCATATTTCAGGGTGCCTGGAAGGAGGTAAGTGTTCCCAGAGGCTGGGGGTGTCAAGACAAGGTCAAGTAGAGAGAGAAAATATGCCTGGTTGTTAGAAATATAGCTTTTATTTAACAACAGTACAAGGGTGCTCATTGGTAAAAAAAAAGCCAACAAAAAAGGGGAAAAGGTTAGTGAGGGGTGGAGAGCAGTAAAGTTCTGGTCTCATACCAGAGCAGCTAATTGCAGCCATGGCAGGGGAAGGAGGGTGGTCATTTAATTGTTCAGTCTAAATAAAACAGGATCATAAAATATAGTTGTAGAAGGGACCATTACATCATCTAGTCTTACATTCTGTATATCACAGGTGCTTACGTTTCACCAAGTTCATCTGTACTGAGCCCAATATTTTGTCTTTCACTAAAGCATAACTTGTCTTTTAACTAAACCATTTCTTCCAAAAAGGAATGCAACCATGCATGTGAGGAAATCAAGAGATGAGCAACCTACTATATTCCTTGGTAGTTTGTTTCAAAGGGTGATCTCCGTCATTCTTAAATGTATACCTTATGTCCTTTTTAAATTTGCCTGGTTTCAGCTTCTAGCCATTCTCCTTCCTCAGTTAAATTAAATAGTTAATTATATATTTAATATTCAGTATTTTGTCCTTGTGAAGCTATTTATATTTTGTAATCAATCATCTTTCTGATATGCTAAATAGATTGGGCCATTTAAATCTCTTTTTTCCAGTTCTCAAATAATTTTCTGCACCAACTTCAGTTCTTCAAGATCATTTTAAAATGGGGGAACCAGACTACATACTACTGTCCTGTTTATACACACACAAGGAACTCATTTTTGCTACAGCATTGCACTAGGAGATCATGTTCAGTTGCTGTCGGCTATGATTCCTTGGTCTTTTTTAGAGTCACTGTTTCACTGGGCACATCTACACATTCATTAAAGTGCCATAATTATGGCGCATTAAGTTTAGCACCTGTAATCACAGGTGCTAAACTTAATGCACCGTAATTAGTGCTACTGCACATTAGTGCAGGCACACACTTTTTCAGTGATGCTAATAAACAGTAGACTAATTCTATTGAACAATTCTACTATACACTAATCCTACTGTATTAGCACAGTTTCATTTTTTTCATGCCACACTAATGATCATTAGAATTAGTCTACTGCTCCATTAGCGTCACATGTAGACGTGCCCATTGGGTATAATCTATAAGGTTTGGCTTGTATTCTTTGATCATAGGAGATCTTCCAAGCCTCAGCTCCACCCAAGGAAAATGATAGCTCAACTCCAACTAGGGATCTTAGGACTTCTAGTTCCCAATTGCATAAATGAAGGACAATCCCAAGTTAGAGCTGGGGCAAACAAGGCGTTTAAGACCCCAATTCTTTGGCAGTGAACCTAGAAATTCTGGCTAGACCATCTGCCTGAGAGCTATGGACACTGGAATCCTGGGGACCCTGACTGTGGTCAGTATGTCTGGTGAATATGTCCCAAGAGACTGCCCCAGGCCTAGATAATTTAGGACTTCAGGACCACCACTCTGGGGCAGAACCATCAGCAGAGAGCATCAAGACTAGGAAGTCCAAGATTCCTGGGCTTCTGGCAGTACATTGGGAATGAGAACCCTTTTTAGCTCAGCTAAAACCTGAGCTGTTGCAAGCAAAATATTTCCATTTCAACAAATCAGCATTTTGTCACCAAAAAAAAAAATCACCAGGAAATTTCTCAGTAGCCCTATTTCTTGTTTCTAAATGCAAAACTGTACATTTGGCTATATTTAAATGCATTTTGTTTTGATGGGCCCTCTTAATCAAGCGATGCAAATTATTCTGTATGATTGCCCTACCCTCATTGTTAATAATCCAGCACCATTTTTTGTGTTCATTTGCATGTTGTATAAGGGATGATTTTTACATTTACTTTTGAATCCTTGATAAAAATATTGAATAACATCAGGGTTACTAGCAAGTACCCCAGAACCTCATTAAAAACCTTTGCATTCAGTGAAGATACTACAGTGATGACTACTGGTCTGCCAGTTAGGTGGTTCTCAAATCATTTAACACGCACTTTACTGCTGCAGTATAATTGTACTCTTTTATCACAGTATTGAGCAGTTCTCAGAAGCCTTAAGACATGTAAGTTTGTTTATCTATGATAGAGTCCCTTGGTATGGTTTTAGCTCCTCTTATCATCTGTTGCAATTCAGGAAGCCATGCCAGAGTATTACTCACTACCTACCTTCACCTCCCCTTTGTCTTAATGTCATGAAAATCTGTGTAGAGAAGCTACCACAAGTTCCAAAAGAGAGGACAGGCATCTGCCAGAGCTAGTGCTCCTCTGTATTCAGATATCTTTAAACCCACTTTCTTGTGTGTCTTTCCTATGTTTAATATAAAGAAAAGGGAGTACTAGGTCTGCTGCTGAGACATGACATTGAAGTGTAGACAGGTGTTTCCTGTAGCAAAACAATCTACAGTATTTCAGGTCAAAAGTCTTGGGAAAAACTAAGCAAACTGGTTAACATCATAGAAAGACTAGGTGTAATACTGGGTCAGAATCTTCTCTCTTGATGTCAGGTTCTGCATAGCCCTAGGGTTAATTGTCTCCTATCACTTGACAAGATTAAAATTACAGTGCTTTGACTGACAAGGTTCTTTGGGTGAATCTGATATCTTTTATTAGACCAACTAAATAGCTGGAGAACAATTTTTAAGCAACCTTTCGGGTTCAAAAACCCTTTGTCAGGCTAAGGAAGTTTCAGCAGTTGGTGTGTACTCTTCCTGGATGGAATGAAAAGTAAAGAAGCCAGAGACTGGGCTGGTATGCATACAAGATAGGAAGTCAGTGAAGATGTAGATTGAGGAGTCAATCGGTGAGAGACAGGCTGGATGGGGAGAAAGAAGGGGATGAATAGTGGAGAAGTACCTGGGAAGTCAGCTGTCAGGCAAGTTATAATGTGTCATAAATCCAATGTCTGTATTTAGTCCATGATTTTTAGTATTCAGGAAGTTGATGAAGTGAAGTTCATAGACTCGTCTCTGGGAAGCGTTTTGTCAGTTTCTTTTGAGGAATAGAACTGAGAGACTGGAGAGAGAGTGGTTTTCTTGTGAGAAATGTGCCCCCACCAGTAATTGGGTATTCTTGTCTTTGATAGATTTCCGGTGTGCATTCATTCTGGTGCGCAGTTGTTGTTTGGTGTCTCCTATGTATTTTCCATCAGGGCATTTGGTGCATTGGATGAAATACGTTACATTTCTGGAGCTGCAGCTGTAAGACCCAGGAATGCTGATGGCTCTGTTGTGGGGTATAGTAATTATGGGGGTGGTGGAGATGTGTTGGCAGGTTTTGCATTTCTTGTCATGGCATGGTCTGGATCCATTTGGTGTGTTCTGGGTCATAGTCAGTTTGCTTGTGGTGATGAGGTTGGCGAGGTTTGGTGCTTGTTTGAAAGCTAGGATGGGTGGGAAGATCTCTTTAAGAATAGGGTCTATTTCTAGTATGGGTTGCAATTGTTTGAGGATTTTCTGTACGGGTTTGAGGGAGGAGTGATATGTCATAACCAGCGGTATGCGATTTGTGGGGGGGTTTCTTCTGTACTGCAGCAGTTCTTCACGTGGTATCCAGGTGGCTCTTTCAAACGTGCGATCTATCACTTAAATGCTTTGACTAGCATTCCTTGACAAGTATAAGCACCACACAGTGCCCACATACCACCTTTCTGACAATCAACAAAGTAATTCAGGATCTTTCCATTGCAGAGTCCAAGAATGTGGAGGAATATGTAGTACAAATAAATCCCATATATATGTTTTAGAAGGTCACATCAGAAGGCCTTGCAGTTGACTTCAATACTAACCTCAGATATGTGGTCTCAGCTTATTTCATAGATTTCATAGATTTCATAGACATTAGGGCTGGAAGGGACCTCGGAAGATCATCGAGTCCAGCCCCCTGCCCAAGGGCAGGAAGTCAGCTGGGGTCATAGGATCCCAGCAAGATGAGCATCCAGTTTCATCTTGAAGGTGTTCAATGAAGGGGCTTGAACAACCTCTGGTGGCAGGCTGTTCCAGACCTTGGGGGCTCGGACAGTAAAGAAATTCTTCCTTATGTCCAGCCTGAAACGATCTTGTAGTAGTTTGTGACCATTTGACCTCGTCATCCCTTGGGGCGCTCTGGTGAACAAACGTTCCCCCAGATACTGGTGGTCACCCCTGATAAACTTATAGGTGGCCATCAGATCACCCCTGAGCCTGCGCTTTTCTAGGCTAAAGAGCCCCAGGGCTCTCAGCCTGTCATAGTAAGCAGCTAATTAGAAAAAATTGACATCTCCAAAGCAGACCACAGAGAAGAAACAGAATGTTTTTACCAGTAATAGGAATGATCAGATCTGAGGACCGTCAAATGTGGTCATCCTTCTCTTCTGATATGCAGTCCAGTAATAAAGTTGTTTGTTGAACCCAACCTCTAATATTAAAGTTGTGATTGATAGGTGCAACTGGCTCATCCCAGACCATGCATTCTACTTGTGATGCATGTCTGTGTACTTTAGGTCAAAGATAAAATGTTAATTCATTCAAGAACCTAGCTTAAGGTACATATTATACATATTCTGCACTCAATATGCAATTTTCTGTTACCATACTGCCTTTTCCTTCCCATGTTTCATTCATTTTCCCCTTTCATTAAGCTTGCTTTCCAGATAGTTGGTTAAATTAATGTATTTGCACTTGGCTCATGCATTAATCTCTGCAAACTATAAGACATTTTGCATACTGTACACCTAGCCATAAATTATTACTTAATTCATAATATGTATCACCCTGTAAGTCTTAACCACTCTAAATATAGGTAAAGCAATGCATCGGCTACTAGCAACTCACAAATAAAGAAGTAATGAAGATTTTTTTTTTCCAATCTAATGGGCATTAGGGAAAACATTTTTAAAGTTCAGCAAGTACTTCTGAATTTTAATATACAAGTTTACTAACACAACTCTTAGATGTGGCCTAGAATTTTAAGTAGTTTGGGAAAATGTCAGCACGCTGTGAGATAAGGAGTCATTTAATCTCCTCTGTCTTATTCCTTCCTCTGTTCAATTTTCTTTTATTAACCAGAGAACATCACCAGGTTTCTTCAGGCCCTGCAGTATTATTATTTGTTTCCCAACACTGAGATTCAGCCTGGTAGGGGAAAGATAACTGGTTGAAGTCCGTTCCAAGTCCATGACTTTGTATTACTGGTTAGAGAGGAACTAAATAAAAGGGAAGCTTTTACCATGCTGGAAAAAAGGAGGTGGGTGCACTTCTTACATTATCAATATTCTGTAACCTGAGCAGAGTTGTTTTATCTGCCTTGCAAGGATTTGAAGCTGTAGTTCCAAGGATTTTCTGTATATCAGTAATGATGCTTAACATACAATATATATATATTGTTATCTTAGACATTGCTGCTGTTTCTGCTTCCCATTTTGCTGAATTCCCATGAAAATGTTTCATATAAATAAAGCTCATGTAGAATTCAGCAGCCCTTGTGCTCCTTGGTACTTAGGTGGTTCTGAGCCATATTAATAATACTAGGTTTGAAAGAGGCTGACTAAACCATATTTAGATCTCAGATTTTATTATTAATTTTTTATTATTCCCAGCACTGGTTAGAAATGGTACAGCATGCAGTGCCTCCTGTGTCTGGCAAGCTTGCACAGTTCGAACCCATTGTAAACAGTCTCAGACATTTTCTGGAAAAAGAACACTGCAACACAACAGCCAGCAGTGAAGTGGACTAATAAGCAAGGCAAATATCCAGTCTGGAGTGTACTGATATCACTAAGTTGAAGGCCTAACTAGCTGGCTTGCTAGACAGCTTAAAGAGGGAACTAGAGAGCAAGGTAGAAGTTATGTAGCCCAGTGAATGGGATGGGGCCATGAATTGTAGCCTAGACCTTTGTTCCCAATACAAAAGAAATGTCCATTCCATACTGCTCTCCCTCCTTTCAAATGATTATTATATGGAAAGGGCAGTGTCTCAGCTTCAAAAGGAACACAGAAGAAGGCCTAACCTGTGTCCTGGTGATTAGAGAACTGTGCTTGGTGTGGGGACCGAGGGTCAGTCTAAGGCTATGGCCAGTAGCCCAGACCGTCAGGTGGGGTTTTTCCACGACAGAGTAAAGTTAGGCACGGAAGCGTATTGGTTTTATAAAGAAAGCTTTACTTACACTGCCGAAGGTCACAGTGCAGGGAGGAAACTTGCTTGAGTTGCAGCTGCACACAGACAAACACAAATGAGATCTCTTCCGAATCGCACCGAACCGAGATGAGTCGTCGATATACGACTCCACGAGCGCTTCACACGGGGGATACGTCAAATTTACACTATGAGTTGATCAGGCCTCTATGTCCTCCTCCAAGACACACGTGGAGTTTGCTGGGCTCCACAGCGCACTCAGAGTTCCCCACGAGATGGTTGTGGAGTCCTCCAACTTGGGCAGAAACTGCTCTGACCTTTTGTACGGCTAGCGAGCCAATTGCTAGCCACCACATAGGAATAATTTAGAATCAGTCAATAATGGGACACTAATTTGCATATGTGTGGTGGGAACTCTTTGCACCAGGGATTTCTCTCTGCAGCTGAGAAATCCACCATGCAAAGAAAGCTCCACGTGGCGGGAAAATTCCAATGTGCCGAGGCACTAAAAATCATTGGGTTATGACACTTGGAAGTCAGAGAGATTCAGTTTCAAAGCCCACCATGGGCAAGCGAGGGGGACCTATAATCTACAGATTCACAGATTTATAAAAGTTTAGGGCTGGAAGGGACCTCATGAGATCATTGGGTGCAGCCCCCTGCTCTGGGCAGGAAAGACTGCTGGGGTCAAATAACCCCAGCAAGGTGTGCGTCCAGTCTCCTTTTGAAGATCTCCAGGGTAGGTGCCTGCACCACCCCCACTGGGAGTCTATTCCAGAGTCTGGTCACATGAACCGTGAACAAGTGTTGCCTTATATCCAGGCTGAAAAATTTTCTAGTTTATGACTTTTGCTCCTGGTTTTCCCCTGGGGCTCTTTAGTGAATAGGTGTTTGCCTAGCCCCTGATGTTCACCCCGATATATTTGTAAGACACCATCAATCCAGGCTTCCCATCTTTGGGGTGAGTGCCCTAAGTACTCAGCTATTGAGGCTCAAATATGAGAGGGCCTTCCTAATGTACAGCCAGTATATAGCATACTGTACAGGCTCAGTTTACGTACATACACTTAAGAATTCACAGCGCAAAGGAGAGTGTTAAATACATCCTGGTGCATGGCTGCAAAACCATCATTTAAGCACACAAAGGGAAATGGTGGAATTCTGTCCAAAGTGTCATTCAGCCATTCCTGGATACCGTTTACTTTAAGAAAACTAAAGTATCTGGTCTGTCTTCCTTGATGAGCTGATTGCTCCATATTTACCTAAATTGTCTGTATTGTATAATGATATCAGTAATGATACCTTTGCCTAGCTATAAAAGAATTCAGTTGCCATCTATCACTTCTTGCCTTTACTACAAGAATAACTATCCTAGGGAAAAGGGTTTATTTCTTCCTTTTCCTAGTTAAAATCTGGAATAAAACACAGACTATGTCATTACAGAGCTTTTCCCATATGAATTATGTGATCTTATTAGCCAATTACACTAGTGAATCATAAAGCATCTAAGGACAAAATATGATGTAGGTGAAAGCAATATATAAATGTCAAATCTTGTTGCTGTAAGTTAGAAAAGAAATGTTGGTCCTTGAAAGTTGTGTTAGAAGCTGAAAAGGACAAGAGTATTTCTAGGCCAAAGTTTACTGGCAACTGAAGTACTTTTACCCCTGAAATCCAGCCAGCATAAAAGCTGAAACCAGAGTGGTGACATTTGCAATTATTTTCAAACAAGCAGATGCACCTCAAGGGCTAGCATTTAAAGAAAACAAAAGATGGGTGAGAAGGGTTTTTCCCACACTGACAGTAACCTTTTCTTCCCCTCTTCCTTTCAAATGTCTAGAAAAGCAAGAAATTCTAGGTAGCAGAACTACCATGCAACAGAACTACCTTCCATCATATTAAACAAAATAATGTGTGTATGAATGCCTTGCTTCAAGCCCCCAAACATTCACTTATTCCTCGAAACTAATCACTCAGTCAAGGAGCAAAAAATTTCAGGCATTTGGTCCAATCTTCATTTTGTTTGGACAACTGACTTTAAAATGTTTGGTATGAAAATTGGGATAAAAGAGAGATTTAAGCTTTATATCAAGTGTTCAGGAATTTCTATAGGATTAAACTATCCAAGGTATGTGGGTGGGTAGTTCTTACGATATGACACTGATGATGCTTGTACCGTTGTGATGTGACAGATGTCCAGTTTCACATTTAGGTGCACATGTGCCTCAGAGCTAGTGGTCTAGTCAATCTCACAAAAACACAGAACCAAAAGAAACCTTTTATATCACTAAATCCAGTCCTGTACTAGGACATGACACTTCATCTATGCTAAATTAATCAAGTTCCATCTTAAAAATAGTTAGATTTCTTGCCTCTGCTACTCCTATTGGAAGGCTGTTACAGAACATCACTCCTCTAATGGTTAGACCTTTCTCCTAATTCACGGCCTAAAATGACTCATGGACAGTTTATCCCTATTTATTCTTGTGCCAATATTGTCCTTCAGTTCAAATAGAACTTCTTCCTGGGGTTTATGGGCCTGATATATTTATATAGAGCAGTCATATTTATAAAAAGTAACCATATCTCCTCTCAGCCTTTGTTCCATTAAGCTAAACGAGTTACACTCTTTACATCTTCTCTTGTGAAATAGGCTTTTAGATCATCTCCAGATCATCTTAGTGGCCTTTCTCTGCTATGGTGTGCATCCATCTTTCTGGACCTTTAGAACCAGAATTGCACACAGTATTCCAAATGAATTCTCACCTGTGTCTTCTACAATTGTATTGATAATTCTGCTATTAGTACTAGAAATACATTTCCTGCTGCACCTTAGGATCTTGCCTGATGCATCAGATCCAGCCTGTGTATAGCCCTCGCTCTTTTTCCTCCTCTTTCATTTCCAACTGATGAGTTCCCAGTCTACAGTAGAAAGTCTTGGTATTACTCCTTAAGGCTTGGGACAGAAATTACATATAAACCGGTATAAGTAATCAGAAACAAATTCAAATATGTAACATAACAGAAGTTCAGTGCACATAAACTAGTTTCAAAATGGCCAAAACCAGTTTAAGATAAACCTGGATGGATGTAGTATCAGCTTTAATTGATTTAGGTTAAATCAAGGGTTACCATATTTCCAGTTTTTAAAAAAAGGACACCTGTCAGGGGGGTAATATGATTGGGGGGGACAATAATATGCTGTGCCTGCCCCTTCCCCTCACTCCCAAGCCACCGCACCCCCCATCCCTGCTGCTGCCCCTGACTCCCGACTCACAGCCCCCTTCCCATCCCTTCTGATACCCATCACTCCTGAACCACAACCCCCTGGCACTGCATGTGCCCCACACTGCTGACCCACAGTCCCCCACCCCCTTGGTGCCCCTCACTCCCAAGCAACATCCCCCCCTCAGCCCTGCTAGTGCCCCTCAGTCCCGACCCACAGCCCCCAGGCCAGCAGCATCTCCCAGCTGCCCCATTCCTGTCAGCACAGGCACAGGCCCCAGTGCCACTAGCCTGCCCACACTGCCCCTTGCTGCCCCCAAAGGGCTCCAAGGTAACCATATTAAATCAGTTTATTGAACTTGACTGAATTGGCCACTTGGTCCTATTCAATTTCATCCCATGTCTATTGCTCTGGTTTTGATGGTCATCCAGTTCTTTCTGTACTTTATTCTGATTTTTCTTTGCATTTGCTATGGTTCCTAACTTTTGGTAAGCAGAAAATGTCATTAGCACGCTTGTACTTTTTTGCCATGGTTTTAAGGTAGTGGGGCTATTACACAGTGAAGATGGGTTGGAGATTAAAAATAATCTAGGTATGGTTCAAAAATAAATGAATTTCTTGCCTCAATTTTCAATAAAGATGACAGTGTTGAACATGGGGGCAAAGAAAGGAAAACTACTAGAAATGAGGACATGAAAATGGAGCATGGCCTATCAGAGGACGAAACAAAACTCAAAGCACTTATAGATTCAGACTGAGGACCACATAACCTCCATCCAGAGCTCTGGCATATGAACAAGGACTGAGAGGGGACCTGGTAGTAGCTTACCGCTACACTAGGGGAGTACATCCAGTGCTTGGTAAGCAAGTGTTCACCAGGGCACCTGAAGGGAAAACTAGGAGTAATGGCCACAAACTCCTGGAAGACCGAATCAAGCTCAACACAAACTCCTGGAAGACCGATTCAAGCTGGAAGACCGATTCAAGCGGTTTGTCAGGGAAAACTAGGATCCCTGCTTCTCTCCCAGCCAAAGTCTCATGGTCATGGTGCCTGCGCTGGGAGATCCTTCTCTCCCAGTGCCAGTTCCACAGTTGCAGAGCTGGTGCTAGGAAATTTTTCCCAGAAGGATCTCCCAACCCAAGTCCTGTGACTGCGGGGCTCAGACTGGGAGAGAAGAATCTCCTAGCACCAGCCCAGCAACCACAGAGCTGGTCCTGGGAGATAAGGATCTCTCAGCCTAGGCCCAGCAATCACAGAGCAGGGCCTGGGACCTCCCTCCTGCCGGGGAAGGGGGACATTGTCCCTGCCCCAGCAGCAGTCAGCTCCCAAGGCAGGAACCAATGTCCCAGTCCCCACCAAGAGACAGATGTCTCCTGGTCCCTGGGCTAGAATCCTCTGGCTGCTGCAGGGGCCCGCTGCAGAACCACAGGGAGTTGGGAACAGTCTGCTGCTAGGAGCAGCAAATCTGCTCCCATGCTCCTGCAACTGTAGACACATGCCTGGGAGAGTTTACTCAGGAATAAACTGTTCCCAGATTATTTGCACATGTAGACACACCCAGAGAGATGCCAAGAAATTTTGCTGAAAGCAAACTGTCTGGGATAAAGGATGTTATTAGTGGAAGACCATAAGAATCAATCTACTAATTAAAACATAGTATTTGGTATCTTCACTTGTTTCTCTATATTATGCCTTCTAGAAAGACCAAGGTAAGACATTCTTTGTTGCGTCGTAGGAAAGAGGTCTGTTTGATACCAACGTTGTTCCAAGTGATGCCATGACACCTGATCCAAAAAATAGTTCCTTTGTTTAACCAGTTCCCACCTGCCCTCCCTAATGACCCTGAGAGGATGAGATGTCTTTTCTTAACTTGGTCATGAGGAGAAGGTCCAATCAAAATCACTAATGAAAAACAGCTGCAGAAAATTGTTCTGTTAATAATATTACATTAGTTATCACATATTCACCATGAAGTTCTTTGTTTTCTTAACCCAGAATCAAATTAGCAAATGTAATAAAGTTTCCCACATTGAGTTCCCACCAGGCCATTACATTAGGCAGGGAGAGTTTTACACAGCAGAATAGGAAAAAGTAGTAATCCCCTAAAATTTGCAGGTCTGTGGATCATCAGAGCTGTTCTTTGCTGCCCTCTTCCACCTCCTGTCACAAGGCTTTTATCTTGTCTTGTTATCCAGAAGCGTGTGTAGACGACACGAGAGGTGTGTGTGCACGACACTTTAAAGCGGGTTAAATGCTTTTGCACCGCTTTAATGGCATTGGGGTTTGCATGCATTGGGGGCATATAGCACATTAATTCCAGCCGCTGTAGCACATTCAGCAGCGTAATGCACCTTAAATGACTTTGGGGCACAGCAAACTAAAACACCTCCAAAGAGTTTTAGTTTGCTGCCCTACAGGTGCAGAGCGAAGCACCGGGCTCTGTGCAGCTCAGAGGCTCTGCAGGAAGCCCTACAGACAGCCTGGCAGCAGCCTGGGAAGTCAAGCTCCACCAAAGGAAACAAAAAAAAGCAGTAAGTCTGATCTTTTTTATTTTTCCCCTGGAGTCTGCCTGCCTGCATGAGCTGCACGGAAGCAGTGTTTTTAAAAACCCACCACTTCAATTTAGGGTGAACTAAACCCCCGTTTCATCTATACATGCCCCAGGATTTCAGTGTAGATTGCACCCATCAGAATGTTCCAAAGTACATCACAAAGACACACCAAAGAAAATATAACCTCAGGTGGACTAAATTTCAAGCCAAATTGGTTTCAGGGCCTTGAAGAAGGGTACAGGAAGGATAATTCATATAGTATGGTCATCCCACCACCAGGCCTTTCTTTGCCATCCCCTTCCCTTCCTGTGCCTGGCTCTTCTCAGTGTATGAGAACAAATAGGTGTTTAGGTGGATAACTCAATTTCTCCATCCCTTCCTCATACCAGCTAGGAATTTTCTAAGAGGGAGTATTAATCCCTATGCCTCTGCAAGTGTCTGTATGATTCTCTGAAAAATCAAGTTCTCAGACTAAAGTTGTACAGGCTCAGGAACTCTTTGGTTCCATACAAACAAAATGGTGGATAGGTACTTGCAAATACCTTCCATCAGTTATTTTTAAATTTAAAATGCATGTAAAGCAAATATTATCTTTTTTTTTCCCCAAACAATGGACAAGTGAAATATTATCATTGAGGAGATCATGGCCAGATTCAAATATCACAAACTCTGTAACTTTCTCTTTCTCAGGTATTCCACTGTAAAGCCTGCCCTTAAAGCCAGGCTATCTGTAACTACTATTTTTCTTCAGTATATTTCACACACTGAAGTACATCCAGCTACACAGCAGAAATAAATCTGCACACCAAAAACCCGTGCAAGGCATTCCAGCGACTTGCTGCTGAAATAGGAAATGCACATACACACACATACCATCCTTTAAGCAAGATTGTCATGGGCTACTGCAGAGGATCATCATGCCATTGGTATAAAGCACCTAATACATAATTTGTTCTTTTAATCAATAACAGAGCTACTGATAAATGTTTCTTTTTTTAGTGGTTGCTTAAGACTACATTTTACTGCTATGTGAATGGGGAAAAAAGCAGAACCAAAATCCAGCAGTTTTCTCAGATTTAAAGAAATGGAAGCATTAAGGAATTAATCCTTTTAATGTCCTTTTTGAAAATTAAAAATGTTCAGCCTCGCTTCCACTCTGTACATCATGGATAATAATTTCTACAAAAGGAAAATGCTTATTTCTTACTAATAGGGACAAATGGATTCTATTTCATTTTTACAATCAATGCGAGATCAAATTTAAACAAAAGCGTAAGTCCAGTTGCTTGGGAGATAGAGAGGTTGTATATTACTTTGCCTTGTGCCTGTCCATCCGTGGGTCAACAGTACAAAATGAAACTCTTCCTGATCTCTAACCCTCATAAGACCCATAGAAATGTCTGAGAGACAATAAGTATAGAAAATTGCACAGTATAGTACAATACGAAGGTGGTATTTATGGAGGTATAATGCAGGTGGGAATTTGGCAGAAGTTGCATAGAAGAAATGAAAGAAAAAATATCTATTTTCTTGATTAGGGGACCATAGGGCATGTGTCTGTTTTTCTGAATGAGATGAGGTGGCAAGTTTGAAAGAATGCTTCCAGGCAAATGGATTGGGTCCTCTTGGGAGTGGTAACAATACACAAAGATAGTGACAGGTATCAATCCAGGGCTGGAGAAAATGCCATCTGAAAGCTGCTTTGCACACTAGGCTAAACAATTGCAATGATTTCTGTTCAGTTTCTAGTCTTATTTCTCAAATGTACCTTATTTCAATTAATGTCATTTCAATACCAAAATGACCTTCTTTCCATACACATTTGCAATTCTCCTATTTCTCTTCTGAAAGTTAAGATGCCAGAAATACAGAATCATAAGCTGCATGTTACATAAACTGGTAGCTAAACCAAAAAGTAATATGCCATGACATTTCAAGTTTCCTGCCTGAATTATATCTTTGGACCTTGGCAGGTTGAGAGCTGTGTTTGTACTTGTCATGCAGAACAGAGCACAACAATTGCATGGTTACAGAACTCATGATTAGCAGTAAAAATGGCTTTACCATCCTAGTTTGTTCCATTGCTACTGATGTATTCTACTTGTTCTGTGGATTAGAAGAAGTCTGGAGCTCTATGATCCTTGACCTTCACTTTAGAAAAGCAAGGGGCAAAATATTACCTACTTTTTTGTGAATTGATTGTTCCAAATTCACCACTAGTATCACTTCAGTGAGAGTTTCAATAGTTCTTGACAACTGCTACTTACAGTAGCCCTCTTCAAGAACATGACAATGGTGTTTGTTCATTCCTAAAATGCTTTTCCTCTGGTGTATAATATATTGCTTGCTCGTGACAACCATGCTCTGTGGACCACTTAGTGCAGTAATTCTGAATATGGGCCTATGAATTTGGAGTGTTCTGTTATGGCTAGCTTTTCAATGCATATGTTCTAGACTTTAGTTTTTCTTTTACTTTTTCTTTTTTTATAATTGTGGGGGTGGTAGAAATAGACAGCACGGCATTAGTTTTAAACCAAAGAATCCAACTGTCCTCTTCCCAACCATACAGCTTTGACAGCCTGTCTCCATTGTAACCACCATATTAACGCCTCTCCTGTCCAGCTCTCTGGGTCTCTCCTGGTAAAGGACAATGAGTTATGCCAAACATCCAGATAGTTTTATGAAGAACAGAATGAGGTTTCCTGTCAAATGTATTTCACTCTTCAACCAAATTTAAGTTTGAATTTAATTCTGTAAAAAGGAAGTCTTCCTGTAAAAACTCAGTAATGACAGTACCCTCAGATCATACAGACCTTAAAAATGACCCTAGAAGAAAAGGTGGGCCACAATGACATGGAGGTCAATTTATACAAGGGACAACCAAAACAAAAATCAGGCATCAGAGTAGAATCGGTGGGATAACAACAGAGCACAAGAGCAGAACACTGTAAAAGGTGCCAGACTAACCGTATTGAGGATAAATTCCTCTAGGCAGCACTGACATTTATCAGTACAAACATGCCCCATGCTGTCCCCAATATGCCTCATTTGTGGATTTAGAAGGACCTTAGCTAAGTCCTTCTACAATGATAATATGGATCTACAGCCCAGTGGATGACTGATGGCTTCCTTGACCCAACAAAGAGGCTCACTAATCATACCAAAAGTTCTAGGTTTCATGGTGTAGACAATCATTCACAGGCAATCGGACCAGCAAACTCTTCTAAGTGGCTTCCTCAATCTCTTTCTGTGGAGATGTGCATTTTTTTAACAATGGCACAATTTCTTTAAAAATATCTTAAAGGATTTAAGTTACGGGAAGTTTATATTTGGAAAAGAGAACTTTCTGAAAGGGAGTAAGTTCATGATAAGCATGTTAGAGCAGGAAAGCTTTCTTTTGAGAGGAAGAAAAGAAATTTGCCCTATAATATCAGTGTGATGCAGCTCTTGGTTTCTGTGTGTGCTTGGTTGGTGGTTTGTTTTATTACATTAGATGTTCCTCTCAGGCAGGTGCTGTTGGCTTTGTAGAATAAAACTAATTAGTCAGATCTTTTCTGCAAAACTGGGTATGTTATTGCTGCAGAATTGAACCTGCATCTGTATTTATTATGCATTCGAATTATACAAGTGTGAAAAAAAGGGAAGAAAATATATTATTTTTCCTATACCATACTCTATATTTTAATAGAAAACACAATCAGTGCTACCAAGTACAAGTATAATATTCCCTGGTTAAAGCACTACTGTAATGCATCTGCCTATTTATTGCTTAGTAAATGAATATTGGTTGGGTATGTGTTAGTAGGAAATGTATATGCCAGTGGCAAGGATTATTTTGGGTATTATAGGGACTGTATAGTCAGAAATAGTGCAACATTGCCACCTTGTGGTCTCAAATGAGATTTTTTTTAAATCAATGTTATTTTTATGTTGCCTGTGGTTCAGCGGTTCCTAATAAAGTAATGCCCCTTTACAACTTGGATGCTTATTTTGGAGTTTGAAGTTGGAAATCAGGGTACAGAGATATTGAATTCCAGTGTCTACTCTACACACTTAAATTATGTTAATCAAAGGAGCCTGCTGTCAATTTTGTAATCAAATTTCCCACACTAAAGCTCACATTTTGCTGTCATTCACTTCTTCTTTCTTCCTCATAAACAATAGCTGCCTAGTTAGTGACCATTGTATTCTTCTCTCTTACTTTCCAGGAAAGCCTGTCCATCATTCATTAACCTCTTATACAAATTCAGCAATGCTCAAATTGCACTTCATATTTTCTTTCTCATTTGCTCTATTCATAGGGCACAATTTGGCTTATTAATTTAATGATCCCTGATCCAAGTGGGAATCTCAGAAATTACAACATTTTTATTCCCAGATAAAGGGAATGTCATTAATATAGCTGCTGAAATGATTAACAAATTCTCTCTCTCATGTAAATTCACCAACAGGACATTCAAGTTGCCAAGAAGTTATTTTGGCCTGTGTAACCATATTTATGTTTATTAGAGGTTTTTTATCTCTGATACACTACCTTGTCTGTCAGAAGTTTAGATCTTGCTTAATTGTGCTGTGGATGTCTGATCTAAGTGAGCTTTCAAACAAAAAATCGGTCTTTGTCCTTTGGAAGAAGAGAGAACTCATTTTCTTTCTAATGACCAAAAAAACTAAGTATGGATAGAAACCATATTTGGTCATAAAAGAACAAACATGAATGCATGTTATATTTTATATATTTGTGCGATGGAATGAACCTAAATTAAATTATACAAATACCCTACTGCTGAGATGTAAGCAAGTATAAAAAGAGAACTTGGACCAGTTCACCTCCTTCAGAAAACAAAAACATTATTCTTTGCTTCCTGATTAACTTGAGCAAGCAGTAGTAAATAGGCCTATTAATAGGTCATATATGTTTTTATACAGGCAAACACATGTGTTTGTTTTCTTAAATATATCCACTAACTACACTCGGTCAATCAAGCCTGATTGTTACAGTCAAGTTCACCAAAGCTCAGCACCACAGTTGGTCCAAAAGGCTGTCAACAGCCACAGCCAGCTGGGAGGAAGGTAAGAAAGTTACTGAATCAGCATCTCCATCATGTGGGCTCTTCGGGAAAGCATTAGACAGATTTGAAAACTCAGGTGAATCTCCCTTTGCAGTCAGGATGGCCCAAGTTGCAAATACCTACACTAACGGAATGAAGTCTATTGGAGGCTGTAAGCTACCGGTTGACTACTTTCTGGTACACCCATCCACCAAATGAAAAGAAACTATCCAGCTTTGCTGTTCTAATACATTAGGAGTGAAAAAGATTGATGGAGGGAGTGGGAGCACAGATCATTAACTATGTCTAGTCTAAGTCAAGCCACGAGCTTGCATAACAAAGATGTAACATCCTTCGTTTAGTTTGTGTGTGTGTGTTTAAGCTCACTGAACATGGTGCCCTGATATTTCATGAATATATTTTATCCCAATATATTTATAACAATACTTTTACATTAAATTGAGCATCCAATCAGTCCACAGGGCTCTCTATACTGTGCTAGTATTTTTTTATGAGCAAATAATTTAGGTGCAAGGCATTTGATCAAAAACTAAAGTAATTTCTGTATAGTTATGTTTGTTTGTTTATTTAAAGATGGAGCTAAGCTGCAACATTTAGAACTTTTTTTCTAAGTTATGTACCAGGCTTCATTCCACTCTATTGATAAAGGCCATGTATAAAATTTGGGTCAAATTCCAGGCTCCCTCCAAAAAAGTTTGTCAGCACATGGGCTAGTGGTTTGTATGTAGGTAAAACCAATGAAAGAAACATCACACAGTTGCATCATACATCATGCACCCTATTTTTTACCAGTCCATTTTGGTTGCAGTTCAAGGTCTTGGTCACCACATGAACACTCTAACTAGATTGAATCCACTTTCTCAGAAATGATGGGAAGCATGGGCTGCAACAAGAGTATTGTTCCCTAATTGTGATAGGTTTTATTGTTTTTACCTATATATGGCCCTAATAGGGGTATATATATAATGAATTCTCCAAACGTTGCCTTCTATGGATAATTTCATAAAAGAGACAGATTCTCTGATAGGTTATGTTCCAAATTAAACAGTGACTCCTACTACTTGGTTCTCAGTAGGCATGTCTACACTAGACACTTACTGTGGAGTAGGCTAATTAGCCTCACAGTAAACATCTCAGTATCTACACGTGCAAGGCTATTAGGCCAAAGTAAAGTAATAAGCTCCACACTAGGGTAGTACTTGTAAATACAAGTACTATCCTGCTGCAGAGTTTTTTGCTCCGCAGCAGTGCATGTGTAGACACTGAAGCAGCTGGCTGGGATACAAGGGTGCTTCAGTGCCGGAGCTGCCTGTCAACTAGCCCCACACGGAAGCACCCTTGTGCCCCAGCCAGCCCCTCTGCAGCACATTGAGCCAAGCCGGACCAGCCCCAGGCTGGCAGGCTGATCCCTAGGGCCCCTTGCAGCCAGAGCTGCTCTGACCCAGCTCAAATTTCTTCAGTCCTGGGCACCCAGGAGCAATAAACTCCAGCGTGATAAACGCTGGAGTTTACTGTTTTGCATTAATATGCACATGTAGACACGCCCAGTATATTTCATTCTGCTGTTCACCAGAGGTCACAGAAAACTCAGCTGGCAGTTTAAGAACCACTAAGCAGGTGGTAGTAGTATAAATGTGCATGACTATAAAGAGAAACTGCTGTGCCCAAACTGAAAAGGCATGCAAAAAAATGCAAGAATCATCAATGGAGAAAAATTAAGGATATTCTTAATGTTCTTTTTGCTTTAATACTTTAATAGGGCATTATTACTAACACAAAGACATGACCTTTTCGTACGTTGAGGATTTCATTCTTACAACTGTCTCTTTATAAACGTCACATTTGGAACACAAAGAATTGACAATGCCAAAGCCAAATGGTTTTTCAGCAAAGGTCCTACATGCAGCAACTGTAAATCCATTCATCTTTCAAATAAACACCATAAGGCAGACACCATGCTTTCTGTTGTATTTAGAAACCACTTAACACACAGCAGATACTACGCAAAACAACAACAGCAGAATTCTTTTTTGATTGTCTGTAATGCTAGACCATGCCAAATTTAGAAACCAATTTGGCTTCTCAACTTGAATCATGCACAGCCTCTGATTCACAGATATAAGAGTTGGGATTCAGAGCTTAATATTCCCCAAATTCAAGAGAGCTGAAGTTTAGGGCTGTGGTTCAGCCCCAGCAGTAAGATAAGCCAGCTGTACAGTTCAGTTCCAAACTTCCCCATAATTCAAAGATGATTTCTGTGGAGATTTATTTCAACTTCATCTCAACTAAGGAGGTAATTTATTTACTCCTTTTACTAATACCTTTTATTTTAACATGCACAGCAGTGAGCAGTTAACTGTGTCAATCTAGCAAAAAATGTGATTCACTGAGTGTGCAATATCCATTTTCTACAGGAAATATTGGTGTAGGCCCACTTAATAGTTCCATGATACAATTTAGCATTGCTATAGAATGTATCAAATTAATTAAAAGGGTTTTCTTGCCATCAAAGGTGTAATCAAGGCAATTTTTTCCAAACATAATCAAGAAAGTGTATGAGGAGAGTTTAGCCATATGAGGCATTTTTTCATGTGGAAAGTTAATTGATTTTCTATCATTTTTTTCCTGTGGGATTCAAATGAAATTTTTTAAAAAGTTGTTGCACTTTTATATATAATTGGTCCTCTTGAGCTCTTAGACGTTATTTGAAGTTAGACCAGCAAGCTACCTTTTTCTTCCCTTCTTGTGAAAGATTATAAAAACTATTGCTAAAAAAAAAGTGACCCAAAGGCCACAGACGACTCAGAGTACCTAAAACAATTAACATTTAAAACAGTGAAATCTTCCTGTGAGGTAGCAATCATCACCCTCTCGTATTGACTTCATCAGCAAACATCTTTCTGAATGCTAATAAGATGGTGATGGTTTGAAGGCTCATAGCTTTTTGTTTCCTCTGTGCTCAGGACTACAAAAATCCCACTTGGGAGAAAGGTTAGTAAAAGTGAACTGAAAAGCAAAACTGAAACCTGAGTTAAACCCAGGTATAAATACTAAATAATCTGCACCATTTGGAATTTGCCAAGGGCTGCAACAATGGTCATATCCCCTAACCATGCTTTTGGGGGTGGGGGGCTTAAGTAGGGTGGGACAGACCTGTTCAACTAGCACAGAAATGAGATTAGTCTTTAGCAATTATTTCTCTCTCTGTGAATCATCATGCTCTCTCCTAGTGTAACGACAGTATCCTGGAATTCTTCGTTCCAAGAGATTCTAAATACTACATATTGCAATGACATCCTTGATATTTAGTATGCTGGTTATAGGAAAGCATCAACAAAGCAGGAAGTGGGGAGGAAATCTTGTTTAAAGCTAAACTGAACCTATGTCTGTGCTGAACTACCACCAGTACCACCACCTGGTTGGTGTAGAACAAGAGTAGGCAACCTACAGCAGCATGGGGAGAATGCCCGCAGCTGAAGCCCCCTTCCACTGAATGCATCTAAAGCCCCACACCCACAGGTCCTAGGTTGCTGCCCCCGGTGTAGAATATTAAGCAGACCAACTCAATTTTCACATTCTTAAGATGCAACTCCTTGCAAAGCGGAGAACACTGGAGGTAAAAGACTTCTATTTGAGAGACATCTTTCCTGCTTTCTTTAGAGAAATGTCTCACTCAATTTGTTTCCAAAATGGATAACGATTTCATACTAGATTGACTGGTGTTCAACATAGACATATGGCGGATTGTCAAATAGATGCTGAAATAAACGATAGAGAACTGAGATTAAAGACACATAACACATTTATTCCAGAGAAATGTGACTGCGTTCCATGGTAAAAGTGAAGCTAGTAGATGATGTACAGGCTTGTAACAGCATAGTTCAGTCCATTCTGGAGTAAAGTTACCCTTCATAAAGTGAGAATTAACTATATACCTGTCTGCCAGTCATGCTCAATCTCACCCTGGAGCAGACTTTGCTCAATGCAAACTAGTGACCAGACACTATGTTGGCTCTTTACAAGACTGTCAATTTTGTACGGAATAAAAGCTCAGACATGGTACTCTTAGTATTCCTGCTGTCCATACCCTGAAACTGAAAATCCAAACTTGATTTACACCAACAATTTCTTACTTCTGAAGAAGGCCTGGCCAAGTTAAGCCACTGGTGATGTCCATACATTATATTAGAGATAAAGATGAGTCACAACATTTATTTGGGTTGTACCCCAGGTTTCTCATTAAGATCAATGTTACATGATTCAGCCAGGAAGTCTAGGTCCAAAAGGACGGGGCTCCTCCCAGAGATCTAAGTTGTTCTTATCTAAAGTTCTAGTTCAGGTTCACTTGTAAATTAATCACTACAGTCAATTTAAATTTAGCACTACAGTCAGTTTAATGGTAAAAAATGCCGTCTTCCATTATGTCTTAAGTGGTTATTGTAATGCAACCAAAAGAATCAGATTATTTAAACAGCTGAACCTTTTGATATCTTTGGAGTGGCAAGGGCTGATGTTTCAGGCAATAGATGATGCTGACAGGCATGTAAAAACAAAACAAAACAGTGCTTTACTAGAAGAGGAAGCATGATAGTTTGATCCAGCTCCCCAGTGCCTGTATAGACTGGGTGTTTCAGCGGGGCTTTTTGGTACTTTTACCTAAAGCTGATTCAGTCCAGTGCCAAAAAGCCCAACCTATACAGGCACTGGGTGAGCTGGATCAAACTAATATGACACCTCTTTTGGACGTGCACTGCGCTTGGTTCAGGGGTGTGCAGAGCTGAATGTACAGTGCTGTTTTGTTTTGTTTTTTCAACATCTGTAAGCACCCAGAATGTCAATCCTATATTCAAATAAACACCTCACAGACAGTCCTTGGACTTGACCAAAGAAACAATAAATTCCTCAAAGTGAACCCCAGATCTCCAAATTGAACTATTATCATCACTTCAAATTTCTGGGTGATGAAAATCTTAACAAATAAAAAAGCTTTGTATTTAAAACCACTTAAGCTCTCCTAGGATTGTCAATTAGAGATGGAGAAAGCCTGGTAGTTCATCAAGTCCATTTACTGGCTAGCGAAGCATTGGTCCCTGTAGTATGTTCTCCAGTACTTTGCCCAAGCTAAATTTAATTGACCCTTCCAAATCAGCTTCTACCACTGCCTTTGGGAGACTTCCAGAATTTAGCAGAACTCTGTTTCAGCAAATATTTTTATTTGCTTAACATCGCTAAATTTAGTCCATTACCTCTATTCAACCCAGGTGAAATTGCTCCTTTTCCACCTTACTGTTTCACCTTCCAAAGATGAAAGTGACCTCTCCCTCTATGCAGAGCATTTAATATTTGGTGCCAAGAGATAGGGGACTCACATTTCCAGAATTTCTCACTGTTTTTCAAGGATCAGGTCATTTGATGTGATCCTAGTTGGGATCCTACAAATATCTCCAGATAAAAAAAAATCATGGGCTAGTAGATATCTTGTTGCTGTGGTTGGATAGTACAAATCTGTGAAAATTCTGAAGTCACAAATATTACTATTAATATTCATAAAAAGTGTCTAATTCTATAGGATGCTGAATATGACCAACTGATTCAATGAGAGTTGAAGGAGCTTTGTATCTTGTAGAAAGTGAAGGAATAGCATTACCCAAGAAATATCAGCAAATAGAATTAGGTTTGCTTGCTTGCAAATAAAGTCATGCAGTGTTTGGCAGGGGAGGTTTTTAGTTTTTTGTTTTTCCTTTTCATTATTCAGTCAGCAATGCTGACATCCAGGACCAAGATGCTGATATTCCAAAGGAATCAAAAAACGAGACATCAAACCTTTACAAGTCACATTTCCAACTCAATCAAGATCCTGCCATTCAACTCAGATGCACTCCTTGCTCCTCCAAACTCACAGCAGGAAGATGTCTACTGGTTCATTACTTTTTCATCCAATCTACTTGATGAATGCTTATGAATAACAAATATGTCTGTGGACTCCAGGAACTGTTTGTTAGTGTTTCACAAACCAAAACAAAAAAGCTTAAATTGATCACATTTTTGTTTCAGTGAATACTATTCAACTAGTGCTAGCTGTCAGTATTTTGACAGTCTCAATTTTGAATTATACTAGTTAACAGAACCCTTGGTGGGCAAAGGAACTGAAGTGTAAGCAGCTGACTTAAACAAAGACAATGCTGCATTAATTTTTCATTCTGTAAGCGGGCTGACCATCATTTGTATTTTCCTGATTGTTTGTTTTTTGAAAGCTTTGGAAATGCTAAGCATGTGCATAAAATACTAATACAGTATTGATGCTGCCTGGGACAGACACTAACTTTCCATCTTTTTTACTGTAAAATTTTATCCAGCAAGAAAGTAGCTCACTGGATTAATGTAGTATCTTATCATGTATAGGGATGTTGGTTGTAAATCTGACACAGGCAAGACAAAAACAATAAAAGAAAGAAAAAAAACACTTCTCAACATTCATCTTTTAAAGAATGAATTTGCAATCTGCAGCAGATCTAAATGGCAGAGTCAACATTTCTATGCAATGGGTAGAATTTGTCTTCTAGCTAAGTTATTCTGAAGAACACCAGCAATATGATAAATTACACTTGTATCTTTCTAAGAATTATGCATATAAGATATGCTAAGGTTTTATTCATGGGACCAGAATAGCAAATAAATTCTGCAGTACCTATGAATCTTAAGGCTTACTCGCTGCTAGGGTCAATCGGCATGAAAAAACACAACTTTGATAAAGTGCACAGCTACTATATGGTTCATATTTGTAGCATGGATAGAAACTAACTCTGTTTTACCATATCATGCAACAAAAAGATTTCAGCTTAGCTTAACACAGTAATTCTGTTATGAAAAATAGTTAAGTGCCTGCCCACAAAGTTTGACTTCATTTGAAGGATATCAGGGACAGTTGTTGCAACCACCTACAATCATCATCTTTCTATAGATCTTTGAGCCATTCTATAACATTTCCTAGATCAGCATATTGCAACCCGTGGGTTACAACCCAAAAGTGGGTCAGAAAAATATTTCAAAGGGTCACAAGCTGCACCATGGCAAAGGGGCAGCGGGTAAGTGCCGGCCCCTTCCAATGGCAGAAGGGGGCAGGGAAAAGCTGTATGGCTGGGTTCATAGATTCATAGACGTAGGGTCAGAAGGGACCTAAGTAGATCTTTAAGTCCGACCCCCTGCCCTGGGCAGGAAAGAATACTGGGCTCATATGACCCCAGCTAGGTAATTATCCAGTCTCCTCTTAAAGACCCCCAAGGCAGAAGCCAGCACCACTTCCCTTGGAAGTTGGTTCCACATCCTCCACCGCACCTACTCCAGATGTTGGTGAAGTGCAAGGCTACCTGTGGCCCTGCCTTGGGCAGCTCCTCCCTCAAGTACTTCCTGCGAGACTCATACAGGGAGGGTACCACTGTCCTGCTAAAGGTGATGTGTGCAAGCACTTGGTATGATGGGGCCTGCATGTCTGGTGACAGCGGCTTGCCCCAGCCAGGAACATTGATCCCCTAGAACTTCTCCATTTGGTTCTCAAGTTTCCTCACTATGGGGATCACCTGGCTGAGGAGGGCATCGCCAGTGCTAAGGGTCTTGGCGGCCTCAAGGAAAGGCTTGAGGACCACCAAGATCTGGGAGATGGTACCCCACACAGCTCTATTCTGGGGGCCACGGATCCCAATCTTCCCAAGCAAAGGCATCTAATGGATGGCCTTCCATTGCTCCACCAGCCTTTCAAGCATCGGGTACGTAGAGTTCCACCAAGTCTCCACATCCTGCAGGATTTTGTGCTGTGGGATGTTCAGCTCTGCCTATTTGTCCTGCAGCACCTGCCCCCCTTGATGCTCTGGTGGAAGTAGCCTGCCAACTTCCTGCGTTTGAAAATGAGCTTGCTGGTGGTGCTGGCACTGTCACCGGCAGCCCTGTCCCCTTCCAAGGCATCCCTGACAATGAGGTGGTACTTAAGTGCCACACAGTGGATGCCAACAAAGTTGGCATCACGGACCACCTTGACTATATTGGCCCCACTGTCGGTGACCATGAACCCGCCCATGAGCTCGCCCTGCCCAATAAGCCACTCCTGTACCAAGTGGTTCATGGCCCCCATGATCTCGGTTGCTGTGTGGGACTCCTCCATCACCTCAGCTTGCAGGTTGGTGGCACTGGGGCACTGGGGCTGGTGCCTGTGCTCACAGGGGTGGGGCAGCCAGGAGACACTGCTCAGGAAGCGGAAGGGGCCATGACCAGGCCACCTGGCGTGGTGTGGTAGCCTCAGCCCAGAGCACGGGGTGTGCCACAGGCCTCTCCTCCTCCTCCTTCTAGCCTGTGCCAGAGCAGAACTCACTCTGCTGCCACCCGCGTGAGCCAGAGCCACCGCAGACACCCTGCTCCAGCGCGAGCATGACGGGGGCAGCGGGGGACCTCTGGCGGGGGTGGGGGAGGCAGGAGGGATGCAGGTTGGGATTGAGAGACACCAGCATGGCCCGGGAGGAGCACTGACAGAGCCAGGGGATATGGGTAGGAACAGGCCATGGATCTTTGCCAATGGGTCCCTGTATGAAAAAGGTTGAGAACCACTGTCCTAAATAATTATATCCAAACAACAGATTTTTACAGGATGGCTCAACCTACAGAAAAGATGAAGATTTTATAGATCTTTGCAGTAGTGTCTCTAGAAGTCTATTAGATTTCTATATAAGTGGTGCTGTCACTACTATTACATTGCATAGGACTTTTCCAAGCAGGCAGCTTCCTAAATCCAGTTTTTTTCATAGTATACAAGGATTATTAGATGTGGTTCAGGGAAACATTTGAGCACATTACCAAATATTCACTTCCGCAGAATTTCCAGGTGTTTTGATGTGAGGGTTTTATTGGGGCTGGAACAAAGTGAGAAACCCCCAAAATCACATGCAAGGTTTTTGTTCAGATCCCTCCTCTCTTGCTATTTAGAAACATGATTACATGAATAAGATATATCACACTCTATATAAGATTAGAAATCCCTATTCTGGGCAATTACTATTTTTCCATTGTCTTTTTCCAGGGGTTCTGTAAATGAGAGAAATAGCTTGAATTCTCACAATTGATTTCCAGGTAGGTCAGTGCAATCTCAAGTAAAATAGCCTGCTTATAACTGTACACTTTCACATTTGTTTTTCTTCTTCTAAGTGTTTCATAAACAAGCATTAAAAGTATCTGCAATGTGCTTCCTATGCATCTGAGAGCTCATACACCTGCAAATTGGGCATAAAATAGTCTTGCCAACACAAAACAAGATGTCAGCTGGAGCAATCAAGAATTGCAAATTTACCCAACACACGATCTTTCATGGAGCTTTAGAACTTAATGCCCTTTAAGAGAAAAAGGCCTCTTTTTGGCTTTCATAAAAGAGAGGCAGGCATTTAACACCTGGCAGAATTTCAAATGCCAGGGACTAGCCAAGACTACCAGCCAATGAGTGAAAAAGACACAGTCCCTTCAAGAGAAACTACCAAGACACATGTGGCACCTCACACCCACCTGTTTTAACTGACAGTTCCCCACAAGAAAGCGGGTAGCAGTGGGAATGCCCTTGGTTATCATGAGAGCTGATCTCTGTGGTGCAGGGAACTCATTTTGTCAGGCTGACACAAATCCTCATCAAGGGGTTCCTCATCTTTAATGCAAGACCTGAACTCTCTGAACTTTCGTGATTGATGAACACAGCACAATACACAGCCAGAGAAAATATAGCTGGGGAAAGGTCTGCTGAGATGGGGTCAAGTGAGGCTTTGTCCCACTCAGCTGCAACCAGTAGCATAAATGAGGCAAGGCAACTAGGTCTCCACTTTTTGGGGTTGTAAAAACAGCTGCTGCCACAGCTGGTGGTTAGCTGTGCCCCCCTCCCCTTCCCCCCTACTCCCCCCAGGCACAGAGCTGCCCTGGTACACCTCTGGTTGACATTCTGAATCCAATCCTATAGCTTCAAGGCTGTAATAGCACCAGTGGCTAACCTTTTGCAGGTGGCTTTTGACCAATGGAAGCGAACAGTCCCATTGAGATGTAGGAACCTTTTTGAAGCAATCTGAAGAAAGTAGAAGTCCCTTATGCAGATTTCCCCTGGCAAGTGAAACTGAACTGATTCATTCCATGGTTGGCTTTCAGTAACCTGCTGCTAAAAATGAATGTAAAGGGCAGTGGGGTACATTTCAGTCTGCTAGTCAAGAAGACATTTTGATCTCCAGGCTGCTGTTTAACCAAGCTGTGCCATTCATGAGGCAGTTGGGCACCCTGGGCTCCTATAGACATGCACAGAGCCTGGTTTAATGCACTGGAAATCCAGTGCACCAGAGCAGACTTGATTAACTGAATCTGCTGGAGCTTGGAAATTGAAGTGCTCCACCAGCCTTCTGTATCACATGTCCCTGCACTGAAAAAATAGCGGTGGGGCACTTTGAAATAAAACAAGTTGGATGAGCTTTAGTTCAAAGCGACCCATTGCCATTTTTTCAGCATGGGGATGCATGGGGATGCTGATACACATGACACATAGGCACCTTTATTTACCACAGCTTGCTAATTACAGAGCCCAGTGCCACATATGTAAAGATGCCCCTTGGTTCCAGGTTGATTCCTGCATCAGGAAGATTTGAAACTGAGCCCATGTTTTGAACCTTTTGAAGTCTTTCACTAATTCAGATTATCATCCTCTACAATAAAGTATCATTTTTCAAAGCAAGAAAAAGCTGATGTGGCTTTTTGAAATAGTCTGTGTAAGATTCACATTTTCCCTATATTTTGCTCATCTTTGCATAAAGTTTTTTTTTAAAAACCACACACTTAAAAAGAGATGGACATTATTACTGTATGTTAATGTTTTACCACGTTTCTCCTCACCTCAGGAGCTGTTAATACAACTTACAAGTTATCCTCTCAAAATGTGTATTAATCTGTATTATAAACAATGTTATGTTTATTAGGAAAACAAGTGACCTAAATGGATTGAGGTGTCTTTGTTAAACATAACAAAGCTAATGGTCTGAAGTGGACACACGGTTAGAGAAACAGGGTAGTGTCACATGTTCAACTTAACACTTACTAAGTGCAGTTAAAATGCAAGAAAATGCAAATTCAATCAATTTACTATGTATCTGGAGTCCTTGTAGCATTGCAAAGTTGTTTCCTTTCAGGAAAGGGTGATCATACACTAATTTTAATGGGTCGCTACCATTGCAATGATTTGGAACTGTTGCAAGTGAACATGTGACAAGGCCCTCAGCCCCAGATGGCTTCAGGTGGGACTGGTAATCGAACACTTTAAGATGCTACATTTCCCTTTATTGTTTCTTTTTTGAAATGTTATCACAAAGAGATAACAACAGGTCAAATATATCTCATTGGATTCCATGTAATTACATCAAGAATTAGCTTAGTTCAGTAAGCTGGCAGTTAAGGTTAAATATCAAGGTCCTAGCTGCTTTCTATGAACATAAAGGACCAGATCCTCAATAAAGTCCTGCCAATTTTCAACAGCTGATTGGGCCCAGAAAATCATACGATCCTCTTTCACAAAGGTAAATACTGCCTCATAGCCTTTCTCCTCACGTGGCTCTAAAATACTTGTCTAGTGCCTGTCAGCCTAGAGATGGCTTCATCTTGATACTGTTAGGAACACAGAAATAAGTACAGGCACTCCTCACTTAACGACCGAGTTCCGTTCCTGTGACTAGGTCGTTAAGCGAATTGGTCGATAAGCGAGGAGCCGCCCCTTGATACTGCGTGCCTTGGCTTGAGATGCCGCGCTGCCATTTCCACAATACGTTTCATACAATACTGACTGCTCAGAGAGCTGGTCGTAAGTCCGTGCGGTCGTTAAACAGGTAGGTCGTTAAGTGAGGAGTACCTGTACCCTGAGTTGTTAGATAAAATTACCTTATTGCTAATGCAAAATATGAACCCTATTTTAGACAGAGACTATTCTGCATCTCCTTTTATTGCCTTATTTTTATCCTATTGCTTGACTACCATTACTTCACTGAGCCATTCTGAACAATTCTTCTGCCTCCTCACCCGCCACAAGGAATAACACTAGGCAGTATTATCCACACTGCCTGCAGGAGCAAATTAATATGACCAAAAGAAAGTATAAAAGTGTCCCATAGAAGCCAGGAAGATATTTCCCTTGGATTCAGAATCCATCACTGGGGTAGAAGGGAGAGATAACTAGTCTCTCCACACCATTCTTCCATCATCCCTGCAGCAATGCAAATGCCAAAAAAAGTAAGTCATTGGCTCTTTTTGCACTGCAGACTCCATTGGAGTATGGAGCCTAGTAGGACCCAGCCACAGATTACAAACGTTAAGCACACCTGCAATTAGCTCTGGCTTCTGATGGATCCAACAAGATCTGTGGGTTTTGCAATTCAAAATCCTTGTCAGTTTGAAAGCAAACAACCCCATTCTTTGATGAAACATTTTAGGGGGAAATTCCAAGGAAAACCTTGATGAATTTCTTGTTCCTTTTGTGGTTTTTGTCACAAAGAGGTCAATCCATTCTGGAGGAAAAGAAAACTACCTTTTCTGGAGGAATGGTACAAATAGTCACAAATAAAAGGACCTGAGGAAGAATGTCTTGCATGCAAAAACTTGTCTAACCGTAGCCCAACTACACAGTTGCCATGTCTACATGGGACGCTAACTGCACAGTTGTTACTGAGCAGTCATTTAGTACTCATATACACATGTACTAAATGACTGTGCGGTAACCACAGTTACTGAGCAGTAATTGCTAGATGGCTTTAAGGTGACACTGACTGCGCAGTAGCTCATTACTACTGCGCAGTATTGTCGCATCATGCTTTGTGCCATGCACCACTATTGCACAGTAGTAATGAGCTACTGCACAGTCAGCATCTCATGAAGACATGGCCAGGTGGGCCAATAAAAAATACCACCCCAAGAAATCTTTGCTTCTCACATATAAAAAGGCAATTGTCCCTGATGGAAATGTTTAAGATACTATGGAAAATGCTAATTACTGAGGTAAAATATATCTACCTTTCAGGTCAAAGCCCTTTTTATACAAGTTAAGCAATACTAATTAAGTAATAGATATACAAATGTATCAATATAATGTGTGTCCCATATATTAGATCAAATATAATGTATGTATATATGTATATTGTGTACATCTTCAGTCATATAACATATGACCTGTGGTTCATAATAAAAAAATTAAATGTATAAATGAAATATATATCTAAGAAAGATGCTACTAAAAAGGGAAGGAAAATAGCAACAGTTAACTAAAAAAGCAGTACATAAACAAGTCAACCATATCTACATAGATCAATAAAATGAGCTGACCAGAAAATCAATCATATGGAGCCATCTCCATTATCATATTTATCTCTGTGCATAAAGGGGAAAGTTAACTCACAAAGGACGTGTGTACATGAGACGAGTTCATACACATTAGCCTAATTTAATGAGCATTATGGGCATGCATCTACATGTATGTACCCTTAACGTGTATTAAAAATGGCAGAATTAGGCTAATCATGCCTAAATTTGATACCTGCAAATGCAGGTACCAAAGTTAAGTGTAATTAGTTAAAGCGCATGAATGCACATGTAGATGTGACCCAGCACTAGCTTAGTGCCAGGACTGCCCAGCCACTAAGGGCACATAGCACGACTGCAGGGACTTGGCACTAACTTTAGTGCCACGTGCACTAACTTTAGTGCCAGGTCCCTGCACATGTAGAGACCTGCCAAAAATCACTTACCGCGTATTAAATTTAGTCATGCTTAAATGCACATGTAGGCACACCCAAAGAGTGTAAACAGAAGTGAATTTGCCCATTTCTTAGCAAAAGATTTAGATTTAGCATAAGACTAGCATTAGATTTTAGGTTTGTTGGGAACTATGCAATGAAATGTGTTCTTTTTATACTGAATCATGTCATGACAAGACTGAATAACATTTATAGAACATAATATGTACTCTGAGCATTTGGTAGGAGAACCACTTGTCTGTAAGAAAGGGAACTGTGTAGCTATATTCATCCCTAAAATATAAGCCATATCTATTAATGGAGTTAAAAGTATATACACTGAGAGTTCACTGCTGATTTTGGCCCCCTGAGTCATTATACCTTGGGCAAGAATTACTACTGACTTTAATGGCAACAGGACTGACTCATAATTTTCCTTGCCACAACATTCTCTACCATAAAACAGATTTAGTATTGAAACAAAACCCACAATAAGTGAATCCACCCACAAACCTGCAAGGGTCTGTTTTGTAGTCAAGCTGGTTCTCTGTCTAAAGGCTGAAGAATCTTTGGGCAATGTTTTTCAGTGGTTCAACAGAGGATTATGTACTACAGGTGAGCTTTTTACCACAGCTTCACTGTGCTTACATTCTGAGCCCTAGTTAATGTTTTTAAGGCTTACACAGTTTGATGCAATTCTATTCAACTTTGTCTGTAGTGCAGCCTGTCCAGAATTCCTTTTCATCTAGCTTGAAGACAACCCCCACCTACCCATTTTATACGCAGGCCCATATAAGATACAAAATAAAATGAATGTCCTGCAGTATAGGATGAATTAAGGACTAGATCTTGTCACGTTTTCTGATTAAATGATATTCATATCATCTCAAGTTCAACAAACTTTCAGGGTCATAGGTAGTGTTCTGATTAAACCATCCCTGTAGTTCTAGTAGGTCTGCTAAAGGGCTGCAGACACCGGGGCTAGGGAAAGAAATTACACGTAAACCAGTGTAAGTGACTGGAAACCAGTTCAAATATGTAACACAACAGAAGTTCAGTGCACATAAACCACTTTCAAAATGGCCAAAACTGGTTTAATATAAACCTGGATGGAGCAGACTTAACTAATTTAGGTTACATCAATTCATTGAACTTCTGTCCCAGATTTCCTCCAAATTCAAGTTAACTCAGTCCCTCAACATCCCAGGATGCTTTGCAACCCCCTGAAACCTCCCCAACCTCCCCACCCTTTACAGGGTAGGTGAGCTAACCTTGGCCCAAGCTCTCTGCTCCATCCAAGCAGGGAGGCATGCTCTAGCACCCCCCAGCTTCTGTCTTGGTCCACTGCAGGCATGTGGCTGCATTTCCAGAAGCAGAAGTGAATGCCTGTTCACTTACTTATTGGCTCAATCTGTGCAATTTAGAGTAACCTAAGAAGATTGAATCAATTCAGCCTCAGGCATTTTGACTCTCTGTACTTAGCCTGGAAGCTACGCTTTTCCTTCATCTTCCCAGAAGCTGCTGAATTTCAAAAGGTGCTAATATGCTACTTGTGAAACAGCTCACAACAATTTACTGAATTAAAAAAATATACAAACATAAAATAAATCAGTATTTACAGTCTAAATTCTTGCCAGGCAAGCATCTGTAATGGCTGAGATCACTACGACCTGTTTCTTTTCTCTGAAGACATTTTTCTGGCAAAAAATATGAGTTTTACCAATTTAATTCAGAGAAGCTTCAGGAAGAATTTTACCAAAAGCATAGGAATATTTACTATTCTGTGGAATTGAGGTCACAGTGAGAATCTAAAAATCTTCCTTAGGTTTAATCATTGATCCTGTACCTTTAAATCTTATGTTAGAGAAATAAATTAAAGAATGAATCCTCCGCCAGAACAAACTCTGAGGTAATAGGCGACTCCATCCTGAGAGGTACGGAAGGGCCCATCTGTCGCCAGGACCCCTCAGCACAAGAGGTATACTGCCTCCCTGGAGCAAAGATTCGGGATGTGACGGAGGTAATCCAGGCCAGGATCAAGCCCACCGATTACTACCCCATGGATCTAGTCCATGTGGGTACTAATGATGCGACCAGGAGAACCCCCGATTACCTGATGGCGGACTACAGTGCTCTGGGTGGCGTGCTGAAAGAGTTCGGTGCACAGGTGGTATTCTCTTCCATCCTACCAGTGACCGGATGAGGAAGACGGCATGAGAACTGCATCCGAGAGACCAACTGGCGGCTTCGGCAGTGGTGTCTCGAGGCAGGCTTCGGCTTCCTGGACAATGAACCGCACATCACGACGAGGGACATGCTCAGCTGGGATGGGCTTCACCTGTCCCCCAAAGGTAAGCGTGTGTTTTCTTCTAAGTTGGCGGATCTCCTCCGGCGGGCTTAAAACTAGGCTCGTCGGGGGGAGGGGAGTACGAAGGCAGGGGAAGCTGTGGACCACCAAACCATGTGGCACCCACAAGGACAGACCAGCCTGAAGGAAGAGAGCATTGGAAACCTGAAAGCCATGGGGAGGCCAGCACTACAGAACAGGTAAGAAACAAGAAGGTAAGAAACAATGGGCCCCTTGGGACTCGGAGCGGGTGGGCAGCAAAGGCACCAGTCACAGGGCTCAAGTGCCTATATACTAATGCTAGGAGCATGGGGAACAAGCAGGATGAACTAGCGCTCCTGCTTGCACTAAACACCTATGACTTAGTGGGGCTAACAGAAAACTGGTGGGATTCATCCCATGACTGGGCGGTACATATTGAGGGTTATAGACTGTACAGAAAGGACAGGTCGGGGAAGAAAGGTGGGGGGGGGTTGCACTTTATGTCAGTGAGCAATATACATCAACCCTCATCAAGACAGAATCCAAGGATGAGGAAGTAGAAGGATTGTGGGTTAGGCTACATGGGGGGCAAGGAGAAAGGAATTTGGTGGTAGGGGTCTGCTACAGACCCCCACACCAAGGGGAAGAAATAGATGCGGGGCTCCTGAGGCAACTCTCGGAGACCATAAAAGCTAAAGAGGCAGTAGTCATGGGGGACCTAAACTACCTGACATCTGCTGGGAGACGCAGACAGCAAAGTCCCACCACTCATACAGGTTTCTAACCTGTGTACAGGACCTCCACCTGACACAGGAGGTACATGGTCCCACTAGGGGGAATGCCATACTGGATCTGGTATTGGCAACAGGGGATGACATGGTAGGGGACCTCCAGATCGGTAGCCATTTGGGAGACAGTGATCACCTAATAATAGAATTCAACATAAGACGTCGAGTGGGTAAGGTAACTAGTAGGGTGAAAGTGCTAGACTTTAGGAAAGCTGATCTCAATGAACTCAGGCGATTAGTCAAGGACGCACTGCAGAGTAGGAGTTTTGAAGGGATGGGAGCCCAAGAAGGGTGGCTGTACCTTAAGGAAACGATCCTTCGGGCACAAAGCAAGACGATCCCCGAGCGAGGCAAAAGAGGGAAAGGGGCCAGGAGGCTTCCCTGGCTGACCAGAGAAATCCAGGGCAGCCTACGGGCCAAAAGGGGAGCACATAAAAAGTGGAAACAAGGTGAGATCACGAAAGATGAATATACCTCCTCTGCTCGTGCTTGTAGGGAGGCAGTTAGACAGGCCAAAGCTACCATGGAGCAGAGGATGGCAACCCAAGTAAAAGACAACAAGAAATTGTTTTTTAGATATATAGGGAGTAAAAGGAAGGCCCAGGGAGGAATAGGACCCCTGCCAAATGGGCAGAAACAATTGGTGACAGACAGGGGGGACAAGGCTGAACTCCTCAACGAGTTCTTTGCCTCAGTGTTCCTAAGTGAGGGACACGACAAGTCTCTCACTGGGGTTGTAGAGAGGCAGCAGCAAGGCGCCAGACTTCCACATGTAGATCCTGAGATGGTGCAGAGTCACTTGGAAGAACTGGATGCCTTTAAGTAGGCAGGCCCGGATGAGCTCCATCCAAGGGTGCTGAAGGCACTGGCCGACATCATTGCAGAGCCACTGGTGGGAATATTCGAACGCTCGTGGTGCATGGGCCAAGTCCCGGAGGACTGGAAAAGGGCTAACGTGGTCCCCATTTTCAAAAAGGGGAGGAAGGAGGACCCTGGCAACTATAGGCCAGTCAGTCTCACCTCCATCCTTGGTAAAGTCTTTGAAAAAATTATCAAGGCTCACATTTGTGAGAGCCCAGCAGGACAAATTATGCTGAGGGGAAACCAGCACAGGTTTGTGGCGGGCAGATCATGCCTGACCAATCTAGTCTCCTTCTATGACCAGGTTACGAAACGTCTGGACACAGAAGGAGGGGTGGATGTTGTATACTTAGACTTCAGGAAGGCCTTCGATACGGTATCCCACCCCATACTGGTGAACAAGTTAAGAGGCTGTGACGTGGATGACTACACAGCCCGGTGGGTGGCGAATTGGCTAGAGGGCCGCACCCAGAGAGTCGTGGTGGATGGGTTGGTCTCGACCTGGAAGGGTGTGGGCAGTGGGGTCCCGCAGGGCTCGGTCCTTGGACCGATACTCTTTAATGTCTTCATCAGTGACTTGGACGAGGGAGTTAAATGTACTCTGTCCAAGTTTGCAGATGACACAAAGCTGTGGGGAGAAGTGGTCACACTGGAGGGCAGGGAACAGCTGCAGGCAGACCTGGATAGGTTGGACAAGTGGGCAGAAAACAACAGGATGCAGTTCAACAAGGAGAAATGCAAAGTGCTGCACCTACAGAGGAAAAATGTCCAGCACACCTACAGCCTAGGGAATGACCTGCTGGGTGGCACAGAGGTGGAAAGGGATCTTGGAGTCCTAGTGGACTCCAAGATGAACATGAGCCGACAGTGTGACGAAGCCATCAGAAAAGCCAATGGCACTTTATCGTGCATCAGCAGATGCATGACGAATAGGTCCAAGGAGGTGATAGTTCCCCTCTATCGGGCGCTGGTCAGACCGCAGTTGGAGTACTGCGTGCAATTGTGGGCGCCACACTTCAAGAAGGATGCGGATAACCTGGAGAGGGTCCAGAGAAGGGCAACTCGTATGGTCAAGGGCCTGCAGACCGAGCCCTACGAGGAGAGACGAGAGAAACTGGACCTTTTCAGCCTCCACAAGAGAAGGTTGAGAGGCGACCTTGTGGCTGCCTATAAGTTCATCACGGGGGCACAGAAGGGAATTGGTGAGGATTTATTCACCAAGGCGCCCCCAGGGGTTACAAGAAACAATGGCCACAAGCTAGCAGAGAGCAGATTTAGATTGGACATTAGGAAGAACTTCTTCACAGTTCGAGTGGCCAAGGTCTGGAACGGGCTCCCAAGGGAGGTGGTGCTCTCCCCTACCCTGGGGGTCTTCAAGAGGAGGTTAGATGAGTATCTAGCTGGGGTCATCTAGACCCAGCACTCTTTCCTGCTTATGCAGGGGGTCGGACTCGATGATCTGTTGAGGTCCCTTCCGACCCTAACATCTATGAATCTATGAATCTATGTAACTCTGAAACCATGGAGGGGCTGGCTGAGAGCAAAAGCTAGTACCAAATGTTAGCTGAAGTAGCCTGAGAGCTGCTGTGACTCCCAGCAACCTATAATGGCCCTAAGGAACTATAATTTCAACAAAAATAATTTCGACCAGGGCTGTCTAATTTGCAGCCCACGGGTTCACGCCCAACCATCACTCCCCACATCTCTCTGACTGATGCTGTCACTGGGGTATCTGAGCTCCCTCTCCCTCCTCCAGCTTCCGCAACATGCCCCTTGGAGTTGGGGGTGGCACAGCCCATGAGATTTGGAGGGCTCACAGGATGGAGGGGCCCCCATTGCATAGAGCCCCTGGCTGCTCAGGAGTTGGACAGCTCCAGTTTAGAGCAGTGCAGGTTTCAACAAGGGAATCCTTGGCTGCCCTTATAGGCACTGTTGTGTTTTGTACTGTTAGGTGACAGGAACAAAGCAGCTGCAAGTAGGGCCAAAGACCCAAATGAGTCATTTAAAAGCCATTGATATATGCAGTAATTCTGTACATTTAGGGGTAAATCCAAATTTCAGCATCCAACTGAGGACATAAGCAAGTCTTTATACATAAATGTAAAGGAAAGGAGACAGAAAGGAATCCTCCCTTGTTGTCTGTGCAGCTGCAATGCTGTAATTGTATGCAATTTGGTACAGGGACCATCTTTTTGTTCTCTGTTTGTAGATGGCTTGTCACTATGTGTGGAACTCCTAAGCAGTATGGTAGTATATATAAATAATAATATGTAGCAGCTACTTCAGTGCATCCAGCTGCATAGATTGTATGAACATAGCTCAGGTTCTCTGACAGAACTATGCTGATTCCACAGCCAAAGAGCCTTCTATGAGTACAGAAGGGACCTAGATTTTCTCCTTAAAAAACAATAATCCACAGATGAACAATGCAAAGCATATCTGACTCAGTCTTCAGATAGTACTGACTTGAGGTCTATTCTCCTTTTCTTCTGTTCAGACAGATCTATCATGGACTTCATCTCAGCTTCAGAGAACTTTGGAGTCAATGCCACATTGTCATAGTCAAAATCTTCATCAAGGGAGAATGGATAAACTTCATCCCCAAGTAGCTGGAACTGGAAAAATATAAAGATGCATAAATAAAACGGTTGCAAATGATGACAATGAAGCTCAACATATTAACCTTCAATTAATATTTAATTAAACTATTTTTTTCAGACTCCAGCCCTCTAAGCTGATTAAGCTGTTTTTAAGTAAAAAAATAAATTCAATTATTCAATTTGACCTAATTTAAACCATTTAATGTGCCCCATTTGTACCATACTGTATCTGAATGAATATCATTAACGAATTTTGCTCAAGGCAAGGAATCAAGAAAAAACTCCCTTGCATACATCTATTACATTTCTACCACTTGTAGCAGAAGCATTGTAGGGATACAGATAAGTTATGTAGAGCTATGTTTAATTTCTCACACGTGTAAGATTTTGGTTAGTTTCAGCTGCTGTCTACCTAACAGATACTAACGGCAAACACTCCCCAGGACACATCTTGTAGCAATGAGAATGCTTATAGGGGATAGAGCAGCACAAGCAATCTTCATCTATTCATGAATCTGTTTCATTCAACCATATGTTATGGGATTTGGGGGGGGCTTGATGGGAGAATAGTCTTACTGCATTACTCTATATTTGCTCAGCAGATATGCTATATTGAACTGTTTTACTGTTATTCATTGTAAATGTGTTTAGAAGACACTTCAGTTACAACATTTAAAAGCAGAATTAATAAATCATAATATAGTAAAGGTTTCATATTGATGAGTTACAGAGAGACCATAGTATAAAATATTTTCAATAAATAGAAAACATTCATCCTAGAAATTACAGATGAGAACATCTTGTTAGGACACTTTTTCCATCTTCCCCTGCTACCTAAGCACAGCAGGATCATTCCTGTGCTTTAGCTAATTTAGCTCTCAAACTAATTTAAATATCTCCAGGTTTTCAACAACTATATGTAGTTCAACGTTTAGGGAGGCTTTTTTTCTTGGTCATCAGGGCTCCATGCTTCAAAGTAGAGAGCACTCCCCCCTTATGTAGCAGAGCATTTAAGCACACTTTACTACAAGCAGGCAATTAATCCCCTTGAAGTCAATGAGACTTGCATTTAAAAGTTTGGCACAAATTTAGGCAGACAAGATTCTTTGGGCAAATCCGATATCTTTTATTAGACCAACTAAATAGCTGGAAAAATTCTTCTTAGCAAGCTTTTGGGCACAAACACCCTTCGTCAGGGCCAGACACAGGCACAGGCAAACCAGGTGGCCGCCCCAGGGCCCAGACAAAAGGGAGCCCAAAAATGGCGAAAATAATTATTATTATCATCCCTGGTGAACGGACGATAAACTAAAAGTTTGCCCATGGCTGCCAGGAGTCTAGGTACAGTTCTGCCTTTCATCAGGCTGAGGAAGCACCTGCAGGTGGTTTGTGCTCTTCCTGAATGGAGTGGTAAACCAGCCAGAGGCCAGTAAGTATGCAAGAAAGCCAGCCAGTTAAAATGTAAATTGAGGTGGTTAGCAGGTGAGAGACAGGTGGGGGGGGTGGGGAATGAATGCAGCTGTAGGAAAAGGATGAGAGACAAGAGGGTCTCTCTCTCCAATCTCTCAATTCTAATCCTCAAAGGGAACTTACAAAATACCTTTCACAGGCAAGCCTCTGAACTTCACTTGATAATCTACTGGATACCAAAAATCATGAACTAAATATAGACATTGGATTTATGACACATTATAACCTGCCTAATACCTGACTCCCCAGGTAAACCCTCCACTTTTTACCAGCCATTCTCATTCCCTCTGCCACCCCTCTCCTGTCTCTCATCAGTTGACTACAGCTACATTCATTCCTTTCCCCTTCCCTCCCCCCCATCCAGATTTCTTGCTTTCTTGCATACATATTAGCCTAGGCTCTGGATGTGTTACCACACCCTCCAGTAAGAGCACAGACCACCTGCAGGCACTTTCTCAACCTGAAGATAGGTGTTTGTGCCCAAAAGCTTGCTAAGGAGAATTTTTCCAGCTATTTGAGTTGGTCTAATAAAATATATCAAATTTACCCAAAGAACCTTGTCTGCCTATGTCCTTAGACCAACACAGCTACAATCTACACCCCTGAGACATACTTATGTTCTTTGCTGAGCATCTTGCAAGACCAAGCCTCAAATACTTGGTATGTGATGGGACGCTTCAGAAATCACAAGTCCAAAGTGTTGAGTGTGTGGCACTAAGCAGCATGCTGAACCAAACTGAATGAAGATCAAAGCAAAGCTATGCTTACTATGCTACATTCTTTTGAAAAACTCAGCCTAAACTTAATCTTGAACAATTTTCCTGCAGGAGGTTCAACATGATCTTATTTACTTGAACACCAGAGTTAATTTTTTCCATAAAATAGTTACATTTGCAAGGTTGCTCAGGGGAGAGAGATTAGGGTAGTATAAGAGGGAACAAGAGATATTGGCTGCTGACAGACATGGAAAAAACAAACAAACAGTGCTTTAGTTTGACTGGGCTTCCCAGCGTCTGTATAGACTGGGTGCTCAGTGGGTCTTTGTGGTGCTTTTATCTAATAGCTGATTCAATCCGCTATTAGATAGAAGTGCTAAAAAGCCCCACTGAAGCATCCGATCTATACAGACATAGGGTGAGCTAGGTCAAACTAACATGATGTCTCTTCTGAGCATGTGCTACGCTTGGTGCAGGGGTGCAACAAGCTGAAAGTAAAGCACTAGGGGGATTTTTTTCCCATGGCTGAAGGCAGCCAGTACTGTGATAATTTTAATGAGATTTAGTGCTAGTGCAAGGCTAAGTCCTGAACAGTAGCAGTGTCTAATACATGCACCATCATTATAAAGAATCTTGGATCTTCTTGTTTGAGAATGATGTATAGCCAAAATCATTTATTCTACAGAATGCAAAATCTGCAAGAAAGCAAGCAAAGGAAGTACACAAAATTAAGCATGTCAAAATAGAACCTTGCAGGTTTCAGAAATCCTAGGCATTATAAAACATCACCTTAAGTCTCTTCCATAGACATCTGCATTTTTTCCTTTACCTTTTTGATGCTCTTTCAGACATTCAGCTTTTACATTTCTATTCTATGCAAACTGTTTATCTACTATCTGAACAGATATATAATTAGGTTAGAAGGCTGCACGGGTATTTATATTTAAAGTTATTATACACGTGCTTGTGCCTGCTCTGACGCACCAGAAAAACCAGGGCATCCGAGCACACTCGATTGAGTCTGTGGAGCACACGAGCTGACATGCCCGGCACTGCACTGCGTTCATTTATATAAATGGTGAAATATGCATCAGGGCACAGAAAATGGTGGTGATGCGCTTTTGAACTAAAACAACTTTGATGTGTTTTAGTTCAAAAGTGCACTGCTGCCATTTTCTCAGTGCTGATACACATTTTGCTGTTTATACAAATGCATGCGCCACAGCGCCAGGAGCTTTTAAAAGTGCCCATCAGGGCGCTGCATGCATGTCTACAAATGCCCCATGTGATTAGTCTCACTGACTTCTGTGAGGTCTGTTTACATGAAGTATGGGGTTTGCAAAATCAATTTACAGCTAAGGGATGGAAAAGTCTTTGTAAAAATAGAAAAATATTAATCTAATTCCAAATAAAATTTAATGTAAAAGTACCACACCAAATTTAACTGATATCTATTTGTGTGCGTCATCTCTCAAATAAACACTGAAAGCAGCAGGTTTATGTTTGTTATTCTGTTCTCCGAAGAATTAGTTCATTTCAGTCTTCCATGCTGGAGAGGCCTCTGGATTGCAAAATAAAATTCTGATTTATTTCAAAAGGAAGAGATTTTGCTATGTAACACCAAATCCCTTGCAGCAGAACAAAAACAACCGTGAATCAAGTTATTATCTTGTTATTTTTGCCTAAGGAGCTGAGAGAAATATGTGTACTTCAGGTGTCTAATTTAACATCTAATTGAAATCTTTTTGGAAGCTCTTTGGGATTAGAATATGTGCTCTATTAGACAACTGCCAGTTTCCTTAAGATTGCTCATGTGATTTACCCGAATAGAGACACCACTGAAGAAGTCATTTTCATTCACAGCCACAGCACATTTAAATTAGAGGGGAAAGGATATAATGTTCATATTAATAACTGAAGCATTTTGCTAGAGGCTGCTTTGGAAAATAATGTTGTAAATAAAACATCCTAAATTGAGATTTCAACAGTTGGCAACCTGGTTCTTTTTAATCTGTTTGTAAATACAGTTAACTAAAAGGCTTGATGCAGTGCTTCCTAATTTGTATTTTACAGAACTAAAAGCATTCTACAGATCTCTTGCTTCACTTGAGAGAGTTTTTCACATGCACACACTGCCAAATTTGTATGTTCATGGGAACACGGACCAGTTCAAAAATATCAATAGAGTACATATGAGTTTAAATATGAGCAGAGATGCTTGTGAGAAATGAAAGATTCTCTTGAAGGAAGAGCACTGGCCTAGGATCAAGAGATCTTGGTTCAGTTTCCATTTCTGCTACAGATTTTTCTGAGGAAGCGCAGATAAATCAGTTAATCTCCGAGGGTGCTTGCACACGTGACAAAAATTGGCTGCTTTTGCAACACATACAGGGGGGGTTAACAATTTAAATGAGTTTGTTACATTGCAAACTAAACCACACCCACATGTAGTTTAGCTTGCAATGTAGCTATTTGTAAAGTTGCAACCTTTTGACAGCTCACCTGCCCCATGCTCCCCCCAACCGTGGGAGAGGCAGGCTGAAGGCAGAAGTGGGGAGAGGCCCAATCCTTTTTTTTTTTTTGCAGAGCCTGCCCACGTCTCCTACAGCCGAGGGGCGAGCCGCTGGTAGGCCAAGCAATCCCTGAGCTATGGAGAGCCCCAGTCCTACCTTCTATGGCAGCGGTTCACCCAGGGCTGCCCAAGTGGGCTGCTAGCAGGCAGGTGCTTCCCCAGCTTGGGCTGGAAGAACAGTTGGATGGGGCCAGGTGCTGCTTCCAAGCTGGGGCAGCATCCACCCACTAACAGCCCACCTGGGTGGCCCCACGAGGTGCCGTCACTGTGGAAGGAAGGATCAGGCCCCCCCGCAGCTCAGAGCCTGTAAGCAGCTCGCCCCCCGGATGCAGGAAAGTCAGGCAGGCTCCATGGAAAAAAAAAAAGATCAGGCCCCTAACCACTTTCTATTTTTTCAGCAGAGCCCACCTGCGCAAGCTGCCACTGCGCCACACAACCCCTGAGTGGTGAACGGGCCTGTTCCTTCCCTCCACAGTGATGCCGCCCCATGGGGCCACCTGGATCAGCGCTAGCTGCACAGGTGCTGCCCCTGCCTGCAGGCAGCACCTGCCAGATCCAACTCTTCCCCGAGACCAGGCATTGGAAGCCCACAAAATGCTGCTCCCCACATGGACTCAGGGAGGAGTTGGAGCCAGCAGGTGGTGCCTGCAAGCTGGGGCAGCACCCATGCAGCTAGCGCTGTACCCGGATGGTGCCGCCACTGTGGAGAGAAAGACTGGGCCCCCCCACTGCTCAGATGTTGCACGGCCTGGCGACAGCTCACGCAAGCAGGCTCCACTGGGGTGGAAAAAAAAAGTGGCAAGGGGCCTAATCCTTTTTTTTTTCTGTGAAGCCTGCCTGCTTCTCCTGTGGCCAGGTGGGTGAGCTGCCAGTGGGCCCTTAGCTTCAAGGGGCCCCAGTCCTTTCCTCTGCAGTGGCAGGGCCATTTGGATGGGCTGCTAGAAGGCGGGTCCTGCCTCAGCTCAGAAGCAGCACCCAGCCTGATCCAGCTGCTCCCCCAGCTGGAGCTGGGGCAGAACCTGCCCACTAGGAGCCCACCCGGGCGGCCCTGGGGGGCACTACCACCACAGAAGGAAGTAACGGGGCTCCCCACAGGTCAAAGATGCTCACCCCCTCCCCCCCAGCCCTGGGAGATGTGGGTAGGCTCCACAAAAAAAAATAGGATTGGGCCCATCACCATGACAGTGACAGAATCCCCTAAATTGAAATGGTGGGTTTTTAATCACCAAAATCCTGAGTCTCTGCTGCCCAAGTGTGAAGAGGGACAACAATGCTTCCATTCTCTCTCCTTTGTCTTGTCTTGAGAATTGAACCTCTTCAAGGAAAGGCCTGGCCTTTGATGTATATAGATACAGCACTTAAGAATGGACCTTGATCTTGGTTTGCTTCCATGAGTTAAATTCTGAACTGACTGACTTCAATGGGACTGGCACTTCCTTCTGTGTACTATTAGTATACAGTTAAAATAATCATGTAGTGACATTGATGACAATCGAATTCAACTGAAGAGCATTTAGAGGAAAGAGAGAAAGATGAGGGACTTAACTCTGCTTTGGATGAGCAATTCTACCCATCCAATGCCAGTCCTAAGCCCAGATAAAGAAGGAGGGTTAGCGTCAGTAAGGGCATCCAGCTGGAAAAACCTCTGCCAAATCATCGTCATGCCAAGTAACAGAGCCAAGATCTGCAACAGCAACCCCATTTAGATGGGACAGCAAGGGGAGAAGGAGAAGGAGAAGGAGAAAAGGGACTTGCCTATAGGACAGGAAAGATGAGGGACTTGCGTAGGTAGCAATGAATGCAAAGAATAAAGAAAAAGGATAGCAAAGGAAGAAAAGCACTAACAGGAGTAGAGATGGAGATTAAAGGACCAGATCCGAAAAACCTTGTAGGCCCTTCCTCTTATGCACTTCCTCAAGAGGGAGATTCAAATAGAAGTAAGGCACTTGCATCTGTAAACAGTGAATTAAACAAATGCTGGGGGTTTCTGAAAGGTGGTCCAGAGCACTTAGGCACTGAGCAGGAAGGCACCTACAGCAAAGGTGTGCTTCTGATGTCCTGTCCACTTTACACCTTAGGCATTTGACTCAGGGCTGCACATGGGGTGTCTCAAACCAGACCATCTAGAGGGGGTAACCTACCTCACAGGTGTGAGCTCTTTGGCTCTTAAACAACACGGCTGTCCAACTGTCTAATGGTTAAAGCACTTACCCAGGCAGTGGGAGATCTGAATTACAGACAGTCCTTACACTGAGAGACTCATCTCCCACTTACTAGGAGAGTTCCCTAACAGCCAGGATATGGGTTGGGTGGTTGGAAGTGGCACCCTCTATCCTTCCTGTTAAAGCTGGGCCCCTGAATTATGAAGAACTGAAAGAGGAGATGATTGGAAAAGATTATCAAAATCTGTGCCTCTAGAGATAATTTTCATCTATATCTAAACAAATAGTTCTTGCCCTGAGCAAGTAAGCATGTGTCCTACTATTTACAGGCACACCAGATATGCAGAAGAAAGCAGAATGAAGAAAGAAAGATTTTTCTTTGAAAAGAAGGGTGAGGAAATGAGCAGAGTCTTACTTGCCTCTGCAGACACTGACCATGCAGAGTGGGGGATCCTCTCATCACAGTCAACCCCCCTACCTGGTGGGTGAAGCAACAGCTATGAGGTTAACCCTTTCACTGCCACCGCCTACTTTTATGCAGATCCACAATGTAAAAGTCTTAATCTGACAGTGGCTGAGAGGTTTAAATCAGCTATTGCAGTAGCAGCTACAGGAGAGGAAGTGACAATGTACTAGCTCCATGCTAGCTGAGCCTCCAGCATCTGCAGCAGTTTCCTCATTTAAGACATGTACCCTAACTTTCCACTGCTAATTTTTTGGAGAAAGATGCATGTGGGATGCAAATAAATATGGTATTAACTTCAGCATCCAAAGGCTTTAAATGGACAGCTCTAGAAATTAGACCCTAATTCTATATTATGTGTTATGTTGTATATTGTGCACATATATTACATATATTATAAAATTATACTGAATGGATAGGCATGACCATGTTTATAATTTAAACCTTTCCATTTTGAGTCTTCTAAAGCAGTGTTTCTGAACCTGTGGGTTGCAACCCAAAAGTGGGTCACAAGAATATTTGAAAGGGTCACGAGCAAGCCCCAGAAAAACGTGGGAAAGCACGGGCTTCCCTTGCAGGCTGGCAGCATTCCAGCCTGCAAGGAAATGCTTAAGGTAATTGGAAGCAGCAAGCGAACATGCATTCTCATGCACACACGCATATGGCCGGCATATAGCCAGGCAGGATCATGGGAGAAGCCCCAGCACCTGGGTGCAGATAAATGTATTGGGAGTAGAGGCTGGAGAGCCAGGGCCTTGGGGACTGTGGGTGGGTGTGTGTGGGTGTGTAGGGGATGGGTGTGTGAGAGGGAGGCAGGTACCTGCTGGCACTGGGGGAAGGTGGCTGGGCACCAAGGCTGGGAGTCAGGGCCAGGAAGGCAGGGGTGTCCTTTAGGGGCTGCATGACTGGGCCAGAAGCACTGGGGTCAGTGCCCATACTGGCAAGCCCGGGGCACCTGGGAAACACTGCTCAGGGGGCAGGTGGGGCTGTGACCAGGCTGCCTGGTGTAACACGGGAGCCCCAGCCCAACCCAGGGTGGAGGTGCCACAGGCCTCCCCTCCTCCTCCCTCCAAGCCCTGCTGGGGCCAGGCTCACTCCGCTGCTGCCCACACAAGCCAGAGCCACTGAATCCACTGAGCTCTGGCCTGAGTGGGACATCTGGGGGCCCCCTCTGGCAAGGATGGAGGGGGTAGGGGGCTGCGGGTTGGGGGGGGCACCATCATGTCTCAGGGGACCACAGAACTGTGGGTCACGAGTGAGGGCACCAGCAGGACCAGGGAGCTGTGGCTTGGGAGCGAGGGGCATCAGCATGGCCAGGGAGCTATGGGTCAGGAGTGAGGGGCTGTGGGTTAGGGCCAGGGGGCTGTGGGTCAGGACTGGCCATTGATGTTTATAAATGGGTCCTGGTACAAAAAAGTTTGAGAACCACTGTTCTAAAGCACCCAATATGTTGGAATCAAACATATCATCAGTGATAATATCCTTTCAAAAGGCATGGACTTTTCACTACTATGTCCTACAAATACTGTTTTTCATGCATAAACAAAAATGTTCCTCAAATGAAAATGAATGTTGCAATGGGTGAGATTTTCATGTGCTTTTCATTAACTGTAGCTCCAGATGTCATATGCAAACATTTGTTAACATTGGGGATTTCTGAAAAACAGCCTCCTCTTCATATTGCATTGACTGGAAATGAATACTATATGCATGCACTACAAATTGTGTGGCAACATAACCTGCTATTTTTCTGTATGCAGGGGTATGTTTCTGAGAGTTTAAAAATGGAGTTTAACTGCCCTTCAATATGTCATTCAAAGCTCAGGAAAATGACTCCATTTTTTAATCAGAGAACCACAGCTGTTAGAGCTAGAACACCTAGTCCATGTCCCTACCAATGCAGGACAGTTCTTTAGAGTACATTTTCAATGTTCTTATTGCAAAGAACCAAACACACTTGAGCTCAGAAGGGCAGGTCGCATATGCAATGCAGTAGCATGAATCCTTCAATGGTCACACGTCATTTATAAACTCGATATAAGCCTCAAAGGACATCAATAAACACGTGAAACTAGCAAAACTGTCTGAGTTTAGCCAGAAGCTAATTTCAAATTCTCTCATAATGATTCTTTTAAAAAGCTCCTGTAATAGAAGAATCCTTTAAAGTTAATGATAATGCTGGCTGATTTGTCAGGAAACTTAATGACTTAAAATAAGCCTGCAAGCACTCTAGATCTACCTTTCTGATTTGAGTGGTACTGAAATTTTGAGGCAAAAGGGCAATTTTAAATTAAAATATATATTGATTGCTGCTGATTGAAAGAATGAGCTTCCATAATGCTTGTTCACCTGGTAGACAGCACTAATACTGAACTGAATCTTGCTACCAATCATTTCCAAAGCATAAACTACAACTCTGTGATCAAGATATATTTTGGACCTTTTTCTTTAAAACGTAGCAGTCAACCGTGCTTTGGGGCAATGATTTCTACACTCAGCCCATTCTGCATAGCATTATGGCATGATATTGTGAAAGCCATTAGGAAATTAAATGCCCATCATTCTGCGTAATGTAATGTTTCCTTAAAAGGTTAGGAGTTGTAAAGGTTTATTTGACTAGCCTGCGAGCTGCACTGATTAAAAAAATTGCAATAGCTAAAATTTGAGGTAAGCAAAACAATGATTTACTTCACTGACTGATTTATTATGTAGCAGTGGTATACATCATAAAAAGAAGCTGTTCCATCAAAAAGGATAATTACTTTATCTTGTTTATTTTTCTAATGTATTTAAAAATGAATTTCTCACTCGGTTTAAGCCAATTTCACAAGGATCTTTCCGCATCTCTCTGTTTCTATAGGCAAATAGCATTAAAACCCACCTGGGAAAATAAAAGAAACAATACTTAAATAAAAATGGCCACATACCTCTTGTGTTTTATTATTTGATGGCTGTGTAACTGGTAAGACCTTGACCTTTAAATGAATGGTGTGATCAAAGTAAGGTGTATAGCCTGCCACCGTCTGTTCTACTTCTCCTGGAAGCACCAATGACCCTGTTGAATATAAAATAGTGAACTTGATCCTTTCACTTAATGTATAATTTAGCAAAATCATGCTCTAAAATCCTGCACAGATCAAGCAGAAAAAGAAGTTTGTTAATAAAAGACTGCTATACTCTTCTTACTGTGTAATATATAACACAGGTCCTTAGCTTTAAAGTAGATGCGGTCCTGAGCCAAAATGCAGATCCTAACCATTCCTGTACTTTAGGGAAGTCAAATTGGATCTCAAATTGATGGCTGGGCCCTATTGCCTATTGCCTGGGCCTATTGTCTAAATCAAAACTTAGCTCTGGAAGCCCCCGGCTCTAAGGAAGTTTGGCTCTGGATATACCTCCTTGAAAGAGAAGGCAAGATCCTGTAGAAAGGTTACTGGACTTGAGTGTCAAGAGATCCCAGTTATTCATGTCCCATGTGAAGTTTGGCAAGTTGCTTCATTTTTCTTTGCCATAGTTTTCACCTTCTGTAAAGTAGGCATAACTACAATTACTCCACTTTGTAAAGTATCTGTCTCCACAGCAAACACGTTTCCAGAGAAATGCGTTTCCACTCCTATCCCCACCCACCCCAACACTGCAGCATCTGCTACCTCTATAGTTCCTCTGCCCCTTTAGGTTGGTTTTGTAAAAATGGATTCATGTAGTTAGACTGACTGATGTGGTCCTCTTTCTTCCAAAGCAAGATTTCCAAAAAGCTTGAGAACTTCTCCACAGCTGGGACAAACAGAACAATAACCTTTTCTATGCATGTGTGTTGGAGGGAGAGGTGGGTCACTCCTTTGATCATTGCTCAAGGTGAACTTTCATACTATAGAGAATGTCTGGTTGGCTTTCTATGACGGGCTGGCAACCTTTGCTAGCCATGAGCCAAAACAACACGGCTCTGGTCCAATATGGGCTGGGGAGGCTTCAGCATCATTCCGGAGGTTGGGCAACACCCAGTCACCTGGCTCCACCACAAGGGCAGGAAAGGTCTCTTCCTGACAATGCACTGCTGAAGGCCCCATCATACCAAGCTCCCATGTGCCAGATCAAGTGGCTCCACAGTCTTGATCCAGCCTGTGGACTCTATGTTGCCCGCTCCTGTTCTATGACAACTCAGAAAGATGCGTCTGACAAAGATTTAGGGAATCTTACCTGGCTCAAGAACCACTCTCACTTGTATTATAATACAAATGTACCCACCTTCCTGTGTCTTAAATACTGAACAACAGTAATATCTTAATAGGAAAACCTAACAAGAATACATCCAGTCTCTCAGTTTTGCAAACAGGAGATTAACTTACTTCATCTCTTTGTGCTGACTGAGATACACACATTTTAAAGGGTTTTGTTATAGATTTTTCTGGATGTGATTCTTCTTTAAATAGATCAACTTGAGTTTATGAACCACCAAAATATTGTATAAGTATTAGTAACTAATTAAACAAAGGTGCATTCTGTTTTGGTCATGGATTTCACAGGGTAGCCTAGCATCAATTTATCCCTTTTCAAGAAATTGCATATTGTGGCAGAGTTAGCAAGATTATACACAATGGTTTTCTACAGAGAACTTTTCTTTAACATAAAGCTGAAGCTCATTCCCATAGGATCTCAAATTACACTTTAATCAAAAGCCAGAAGGTTAAAGTCCAGGAATATATAATTTTCAGCCTTATATCCCTTGCAGTTTATTGCTGTCTCTGGACTTTTATGCATCTTGGGGTTTTAAGTATCTGAAAAAATTCCATATCAACAGGATGGCCAAATTTGCTATCAGGTGTATTCCATCCCTTGGTATGCACAGCAACTACTTCTACTTCTGGACATGTCTACGCGAGACGTTTACTGCAGAGCTGCCTAATTAGCTCTGCAATAAAGTCTCCACATCTACATGTATGTACAACCCTCTTAGGCCACAGTAAACTAATTAACACCACGATAGGTGGAGTTGCAGCCAAGCTCCTTAGTGCACAGCAATGCACATGTAGATGTTGATGGGGCTGGTGGGGGCATGAGAGTGCTTCAGTGCAGGGGCTGCCTTCCAGCTAGCCCAGCATAGGAGAACCCTCATGCCCCAAACAGCTCTTCCACAGTAGGTTGAACTAAGTTGGAACAGCCCTGGGCTCCCTGTCCCAGGCTTCCTGCCAGCCAGGGCTGCTCCAGCCCGGCTCAACATGCTGCGGTCCAGGGTATAATTGTAAACATGGCGCCTGGGAGCAACAAACTCTGGAACAATGTGTGCCGGAGTAGTTTGTGTTACATTAATTGCACATGTAGATATGCCCATTCACAACAAAAGAAAAAGGTGAATCCTCATCTATGCACAGTGGATTCATCTCTAGATTGTTTCCATGTTCCCTGTTCAATATGTTTGAAGATGAAGGCACAAGCATCACCTCCTGATGTACATTACTGATCATTTCTGTCCCTGGAACCAATATGTCACTGTTTTTCCCCAACAGGCCAATTTGTGGAGGAAAGAGATGGGTACAACACCATTATGTAACAATCTGGCAACATCTCAAAAAGACAACACTTAAAAATTAGGACAACAGAAGGAAATTTATTTTTGCTTTCAGCAAGAAGTACCTGTCACACTCTGAATGTCAGTTCTAATTTTTTAAGGCTTGTTAGTAATGCAAACAATGTTTCAGATTTCTTTCAATCACCGCCATAAGAATGTGGTAATCAACCTTTGTTTGCCAGTAGACATGTCAAAAATGAGCATTTTCTCTCTACTCTGGCTGCGTGACAACATATGAGAGCCTAATCGGTAAATGCTGCTTTCCCTGATAATGTTTAATCAAGAAACTCCTTCAGACAGAGAAAAATTAGGGAGTCTTGACAGCCTTCCTTCTCAGCAGAAGGGTTCCACAGGAGCTGTAGGGTTTTGTAAGATCTAGCCGGTACCTCACAGCTGGTTTAGACCATGCTGTAGCACTACTGGATGATGATCCTAATTAAGCTACTAATTACATTCTCAGTGGAGGTGATTAATTAGCAACAGGAATGCCTTAGATGCTGCCAATGGCACCATACAGAGAGAGATAATTGAGGAGGAATTGATATCAGAAAACTAAGAAGGATCTGGAGTGCACCTTTCTTAATGCTATGAAGAATCACCTTCCTGAGCGTTGTAGTTGTGAAACTTTGAGCTTCTACTGACATGAAACACAGCACGGCAGGACATATTTGGACACTGGGCAATTCTCTTATCTTTAGTTTGTTTTCTTTTTCATGATGGATCAGCAGCAGGTGGTTGTTAAATCAGTGAATACTGTTAATTGAGCTGATCCTTAGGTAATTTGTAACACTGACATATTAATTAAACTATGGAAAAAATAAGTTAATGTCACAAATCTAATCTGAATTCACAAGAGTAAAGAAATACTGTCTTTTCTGAATCTTCATCCTTATTAAAGCCCATAGTGCCTGGCTGTAAATGGGGTGAAATTGATCTTGCCACTTTCAGGAATATCATTTGACAAAGAAATGTATTTGAGGGGACCAGGTTGGGATTGGTTAATACATAGAAGACTTACATGCTCAGTTTTCTCCTATTCTTGAGCTCCCGGTTGTGTGAAACTGTGCAGTACTAAACTGGGTCGCAGAGACTAGGCACGACAATAAAGATTATTTTCATGTGTTTTTCAATGCTCAAAAAAGCAAGGTATTTAATTCTGAATCCTGTTCCCCATAGGGCTTTTTGCATACAAATGTGGACACAAAAAGTAAATGAGGAATTATGGATTATGTAAAATAATGGATATTGATAATGTTCACCCCCCCCCCCCGAGTAGTTTATATTCACCCCTTGAATAGTGGCCCCTGGCCTGATTTTAAGTGGTGCTGTTCGTATACAGTTCTCACTGACTTCAACTGGAATTCTGGGTCCCCAGCATCTCTGCATATTGAATCTATTATATCTAAAGACCTCAAACCAGATAGACTGTGGTATCTTCACCTATGTGCCTCAGTTTCCTATACTGAACATTAAATATGCGTTGAACAGCTTTATCTGATGCTATACCCCTTACATAGGACTCAAAATTATTTTGTATTTTTATCTACTTGTCTCCTGAAAATAAGGTAATCCTTCATGGGCCTTAGAGAGATACAGATAGAATTTTTTATTTTTTGCACATAGTTTTTTTAATGCTGTATTTCACTAAAAAGAACATATAGTAATTGAACCATTCTTGGAGCAGTGCAGAAAGTGATTTGTCAGCAGTCCTGAAGATGAATCATATTGCCAAAGTGTGGCTACTAGGCATTCCCCATCCATCCCAAGAGAAACCCAAATCATTTGTATTGTTGCCTTAAGCTTCTTATAGTCTCAGATTAAATTTAATGAGAAAGGGAGAATGACTGGCCCACCATGCATGGACTGCCTATACACTGTGGGCTAAAACTATGGTTTAGGGAATTGCATTTACATTGCCAACTAGTGTTTATGGTGCCAAATTCCCACAATGCAAAGTACTCGTTCTAGGCTTTCAGCCAAGTACTGTCTAATAAAAACAGCTAAAACTTATTTGTACACTCGTCACTGTGTTTTTTATGAATTGTTTTGTGAAAGTGCTGTGTCCAGGTTGGTTTGATATAGGCATTAAAAAAGCCAAAAAATTGTGATTCCATCAGGATGTCCCAGAAGAGCACTGGCTCCGCTAGAACATTATAGCACCTGGTTGCAATCATGTTATATGCACTGTCTTGTCTGAGCCAACTTAATCTGATGTGTAAATATTCACTGGGTAAATGTTCAGTAATATTACGCTAAATAACCAGTTGTTAGAGCTGAGAGAAGTATTGAATAGTGTTATCTGTACCAGGTGCTCATAAAAGCCTAGAATAATAATTTATTAATAAAGGTAGGGTATAACATTTTTCACCTGCTTTCCTCCATTATTTTCCATTGTGCACTCTTAAGAAGCTGTCAGCTGAACATGGGACTGGCTTCATTTCAGTGGGGAGTAGCAGGTTCTAAGTTTGTACACCTCAAACTTTTTAGTCCTGGTTAAGTTTGTTATATGGTTGTATATTTCCATCAGTCCATGCTATGAATAATAAAAACCAACATTTTGTTACTACATGCACACTCATACTCTCCAATACCCCAAGAGATATTATAGAACTGCTCTTAGTGTCATTTTCTTTTTCGTTATTTTCCTCCATTTCATAGTTTCATAGTAGCTAGGGTCACGAGGGACCTGAACAGATCATCTAGCCTGACCCCCTGCCACAGGCAGGAATGAATGCTGGGTTCACAAGACCCCAGACAGGTGATCATCCAACCTTCTCTTGAATTTGCCCAAGGCAGGGGCAAGGACCACTTCCCTGGGAAGTTGGTTGCAGATTTTGGCCACCCTAACTGTAAAATATTGTCTTCTGATCTCTAACCTAAACCTATTCTCCATCAGCTTATTACCATTGTTCCTTGTCACCCCAGGTGGTGCTGAGGAGAAAAGGGCTCTGCCTATTTGCTGTTGATCTCCCCTGATGAGTTTGTAGGCAGCCACCAGGTCCCCCCTCAGCCTCCTCTTGCTGAGGCTGAACAGGTTCATAGTTCCCTTTCTCTTCTATTTTCCTATTCGTACCTCTCACGTAGTCACAACATTTTGTCTCATTGCATATTCCAAGTGGTACATATGCCCCAGTTTGACAAACACTGGTATACCACCTTAAAATTTATTTTGGAAGTATTTTAGGATGACTTCTCTATAGAGTGTTATTTTACATTAACTTATTATTAGTAATCTTAATGTTATCAGTGCTATTTATTTATCATTTACATCTAGAACAAGCAAGTATTCTACAGCCTCAAGAACTATAACTCCTTTCTCACTAGGCAAATTGAGTTGATTTTATCATAAAAGATACCAATCACACAAATGAGAGGACTCACGTTTATTAGTCTATGTCGCAGGGCACCTCGGTGCTCTGCTCCTGGAGAGGAGAAACTGCCAGGGAGAGAGCCCTGGCAATGCCTAATGAGCACAGCTGCAAGTTGCCAGAGCAACTAATCAGAAGCAGCTGGCCAGAAGGGGGCAGGGCCTGGCCTTTGTAAAGCCCAGGGCTGAAGCCAGGCTAGCAGTTCTCTGCCAGCAGCCTGGGAGGCAGGAGCTCTGGGAGTGAGGATGTGGAAAGGAGCATGACTTGCAAGTACAGCTCATGATAGCCCTGAGAGGATGGGCACCAGGGTTTAGCCAGGGGGCTTTAGGTTTGTGTTACAGCCAGGAGGCTTGAGTTTGTTTGACTTTGTTATTACACCCGGAGGCTTGGGTGAGGCTGTAGTGGTTGGAGGAGGCCTCAATTATAGGGACCCCAGAGAGTGTGGGGTGCCCTAGTGCCAAGAGGGTACATTATTTTCATAGCGCCAGGGAAGGCGCAGCTCACATGCCAGTACGTGAGCAACTGGCGGCGAGGAGCGCGGCCAGTGGGTCGTGGGCGCAACCGGTAGGTTGCAGACGGGGGACCGAGACCCTGGATTGAGTGTGGGGTACATAGACCCCAGCCCCAGGGAGAGGGGTGATCTGATTGAGAAGCCCCATGGGGGCATGGCGAACCCTAAAGAGGGGGCGCGCCACACTGTGTTATTGAGAAGCCCCGTGGGGGCACGGCAAGCCCCAAAGAGGGGGGAGTGCCATACTGAGGAGCCCTAGAGGGGCCATATCGAGGAGCCCGAGATGGGCATAGCGAGCCTGGCCGCAGGCTAGTGTGACAACACCCCTCAGACCAAGGCAGGGCGCTGCAGTTGCCCCTGAGAAGACAGGGAGTAGCAGCGCGGTGAGCCGGGGTCAGAGAGGGTACCCGTGCGGTTGGCCGGAAGGGCCGGGGTCCGCTAAGGAGTCCCTGAGCGGGACCGCACCATCAGGAGAGTCCCAGTGAGGAGAGCCCAGCGTGGGCTACACTTTAGAGGAGGCCCAGGAAGCGGGCGTACAGACCCAACAACGTCTATTACATCTGCGAGGCTTGGGGCGTGGTATCAGGGGAGGTTGGAGCCACGCACAGCCCATAAGGCTGGGGTGCTTGAGTAGCACCCATCGTACAGGGAGACCCACGAGGGGTCCAGGAGCTTACGTGCCCGAGGAAACACAAGGCAGCCTCCCTATTACATTTTCCTTAAGAGCAAAGACGTGGCGGGCAAGAATGGAGGGTGCCCTCGGGCCGAAGTAGCGCGGTGAGAGGGCCTCAAGGAGATCATGGCCCTCCGAGAGGACCCCGCCGTGACAGTCTAGATTAGCCAAAACCTGCTGTAGCAGCGTACCTTCGGGTGCTTGCCACTTTAAGGGCTGAGTCAAGCAGCCAACAGGTGCCTGATTGGGGCAGCCATTTTAGAACACAGGCTGCCTATATAGAGACAGCAGTTTTAGTGCTGGCAGCAAACAGAGGCATTGCCTGGCTGAACTGCTGTATGGCGCATCTAGCAGGTAAGAGCAAGCAGCTCTTGGTCCTGGCCATGACCTAAAACTACATCCTGCTGGTGAAGGGTGGCCTGGTGGGGCTCCTAGTGGCACAGAAACCCCCCCAGAAATGCCATCTGAAAGGCAGGTAGGGGCTCCTTAACCCTGGTCCCCACCACCTGGTGGCTAATCATGAGAGCTGTGGGAGAAGTGGGGCCAGGTATGCTCATGAGTAGGCACCTGAGCCCAGCAGGGATGTGAGATCCTGGAGACCCCAGAGTGGGTAGCATGGGGAGCGTAGTGTAAGGCTCTGCAGAAAGTAGGGCTGAATCGGGAGTAGGCCTGAAGCGCTGTGCATGTGAGGGGGCTGAGTAGGGTTGAACAAGGAGTAGGCCTGAAGGACAGTCCCAGGGGCATGCTGAGTAGGGCCGAACTGGAGTAAGCTTGAAGGCCAGTGCAAGGGCCAGCCCCGTGAGAAGCTAGTGGCAAGTATGAGAAGGAGACCCCAGGGCGGGGTGTGGTGTAGAGTTACCCGGTGAGGAGCTTGGGGTAGAATCAGCCCAGGGTTTGGCACAAGGCTGGGCCACATAGAGAAGGGGAACTCACAGGAACTGAAGGACTGTGTGGTGAGGCCAACTTGCAAGTAGCAAAGCCTGATGGCCCAAGAGGAGCTGCTCAAGAGAAGCAAGAGCAGTAGAGTGTGGCCCAGTAATGGGCAGTATACTAGAGGCCCCTATGAGAGGGGGGTGGAGTGTAAGAGACCTCCTGTGAGAGGGGAGGAAGGGTGAATGTGAGGATGAATGGAGCCCAACTTTGGACTGGGTTTGCTCCAGTCTCAGACCGGGGAGTAATCCTAATCTGGATGCCATCTGTGAGGCATAGGCTGCAGTGTAGGAGAGGTTCAGACCCACAGATAGTTCCCCTTGCCATCGGGGCTGGGAATGGGCAGCCTCCCACATTATACCACCAGTTTATGGGAACAGCAAAGTCGTGGCAGGCAAGACTGGGTAGACTGCCCCATAGAGACAGGTGGGTGGGCCACCAAGTTCCCAGCCCTGGGTGTGCCCCCTGTCACACCTGAATTTAAATCTCTGCTCTGCAACTGGATCCATTCTATCCTCAGGCAAGATATTAAGCTTCTGTGCCTCAGTTTCCTCATCTATACATCTATATGATACTTTATTCACATGGGGTTCTAAGGAGTAATTATTTGATGTCTGTGCAGTGCCTTGTGGTTAAAAACATTATGTAAATGTTTAATGTTGTTTTTGTGTATGTTGTGGATTATTGAGAGGTTAGTAAGGTTTATTTTTGTATTATGGCATATCGTGTAGAGAAGGCTTTCTCTTGGGATCAACTAAAGACAGAAGACAATGAAAAGTAAATCAAGTGCCACATAAATGGTTAGTAGTTAACAAAGTGATAGTTTGCACTAGCAAGGGTAGAATGTTATGGTAGTTGCTTTTATAATTTGCCAATAACAGCAATAATTGAAAAGTTAGCACAATATGACTCAGATTCCTACAATAAAGTAATATTTAGGCTATAATTTTCAATTTGCTTAAATGCAAGCTGTTTAACCTGGTGTTTTTAAATGCAGATGATTAACATTAATGCTCACAAAAAAGGATGGATAGTGTTTGATAAAGCTAGGCATGGTGTAGGAAGCTGTGATGCAAACCGCACCACACTATAGTTCTGTCAGTATACTTCATTCCTCCTCAGTATCCTTTCTATTCTAGTGCTGAACCTGCCATGAGTTGGTACTGCCAATCATTTCAGATGTACTCCCTTGTAACCTGCTATTAAAATAGGGGTGGGTGCTCCCTTGAGACTAAGTTAAAACTATTAAACTAATTGCATTAATGATATAAACCAGACTTGAATTGAGGCTTCCAAAGTGAAGGGATATCAGATTGGGTAAATTCATCGCATCAGTGAGCTCTAAATTCTCTAATAAACAAGCTTAGCATTTCAGTGATGCCCTACAAATCTATAAAGGGAAAAACGGGGAACTAAATATTGTTACAGTGGAAGGAAAAACAAGTTATTATGGCCTAGGCCCAGTACAGGAATGCATTCTCAAACAATTAAGGACTAGCTATGTTCTGAAATGCCCAGGTTAATGGAAGAAGCATAGTTCTGAATTTGCCTATTTTAATTTTTTTAAAAAGCTAAATAACCTCTTATCCAAACTCTAAATAACCTAAATAAATTGTCCAAAAACCCAGTACTTCAAGTCCTGCAATTCTGCAGACAGGAGAAAGAAAAAATAACCCAGAAGAATTAAGTTCAAGTTCCTGCTCTCTTAAAGGTTCCTTCTAGGCAAAATACTTTGTGTTGCTTTTTCCCATCTTTCCTGCTTCATGGGTATGTTATGAGGCCAAAAGGGTGGTCAACCAACAGGCATTTCATGTAAATGGGTCCAAAGAGCCAAAAAAAATATCTAAGGAAAGGGCCAACTCAAGTTAGATAATTTATCATGCTACTGCTATTCTGGTCGTTAATTCCTATAGAGAATGGCACCCAGAACAGTGATGTGGCTAGCATCACATCCAGCCACCTTTGACTCCTCAGCCTGGGGTGATCAGGTAGGTACCCATTTATAGTTGAATCAACAGAAGGCAATGTTCAGCACAAATCCAGAGGACAGCTTGAACTCATACCTCTGGAACTGTACCAACATAACTTAACCACTCTGCCAGAACGAAGGTTTTAGAGGAGGGTAGAAAATTACTACAGGTATGTGAAATAGCTATAGTACAATAGATGTGGAAATACTTGAAGGTAGGGGGAGAGTGACCACAAGAGCGAAGGAAGCGATTTGGAAATACCATGTTTTAAATCCAAAACAGGTTCAATTTTGTTAAATTTTAACAGTGCAATGAAATAATTTTAGTGAACACCAGTCCACGTTTGAGCAAAATTGTTTTTATTACAGATACACACAGAACTTTATGATTTGGCATTTGGAGAGTCACCATTTCCATTTGGAGAAATTTTATATAATCAAAATGATTTCAGAATAAAAATGCAGAAAAATTTGAGTATACTTACTAAGAAAAATCTACTGCAATTTGGCACACACCTAAAAGTCATTATTCACAAGTATCAAAGGTAATACATCTTACTTGTACTGAACACCTCACAATTTGCATAAAGAAATTATTTTTATATTTTCTTCTAGACAGAAATTGTAAAGTTCAAAGCAAAACCTCTTTCAGGTTCTAAAGACAATGGAACGTTCTTATGCCTGGAAGCGGGCAGGAAGAAATCTTTAAAGTGAAGAAAAATAAACATACCAATGCATTTCTCTTGACCAGATTCTTCATCAGTGTCAAAATCTTCCAAAGCTAAGTAATTATCCACCTACAAAAAAAAAAGTCCCAAAAGCTAAAAAACAAAACAAAACAAAAAACCCTTGGTAATAAAAATAAGCCTAATAATAACATGATTTCCACAGCAAACTGCAATAATGCAAATATTGTCATTTTTGTCTACTTCAGCATTGCCATTCTCCTCTGTAATTTTGCAGGAGTTTATTCAAAGTGGCTGCTGCTATAGAAAGTGTATTAAACAGTATTACTTGAAGGAAAGAAATATGTTTGGTATACTTCAAATACAGTTAAAGAAACACTGCCAAAACAGTTAAGGACCAGCTTTAAAAGAAAGTAGGGGGTGGAGAGAGAGCCATAAAACTTACATAAATTGCAGTAATGGAAGTCTTGCTATTCCAATCAGGATCATAATGGCTGTCAAATTTGGGGCCAGGAAGAAATTTTTCCCTAAGTCAGATTGGCCAGGATGTGGGAGTTTTTCTTTCCTCTTTCATGCGCATGTTTTTGGGGGGTTTTCCTAGGATCTTCTGATTATACACTAACCAACTGTTATCACAGTATCAAGGCATTGGTAGTGTCCTCCTCTACTGTTCTTATACCCTTTTTATCAGGTGCTCTTAGTATTTCAGATATTGTGACTTGTAGTTGAATATGAGGATTTGCATTGGCAATTATGGGGATTCCTTGGGTCAACAATTAGCTGAAAACACAGGTGACTTGATGCAACAGCCTTGAAGGACCCTTCCAATCCTGTTTTCAGGAACTTAAAAAAAAAAAAAAAAAAAGTAATTTCTTTTTCTTCAAGGAAAAGATTAAATGTTCCTCTCCGGTTTTGGAAATCTGTTACAAGGGACCGAGAAAGCAAAATTTTCTTCAAACGAGAGAAGCTGACAGGTCTAATTTCATTTTCCAAGTTGACTGAAGGGTGAAGTGTAACAAACTAACACCTTAATGGAATTTTTTCCAAATTTAAATCATGGCTTTTTAGTATATATATATTTTTATTGTGATAGTGTCCCTTTAAAAAGGCACTAAGGCAGTGGGACTCAACCTGTCTGGCCGATGGGCAGTGCCCAGGCTGTCCACAGTCAGCCCCAATATGGCCCCATGAGGGAAACGGGGAATGACCCGGCCTCATCCAGCCATGGTTGGGCACGGCCGAAATGATTCTGCCTCACCCAAGAAAGAGACTTTCCCCACTGACTCCATTCAGCCAACTGTCTTAGAAAAAAAATCAAGGAAAAAATGGTTATTTCAACATTCCTGCTTCCCACAGCCTGGAGATCAATGAATTTGAGCTCTATTGCAATAAAATGTAGAGGAAACCCTGACAGCTTAGTCCACTGTAAATGCTCATCCCACAAGACAAACATATCTGAGACCTGCAGCATCCCAACTGATCAGAACTGTTGAGCACAAAAATGGACACACACACCAACTATAAAGGGCTCTGTGGATCAAAAGCAGTAGCTTCAAACGAACTGGATGCTAGTGAACATACTGGAGCACAGCTGTGCTCCCTGTAAGTAACACTGCTGTGTAGCAGAGCTGCTACATATGGTGCAAGCCAAAGCATACTGCACAAAACCACAGAAATTAGGCCTGCTGATTACAGACCATCTCTTCCAGTTCAACCCCACACCCAATAACCTGACTTTTGCAATTTATGATGTACTAAAGATGTAAAGATGTGTCATACTGAAGATGACCTGTTAACATTTGATGTGTCATACTGAACCAAGACCTGTTAACATTTGAGAACAAGATAATTTTGGAAGCAAATAAATTGTAAAATGCATGGGACGAAGAGTAGGTGTGTACGATTGCTAATCCCCAATTTGAAGAAAAGCAAAAACACAAACACATACAACCCCCACCAACCACCCTCCTCTTCTTCTTCTACCCACAGAAATGTACCTTCACTCTTCTGGCCAAACTGAGATCACAATTCTTAGAGAAGCCAACTTTCAAGCCTTCACTCATCACTACCTGTAAGTAGCAAGCAGAGTCATTTAGGTAACTATAACAAAAATACAAATCACACTCAAAGCTCCCACAAGTTTACACATAAGAACAGGCCAAAGTTCTGGTCTCTTTAAACGTGTATATAAAATAAGAAAATGAGCAGGTGAAATGATGTGTGAACAGTGGATGGGTAATCCTCTGAAAACCTAAACAGACCCAAAATGAATCCATCACAGAAACAAGTAAGCATTCATAATTATCATAACAGTAGCATTTAGAACAAAAGCAACATTTCCAAAGGCAGTTTTTCCTTCCATTCTTTTCCCTAGCACAGGTGTAAAGATTACAGACACTAATTTATTGCATTACAAACTCTTCCTGCTATTACACCAGCAATTTTTCCAGTGCATCCAATTACTACTGTATTTGTTTCTTAAAGTGCTAATGTGACAAAAATGTGCAATCATGCCTGAAACTTTGTTCCATAGCAACAAAGATAAATATTAGGATGTTCCATTAACTAAAGGATAATGGAAGCCTTATAGTGCTTTATGAGGCAGAAAGCCAGATCCCAAGTGGCTAAAATAAGAGACCAAAAGGCAGTTTATCCCAATGAGGGAATCATATTCTTGATGAGAAAACAGCAAAACACTTTTGTTGTCACTATTATTATACAAGAAACTGAAAAAATGTGATTGTTTTAAAACCCCTGCTTGAGTTTCAACCTCACAGGCATGTGCTAGTGGGGAGGAAAATGATTGTTTTTGCTTTTGATTGAACCCTAGCGGCCACAGCTTTTCAAGTCAGTTAAGCATGTTGCACTATAAATTGCACAAAATGACTTTTTTATACAGAGCTTAATAGAATAAATTCTTGATTACAGGGCCATTCACCCTTTAATCATTTCTTACCCATGAAGGGGTCTGGAGACTTTGTATATGTGGATTCTCATAGTTTTCCATTTCATCGCCTGTCTGATGTTACATCTCTTTCCCAAGACACACATGGGGCCTTCAAGCCCCAAACTTGAAAGTTTCAAGAGATTCCCTATAGCCCAGCAGCTCTCCACTGGTTACTGGCTCATTATGAAAATTTCCATACTGAAGAATTTATTGTACTGTAAATGCACCCAAACTAGCACAAGTAGCAGAAATAATCTAGCTGTAGCATCAGGCAGACTCTACCCCCCAGTCAGTACATACTCTCTTAAAGAGCAACTGGAGCCCTTTAGAACCATAACAGTCTTATGAATGAAGTCAGGGCTTTCTTTCTCTCTGCATATTTTTACCTATCTTTTTTTTAATGCTTGCCTCTATGGACCAAACTAGTCTTGTTACCTGATCTTCCTCCAAAGGCTGTGATGAGAGAGATACTGATGATTCTTTGCTTCTTGCAGGTAAGACGCTCTCTTTATTCCTGTTTGGTAACTCAAGAACGGAAAATGTTTTTTCTAAAGAATCCACTTCGGATTCTTGGGATTTCTTCTCTACTTCATCTGCAGGAAAAAGATCATGCATTACATCAGAGAGCATAAAGCACCCTCCAAAGGAAAAGAAGAGCCTAATTAGGACTCATACTCACCATGTTGCTGGCACAAATATTAAAATTACTGCTCTTTCAGTAGAATTTTCATTCATGTCCTTAGCTTAAGACAGGGATGTCAAACTCAGCTGGCCCCAGAAGGCATGGGGCTGGTCCATGGGCCAGATGAATGGTATGGGGCCAATTCCATTGGCCAGACTGGACTACACCCCCCCACCTCTGCTCACACACCAGATCCAGCACATGCAGCTTCCCTCCAGCTGGTCCAGGACCCACAGAACACACAGCACCTGTCCCAGACTGGCCCAGGCAGGTGCCATGCACAGTGCAGGTCCCAAGCTGGCTGAAACAGATGCCATGTACAGCGTGAACCCTGAGCTCTAAGCACAAGGCCAGTCCAGTTCATGCTGCATGCAGTGTGTAAGTTAACTCTGGAACCAGGGGCAGCACTGGGCATGATGGGGCTCCATGGGCCACATCAGGCCCATGGACCATATCTCAGACCCCCTTGGCTTAAGACTTGTATGTGTCATGTATTTGTACTGAGTGGCTCTTATTAGCATTTTGAGCATTAAAAACAGCCTTCCTCTTGGGTATTCAACATTCAGTGTTACCAGAATGCACAGAAAGATACCTAAAACTAACACAATGGTTAAAAAACAGAAAGACAAAGCTATGTTTATAACAAAGGCTGTTGCTTTGCTCTACATTTTAACGCTTGTTTTCAGATGTTGGCCACTATCTGTATGCTGTGCAAAATAGGATATAGGCATGCCTGGACCTGCAGGTGGTAATACAAACACCTACACATTCAGGGGCAGGATCTACTGTCCCTGACACCAATGTCAATCCACCATATCTGCATATCAAGAGAGCTTCTGAAAATTGATATAGCTGTAACTGAAACCAGAACATGATCCTCATTCCATAATACCAGTGCAAGTTACAACACCTGGATGTCCACTGTAATACCTGTACTTGTGTGGGTGCATCTACATGTGCACTTTACTGCAGAGCAGACTAACCAGCTCTACGGTAATGTGTCGCTGTCTACACATGCACCGCCAGTATCAGGACGCAGTAAACTAATTAACTCCACCGTAGGATAGTACTATCTTACGGCAGAGTACTTTACTGCACCAAAATGCATGTGTACATGGTGACGGGGGGTGTAAGTTCTGCCCAGTCTGCCCAGCCAGCCAGGGGCCTTCTCCACCCTGGCTCAAATAGATGCTGTCCTAGGCACACCTGCAGATGTTGTGCCTGAGAGCAGTTGACTCCAGCTCGAACTGCTGCAGAGTTTATTGTGTCACATTAATTGCACATGTAGATACACTCTGTGAGTATGGATTTGCATTCATGAAACACACTGACCAGTCTTTAGGCTACTCCATGCACCAAAAGGTCACCCTCATCTAATTCAATAGATATCTTTCTTCTCCTGGAGAAAGTGATAGGTGAGGGCAGTTCTTGTACCCATCCTTGTCTCCACACCTAGGCTGAGGATCAAATCAAATTCAAGCCTTTCTGTGTGAGGAATCTGCAGATCATCAGAAAAATCCTATGATATCTAAGAGGGAATGAAGCTCTGCAGTTTATTTGTCAAAAGTGTTGCTGGTACAGGAATTTGAAATCTCCCAGGATAATGAGACATAGAGGTATGCCAGAAATTTGGGTGACAACTGTGCTGGCAGTTTTGATAGTCTAGACTCTAGAGTATAGATAAGAGGCTATACAGAGGTGGACTTATCACCTATTATCACTCATAGAAGCCTGAAGGAAGGAGTTAACTGCTATACAGGAATGGCAGGGTTAGAAGCACCAGTGAGACTGCAGACTATGAACTGAGCTCTGGCTAAGAACCTTTTCTTGCAAGAATGGCCTGAAAAGGAAATTCCAAATATTTGTCCAGAATCGCACCCTGCAATAGGATTTGTTTTCTACCTTGTACTAAACCCCCACCCACAGGGGCTAAATTGTGAATTATTATCTTCATCTTGGACTGTATTTAAGCCATAGTTTATAGCACCCTCCTATTGTTACCAGCCTAGCAAAGAATCCTCTCTTTTGAGCTGAGGATACAAGTGTTTATCAGGATGTATTCATTCACTTAGTCTGCAAGGCCTGAAACACACACTGCACTAGCATATTGTCAATTTGGTTTGCCTCAGCACACCTGCAACTCTGTTGCGTGGGGATGAATACCCTTGGAAACATCTGATGTTTGGCAGACCACAGATTACATCTTGTTACTGAGCTCAAAAATCAAGAAGGTGCACTAAGATAACACCAGCTATTTTACAGGACTTCTCTCACTAGGTCAATTTGGAATAGTATGGCTTTTCTGAGTGCAATTTTGACCATTCTGGATGGGATTTTTGAGAGTGCGTTGTGCTGACCTTACTCTGCCACCTCTGAAGTCTTGGAAGATTTTCTAAGATACAGCTGGAAAGTTAGGTTTGCCTCTCAGTGATAGGTGGCACTTAACAGCTGTTCATGACTGAAAAGCTCCCATCTTCACTAGGTGCAAAATTATGACAACTGTGAGCTCTTAAAAAAAAACTCACCTCCAGTATCTGAGGCACAGAGCTGCCTACTGATCTAGGACTCGATTAGCAGTATCATCAAACTATCTTTCAGCAATGGGTCTAGGAACTACTTAGAGATCAGATGATGTGTGTTAAATCTTATTGACTACTGACCTTGCATTGAGAGGTTTTTTCCCCCTGAACCACAGTAAACAATATTTCAGGAGGTACCAAAAGGAAAACAGGAAAATGTGATTCTAAAAAGTTACATTTGCCATTATAAAATGGCTTTAGAACAAGAGGTACACATGTACTACTCACCACATGCCTAGATCACAGCCATGTTCATAAGGAATAATAAATGCACAAGTCTAACCACCTTTCTTATTTTTAATTTGAAAATTCTATTTCGCAACAATAAGAAACACTCTGTGGGGCATTTCTAAGGGATAATTACATGTCTTGGGCATTTAAAGTCAGTCGTGCATTATAATACCACCTAATGTGTAATGTGAATGGAGCATTTTCTGGGGCCTTAATGACAGCCTCAGGGTTAGTGTCCTCAGCAATCAGCTCTCCCAGTCAGTTATTAATCCCCAGGGACAGCTCTGTGCTCCAGCCATTACTGCATACAAATAGGGGAGGGAAAATATAGCAACATAACAGACAGAGCTCTGCAGTTCTTATTCATATGAGAAAAGATCACAGAAGTAACCCCTACATTAATAGGAATTAATGAAGTTGCACCATGTAGATCAGAGAAAAAAAACAGGTTTGTCTCTCAGATTATATATAGATTCTCAGAATAGTTCCTACCTCCAAGGTCTCCCATTTTGACATTTGGCTTCCTACTACTTTAAAACCATACAGGTTTCCTCTTAAAACTATACAATATCACACAAGAACACTTGCTATTAATGTCCATCCATACATACACCTTTTCCAGCCAATGAAATGTACACACCATGCAACTCTCCTGAGACTCTTTTCTGTGTGTACAGTTCTGGTCTCCACAACCCAAAAAGGATGCAGTGAAATTAGAAAAGGTACAGAGAAAGGCAACATAGATGATCAGGGGTATGGGGCAGCTGGGGGAATGATTTGTTCCCCCAGTCCCCGATCATTCCCCCCAACCCTTGCAGGTTCTCCCAGGGCTCGTCCAGCTGCTCCCCCAGCTGCCCCCACTCCAGGGAGAGGCAGGCAGCGCTGGCAGCCCCAGGAGAAGCCCCAAGAGCCAGGGGGAATGATCGGGGAGCTGGGGGAAAGATTGGGAGCTGAGAGATTGAACTGGAAGCTGGGGGGAAGTCCCTGTTCATTCCACCAGCTCCTGGTCTGATTCCCCAGTTCCCGTTCAAGCTCCTATCTCCCAATCATTTCCCCAGCTCCCCGATCATTCCCCCCCACACCCCACAGCTTCTCCTGGGGCTGCCAGCACTGCCTGCCTCACCCCGGTAGGGGGGCAGCTGGGGGAGCAGCCAGACAAGCCACAGCTTCTTCTGGGGCTGCCAGCTTAAGCCAGGGCTCAGCTGGCTGCTCCCCCAGATGCTCCTGCCGACACTGCCTAGTGCCTGCCTGTACAGTAGGGCTTTGTGAGGCTTTGGGTGATGATTTGATTCAGAGGAGATTCGGCCCGATTTGATGGCCGAAACTCCAAATCCGAATCGAATCAGGGGGCCAATAAAAAGGTCCAAATCAATTCAAAACTTTCTGAATCTTTGTAAAAAATTCGGAGAGCTTTGATGATTTGGGCAGTCCCCACCCGCTGCAGCAGGGAGCTGGAGCTAGACTCGGAGCAGGTAAGTAGAGGTGGGGGAGGGGGGCTGGAGGAGGGGGAGGGGAACATGAGGGGACCCCTGCCAGGCCCCATCCCCTGCCTGCTCCCCCAACCTCAACCTGCTCCCCCAGCCCCCCGTGGCTGCCCCGCCCACCCCAGCTCCAGCCCTTTAATAAGAAAAAAAATGAAAAAAACCCTGAACTCACCAGCCCCTGCAGTGGCCTCAGGGCTTCAGGGGGCTCATGCAGAGCCCCCCACATGACGTGGGGCAGTGGAGGGCAGCAGGGATTGCCCCCCCTCCTCCCCTCCCAGTCAGGCAGGAACTGGTGAGACTGGGGGATTTTGTCTTTTTTTTTCCTTAAAAGACTAGAGCTGGGGCAGGCAAGGCAGCCATGGAGGGGCTGGGATAGCCGGGCGGGGAGGGACTGGGGGGCTCGTGTAGAGACCTCCACACAACGTGGGGCAGTGGGGAGCAACAGGGATCACCCCCTTCCAGGCAGCATCCAGTGATTTGGGGCCTTTTTTTTCCAAGTGCCGGGAGCTGGGGCAGGCGGGCCATCCATTGCCAGGGCTGGGAGAGAGGGCTGGGGATGGGCCTGGGTGATTCAAAGACTTGGAGATTCGGCTGAATCAATTTGGGACAGTGATTCGAATCACCGAATCAAATCACTATCCCCTGAATCAGCCAAATCTGAATCCAAAGCAAATACTAGTCACTTCACACAGGCCTACTATACAGTCTATGGCTGAATCTCCAAATCTCTCCTAATCGATTCGGAGGCTTCCGATTCAATTCAGCGAGATTAATGGGTCTCCCAATTCGATTTGGATTCAGAGGTTCGGCCGCTGAATTGGGCCAAATCTCTTCCAAATCAAATTGTCTACCAAAGCTTTGCACAGCCCTAGTATTAATGAACCTTCCCCCATCCATTTTGATGCGTTTTGATCAACCTCTTTTCTTCTGTTAATTGGTTGTCTGGTACCCCTGGGAATTTCCCTGCCCCCTCCATTTTCACAGCTCTACCTTGGCTTTTTACATTCACTGTTATTCTTTCTCTCCACTCTCACACCTGATGAAGAGTGTCTTGCATTAGAAAGCTTGTCTAACTTTATTCCAGCCATGAAGTTGGTCCAATAAAGATATCACCCCTGCAAAAATCCTTGCTTCTCACCTAATTCCTGAACCATAACAGGCACAACATCACTTTAACACTGTCAACTCTATCAGTGGTACTCACCATTTGCATAATAGGGGATCTCACCCAAGAAATGGGAGATATGGGTTCCAGGCCCTCCTCAGCCTGTGAAGATTCAAACCCATATTTTCCAGTTTCCAGGAGAATGCCTTAAGTATCAGACTATAGAAGTTGGGTGTGTTGAAGTTTGGTCACTGGCAAATCAAGGATGTAAGAGTCATGAGATTAGCAGGTGAACAAGCAAGGTGAAGTTTGAACCTGTAGTGTAGTGGTCAGGGCTTTCAGAGGGGAGAGGGGGAAGAAGAGAATTTCTTGTTCCTAGGGTAATTTCTGTCTAATGTAAATGGTAATGTGTCTACTGGAAACAGGACTGTTTACAAGACAGTATACACAGGAGCCCACAAAATCATTTTATTAGGCTCATTATATATTTTCTGAGGGACAGTTTTTCCCTTGATTGGAATATTTTAACCTATTCAGATTAAATTAAATAATAAGAAATAAAGTGTAATGTTAATATTTTCAGGCCACCAATCTACACAGTAGTATTCCCCAACTCCAAACAATCAAAAATAGACCTATCCCCTTCACCAAACTACAGCTATGGCACTTGGATAAGTCACAAATTGCTGTCAAAAACTTTCTGCAACAAACCTTGCAGGGCTGTTGGGTTATATAAAATTAAGCATTTCATTTGATGAAATGTTCACAGCAGCAATTTGATGCTAGAATCGTAACCGGAAGGGAAGAAAAATTCATATTGAAGGAAAAAATATCTAAGCAGTTGCAAAACGCATGCTGCAAACAGAATGCAAGATAAGCAATCATGTCTGTAATGAATCTACATCACATACTTTGGGTGTTGAGTTCAACTTTACATTGCTAGCCTGGGGCACAGTCCCTCAGGGGTAGTAAGATTCGCTCTAAAGTTATCCAAACTAGCTAGTGCAATCCATAGCTTCCTCACCACATACATCTTGATAACTGGCCTCCCCTGAAGCAATCACAGCGATTATAAATAAATAATTTTAAAACACTCCACCCTAAAGACCACTCTACCTAAAGACCAAGCCTAGAAAAACTGCATCTTGTAGAAAAATGTTTGGACTAAATTCCTTTGTTGGTGTTCTGAATTCCAACTGTTTTGTGTCCTTTTGAGGAGGAAGAGGAATCAGCTAGCAAAAGGATTGTTCTGCCTTCCCCCTGGCTAGGTGATAATTGACTCATTATTTACAGCCACAGTCCTCAACCTGCCGAGACCCAGCATGTAACACTGGCCTTTACAGCCTGTGACAAAAGCCCAAAATAAAGGACACAAGCACAACCAAAAGTTGCAGTGAAGGAAGCTTGAAATGATGTGGCAATTCACTTATTTAACTTGCAGAAAGTTTTCCAGTTTTACTTTTCAAAAAAATGTCCAATGTCTATATCTAAAAGCAACTAACAATGAGCTAACAAGCAAGACTGAGTCATTGGGAAAGGAAATTTGAGCCTTTCTAGAGTAATAAACATGTGTCACTGAAAAGTAGGTTCCAGGCTCTAGCACATTTCTATTAGAAAGCATCTCCAGCTGAATGTGGGCTCTCTGTTCATCTACCAGCCCTCTGTGTTGTTTAAATTTATTTTTGGCTTCCAATTTGGAGTGGAATCTCCTAGAGATGCCCACTGATCACCCACATATTTCAAAGAATAATAGACAGACAAGGTTCTGTGGGTGAATTTGATATCTTTTATTAGACCAACCCAAATAGTTGGAGAATAGTTATTAAGCAAGCTTTCGGGTTCAAAAACCCTTCGTCAGGCTAAGGAAGCTGCAGCAGTCAGTGTGCGCTCTTCCTGGATGGAATGAAAAGTAAAGAAGCCAGGGGCTGGGCTGGGGAGTCAGTTGCCAGGCAGATTATAATGTGTCAAAAATCCAATGTCTATGTTTAGTCCATGATCTCTAGTATCCAGCAGGTTGATGTAGTGGAGTTCATAGGCTCGTCTCTGGGAAGTGTTGTGTAAGTTTCCCTTGAAGATCAGGACTGAGAGATTGGAGAGAAAGTGGCCCTCCTGTGAGAAATGTGCCCCCACCGGTAATTGGGTATTTCCATCTTTGATAGATTTCCGGTGTGCGTTCATTCTGGTGCGCAGTTGTTTGGTCTCTACTATGTATTTTCCATCAGGGTATTTGGTGCACTGGATGAGGCATATTACATTTCTGGAGGTGCAGCTTTAAGATCCTGGGATGCTGATGGCTCTGTTGTGGGGTGTAGTAATTGTGTGGGTGGAGGAGATGTGTTGGCAGGTTCTGCATTTCTTGTCCTGGCATGGTCTGGATCCTTTTGGTGTGTTCTGGGCTTGAGGAACCAACATATATGTCTGCACAGAACCAGCAATCACCCCAAACACCAAAAAAGCTGTGATATACAGCCAAGCCCTCAGATACCACCGCATTTGTACTGAAGAAAACACCCAGGATTGCCACCTCACCAATCTTAAAAAGGCTTTCACCCAACAAGGACACTCCTCCAGAGAGGCAGATCACACGTTTGAAAGAGCCACCCAGATACCACGTGAAGAACTGCTGCAGTATAGAACGCCCCCCCGCCCCCCCCCCCAAAATCGCACACCGCTGGTTATGACATATCACCCCTCCCTTGAACCTGTACGAAAAATCCTCAAACAACTGCAACCCATACTAGAAAGAGACCCTCTTCTTAAAGAGATCTTCCCAGCGCCACCCATCCTAGCCTTCAGACAAGCACTGAACCTCGCCAACCTCATCACCAGAAGCAAACTTCCTCAAGCCCAGAACACACCAAAAGGATAAAGACCATGCCAGGACAAGAAATGCAAAACCTGCCAACACATCTCCACCACCCCCACTATTACATCACCCCACAACAGAGCCATCAGCATCCCAGGATCTTAAAGCTGCACCTCCAGAAATGTAATATGCCTCATCCAGTGCACCAAATACCCTGATGGAAAATACATAGGAGAGACCAAACAACTGCGCACCAGAATGAACGCACACCGGAAATCTATCAAAGACAGAAACACCCAATTACCTGTGGGGGCACATTTCTCACACGAGGGCCACTCTCTCTCTAATCTCTGAGTCCTGATCCTCAAGGGAAACTTACACAACACTTCCCAGAGATGAGCCTATGAACTCCATTTCATCAACCTGCTGGATACTAGAGATCATGGACTAAACATAGACATTGGATTTTTGATACATTACAATCTGCCTGGCAACTGACTCCCCAGCCCAGCCCAGCCCCTGGCTTCTTTACTTTTCATTCAATCCAGGAAGAGCACACACCAACTGCTGCAGCTTCCTTAGCCTGACGAAGGGTTTTTGAACCCGAAAGCTTGCTTAATAACTATTCTCCAACTATTTGGGTTGGTCTAATGAAAGATATCAAATTCACCCAAGGAACCTTGTCTGCCTATGTCCTTAGACCAACACGGCTACAACCTACACCCCTGAATGAATAATAGATGCATTTATTATGAAGCCACAAGACAGATGTATCAAGATAATAAGAAAAAACTTCCTGACAATGAAATCTATTAGATGAAATAGTAGCCCCTAAAGAATTATGAAAGTCCTATGGCATGAGATGTTTTAAAACAAGAAGGGACAAAGCAATCGATAATCTACTATAAAGACTCTCGCTTACCACCAAGTCCTGCATCCAACAATAAAACCTACTAGATCTTTTTTCTCCTCATTTCTATAAAGGAATTTTAATGGCACTGACAAAAGTGAGGTGAGGTAGAAGGTGAAACATTTGACTACATTCTAAACGTTCTTAACACACACACTGTGAAAAGGGTAAGAAAGTGTTTTCATTTAAATGTTTTCAGCTGTATATTTGTATGTGCCTGTGTGCCTACTATTAAAAATAACCCTAACTGTCAAAATACAACTTAAATCATAAGTAACTTAAATAATGTCAGGCCTGACACTCCAGCTCTGATTTTAAAAGCTCTTCTAATTTTTTGTTAATAATCAGGTCAAACTCTGCTTTTAGCTATGATAGTAAGAACTCCAGAATAACTATATTTACCTTATGTAACTGAGAACAAAATGTTCTCCTTCCTTTTACAGTTACAATTATTCTAGGAAAAAATTCTTGTTTGCTTTACACCTTTCTAGGAGAATGTCATTCAATGCAAGGTCAGGCCACTGTAATATTACAAACAAAAACCAAACGTCCCCAACAGCAAAGTCAGCTGCTTGGTCATTTTTGGCTGAATTTATTAGGGATATGCAAGAAAATTAATAACTAATAATTTTAAATGATCTCATTCTGAAAGCTTTGCTCTCACTGATTTGATTTTAAGAACGTAGACTTCCACTGTGGCTTTGGTACATGAAAGGAAAGTCCTTGCCAATGTGACCCCATTTACAAAACAGGCTAACTACCCACTCTTAGAGGGTGTCTATTCAGATATGGAAGGTTTTCAGCAACAACACTATTGAACCATGAAAATAAATAAAATATTTTTAAATAGTCAGATGAGCAAAGAGTGGGGTAAACAGGACATGTGACTTCTGCAGAGTCCTAACACTGACAATAAGTAAAGTAAAATGCTGGCATGGAATTATTTTTTATTTATATAAGTTTCATGGTACAATAGTGTTGTTGCTAAAAACCTTCCATATCTGAATATGCACCCACTCAGTTAAATCACAGGGCTTAAGTTCATCTGACCATTTCAGTTTCCTGCATGGGCAAAATCCTGCTTTTTGCAATCAGCACCAACCAAATATAATCCTATAAAGATTTAAAAGAATCAGGAAAAAATACTGAGTCAGCTCTTCAGCTGGAATAAAACAGAAGAGCTACACCGATTTACTTCACCCAAGAGCTGGACCACATAGTGTCAATGTAATAGGTCAATTCTGTAAATCTGTCTGAAAGATCAGAGCAATAGTAAATGTTTATGTGAAAAGAACAAAAATAGTTCTTAAAAGGCATATATTGTACAGTGTGCATGATATTACAGTGGCATTGGATATGAGAGTATATATGAACATGTAAGTGATAATGGCTATAAAATCCCTCTAGAAGCTGGCAAGGAAGAGTTGGCCTGATACCTTTGGCTACAGGATGATCTACCTTAATATGGCCCGACTACAGGAATTTACAGCGTATCAGAGGTACGCCAGCTGGAAGGAATTAATTAAATCTTTTCCAAATGTACTGTGAGAGACATTCTGTAGAGAAACTGAGCACACATCTGGCAGTGAGTGTCAGGAAGAGGGATCTATAGAAAGAGACTAGAGAACAGCTCAAGGTAATTGTCTCTTCCTCTCTCAGGATTTTGAATGAAATGTGCCACATTTTGGTCCTTTACTTTTACCTTGGTTAAGTGAAACTTGATGTATTTCTGTTTGGTTCTCAGAAAGGCAGGGCATTCATTACATTAACTTTTTTTATTTTACTACCAAACTGTTAAAAATGTGCTTAAACTCTAACTAGGAAACCAGAATCCTTTCTTGCTTTCTCAGCACAGTTTCTAGCACTAAACATTTGTATGCTCTGGGAATTGCTGAGGAGAGACTCAGTAAAAAGGCTGGGTGATACACTAATAATACATAAATGATGACAGAAGTGGTCATAGAAATTTCTAAGCATATCTCGTTACGGCAGAATTCAGCAAACTGGCAGATGCTCATCTGATTCTATTAGCATTACAAAAATGGTTTCAATTTAAAATGGCTTGATATTAATAATTCTGTACAATTTTTTTCTCTCGTAACAATTAACATCACAGAAAAAAGAAAGATGGGGAACAAATCAAAATTACAGGATAAAGAATAGTAATAATCAAGATTTTCAAAAGTGATCAGAGATTTTAGGGTCTGAAGTATGACGGGCCCAACTTGAGACATCTTGAGGGCAGCTGATTATCAAAATACCCACTCTCTTAAAATCAGGAATTTATAAGGTGCTTTAAATTAGGTACCTAAATTACAATTCTCTTTTGAAGGCCTTGGATGGGGTATATGGATAGACTAAGGGTGGGCAATTACTAGGGCTGGAGGGCCAGTAAAATGAATTTTAGTGAGCTGTTGAGGGCCGACGGGGGGGGAGCAGAAAGTACCGACTGATCCCATCTGGCCCACAGGCTGTCAGCAGGAGCCCAAGGAGGGAGGGCTGTGCCCTGCACCACTCCTTTCTGCCGCAGCTGAGGCCGGGCCAGGAAGAGCGCAAATTCTTCCATCCCCACATCCACACTGAGTAACCATTCTGTCTGCACACCCACCGCAATGAGCCACTGCTGGAACATTGCACCAGGAAAGTCAGATGCAGCTATCCTGAGCTGAGTCTCCCCCATGCACGGCAGGTGGGTAGGACAGCTACTCAGTGCACCGCATTGCACCCTGTCCCATGCAGGCCCAGCTGCCAGCAGCCACGGTGCCAGTACTGCATAACCATAGTGCTAACAAGAAGCCAGGGGTGGGGGGATGGATGCAAGAAGTGAAAGAGTCTGCACAATGTGTGTCCCAGCCCTGGCTGCAGCAAAGTGGAGCAGTGCAGGGCGCCACCCTCCCTCCCCAGGCTCCCAACAGCAGCCAGCAGGTCAGATAGGATCAATTGGTGGTCTGGACATGGCCTGCAAGCCATATTTTGCCCATCCCCGAGATCAACTTCAAGACTTGGAGTTAGATCATTTGAATTCTGTTGTTCATCTTCCTACTGAACCTCTATGAGACACAGAGCAATTAACAGACCTGACTATTGCCTCCTTTTTCTCATGTGTAAAAAAAAAGGCATGATGATACTACCCAACCTCACTGGGGCAGTGCAAAACTTAGTTAACTGATGTGTGTAAAGTGCCCTGGTTCCCTTAGTAGGGGTGTGGAATGGCATAGACAGGTATTTTGCACAGCTACACAGTGGACATATCATAGGAAGAGGTACATGCCTAAGATGCATAGTTTAAATTATGCAATGTTAAATTATGTGACAAACCAGAAGTGCTTTATCTTTTGCAATCTTTACATTGCAAACAACCATTTAAAATATGTTTAAATGTAATATTTAGAAACCACAACAAAAAAGCAAGGAAAATTCCTGACAGTGCTTCTAGGAGTCAGTGTTACATGGCTCTTACTGGCACCCAGACTGGAAGTCAAGACACTTAAACTGTTCTCCTGGACCTGCTGCTGACCTGCTGTGCAAATTTGGACTAGCCATTTTCATCTCTTTGAGCCTTAGTTTTTCTGTCTGTGTAATGGAGAGAATGATACTTGCCTTCTTTTATAAAGTACTATCTATCAAACTACGAATCAAAAGTATCCATGAAACAGATGATCTGTTGTTATTTCAGTAAGAATCTTTCACAATGACATTGCCACTCTTATATGAAATTTGATTTTCTTCCATGATGTAAGAAGTTTACACAGAGATAGCCATTGAATTTATGATCAATAGGAAACTGCATACCTTTTATTTCTCTTGAACAGTTCTATGCAATGATCCAGCAAAATATATCAATAAAAAGCTCTGAATTGATGCTGTTTCCCTATTTCATGCCCTGTTTAAGTTCCCTGGGGATGACAGATTAATTTAATTAGTTTTATTGAACTGCCTAGTTGCTTTTATTGGCAAATCCACTCACACGAGGCAGACTACAAATTTCTCTTGGGGTTAACACTATCCTGTTGGTCCATTTTTAAAATTAAAGTAAATTTATTGTCCTTCCATGTGTTCTTTTCAGCCATGCTTTCTGCTGTTTAACTCACATTTTTTAAGTGCCTTCACAGACACTTATGCTGAAGTTTAAAGGGTTTTGGTTTTTTTTCTAAACATGGTTAACGAAAAAAGGAAGCAGGCAGCTATTGCCAAATGGACTGTGAACTAAATACAGCACTCAACATTCACTGGGGAATTAAATTAGTCTGATAACAACAGCACAGAAAATGCCTCTTAAATGCCACCTGGAAGCACAAAAGTGGTCAGCCAGTTTCCAACTTCCTTTGCTACCAAGCCTGCTGCTTGCAAAAGTATCAAAACAAGAGAGTTCAGGGTATCAATCAATGAATGACATGACAGCTTACCTTCCTTAAAGAGGGATATGATTTTAAAAAACAGTCAAAACCCCTATTTGGGAGGTGGAATATGTAATAGCTAGAATGGGTTGAACAACCACCTTCAAACTTGAAACATTCAGAATATGAACACTGATTCAGATAACCGTTTTGTTGCTAGAAGAATCTCCATGTATAACAGACTAAAGCAGAAGCTGGCATTCTTCATTTGTGGGCCTAATTTAAAATTCAGATGAAAATGTAGCTTGGACTACTGCTAATTTTTTCTCCCTGTTTTTGTGGGAGGAAAAAAGAAGAAGTGTTTTGCTCTAATTAACTGCTCATTCCACCTCAGGATTAGAAAAAAAACAACACATGATCTGTTGTTATTTTGTAGCACACTTTTTCTATGACAGATTTTTAAATGTATTTTAAAGCTAAAGAAAGCATTTTTGCACAGTACATCACATGGCGATAAAAGTGGCAGGGTGGAGAATGTTCAAATTCTAAGAGAGACTGGGACATAAACTAGTTCTGTGAATATCCAGTACTGAAAATATGACACAACCTCCATATGTAACGTTATCTCATAAGTTATTTCCTGGGGTTTCAAAGTCATTGAAAGCTAAAACCATTCCATAAGACCCCATTGAGAACTGCCTTGCATATCCATCAACTTATCAAGAGGTCTTGAAAGCCATTAAGCAGATGAAGAACAACAAAGCATGTGGTCCTGGTGGAATACCAGCTGAAATCTGTAAGGTGGGAAAAAGCTCTCACTCCAGATACACATCATTATTTTGAAAATCTGGAAACATGAAAAAAATTGCCAGTGACTTGACAGATGACAGAATCATTCTCATAGACAAAAAGGAGATAAAACAGGTTGCAGCAATGATTGTGGTATTGCATGCCTGTCCAATTCCATAGCTGGAAGATCCTTGCCTACTTTTTCCTCAAACTCCCTTTCCTTGCTTAGGAGATCCCCTCTAAGCCTCAAGGTGGTTTCAGACCACACAAAAGTATAATAGATAAGATGTTTGTTGCTAGACAGCTGTGGGAGAAGTGTTGCAAACAACACCAAGATCTTTACATGGACTTCACTGAACTAAGGCCTTTGATTCAGGCACAAGAGATGCCCTATGGAAGATCCAAATAAGATTTGAATCCCCACTAAAATTGCCATTATCAGACTATTGCCACTATCAGACTCTTTCACTGTGTCCTAAGCAATAGCTTAGAAATGGACTTTTAGAACTGGACTCAAGCAAGGATGTGTGATTGCACCAACAGTCTTTTCTACCTATATCACAGCTAGTCTGCATCTTGTTGTTGACAGACTTCCATCTAGAGTCAATATCCAGTATTGCACGGACGCAGATCTCCTTAATATCAATCAGTTATGTTCCCAATCAAAGACAACAAACCCCTCTATTTCTGATTTTCAATATGCCAGTGACTGTGTTGTGTGTACTACGCAATAAAAGAGCTTCAGCAAGCTCTCGATTGCTTCTGAGAAGCATAGAAAATGTTTGGAGTCACTGTCAGCTTCATGAAAACTAAGACACTTTACCAACCCACCCCAAACCAACCAGCAACTCCTCCACATATTACAATTAGAAGGCAATCCCTGGATAATGTTGAGCATTTCCCCTGCCTAGGTAGCCACCTTTCCCAAAAGCTAAACATAGATGACGATATTCAACACCAGATAAAATCTGCCAGTGCTGCTTTTGGACATCTCCAAAAACATGTCTTTGATGATCATGATATCAGGAGCCAAACCAAACTTCCTGTCTGCCAGGCTGTTGTCATCCTTACTCTGTTGTATGTGGGTGAAACTTGGATGTCAGATTAGAAACATCTGAAAGCTTTGAAATTTTGTCATCGGTAATGTCTTTGGAAAATCCTCCATATCAGTTGGAAGAACAGAAGACATAATTCTGGCTGGTATTGAAGCCATGTTTATATGGTATGGTACCAGTTCTATTAGACAGGACATGTTATAAGGATGCCTGACAACCAGCTCCTTAAACAGGTCCTACACTCCCAACTCACCAATGGTCACTGCTCTAGAGGTAGGCAAAAGAAGAGATTCAAGGACACCTTGAAGGCTAATCTCAACTGCCCATCTACATAAAAGGATCAATAAAAATTAATAAATTCTCCACCAATTATGCATGGAGTACTGTCACATATTTTGAATTTCTGAAAGATGATATATTCAAAATCTGAGTCATTTTTGCAGGACTTCAAATGTTTAAAATGCTGAGTTTACTCTTTCTGAAGTGATGTTTAACAAATTTGAACCATCTACTTACCATCATCGTAAGTTCTGATAGAAGTTAGTTGTGCTAGTCAATTGGTTTTTGAACTCTCATTCTCCCACAAGCAGCAGGTCAATTTTAGTGTTATAGGGCACCTATACATGAGCAGCGAAGCTGCTACAATGTGCTGTAATTAATTAATCAAGTCTGCTGAAGCATGGTAAATACCATGCTCCAGCAGACTCCAGCATCATGTGTATCAGCATCCCCACACTGAAAAATGGTGGCATGGGCGCTTTAACTAAAGCTCGTTTGACAAGCTTTAGCTAAAGCACCCCCGCCACCATTTTCCAGCACAAGGAAACTCATAGATGTGATACTCGGGGCACTTTAATTAAAGTCTAATTAAAGTCCACCCCCACTCCTCACTCCCAGAGCACATGTATAAACACACTCGTAGACTCTGGATTCAAGATGGTTACACTTGGTATTTCCCAAATCAGGAAGATGAATTTCCTGTACTAAAGATATGTTTTATTTTTTTCCCCTAGCAAGGGTTTCATGGGACACTTAAAACAGAATTATTGCTAGATAAACCATACAAAGCTTTTAGGTATAGGATCCTAGCCTTTCCATTCTACAATTTAGCCTAATTATGCTAATAGAAGACTTTTAACTTGGAGTATAATAATAATAATAATAATAATAATAGAATCTCTATCCATTTCTGTATACCGCAGCAGAGGGTAATGTAAAGCACAGACAATATTACATAATTGGTATTCTTTTTTCTTTCTTGGAGACAAATATTTTTAATATAGCCAAAGAAGATAAGAAGTGCTAAATTCCATTAATATTCAGCTTCCTAAACTTAAAAGGAACAGAGGTTTAAAACACTGTCAATAGAAGAGTGTCAACATAAATATAAATATAAACATAATAAAATATTTCAGGGTAGCTCACATCCTCAACACACTGAACACTCTAAGAATCTTTTGGGGTTTCTTTCTATCCTGTTTTTCTAACCATATGACCAGCAAAGACCCTTTAGATAGCAGTAACTTTCAAGGAAAATCATTATTTAAACGAAGTACTAAGTCCTCATGAAGAAATCGGCATATAGAAGCATGTATACCTTTGCACACACAAGAGCATAGCCATATTGGATATTTATGCATATTTATGGTTATTACATGTCTAAAAATGTCTGAGTACAGTGCTTAATACTGCAGTGCCTGGTCTCCAAAGATATAATCATAGAAACTGTGCATTCAGATTTAATCTTGCAAATATCACAGGTCATTTTTTTAAATCTGGTAATAGTTAGGATTTGAACTTGTGACCTGAAAGTGAAAAAGCTGTGCCCTAGTATCAGATACAGCCTGAGCCACCCCATTTTCCTTTTAAATTATTTTCATTAAAATCTGAATGACTATTTTTCAAGATATGTGAGTGCAAAATAAAGAAAATAGGAAAGTGATAGTTTAAAATGCATTTTGCACTGTTCCAACCCTGAAAGGCTTTGTGCTTTAAGTGGAATTTTTGCAGGTCATTAATTTATAATGTAAACCAGTGCCTTTGGGTATTTTGAAAGGGGAAAAAAAAAGCAACCCAAGTTATTTTGTTTAGAAATGCAGTTTTCTGTGCTGGTACAATCATTTATTGCAGCTGGAACTCCAGTTATGTTTTATATGCATATATTTGGAGGCAGATGCTGTACTGAGTATCAATGTGATGGAGATACATCCTGTAGCTTTTTGCAAGGTGATCTGTTCCCTATGCTTGAAGGTCTCAGTTCTCCTCAGTTAAACAAGCTCAACACAAAATAGTAGGATTTGTACCAGAAGCAAATTTTAAATTACCTAATCTTATTTTCCAATGTCTGAATTTCTCCTTTGGTTTTCTGAGTCTGGGAAAGGAAGCCTGCCACAAGAGCCGTTTCCACTCCCCCTGACTGGTTTTCTGCTTCAATGCCTGTGACTGACACTCAGTTCTGCCTGAAGGACAAGGACAGAGCAGGGTTCTGAGTGCCAATCAATGGATCGTGCCACATGGTGTAATTGGAAAATACATTACTTCTGGAATAATATAGGGATATCACTCTTAATAGACAACTGCGGTTGCAAGCAATGTAATTCGGCAATATCAAACTGACATATTCATTTTATAAGACTGATTTAAAGAATCCCTAGGTCTGTGCTCATCAGAGATGAGTCTGAGCTACATATTTTGCACCCAGAGCTGAACTTCCCTATCCAAATCTTGGAGGCTGTTTAAGTTGCACTAATGCTCACTGAATTTAGAAACCATGCAAACCTAAGAAAAAAAACTTAAAATCCTCATTCAGTCTAAGGTCTTCTGCTTTGACCAAACTCATCCCTCACTGACCCAAGTTACTCAGAGGACCAAGTTAGTAAATATCATAGCTTGGACAATACATGTAATCAGTGTTCATAAAATCAGTGTTCACACAACCAGAAGCCACAGGCCATCTTGTATTGCTGCATGTCTTCAAAATAAAAGGATTAATTTTTAATGAATATAATTCTGAGGTTCTGCTCTAATCAACTTGATTTCACTTGATTTCAGTGAAAGGCACTGCAGCAAAAATTCTGAAATATGGGGGGGTGGGGAACAAAATCTATATTGTCAGGTGAATAATGATTACCTGAAGTTGCTCAAAGTAGAAAAATTCTGGCTCAGTGTCTTCCACATTCCTAAACCACAATGAAATGCAGGTCCAGGAAAGATTCCTGACTTCTTACATAATGCTCATCTAGCATTATGTTCAGGCCCTAACAAGCTATTTAAAGTGGTTAATAATGGTGATGCTGTGGATTTCAAAGGTGATCATTAGCTCAAACAACAAAATGAGACAACCGCCAGGTTTCTCAAAGTACCATCTCATTAAAGAAACAGGAAAAAACGAAACAACTAAACACCCACGACTTAACCTATTATCATTCCAGATGTGGTGGCCCCAGTCAAGTCTAAGTACTCACTGTGCTAGGTACTGTACATACACACAGTAACTGCCAGTTTCTGCCCCCAAGATATTATAATCTAAATAGACAACCCAAAAAAAAGCAGCAGGGAAAATGAAAGCGAAGAGAACTGAAATGACCCACTCAAGGTTATGCAGCAGGTTAGTGGTGGTACTAGAAAGAGAATCCATGTCTCTGAGCTTGGCTGGTCAGTACCCTACCCAGTGGACAAGGTTATCTCTCTTTATACTTGAAAAAGATTTCACTTTGCAAACTGAATTTGTTCTGTGAGATTCTGGAAGTTGACATACCTTTCAAAAGATAAGTGAACGTGCCTAGAAACTCTTCATACGTCTGCTCATGGCTATTGATAAACTGATCAAGGATGCTGTTTAACGGTTGCTTTTCCATGATCACAACCCTGACAGTCAAACAGTCATATCCGTTGTGACAGGCTTCATCTGCAATAAAAAAGGAAAGCCGTAAACAGTGTGACTTTAAGACTTCTTTTTTTCTACAGGAAGAAAACAAATTGGAGTTTAGGGAGTTTGAGGACTTGTTTGGGTTTTATTTTTAGACTACAAAAACAAGTTCTCTAATTTGCACAAGGCAGGTTAGCATTACAATGCCAAGAGTCCGTTCTTTCTGATGCTCCTGAACCCTTCAATAGGGCTCTAAACTAGCACAGGAGTTTACCCATGAAAGGCCATTAGCCAGATCAAGGACAGTTATTCCAGCTTTATTTAGGTGACAGGTCCTGGTCTGTCATCCTTAAAGATTAAACACTTGTATCCACAGAACAGGTATTTCCTGGGCATGGGATGACATATGCCTCTCTCAAGACACCTTGGCAATGTGCTTTCTACTTTATTCTTGAGGATCCATGTCTAAGTAGTTTAGTATCACTGCCTAGCCAACCCTGGGGGGGGGGGGGGGTGCTAAAAGGGAGTTGTTTAGTGTATATGTAAAAGGCATAATGCAGTAAGAGATAGATACCCAAGAATTTGACTGGATCTAAAAAGACAGTATAGTCACATTAGGACAGCACTTTGCCTTGGGTTAATCAGCCCTGTTGAAAAGCAGTGCATATCACCCTGGGTGGAGCACCGGTATAACACAGGTATGCTGTTTCTGGGATGCTTACAGCTAGGTTGTTTATCTTTGCTCAGCACTACGCCATGCAACACAGGTATAGCCCAGAAGCTAGTCATTGTGTTGGACTGTATGATAGGTATACCTGTACAGTGGAAATCTGGACTTAATCCACCAGCTCATTTAACAGGTGCATTTTGCACTATATCATCAAAGTCCTATCATCAAAGCACTATATCATCAAAGCCCTATCTTGCACTATATCATCAAAGCATTGTACTATATCATGAAAGAATGTGTTGCTACTATTTTTATGCATACTGAGGAACTAGATAGAGATTGGGGTGCATTATTGAAGGCACTGTATACACCTAGGAAAGCATGGTCTCTATCTGGAAGAGTGAACAAATGCTAAGAGCTAGTGCCCTGTCACCATTTTCTGGTTACCAACTACTACTTCCGAGCCCATCCTGATTGCCTCCACAGAGCATAAGAAAAACAACAGCCTCGAGGGAGCTCTGTTTCAGTGGTGCCCAAATTAATGTGTATAGCACTTCAGAAAGCTATGTAAAGTCCATTAATAATTGTAATAATCATAATAACAACAACATTCAGTATACATAAGGACCTGACTTCCAAAGGATATAAGTCCAAATTAAATAAACAGATGTGTCATTTTGCATACATTTCTACAGTTCTGCATTCAAGAGGTAACTTAGTTGTGTATATATAAATACCATTTGTAGACACAATTGCAATAAAGGTGAATGACTATTAGATATGTTGTTTTTCATGTGGCCCTGGGCATCTTGCCTTTTGTAAATCCAATACCTAATTTACAACAGTAAGAAATAGTTTATCAGACAAAATCTTGTATTCACTGAATCCAGTTGACTTCAAACAAGGTAGGTTTTCAACCATTATCTTGGATTCATAGTTAAAGCAGATTGAACAAGGAACACTCAAACCACAACAACAAAATAAGCCATGTTTTTTATGTCTTATCCTAACTTTGGTATGCTGTTGACTGGCAGAAGAGTTTATTGTTTTGAAGTTAAAAAATACACATGGCCCAAAATACACAACGCTTTTATGAAGTTTCACTAAAAACAAGCTAATATTAATCTCTCTAGGGACTGACCGAGCATATAAGCATTTACCAGACAGTCAAAGTGGTTTATGCAAATTCTAGTGGTTTTCAGAAGGAAGCAATGCCTTTTTTATTTTTCATTACTGTTCAGTTATTAGAGTCATTACTCTAAGTATATTTCTTTGTGCGAAAGACTAGGGGGCATTATAAGGTCTTTGTTAACCAACCTCATTCTTTAACAAGTAACTAAATAATAACTACAATAACTACAACAATGTCCTACCCTACCACAGTACCTAATAGGGAGCTCTCAGGGCTCTGCAAGTATTAATGAATTAAACTTCACAGTAATCCTGCAAGGTAGGTGCCAAAAATTAATATGTCCACATTATATATGGCAAAACAGAGGGTTTAGGTGATGCCAACAAATCACCAGGAATAAAATGCCTGCTGTGTCAGCCAGTGAACTCCCCACTGCCCTCTGCAACTTTAATTATCACCTTGAGATACAGCTTCTGTGTTGGCTTGTAGTGTGATGCCTTTGCCCACCTCATAATCACTTGAGTGCTGCTGCCACCACCAGTGCTGCTGTTACCAGATGAGCCCCACTCCCCACAGAGCCCAGCTGGAACAGGGCAGGAGCAGCTCTGAAGCTCTCCACATCCCAGGGTGAGCCACGGACAGAGGGGACACCAGCAGCAGCAGGCTTAGGGGGTGGGGGGAATGGAAGGGAAGGGAAGAGAGGTACCACTGAGCACACAGGGGAAGGGACAGGGTGCCAAGAGTGCGGGACAGGGTTTTTATCTACTTTGGGGACTTAAAGTCCCCAGCTGCTGTTCCCATGGCATGGTCTAAAAGGAAGGTATGACTGCATCATTGCACCCATTCTGGATCTGCCCAGTGGCGACATGTAGGGTGTGTACAGGGGGGTATGTGCACCCCCTAACAGTCAGCGTTCCTGGGCAGGGGAGACAGGCGAGAGCACTGGTGCCCACCCTGAGAGTGCCAGTCAGGAAGTGGGGGCGCCAGGAGAAGCATTCCCCTCGTGGCAAATCACGCTCATCCAAAAGTAGCAGCGCACCCGAAAGTGTCAGCGGTGCACCGCTGCCACTTGCAGGTCAGCAGGATCAGCCGCAGTGGGACCCCCCTGCTCCCGGTTGCTGACTGCTGGGGGCATGTGCCCCACCCTGACTCAGAAGGCACCAGTCACCCGTGGATCTGGCCCTGAGTGCACGGGGCATTCCACTCTAGGTCTGAACATGTTCTGTAGCAAAAGTTGCAGGGCAGCAGTGGCACAAGGCCTGAACACAAAAACTTAGTTCTGGGTCCATCTTTACAGTTGGAGAGAAGATGTAATACTGACCCCCATGGAAGGATGCCCAGCCAAATACTACTGATAAAGTATCAGACCCCAGCTTCATGAAGAATTAATTGTGGGTGCCAAGGACAAAAAGTGTAATATACTGTGCCTTAAATCTCAGTAAAAAACCTTAACAAGTAAATAACCTCAAAAGACTTAATGCAACCTAGTTTCATTGTCCTGGACCTGACCTATGTATCTCCCATCAGACCTAAGGGCATAACATGCATTCATTACAGGGACAAATACAACTGATTCTAGTCCTGCTTGTTAAAAATGTGAGAGAAAATTTCTCAGTCATTTCCAAGCTTGACAAAAAGGCACTTCTTTCTCAGGTTTCTCTGCAGAAGAATGGACTAGATGCTTACCTTGCTTATAGCCATAAATCTGCAGTAGCTCCACTGAAGCCAACAGTTATTCCAGATTTACAGGAGTGTAAATGTGATCAGTTTTGCTTTACCTACACTAAAGCTTGAAATGTTCATTTTGGCTACAGAAATGAAATATGTAATTTGAACAATTCATAAATCCTGCTGCCTTTACTAGAACTTTGCTATTTTAGTGAAGAATTTAAATCCAGAAACCCAACAATAAAACTAGAGCGGGCCCAAAGATACAATGCTCCAATAAATTTGCACGGGGTTGCCCCCAGTCTCTCTCTCTTGGAAATAGCAGATGATGAGCAAGACGAGTCAAATGGATCCTCATTAAACATTAGATTCCATCAAGTACAATGGACCTCCAGTTTTTCACACAGTGCAAGATACAGATAGTTTTGCACTTGGGTTCAACACCCATGATCTCCTCACCCTAATTCCAGGTGCCTTGCAGAACCGTTGACTTCTATGTCATGTTGGTCTAGATGATGAAAAGCAATGGAGCTGACGCTTTGAGGAATTTCAGCACTCTCACAATTAACAGATTGTTTTTAGCTGATAATTTGTTAGGAAAACTGTGATAACTCTTTTTTCTAATCTGTATGTCTATTTATTAAGATTCTTATATCGGCTCATTTTTATTCCAGTTGACAATCTGTTACATCCTTTCAATTTCACTCCCAAGTGTCTCTCAGTAAAGCCTAGTGGTTGTCAAAATGTGTCAACCTATGCAAAAGTTTTGTGGTGTGAACAAGGGAAACCAGACAAGCCAACATTTTCATTTATGAGATACACTACATTTGAAACTGTTCTAAAAATGAGTAAGTCCAAGACATAAATGCAGTTCACACTATGCAGCAGACATTAGAGATGAACTTTCTACTAACTTCAAATTCTGGACCTCCTGATTCTTGAGAATCACTCCAGATTTATAAGATTGATAGGCTCTATTCTCAGGATATTTCTTTTAAATGATTTATATGCCTTTTGAAAGGCATAACCGGCCCACCTGAAGAACAGACAGTACAAAACAGGAAGTTTGTAGAGTCACAGTTGTCATCCACCCTAACTGATCCCATGCAAAATAAGGAACAACTCCTATTGAACTCAAGACCCTAACTTGCGGGAGGAAAAAAATAGGCTGCAGAAGGAATGGGGCCCATATAGGGCCTTTAAGGCTAGGGACAGACATTACACACAAACTGATTTAAGTGATCAAAAACTGGTTTAAACTGAACAGACGTAAACTGAACTGGTTTAAACTGAACGAACGTTGTAAACTGTTACAACAGAACAGACGTTCAGTGCACATAAACCACCTTGAAAATGGCTGAAACCAGTTTTAGATAAATCTAGTTGAATGTAGTATCAGACTTAAGTGATTTGGGTCAAACCAGTTTATGCAATGTCTGTCCCAGGCCTCTTGCTGATCCACGTTAAACCAGAGACCTCTGGCTGCTGGCACTGCTGCTTGGCCTCTGCTTGGAGCCAGTGGCTGAATAAGCCCACTCCTGCCAGGAGGGGGCTGGCTTGGAGCACAGAGCGGCGGCTGCGGCCGTGCTAGGCAGACCCCAATGCGGTGCCAGAGGCCGGCACCCGAATAAGCCTCCTCCTGCCCAGTGGGGGCTTGCCCCAAGTACAGAGCGGCTGCCAGCATTGAAGCGGGGTCTGCCTGGCACAGCTGCAGCCGCCACTCTGTGCTCTGAGTCAGCATCTGAATAAGCCTCCTCCTGCAGGGAGGGGGCTGACCTAAGCACAGAGCAACAGCAGCAGCCAGGCCAGGCAGACCCCACTCAATGCCAATGGCCGCTCTATGCTTGGGGCAAGCTCCTGCTGGGCAGAATGAGACTTATTCGGATGGCCGCTGGCACCACATCAGGGTCTGCCCGGCCCGGCTGCAGCTCCTGCTGGGCCTGTGGTCAGGGTCAGTGGCTGAATAATCCTCCTCCTGCCTGGAGGAGGTTTGCCCTGCGCACAAACTGAGCAATGGGGGCCAGACCCTTCGCAGCTGGCAGCTGGAGCAGGGAGCAGTGAATGAGTGACGGTGATGGGCAGCACCTGTCACCACTTCACAGAGCATGAGCCCCTTCCCAGCAGTGCCACTCTGCAGGACTGGCAGAGTTGCTAGGGAGTATGGCACCATTGGGGGGGGGGGAGGAGGCAGGCTTGCAAGGCTCTGGCCCGCTCTGGACCTCAATGCCGCTGCAGCTCTGCCAGCCCCGCAGCACAGCACCCCCGCCAGGAAGGGGCTTACTCCCCCACTTTACAACAGAGGCTGCTGCACCCAAGGGCCCTGCCCCCTCCTGCTGCAGCAGCTGGGTGGGGACACAGCCAGGCAGGGCCCCTGGGTGGGGGAAGAGAGCGCGGCAGCAAGGGTGGGCAAACTCAGCTCGGTAGAGGGAAGACTAACTCTTCTCCCTGCTCCGCTCTGCCTCAGAGGCCATGGTGCCTGCTGCTGTAGCAGCGAAGGGGAAGCGCCCAGCAGACCCGGCTCAGGTCCCAGCCGGTAAGATAGAGAAAGGGAATTAAACCCCTCCCCGGCCAGTTCAGCCTGGGTTGGCCATGCCTCCCCCCAAAGCTTCCCTGCAGCCGAGGGCCTGCTCTAGCACCCCCGGCTCCTGGCCTGAGCAACTTCAGGCGTGTGCCTGCTTTGCCTCCATCCAGAACGAATGTTTGTCCTGTTACAAACTGGTTCAGCCTAGGCAGGTTAGACTAACCTGCAAAGGCTGAATCAATTCAAGCTCCAGCTTTTTGAATGTCTGTCCCTAGCCTAAGTGCTAGGGCACCAGATAAAATACGGATCTAGATGATAGTGGCCAAAAATCAGTCACACGACAGTTGTTTGACAGCCTATGTGAAATGCACTGGTGAGTCAGTCCAGTTCCAAGTGGATCAGTGTCCACTATTGCTGACTGTCTTGCCATTGATGTTATTTTTCCTTATTGGAGTTGCAAAGGAGTTCTGAAGTTTTTCATGGTGGGAACAGGATGTCAAAAACTCCTGAATCCTACCCAGGAGTTGGAAGCTCTGCATAGTAAAAGAGAAAAGAGTTTCTGAAAATGGTATGTTTAAGAAGCCGTATTTTCTTCCTTCTTCAAAATTTGCATTTCTTTCCTGCTCATCCATCCACATTACTGTATTTAGGTTTCTTGAGGCTATCACTCATTAAGACTTGCTGATCATCTGCAGATTGTGCAGAATCAATTCTATTTCCCAAAATGTAGTCTTCCTCCCAGCTGTCTAAACCAAACCAAAAATGTCTGCACTGAATCACAGAGGAAGGTCAGCTGAGTATTAGCATGATTTCAATTACACAGTTATTAATTCCATTAAACAATGAAAAATGTAGTAGCTGTGAAACGCTGGCTTCCTATTTTACACTATATTCTTGAGCACTGGTTTGTCACCGTCCTAAATCTAAATGTGAATGTGTTAGACTCATTGCAACTCTTATGCACTATCTAGCACATAATATATTTCCCTGCAGTCACTGTACTATCTTTATCTGACTCAGTCATTGTTTTCTATAGCACCTTGAAATACCCAGTTCCAAAAAACAGCTCATAAAACCAAAATCTATTCTTATCTAGTTTAGGTGACAAAGATAAGCAGCTTATGCTTCTAAAACACATTTCATCCATAAAGCTTATATACTATGGTCTTCCAACAATAAGATCTGAAGTCCAGGGACTCCCTTTGGGCAAGGTAAAGGAAAAAAAGGTTCCACAGGTCTGCTACTTCCCTTCTACATGCAGTTAGGCAGCACAGCGTGGGAAGTAGATAAAGCCTTAGGCATGTGGCAGTGTTGGCAAACTTACTCTATACCAGGTGTAGTATCCAAAAAATGTACTCCCTTCCTAGTGCAGCAGGCTGACCTGAAATTAAACTATACATCCTCAAGTTCCCAAATGCCTCCCCTCCCAGGCTACTGCAGCAGGTTACTTGCCCCCAATAGAGCAATGCCAGCATAATGCCAGTCTGCTCCTAATAACAGTACCATAAAATCCCACAGACTGTTAGACAGACTTGTGTGGGTTTACTGAGAGTGGTGAACACAAACACCATTGCTCACATAGATGTCATGGGCCCTATGCTACCATTAGAACAGATTCTCATTTAACTTAAATAGTTGGAGCCAGCACTTTGGCAACAAAGGTATCTTACCTGAATTCTGTCCCACTGTCATGTTAGTGTTCAACTTACTGATGACCATGAAGTCCTCATTAGGTACAGATTTGCTACATTATAGCAATAAAGAATGAGATGATACTATTGTAGAACATAACTAAACATGGGTCTAAAAAGAAGTGCAATTAGCAGGTAAGACAGAAAAAACATGTGCTATCCATACTATTTCCAGCCTGTGCATGAGCCCAGAAATATCAGGAAAAAACTTCACAGAAAGTAGTGTTCCATCCTGCTTAGCAAGCACAGCAGTCACTATACCATTTAGTTGTCCTACGTCATTCAGCCACTAGATGGTTCTACATGCTGTACAGCAGGGGTGTCCTACAGCCCACAGGCTAGATTCAAAACACAGAACCTCTCTGGCCCACCAGACTACCAGGGGGCATTGGAAGTTGGGCCCTTTGCCCCAGTGGGCATGCAAGCCAAAATTGCTGATGCTGGACGTCACACCACTGCTGCCAGACTATGACCCTCCTGCCCCCTGTGCCATAACCTCCACCCCGAGACCGTGCACCACCCTCGCTGGACCCTGCGCCCCCATTGCCACCAAACCCTCAACCACTCCCACTGATGCCTGCACCACAGCCACTGCCACTGTGGCTACTGCAGCAGCACATATGGTCCAACTTTGATCTGGCCCACAAGGAGTACCATGGTCCAGCTCTAACCTGGGACCCAAGTAAGTCTGACACCCTGCTGTGCAAAATTCAAGACAAGATGTGAAGAAAGGAACCAAAAGTAGAACTCAGATTAAGTGGGCATCTGTGTGTCTGTGCAGCTAACACTGTTTTATTTAATACTTCCTGTTTAAGAAAAGAGTACAGAATCCTACATATCATAGCATGATACTGTACCTTGAGAGGAGGGGATAAAAAGGGTGTAAGTGGGTGATCTTTAAGAATCCCAATTTCCTGAAGAGGAACAAAGTGTTCTTTGAAGACAATGGTAAGAAAATTACATTCCTGTTCTGTGTGTTGACAAGTTGGCTGGATGTTTGCAGACCTGCACTTTTAAAAGGAAACACATCAGAAGGCATAATCATTGTCTTAAGGAGATGATAACCTAAATCTATTAAACATCCCTGCCTTGTAACCTGGCCTTCTCTCCCTATTCTCTCACCCCCATCTCCTCCCCTCCCACCACCTGTAAAGAGACAGCAGCTCCTGGAATTAACTTCAAAGAAGAAAGCTCTGGTTATAAGCAGGTGCAGGTCAACTGAACGGTATGAACAAGATCAAAGCTCAGATGTTTCAGTTACAAATGAGAACTATTTTCAAATGATTCATGGATGTTTTGGATGCTTCTCACAAGAGCTGTCAATTCAAAGTAGTTATCAAGAGTACAGGGCCTGATGTTGATCCCACTTAAGTCACCCGGAAGCTTGCCACTGACTTCAATGGGAGCAGAAGCAGGCCTTTGAATGAACACACGTGCCAATTTGCCTGAATGAGAGCTGTATACAGATACACTACTGCAATATTTGGTCTTAGGTCTGAACTTTATGGTACTGTCAAGACTCTGGGCCCAGCTATCACTGCCTTGTAGATGCACTGCTAACTGCCAAACAGCTTTAGCGGCAAGTAAAATGTATTGAGCTTGCTTGATTAGGGAAATACTGTATGAGTTCAGCGCCTGATAAATTGTAACAAATGGCAGTGACAGTGCTGTTTTAAAGACAATCTAGGGACCTGCTAAGAGGGTAACATTTTCTGTTCACATTTGTTCCTCTAAAAGACAGCAACCACAATCCCTTGGAGTGCAATCTTCTCAGATTATGCAGCTAAAGACAGGTAGAGGTTCTCAGCTTTGGTATGAGGCCTCTAAAGAAAACGCATCTTCTTCTAAAGATGTACTGAATGCCCAGTAAGGCAGTGCTTAAGGTCCCTGTCCTCCTGTCTTTAGATCCTTAGATGAGACACAAAGCTGAAATCCTATTCAGAAGTCACTGAGTCTCCCCATGCTGCCTTTCACCAAAGCTAAAGTGTCAGCCCCAGGGTCCTGGCTAAATTCCAGGGATTTACATTCCAGCTGTCTCCAACAACATACCCTCCCAACTGAATACCTAGCCTTGACTCTGTGCCAGCCTGCCACCACATATTGTGGTGTACACTTAGTGAGCTGAGGAGTTACATCTCAGAAGTGATTGCATGTCAGTGGCTAACAATATGGTTTGTGACATTTGTCATTTGTCCAGTCAAAAGTTTGGAAATATTTGGGATGAAGAAAATTTAAGATGTATGTTAATTTAAATGAATACTAGTGGAAGAAAAAAACAGTTCATTCAATATACTTCCAGATTACTGAGTGAGCAGGATAAGACATGCCACATAAATTACTTCTATTAAACTACAAGATTTAAAGGAATGGATCTCTCAATTGAATACTATCTGTACATAGTTTTGTGCCTTTAACTGTCAAATAAACTGACACAATTTTGTACCTCATTTTTCTGACCTCCCTAGTGGGCAAGTTATTCCAGAACTGCTTACTCCAGGATTTCTTGTCCTTTCCTCTAGAGCCACTGACCACAGTAGGAGAGAGGAGCACTAGATGGACCACTATTCATATCAAATAGAAATTTCTTTTTAGTAGCATTTTGTTGCAGGACAAGTTTAACTTTTCTGTCCTCTGAACCAAAGTAATCATACCAGACAGTCAATTTTCTAAAGATAAGGCACGCTAACTGACAGAGGGAGAATAAGATGAACCTAAAATATCAGGCCAGAGAGAAGGAAAAAAAATCTCAATTTTCTTTTGAAATTTGTATGTGATTTCTGCAGCTTGACTACCTTGTCTTTTGATCACACAAAGTAAAGAGGGTCAGGCTGGGTCAATACTTGAATGGGAAACTGACAAACACCATCTAGGTACTGCTGAAAATAGTTATAAATTTGATGTGTAAGCACCTGAATTTTGGGCGAGTTTGATTCTGGCTCTGAACATTGTGGTACAAATCCCCCATTACCAGAGGGATCTCCTCCGTGTGGCAGAAATAAGCTGCTATGACTGTCAGAGGATACTGTTGTGGGATGTGTCAAATTTCAAGTAAGAACAAAGCCACAGTCCTATCTGCATTACAGTTAATAAAGATTTCATGATGCTTTTCATAAGAGATCAGTATATTTACCCTGAAATATTGACCACATTCCACTTCACACTCTTCCTATTTAAATCCCCATTGCAATTTCAAATACCAGACTGTCCTAACCTATTTTGCAAAGTTACTGTGTGATGTAAAACAGCTGCTGTGTTCCCCTTTCAGAGGTAGTATTTCAGCAGTAGATGTAGCGATGCCCTGCCAACCACAGAAGGGGGCTGAGGCAGCTGTGAATTCTGTTTCTTCTTCTTCCACTTACTCACTATGTGACCCTCTCTTTGCCCTGAAGCTCCCTCCCTCACTTCCCCCTGTAAAAGCAATAGTCTCAGAGGAGCTAAGAGGCTAATTAGTGTTTGCTGGAAAAGTGCTCTGAGCAAGTCTGATGAAAGATGCAAGAAAAGTGTACAAAGCAGTATTCTTCTTTTAGGCCCTAATCAAAGAGATCATTGAAGTCAATTGAAAAGCTTCCTTTTACTTCAGTGGGCTTTGAATCAGACCTCCAGCCAGACCTCACTCCTTGGGTTGCATGCATTTACTGCTTCCTTTGTTCAGGTTCAATGTCATAATCTAATTGTAGCCTGTGAATTCAAAGGAAAAAAATAATATGCGGGTCAAAGTGGGTTTTCTACTGAGTCTGTAGAAATTCAACTTCCCATATTTTTTTTTGAACTCAGCAGTGACTTTAGTTTTTTATTATTTTTTTTTACCAAAATGTCAGTTCAAAACCCCTGCTAAAGGTGAAGAACCCACCAAGCTGAGTACTGTACAAATATCAAAGAAAAATTAGTACCTGACCAACAGATTTTACAATCTAAACTAGCAAACGTGTACTATTAGTATGGCCAGAAAGGGTTAAAGCTTCTAAAGGTACAAGCTTTTGGGCTGCTTTTTTGTACCATCTGAAGTGAAAAAAAAAAACAAAACAAAAAAAAAACGGTCACAGCCAGTTAGCCACATTAAATGAGTGCTCAGGAGCACATCTGCAAGCTAAGCATATAGAGCCCCCCTCCCCTTTGCCTGGTTGCTTCTCTATGCCACAGCCCCCTGTGCAGTCAGAGAAGATTCCATAAAGTGCTGATATTTGATTCCCTGTTACAAAGAAAGATTTCAGGAGAAAGAGAAACCCTCCATCAGCCAGGTAGGTCTGATACGTTCATTGTCTTGCCCAAGTAAACTTGGGTGCTGAAGTTAGGAAACTTTGAGTCTGCACACTTCATTTACTGGGTGGTTTACAGTTGCCTGGATATCCAGATGGGAATCTGATCAGTCAGAATTTGGGAACTACATTTGTTTTTCAACCTAGAAGTCTTGGGGGTGTGATTTGGGCACTAGTTCCATCAGGATGAAGGCTGTGGGGGGGCAGCATACACACAAATGCTGCATTGGCAGAACCACTGGAGAGGAAAACAAATATAATCTTGCAAATAGCTTTTTAATTCCTGCACTAAACATCTATGTTTGTGCCAAGTTACCAATGCCTGCAGACTGATGGGAGAATTTGATAAGCAGCAGTGAGCTTTGACTAGTAAGACGTATTGTTACCCTGGCATCTTTTTTTCTTAGGGAGTCAAATCTTAGCTATGCAATTAGCAAACACACTGGTTTCCAAACCTTCTCATGACTAAAAGATTAGTCAGAATGCTTTGCTAGCATTTCTGGAATCAAATCATTTGTTATTTGTTAATATCCTGACAGTTGCCATATATTTGTGAATAAGGGTGTGGATACTGGAATTTTCTGAATGTTGGCATAAATCATTACTCACACTGAAAAGTCATGTTAAATAATGATGTTTGTTTTCCTTTATTCTCTATTTAAAATGTGTCAGTTGCCTAATCAGAAGGCAGAAACAAAACCATGTGACTTAGATGACTGATCAATTAGCATATATAGTCAAAGAGAACAATCAGAAAAACACTGTTGTCCAAAACTTGTTCATCCCAAACTTTCCATTTTTTCCTTAGAGCCATCTCTATGTTTCTCCCACCCTTCTTCTCTCTAGGGAATATTTCTATGGAGCATTCCTAATCCATTACCCTCTCCCCTGTCAGAATCTAATCCGAATCCATTGTCTCAACCGGCTTTCGATCCAGCCACTCAGTCCTTCCTACAAGAAACCTGTCTGTCACTTACTTATGGAACTGCTCACTTATGTGTAGTGGAAGAGATCTAATGTTGGCATGTGAGATCTCTGAAACCAAACCTAGGAACTGCTGTTGGGAGATAACAAAAGATAATTTAAGGTAAGTAACAGAAAAGAAACATGTAGCTAATATACTTTGTGCCCACCAAGATGTGCATCTATCACCACCTTCAATTCATTTCAGTCATGTCTTTCCTCAAATTCCTAATCTAGGTTTGTCTGTAACATACACTCTTCAGAACAGAGATGTGTACTGTTCTATATTTGGAAAGTAATTTGCAAGACTGTGGATGCTATAATAATAAGATTTTTAAGGTATAGGTATTTTTAAGGTGCATATATGAAGGTAAAATTAATGGCAAGACCATGATTAAATCACTTTGGCAGAGAATTTTCAGAGAATTTTCTCCCTCCTCCCCAAAATGTGCCTAAGAAATGCAGTGTGGAAGATCTACCACTTTTCTGAGGCCCCCGAAATAACGAGGCAAAGAAACCACAAAGCAAAAGGCAGAAAAAATATTAGCCAGTAAACCTAAGTTACAGCTTCCTCTTTTAAAAACATTGTCCTTTGAGTAGTCAGAGACAGGCAGGGAGGATCTTTGTTTAACCTCCAGTGTGAAGGCTGCCAATTCTAATATGGGAAGATTCACCTTTGTACAAAGTCCAGTCAGGGCTAACTGCATTCATGTAAGCCATCAAAAGAAAGATCACCAGCTCAAATGATGCATAGGGTCCATGGCTGAATTTCACCTACAGTACAAGGCCTTGATCTTTTTGCACAGTCGTATCAGCTTTGAGAAGGCTGTCAAATTCAGCGAAATCTACAACCTTCAAGCTAAGGCAAGAGTTACCCAGCAAACAAAAACAGGTTTTGAACTCTATCTAGGACTGTGCTACAGAAATCCCAAAGGAGATGGTGGACGTCCCACTCAGCATGGCCACTCCTCATAGTTTTAGAGTGAGTCTCCTACTATGTAGTTTTTTCCTTAAGGCCTTAACACCCACAGTTGTGTGACAACAGAAGGAAGTCAGCTTTCAGTGAGGTTGTTTTATCAGTGCCAGTAAGGTCTGAAACCACGAACCCTAAAACTTTCAGCACTAAAAAAAACCTAGCAGTTCCTCCCCTTTCCTCCCCACAAATCTCACGACTTTTAAATTGAATTTCATGACTTTTTTCATCTCCTGTTTTCTGAACTGTCAGAACAAGCAACATAACTTAAGGAACAATTTGGAAACATATAGCACAATCCTGCTATAGCAAAAGGGAGCCACAATCCCAAGGGGGGAAACGCACTATTTAGCACCATTTCCCACACTGGTTTATTATTATCATTAGTTATCATCATCATCATCAGAGAAGTAGACCTAATAGAGAATGCCTTGCCTTGCCTTGCCTTGTCTGATTAAAAGACATCGCCTGAAGAAATCCTTGCCACTCGCATCATTTCTGGACCACCACCACCACCACCACATCACTCTCACGCTGCTCGCATTGCCATCATCATTTAAAAGTTATTCTCATTTAAAATGATGGTTAACATGTCAGAGTTATGGTTACACTCATTTTAAAGTTATGATCACTATAATATTATCTAATAATAATAGCATTACTAGTAGTACTAAAAACCATAACAATAATAATGATGAACATAAAATAACATCAATAATAATAGGAATAATATAATACTGGCAATGTCCGCAATAATATAAATAATACCTACAATAATATCAATAATATCCACAATATGCCTATCACTAATAATAATGATTAAAAAAATAATAGTAATAATATCAAACACCCCAATAATATCTATAATATGGATATCAATAATATCAGAACCACCAATAATATGCACAATACGCAGATCAATAATAATAATGTTGATAACACCAATAATATCAATAATAATAATATTGGAAACACCAATACTATCCATAATATACATATTTATAAGTCATAATGAATATTATTGGAAACACCAATAATATCCATAATACATTATTGTTATTATTATTAATAATAATAATAACAATAATATCAGAAACACCAATAGTATGTGTATCAATAACAATAATGTTGGAAACACCAATAATAATACTAATAATATTGGAAACACCATAATATGCATATTATACATATTATACTTAATATGCATATTAATATGCATATACGTAATATACATAATACCAAAAGCACAAATAATATCAATAATATGCATATTGTTATTAATAATAATAATGTTGGAAACACCAGTAATATCCATGATGTGCATATTATTATTGTTGTTGTTGTTGTTAATAATAATAATAATTTTGGAAACACCCGTAATATCCATAACATGCCTATCAGTATTGGAAACACCAATAATATTCATAATATGCATATCAATAGTAATCGTATTGGAAATGCCAATGCTAATATTCATAATAATGTCAGTAATGATGTCAATAGCATCAATAACAGCACGCATGATCATAGTAATAATGACAATAACAATTATGATGATGCTGATCAAGACAAGGGAGACTTCAGCGGCTGTCAGTGCCACAGCCCAGTGCCTGGCCGCCACCGGGCTCCAGGCCGCCGCCTGCCCCTCGGCGCAGCGCGGCAGCAGGGCCCCTGACCCCCACCCCCGCGAGGCCCAGCCAGACCCGCACCCCCCCTTTGCACCCCGAGCCAACCTGTTCCCCCGCCCGGAGCCGCTCGGCCAGGCCCAGGGCAACCCCGGGGGCTGCTGGGAGCTGTAGTCCTTCCCGGCACGGCCCGCTTGGAGAGGGCCCCGCGTCCCGAGCGATAGAACTACCCTTCCCAGAAGGCCGCGGGGCCGGCGTCCAGTGCAGCGCTGGGGCCGACCCATGTAGGGCGGGGGGTGAGACACGGGCCTCGTGGGCGTAGCGCGAGGCCAGGCCCGAGGGCAAGGTGCAGGGGCACTAGGGGCCTCATTCAGCCCCCTGGGCTCGTGGCTGGGCCTGTGGTTCTCAGCCAGGGGGTTGACAGCACCCCGGAGTGCATGGAGGTCCTTGGCACGGTTCGGAGCGCAAACCAGACTGGCAAGAGAAACCCGGAGATTTCACATAGGAATCCGCAGCCACGGGGCTCTCTTGAGCTCTTGGCGGCAGCAGTCGCCGCCGAATTGCTCTCTTATTTTGAAAAATCTTGAGTTTAGAGAACCCAGGCCCTGCTGGAGCCCAGCATCTCGCTGCCACGTCGCTCAGAAACCAAGAGCTGGCCTTTTCCAAGCAGCCCCTCCAGTGTATGGAGGGGCTCCTGGAGCCTAAGAAAAAGGTTGAAAACCGCCAGCCTACCTCTTGACATCAGTGTTGACACCGACTGGTCTACAAGGCAGACTTGAAGTAACTCATTCTGCTATTAAAGGCACGAGGAAACAGGCCCTTGGGAATTGACGAGAGCCGGCTATTCCTATAATCACTGAGCATTGCCTGGTGTTATGTACAGGGTAAGCGCGTAGCTCTTTGTCAGTCCTGTGGCTACGCACTCCAAGGTAGTACACCTCCATGTAGATTGAAATACACTGCTCACGGAAGACTGGATTTTGCCACCATTACCGGTACGAACTGCATTAGTTCCAGGATATAATCCTAATTAATGCAGTCAACGTTACCCAGCATCTGTAGAAATTTAATAATACTGTTCACAGTTGTTATCTTACGTTGCATTCAATCTGAATATACTTTAAGGAAATATTTACCTGCTCAGTTCACTCATGTTAAATTGTGAGGCAACTTGTAGTTGTGCCACAGAGAAGCTGATGTAGACAAATGTGATATGGTAGCTAGAAACCAGCAAAAAAAATCATAAATCATTTTGCAGGGGATTAGTTGTTTTTTTTTTTCCATTCATGAACTACCTGTAGATTGTAGCTTGCTTTACTGTGATTTTCAAAATGTTGTGTTAAATAATTTCTATGGCTAATTCCTGGTCTACAGTTCATCCATAAATAATTTAAAATGCAAACTTTTGATCAAGCCCCATGATATGTTTCCTTTCCCTGCCAGCACAAAGGAATTCTAACAGGACTGTTAGAATCAGGTTTCTGATTTGAACAGTCACAATTATATATTCAATACTTGCTTTCCATGAATAACCTTCAGTATTCACCTTTCAGTGAGCATTCTTCCCATCTCCAGTACACCTCTTCTGCAATACATTCACAGAGGAGAGTCATTGTTAAAGTTCGAATACATTTTTTTTTTAAAGCATCATTGATTTTTGCAGTATTTTTCCCAGCTCTGGCACTACAATAGAAATGTAATATCTTATTTGGTTCTTAACTTAGCTGTCATAATATATTGCATTTTTTATTTCTAGATCTCAAAGCACTTTACAAAGCTGAGTGAATGTCACTATTGTACAGAAGGGGAAACAGAGGTGCAGGATTGACATGACTAACCCAAGGTCACATAGCCAATTGGTTGCTGATTTAATCACGCTGACCCTGTTTAAGCAATGCCTCATGTGGTTTTCTGTGTCTCTTTTTTTCCAGATTCTGACCATAAAATGAGCCAGTCACCTGACATAATGTCCCTACAGATTATATCAACTGTTAATAATTCAACTTTGATTCAACCAGGCTTTTCTCTTCTGAATTTTGATGGGCAAGTCTTCTTTTTTGGACAGAAAGGCTGGCCAAAGAGATCCTGTCCCACAGGCGTTTTCCTCCTTGATTTAAAAAAGAATGAGATGAAACTGAAGCCTGCTTTTTTTTCTAAGGAGTCCTGCTACCTTCCCCCTCTCCGCTACCCTGCCACCTGCATTCTTGAAGACAGTGAAGAGTCTGAGAAATGTCAATACGTCATCCATGGTGGGAAAACACCAAATAATGACCTTTCCAATAAGATCTATGTTATAAGTATAGTAAGTAAGTCCAGCAAGAAGTGCACTTTTAAATGCACTGAGAAAGAGTTAGTTGGTGATGTCCCTGAAGCTAGGTATGGCCATACAGTTAATACAGTTCATAGCCGAGGTAAAAGCATGACTGTTATATTTGGAGGAAGATCATATGTCCCTTTTGGACAAAGGACCACTGAAAAATGGAATAGTGTGGTAGACTGTATGCCTCATGTGTTTTTGGTGGATTTGGGGTTTGGATGCTGTACCTCGTATGTCCTTCCTGAGCTTCAGGATGGACTTTCTTTCCATGTTTCCATTACTAGAAATGATACTATCTATATCTTAGGAGGTCATTCCCTTGAAAATAACATTAGACCTCCCAACCTGTACAGATTAAAAATTGACCTCCCACTAGGAAGCCCTGCTGTGAGCTGCACCATCTTGCCCGGGGGAATTTCTGTATCCAGTGCTATTGTTACACAGACAAGCAACAAAGAGTTTGTCATTGTCGGGGGCTACATGGCTGACAACCAGAAAAGGATGGTTTGCAATACAGTCACTGTAGAAGACAACAAAATAGAGATTGAGGAAAGGGAAGCCCCAGATTGGACACCAGATATTAAGCACTGCAAGATATGGTTTGGTAGTAATATGGGTAATGGGGCTATCTTGCTGGGCATACCAGGGGACAACAGGCAGCTGATTTCAGATGCAAACTACTTTTACATTTTGAGATGTAAAGCAGAAGGTGAGGAAGAAGAAGAACAGGCGGCACAAACTTTTAGCCAGACATCTACAGAAGACCCAGGGGACTCCACTCCATTTGAAGATTCAGAAGAGTTCTGTTTTAGCACTGAAGCCAACAGGTTTGATGATGATGATATTGACACCTACAATGAGGATGATGAAGATGATGAATCAGAAACAGGCTACTGGATAAACTGCTCTGCCAAATGTGATATAGACATTAACACCTGGGTGCCATTCTATTCAACTGAACTGAACAAACCAGCTATGATCCTCTGTTCCAATGGAGATGGCCACTGGGTCCATGCTCAGTGTATGGACCTGTCTGAAGACATGCTTTTACACCTTTCAGAAGCTAATGTCAAGTACTTCTGCAATGAGCATGTGGATTTTGCTAAGGGGCTGCAAACCCCTAAGAAGGTGCTGCCTTTGAAAAAACAACCCATGAAGCCATTACGGAGAAAAACAACCATGAGGATAACGGCACCAGTGAAAAAATCCTTTCTTCGGCGGTTATTTGAATAGATTTGCACCAATGATTAATGTTTTGTTCAGATGAAATAAGGTCACAGGCCAAAGATAGTCAATGATGGTTGCAAGTATATTGGATATTAGAGATCCTAGTAGTGTGCTCTTTATTATTATTTTTAATTGTAATTATTAGACAATTTTAATCTAATTTAAAAGCTCAAGCTAATATATATTATAGTAGCATCCAGGGGTTACAATCAGAATTAAAGCTCAATTGTGCAGGAGCTATAAAAAAACACAAAAGGCCAGATTCTGAAAGTCTTGCTCAATTTACATAACCTTAGTCCACAATAACCCACTGACTTTAATAGAATTTAATAGAATGAAGAGTAAGGCCCTATCTGGTGTGAAGAATAGAGTTAGAATCTGGAACATGATGTCACACATTTTGTTTTGGTATCTCAGTCAGTAGAACTAGAAACACAGGGCATAAATTCCTGGCTTCATTAATCTAGTTTTATGCTAGTCTATTGAACTACAATCAAATAAATTATGCTGGCATTAAACTGAAATGATGCAGTGGTGGCTCAGGTCTGTTGTATCTAATTTGGGAATCCTTCATTTTAGGGTGCTTAATTTTGGTACCTGATCTTTGATTTTCAGAGGTGATCAGCAGCTGAAGTTAGCTTGTGGGAGGTCTGCTTGTCCAAAAATCAGACTACCTATTTTATTTCCTTTTCAAAGATGGTATTCATGGCTAACACATTAGTGATTTCAAGTAGCTCAATATGTAACTTGTTTGTGTCTGTTAAAGCATATACTGAATTAATAAAGCAATAATAAAAAGAGCTTTCTATGTTTTTCCACCTACTCTGTTGATGATTAAATACTATAAATTGCAAGTTGGAAATAGCTGTCTTCATTTGCCTACAAAGGCTAAAAGTTGTTTATCACGCCTATCAGGTCTAATAAAGGCCTGATTCAGCAGCTCCCTCATGCCTAGAATTCTCATTGATTTCAAAAGGATTTGCTTACTTTGAGCAGGACTTTGATAATTTCCTTTGAGTCCCATGCCACAGAGTTATCTCATCCTTCTCATCCTTTAGGAAGGCCTTCAACACTGTCTCTCACCCCATTCTCATTAAGAAATTAGGCGACTGTAGCGTCAATGCCTACACAGTCGATGGGTCACAAATTGGCTGGAGGTTCGCACCTAGAGAGTGGAGGGATGTGGGCAGTGGGGTCCCCCAGGGCTCGGTCCTTGGGCTTGCACTGTTCAACACCTTCATCAGCAACTTGGATGAGGGAGCGAAAAGCACCTTGTTCAAATTCACGGATGACACTAAGATGTGGGGAGAAGTGGGCACACTGAAGGAGAGAGACAAGCTACAACTAGATTTAGACAGGTTACAGGGGTGGGCAGATGAGAACAGGATGAGTTTCAACACTGACAAGTGCAAGGTACTGCACCTGGGGAAGAAGAACCAGCAGCATACCTACAGGCTGGGGAACTCCCTTCTAGTCAGCACAGAGGCAGAAAAGGATCTTGGTGTCACTATTGATTCCAAAATGAACATGGGCCACCAATGTGGGGACGTGGTCAGGAAGGCTAACTGCACCTTGTCATGCATCTACAGATGCATCACGAGTAGGTCCAAGGAGGTGAGCCTCCCCCTCTATGCGACACTGGTCAGGCCGCAGTTGGAGTACTACATCCAGTTCTGGGTGCCCCACTTCAGGAGGGACATGGACAGCATCGAGAGGGTTCAGAGGAGGGCCATTTGCATGATCAGGGGGCAGCAAGGCAGGCCCTACAAGGGGAGGCTACGGGACCTGAAATTGTTCAGCCTCCACAAGAGAAGGCTGAGGGGGGATCTGGTTGCCATCTACAAACTGGCCAAGGGGGACCAGCAGGCAATAGGAGAGTCCCTGTTCCGCCGAGCCCTACCGGGAGTAACAAGAAATAACAGCCATAAGTTGACTAAAAGTAGACAGGCTAGATATCAGGAGGCACTACTTCACAATCAGGGCAGCTAGGATCTGGAACCAACTTCCAAGAGAAGTGGTGCTGGCTTCTACCCTGGGGGTCTTCAGAAGGAGGCGAGATAATCACCTAGCCAGGGTCATTTGACCCCAGCATCCTTTCCTGCCCATGGCAGGGGGTTGGACTTGATGATCTACTCACGTCCCTTCTGGCCCTACCAACTATGAAACTATCCTCCCCCCAGGTGACTGCAGCATTTGGAAAGCATTAAAATGTAAACTGCAGCTCAGAATGATTCATTGCACCAACAGGCCATTCTGAGGGGCAGAAACTAGTGCAGCTCTTGTGCTCAAAGCAAAAAGGGAAGACTGAATTCAAACTGGAAAAGACATGCTCAAAGTTAAGTAGCACACTGTTTAACCAACTTTTTGTAGTTTCTTTTATTTGTTTATAAAAGTTCATAATTTATTTTTATTACTCCTCCAATCACCTTTAACAAAACAAACCATCAGATCAACATTTGCGAGCCTAAAATATCCAAAGAATAACCTTAACGTGGAGCTGGCATATGTGACCCTTATTACATAGGCCTCCACCACCACCTCCTTCAATATGAGATAATAGTCAGAAGAATTACTAAATTAAAATTGGAAGACTAGTCCTAAACTCTCTTGCTACTCTGAACTATAGAGTAGCCCCATGGCAGCTGTGAAGAGGCTGCAATATGTAAAAGAAGCCCTATGGCTGCTGTAACTTAAACTGGGGGGATACATCAGCACCCAGAGCAATCTAAAATATACACGAGTTCAGATCAGACAAGCCCTCTCTTAAGCCACTCCTGACCCCAGCCACTCCTGAGCTCTGCCACCTAAGAAAAGCAGCTCAGAACCTGGCCTTCTCATTTTCCAGTCAAGGAGTCCAGTCCATTGTGCTAATAAATGGTATATTGATGTGGAGCCTTTTGTAAATCGTGTATACATTTAGTACCAAAAAAAAAGAACAAGATTGCTTTGAGAACCATGAGCCAGCTTCCAAGTGAGAGTCAGCATGATGAGTGTTAAATCACAAGTCAGAGAGTACAGTTAATGTAGAAAAAGGAAGTGATGAGAGGTGTGAAACAATATCCTAAACAGACTGAAACAAAGAGATCAATGGTCATCAGTCATTATTGCGGAAATGCTCAATGTAGCTTTTAAGGTTAGAAAACGTAATGAATTCTGTTATATCTCTCAGATGACACAGGAAGGCAGATGTGTATTGTGGGAAAGCATTGTTAGGTTCAGAAAGATGTCTAATCATAGAAGATGTTCATTTTTTATATAGGATAGATCAAAGAGATAAATGCAATAAATCTGTGTATATAGGTAAATAAATCTCTGTATCTGCACCCATCTGACCTATAAGTTTTGTAGCCACAGTAGGCAATATTCTGGCTTCCAATCCCAATTTATGAACATAGGGTGCCTGTAGATGTGTGGGGACGCTGTGCCAATGCGCTGTAACTACAGCACGTCGGATAGGGTTGCCAACTCTGTTTGAATCTATTCTGGGAGGTTTCATTATGTGACATAATAGCATTAAAGCAGGGGTGGGCAAAATGGGGCCCGGGGGTCGGATGCAGCCCGCCAGGCCATTCTATCCAGCCTGCGGGGCCCCTAAAAATTCAGAAAATTTATATTTATCTGTCCCCAGTTGCCTGTCATGCAGCTCTCAATGGCTTCCCAAAACTCAGTAAGCAGCGCTCTGCCCAAAATAATTGCCCATCCCTGCATTAAAGACTTTACATCAGGAAGGGAAATGTACATTACTATTACATTTTAAAAACCCACTGGACTACTGTATAAATTGGATTCAACATTTAATGTTTATTTTAATGGATGCCTTATCATTTATCTCCTGGGTGACTTTCAGCGGTATCCTGGAGATTTATATCTAATTTCTGGAGACTCCAGGGCAATCCTGGAGGTTTGGTAACCCTAGCATTGGAGCAGATTTGATTAATCGAGTCTGCTGAAGCATGTTAATTAGTGCACTGCAGCACCCTCCGCATCTTGTGTAAGCAGTGTCCCTGTGCTTCAGAATGGCAGTGGGAGCGCTAACTAAAGCTCATTGAACAAGTTTTAAAGTGACCCTGCTGCCATTTTGAAGCATGGAATGCTGTGAATACATGAAATGCTGCGGGCGCTTTAAATAAATCGACCCTTAGAGCCACTCTAATTAAAGCACCTCTGCAAAACCCCCAGAGCTTGTGTAAAGATGCCCACTACGTTGTTTTCATTAAGAGAATTATTTACTGATTGTAGTGCTTGTGACAAGTGCCTGCAATCTGAAGTGTTCTCTCTATCCGCAGAACAGGCATAGCATAACAGTGACATTGGAGCCCTCCAACACATCTCCCTGCAAAGGTGCCTTCATTCTTATATTAAAAAAATCAGTGTGCTACAAAAAAAACCCCCAAACCCACATTTTCCAAAATGACTAGCAATTCTGAGTGGTCTGAATTGAGGTGCCGAGCCTCAGAGAACTGAAAGGGACCTGGCTTCTGAGAACATACACAGCTGCTACCCTGTTAAAATCAGGTCCCATTAGGTGAACTTAGATTGGATGCTCCAAATGGAGCACCCAAAATCAATGCTCACTTTTTTAAAAGAATACAATTGATTAATAAACTTCCGTCTCTTTCATGCATATATATGTATCTGTAGAAGGAGGAAACATTCTACCATGTAAATTAAACTTGTAGCAGTCATATATCCTTCACCCTCTTTGTGACCACTCATAAGCAGCAAGCTATTTTGATAAACTGAGTTAAAGTGGTCACTTCTGGACTGATGTAGTAGTTCAAAATCCAAGCATCTTTGCTTCTTGACCTCTGTCCTGAGACTGCTAACCAGGGAAGTAGTTCTGTGATAGAGGTTTGTATTATAGACAATGCTAACAAGAACTATGGTAATTTAGTCTAATGTCAAAGGTAAAAATCTCCCAGAGCTGTTGGGAGCTGCAGATGCTCAAAGGCTTTGAAAAATTAAGCCAAATTGAATAACCTGCTGAATTTGAATCAATGGCATAGATGTGATAGACACTGTACTTCATTACCAGCATCTGCTGGTTCCCTGGGATTCTGATGCTGTAAGGTTATGCAGGACAAGATACTCAGCCAAGATATTAAGCTAGTTCAAATTAACCAAAAGATTCTTTGAGCTACACATTTGTTTTTTGTTTTTAATGGGCTCTACTTTTGCACACGCTATTTGGATTGTGTGCCCAAGTGTTAATTAAAAGTATAACATTGCATGTGCAAAGTAGAGCATTTATATACTTGGTTACATGTTACCAAGGTGACTGAAATTGTATAGCTATTGCTAACCATGTAAACTGTCAACTGTGGTCCCAGTTGATTCCTCTGAATGCGCTTGAAATGTATATTTTTTACACCAAGATATGCCTGTAATAGAGTTCATAGATTTCATAGACATTAGGGCTGGAAGGGACCTCAGAAGATCATCAAGTCCAGCCCCCCGCTGGAAGGAAGGAAGGAAGATTGCATAACTTGTGGGGAGTGAGGAGTGATTGGTGACAGTGAAATAGTGAAGAACTAAAAGTATTTCTTCAGTCATCTTTGAAAGTGAGAATTGGGATTTGATGCAGATGATGGGAGAAAGCTAATATGGAGACCTAAAGATAAATGTGTCTGGAGCAAGAAAGATTAATTTAAACCAAGATTGGATGCTATTTCCAAAGGAACTTCCAGAAGTAGTAGGGTATTTTATTTTGTCTTTGTTTTTCATTTCATTGTCTCATGAGGTAATGAGGTAGTGAAGGGGGTCATGGGACTCCAGATGTAATCGTTATATGTAAGTAGCTGCCAGGATGAGGACTTCATCCAGACTGCAATCTATGGTCATCACTGTAGCATGAACGCTGACAAATGATCATTTATGGCTAGGGACAGAAATTACATATAAACTGGTATGAGTGATCAGAAACCAGTTCAAATCTGTAACGCAACAGAAGTTCAGTATACATAAATCACTTTCAAAGTGACAAAACCGGTTTAAGATAAACCTGGATGGATGCAGTATCGGACTTAACTGTGTGGCAGGGCACCTTTGGTACCTGCCACTTTAAGGGCTAAAACACACAGGAGAGCAGCCTGCATGTGACTGCACTCTCAGTCAGGAGTCACATGGCCAGCAGAAGGCCGCCTGATTGGGAAGAGGGCACAAGTGCTAGTGATAAGAGCAGGCCCTGAACAGTGGAGCCAGCAGTTTGCTGCAATCAGTTGAAGTGGGAGTATTGCATAACATCTTGGAGGTACAGTGCGGGAACTATGTGGATGGAGGAGGGTCCTGGTCCTGGGGAATGACATAAAACTACACCCTGCTAGGGTAGTATGGTGTGGTGGGGCTGTCTGTGGTAGGGTGGTCTCCAGGAAATGCCACACCAGTTGCCTTCCTAGTGAAAGGTGAGTATGGTGTGCCTTATAGCCGTATAGCCCCAACCCCCACAACCTGGTGGGTAACTCCATAGCACAGACAGGTTAAGGGTCCAGACATGTCTACAGACACCTGAGTCCCATGGGTTGTAAGACCCCTTTTCCCCAGTGAAGGGGGACCAAGTAGTGGCCCCAGCCAGGAGGCAGAATAGTGGCCCTAGTGAGGGGGCAGAGAGTGCATAGTAGGCCATGCAGAGGAGGGTCACAGGGGCGGCCTAAAGGGCTGCACATGAGGGTGCAGAGTAGGGTCCGTGTAGGCAGGCCTGAAGGGCTGCACAGGGGCGTGCAGAGTAGGGTCTGTGTGGCCTGAAGGACTGTGCACAGGCCGGCCCCAAGAGTTAGATAATATAAGTGGAGACCCTAGTGAAAGAGGCATATGTTAGAGGCCCTAGTGAGAAGGCAGGAAGCCCAGGCGCAGGGTAAGTCTGAGGCAGAGTGTATACTTTTGATGCCATTTGCAAGGCATGGGACACTGTATAGGGGAGGTTGGAACCATGTATAACACCCCAGGGGTCGGGACACTTATGGGCAGCTTCCTGCACTTTACACCAGTTATTCATACATCAAGACATGGCAGGAAAATCAGGGCAGACTGCCCTAGAAAGGTGGGCAGGCCAACTTGGTGACCAGCATCGTGACAGCACCCTATCAAAAACTGTGTTAGATTAACTTGGTTTATTAAACTTCTGTCCCAGATCCCCTCAAGATTCAAGTTCACTCACAGTCCCCCAGCATCCCAAGATGCTTTCCACTTCCCCCACTACCCTTCCCCCCCTCAGGGTGTTTGGGCTAGCCTTGGCCCAAGCAGTCTGCTCCAGTCGAGCAGGGAGGCATGCTCTAGCATACCCTCACCCCCACCCCCGGCTTCTGGCCTGGGCAACTGCAGGCATGTGCTGCATTTCCAGAATCAAAAGTGAATGTCTATTCACTTGCTGATCGGTTAAATATACATAGCTTTGATGAACCTGCAAAGACTGAATCAGTTCAACCTCAGGGTCTTTAACTGTCTGTACTTAGCCTATTCGAATGAAAAAGAAGGATGAGTGAAAACTGTCCAAGAAACAGAAAGTCAGAAATGTAAATATTTATGAGAACTTTATTTAAATCAAATATTAAAAATAAAGAAACTGGCATACATTAAGTAAACATAAAATATTCTAGACAAATATTGTGTGACAATGCACTGAAAGCATCTTATCTGAGACAGAAACTAGGTTGTTGAAACTACCAAGGGGCTGGCTCCGAACTCCTTTGCCACAAGGTAAATCAGGAATGATTCCATTGAAGTCAGTGATAAAATGGTGCAGGAGCAGAATCCAACCCCCAGCATTTTACATATTTTACAGCAAAACTAAACATGCCTTTACTAAATTCTTACAAAAGACCTCAAATGAAACATGACTGACAAAAAATATCAGGAGTTCAGTACAATTTCACAAGAAAAATATCTGCCATAAAGAAATCACTGAGGTATTTATACCAGTTATTAGAGTAAAAAGAAAATATGATTTATGAAAAAACAAAATGAATACAAGTGTCTCCACTTATCTAAAGCCTCTTCAAAATCAAAGGGTTTAACAATAGGCTGAGTGAACACATGGTGCATCTCTCTGCAATCAAAAATTACTTGCATTCAAATGCATGCCTCTGTAGCTGTAATATTGTTTTTCTATTCCCTGTTTACAGAAGCTTCACTTGCAGGTGTTTAGCATTTGAATTCTATTTGTTTTAATGAGTTCAAAACTCTCCAGCCGAAAGTCTCTTGATTTAAATTAGATGACAACAATGGAAAAAAACTGAGAATAAATTCAAGTTTGTGTAAAAAAAATAAGAAAAATGACATTTGATTTTCATGTCATCCACACTCTCCAGATCTGTTATACATGTAGCCTGTCTTGCTGAGTGAATAGTGTGACTTCAACACTGATATATGACAGAAGGATGTGTTTGCATGCTATTGCACATCTAGGTCCCAGTCTGTATACTGTTCAGTGTACTAAATTACATTACAGTCCTTGCCTCCCTTCCCCCCCCCCCCCGCTTATAAATCCTTATATATGTAAGAAATCTTTACAATGAGGCCTGTTGAGACCTCATTGGATCAAATCCTATTTGCTTGCACATGAGCAGATTTTGAAGGAGCTTTGGGACTGGAGTATTTCAGGCAAATCAGTGAGATCACTTGTAAAAAAGGAAAGAATGTGGCCTGTTGACTTCAGAACTACCAATGTGAGTAAGGACCACTTGTGGTTGAAACTCCTTCCTGTGCAGAGGATCAACCCAACCTCAATACACCACTCAGATCCCATTAAAGATTTAACTGACAGACTGCACAGAGGTGAATTTAACAATGAACAAGAAAGGATTGCTGGCTTGACCCTTGTGTTATTCAAACAAATTCAAGTAGAAAACATAGAGTATATTACCATCACAGAAAATAAACATACAGATGGGAAAAATGGATACAGCTATTTGCATACAGACATAGTCCCAAAAAACCAAAAACATATAAATGCATTTATTTACAAAAATGTGACTCTATGTAAACCTGATATTTATGGTTCATGGGAAATACTTGTCACCATCAATAAGAATTAAAGGAGAGGGTTTGATCTGGGAAAAATAATAAAAGTTTCAAAATCAGCATGCCAGAAATTGAAAATCATGTTGTGAAATATATAAAAGGTAGTATTTATGGCAAATAATCTAGAAACATAAAATTCTAAAAAGCTATTCATTATTGGCACTCAAAGTGCTGAGACGTCTGAAAGATTGTTTCAAAACTATATTCAGCATTAAATCTAAATTATAAAATGCTTTTAAAAATGAATATTCAATTCAGCCAATATCACCAAATTGTCCACATATGACTAAATTACCAACACTAGCTCTATGTATACATTGGCCATAAGTGATAAATACAAAATTCCTAAAGATATAGCATATAAGCACAACAAACTACTACAAAAAAGCCAAAAACTGTTGGCTTCATTTATTCATTTCTACTTGGGAATCAACAACATATCAAAAAAAGAAAACAAAAGCAGAATTTAATTTAAGGAAAACAGCATATGGTGTAGATATTTGTGCATTTAATCCTGTTCCAAAATTAATTTTCCAAACATTTAAATGCCTCAATTAATCATTAGGTATTAGATGGTAAGAGTGAGAATTTAAAAACTGCATAAGTGATTTAGGAGCACAAGCCACAGTAACTTAGGAGTTTTCAATTATATTTCCTGATAAGTTATGGTATACATGTTACGATTTTCTAAAATAAATTAGTCAGTGATTTTAAAAAAATCATAGTTATAAGTTCCAATCAACAAGTTTCTGGGTAATCACATTACATGCAATGAGACCAGTCACATGCTTAAATTAAGCATGTGCTTAAGAGTTTTGTTGAATAAGGATCTCAAATTTAGACAGTCATTCACTGAATACGTTCAGGAATAACTGAAGTACCAAATCTCACAATACTGTTAAAACAAATTACTCAGTATTTCTAGTTGCCTCATGGTCATTATTAAAAGTTGGGTATTTATAACCTGCAAGAATTAAATTTCCTGTATTATCTACTCATATTTTCTTTCTTTATCTGTATCTATATCTGCATGTAGCAATATCACTATAAAAGTAAATAATTCATAATAATCGTGCCTTCACTATAATGTAAACTGCTTCTCTGAGTGTTGACTAAATATTGAAGTAATGCTACTTAACACATATAAAGCAGTTTAATTCCCAAAGATTATCAATATTAACTAATTCTCATAGCATGTCTTTGAGGTAGGTAATTGCTAGTCCCATTTTAGAGACATGGAAACTGAGGCAGAGAATGTAAGTGATGTGTCCCAGGAGACAAAGAGGGTCAATATCAGAAGGAGAGTTAGAACACAGTAAAAGTGATATGTGAACTATATCCCTATCAGATAATGTAACAGAGCCGAGCAACCACAATAGACTGTCACCACAGCCTGTGTATATAAAGGAAACTCCATTAATATTAAGTGGTGAAATTCTAGTCTTTTTGAAAACAATGGGAGGCCAGGGTTTAACCCAGAACAGTTGTATATGCCCACCAGTTAGGATCTAACTCTAGAAATCTAAAATGCTCAATGAACAAACTTTTCCTTGTGGTTGCCAGCTGATAGCCAGGTTTATAGCATCACTTGAATGTAAACAGTGCACAGAGAAAAATATACTCTCTTGTAAAGTCTGATTTAAGAACACATGATCAAGCCTGATTTTTAGAACATATTGGCCTGTATTTTAGATATCATTCTAAAATTCTGGCTACTTTTCCTGTACTTAGACTATTAAAATAAATGTTAATTAAAAAAAAACATTTAAAGCGACAGGTAAGATCAACTTTTGGACCTTAAGTCAATTGTTTTATACAAAAATAACTGAGCCTTTATCTCAAAATGAATGTCTAAAAGCCTCCATGTTAAATCCCTGTTCCTAAAAAACCAAAGGTCCATTGATTAAAAAAAGAAATAAAACCAGCTTATATAGTAGATAAAATGCAATAATGTAAATAAAAAGAACACCCATCCTCATCTTTTCAATCATCATAACTCTTCATAATCGTGTTCAACCTGCATCACCTTGTCTAAAACCTTGTTCACTTTGGCTATGTAGCAGACAAATATCTGAGACCAAAGAAGAACTTTTCTTTCCACTTTTACCTGACAAAATGGCAGGTAAATGACACCAACACTGATGCATCGTATTTTTCTGGCACCTATTTTCCAGAAAACAATTGTGCCAAACTCCTCGAAGCAGGGACAGATTCCCTTTAATGCTCAGTGAAAAGTGGAATTTGCAGACATTACTGCACCCCCTTAAAGGAAGACGTCATTGTTAACCAATTCCAAATGCTCGTTACATTTAGAATTCCATAGAATTATTGGTTTCCAAAGAGTCTTCCAATTTCAGGGAGTCTTCTAAACTGTATTCTGGATCAACTGTGAAGCCCTGGCTTTTCAATGTTTTATGAGCATTCATGAACTTCTGCAGATACTTAGATGTATACAGCCAATGGTGCTTCAGGACATCCTCCATTTCATAGCATTTTGACTGCCTGGCATTCATTTTTCGGAAACGTCTAAACAATTTGTTCCCAGATTCATTTCCTTCACTTGCCCAGGCACCAATGGACCCATCTCTTTCTATGATTTCAGGAACATGAGCAAGAGTTTTATGAAAGTAATTTGTAATTTTGCCCTCATATCTATACTTGAACTTTGTGGATAGGAGCTCAGCAAAACGTTGTGAGTTGAAACTGTACTGGCACAACAGTTCTGGGCACTCCTTGGCAGGACATGAAGATCTCCACACTGGTTTCATCTTCAGGTAGAGATCCATCAGTTCTTTGAGGGCTTCATGCCTTTCCTCGCACTTTATTAATTCACAAACTGCTTCCACTGTCTCTTTAGTCATCAGCTTTCTAGCAAAGTTTCCATTCATCCTCATTATTGGTTTCAGGTTCATCTTCTTCCTCAGGTGCTTGTCAAGAGCTGATTGCCACCTCTTCCTCTCTTCTTTAGATGCATCAGGGTTCTTGTAGACCTCACCTATCTCAAATTGGAATATCTTGTAAAACTCAGCTGCATTGCCAATGTCACAGTGCAACGCATCTATAGAGGGAACAGTCTCAATAAATGGTTTTGCAGAAACACCCTTCACTCTATCACGGAGCTCATCAACTGATTCATGGTATGGGTTGGACCTCCACACCTCATATCGCTCTAGATTTTCAGTGTGACTCCTTGTTATGGAGTGGAGGACCAAATTCTGAGAGGCTTCCAGGCGGGTTGCATCACAGAGGGTACAAATGTAAGTGGAGCCAGAGGCTTCAAGGCCTTCCACCTCACGTACAAGTTTCTCATCATACCCTGTACCCCTAAAGATGAATTTGAATGTTCTGAGGATGCCTCCCATTTCAAGAAGTAGTACACTGTTTTTCATGGTCTCTCTTTCTGCTATGAGAGGGCTCAGGATGGCTGTCAGAGTCTCATGGTCTGACTCATCAGCCAACATAAGACACAATGGCTTGCAACATAGCTCTGAATTGGGCTTGACTTCTTCAAAGATCCTTACATTTGTATTGCCATGAGTTATAGCGATGGTCATGACAGTGAAAGAAAAGCGAACTGCCTTTTCTGGGACTGCTGGTCCACATCCATGCTTCTCACTGACATCTCCCATCCCATCACAAGACTCTTTCACCACCACAGTGAAAGGACCATTCAAATAGTCATCCAGGTCATGTGCTTTCATGCCTTCCAAGATGTCTTCTTCCATATCCATTAAGGCAGAAACCAAGGCTGCATCATATCGAAACCTCTTTGCAATTGTGTCAATTGGGTAGTCATCAACTGTGTGTGGCAGGCCTGAAAGCCCATCTATAATTCCCACTTCTGTATTAGCAGACACATTTTTCAAAGGAGGCTTCCACTCAAATGAATGATAACCTGGGAGCAGGGCTTTCTCAGCAGTGCGAAGAGCATGCAATGGCTGGAAGATCTGCCTCCCGGTGACAGCTTTTACAGTTCTGTACATTTTATGGTACTGACTACAGCTGAGAAATGTATTGACTCGAATTGCCAAACAAACAGCTGGGTGAAGCCCTGAGCCCCTCCCTTGCATTATAGCTTCCAGCTCATCTGCTTGCCGGTGTTCATTTTTTGCTCTGAGAGCCAACAAAAACAAAGTCATGCAAACAGCCTTTATATCTCCCCCTTCTTCTTTCTCAGCAAACGTTTTGACCTGAAGCTTGAGTTCTCTCAGACGATGTTTTTGAGCTCTTCTGGTCAAGGACAGAAGGTGTTGTCTTGGTCGCCCCCCTTTATTTATGTGTGTATAAATCTCTTTCCCTTTCAGCTCCTTGTGGCTGGGGAGATGCTGACCATATTTCCCCAGCAAGATCTCTTCATCGCATTCTTTCACTGGGCATCTCAAAGTCAGAGAGTCAAGAATGTTTAGGAAGGATTTCACTGGGGTCACTAAGTCAGTAGGGAAGCAAGGGTATAGGCAGGAGGGGCAATAACTGCCCATAACTTTGAGACATTTAAGGATGCAGGTTCTACAGAATAAGTGCCTACACGTTGTTTCCACTGGATCTGACAGAATATGCTCACAGATCTGACAAGAGATAGCCTTAACAAAATCTACTGGATAGTCAACTGCAAGAAGCTTTGTGCTAAGATGTATCTTCTTGCAGTTGGTAATCTTTTTCATGAGGTTCTTGTTGTTTAGCTTTCCTTGGTTCTTTACACACCTGTTTTTTCGAGCACGTTCTGCAATGATCTTCAGTCGTTTTGCAAGCTGTAAGTTGGGCGGCTGCTTCTTTCTCTTGATCCCCCGACAGCTAGTGTGACAAACATCACAATTTGGGGAGTGAGGTTGCCATTCCATGGCACTGTTCCTCGGGAAATACACTTCATATGGGGAACTGCTGAACTTTCTCTGAATGATACTCCAGCAATTGTGACAAAATCGAGTAGGGTGAATTGTGTCAATATCTCCTCGCACATCAATCTTAAAGATCTTGGCAATAAGATCTGGCCAAGATGTTGCTTTTTTCTCTTTCTTTCTCAAAAGCCCCTGAGTTTCATTGTCCACTGGTCCATGCACTGGATAACTTCTTCTGTAGCGGTCAGTTTTGAATGAAACTCCACAGATGCGGCAAAGTTCCTCCAGATTTGCTTGATGAGTTGCATTATCGTGCATCTTCAGATTGTTGGCATCTTTTTCAAGTGTCTGCTTAGTGACCTTTAATTCTGCTTGTAGCACAACCTGTTTATCCATCACTGGGATTACTGCATCCATATGTACCACATTGCCTTTGTCCAAAGAGGCTGCCTCTTCTGCTTTATCTTTATTTACCACGTGGCTATCCCCAGGAGGTGTCTTTTCAAATGATCTTACTTTAAACAGCTTAAATTTCCATTCTGAAAACTTAGTGTATGGATGCTGGATTTCTTCTGGCAGGTTCATGCTTGGTGGTGGTAACATCTCCATTCTTCCAGGAACTGGATCACCTAAAGAAAAGAAAGAGAGAGAAAAACAGAAAGAGAGGATTTAAGTAAGTGAAGTATTCAAGCATGAACAATGATGCCAAGGTGTAAATCACATGGATTATAATTGGCATGTTCCTTCAGACAATCTGACTTGCTGCTTTGAAGGTAAATTACCTCCTGAAGTATACCATATTATTGTAGAAATAATTATAAACGATAGGATGACAGTGGAGACATGACAGTCACAAAAAGGGAATGTCAACCTGCACAGACAGTGAAAAATAATCTGTCCACAATCTAGAGGCTAATTTAAGCCCTCAAAACAGGATTTAAGTGAGACAGTGCTAACAACCAAAGAAGAATTTCTTTTAATTGAAGTGGTAGAACCTAGATCTTTTAACAGAAAGATTCGAGTTCTATATGTAGTACCTTTTCTTCAAAAATCTTAGTGGCCATAACCTGAGCAAAATAACTTAATCCTTAGGTAACTCTGGATTTGTAGCTACAATTAAAAGATGCTGGGAGAAATGCCCAATATTGGATGAGTTTGCAGGTGAGCACAGCAAATAACAGTTTTAGTTTAAACTGTCATTGGTTAAGTATCACTAATGACATGTAAAATTTGATGGTATTTAAGGGTAGTTACTAGCCATGTTAGGCTGGGATCAGGCAGAAGGTAGGGTAGACATGAACCTTATAGACTAACCAAAGATATATATAAAAAGCATAAGCCTTTGTCAACTTAAGATCACTTCATCAGATGTCATATTTGCCCAGATTATTTACTATGCAAGCCTGTATCATAGGCATCCCTCACCTATGGAATAGAATCATTACTGTAGAAGAAGGTACACTGGCATATCTATGTAGAGGAAGTTTGCCATGGGAGAGAACCTGAGCTGTGCTTTTAGTATTTCCCACCAACCTCCAAACTTTTTAAAGCAGTTAACCCATTTTGTAGTGTAATAATGCATACATAATCATCATAACTAATATGGATTTTTGTCCAGGAGACAGGATTCAATCATTGTTAAATACACATAACAGGCACAAAATTGATAGTTGTGGAAATGGCAGTCACTCAGGTTCTTCACACAACTCTGCTATGTGCCTCAATCTGATGTAGCCCATTTGTCCCTAGAAACAGCATGAAACCACTTGCTCATTTTATATACAGTAGAGCAGCTAATACCTATTAAATAACAGCATCACACAACCTTTGCCACTCACTCCTGTACTACATGCTCACACAAGTAATTTTACTGAAATCAAGGGAATTCCTTGCTAAATGAGGACTATAATAGTACATGACTGGTCATCACTACTTAAACTGGGAGCTGAGAAATGGAAGTCTTCATGCCTTATACCATATTCTTTAAGTCATCAAAACAATCATTTCTACTTCATATGTTAGGCTCTGAACCTAAAATGGAATTGCTTGGCTGTAGTTTCTTAAAAGGGTTTTGCACAGGCTGAGTGATCCAAATGCTGAGTAACCATATCCTGATATGATATCACCCAAAACCAATTCAGAGTCAGGATTTCCTCTTCCAGTTCAGCAAGACACTTAAGTGCATTCTGAATTTAAGAATTAAAGTTAATGGGGTATTTCCTCAGTTGTGACTTTAACAGAGCTCTGACAATTTAGACTAGCTGAAGATCTGACCCATAGGAACTATTCTTGTGCTTAAATTTGGGAAGCTGAGCTGGGTTATTTGGAAGAACTGAAAGTTGAAAATGTCTGGTCACATCTGGCCTCTATTTCAGGTTTTGGAAGAATAATCTTTTATCAAATATAACAGCAATATCATTGCCATTAAAATATTGCATTTAATACACATGAATACAGAACTTTCAACATCCTTCTAGGGAAGAAGAGCCTGAAAAGAAAATTGGCAAGAGAAACAGATTAGAAACAAAACTGAAAAGGACTAGCCCATTTTTCATTGCCCAGCCAGAGGAAGTGCAAAAAAGTAAATAAAGGGCATAGTGAAGAGTAAGTTAGATTTGATCGTTTATTTTGTTTTTAACAATTTAGGTCAATGTTAATAACAGAAGTGGGGAGACTTTTTCTTCAAAATATCTCATTTTCATTTGACATTACTTTTTAAAAATGCTGTATATTCACTTAGCTCCCATGCTCACTATCAGCCTAGATTCTGTGTCAGTTTCAAGGATGCTTTACATAAGAACATACTCCATTCAATGTCTGAAGTTTTGATCTGTCTTTCAGGAAGTATTCTTCAAAGATTATCACCTTAAAAAATTAAGATATAACCTTTCAATGGAGCAACATTTCAATACAATCTTTCAGAGTCCAGCTGGAAATGATTACTTGCTTTGATTAAGTTCCTGATCCAGAGTGACATGTCAGCCCACTCAGCTCACACCTTAAGAGCTGTGTTTAATTTCAAAATCCTCCAAGTGGACCTTGGCAAAAAAGTTATGTTTTCTTCCCAGCTTCTCTTAATTCCATCCCACTGAGAACAACTTGCCTGTATTGCTGTACCCATCTGCCTGCATTGCTATACCCAGCTGCCTGCAAGGCTGAATATCGCTGCCTGTATATCCCCTGCTGTTCTTTTCAGCTGCTGCCTGATGTCCTGCTTGCTTTTACTCTGCTGTCTACAAAATTATCCACTACTATCCTACACAGCTGTGCCCAGATGTATAGAGAACCGTACCCACTGCCTTGATTCCCTGGCTTTACCATGCTCTGGACCCATCTGTGTTGAAACCTCCTGTTTACACAGAAGCATCTGGCTTGCCCCAGAAGCAAGATTATGGAATAGTAATGCCTGCAGGGTAACTGAAGAGCTTCTCTATACCTTCCCTATACTTCTATACAATGGACTACCTTCTCAACATCTCCAGCAGCAGCTTCAGTATATATCCAGCATGAGAGAGCAGCCAGCAAGCAACACCCCCTATAATCTACCCATACATTTATTACAATGAACCAGCCTGCAATGGGCATAGTTAAATCAAAACCTCCTCTCCTTGTCTAAACCTCCAACAGTGTATCTTAGCTCCATACTTATCCCTAGGGCCATGGCCTAATGCTTGCTGTTATTCTGCAACTCAAATGTATTAGACAGATTTTACCCACTGCTGAGGAAAAGTTCAAAAGTTCATTACTTCCTTTTGGCAACTACATCCTAAAAAGACAAACAGCAACCAAGCCCTCTTGGGTCATCTGACCACTCATTTTGCCAGCACAGAATTTTTGCCTACAGTCTATTCATCAAACATTTGGTCTAGTTAAATTCTGCAGTTCCCAGCAAATTGGAAGTCTTCCAGATACCTTAAGGTTAGGAATATATTCCTCATATTCCATTTATTTTTGCTTTTTCTTTGCTTTTCTAATTGAGGCACACTAAACAACCCTCCTCCTCCTTGTTTACTCCTGTCAGGTACTTGTCTGTTCTTGTCCTGAACACCGCCCCCAGCTGTCAGATACATTGATAATTAATTGGATCTAACAGCTGTATTTAATGTCACCTCTTTTTAGCTTGAAAAAAAATATTCCTCTTTTTACTATATCAGAACATCTCAGTTACTTCTGAACAAGGATCAGATTACACTGCCTGTACTCACACTTGAGTATCACCTTACTCCAAGAGTAAACCCACTGAATGAATAGGGTTTTCAGAAATGAGGAGGAACAGTTGTAGTACAATCAATGCTATGCATGTTCAAACAGGAAAATTAATCAGTTTTTGCAGGTCTCACAGGCAACTGGAATGCTGCCATTAAACCTGTCAGCCTACCTGTCACTCACTGCCAGTTTGTAGCGTCGTTTGTCCGTTCAGTTTGTTCCAAATATCAAGAGAGATTGATCTCTCTCTCTCTTTCTCTCACTGTTCACTCTGCTTTTTAAAGCTCACTGTGGGGCCGTTTATCTCACCCTTTCCCTGTCCCTCCCAGCTCCCAACACCGCCCTGGTGCTAACCACAAGCTACTGTCAGCCACACGCAACACAGAACTCTTGACTCCAGGTGGCACCTGGTAATTGATGAGGCTTAACCATGAAATTTATAAAAACAGAGTCCTCTTATGAGAGACTCCAAGGCTCTGAGATGTGTATGCCGAGTAATTCCCCAGGGCATCTGCCCCATTACTTAGCTAAAGTTTTGTATTTGGATGATGTCTTTATTGCTGCAGAGCTAACTTCTTCACTCAGATATGAACTGGGTAGGAAAATCTGTGACTCAGTCAGGTCACCTTTCTTCACAGAAGTAACCCTATTGAAAGACTAGCTTGTATTTTCAGTCCTGTTCAAATCATGTTTCCATTTGGCAAGTACAATATGAAGCACATGCTGGTGTCCTTTCTTTTTTGCACCAGCATCCCATAACAGTGTCACTCTTTGACAGATAATAGCAGATGACCAGTGTCTTGTAAGTCGGCTTCTTAGTCAAGGAGAAATTGATATTTAAAGACAAGGTATAATCACTATGTAACTTGTTTAATTTATACAATATAGCAGTGCTCAATAACATGCAGTCACAAACAGCATGCAGGGCAATCCCCTTTTTTGGGAATCTGAGAGCATCATCCCCACACAATTCCTGGCCTAAGGAACATTTCTGCTTCAAGAATGAACTCTAAACAGAATGTAAAGCATGGAGAAAACTCTTCTTTTGGTCACACAACAATGTCTCCACGATCACTGCCTCTACACAGAACCTCATACAACAAACTCTAGCAACAACACAGCCAGTTTCCCAAACAGGACATTTGTTCACAAGCCAAGAATGAGAACTTGGAAGAATAACAAAAAAGAAAAGCAAAATAAAACTTACGTCCCTCCACATGCAATGGCTCTTTCTCCAGGCAGAAGTATTCCACGGGATTCCAATTTATCTTCACACCTGCACACACCCAAGGGGCTAGTAAAAAACACAAGCTACAGTCCATTCATTATTGCCTTAGGTCTCTGTTTATACTAACCCAACTTATGCAGTCAAGTGTCTCTCACAGGGCCTGGAGGCTAGTTGGCTGGACTTGTCCCCAGGACTCTCAGGCTGAGGGCTTGACAACAAGTGTTGGGGACGAGTCTGGAACAGACTCCTTAGGCATGTCTAGAGATTCACAGAAGTTTAGGGCTGAAAGGGACTCGTGAGACCATCAGGTCCAGCCCCCGTGCTCTGGACAGGAAAGACTGCTGGGGTCAAATAACTGCTGGAGTCTAAACATTCATTAAAGCACCATAGTTTCAGCACATTAAGTTTAGTACCTATAATAACAGGTATTAACTTAATCTGCCGCAATCAGCACTACTGCACATTAGCGCAAATGAATGCTTTTTAAGTGACGCTTAATGCCCATTGGACTAAAGCTACTGTGCATTAACGCAGATGAATGCTTTTTGTGTGATGCATAAAGCCCATTGGATTAATCTACTGCACATTAGTGCGTTAGCATGGTTTTTGCCAGTCACGATAATGCACAGTAGAAGTAGTCCAATGCAGAAGTAGACAAAGTCACTGGCAAATGTTTGGCTCTGGAGTGCATCACCAGACAAGGGCAGGCAAGCATACCCAGACCTGTGATCTCTGAGATGTATGGCTGCTATGGTATAGACAAGCCCACTTGCGATCAAGACCCAAGAATCCAAATTTGAGCCCATATTTCCTAGCTACTAACAGTACCTTGCTCTTTATAGCAATTTGTATCCAAAGAACTGAAAGCACTTAATAAATCAAAGAAAATATTGTTATCTTCATTTTATCAAGAGGGAAAATGAGGTATGGAGAGATCAAGTTACTTGCCCAGATAAAGCAGGCTACTGGCAGAGCCAAAGAGAGTCCTGGGTCACCCAATTTGCATTTTCCAGCATTTTCCAGCATTTTCCTCTCTTTCAAACTACAGTGTGCTCCCTAAGAGGTTATTTAAGACTTTTTTTACAAGGCCAGAGAGCAACTTTCTTGTTACGGGAAAAGTAGATAGGAAAGTTGCAAACTTCCCAGCTCCAATACCACAATAGAGCATTTGCCTTTGGCTCTGCTAAATGGATGACACTTAGAGAAGTGTAGCTATTTCTGAATAATCAGTTCAAATTGCACCATGTACCAGAGCAGATGGCAACTAAACAACCTTCAGCACCCCAGTAACTGGGCTCAATGAGCCACCCCCAAACAAATTATGCACAATGATGTAGACTGCATGCAGAGCCAAATCCTGGCCTCCCTACTCAAACTCTGACTGAGGCAAAATTCTCACTGAAACAAGAATTAGCACTTGGTGATGCAAGTGCTATTCTAGCTCATGCTTGAGAGGCATGCCAATGAAAAAGTCAGGATTGGCTCCATAGCGAAAAAGAAAACACATAGATTCTTCCCAGACTAAGACAAACTATAGCAAGTGTCAGAAGGAAGTGAAATCTTGCAACTGAGCTATTAACCTCTGAAAATGTTAGACCCTTCACCAGAATGGCTCTCCTGGGCCCTGCTGTCTTTCCTATCTCCCTGCTATCTGGATTTCCTAACAACCTGACTGGTACTATTCACCCACTAGCTCTTAGAGAGACCTTTTCAAAGGCCTTTCAAGACAGGCTGAAACAGCAGATATCAATCAAAATCTCTCTCCAAAGACACAGGCTACACTCTCCAGGTTTATCTTGAAACAGCAGGTGCAGTTCACCGACAATGCAGATTGTTGGGTTGGGAGGGTGGGGAGGGGTTGGTAAGTAGTTTAACCAATCCATCCTTCTGAGGTGCTCACTCAGGACTTCATTGATGTAGTTAGCTAACTGCTCCCTCTCCCTGAAGACAGAGTTTTAGTGCCAGCCATAAGGCACTCTACAGCAACAATTTGATTATCAAATAACCATTTGAGTTCCTATATGTGTAGCCAAATGCTTTACCTCCCAAGCACACATGAAATGACAAGTAGGGAAGCTGGCTCATGTGGATACTGGCCCCAAGTCGAGATTTTAATTCATCTTGAATTGCTATATCTTGGGCATCTATTATGGTTAAATCCCAGCAAAAGCATAACTGCTAAATTTGTGCAGGACTGCTGCAAAGTGGGTATCTGTTTTTCTCATGCAACTGGCACCACCAAGTGGTGAACACAGTTGCTGCATCGCGTTGGGTTACAGCATAAGTATTTAGCAGAGGTGTCTTCAAGGCACAGCTTTCCATAACTCATTAGGAGCTTGAGATTGTAATGAATATGATTATTAAAGCTAGATTCAGAATACAGTTTCAGATTAAGTTCTGATTTGGATTTTGTAATCAGTTCAGAATACAGATTATTCCCATTCTTGCAATGGATACCTGCACTCCTATTAGCTTGCAGTTCATCATAACAATAATAATATTTTTCCTATTTAGAGAGAATCTCATCTTAAGTCCTCAGAATGTTATACTAAGGTAGGTAAGGATCTTTATCTTCATTTACAGTTAGGGAAACTGAGGCACAGCAACCAGAAATTACTTATCCAATGTCACGCAGTGATGGAAACTGTTGTATTTTTGCTCCTTGCACAGCAAACACAACCTGAAACAAACAGCCAATCAGAGTGGTGTCTACCAAACATATAGGTAAACCCTAGCTACATATACACACTGTTCTCTGACAGGATCCTGGAGACTTTTGAAACACAGAGAGCTATTAAGGTCATGAAAGGATGCAAAAGCTATGAAAGGAATAACGCTTACTGGGCACACGTGCTGCTATGGTGCTGTTCTTACTGCACCGTGTGTGCCGTGCATGGTTATTTTTAGGCACTATGTCGCTGCAGCAACATGCTATAATGAGGGAACACATTGCTATGGTGACATAACTGCGTCGTCATGGGTTTTCTCCATGGACGCTACGTTGTCATAGCGCATTGCTGCGGGGACGTACAGTCACGTGTAGACACGGCCATTATTTACTATTATTCATTATTTATGTAAATTAAGTGCTTAGGAGTCGTTAGCACATTATTTATGTGGCTCCAGTGCTCCTGATTTCCTCTTCTAACTCCTGGCTAATGCTGCCTCCCAGACACAATTATCTGATTCATTTTGATGTAGGGTGCATGCTCACTCACCTCCTTTAAGCATCTGGTCTGGCCAAGATGAATTCTGATAGCTGCTGTGTATACTGTTACACTGCCTGTACAGTGTCAGGTACTATTTTGGGGGGGGGGGGGGGTGTACTTCAGTAACAAGCATGAGATGATATTCAGGTTTGAGTTCCTGGAAGAACACATGAAACAGTTTGAAAAACTACTTGGGGACCTGGAACCAGAGGCTGAGCATCACTGACCTGAGACCATTGTATTTCATTGTTCCGTTCATGGGATGAAAATGTCTTTCCCACCAGCTAACAAAAGGCCATTTGTCAGTCATTCTACAGTAACATTTCTGTATACATGCAGCTCACACAGAAGTCAACAAGAACCTTTGTACAGATCCCCAAGGTATGTGGTTCAAATTATGCAGCTCGGTCATTTTGTTGGGACCAATTTCAGCCCTGGAGGAAGTGAGAACAACTGGCTTCAATGGAGCTATAAACCAGGTTGAATTATCCGTAATGAGTATATTAACCTACTCATCACAATCAGGACCATGGCAACATCTCACAAACTTATCCTAATTAATTGCATTAGCTTCACAATTGAACATTGAGCTCAAACCCATTTACTGTCAGTGAGCAGCTAACACATTTGAATTACAGATTGGGCACTAGGGTCACACCAACTTAACACTTAGCGTAATATATATATCCTGCCTATGTACACTAGGGGAAACTGTTCTCAGTGTTTTACATGATCCTAGAATCATAGCAAAATAGAGCTGGAAGAGACCTAAAGAGGTCATCTAGTCCAACCCCCTGCTCAAGGATCATTTCTGACTAAACCATCCCAATCAAATGTTTGTCTAACCTGCTCTTGAAAATGCCAAAGGATGGACATGCCAGAGCCTGGGGCCTCTCTCTGTTCCAGTGCTTGACCACCCCAATAGTGAGCAAGTTCTTCCTGAGCTCCAGTCTAAATTTCCTCTGTTACAATTTGAAACCATTGTTCCTAGTCCTGACCCCTACAACCACAAAGGGTGTCCCCATGTGTGTGCACATGAGATTTGCAGCACTGTAAACCCATCTGCAATGCCACAAACCACATGCACATGCATCACACATGCACATGTTCACAATGCTGCTAATTTGCAGCGCAGTGGGGTTTTTTTGACACCGGGAAATCTTGGTGTAAAAAAAAAAAACATGCCAAAAAGCAGGGTGGCACATGGGGCTGCAGTGTGTGCTGCTTAAAATCGGAACCTAACTCATTTTTTCATTATTTGTTTATATCAGGCTTGTCCAACATATGGCCCACGGGCCACCATGCGGCCCTCCAAGCTGTTTTCTGAGACCCGAGTTGCTGCGACGGGAAATTAAAGTAAACAATGTACTTTCGTTTTGGGGAGGTGATGTGATACCACTTCCTGTGACATCTTTGAATATGGCTCGCCAGCCCACTGGGTGATAAAAAGTTCATGATCCGGCCCCACATTCAAAAAGGCTGGACACCCCTGGTCTATATACATCCCCTCACGCGTGTGCTCAGCAAAAGGGCCCTGGAGACTGAAGATTTTTCATCAGAAACAGAAGTGGCAATGCAGTCTTCTCAAAGGGTGCATCTACATGAGACACTTACTGCGCATTAGCCCAATAACACTACACAGTAGCATGGCGGTTAAAAACCATGCTAATAGCCTATTGTGCGGTGTTATTATGCTAATGCACAGTAAACATCACAAAATAACCATGCACCGATGCTACTGTGCAGTAACTGTAGTTACTGCACAATTAGTACTTTATTAAGCAAGTACTAAACTAAATGTGGAGTTTTTAAGGTGCATTAATGAATGTCTAGATGCATCCTAAGAGGCTGTTCCATTAATCTACCTCAGCTCTGATGTGGAAGGCTCAGCCCTTTTACTTAAGGCACCAGACTTAGAGTCAGTTTCTCTCCCAAGCAAAGAGACATTTGGTGGGACTGAAACTAGTCTGGCATAGTACTAGTAGATATTCCAGATTCCAGACTTGCCAATGTAAATCCTGCATAGAGGAAAACCTCTGCTTAGCTGCCTGCTACATTTTTTCACCTCATAGGACATGTCCAAATCAGCCTGCACGTGCCTCTTGCAGTGTCTCAAACTCCCTTGACAGGCTGCAAGAGGCATGTGCAGAAACAAGAAAATGTTCCCTGCACTGCAAATTTGTAGCGCAGGAGCAAAATTAGTCCCCTGGATATCTAGGGGTCAAAAAATCCTACAGAGAAAAAAAGCTGCGCAGGGCAGGCAGCATACTGGAAGAGAGCTGGACCTAGGCTCCAGTGTGGTAAGTAAGGGGTCAGGGGGGCTGGAGAAGGGGAGAGGGGACCATGGGGCGGGGGACCCCGCCAGCCCTGCCAGCTCCCCCAGCCCCCCCAATCCCTGCCCGGCCCCATCCCCTGCCTGCCCCCTGCCAGACTCCCCCACCACTGCCCCACCTGGCCCCATCCCCCCCAAACCCCCTCCCCCGATCCCTGCCCCCCCACCCCAGCATCCCAGGAAATAAAAAAATTAACCCCTCCCCCCCCCGGCACTCATCGGCAGTTCTAGCTGCCCACCAGGGTCACTGAGGCCCCCCTGCACAGTGCAGGGTGGGGTGACAGCGCCAGCAGCCCCAGCCCAGGCCCTGCTGCCCCCTGCTGTCCCATGCTGCATGGGGGTGCTCTGCCAGGAGGCCCTGGAGCCCTCACAGCCCCTGCTCCTGCAGTAAGTAGAGGCTTTTTCTTTTTTAAGTGCAGGGAGGTAGCAACCATTTGGGGGCTGGGGGTGCAAGTGAGGAATAGGGCTAGATGGGGCAGCCATTGCGGGGTCTAGGGGAGGGGGGCCTGGGTGGGGCAGCCATTGGAGGGGCTGCAGGAGCCGGGAGGGTATGGGGCAAGCCTGGGCAGCAATCCAGGGGGCTGGGGGAGCAAGCAGAAGGTGGTAGCCCCTGTGGGGGCCATTTGGCCCCTGTGGGGGGGCTGTAACCCCTATGGGGGACTGTAGCCCCTGTGGGGGGGCCCTAACCACTGAGGGGGGGGGGCTGTAGCTCCTGTGGGGGTCAGCAAAACATATATTCATGTATTCATGAATTCATAAAACATGTATTTAGAATTCACGTTATTATTATGATAGAGACACTGGTAGTCTTCCAAATTGCTTTAACACTGCAGATATATCAACAAAACATCGCCCAACTGATCGCTCTCTCTCTCTCTCTCTCTTTGTAGTTGTCTTTTGTTTTAATTGTGGAGGAACATAGATTTTGGGATATTCTACAGAGTGACTTTGGGATTTTTTATCAGGGCTTTTTCAGTTTTCCAATAGGGAACACCAGAATTCCTGCTAGGGAGGCAAGTGGCAGGACCCTGCATGCTCAGAGCTGACACCTTGGACCCAGCTGGAGGTGGCTGACCTGGCCAATTGGGGCCAGGAGGACATGCTTTGACAGTTCAAAGCAGGCCACCATGCCAGGAACATCTTCCAGGTGATAACTGCCCAGATAGCTGGGCAGGGGGCACACATGGCAGTAGGGCTGCACAAAGGCCAACTCCGCAGTCACAGCCCACTGGCAACTGGCCCAGAAGGGCAGATGCCTCTACTGGCTCTGCAGTCCCCATCTGGGTCTGGCAGGTGGCAGCAGGTCACAGCCAGGCAGCAGCCCCCACTGCCAGACTGCTGCAGTGGGTAGAGAGTGCAGTGAACTCTCCAGGCTGCTTCAGCAGTCCAGCTGGCACAAGGGGTAGTGTCCCCAGGTAGCAGTTGGCTGGGCCCCAGAAGCTCCTAAGAGCGAGTAGCCCTGAGTTACTTGACAAGGCAGCTTTTTGTACTGCTGGGGCCAGCACAGGTGCTGGCCCAGGCTCTAGCTCCCCCTGGCTGCAGATCCAGGAGGAGCCAGGCAGTGTTATTTTGCCTCAAGTGGCACAATTTGCCCCACACCAAAGTGCTTGTCTGGCCATGTGTGCTGAGGCAAAAAGCCCCGGCTCAAATTTGCACCACTTCTATTTGAGCTGCTGCAAGCGCACATGCCTGCATGTATGGATGTGCCCATAGAGTAATTCAGCCAGCCAAAGCTGCTTCAAATAACAGGCAGAGCTCTTTTTCTCCCTCATATCAACAGCTGGCATTATTCTGGTAGGCAGAAGGGCTAGTGGGAAGGAGAGAATAGGAAAATCCAAGCAGCTGTAGGAGACTCCATCTCTTTCTTCCCTTTCCCCTCCTGTGAGGAACACAAATGACTCCTCTGCTCCTCCCCTTCCCTTTTCTTTCCCAATTCTCCTTGCAAGACCCAGTTTGAAAGGAGAAGGGGACCATGCTGCAGCTTCTTTTCCTGGACCTTGAAGAGGGGCGTAGAGAACCACATGTGAGGTTGAGGGACTAGGCATTAATTTGGTAACAGAGACAAATGGTTAGCAAATGTCTTAACCAAGGTCACCTAAGCCATCTGAGTTCATGACACATGCTGCAATTTGATAGAATAAACCCATTCTATGCAGTGTTTAAGGGTTTTATTAAAAAGGATGAACAAGCACATTACTAAACCGTACTGTAGAATTTTCATTTGAGCTAATTAAAGCTAGAACAATGCAATGGTCAAATTGAGGTCATGACTAAGACTAAATCAATAAATCAGTTGGTTCAAATTTTCCAATCTCCAAATTAATACACTAGCTAATTAAGCCAATTTACAAGTTTAATATTTAAAAGAATTAAGCTATGTTAAACTTGTCTTCAGAGACATTACAGAGGATCCAGATTCTTTTCCATTTTAGACCTCAGCTGGGGCTGCAACCCATTCAGTGTCAACTTAAGTTGTTGGAAGATAGGTAGTCATAGAACATAAATGTTCTTAAGGCCTAACAGCCAGATGTTATTCTATCTCATAGGTGTGTAAGTGGAGGTCAGAGCCTAAGTGTGATTCTATTCCACTCTGAAAAATGGCTAATGCAAAAGGTGAGTGGTCCTCCTCCTCACTGCTTTTTTCTTACTCAGCCTTATGAGCAACAAAAGTAGATGCATTAATGGATTTTCAGGGACGGGACATGGGTAGAATAGAATCCATTTAGGCACCAAAATTCCCTTAGACACCTAACAGGTAGAACAGAATCTAGACCTAAATGTCCATTCTGGTCTCAGACTCTTGTCAAGGAAGTTGTTCACTGCAGAGGAGTTTGACCTTCCCAATGGGGAGAGGCAATAGCCAGCACAAAATTCTGCTAGATAGAAACATATGCAGCTGATAAGTGAACTTACCACCACATCTCCACCCATAACAGTGGATTTCTCTTCAAGAAGAACAGATCTATGAATGTTTGCAGAACTCTGCCTTTTCATTACCTCTTTAAATCTCTCTGTCCTTGCATGCTACTCAGTGCTCTTCTTAACTACATCTCCCTCTTCAAATAACAGACTTTTTTATCTACTTTAGCACAGAACTCTTGAATAGCATGCCTACTACTTACCCCCAAAGAAATGACTAGACCAGTGGTTCTCAATCTTTTTAGACTCAAGGGACCTTTCATGAGGCACCCCTTGGAAAATACCAGCTTTTACCTTTTGCCCAACTTTTACTTTTCGACCATTTTTTTTGACTGAAAAACTAATAGGGCAATTCTGCTGCAAAGAACTCAAGACAACAGTGGGTTGGAATGTTATTGATATTATGGATGCCTCTTGTAAATTTCTGGGTTTATCTTACAAATCATATGCAGGAGTTTGTACATCTAACAGTGCTAGTATTGCATAACACCCTTAAGAGGATCTTATGATTGAGAATCGCTGTTCTTGATAAATTCACTGACAGTTTAGTATTTCCTCTTAGGAAACTACTAAGGCTCCAGCCTCCACCCATAACACACACACAGAGTAATGAAACATAACAGAAGTGTGACAGGCTAGCTGGCAGTGACTTAGCCCAGGGGTTTTGAAGGGGTAAAAGATGATTGGAGGACTTGGGATTCCCTTTCCTCACCAATCAGGCCCCAGAAACTCACCCTCCATGTCCCCTGATTGGCCCCTTGGGTCATCTGGAGGGGGATAAAAGGGGCAGTGCGGCCAACTCAAGGGAGATTAGTGAGGGACCTAGGCCCTATATTCCTTGTTATCTGACATTTTGTATTTTGTGCCTTTTATATTTCACCAACCAGTATTGTTTGTTCTGCTGTTTGTGTTTTATATTTTGTTAACTCTGTCTTTTGTCAACCGGATGAATATGTCTATGATTGTAAGTATCTAATCTTTGTTGAATCCTGCCCCCTCGGGGCATTGTGTTGTCCCCTATACCCCCTGGTTTATGCCTGTTATGTTCCCAATACTGTTCTCTCATTAAAAGGTATATGGTTACATCCCCATTGGTGGTCTGGCTCTGCTCTATAGGGGGAGGAGAGTCCCTACACCTCCCACAGCACCTGTGTACCTGCTTTTATCCCTTCAATTGGAGAGAGGGTACCTCTTAGAGTACCACCTGGGTTACAAAAGAATTCAAAGTAAAAATGCCTTTGCCAAAGCAAAAGTAAAAATAAAGAATTTCAATATCTGCTTAAATTATTGGGGTCTCTGATGTGTATATTTGTAGTTATTGATTATCTTGACCCAGACTTCAGTCTAGATTCGATTATACCTAAGAGATGTTTAAGTCAACATTCCATTCCCTGAAAATCCATTAATGCATTTGCTTTTGTTACTAATAAGCCTGAGTCACAAAAAAACAATGAGGAGAAGAGGACCCAGAAGGGTTTAAATATGCCACGCCAAACCTTGCACCCTTGCACCCCAAACCCTGATACAGGACAAGCGAGATCCAGAGCATACTACCTTGGCATATATCGGGAGGGGAAAAATTGCCCTAAGCCCTCGAGTTTGGATTTTTCAGACTGAATTTCAAGGGCCTCCAACCAGGGAGAGGGTCCTTTGGGGGCCACAAGCAGCCACAAACACCCTGCTTATACCTGTCAGCCTCATGCTCAGCCTCAGAGATGCTACTCAGGCCTGCATGACTGCCCACTTATACCTGCCAGCTTATTCCTGCCAGCCTCATAGCCTCAGAGATGCTATCCAGGCCTGCACGGCTGCTGGCTTCTTTCCTCCTAAGGCCTTCATGGTCTTGGCTGCCCCAAAATTAAAAACAGAAAGAGAAATGGATTTTCATCAGACCAACTCAGCCATCCTCACAGGCACTGCCAGGGATCCAATCAAAGCACAGGCTACAATCTGGGGCTTGGTGTGGCATGCCGAAATCCCAAAGAGTTTTTAGCACGCCATGCCAAGCTCATTTTTTCACTATGCAACCCAGCAAAAGTTAGGTGAGCTCTGGGGTTTCTCACCTTCGAATGTGTCACGGGGGAAAAAAAGAGGGCAGAGGCCTGAAGCTCTCTTTTTCAGACTGAACAACAGGAACTCTCAATCTTTTGGCTGACAGCTCAGAACCCACTGCTCTGAGCTGCACATCAGGTAGAGCAGGGGCCCTGCCTACAGCCTGTTGGCCAAACTTCAGGTATACCTACCAGTATATACACCCCCCACCCTTTGGGGTTTTGGCATGCCATGCCAAGGCCCAGATTGTGGCCTGTGCTTTGATCAGAGCCCTCACAGTGTCTATGAGGATGAGTAAGTCACTCTGGCCAAAACCCCTTTTTTTCCCCTTGCTTTAATTTTGGGGCAGATAAGACCACGCAGGAAAGAAACCAGCAGCCCTGCAGGCCTGGGTAGCATCTCTAAGGCTAAGCATGAGGCTGGCAGGTATAAGTGGGGTGCCTGTGGCTGCTTGTGGGCTTTTTTTGCTGGACACAAGGCCCTGTCACAAGTTCCATAATTAAAAAAAAAAAATTTCATTCATGAGTTGAATATATGTATGTATGTATATATGGGGGGTGGGATGGACATGCTATCCAAGCCCTGCATCTTTGTACCCTGCAGCCCTGGAACATGGCAGGTGAACTCTGGGGCTTCCTACCTTGGCATGTGCCATGGGGAAAAAAAAGGGTCCAGAAGCCTCTATTTTCCCAGGCAGAACTAAAAGGCTCTCAAGCCAGTCTAGAGCTTGAATCCTTATGCCTTATAGCACAGAACCCACTGTCATAAGCCTCACAACAAGCAAAAACACTGGCCTGCCTACATCTTGTTGGCCAAGCTGCCCCCATACCAGTATATATGCCACCTTCCCCCCAAATATATACACAAATCCCACAAATAAAAAAAATTAATAATTACATAACCTGTGACAGGGCCCTGCCATGCCAAGCCCCGCATTGGCATGCCATGCCAAGCCCTGTATCTTTCCACTTCACAGCCCTGGCACACATCAAGTAAGCTCCAAGGCATCCCACCTTGGCAAGTGTCACAGTGAAAAAAAAGAGCCAGTGGCCTCAGGCCCTGTTTTCCCAGACTGAACTGAAGGGCTCTCCATCCAGCCTGAAACTCTCAACCATCAGGCAACCAGCTCAGGACTCACAACATTTAGTCACACAACAGACAAAATACACACCCGACCTACAACCTATTGGCCAACCTACCCCCAGACCAGTATTCACATCCCTTGTCCTACCCCATATACACACACACACCTCAAGAATGAAAAAAAGTAAAAATAACTACAGAACATGTGACAAGGTGCTATATCCAGCAAAAATGGCCCACAAGCAGCTACAAACATCCCGCTTATACCTGTAGCCTTATTCTCAGCCTCAGAGATGCTACCCAGGCCTATTTTTTCAAGAAGGGGAGGAAGGAGGACCCGGGCAACTATAGGCCAGTCAGTCTCACCTCCATCCTTGGCAAAGTCTTTGAAAAAATTATCAAGGCTCACATTTGTGAGAGCCTGGCAGGACAAATTATGCTGAGGGGAAACCAGCACGGATTCGTGGCAGGCAGATCGTGCCTGACCAGTCTAGTCTCTTTTTATGACCAGGTTACGAAACACCTGGACACAGGAGGAGGGGTGGATGTCGTATACTTAGACTTCAGGAAGGCCTTCGATATGGTATCCCACCCCATCCTGGTGAACAAGTTAAGAGGCTGTGACTTGGATGACTACACAGTCCGGTGGGTGGCGAATTGGCTGGAGGGCTGCACCCAGAGAGTCGTGGTGGATGGGTCGGCTTCGACCTGGAAGGGTGTGGGCAGTGGGGTCCCGCAGGGCTCGGTCCTTGGACCGATACTCTTTAATGTCTTCATCAGCGACTTGGACGAGGGAGTCAAATGTACTCTGTCCAAGTTTGCAGATGACACAAAGCTATGGGGAGAAGTGGACATGCTGGAGGGCAGGGAACAGCTGCAAGCAGACCTGGATAGGTTGGACAAGTGGGCAGAAAACAACAGAATGCAGTTCAACAAGGAGAAATGCAAAGTGCTGCACCTAGGGAGGAAAAATGTCCAGCACACCTACAGCCTAGGGAATGACCTGCTGGGTGGCACGGAAGTGGAAAGGGATCTTGGAGTCCTAGTGGACTCCAAGATGAACATGAGCCGGCAGTGTGACAAAGCCATCAGAAAAGCCAATGGCACTTTATCGTGCATCAGCAGATGCATGACGAATAGATCCAAGGAGGTGATATTTCCCCTCTATCGGGCGCTGGTCAGACCGCAGCTGGAGTACTGCGTGCAATTCTGGGCACCGCACTTCAAGAGGGATGCGGATAACCTGGAGAGGGTCCAGAGAAGGGCAACTCATATGGTCAAGGGCCTGCAGACCAAGCCCTACGAGGAGAGACTAGAGAAACTGGATCTTTTCAGCCTCCGCAAGAGAAGGCTGAGAGGCGACCTTGTGGCTGCCTATAAGTTCATCACAGGGGCACAGAAGGGAATTGGTGAGTATTTATTCACCAAGGCGCCCCCGGGGCTTACAAGAAATAATGGCCACAAGCTAGCAGAGAGCAGATTTAGATTGGACATTAGGAAGAACTTCTTCACAGTTAGAGTGGCCAGGGTCTGGAACGGGCTCCCAAGGGAGGTGGTGCTCTCCCCTACCCTGGGGGTCTTCAAGAGGAGGTTAGATAAGCAACTAGCTGGGGTCATCTAGACCCAGCACTCTTTCCTGCTTATGCAGGGCGTCGGACTTGATGATCTATTGAGGTCCCTTCCGACCCTAACATCTATGAACCTATGAACCTATCTATAAGGCTCCTAGCTTCTTTCCTGCTAGGGCCTCCGTGGTCTTGGCTGCCCCAAAATAAAAAAGGAAACAGAACAGGTTTTGGCAGGACTGACTCACATGTCCTCACAGACACTGCCAGGGCTCCGATCACAGAACTGGCTACAATTTGGGGCTCCACATGCACAGAGTTCCCCTTCATCAGAGACACTTCAAGTACTCTGATTGAATTATGGGCCTAAAATCTGGGACTCAGCCTGGCATGCCAAGTACTACAGCTTTCAGCCTTGGAGCCCCGGCACTGGTCCATTGGGTTCTGAAGCCCATTGCAGTTTCCCATGTGTCAGAGTGAAAAAAAAAGTTTTCTTGTTCCCCACAAGGACAAACATTTCACCTGAGCCTCTAAGTCCAAACACACACTTGAAGTAACAAACTTCCCACCAGTAATCCAGAACACAAACTCCTGAACCACAAAACAGGACCAGCTGCCAAACATTCCCAACCTCCCTGCCCACAGTAGCACTACACACACATAAATACATATGCAATCCACTACCCCAAGACTTAAGAAAAAAAAAAAATCAGTGTCCTGAGGCCGGATGCTGTGCCCCACAAGAAGAGGCCACAGACTGCTAGAACCAGCCCCCCTTTCCCTGCCAGCATGATGCTAAACCCCAGAGATACAACACAAGCCTCCAGGGATGCTGGCTTCCTCACTGGTCAGGCATCAGTTGTCTTGACTGCACCAAAATTAAAAAAAAAATAAATAAATTTTGGCCACACTGAGTTCCCCTTCCTGAGTTCCCCTTCCTTCCCCTTCCTTCTGAGTGTTCCATTTGAAGCATGGGCCTAAATCTGGGGCTCTGCGTGGCATGCTGAAATGCTGAGCCCTTCAGCTTTCACCTCTGCAGCCCTGGCACTGGTCCAGTGGGTTCTGGAGCCCATTGCAGCTTCCCATGTGTTTAGATGGGAAAAAGGTTTTCTCGGGCCTACATCTTCAGGCTGAATCACTGGGTCCACTCCCAGATGGCTGTAAAAGCTTGGACTAAATTAAAATAACAGTGCCTGTTGCGCAAAAATGGGGCAAGCGCAGTGGCTGGGGCAAGACTGGGTTGTGGTGGCAAGTCTGCCACAAGAAAAATCAAGTCTCCACTAGGGTTGCAACCCATTAGGCATAAGAGAAAGTGGAGCTTGCAGCACCCAATACCTGACCCGTGCCATAAAATGATAACAGTCATGATAACAGTCCTCAACCTTCTACCACACCTGCGCCAAAAAACTTAAAATGATGGTTAAAATTATTGGCAGAGACCTGACACACTCATTACATGTATATAACAAAACTCAAAGATCAAGCTAGAAAGCCAAATGGCCTAGAAGGAACTACAAACTACATATACATCTCAATAGAGCTAAGTGTGAATAAAGGAAACGAACTAAAATATCAACTTCAAAGCAAAGCCTTTAAGAGGCAGGAAGCCAAAGTGCACTGAAAACATGACTGTAAATATATCCTAGTTAATACCTTCCCCCTTTGATTAAGGCATATTTCCCATAACAAACATCCAATATCCATCTAAAGTTTTACAAATGTCAAAACGTTTATTATGCTGAACAAGTGTATTTTCCTGTATTCTCCTGAAACTCACACCTATTGTATCCAATGGCCTCTGATCTTCAGTATCTCCATAAGCCCTTTGATGCAGCTAGTTATTAGGCACCATTGTTAAAATAACTACTGAAAGATAGTATTCTGTGATCAGCTTCCTAAAGATATGGCATTCAATCAATACCCATCCCATTTGATTCCAAACTGATCAAAAGCTTGCAAACTTCACACACACAAACAAGATACAATTGTAATATGTTAATTCTGACCTTGCCTGCTCTATTCGGACTTTGATTAACCAACTATCAAGAAGGTATACTTTGAAGCTATACAATTAAAACAGTATAAGAAAAAGCAAGACAGAACTGCCAGCAAGGTGTGCAGTCCAGAGAAGATCAAAAAGCCATCCAGCACCCAGGCAAAGAATGAAGGAACCACACACTCTGTGAAGCTGTATAGGAACCGCTTCCTGCCTGCTTGGGTAAAAATGTCTTGCAGCTAAAATAATACAAGGACTGTAATAGCTCATTTATTGAATATTAAGAAGAAGTATTTTGTTTTTCTGTCATTCGGTTTCATAGCTTGTTGGTAGTTATTAAAATAATAAATTAATCAAACAGGTGTTGTGCCAATTCTTAAAGCAGTAGGTTTAGAAATTCAGTTTCTAAGTGCAAAGAATTCACAACCCTCCTGCCGTAAGCCCAACACACAAACCCACGAGGCACACAACCAGACCAGGCCTGCTGTCTTCCCAACCTCCCTGCCACACCTGCACCACATTCACAGACATACATATTGCACTCTACCACCCCCACACTTTAAATAAATAAATAAATATTTCAGTGCCTTAAGGTAGGGCCCTCTACTCCCCAAGAAGAGGCCATAGGCAGCCACAAACCTCCCCCTTTTCCCTGCCAGCATGCTGCGCAGCCCCAGAGATACAAAAAAAGTGTCCTTGCCAATCCTCACAGATACTGCCAAAGCTCCAATCAAAGTACATGCTACGATCTGGGTCCTGGTGGGGCACGCCAAGCCCTGCATCTTTCCAGCCCACAGCCCTGGCATACATCAGAAGAGCTCTGGGGCTTCGTACCTTGGCATGTGTCGTGTGGGGAAAAAATAGGTGGACTGCTGATCTTGCTGACTGAACTACAGGGCTCTTCAGCCAGTCTGCAACTCAACCTTTTGTCTGACCATTCAGAAACCAGTGCCCTGAGCCACACAACAAGGGGTCTGCCCCCTACCTACAGCTGGTCGGCCAACCTACTGCCATACCAGTATACATACCTCCCCCAGCCTCCGCACCCCACCCTACCCCATACACACACACACACACACACACACACACACACACTTCACAAAAAAAAAAGAAATTAAAAAAAATGATGGAACCTGTCAGAGGGCTCTGTGTCCAGCAAATAGGGCCCACAAGCATCCAGAAACGCCCTGTTTATACCAGCCAGCCTTATACTCAGGCTCAGAGATGCTACCCAGGCCTGCAGGGCTGCTGTATTCTTTCCTCCTAGGGCCTCTGTGGTCTTGGATGCTCCAAAATTAAAAACAGGGAAAAAACACTGTGACGGGCTAGCTGGCAGTGACTTAGCTCAGGGGTTTTGAAAGGGTAAAAGATGATTGGAGGACTTGGGATTCCCTTTCCTCACCAATCAGGCCCCAGAGACTCACCCTCTGTGGCCCCTGATTGGCCCCTTGGGTCATCTGGAGGGGGATAAAAGGGGCAGCATGGCTGACTCAGGGGTGACCAGTGTGGGATCACAAGGAAGAATATTCAAAGAGCTGGCAAGAGCTGTGCCAGTGGGGTGGGAGCAGTTGCCCCAGAAGCACTTGAAGGAGTGGGACCTGCAGGCAGTACTTGGACCCTCAGCAGTGCAGCCTGCAGGAGAGGCTCCCCGCTGGGCTCCAGGATCCCCTATGAGAGGCTGTTGTCAGCAGGAGAGGCTCCCCAGCTCCAGCAAGGATCTGAGCAGCGACCTGAGAGGATCCCAGCTCTGCTTCCAACTTATCCAATAAGAGGCCAGGCAGCTCAATGTGAGGCTGGGGTTCCAGGAAGGCCAATACTCCTAGCAGCTTAACGCAGTACCAGCACTGGTAGCTGTGTGATAGAGGTTTCTAGGAGATATGAATTCAAGTCCCAGGTGGGGTGAGTGAAGTAACAGGGTAAAATTCTTGTTGCAGTGGAAAGGGGTCATTGTGTTTTCCCCCTTTCTCTCCCTCCAGGTACCTAGGCCCTATATTCCTTGTTATTTGACATTTTGTATTTTGTGCCTTTTATATTTCACCAACTAGTATTGTTTGTTCTGCTGTTTGTGTTTTATATTTTGTTAACCCTGTCTTTTGTCAACTGGATGAATATGTCTATGATTGTAAGTGTCTAACCTTTGTTGAATCCTGTCCCCCTCGGGGCATTGTAGTGTCCCCTATACCCCCTGGTTTATGCCTGTTATGTTCCTAGTACTGTTCTCTCATTAAAAAGTATATGGTTAAGGCCCCATTGATGGTCTGGCTCTGCTCTATAAGGGGAGGAGAGTCCCTACACCTCCCACAGCACTTGTGCACCTGCTTTGATCCCTTCAACTGGAGAGGGGGTACCTCTTGGAGTACCGCCGGGTTGCAACAATTTTGGTTGAACAAACTAGCCCATCCTCACAGACACTGCCAGGGCTCTGATTGAAGCAGTGGCTGGGGCTTGGTGTGGCATGCCAAGCCCCGCATCTTTCCACCCCGCGGCCCTGGCACACATCAGGCAAGCTCTGGGTCTCCACACTTCAGCATGTGTTGCGAGGGTGAGGGAGGAAGTTTGGAGGCCTCAAGTGCTGTTTTTGGTGACTTTAACTACAGGGCTCTCCAGTCAGTCTGCAACTCTGTACCTTCTGGCCAATCATTCAGAACCTAGTGGCCTGAGCCGGACAACAAGCAGAACAACCACACTGCTGACAGCCTATTAGCCAACCTACCCCCATACCAGCATACATGTCGCCTTCCTACAAGTAGCCACAGGCACCCCGCTTATACCTGCCAGCCTCATGCTCAGCCTCAGAGATGCTACCCAGGCCTGCATGGCTGCTTGCTTCTTACCTCCTAGGGCCTCCATACTCTCAGCTGCCCCAAAATTTAAAAAAGGGGAAAAAAGGGGGATTTTGGCCAAACTGACTCAGCCGTCCTCACAGACACTGCCAGGGCTCCTATCAAAACACAGGCTACCATCAGGGGCTCGGCATCTTTCCACCCCGCAGCCCTGTCACATGTCAGGCAAGCTCTGGGACTTTGCACCTTGGCATGTGTCACAGCAGAGGCCTCAAGCACTGTTTTCGCTGGCTGAACGATGGGCTCTTTAGGCAGCGTGCAACACTCAGCCTTCTGGTTGACAGCTCAAAACCCACTGCCCTTAGCCAAAAAACAGGCAAAATCACCACCTGTTGGCCAACCCATAGCAGCGTACATGTCACAAAAAAGCCATTCCTTGGTGCAACTGTATAACAACTCCAGTTATTGCATAGTCACTTGTTTATACAGCAAAGAGAAGGGTTTAGGAATAGATGAGATTGTTATTAGGAATAGATAGATTGTTATTCATTTTTTCCTTTGGAATGCAATCAGCTATTGTTTAAGGTTTAAGCTATTGTTTAACAGATATGCATGCTAAAATCATCTCTGGTATGCAGATAGCTATTGTCTAATGAGGACTGTTCTTGATACCTAATCAAGCCATAAATTCCCTACTGATCTTTTGACAAAGTCATATGACAAAATACAAATATACATTCATACCAAAAAACATGGCTCATGCAAATATACAAATGATCAAACTGAACTTAGCTTAAAGTTAGCTGTGAATAGAGACCAAACATTTTTGCGCACACATTTTCCCAAATCCAATTTGGGAAAACACGTGTATAATATGTCATGCCCCCACAATGCTCCCCCCACCTATTAATCATTCTATAAAGGATACACATGACAGGGGCAAACACTAATTCAAAGCCCCCTGGCTGGAGCACTATGAAGTCCCTGCAAAGGCATGCTCCCTAGCCAGGGGCCAATAGGGTCATAGGAAAGCAGAGGCAGAAGGAACCTCATACGATCATCTAGTTCAGCCCCGTGGTCAGGACAGAGTCATTCCTGACTAAACCATCCCAGTCAAATGATTCTCAACACAGCTAACTACCTCTCAGTTAGGGCCGTGGGGTGCCTTGAGATCCTTTCAAGGGGTGCCACAGAGTCCTACAAATTGTTAGTACAATTAAGTGTGAAAACATGATTCACAGGATAAACCCAGAAATATGAGCTCAGAATCCATAGTGTCAGAAACAGTCTGACCTAGTGTGGTCTTTCTGAGTTCTTTGCAACAGAAAAATTGCTGTATTATTTTTTTTCTCAGACGAAAATGAGTGAAAACAAAAAGCTTGCATTTTCTGAGGGATGCCTTCAGTATAATGAGGGATGCCTTGAGTCTAAAAAGATTGAGAATCACTGGTCTAACCTTTCTAACCTGCTCCTGAAAATGTCCAGGGATAGAGATTCCACATCTTCTCTAGGTAGCCACCGTCATCATAATGAAACTGTCACATACATGAAAAAATTTGTTTTGAGCCCTGCAAAACAAACAATTTGAGCATTTCAAAAGTTCTTATGATATTCTTCTTCGAATATATTTCAACCAACTCTGTCCATACCCCCAAATCCCCCAAAGATCTCCCTAGATAAGAAGGAAATATTGAATATTCATAGGTTATACTTATGCAGGTCAGAATCAGGGACTAGAGCCTAAGGTCTACAATAGTTCCACACTTCCCTATATACTTCCATAAAGAGTAATCCTGCAAGGACAAGAGAAAGTAAAGTCGCTTATATTAGATGACTTTAAATTTAAAAAAAATGAAATTTTTCATATTACCATTTCTGTTACCCTGGAAACTTCACATTTTGTCAACACGGACAAATTTATTAATAATATTTTTATTAAAACAAGGTTGTTGCTTTTCATCACCTTGAATTTAATTGTTCTTCCCACAAGACCTGCAGCATGTCCTGCATTACAAAGCTTGTCTGACTCTGTTCCAACCATGCAGTTGGCCCAATAAAAGGTATAACCCAAAGAAACCCTTGCCTCTCTCACATTTCCCCAAAAACCGACGTCTTTGATTAAAACCAATACAAAATCCCTAATCTACCACTAGATGGCACTAGAGACATGTAAAAGTGGCTGATGTGATTAAATGCTGGGGGGTGTCATGGCAACAACTCTTAAATGAAGCTAGAGCATACTGAGTGCATCTACACACACGCTTTAATGTGCATTAACCTATTTTAATGTGCATTAAAGCATCACTGAAAAAAGTGCTATTTAGTTAATGCACATTAAAATAGGCTAATGTGCATTAAGCATCACTTAAAAACTGTGCTCCTTAATTAATGCGCATTAAGATAGGCTAACACATATTTTCCTAGTACCTCACAATGGAGGGTGCCTATACATGAGCGCAGAGCCTGCTCTAACATGCTGGAGCAAACCTGATTAATCAAATCTGCTGGAGCATGGCAATGTACTGTGCTCCAGCAGCCGCCTGCATCTCATGTATCAGCGTCCCTGTGCTTAAAAATGGCAGCAGGAGTACTTGAACTAAAGCTCATCGAATGAGTTTTAGTTCAAGCACCCCGTCTGCCATTTTTAAGCATGGGGACGCTGATAGATGAGATACGGCAGTGCTTTAAATTAGAGCGGCTCTCAGAGCTGCTCTAATAAAAGCAATGCTTCTCATCACCCCCAGAGCACATGTCAAAGTACTAGATCTAATGCACATTAACTAAAGTGCATTAATGCATGTGTAAACACACCCACTATGGTAGAGAAACTGGTGTTTCATCTGTATTAGCCTGCTTACCTTTTTTCTGCTGGTAGAGTGTACTTTATCAATACAATAGTAGATTAGGGGAAAAAAATAGCCCAGACACAGACCATGACAAGAAATTTCCCACTTGTTCACCCCAAAAGCTGTCAGTGCAAGAACACTTCAAAGAACTAATGGCAAGTACTTTGAATAAGTGGTAGCTCTACATTTTGATCTGTGGTGCAGCAGAGACACCTAATGAACACTTGAGTTAATAGCAAGGATATGTTCCTTATGTGACTGGATGTGAACAGAGTCTTTTCATGCAGAGGTCTGGAAGTATGTCCCAGGCATTATGTGCAAAAAAAAAAGGGGGGTCCGTTTCCTATTCAGGATTCACATACATGGTGAGAGCACCTGAGGAAAGGCCCCAGTGTTACACACACTGCCTTCAAAAAGCAGCGGGACTGTGTGTGTGTTTCAAGCACATGTCTGAAGGTCTGCAGGACTGGAACTTAAACGGTGTTTGCACAGCCACAGGACTGTCCCTCTGTTTCAAATGCATGGATGAGCCAAGTCAGTTGCTCTCAACCTTTTTACTCTCGAGGCAGGCACCCCTTGGAAAACGCCACACTGCCCCTTGTTTTCTTGACAGTACCAGAGCCATTCTTTTTCTGCCAGGCCACCAAAACAACTGCACCAGGTCAGAATTTTTTTTAATTCTTATTTGAAAGCTCGGGGTTTACTTAGCAAGTCATGTTTGCCCATCGAACAGTGACAGCCCTGCGTGCCACCCTCACAAGGCTTGCAAGGCAGCCTGACAGAGGAGTTTTGCACTAAGGGCAGGCTGAGTGGCAACAAGTGGATCAAGAAAAGGGCTTAGGATCTCCTTAGCAGGATCATCCCTCTCTCAGCCCTTTGCAAACTAAGGCAGAAACCTTTTGCCTGTGGCCCCTTCTCCATGAACCCTGGAGCTCCTTCCTCGGGGCTTCGGGGGGGGGGGCTCTCTCCATTTCATGGGGGGGGGCAATATAAATATATATTTATATATATATAAAATTTAAGAATATAGATATATAGATCTATATAGATATATATGAAACAAAGAGCTACGTGTGTCACATTCCCGAAGCGTAGACTTTAAGAACAAATCACGAGAGTTGGCAACACAGGCCGGGGAAGCCCCCAGGAGCCCCACGGGCGCTGGGCGCAGAGCAGCCCGCAGGCAGGCCGCTGGGGAGCGCCGCGCACCTCCGACCGCAGGGGGCGCTGCGCGCAGCAAGGAAGCTTTCTCTTGCTGTGAGCGGGGCCCTCTTGGCGCCGGCGTAGTTCCTCGCCCTGCGCCCAAGGCGGAAGTGGCGGCCGGGGGGGGGGTGCTCCGCACCGGCAGCGGCGGCCTGGCCGGGTGAGTGCCGGGCGAGAGCGGGAGGGGAGCAGAGCGGCCGTGGGAGGCGGGGGGGTCCCAGCCCCGGGTTCGGCTCAGGCTTTTCTTCCCCCGTGGGCCCGGCCCTGCCCTACCCCCGCCGCGGCCGGGGGGTGCGCAGCTTCCGCAGACCCTGCAGGCACAGCGCCGCGGCGGGTCGTGCCCGGCCTGAGGGGGCTTCGCCTCTGACTGCGCGGGAGGCTCCGGGCTGGGCCCGTCCTGTGTGCAATAGATTTCTCTTATATGTGTCTGTATCTATCTGTAATAATATATCTGTAATGTATAGTATATTCGCATATAGAGTATATAATATATATATTTAGTGTGTGTGTATCTGTATACTGTGCAGTATATAAAACATATCTATAATATAATGTGTGTGTGCATGTATATGTATACAGGGCCTTCATAAAGTCCTTGTGCACTTTTAAACTTCAGTAACTTAGGTTGTAGGTATGATAAAAACAGCCCGTAAACGGCATTTAAAAGCAAATTTATTAAAGTTTTAGGACAACTAGAGTACATAATGCTAGACTTCAACATAACCACCATCTGTCATGATACAGTGCTCAATCTGATCTAACTCCTCGAAAATGTTTCCCAGTTGCTCCTGAGTTACTGCACTAATTGTATTGGTGCAGAACATGGTTTTCACAAGTAAACTACACTTTTAACGTGTCCCCATAAAAAGAAGTCCAACGGCGACAGGTCGAGTGAACAAGGTGGCCAAGAAATTGGTCTACCTCTGCCTATCCGCTTCTCTGGGAAACATCATTTAGGAACCGTTGTACGTTCAGAGCGTAGTGGCACTGAGCTCCATCTTATTTAAGAATAAACTCGTTATTACTTATGAAACCTAGCATTGTGTACTCTAGTTGTCCTAAAACTTTAATAAATTTGCTTTTAAACGCTGTTTACAGATAGGTTGTAGGTATGATAGAAACAAAGTTATTCAAGTTTAAAAGTGTGCAAGGACTTTATAAAGACCCTGTACGTATATGCCTAAATGTGACTTCACCTGGTGCTTAAGCTGCGTAAAGTAGTATGAATACAGAGAGGAAACCACTGACAGGCAAGTCTGAGCTAGGCACTGGGCGGTGTTTCTCAACCCGTGGGTCAAGGGTGGCACAAAGGTGAGTGGCAAGGGTGAAAGGGTGGTTGACAAACTTTAAAAATGGATTCTCCTTTAATGGAGAGAAATTTGGTTTTTCCCTTGCACACCCACCCCTGTTGCCCCACACAGTGGGGAGCTGGGACTTGGGGGTGGGGAGCAGTAGATTGTGACTGAGGGGCACTGGGTTGGGACTGGCCACCAATGGGTCCTGGTACAAAAAAGCTTGAGAACTGCTGGACTAGACTAGATCTCTGGAGGTCCTCTCCAGAGTCCCTGCAGCAGCCTCTTCCAGTTGCAGGCAGCTCTGCTCCCTCTTTGTTTACGCCCCATTTTAGTTTCTGTTCTTTTGGTTGCCAGGCCTCAGGCAGGCCACAGTGGAGCAGGGTGTCCTTAGCGCTGTGTGTTCACCTCTGACCTCTCTGGGGTGAGCTTGCGCACCAGTGCTGCTGTTGAGTGGTGGTTGTGCAGCCAGAAAACTGCCCCTCTGTTTCACGGGCTGGGGTCTGCCAAGTCAGTCGTTCTCAACCTTTTTCTCTTTTTTCATTTTTTTAAGGCTCATGTTGAAGGCCAGCTTTGGTTGGTTTTCACTTTTTCTGACTTCAGAGAAATGCTAGAGTCATTCCTTTTGCTGCAAGGAGCTCAGAAAGCCCTCTCCCGATCAGATTCTTTTTGACCAAGTTTAGATTATGGATTTGAACAGAAAGATTTGGATTGGGCTGATCATGCCTCAGGCAGGGGTTGGCTGCCCTAGATGACCTGTGGAGATCCCTTCCAGCCTGACTTCTCTGTGCTTCTCTAACACTGTAGATCCCTGTTTGAAAGCTGTGAGTTTATCTGGTCAATTGCATTTGCACACCTAACCATGCTAACATGGCATGGCACCTTGCAGCAAAATAGCGATCATCACCTGCTGGATTTCACTATCCAACGCAGGGCGTCTAGGGCTCACACCAAGGCTAAAGCCCTTGACTTCAGAAGGGCCAACTTTAATGAGCTTAGGAGAGTAGTGGGGGAGGCACTAAGGCCCCAGAAGGTAGAGGAGATGGGAGCCCACAAGGGATGGTCATACCTTAAGGGGGCGATCTTCCAGGCCCAAAGGATAACAGTCCCTGAGAAAAGCAAGGGGGGTAAGAGTGCTCAGAAACCCCCTTGGCTCATCAAGGGCATTCAGCAATGCCTGAGGACTAAAAGGGAGGTGTACAACCAGTGGAAGGGAGGAACTGTCACCAAGGAGGAGTACTTCTCCTCGGCCCGGGAGTGTAGGAGGTCTATTAGAAAGACCAAGGCAGAGATTGAACTCAGGCTAGCGTCCAGAATTAAGGACAACAAAAAGTCCTTTTTCAAGTACATTGGGAGCAAGAAGAGGGCACCAGGCAATGTAGGGCCCCTGCAAGACACAAACGGTAATCTGGTGGCCACGCCAGACAAGAAAGCTGGTATTTTTAACTATTTCTTTGCCTCTGTTTTCCTGAACAGGGACCGGGATATCCCACCTACCAGAGGTAGGAACAGTCGTGGGGATAGCTCTATCAAGCCTTCAGTCAGTGCAGATGTAGTTAGGGATCTTCTGGAAGGGCTAGACATTTTTAAATCTGCAGGTCCAGATGCCCTCCGCCCAAGGGTGTTGAGGGAGCTGGCAGGGGTCATTGCGGAGCCCTTGGCCTGGCTGTATGAGCAGTTGTGGTCATCTGGCCAGGTGCCGGGGGATTGGAAACTGGCTAACGTGGTCCCTATTCTTAAGAAGGGGAGGAAGGAGGACCCAAGTAATTATAGGCCTGTAAGCCTCACCTCAGTGCTTGGGAAGCTGTTGGAGAGGATCATCAAGGAGCATATCTGTGGGGGGCCTGCAGGGGAGATCACGCTCAGGGGCAATCAGCATGGGTTCACCAAAGGCAGGTCCTGCCAGACCAACCTGATTGCCTTTTATGACCCAGTAACTAAATCCTTGGATGATGGTGTTACTGTGGACATAGTCTTTCTAGACTTTAAGAAGGCCTTTGACACTGTCTCTCACCCCATCCTCATCAATAAATTAAGCGACTGCGGCATTGATGCCTGCACGGTTGGATGGGTAAAAAATTGGCTGATGGGGTGCACTCAGAGAGTAGTGGTGGATGGGTTGTACTCAACCTGGTGAGATGTGAGCAGTGGGGTACCCCAGGGCTCAGTCCTCGGGCCCACGCTGTTTAACATCTTCATCAGCGACTTGGACGAGGTGTTGGAAAGCACGCTGTCCAAGTTTACTGATAACGCTAAGATGCGGGGCGAGGTGGACACACTTAAAGGGAGAGAGAGGCTGCAACTAGATTTAGACAGACTACAAAAGTGGGCAGACGAGAATAGGATGGGGTTCAACATAGACAAATCAGGGTGCTGCACCTTGGGAGAAGGAATCCACAGCATACATACAGGCTGGAGAGTTCCCTTCTTGGAAGCACAGAGGCGGAAAGGGATCTCAGAGTCATTATTGACTCCAAGATGAACATGAGCTGCCAATGCCAGACCACAGCCAGCAAGGCCAGCCATACCTTGTCATACATCCAAAGGTGCATCTCAAGCCAGTCCAGAGAGGTGATACCCCACCTCTATGTGACTTTGGTCAGGCCGCAGTTGGAGTACTGTGTCCAGTACTGGGCACCGCACTTCAAAAGAGATGTGGCCAGCCTGGAGAGGGTTCAGAAGAGGGCCACCTGCTTGGTGAGAGGGCAGCAGGACAGGCCCTACGAGGAGAGACTGAAGGACCTGAACCTGTTCAGCCTCAGCAAGAGGAGGCTGAGGGGGGACCTGGTGGCTGCCTACAAGCTCATCAGGGGGGATCAACAGCAAATTGGCAGAGCTCTTTTCTCCCCAGCACCACCTGGGGTGACAAGGAACAATGGTCATAAGCTGATGGAGAATAGGTTTAGGTTGGAGATCAGGAGGCAATATTTTATAGTTAGGGTGGCCAAAATCTGGAACCAACTTCCCAGGGAAGTGGTCCTCACCCCTACCTTGGGCAAATTCAAGAGGAGGTTGGATGATCACCTGTCTAGGGTCTTGTGAACCCAGCATTCATTCCTGCCTGTGGCCGGGGGTCAGGCTAGATGATCTGTTCAGGTCCCTCCTGACCCTAGCTACTGTGAAACTATGAAAATGATCTCAAGGCTCATCAGCATGCCATTTCCCCGTGGCTGAGAATTGCTGTGATAAAGACTAGATTTGATTTTAAGTGGAGTTGAAATTTGCTGTAGATGTGGAGCCCCTTCTGGTAACTTCTGATAATTGTCTTAAAAGCCGGTACGCTTTTATAGGTGCGTAGAATTTATGGGTGGTTAATGCAACTAAATGGAGCATCTCAACAGGCCTTGTGCTGATGGAACAAAATGACAATAGGAACAGTGATGAAGTATGTGAATTCAATATAAGTCGATTTCACCTTTTATGCAAAAAAAAAAAAAGCATCGCAAGATGTAGTATAATAACCATAGAAAAAATATTTGCATTTTGTGACCTTAGTGAAGCAATAGAATTTGTTTCCATGGCAGTCGGTAGAAAAAAGAACAAAACTCTTGCCCATGCTACATCTGTGCTGTGCCATTATATTGTAAACTAGCAATGCAGTATGCTCTCAGAAGTATGCTACAAACTGTTCAGATATATAAGTTCCAATCTGTGAAACGTGTGGAGGTAAGCGTAGTCTGCATTCAGTTTTGTGAACTTCCGTGAATCCAAGCTGGCCAGAAAATTACTTCAGTTGTAGCACTGTGGTAGGCAGTTGTCAAAGTTAATATCAGAACTTTATTGCTATAATAACCCATATAAACACAGTACAAGGCCAATAATTTTAAAACATGTCAAATAGAGAACGGAGACTGTTTAACAATGAATGCATAATACCCCTTCATATTCAAAAGTCCAAAACGTTTTACAAATACAAATTAAATTTTGAAACTACTGAATGAGGTAAATCATGACCCTGCTTTAGAGATGGCAACATGCATGTCCATAGCAGAGCTAAAAGTATAAGAGTCCTGATTTCAGCCCTAATCCTTCAGCATGCTATAATATAGTTCAACGAGACTAGACACCGACTTACATTTAAGTTCAGCAGCATTTGTTGTGCTAGTAAAGCTATTGCCTGCATATGCATCTGTGAATCAGTCTAACAGACTTGGCCCTTTGTTTCGTTGGTCCGTAGGATCTGTCTACTCCTGCTTTCTGCACTTCCTCAGTATTTATAGCATGCACATTACAATAGTTTCTGAAAACCTTGTGCTCTTTAAATCCTCACAAACCTTCTATTCGGTCTTCCTGTTTTACAGAGGAGAGAGCTGAGGCTCAGGGAGAAACAGTTGTACAGGAAGTCTATGGCAGAACAGAGGGCTGAACCTAGCTGTTGTGTCCAAAGCTAGCAGTTCATGATCTGTGTTGATTACTATGTTCAGTCCATTTAATTGGTACAGTTCTTAAAAGACTTCTTAGCTTCACAAAGAATAATTTCAACTTAATTTAAACATAGGATCAACAGATTATAATTAAGTTATCAAATGTTTTTTTCTTTGTTATTTACTACCAATGTAATGCTCAAGGCCCTTTCTCCTCTTCAGAATATAGTTTAAATATTCTTTCCTTAATATTCTACCTTGGATACCAATTGCATTTTTCTTCATAATTTGTCTCCAATTGAAAAAATGTTTTGTGTGTAAGAAAAGCCCTGTGGTGGAATATTTTTTGAGATTAGTTGGAAGATGCAGCAGTTTGAACATCCAATAAAATTCAACTGGCTCTGATAAACATAACTTAAGCCCACAAGGGAAAGAATACCTGCATAACTGACTGGCTCCTATCTTGTATCTTAAGTAACACTAAGTACACAATTACTTAATCATAAAAGTATGTCACCATTCTCTCCAAGCAAAAGCATCCAGCTAAAAAGCTTCAGAAGTTCCCAAAGGCCTGTTATACCCATCACCAATGAATATAGCTGCACAGAAGCGTTAAATACTTTTTATTATTATTATTATTGCTCTTTGATAGGTTTCTTATTCAAAGCAGATACCTTTCTCCCTTTTCAGAGTCTCAGGTTGATGAGATAAAAAAATTAAATCATAGCTGTTGCCAAACAGACTTGGGAGATTTAGCAGGCATTGCTTATGCTTCAAGGAAATGTATGAACAAAAATTACCGTCACCTAATGGCATTAGCAAGAAAAGTGATTTGTTTCTTGGAGTTTTAGCTCTGGTTGAATCTAATATTGCTTTTTGTTTCTCTAGCACCTTCCAGCTGAGGATCTCAAAGCATTCTAAAAATATGAGTGTAAACTTGCAACACCTTATCCTATTATCCTGAGATGAGGCAAATCTGAGACACAGTGAATAAGCATCTGACCTTGACAACACCGCTGAGCACAGTGCTTATTAGTGGTGAGTCTTCCCTTTGATTAATGGGCCTGGTAGTGAGTGTTTACCAGATTGAATTCAAAGTAAGTTGTTGGAAGTTACACAATAAATCCATGTCAGATTCAAGAATTTGAATGTATTTTCTGGCTCCCCAATTCCACCTGTGCATATAGGGCAATTAAAAATTCTTCCCAGAAATAATTGTATTCCTTCCTTGCATTCATAAGGATGTCCCCTACTGACAACACTCTAGATGAATGATTATCAACTTTGTCAGACTGTAGGTACTCCTTAGAAAATTCCAATTCTTAGCTTTTGCTTGTTTTTTGACAACAGAAAAATAATAGAGTGGTTGTTCTTTTGCACAGAACACAGACCATAACAGGTCAGAAGTTTTGGACACTATGAATTCCTATTTAAAATCTCTAGGTTTGCTTTACATATCATGTGTAGGTGTTTGTAGACACCTATAGCTGCTAATATTGCATGGCACCCTTAAAAGGATCTTGTGGCACCCCGGTTGAGAATTACAGCAGTAGATAGACTACAGTGATGAAAGCAAAAGGGTAAAATTTTTGTTTAGTAACTTCAAATAGGGACACAGTGTTTGCAATAATCTGTATTGGCTTTCTTTTAGTCCTGCTTTTCTTGTACACAAAGAGGAGAAATATTAATACTAAAATATCTCTTAATAATGTCTATTGTGTTTAGTATTTAAGTTTAAAATTGTTATACTGTATAATACATTTTCTGTACTGTGTCTGTAGCCACACAAGTTATCACCATTATTTAGGGAATAGCATTAAGCACTTTAGTGTCAGTGCCCAACAAGGTGTAGAATTAGAATTAATTGTTACCTCCATCTTTTTTTCTCCCCCTAGTCACTCTAAAGCAGGAGTGGGTAAAACATGACCCGTAGGCCGGATCTGGCAAGTGGAAGGATTTTGCCCAACCCGCAGCGGGTCCCTTGTCCCCATACAGGTCGGGTATGAGGGGCAGCTTGAGCCATTGCACCTGTGGCTGGTCCCACTGCCCCCCAGGCACACAGCAAGGTAGGGCTGACAGTGGTAGGCCTCCATTTCCTGGCAGCTCCGTTAGCGGCATCTCCTCCCAGCTGCTGCTGCCAGACTCAGCCTTGCTGCCTAGACACCCTAGCCCGCCCACCCACCCCACACCAACCACTGGAGGCAGGACCCATGTGGGCAAAACACTGGGCCAGGCACTTGGGATGGGGTCCTGGCCTCACCTGGCTGTCCCTCTCCCAAACACCACTCCTTGCCTGCCTGCAGCCCCTTCCCACATAAGGAGTTTTGGTGAGCTATTATGTGAGGGCGGGGGGGAAGCGCTTACCTGGCCTGCAACAGCTCAACAAAACTCCCTATGTGGCCTGCTTGCCCAAATAATTGTCCATCCCTGCTCTAAAGCATATTCAGACACTCTTTACATGTTTAGGCACTTATTTATGTTGACAGGATTCTGGGTGCAAAAGGGATTCCAGAATGCCTGTGACATGTACGTTAAAGTCAGAAAATTTAGCTGAACTTGGAGTTTTCTTTACTGTTTTACTTAAAAAAATTTTACCAGGTTATGAAAGCGTGCAGGTCAAAATACAGGCCTTTGCCAGGTACAGTACTGTAGTGATTAATTTGAATCACTACAGTACTGTAGTACTGTAATGTAGTGATTAATTTGAATTTTAAATTGGACTATTTTGAATCTTTATTGTTAAACATAAGGTTTGTTGCTCACACTAGAGCCTGTTCTTCAGGTCTGACTAAGAATATACTAAATTAACCTCATTGCTTCATAATGCAGGAGTAGAAACTGTTCCATGGCATCAAATGACCTAGTGCTTAAAAATTCTACTGCAGTTCGATCATAAATAGTGATGCCTCTTAGAGACCTTAATTATACCTTGGACTTGCTTAGTTGCAGGGTGTTCCAACATTGCATTTAGTAATTTTTGGTATAAATTATGACAGGACAGTTGTTAGAAAAATCCTGTCCTCCCATTCTACTTGGAAAACACCTCTTCATCTATTGTCACATAAACTGTCCCCTTGCACAGAGATGCCACCCCCAGGGCCAGAGTGGCTCATAGTTGCGCAAAATAAGTGCCTCAGTCTTGCACACTAGTTAAAATCATTGGGCGCATCCACACATGCAAGCACGTGCGCTTGCAGCAGCTTAAATAGAAGCAGTGCAAATTTGAGCCGGGGCTTTTTGCCTCAGTGCACGAGCCTGGACATTCACTTTGATGTGGGGCAAATTGTGCCACTTGGAGCAAAATAACCCTGCCTGCCTCCTCCTAGATCTGCAGCCAGGGGGAGCTAGAATCTGGGGCTAGCACCTATGCTGGCCTCAGCAGTATAAAGAGCTGCCCTGGCAAGTAGCTCAGGGGTACTTGCTTTCAGGAGCTTCTGGGGACTGGCCAATTGGTATCTGGAGAAACTAGCCCTGAAGCAGCCCTGAGAGTTCCCTGCACCCTCTACCCGCTGCAGCAGTGTGGCAGTGGGGGCTGCTGCCTGCTATGACCTGCTGCCACCTGCAACAGCATGTGGCCCAAAGGCTGCACGCCTGCCAGACCCGGATGGAGACTGCACAGCCAGTAGAGGCACTTGCCCCTTTGGGCCAGCTGCCAGCAGGCTGTGGCTGCACAGTAGCCTTTGTGTGGCACTACTGCCATGTGTGCCCCTGCCCAGCCATCTAGGCAGCTGTCACCTGGAAGATGTTCCTGTATAGTGGTTTGCTTCAAAGCTGGGTCCCAGGTGCCAGCCCTGAGCAAGCTTTTCTGCCTGGGTCCTGCCACTCGCCTCACTAGCAGGAATTCTAGTATTCCCTATTTAAAACCTGCAAAGTCTCTGAAAAAAATCCCAGATTAACTCTTTAAAATACCCCAAAATCCATGTTCATCCACAATTAAAATGAGTGGGAGAGATATATCAGTTGGTCAATGTTTTATTAATATGTTGACAATTGTAAAGCAACTTGGAAGCCTACCAATGCCTCCATTATCATAGTAAAATAAATTCTAATAATCTATACAGTTTGGCATTGACTTTGGGCTTCTCTATTATGGAAAAATCAGAGCTGCCCCTACCACCTTCTCTCACCAGGATGTCCACTGCTGAGCAGCACTGATATACCACTGCTCTGCTCCTGGCCCTTATTCTGAACCCACAGATTACATCGTGACCCATTTCCCTCATTCCCGCCACACAGGGCCAGGAATGTGGGTGAGAAGTTTTGGGGGGGTGTGGGGTTTGTGGGGGTGAGTGTGGGCATGGAAGGGGCTATGAGGGGGGACTGCTCAGGAGGGGTCATTCCCCTGCCCCCTGCAGGGCGCAGACCCCTGCGTACCTAATGGACTGCTCCCCCACAGGGGCCACATGCCCCCCACAGAAATCACAGTGACTGGGGCCTGGACTCAGTGCCAGGTAAGTAGGGGGTGGAGGGAAACTACTGAGGGTGCAAGGGACCATGGGGAGGCAGCTTGGGAGGGGTGGGTCCACTGGCCACCCCCCCAACATGGGTCTAGCGTCCGCCCCCCCCGCTTGCCCTGCAGTGGGCACCGCTCACCTCCCTATTCGACTACAACCCCCCTGCTCAGCCCATGGCTGGGTGCAGCCCCACCTATGCATATAAGGGCTAGAGCTAAGTGCAGGCCGAGCAGGGGGCTAGAGCCAAGCAGGGAGGTGAGTGGGGGGGCTGCACCTGGCTGCAGGGCAAGCAGGGAGGGCTGGAGCCATGCAGGGGTGTGGCTGGCAGACCCACCCTACCCGAGCTGCCCCTCTCCCCTCCATGGTCCCCTGCATCCTCAGTAGTCCCCTCTCTTCCAGCTCCCCCCCCCCGCCTGCCGCCAGGTGCAGCCCCCCGCTTGGCACACGCCTGGCTTGGCTCCAGCCTCGCCCCCGCAGCTTGGCCTGCAGCTGGATGCCACCCCCTCCAGCCTCCCTGCTCAGCTCCAGCCCCCCACCTGGCTGCTGCCTCCCCGCCCCCAGCTGCTGCTTTCCCTATCCCCGCAGCTTACCAGCAACAGCAGACACACTCTTGGCTTTGTGGCACAGCACCCGTGCACGGCGGGGGGCAGCGCGGCTCGGCCGCAGCCACCAGGTATCCACGCGGCCTCTGCCACAGCACACTGCGTCGGCCTGGCTCAGCCTGGCGTGGGGCTGTGTGCTTTCAGGCAGCTCTGGGCTGTCACCCGGGGCTGCTTGTGGGGACCACTGGCCACACCGGCCTGGGTCCTGCATGCACAGAAGCACCCTGGCTGGATGGTGGAAGGCTCGTGCACACAGGACTCAGGCTGGTGTGGCTGGTGGTCCCCACGGGCAGCGCACAGCCCAGGCTGACAGCCCAGAGCTATCCAAAAGCACACAGCCCCCTGAGCCAGACCACAGCAGTGCGCTGTGGCAGAGGCCGCGTGGATACCTGATGGCTGGGGCCGAGCCGCACTGCCCCCCGCCGTGCAGGGGGGCTGTGCCACAAGGCCAAGAGTGTGGCTGCTGTTGCTGGTAAGCTGCGGGAGGGTTGGAGCCAGGCTGGGGGCGAGCGATGAGGCTGCAGCCGGGTGGGGAGCACGCTGTGGGGGCTGCAGCCAGGCTGGGGGTCTGGAGCTGAGCAGAGGGGCAAGCAGGGGGCTGGAGCCAAGTGCGGGCCAAGCGGGGGGGCTGGAGCCAAGTGCAGGCCGAGCGGGGGGCTGGAGCCAAGCAGGGAGGTGAGTGTGGGGGCTGCACCCGGCCGCGGGCAAGCAGAGAGAGATGGAGCCATGCAGGGGTGTGGCTGGAAGACCCACCCCACCCGAGCTGCCCCCCCCCCCCCCATGGTCCCCTGCATCCTCAGTAGTCCCCCATCCTCCAGCTCCCCCCACTCCCTACTTACCTGGCACAGAGCCCAGGTCCCGGTTGCTGCAGGAAAGGGCCAACCACAGAGATGCTCTGGCAGGCTACCAGAGCATCTCTGTGGAGGACCACGTCCCTGGTTGCCTCAGGGCATGGTCCAGGACTGTGCTCTGCCTTGCTTTTTTCTGCCGCGTTTTTGAGGACTTTAAGACGCTGCAAGACGCACGTGTGCTTGTGTGAATGTGCACATTCTGCCCATCGGCAAATCGATGTTTAGAACTCAATGACTCTCAATGGCAGGTTGTCATGACACCCTAGAGTGATGTGAAATCCTTACAGGGGTGCCACAGGTTGCCACACAGTGTTAACACTGTTAGATGTGTTAACTCACAAAATAAATCCAGAGATTTTAAACAGGAATCCATAGTATCAAAAACTTCCTGACCTGTTTTGGGGGTCTGAGTTCTTTGCAACATAAGAGCTGCTCCATTTTTTTTTAAAACAAAGCAGTGAAAACTAAAAGCTGGCATTTTCTGAGGAGTGCCTCAATTCTAAAAAGGTTGAGAACAACTGTTCTAGCTTCTTGAAAGGGCTGATCAGGAAGCATCATTAAATTTAATGTTTAGGTTTGTTCCAGTTCGGGTACTTCTACATGAACAAGGGAACAAGCTACTGTTTGGGGGTTTTTACATGCAGATTTAATTTTCAATGTTTGGTTAATTGAGTAACATGCATTATGAACTGCTTAATTTGGCATTGTCTTTGTAGCTAAGCTGCCAGACATAAATGTTCTAAAAGGCATAACTCTTCCATACTACGAAAGATTGCAGAGATTCTGGTGGCTCTCATGTAGAGAGATGACTGAATAAATGTTCTTGGGAGAGTAACTTATCTTATTTTTAGCCTCCATGCTCATGTCATTATGAATAAGCACATTCCTTTGAACCTTTGCCATAAGCAGTAATGCTGGGACAAAGGAATTAAATGATTGTCAAATTATTCATAATGCCAAACTCTAGTTTGAAGTCTTACTTAGCCAGGAGAAGAAGTGATATAACTCAAAGTAATTGAAGAAAAAACGGTGTGGTTTTCAATGTTTCTGGTTTTCCTAAATTTTGACTAGTGTGTGAACTCCTAGTGAAGTGTAGAGATGAACAAATTAAACTGGGTATTCGGTTGAAAGTATCTTTCATTTTCAAATGCGTCCCTTTTTCCTGGCCTGTGGCTTATTTTAAGTTTACTTTTTGTGAGGAAATTTTCCAGGAACAAATCATACTGGTGCTTCTGGACTTGGATGCAGTACTTTTCCCAGGAAGATCATAAATTCCAGTTAGTTTATTTGATTATCTCCTAAGCTGGTCCAAGACAGAAGCCCGCACCCTACAGTGCAATAGAATAGGTGTCTGCTCACTAGGTACTTAGGTGCGCAGGAGTAGAGGCACAGCCGCTATTCCTTTGAAGGAGAAAACAAATGCAAAGATGGACTTATATATAAATAAATAAGTAAAGGACTAAAAAATAGGGACGCAATTTAAAAAAGAGTGAATTATTCTAAAATACAATGCAGTGATCTAATATGGGTTTTGGCTATTGTGTAACAGTTCTTCTAGACTTGAAGGCTCAGAAAGCTCTCCTATATCTGCCTTTTTTTAACGTGTCTAAACTTTCCAGTTTATAACATGGAGATAAATGTACTTGCCTCACTTTTGTAAGCTTCTTGGAGATGTGCAGGTGGAAAGCTCCAGATAAAAGGGGGCTGTTAGCAGGTTGTAAAAGTACGGGATTTTTGTACTACGATGGGACAATGACTGGTTGCTCTGACTCACCCATTACAATTAATATCTGGTGGTGGTTTTTTGTTTCCATGAACTAAATGGTGCACAACTATTCTGGTTATAGGAACAATTCAAGATGGAACAGAATAAATTTTCTGTTTGTGCAGCACTTAGAGCTGTAAAGTACTGTAAATATCAAACTATTAAGATTATATAGCAAGATGTGACCCTTTATTTAGTTGGATAGTACTTGCAATATCTTGCTGAAGTACTGCTAAACAAGGATTTAAAAAAAAACAAACAGAAGATGGAGACCTTCCTTTAACTGTTACTTCTCTCTGGAATATGTGTGCTCATCAAACCTGACTTCTGTTTGTCTGTGCTGGCTTGTTCCTGTTTTGTCTTGTGTGGTCATGTTGGGTGCTTCTTGGGGCTTGTGCCTTCACTCCTCTGGGAGTAGGATCGCATAATTCTGTCATTCCTAGACTGGGCCTAGGGTTGCAATGCCTCCAGCTTGGTTTGCCCTCTGTAGTTATTTCCCTTTAGGAGCTTCTTACCAGTGGATTAGTGAGAACCAGGGTAGATTTGATTTAAATCAAATTGATTTAAATCACTGGCCAGGAAGCCTCAATTTAATCCTTGTTTTCCACAAAAAATGCGTTCTTGCTTTTGATATCCTTTATTCGTTTAGCTTCTTGAAACTTTGCACTTTTAGAGAGAGGTAAGGGCTTGATTCTGTGTACACAGACTTGTAGAGAGACAATAGGGCTGATGGGCGGGTAATCAGGTCTGTTATCTCTGATCTCCATATACTGCTATTAACAAGGATGTTATCTCTGGAGACGACAAATTCTCCCTGCGCCTGAAGAAACGTGTTTGTGTCCAAAAGCGTGCAAAGAAGAATTTTTCCAACTATTTAGTTAGTCTAATAAAAGATATCACGTCTACCCAAAGAACTTGTTGGATCTGGTGCTGGCCACAGGCGACAACCTCGTGTGGGGGCTGCGGGTGCTCGACCACCTGGGCGACAGTGATCATCGCCTGCTGGAATTCACCATCCAGCGCAAGGTGGCAAAAGCCTGCAGCAAGGCAGGCTTTTCCCAAATAATTTTTTCTCCATCTGCCTATGGTAACCCGTCAGGATTATATCCAGTCTAAGATTAAGTGACCCCAACAGGGTCATTACTGGTATTCCAGTCTAATAGATTTCATCATTAGATTTTATTTTATTTATTAGTTGTTTTTTTTTAGTTTTAGGCCAAATATGACTATTTTATCCCATTATTATAGGCAGTGTCATCTGTTCTGCCTACAGTTAAGGTCGACTAAAATGTACTTCTGTGACAATATACTCAGTACATGGCTCCAGATTACTTCAGTTGCATATTGGAGTGCTCAGTACTTCTGCAAATCTGCTCCCATACCTCGTGCTGTACGCCCAGAAAATGAGGAACATGGGTAGTAACAGCCAGTGAATGTTTGGTTGAAGTGACTCATGGGACAGCTCTGGCAAAGGCAGGGATATAATCTGATTAATCAAGGTAGCATTCAGTTTTCTTAAAACCCTGGCTCATTTAGCACTCATCTGCCAGCTTCTGCAATAAATAATACGTGTGGGTCTATAGGCAAATTTACTGCCCAACTCTGATTAAACTGCAAATTTCTATCTTATGTTCTGAATGAGGTGGGGGAGCTGTAGCCAAATGGTATGAAGCCATGACATTTAATCCTCCATATCCATAATGCTTGTGGGTATGGATACCATTTTAAGGTTACACAGGCAATCTTGAGTCTGCTATTCCCTAATGGTAAGTGCTCAATTTTACAACATTTACATAGTCATACTCCTTAGTGACTCCATACTTAAGTATATTTTGTATTGGAAGCAAACCACAAATGGTTCCAAATAACCTCAGTATAAATACAGGCAGCAAAATTGGTCTTTGATATCATAAAGGACATCAGTAATGGAACAAAACTATTTTTAGACTTGTCAAATTATTGCTAAAAGGAATAGAGGGCTTTGAAGAAAGGTGTAAACTATGAATATTCCAATTGCTGTTGAATCGTTTTGGATAACTAGACTTTACCGGCTTTGTTGCTATGCGAGTTCTGCATGTTTGAGAGCGGTGTTTAAGAAATTGACTTTATTAGAAAATTCTCCCCTTTGCAGAGAGAAATAATTCTCATTTCCTGGTTTAATATTGTTTTTCCAGCTACATCAGAAGGTGCTACAGGAGATCAGGAAAGAATTTTGGAGTACTATTAGTATGTAGCTAGCTTTTCTAGCTTGTACTGCAGAAATGGGGCCCTTATCTCATATTTTATAGTCTAACTAAATTGAAAGTCCTGTTGCCAATATGAGAAAATCTTATCAGCATCGTAATGTTTAACTCACATTTTGCAGCTCAGTATCTACTTTCTTCAAGTTATTTATATTACATTTTATTTGGAGGCATATGCCCAAAATTCTCTTATCAAATAAATTGAAACCTAAACCACGAGTCTTGCTTTACTAAAAATGTCAGGTGTGACGCATGGTGGCAGAGGAAATGTAAAGCAAGGGATTGATTGTAAGAAAACGTTTTGGAAATCATTTTTTCATTTGAACATACTGAAATACTTTAGAAATATATAGTATGAAAACAAAAAGGGGCATTCTTAATAGGCACAGCCAATGGGGAAAATAGCTTTTAACTAGAATTGGAGATGAATCCAACATCATGAGGGCTGCATTTGGTTTTTGGTGTAGGACAACCCACCTTGCTGTTCCCTCAGAGGCTGCATGATGATGATGATGATGATGAGGGATGGGAAAAAGAGCAATGAAAGGCTAGAGTTCATAAACTAAAAAAAAAAATCTGTGAAAAATCTTACAGATCATGCGCCATGATGTTTGTGTTACGGGTGGGATTGATGTCCTGTTGGAAAGCAGAATCCTCAGATATTTAATTTAACACTTATTTTCTGCCTTGCAGAGCGCCTCCTTGGCACTGAGCTGGTTACTATGAGCTTGCTACAAAGTGATAACAGCTGTGGAGCCAGAGAACTGGAGAGTGGTTGCTGTGCAGCCATGGCCAGCGCATGCAGCGCTGGAGCAAAAGAAGACAGTGCAAGTGTCAGCAGTGGGACTGGAAATGCACCAAATTCCTTCACGGAAGAGACCCAGGGATATGATGTAGAGTTCGATCCGCCCCTGGAAAGTAAATACGAGTGTCCTATCTGTTTGATGGCTCTTCGGGAAGCAGTGCAGACACCATGCGGACACCGCTTTTGCAAAGGCTGCATTGTCAAATCAATAAGGTAAAGGAGTGCTAATGGGAATTGAATCTACAAAGAAAGTACATTTACCAATTTGAGTACAGGTGCTTAGGGGCAACATAAACACAACACAACTTGTGAAGGCACATTACATGTTTGTGTTGATGCTACATAATGGATTATGACCTGTGAGAATGGTTTGAAAGATACAGGCAGTCCTCGGACTTAAGGCACAATTGGTTCCTGAAAACCATGTCTTAAGTCGAAACGTTGTAACTCAGAACATATGTTCTCATAAGAAACAACATTATAAATGGGGCACTGATTCCTGAACCAAGGCCCGATACCCTATTTTCACCAAAAATACCCCAGAATTTTGTACTTGATCAATTATAGATGAGTAACATAGCTACATTAATGTATTTATATTGTAAACAGCAATCATATTGATTTGGAAGGACTTCTTTGAGGTGACTTTGCTGGACTTTTTGAAGGGTTCTTGGCTGGAGTCTTCTCAGGAGTCTTGGCTGCAGGTGTTCCTGGAGTCTTGTCTGCTTTCTTAAAGAAAGTGTCCAAGCAAGTTTGGATAGATGTTCTCCAGGGAGATGAGTGACACAGCAAACTTGTATTGCATTGCATCGGATCAAGCATTGTAAAATTGAAACTAGCTTTGTAAAGTTGAAACAGTGTCAATTTATAAATGTTAGAAGTTGAGGACTGCCTTTACTGTATCATATGCAGAGCCAGGTATATTTAGGTTGCTCCCTAAAACCATCTTTGCTTATAAATGCCAAACTTCAGCTGTTCAGGCCAAGTACATGCCCCAAAATGAGCATATATCTTTTCTTTTTCCTTTGATAATTTTAGCAAAAATAGTAGCTTCTTTTTCAGAACAAAGTTAGTGGAAAATAAGTTGTCAATCCATAGGTTAAATACAAATCTTTGGATTCTCTTGTTGAGATGGTCTAGTGCCTTCCTGCTTAATACTCTAATATTTTCAAGGTGTTTGTCTCTGTGTTAAAGACAGCAAAGGTTTGAAATTTGGCTAAAAGATGGACAAACATAAAGGCCTCTGTAAGTCTCTCTCTGGATGTGCACTGCAGAGATTTGTTCATCAGTTAAATTCTCCAGAGATTCTATCTATGCTGATTGTGCTCCAGGCCAAGGCTATGCAGGCCATTCACTGCAGTGGTTCTGGGTACCTGGAGACTACTATTATGCTTGTTACAGGAACAGCAGGTTTCCAGTGCTCCCCCTAATGATGTCCAAGCAGCAGGGAGTAAGCAAGGAGGCTGGTCTGAGGAGAGTTACAGGGGATTACACTGATCCAGAGAGCTGGTAGAGGCTCTACCTGAAGAATCTGAGAGAGTGCAGAGGAACAGATGGGCTTGGCTAGGAAGAATGATGATCAGGTAAGGGAGGCAGGAGGTTATCCAACTACTAGACCACCATTCTTTTGGAACTTAGAATCAGCCTGTCAAACTTGTGATATCGCCCTGTAGCTCAGGAGCAAATTGTCCTCCTTTTATTTGTTAGAATCATAGAAAATTAGGGCTGTAAGGGACCTAAGGAGGTCATCTAGTCCAACTCTGTGCTCAAAGCAGGACCATCCCCAGCTTTGTCCAGCTGGGTCTTAAAAACCTCCAATGATAGAGGTTCCACAACCTCTCTGGGTAACCTGTTTCCGTGTTTTACTACCCATGTAGTAAGAACGCTTTTTTTCCTAATATCTAGCCTAAACTTTCCTTGCTACAGCTTGAGACCATTGCTCATTGTTCTGCCATTTGCCCCCACTAAGAATAATCCAGTTTACTGTTTCTTAACCCCGGGGGTTACAACCCAAAAGTGGGTTGCAAGAATATATGAAAGGGTCACAAACAAACTTTAACAATGGATCAACACACTTTTAAAAAATGGATTCTGCTTTAAAGGAGAAAACCAGAAACCATGGCTTTTCCCTTGCAGGCTGGCAGAACTGCAGTCTGCCAGGGGGTGCTTGGAGGCATGCCCCACACACCCACCCCCCAACCTCACACTCCTGGGAGGCCAGGGGTGGGAGGCAGCAGGTCGGGAGTGAGAGGCACTGGGTGGGAACTGATGATCAATGTTTACAAATGAGTCTCAGTACAAACAAGGTTTAGAACCGCTGATCTAGCTGCTTGTTCCCTTCAAATAGAATTCTGCCATTTGGGCTTTAATCCAAAGGTTCCAACCCTGCTGACCCAGGTGGGACTCAATATGGTGCCACGTGATGAAACCAATTTGTCTTAATCTACTTTACAAAAAAATCAGCCTTGGAAATGGCATTCATAAAAGTGATATGGGTCACAGAGCTGTTCATTTGAAAATAGAGAAACACCAGAACTGAGTTTGATGCAACCTTCCTTTATGTACAATATAATAGTTGTGAAAAAGTGTACACATGCCATTTTCCCACAGGAACCTGTTTCACTTGCAGCAAATGCTGGATAGTGCTTAGTTAATAATAAGCCTCTATCCTGTATTTTATGTCATCCTTATTGTTTAGTGTGTTGCCCACAAAATCTCTTATTTATTGCACATCATACAAACTCTTCTCTCAATACAAAATTTTATTCTCCATGGTTTTTCTATGGCTGCCGCTACTAATGTATAATGTACTACTACATTTATCTTCACGGTGCCCTTTTGAGTTGCATTAAATGAGGCAAGGGCCTGCAGAAATAAAAATATGAACATATAACATATAAGTGCTAGTATCAAATTAAGGTTGTACAGATAAAAAGAAAATACCAGAACTGAGGTTAAGTGCTTGACTTTCCAACCTTAACTTGCTGTCTTATGTAACTTCAAATATGTGCTTCTTCCTGTGTAATCTAAAATGGGAGGAATTATCTTAGTCTATAAAACCAGGCTTTAGCATTTGTATAGTAAGTCTGTGTAATATTAGTTGGATACATAGGAAACCAAGCCCCCTCGATATATTCCTACCAGACTTGCTTTATGTACTGACACCAGTACCTATCCTCTGCTCACACTAACTTTGGGATTTTTATGATGAAATTTATGCAAGAAGTCAAAACTGTCTCAAGAGAACAAAATTTATTGGATCTTCCAAGCTGATAGCCTGGATGTTTGGTTATATGGAGCTTTAGAAATATCTTGGTCATCTAGCCAGTTCAAAAGAAAACTCTTTTATAAAAAAACCCATCAATAGGATTCTTCATCTTTCCTTGTGCGATAATCTCCTAGTATGACCATATTTTAACTGCTGTTTGTAACAATCTGCCAGTTCATAGAGATTTCCTATGGCAGTGCTTAATGAGGAAGTAGGGGAGATGTGGTGTTCAAAACAACTACATTTTTCTGCCAGGTGGAGAAGGTTCTGTTTTAAATCCCAGAGCCTGGGAAACAGTTGCCTTTTCTTTTAACTGCAGTACAAATATTCTGATAAGTGTCACCTGTAAATGCTGTTAATAACTACAGGGGTAGGATTTGATTCACAGCTGTGGAACTTCCTACTTCTGTCCTCTTTCAGTCCAGTAGTCATTATTTCAGTGACTATAAATCGCTTAAAGATGTGAGAGACCATTGATCATCCCCAGGATTTTCCAAGGGCTATCAGTAACTCTTTATTTACTTCAATCACATAGCTGAGACAGGTTTCACATGGAGTGAGTATTAATGAAAGCAGAGAGTTTATAGTGCAAGTGTCCCACTCCTTCAGAGGAAAGTGCTGAATTCCTCGCTTATTTGTGATCCATAGGTTGGAGTACATGTGGTACCTACTATTCACGGTGATGTCAATAAGAACCTCACAAGGGGGAAATGACCATTGTGTAGTAACAAAATGTTCAGTAGACAGATGTTCAATACAATTGTCACAAGCAGTGCTTAGTGTGGAAATTCTACTCAGCTTGAAAACTTCTATATCTACCTTTCTTTTCTCTTCCTTCCTGATCTCTATTTATTCCCTCTGCTTGTATGCATTGAAGTTGACACCAAATTGTCATCATTGAGCTTTAAAATTGATATTCCAGCAAGATTTAATAAGGAGCAAGTGAGTTCATATCTCTGAGTCATTGTTTCAGTCTGTTGGTAAACTCAGGTAGACAATGCTCCATTGGCTAGAACTGGTTCGTGTTTGGAAAGCTTCCTGCATCCATGAGGTATCAAAAAATGTTAAAACTGAAATGTTAGGTTATGTCATATAGGCTACACAGATAACATGGATAGGATCACAGTTGGCTAAGTTACTTCTTAAAAAGCTTTAGCCTTGTTGTAAGTAAAGGTAATAGCAGATGAGGTGGTGATCAGCAGTTGCAAGTTAACTGACTTTCTTAGGTGTCTGCTAGTGTTAGTTTTCAGCTTAGAGTAATTGCATTTGCTTTGTGTTGGTTAGCAAATTTTAGAAGTGAATCCCTAAACACAAATCCAATAACTAAATAAAATAAGAACCTTCCTCTAATCTTCTCTGGCCATGACATACATCAGGCTTGTAGTACATGCCAAATGTAAGAAAAATCTTTTTGCTAGGTCAGCAGAAATGTTATGTAGGAGGGTCTGAGTTCTGGAGTCATGCCCTTTATTGACACACCCACAAAAACTTTCTGTCCCATCTCAGTTTTGGGAGACAAGAACATTTTGGTTAATTAAAGTTGCTGTAATTTAATCTAAAGAGAGGCTATTTCTAATAGAACCAGTAGAGTTGGTTGAAAAGTGAGAATATACTGATTACTCCAAATATGGAGGTAATGCTAATAATATTAAGCAACCTGTAGAGCTGGGCAGTAGAAAAAAGTGTCTGCAAACAATTCACTTAACAGCTGAAAGGAAAAATGTGTCAAGCTGTTTGCCAACATTGTATCAGATGTAATGACAGTTCTCAGAAAGTATAGTGTTAGCCTGCGGCCAGAGGTAATTTCCAAGCACTTTAAAATGCAGCATTATGATGCAGCTATTACACTTGCATGCTCCTAGAGGGGTACAAGTAAGCTACTGTATTTACTTGAATCCAGGATGAGGTTTTTCCCCCATTCACCACAGAGGAAAAAAACCTGTCATGGATTCAAGTACAGGTGGGAGCAAGAGAGCAGCTCCAGCTCTGGCCCCAACTCAGGATTGGAGTCAAAACTGCAACTGTTGCCTCTGTCCATGCCACCTGTCCACCAGCCTCTGCCCCATGCTGCCTTCCCACCCCGCTATGACTTGCACAGACTTGCTTGACTTGCTCAAACTTGCACACTTGCTCAAACTTTTGAGAAGCTTATCTTAAACCTATTCAGGAATCTGAATATTTAATGCACACGATGCCTTCAAACAGTCTGAGAAGGGAGTGAATGCTTTTTGCCAGATTTCTTAAACTTACTTAAATTTTTTAGAACACTTTTGGAGTAACTGTTTGAAGCAGTAGCTTTTTACAAACCAAATAGTCTAGTTCTCTTACTTTGCCTTCTTCCTTTATGCTTGTTGCATCCTTCCCAACCTACATACTCTGATGATCATTTAAGATGTAATGTACTTGATGACTTTGATTAAACAACAGCCTTGTTATTACACTTCTCAGACAAGCTGCCCAAAGTGCTGTAGCATTGTGGGTCAGTTTTCTTAGTGGTTAGGTGGTATTGTGGCTTTCCTTTCCACATCTGAATTTAGGTCACTAGTGAAGCTAGTTGAATATTCCAAGAATACTTCCTAATGGATTTTTGCTCATGTTATGTGTAGAGACCTACCGAATTTGGGGTAGCTGCCTCCCAGTTTCGTGGTCTGAGCACAGTGCCAGTTGGTATTTTTGCAGCAGAGTATGGCGGGCTCTCCCACGCCTTTTACTGGACCAGGAGCCCTGAATGTCCCAGCCCTCTGGGGAGGGGCAGGACTTTTGGTGCCCCTTGGCCAGAGGCATGCTCCTCCATGAAAATTCCCCCCACCCCCCAAGCTTCAGGACACCAGGGCTTCCTGCCATTTTCTGTTTATAGCTCTCCCCCTTCCTCCTTTGCTCCCGGCCCCCCCACACACTGGCCTTTTTTTGCAGTCCCTGTGCTTTTTCTCAGGGGGCCTACTGATTTCATGGTTTCTGCAAAAACGCAATTTCAGTAGGTCCCTAGGCATGTGCACCATCCGAGGTGATATAACTTATCTTGTTGGGCAGTCACTTCTCAGAAAATACACCAGACTTGAAAAACAAGAGGTTCAGACTAGTAGAGGAGTATGTAAACTGAATTATGCAGGAAACTTGTATAGTATCTTCCCACTGTGAGCTTTTTTTCTTTTTTTCCTTAACATCCATGTTACATTCTTGTAAATGCTTAGCATTTAGCTAGTACTTGATTAAACAGTCATGTCTGGCTAAAATAAGTGCATGTGTATTTATCCCCATTCTACAGTTGAGATAGACCCCACTCCTCTGATTAATTTAAAAGTTAAAGACGTACATAGTGCTGCCTAGCATTAACTAACAGTAGGTTAAGTGTTAGCACAGTATAGCTTTTTACATCTGGAAACAGGCTGCTCACTTCTGAAGACCCTTCCCCACAAGTTGCCCATAAACTTTATTATAAACAGAGCATAGGCAGTGCATGACATTGCTATACCTGGTCTAACTGCTTTTTGCATAGGAGGTCTATTCAGTATTACAAGACTGCTCACTGTGTTGAGGAAGGTGTAAGATCTGAAATAGTATACCACTGCTTTGTTTTTCCTGCTTGTTAAGGAGTGAGAGAGCCTTTTGGCAAGCCACCTCCTAAAAGCAAAACTCTCAAACGGAAGTTCATCTCTTTCAAGTCTCAACTCTGCCCTACTTCCCCTAACAATAGTTGAGCTGCTGATCAGTGATGTCCTTATTCAGCAAGGAACAAAACTTTCATCTCCTTTCCAACCCCCTAGGTCAGTAGTTCTCAACCTTTTTAGACTTGAGGCATCCCTTGTTAGATTTGAGGCACTCCTCAGAAGTGCCTGCTCATTGTTTTCACTCATTTTTGGCTACAGAAAAATAATACAACATTTCTTCTGTTGCAAACAACTTGGACCACAACAGATCAGAATGCTTTTAACACTATAGACTCCTATTTGAAGTCTCGGGATTTATCTTGTGAATTTTGTGTGCATGCCTGACATTACATGGCACCCTTGGGAGGATCTAAAGGTACCCCAAGGTTCTTCAGCACCCTTGGTAAGAACCACTGCAGTAGGTCTCTGCTAGCAAGAATGTGAGAACTAAGACAATGGTATGGCCTTTGATCTTTGAACCACACATTCTCCTTGTCTTTAACCCAGTCATGTGCGACTGCGTGTGTTGTTATAGTATCAGTATTTTTAGTAGTATTACAATTCAGAAGCTTTGATCACAATTGGCTATTTAACTATGTTACTTATACACATGTTTAGTTTATTCTCTGCTTACTCTTGGCTATTTAACTATATTACTTGTAGACATGTGCTTAATTTATTCTTTAAATATGACAATAGCTTCTCTCTGGCGTGTAAGAGGATTTTAAAATAAGTGCAAGAGAAGAATTATGAAATCTGCTATTCTTTCACTTTATACAAAAATACCCTTTGTCCCCCTCTTATGGTAGAGATGCAGGTCACAAATGTCCAGTAGACAATGAAATTCTACTTGAAAATCAACTTTTCCCCGACAACTTTGCCAAGAGAGAAATCCTCTCGCTAACAGTGAGATGTCCCAACAAAGGGTGCCGTTTGAAGATGGAGCTGAGACATATAGAGGTAGGAATCATTTTATAAATGCAAATAAAGTGGCTTCTATTTCTAAAAGTTTCTTAAAATCCCTAAATGACTTCAGTTAAGCAATTTTCATCTTACTGATTTGTTGTTCAGATCCATTGCTGATTTTTTTTTCAAGTCTGCTACTGTTCCTTTGGAAGTGGTTGACCTAAGTTAAGTGACCCAAGAGTGTTTGGCATAGTTTATAGGCAATATTTTTTGCATCACAAATAATACTAATCTCTTAAGCACCCTGGTTGCAATGTAGACTGTCTCTTGTAAGAGATGATTTTGATCAATTTTTATCATATATATGGCAGTTTTCTATCTACAGGGTGCATCTACGCGTGTAGTTAATATGATGCAATAAACTCCGGCACAGTTCACACTGGAGTCTGCTGCTCCTGGGTGCAGTATTTACATGTACACTCAGGACTGCAGCATGTTGAGTGAGTTCGGAATAGCCCAGTTGGCAGAGAGGAGTCACTCGCCTGCCAATCCAGGACTTGCTCCAATCCAACTTAACAAGCTACGGAGGGGCTGCTTGGGGCCAGTGAAGCACCCTTGTGCCCCAGCCAACCCCATCAACATCTACACATGCATTGCAGTGCACTAAACAATGCTGCCGTAAGATTGTTCTTGTGTTGACAGATACTAACCTATGGCACTGTTGATTAGTTTACTGTTCCCTAACAGGGATTCACTGTAGATGCTGAGACTACTGTGGAGCTAATTAATCAGCTGCTCAGTAAATGTCTTGTATAGATGCACCCTCAGCATCCAAAATATCTGCTAGCAGCAGTTTACAACAGCTAGAATAATGGATGATTTTTTAAAATAATTCTTGAAGTTTGATAAACAGTGGCTTAAGTAGTAATTATTTTATTGATCATATAAGTACAGTATTGAAACACTGTCTAGTCTTTTCAAACCCTAACTCTATTACAGTTGCTGGTGCCCCCCTCCCCCTCCCCCCCCACTGGCTGTCATTAAAGTCAGTGGTGCCCTGCTCAGGTGTATAAGTGTCTGTGTAGACCAATCACTGTGGGCTGGCTGGGCAACAAAGAAAGGCCTAAAAGTGCTTTTCTGTTATTTTCAAGGCTAATGAGAATGTGGTACCTGAATTTTTCGTTTTGCTTTTAATACTATGTCCTCTTATTGCTGTTATACAGGAGCATCAGTTACAGTGCAACTTTTCATGTGTGGAATGCCCACAGTGCCTGGGCTTCTTCCAGAAGAATCAGATGAAAGAGCACATGACACAGGAATGTCCACGGCGACAAGTCTGCTGTCCCAACTGTGCCACATCTATGGCTTATGAAGATAAAGAGGTGAGGACGGAATCAGTAAAGGCTGTTTTTTAGTTTGCTTCAGAAAGAAAGCAATTTCTTCTGCTCTGCTCACCATACCAAAGTTGTGAGCTCCTGATTGTCTTTGGGCATTTGTACACGTCATGTTTTTTGCAGTGCAATGGCGTGACTTTGCACAAACAGGTTTTCCAGTCACTTTAAAAGTATTTCTGGTGCATTAAACTGAAACTCCTTGGACATCGTTTAGTTTGGTTTGCTGCGAATCAAAGCGTTGTGTCTATGGATTTTTTTGTGTGCAAACACAAAGGCACTGAAAGACATGTAATGAGCCTCTTTGTCCAGCAGGTGGCACTGTGGCTTTTTAGTAGTTCACCACTTTGAATTACTGCCACTTTTTTTTTTTCCCTTGTGCTGTGTGTCAGCTCCCTGCTCCCACAGCTTCGTGGCAGGGCACAGGGTGAGGGGCCCCAGGCCAGGGAGGCAGCACAGGACTATCCTACTCTCCTGCAGTGCCAGCCAGGAACCGGGCTTAATTTGTTTGAAAATCTAGTGTGTGCAAACACTGATACGATGCTGCAAAATAAACAAGTTTAAATTTTATAAACCTATTTAAATTAATATGGATTAAACCCCATAATGAGTACAGGCGTTCTTCAAGAGCAGGTTAAAGAGTAGCCTTCTTTTGAAAAGGGTCATACTTGTCTCACCATTCTTGGGGACTTTACAGTGCATAGATAGGTAAAAGTGTTTGCCTAAAAAGAAACCATTAACTTAAAAAAAAAAAATTATTATTTTTTTTGCTTTACTAGGAGTTGCAACAATGTCACTATCCTACAGCAACCTTTTTAAAAAGACCTGAAATAACCAAAGGGCAAAAATCCTGATAGATATGGACTCACTCTGTCTGCTCAAAATAAGCATGGTGCTGAGGGAGCTGTTCACCCATCTATAGATTTCTTCTTAGAGTAAGAGACTAGAAATAGTTCTGTGTTATGTTCCTAGCTCTAAATCTAATGTTGGTGATCTTAGACACATTACTTTACCATTTTGGGGATCCAATTTCCTTACTTGTAAATGGGCCTGGCATATTAGCCTTTTTGAAAAAACAGATTTGAATGGAAGTTGCTATGTAAATGAATGTTATCACTTTTGTGGTGTTTGTTGAGCAATAAACTTTTTTTTACTAATTTAAAAACTAATTCTGATACAAGAACGGAATAAACACCTGAAAGTGTGGATACTTGTATGTTCAGGGAGAAGAAAATGAGGAAGGAAATCTGTTCAGTACCTTCCTATTTCCTGATTTAAAACTAGCTTGAGACTTAAAAAACAATCAAGAATTGGTCATCTAGAGTACAGTTAGTCAGCAATAAAAGATTCTTTTTAACTTTCTTTAACTAATTGGTTCTTATCTTCTTTCTCACCTCTTCAACAACTGAAGCACCACGAACAGCACTGTCCACTGGCAAATGTGTTTTGTGAATATTGTAATACTATGCTTATTAGACAACAGGTAAGAAGCTATCTTTCTCCATATGTCCATATTGGCTCGGGAAGCAGTCCAAATGTGAAATACCTTAATCTCAAATAGAGGTAATGGCAAGAAACAGCCTATTAATTGGAAATGATTTAAGATTTTTACTTTCCCATTTAAATTTCTGACGTATTATAGGTCAGATTGTTTGTGCACGTATGTGTAACACCACTTTTGTTTGAAATTCAAGGAAAATGTAAATGTTGTGTTTTGGCAGCAAATTATGCTATTCAGAAATCCTTCCTCCTGGCAAGGCTAGTGAGTGTATTAACATTCAGGCCTCTCAGTAATGACAACAGAGTGGAGTTAAACAGGAATCCAAGTAGATCTTCATTTATCTACTGTTTATGATTGAACATGGAAGGACCAGTTTCTTCAAGGCAATAATAAGTCCTGCTGTCGTGTGCATATTTGGCATTTGTACACATGCACGCACCGCAGTGGCGAGTGCTTTGAAAAAGAACCTGGTGCTGTGGTGCCCGCAGTTATGCAAGTAGCCACGTGCGTGTCACCACTGAGAAAATGGTGGCAGTGCGCTTTTGAACTAAAATATATCAGAGGCACTTTCATTCAAAAGCACACCGTCCCCACTTTCTGCACACTGACGTGCATTTCACCTTTTATACAACTGTACGCACCACAGCACAGTGCACATCAGCTTGTGTGTGGAACAGACTCGATTAATCCCTGCACAAAAATATATGTTTATAAATGCTCGTTGTGTAGAAAATGTTCGTTGATGTCACTGTCATTGAAAATCTTCTGTCAGACCTTCTTGGTCAGCAGTTCATGCAAACAGTGACCAAGATGCAAGCTGGTGTATGATGATGATTACCCTGTACTGTTGAAATCTCTTAAATTATAGCCACCTATTTAGGTTTTGATTCATGTTATCATTTCCAAGAGTGATCCACCAGTTGTCAGAAAGCTATGAGAGGGGCAAATACGATCCTGGGCATAACCTGGAAGAATTTGGCTTGCTTAGCCTTTTAGAACAGAGATTGAGAGAGGAGATGTTTGTTCTCTGTAAATGCATCAGGGATGAATACAAGAGAGGAAGAGTAAGTATTTAAGCTAAGGAACAATGCTGGCATAAAAACATGTCTGTTAACTGACTGGGAATAAATTTAGGTTTGGAGTTATGAGGAATGAGATTTTGGAACAGTCTTTCCATAAAAGGACTGGAGCAAAAAAAACTAGCTAATATGAAGGTGGAACTTTATCAGTTTATGAAAAGGCTTATAAAGTTATGATGATCTAGCCTGAAACTGGATTCATTGACCCAGGAGATGCCTCCTCGTCACACGTCCCTAAGTCAATACTTAGCCAACATGTGGGTACTTCCACATGTCAGCTAAGGTAATCATATCTTTTCTGATATTAGAAAACTTTCATTTGAAGAAAATATAAGAATTTTAATGTAAGGTATTTAACCTCAACTCTGACTTTGTTTTTAGATGCCTAATCATTATGATAATGACTGTCCTACAGCCCCAGTTCCGTGTACTTACAGTGCCTTTGGATGTCCTGAAAAGGTAGGTCTGTTCTTGTTCCACAGATGCAAGGAGCACCACAGTTACCATCTTACCTGATGCTAGGTACAGTTGATCTTGGCTTGATTTTGAGTGACATTGTGGAAAGGACCAAGTGGTGGCCTGACTTTGCTCCTGTAGAAATCAGTAAGGGTAGGGTAAGAACATTGACAGAAGGTTTTTGAGTGCTAAATTTTGGTGAACGATTTTTTTCTCACCTATGTTGATTCACAAGTATATTTTGTACTTAAATGCCAATAGTGTTCTGTAGCCTTGTCCCCTATTCTTTTAAACAAGGGCTGTACAGTTAGGTGTATCCGAATACAATGGCTCCTGAAATTTAGGGAAAAGAGAAATTTAATGATGTGACTTGCATCTCCATGATTCCCAAATTATTTTATTTCATTTTTGTGAAAATACTAATTTGCTGAAATATTCCCATGTTCTGTGGTTGCCTTGCCTCCTTTTAATCATGTAATTTTTCTCTTCATCTTGCTGCTCCCTAGTTTTTTTGAGCATCTTCCTATTTGGGTTTCCCATTACAGCAGTGCCATGTAGGGACTGTAGTGCTGCAGTATAAGAAAATATTAAACCTATTTGTCTGAAGGAGAAGGACTCACCAGCACACTTACAGGCTGGGGAGGACCTTCTCAGCAGCACAGCAGCGGAAAGGGATCTCTGAGTCGTTGTTGATACCAAGATGAACATGAGTCGTCAATGTGACAAAGCAATCAGTAAAGCTAACCACACTTTATCATGCATTAGCAGGTGCATGACAAACAGGTCCAGGGAGGTGATCCTTCCCCTCTATGCAGCATTGTTCAGGCCACAGTTGGAGTACTGCGTCCAGTTTTGGGCGCCACACTTCAAGAGGGATGTGGACAACCTCAACGGTTCAGAGGTTATATGGTTAGGGGCCTGCAGGCAAAGCCCTACGAGGAGAGATTGAGGACCCTAGATCTCTTCAGCCTCCACAAGAGAAGGCTGAGAGGTGATCTTGTGGCCACCTACAAATTCATCGGGGGGGGCAGCAAGGAATAGGAGATGCTCTGTTTACCAAGGTTCCCCTTGGAGTAACTAGGAACAATGGCCACAAACTGACGGAAAGCAGATTTAGGTTAGACATCAGGAAGAACTTCTTTATGGTAAGGGTTGCCAGGATCTGGACTGGAATAAGCTTCCAAGGGAGGTGGTGCTCTCCCCTACCTTGGGGGTCTTTAAGAGGAGGCTAGACATGCACCTGGCTGGGGTCATCTAACCCCAGCGTTCTTTCCTGCCCAGGGTGCAGGGGGCCAAACTCAATGATCTACTGAGATCCCTTGCGCCCCAAACATCTTATGAATTCTGCAGCTTGTCTTCAATTTCATCGTATCTGATAGTACTGACCACATTCCTAATATGTACAGCCTTTTTTTTTTTTAGCCACATATTTGCGACTCATTTGCATGAAATGTTGCTAATTCTTGTTATGTTCATAACGTCACATCTCTTTAAACTCTAGATGCAGAGAAATGAATTGGCACGCCACATGCAGGAATTTACTCAGGTTCACATGAGAATGATGGCTCAGACTCTCCGAAGTATCAGTATGACTGCCACAGTTCCTGTATCCTTCTCCAATGGCCCATCCTTTGAGCCAGCCCTTTTCTCCCACCCTTCATCTTCTCCATATGAGTGCAACCCGGAAGTAGAGAATTTCAAGGAGACCATTCAGCAGTTGGAAGGTCGCTTGGTAAGACAAGATCACCAAATCAGAGAGCTGATTGCTAAAATGGAAACTCAGAGTATTAACATGGTTGAGCTCAAACGTACTATCCGAAACCTAGAGGGGAAAGTTGCTGAAATGGAGGCACAGCAATGTAATGGCATTTATATCTGGAAGATTGAGAATTTCTCTTCACTTCTGAAAGCCCAAGAAGAAGAAAGGCCTGTTGTGACACACAGCCCTGGCTTCTACACTGGAAAACCTGGCTACAAACTGTGTTTGCGTCTGCATATCCAGCTACCAAATGCTCAGCGTTGTGCTAACTTTATATCCCTTTTTGTCCATACTATGCAAGGGGAATACGACAGCTATCTGCCTTGGCCATTCCAGGGCACCATACGGCTTTCTATTCTGGATCAATCAGAAGGACCTGAAAGGCTGAATCATGAAGAAGTAATGGAAGCCAAACCTGAGCTGCTAGCCTTCCAGAGACCAACAATCCACCGCAACCCAAAGGGTTTTGGTTACGTGACTTTCATGCACCTGCAAGCTCTGAAACAAAGAACCTTTGTAAAAGATGATACTCTACTTGTGCGCTGTGAAGTTGTAACACGATTAGATTTTAACAGTCTCCGGAGGGAGGGATTTCAGCCTCGTAGTACTGATGGTGTGGTGTAGTCTGTACCTTAACCAAAAGAGTTCTGTTTCCCTTCCACAACAGACTATAGCAGGCTTGTCCAACATACGGTCCGCAGGCTACCATGTAGCCCGCCAGGCCATTTTATCTGGCCCAAGGGAGGCAGCAGCGGCCCGCGGTGCCGCAACGAGGCAGGCAGCAGCGGCCTGCAGCGAGGCAGGCAGCGGTGGTCCGCGGCAAGGCAGACAGGGGAGGGGAGCTGCTTACCCCCGCAGGGCCCAGGGGAGCAGTTCCGCGTGGGAGGCCAAGCAGCGGCCGTTGACACTGCTGGCTCGCGCTTGCCTCCCCATATGCCTGCTTCAAGCCAGCCCCACTGCCCTGCCCTGCCTCACAGCAAGGCGGCGCCTCCTCCCCCGGTCAGTCTCCCCCTTGGAGCTGCAGCCCTCTGAGCCCGGCCGCCCACGCACGAGGCCCTGAGGGGGCTGCTTCTCACATGCTGCTGGGCACAGAAGGAGCCCAGCCGGGTCTGCACGGGCCAGCAGAAGCGCTGGCGGAGCCGTGTGCCACTCGGGATGGGACGAGCCTGCACCGGTCAGTCCCCAGCAGCACACAGCTCCGCTGCCGCTTCTGCTGGCTGGTGCAGACCTGGCCGGCCTCCTCCCGTCCCCAGCAGCACGTAGGAAGCCTGCTTCAGCTGCATGCTGCTTTTCCTGGCCAGTGCCGACCCGGTTCTGCCCAGGCGGGTCCTGCAGCACCATGTCAACCTGGGCATGGCACTGGCAGGCCAAGCGGGCCCCAAGTTAACCCCGGCCTGGCCCTGCGGCTTCTCCAGCACCAGGTCAACCCAGTTGTAGCCAAGCGGCTCCTGCAGCACCATGTTAACCTGGGCATGCATGCCATGTCAACTAGCACCATGTCAACCTCTGCAACTTCATTGGTGTCAAAGGTCACATGACATCACTTCCTGATATACCACTTCCTGTGATGTCTTTGAATATGGCTCGCCAGCCCACTGGGTGATAAAAAGTTCATGATCCAGCCCCACATTCAAAAAGGTTGGACACCCCTGGTCTATAGGGACAAAACATATGGTCAAAGAGATTTTCCAGTAATGTAAAAAAACGTCATGAGAAGACTTTATGACTGAAACAGTGTCTCTCTACAGGACAGCATGGTTGTTTTTTTGCCCAATAGAACCTGTTTGACTTTCATATTAGATTCCATTCCCACTACCCTCTTGATATGTCATGTCTAACTACTTGCAATTGTTCTTTATTAACCTATTAAGCTAACTGAATGGAGCAAGGATACATTTTCAAACTTAAAACTTCTGCAGAGGAATTTCATTAAATGCTTTTTGCCATGAGGAAAATGGGTCTGCTGACTGGTGGTGGTGATGGTAGAAATACTTGCTCCTAGACGCCTAGGTGATACATGTTACATATACAGCCTGTAGAGAGCATCCTAAACTATTAAAGCAAGCCCTGTTTTGCTACAGACCTTAAGAGAGATTTTACCATGGAGTTCAAACAGTTTCTGAATTGACATAAAATCCAAATGGCAAGAATAAAGGAAGGAAAGGCTAAAACTTCAGCTTATAGCTTAGCAAGGGAATTGACCATGCTCTTCTTGGAATCTGAGGTGAGGTTAGTATTTGGCCCGCACAGCATCTAGGTAAGACAAGAGAGATCTGCCTTCTCCATTCCTGGAAAATACCAGTTAACGTTTGGTATAGATGCTTGGATGTCTGAGAAATTATGCTATTCAGAAATCCTTCCTCCTGCCAAGGCTAGTGAGTGTTTTAATATTCAAACCTGGCGATAATGACAACAGAGTGGAGTTAAATAGGAATCCAAGTACAACATCTTATGCAGTACTGCCCTAGAGAAGAATAAGAGATTTTTGTTTCTGCTGGATGTTCTGAGCTCACTGAAGCCAAGACTTCCAGACTTCTCTATCAGTTTCTTAGCCTTTTGTTAATTAGTTAATTTTGTCAGTCTTTTGTAAACACGTGGCTGACATTCTTGTTCCAAGCTACATTAAAGTGCTGATGGACAGGTTGGCTCATTATGACTATAGGCCATTTTTTCTGTGGTGTTAGGAGCTCATCCTAATGCCAAATATGTTTTTTGTGTTTTGACTACACGAGTGTATGAAGAGGAGGGAGCTATATTCTGAGTGGTTTAAAAAGTTTTTCCCTTGATCACACATGACATGCACCCAATTTAAACCAAAGATCTAAAATCATTCCTATGCAGGTGGCACAAAGTGCCTTAGTGAACATGTAATGAATGGCTGGTTCATTCACTAGTTCTCAGTAGATAGTTGCCCATTCAACAAGTAACAGTTGCATTTGACTCTGATTAGACAGTGTTCCTGGACATAGCCAAGTCCTACTTGCTTCCCAAAAAAGAGGAGGTTTGTAGTCTCCTAATACTACTGTGCGGGGAAGCTTACTTGTTCACAGAATAAACTACCAAATTCTGGCATCCATAGTAAAACATTTCATAAACACTACATTCATTAAAAGTCCCGAGAAAAACCCATTATCTAGGTTCAGTACTGATTTTTCTGAATGCTGTATGAATTATTTATCTTAAGCAGTCAAAGTCTTTAAGTTCTCTGGTGCTAATGGAGTTTAACATTTTACAGAAACTTACCAGTTTCATAGTCTTAGACTTGTTATCCGTACATGCTTCTATAGGTTTAAGAAAAAAAACAAAAATTTTTTTCTTTTTCTTCTGAAGACTGTGTAAACAGTTGGACAATATGAGGCAAAAGACAGACTTAAACTGTACTTAAACCCATATCTCCAATCAGCTCAGGATATACTTTTCCAAGTGCAGTCTGACCGAGTCACTAATTATGCAGATCCTGGTAAGGGTAACTTAAATACTGGGTGTTTTCTAAGCAACACCCCCCCTCCCCCCCCCCCCCCCAAAAAAAAAAAGCCCACACTGGAAAGGAAAGTCAGTTAATGTACAATAACCCCAGTAGGGTAAGACGTGCTATATTATCACAACTTATGTTTTGCCTGTTTCTCTAAGATCATAATTGTGAAATGCCATGGCAGAGCATTGAGTTCATGGTGTCTCAATGAAATAAAACATGGTAGTAATTGGAACCTACCAGTGGTAGAGGAACACTGGTGTAGCCACTCGGTGGCTGTACTCTTCAAACATAGACACTCTTGACAATTGGAGTACTGGTGAGTATTGTACACAGTCAACTTGTTTGAGTCTGTATTGAAGGGAGTGTGCTATTTAACTGTATTTGTTTGTTATTTATGTAGGGGTCTTTTGTATTTAAATGGATGACCTCCCCTCTGAATTCCTGTTAAGAAGTTTGGCTGGGTAGGGTGAATGGGGCCAAACTAGATAGTATGTAAAGCAGCTGGTGATGTAAAGCAGCTGCATTATCACTTGCACAGTATTTTAAGACATATTCGTTTTCTCCCCTTAGAACTGTCCTCCGTGTCCTAGTACAGATTTCTCTCCCTTTTCCCAACTATCATTTATAGAGTCATACATTTTTGGAGATGAGGAGAGAGGGAAATTTTGAACAGATTTTTGGTACCTTGTCCTTCCATTTTCCCCTTTGTTTGATAACCTTAGCTGTGATTTAAAGTATCAATGCCTGTGCCTCTTATTATAGCAGTCTTTATGGAGTTTGTTTAACACATCTACCAGTTTATAATCCAAGGTCTGTAAAGTCTCCTTACACTATCCTTTTAAATCTGGTGAGAGAGTCTTACAAAAGTTCTTGTATTTACAAGTATAATAAGCTGATTTTTAAAATATTCTACTTTTTGACCTAAGAAATATACATCTTGGTGATAGTTCTCTTAAATATGTAAGATTTTATTATTTAAATTGGAATAGTATTGTAAATGACAAAGCCTAATAGAAGTAGGAAATATGGTGCGTGTGACACATTATACTCTGCCCGTGGATCATTAACACTGCTGATATTGTACTTTCTGCGTATTTAAAGTTTCTAATGTAGAGTTTAAACTCAGTACAGGACTGATGCAACCACAAAGAAAGCTTACATGGGAGACATTCAGAGCTGATACCCTTAAACAAGTCAGATTACTTCTTTTAATCATCTTTAGTTGCTAATACAGAATTAACTCATCCGATTGACTTTTACAAATGCTCTAGCTGCAGTTCTAGAATTGTTTTTGCATGTCACGCATGATAATGTAAGTTCAGTTTGTGGATCGAAATTAATACAATTTAAGTGCTAAACTACTCAGTTGCCATCTCAGATATATCTTGATTGTGAAATGTCATTTATTTAACTGTTTTGAGATTGTTATTGTTGAAGAAGTGAGAACTCTGTGCTGAGGTGTATAGTGTTTGTGCAGCCGTGCTACCCTACCAGAATCTAACTTTTCTTTTGAGAAATCATTTATGCTGTGATGAATAGAATCAAACATGAGAGATTGAGGACCAGAAGCAGAAGAGCTTGTGCACCACAACTGCCGCAAACTTATAAAAAATTCTGGAATAAAGCTCATCTAAATCAAATGCGAAGCAACGTGTTGACTGCCCTAGTTTGCAGCTTCACTCTTTGTGACACAAAGTCAATGTAGGCTTTGTGACACAACGTTCTCTATTTATGATCATCTTGGCATATTACAGTATTGTAAATATATCAGATCTTATGATTTTAGAAGCAGGTTTTAATTTCCTTTTCCTTTAAATGTCTGTTGTCTCTCTAAAGACCTGAAGTATATTTATAAATTCAAACAGCCATAATGTGTGTTACACATGCGTGCTTGCCATGTTGCTGCTGTCTGCATTTTCCAGTATAATGTATTGCAAATGCAGCTTTCTTTTTGCCTCTCAAGGTGTCGCCCTGCAGGGTGGGAAGCAGGGGCAGTTACCAGTGCTATATATGTATGTGTATATATGGTCATAACTGTAAGATGGAAAGACTCCTTCCATTGGCTGCCTATAAACCCAATGGTCCTGTTTCCTGAGGGATTTAAATTTGGTATTAAATAAGATGAGGGTAGCCTTTTGGTTTTGATTATATTACATACTGTTTATGATAAAATATACTGATACTCTGGTGCAGAATAATAGTTGGTGTTATGATCTGTCATGTTTGAATGCAAATCATTATGTATGTGCTCCTGGTTTCCTAGAAGTGTTGATAGATTGATGTTTAATATATTTTATAACTAATGCACAGCCATATTTCTGACCAATATTTTTAAATAAACTAAACTTTTGCAGTAAAAGTTGCATTTATATTCATACCTAAGACTACCTAGAGGAATTACTAGTTAAAGGATCTAGAATGAATTAGCATAGTAGTCTCCAAACTTGCCGATTGCAAAGCTCTTAATAAGCCTTGGAGGGCTGGCTCACTCGTATGGTGCATGATCTTCTTGATTACAACTATCAAAATCAAAAGAAGCTGAAAAATAAATTTAAATAACCCATGTCAGTAGTTACCATAAACTGGTGGACTGAATTTGTCATCTGTGAGAGAAGAGGTGGTGTGCATGATTGTGAATGGAAGGCAAGGTAGCCATGGGAAAAACAGACATTAGGAAGTGGTCCTTTTTGGGGCTAAATCTGCAATTTAGCACCACCTCCTCTGCATGCTTATTTATATTCACAGTCTTACTCCAGTGCCTTTACCCACATCTCAGACCCTTGAGCTCAGAGATCTTGGCGGGGGGAAGGGGAGATCCTAGCAATGCCTATGCAGCATACATGTGACATGTATCAAAGTTGTAAAGGACAATACATTATGCTCTTGAGTTCTTCTTAACTGTCTCTGTCTATACTGTCGTGTTCTTTCTAGTCTCACAAGGATGCATTTGCCTTACAGACCTTTTTGAAGCCTTTTGTCCTAGGGGTTTGTTTTTTTGCTGGAGGAAGCAATCTAACCTCTCTGTACTCAAAGCCATTTAGTGTTGTACAGTGAGGGGGGTTATGTTGAACATCTTTGGGACTCCTTATTCATCTGAAATTCAGACACTTGTCATAAAAACCTTTTGTAAGGGTAAAGAGGGGTGGGAGGGGGAATTGTGGTATGTGGGGGGGAAACCACTTTCTGGACAGCTCTAACCTAAAACTTGAATGCTTGAATCATGCTTGAAACCTTGAATCAGTTTGCTCTTGCTAACCCATAAACCAATGTTTCTGAGCTGTTTTTATGTGCAGTACAGCCAGAGAGGCTGGAGTTGATGCTCACCTACTGGTCCTGTGTTGCCAAAGTGAAGTCTTAATTGCTGCCCCAGAGCTTGCTGGTCACTGCCATGACTGGATTTAGCTCCTCAATTTACATTTTCATTGACTGGCTTTCTTGCATGCACACCAGCCTCTGGCTTCTTTACTATTTGTTCCTTCCAGGAAGAGCACACACCAGTTGCAGATGCTTTCTCAGCCTGTCAAAGGGTTTTTAAACCTGAAAGCTTGCTAAGAAGAATTTTTCCAACTATTTGAGTTGGTTTAATAAAAAATACCAGATTTACCCAAAGGACCTTGTCTGCCTATGTCCTTAGACTAATATGGCTACAGCCTATACCCCTGGATCACATTAAAGAGTTTGTGATATGGGCCTCAGTTCTTGTGCAATGGTTTGCTTTCCTATGAAACTGTTATAAGTAATAGTGTCTGTCTTTCAGCCAATTGCCAAAATGTTCATATATTACAAACTGATAGTACAGTTAGTTGCTAAACCCCAAATTAGTCCTGGGCAACTTTTTAAGCAGTGCACTATTTAAGAAGAGAGGACTGTTATCTGACTGAAAAAGCAGGAGCAACTTTAGATAATTTGATGATAAAGACCAAGGTGTTTAACCAAGCACTGATGTTAAAATGCACAGCCCTCTTGCTGCTCTATTAAAGTTCTGTGCATATAGTTGGTATTATAGGACAACCAATCATAGTTTGTTGGTTTGTTGTCTGTTTGTTTTTGTTTGTTGTCCTGCAGAGTTTAAAATCTAGAAAGAGCATCACCAATTTCTTTAGTGATCTAAATTGTTTGATCCTTGAGAAATGCAGCTTCAATGTATCTGTTTCTGCAAAGCTTGGAACTTGTTTCAGGAAAAGTAATGAGTTGCAGCAGAATATTCCCTACTGCATGTGAATAACTGCATTTTTAATGATAATCTTAAGTGTTTGTAGGCCTTTAGATTTCTTTGAAAGTTGAAGGGTTCCTCTGAAGGCTTTTGGGAGCTTTTGCATTGGAATCTCTCAGTTGTAACAGTCAGGCATATACATGGTCTGGGGTGACACCTAGATGATGCATGTGTACTCCCTACAAAAAGGGAGTCCGCGATCCCCACTGGCTACCGCCAATGCTGCAGGTGGTCGCCGACCCTCGGTCAGCGTTCGCCACCCTCTCTCCCCACCGCTGACAGTGCTGCCAGCTTCTGCGGGAGTTTCCCTGCTTACCACTGCTGTGGTCCTGCCACCATGCTCCCCCAGCCACCAGGGGCATGCGTCGTTCATGTACGTGTTATTACAAGTTGTCAGTCAGTTGAGGTTTTCCTCTGGAAAAAAGTACTCAGCTTCTATATTTGAAGTGCACATGCACATACATAAAAGAAGCTAAAGGTCCACATCCTGTTTCATCTTTCTATGCTTAAATGCTACTTATCCAGTCCTATGTATATAGACTTCTGGAGTACTTGCAATAGATCTTACTAACTTTCTACATGTATACCTACTCTTACCCTTCTGAGCATGTACCACTTATGCTTTGTGGAAGAATAGGAGTAAAGGATCTTTTTAGCCTAGGGATTAGGGCATCTGCAGAGGGAGTGGGATACCCAGGTTATAGGTCCACCTTGCCCAAAAAGGGGTTGGAACCTGCATCTCATTTTCCTGCTGTTAGAGCTCTTCCCAGGCCAGGGGATACAATGCTGCCCAGAGAGTTCTCCAGATGTCTTTAAAGTAAGCCCACTGGGCAGCCAAATGAGGAATATGTTGGGCCAGAAGGCAGGTAAAGCTGACGGCTGTGACTCAGTAAGATAGATTTTTCTGCAGCAGGGTGAGACCATGGGTTCTAGTCTCTGTTTCCTCTGACTTGCCCGCATCTCAAACTTTTAATGTCTTTGACTCGGAGCATGTGCATATGCATGTGCATGGGGGGGAGCTGCTTTCTTCTAACCACTTTAACTCAATTCTCCAAAAAAGAGACTTGGTCAATGTTCAAAATTAACTTAGCAGGGAGTTATGAGGGGAGGGGGGAAGTAGCTGGCAGTCTCTAGGGCTGCAGCTAGGGAACAGAGGAGAGGGGCCAGCCCTTCTGTGGAGCAGAGCCCCACCCAGCTCTGAGAGCATGCCAAGATGCTGGGGGTGTCTGGTTTATCTCAAACCTGGTTGAATGTAGTATCAAGACTTAACTGATTTGGCTGAAACTGGTTTATGCAATGTCTGTCCCAGACTGGTTTATCTCAAACCGGTTTCAACCAATCTCAAGCTGGTTTATGTACACTGAGCACCTGTTCTAGTACAGGTTTAAATCAGTTTCTGATCACCTAAACCAGTTTATGTGTAATGACTGTCTCGAGCCTAGGTGTCATAAACAGGGCTGCTTTAAAGGCTTTTTTATTGGATTGATGTCCTAACCACCCTTATCAACAGCAGCATGTAGCTCAGTAATAAAGTACAGGAGGAGACATGGGCCCAAGAACCTGAAATTAAGAGCGTTTGCCCAGAAAACCAAAGACTTGTGTTCTAGGCCTCCCTAACTTGCAGAACATTTAAATTCATAGCTCCCAGACAAAAGTTATAGTCATCAAACTCTGAACAATCAAGGCCACAGGTTTGGCATGGAAAGCTTTTCTCTCTCTTCCAAAAGCTCAGCCTTCAAGTTCTGATAGAAAGCACTGTGGTGATCCACACTGCAAACAGAGAAGGTAGAGCAAGATTGTCAGGAGGTAGCTGACTATGGAACTGATACAGTACCAAATCAGTCTCATCGTGGTGCTATGCATAAGAGCTGTTCAAAGTAACCTGGTACCCCAAACTCAGCAAGACATGGTTTACTAGTTATGAATGGATTCTCAAAGACTTTCACTAAAGACCTCTTTAACCAAGAAGTTCTAGGCATTTTGTTCCTGAGGTGGCATGAGTCCAGACTGCCTTCCCGTGGACCAAAACATGATGTGCTTTCCTGTCGATCTTGTTTAAGCTTCTTTGTCTTCAGGAAAGTAAAACCAGATAAAAACCCACTAATACTGATAGCATCAGCCATGCAGATGCTATCAATATTAGTGCTATTATTCTTATTTGATGTATTATCAACTAAGCTGTCTATTGTTTTTCTTATAGCTAGACCCCTCACCTTACCTGACAGCGCACACACACCAGCTGGGTAAGTATTATAGGCAGGAGCTGTTCTATACAAGTGCAAGATTCAAAGAGAGACTGATGTTCCGATGTAAATCAAAATTTTTTATTTCTGGAGTGGTCAATTGCATTTCAAGCTTTAGAGGCATCTATCCTTGTAATCATGGATTATCAATGTCTTTCAAATATTCAGTCAGCTGTGTTATGGTTCATTTAGCAGTAGTAGTTGCCTGTCACCCTTCAAATTCATACTCTTGCATCCAGGTGTATCTAAAACTCTCAAGGGTCTGTTTTCTCTCATGTGCAATTTATTTTTTCCCCTCCTTGGGCATTCATTATTAATGCACCGTAATCGGCGCTACTGCACATCAGCACAGATGAACGGGTGTTTTTTTGTGACACAACTGCACATAAGACTAAATCTCCTGTGCATTTCCACACCATGCTAATGCACAGTAGAATTAGTCTTCTGCACCTTAAGCATCTTGTGTAGATGTGCCCCTTGTGCCTGAAATATTGTAACCTGGGCCTAATGAATCCCTCCTTGGGCTTTTAGAAGAACGCTTTTTAGATCACCTTTCTAACAGCATTTTTGGTGGGTGTCTTCATCAGGTGAAGGGGCAGCGAGAATTGAGTGGTAATGTCAGGATGTCCTTACATGCCTTTTCACAAACAGGAAGTGACTCTCTAACGCATTGATTTGAATAGATTCATTTCTTAGTGTTCCCCCTGAACCAGGCATTGGCAATTCATAGTTCACAGGCTGACTCCAGCCTGAGAAGAGACTGGATCCAACCCATGGCAGCTAAGGGAATTAGCAGTATGTGCCAGGCAGGGCAGTGGAGGTGGCATCCCCAGAGTCCTACCACCTGCTTCATTCAGTAGTCCCTTCCTCCATAGCATCTGCTCCTCGGCAGCTACGGGGCAGTGCACAAAAATCTGTAGCCTGTAGCAGGGGCTGTGTTGGCAAAAACTTGCCGAGTCCTGTAACCTCATTCATTTATTGGGGAACATCTACATGTGATGCTTTAATGAACATTAGCCTAAGTTAATATGCATTAAGGGCACCTGTCTACATGTGTGCACCCTTAATGCTCATTAAAAATGGCAAATGTGGGCTATTCATGCCTAAATATAATACCTGCAAATGCAGGTATCAAATTTAGGCGCAACTAGTTAAAGCACATTAACAAACATGTAGATGTGTTAAAGTGCATTAACGCTGTGTGTGTGTCAACTAACTTGGGACTAACTTTAGTCCCAGGTTGGTCCACACACAGAGTTAATGCACTTTAGCAAGACATGCAGGTGTTAATGTGCAATAAGCTAATATGCATTAAATTTATGTGCACTTAAATGCACGTGTAGACATGCCCTTAGAGAAGGAAAACCTCACACGTTCAACTTTAGGACACATTTCTCCTCCTTTTATAGAAGAAAGCTCTTTTGCAAGTCCTAAGGGTCACTTGTAGTGTTTGTCAGCAGATGCAGAGGGTTAGCTGTTTCAACTCTCCATAGATATATATGCTGACCAGCCACTTAGTAGGACCCAATGGAACAAGTACTCAAAGAAGGAACAATTATTTTACAGAGCCATCTACTTGCCACTTGGGTCCAATCACCTGCATTTCTTTTTCACTGCTGCAGCATCCTTTGGCTTGGAGATTTGTGTGGATGAAGAAGCAGTAGTTGAATCTGGTTCACCCCTTGTTGCAAGGATGTGGTGATCAAAAGAATCTCTGATCCTTACAGACCAGCTCACAATTACATAGTACCTGTTCTTTTTCAGGGCACATTCTGCCCTTTCCTCTTTATAACCCCTTGCATTCAAAAGTGAATGTTTAACTGTTGGGTGCCTGTTCCTAGTGTCAAAATTCCCTATTTTATTGTGGGTACTCAGCACATCTATATCTATTGATGCCACTAGGTACTGTGCAGTGTGCTGCTTTCTTCATCATGACTGTCCAAGCATCATTGAGGGCATAGGTTGGCTCTGCAGTGGGAACTAAGTTCATCCTGTGATGACAAAAATGATTTAGGAAGAATATCTTAAGACATACTACCCTCTGCCACTGTTCCGTGGTAAACCGAGGAGGGGAAAAACATTGAGGGGGCAGGTTTTGCAGCATGGTTAGACAGTATGATGGGTTCAGATTTGTAGGCACTTGGGTACAGGGCCTGGCATGAATGTTTGCAGGTGGCTCTCTCTCTTTTCCAGAGAGGCAGTTGTTTTGTTCCTATTGGTGTCATCTTAATGAGGCTGTATGTTGATGGCTGGCCTGGGAGCTTGAGACAAGCATTCTATATGTGCCAATAGACTGAAAAATAAATAAATAATAAAGAAAATGTGGCCTGACAAGACACTGGATGTTATACAGTAGGGGACAGGTGCTTTTGGCATGGGAATGATTAGATGACTAAGAAGTCCTTTAATGGCTGTCAGTTTTTAATGACAGAATATTAAGGATGAGCCATTAAACCATTTTAACTAAGATGATCCTTACAGGCTTCTAGGCAGAGCAGCAAAAACTGCAACCTGCGTCACCCAACACACCAAGGTTAATGACTTCCATGTTAAATTTCAGTCTTCATGGAGCTGCAAGGACTGCATCTGGCTGGCTGCAGAGGGCAGCATCAGTCCAGTCCTCAAGCTTGAACGGCAAATACTGTGTACCTGGGAGATCTGCACAGCTATTGCTTTAGCAGTTTATGTTTTACTTTATGTACTTACTCAGTGCACTTGTGCATACAAAATAAGCCAGGAAATTCCCCCAAACTGTATGCACTATGGCTTTTTAGCTATTTATTTTTATTTGTAATCGGTTTCTTCCTAATAACAGTTTTTTTTGTACTATCCCCATTGATTATATCCAGAAAATGAAAGATCAAGTCTTTAACCACAGATAGAGAATGTTTTGCAGCCAAGAGACAGTAGGCATTAAGTACATTGCCTGAGGGTCATAGAGCACTCCCAGAAACATTGTGTCCCTGTGTCAATAGGAATTTAATTCAGAAGGACTAGCCACTGATCTTCTAATAGAAGAGGTAACATAGCAGCCACATTGGTGCATTTTTCAAAAGAAAATGCCTCTGCTTGACTTTCAGTCCCGTGGTATGAGCAATGTTTGTGTTTTGTGGATGGGAGTAAATCATTAGTCCTACACGCTTCAACTGGTCTAGATACAAGGTGGGACTAATCTAAATGAGTTTTAGACTTAACTTTTGAATAGTGGCTTGAATTTTGGGTGCGTCAAATTCTGGGTGTCTAATTTTAAGCTATGGCCTAGATCAGTGAGGACCAACCCTTTTGGCAGTCAAGCCACAAACTCGGTCTGCACCCTTCCCAAGTGCCACTCCAGTCCCCTTCCTCTGCCTGCTCTGCTTTCTGCTTCCTGCCTGTACTCCCTGCCTGATCTGCTGCTCTGTTTTCTGCCTTATCCCCTCTGTGCTGCCTGTCCCCTTTCCAGTCTCCCATGTGCCACCCGCAAAGGCTGCCCATGCACTTGTGGCATGTGGGACACATTAGCCTTTCCCCTAGCCTAGATGATGTGGTCTAGCTGCTTTACACACGACGCAGCTTAAAAGCAGCATTGGAAGCAGTGTATCAAATTGCAAGTGGTTTGCTTGGTGCCCCTCTGACTCTGGGATGGGGTAACCAAAATACAGGTGCTGTGGGCAGTTTTGGGGCTTGCTTTTATAATACCCCATTGCTCTTCAAGTGCTAACATTCCTTGAGCGTAGAACAGCCCATATGGGAAGTATGATCACAGCCAGAGGGTACTACCTTTGAATCTGGGGCATCTAGAGTTAAATCTCTTGCTTGGCACAGACATCCTGTGTGACCTTGGGCAAATCCCTTAGTACAGTACCAATAAAAGGGTTTGGATGCTTCAATGCTTAACTTTCAAGTGATTGGTCTCTGGAGTGGAAGTTATAATCCTGAGCGATGCTCCCTTCACAAGGCAGAGAGAAGTAGGCACCTCAGAATGTGATCCAAGAGTTCAGACTGGGTGAGCACTTGCCTGAAGTTAGATTAGGCAAGAGGGGACTACCCAAACCTGAAGACAGGGATAAAATTTAAATTTCACCTGTCAGGTGCCTCACTCAGGACTCTGCATACCTTTCCTGCTGGCCTTCCAAGGAATTGAGCAGAGCTCACACTTTCCTTGCAATCCAGTGGGGTGAAGAGATCTTTGTATGGCCTACTGACTACTTCACTGGCCAAATGTGGGAGACTTTTCTCTGCCTGAAGGGGAAGGTTCAAACCCACATCTCTAACCCCTTAGCAGAGGTCTTGGTGGCCCAAACTACCAAACTTTTAGATTACACTGCAATAAGAGTACTCTTCGCTCCACCTCCAAAGACTGTTTACAAATTAATATTCAATGTGTAATGTCAAATTGAGATCGTGAAAACCAGAAGCCATGTTTACCATTAGCAGGTGCAAATCATTTTAAATGCCATCACAGGCATGTGCTATAGCTCAGAGTGTATGGTTTTCCATTTGATACTTAACATTCAGGAGTCACTTTCTGTTCCCTCAGCTAATATTGGCACTTCCATCTTGAGCAGTTCAGACATGGCTTGTACTCTCTTTTAGGAGTATGATCAGTTTGCGCAGAATTTGAAATATCAGTACTTCTTAAAGACTGATACATTTTTAGTGCTGCTTACAGTTGAGGAACACTTTTGAGAATGGCCCAATGCAGCTCTGAAAATGTTACGATGATTATAAGCCCCCAATCTCGCCTATACTAATTACTACTGGAAAAGCTATAAACCTTACCCCATTCAGTATAATTAGGGGTTAATATTGAACTATAATGATACCAAAATGAAACTTCACAAAATTGGTAATGACTTTAGATGTAGGCTGTGAATAATTGTGGCAAGAATGGGAACCGCCCCTTTCAGATGAGACCACTCTGTTTCAGGGTGACAGGATCTTCTCTTTCTTGCCATTGTAGGAATGTGGGCAATGATATAGAGTTTATAGTATAAACTATAGTTAATCCTCCATAACAGTTACCTGGTCCTATGACAAGGGATTCACCTGTTTACCTGAGTCAATATATGCATCCCATGTCTTCCCAAGCAGATGGTTCAGAAAGGCACAACATCATCATGTATAGCCAGTAGCTTACCACTTTCAGATAGTAATTTTTGACTCTTCTGTTACATCTCCAATAAAATGGCAACACTGCTTTATCCTCCCAGATTGTCTTAATGCTGTGACAGCACAGCCCAAAGCACAGTGACCCAGTGGGTGCATCTGCACATTAAGTTTAGTACCTGTAATAACATGTAGTGCACAGTAACTGGTGCTACTGTACAGTAGCGCTAGCACACAGTTTTTTGTGACTAATTCTACTGCACATTTAGCATCTCCTATAGTGGGCTGATGCAATTCTGGTAGTTAAGTAAGACTGTAGCTGGATGGAAGCTCTCTTCCGACGAGAGAAACTCCATGCAAGATGCACATATGCTACAACTGTTGCCTTTTACTGAATTTTGATGTAGATGCAAGTGGTTAGGAAGAAGCCAAATGCCACAGTAGTTCCAACAGGTGAAGCATAAAAGATATGTAGATCCTTTACTCTGAAAACCACATGGCTGCTTTAGTTTACCAAAGGAAAACAGCCTCAGAGAAATCGGTGCAACTGATATTTAGTGCTATAGGAGTCTACATCAGGTCTTAACCATGCCTTTCTGTCACATTATAGAACAGAAAACAGCCAGCCCCAGGTGGAAGGTGGCAGTTGCTTTATAAAGCACAATGTCAAATAAGTTATAAAAAAACCCAAACCACAGGGCACTAATTGTCTAACTCTAGACCACTGTGAGCTGGCTGGTCTCCAACTGTTAGCTGGCACTCGAAGACAGCTGAAAACCTGTTCCCAGTACTATTTATTCAGCTAAGGCAATTGTTCCCATTAGCACAGAGCTGCTACAATTGCAGATAGAAAGGTAGGTGCCCTGTATAACCACTTATAAGAGGAGTGATGGTCCATGCACCACTTTACTCAAAGCTGTTTCTCAAAGTGCTAAAAAGGCTTGAGGCATCCTGCTTTCTCACTGAGGAGGTGGTAAAAATCTAAGGGTGTATTTACATAGCAAATGCAGAGCCATGCACTGACATGCAATCTAGCTCTAAACAGGTGAGCTCAGACACTATTATAAGCAGTGCAGCTACACAGGAGAGCAGACTGCCAAAGTTAATTGGCTTTGCTGAGAAGCACGTTACATTGCCCAGGCAGAGCACCGTGCCAGCTCAGCTCTGCTGCTTGACCTCAGCTAGCTGGGGTAGCTCCACACACTGCCGTGTTGTATCCGTGCTTGGATGAAGGCAGAGCAGTGAGGGCAGAGGGTGGATTTTGAAAAGCACTCAGTTCCACCCCACCTCCACTCGCTTTGAATTAACAGTTAAAATTTCCATTAACATTGGGAAGGAGGAGTAGTGCGAACCCTGAGCACCGAAATCCCACGTACTTGATGAGAGGGTAGCTGCCCTTTAGGAAATTCCCTGAATATTGTGGTAGTTGGGTGCTTTCCAGCAGTGACATGACTCAGTTGGTGACTTTAACTGTGGTAAGATTCAGTGGAAGTGTCAGCCGTGGTCCTCAAGGACCTCCTTTGTTAAAAGGCTTGTTTTCCACTCACTCTATCAGGCGGATCCTGATCTCTGCTGACAGGTTGTTTTTTTCTTCCACAGAAAGCAGCAATTACCAACATGGCTCTAGCTTTTAAACAAACACACGGAGACAACAACAACAACAGGCAGTTGTAACATCTAAGATGCAATTCTAGAACAACACAGAGCAGGTCCTCCTGCTGTTTTGATGCAGCCCCCAAATAGCTATACATCGGGAGGGATGCAGGATCTTTACCACCTTGAAGCCTCCCAACTTTTCCATGCCTCCACACTGAGCAGGCCAGCTACACACCCCTCTCAACCATGAACACTGTTGCCTCATCAGAAAAGGCCTTGCTACTGAGTACTTTACCCATCCCCTGCCAGGACAGCATAGCCTTTCATGGGGACAGAAGAAAGCAGATATTTGCCAGAGCAGAAACCACTTGAGGACACCAGATACAGAAAGTGTCTATGAAAACCTGTATTTTTCCTTTGCTTCTTGCTGTTGCTTTGAACTCAGATGCAGCTGGTACTGTTATAAATTGGCCTTATTCCTCTCCCAAATCCTTCCTGTTCACCCAGAGTCTGATACTGCATTTAAATTCCTCACCCTTCCTTCCCAATTTTATATCAGCTTCCATCTAGCCATGGTGTCATAATTCTCTGTTTTTCTAAGGCATGAAATCTCCCCTATCCCCAGTGTGTCAGGCACTCTCCATCTCCTCAATCTTATCCCCAGCACATAAGTACTTACAAGACAAATATCTCCCCAGCCCCCTATGTTAGAAGGAGGGAAAAGAAAGAATACTATATTTAAAAACAGCAAGATCCTCAGCTCTTGTAAGGTCTGTTCATGTCGATAAACTATGCTGATTTATACCACGTGATGTTCTGCTCCATGATGAGGTTCTCTCTTCCTGGACCTCCCAGTGTATTTTCATCAATGTTGGATTTTTACATCAGTCTCTTCATCCGGGGAGAAGCTACTTCTCTCATGGACAAGGAGTATATAATAAACAGGCTCTTCCTATATGTAGTCTGTGCGTGTCTACACATCACCCTGCGTCACTGTAGGGACACACTACGTCACCATACGATGTGCTACGGTGATGTAGCGATCACATACATATACATGTGACCAGCAGCTACTTTGCCATAGAGCCCCCCCTCCCCATTTTAGTGTGCCGCTCTGGTGAAGTAGCAGCTAAAACTAATCATGCGCTGCATACATGGCGCAGTAGTTACTTTCAAAAGGAAGTACTAAAGCACAGCACAGTAACATCACTGTAGGGCAAGATGTAGATCTGCCCTATATTAATGTGAAAGATCCAATGGTAGGGCAGCTTTAGGTGGGCCTATAGCAGGAGAAGGATCAGGGCCTGCTGTGCTGGACAAGTTTCACTCCAAACATAGAGGGTGCAGTCCTGATTATAGTGAGGCTAATGGTGGAACTGTGCTATTAAGTTTCAACAAGCATTAGGTTTTTACCTATTGACAAGACAAATTTGCCTTTGTCGGGAGGAGAGGAACCACAGGTCCCTTTGAGGCTGCAACAGAACTGCAAAATTAAAAATAGGTGTAAATAAATAATTGTAAGTGTTACAACCAAATGAAGACAAGCAATTAGCTAAAAAATTTAGAGAGAAAGCATTTTGCAAACACACAGGTGGTTCATATGAACCAGAATATTCAGTCCATGGATTCAATGTTTATTGCAATCATCACAAATGTTACTCCCAAAGTGATCCCAACCAGCAGGGAGTAGGACCTAAGGAGAAAGACAAATGCTACATGACAGACATTCCAAATTCTGATGCAGTTGTCACAATGCAACAGTGACAATAGTGCATTAGTAGCAACGGCATTTCCTGGGTGCATTCAGATGCACAATTAAAATTTAAATATAGGTTGCTGCCCATCCTGGCAGCAGATGGGGAGGAGCTAAGCTTGCTAGCAATAAAACCACACAGTTTGCCTTGTCAGGGAGGTAGTAAAAGAGCATGTTACGCTAATATAATTAGCTTTCCAACTGAGACCCTTAAATAAGCCTATATATAGTACAGACTTTGGCAGAGTTTGTATGAGAACACAAAGGTGATAAAAAACAAACCACTTCAGCCATCTTAAAATGAGAAGAATGTGGTAGTAAATCTTATAAGAGGAAGACAGAGCTAGTGAGGTGAGAAGTGACTTTATCTATAGCAGTGGTCTCCAACCTTTTTTTGGGTAGGAGATCATTTTTTTTTTTTTGTAATTAAAAAAAGTCAACCCAAAAATCTACCTTGCGCCACTGCCCTCCCCCCTGCAGGTCAGTCTGTGGGGAGAGAAGGTGGGGGGCAGACTGAGGTGGAGAGAGAAAAATTATCTGGGGTTGCACCTCCCCAGCAGGTAAGTCTGTGGTGGAAAGGGCAGGGCAAATCGAGGTGAGGGAGGGAATGGGGCACAGGTAGAAGCAGGGGCTGGGGGGAGTGGGGCCCTGGCAGGTCTGGGTGGTGGGATAAGCAGTGGCCCAGGGAGCACATGTCCCCCAGGCCTCCACTTGTCCCCCACTCTCCCCAGCTCCTGCTCTTGCCCGTGTTCCCTCCCTCGCTCACCTCTGGGGCCTCAATCTACCCCCCCCCCCCCCCCCAGCAGTGCGTGAAGGAATGGTGCTGGGGCAGGCACTGCATAGCTGGGCTGTGGCCACAAGCAGCTCCTCCAGGGGAGCTTCAGGCATGCAGCCCGGAAGGGCACTGGGGGCATGTGCCCCCAGTTCTACCCACAGGGCAGGGCAAGCTGCAGGCTGGGTCCTGGGCAGCTCCAGGCTCTTCTCAGTGCAGGGGTTTGTGCCGGGCAGCAGCACTAGGAGTGGGTTGGTGGGGGCCATGGTAAATTTTTGGGTGCCTGCAGCTTCCCCCATAGCCCTGCTCCCAGCTCTGCTTCCATTGCCTGGCCCAAACACCCATGCTGGGAAGAGCCCGGTGCTGCCCCGGCCTCAGCCTGCCCCGTGGGCAGAACCGGGGACATGCGCCCCCCCATGCCCTCTTGGGCTGTGTGCTCCTCCTTACCATGCCTCCTGGATGAGCTGCTCGTGGCTCCATCCTGTGCTGCGCCCTGACTGTGCAGCACCTGCGCCAGCCCCACTCCCCACACTCACTACTGCATGCATGTCCCTCCCCACTCCTGCTGCAGCTGCGGTGACAGGGGGTGTGGGGTGGGATTGTCCCACTCACCCAACCCAGCCCTGGCAACAAGGCAGTGGCAATGCATAGGGGGTCCGTGGGGGTGCACATGCACCCCCTGAAAACGTTGGTGTACCCCCCGCCCCAGACAGGCAATGCTCCCCACTTAGGTGACAGGCAGGGGGGGCAGGTGGGAGTGCCAGTTGTCCCCCTGCGAGTGCCAGTCAGGGAGTGAGGGCGCCAGGTGAAGAGCTGCTGACATTTCTGGGAGCACCACTCATGCTTCCCAACTGGTGCGATTGGCTGCAGAGGGAACCCCACCACTCCGGTTGGTGCAACTGGCCACAGGGGGACCCCTTCCCCCCCTGTTGCTGACTGGCAATGCTCCTTTCCCTACAAGCTATGTCCATACAAGATTGTGAGTAGACAGGACCCATCTTGGACACTGTGGTATCAAAGTGGTCCTTTCTAGCAGCTCAGAACAAGCTAAAACATTGCATGCGGTAGTCTAGGTTATCATCTGCTCCTTTTACTCCCAAGGCTCCTTACCCACAGTTAAAATAATCGTTCACTGAACAAATAGAGGAAAACCCTTCTGGAGGCTACTGCCCTGTATAGAGACACCTGTATGCTGCCACTCAATGAAATCCTCTTCTCTCAGATCAGTGCAAGTCACTCTAGAGCTTTTGGCCACTCACATAAGCTGCTGACAAGGAACATGGGCCTCTTTACTTGTAAACGCTTGTGTGTACTCAACCTTTGTGGGGTGGCCCAATAAGTATCACTTTTCTCAATCCTCGTCTAGAGTTACTTAAGTCTCATGTTCTGTTTATGTAATGGAACCAACAACTTCACCTATCTTTACAAAAAAAATCAAACTATTTGGGGAAGTGCATGTCACAGTGGCTTGGTGCAAATTGTTGCAAAGTAACAGACACACACACACACACACACACACACACACACACACACACACACACACACACCCTAAAACAACAAAAACAAAACCAAACCAAACCAAAAACAACCAGAAATGTAGGTACTTAAAAATAAAAAATAAAAAAATTTCAAGTTAAAACCAGGACTGGAGTTCATAATCCTCAAGCAATTCCTCCCCCTAGAGGGGGAATGGATTGTTGTTTTATACTCAGAATAACCAAGTGACATTTGTCATTTTAGTTATATGAAGAGGATAATGCTTGCTACCAAAAAAGGTTCCTGATAGTTGCAGAATGGGGGAGGGGAGAGAGAAACAAAGTGAAACATTATTAAAGTGATCTGAAATACTGTGGGGAGATGCACCTGATGATGCATATGGCTATAATATAAGCAACAAAAGTGACCAGAGGATTCCTTCAGTGCAGGAGCAGTGCAGGGCACATTTAATCAGGCTTATGCTGCCACCTTCTCAGAGATTAGGGAACACATCAAGGTGGGAGGCATCCTATGGAGGTTCTGGGCTCAGCCCCCACCTCCCTGAGAAAGCCATCTTAAATTACAATAACTATGAGGGCAATTTAAATTTATCCTGGAGACTAGCCTGCCCCTGCCCCTTACCCCCTGCAAGCCAGCCCAGAATTCAGCTAAAGTATAGTTGGCTTAAAGCCACCTGTGCCCATCTTCCCCTGGTTCTCTGCATTTTGTGGTATTCTTCTTGGCAGGTTCAGAACCCAACTAAGTCCCATGCTCTTCAAATAGCAAGCCTATGGTAATCAGAGGCAAAAGCCCATAACTAAATTCCAGTCTCCTTGACTAGGGACAGGAACAGGCCGTTGTCAAATATATCTACCTGCATTTCTCAAACACGGGATGAAAAGCAATCCTTTCATTTACAAAAAGTCTCAGGTTCAGGACTCGACATTAGAATTTCTTGTGCTTCCAGTAGCCGAGGAAGAAATTCCATTTCCTCTACCCATCGAACCCCAGCTCTGAAAGATGGCAAGGAGACAACAGGAATGAAGGTATGTGCCAAGTCTTGCAGAATCAGGTCTTACACAAGGTTATTAACTATGGCATGATTCACACAGAGCCCTGAATTCAAGTCCTGGCAAGTAAAAATACCTTTCAGTTCAGTATTGGGACAGATTTATTAAGAAATTTGTGTTACCCACTATTGGGGAAGGTTGTGGAGTTGCGCTCCCTTTTTCATGGAATTTGATATTTAAAGCAGTATTTCAATTCACCTTTCGGTTTATCATTCTACATAGAGTTTTATCAGCAAGACATCAGCAGAGTCTCTAGGGGGGATTTCTTGAGCAGGTTGGCTCCACTCTCATGGAAGCAGCATTTAAGTACCAAACAATAGCTATGAAGTAGACAGAGGACTGTACAATGTTTTGTGGACAGATGCTACCATCTCTTAAGAACTCGACCCAGTTTTAGCTTTTTTTTTTTTTTTCTTTTTTTTTTTTTTTTAAAATGGTACCTAGCTGCAAATTGGACAGATAAGGATTAAAACAAGGGAGTCAGATCAGCCAGCTACAAAAGGGAGGTCAGAAAAATGGCATAGATTTGCCATTTGCAGCAAGAAGTTCCTGTCTCAAAGCCCAAATGATGCTCTTTGGTTTCATAAAAATCTACAAGATGGGATTCAGCTGGGGGCTGTGTCAGTACTAGGGTGAGAAGTGTGGAGGCCTGGCCTTGAAAAAGCATTTGAAGCTACCTTCACGATGCAGGTATATACCCTCGGTTACCACAATGCCTCTTTCCTTTCCAACACCACCAGTTTCAGTTTCTCTTTATGGTGGAACGCTAAAAATGCTGACGTTCTCGACAGTACACATCCTGCCAGACTCCAAAAGCTTTAGGTAGATTCTGCCCAGAGTTTCACCCCACATCCTAGTGGGTTTGCATAAAGGCTGAACTGGGCCCCTGACGCATCATATTCTACTCATGCGGATAGGCAATGGACTCTTGGTGGAAAAAGTCATCTGCCACTCCAGTTTCTTCGAATTCAGGCCATCAGAATAGGCCCCTTCCCTATACGCAGCAGGAGCCCAGAGAAGAAGATCCCCTTCTCCCTCCAGAATCCACAAGGCATCTGGGTTGAGTTCTCTGCAAGACGCAATAAGTTTCATCCCCAAGTACAATATAAAACAAAAATGCAACCCCAGTCATTACCATCCCACAGTCCGAGGCAGGACCAAAAGAGATTTTTTTAGCATAATCCCCTCTACTTGTTGCTGCACTCAGAGGGATAGGGCTCCATTTTATGAGTTAGGAATGACAAGAAAAAGAGAAGGGGGAAAAAAAATAAAAATAAATGAGGCAGAGAGAAAGAGGGGGATTCATTTTCTTCACAGAAAACAGAATGGTACCCAAGGCGAAAGCAGTGCAACACCGCATAAGAAACCTTACAGGAGACAGAAAGTGGCATTTAACAGTGACACCCTTGCAGCCCCAAGTGCTGTGCTGAGAGTACCTCCACTGACAATGATTCTGGAAAGTAATGATCAAAAAAAAAAAAAAAAAAAATTTTTTTTTTTTTTAAATAAAAATCTTGGAACATTTCCAAAGAGACAAAAGAACCCAGACCATTCCCATGGTATCAGCAAATCCGTCCCCAAAGCCTGTGTTCTCTCCATTGTTTCCAGCAGCAACACAACGGCCATTGTCCAGTTTAGGGCACATGGCTCTTCTCCCACAGAAGGATCCTTCCTAGCCGACAGATGTGCAGTTCAGTTCTGTAGACTCTTGCCTGTCCACAGTGACCAGTCCTTCTGGCCCGTCAGCAATACTGGGCTCACTGGAGCACTGACGGTGGCTGAAGCTGGGCTGAAGGAGGAGACAGTTATCACTGCTATCCGATTCTTCTATTACCATCCCTGTGTGCATCATGGAGGCCATGGCCAGAAGCTGAATATCTGAGTGGGCATTGGCAACAGTATGGCGACGGATACTGCCACATTTTTCCAGGTAAGCCTCGCCCTCCTGTTCTGTGAGTGGCGTCAGAGCCATTTCGCTGGGCTGCCGACCAGTCATCATGTGGGAGTTGTAGCTCAGCATACCAGTCTTAGCACGGGATCTGGAATATCGCCTCTCTAGAAGACAGAAAGGAAGCAGGAAAGGTAATCCCAACATGGACAAAACCCCCTGCTGAATTTGCCAGGCCTGTCTCAAGGTCATGTGCAAGTGAAAGCAGCAGAGCTGTTGCCCCCTGCTGGGGAAGTGGGGCTACAACAGGTCTCAATGCTCCCCTCCCTCACAATTATCAGAGATAAGTAGCCATGTTAGTCTGAAGTTAAGCAGAAGGCGAGGTAGAGGTGCACCTTATAGACTGACTGAATCAGAGATGCATAAGCTTTTGTGAGTCAAAGCTAACTTCATCAGAAGCTGTGACCCTTCTGCCAGGCATGGGTGGGGGGTCATCCCTTTGCTCTAGAAAATGCTCTGCCATGAGAAGTCAATGCAAAGCATCCTACACTTACAACACAAGCAGAGGCAACGGCAGGCACATGTGCAAGGAAGAAACCATTTTCCCCAGGTGTTACATGCCCCTGTGGTGCCAGAACTATCCTAGTGCATGTTATACCATACTTGCCCACTATCAACATGTATCCACTTTTGCAGCAGGGATCAGAAAGCATCCAACACTCCATAGCAACACTGAACAACAGTTTAAAACAGGAGGTAAAGAAGGAGACTGTGTGTGTTTAGAACTCCTGGGGCAATTTAGCAAGACAGGATGGTATTACTGGCCTGGACTCAGGTTCAAAGCCTGCAAAATAAATCAAGGAGTACTCCATTACCAAAATGCACCCCCCAGCAGTCTGGGGCATGGATTCAAAACTGACTCAGCTACTTTTAGGACAAACAGGGATCTTAACTTGTGTCCTGGCTCATTGCCATTCAGGTAATATCATACTGCATTAACTACATTCCTTCAACAAGTCTTAAGTGAACCCAGTGTTATTCTTCACCTCCTACCCTTAACTGTTGTGCAATGGTGCTGTTGTATGTATTGAACACCTGTTGTTTTCTACCCCAGAGGTGACTGCATTTCAAAAGCACATAAAGCCATTCCCTGTAACTTTCTTACCCTTTCCTATGAGTGCTGAGGAGTGAGGATCCATTAATATTTAGAAAGTGCTTTTGAGACATTATAAAATCCTCCCACCTGAAAATAGCAGAGCATGAGGGAAAGAATAACAAAATGTAAAGCACTGATGGCTATGAAACACTCTTGGAAGCTTGCACTAGTAAGAAAGGCAGACAACAAACTCTATATTGTTACAAGGAGGGATGGATGAGCAGCCAAAAATCCACTACTGGCAGCAGCCAGGTTATGACAACACTTTACCCTGCTGCTGCCAGTAACACATTCATTTGGAAAGGTTCATTTTGTGCTTAAAAGAATGTTCAAATTCGTTTTAGGCATATTATGGGCAAATAAGTGTGTTTTTTTAGAAGCCGGCTCCAGCTAGCCCCACAGCAAGCTATGTTCCAAGGGAGGAAAGAAAAATTATTTAAAGGTGTATCCCCACTGGATCTTTCGCCCTGAAGCATCCCAGGATTGCAGCTTGTTGAGGGTAACCAGAGGTGGGAGCACTAGAGTAGACAGGCCACTGCACTTTAACTATTGTATCATCTAACCCCATTCAGACTGCTGCAGCACTGTTGCCTATCGCTGCTGGGCTTGCACTAGCACTCCCCCAAATAGGCGATGGGACATTTTATTTGAAGAAAAGCTGATCTACCATAGGCAAGACCTAAAGGACACAATGGTAATTAGCAACAGCTGCCTCTTCACCATCCTTAGTATTCACAAGGGCTTCTGCTTTTCTGAACGAAGAAATGCAACCCAAGGGTTGACACAGTGGGAGAGAAAAGCCAGTGCACTAGTCCCTCAGTTTAGTAACAAGTACTGGTACTTAAATACCTGGACCCACCACTCCCATTGACTTCAATGGAATTCAAGCTTCTAAGCATCTTTAAAGGGTCTTAAATATTACTAAGTGTTAAGCCTCTCCAGTCAGAAGTCTTCAGCTCAAGAGAAGATATGGCTCAGTTGATTTTTAGAAAGTAAGCTAATCACCACCCCTAAGTTTACTGCAGAACTACAGAGGGTAGGTGTACATTGCAGTCATTGTGGTTTGTGTAGGGATACCCCGGGTGGCTTTAAACTAGTTAGCTGCTGTTCTGCTAGCAGTCTAGAAGTGGCAGCATGGAGCAGGCTGGCTGCCCAGGTATCTATGCAGCTTCTCAGGATTTTGTAGTCTGGGCTGAGCTCTGCACTGCTGTGGTTACACAACACAGTAACTCTGCTGAGATCTAGTCACAGCTCACAAATTAAACAGTGCCAGGCCTGATCAGAATTTGAGCAGGGAGTCCTTAACCCCCACACAGATACTGCAGGCTTGAGGGCAATTTAACAGATCACGCTCTTCCCTCTCAGCACTCTAGTGCTGAAACTAGTATGTGAATATGACTACTTTGCAGCTGTCTTTAGGGCAAGAAAAGAAACAGAAGAACCGAACTAAAATAGCTAGCTCAAGGACAGCAGTCTATTTGCCGCAGCACAGCTCAGAGCCCGAGAAGCTGGGGCAAGCCCAAGCTGAGCTGCAAGGCTGCAGCAGTCACCCTGCCACTAGCACCCGCATGTAAGGTCCTCTCAGGCTACACTGTCACACTGCAGTCACAGCACACTAAAGTGGAGATATACCCTTTATCATCATTCCCTGTGGTGTTTTCCAGGCACATGGTGGCCAAATTTCTCCTGTGCCTGAGAGGAGAGTCAAATTTTATGAACTCCCCCTGGCTAAGAGCTGTGGTATAATGCTGCTGGCACAAATAAACTGCTGCATGCTAATCCTGGAGAAGCACAGCTCACCAATTCTTTCTTGCTGTCCTCAGTGCTTTAGACTGCAAGGTGATGCTCAAGCTGGTGTTAAGGGTCAAATGCAGTAGAATGCTGCAAAATGGGAAAGGTATGACAGAAGAAGAGAGACCCAAGCAAAATAGGCTTTTACAGAAACAAGCAGCTTCAAAAACTTACCAAACCAAGTGTCTCATTCTGCTGGAATTTGCTGGGGCTGTCTAAACTGTAGATTATTTATTTCCGTCAGCTGGGATGAGGAAGGAGCTGAATGGCAGCATTCTGTTGGGCCAGCATATGATCCCACTTTTCTAAATTAGATTTTGCAGTGGCTTCACGTGTGTCTCATTTGTTTAGTGATCTGCATTCTATACCTTCAATTACCCCTTGTAGCTGCTAGTTTGTAAGAACAGCAGCAAAGGCAGATAGAAAACCTCTGTTATTTCAGAGTGGTGAGGAGGCCCCAAAGAGATCTCTTCAACTCCCATTCCAGCAAGCAGACAATTTGGCTAGAAGGAATCAGGTGAAGATCTCTCTTAGGACAAGCAGAGGAGCAAAAAAGAAAGATGATCCAGTGTTCGGGACACTAGTTTAACCCCTAGGAAACACTGGTTTGATTCTCCACTGTGCCTTTGCCGTCCTTTGTGACCTTGAGGGAGTCACTCATGGCTAGCTTCTTCAACATGCACAGTACTGCAACACTATCCCCTAGGCTCCTGACAGCCCCAAGTAACCCTGAGCCCCTGGCAGGTGTCTAAGTTCATCACAGAATATATGGTAACAATTCAGCAACTAAAGAATGGGAAACCAGCTCAATACAAAGCTGCCTAAATTAGCCAAGAGTGATATGCAGGGAAAAAAAGGGAGGGAGTTAAATGCCTAAGAGGCAGAATGGACAGTGGCATAGAGCCACCTCACTGATGAACTTCCAGTTCTGGTGTTCAAGTCAGGCATGGACAGATGTGTACAGTTCTGTCCTCTCAGGGACTGGCTGCTGCAGGCGTACAGAGAAGCTCTATGAAGTGGTCAGACACTGGGGTGATGGTACGATACAAGTGCCTTAGCTAGCTAGGAAGAAAGGATTAGAATTGATCTTCTGGGTCACTGGATCCACTCTCCTGCTATCACAGCAAGCAGTCTATACAATCCTTTTCATAAACGAATAGATGGGATCACACTGTAGCACCAACCAGAAAGGAATCAGCTCCAGATTTCTGCTACACTGAAAGAGGCTAGAATAATTCTTTGCCCTGCTTGTATCAGTACATGTTTGGCAGCAAATTACAGCTATGAATGAGAGAGAGAGAAACAATCTCATCTGAGCAGATGACATGTGGTCCTTTGGTAGAAGAAAGTACTAAAAACAGAGGGAAGGGAGTTTGGGAGCCATTAACTGGAGTATCTGATCTGTCCTTGGCCAGGCTGAAGAACACACGTGGCTTTCAGCTTCAGGATTTGCTAAACTAGAGCAAAACAAAGATCCATTAAATACAGTATTTTTTCACCAGCAGGAATGACTGGAGCTCTTCTGCCTATTATACTTGGTTCTCCCTGTAGACATCATGCAATGTGCCACTGCCAGGCTCAAATCCATATGCTATAAACCAGTGCCAACTGGGATGTACCCATAAATCTTCAAGTCCATCATGCGGAGAGGCAGGGGCAAGAGACCTTCCTTCTGATCCTTAGAGGGGAGAATATGAGAAGTGCATATGTAAAAACAGAGATGCTCTGCCACATGGGACACCACAGTCAATCAACTCTTTTCTCATTTAGAAATCTTCCCCAGATAGGCCTCTGGAGAAGAAAGTTGTCCTGGGTTCTCCATTTCTGAAACCCAGTCAGCTGAGGTTACAGCCAAGAGCTTAAAGCCAAGATACTCCTGGACGGAAATCCACCACAGCCAGCTTGCAGTGCGGAAAGCAAAGGGAATGCTGGCTCTGAATATGGACAGCATTACTCATGGATTTATAGGAAACGATTCAAACCAAAAACCAGGCTGCATCTTGTATCCTCCCAGCAGCCACACAAGATGCAGCCCTCAGGAAACTATTGTGAATAGTTTAGCTAGGATTTTAGATCAACCATGGTTTGTTAAAACTGAAATAGGAACATAAATAGAAAAATGTTGAGGGGGACCCTTGTATGCAAACACAGATCAACAGCAAAGCTCGTGTCAAATACGCTCTCTGCCTGTTGAGGCAGGCATGCAGTTCTAGCTGGGGAGCAGGGAAGGTGTGGAGGAAGTATCTCCTTCCCCATTTATAGCTAAAACATTTGGTTTCTGAGACAGCTGGGTGTCACCAGCATACTGCCTTTTCCTGGAGCAGGCTGTGGCTGATTTACATGGGGCAGAGTTAAAAACAGGAAGGATGCTGGTAGAGAAGATGAGAGTGTTGTAGAGAAAGAGGGAGCTTGAAAAACTGTGAAGGCTAATCTTGAACATCTTTAATGCCATGGCCAAGACCCAGCCTCATTCACAATGGCATGCTGCTGTGAGAGAGGGTAGAAGTAAAATAGTGCATAATAATAAAGGCCATAGTCCCTTCTCAGCCTGTGATTAGGGTTTCTTACTGAGCACCCCAAGTTGGCTTTGCAAAATGCCACCTTAGGCATTCTAATACTCCACTCCTTCTAATGTCCCTGATACTCACTCTTCAGCCTCCCCTTCATCTACGTTCCCATTATATTCCTTTCTCCTTTTAAACCAAGTTTAAGGTGGAGTAATGTGGCTAGCTGACAACCCTGCAGGCTAAAGTCCGTTCTTTATCCATAGCAAAGAAGGGAATCCCATTTCTCCTCCTATATTATATAATTCTGAGCAACCAGCACTAGAGGGAGAGGTCCTGATAATGATCAAGTCACTGGTCAAAGGACAACAACATGGTGCCATACTACAAAAGTGAAATGCAGCAGGGTCCCTTTATTATTCTGTACATCTCTTAGATTTCCCAGAACCAGAGACAGACAGACAGAGAAGCTTGCAGATTAGAAAAGGAGTTTTGCAAAATATGCATGTGCTTTTGAAATGCCAACGCTATCTGGGGAAAAGTTCTGCTCTGTTGCCAGCATTGTGTAATGCAAACAGAAGTTGTCCCTTCTTCCCTCTTTCCTCGTGCTCGATAAAGAGAAGGGCTGGGGCTAACAGCCACATGGGAAAAAACACACACAAATAAACAGTAGCTAAATCAAATCAAATGCAATAAGTTTAAATCCCATAAAACTTTACAAGGCCAGACTGTATGCAATGGTTTTTTGACACTAACTCTTTGTTTGGTTTGCAGAGAACAGTATGGCCCAGAATTTTCCAAGGCTCTGTTGACTGTTTCAAATACTTTCAGTAGCATGTGTACTCCCATAAATGGCCAAACACGCAAACTTGTTGGGGTTGACCTGACTGTCTCACTGTGGAGCAAGGTGCATGGGTTTATCACGTGGGAGGAGCAGTCAGGTTTGCACTCAGATGTGCAGACTAACCACTTCTAGTCACACAGATTGCTCCTTGTCCTCCCCTGGAGCACCCTAGTGAACAGTTTTTCCCCCAGCTCCCAATATTCACCCCTTACATACTACTTAAAAACGGTCACCAACTCCCCCCTCACTCTTCTCTTCCCCAAAGTGTTAGTGGATGGGTCTGTATCGTTTTAGTGGGAGGTGGCCAGTGGTGTCCCACAGGGTTCGGTTCTTGGCCCAGTGCTGTTCAACATCTTTATCAATGATTTAGATGAGGATGTGGAAAGCATGCTGGCCAAGTTAGCAGATGATACTAAGTTATAGGGAAAAGCAGTCACTCTAGGGGATAGGACGCAGATCCAAGTGGACCTGGATAAGCTGAAAGGTGGGCAGAGCAGAATCAGATGCAGTTCAATAAGGATAAATGCAGAGTGCTTCATCTGGGAATAAGTAACTTGCAGCATGAATACAGGTTAGGAGAAGATGTCCTGGCTAGCACAATGGTTGAAAGGGACCTCACGGTTATTGTTGATCATAGGATGAACATGAGGCACCAGTGCGACGGTGTAGTCAAAAAAGCTAATAGCATACTGGGATGCATTAGCCAATGTGTCACAAGCAGGGCTAAGGAAGTGATACTTCCTCTCTACTCAGCATAGTGAAACCCCATTTGGAGTGCTGTGTCCAGTTCAAGATGTGGAGAATCTTGAAAGGGTCCAGAGAAGAGCCACAAGAATGATTAAGGGCCTGGAAGACAAACCTTATAAGAAAAAACTAAGGGATCTGGGACTGTTCAGCCTGGGAAAGAGAAGACTGAAGGGGAACTTGATGGCCATCTATAAGTATGTTAATGGTGAATATTGGGAGCTGGGAGAAAAACTGCTCGCTAGGGCACCCCAGGGGAGGACAAGGAGCAATGGCCATAAACTGTTAGAGGAGGGTTTCAGGTTGGATGTAAGAAAAAACTTCTTTATGGTAAGGGTGACCAGCATCTGGAATAGACTTCCCAAAAAGGTGGTGCAGTCCCCAACTGTGGAAGTCTTCAAGAGGAGACTAGACAGACACCTTGCTGGGATCATTCAATCTCAGCAGTATTCCTGCCCAGCGAGGCGGAGTTGGACTCGATCTTTCGAGGTCCCTTCCAGCCCTTAATTTCTATCATTCTATGAAACAGGTACAACAATTATGTCAATTTTGATTTTGGAGAGCGAGTAGTTCTTAGCACTTCCACAGCAAATATTAAGTACTTTATTTGACCAATAGCTGTACTTTATTAAGAAAGAATAAAATGCCTCAGAAATAACTTGCCCAGAGGCCACATAATGAATTTATGGTACAGCCAGGATACATAACCATCTTGCATAAGACTGGTCTCCTGCTTTCCCTGACTTTTTATTAAGTTCCTAAAATAAGGCAGCTTTCTGGTTCAAGGGGTTTTGCCTGTAACAGAGCATCTCCTAGAGTCACACAAAGTGTGGTGGCCTGTGTAACAAGCTGAGTCATATGAGTCTAAATCCTATTGATCTATAAGCAGAGATGTAGCTTCCCTCAACAATTATGATCAAGGAAGGAAGTCTCTGTATGAGTAATGTAATGTAGTCCTTGAGAAAAAACACCAGGAAACTCATTGCCAGTTCACATTTCCTTGTCTGACATTATGTTCCATTACATTGCATTAACCAGTGGAGGTGTCTGAGCAACAGCTGCAACAACTTCAGCGCAGTGGGTCTTACCAAGCGCACAGGTGCTACCAGGGAAGCTGTGATCCTCACACAAACCCAGGTATGGCGAGACCACCTGCTTAACCAGCTCCTCCAGCTGCATGTAGCCCTCACTGGGACCCGTAGGTTCATGGACACTCTGAAATTCAAGCATTAAAGCAAACATTTCACTTACAGTTTCAAATCATATATTTTTATATTTATGGAAGCCAAAAGAACTAGAAGGGATGTGTAAGGGAATATTTCCTGGACCTGGACCAGGAAATGGCTACAACATAACTCCAACACTACCAATAGCAATGGTTAGAAAACTAAGAATTCATCTGCAGAACGCAAGCTTCGCCACTTTCCACACTGCCTTCCTTCAGAAAGGAAAATCAAAATCCATGGAAACTAAAATGTGGGGAAATAAAAACCAGAAGGGTCTAGGGCTAGACAAAGGTCTGGAATATAGATCTTTTCCATGGTTTGCATTTCAGATGATACAAGAGCTAATATGCTTCATTGAATGCTTGGATCATGGTGTATGCATGAGGGCCACCCAGACCTTTGATGCATATGCCTGGGCAGAATTTTTTGGAGGAGTGGAGGCTGCCCAGACCTTCCACCCTCCCTTTAGGCCACTGAAACAGAATCTAAAGACCAGACTGGGTCCAGATGTTTGGTGCCTCCATGGCTGTAGTTGTATAAGTGTCTGGGAATTGAACCCAGGTCTCCTGTTGGGTAGGCAAGGATTCTACCACTGAACTACAGGGGACTCACTGTATAGATAACACTTGGAAACTACTTCTCTGTCCCCTTGAGGTCTAGATTTGGAGGGTGGTCCCCTTCAAAAGTCTGTGCTGCTTGGGAAATGTCCTTGAAAGATTGACAAACCCTTGTCTACTGCCAGAGGTGTTTGTACCCTCACAAAGCTGGGCCCCAACTGAACTCCCTTCTTAGTTGAGGCAATCTGTATTAGAGACTGTATTAGTAGCCAGTGTTCATCTGATTCCATGAACTCCTCTGAGGCAAACCATCCCTGTCACTATAAAGCTGTTGAAACAGATGACCTGGCATATGACATTCCAAGTATGAGAAATGAGAGCATTTAGGGATGCTAGAAGATGATGACTGGTTAAGTGAAACAAAAGCACTGAGATAACTCATGGCTGTGGAGCTCACATACCAAGGAAAACATGCCAAGATTAAACCCAGAAGGATAGTTTAGACCCACCCTTCTCTCTGCTCAGGAAAATTCAAGCCACAATGTTTAATGTTCAGTTTAGCTCTATTTTCATATGAAACTTCCCCAAGTGAACACATACAACTCCCTCCTCACCTCCTCAACTCTTTGCCCTCTATCCAGGGACAATATGAATTAGGTAGTCGTGTGCTTATGTGGTGTCTTTGAAAGAAAGAAAAAAGGCTTTTCCCCACCTGTAGAATTAGCAGCATCTGGACAATGGAAGGTGGGATCTTTGTCTGGACCAGGGGAAGAATTTCTTCCAACTTCACTTTTAACAGGACCAAGTCTCTGAAACCAAGAAGGGCAATTTGGCGGATGGTCAATTCCTGACCCTGAAAAAAAACAAAAAACATATTGGAAAACATATGCACAGTATGTACATAGCACAAGTACACACACATGGGCACCCTATCTTGCAAGTTGCTGTAATGGTGGAGCACTCATTAGGGAATTTCTAGTGCTCCTCAACAGCATATCTGAGTATCACTGCTTTACCCTATTTCTGATCTAAGTGGCAAACCCTCGGAGCTCTGGCTTCAATCCAAATCTAGTGGGAGTCAAGCAAAAGTGAGCCACAATCTCAGCAAGAGGTGCGATGGTTGCAGTTAGGGTGGGCAATGTGAAGCCAAGGGCTGCTAAAGCAGTTGTGCTGCCACTCAGTTGTGTGGGGTAACTTTGCATATGGTGCACCTGAACTATGCCTATTTCTGATCTGTGTCAGATCTCATATTTAATTCAACTTTTAACTTTGGAAATTGCCAATGAAAACACAATTTAATTAATTACTTGGTTATCTCTTCAGTTTGGCCAGAGCATCCCATCCAACTCTGTCTATCAGGATGAAGAAAGCAGAGGCTTTGGTTTTCCAATATAAATATTTTTTTCTTCCCAATATTCTTTTTTTTTTGCATTAATGAGTTGTTAAACCTTTTTCATGTGCATCATCAAGATGTCAAAATATTTCACAGCACAGCTCTTACACAACAAGTTAACCTAATCCAACACTGATGTTATGGTTAGCCTGAGCTAGGCCTGACACAGCTGCTAATCTCCTGCACCATCAAATCAGCTGCAGCAAAGGTTTAACTGCTGACATTTTTCCCCCTCTCCCTTGTCCTGTCTTATGTGGAGACTCCCCAGCTCTCTACTGCAAGTTAACCTCTGCTCTATGTTCTGCTGTGGGATCATTTTACAACCTCCATCACACACCCAGCGAAGCAAATCTGACTGGTGGGAATAAATGCCAGTTAATCATTAATTCATAATGGGTTTAATGCTGCAATTAGCAATTACATCAATATTCAAATAAGACCTATAGCCGATGGCATCAAGTTTGGCTTGGCCATTAAACAACTGCTTTGCTCTCTTAAAACATCAGAGTGTTTATTTGGAAATGTGCTGCTCTCAACACCCTGGCAAAGGACTGAATCGTATTTTTGCAGTAACAGGACACTTTTCCTATTTATTTCATTTAAGCAGTTTAATACCTCTATTTAAAGTAAAAGCACCACAAGATACCAGGGAAGAAAGGTGATGCCTTCTTTTTCTGCCCATGCCTAGTACAGCAGTCACTTTGACCTTAGTATCTCAGTGGAAGGCAATGACCTCTTTAAACTGTTCTCATCTATATGGGAAAGTTAGGTCTCCGGGTGGTTTAAGTTCATATCACAGAAGCCATAATTATGTCCCCACAGAGGCAAGGAAATCACAGCCTAGTGATGTATCAAAACTGACTGAACCCTCACAACAACAAAAGGCAGCTCCTGCAGACCGGTATGAAGCAACTGTGTTGAGGAAAATTTGCAGTCCAATCATCAATGTACTGCCAGATACGGGGACAAGTACAGTTTATTTGTGTAAGAAAGGCACTGGAGTGGGATACAGCTGATCAGGATTCAGTTTCCAGCTCTGCCACAGTTTTTTTTTGTGTGACCCTGGGCAGATCACTTAGGCCCAGATTGCTAAAGGTACTTAGGTGCTTAGATTTCACCATTTTCAAAGGCAGTTAGACACCTAAAGGACCTGGCCCTTCCATTTCTCTGGAAGAGACTTCCAGAGAAATGACTTCCTTAGCCTGTAGGATCTTTTATGAGCAGCTCAGATATTAGTGCTCCAAACAAACACCAAAGGAAAGTCTGTAAATAAATTTAGAAAAGGATGTCAATATTTTAATCAACAATAACATCTTATTTTAAGAAGCCACACAGCACTGCGGAGACTTTGGCTCAATTTCTCTCTAGAGAAAGAAACCCATTCTGTTGGTAGGATGCCAAAGCCCTTAGGGTCAGTAAATGTCACTGCTCAGGGAACCAAGGTATCTCTACACTACACTAAAGTCTTCAGTGGACAGACATATCCTTACCCTGTTAGGGTAGGCAACTCCAGGTCCCCAAATTAAGCACAACAGAAAAAGTGCAGACCTCTCTGTTGCATACTTTCCCCTAGCTCCACCCTAGTCCCTTTTCCCCCCCAGTCTCCTCTCCCACACATGTGCACATACCTTCTAGCATCTGCAGCAAGGAAAAAATAAAAACAAATACATCAGAAAGGTTTCTTTATACAAATCCTTAGCCCTTTTAGGAAATGCCAGCTTTAATAGGATAACAGGAAAGGGCAGCCTTCAAGTCTTACCTGCTGACTTTCAAGTGATAAAAGAAAAAAAGGCAAAAGTATCTGCTCCTGGAAAGACCATCTCTGGCTACAAGCCAAAAAGGAAGGGTTATACTAGATTTTCCTCTCTTCCCCTACTGCAGCTAAGGCAATGTCTGTGCCAGTTAGATTTTTAAAATTTCAAATTGTGGCTTGGACTAAATGGCCTTCTCATACAAGTAGTCCATACAGTGTTGACTGTTATAAAATAGGTACCCTGGGGTAGACCACAGTGTCTTGACTTCTGTTTCATTTGATAAGACCTGTTGATTTCTCAGCCACTGGGGTGCCTCTGGCTCCACCAGGGGCTCTGCCTTTGGCACTTCACTGACTCTGCAACTTCAGTGGCTGGTCACCAAAGGCTGGTTGGCATTAGGGTAAATCCAGAGTCTAGTAAATCCAGGAAAGCATTATCAAAGGAACAAATGAAGGTATGTAACTTCCACTGCTTTTAATTTGGAGATGGGACCTTGACAAATCTTCCTTGGCACCTCAGATGTTTTATTAGTAAGGGGCCACGTAGATAGGGAGAAACCAATGATGCCACTTTAGACCTATTTACAAGTACTCAGCAGCTGAGTTTAAAAATGGATCATTCTTCAGAAGTGCATATAAATTCGTTTAGCTTAGTTTTTAGCATCAGAAATTCAACTGAGAAACTCTGAATGAACATATTTAGCACTTTTCTCCAATCATGAGAAATTGGAAAACGTTCAAGAAGTTCCAAAAAAATGCGTCTTTTGGTTAAAGTGAAATTCTTTACATTTTGTTACATTACCTCTTCTCCCTGCCCTCAGGTTGTATGTTAAACCGGTTTACCTGAACTGGGTAGAATATTGCTTGGAGCGTAGGAAGGGTCTCGGTGAAGAAGTGATCCCAGATCTGAGAGAGGAGATCAATGCGATCTTCACCTAAATGTCAGGAATTTGGACAGAGAAAATCCTTTTAGCCGCCAGGTTAATGTCTCCAGGCTCTTTGTCCTTCCAAGTAAGTCCTGTTAGGCTCAAACTCCAAAACAGCTAGCTTCAGCTAAATTTTTCTTTGAATGACAGGGACAAAAGCCAGTGAAAAGCCAGTCAGAAACTGCTGAGATGTTCACAGTCCTAAGAGCAGTTCTGCCCCAAATATTAAACAGGTCATTTACAGTAAGAGGCCGAAGTATCTCCTTAGACTTAGGGTCTAGATTCACAGGCAAAGAACTTTTCAGTTTTGCATCTAATAACCAGAAGCTAATGTCCCGTTATGGTCCTACTGCAGCAGCTGGGAAGAACCAGCAGGAGCCAGCCACTACTGTATGTTTTGCAGAGGCTGAGTCAGGAAGACTGTGCTGTACGGGTGGCTCTTTGAAGAACATTAGTTCTGATATTTTTGCTGTCCCAAACATGGAGCCATAAGTCACAGACCCCTTGTGCACATAAACGTCCATGGATGTGTGGCAAACTAGAAAGCCATACACGTGAGAATTTCTCTTCTACCAGAGTTTTTCATCAGACACCCGGCAACTCAGATTTCCAAGTGAAACTTGTTCAGTTGTATCAATCTGGACACAACAAAAGCCCCTAATATTGGATCATTAAAACTACAGACTGAAAGCCATGCAATCTAGAAACCTCCTCACAAGAATGTAACTTGACCACCAGGGGCCATAAGGTGATACATTAGCAATCATACAGTTGGTGAATGTAGTAGTGTAGGGTTTGGGGGGGTTCAGTTATGAGAATACAGAATTTACAGAACTGCTTATCTTTCCAAATACTTAAGCTGTGATCTCCAAGCTACTTAGGGTAAGAGTCGACAGCCTACAGCTCACAGGCCAGATCCAGTCCACCAAGGCATTGGATCCAACCTGCAGAGCTGGGGCCTCAGCAGTAGTCAGCAGTAGGGGGCTTTGCCCACATCCTGCCATGGCTGGGCAGCAAAAAGAAGCAGCAGCAGCAGCCAGATCCTAGTGCTGGCTTGTCTCAGACCTGAGCTGGGGCATGCTGCTGGAAAACATTGCTGATGCTGATTGCTAACTTAGGGCAGTGGCACTAAATCTTTTGGCCCTCCAAGCCAGGTAGTCTGTCTGTGGGCTGGATTGGGCCCTATGTGCAAGATCGGAGCCCATGCTGCCCCTGCACACCCCAATTAGGGCTCATGCTGCCTTGCCCTAGCCTCACATGCCAAGATCAGCCCTGCCTTGCCCTGCACGGCCAAGCTACAGTGCTATGTGGACATATGGCTTTATGGTGGACTATGTGCAACATGGGAGCTGCAATTAATGGTGTCACTGCTCCCCTGCTGCCAAATATTCGGACCTGGGGGTAGCCCTACAGGCCAGATTACATGGCTCTATGGGCCAGATCTGGCCCACAGGCCAAGCATTCAGCACCACTGGTTTAGAGGATTTGAATACCCAGTGTCCCATTCTCTTTGGCAGCTTTGGAAGCTCAACCTTAAGCCTGTATGTAGCAGCAGTATCAGTTCATGGTACAGAGACTTTAATATAAGCTGCATTTCCTTGGAGTGTTGCCTATTAGCACCCAAATGTTTTCACAAATAAAGGGAAGTTTTACAAAGCGTCTGTTTGTGCTTTTATGTTTCCCACAGATTGTTCCCCTGGCACTCCTGTAGCACAGCGCCCTTGCGAAACGAGACTTACAGAAGAGAAACTACACCAGTCTAACAATTCTGCAAACAGGATTTAAAGGCCACATCCAGATGAGCATGGATATTTGGTTCCCCAGGGACAACCAGCAGTGGGACACCTTGTGCCACTGCTAGTTGTCTCCAGGGAAAGCCCACGCCATGCGCCATCTGGCATCCGTTAAGTTACCCTGGGTGGGGTACAGGAGGCTGGGACCAGCACAGTTGCTGGTCCCAGGAGCCTTATCCCAGGTCCTGGGGGCCAGGGAAGCTACAGCCATGTCGCTCCTGCAGCTTGGACCCTGCCCGACAGCTAGAGTGTGGCTCTGGCCAGCCAGGCTCCAGTTTTGGGTGGTCTGCACTGTCCCCGCATGAGCTGCCCTGCTTTTTTACTGCACAGGTTTTTTTGACCCCTGAATCTCCACTCCCCCAGACCACAGTGAAAGGCAGCAGCATGGGAAACACCTGAATGTGCATGGCTGTGCTCATCTTGGACACAGCCATAAAGAGTAAAGGCCCTATTGACTTCAACAAGATTGTGAGGTAGGGTTTATGGAATCGAGTCTTAATCTGTTTTTTAACCACAGTGAAAGGGATATAGCCTACCCGCCCATCTGCCTCTGAGCCAGTGACATATTTAGCAGCACTGGCTACTGAGTGAAAAGAGAAGGATGGAAATGTATGTGGTTGAGTTTCAGCATTTCCCCCTCCCTCACACCCACTCCCTATAACTATGCTCTTGCTGTGTGGGGGGGCTAGAATTAAATGCTCCAGAATACTTTCTCTCACAAGAGAGGGAAATGGTGTATTTGTTTTAGAGGTCATAAATCCCACAGAAATTAAATGGAAAGTTTTTAAGACTGTATCTAGGAAAACAAAGTAAAACTGGAAGTTCTGATTACAGAACACATGCACTGAACTAATAATGGTGCCGTATCCATAGCACAGGCATTACTTCATCATCTCCAAACTGATCCAAGAGGTCCCTTTGTGGAATCAAAACTTACAGTGAAGTGTGCACAAGCAGTGACAAGAAGCCAGATTCCCTGAAATAAGAATTTGGATAGTTTTATAAAAGATATATCCATTTAAAAAAAATAATCTATGGGAAGAAAAGAAGAAAAAAAATCCATAAATGATCTGAGTCCTAACTGCAGCACAGAGATCGTTATGTACCATGTCTACAATACTATTTCAAACACAGGCCATATAAGGGAGCATATTTGCATCGTTAGGTAGGGGGGGTTGCTATTAAACTAGAACAGAAGAAACCATCACTCTTCCCAAGTAATTCCAGCAGCCACAAGCTGCATCTTTACTTGTACATGAAATTGGGTAACTCATGAATGTGTGACAGACTGGAGCTTAGCTTTTTAAATCTGAATCACAAATTGCAACAGCTTTACATGGAGGCATTAGGATTTGGTTGGTTGGTTTGTTTGTTAACTGATCAATGTTTGTTGAGGAACTGGTAGCTAAAATAAATACCCTTTTTTAGGACACTGAACAGAATTTCACATTTAGCTTTACGGTATAGTCATATGAACAATTTAATGCGAGGAGAAAAAGAAGGTGGGGGGTGATAGCTGTCCATGTACATAATTTTATCCCATGGGAAAGGGAAGCAGTTTAGCTCTCAATGACAAAGCCTGGGCAAACAAAAACATTATCACAAATTCAAAGGGGTTGGAGACATATCCAGGTGTCTGCTGTTACACAGTGGTAAGTGAAACCAGGACAGCTTAGTCCTGAAAGAAATAGGGCTAAGCTGCTGCAGTTTAGCTTTCACTTACAATAGGATAAGACCAGACACATTGACAGTAACCATAGAGCAATAAATCCCCAGCCCTATTCAAAATTGTTCGTATGTCCATAACCATACTCTGCATATTCCATTCCTTCCCTCCCATCCCGTCCCATCTCTTCATCTCAAAGAGGCAAGCAGTACATTAAGGACGCTTAACTGACTGCCTCTTATGAAGCACACCAGACCCTGGGAAGGGGGCAACTGATGCTGTAGCTCATGCACTGGATTGCAACTGCTCAAGTCCCACGAGTTCCTTGTCAAGCTGAGAAATCAGCTTAAAAGAGAAGTACCAACAGTGATGTGAGAGTATGTGAATTCATTGGTATTTAATAACCTATATAGAGAGGGTTAGTGGGGAGGCTGACTCGTGATCCAGTTTTGTGCCCTCTGACTGGCAAGTGGCAGTCTAGTTTTCAAAAAGGAGAGCTGTCCATGCCAGTCTGATTGAGCAAACCTATAATAAACATGACTTATCACCACAGACCAACCCCGATGGTTGCTCTGCCACTGCCCTTCCCCCACCAGACATCTAGATGCCACAGTCCTGATTAGGAACTAGTGCCAGCAGCTAACAGAGCCACCTGCTCCTCGCATATGGAAATATCAGTCTCCACTGAATTTTCATCTTCATCCAGGTGCAACACACATTCCTCTACATTTGCACAGTGCCTAGTAGTTAAGCATTCAAAAGAAAGGACACAAAATCACTGGCACCAAAGTTACGGTCAGAGATATCACAACCCTTTGCCTTACAACAAATAGTTTCAAACCATCTCAAGGTATTAGGCAAGAGCCTGAGAGGCTTAGTACTCTGTCTGAAAGAAGTACCAACATCAAAGAGCTTTAGTAATTGGGTTTAAAACTGCATTTCAGAAAGATATTTGAACCCTGGTGAAGAAAAGGACTAATGGGAGAGTCTTGGATGTACCTCTGATTCAACATAGTCTGACATCTGCCAAGCAATGTAAATGCTTCACTGCAACCTCACTCCCAAGGGGGAGCATGGACACCCTGTCCAGATAGGATTTTAAATCTTCCAGCCACATAAGTACTTTGGAGATGGTATTTTTTTCCCCACAAGACATGCCTCTCAGCTGTCCAAACATCAAAGGGTGACTCACAAGGGCCCATCAGGACCAAAGCAGTCTCTCTGTACTTGCCTTCACACAGTTTAACCTTCTCCTCTATAAACAGCAATCCCTTCGCAAGGAGCTGGTTCTGCCAAGAGAGAAGAAAGAGACATGCATTTGCCTTTTCCAAGACTTAAAATAAACATTCAAGACCATGCATGGTTATGCATGGTATTTACTTTACATGCAGGAACCTAAAAATTAGTCATAGCCTCCCAATGCTGCCATCTGAGTGGGTCACATAATAAAGCTCACACAGGCCAACTCGCTTGTCAACCGCAGATATTTCTGTGCAACAGAACAGGTGTAGAAAAAAATCATAACGTTTATAACACTATCACACTTTACCATATTAGGAGGAAGAATGATTTTGGATTTCGGCTGCAAGACTAGGAGTCAAAGAGAAGTCTTCTGTAAGAAAAATAAATCACTAAAGGCTAGATTTATGAAGGCATACAAGTACCTACATACATCTTCAGGCATCTAAATATCTTTGTACATCTCACCCATATGTCTCTACATTGTCTAGGTTCCCCATTTGTAAAAAGGGATTTATAATACTTATCTATCTCTTAGTGCTATTGGGGGAAAGAAAAATTAGTTATTCTGAAATGCCCTGACCATCTCAGATGGAAATAGCAGAGAACTATAACTAACTGTTAGCACTTCAGAAAAGCTGGGCCCCGCCACAGCCATTACATGCTGTTTTTTGGGCTCTTTGGAAACGCTGCAATATCAGAGCAGCCCTGAATACTCAGGGACATGTTTTTCATGATGAAATTGTGTCGCTCACTGCTTTATTTGTTCTTTTCTAAATGGCATAACATCCCTGCAACCTGGTACAGATAACTGTGCAGAGGTCACAACCTTCGTCCCCAATTCTTCTTTAACCAGTCTTAATGTCCAGTGCACAATATTCTACCACTGAGACAGTCCTCACACCAGCTGGAGCCAATGGCCTTCCTACCACATACTCAGATCCACACCGTCACTCCGGATGCCTGAAATGCTCTTGCAGTTATCTAATAGGGTGCGCTGGATCATGAGGGTAGCAAAAGGTTACAGCATGAATCAGCTCAAGCTAGGAAGAGAACAGCATGTCTCTGCATCCTCCAAAGCCAAGAACAAAAAAAAACAATAAAGGACTGTGGTACTGCTGATCACATCTGTTGCTTTGTGACTCTTTCCTTTGTGCCCTGCTTCTACAGTAAGACATAGGCTTGCAGAACAAAGTCCTATATTTAAGTCTAGGGCAGGATAGCCCTTGAGGAGTTAAGTTGAAACCCATGAGTTCCTGCTCAACCACTGCTCTCACTATAACAACAGCTGGGGGCTCCAGACTCCTCCTTCCTCTTCCTGTCCCTGCCCCAAGGGGTGGCATAGCACTGCAAAGCATGGGAGGGCATGTGGTACAGCAGTGGGGAGGGGTGCCCACATGGGCACATGATGCAGCAGTGGGAGGGGTACTGACACAGATGTGTGGTGTAGTAGAGTGAATGCTAGTGCAGCCCACAGTGTGTACAGCCCCTGACCACTTGGAAGTTGGACAGCCCTAGTCTAGGGAAACATGGGGGAAGGAGGGGGTCATTTTTGTAATGTTGTTAATAAAATAAGTTCCACAAGTCTTCAGCAAAACAGATGGAGACTGAGGGTGTGAAGAAAGATCTGCATGTCTTATTAATAAGGCAATGTCTGTGTGCACTAGCCTAGACAGGCGGGGGGTAGGGGGGTAGAATTTATTCTTCACAATGCTCTCAAAGTAGCAATAGCGTGAAGTGCTCCACTAGGCAAATCTTTTTTTTTTTTTAATTCAGTACAGCAAGCAGCTACTTTTGCTCCTGATGAAAAAGTCACATTTCCCCCTTGACATCTTTGTCAACATTTCAGACTGAAACAATGAGCCACTGAAAGAGCCAACAGCTCATAACTTGCATATGAGAAGGCCTCAAACCACTCCATGCAACAGGAATTTGCCCCCAAATAAAGGATCAAATGTTCTCAAGGCAATGAGGCTGTATGGGATACAAATCAAGACAGAATTCACCTCCAAAATATATATATGCCAGGAAAAGCATGTTAGAAGAATCATTTTTAGATACAGGTCCAGTTAATGCAGTTTACTTTACAGACATGATCTATGGACAAATGCTTTAATGCACATCCAAATGGGAACACAGGTGGAGTGTATACAGCCCTCATACTTTATTATTAATAACACAGTAGTAGTCTCTAAGGCAATGGTTCCCAGTCCTGGGGTTGCAATCCCATTTGGGGTTGTAACGGTAAAAAAATGGGGTCACAAAGACAATCACAGATTTTCTCTTTTAAAGGAGAAAACAGCAGAAAATGGTAGGCTTCCCCTTGAAGGATGGCAGAGTTCCAGTCTGCAAGGCGCTGCTTGGGGCTGGGAAGAGCAGGAGAAGAGTGATCAGGCAGGGGGGTGCCACATGCATGTGCGCACACACACACATGCACGTGGCAGCCAGGAAGCATGAAGAGCAGCTCCGGCAGCTCCTTCCAGGTAAGTCTATAGTTGGGGGACAAAATTGAGGTCCCCATGGTGAAGGAAGGAGGAAGGGAGTGGGGCAGCGCTGGGGCTGGGTATGGGACCTGAGGCCAGGGCGGGAATGTGAGGCCAGGCTAGGGGAGCAGGATGGAGCCATGGGAGGCTCATCTGGGGGCATCGGGGGGCTGGCTCCCCGCTGCTGCATGCTCTCCTGGGGAGACACTGGGGGGGGCATGTGCCCCCCAGATTTGTGCACAAGGCAGAGGTGAATGTGAGATGTCTGTTGCAGGCTTGGTGGTCCCCACCCTGCTGCCCTCCCCCCAGGGCCTCCACAGCAGAGCGGAGCAGGAAGGCTCAATACCACTGCTGGGAGCCTCACACTGGCCGCACTGCCATGGTGAGGCACCCCCTGCTCACCCAGTAGCAGCGGCGGGTGCAACTTTCCACTGTCACCTCCGCTGCCACTGCAGGGGGTGCCTCACCCTGGTGGCACAGCTGCTGTGGGGCTCATGGCGGCAACACCAAGCCTCGCTGCCCTCCCACACCAGGTCCCACCTGCTGGGCCGTAGAGGCCTCCATGGGGAGGCCAGCAAGGCAGGGAGCCCCGAGCCTGCAGTGGGCAGCCCACATCTGCCCCCACCCATGGGCTCTCTTCCAGCCATGTCGCCCACAGAGCAGAGCACTGGCAGGGTCAGGGGCCTGTAGGTGGACAGCCAAGGGCATCTAGGGGGTGGGAGGCTGTGGGTTGGGAGTCAGAGGCCATGCTGAGGAAATGGGGTCATGCTGAGGAAAAGGTTGAGAAGCATTGGCCTAAGGTTTGGCTTTTGCTAGTGTACACTCAAAATAGTTTCCGTGGACCAGCCTTTGCTACCTAGTCCCCTCCTGGTGTGAACTGTAACATATGCATCAAAACTGACCAGGGTAGTTCTGCTGGTTTGTTTCAGGGACCTGAAATTGTCGATATACATAGGGGCAAGTATGTGAGGAATGGAGCCCTAAGGAGTTTCTGCAATTGAATTTTTCATCTATTTGCAAATGAAGCACAAATGACTGTCGTTAACGTTAGTTAAAAAGTTCCAAATGCTGATACGAGAAAACAATTCTATAGCTAGCAGAACCGTGGTTCTTATGCCTCCGGTGGTTCATAGCTTTCAGCTTAAGAGTATTTGACTTTCTCAACGCTAATGATATTCTTTACCCTCTCTACACCTCCGGTTCACACCAAAGTTGGCAACATTAGGAGAAACTCATGACAAATGTATTTTTAAGCACTGGAACAACCAGATGTGCTTTGAGCAATCAGATAACGTCGTGCTGAAATGACAGTCTGCACCCATTCGTACTGTAACAAGCAAGATTGCTAACCAGAATCTGTTAAAAATCTTCCTAAAGCTGTTTTTGAAAACCCAAAACTTTCTGTCCAACTAGGCTGAAATTTTCATTAGAAGTACTTGCTTTCTGCTTCTTTTTTTCAACAACAACAACAACAACAGAGATTTCCATGGAAAAATAATTCAATTTTTTGCCTTGCTCTGTTGTTAAGAATCAGTAGAGATGAACATTAGCAGCTGCAGGGAAAGCTGTTCAAATTTTCTCTTCTAGGAAGGACACTATCATTGTGTTGTTACATTTTTACCAAGTTTCCCTAGCAGGAGGACATGACCTTGGAGACAACGTGTTGGCTTGTTGGGATGCAAAATTCAGTTTGGACTTGTTTAGCAGAATATGGTAAAATTGTCTATTGCTTAGGTCTTCACTGCCGAAAGATACAAAAAAGCCTTTCCAAGCACTCCCTTCTCCAGATCGTGCACTCAGCCAGGTATATTTGCATTATGAATCTAATACTCTGTAGTTTGCTGACAAATCCATACAACCTAATAAACACAGAGTGAAGTGAAGGTTTGCAACAGACTGCTACATTACACAACTTGATCCTGCTTTTTACCTGGTTAGTACAGGCAATATAGCAGGACATAGCCTGGGGAAAAAGCAATCTAATACAGTTACAAGCATGACCAAATAAAGACTTATACCTAGGGACATCGCTTGAAGGACATCGTTTTATATGAAAGGGAACTTAGCTGGCTTCTAATGTCCCTTTGCTACTACAGCAGGATTGTGTGCTAGGGTCAGAGATAATTCCCCTTCCCAAGAAGCTTTCTCCTCATCCCCACAGTGAGGTCTTAACCCTGCAGTTAGGATGCCACCGGCTGTTATGGCTGTAGTGATGGAGGACAAATATGGCATTATGACTTCATTGTGGAAAGAGGAGACTGACTGGAAAAGAACAAGGCCTTGAGTTTACCTGTCCCAAGCACTTAGAGAGTTAAGCAGGTTTTTCTTCTCAAGAAAGATCAGCTGGGCACCATGTGTTTTCCTCCATATCGGGTGCATCTACACAAGCAATTAACTCAGAGCAATAAACTCTGGCACAGTTTGCACCAGAGAAAACTGCTCCCAAGCCCAGTATTTACGTGTGTGCCCGTGACCACGGCAATTTGAGCTGAGAGGGAGCAGCCCTGGACTGGTAGGGGCACTGGGAGGTCAGTCCTGGGCTCTGGGTCGCAGCATCAGGTGGTGGAGGGGCTGGCTGGGGCACGAGAGTGCTGCAGTGCAGGGCTAGCCACCTGGCAGCCCTTGCACCATTGCACCCTCATGCCTCAGCCAACACATTCACAGTTTACTTGTGCATTGCAGCACATGTTAACGCTCTACCATAAGACAGTACTGTCCCAGACAATCCTATCCTACTGCAGAGTTAATTAACTAACTGTGCCCTAATACTGATTCACATCTAGACTGTGACACTTTACTGCAGAGCTAATTAGTCAACTCTGCAGTAAAGTGCATGTGTAGATGCACCCATCATGTCTGTGGAGGGAGCTCTTTTTTATAAGATCTCTACCATTAAGCCTTGTCTGATCTGCTTGGAAGATATTTATATAAAAAAGGATCCAAAAGTGAGTCATGTGCCAATGTGTAAAAAACAGCCACTCTGCAGGTGACAACATCTTTCGCCTAGCAACAGGACACAGACTTTTTTTTGTTGCTGTTTGTTGGGTTTTTTTCCGCCTTCCGTGAGGGGAAATGAAGCAAACTTCTCCAATTGTATCTGCACAAGGAATTTTAAGTTGGCAGATTGCCACTGCCTAAGCTGGAAATTGGCTAGGATGTAACATTTAACACCCAGAGTCTTACAAAAAGTGTCAGGGGAATCTTTAGACACCACAATCAGTTTCAGATCTTGTCAAATAGACATGCCTATGCCCATATCCCTGAAACGTAGGTAGATGTGGAGGAATTTTCTAATTAACCAAAGAAAGAAGCAGCCATCCTCCGATGTACCATGCCATTTGAATGATTTCAGGAAGAAAAAAAAATACTTTTCAGCACCAGACATACTGGTTATTTCTATTAATCAGATTGAGATAGCCACAAAACATTCATTAAAAACAAAAACCGTTCAAAATACAAATATCTTTTTTTCACAGCAAACCCAAAAATCTTGGTTTCTTTGCTGGAGGAACAAAAAAAAGCAATATTTCACAATTTCTGAAGTCCAAACCTCCATTTCTGACCAAAACCAGGTTTCAAAATTCAGTGCTAAGCATATGATTTTACAGATTTTGTAGCAAACTTTTAACAAATGCATGAACTTTCACAGAAAGCAAAAATAGCACCACTCAAAAGTGTTTGCCTAGGATTTTTCAGCAAGATGATTTCTGGTTTCGAACAGTTCTAGGCTGGAGCTGGGCACCTTCCTACTTGTGGAGATGCTTTAAAGCTGCAATTAGGCTGGTGAGGAGGGCAGGAAATAGGTGCTTATAGTGTCTCAATAAAGCAGACCACATTCAGAATCGGGAGAGAGATGCCAACAATCTCAAAGGGGCTCATTTAATGCAAGGAAATCAGAGAGAGAAAGTAACAGATGTGAGTAAAAGAAGAAAGCGTGCCGGGCAGAATAAATACACTTCTCTGAGGGGGCATCACTGTAAGAATCTAGACCACAATCTTTCAGGTCTGCAAAAGCTACAGGAAAACTAGACAACACTCTAGCCCACACAGTTGCAGTTAAGAGTAAAATGACTGGGCAGGTCTTGCATGTCACGAAATTTCACATTTAGTTTTAGTGGTAACCACCACCCACAATCCAGAGCCCAATGGTATATTCATCAAACCCACAAACCAGCCTTCTGCCAGAGTTAAGGCGATAAGCGCTCTTTACTTTTATCTGCACCAGGCAGTATTAAGCCTTCTATTAGATTCACATCCCAAATGCAGCTTACTGGGACTGATCTGCCTATTGAAACTCTTTACCTTAACAGACCTGGACAGCTGCTAGAGTCTCTGGGGAAGCAGCCTTAAAAGAACTCAGTTGCAAAAAGTACCAGATGGAGGGGACCTGGATCTGCACGAACAGGATTAACTTGGGATCCCGGCCAACCCGCATAAAACTGCAATAATAAAGACCAATCTGCCCCTATAGGCCACTGCAGCTACACAGCTGAACTCAGTTAGAGAAAAGGGTGAATTCTTCCCTTTTTAAGTGACCTAACTACTCCAACCAATAGCGGCCATAGTATTTAGTCAGATAACGGTCAGCTATATCTTTATCTGGTTGGAACATGCACATCTAGACAACCAAACAATCGCTTCCCTTCTTCAATGTAATAGGCAAAACAGAGCGTGTAAAGGAAAGTAGTATAGAAATCTAAATTTTGCAACATGAACAGAAGCAAAACACAGGACAAAAGACTATTTCTGCTACTAGCAATGCTTTACAAAGGCAAACGTTGCTTGGGAAGGGATCACAGAAGGAAAACAGATAGTTGGAGAGACTGTAAATAGGATAGGGAACCTTCTGCTTCTACTGCTGGTTACTAGGACAAACCTATCCGGGGCCTTTATAGTTTATTAGTATTCTTACTCAGCACCTCAAGATTTTAGCTTTGTGTGGTATTAACTTATCTAGCTGGATGTATGGTACAAAAGAGATGAAACATCAGATTAAGAGCTACAGAAAGTTTAAGCCAACAATATTTTTTTCCCTTTACAATACATGAGCCTGGGAAAGAGGGGACAAGACCTCCTTTTTTGAACAGCTCCATTTTGCACCTGTCTTTTTTCCTTAGAGACCTGTACACTTTAATGGACACTTTATTATCCTGTACATTGGTTATCCACAAGACCCTGCAACACACCACAGGAGACTAAACTTAAGATTTGGAGCAAGGTCCCTGCTGCTGTATCCCTAGTGTGACAGACTGGAAACTTTGCAGCAGCTTCATCTGAATTTTAAGCAACTTAAGATTTTCATTAAATTAAATATGAAACTATAAACCATACAGCATGTGTCCGTTCTTGATACCAAGACTGTAACCAGCATTTTTGGCTCAGTGTTGTCAGTACACCCCAGTTTCTGTACTAATGACATATAGCTATAAATAGTTGTTTGGGTTTCTGCATCTCAGGAGGAGCCAGTTGTGACAAGCACACTACTGGCTAGCTCTTTCTACTAAAATGATCAGCAGTGAAATTGTTAACATTTATGTTTTCATTTTTAGGTTTCAAAATTACTACCCATTGGACATGAGTAGGGAGAGTTCCTCCCTTCCGCTGCCCAGCAAAGCCATCAGTTCAGGCTATCTGAAGACTCAAAAAGAAAAGGTATTGATATATCAATTTGCAGCAGGTTCATATTTTCTTCAAAACCAAAAGGGCTAGAGGGATTATAACTGAAATATAATCTGAAGCCTTCAGTGTGACAGAGAACATGAAGTACATCCATAGCTGTAGAATACAGAATACCAATTACAGTATTTAGTTTTTATGTTCATAAGTCACTGTCAACATTGTGGCTTGCTCTGCTACTATTGCTAAAGAACCAGGTTTGTAACACATACCTCCTTCAGAATCAAACACCTGAGTTTCCATTGGGGTCTTTATAGAAGTGGGTGTAGATCTACTGTATTATACTTCCATTTAACTACAAAACAGACTAACACGGAGGACCTGGGGCTTTGGTAACAGAGATAAAAATCCTCCTAGATTCTATGAAAATAATCTGAGAATTATGAAGAAACCCAGTAGCTCGTTCTATTCTTGAAATTTAGAACTGGTCATTTCCAAGAGCGCTGGTATAAAATTACTTCTGAGCAACCAATTCAAGTGAATCACAAAGTTAGCTTTGTCTTTGAATGTGAAGTCTGTTCCATGGAAAAGTTCTTAACCTTCAGTGGTTAGAACAATTCTTTACAAAATAATGTAAGAGCCAGTACTCTTAACTCTGGAAAATATGATTCAAAAGTTATCTTAGCACTTACTAATGGGAGCCTCTATTCTGTAAAAAGACGGTAAAATAATAAAAGTAGCTTAAACATTTGAAGCATTGGTAGATTCAATGAGTTGTTCTACTTGCTACTAGAAAAGCATGCACTTGCACGTAAGAACCTTGGGAGAAAACGGGTCTGTCCTTATGGAAAAAAGAGGAAGGAGAATAAATGGCGTCTTGCATTTGAAGAAAAACAGCAATGTTAGTTCAAAGATTAATAAAGCTGTCTTCCTTCTGTCTTCCGTATTCCCCATTCCTGTGCCTCCGTGTTTCTTGTTTAGGGATCTATAAAAAGTACTGTCAACTTTTCAGAGCATAGAAGTGCATATTGCTGAATTTCATTAATACAGTATTTCAGTATAGAGTGGGAGAAAGACCTCTTATAATAGCCTACATCTCACTTATCCCCTTACAGCAGGGGTGGAAAAAATATGGCCTGCAGGCCAGATCCAATTAGATCTGGCCTGCAGGCAGGCACCCACCTGCCATTAATTGTATTTGACCCAGCTGGCAGCTGCTCCTGCTGCACTCCTTATGAGGCTGAGTTCCACCCACCCTGTCTGGGGTGGCAGGTGCTGTGCTCCCAGCCTCCCTAGCCCTGGCCAGTGGGCATAGCTTCCAAGCAGGGCTGCTCCTGCAGCTACCTGGGGAACTGCTGGGCTCCCCCAAGCTCCAGAGCTCTGGGCAGCACATAGAGAGGGAAAGTTGTGGCATTAAAGAGAGTGGGACAGGGGGCATGCTCTGCTGGCAGCTCGCTTTGGTCCTGCTCGTGAATGGCTGAGTCAGGGGGCACATAGATGAAGGTGGGGGGTGTGAAGGAGCTCAGCTGCTCGCAAAGCCCTGCTGGGCAGGCATGGGACAGGCAGGAAGGGTAGGAGCAGCAGTAGAGGCCAGCGTGGGCTTGGCTGCAGCCCCGTGGCATGGGACAGCCAAGTGGGGTGGGAGCAGCAGGAGCAGGAGTCAGCGTAGGCTCAGTTGCAGCCCTGCCAGGCAGGTCTGGGATAGAAGCCAAGTGAGCCAGCAGCGCTAGGCTTGGCTCCCCCCACCTACCCTCTCCTAAGGGCTTCCCTTGCTGCCTGCTGGTGCAGCTGCTTTCCTGCCCCATTGAAGCATGCTGCAAGCCAGACAGGCAGGGCTGATCCCTTGTCCCCACCTCTGCTTAAGGAGAGGCTGGGCTCAGCCATGTCATAAACAACAGGTAGGGAGAAGCCCCTCCACATGCACACACCCAACCCACACCCCAGCCACACACACCCCAGCCACACCCCCCCCCATCCCCACCACATCTACACACACACTCATACAAAACCCTCCACATGCACCACACCCCATCCGCACACCCCAACCCTCACCATACCCACACACACACCCCACCCACACCCTCCACACATATATGCCATACCAACATCCCCCCCACACCCTCGTACCCTACCCCTACCATACCCACTCCCCCCCAACACACACACACACACCAACCACATACTCCCTCAACCACAAAACCCCTACTCCCCTGCTACACAATATGCAAGAGTAAGACTTTATTTTTGACAAGAATGTTGTTAAGTCACTTTTTTGCACTGGTGCCATGACAATCAAGGCCACAAGTCCTCCTACGTATAAAAGCATATAGAGCTGTTGTGGTTAAGATGCACCAATTTCCATGGGTGACTGGTGCCTCCTGAGTCTGGGCAGGCATGCAAAAAGCCAGCATCGTCGACAGGGATGGAGCTGGCAAGCACCCGCAGATACAGCTGGTGGCATCAGTGGCATGGACGGTCTGGTCAGGGGGGGCACATGCCCCCGCCCCCATGCCCCCTGACAGTTGCCTATGCCAATTTCTATACCTGCTGACACAAAGAAATGGCGTGGCTATTATTATAGTCAACCACTCTTGACTCTGCAGCCTAAATGGACAGATACCCACTTTATTGCTGCTAGTTTGGTCAACTAGGAACAACCTTTGCAACAAATCTGAATGAAACTTGAAATCTTGGTTCTAAAGTTAGAGCTGTCACCATATCTGTATTATAATAGCATTGTAAAAAATTAACCCCATGGACTTCAATGGCAAACAAGCCATCACATTTGAACTGGTACAGCTACATCAGTATACTATAGCTGTATCAGTGCAAAACAGACTCCCCGCCCCGCTCCCCCCACCCCGGTTCTAGGTAGGAAGACAACTGGAGTTAGGTGACCCCAGAGAGGTATCATAGTAGCTAGGGTCAGGAGGCACCTGATCAGATCATCTAGCCTGACCCCCTGCCACAGGCAAGAATGAATGCTGGGTTCACAAGACCCCAGACAGGTAATCATCTAACCTGTTTTTGAATTTGCCCAAGGTAGGGGCAAGGACCACTTCCCTAGGAAATTGGTTCCAGATTCTGGCCACCCTAACTATAAAATATTGCCTACTGATCTCTAACCTAAACCTATTCTCCATCAGCTTACTACCATTGTTCCTTGTCACCCCAGGTGAGAAGGGGAAGAAAAAGGTTCTACCTATTTGCTGATGATGTCCCCTGATGAGCTTGTAGGCAGCCACCAGGTCCCCCCTCAGCCTCCTCTTGCCGAGGCTGAATAGGTTCAGGTCCCCCAGTCTCTCCTCATAGGCCCTGTCCTGCTGCCCTCTCACCAAATGGGTGGCCCTCCTCTGAACTCTCTCAAGGCAGGCCACATCCTTTTTAAAGTGCGGCGCCCAGTACTGGACACAGTACTCCAACTGCAGCCTGACCAATGTCGCATAGAGGGGGAGTATCACTTCTCTGAACTGGCCTGAGATGCATCTTTGGAAGCATGACAAGGTATAGCTGGCCTTGCTGGCTGCAGTCTGGCATTGGCGGCTCATGTTCATCTTGGAGTCAATAATGACTCCAAGATCCCTTTCCGCCTCTGTGCTTTCAAGAAGGGAACTCCCCAGCCTGTATGTATGCTGTGGATTCCTTCTCCCAAGGTGCAGCACCCTGCATTCATCTACGTTGAACCCCATCCTATTCTCGTCTGCCCACTTTTGTAGTCTGTCTAAATCTAGTTGCAGCCTCTCTCACCCTTCAAGTGTGTCCACCTCACCCCGCATCTTAGTGTCATCAGCAAACTTGGACAACATGCTTTCAACCCCCTCGTCCAAGTCGCTGATGAAGATGTTAAACAGTGAGGGACCGAGGACCGAGCCCTGGGGGACCCCACTGCTCACATCTCGCCAGGTTGAGTACAACCCGTCCACCACTACTCTCTGGGTGCACCCCATCAGCCAATTCTTTACCCATCCAACTGTGCAGGCATCAATGCCACAGTTGCTTAATTTATTGATGAGGATGGGGTGAGAGACAGTGTCAAAGGCCTTCTTAAAGTCTAGAAAGACTATGTCCACGGCGACACCATCATCCAAGGATTTAGTTACTTGGTCATAAAAGGCAATCAGGTTGGTCTGGCAGGACCTGCCTTTGGTGAACCCATGCTGATTGCCCCTGAGCGTGATCTCCCCTGCAGGCCCCCCACAGATATGCTCCTTGATGATTCTCTCCAAGAGCTTCCCAAGCACTGACGTGAGGCTTACAGGCCTATAGTTACTTGAGTCCTCCTTCCTCCCTTTCTTAAAAATTGGGACCACATTAGCTAGTTTCCAATCCCCCGGCACCTGGCCAGGTGACCACGTATGCTCATACAGTCGGGCCAAAGGCTCCACGATGACCCCTGCCAGCTCCCTCAACACCCTTGGGTGGAGGGCATCTGGACCTGCAGATTTAAAAATGTCTAGCCCTTCCAGAAGATCCCTAACTACATCTGCACTGACCGAAGGCCTGACAGAGCTATCCCCGAGATTGTCCCTACCTCTGGTAGGAGGGATGTCCCAGTCCCTGTTCAAGAAAACAGAGGCAAAAAAACTGTTAAAAATATCAGCTTTCTCGTCTGGCATAGCCACAAGATTACCATTTGAGTCTTGCAGGGGCCCTACATTGCCTGGTGCCCTCTTCTTGCTCCCAATGTACTTGAAAAAGGACTTTTTGTTGTCCTTAATCCTGGACGCTAGCCTGAGCTCCATCTCTGCCTTGGCCTTCCTACATTCCTGGGCTGAGGAGCAGTACTCCTCCTTGGTGATAGCTCCTCCCTTCCACTGGTTGTACGCCTCCCTTTTAGTCCTCAGGCATTGCTGAATGCCCTTGCTGAGCCAAGGGGGTTTCTGAGCACTCTTACCCCCCTTGATGACTGTCTAGCTTCGAGACAAGGGCCATTGCTTCCTCTGTATTAGAACATATGAAGTGCCAATTCTGACAGTGGCCTTCAAGTGAAATATCTGTCACCAAGCTCTGCTATTAAGATATTGCACGCTTTTGTTTGAATTCCAAGTTTATTGACTGATAGCCCTGGTACCAGATTCCCTGAAATGCACGCAGAATAGGCAAGGTTCCCTCTGCTTGCTAATAACTTAGCCCTGATCTGGATGTCCAACCTACAAGGATGAGAGGGTCCATTAAGCATTTGTTCTACTGTCAAGATGCCCAGTGAGTGTCAACTAATACCACTGGTGTACATCTCAGCCTACAACCTGGAAGAGGAAAGCTGTATATCCTGTTACTAACCCTGCAGGTCATTGACTTCCAGGACTTTTACACTTGGTTCACATAATACTAGTGCATCTTATTAAGAATCAAAAAGAAAACTAGCCACTTCCAGAACAGTTTGCCTTTGAATATTGTACCTTCCAATCAATGCTCATATACTACTTTACACTGCAGTTTCTAGCATGCCTTATTGTTGGTAACATTAAAAAAAAGCCACCTCCAGTTACACTAGGTTTCCATTCAGAGTAACCACTTTATACTATGAGCTCAGTTTCATTAAGCATTAGTTTCACAGTTGCTAGAGTCTTAGCTCACGTTCTAGGAAATGCCCTGCCATTAAGTGAAGGAAAGGGCTTTCTTCTTCCAGTAAATGAGCTGTGTAGATGTGGTCTGACAAGGTGAAACATTGCACTGGAGTTTGTTTCTCACTCAATAGCACAGCATGGGTTTTTTTGGTTTGTTTTTTGGGGGGAGGTTTGTTGTTGTTTCTTTTTAAAGCCTTGCAATCTAATACCAGTAGGAAATGAGACCAGGCGGTTCTTTTTCTACTGCTGGCACAGTACATGGGCTGCTTCAGTCACCTCAGGAAGTATTGCAATTTTCCTCTCTCTTTTATTGGTAGAGAAAAAAAACAACACTGAAATTCCTGTTGCTTTCAACAGCTTTATTTACTTATTTTTGTAATTCTGCCACTGAGTGACTGTGGCACTAAAATCCAGCAGCATTCTCCAGGAATCATCTAAAACACGTTTTTATGTGGTTATCTGAACCACAACATATAGGGATATTATTAGCTAATGATAATTACAATTATTCACATTTGCGACTAATCATCTGTTCCCCAAGCTTTACATTTTTGATCCTCCACAAACTGGAGTTATATTTCTGGAAGCCAAACAGAAACTATGACCAGACTGATTTCTGCTGATAGGAGAGTATTTCTGCCATGCCATTTGAGCTCAGAGAGAGGCTTGCAGCCACTATTCCCAGTTTATTTTTAATAAAGTTACACACACAAAAACTGAGCATGTGTCTTGGAGAGAAAATCGACAGCATACATTTATTTAATCCGGTATTGATAATGATAGTGATGGTTAGCCTTTATGTAGCTCTTTTCATCTGGAAATAATTAATAAACAGTAGTTAAGAATCAATTCTATTTTGCTGAGAGAGGGATGATCTATCAAATTGCATTAAGCAAGTAAGAGAGCCAGGAGTGCGTCTCCTTTTCTCTCCTACTCCAAAACCTCCAGCCCACTTCTTTCAGTACTAAACTGCTAACTCAAATCCAAAGTGCAGCATAAAACAAAGGCCCAGTCTTATATTGGGGAGGTTGTGAAGGGTATTCCTTCCTAAACCCAGCAGGTAAACTGCCTGTTGCACAAAAACACAAGAGCTGATAATCCCTAAATTAGCAAATATATGTATGAATTTTACTGACCCTGTGGCAACCCTATTTTAAAAAATCCACTGATATATTTTGCTGGCAGAAAACTGCATGTCAGCTACCTGCTTTTCAGTAGCAATTCTCTGCTTTTTTGCATACCAAGAAGTTTAAGAGAACAAAGAGAAAGAAAAAGATTGGAAAATTTAACAAGCTGTGAAGGAACAGATGCAGTACCTTACCTGGAAATAATCGGTGATGAAGGATCCAAGTTCACTCTTCAACAGACGCCTGAAGGGAGAGAGAACACACCCTATGAACTAAAGGTTTTGCTGGTCATCTGTCACAGATATATTTGCACTTCAATCACCCCCTGCAGTCATATCAAAGATGTAAGGATATGTATACCAGAAGGAAAAGAAATCAATCTGCTCACAGCAAGATTCCTTTCACATTGATTCATACCTTCTTCAACACCAGCAGAGACTAGGCCTGGGTAGGCAAGAACATTATACTCCCTACAAGTCTGTTTATGTGGATCTTATTAACAAAGCTGACGGAAATTTTGGCTCCCAAAAAAGATTTCAAAAGAATTAACTAATTAGCTGAAAGTACATTTTCATTTAGTTTGAATAAAATAAATATTTGTAAAACAAAGGATTTTTCCTCCCCCCTCTACCCACCAACCACGACATTTCAATTTACTATACTTCTTCATCCTTTCCAGTACAAAAAAAGTTGAAGAATGAGGTACACAATGAGAGTAAAATAAGAGAAAAAGTCCCCACTTTTTTTCCAGCAGGAAAACAAAAGAGGTTTTTGTTTGTTTGTTCATTTTCCCTCAGTATGATTACCTCCAAAACCTACAGATTTTTAAGATGGACAGTAGAGTACACACATTATTGTTATCATTATTGAAACTTTCAAAATGGATTCAAAAAAACAAAACTTTTGAGCATCCTAATAATAATTAAAATTTCAGCTATCACCCAGCTACATTAATACTTGTGTATTAATGAGCAGTGCTGGTAGCTTTTCTTCTACTTAAGGTTACCTGACACTTTCCATTATAAGCTCTTGTTTCCTATTACTATATTTACTCAAATCTAAGATGAAGTGCTCCCCCCTCAACAGTAGTGTGGGGAAAGCCCCTTGTCTTCGATTCACATACAAAGCAGAGAGAGTGGGAGGCAGGCGGCTGCTGCAGCTCTTACTCTGGCCCTGAACCTGGGTTGGAGCCAGAGTGAGACCCACAGTAGCCTCTTGCCCCCTGCCCCACATGTGGGGAGTTGGGGGGAGGAAGAGGCAGAGACTGTGGAGTAGACATGGAAAAGCAGAGGCTATGGGGATCTGGGGTGGGGGATGCCCATAGGAGTGGAAGGGAAAGAAAGTCTGCAGGGGGAAGAAGTGGAAGGGCAGAAGTCAAGGGCCATCTGATCCCCCCAGCCTCTGCTTTCCCTGTTGCAGCCGTGGGAGGAAAAAATTCAAGACAACCCTCTGATTATTCGACTCTATACCTGGAAAATTATCACAAATTTATACATTTTCCATATATAGAATCTAATTATTGGGAGGGTCATCTTAAATTCAGGGTCGACTTCTATTTGAGTAAATATGGTACAGAGACAATTGTCAATCCTTCAACCATTCAGGCTCAAAACTCCTCTGCCAGGTCTCCACCTCAAGGGTGAATTTTTCTTGAAAAGTTTTCTTTAGTTCAGTAGTATCCAACAGCAAGATTGGGGAAATGTGCAATTTTGCCTTAATGTGACCTGTATTGTTGAAACAGTGCGATATTCTGGTGCTTTGGAGCAAGGAGCCTAGAATTTGGTGACAGTGAAGGGAGATCAGAAAGATGCGTTTTTTTGCTGTTCCTATAAAAATTAACCCAAAAGTCAAATTGAATACCTCTAAAAACATCACAGGTTGTTCATGTTCAGTAGAGACTTGTTAAGAGTTTGATGGTTAAATTCTCTGCCCTGAGTATGCTGCATCCCAGAGCTACAGATGCATGCAGGCAGGCGTTAGAGCTGTGAGAACTCAGTATCACAGGAAAGGCTTTGCAGGCAGGAGATGCCCATGCCAGGGTTGAACTGTACAATGAGGACATACCCACAGAGACGTAGAACAACTGTCTCAGATTAACACAGAGAGATTGTGATGGGACTGCTGTTAGAGCCAGGGAGAGGTCCAATCCTGAGGCCTGTGCTCTAACTAGCTGATGACACTACTACAGATTTTTTTTCCTAGTCTTCATTCAAAGTAGATTCTCACGATAAAATATTTCTTCCATAAAAATTGAGCTATTGGTGCTTTAATTCCTTCTGAACACTTGTATAGATCCCTCCCAGGACCATACACGTTATGCAAGGATTTCAGTCTAAATTGTTTGTGGGGGGGGAGTGGTTTGGTGGGGGAAAAGAGAGGAAGGAGGAGGGAAAGAGCACAATGACAAGAGCAGCGTTGTGGCAGCAATCCAGAGCAAAGTTTTTAGCTGTCACTTGTGTCGTAATTCAGTCATCACTACCCCAGTCGGAAAGTCCCCCCTGCATTCCCAGAATCATGAAAATAAGATCTGTGGAGAATCCAAGTGATGTTCTTAGTACATTTTTTTCAAAGCATGCAGGGAGCACGTTAGGTGGGTTATGAATGAGGAAAGGGTGCCAGTTCAAACTCAAGAAACACAAGAGTTGGTTTTTCTACAGGTTTGTTTTTTTGACAGGTCTCAGCTCCTCCTGCAGGCAGAGCAGACACTGCTGCAGTAGCATAACGTGGGATGGGCAAGCGGGGTACATGCCCTGGGTGCTGCCAAATGGGAGGAGGGGTGCAGAAGGATGGAGAGGCTGTGCCTCACTCGCCCATATCATGCTGCACCTACACGGAGGGCTGAAGGAAGCAGTTGGTGCAAGCAGTGTATATCATAGAGCACAAGGCATTCTGGGCATCAGAGTTTTTTTGTAGAGCGGCTGGTGGGGGAAAGAACTGATGCCTATTTTTTCCCACTGAAATCAGCATTTTTTTCTGCCTTCTTGACATGGACTTCTGCAGCAAAAAAATGAGGTGGAAGTTTGCCCCCAGCAGCAACAAACTCTACTGCCACTATAGAGAAATACAATTCCCAGAAAATAATGCACTCCATCACACGTTGCCTGGTCATTGTTCCTGCCTGCTGCTTTGTGCTGAAGCTAGAGGCAGTGGGAGAAGGATGAGAGAGTACTGAGGCACATTCTGCCGATGTTACACCTCTGGTTTGCTGAACAATAGATGCAGAGAGTCACAGGCACCAAACTTCAAATCTGTTTGCATACATGCCTGCAGATGCAAATCCTTTGCTTCCCTAAGTTGAAATGAATGTACTGTAATTTTTAAAGCTGTTTATTTAGGAGCTGACACTTAGAGACATAACCATCATTCGAGGCACCTCTAAGAACATCAGTCTTTTATCTCAAGACATGTGCTTTTGTCTGTATATAAAGGAACACACTCCCTGCTAAATCTGAGCAGACAATTTCTGGATTTCACAAAAAAAAAAATTCTGTTCTTCAACCAGCTCTTGACCATGTATAAAACTTCAGCAAATGAAAATGAGCTCACCATGAACTATGTTATTCAGAAAGACTTATTTTTAAACAATATTTCTTCATTTAGTAATGAATGCAACTTATCTACTGGAAGATTAAATTTTTGGCAAGCATTAAAAAACTGAAGTTGAGTTCTTACTCCAATGGCAGCACATGAAGCAGTCATTAGAGGCATGAAAGGAATTGTCTAACTCAATGGAATTTCTTAAACTTTTACCTTTGGGCTGAGATTAAGTCAGACAAATTTCATGATCTGTAAATTGTATTTCTTTGGAAAGTGGAGAAAGGGGTGATTAGACTGTTGAAAATAAGAGCTAGAGCTGGAACAGCTACTTGAACTTTAACCTATACCAGTGCACAGCAGAACTGCAATAAAGTCTTATGATTCATATTTTATATTAATTTAACTTCCCCTTCTCTGAAAATGTTCAAACTAAATGAATGTGGGTGTGGTGAGAAAGAAGGAAAAAGGAGATCACACTTTTCATGACCTCTGTGGACATCTGCCCCTGAGAAAGTATCTTAAACCAGTCTCATTAGGTACTGGGGCAAGAATAAAGTGGTCTCTGTGAGACAGACAAAGACCCATTTAGAATGCACTCCTACCTTCCTATATTAGGAAGTTCACCTACTGCTGAAAGTAGTTTTCAAGTAATAGATCCAGTTGCAAAGGCCTGTCTACATAAGGGAAACTTTCCTAACAACTGGAACCTATTTTAAAACCAGTTCAGAGAAACCAATTTTAAAAACAGCTGGAGCTATAATACAGCCCATGCTTCTGGCAGCTAGAACCTTTTCTACTGAACCCATTCCAAATCTGTAATCAGTAAGTTTTGAAACAGGATTTTTTCTTCAGGGTTGGCCAGGCAAGGAAATGAAAGGGTAACTAGTTTTACCTTTATTCTCTAGAAGAGTCAAGATGCAGTCTCATCTTTTGAAACAATATTGAAAATAGTTCTGTTCAGACCCCAAAAGCAAATAAACCATAAGCAAAGAGCTCATGTTCAGCAAAGATTCTGCCTGCCTAAGAGCAGGTTTCAAGATGCCTTTGATAAGGCGGTCTTAACATCTATACCGCCAACTTTAACTTTTACAGCACCCATGAATAAGTCCAACCAAAACCATACCATTTTGCTTAAAAGATGGTTGAGAGAAGTTGAGGTCTTCTTATTATTTGCCTTCCAGGTTTTTAATCTTTAGGGCTTCTGTTTCCTAAGTTTTACTCAACATTCACAAGGTCCAGCAACATTTTTTGTTCATGAAACTGGAGAAACTGATGTAATCCTACATCTGTAGGAGCCTGGGCTTTAGGGAAAAACACCAATCGTCACAAGGTTCATGATACAATTGCAAAATCACTGCAAGGCTGCATTATTATCCAAAGAGGAGACAAACTCCTCCAGAGAACAGAAATTCCTTCTACCCAAATCAGCACAAACCCTGCTCTATATCCAGGCAAGCTAGAGGAGGAGATCCTAGAGCTTAGAGCTACAGGACACTTTTACACATGCTCGGATGTGTTCTCATTAGAACGTTTCAGAGCAGGCTCGATTAATTGAACAAGCTTTCGTTAAAGAGTCCCTGCCACCATTTTGAAACGCAGGATGCTGAATACACAAGACACTGCAGGCGTTTTAATTAGAGTGCCTCCCAAGAGCTGCTCTCACTAAATTTCCCCCACACCCCCATCCCAGAGTATGTGTATAGCCCCTCTTAGTGCCTACTTCTTTCCAACCAATGGCAGAGGGGAAAAAAGAGAAATTAAAATACAGTTTATGCACTTGAGAGCAAGATCATTGTCTCTCAACCCCCACCTGACCCAAAAGTTCCACTCTGCTACCTGTGCTGTAGATAAAACGCTGTTCAGAGCACAGTTCAACATACCTGATGTTTTCATTGAGGACATAAAGTTCGTTGTTTTGCAAGCCTCCCCCTTTGAACACATTTATCACTGCTGTTTGAACACTGCCAAAAAGAAATGAGACAGTATTACAACCATAAATAACACGTGTCAGGATGATTTAGCACATGGAGCAATCTGAACCAGCAGCCAAGAGCCAAGTGGATATAATGGGGTGGGAAGGTTAATTGCACTTAAATACTTCCACTTTTTCTCCCCTGGAAATCATCACTCTTGTTTGCCTATGTCTCTCACGGGAGACAGAGCAGAACAAATGTAGCCTGTGTCTACAGTAGGTGAAGGAAAGCCATTATAGGCACACAGAATACATCATAAAACCAAGGCTGCATGTGAGCTCCTGAACTGCTGCTGGACCTTTCCCACAGTACTCAGGACAAGGAGTTTTGGTGTCGGTGAACTCAGTTCTTCATGACAAAACAGTACTGGGAGGACAGGCTAAATCTCTGCAACATTTCTGGAGCAAGTTATGTAGGTCAAGGGTGTCAAATTCATCTGGCCTTGTAGTCTGGATAAGTCACATAGGGTTGATCCACAAACCAGATCCAGAACCATGTCATCAGGCCCACAAAGGCTGCTTGTGGGACTGGAAATTTGGCAGTAAGAGTGTCAAATCCCGCAGCTTCTCAAGCCGCAGCAACCGCCACTCTTCCCATCGCCAAACTTCTGAGAGCTGTGGTAATAAATGCTGCCATCACTCGTCCAGCCACCTTACGCTGGCCCCATGAGAAGCTCTGCAGGCCTAATGATCTGGCTCTGTGAGCCATATTTTTTACATCTCTGCTGTAGATAATAACAGTTCAGTCAGATCCAGCCTACTCCCGTGTTTTGCAGTCATTGCTTGTAAAATGTTTGCTAGAGTGCTTCTGTGTGCGCTCAAAAGTAGTTTCTTAATTAATATTTTTTTGCCTACTGTAGACAAGGTCTTTCCAGTATTTTCTGCTTTATGATATGCACTGGAGATGCTTGATTATTAGGGAATACTAGGATAAGTCATGTACAGCTTCATGCCACCAACAGACAACTTTACCAGCTGCCAGAATTGGAGCAGAAGCAGCTTTAGAAACCACCACAAAAGGCAAAAGATTTCTCTATGCATTTGAAAACTGACCTTTTGCTGACATTGTTTGCCAAACATGGGTCTTCCTGAACTCCTGCCAAAATGGCTTAACTGTTAGTGCATATGGACACAGTCTCTCTCAACACATTCACAGAGAGCAGTTAGATCAACCAGTCTTCAATCTGTGTCAATGATGGGTCAGTTCCACAATGTAGACAAAACTGGAAAAGTTCCAGAAATTCATTCAAGCCTACTACCAGAATAGCTAAGGTGTAAAAGCCTTTAAGTACCACGTTTCAGATCCACGAGGTCAATACCTGGAGACCTTCACAAACCAAGACATGTTTGGCCTAGGCCCAGTGGGTCCTCCTCACCTGTTCCATGCAGAGTTGGAGCTGAGCTGCAAAGCCTGCCGTGCTGCCTGAAACCGTGGCAAGTCACTGAGCACTGGAGAGCTCATGAAGCGAGGCCTGGGTCTTCGAAATGAACCCATCTTCTGGAATGGGAAAGCAAAGGGTGGGACTAGGGTGGAGCCCCCAGTCATAGATTCAGATGGAGTGGAAGCAGGTAGTCTGGGAGCTGTCTTCTTCTGAAGGTCAGACTAAGGAGGGTGCAAAGGATGCAACTGCACTGGCACAGACTGGGTCCCCGTTCTTCAAACCCAAGGGTTCAAACTGCAGCAAAAGCAAAAGCAAGTCTTCAAATAAGTGTTTTCCAAAACAGAGGTCAGGGACTACTGTAGTCCTGGGCTTTAAAAATGAAGACAGATAAAGGGCAGAGAGGGGGAGGAAGAAAAACTATATAAAGCCTTAATCACCATAATGAATAAGGCAAAGCTGATAGCTCTTCAACAGCACTACCCTCTTGTCTTGCCCCTGCAGTAGCCAGTCATAAAAACAAGCCATGGTAGAAACCTGCAGGCTTAAGCAGCTCCTTTCCTCTCCCTTCAATTTAGCCTGGTGTTTCTCCTCTCCTCCCACTTCAGTTTAGATCATCTTTCTAAAGTACAAGAGGGACTTTAGAAATGCCTTAATTATAGAGCTATATATTCATATGCCTGCCCTAGGAAGCATGAAGTTGGGAGGGGAAACTGCAGAGAATATAAAAAAAAAAAGAGATACATACCAGGGGAAAGAGGACAATAAACAATGGAAGCTGTTCTGTGGCAAGGTACCCAAACATGAGTCTATAATGAGTAAGAAAATAAGGGGCTTCTACAAAAGATGCTAGGGAACCAGTGATTTAATTAAAAGGCATATTGGGTTTTTGATCCACATAGCCTAGCAGTTGCTTCTGTCTATCTACAAAGCATACAACTCTTCCCTTTGATTATCATCTTCATACAGATGAACAAGTAGCCCTCGGTAAACCAGATAAATGTCAGAGGTTAAGCTGGGTTTGGATAAACCCATAGAAATTCAGAGTTGAGCCAAAGCTCCTGTTGTATTTGGCTAGATAGTATTTTAGGAGTTTGAAGGCAATATAGTGGGGGGGGGGGGGGGCAACTGAGCTGAACACTCAGGAGATAGAAGGCAAACATCTCTTTCTTTTCTATTACATCAAGAGAAAACCAGGAAAAATAAATAAATTAGGATGTCTATGGTAAAACAACCACATTCCCATTCAATGATTATCCCCTGAGGGCATGATCCATTTCTAGCAGCTTCGGGAAGCTTTATTGCCCCCTCTGCCCCCAACCCACACATTCATTTCTTGAATGTCAGGCTTGGCAGGTTTCTCCCTACTGAGCTAGTCCCATTAGGATCCAGCTCTTCTCCCTACCCCCATCCTTGACGTCTATTTGCTAGATTCTGACTAATTGCTCTAAAACTAGCACGCACTCTGGAGTCTGCCCCAGATCATATTACAAGGGTATCGGGATCTTGTGCTTTAACTAGAAATTACTGAAACAGACCTCATTTATGAAGCACTGACAATATGTTCAAAGCACTAAAATCACCAAGACATCATCCCAAGGCTGCAATCTGTAACCCTGTGTGCAAAACTCCAGGTACAGTATTTAGATGCATTTAATTTAATTTGGATAAGCTCTTTCTGGTGCAAACAGTGATGCTCAAATCCATTTTTTTCTGACACTGAACCTGTTAATGAAGCAAATCCCCTGATAATCTGCTGAATGTTGGCATGATAGGGTGTTTTGGGATAAAGTGCCTCTAGCTGGATGTTTTGCTAAAAACAAGGAAAAAAGGTAGCAGTGAAAGAGTTAACTGTGCTGACATTATTCATCTTTAGATTTAAAAACTAACAACACAAAGTGAATAAAAACAATTCATACCTCTCAGAGGTATGGCAATATAAAGCCTATGTAAAGGGACAATATAAAGGCTTGAAGGGAAAATACATATGTATTTTTTCAGAGTGAATGCAATGGCATTAGTTTATACCAGTGTAGGAAATAGGAGAGTTAGGTGAAAACTTGTGTCACTCTGCATGACTTTATATCATTAGTAGCATCCCACCTACCTAACAAAAGAATGCCCATGTGTATCTAACACAGCTACATCACAGCATTTCATTAGGCCGTGTTCAGTTGACATGTTTAATGGTTTTCTTTGCAGTAAAGAGTACTAAAACAACTACATGAAATCTTAGATCCTGGAGCACAAATCTGTGAAGAGAGATCTGCCAGTGTGAATTTCTTGGGTTGGCTTCTACAGATTTTTAAAGCCCCGGGGATCTTTATGATCCTCTGGCCCTACCTCCTGCAAATTCATTAGATAGATTCCACAGCAAATTCCACAGTTGCAGGTTCATGGGATAGACGGGGTCCTGTGACAAACTTCCTGAATGGCTGTTATTAAAAGAACATGCTTGCTCTTGCTCACGGAGACTTATGTGCTGTTTTCCTTAACCTTCTATCAAAAAAAGTCACCCAGACAGATAGTACATGTTCACATCCAAGTCCAGAAGATAAACACATTCCCTTCGCACACACCCATCACTACAGGTCACCGTCAAGAACTGAACACAAGACATGCAGCATGAAGGGCCTAATCCAATGATCTCATAGATCAGTGGGAGCCTTTCCATTGCTTTAGGACTCAAATACATGAGGACTTAAAACACTTTGGCTAAGAGAATTAGTAAGCTGTTATCTGCATATGGCCCATCCACTAGGGGGCATTAAAAATAATTGGCAGTTCATTGGCCATTTCCAACTGGAACTGCTAACAATTACTTCTGCCTCCAGCCTCTCCCCACTGCCTTCTTTTGCTATGTTCAGGCCATCAAAAAGCAACAGACGACTCACAAGAAAGCATATTTTTGCTAGAGCAAATGTTAATTTGGAGACCTAATCTATATCAGTGATTCTCAACCAGGGTGCCACGGCACCCTGGAGTGCCTCAAAATCTTTTCAAGGGTGCCCCAAGGTGTCATGCAATGTTTCCCTGTTTAGGTGTGCAAACATGACTCCGAGATTTCAAGCAGGAATCCATAGTATTAAAAACACTCTCATCTGTTGTGGTCTTTCCAAGTTCTTTGCAAATGAGAAACTGCTTTCTTATTTTCCCATAGTCAAAAAATAAGAGACAACTAAGGGCTAGCATTTTCCAAGGGGTGTCTCAAGTCTAATGAAGTTGAGAACCACTGAGCTATAAATCAAGCATACAAATGAGGCCCCTAGGTCCTCCTTATTCCTCTGCAGCATCTGCCAAAAGCCATGAGACCCAGTTTTTCTTTCCACAGTAACTACTTTATACCTAGATATCTTAAGACAAGGTTTCCTTGTAAACACTACCTCATTTTCACAGGCATATTTTGTTAGTATTTTATTGGTTGTGTTTCTTTTATGTGTTCCATAATGTGCAATTTGTAGAGGGTTTTTTGCTGAGAGAAGCTATCTTTGTGGTTGGAGAGGCATCAATGTAGTTATAGGTTTGTAAGGAGTCTTCATGACATTCTGGCTAATTTTGGCTACCAGGAATGCACAGTATGTAACAAATTGCTGAGTATGACAAGTTTATAACTGTTTTCCCTCCATTTTCTATGAAATCTAGTAGAGAATTATACATACACACACAAAGCATTTCAGGAAAAGGGATTTGCTTCTGATGTTCCTTCAATCTTCTCCAAACACTTCCTCTTTCCTCCTCCTTCTTCAGCAATCCCTCACAGTCAAGGATGATTGTCCTCTGTGATTATCTTATCTGTGTGTCCAAAGATGGCTGATCAGGCCTATTCAGGATTGACAGACTCGAATGCAGCTTGGACATGTGTTTCCATGTGGGTTGGGTGGTGCTGGATCCTTGATTTGGTCTGCAACACACTGGTTTTATTGTTCAAACACTTCCATCTCCTGTTGTTGTGAGGTTTCAAAGTACTGAGATCCCTGCAACAAACTCTTTCTCCATTTGGGGTGGTCCTGGAGGATGGCCTTCCACAAGTTGATATTAATGTTGCATTTTTTTAAGGTGACCTCAAGGACATCCCTGAAGCGCTTTCTCTGGCCTCCTCTTGAGTGGACATGTTGGCTGAGCTGGAAGAATAAAACTTGTTTCAGGAGTCTGGAGTCGGACATTTGGCTGACATGGCTGGCCCAACGAAGTTGATGTCAGATGATCATCACGTCAATACTCATGGTGTTTGCTTGCAGAAGGAGGTTAACGTTGGTGCATCTGTCTTCCCACTGGATGTGGAGGATCTTCCACAGGTAGTGTTGATGGTACTTCTCCAACAACTTTAGATGTCTCCTGTACATTGTCCATGTCTCAGGTTTGTACACCAAGATGGGGATCATGAATGCTTGATAAACCATGAGCTTGGTTTCAGATCTGATGCTGTGATCTTCACACACGCATTTCTTCAGGCATCCAAAGGCTGTGCTTGCACATTTAGGCAATGTTGGATTTCTTCATCGATGTCAACCTTCTGCGAAAGATGGCTTCTGAGATATGGGAAATATTCAATGTTCTGTACAGTCTCACCATGGATCTGAATTAATGGAACTGGGGACTGTTTATTAGGAGCTTGTTAGTGGAGAACCTTAGTCTTCTGAATGTTAAGCATTCATCCCATTTTCTTCCATGCCTCAGTAAAGACGTCGACAATTACCTGAAGGTCTGCTTCTGAGTGAATACATGCTACAGCATCATCAGTGTACTGGAACTCAGTAATTGAGGTCACGGTGGTCTTGGTTTTGGCTCAGAGTTGACTGAGGTTAAACGGCTTGCCATCCATTTGGTAGTTTAGCTCCACTACAGCTGGAAGCTTGTTGGCAGTCAGATGTGACATCATGGCAAGGAATATTAAGAAGAGTGTTGGAGCGATGAGACAGCCTTGCTTAACTCCCCCCATTTTAACCTCCAAGGGGTGTGTGATAGATCCATTACTGAGAACCACCGCTCACATACCATCATGGAGCAGGCAGAGAATGGTGACAAATTTTGGTGGGTATCCATACTTCAGAAGGATCCTCCACAACCCTTCTTGGCTGACAAGAGTCAAAAGCTTTCATTAGGCTATAGGAGGCCATGTACAGAGGCTTATGCTGTTCCCAGCATTTCTCCTGCAGCTGGCAAGATCGTGTCAGTTGTGCCTCTTGATGCCCTAAATCCACACTGAGATTCCAGGAGGAGCTCTTCAGCAAGTGGAAGGAATAGCTCGGGAGGGTTTTCGCATTGATGGCTCCTCTTTCCTTGATCAGGTTTCTTCCAACCTTGGAGGAAGTCATCTATGGTCCAAACACTCAGGGACCAACCTTTTTTCCATCAGGTTTCCTCCATCCTTCCTCCATTGGCAGTGGGGTTGGTCCTTGAGTGCTTGGGGTCGGTCCCTGAGTACACAGACCATAGGTGGCTTTGGTGGCAATGAAGAAACCACACATATCATGGATATCAGCGAGACAGAACAATATTATATTTATATTTACAACAATAACGCCCAGCTCTAATAACACTTACCACTTGTTATCCGTGGAACCCAAAATGCTTTACAAAAGAGAGAAACATTGCTATCCTTAAAATGAGGGCTAGCAGATGAAGTGGCTTAGCCAAGGTCACCCAGCACATCAGTAATAAAACTAAAAATAGAGCCCAAATGTCCTGAGTGACAATTTAGTATTCTAGTCACTCAACTATGTTGTCTTATTTTTGCTAATGTCCACATCTGAGTACTGACTGCAATACAAGAACAGCTCTGGTCAGCAGCAGTGTGCACCACACGGTCCAGTCCTGCAGAACACCTCCAAGTCCAACAGAATAATGCAGTCTTCATACCAATTCCATCATTGTCTTCCCCAACCAGATTCCCCATCCACCCATCTAGCAGTGTTCCTATGTATTTCAGACAGGAAGCTTGCTGAAGGATCAAGGAGATGTGATATTGTCTTCCACTTTGCCCCCTTACCCATTGCCCAACACCCGAACTAATCAACTAGTCCCAAAAGATAAACTTAATAACCGATCTGCAAAAAGCCTCCAGAGCCAAAACAAAGCAGATTTGCCATGTATGTACAGTCAAGACAGTCAGATTTCTGTTGTCTTCAAATGGTCTCCGGCTGCCTGAACTGAAGAAATGCACATAAACTAACAAGAGTGTAATTGCATCCATCTGCAGGTAGTTACACGTTAGAAAATACTTCCATGAGAGATTTAACAGAATATAGGACTTAGGAAAATAGGCAGCTCCTGGACCATCCTCTGAATTTCAAAGGAAACATTCCCTGAAGGAATCCTCAAATCACCACTGACCATGAGCAAGATCCTCTAATCAGGAACCTCTCAGGAAACAACCACCTACATACCGGTATATCTCTTAGGATCTGGTTTTTTAGTTTGTTTTGGTTTTACCTTTTCTTAAAATTTAAAAAAGATAGCCTCTCCCCATAAGCAAACCATATCAGTGCTCCAAGTTTATAACTGATGGTTTACAAAGCAAACAAAAGATAAAGAACTGATTATAGAAATATTTTAGCAAAAGGCATCCCTGCAATAGACAAAAGTACATTTGACTGCCTAGAAGAGAAGCAAGCTCAGCCAAAATAGTTGTTCCTTATGGGAAACGGTGTCCAAGAGATAGAGACTGGCAACACTTTGTCAAAAATATGCATTTTTTGATGATCCAGGGTTCATTTAAAAAAATGGCAGGTCAACAAATACTTAACAAGAGTACAGACTGTTTGTATCTTGAGTAATGTCAAATTTCCCTTGATTTTTTTCTCTGTAAAATCCAGGGAAGGGGCCAATATGCACTGGAATCAAGTTATTTGGCAAAGGCAGTGCGGGTATTGGAAGAGCTGCCAGTGGGAACGCTGGGGTAGCAATAAGGGCTGAGGGGCTTGCGATAAGGTACCTGGCACCACTTGTGTTTGTCAAGACCATAAGCAAATTCACACCAAATTGCCACAAGACAAAAAGCAACTTTAAACCCAATGCAGAAAAATCAAAAAAATCGGAGCCTTATTCGCTCAACCAAAGCTTCACACCCCTCCTCAAAACTAGCCAACACAACTCAGATATTATAAGACACACTTTTCACTTTATGCCACTCTAGAAATAAGAGAATGAAGACATTCAACTTTTTAATGTAATTCTTTTAAACAAGAGATCGCCTTCATTCTCCTTCTCACTTTACATACTCTTGCGCCACTGTAGGATAAGGTTAAACTTACAATGCATGTACTGGAAAAGACAGGATGTGCCAGAAGAGTTTAGGACTTTTCCATAAAGCTCTAGGAAACATAAATAATCATTTCAAAAAGAACATCCCACTGTCCTAGATTTACAAATCCACATTTGGCTTCCTTTAGCAAAAGCATAGCTCTATTTCACGCAGTCAGTCTATTTAGACATGAAAAGGTATAGAAAAAATATCTATCAGCTGCTTCCCATTCAAGCCCAGTAAATCTTTAACAGAATGTGTGATCAGTAAATCCTTGATTTGAGTTCAACAGATAAGGTTCAAAGATAGTTTTATTTCTGAATCACGCTTCTTTAAATAATTTACTGACAGATGTGAGCAGTTCACAGAATTGTACCATTCAAAATGGTGTGCTTGTGCATGGGTGTAGTTTACATATTTCAAGTGAATGCAGATCGAGTCTGCTGCTGTTAAGTTCACAATCCAACTTCCATTCTTTTTTCCAATTACTCAGTTTCCTCAAGAAAAATCCGTAAAAGGTTTTAATTTATGAAGGGTTGGAACAATGGAGGAATGATAATTAATTTAGGATTTATTCACATAATTATTAAAACCCCACGAATTGGTTCAGATGAGAAAATGTGCCTTAATTCAAGGATAGCTAAAAATAGTAACTTTAAAAAATCTTAAAATCTAAATCAGTAGGAGTCTTCCCGTGACTTCTACAGGATTTGAAGTATGATCACAGGAGCAGATTGATAAAGGTATTTAGGCACCTCAAAATTTTGGAATTTTCAAAATCCCCAAATCCCACTAGGTACCCACAGGACCACAGAAATTAGGCACCTGGATGCTTTTGAAAATCCCCCTTGGATGCTTTACCTGCACCTTACACGGTCCATTTTTGAAATGCTACCTCATTAAAATGTTCGGCTTGGTCCAACAGACCTGCAAAGAAATGGGCACCTTACCATGCACCTCAACCTGCTTGAACCAAAGCAAGGCAAGAACATTTACCCATGTAATCAGTCTTATTCACTTAAACAGGACTTCTCATGCCAAAAAAGGATTACTCATTATTTATTTACTGTCACATGTTATATCCAAATATTGAAGAAAGACAGCCCATGGACTGAGGCACTTCAAATCCATGGGTGTGAATAAGAATGGTGAGGACTAAACTACAAGGCTAAATAAACACCTTTGGTCAGATTGTCAAATCACGCACATCAAATGAAAGTATTTTCTGTGAGTACGTTAAAACTTTGTTTACTCTGAAAATCCCAGTGGCAAAAAAAAGAAAAAAAGAAGAAAAGGGAAAACTTGTAAATTCTGCAAGCAGAAACTCCAGACGAAAGAACTAGACTTCACTCAGAACACCAGACCAGGAACTTAAGAACTATTTGAGATTTCAATCTCCCAAAACAGAACCTGAGTCGGAAAAACTACTCCACATATGTTCAGCTTCACTCTTCACCAGGGTTGCTCTAGCCCCTGGAAGTCAGAAAGCCATGCCTAGCTGAAGTTTTCAGTGCCAATGGCAATTTGCAAATAAGAGGACTTTGACTAGCCCACAAGTGCAAATCCCATCTCCTCCATGAAGTTCCTGCCTCTGATAATCACCAGCTTCTCACCAACACCTACAGTCTGAGCCAGTAAATGGCATTTCTTAAGTGGCACAGATTTCTTTTAGCCTAGACCGTGAACGTAGGAGCATGTGGCATAGCAGCATCTCTTTCTCTTTAGCATTAGAAAGGGACTTGAATTTTCAATTCCTTGTCAAAAGTCATCTTGTAAAAATGTGTGTAAGGAAATTTGTATGATCAAAAATGATGCATTATTGTATTATAAGGAAAATATGTATGATTGTATTATATTTGTATTATTATTAGCTGTATTAAAACCTAAGGAAATATTTGTATTATCAGAAAAATCAAAAAGCAAAACTTGCTTTCACAGATTGCTATCACTTATGTCCCCCACCGCCCCCTCCCTATTTAAATTAAGGCAGACAACAGCTCTAAGCACAGGCTAACCTTGCCACTATATTTTGTTTGAAAATGTTTTTGCAGCATACAACGGCCACAACACCAACCCTTCCTCCCCTTGATTCTGATCTGCTTTCACACAGACAGTTATTCAAAAAGCCCCAAACTGACACAAGTTTAGATATAAGCTTCAGCTTCTGCAGGTCTTCATTTGGGTAACACCTACACCCTCTACACAGGCATGCTGATAAAACCTTCCTACTTGCAATGAAAAGCAAAGCCCAAACTGGATGTCATGTAGGAGTTGCCTCAAGGGCTGGTAAAGTTAGTGTCTACCCAGTGGTGCTACACTGTCAATCAGTCAATCCCCCCCAAAAAACAGCTGCAGAAGTGTCCAAGGTGCAAAAGATAGGGGTGCAGATTTATAGATAAGCGGGCTGGAAGGGACCTCCAGAGGTCATCTAGTCCAACCCCCCGCCTGAGGCAGGATCATCCCTTTTCAAACCTTCTTATACACTCCATCATCTAAACTGTACATAAGACTACCATCAACCCTGACACAACACTGACATAACACCCTAACCTGCCAGAGGTAAAGCGGGGGAACCAAGGCAGCTGACGTCCTGCTTCTACAATAGAATCATAGACTCAAAGGGCGTGTGTAGATGAAAGGGGGACCCTAAGTTGAAGCAGTGGATTTTTAAAAACATCGCTTCAATTTAGGGCCAATTAAAGCCCCATGTAATGTGCACACCCAACTTACCTGCCTCTCCGGTGGTGAGGTGGGGAGGGCAAACTGCTGGCGGGCAGAGAGGTCCCTGGGCTGCAGAGGGGGTTGGTGCCTCCCTCCACAGCCGTGACGCCCCACCTCCCCCCAGGCAGGCTCCGGGGCAGGGGGAAAAAAAAGATCAGGCTCGCCACTTTTCTTGGGCAGAGCCTGCCTTCCCAGGCTGCTGCCAGGCTGCTTGCCGGGCTTCCTGCAGAGCCATGGAGCTGCGCAGAGCCTGGTGCTTTGCTCTGTGCCTGTAGGGGCAGGAAATTTGCTGTGCCCCAAGTCATTTAAGGTGCATTATGCCGCCGAATTTCCTTCAGCAGCTGGAATTAATGCACCATACGCAGCCGAGGTGTGCAAACACCAACACCATTAAAGCGGTGCAAAAGCATTTAGCCCACTTTAAAGTGTTGTGCATACACGTCCCTCGTTTCGTCCACACATGGCCAAAGACTCCCCTTCTGGAGCCGGTTCCTGCAGGTCTCATACTTCTGATCATAGTCCCTGATACCCAGACATCTGCTCACTAAATAGGCACAGCACTAACTGCTGCCTGCAGTGTCACAGCTGTGGGGAGGAGGAGGGCTAAGAGAGAAATGGGATTCCCCCTCCCAGCAGCCCTCCCTTTGGCTGCCCCTAGGCCCTGTAGCCTGAACTTGCTGCTCCAGTATCTCTTACATCCAAAATCAGGGAAGAACGCATAGGCTCCCCCGCCCCCACTGGCTTTCCCAGCCTCCATTTAGTCTCATGAAAAGACTAAGACGAAGTGAGTGTAACAGAACAGTGTTATGTGGGTGCTCAGATAGCTCTGTGCATTCTTAGTACTTTCATCTAGGGATCTCCTAGCATTTTATGAAAGAGCAAGGATCCTTATCTCGAGATTACAGATAAGGAAATGCAGTTAGACAGCCAGTGAATTGACTCACCCAGATGAATAAGCATGAGCTGGCACAGAACCCATCTCTTAATCCAGGGCCATATTCACTGGACAATGCCATGTCTCCAAGTGTTCCTAATGAGGCTATCCCTCTGGGCATGTCCAGAGAAGCACACACGTGTGGTTTGCAGCACTGCAAGCCTGTTTGTAACACTGCAAACCAAACATGGGGAATGTGCAACCATGTACTGCACTGCAAATTAGCATTGCAGGGCCAAAATTTGATAGTGGGATGTCCTGGTATTAAAAAAAAAAACACTGCAAAGAGCAGTGTGGCACATGCAACAGCAGCACGCACTGGCCATCCAGAGCCTGGCCAACTAAGCCTGGCCATCCAGAGCCACACTCTCGCTGTCAGCTGGGCTCCATGATGCTGGGTCGGCAATGCTGCTGCCCAGGACCCCAGGTAAGACTGCTGGAGCTAGCGCAGGTGCTGGCCCTGGTCTCCCTTACTCCACCCGGGACAATTGGGCATGCACTGGAGCATGCGTGCAGGGGCATGCCCTGGGGCACAAAGCAGTGATATGTGGGGACGTGCCCTCTGAGGCTAAGTACAGACAATCAAAAGACCCAAGGCTGAATTGATTCAATCTTCACAGGTTAGTCAAAGCTGCACACATAGAACTGATAGGCAAGGGAACACACCTTCCCTTTCGATTGCAGAAATGCAGCTGCAGGCCTACAGTGGCCCAGACCAGAAGCCGGGGGGTGCTAGAGTATGCCTCCCTGGCTGGAACAAACAACTTGGGGTAAGGCTAGTCCGCCCACCCTGTTGGGGTGGAGGCAGGGAGGGGTGTTACAAGGGAGTTTCAAAGCAACCTGGGATGCTGGGGGACTGAGTTAATTTGAATCTGGAGGGGATCTAAGACAGAAGTTCAAGAAGCCAATTTACCCTAAATCAGTTAAGTCTGATACTACAGCCATCCAGGCTTGTCTTAAACCGGTTGTGGCCATTTTGAAAGCAGTTTAAGCGTGCTGAACTTCTGTTACAGATTTGAACTGGTTTCTGATTGCTTATACCAGTTGATGAGTAATTTCTGCCCCAGCCTGAGAGATTTCATCATCAACTCTGAGCAGGTTCAGCAGAAGTTCTGGAACCCAGGCCCATTTTATAAAACACATGCACAAAACGTGCTCATGCACACACCCACAATTTGCAGAGAAACTCAGGGGCGACAGATCAGCAAGGCGCTGGGTAAGTGTGATAAGGAAATGTATAAGAACAGGAGAGGTGAAAAACCTTTGCATTCAACCCACTGCGATTTGATGCTTCCCACTATAATTCAGAGACCACATCTGCCTCTGAAGTATATGGTATTAAATAGGTACGCTTCACAAACATGCTGCACTACTGGCAATAACATTACTTATGAAAATTCTAAGAAAATAGTTACCACGCGGTACCCCATTAGTTTAGTTTTGAGTGAGAGTGAATAGTGCTATCAAGCATACAGAGAAAGAACTACTTTGTAATGAATGCATGAAATGACTATGCAAGAGAACTGGCTTCTGTTCATGTGTGTCACCAACTGCGAACAATACCTTTGGCAAATTACTTAATCCTCAGCTTCAGTTTCTGCACCTGAAAAACAGAAAATATTGCCTACCTTTCACGGGTGTGAAAAGGGTTAAATTGCTTTAAATTCACATGTGAATGGAACATGCAATAAAAGAGCAACTCGATCATTTGGTCGAGTTATCGTTTTTAATTAAATTTATTAAAACCACTGAATTGATTTCAAGTGGTTTAAGGCAAACTAAATTTCTCGTATAAGCAGCAACCACACTACAAGACAGGTTACAGCCTGTAGCAAAACGGTACAGCAGTGTTTTAAACACAAATACTAACAGACCTGATAGCAAGGCTTGAAAACCCACTGTAGCAATTGCAAATGCCAAGTAAGACATTTCTCCTGGTGAAATAGCATGAGGAGGGGGTCAAAGAAAAGCAGGCATACTAAACAATTAATTTCTGCAGAATTTAGTTTTAATTAAAAAAATAATAATTAAAAAAAGTCGTTCCCTTCCAAATATGCCTAAATCCTCTATTGTGTTTGGCTGCAGAAAGTATTGCAATCTCTTCTCTAAGAGGTTTACCAAGCAGTAAATTTATCTGCAACCAGTCATTTGAAGTTCACCCATCAAGATGTAGCTAACTGAATACGGTTATAGTTTGACCTTGACTATTTACACTGAGGTAAAAATTACCAATACCTTGTCTCTGCTGGGGGGGGGGATTTCTTCTTTTTTTACAGGAAGATCACTCACTTGAGCTATTTCGATGTAAAATCGTACCCTTTTGGGCAGTAAAACACATAAAACATCTTAGTAATAACTCAAATTCTCGTCCAGCCAGACTTTATGCATGGAAATTCAGTGCAGCTAAGTAGGCTAAGGCTACACTTGAAAGTCACAACTGTTCTGGTTATGGGAATTACTTTTTTATCAATATAGCATAAGTATAAGCATACTCTATCAGTAATACATTTATGCCTTTGAACTCATAAAGCAAGGTGAATTTTCAGTTGCTTTAACCTGTTTTCAGTCTCTCTTCAACAATACTAGTAGCATCCACAGGACACATTTATATTTGTTAATTTAGACAAAGTGCACTGTCCTAGGCACAGAATAATTTGTGCAGATCAAAACAGGTTTGTTCTGACTACAGAGAAAATTATTTTTTGAGAAAAACAAGAAATGTATGTAGGTGCTCAGTAAGTCAGCTACAAAGTAATCTATTACAAAAAAAAACCCAACATAGATGCAAAACAAAGGAAGCCATGTCAGTTAAATTTAAGAGCATGATTAAATCCCTATGAGATGGTAATGAGAGAGCACCAAAGATCTTTTTAGACATGACCTAATTCAGTTTAAATAACCACAAATCTTTTAGGGGCAAATCACAAGGTTGGAAGGGACCTCAAGGGATATGTAGTTCCACCTCTTCCACAAATGCAGGATGCATGTTTAACATAGTAGAAGTGGTCCAACATGGTTGGGCCATCTGCTCTACATCCTTTATTAACATGTCCCACTGTTGTACCCACTCTTCCACTGGCAGTAAAGAACAGTGGACGTGCTAGCAAGGACCAGTGACCAGCATTTTAACCACTCTGGGTTAGAAAATGTAGTGGCTAAAATACTCATGGCTGCATGAGACCTATTTACCTAACGAGTCCTCATATGTGTTTTCAGTGAGGACTTCACACGGCTCATTTGAACCAAGGATAACCCCATAGCATACAGAGGCAGTAAGTTTTTATCCCTTACTAGACAAGGAGCAAATCATGGCATACATTTTGCTACTGTGCTAAACCTAGATTTGCACACCCGCAGTGATGAATCATAGAAAGTAAGGGCTGGAAGGGACCTTGAAAGATCACCTGGTAAGAAAGTACACCTAATATTGACAGGTTAACCAGAGTTTAACCAGAATTTATGGTTAACACAGACACCAACTCCAAACCATGCACAATCATGAATATCACAAAATTGGCCAAAAATTTCAATTTGGTGTTTTTTTTAAATATATATATGTATATATTTGTTCTTTTGAGTTGCCTGCTGCCTTTCTTAGCCTCGAGCATAGACTTGGGTCATGTCCTCGAGCTTTTTTTCTTGTACAAGAAGAGCCATAAACTTTTTCTGTCCTCTCCCTCAAATTAAAACTGTGATTCTCACCTCCCACATCCTTTGAGAGAGAGAAGTTCAAGAAAACCTCCATATAGCACAAGAGCGGACAACATCGAATCAGGGATGTGTCTGTGCCAGTGCTTCTTTTTTACTTTTAGTGTAACTGAGTGTTTCAGTTTTGAAAACAAACCTTGAAAGCCTTATCATTGATCAAAACTGACAAAACGGAGTTGATAAATATTATACAACACGATTAGATGGGCCTCTATCTTGAAGGGCAAAGTGCAATCAAGATAGATGCACTGGTTATTTTAACTACACTGTAAAATAAGTAGAAGAAAATATTCACGCTTCTGCTAAATTTACATGTTTAAGCAAGGAAAGTCTCTCTAAAGGGGTTTTGGTGCCTGATGCTACAGGAAATGCTCTTTTAGGAACAACCACAGCAAAACCCCAACTGAAAACATTCATCACTGAATAAGTAGATAAACAGAATTCATGAAAATACAACGAACCCATGATCTCTCTAGTCAAGTGTCTCATCCCTAATAATGACCAGAATCAATTGCTTCTAATGAAGGTGCAAAATACTTCCAAAATTATGGAATATTCTCTCCCTGGTGAAGTTCCTTCCCAGTCTCAGTTAGTGTTTGGCCTCTGATCCAACTACAAGAGTTTATATTCCAGAGACGCATTATAGCCCATCTGTACATGTCAAATCCTTTTTGAAAACCTACTAAGAACATTGCAACAGTACCATCCTGCAGCAATGAATCCCACAGATGAATTATGATGCATGGTGTAGGGGAAAAAAAAGTTTTCTTTGATCATTTTTAAATCTCAAGTCTTCTTTTTCTGGTGTTATGGGAAAGGAGAGCCCAACTTACCGTGTTCTGATGCAGTATTTTAAACACATGAATTAAAGGAGAAAAAAAATTCAATTGATGTCTTTATAAAAACAATACTATCCCTAAACCCAGGACTGTCTAACTAGCATGCTAACCAAAGGATTAGCATGCAGCCCCATGCCTAACCACCACTCTTCCCCCAGTTTCTTTGGCCCAGTGGCCAAGAGTGGCTGGAGCGCCCAAGCACATGGCGCAAAGAAGGCAGCTGGGCAGCCCACTCCGGTGAATGGTGCGTGCAGCCAGAAGGGGGGCACAATGGGGTGGGGGGAAGCTGGGCTGCCTGTGCTGTGGTGAGAGATCTGGCGGGGAAGGGACTGGCCAAGTGGCATGGGCAGCTGGGAGAGGAGGGAGTCAGCCTGCCCAAGCCATGCAGGCAGCAAAGGGGGCATAACAGGCAGTCCAGGAGCAGGGAGCCAGGGGACACTCACCCATGCATCAACCAGGTCTGCAGACCATGTTAGCATAACACCCCCCAGATACCTGGAAGTTAGACAGCTCTGCCTGCAACAAAGAAATAGGCTTAATACAAGAACTAAGTGAGCTCCTATGGCTCATGTTATGCAGGAAGTCAGTCTAGATCACGCTGGTTTCTTCTTGCCTCAAAATATATAAATGGAATTAATGAAAGAAAGAGATGCCAGCTTCTACCCGCCCAAAAAAGTAAAAGTGTTTTTTGTCTTGTGTGAGTTAAAAAGCTAATGTAATTCTTATTTGCTGTCTTACATTCTGCTATCCCATTTGAAATCCTACTGAACCAGCTGGTGTGTGTGCTGCTTCCACTGCAACAGAAAAGGCAGATTTCCCTGTGGGTCATTAGGAGGTATGTGCTTATGGACCAAAAAGATCAGAGTTCTGCCCCTGCCGTAGCTGAGGTTCCCATAAACCAAGGTGTGCAGCATATCAACAGCCATAAACTCATAGATGGCCGTGGATTTTTTGCAATTTATTTCACCTTGGTCCTTTATAGCTCTTTTCTAAGGATTACTTTATTGCCAACATGCTGGACACCTGTGATGAGGCTATGCACTACAAAAATAGAACAGGAAAAGTATCCACATTTTAAGCAATTCCTAATAGGAAGGATAAGCATAACTATACTGACATGGGAAAAACCTATTTAGCCACAAAAACAGCCTAACAATCCCATGCAAATAAGCCTATAAAAACTATACCTGGAGTCCTCATTTATAATAGTTAATGCAGGAAGTAGCAACATTTTCTCCAATCCAAGCAGGCTAATTTTAATTTGGATAAATTATTCCTACTGCTCTAGAATGGCACAAACAGTTTATAACCATAGCACATAGCTCATTAGAAAGAGACAAGCTAAAAGTAAAGACCACTGTGGAGGAAGAGAGCTCACCTCTGAAACCTACAGCCAGCATTCTTAGGGGAAAATATTATCTGGGGCTTAAGACAGAAAACCAGGACATGAGAAAAACAAACCAAAATTAAATAAATGAGGGCTCCAAAAGGGTTCTCATGCCACTTTTTCCAGGAAAAGAGGAAAACACTGCTTATTGTTCTTGTGAGCTTTTTTAAGCCAGTGCCACTCTTCTCTCCAGTTTGTGACATTACAATTCGTTCTCTTGCAGAAGTCACTAACACTGTCCAGATTACCAGAAATTTACCATTGCTGAGAGCCATTGAGGTTAAATGGGTGCTGAACACGAGTACACCGAAAGTATTAGGCACTGCATCTTTGTTGCTGTGCAGTGTCAGCAACAAATCATCCCTTGTGCTGCGGGTAAAGTTGATGAAACTAACAGCACAAATTTCCCCACAACTCATAAACCCAGACTGCCTTTGCAGAAAGACTTTGCATACATATTAGGCCAGGGGTAGGCAACGTTTTTTGGCCAGAGTGCCAAAATAACCACAATGTCTACCTTGGAAGGTGCCGGAGTGCTGACATGCTGGAGCCCGGAGCAGTTGTTTGCAGCCTCCAGGCTGCAGCCAGCCCACGGAGCCCTGTCTCCTTGCAGCAGGGCTTGCATCTTCCCAACCGCCTGCTAGGACCAGCCTGGGCTCTGTGGCCGGCAGCAGCTGCTTAGAGCCCAGGCTAGCAGTGGTGTGCCGAGCAAAATGGCCTTGCGTGCCATGCAAGGCACGTGTGCCGGGGGTTGCTGACCCCTGTATTAGACCAACACAGACATCGAACTAGCAGCACCCTCTGCTATCATGGCCTACTGCACAGTTTCAAAGTGGCTTCTGGAACCGGTACAGGTAAAAAACCATGTGTGATTGCACACTGTCCAGTTGAAGCCACACTACACATTTTAAGGATTTAATAGCAGTCGTCAGCTACCTAAAGGGTGGTTACAAAGACAATGGAGCTAGACTGTTCTCAATGGTGGCAGATGGCAGAACAAGGAGCAATGGTCTCAAGTTGCAGCAAGGGAAGTTTCCATTAGATGTTAAGAAAAACTTTCTCATGAGGAGGGCAGTGAAGCACTGGAACAGGTAACCCAGAGAGGTGGTGGAATCTCCATCCTTGGAGGCTTTTAAGACCCAGCTAGACAAAGCCTTGGCTGGGATGATCTCGCTGGGAATGATCCTGCTTTGAGCAGGGGGTTGGACTAGATGACCTCCTCAAGTCCTTTCCAACCCTAGTTTTCCATGATTCTATGAAAGATACATACACCCCGTAAATGCAAAATTCAAACACATTGCGAGTTGAACCATGTACTGGTAAATGAAACCTTTCCCACCACAAAGTTGCACCATGGTCTGTTAATATTCTCAGCACTTAGCATTGACGGACAAACCATATAAAATCAAAGGACATGGCTTAGTACAGATCTGCCATATGACTGAAGGGACAGAAGGGGGAAAAACACTAGGATCTTCTTTTCAATCTGGACACTTAAGAACTGCGCCACACCCAAAGTTTGCATACAGACATTTGCATTTCTACCCACCCGGGCAAGTGATAAGAGTTGCAAATACTGGGGGATTTCACAGACTCAGGGGAAGAAAGGGAGTTGGAGTCTCTCTACTCATGGAAACTCTGAAGTGTCCGATGAGAGATGTGTCTAAGTAACCAAGCCTCAGCTCTAAATATCTTTTCCAGTCATTGTAGCTTATTAGGGAAGGAAGAGTCTTGCAGCTCCATTCACAAAAAGATCAGACAAGTGCATTGTTCACCACCATGGGGGAGCAGGACACAGGGGAAGGCTGCTCAGCCTCTTCCAACACACCTCTGCCACTGCCATGGTTTCAGTCAGGCTCCAGATTGATTACATTGATTTAGCAAACTTGGAGAGCAAAAATGCACCTCCCCCCCCTACATACACACCTCCTCCAAGTTTCAGCCTGATGGTGTCTCCGGGGAAGGGTTAGCATGAGGCATTTTGCTTTGAAAATGACTCACTCTTGCAAAGCTTTCGAGCCCGGAGCTTCTATTTTGGTTTCTTTTTGTACAGAGGGAACTTAATTGGGTTGTTTTTTGTTTTGACTCACAGGGGCTCCGCTCTCAGCACATGCACAGCCCCGCAAAGAGCAAGGCGCGGGCAAAACCGAGATGCCAAGGATCCGGCTGAGCAACCAAGCCCCCCTCCCCTTGTCTCGTAGAGGCTGGGGCACAGCTTGCTTTTGCTCTCCCGGCCCCCAGCTCCGGATCAACACCTCTTCAACCCAACAAAGCCCGTTTTCAATGGCAACAGCCTTGCGAGGATCGCCTCTTCCTACAAGACGGAGCCCCCTGCAATGAAGGTGATGGCAGAAGGCAGGGCTGGCACCCCTCAAATCGGCACGGTCCCCTCCCCTCCCCTCCCCTCTCTGCAGCCGGAGTGAGGCAAACCTACCTCAGTTTGCTACTTGAAAGACCAAAAAAAAAAGAAGTGCATTTTCCACTCACCCTCTGGATTTTAAATTAGGGCTGCCTCGAGGATTTTTTTTGGGGGGGGAGGAAAAACACCCCAACCAACCAACCAAGAGATGGAGCAGGCTGCTGCTGCTTAGACCCGCTTGCCCATCTCCCTCCAGACACTGCTCGCGCCAGGGAGCGGACTCGCTATTTATCCACCGCGATCTGCTCCCAGTGGCCACCAGTCCGAGTTTTACACCCCCCGGCTCCAGCCCGGTTGTGATCGGTACAATGTGCCTTTGACTGGCTCCTCCCAGGAGAGACAAAAGGGGCAGGGGGAGCCCCGTAAAGAGGGGGAGGGAGGCACGGAGGGAGGGAGGCAGACTCCTGGCTGCTCTGCCTGCTTCGCAGCCTTTCCTGAGCGGCTGCTTTCTGCCCCTGGGGGGGGTCGAAAGAAAAAAATCCACTCCAACAATTTCAGGAAGTTGGAGATCTTTGCCCTTAAAAAGAGGAGGCAGAAAAGGATGCCGGAGTTTGGATTGCATTCAGCCTCCAGGGCGTGCACCGCGGCGGGGGGGAACTCCGTGCCTGTGTCTTTAAGAAGGGGGGAGGTTCCTTATTGAGCTGCTGCTTGGATGCTTTTCCTTTGAAAAACCAAAATGACATCAAAAAAGAGCTGCTCCCCGCCGAGGGAAAAGCTGGGGCTAAAGACAGAGCCCAAGCGCCCTGCAGACCTAAGTGAAGAGTATGTAGAACTTGCTGTGGAAAAGAGATGGCTGGCCTATGGATCAAGGGACTGGCTAAGAAAGGGACTGATGGCCTGGCACGCTGCGTTTCCCAGCCCGCAGGTCGCCCCCCAAAGTGGGTCGTAAGAATATACGAAAGGGTCACAAACAGACTTTAGAAATGGATTCTCCTTTCAAGGAGAAAAAACACGGGAAACAGTGGATTTCCCCTTGCAGGCTGGCAGAGCTCCACGCCCACCCCTGGGGTGCCCCACACTAGCAGGCAGGAGCCTGGGGACAGGGGGCAGCGGGTCAGGAGTGAGGGGCACTGGGTCAGGACTGGCCATTGATGTTTACAAATGGGTCTTGGTACAAAAAAGGTTGAGAACCACTGGCCTAACGCACCTTGCAAAAAAGAGTTTGGCGAAAAAGGTTTGGAGCTTCACAGCTCACTTGAAGCGAGGGTGCCATGAAACTAGACCTATTTTTCTTCTTTAAAAGCTAGACCTATTTTTCTGATTGCTGCAGGTTCATCTGCAGTATTTTTAAATTCAGCTGTAGTAATCTTAAACTGGGATCAGGCAGGAAGCTGCTGAAATGACACTCGCCTTTGCAACAAGGGTCTGAAAGCAACGCAGAAAAGCCACAATCAGACCCGATTCTGCAGACGCTTACATGCCTGAATGACTATGCACTGAACTGCTCGGGCTGGGCTGTGCAGCTACTTGTGTGATTCAAGTTACTCAGACACCCAAGTATTTTCAGAACTGACCCCAAAGTTTGTAAATACAGAGCATCTTGGTTTGTTTTTGTTTCATATATATTATGAGACATAGCTAAAATGATCATGTGCTTCAAATAGAGAGTCCGGCCTAGGGAAGACCCCGGATGCTGGGACTCGGAAACTGAGTTGGCCCAGATATTGCAATCTGATGAACCAAAAACCCAAATCCCTGTCAGAGTACCTGGATGTCAGACAGGGAGCTGTGCACCAGTGAAGCAAGTCCCATGAGACACAAGCCCATTCCATCACAGATATTAAGAAGTCAGGTATTCATTTCAGTGGATCAGGACAAAGCTTCTAATATCTCCATTTAGCTAGTAAATTGAAATATTCATTTGCTTAACTTACCTCATTTACTTAAGACGTATAATTAAGGACCCTCTTACATGAGTATTCAGAATTTTATTTCATTCTCCTTCTGACTTTGCAATGAAAGGTGTTCAATAAATGTTACGGAATACTATAACCCGCATTTCTGTATCTAACAGACAGCTATTACAGCGTATAGCTGAAATCATATAGCTGGTCCCCGCTCCTCCCCAAAGTTTCTTTACTGTTATTTCCTACTACATACCTGATGATGATGATGATGATGATTTAGCACTACAGGCCCTAGGCTGCCTCCTCTATCTTCATCCATTCCTATCTGCTACACACATAGGATTTTATATTATAAAATCCTAAGTGGCCACAGCCCATGCTCAGAATTTTATTATGAGCTATATGAATGTATAGTGACATCTTTTGCATCTCAACAGGGTTACAGTTTATGATAACATTTGACACACAAAAGGTGAAGAATACAATCAAATATACAACATTTTATATCCTTCTATATTTGTTAATTATTGCAAGGAGATATAGTGTCACCTAGATTTCATCTGCCCTTCAAACCAACTGCTCTTCATGGCAGAACTGGGTGTGAACAAATCTGGATTTGAAGGAGAAGCGAGTATTGATCTAACATACCAGGTCAGGAAGAGCATCTTGTGCAAGGAGGAGTCCAGCGAAAGATGCAGAAAAGTTTGTGTGAAGAAGTGGCCAACAGTTGGACAAAGCTGGCACAGGGCCAGATGAAATCTTAGCCACGTCTAGGGTCCTAGTAGTTTCTGGAGGGTAGTTTCTGGAATTGTGAATATTTCAGAACTGCAGTTTTTATTTTAAAACCTAAAAAAAACAATATTTTAGTATGAAAAAAACCCTTCAAAATATAACTCGAATGTAGCTTCAGTGATAAATACTAGTCCCTTGAGAACCTGAAACAATAGCTCTGTCGGGGGTAGACTGCCTCATAGCTGTCAAGTGCTAACTCCAAGAACAAATGTAAAGGAGGGTCCAAGCCACGCTGAATCAGTGGCCTAAATATCAATGTTGGTAAGTTAAATACTTGGGGAGGGGGCCTTGCCTGTTTGGGAGCAGCTAAAGAGGGTCCCTTTTATCACTTCTAAGGAAAAATAAGTACCCTCTTGCTTCTTATACTGGGAGATGCAGGGGCATCCCTTGTGACTGGCAGTCCAAGTCAGCATGAGATCACAGTGCAAGGGACTGGGCCCAAGTGGCTATTGTCACTGTGGGCTGGAGAGCTATAATCGCCTTAATCCAATATAAAAGGCTTGGAAATGGAAGACAAGAAATTTAAATTTGAGTGAAATAGGAGCCAGTAGCATAATGATGGGTGGGAGAGGGGAGCAGGAGCCCCAGGCACTGCCTAAGGGCAGCACTCACCCCACTCCACCCCCCACCTCACATCTTTCCTGCAGTGGCTTTGGCTCCAGCTGCAGCTCAGGCAAAAAAAGGGCTAATAGGTCACTGCTGGTAGGGGAGATGTAACCAAAACAAACAAACAGAAAAAAGGGTGTTTTTTGACCAAACAGGAAGATGCATGGGTCAGATCAGTTAGCAACAGGATGATCACCTGTCCCTAATTGGGTGGAATGGTCTCAAAACATGAATATGAAGTCCCAGTCCCAGGCTGAATGACTCTAGGACAGTGTTTGTCCCAGATTTCCCTGTATACAGTCAACTATCGTCCCAGTATCATGTGCAGGGATCCGGGCTTTCCGTTCTCTGCAAGAAAACCATGGGAAACCCCGGGTTTTTCCTTGCAGGCTGGCAGAGTTCCAGCCTGCAAGGGGCTGCTTGGGACTGGGGGGAGTAGGATACCACATGCTTGTGTGCACGTGCACACATGCATGTGGCTGAAAATACAGCCCTAGGCAGCGGTGGAAAGCAGCTCCCCCAGCTGCCTGCAGGTAAGTCAATGGGGGGGGGGGATGATGCAGCGGGGTGGGGGGCAGATTAAGGCCCCCACGGTGAGGGAGGGAGTGAGGCAGGATTGGTGGCTGGGGCTGGGATTGCTGTCCAGCCAAGGCAGTGCATGGGGCCCAGGGCCAGGGTGGAAATGCACAGCCGCGGGGCCCAGATGGGGAGCAGGACAGAGCCACAGGCAGCTCATCCAGGGAGTAGCAAGGGGGGGGGCAATGTGTCCCACTTTTGCATCGTAAAAAGTTGGTCACCCTAGTTAGCAAGGATCATCTCAGCAGCTTCATTTTCCCTTTGGGGTTTGGTTACAGAGAAAGGATACAGCTCCTAATGAAAATTCCTTATTGTGCACATAAAAACAATCATCTGGGCCAGGTACAGACATTATACTTTTACCAGTATAAGTGATCTGAAACCAGTCTATACGCAAAACACAAGTTTGGCACAGACAGACTGGTTTAAAAATGGTGAAACCTGGCCTAAGATTTGCGTCTCCCGCCCCACCAAAAGGCAAATGTACGTTCTGCTTGCTATTGATCTAAACTACGCTGCTTACAGAAAACCACAAAACTTTGATCAATTCTGCCTTGGTCTTTTTGCATGTCTGTTCCTAGTCTTAAAAATGATTACTCTTAGCACATGGTCAAATTGCATGATACAAAACAGACTACAGTTCACCCTTTTGGACAGAGAAGTTTAATTCTCCTTGGGTCCCATTGAAACCATTATTAAACGATTTGAAGACTGTCAAATCAATAGTGGCAAAGATGGTGTTACAGACCTTCCCATAGCGAACAACCACACCTGAACTGGCTGCAACAGAAAGCTTGTTTTCATATTTCTTGACTTTATGCCACACGCCTTCCCCACCAATGCAACTGCTTTAGTAATTCAGCCCTCACACACACAGATGTCCCACTCTCATTCAGGCAGTTGTTCTAAAGACAGCAAAACCACAAGTGTTGTGACTAACAAACATGACCTTTAATTGCTTTGTTTTATAATACATTTTCAGTTAGGTCTCAGAAAGGATCCGTGTGGATGTCAATCTTCATTTCTGATGTTTCATCCAACAGGTCGTCTGAATCAGAGGCTTCCCAGAAATCACCTCTATAGACAGTGCCACAATGGAGTCCAAGAATTCAGGCAATGAATAAGAGGTCGCAGTTTCCAAGTATTGTTCCTAGTCCTGCCACTGATTTTCTGCATGAAGTTATGCAAGTCACTTAACATTTCAGTTTCCCCCTACTCCTACATACGTGTAATAAGACTGACTTGTACCAAAGGAGTGTTAGGAGGTGTCTTGCAGAGGGGGAGGAAAGGGGGTTGTGTATCTTCTTGTGGGATATTTTCTATCACAGCAACACTGGTGTTCAAGGCAAGGGAGCCATCATTAATGGCTGGGTATGTTTTTGCAGGCAAGGAGCATTGTTTTGTTGGCTTTGCAAGTAAAAATTCGGGCACACAATGAGATTTAGGAAACAAAATATAATTTCACGTGGCAAAATGCAATTTTATTATGTCTGGTGAAAAATAACCCAAATTGCAGCTATTCACTGGGCAGGGGGATTCCGAGAAAGAGTAATTCTGAAAGAGATCCAAAGTAGCCAGAGTAGACAGCAAACAAGACATGCCTGTAATGTGAGAAAACAGCAAAAAGACCACTGGGATTGCAAGCTGCCTAAACAGAAATTATGTAACAGAGTGAATAATAGTCCCTCTCTGTCTAGCTCTGGTGTAAACACTGCTGGAATATTGCCTTCAGTTCTAAGCACCCTGTTATGAGGGAGTTTGTAGAAAAGCAACCAAAAATGCTTACAGATTTGGCGACACTAACCTGTAAAGTGAAAAATTAGATCTGGCTGGGGATTACGATAAGAATCTGGAAAAGTGGGAACTGGCCCAGTGGCCCCTTCCAATCCTACATCCCTAAACATTTGAAAGGGGGAAAAAGGCAAGGATGCAACGGAATTATTCACAATTGCACAAGGGGATGCTGAAATTAGCCAAAAGCTTAGGAGGAGTAACATAAAAAAGCCGTGGCTATTAAATCAATTACTGTAAAAATAATCATCCTGGCAACCCTCCTGTCTGGGTCATTTAAAATGACCACAGGCTAGTAATAAGCAGTTAGGTGCAATCTAGCATTGTTTGACGGTATGCAATTAGGACTACCTCAGTGTTATTCAACTCATCCAGCCCCGGGGGCTGAATAAGTGGCACGAAGCTGATCCATAGGTCAGATCCGGAGTCCAGGGCCATGTGTCATCTGCCCTGCAGGGCTGGAATTTCTGTGACAGCCACCGCTCTTTCCACCACCAAATTTCCAGCCCTGACCAGGTAACACAGCTCCCTACTCCAGATATGACCTGCGGGGCTCCCCATGCATCCAAATTGGACAGCCGGTTGAGAGGCACCCAAGTTAATTGCCGTGGCTCTGGGAGCCATGGCAAGTAACACTGCCACTGCTTACCATGACGCAACATTTCTAGACCTATGGGGAGCCCTATTTCAGCAGTGTAACTGGGGGAGAGGGAGGGCCATAAGCAGGGCATTCACTCTGGGCACCAACTTAAAGGGTGCCTAAATCACCCCTGGTTGTCTTTGTAGTAGCATATCTATGGTTGGGGGAGCGGTGGCAGGTAAGACTCTCCCCAAGAGAGAGGATAACGTAAAGCTCCTACGAACGCAGAGTAACATTTGTTTCCCCACACAAGGGAATAGCTGCTGACTATTCAGTACTTTAATCTCTCCCATTTTTAAAAATAAAATTGACTTCACTTGATTTCACTAGTCCCTCCAAATACCACCTGGTTTCCCTTCTCCCTTTCATCTTGAAGCTCCCGGGATGTTTTAGATGTTCAGGTGGGACACTGTAGACACTCATCAGTAACAGACATCATGGTGACAAGATCGGCGTTCTCTTGGGCTAGGATTTCATTGGGTTTGGGTGAGGAGGGGTTCTGCAGCAGGGGTGGCGAAATACGGCCTCTGGGCCAGATTCGGCCCACGAAAGGATTTTATCCTGCCTGCAGCAGGACTCTTTCCCCAGGCACAGGGGGTAGCCTGGGCTGTGGCATGTCTGGCTGGTCTTGCCCCCCCTCCCCCCCGGGGCATGTGTTGGGAAGGGGGTGGCCCAGCAGCCCGATTTAGCTTCCTGGCAGTCCCCATGGCAGCACTGGTTCACTCTGTGCAGCTGCTACTGCCAGTGTCTCCACCACTGCTGCCAGCCCTGGCCCCACTGCCTGGGTACCCCAATCCCTCTGCCCTGCACCTACTGCCAGGGGCACTGGGTGGAGCAGGTGGGTGGGCAGGGTCTCCAAGGAGACAGGCTTTGGACCACTGCAGGCAAGGCAAACTCGGCTAAGCAGATGGGATGGAGGTGCAAGCAGGCGGGGAGTGGCATCTGGGAGAAGGACAGGTGGGCAAGGGCCAGATGGGATCAATTGCACCCCACCCTTTCCCCCACCTGCAACAGCTCACTAAAACTCCTTAAATAGCCCTCCAGCCCAAATAATTGCCCATCCCTGGTCTACAGCATGCATTCAGACTGTGAAGCCCATTGCCACAGGAAATTGTGGAAAACATAAGGGTTAATAAAAAAGGAATTAAGTATTTGTAACAAGGATATCAAGCATTATAAAAAGTTAATGCCAACAAACTATGAAAGGAATATTAATCCTCATATTTTGGGGTCTAACCAGTATCTAGGTTTTCAAATTGGGTTGCCATAGCTCCAACAGAAAGCAGAATAAAAACGCATTATTTTGTATGTGACTGATCCCACACGGGCCTTCTGCTCTCAGTCAAAGAGGATTGCATTGCATGTGTGCACGTATGCATATATGCGCATACACACACTTTTCCCCATTCCTCAAACAAGGCTGCTACGCAACACCCAGGGTCTTCCCAGTGCCTTTCCATCCATGGCTAAGAAGAGTTTCCATGGGCCATTTTTGTTTCTTCATGGTTCTTTTTAATAATTCAAAACTGATGAAAGACACAACTCTGATGAGAGCCCAGGGGACTGTGCCCCCAGTGCAACTGAAAGCAGGCAGCAACCATTCTCCACACTCCCTGCCTGCTAGGCTAGGGACAGACATTACACATAAATTAGTTTAAGTGATTGGAAACCGGTTTAAGCCTGTAACTGAACACATGTTCAGTGCATATAAACCAGTTTGAAAATGGCTGAAACCAGTTTGAGATAAACCTGTTTGAATGTAGTATCAAACGTAACTGATTTGGCTCAAACCGGTTTATGCAACGTCTGTCCCAGACCCCCTGCTGTTTTAAGATAAATCAGAGTCCCCCAGCATCCCGGCATGCTCTCTGGGCTGGGCAGGGCTCTCTGTTCCCCCTGGCTTCTAGCCTGAGCCACTGCAGGCATGTGCCTGAATTTCCTCAGTCCAGAGAGAATGTCTGTCCAGTTTTGAACCAGTTCAGCCTAGCCCAGTTAAACTAACCTGCAATTATTGAATCAATTCAGCCTCAGGCTTTTTGAATGTCTGTCCATAGCCCCAGTGTACCTCAACTCTGCTGTAAAAAGAATAACCCCAATAACAAGAGGATTGTTTAGGCCTCCTTAAAGCAATTGAGAGTTTGGTGCTTAGCACATTATGCACCACTTGGGGCATAATACGGTAAGCATTATTATCATATAGACTATTTGTAATTGCACTGAGGCCTATGTCATGACCCAAACTGTCTGCTGGTAACAATTTTTGCTCACTGCGTTTTATTCTTTCCTTTTAAAACTATCTATGTACACAAGAAAATGGTTTTGGATCCAACTTAAATGAGATGATTCAGTTCTCCAGTTGAGCAGGGTAAATGACTTAGTGGGAGTTAGATGACTCTAACTGACAAATGAATACTAAATCACTCTGTGTCATAACACCCTATCAGTACAAATAGCCCCCAAAATTACCTTTCCTTATTCTCAGTGCCATGGTGCGATTTATTTGCATTTCTGTTCCTAGAGGTGACTTTGACCATACAACGGCTGCTTTGCTTTTGTAGGTGGAATTGCCTGTATCTAGTCCTGAAACACAAGTATTTTGCAGCAACAAAAACAGTTATTTTGCCTTCAGTGCAAGTGATTTCCCCTTGTCTGAAACTCAAATTTTCTTCATTGAAAAAGATCTATGTGAAGCAAGTAATATCTGTTTATTGAAGTTTTAGGACCAGCTGAAGCAGGCAAGGATGTGTCTGTGGACTACAAGGCCATATTCACCTCTGAGCTAAACAGCACAAAAATATTCATTTAGTCCAAGACAATGATAAACAGTGTGTCATACTGGAAATGATCACAGTGTCTCCGGCTAGATTTTATTCAGACCAGACTGGGTCAGTGACTCAAGTTCACTGGCCTTTGCACTGTCAGCAGGATGATTAGCAAGCACTTATTTCTTACCTGAAGCAGGCTTCTCCTTTGTTATCACATTGCAGAGACAGCAATGCTGGCACCTCTACCCAGATACATTAAGTTTACTTCCCTGAAATGAATGTTTTTTCTGATCAGAATAAGTCAATACAAAAAAAATGTAGGCAGCTATGTCAACCCAATTATAGGAGATATTAATTCACTGGAACAAAATATTTATCAGGCCCGCAAGAAGAAAAACTCTTGCCTAAACCATGGTTGCTAAGAGCAGATTTAGCAGCATTAGATCCCATCTGCAGCTAAGAGAAGCTGCTGCTTCTTTATGCCTCTTATTTAAACATTTATATGCCTAGACTATACATTCACGGGCAATGGAAGTAAGCACTATAACACAGGCAGCTGAAAAGTGGAGCCATTGCAACTCTATGGTTACTAAAGACATCCATGGTTGCTGTACATTTCAGAACTGAAAAGGAGTAATATTTGTACCTCCCCTCTTCTGCTCTTCAGTGGTTCAATAACTCAACTTTACCTAGGCGGGAAGCAGGTGGTGGGGTGAGGAAGGAAACCTCAGTCACTGTTGCCCTGTCTGCATGGGGAAGTTGATTAGCTGAAACACTGTGTTATTACTATGGCTGCCTAGCTCTGTGCCTTAGTGGATATTCTACTCTGAAATAAAAGTGATTTTTTTTTTCAGTAAAATTTATTACTTTGCAAGTATCTGTATTTTGAGGTGACCTTTTTGATAGAGTAGTCACATGGGACATTATATTGGTATAGCAACTGTTTTGTAACTATACGCTATAGCGCTTCTGGTCAATTTTCCTTTTGGCCAGCTCTTCTTCATGAAGAGGTGGAAAAGCTATCCCTAAAACTCTAAAGAAATGGGTCTTAAAACTTTGTGTTTATGTATTATTTTTTAATAACTTAAAGACCGTATAATGAAAAATATGCGGAAAGGTTAGGATAGAGTTCAGATTAAGAGAGCATTCCTTCTCAGTTAAGCATTTCCAATGACTGTTGTATTTGCATAGGCGGGGTTGTTTGGTTTCTAGGGGGGGGAGTTGGTTTTTGGGTTTTTTTTCTCTTTAGCTGTTTTTTGCCTGAAATTTTTTGGTTTAGAGGGGGGACATGTAGAAAGACCCCAGGAGGAGGGAGACAAGGCTGAGCTATTCAATGAGTTTTTTGCCTCAATGTTCCTGAACAGGGCTCAAGATAAGTCTCCTAATGGGTTCTTAGATGGGCATCAAAGGGACACCAGCCCACCAACTGTTGACACTTACTTGGTGCAGAGTCACTTGGATGGACTGGATGTGTTCAAGTCAGCAGACCTGGATGAGCTGCATCTGAGGGTACTGAAAGAATTGGCCGGTGTCATAGCAGAACCACTGGCACAGCTGTTTGAGTGCTCGTGCCACTCGGGTCAGGTCCCAGAGGACTGGAAAAGGGCCAGTGTGGAAAGATTATGAATGATCATATTTGTGGGAGTCCAGCAGGAAAACAATGCAGCAGGGAAACCAGCATGGATTTGTGGCAGGTAGATCATGCCTGACCAATCCCATTTTGTTTTATGACAGGGTCACAAAATGCTTAGACACAGGAGTAGAGGTGGATGCCATTTTCTTGCATTTTAGCAAGGCCTTCAATACAGTATCTCATCCTAGTCTCATAAATAAATTAAAAGGCTGTGACATAGATGTTTACATGGTCCGGTGGGTGGCAACTTGACTTAGCAATCACACGCAGAGCGTGGTAGTAGACGGGTCGTTATTGACCTGGAAGGATGTGGGTAGTGGGGTCCCGCAGGCTTTGGTCCATGGACCTGTACTCTTCAATATCTTCATCAGTGACTTGGATGTGGGTGTGAAGTGTACTCTGTCCAAGTTTGTGGATGATACTAAATTGTGGGATGAAGTGCACACTCCGGAGGGTAGGGAATGATTGCAGGCAGACCTGGACAGGTTAGAAAAGTGGGCAGTACACAATAGGATGCAGCACAACAAGGACAAGTGCAGAGTGCTGCACCCAGGGTGCAAAAATATCCAGCACACCTACTGCCTGGGAAGTGACCCTCTCAGCAGCACAGAAGCGGAAAGGGATCTCGGAGTCATAGTGGACTCCAAGATGAACATTAGTGTGATGAAATCATCAGCAAACCTAACCGCACTTTATCATGCATCAGCAGATGCATGACAAATAGAACCAAGGAGGTGATACTTCCCCTCTATGCGGCATTGGTCAGATCGCAGTTGGAGTACTGCGTCCAGTTTTGGGCACCGCGCTACAAGATGGATCTGATAGACTTGAGAGGGTCCAGAAGAGGTTACTCGTATGGTTAGGGGTTTACAGGACAGGCTCTATGAGGAGAGACTGAGGGACCTGGACCTCTTCAGCCTCCGCAAGAGAAGGCTGAGAGGTGATCTTGTGGCTGCCTACAAATTCATTAGGGGGATGCAACAAGGGACTGGAGATGCTGTTCACCAGGGCGCCTCTTGGGGTAACAAGGAACAATGGTCACAAACTGACAGAGAGCAGATTTAGGCTAGATATCAGGAAAAGTTTCTTCATGGTAAGGGTTGCCAGAATCTGGAATGGGCTTCCAAGGGAGGTGGTGCTCTACCCTACCCTGGGGGTCTTTAAGAGAAGGTTGGATAGGCATGTGGCTGGGGTCATCTGACCCCCACACTCTTTCCTGCCTAGGCAGGGGTTTGGACTCGATGATCTATTGAGGTCCCTTCTGACCCTAGCATTTATGAATCTGTGAGGGTCACACTGACAATAACCATAAAAGCCTCTTAGAAAAACAGGTGGATACAAAGAAGGGGAGTCTTGAAGCTGCTTTAATATGGATGGTGGCAGAGTAGGGAAGGCACACCAATGACATAAGACCACCTTTGGTCCCAGCCCACACCTAAGATCTTGAAGTGGTCAGCATGTAGAAACTTCAATGAATCAGGCCTAAGAGGTACCCTGAAAGCATATGCCTGAGATGGTGCATTTCAGTTTGAGGATAATTATGACTCTTTGGTGCAAGGTGGGTCTATACAGGTGAGCAGAATCTGTATACCTCAACATGTAATTCAGCCTGTGATTGACCGAGATTTTTAATTAATCAGGGAGCACTCCTTCTTTATGCAAACTGTTTTCATGGGGATGCATGTGTATTTTTTGAGCAACTGTACATATGTAGATGTGCCATCTTTTAGGAGAGTCAGTGTGGATGTGCTGATACTACTTGTGGAATCTGTGTCTGGGAGCATGTCTTTGTGTTGGAGGACTTAGTCATCTAACTACCATCATAGACTAATACAGTGAAGTTTGTCACGCCTCCAAATCTGCACTAGTGACTAATATTTCATACCATGAACACCCAACAGAAATAGTCTCTTAGAATTATTGTTTAAAACTCTCCAAAATGACCATTTCTCCATAGGATCTACTTACTGCCAAGCAAATCTGACAGTTTCAGTCATTTGTAAGGGAAATCCAAGAAACGTTTTATTTTTTAATACCAGCCAAATTTAAAACAGACAAGTTATTAATGTTCTTCTCAGGCTTGGAAGAAAAACAACAAAAGAAAACGAAAAACAAAACAAAACACTTTTCTGTTGTACCCAAATGTGAAGTCAGAGGGCAAATGGAAATGGCAGAGAAAATGTCAAGCAAGATAAAATAGTAATTTACACTAGATTGTCATTCATAATGTTTCGTGATTAATGCAACCAGGCCCTAAGAAGGGGCACTCCTCACTGCCTCCAATCAGAGGTGTAACCAGTAAGGTCAGGACTGACCTTATTTCTCTCTAAGGTAAACCATTACTTCTTAGTATGCCACAGAAAAGCGATGACAATATTGTAACCCCTAAGCGACTGCTCTGCTTAAAAAATGAGTTGTCTGTCTATTGTGGATGTCTGTGAGGCGACCTTAATTAGTCATCCATATCGTTCTCATTTTAAAAGTCTTAGAGGTAACTGAAAGTCCAAGTTTCATTTAATCCATTATGCTTCCGATTAAATGTGTACATTAATGGTGGTTCTCACAACAGGATTGAGATCTTATGAGGGTGGGTACTTTCCAAACATAAGAAAGAGATAATCATTTCCCTGAAGGGCTTACAATCTGCAGAGACGAAGTGCAGAAGCTATGTATCTAACATTTTTATCTGGTAAAGTATGCAAATTCACCAGCTACAGTATTGGCATGGCTTTGTTACATACATGCAGAGCCATCCCTTGGGGTGTGCGGGGCCTGTGCGAGGCTGGGGGGTGGCGAGCGGCCGGAGCGCAGCAGCCACGGCAGGGCCTGTACAGCATGGTCTGTGGGGCCCCCCAAAGCGTGGGGCCCAGGGTGGTCACCCCATGTTGGGACAGCCCTACATACATGTATTGGATACTTAAAGGAGAAACTACTAAGTGTGTGCTCTGAGTCCACACTCTTTTTAGTAGGTGCTTTAGTATTGTTGCATATCTAAACCCAAACTTCAGTACAAACTGTTAAACTTGTGCTCACAAAACTGTGGCCTCTAGTCGGAGATTACTGTGCCAGAGAGAACAGCTTTGATACACCCTACTAATAGTCTAGAAGTACCTAATTTTTTCAGCCTACATAAATAAACTTATGTTGGTATTTCATATGCCATCAACCTGAACTCTCTCTCCTGTACTATGGTACAAGTAGGACCTGAGGGAGAAGATGTCCTGAATCTCCCTCAGTTGTTTTGGTGCCATACTCCTACCATGAGTGCATATTCTTGATCAGACTAAAAGCCAGACAGGTTTTTGACTCTGCAATGGATAATTTTGTTCCCTGGTACTATTGTAAATTGTATCTTTTCTGATTTATTTACTGGTTTAGTTCTCCTATTCTTAGAGTGGGGATAAATTTACTACTGTAGTCCCTGAATCTTGCCTATTTACTCAAGTTTGTGTAGTAGGGTTTAATTTAGAATTAATAAATACCCATTTCTTTTCAGCCCAATTATCTTCTGCTGTAACACTGTTACTTGTTCCTATGAAGAACTCCTTATAACTAGTGCTTTTATCATCCTGCTTGTCCATGCTATGCACAATTTGCTTGGGCTTGCATCTTTTTTCCAGATACCAGGCACTGCTATTTATTTAGTATGTTGTTTACTACATAAGGGTCTGTTTTCTGGGGCCTCTGACTGAATTCTGCATGTTTCTCTGCCACAGCTCTCCAAATCTCCATGCAGTATTTTGAATTCACTATCATGTCACAGCGGTGTCAGAGTACTGTCCATACTCCACCTTCCATGATTTTCAGTCTGAACCTGGGGACTGCAGGGTCCAGCAATTGTTTGATTTTTTTTTTTTTTTAATTTTCACAATTAGCCCCCTCAGCTTGAGTTAACCCAAAATCATTTAAATTATAAAGGCTAGGGACAGATATTCAAAAAGCCTGAGCTTGAATTGATTCAATTTTTGCAGATTAGTCTAACCTGGCTAGGCTAAATCACTTTGTAACTGAACAGACATCCCAGACATGCAGACACATGCTTGCAGTGGCTCAGGCTAGAAGCCAGGGGCACTAGAGCAGCCCTCCCTTCCCTTCCACGGGGCTGAGCTGTGGGGGAGTGGCCAGGCCCCAAAAGGATTAGGGAGGGGTTCCCTCAACTTGATAACAGAGCATTTATCAGCTCTGCTATCAGCATTTATCATTACATCAGAAAACAAACAGCTGCTCGTATTAGTTTAAGCTCTTCTTAAACAAAGAAGGAATGGAGGGACATTACCAGTTGAGCTGTTGATTAGCTCCAAAAAGCCCTAAGCCAGTGGCGTACCAATGGGGCGGGGGGCAAGAGGGGGCCATGACCCCCGGGCACCGGCCTGGAGAGGGGTACTGGCCAGAGAGGCTGCAGCACCTCCTGCATTTGGTGTGTAGTCCGCCCACCCAGTGGGTTGTAAGTTCCTTTAGCTGTTTTGGCTGGAAATTCTGGCTGCCACCCCTCCCCCTGCATCTGATGTGCCACGCTGTTATTTTCCCTGTGGAAGTGCCATGGGATGGGAGAGAGGACCCTGCACAGGCTGATTTGCCCTGGATCCTGCACCCTGCTTGGGTTGTCCTGGGGTGGGGGGAGGGTGCAAATGCAAGCATTGGCCACCGGGCACCAGAGACCCACGGTACACCACTGCCCTAAGCCAATACTGCTGTCTGCCACAGCACAGACCATAGCCAGCATGTGGCCTTCTAGCTAATGCCGAGGTGTCTATGCAAGCCAGAGGGGATGGGGGGAACCCTGCTTAGCTGGGAGTGGTGAGGGGAGGGGGAAAGCCAGGCAGACTCTGCTGTGCCTGCAAGTCTCTGCCGGAGCTGCAGGCAGGGAGCAGAGGGGAGGGGCCAGCCCAGCTGTGGAGCAGAGAGCCCCGCCCAGCCCAGACAGCATGCCAGGATGCTGGGGGAGTCTGGTTTATCTTAAACCAGCAAGGGGTCTGGGACAGACACTGCATAAACCGGTTTGAGCCAAATCAGTTAAGTCTGATACTACATTCAACTAGGTTTATCTCAAACCGGTTTCAGCCATTTTCAAACTGGTTCATGTGCACTGAACATCTGCTCTGTTACAGGTTTAAACCAGTTTCTGATCACTTAAGCCAGTTTATGTGTAATGTCTGCCTCTAGCCTAAGTGTTTCAGAACCAGGTGTTATCAGAAAATGGGCTGCTGTCCAATTGTCTTCCTTTTTGCTGGCACCATCACTTCCGGAGACAGCGTATCCCTATTTAAATCTTACCCAGTCCTCCATACCTCTCCAGAGAGTTAAAGTAAGGGTATGGTATTTTCTTAGTTCATTTTACTCTTGGTACTACGTGTGGTTCAGCGATCACTCGGAGCCAAAGTCTGACAGAGTTCTACTTCCTTCAGCATCTAATTTCTAGCTAATCAGCACTGTTTAACAAAAGCCTTTACATAATAATAGCAAATGATTCCTAGAACCTCTTAAAAGTGCAGTTCCCCACAAGCATAACAGCAATGTGTAGTTTTTTGCTGCCTAATTTTGCATGCTTTTTGAGTTCAGTATGCACAAGAACTGGCCACATCAGCACACTAGGGTATTTATTTTCAGATGTTTGTGTCTGTATTTCTCAACTGCAAAGTCTGACAGAAGCATGGATATGTACAATTGCACTAGCTTTAATCTAGCTAGCATGGATAACAGTATTACTGAAGATGTAGCAGCATGGGTTAGTGATCCAAGTACATCCCCAGGTCCCCTAGCAGGCTTGCCTTTGGATTGTTCGACAAGAGAAGCTGGTGCCTTTGCACCTTCGCTGCTTTTCCTATAAGTACTAAAGCCACTGATCTACACTATACTTAGACTTTCACTACAGTCAGTATGGGTACATCTTCTCTCATTTCTCCAGCTTTGTCTTCTATAGTTTGAGAAATACACACACCCCCACATTTCCCTACAAAGTTTGCATTGCAAAGCTCAGACCATTTAGAATTATCTGCAAGGCACCAAATGCCAGCCAGGCTTTTTTTACTGCTGTTTGTTTAAATTTAGCTTGGAGAAAATGGGCCAGTTCCTGAATTTTACTACATGCTGGGCTCTTAAGGCATAAACTCCCTGCTAGCTATTATGCTATTTTATAATACTGATTTATATCAGCCTTTCCCCCCCACCACACGTCAGAAACAACCAAAAGATCTTCCTGTAACTTTTCTTATGCATAGAAAAAGCATACACAAGCACAATAGCAGAGAGGCAAGCATGGAAAATTCCAGCCCACAAAGGAGACTCTTTAAAAAAGTTAGGAGAAAATAAAAATGGGTCTTTGACCAACAACAAAAAACATTTTTACTTAAGGACAGGTTTTCTACTGGCAAAACTTCCAGTACATAGTTGTGTAGACAGGGAATAAAACCATGTAGATATATAAGTTCTTGTATGAGCCTGGCAAAAAGGAGAAATAGTACAGAAAGAAGTAGGAGTACTAGATGACGCCAGGAAGAAGAGGAAACCCATAGCTGCAGTGCATTTATTACAGCTGCAATGAGTTGCCTCTGTTTACTGTGTACACAAGGAGTAGCATGCAAGAAGATGGCCAGTCTGGATAAATAAACAGAAAAGGCCAGGGTCCAAGTCTGACTGAACAATAGCTTGGGGAGAATGCAAGCCACTCTCTGACTAGACTTCCCTCCAGGAAACCCAAGTCCTAATGAAGTCCTCCTGTATCCTGACCCTTAGTCCAAGGGCACTGGCTCTGTTCCAGCCTATCATATAGATCACATACATAGTTAACACCGTTCTAAAAAAGTTTCAGGCTGCAGGGACAGGGAGTGAGGTGGCCTCAGTATATTGGGGAGAAGGGACCCGTGCAAAAATTGTTGTCCTCCATGCTGCCCACGTATCACTAACCCTCTTCTTAACCCTGTCACTGCCCATAGAAAAAATGTTAAAGGACACAAATACTCTGTCTCCAGCAGAACTGTACTTTTTTCAAAATAACTACTCCAACCCTGACCTCTCAGTCTTTGCCCTTAAAGGAAACATACAATACACAGGCCTGGGAACAGAAATTCATAACTTTGCTGGAGCCTAAACACCATGGGCTTAGACCTATTTGTTTTATGATTCATTTTAACTTACCTTTAACACCTCTCTCTACTAATGTTTCTTTGCTCCTCAGTCATAATTGCTCAGTTCTAGTGATCAAATCCATTAACAAAAGCAGGTTAAACTAAAGCAACTGTACTAATTCATACTTACCTTGCACCACAACTGCTTCTTTTCCAAACCCAATACAGAGTACTTGATGCCTGAGAGCTTGTCTGACATCTCTGCCAACTATGCAACTCGATCCAATGTAAGATATTACCTCACTTCACAAGTCTTACTTCTCTCCTATCCCTGGGCCTTCATGGCTAACAACAACAAACACTGCCACCCACAGGGGTCAGCCTAAAAGGTTTGATCTCTTCTTGCCCCACAAGAAGCAATGCAGAGGCTATTTGTTTGGCATCCATTTGCATTTACCAGTCTTGGAGAAGTGTTTTGCAAGGAGCATTTATACAAAAGGGGAGAATTCTAGGACTTGTCCTGCAGAAGACAAACCCCACCCCCCACATATATACTATACTATACTATACTATACTATACTATACTATACTATACTATACTTGATCTGAGCTTTCAAGAGGCCAAGAAGTGATACTAAACTATACACCAGAGGTGGGCAAAATATGGCCTGTGGCCAGATCCAGCCTGCCAACTGATTGTATCTGGAGCCCATGGTTGCCCCTGCAGCACTCCACATGGGGCTAATCCCTGCCCACTCCTACCTGAGGCAGCCTGCACCACGCTCTTGCCCATACCTGCCAACAGCCCCAGCCCTGGCCAATGTGTACAGCCAGGCAGGGCTGCTCCTGGTGCAGCTCTGTCCCAGGTAGCTCCTGTCCCAGCACGTGGGACTCCAGGTCCAGCTCCCAGCCATCTTCCACCCATTTGGGAGCTGGAACTGGAGCCCTGTGCAATGGGGCAGGAGCCACGTGGCTGCAGCTTCACGCCCACCTGGCTGGGCATGTGGGGCCTGGTACACATCCCCACGGCTACTGCCACCACTTCCCTGCACTACCTACTGCCTGGAGCAGCAGCACAGAGGGGCAGGAGGAGGAGGATCTGCTGGAGGTGGTGTGACCTGAGCAGTACCTAGGCAGCTGCAGCGGCACAAGGAACAGCCGAGTGGAAAGCTATGCGTGCTGGCTGGGGCTGGGGCCATTGGAGGGTGTGGGTGGCAGCATGGTGTGGGCTGACCTGAGTGGGAGCGGGCAGAGCTCAGCCCCATGCAGAGCGCTGCAGGGACAGCCAGGGCCAGATGGGGTGCAAGGGTGGACTGCACCACACTGGCTGAGCAAACTTTGCTGCATGTGGCCCCTGCCCCCTTTCCTTCCTCCCACCCCTGGCTGGCTCCCAGACCTAGCATGCACGCACCCCTCCAGATGCATGTACACCCCTCCACACACACAATATACAAGAGTAAGACTTTATTTTGAGCTATTATCCAATCACGAGGGTTGTGCGAAATTTCACCCGGTGTTTTGTTTCAAAGCTGTTTCGATGCGTTTCAAGCTCAAAACAGCGAAATCGAAATGAAACAAAAGCCTTTGAAATAGCTTCAAAATGAAACAAGGGCATTTGAAACATTTTGAAACATTCAGAAAGTTTTGAGTTTCAAAGCCAGGCTTACTTGGCTTCAGCGCTGGTCCCAGCCAGCAGCAGCAGCCTCCTGCCATCCGGCAGGCAGATCGGGAGCTGCCCGCACCCCTGGGAGGACTGCGGGGCTGTGCCAGACTCCTCCCGGGGATGCATGCCCTGATCTGCCTACCAGATGACAGGAGGCTGGTGCTGTTGGCTGGGGCCAGCAGCAGCACCAATCTTTCCAGTGCTGGGTGCGGGCTGCGCCCAGCGCCATCCCAGGTGGCAGGAGCAGCCTCCTGCGATCTGGCAGGTTGATTGGAGCCCCCCATACCCCCAGGAGGTCTGCGGGGCTCTGCCGACTCCTCCCGGGGATGCGGTGGGTCCCCAATCTGCCACCAGCAGCACCAGCTTCCTGTCATCCAGCAGGCAGATTGGGGGCCTGCACCGTGGGGAAGGCTGAGGGGCTCTGCCAGACTCCACCTGGGGTATGGGCCCCCAATCTGCCTGCTGGATGACAGGGGGCTAGTGCTGCCGGCTGGGGCCAGTGGCAGCACTGATCTTCCCGGCACTGGGTGGCCAAAATGTTGAAACAGCATCAAAACAGCAAAACAGTTTTGATGAAACCAAATGGAACCGCGCTTTCAAAAATAAACAAAACTTGAAACGAAACACTGTCCCATCGGAACGGAAGTCAAAGCGGAACAGTGCTGTTTCACGCAGACCTACCAATCACCTCCATATACACTACTCAAAAAATCATAAATCAGGACAAGCATTATTTTTTAAATAAAATTAAAGTATATTATATTACATGTTTGATTTTTAGTATATGATTTTGTTTTTTATCTGTAATTTGTTAAAATGATATCTTCTGAAAGATTTTGTGTGCAGCCCTCGACAGCTCACCAAAACTCGTTAAGTAGCCCACCAGCCAGAATAATTGCCCACCCCTGTTATGCACATATACATACACATATAAAAATAAATGCATGACATACTTATTCTGGAAAGTTTTGGACTTATGGCAGTTTACGTTATCTTTCCTGACCTTTCTAGAGATGGGCCAGCAAGGAGCGAAAGGCTAAGGCCTACCTCTCAAACTGGCACCCAAAAAATCAGAGGACAACTTTGAGATAATTGAGTTCCGACTTTGAAAGTTCTTATTGGTGCTGTCAAAGCAAACTGGATTTGCAAGTGAAAATGAGCCACAGGTCAGACAACCCAAAATTTAGAAGCCAGAGAGAGTGAGAGTGTGTCAGGCTCAAAGCTAGAGTCCAAACCCAAGTCTCTTGTTCTCGCTCACATGCTAAAACTGCCTTGGAAATCAGTTTGGATGAAGGCTCTGTATGCCCTAATCTCTTCCCCATATGGCACTTAAAAAGGAACAAATGAGCATGTTTATATCTGAAACTGATTAGTTCACAATGCTTTCACATGGAGAGCACTGACATTTGAAATCTTTTTCTTTCAAAAAAGTAGTCTTGAGATAAAAAGTAGTTTTATTCTTACCTCCCACTGTCCCTATTTTTACATTTCCTGTTCCAGGAAGGAAAGATTTTTTTTTTAATTACAGGCTTTGCCTTCCTGGGTTGAATCAAACCAGAATTGATGTTGAGCCTTGAAGAATTATGCATCTGAACTTCTGCTGCAGCAAAGAAAAGCCTTCCTTGCTTCAATATGCCGCATATTTCTCTGTGATCCATTAACAGCCACTTCCTCCACATTAACCTTTTACCTGTTAATGTAAAGACCTTATGTTGACCACTATGTCAAATGATCATTTGTTTCTTATGGAGAGCCATAAAAGCAAAATATCAAAGACAATATGATCATCTCCTTTCCCACTTCAGAGACTTCTCACTAGTAGATGTTTTCTTCCCTATTTTTAATGAGAGATTTTTTAGATAATCTATTTTTCAATCAATTATAAAAAACAGCATCTCAACTCTGTAAAGGCATATTGGCACCCCTTTTTCATAATGCTGACAAACTGGCCAAATTCCAGTTTAAACTGTTATACTCCTTATTTTTTTTGGATAGGGCATTATTCTTTGCTTCTCATCTTACACACAATTGCACAGTTACCTCTATGTGCTGATAAGTTCCACTTCAGAAGAGGTTGCATGTCACTGATGTGTGAAATATTTACAAGTTTGTCACTTATATACAAACATCTAGAACTCCTAGTTTGGAAATGATACCTTTTATTAGACCAACTAGGACATTGCAAAAAAAAAAATCCTTTCTGCAAGCTTTTGGGCTCAAAGGCCCTTCATCAGGCTTAGAGAAAATTAAAGATTAGAAATCCCTGTAGGTAGGAAATAAACTTCATTTTTGCCCAGAGGAAGCTGGAGGTGGAAATCTGTCCCTCTGGGTCCATGAGTGTCTTTGTGAGTTGTTCAGATTAAGAGTTTCTGATACTTCACCCCAGGCTCAGTCCACTAAATTGTGCAGTTCTTTCACATATTATATCTACAAAGTCATCAGGTTTAAAGAGAGCAGCTCTCATAGCCTTAGGATTTTTACTTTTGGGGATTTTTTTTCAAAACAAAGAAACTGTACCCACACTAAAAGTACCACAGAAACTGTGGTAGGCTGCATTTAAAGATACAACAAGTTTTGATTTGTTTTTTTAAACCCAACATAACCAATGACAGAGATGACTTAACACAAAAAGTCTGCGTACATCTTAATTTAAGCTTGAGTTTTTTAGAAATATAAGATTGGAGGGAACCAAGGATCATCTTGTCCAACCCCTGCACAAATGCAAGATTCACTGCTCCTAAATCATCCCGGACAGATGATTCTTAAAAACCAGCAATGAAAAAAATTCCACGATAACCACAAGACGTTTGTTTCACTGTTCTGCTCTTCTTACAGTCAGGAAATGTTTTCTGAGATTTGATTTAAATATGCTTTGCTGTAGTTTATGCTCTTGGGAAATAGAATAATAACTGTGGCGTTGCACTATCATGTTTGTGTCACTGCATAACGACATTATATCACAACATTGCACTGTCTTTTAATGACTCAACACCACAAGGTGAGGATGTAGCCTGTGGTCTTCCCTTGTAGTACTGCATCAAGAGACAAAGGAGAAATACAAGGCACTACAGAGATTTGTTGACAGAGGGTGCATCTACATGTGCATTAATGTGCCATAGTTACTGGCATTAAGTTTAGTACCAGTAATAACAGGTAGTAACTCAATGCACAACCAGCACTAACGCATAGTAGTGTCAGTGCATGCCTTTTTAGTGATGCTTATGTGCTGTAGATTCATTCTACTGCGCATTAGCACGGCTTTTGTCGTGACATGCTAACACACAGTAGAATTAGTCTACTGCGTATTTAGGCTAGGTACAGACATTACACATAAACTGGTTTAAGTGATTAGAAACTGGTTTAAACCTGTAACAGAGCAGATGTTCAGTGCACATGAGCCCGTTTGAAAATGTCTGAAACCAGTTTGAGATAAACCTCGTTGAATGTAGTATCAGACTTAACTGATTTGAGTCAAACTGGTTTATGCAATGTCTGTCCCAGAGCCCTTGCTAATTTAAGTTACATCAGACTCCCCCAGCATCCTGGCATGCTGTCTGGGCTGGGCAGGGCTCTCTGCTCCACAGCAGGGTTGGCCCCACCCCTCTGCTCCCTGGCTGCAACTCAGGCAGCTGCTCTCCCACCCTTTCACCACTCCCTGCTAAGCAGGAATTAACCCCTCCCCTCTGCAGTGCTGAGAGGTGTCTGTGTTTTAGCTAGTAGACCACATGCTGGCTACAGTCCATGCTATAGCAGGCAGGACAAAGGGAGAATCAACAGGTCATATCTCTGTTGTTTTCTTAATGGGGTGATAAGCACTGAGTTAGGGGTGATAAACACTGTTATCAATTTCCTGCTGGCATGGTCAGAAGATGGGGAAACCCTCACTAACCAGAGCATCCTGACAAGCCTGAGCACACCCCCCTCAGCTCAGCACTATGTGAGGGAAAGGAGGGCTGCTCTAGCATCACCCCGCCCAGCTTCTAGCCTGAGCCTGCATTTCTGGGATGTCCGTGAAGTTACAAACTGCTTTAGCCTAGCCAGGTTAGACTAACCTGCAAAGATTGAATCAATTCAGGCTCAGGCTTTTTGAATGTCTCTCCCTAGCCTTAGCATCTCACGTAGACACGCCCAGAGTTGTCTTTTGTCACAACAGGCTTAGATGTGTCCATATGCAAATCTGATGAGAACTGGCAAAAACTAGCCTTTCTGTTTCTAGAATTAAAACTACATCCCCAAAATACAAACAAGCCCTGGAGCTAGTCCATTGCCACTGGTGTAATCCCAAAGTAGGTGTGCTCCAGTGATATAGCTATCTTGGCAGCTGTAAACCCTGGATGGACATGACAATGTTGTAGTGGTGTGTGATGTTATAGTTGAGATGGTCCAGGAATTATGCAAGACGCAATGATGTTTTGGAACATACTATGATTCCTACACATGCCTTTCCCAAAATGTGATATACCTGATTCAATACACCAAGTGCCCTTATGGCAACCACGTGGGTAAAATTAAAGAGTAACTATACACCAGAATGAATTCTCAAAGAAAAAAATATAAAGGATGGAGACACATGCACACCATTAAGAGAACATTTCTTATGGAACAACTACTCCCTCTCTGACCTCACTATCCTCATGCTCAAGGGAAATCTACCTAACACTTTTAAAACGTGAACTTGGGAACAAAAATTCAGAAGCTGACTGGACACTAAAAGCCAAGGACTAAACACTGATATTGGTTTTATAGACATTATATTTATCTGACTCCTGAATTGTTTCCATACATGAAAGGTAAGAATGATCTTTCTCCCTTTTGATAGACCTTGATCTCCAGTAATCAGCTTCATTTCTTCTGCTAGTTGTGTGTCTGTTACTCCTGGGAAATTCTCTTATTCCATTCCACTGCTGTTCTTTACTACGCTGTGCCTGGTTCTTATGATCAGGTCTGAGGAAGATTGTCTTGGGCTCCTGACAGATGTTAAAGTAAGGGCATGATGGGATCCAATGCGGGATCCCAACAATCCTGCTTCCCGCCTTGACAGAAGGCACAATTGTATGATCCTGCATCAGATACTTTTGCACCATATTGTCGGTGCAGGGGAGACTGATCCTGGGCTTCCCTTGTGCCATCAAGAAGTAAGATTGTTTAAGAACTGGGGGAGTGCACCATGCCCTCCCTTGGCTGGAAGCCCCAGTTATCTGGGTGCAGTCCCTGGCTGTGAGCCCGAATCATTGGAGGGGCCTCGAAGCCTCTGGAGCACCCAAAAGTCTTAAAAGTTAGCTTGTAGCTGTATGCGCCAAACGCTGGGCACTGGCTCCATGTTCAGTTAAAGATGGATTAGGAATCAAGGAACCCGTCACAAAGCATGCATATTTTGTGTAATAACTTTGTGGCTTGCTCCTTGTTTTATCACACCATTACTTGATTGAACATGTGGCCAGGTTACCACTTCAGACACAATTAACCACTTTATCATGTTTTAAGTGCAATGTCTGTCAGGAACCTTGCATTTGAAAGCTGGTCTAACTATCTCCATTAAATAGTCAGTCCAATAAAAGATGTCACTTTTTGCATCTGCCTCTTGCATCTTCTGACAACAGTCTCTTGCAGTGAAGATGAAAATTAGCAAATGCAGCCACGTGTACACATGCTCCAGAGATATAGCATTATCAGCAACTGTTAGCTGACAAAAATTTACAGTACGATAGAGAGTTTTGCTGCCGGGATGTGGGATAAGGCATACTCATGATAACTGTCCTGAATGTCTTAGAGTAGAGGCAGGTGATGGCTCTATCTCTGAATTATGTTTAAATCTTCTAGGTTGGATAATGATGATGAAGGGCGTTAACAAACTGAAACTTTTTTACGGTATAGAGACAAATTCTGTAGCTAAGAATACCATTTTTAATGCTGTGCCATGCCCCCTTTTGATTCAAGCTCTGGTACCATGAGGTGTGATTCCCACTGCTGAACAATGACTTGTGTCTGCACTCATTGTATAATGCTCCCTTTGTGAAAACTGGGAACGAAGTCTGCTTGTTTGCCTGATGTGTCAGCCAGAGGAAAAAAACAAGCGAGCTAGTGCTTAGGTGCTCCGTGCGCAAGTCAGAGAATCAAACTGATAGATCAAGATACATGTGCATGTATTTCTGAGGCATCAGGATTAGAAGTCAAATCTTCTGTAAATGCTTTTTGTCCTTTTTGCTCAGTAAGTCTCCTAACTGAAAAGGACTGCAAAGGCCCATCAGCCATAAACTCTTGTGAGGGCAGTTTGGTATTTTATCATTTAAACTGAGCTAACCCCAATGTAGTCAATGGCTCTAAACTAATTCAATCCAAAGAAAATGAGCATCAATCATAGCCACAAACAGAGATGAAAGCACTCCTTGTGATATTAGTCCTGGACATTACACAGTCCTACCAATGCACATCACTCATTTCCCAAAGTCCCCACTTCCAATAGAGCTCTTCCTCCCCACTACCCCATGTATGCATCTCATTCTTGGTCCTCAATATCTGCAGCTGTTACAACACTGGGTCCTACATGGCTCAGACAGCATCAGAGAGTTAGATTCTTGCCTACTACCATTTAATTTTCCTTGGGATCTAGTTCATTTCTAATTGCTCAATATAGGAGGCAGCAAAATAAACAGCGGAAACCACCTAGGACTATATTACCATAGACCAGGAACTGACAATTTGCAGACTGGAGGCCTTGCCCAGGTAGCGAAGGGAAGCGCTGCCTGAGGGATTGATGACTGGTGGCTCTGGCTCCAGCTCCCATGGTAGCAGTGTGGGCCAAGCTCAAATCAGATCCATCAGATCCATCAGAACCAAGCTCAAATAACACGGCAAGCTCCTTCACTGCAAAATATTGCTGATATCTACCATAGACCATTTAATTCCTGTCCTAATCTACAGCTGAATTTGTTTCTCAAAATCATAGGTTTTAGAGTTTAAAAGACACAGGGCCTGGGAGAAAAAACATTGGAGTTTTATTCCTAGCAATGCCAACAACTTTCTCTGTCTTTGGGAAAGTAATTTCATTTCTCTGTACCTCTTTTCTTATTTGTATAACCAGAGACAACCGAGCAGCGTGTGGGGCCCCACCTGCGGATGCGAGGAAGCTGTCAGCGGATTTGGTGGCGAGGGGGTGGGGTTCAGCGGCCAAACGCGAAGCTGGCAGCAGCATGGAGTTGCCGCGGCTGCTCTGCTCATCTCTGCAGGGCCCCCCAAATCGCAGGGCCCAGGACGGTCACCCCAATTTACACCCCCCTAGGGATGGCCCTGTGTGTAACAATACCCATCCCAGATGAATGTTTCAAAGGCTAATTACTGAAACCCTTAACCGGTCACACTACACTCTAACCTTCCTAAAGAAGACAGCACTGATTGGCCCATCCTTCAAGACATCCTTCTGTTCAAAGTGTTGCTGGCATATTCCATTCGAGTACATCCTGTAGCAGAGCAGTCACTGTAAACTCCAACCTCCATTCCCCTAAGGCAAACAAAACTTATGCAGAAGAAAAATGGGTTCAGGGCCTCAGTGGGCATGTGTACACATTCACTAATGTGCTGTAGTTACTGCGCATTAAGTTTAGTATTTGGTTAACTAAGTACTAAATCAATGCGCAACATAGGCGACACATAGGGAGGGCACGGGGGGTGGGGGCATGTGCCCCTCCTGACAGGGCTGCCGCCAACACTTCCAGCAGTGCCTGTGGGTGCCCCGCCACTGACTCAGGAGGCACCAGTCACCCATGATGCACAGTAACGTGCTACTGAGCAGTAGTGCCAGCACACGGTTATTTAGGGACGCTTCCTGTGTGGTAACCTAATACTACTGAACAGTGGTGTATTATGCTACTGTGCAGTGTTATTAGGCTACTGTGCAGTTAGCATCTCGTGTAGATGTGCCCAGTGTGTTCAAACGAAGCTCATGACATTCATATCCAAACCACTGTTTTGGGAATGGGAGGTGTGGTAGATAATTAATTCATACACAGTGGTTATAGGTACCTCTTCTGGAGAAAACGCTGTGGTATTAATTTCTATTACACATGCTTCATTTACTATGTAATGGACCATGCAGACTAGGGGGTGGGGAAGGGAAGTATGTATTCATGCATCTTGTGTACTTTGCTTGAACAGCTTCCTTTAGAAGAGAATTAATTGTTTCACATGGTATCATATTCCATCCTTGTACTATTGCTAGAAGGCCAACAGAGATTTAGATGGATCTGATTTGTTTGTTGCCTAATGTTTCAGGCATACTCAGTCTGAGGTCTTAATAACATTAATTAATTTCCAGTGTTCTGAGCTAACCAGAAATATGCAGATAAAAATACCACCCCAGACTGAACTGGCTCAGAAAGCGTGCTTGGTGCCAACTGTGGAAATCCCATGAGGTAAGGGTATAAAATATGCTGAAATGTAAGTAGGAACAAAGTCAGGCTGCAGCTTCATGCAGACTTAGAGAAGGCTTCATTTTAGTTCTCTTGTTGTGTTACACCAATGTATCACATACATAAATGGCTTGGCTATAGAAGATGCACAGCTCTGAACTCCCCAAGTTGCCCCAGTATAATTGGATAAGAGAAACTACCATTGCAGAACAGACCACTGGTCCACATAGTTCATCAGTCTGACTCTGACAGTCCTCAGTATTACCAGATGCTTTAGAGGAGAGCTGTTACTCCCACAGCCCTTAGGCTGCAAGGACTTGGTTTGCGGTCCCTAGGCTCCCACCCAGCTGTTGTTCCCCACTTCACTCCAGCTGCAGTAGCAGCAGCGAGAGACTCTAGGTTCCCCCCCCTCTGGTTTCTGCTTCCTGTGCCACCCCAGGAAGTGGGACAGAGCAGCAGAACGCAACCCATAGTGCCAGGAAAGCCTATGTAATGGGGCGTTGGCACAGCGCAGTGGAGGAGCCCACACCCGGGGAGCTGAAGGTGCTCCAGTGCCCACATGTACAGTGCAGTGTGGGGAGGAAAGTGTCTGTGCGTCTGGTGCAACAAGAGGTAGGGAGCACCCAGGCATCTATGGTCCATGACGGTGTGGTCCCAGCGGCACGGGGCCTCCTCTTATGGAGCCCATGGGGCATGTGGTCCCCAGCTGCCATGAAGTTGGGCAGCCCTGTTTTAGAGGAAAGTATACAATACAGCACAGAAGGCAGGGACAGAAAAGGTAAATCACAAGCCGAAAGCAAAAGTTTCTTCATAACTCACGTTAGCCGGCAGTTGATCTTGAAGTGACAGATGGAGAAATACAACTGTATTGATGCTAATTCTTGAAAATGAAACTTTTAACAATACGTATGTCTGTGTATGTACATATAAACTCCCAATGAAGAGGCACAGTCCATGGCCCGGAAAGTGAAAAGAAAAGACCATCAGATAAATAATGACAACTTGATGATATTATAAAGAGTTCTTTGAGTTTTAATGATCTATGAGGCTGTTAGTAATACAGGGATGGACCTATTTTTAAACATAATTTTTTTAAATTATCTTGACACTTTCCCCCTTCAGAGATTTGCTAAATTAAGTCACTCAGCGTGATGGATTGGAGAAAGAGAGACAACAGAATTTTTTTAATATATATTACAAGTTCTGGCCCTGTACAAACCCTATTTAGCTTCTGCTTTAAAGAGTCGTTACAGAAACTTTCTGAATGCTCAGGGCATGCCTCGCTTTTCCTGTTTATTCACATCTTTTTGCATGAATTTTAATTCAACCAGAATTGGGGACAGACATGGCTTTTGTTTGGTTTTTGGAATCATATGCCTGCTCCATCATTATGAAATACATGGAAGCTTTCCAACTTACTTTATTATTCTTTTTTATTGGTACTGTCTTATTATTCTCCTTTGTACTAGTCACAGCACAAATCAAATACAGATCAAAAAAGGCAATCCTTGCCACAAACAAGTGCACAATCAAGCCTTCAGTAAAAATAATCTGGGAACTGTGGGTGGGGCTGGATAACTGTCTGTGGGATGTGGATCTTTTCACCTCAGCAATCAGATGGCACTTCCTTAAATCCGATTTAGGTCGGCGGTGACCAAGAGATTTTATATTGTCTGCTTAGTAATATATGACAATGAAATATTGGGAGTGTGTTCTGATGTCCAAGCTATACCACCACAACTACATCTGCCATTAGCTTGCGCCATTGGAGACAGCAAGAAAAGAGAGGTTAAAAACAAAATGAATGCAGATGCTGTGATGTCTATTGCTCATCCAGATTAAGACAGGGGCACTTGAAGGATCTGTCAAACCAGCACCTTGTACCTTCCTCCTTCCAGTTAAACTAGCGACATAATTAACTACAGAAACCAAACACCTCTGAAAGGAGTAGGTGGAAACTAGCCTCACATAACGTTCCTTCTGTACGAATGTATCTCATATTTAAAGAATCCAACAGTTTATAGCAGATCTACCTGGATGGCATATTCCCATTACATTAAGAAGCACTGGTATTTATTGGGTCCCTGGAGCATGACACAATGACACCTAGTGGTTAAAGCAGAGCGGTGCAGAGAAAGTTAAGCGAGGCTGGGTCACTTGGTAGAGATGAAAAGTGCAAGAAAAATCAGTTCAGTTGACTGATAACAGGTATTTAAAATGCCCATAGGTTATGTCAGATAGCTTGGGCCTGAAGTCTGGAGGCTAAGATGTTGCAAAGAACTGTGGGGTGGCAAGCTCTTGTAATGAAAACGAGACACGTAATTGGCTGCTGTCTCTGAAGTCCGTTCACTGTCAGTATCCACCACACTCCTTACAGATGCCAATACAAGGTTTTACTCAATCCTTGCACTGGTGATTGTAAAGGAAGGCAAAGGGGAAGTTAATAAGTGCTTTCAGCTCTTTTAAGATACTGGACTTTTTTTTTTTTTTTAAAGAAGGAAGTTACATTTTCAGTGAGCTTGAAACATTTCATTTACTGTTACCAATTAGGCTTCTTGTTTATTTTTCACTTCTGTCTTCACAAGGAAGATGAGGGACTTCTGTCCTTAAATTCTTGCCCTTTCTGCCACTCCAGCAGCAACTTGCTCCAAAGTCTGGGCTGCAAACAAAGAAAGGAAATGTTTAAATGCAAACAAAATTCACCTTTTCAAAAAATGGAAACATTTCTCTTGATCCAAGCTGTATTATGCTGAATGTTCTCACAGGAGTTGTACAGTTGTTAAAGGCAGGATGAGATCTTGGACAGAGGCTTTGAAACCTAGCAATAGCTAAAAAAAAAATACCTGTGCTTTGTCTGTTTTTTCTTGACACCTTGCAACTAAGACAAATTTATAGTACAGTGTGGAATGGCCTGACCTGCCAATCACATTTTAAATAGGCCATTTGCAAGAGTTCAATGGGGCCAGAGGAAGGCACATTGTATTGAACAAGCCATTAACTTGTAATGTCTGCTTCACAGTGGCATTAAGTTGATCATTTCCCAGGTACAATTGCAATAACCCTGGGCAGTGTTACATAGCTCAGACACTTACTGATATCTGGGAGCACCATTGGAGTCTTACAGGTCATCACCAGATATATTAGCACTCCCTCTGTAACAGCCTCAACTGTCAGCAATTGAAATGGAAAAAGGCAAAGCTGTTTCATCCGAGAGGCCAGAGGAAGAGGGTTAAAGATGAGAGAGGCTTTAGATGGGTGCAAAAGCAAACAAGCCACAGCTTGGGTCCTTGCCTATATAGAAAGGATTTTAGGATGGGATCGTTCAGGGATTAGATGGGCCCAAGCTTTACCCCAGAGAAGTTCTAGAGAGCATCAAGCCTGATTTTCCACTGTTTAGCCAGTTATGTATTCCCTTGCATAGCTAGTTGTACTAACACAAAGCACAAGCAGAATTCTGTCCTTCTCACTCTACAGCATTTTATACCCATTATGCATTTGTGTAAGGCCAGGGACAGACATTTAAAAAGCTGGAGCCTGAATTGATTCAGTCTTTGCAGGTTAGTCTAACTTGCCTAGATTGAACCAATTTGCAAGGGTACAGACATTCCCTCTAGAACAAGGAAATGCAGGCACCTACCTGCAGCCACTCAAGCCAGGAGCTAGGGAGGGGTAGACATGTCCTCAGCTGCAGGGAAGCTGTGCTGGGGGGGTATGGCCAGCCCTGGCAGTAGCCTGAAGTGAACTGGTCAGTGAGGGGGTTTAATTCCCTCCTCCCTCTCCCATGGACCTGAGCCAGGCTCTGCCTGGTGCTCCCCACTCACTTCTGTAGTGGCAGAGGCATGACCAGACATTGGCTGGCATAGCCCCCTGAGGCAGAGGGGGCAGGGATGGGGGAAATAACCTCCCTTCCTGCCTCCTCTGCTCCCAGGGGAGCACAGCTGGGGTCTGCCCACCCCAACTGCCACCACCGCTATTTGCTCCCTGCATAGGGCAAGCAGCAGGATAAAACCCTCCTGCCCCCTCCACCAGATGCCAGAGAAAGGGGGGAATAACCCCTCTGGCCACACCCCCCACCACTGGAGCAGCGAGGGGGAGAGGGTGACCATGATGGGGGCTGCAGCCCATCTCATGGTGTCCCAGAGCACAAGCCTCTTCCTGGTAGTGGGGGCCATGCTACGGGGTGCAGAAAGCTGCCACAGACTCTGCGGGGTGAGTGGCAGCAATGTTGGGGGGCTAGCTATAACCACCGCTCTGAGTCCTGGTGCTGCCACTCACCCCATCCAGTCTGCAGCGGCTGTGACACTCTGCTGGTAGCCCCCCTGCCTGTTGTGGTGCACGGTCCCCGGACACCACAACAGGGGGTGCTGCCCCCCTCAAGGGCCCTGCCCCCTCACCAGCAGCAGGGCAGGGGCATGGCCAGAGGCCGGCCAGCCATAGTCAATTAGGTGAGGAGGATTATTCTCCACTCTCTCTTGCATCTGGTGGAGGGGCAGGGAGGGGGCTTATCTCACCACTTGCCCCACACAGGGAGCAATTGGTGGTGGTGGTGGTGGCAGATGGGGCAGGAAGACCTCATCTGCGGTCCCCCAGGGGCAGAGGGGAAGTAACCCCTGCTTCCTGCCTCCTTTGCCTCAGGGCACCATGCTGGCCAGTATTTGACCATGCCCCCACCCCTGATGGACCCTGCATCTGATGGACTCTGGTTTGGGTCCATGCCAGTTGGACAGGGAGGAGGGAATTAAACCCCCTCCCTGACAAGTTCACTCAAGGCTACTGCTGGGGTGGCCACACACCTGCTGGTGGAGCAGCCAGTGAAGAAATGCGGGTCCATGCGGGTGGGACAGGAGAGGGTGCGGGGAATAAACGTCTTCCCTGATTCCTTCTGGGGCCAGCATTTGCCCAGGCCCCTGCCCCTGCCTGTCCCGGTTCCAGCTACGGAGCAGAGAGGCAGGGCCAGCCCTGCTCCGCTGGAGCAGAGAGCCAAGACCAGAGAGCAGGCCAGGATGCTGAGGGACTCTGGTTTAACTTAAACCAGGAAGGGGTCTGGGACAGACATTGCATAAACCAATTTGAGCAAAATCAGTTAAGTCTGAAACTACATTCAACCAGGTTCATCTCAAACCAGTTTCAGCCATTTTGCAAGTGGTTTATGTGCACTGAACATATGTTCTGTTACAGGTTTAAACCAGTTTCTGATCACTTAAACTAGTTATGTGTAACTTCTGTCCCTAGCCTAAATGACTAAACAAAGAGCAGTGCAAGGGAGAGTTGGGTTCTCACATCACAATGACCAGTGGAACTGCACGAACAGAAACAATTGTGGGAAACTTTAGCAGGCAGCGGGGCAGAATGGGGGAGGAAGAGTCTGGTATGGACAAATTCTTGAGCCAAGGATTAGCTGTCAGCTACAGTAATCAATAGGGAAGCTTTCCTCAGTCACGCAATCCCAATCAATGAGTCGGCATTACAGTAACAAGAACTCAGGTGTCAAGATGTTAAATACAAGAGCTTTGTTTTTGTGCCTGCAAGGATCTTTGAATCGATACACATTCAAAGTCTACTGTCAAGTAGTCTTACTAGTAGAGATTTTCAATTTTTTTAACTTCTTCATGGCTTATTTAATAATACTGAGCAGCTTTCACTACACTTTCCAAGTTTAGATTTAAAAATTTTAAAATGCTTCACAAAAGGTGGATAAGCATCTTTGCCCTTTGTCCTAGATAAGCACCTTTTGTCCTGAGAATTTAGAGGCATGGCATTTGTGACTTGAATTTTAGAATTCTATGCCTGTAGTCACTAAAGTCAAGGGGAGCTTCTGTAGTCTCCGAGATTGCTGCCCCTGTGCAGTTTAGGCAGAACAAACTAGAGTCTAAACTATCTGAAAGATTAACTTTAAATAGAATGCATTAAATGAGGGCCAGGGCACAGAAAAGTGGAAAACTGTTCTTTCATTAATGGATCCAGACATAATCTCTCAACAACAATGATGATCTATCCCCTCCATCCCTTTCCCCAAAGCTGACATGCTATAATATGCTGGAAGCCACATTTTCAGAATAGATACATCAGAGAACCTCTTCACTTCAGTGTAACTGGGATCTGAAGAAAGATGCTGAGATTTCAGAAGCAACCTTTTGGGTGTGATACCTGCAGCACAGACATGTAAGTTGATGCCAAGCAACTTCTAGACATCGTATGTCTCTATGCATGGGCAGATTCAGGATTTTGGAAAGGGGGGTTGTGGGAGCAGCAATCTGTGCTACAAGTGTAATGGCACCCCAGCTCCCAGCCTCCCTCACTACACGCACCAGGGCAGGTAGGCCACAAGGCAGCAACAATGGGGGACTTCTTTAAGTCCCTCAAGAAGATAGGAATCTTCCCTCCCCCCTACTTTCCCCCCTGTGTTCAGGAGCACAATCCCTCCCTGCCCCTCCTATTCCCCCCCTGCCCCCCCACCCCTCCCCACTGATGCCACTGCCATTGTCCCCAGATGACTCGGGGGCAGGGCTGCATGTGGAACCAGGCTTGACTAGAGACAGCAGCAGTGGTGCTCCTGCTCCTGGCCTGGCAGGGAACTCCTAGGAGACTGGGAAAGGAGGAGGGACCTGCCTGCTACTGTCACTGTCCCTGGCTGAGCCTGGCTCCACATGGAGCCCAGCAGGAGTGGGCAGGAGCAGCTTTGGAGTGCTTCCCCTAACCCTCCCAGGGCAGCTGGAAACAGCAGCGGGTGGAAAGGATGGGCAGATGCTCCTGGGTATTGAGCAGAAGAGAGTGGGGATTCTTACTTGCTTCTGGCACTTTAGAAAAAGTCCCTGGCTACTGCTCCCATGACACGATTGACTGGAAGGTGGTTCATCCACACCACTGCACTCCTCTGCCCCAAATCCACTGCAGCCTCTATACAGACTTCTTTCCTACAACTCCACTTGCTACACTATATCATTTACAGCTGATAGCTCATCCTTTGCTCAGACAAGCAATACAAACAAATGTCTTCTTTTTAAGATCAGAATCAATTATTGAGGAGGGAGGCAAAGAGAGCAGCATGGCTTTTTCTTTCAACAGGGAAGCCACACGAAGCATGGTGCAGCTAAACAGTACAATCCTGACTTGCAGCAGAAGGTATGTAAAGAAGAGACCATTGTTCCCAAATGCAGACTCCAGTGAACACATGAAGGAGCTTAAGTTCTTCCCAAGAGTCTTAAAAAAATCAAACCCTTACTGTCTTATGAATTTCTTTCAGTAAGCCTCTAGTTCTCAGTTGCATCTTCCAAGAGGAGCCTAAGCAGCAGGCTCCTCTCCCAAAAATGGCAAAAATTAAAGGCTGTCCACACAGTATTTAAAAAAAAAAAAATGAATTCTTTTTCCTTCAAACTTCTGATGAAGATAGACAGACTTCACCTGAAGACAAACTAAGAAGTTTTTCTTTAGAAGTTACTACATACTTGTTCTAACTGCTCCTATTTTTAAACCTTAGACATGTTAGGAAGAGCAAAATGTTCAGTCCTCCATGCTCTTTTCTGTGGACCTCTTGACTCTCAGATGTGTTTATTATGAGCTCACACCTTGTTCAAGGGGCTGGAATGCTGAATTTGTAACAAAGATGACATTTCCCCCAATGTGTTTGTTAGTCATTGGGGTGATATTATTATATACATATTAAACATGGAAATATTTACACATTCCAATTAGAATTATTTCTCCCCTCAATTATTCAGTCTTTAAATTTTGTGGTGTCAAGTTCACTAGTAACAATACTTGCCTATAATTTCAAGTAAGAAATGTCTCCTGTGCTAGAGAAGTTATAAATTTCTAACTTAAAATACACATACTGTATATGACAACTGCCTCCAGGCCCTCTTTATCTATTATTAAGAAGCGTAAAGGTGACAAAGTCCAGTTTTTACTTTGCAGGAACATACTGGACTCTACTATTGAATTCCTTGTCGCTATGTTTACTAATGATTTAGATGCTGGCATAGAAAGCTTATTGAGCAAGTTTATGGACAACACGAAACTGGAAAAGACTGCAAACGTTTTGGAGGTTGTAAGCACAATTCAGAAAGATTGGGAAGCTGAGCTAGAGCTAACAGGATGAAGTCCAATGCAACAAATGCAAGGTGCTACACCTCAGGAGGAATAATCAAAAACAGATATAAAATGGGTGACAGCTGGATGGATGGCAGCACTATGAAAAAGGACTTGGGAGTCTTGGTAGACCACAGACTCAATACGAATCTGTAGTGTGATGCATCTGCACAAAAGGCAAATGCAGTTTTGGGCTGTATCAATAGAAGCATTAGGTACAAGACACGGGAGGTGACAGTGCCTCTACTCAGCACTGGTTAGGCCTCACCTGCAGCACTGTGTGCAGTTCTGAGACATGGAGAAGTTAGAGAGGGTCCAGAGGCAGGCATCAAAGATGGTAGAGGTCTTGAAAAGCAAGTCATACGAGGAGAGGCTGAAGGAGCTACACATGGTCAGCTTGTAGAAAAGGTGCTTAAGAGGGGACATGATGGTGCTTGACATAACACTTGAAGGGCTTCCATAAAGAAGAGAAACAGCACCTTTTCTCTCTTACTGCAGAGAGAAGGATGCTGATCAGAGGCTGGAAGTTGCAGCAAAGTAAGTTTAGATTGGATAGCCAAAAAAATCCTCATTGTTAGAACAGTGAGGCAGTGGAACAGATCGCCCAGGGAAGTTGTGGATGCGCCATCACTGGAGGTGTTCAAGAAGAAGTTGGACAGCCACTGGTCAGGGATGATCTAGGTGTAGCCATGCCTATGTTCTACTATGGGTATTTCCCATGCTTCTGGGCTTTGCTGGTTGTCCCTTCACCCCCTTTTCTGCTATGTGTCAGGGTGTTTTTAAGCCTTCCCAGAGGCATTGGTTGGTGGCTACAGCCAAGGCTGAAGGCTTTGACTGGGCTGTGCCAATGCTCCTGCTGGGACCAAAGCTGGAGGTACCTGGCTAGAGGGTCTTGCCCCTCCTCTCAGAGTCAGACCAATCATCATATTTGGGGTCAGGAAGGAATTTTAGCTCAGGGTCAGATGGGTATAGACTGTAAGGGATTTTGCCTTCCTTTGTACCAGGAGGCATGGGCCTCTACTCAGGACCTCTTAAGCGTATATTGACAACATTTTACAGAAGCAGGACATTGGCTGCCATGGTTCCCCTGCTTTACCTGTGGCAGGTTATGGTGTTAGGTCTATGTTGTGTCAGGGTTGACAGTAGTCCTATGTAGTTTAGAAGCTTGTATGGGATGGTTTGGATAGGGATCATCCTGCCTCAGGCAGGGGGTTGGACTAGATGACCTCTGGAGGTCCCTTCCAGCCCTACTGCTCTATGAGTCTATGACCTCACATTAAATCCCCAGTCCTGGAAAAAAGCTCCAGGGAGGTGCCTTACTGATTTCAAGATGGTAAATCCGGCAGACAGTTTTAATTCCCTCATGATCCCACTGAGAACAAGATACATACAACCCAACCCACAATCAATTTCATATGGCTAGTAGTTGCCCAATGCAATTACCCATATTGCACTATAACTATAGGTAGGGATCTACCCAACTCGAGGAGGCAGCTGGCCAATTTTATGGATAGATCACTGGGCCAGGAGCCATTTTTGAAGGTTTATTGTAACTGTCCCTCCTCCCATGCCTCTGATTGGCTAAGGGGCCCTAGTGGCCTTGCCTCTTGCCACTGATTGGTTGCAAGGGCTGGTCGTCATGTGGCCCCACCGTTCATCATTGATTAGTGAAGAGGAGCAGAGCCACACGACAGGCAGATCTCAGCCAACCAGTGGCAAGGGGAGGGGCAGCTACCATCTTGGTCTCCCTGTGTGCCAGCAGCCCCTCCTTCTCCCTTCCCCCCTGGCAGGCTGTGTGGCCGAGCCACAGTGCCATGAGGACGCTGGAACGTGCATGTGAACAACCCAGAGTCACACTTCTTGTGTGGACATAAATCTCATAGCTAGCACAGGTTAGCTACAGAAATCTCGGCCAGCCTAGTACCTAATGAAAAACAACTGGCCTTTCCTAAGTCCCACAAGAAAAATCCCCCCCATGAAAATCAGTAGCTGCTACCCAGTGATCCTGTGCCCACGATCAATGAACTCCGTACATTACGTTCCATTTATATGGAATTAGACCATTCAGAAACAGGCTAATTATTCCCAACTTGTTGCTTCTTTCTTAGATTATAACAACTATTGGTTACCATCCATCATATCCAGTAAGTGCATGGGTTGCTTAAGTGCACAAGAACTCTTCAGCCTGTCTGTTTTGAAAGGTGACTGTACTCTGTTGAAATGCATACTGCATGAAACTGGCTGGGAACTGTTACTTTCAAGGTTTCTAATGTTGGAGGCATGAAGTTCTTAGAGAAACAAGCTAATGAGCCTTAATTAAGTGCAAAAACCTATAGGGCAGGCTGCTCCTGTAGATAGTGAGCATTGTTTATGCTGAGGTTAGATAAAGGCTAACTTCAGGTAAGCGCAGAGTCTTTTTTCAGATCTTAAAACTATGCACTTAAATGTGTCAGTGGAACTGTATGGTCATGGAAAAGACTCTGACATCAGCAAGGAAATTCCCTGAAGTTTTTTTTACAGAACTGGAAACTTAATGTGGGGGTGGCACACAGACTAAGGACTTTCAACTGTCTGAGAAGATCCTGAATTCAGGAGACACCAGATGCAAGGCTTTAAGGGCCATTACTGCCATATCCAGCTGCCTCACTGTCCTTCATATATTTGTCCACACAGCATCCCTGTGAAGTAAATGTATTTACACTGAAGATAGGGAATTGAGGGCACAGGGAGATTACGGGTCAGTTTCAAAGAAGGATTTTGATGTCTTTTACTTTTTTGGATTACTGTCCAAAAATTACTGCTATTGACCACGACTGCCTAACACACAAGACACTTCCCTTTTCAATCTGACAGTCAGTTCTACTTTCTGTACATGCCCGAAACTGCCCAGTCTAATCAGCTATGCAACTAAACCCCATGTGAGTCCATAAACTTGGCAGACCAGCAAAAAGTCCCATTCCAGCTCATGTGCTTAGAGCATGCGGCACTAAGTTAAGCTCCAAATACAGAAACCTGAGAAAGTATGAAGCCAGGAATACAAAATTCAGGGACCAGAGAGAAATAAAGCAAGAATGCCCTTGAGTCTGTTATGAAAGGGGTTGTAGTCTTTTCTAGCAGTAATTGGGAGGTGAGAAATGTGGGTTTGAATCATTCCAGGCCAGGGAAGGGCTAGAAATCAATTGCACGCTTCCAAGAAGAATGCTTTAACAATGTTATTAGGTCAAAGGCAATCACTTTACCACTGCCACCGTCTCGTCTTCCTCCAGTGGCTGTTGCCAGTTAGTGGATGGAGATACTCCTATTGAATCCAGACTCCAGTGAGGGTGAGGGAGGTCAGAAACACTCCTTAGTTGGTTAGCTCTCTATGGGTCCCCAATCAAGGTGCAGGTTTTTGAGGTATTTAAATTGCTTGGAAGTCTAGGCCCTCTAGTCTGACATCCATTCAAGAGATGAGACACCTAGAAGCTAGGCACAGTGGCACCTAACATTAAAGTGCATACCTCCTTTTTTTGTATTTTATTGGTGCTCATAAGGAAGTCAGTACTGGAGCAGGGAATCAAACCAAATTGCTAACCCTAGAACCACTGAATTGCCTTTCCTTGAGAAGACAAGTCATGATGATTGAACTCATTCCCAACTATTACATAGGAAAAAAAATAGATTTTAGACTGTTGTTTGCTGAGAGTAGCTGGAAAGAGAAAGTACCAAAAATAATCAGGAGTTAGTCCACCCACCCAACTGAAGCAGCTTTTGCCGGATGCTTTTTGATCATCTCCAAGCAATGGACAAAGCATTTCGATTTTGATATTAAATCAATGGTGTTATTATTTCTCCATAATTAGAAGGTTCCTACAGTGAGGAAATAATGACAACAGGAGGTGGATTGGAATATGCATTCAGTACAAGGCCAGCTGTGCTCACTGGCAGGCAGATTCTTTGTTCTGAATATGTGACTCAAAAGTAAATGTTCTCTTTTGTCATACACTCATTAATGCCAATGATAGTCATCCAACCCCGCTTTCTATCTCTCAGCCTCTCCTCCTGTTTGTCTGACTGGAAAATACTTCGTGTAGTACTAGTTAACTCCTTAGTCCAGTGATGTGTTTGTCTGATTTCTGTGCAAGGGAAATCCTTAAAACAGGGAAACCAAAACAGTCCAATGCCATGCATTTCTTAGAAGAGCCCTGCCAAAAGACAGCAGCCCTTCTTTCCTGTTGGGTACAGAGGTTTGGGGTTTTTCTGACATTTGAGATACCTAAATATTTCACTTATCTACAGTTGCAGAAAAGTGGAGCTTTATAAGTTCTGAAACAGAATAATACAGCACCCTATAGGAAGCCTGAAAAGAAGCGTATGTTCAGCTTGCTAGCATGGTGATAGCAGTAATATTTTCCTCTTTTATAATGCCTTTATTATATTCATGCCTTCAGGAACTCCACACTTTTTAGCAGAATTAATTTATAAAGGCTCACAATATCCGTATTCGTGTGTGGGACAGAAGTATTTTCATCACCTGCACACACATGACAAAAGCGAGGCACAACATCATTTCCAAGGCACCAACAGAGCCAAGAACAGATTCCTAATAGCCTTCCTTTAGCTACTAATTCCTGCTTTCTTTTTGATGCCATTTTTCAGCTTCTTAACTCTTCACATTTCAGATGCTGAAAAATAGTTCAGGGCCTACCTAACAATTTTTTTCCTTCAGAATTGGTCCAGTGTATAATTTGCAAGTGCCACTAGCATGACTGCACATGGAAAATAACAGTCTGGGCGCTGGCAAATGCAATTCCTTTTCCAAAAAGTTTCCTAGACATTTCCACTTGTGGAGGAATAGATGATGTGGCACTTCATCTAAGTTAGTTCTGACTCACTAGTGTTCCCTTTCTGATCAGGGCAGCTATATGGATTGGGCTGTATAATTTGAGTATCTATCTGGGCAATTGTCAGTAAGAAAAGCTGAGTGTCTGCACACTGCCATAGTTGCACAGCAGCAGGCTAGTACTCTGTGCAGGATCTGTCCACTGTGGTAGATATGCACAGCAGACCAGTTGCTTCACATGATAAACACAATACCTACAGTGGGTTAATTTAATGGTAATGCAGTACTTAAGGAACTGGCACAACTAATACAGCAGCTCTCCAAACTGATCAATCATACTAATTAACTTCAAGAGGCCACAGATGGTAAACTCACGCACTGAAATAGTTCCATATACACCCCCACCCCAAGAGCCTCATTTCCTGTTGCTCATGAAAAATGATAGAAAATAAAACCATCTCCCCTAAGATTCCCCTGCCCTTGAAGGATTCCCAGCACATGAAAGTGAAATCAGTTCCCCTAATAAGAGTGGAAGTTCCTTTCCCTTGCCAAGCGTTCTCCATCACAGTGCAAACAACATTGGTACACCTTACAACTTACGATTTTTATTTACAGGAGAACAGCACAAACAAAAACTGAAGTGGCAGCCAGTGTTTGGGCAGAGATGTAGAGATGAGGGAAGTCCTTGGATTATGCAAAAAACACCTGATAACAAATGTGTGAACTGCACAGGGCAAAAAAAAAAAAAGACTGCTTTTACTTGAGAGGAGATGTATTTAAAATTACCCTTACAAGAAAAAACACACAATAAGCCAAGGTAATGGCCTATGCCACTGCAACAGCACTACGGTCAATCCAGTGCCCTCTCCATGTGGGAAATGACAGTCTGAGCACTGACAAAAGCAATTCCTTTGCCAAGTCCTGCAGATATTTCCGCTTGGGCAGCAATAGATGGTATGGCATTTCCTTTCATTTTACTCTGAATAGCTAGTGTTCCCTTTTCAGTCAGGGTGGGTCTATCCATTGGGCTGTATAGTGAAAGTGTCTGAGCAATTGGCTATAGACAATGGAAATTCCACATTTCCCAGGATCAAGCTCCTATAGAATCATCAAGAAGTGGGGCTGGAAGGGACCTCAGGAGGTCATCTCATCCAACCAGTCTGCTCAAGGCAGGACCATCCCAATCTGGGGTCTAATGCATTTTTAAGAACTTTAGGAACAACCCTCACACATAGCAACCAGGCACAATGCCCAAAACATGTGTAGCCCAGGTAACTCGGGTATATACTCCCCTTCTCCAGTTGAAGGGGATTGTTAGCTGGCAGGTGGGCTGTGGGGGGAACTGCAGACCACTCCGTTTCCCTCCATCCCCATAGAACCAGGCCAGGCCAGGACAGTCAGGGGACTTAACTATATACACGTTTATTTACATTAACTTATCACAAGGAAAAGAAACATGGATATAAACATATATACAATATATATTTATAGGATATCTAAACAAATAACATAAACAATACCCTCTGGGTAAATGCTATAAAACCTTACACCAGTGCTCCAGATACTGGTAAGTATCTGATCTGAAACAGATAAACCCCAAAATAAACATAGATAGCCAACAGATAAACTATAGATAAGTATGGGTAAACAATAAATAAGCCACAAATAAACAACAGGTGAAATAACAGCAACAGGGGGGGGCCCAGCAGAGCCCTAGGACTCTACTCATCTATTAATTTACAAACATGAGAGTTCACAAAATATAAGGCATGACATCACACCACTTATGGTGCAAGAACCCCAAAGATAAACTTAATCCCCAGGGGAAACCCCAATGCCCTGGGGCTTTTCCCCAAGCCCTACAAGAAAGCTGGTAACTTCAGGGGGGCCCTCCCAGTGGGACCTCCACTTTCAGGAGCCCTTAACTAACCAGGAGGGACTCCCCTCCACTGTGGGAATCCTCTTTTCCCTGCAACTCATGGCCCCTGTCCTTTGTGCCAAGCTGCTCTCTTGCCTGCTTCGGGGGGCTTGCAGTCCCCTGGAATGGGGCTCCGCTATGCAGGGCTTCAGGGGCCTCTGGCTCAGCCCTGTCTGCTAGCTCAGTAGCCCAAGCACCATCTGGCTCCCTAGACTCAACCTTTTGCTATGGGTCGGAGACCTAGGCTTCCTTGTGCAGCACCAGGCTCGGTCCGCTCCTGGACCCTCCATGCAGCGCCTCCTGCACCGAGCTCCCAGCCTCATTCTGGGGGTTGAGCACCTGAGCTGCCCAAGTACTCCAAAGATCCTGCACCGGCCTCTGCACTGTGTCTCTGGCTGCATACCAGGGGTTGCAGACCCGAGCCACCTCATGCAGCTTCTAGGGTCTGGACACTGCATGCTGTGCTACACACCGAGAGCCTAGCTGCTGGAGCTGTTCAGCATTCCCCGCTGATGGAAGTCTTCAGGGACATTTCTGGGCTACTGCTTTTTCCCACTGAGCAGCTCTCCTCAGCTCTTCTAACCCCACTCTTCTCTGTCCTGTATGGGCTCCCTCATGCTGGGTGTGCAGCTCCTTTTATATGCTCCAGGGCTCCGCCCCTGAAGTCTTCCAGACCTGATTGTTGCAGTCTTCAATCAGGTCCAGGGGGGAGGGGGGGAAGGAGAGCTCCTCTTCCCCTCCCCTCAGGAAAGGGGCATGACTCAACTCCTCTTGCTGCCTCCTGATTGGTGGATGGGCTCCACCAATCAAAACAGCAAGATTTCAAACCTTGGACTCAACCCGAACTTGGAAAGGCAAGCCTGCTACACATGCTTTAAGTTAACACATGTAAAGCAGGGGGACAAGGGCATTGTCAATGTCTTACCGCTGCTAGGACAGGAAGTATTTTGTTAAAGTACTGATATTAGCTCTCTATGCATCTGTGCTATGCATCTAATAGAGAGAAGATGCTTGGATCTTTAGGAATGGGAGTAGATTGGCAATTAGATCAGAAAACTAGGAGTCAAGATTTCTGAAGTTCAGTCTGTTTCTTGTTCTGCCCTTAACTTGCAGTGAAACCATGGTCAAGAATCTTAACCCCTCCCAGTGCCTGGATATTCATCTGTAAACTGGCCACATTATGAAAACGAACACGTGTTAATGATTTTGTCCTGATGTTCCCCTTTCTCCAAAGAGCATTACATTGCTTAAATGAAGTTAACAGCTATAAGGCACTTTGAAACTCGTGGATACAGGGCAAAAATAAATGCAAAATACTGTACTGAGGTTCAACTCAGGGACCTCTGCGCTCACACTAGACTAGCCTAGATTCAGAGGAAGCGGTGGGTTAGCAGGGGAAACAGAGGCAGAAGATAGTGTGTGTGTAGAAAAGCCAATGAAAAGCAATGAAGACGCTTTCACTCCTGTTTTGTTTGGTTTAAAGTTCACTTTTAGGCCCCGAGTGTGGTGACCTCTGGGTGCCAAACTCATTTCAGCAATTGCTCATGCAATTTGTTTTTTTCAGTTGTAGATCTACACGAATTGGCAACAGCAAAGCTTTGAGTCCAATTTAAGATGACCACGTCTCTATAAAAAGGGGTGGCCCCAGCCCTGCAAACATATGCGTGTGTATCTTTACTTACGTGAGCAATACCGTGGACTTCAGTGGGATTACTCACCGGGTAAAGCTGCTCCTGCACAGGACTGCTTTCAGGATGGAGGCTCCAGGAATCTACCCTGAACAAACCCTGCCTGGAGTCCCATGACATGGCAAACAAACAAAAACTGGTGATCATTTTCCTGTAACTCCAGGCTTGACATGACCCGCCAGGCTGCAGGGAGAACTACAGCGTCCACAATGCAAAGCAGCAGCAGGGACCATCATGTGATTGACACTCCTCCTCTTATGCTGGTTAGTTTCGGTGGTCACGTGCTGGGGTGAAAATGGCCGCAGTGACAGAAGAGCAGTTTGCAGCTCTGCAGATCTTACTGAAGGTAAATGCCGAGTCTCACAGGCTGCCTTCCTTTGCATGATACCACTTCCTTTTTTAAAATCTGCGTATGGCAAAACAGCTGCTGAAATGTGTCCAAGAGGAGCCTGCAGGGAGCCAACGCCTGCATGGGTTCTGCAAAGTATATAGGAAACCTTCATTCCCCTTCCCTTTCCTGAAATCACTTTGAGAGCTGCGGCTCTTGGAGGAGAGCTGACTGCAGGTACTTCCCTGAGCTTGGGGAAACAAGGGAGATGAGATGTTTAAAGTGGAGAGGGTTTAGAAAGGTGCCACCTGCTCAGCACAAGTGCTCTGCAGCCATATTTGTATCATGGAGCTCTATCGATCTCATAACTTCCTAGCAAGCATTCGCAAACTTTGTGAACAGAGGGCCTCTCCCTCCATCTTTTTTCCAAGTGGCTTCATGCTCAGCAAAACAAGACTTATTTTCCTGCTTTGCGAGTCTTAACAGCAAAGGGCCAAGGTTTGAAAGGCAGCATGCAGGGGGTTTAGGACCATGCAGCACGTTCTGACTTCTAAACCCCCTGCTGGTACTGACTCTATGCAGCCTCACCCAAATCACTTCATTTCTCTGCCTTCAAAGTCGGCCTGGTATCAAGCCGCAGGATAGGCAGACCACGGATTTAGCAGTTCAGTGCTTTGAAGCACTACCTAAGTACTCTACTATTTTTATAAGCAATGATTTCTTAACGCCCTCTTTTCTCCCCTTGTTATTTTCCAGGCTTCCTCAAAGGATGTAGTTAGACAACTGTGCCAGGAGAGCTTTTCTAGTTCAACAAGTGGCTCAAACAGGTTAATTGACAGCACCTGTTCCAGTCTGTCTGTAACACCGGAAGAAGCAGCTCAAGTAAGAATGCTGTCTTATTGATGAAGGCCTGATATAACAAACAGGTGCTTCTCCCTTCATCTCTCTTCAAACACTGAGGAGAAGCAGATTGCTTCACCTCACTGGCTAATGAGTTTGTCCAGAGGCCTCGATGCTGTAGTCCAGCTTGTCTAGAACTTGTATGTGTACTGGTCTTTGAGGCCAAAGAAATCAGTGCAGCATGCAGTTATTGGTACACAAAATGGGAATTACTGCTCTCCAAATACAATCAAAGTAGATGTATGTTCAGTATACACCAGAGTAACATTCACCTGCCTTGCCACAGGGGTGGTGAGAACATAAGCAAAGTGCTTTGAAGATGTAAGGTGTTTAAGTATAATGAAGCAATTGCTATGTTTAAGAATAAAGGTTTAAACACTTTGAAATACAACTCAGAATTATTTCCTGTGATAAGCTAAGAAAGCACCTGGTGCAATCAGGTGTTTTTGCACCCCAGGCTTCATAGCAAAGGCTTTAATAAATTGTGCGTACACCATTGCCCTTAAAACGTACTCTTCAAATTAAACTGCAGCCCAGGGCTGAGCTCCAATCCTACATCAGAATTGCCTAGAACAGCTCTATGCCCTACAGGACCTCACTGGACCATAACTCATGGATTTATATTTTTCAAGCTTGGGTTAAAATTTTCCCCAGTGCTGAAGTGTAACTTAAGACCTTCAATCCCACTGATTTTTTTTTTTTTTCTTCAATATGTCAAATAGTGAATAATTATTATACAGTGCACATAGGAATATTTTGTAGGGAGCAAAACTTTCATAGAAGAATGGGCCGAGGTACCTCATGGGTGTATTATATTTCAGAGATTTCATAGACATTAGAACTGGAAGGGACCTCAAAAGATCTTCGAGGTCAGCCCCCTGCCCCAAGGGCAGGAAGAAAAAATACATTTATACTTTTTATAATTTCCTGTGCTAGTCAATGCTTAAATTTATCTTTTTCTGTTTAAAAAAAAGCCAAACAAACCATTTGAACCTGACTTTAAAACAACTTAGATTGAAGTGTACTGGCTCAATCAGCAGATGCTCAGCAGCTCTGAAAATCAGGGCCTTAGTGTTTTAAAAGGTTTTTAGGTTGTATAATTATAATACCTAGTAAAAAGAACTGGTTGTTGGATATAGCCCAGAATCTTTAATAGGAAGCTGGAAATTTGGTAGGTACAAATTGAAGCACAGTAGATATGTAAGCAGCATATATCAAGGTGTTTGTCCTTCTTTACATAAAAAGAAGTACTCTGACTGCCATCCTGTAGCTGGATCCACAGGGCTCGTCTGTGCTGATCTAAGTGCATAAGGATGTACATTATCCTGTCCCCCATCTGGTTACCCAAGTTAAGTCAAGTCACTTCCTGTACAACATGTGGTGCCCTTCCTCACTGCAGCTTCCTTACTATTATTGGTTCTTGTCTCCTTTCCTGCAGCTAATCTGCTCTTTGCACAGCCTCACCAGGCACGTTGTATATCGAGGCCTGACATCACCAGAAGAAATTCTCCCTCTTTTCCCAGGGAATTTCCACCAGAATTTAAAAAACCTCTTAACCAAGATAATCTTGGAAAACATGTAAGTGTCAACACCTGCTTTTCAATTGATTTTACTTGAGAACATAGAGCTGGAGTTTATCTACCCATTCCAATACATATGCGGCTGGAAAGTAGCAGCAGATATTAAGTTAGCAAAGGGAGACTTTGCCACAGTTTCTGAGCACCTCATCATAGGCAGGTGTAACGTGGTACTTTCTGCAGACTTTGCCCTACAGCGGAAACTGAGCTTTTGCCTGAGAGTTCAGGAGAAGATGTCTTAAAGATCCTCCAACCCTTGTACGTAACTAGATCCCCTGACCACGTTCTTTGAATCTCTTGCAATCACTAACGTTTTTATTTTCTCCATCTTACAGATGGGTACCAGATGCAGCAGGCTAGATTCATAGATAGATTCATAGACTAGCATTGAATTGTCTAGCCGTTAGGTTCCTGCATGCCTTATGAAATTCACAGCCCTGAGTTAGGCACCTCCACTCCCTGACAATGCATGGAGAAAATCACGCAGGTAAGAACATGTTCATGAAAGCCAGTAGGCTGAGTGGGAAATCACTTTGGGTGTTAGCATGAACTAACTAGATGGTATGTGAGCACAAGAATGACTAGTGGCCTAACTAATGGTCTGCAAAGCCATACTCACTCTTTCACTCCCTGGCCCAGCAAATATTTTACTGTTCTGTATAGAGGAGCAGCTTCAACAGAAGGAGTTGAAAGCACCCTGCAGAATCCCCTGCTTGTGAGAGCCTCCTGGAAAGTGGGAGATATGGCCTCCTATCTCCTCGGGCAGGAGGGATTTGAACCTTGCTTCTCCATTCTGCATGGGGGATCTGACTACTGAGTTTTGAGGGGATGCCTCTTCTTGTTAGAGTTATTTTGGTTTGTGTGGTTCATATGTGTGTTCTGAGAAACTAGGAAGCAGGCATAAGTGGAGGAAAGGCTAGTTTGTAGATGGTAGCATAAGCTGTGTGCCAAGCTGCTCAGGACTGTTTAGACTTGAGTGCTGTTGGACACAATACAGGTAAAACTTTAAGCGCTGTTGGTAAAAACTTTACCCATGGACTTTATAGACATCTCCAGAATTAGGCATTACGTTTTCAGGATCTACACTGAGGACTTGGGCACCTCTCTTCTGGGCTAAATTCATAAAGGAACTAAGCAATAGATATGCAAAAGGATTAGAGTGCTGTAGCACACAGCATTGCAGCATCTAAACTGCAAGTATGTTGTCACCCAGTGAACTCTGCTGTCACGAGGGAAGTGCCCAGGAAAGGAAGGCACCTGAAGAAAGGATCTGCAAAAGACAGCCACACAGCAGAACTTGCCTACGGAGAGGGTAAAACTGAAACGTTGCCCCTTTTGGGGATTTTGGTGCCTCCAGCTAGTTTGCAGGGAGGAGCTGTCCACTGAAGAGGCTTCACAACCCACTGGAGTTGGGGTACATTTAGGTACCTTTCTCACAGGTTAGAGCCAGGAAGTGGAGGTGGTAGTAATAGCAGTGCTCCATTTATTTTACTATTTATTTTAATATTGGAGCATGTAGCTGTGGGAGACCCAAATTCCAACACTCCCATCTGGCAACACCCCTGCCCTTTGAGCAGCCAGCAGGGAAAAGCCTGGAACTGTGCAGGCAGACGTCCCTAATCAAAGCGTCCTGCTGGGGCCTGGTCAAGCCCCCCCTCAGCTCAGCTCTGTGCAAGGGGAGAGAGGGCTGCTCTAGCGCCCCCCAGCTTCTAGCCTGAGCCACTGCAGGGGTGCGCCTGAATTTTCTCAGTCCAGAGGGAATGTCTGGTTACAGACCAGTTCAGCCTAGTCAGGTTAGATGAACCTGCAAAGATTAAACCAGTTCTGGCTCAGGCTTTGTGAATGTCTGTCCCTAGCCTTAGTGGTTCTATGCCTGAGCTTACAAACCAACATTGTTTTTGTCAGGGGATCAGCTGTGCCAGGATGTGCCCCGGCCCAGCCGATCCAATTAATTAGCAGGTACAGATATCACTGGAACTGTTGTTTGGCAGGATTGGACTCCTGCCATTCCTGGGGCTTCAGGGGCTTGATCCTGTGGCACAATGGCCCCAAGTGCCTGGCCCCATCCTGGGGCGCACATCTGCAAATGCACAGTGAGGAAACCCATGGTCTCTTGCTCTGAGGCATGAAACATGCACTCTGGAATCATCTGTCCAGGGTGGCTGGAGAGCATGGACATCTCTGGGCTGTGGGGACTGTGCCATAACTGAACGCACCTCTGCAGGGATAAAGCAACACAAACTATTAATGGGAATTGTTGCATTCCGTTTTTTGGATATTTGAGGTGTGACAAAGGGCAAAGACATGTTTTGCATTTCTGTGGAGCAACAAGGGTGACATCAGTTTGCAGATGTGACCTGTCCAGGGTCAGTCAAGACATTTGGCTGAGATTAAATTCGAACCCAGTTATCCTGAATTTCAGGCTGGTATCCTAAGCAAAGAACCATCCTGCCTTCAATAAGAATATCATCTCAAGAGTTGGGAGAAAGTATTGTGTTTACATGTTAGTTTTTATTTCTCTTGGTTGTTAGCTCCAGTAGGAGCCTGAGGAGAAATAGATATATCATCCATCAATTGTGCTGATGGCATACCTGTATTCATCCTGAGTACCCTGGGCTAGCATTCCTGTTTTATTTTAGTGCATTCACCCCATGGACTCTTTCAGGTGCAACAACAGAGCTGCTATCTGCTACAGTGTATAGTCTCCCTGGCACCTTCCTGCTGACCTAGTGGAGACCATTCTTTACTGCTGATAAGGTGTTTTTTTTCCCTTCTCTCTCCCTCTCTCTCTCTCTCCATTCCACAGCTCTGCCTGGAGGAATGAAGCTCAAGCAAATCAGAGTAAGTTGTTAATTGCATTTTGTAGCAATTTAATATTCCTAAAATGGTTTACAAGGACTTGGAATTTAGAACAGTGAGTTGCATTAAGGCAATATGACCTTGACTACTGAAGCATAGTATAGAGAAACTAAGTTTAGCTTTACAGTGGTTTAGCTAACATACCAGGAGCGCATTAACCCACATGGAGCTCCATGGAGATAGCTTCCTTCTGGGTACACAGCTAGCTCATTTTAAAGTAAGCTCCTGTACCCTATTTTGCAGGCTACAGTGGAGACACACCAAGTGTTTTCCACACTTGTCTCTTGCTGCTTCTTTTAGGAAAATTAAACCATGCTGCCATCTTGCAACCTTCCCAGGGGTTGCTAAGGGACTCAGCGTAAGCATTTCCCCCAGATACCTCTTCTGGGAAGTGCCACTATAGGCAACTTAAAAAAAATACAATTGTTCTCCTTTCGTACATGTTTTGATCTTTCACACAGTTAACAATAGCAACACTGAAAGTCTGATCACTTGCATCTCAGTTAGCATCCATTTTAAGGACGCACACAAAAGCCACTTGTTCTAACTCTATACAAGCGCAAGGAGATGTAATATGGATGCAGGCACTTGGTTTGCTATTTTAGTTTGCTTGACAACCTTAACAGCTTTTATTCTGGAGAACAGTTTGGGTTCTCTGAGGACATTCCTGGCCCCTTACTGCCTCCTCACAAGCAGATAAGCCAAAAATTTTGGTCAAACTGGAAGAAGAAAATTTCCTGGAAAGAAAATCTCAGTTAAGCATCTTAAAAAGGGGGAGTCTTTCACAGTTGCAGAATCTTAATGGCAATTACAGCAATTGCTTGCAAGGAACAGTAATGTCAGGACAATAGTTAATGTAGCCTTAACACTGCAATGGGATCTAGGAAATGAGAAAGAGAGCCAACACAATGTAACTAATCCACTTTCCAGGGGCTCTGTGGACTGATGGTGACTCTTGGACCATGTTCAGGAACCTCCGCTCTAAGGTTTCTGGGTTTTATTTTAACTAGTGCTAATTGGTGAAATGAATATTTCACCATGTCTGAAAGGAGATTATTTTACGGGAAAGAGTGGATTACATTATCACTATATTTACGAAGCAGCTGTCATGCCTTACATAGGGGCAGATAGAATGATTTAAATAGCGGGCATTGTAAATGATCAATCAACATAGCCATAAAATTTGGACAGTTTTCTGCCCTTCCAAAGGCGCCAGCAACAAATCCTTGCAAATTAAAATACAAGACTTAACAGATGCATTTTGTGTTGTGCTGTGAACACTGCCAAATGCTGGCTCTGGTGGACCATACATGGGAGTTGGTTCCAGTCATGGGCCCTTGTCAGCTAAGGCTGTGCTGCCCCCGGAGGTTAGCTCTGGGGAGAGATGGAAAGCACCACTGTAATGATATGAGGAGCAATTTCTCCTTGAAGCATCAGTAAGCAATCTATCAGCTGGAGTCAGAACAGGGAGGATGGCTGTATCTAGGCAGAGCCTTTCAATCTTGTGAGGGAACTGAGGAATATTACACTAGAGCCTCCATACAAGTAATCGGAGTACTAAAAGCCACCTCTGCTTATGCAGCATTTGAGAGAGGTTTGTGAGGGCCAGTGAGATAGTTAGGTATGGCATGAAAATCCTGGTCACTGTGGGAGGAAAGTCCTGATGCTCTGCTTTGCGAGTAGGCCTGGTACCATTAGTTTTTGTGTGTCCAATTCTTTCCAATGCCTTTTGTTTGTTGGGGAATCTGGAAACCAGAGCTCATAAAACTCTGAAAAAAATCACTATGTATGAAAACTGCACAGTAGCAAAACTCTAAGACATTAAGGACAGGACTTTAAAAGAGCCTCAATGAATTAGGTGTCCAGCTCCCACTGCAGTCCAATGAGAGTTGCATCCTTATGTCCTTTGTAGGTTCCTTTGAAAATCCTCAGTCCGAGTCAACAAGGACAGAAATTCACTCGGAAACACAAAATGAGTGGTTCCAATCTTAGGGCAGTTTCTAAATAATAGAGAGGAAAAATAAATGTTAGTAAAATTATCATTGTTTCCATGCATCTGATAGAGTGAGAACCGCCATTTCTCCAGGAAGAAGTCCTGATGATGATGTAGTTTGGAGCATAGAACATAACGGCCAGTGTTTGTGAGAAAAGGGATTGAAAAGTTGTAAGTGAAGTTGTATTTCCTATAAATATAACTGTGGCAAAATGTGCCATTGAATAGTCAAGCTTTATCCATTTATTTAAAATTGGAACTTACCTGATGTCCGTGTTGCCAGTCTCCTGGATTCTGGTGCTGAGCTGCCTTTCTCGTATCTTGCATCAGGCAGACAAGTAGGCAGCATCTTTATCTCTTACCTTCTATTTAAGACAGCATGAAACCAGTAGCATTCTGCTTCTTGGGGTGAGATGCAGCGAGCAGGATTTCATGATTTACTGAAATTTTCCTCTATTTGTAAAGTTGGATTATAGCACAGCAAGGCTGATGTCATGCACCCCAGGTGGGGAAGTATGTTTATCCATTATTGGCATTTTGTTATATAAGAAACCGTAACCAATTCAAAGACGTTTGCAGCAGTACCTGCCCAAGAAGTGTACTGTATGCAGAGTCTCAGTCTAGCTGCTGATAGTGGATGCATGTGTGGGTGTGAGTGTGGGGGGGGTTCTATTTGCAAGAGTAGGAATATAATCAGTTTGGGTAATAATCTCCCCACCTAAACCCCCTTCGTAGTTTCTTTTGGATAGCTTAATGGTCTTAGCAATATTGAATAATTGTCCTTGAATATCACATTGAAAGATATATTACAGAAAATACATAATGGTACTGTGAGCTAATGGGGCATTTGTGTTCAGGTGGTTGTATCTCTTTGGTAGACTTACTCCTCTGTGTCAATTTGTATAGAACTTTTTCATTTTTCTGGATGATATGGGTATACCATGTTTTCACTCTTAGCCTCCTAGCTGCATCTCTGAAAAACAGTAGCACTTCCATTACATAAACTATTACCACCTCTTCTCTCTCCTACCAATCCAATCTGGATCACAACTGTTTTTTTGCTGTCTGAGGTCAGCTGGTAGTTACTATATTTCTAAGACTTCCCACAAATCTGTAGGTTTCCATCATGAACACCAGATCACGTTTGTGCCATTATAGGCTTATTGTATCATTGATGGTTTTGAGCTCTGTCAGCCCCTGGCTTCTCAACAACTTTGATGGAAAAAAGACACCACCAGGTGACACAATTGCCACCTTTTTTTTTCTCTCTTAGGTGAAATACAGTTATACAAATAGCTTGATAAATCAAGCAAGTTCATAGAGCCTCAATCTCCTGAAAGGTTTATAGCATTTCAGGTCTCTTAAGCACTTATGTCAGTGTTGCACTACACTGTTGAATTCATTAGATCTAGTCCAATAGAAATAAGGTCAGGCTGACATCCATTAGTCATCCATCAAATGGAAGTGTCTCAGTGCTTTTAATGAATTGGCAAGGATCACAGAGGTTGCAAGCCCCTTGCACACATTCATTGCCCTGGCATTCCTTTGTTAGCAACCATGGGAGCTGAAATCATGTACTTCACGCTGGTTGGTTTTCAGATTGTTCTTACGTGATTTATCTTCAGCTGCAGGATGAAACGACGCGTGCGGTAGGTCCCAAACCAGGGTGGGCTGAAATGCTGCCTGCTACAGGCAGCAAGCTAGTGTAGTAGGATGGGCTGCTGCTGGGCTACCTTGGGCAGGGGGATAGTAGAGGGTTAATGAGCTCTGCTGGTCCACTCTCCCAGATGTTAATACTCTTTCCTAGGGCTGTAGTGTGTTTTGCCATTCTTGCCTGTGGTGGTGGAAGAACCCTTTGGTGCCATGGGAAGGGATATCCACCTGTCTGCAACTTGCTTGTGAAGGAGAGCAGAACTAGTCCCAGCAGATGGGAACAAGAGTGCAAGTTGTTTCTGTTAAAATTTGAACCTTTGAAGGGGTTTGTGCAATTTGTCGTCAGGGAATGTGGATCTCTCTCCTGTAGAAAAGCCAGAGATTACTGCAGGTTGACAAGCCTGGCTGAATCAACAGTACATGTCACTAAATTAAAAGATGCGTAACTTAATCCCGCAGTCTCCCTACCTCGATTGGTTGATATGGACTGGAGAGTGGACATCAAGACTTCTTCGGACAGCATCAGCAGAATGGCGGTCCCTACCTGCCTGCTACAGTTGAAGGTAATGTTAATGCACACCTACTTTAGATTCTGGCTTACAGCATTTAAGTGACTGAGTTATAGGATTTCTAAACATGCCCTGAAAAAGCACAGCTATTTTGATCACTCTTACCATTATCACTGAATTCTTCTTCACTGCCACTAACTGAGGTCTATAGCAGTAGTGACAGACTCTTTGCTATAAGGGAGAGTGCTTTACTATTACAATAAGGAGCCAGCTGACTAGGCCCTGGGTCAACTTGAGTTGTCTGAAATATGGGGACAGCATAAGGACAGTAAATCACAATATGCCACCTGCTCATTTTTCAAAGTCGGTTTATTCAGTAGCTTCTTTACCAGACTTGTGTTACTCAGGATGTAGGGTTTGGCTAGCAGTGTACTGGCAAAAAGACTTCTCTCACATACGACATCTATCAGCTTTGGGAAGGAAATGGCTGGACTCCTTGGACCCAAATACAAATTGGGTGGGATTTGAACCTTCCATTTTGCACAAGCACTGAAGATGGGTTTGGATTGAGTCAGCTCTTTCTTTGTAGAAGAGAAGAGTTGGGGTAAATGTAATAGTTAATGTCTATGCAGCAATCTCATGCTATTTCTAGTGACAAGATGCTAGTAGCAGATGAGATGCTTATTAGAGATGAGGTTTGTCCTGGTGTCTTTACTCAGAACTTCTTTACCCCTTGTGTACCAGACCTGCTGGTTGCTTACTGTTTGTGTTGGAAGAAGCTGCGTTGCTTTGGTTTAGGAAATATTCTATTGCTCTTCAGGATAAAAAAATTACCCTACGAGTCATGGATGTGCTTTTTGTTTTATTTAGTCAATGCCTTGCTTTTCCATTCAACCTTGATTTGCTCCTGGGGGCTGTGTGGATTTCTTATGTGATTTCAACCCATGTTCCTATTTCAGATTCAGGAAGATGCTGCCTTGTGTGGGAATAACCCGATGATCTCTGCAATGACTGTGGAGCTGAGTAAAGAAACCCTGGATACTATGTTAGAGGGCCTGGGAAGGATCCGGGACCAGCTCTCTGCCGTTGCAAACAAATGAATGCCTGGGGTGTACATCTCAGCTGCCACTCAAACCTGGAAAGGAACTCTCCTCCATCTTAATTCCAGCTCTCTTACTTTTTGGGATCTTGATCTCTTTGTTAACCAAACATTTTTTTTAAATGAATTGTTTTGCTGATAACACAGCTTTTCCCAGGCAAACACTTAAACGTGCCCTTGGTCCAGTGCCAAATGTATTTACTAATGTTGAATGAAAACTGGTCGGTATTTCCAGGAAGGATTTAAAGCCTCAGAGTCTGACTTAATCACAAGGGCTGGAACGGGAATAACAAACACCAGCAACCAATGGAGCGAATTTATCTCCCTGCCCTGAAATAAGGGACTAAAAAAGCTCAGGCTGGCTAATGGGCTAGCTTCCAGCATTAGCAGACATTGAGGGTGTTTCTCTCTTGACTGCATGTATGGAGGTGCATGCTGTATGAATCTTTTTCTCTCTTGCTCTCAATGAGGCACAGCCATGCCGCAGATTGTTATTACAGGGTAATGCTTTGAAATAAGGCAATTATGCTGCAGTGCATTCCCTTCTGATCAGCTCTGTATCACCATTTGCAAAATGACTAATCTGAACTCCTCAGTCTAAGTAACTGGGTTGGAACATCTTTAGCAGCATGTAATTTCTTCCTTCCATTTGAAAAGAAAAGGGGGGTTTGATCACAGGTGTTGAGTTTATTAGACTTAAGCTTTGTCTCCTGCAAAAAAAAAAAAAAAAGAAGTGAAGACAGAAGGTAAAGGATCAATAGCAACTGTCTGTACCACAAAAAGCTTTTGTGTGGCAATCAGTGCCTGTACTCCCCAACACGTCAAGTTATATGTTTGTGTAAAACAAATCTTTTAATAAAAGACACAATGAAACTGCTACTCGGTTAAATAAACTCTCTCTTGTCCGAAAGAGATGTTGCTGTAGGCTGTCTCCCCTAGTCTCTAGCTTGTTTTCTCCTTTGTCCCACTCCATTTCCCTCGCCAGTTCAAGTCAGTCATCTTTTCTGTGGGCTCCAGCACTGTGCATTATCATGGATATAGCTGGGCATTGTCTGAGTCAAAACCTTTCAGGCATATTTTTTGCGAGGGCAAAATGTGTGGCTTTCAACAGGTCTTTTATATTTCTATAATGTGAATGGGATTCAGCCCCACTTCAACCTCTGCAGCTGGCACCCAGTGTACCTTTCCTTTAGCAAGGTCTCAAAGTCATTACAAGCATTATTTCATTCAAGGAAGTAATTGCAGTGACAGTACAGGAAAATGCAGGCTTTCTTAATATATGTCTGTAGCAAGGTGCTGGGGTGTGTCTGCTCCTTTATGGGAGCAAGCAGCCTGAGAGCCTGCTTGCAGGTGGGGAGGAAGACTAATGAAAGACTCGCCTGACCAGAAGAGGGATCAGGCTGGAGCTATGTAAGACCAGAGCCTGAACCAGTCAGGGAGTCTCTCCCTGGCAAACATGAAGTGAGGAGCACCTGGCAGCAGAGCTCCTGAAGGGACCTGGATTTATCTAAACAACTCTGCAGGCCTGGCGAGGCAAGTTCTTTGGGTAGAGAAAGACTGGGTTTTATAGTAAAGTGGCCTTTGTTTTATGTTAAACCACTAGAGAGTTTGAGGTGTCTGTCAGAGGGCTGAGATGCGTCTTGTTTATTTAAGTTGCATGGTGTAGGGGAGGAACAGAGCCACGTACTGAACTCTTACGGCTATGGGAGCCCTGAAAGGGCAGATGCACATGTAGCCCTTGAAGCTGCAGGGGCCCTGCAGGGGTGCAGGCCAGCCAAGAGGGCCCATTGAGCTTAAGGGTTGAATCAAGGCTGTTGGAGGTCCAAGAGAGACCCAGTGGTACTGCAAATGAACTAAGGATCACTCTAAGTCCCATAGACAGCTTCCCTTATTCAACCTGTAGTAAAAACAAGGTGGGGCAGGTGAGCAATTAAGGGAGGGCTGCAATAGAGACTGAACCTGGCAGGTGTCACACAGCCATCAGGGGGCACCACTGCAAAAATCAGAGGCATCTAGCACTCTGTAACAGACTTCTTGTGGCTGAGAGAGGACAGTTGCCAAAACACTGAAAAAATTCAGACCACGCTGTATATTTTAAATAAGAAATAACTGGTTTTTAACAATGGCGTCTGTGTCTGTATAATGTATATTTATATATTAATAAAACAAGGTAGTCAACAATAAAGAAGCTGGTACCATCGGGTGGAATGGTGGGAATTCAGCATGGAAATCTTAAAAACTGAAATGTTATAAAGGCTAATTAACTGCATGATTGGCAATTGCACAGAAAGTTTTGAATGTGAATCGATACTAACCTTCCCGCTAAACTGTAGAGAATAATCTAGCAGTGGTAGAGAGGTGTGTTCAGCTGTTTTGTGTTATCCTCTGGATGATGGACCCAGCAAACCAGTCAAATGACTCTATAATGAATTTTTAGACAAAGACAAAGCCTTCCAGGAGCACAAAGATTCATTCCAACTTCCAGCAACCCACCTGTCAGTATTAGCTGGACATACCTGCAACCTGCTAAGAGCACAGAGATGCATAAAGTAGATGAAAGTATGCCACAAACGGCAACCTGTACTAACAAGTTCCTGACTGGAATTAAGTACAACAAAACTTCCTTTTTTGCCTCAGTCTTCACAGGCCAGGTCAGCTCCCAAGCTATTGCACTGGGCAGCACAGTTTATGGAAGAGGTGAGCAGCCGTCTGGTGAAAGAACAAGTTAGGGACTGCTTAGAAAAGCTGGACATGCATAAGTCCATGGGGCCAGATGGGATGCACCTGAGGGTGCCGAGGGAGTTGGCTGATGTGATTGCAGAGCCATTGGCCATCATCTTTGAAAACTCACGGCAATCGGGAGAGGTCTGGATGACTGGAAAAGGGCAAATGTTGTCCAATATGTCTTAAACTTGGTTTGACACAATATCTTGCAACTCAAAGTTTCAAGAACTTTTAAAGAAGTTTCTTCTCGGGTGAGAAGGGACACCATTCTTACTCCAGTTGGACATTTTTTCAAGACTCTGTCATAAGCATGAGTCACTTCATGACTGGCCCGTATCAGCTTTGCCCAGCAATAAAGCATATAAAACACTTGCTACAAAATATATTGCCCCCCAAAGCCAAAATATCTGGACGAAGCATCACCTAAAAAGACATCAGTAAAATCTGCAAAGAGTGTAGGAAAATAAGAATGGAAAGTATCTCTTGGGTCATCAAGTCCAGCCCTCTCCTATCACAGGCAACCCTGTCTCAGTCTTTTTTGTAAACTGATCAAGCTCCACAGTTCCTACTAACATGAAGAAGGAATACAGCAGTCATCATCAGGCATAGGGTAAATCACATAAACTCGTTATTGAGACACCATCATTACAGGTGCAAAATTGAGACAGAGACCCCACGTTTCAGGCCAGCTTTAACTGGTAAGTTGAAATATGTTGTATTTACTTGAATCCAAAGAGCCCCCCGCCCACATTCAACAGCCGGGGGGGAAGGGATGGGGGAGGGAAGCCATCCCCTTGGATTTGAATACAAGGTTGGGGGGCAGGTGGCTCCTGCAGCTCCAACTCTATCCTGAGCCTGGGTTGGAGCCAGAGTCAGAGCCATAGCAGTTGCCTGGCTCCCCCCAGCCTCTGCGCCCACTCCATCCCTGCTGCATACTATCAGGCACTGCTCCAGTCTGGCTCCATTCCCTTCCAGGCACCAAACACATGCCAGCTCCATCTCCTGCCTGGCTATGCAGCAGTGACAGTAGCAGCTCAGCCCTTGGATGCTGCTGCATGGCGAGGCAAGGGCTGGGGCTTGTTTATGCTCAGTGCCCAGGGGGAATAGAGCCGGAGCTGGAGCATACCTGACAGTAAGGAGTGGAGGAGGGGGTGGGACCAGATGCTGCAGGGGGTGCAGGTAGCAAGGGCACAGGCAGGCTGCAGGGAGACAAGTGGTGGGGGAAGTAGCTACAAAAGTAAGGGCATCAGAGGGGGACAAGTGGTTGGCGGTAGGCACTGGGACGAGGAGCAGGTGGCAGGGGGGCAGGCACAGAAGGAGCAAATGGCAAGGGGAGAACAAGAGGTATGGGGCAGGCTCCCTGCCCCCTAGCTGCCACTTTCCCTCTGGCAGTGGTGAGGAGATGAATTTAAAACAATCCTCCAATAACTAGATTCTAGACATGGAAAAATTAAGACAATCTAAGAACTGGCGAGTCATCTTGAATTTGGGCGAATACAGTAACTGGTCTAATGTCCTCCTTGAAACATTTTTTTTTGCATGAACAAAAATAAGCAATCCCATAATCTGTTTGGTGTTGAAACTTCATTGGAGATAAAATAAGGATCTAAACAGAAGGAGCCTTTCAAGACTAGCTACTCGGATTAGTATAGAACTAGAAGAAAAATCTGCATTTGTAATAAATTTTTAATGCAATCTTGAATTAATAAAATAGAACCTCTCTCTAAAATCAGCCCACCATTATTTTCCTGTCTATAATGTCCTCACCTGCCTTAAAACTAGTTTGGCTAACTAAATTCATATTCTTCAGTCTGTTCTCTATTGAAAGAATACATGTCTAAGGACAGAAAGCTAAAACAAGCAACTTGTCTCAGGTTATTCTGTTAATAGCCTCTCTTTCCTTCAGGCATTTGGATGGATCAGCTAAGGCAAAGAAAAGAGATGACATTTGCCTTGCAGCTGACCAGGTGGTGGAGCTGGGACTCTAGAAATCTTGGGTCAGCTCTTTCACGAATCCCTTGACCAAGCTGCCTTCCTTGTGCTTGTCTGCTTCTGCTGTAGTGTTTTCTGGGTCCTGTCAGGGCTTTCCCAAACATATCTTCTGATATTTCTGAATGGTGTACAGCTTGTTCTATGCTTTCACTGTAAAAATGAGACCGGCTGATTTTCAGTCTGCTTGTTCAAAGGCTTAGTTCCTTCAGAAGAGAATTTATTTAAATTAAGCACCCTCGTATCTGAGAGTGCTGGATGATGCTGTGCATGGTGGATGGCCCTGAACATTGAGCCAACAACTGATTTTTCAGCTCCCAACTCGCCTGTTGTTGCCTTTAACCATTGCACCTTTTCTGGCATTAGAAACTTTAATTACATGCTATTGTAATGTTGCTAACCTTCACATTTTTTTTCTCTCTTCTAGACTGCTTTTGTTTGGGTGGTTGGCTAGTTTCTTTTTTCTTTTTCATATATAAAAGGTTAATGTTAGAAGCTTGCTTATTGAATAACTGTCACCTCCTGGATGTAACTTGATTAAGGTGATATAATTTAATCTCCCATAGGTTTACAGCTTTCCTATAACCACATCACGAATCACACTAGCAAGCTCTGTACCATTACAATGCAGCACTTCACCTTCTGTGCCATGTTTTACAGAATTACCTGATAGCACTAATATTTTGCATTTATTTGGCATCACTAAAAGGATCTGCAATAGCTTTATAAATGCTGATGAATGGAGCCTTACAAGTACAACTCTGAGTATAGCACAGCAGGGGTTATTGCTTCAGTTTAACACATGGGTAAATTGAGCACAGTGGAGGCAGGAGGAAGGGAGGGGAGAGAGGGAGCAGGGGCTTGTCTAGTGGCCAGAACTCAGGAAATCTTGGGATTGATTGAGGCCATGGACAATACATCAGGAGGGAAGGATTACCAACTGGAGGCCAGAAACAGAGAGAGTTTTCTGATATAATATGAAGGACAATGGGGTCACTGGGTGCTCATCACTTAAAAATCTGACCATGCAATCCATAAATGGGCAGCTAGTTTGGATACTCATAATCTGAATATTTCCAGAAAAATAATACTATTTAACCAATTGATATATAATTATTAATGACACAAAATAGACTGAACTAATGTTGATTTTATGATTTCCACCTGCTCCCCAGAATTGTCACCGTACACCTGGCTAATTCTTGCCACTTCAGTATGGAGAGAGCTTGCTTTGCTCAACAGCACCCTTCTAAACTCTTCATTTCCTGATCTGTTTGTGTACAGCAACTAGCATGCCTGGAGCTGCTGCCAAAATACATTTGAGATCATTTACATTTGAACATGTTAGTACTTGACATGCATTCACATGGAGTGTCAGTGACTTGCCCATGCTTATGGAATATGGCAACCTCAGCGATGGCATTGGAATCCAGCAGACATTGGATCCTAGGCTCATCCTCAGACCCTCTCAAATACGCTGACAGTTTAGGAGTCTGAGCAGAAACAAAGCAAGCATTTTTGCAAACATACCTGGTACCTTCCATGTTTCCTCCAGAAGATGGCACACTTGGCTTCCCAATTTTGCTCCACAATCCCAGTTTATCAGTGAGAAGCAGAAGTTTGGGTCTGGTGCTATTAAAATCTGGAAGAAATCAGGTACCTGCCACAACCCCAGTAAAGCTATTTGCTTTAGCAATAGAATAGGGGTGATGTGGATGCTAGTTCCAGGTTAGTTCTTAGCTGTTATTCCCTGACAAGGCCAGTGCCAACTGTTAGCACATTTGTAGGCTGAAGCAGTTGAGCTGATTCCTGGAGAAGCTGGCAGGACTGGTGCTAGCAGATGACTCTAAATAGAATGCCAGTCATTTGCCTTTTTAATGGAAAAAGCTTCTCACCAGGGATGAATCCTTCCTTCTGTGCCTATTTACATACAGATTCCCCCAGGGACACCTTTGGCACCCAAACGTAAAATGAAAGTTTTATATTTAAAGGCACATTGGTGACTTGAAAGCTCATAAAATTAGTCTGTTTTAAACAATACAAGTCCACTTTAAATAATGTAAAAAGAACTTATACAAAAATACTGCAAAATAGCAGTATTAGGCAGGTATTTTCTGCTCTTTTACTGGAATCATAAAGAGCCTCTAAACAGTTTGATACCAACACTGCCCAATGCCCTTCCTGCAGCTCACCTCTCCTCCTTTCCTCCCTTATACACATGCCCATCTGCTTGCTGCTTTTCAGGTTTGTTAATCTAAGGCTTAGGACTCAGAAGGAATATGCTCTCTGCCCTTACCAAAGTAATATCCAAGGGAAGTCATCTTGCTAGTGCATGAGACAGGAAGTACAACTGCCCATCAGCAAAACTGTGAAAGTGGCACTGTGCTCAAGTATTGTCAAACACACAAAGTAAACAAGCTGAATAAATAGAGTTAAAGGCACTCCCACGCCCACCCTTATCTCTTTTGGTTACAGCTGTCATGGAAGCTATTTGTAACAATGGTAGGGATAGCTTTGCAGAGGGAAATGCAATTTTTCAAGTTGACAGCATCCCTTTATGCTGATGAGATGGGGAAGGTTCAGTGCCAACTAGCAGCAGAATTATAATAGCATCCATTAGAGCTGTTAGCTAGAGTCTGCCAGTGCTTCTGCTTGTAATTTAGGGGGTTATAACTCAGCTATGCCAAATAAGACACAGGATGAAACTTTGCATATAAGATTTGGGTCTTGGAGTGAGTGAGTTTTTTATAAATATAATAAATATCAGATTTGCTTTTGACTGCATTGTAAGTTAAGTTGAAGTTATGGACACAGTGATGTAAATGAAGACTGAGGTCCATCAGTGCCTGCTCCTTGCTTGATGGAAAATTGATCTAGCCTGAAATGCCTTACATCACTTTAATTAGTTTATTCCTGCTTACTGATCCCGAGGAGGACACACCCCAGTTCTCTACCAATATCTCTAGGGACAAATTCCTCCAGTACCCTTAAGTGTAACCCTGTTTAGGTCAGCATCTTTCTGACCACCTAGGCCTCGATTCATCAAGAAGCTTTGCAAAGGGACCAGGGCTTCACTTGCACAGAGCTCTTTATCTTACATTAGGGCTCTAGTACATTTGGCATTTAGGTGCCTGAATACTTTGGAGGATTTACGTCTTATTCCAGGGGATCTTCCTACAGCATTTGGATTGCCCTCTCCATCTAGCAGCAAGATTGCTCTTCAAGTTTTTGACCCCATTAGCAATAATGACCACTGTTATTTTGTGCTCTAATAAGCTAGAGAAAGAGTGGAGCTTGGAAATTCATGAAAGGATGACCTAGATGTCACCAGAAGGAAACAGGGCTTCATTAAACAGGGCTTTGGTAACGGATAAACAAATAGGGGTGTTACAGAGAAATCAAAGACCTCAGAGATATAAATGTTGATAAGTGCATTTTAACCCAGTGCATCTCTCTCTCTCTCTCTCTCTCTCTCTTTTGATGTTGTGGGGAGGGGTGCGCGCAAGGAGAGGAAAGGTGCCTACCCAGCACATAAAAAGTGGAAACAAGGTGAGATCACTAAAAATTAATATACCTCCTCTGCTCGTGCTTGTAGGGAGGCAGTTAGACGGGCCAAAGCTACCATGGAGCTGAGGATGGCAACCCAAGTAAAAGACAACAAGAAATTGTTTTTTTTTAGATATATTGGGAGTAAAAGGAAGGCCCAGGGAGGAATAGGACCCCTGCTAAATGGGCAGAAACAATTGGTGACAGACAGGGGGGACAAGGCTGAACTCCTCAATGAGTTCTTTGCCTCAGTGTTCCTAAGAGAGGGACACGACAAGTCTCTAACTGGGGTTGTAGAGAGGCAGCAGCAGGGCACCAGACTGCCATGCGTAGACCCTGAGATGGTGCAGAGGCACTTGGAAGAACTGGATGCCTTTAAGTCGGCAGGCCCGGATGAGCTCCATCCGAGGGTGCTGAAGGCACTGGCCGACATCATTGCAGAGCCACTGGCGGGAATATTCGAACGCTCGTGGCGCACGGGCCAAGTCCCGGAGGACTGGAAAAGGGCTAACGTGGTCCCCATTTTCAAAAAGGGGAGGAAGGAGGACCCGGGCAACTATAGGCCAGTCAGTCTCACCTCCATCCTTGGTAAAGTCTTTGAAAAAATTATCAAGGCTCACATTTGTTAGAGCCCAGCAGGGCAAATTATGCTGAGGGGAAACCAGCATGGGTTTGTGGCGGGCAGATCGTGCCTTACCAATCTAGTCTCTTTCTATGACCAGGTTACGAAATGCCTGGACACAGGAGGAGGGGTGGATGTCGTATACTTAGACTTCAGGAAGGCCTTCGATACGGTATCCCACCCCATACTGGTGAACAAGTTAAGAGGCTGTGACGTGGATGACTACACAGTCCGGTGGGTGGCGAATTGGCTAGAGGGTCGCACCCAGAGAGTCGTGGTGGATGGGTTGGTCTCGACCTGGAAGGGTGTGGGCAGTGGGGTCCCGCAGGGCTCGGTCCTTGGACCGATACTCTTTAATGTCTTCATCAGTGACTTGGACGAGGGAGTCAAATGTACTCTGTCCAAGTTTGCAGATGACACAAAGCTATGGGGAGAAGTGGACACGCCGGAGGGCAGGGAACAGCTGCAGGCAGACCTGGATAGGTTGGACAAGTGGGCAGAAAACAACAGGATGCAGTTCAACAAGGAGAAATGCAAAGTGCTGCACCTAGGGAGGAAAAATGTCCAGCACACCTACAGCCTAGGGAATGACCTGCTGGGTGGCACAGAGGTGGAAAGGGATCTTGGAGTCCTAGTGGACTCCAAGATGAACATGAGCCGGCAGTGTGACGAAGCTATCAAAAAAGCCAATGGCACTTTATCATGCATCAGCAGATGCATGACGAATAGGTCCAAGGAGGTGATACCTCCCCTCTATCGGGCGCTGGTCAGACCGCAGTTGGAGTACTGCGTGCAATTGTGGGCACCGCACTTCAAGAAGGATGCGGATAACCTGGAGAGGGTCCAGAGAATGGCCACTCGTATGGTTAAGGGCCTGCAGACCAAGCCCTACGAGGAGAGACTAGAGAAACTGGACCTTTTCAGCCTCCGCAAGAGAAGGTTGAGAGGCGATCTTGTGGCTGCCTATAAGTTCATCACGGGGGGCACAGAAGGAAATTGGTGAGTTTTTATTCACCAAGGTGCCCCCGGGGGTTACAAGAAACAATGGCCACAAGCTAACAGAGAGCAGATTTAGATTGGACATCAGGAAGAACTTCTTCACAGTTAGAGTGGCCAGGGTCTGGAACAGGCTCCCAAGGGAGGTGGTGCTCTCCCCTACCCTGGGGGTCTTCAAGAGGAGGTTAGATGAGTATCTAGCTGGGGTCATCTAGACCCAGCACTCTTTCCTGCTTATGCAGGGGGTCGGATTCGATGATCTATTGAGGTCCCTTCCGACCCTAACATCTATGAATCTATGAATCTGTTTTTCAGGATGTTTCAATTCTTGTGGCAACAGATGGGAAACTTCAAACCACAATATCAGCCTAATGGACATTCTTGCTTGCCCTCCTCACTCATTGCTTTTCCTGTGACCCCGTTTTCACTTTGGTGTTTACTTGCCAGACAAAAAGTTTTCAATAATAGTACACAAAATAAAATGGGAACGGACTAAATTGAACTCATCTGGCTGCAACAATATATTTCCTAATAAAGCAAAGATCCTTTTGGGTAAACAAAAGCTGCTTATACAAGCTGCCTTTTCCTTGTCCTCAGAGTATATCAAACTGAGAATCAAAAGTCTTTATACTTTAAAGTTCTTTATACCAGAAGACTGGAAAAAGGCCAATATGGTACCTATCTTTAAGAAAGGGAGAAGAGAGGACCCAGGAAATTACAGGTCAATCAGTTTGACTTCAATCCCTGGTAAAATCCTGGAGAAAATGATCAAAGAATCCATCACACACAGGCTAACTGAAGGCATACTTTGAAGGATAGCCAACGTGGCTTCATTATGGGCAGGTTGTGCTAGACCAAACTCATTTCCTTCTATGATCAGGTAACTCGCCACCTGGATCAGGGAAATGAGGTTGATGTCATATATTTGGACTTCAAAAAGGCCTTTGGCTGGTCTTCTATGATGTTCTCATGGTTAAATTGGGAAAATGCAGCTTCAACTACTTTACAGTCCAATGGCTTGGTAACTTGCTCTGTGGTGGGACCCAAAGGGTATCGATTGACAGAACTGAGTCATCACAGTGGAAGGTGACCAGTGGCCTCCCTCAGGGTTCAGTACTTGGACCACTGCTCTTCAACACATTCATCAATGATTTGGATTCAGGTATTATAAGTGAACTAGCAAAGTTCACTGACAACACCAAACTATGGGGAAGCGTGGTCACACTCAAAGACAGGCTGGCAATACAGGCTGACCTGGACAGGCTTGTGAGGTGGACGGACCTCAGCCCGATGTTGCTTAATATGGAGAAATGTCAAGTGCTCCATCTGGGGAGAAATAATTCACAACACGCTTACAGGCTCAGCAGTGCTATGTCTGCCTGCACCAGAACTGAATGAGACCAAGGTGTCATGACTGACAACAAAATGAACATGAACTACCAATGCGATGCCATAGCTGGCAGAGCTAATCAAACACTGGCATGCATCCACCGAGGCATCTCAAGGAAGGCAAAGGATATCATTCTCCCACTCTACTTGGCCTTGGTGAGACTGCAGTTGGAGTACTGAGTCCTGTTCTGGGTGCGGCACTTCAAGAAGGATGTGGAGAAGCTTGAGAGAGTCCAAAGTAGGGCCACATGCATGATTAGAGGCCTAGAGACCAGGTCATGTGAGGAGAGGCTGAAAGGTTTGCCTGGAAATCAGTCTGGAGAAGAGAAGACTCAGAGGGGACTTGGTGGCAGCCTATAATTATATCGGGGCGCACATCAGGGCTTGGGGGAGCATCTATTAATTAAGACCCTCAAGGGAAGACAAGAAATAATGGGCACAAAGTGATTGCAGATTGCTTCAGGCTAGACATAAGGAAAAACTTCTTTACAAGTCATGTGCTGAGGGTTTGGAACAGCCCCCGCCCTGGTGTCGTACAGTCATCCTCTCTGGCGATTTTCAAAAAAATCTTAATGCCTATCTTGCTGGGGTCATCTGATCCCAGCAGTCTTTCCTGCCCAAGTGCAGGGGGGCTGGTGTAAGGTCCCTTCCAGCCCCTAACAACTATGAAACTATAAAGATTGCTTTAAAGAATAGCAAGAGCTATTGATAGCTCAAGATATACCACTCAAGCACACCACTTTTTGTCCTGTATTTGTCCACTATCTCTCTTGACTGAAGTTGTCTGGTGCAGGGGCCTGAATTGTTATATCTGCAAGATGCTACAGCAACATCCTGTTGATGCTTTACAAATAACAATATGGAGAAGGCAGTGCAGGATGGTACTTTAGAGTTGTGATAGGTTTCATGGCTGGATGCAGAGATCTCCTCTTGGGGAATGGCTCAAGTATATTAATCTGCTTGCTTCTGGTTAGATATCTGACAGTACCTGAGCAAGTTTCTAATGCATATTGATTGCAATCCATTTCACTCTACTGAGTGTGGTGCCATCTATGAGTAGAGAGAGGTAGTTAGCTATGTTAGTCTGCATAATTCTCAACCTTTTGGATGCAAGGCACCCCTCAATGGATTCAAGGCACTCCTCCATAACTTTTGCATATTAATTTGTATAGTACAGTGCTTATTTCCTCTTATAAAGGTGAGGCAGTGGGGGTAGAGAATGTTCTAGGCAGGAACAAACCTGAGCCTTATAAAGCAGATTTAATCTGAGCCTTATAAAACAAAACTGTGCTTACCTGCCCATCTCCTCATATCTTTCTTATCCCCTCATACCTGGTGGTACCCTTCAAACAATCTGGGTACCCTGGGCACCCAGGTTGAGAATCAGTGGTACAACAACAGACAACAACAGAATAATAACAAACATGTATTTAATTTTTAGTGCCTTGCAAGGATAGCTTAGTTATCTCAGGATCAGGTTTCAGCTTCATAATGACACCTTGCAAAGACAGACTGATTTTTCAAAGGAGTGGAGCAATTTGTCTAAAAATTGTGTTGCTCAGCACTGCTAGGATTATGAGAGATCTCAAGACAATTTTAAGAGTAGTAGTTTGCCTTGGCATCCATGGCCAGTATCTCCTCTTCTGTTGCTCTGTATCATGCCCTGCTACCCTGGAATTCAGGACACTTTGTTAGTGAAACAATGCCCCTTTATTTCAAGAATTCTAGCAAGGCAACATCTACATCAAAATTTCAAGCAAAAATTTCTCCAGGGCGCATAACCACGTCTACTGAAGTAATTAAAGGACTTGTGAAGTTTGCCAGTGACTAAAAATGAACTTGACTTCCATGGAATTAATTCAACTCATTGGTAATTCTTAGTAGTGGTAGAAAAACTCTGGGAACAATCACTGAATGCCAAATACATATCTTAGTCACAAATGGTACCCAGGCTTAAACAGACACAGCTATTCCCTACTCAGGAATTTGGGGAAAGGGGCATCATTGAGTGGTTAGTGGAAAGACTATGAGCCCAGATTCCTCAGGCTTTAGCACCTCCTCTGCCATTTGGCTGTTGTGTGATCTTGAATGTGTCCCAACCTATGACACATACTGGGTGCAAAAGTAAAACATACCTACTTCACTTAGAGATCAAGTAATCATCTGATTTGTGTTTGTTAAACATCTTGAAGTCTGTGGGCAAAGGAGTCCAATGTATGGTTACGTAGCTGAAAACGGACTTCAGTATGAGACAATACTGTTATGTGGGTTAGTGCCACTATCTGCCAAGCTGAAATGATTCTTGCTGGCTACTAAGAAAAATGAACTTTATAATATTTCTCTCTTGAGAGTTCCTTAGGAGCACAGGAGCACCCTGCAGCTTTCTAAACACAACAAGGTTTGACCCCTGGACTACAACCTAAATCATTATTACAATCCTCTTCAAAGGAAGCATATGTCCTGATGGCATTTATAGCTTAGAGCAAATCTTCCCCCATCCCTGGCCCACTTACCAAGTTTACCTTTATAACTCATTCATATAAAAATCAGGCCCTTAAAGGAAATTGTTGTGAACAGAGGCCAGAATCAAAGTGCTGCTCATTTGTTTCTTCTGATGAACCCTTTGCTGGCCCATTTCAGTGTGAAATATGCTAGATGAATAGGGGAGCGCTTTCAAAAACTAGCTACCCAAAAGAAGGATCCCCAGTCAGATGGCACAGAGTTCCTTAAGACTTGTCTCTAGGTTTGCAGATGTGGTGAGCAGAGCACTGAGTTTAAGGGGCATGAGGAACAGTTCATGTATGTAAGTCCACTACAACACATCTCTCTGCACAGTTTAACATGCAAATGCGCAACTGGAAAGACATTTTTGGCACTTTTGAATGAATCAGGCCTGCAGATAGATGAATTGATGTGAAATTTCATTTTAACAACTGAGTCTCCATTGACTGATTTGTTTTTGTCTGTGTGGAATTAAACTAACCTCCTTTTAGTTGCTATAAGGCTATATACCTTAGCCAGAGGGCAGTATAGCCTCTTTAGACCCTTAAAAATAGGTCTGCTTAATTCAAACTTATGAGAACGTGGGAAGGGGAAGAAGCAAAAATGTCCAGGGAAAGGGAGAAAACCCTTCTAACCTATTTTGGAAATGCATCTGAGCCATCCTGGAGGGAGAAAAATAATGCTATAAGCAATTTCTGCACATAGTATGACTGCATCAGGGAAGTCACCACAGCCAATTACTGCTGTATCCATCTGCTTTCACTGTCATGTTTAGTATGTTAAGACAAACTGTCATAACATGCCAGGATAACACTGTGTATGAATGATGTTGCCTTTTACTGAGGCTGACCCACAGAGAAGTTAAGGCAGTGATTCTGAACCAGGGTGCTGCAATACCCTAGTGTGCCCTGATATCCGTTCAGGCATGTTGTGGGGTGGCGCACAATGTTAGTACTGTTGGGTGCGCAAATATGATTCACAAACGATTTCAAATAGGAACTGATGATATTAAAAACATTCTGGCCTGTTGTGGTGTTTCTCAGTTCTTTGTCTGCAGTAAAAAAAATAAGTGAAAACTATGAGCTGGTATTTTCCAAGGGCTGCCTCGAGTCTAAGAAGGGATGCCTCAAGTGAAAAAAAGTTGAGAACCACTGGGTTGAGGGATTCACTAGTGTCACCCAAGGGAGATCTAATTTAATTCAAAACATGCAGAGAGCATCAGGGGATCTTTCATAGTCATCAAATGAGTTTGCAGACAGCACTATTTCTGCTGTTGCCTGGTTCTTAAATAACACTTTTAATCAGAAGATCTCCGAGTGCTTTACAAAGGATGCTGCTTCTTTCTACCGCCCTAGCCATCATATGCTATTGTGGCATTAGCATATCTGCTTTGGAAAATAAATCCAAAACATCTTCCACAGCTTGATATTCTTTTTTTCTCTTGGGTCTCAGAAGCTCTTTTTCATGCCTTGTTAGCACATTTGCGGCCAGTCTGAAGGAAGCTTTGAAGGGCAGGCCTGCCACTACAGCCCAGCACTGGAGCTCTTTGATGTTAATCCCAGCTTTGTGTGTCTACATGACATTACTGCAGACAGCATGGTGTTCCAGTCACCTGGCAGGCACCCTTATTAAGGGGAGGACAGCATCAATAATGCTCTGATTACTGCAGCTTTTCTTCCTATTCCTCACTAGAAGCATTAAAAGAAAAGCAAGGGAGCATTAAAAGAAAAGCAGCTCCATCACACTGTGAAAAAGCAAGGAGATTTAAAATTTCAGCCAGTGGGCCTTAGTGATGGGAAACTTCAGGGGAGTTTGCTTAGACAAGTTTATGGTCCAATTTTAACATAAGTTACTTAATTGCCCTATAATTTATATTACCTAACACCATTGTAAAGCAGTCTAGATACTCGTCTTTTTTCTTCCAGGACACAAATATTTGTAGTTTACCACAGGGACCAGTTGCAGTTAAAACCCACCCCCACAAATTCAAGTTTCGACAAACCCAACTGGGGTAGACTTCTCTTCATAGAACTGTGCAATGGTTGGAAAATCTAGTAATTTAACTGAGTGCAGTAGTTAATTTATGGCCTAGCCCAGATTACAGAGCGGGTAGCTAGAGAGCACTTCTGAGATGAGGTTTCTAAGGCAGACAGGGCTCTAAATTGCCAATTGTCAGTCAAAACTTGAAACTTCACAGGAAGTGACCAGTAAGACCTCCAAATCAGGGAGTTAATGCTGCATAAGGGTTTTCTGCTCTAGCTATTTGCTGGCAACTAAATTGTTCTGATTCTGATGGAGTCAGAAGCAATGAGCTTTAATCCTCTTATTACATTATCAACACTGCAATTTTCCTGGTCTAACCATTCCCAGTACATCAAATGTCCCTGAAAACACATTGTCCCTTTAATTCCCAACTCTCCTGCTTAAAAATATAATCCTAAACATCACATTAACCAATAGCTACCACATCCTTCATCCGCTCCCAGGATTCCCCAGGCTTCTGCACTCTGCAGAGGTCACTCCAGCTTCACTTTATTTTTAAGTAAGGATTACGTTGAGCAAGCTGACGTCTCACTCATCACATCTACTACTACTACATCACAAGCAACTGAGTAGGCTACAAAAGTGCTAGTACAAGACTTAAGAATTATTATATTGAACTGGATAGATTTCCTATTTATCATGACTATTTAATTTTGTGACTCGGAAAAACAAATAAACGAAGAAAAAGTTGTAGAAATATAGAGGCAATTAGTAGACTTTCAGCAGACTATGGCCAATAGGGAACAGAGAAACTGAACCTAGCTTATTTAATTAATAGAGAAAGTTCTATATACCTCAGTCTGATTCCAAAATAGAGCTTTATATGTGAATTAACATTAATTATGCGGTTTCATTTTATTATTTTATGATAATTTAAGACTCACATTTCTGTTCCTGATTGGTGTTAGCAATAATAAATCATCAACAATAAATACAGGGAAATAATAGCAATACATAAATAAGAATGATAAAGCCTGGTATTACTAATTTGTAGCAGTAGGACCTTGGAGCACCAGTGACAGACGAGTGTCCATCTCCTAGCCTCCCGTTACTATGAGCAGCAAGAAGGCAAGAGACTGAAGATGACAGTACAGTGCCAGAAACTTTATTCTGGATAAAGTTTATTCCACCATCATCATTAAAATCCTAATAAGCAAAACCAACTGAAATTTTACATTGAAGGTAACTCTCAAAAGTCTGCCAGAGAGAAAATCCAGAAGTTTGGAAGCCTCTTGGAACTTCTTTGTTCTAAAAATTTTCAGGAGGACAGGATCCTTGTGAGATACCTACTACCGCTGTTTTTGTCCAGGTTGGAAATGCTGTCAAAGTTAAGTGCTGCATTAAGACTCAGCCTGTTCAGCCTCATGATAGTCTCTCTTACAGTCATTCATGCTGGGCAGGGATTTTATGTTGGCATGAGCTTTGTTTAAGTATGTCCTGCTATAAAGAGGTTCCCTAAGGATAGATGCACGCAATCTACTTGCATCTTGTGGGTTTTCCTTAACCCTGCCGCAGAACTGATATTTGCACTTGGTCTCTATTCCTGTAATAAGAAGAATAAAAACCTGGATCTGAACTTTTGAAATGTTCGAAAACTCGATCTGGGGTCTAAAGTTGGCTCTGTAAGCCCTCAAGCCTATTGTCTAACACAGGTTATCTGGCTGACATAGATTCTTAGATGCTTTGAGCCTTGACTATTAAACCAACGCTCCCTCTCACATGCTTGCCCTCTCCTGAAGGGTAGGAATTTTCTGCTGAGTTGCAGCTATTACTTTAGCTTTTTAGACAACCAGCAGCCTAGAATTGTAATTGGTTCAGCTCTAGGCAGTGTTCATAACCCTGGCGAGCAACTCCCTGTGGCTCTAGTCGTCAGCTGCCGTGTCTGCAACATTATTACAAGTAGCCGAGGAAGGCAGACTGTGATGGCACTGGAATTTAGCACAACTGGCAGTGATTCCTGGGAAGCACAAGAAAATAATACCAAATGCTATTAAAAATAATGAGGCTGCTGATTTCAATATCGAGGGATCTTTTCCTTAACTCATCAGCTTCATGAGACCTGAAATCAGTTCTGACAATTGCTTAAATCTCATTGACTTGCCTGCCTGCCTTATCTGCTTCCTTGCCTGAGCACCAGGCAGCCTCTGTTGCTTAGGAAACATAACGGGAAGGCTGGAGGAGAGGGGAAGTCATTCTGAGGAGAGAAAAGAGCAGTAACATTTCATATAACTTTTGCTGACAGCGACAGTGTCAAATCTGAAGGGGGTTTGGGACCTAGATGTAATTTATCCATAAAATGATTTCCTGTTTTTATATATAGCAAAAGCACTTGCAGCTCTTCTTTTCTTCTTTTCTACTTTAAAGTCCATTTTAATGTTGCATTCACAGCCCTGCAGTCCTAGCTCAGCAGAGCAAAAAATAACCTAAGTGGCAACAATGCAAATTTTAGCAATCCAGATTATATATGCACAGATGCCTTGATTACCAGTTGAAATCAAGCCTGGGATTTTCAGCAGTAAATACACATGCTCCCACCACTTGTATTTGTAGGAGGGTACTAGACATCAACACCTGTAGGAAGCCCCTCACAGTAATCCTTGCTAGTGACCTCTGATGGAGGCATGTGGTCAGCAGTTCACTATAAAAGACCAATTCGCTTAAGATTTGAATTCCTTCAAGTCTCAGGACAGGTTTTGCCTCTGTAGTTACACTAGTGCAGGGATGGGCAAAATAGGGCCCGCAGGTTGGAACTGGCCCGCCAGCCCATTCTATCCGGCCCGTGGAGCATTTAAAAATTTTAGAAAATTAATTTATATCTGCCCATGGCCGCCTGGCAAAGATGACAGGTGGACAGCAGTAGCAGGACCCAGCGGGAGCCTGTGGCTGAGCAACAAAGCTAGCCCAGCTCTACCCAGCCTCCCACCCCCTTCCCAGCCTCAGCCCCCAACCAGAAGCCACTGCAGCTTCTGGCCCTATGCCCCTGGAGCTGTTCCCCCTCCCTCCGTCTGATATACACCGCGGGGAGCGGTGGGGACTGCATGGAACGGCGCGGTGGCGGGGGGGCCCGTGGGGATCAGCGTGGGAAGTGGCAGCTGCAGGGAGTGGCAGGTCCCATGTGGTGTGCAGCAAGCAGTGGAGCCACAGCGGGGGAGCCACGATGAGTGGCGGGATTGTGGCAGGCAAAGGAGTCACAGCAGGGCTGCGGCAGGTGGTGGGCCCCGGCAGGGGCTGTGGGGAGCACTGCAGAAAGCAGGGGGCTGCAGGGATCAGCAGGCAAGCCTGCAGGAGGGAACGCAGGGAAAGGTGGTGGCGGGCAGAAACACGGAGCCTGTGTAAGTGCCCTGGGACTGGCAGAGACCCAGGGTGAGGTTGCAGAAATACAGAGCCTGGGCATGGGGTCTGCCTGGCTGCATCGTGTGAGGCTCACATGCAGTGTGTTAGAGCTGCACTCTATGGAGCTGGCAGCCCGGCCCCAGCTCTCTCTCAGCACACACCCAGCCACCATACCCACACCCCACCATGCACACGCACACACACAAACTCTCACACAGTCTCCCCAACCACACTGCCACTTATACCCCCTTGCTGCCCACACAAAACGCACAGTAGGACTGTATTTTAAGCTAACACGCAGCCACCTCTAGATACACTTTTTGTAAACTCAGAAATCAGTAGAAAAATATTTTAAAATAAAATAGGTTATACTAGATGTTTTGTGTGTGTGTGGGGGGGGTAGGGGTAGGTGTGTATAAATATATATATATATATATATCTTTGTCACTGTTTCCAGATCACAGCTCCCTTCCTCCCAAAAGGAGTACTTCCAGCGTAAGGGGAGGGACTTCCAATGGCACAGGTCAGGGGCTAGGAGGTGGGACTTCCGGTCCCAATATGGCAACCGGGGTGGAGCAACTGTCAAGGGGTGGGGCTATCCATGAGGCCCTCAACAGCTTCCCAAAACTTGGTAAGTGGCAGTCCCCCCAAAATAATTGCCCGCCCCTGCATTAGTGACACCTAGTTTGTGGACACACATAACACTTAGAAAGGTTCAAAAGCAGTTTAAGCCTGAAAAAGAGGACAGGCATATTAAAGACTATTAAATCAATTTAAAGCCACCTGGAACACTTCAAAATTGTACCTGGAAAATTACCATATGTACTATATGGCAATGGTTCACTGTGAACTGAGTGTTTTATGTACAGACACTAAATGTTCCATGACATGGGTCTGGTCGGTCCTCCAGGTATCCCACACTGCATCGCTCTTCATCTCCCCTTCCTCACCCCCACCACTGCAACTGGCTGATGTGATATGCAGCCAGAACTCTACTGCCCCAGTTTTTTTTCCCTTTTTTTCCCCATATTTTTATCAGTAATTGCACTGCTTGTTCAATAGAAACTATCTAACAACAAGCTGTGTCCTTACCCCCTACTAAACTACAGCATGTCATCATGTCCTCCTAGTCCCTAAGAGCTAAAAGGTACGAGTCCAAGCACATCCCCTGCCCCCCACCCTGCAACAAACACATACACCACATATCAGTCAAGAACCCTGCAGACTTAAGACAATTGCAGGCTACTGAAGTTTGCTAAACTCACGTTCAGGAGGGAAATGAAAGAAGAAAAATGAAATCTCCTTCAACCACAGGTCACCCACCCCCCAATGCCTCCAAATTCTGGGTGCAAGCACTGCCCCACTACTTTGGTCCTGTGAGGCCTGCTAGGCTCGGTGCTCGCTCTCATCCTTGTGCTGGAGCCACAGCACTTCACACAATTATGAATGGGTTCCCAATCAGTGACACTGTAGAATGGTTCAATTATTGTGTGTCCTAACCTACAGGTCTTCATGTCTCCACTGGTAACTGACCCAGATTTAGGACAAGAGCTTGTTACCTACACATAATGTTAGTTATATAGTGTAGCTGGTAGAGGCTTGTAATTTTGGAGCTCAAAGCCCTGGGTTTGATCCCTTCCAATATTCAAGGGCCGCGTCCAGACAAGTACATCCACGCAGTATGTGGCATGTCTGCAGTGGCACATAATATACTTTCAGTAATTCTTCACGCTGGGGTTTTTTTTGACCCCTGGATATAGGGGTGTAAAAAACCCATGGGGGAAAAAAAAGCAGAGAAGTGCAAGCAGGGGCAGCATGCGGTGCTCAAAACTGCAGCCTGGCTGGACAGGCTCCACATGGCAGGATCACCGCTGCTGTAGGCCCGTGAGGCCCCCAGGACACCAGGTAAGCCGGCTGGGGCCAGCCCAGTGAAAACCCCAGCCTCCCCTACCCCACCCACGGTAACCTGCCGCACACCAAAGGGCATGTGGCATAGGTGTTCCCTGGGGACAAGTAGCAGTGGCACAAGGTGTGCCACTGCTAACTGTCCCTGGGGAACTAAACATCCAAGCATGTGTGGATGCGGCCAGGGAGTCCTTAGGGAAGCAGATACATAGTTTTATACAAGCTTCCCTGACACTACCATCACCCTGCAATCAATATGCCTCAACTCTGAGCTAGCAGGGCCAGAACTTCTTAAGGTCAGAGGGCAGTTCAGTGTGTGTAGCTCTCCCCATAAACTAGTGCCAAACATGGTTTGTTTTTTTTTGTACCTGGCTGCTGGGGACTGGATAGAAACCAGTGACACAACCATTTATTTCACACAGGTTGATAAAAAAGTATCAAATATTTTTTGATCATTACAAAACAAGGCTAGATTCAAATTAGCAAACTATTTTAAGGGCTGGATTCCCTTGAGCCATCCAAAGTCTCCAAATGATATAAGATTTTGACACCCAAATGCAACAGCTGTAATTCTATCATATATATCATATTTAGATAGTCCAGCTTGTTCCTAGCTTTCAATCTAGGTAATGGTTGTGCCTTGGTTATAACGATCTCAGTATCTTTTAAAATAGGCAGTGTGGAGTCCAGGCAATAACCTTGTTTTTCTAGGGGAGCAAGCTGACTTAGGAAGGGAGTGACTGGGGGCAGGGACAGTTGATTAGAACAGGGGTTATGCAAACAGAAAATATCCTTTTATTATTAAGGTGGCAATTTTTTCTCTCCTGCAATCTCATTTTAAGTTGTTGATTTGTACCTGTTTGATTCAGAAAGGGTTAAATAAGAAAGAGAGGGTCTTCGTTATTCTTTCCTAAAAATGATGGAAATGTTAAATGACCCCTCTGGTCCAACATGTTCATTCAAAACAGAGGCTGCTTCCACACTAGCAGCAATAAATTCAAAGCAGATGGGAAAACTGAGCTTCAGCCTCTGATCCAGGTTTCAAAGTCCTTTGATTTTGGAATCCTTCAGCTGCTCTTTGACTTTCCTCACCTGTCAACTTTCCTGGCAAGATTGATAGGGGTCTGGACAAGGGGATGCCAGGTCTTTCTGCAAATGTAGATACCCTTTCTGTCCTTTGCTAGATTTCCCCACATCCGCCCATGTTAACTGTGGATTCTTTCTCTGCCTTTGATGTAGAGACACTTTGATTTTTTTCCCCTATCCTTCCTCCTCCATCATTTTATTACAGCACATTGTAAAAGGTCAATGGCTATATTCTACCATGTCTGCATAGCCTCCCTTTTATGCAGACATGTGTGTGTATGTCAAAGAGCAGGCTAGAAATTGCCTCGAGCCATGGCAGTAGGTTTGTTTGAAGAGAGTTGTTCTTTATTTCTCCACAGTTGCAAACATGAAGTAAAGGAAGAAGGCAGAGCAGGATGGCACCTTGGAGATTAGCTGGCTCAGAGACATAAGCTTTCATAGGTGACAGCCTACTTTTTGTGGTGCTATGGGAAATATCAGAATCACTTCTAGACACTAACATCTCCTACACGCTTGAGATTCCCAAGAGGGCTACTGGAAATCCCCACTGTTTTGGTCATTCACACTAGATTGGAGAGCAGAGTGCAGTAGTGATCCTCTACCAGCCAAGAGAGGAAAAACTAAGTGAGTGGATTCCTCTGCCTCTGTATTCAGTGGAAAGACACGCTGGAGGCTCACTTTTACTCAGTGGAGACGAGGAATGGTGCAAACTGTTTAGTGGCTTCCTTTTGCTTAGCTGCCTAAAGAACTATGCTCTTTTTTGTGACTCCTAATATATGTTTGCCCCTCCATCTCTTTCCCAGTTCCTGTCATTCAAATGAAGCACAAACCAGATTACTCCCAGTAGCGGTACAGCAGAAACTACCACCATCTATGCACCATCATTATCTACAGGGTGCATACAAATGTTGGCTATGATCACATGTTTTAAGCTACATGATTGCAGATTGACAGTAGTGTGTGCAGATGTTCACCGGTACTGGAGGCCATGCTGGAGACCTGGTATAAGTAACCTGGGGTAGGGCAAGGGACAGGCAAGATGGGAGGGGGAGCTGGCAGGTCTGAGGGGTTGGGTCTACAGGGCAGGGTGTTTGTGGGTCCATGGGGTAGGGGGTTGTCCATCCAAGGGCAGGAGACGGGGACGGGGATGGGGAGGGGGGGCACTAAAAATAGCCTGATCATGGGGGAGGGAGAGGCTAGGAAGAGCACAGTCCCAGGGCTGGGGCAATCAGCTAGGTTTTACCAGTTCTGTACTCTGAACATGTGCAGATGTTTGATAGCTTGAGTTAACCTGTACCTAACAAAGTTAATTCACCTCCTTGAGTGACCTAATTTAGATCAGGCCCACCACTTTTTGGCCTGATTTAAACCCCCTGAACATCTGCACAGATGGGCATTTAGATCAACCTAACCCAAGCTAGGTTGATCTAAATGCAATGCCTGCACATTCCCCAAGGATATCTTAAGTTATGTACCTGCTTTGTGAGTTTTGACGGGCTTTACACAGGCACAGCAAAACCAAGGCTCAGCTCTGTCCTGGCCACATCCCCCTTTTATGCTCCTTCTCTTGCGGCTGCTACACGCGCAATGTGCAAGCCCTCAGGGACCACCCCTATGGTTTTTTCACACCAGCCTAATTAGTTCAAAGGGGCAACAGGCAACAATCAATCATATGCAGCATGTTTTTAGGCATAAATCCAATAAATCCCAGTTTATCTTGTTGACACACACAGAATTCTCTTTGCACTTCCCCTGAGGGCTCCTCTCTCTGTCTCTCCTGGAAAGCAACTATTTCCAGGGGCTTCTTTCCACTGTTTCCATTCCACAGTGGAGCAACTCCCCACCTCCACCTCTATGCCCTCAGTCTAAAGCAAACCAGCCTGACAGGCCATGCTCTGCAAATGGTAAGTCACATCAACTAGATCTGGTCACTGCAAGGGTCAATTCCCTCAGTTAGTCAAGAAATACATTAATTTAAAATATAGAATTTTCACCCCAGGAAAACAAGCCCACAGCTGCTCCTGGATTATTGATCCCAGATGTACTCTCTACCCAATTACTTCTATCTGCTCTTGCCTTCTCTAAGTCCTCCCCATTGCTCCTTGAAATTGCCTTAAGGATTTCTTTCTCTTCTTTGATGCTTTGGCTCTGGTTAGCCTGCTCAGTCCTAGGCTGTCAGCTCTTACCTTCTCCTGAGGCTTCAGTCTCCAGTGCTCCTCTTTTCACAGCTAGCAAGTATAACTCTGCCAGTCTATAACCCAGGAAGATGTTCACACCTCTTCAGACAGCCATGAAGAAGAAAACTAAGCAAGCTAGACAAGTAGTAGCACCTTGAAGATGTCCCTTCCCTGAGGTCCTGGAAGACCAGTGAAGTCTTTCAGACATATAAGGAATTCCCTAGGTAAGAGAAATTTAAATGCCATTACACCAAATGGTTTGATCAAGCATAATACTCCCTCCCCATTCTGAAGCATATGATTATTTCCAGAATACTCACGTGTGATAGGTTCCAGAAGCCATTTGTTACAAAAAAGTTAACAAAACCATGGCCACAGTAATCAATGCCTGCAAGAGGGGAGAGAACAGTGTCCCTCCAGTTCCAAAAACCCAGGCCTTTATTGTTTGAGCTAAAGGCTGCTCTCCACCAGTTGTTAGTAGTATAATCACAACACACTTCTCAGGAAGAGATTCCAGGCAGTAGACGGCCACTAGTGCAGTGAACGATGTGTTTCAGACAAGATGCTCATTGGCTTCACAGCTTTCACAAGCTGCGGGCACACCAATAGTCCTTGCAGTGTGGAATACATCACAGATTGCATTCTCTATGTTGGAAACAGTGGATTCTTACAGTGGAGGAAACCTTACAAGGTTTTTGAATCCCTTCGGTGCTTTTTGACTATCTCCGCAGTGAGCCAGTCTCTTGATAGGAGGCATACGTGGCTTATCAATTAAAAGAGAAGCTCGAGACTTCTGGATTTTCTCCCTGACTTGCATTATGATCGGGCTAAGTTATTTCACCTCTCTATACCAAGTTACCCATGCTGTAATCATACCTACCCAGCACTCAAACAAGTTGTAAGGCTTAGTTAATTGTAAAGTACTACCCGATTTGATCCTCTTCAAAAAGGTTCCAGCCTAAATTAAATTGTTATTGCTTCAGTTACCTTGTCTCCAGAGGGACTGTGTTTGAGCATATGCAGTGAGATTGTATGTGTGCATGTTTGAGTGTGAGAAAGTGAAGGCCTCTGTAGCCTAACATACATATTTATTATTCAATAAACCTACTTAGAAGCACAAAGCGATGCAAAAGATCCTCTGTGAGACTTGGCAGTTCCCACAATTATATCAGCACAAAAATGAACAATACCAAGCTGGGCCATCAAGGCACCTACTGCTCATATTTATTTCTGCTGTGTGTGATGTTCCCAGTAATCATAATAACAATAAAAGGAGAGGGGAGCACAGCAGGGGTGAAAAAATAACCATATTGTGAGGGGGTGTGCACCTGTGTGTGCACATGCATATGAGAGGCACAGGAAGGTCTATACTACCCCCTGTACAGCACTAGAGGGCACCGTACTCAGATGCATTGTGCCGACCAGATGAGTACTACTTCCTGAACCAGGAGCATAGCAGGCTCAGTGCAACTCTGGGTTAACGCCAACAAACTCTGCCTCTTGGGAGAGCAAACTGGCATGTCAGCCCCACATTAAGTGGGCTCCTCTACTTCCTTTTCAGACAGGCAATAGCATGTATGCAGAGCAGGTGCAGGATGTTTCAATACAGTACTCCCTACTGCCATTCTGGTGCTATATGAACATGTCCTCACACATCCTCCAAAACATTTTCTAGGTGGAATAGAGACTTCCAGGCACCAACCTTTTCCAGCATCCCGCTCTCCAGGTTAATGCAAACATAGAAAAAGGAGGGAGCATTTTGTTCACCCTCCACCCATGCTCCTCCTCCAAATGGACATTTTGTACAGAAAAGGAGGGGTAAGGTGGTCTAAGGCCTAAAATGGAGAGCATGATGTTGAGACATCAGCAGACAGAAGAACAATGCTATTTTAAAGGAAAGTATCAAAATACCAGTGTTGTGTCCCACTCAAAATCTCAGAGCTTAATTCTCCCTAAACACTGCAGACAATAGGTTTTACATATAAAATGTATGGCTCAGTCTGAGCCCTGGGAAATCATCTTATTTTTCACAAAACCTCTCAGTGTAGTGATTGTAAGTCCAAGTTGTAGATAGTGTTGACTCCCAGAGGAGGTTCATATAGCCAGTGCCACTAAAATTAAACACTCACAAGTATATAAACCTATATATAGTATATATAAATACATTTTAATAGCAAATTCAATAACAAAACACATATAAGAGATAAATAACTAAATAATACAGGTAAGGCATAGCAAGCAAATTATTAAAAAATGTTTAAATATGCATTCATCTAAGGAAATAATCTTATTAACTTTTGAGAAATTTTAAAATTAATTTCTAGAGTCTTAAAAAGATTCTTACAGGTAAGCAGCCTGTTAGAGAAAGGACTTCTCACCTAGGTTTCAAATTAAAGTTTTAAAGGTGTACTTATCTCAATTAATGTGCAAATGGGCTGTTCAGCAAGAACTGTAGTTCAAGGCTGAAGAGCAAAGATTATGAGGTGAATCCAGATTTTTAAACTCAATTACCTGGCTCAATATCAAAAAAGCTTACTAAATAAGGTGTGGGAGTGGGGAGGGAGATAAAATGTTTCTAATAGGTTCTACTCTAATTTATATTCATATACCTATTTAAGCTGTGTCTTGTCTGAATCAACTGCATTAAACCATTAAATGTTCTCTGAGCAACCTTAACTTACTTCTTTTATCCTGTTCTGGAATCCCCTAAAATTATTCTCACTTCCGACATTTTCTTGCCTGCTTATTTCCTTTGCCTGTTTTTCTCTAACTCAAACTTTGGTCAAGAGAATGCAAGCAAATACTCTGTCTACCATATTGCCATTATGCAGTTTAGAGCCTACCACAGTCTACAACAGGGAGTTACTATAGGGGAGGGCATTACTCAAGTAGCCTCTCTGGTTCTCTCGTACAATTTCTAAGCTATTTGCTAAAAGTGGGCACCTGTCCTGTAAATACATCTCCATCCTGGTACCGCATATGGTCAAGGAGTGATGAGAGCAATTTCTAAAAGTGTTACCTTCCAAACTTCCAATCATTTGCATTTTCACAGACTTCTTGTTATACTTTAGCTTCTTTTCTACCACAGTCTCCCAATGCCAGAAGACGGGTGTTTGTGCCTGAAAGCTTGCAAATAACTTTTCCCCAACTATTTACTTGGTCTAATAAAAGATATCACATGTACCCAAAGTACCGCACAACTGACACATGCAATAGCATTAGGAGCAAGGTGAATTGGGTCAATTATGGTCTGAGTGGAACTGCACTTTTATAAACCCCATGGTAGAAACTCCTGAGAGCCTCTTCATTAGGCCATAGAGCAGTGATTCACATATTTAGGGGATGTGCAGAAGTTACATTTAGATCCACCAGAGCTGACAGACTGAAAAGCCCATTGTCCTACATGAAGTACCTGTGAATTATTTGAATACTTTGCCTCAGAACAATCACAGCTAATTCAACTTAATTGCCATTTAAGCCTTGTGTAAATGGCTGAGCCTTGCCTGTTTTGATGCTAGAGCCATATATGGGCCCAATCCAGGCTGCATCAAACCAGTTGTTTGTTTTAGCCCTAGAGATTAACTGGTTCAGAGAGGGACAAGTTTTCATAGGTACCTACTCAGGCTTCACAGTCTGCTGGCAGGGAAGCCATGGGCACAAAGGGGAATAGCCAAGATGGCAGCTGCTCTACTTTCAACCCTGAAGGGCAGGACCACATGAAAGGCAGCCCTCTCAGCCAGTAAGCCTGTGAAAATGGTGGCTAGTACCATGATCAGTCTGCAAAATCGCTGATTTGGATAGTTCCCTATTCATAGGAGACAGCCTATTTCATCAGATGACAGCATCTGGCTAAGTAGGGTGTCAGCTATAAAAGCTTATGTCTCTGAAACTATCAGTCTCTATGGTGCCACCCTGCCCTGCTTTCTGCCTTACATTTAGTCAGGATGCTGGGGTAACATCCTGTCCGTGTGTGTGTGTGTGCGCATGTGAGAGAGAGACAGAGAGAGAGAGAGACAGAGACAGAGAATAAGGTAAATAATACTGACTTTTCTTCCCAGGGTCTTTGAGAGTCTAAATGCATAAATGTTTGTGAAGCATGCTGAGATCTCCAGAGGGAAGATGCTAGTGAACAGCAAAGCAAAAGCGTCAGCAGCAAGACATGCTAAAGTGGAACACTTCAACTTTTGTTTGTTTGGGAGTTTTGAGGTGGAGAGGACAGATGAAAAGGACTCCTGGTATTTTCTCTCAAGAGTTCCTCAAAGCAGAGAGCCGATAAGTGCCTGACTGACATTTGACAGGCCCTGATATTGCAATGAGATGTGTAGAGGTTGACTGACCCCATCTCCACTCATGCTGTGCTGTATTTCTGAGCTCCACTGCTGATCAAGGCCAAAGATTTCCAGTAAAAATGCTGCTCCCAATATTCCCCAGGCCATAAAACTGTAGGCACAAAATTTAAAAAATAAATTCTTTAAAAGGGGCACCATGACAATAAAGAATAAGGTTTTGTTCTCCTTCCCCCCCACCATACCTTTTCCCCCCTAACATCACCTTCAATTATCAGTGAAAGACATTTCAGGACTTTATCCTAGATTTATCATTATATTTAACATTTCTCTCAGGTTGCGCAATGGAAAAAGGAAAGCCAGTTTTCAAACCATTTCCTTTCCCTATTCTCATTTACAAGCTGCACATCTGGGGCCAACAGCACTCCAGGAAAATAAACCAGACCAGAATCACTACCTTTGTTTACTGAAATCTGAACTTAGATCCAAATTTTTCAGCTGAAGCTGATCACCGATACATCCACCTATTTTTTCCCCAAAACATCCAACTCTAAATTTTGAGTGTCATTAACTAAAAGCACAAGATCTCTTAAAAAGAGAGGAAAGGCAGACTAACAGCTATACTATTTCCTTTTGCTGTTCTCAACCTGCTCTCTGTTTGGTTAGCAGACTCACTTTGCGTATTTTTTGAGGAGCATTCAATAGACCAAAAAAAGTAAAAAGCCTCACAACTAATACATCCCATTAGAATATGAAAAAGTGTCATTATTTGGCGCTCATAAGAAATGGTGTGGAAAAGTCCCCCCAGCACAATTCTCCTAATTCCCTCCCTTTCCCTTTTTGCTTTAATTGGAAAACACTAGTTTACTTGTAGCCCAAAAGCAATGAATGCCTCATGCATTTCAAAAAGAGAGAGGCTGTTAAATAACTGGGCTACCCTTGGTGGGTTTGTTTGTTTATTTTCCTTTTCAAGGCTTTTGAAACAAGCTTTTAGGAAACAAATTAGATAACATTACCTCCTCCCTACCCCCATATCCCTTCCAAACCAGCATAGTCCAACCTAACTCCCTCTACCCCCACCCCTGGGTGGTGTCCAGATGGTGATGAGCTCAGCAGTAGATTGCTCTAGGCTAGCAGTTTGCAGGCCAGCTGTGCATTTGATTAACGAGAGGGCTGTGGCAGACGCGGCTTATCTGGAGAACGCAGAAAGGCGAGGAGTAAGCAGGCATGAAAAGCGTGCATTTTTCACCCACTGTGCCACTGCTGCACGAAAGGCAGGGAATCATTTTTCATGTCTCCACCAAGGAGTGCCAGATTCATGGGACATGACGGCAAATCAGTGATCTAGGAAGGGGTCCGAGAGTCATTTCTCACAGAGCCAGAGAAAGAACGATTAATTCAGCTTGGTTCCAACGCATCTCTTTGTGTAGCACAGGATAAGAAAATAAGGTCCCCTTGAGAAGCAAGAAGAAAACCCCAAACTTTCTGCATTACACAACAACTGCAGAAGGTGTCTTTGTTGATGGATGTGGTGCAAGAATGTAAATTGGAGGGACAGGACCAGCACAGATTAATTTCTTAATACTCTGGTTTTAAGATATCTGAGATCTAAAGTTTACATTTCACTTTACTCTAAGAGGGACACAAGTCCCTGTCTATGGGTCTGGTTTTTGGAGTCACATGATGATGGCAGAATCTCAGGTTGCTTAATGGAAGAAAATCTTCTCTGACACTTATGGCTGAAAAAGAAACCTCAAAAATGTGAGCGCCATCTAACTAAATCAGCAATGGTTGCTTCAGTCTTCCACCAGCCTTAAACAATAAGTCTGACAGGAGTGAATTTTTCCATTCATTGTAATACATGGTGGACTGTGAAACTTGCTACAGAGAGAGGGTAAATGGGTAGAGGGTTCCTGCCAACCCTATCTCATCTTAGAACTCTGTTCGGGGGTGTCCTGACAGCTGGCAGAGACTGCAATACCCCTCAGATGGGGTGAGGAATGAACACTGCCTCAATACAGAAGCAGAGGTTGATCCAAAGGAAAAGTCAGTCCTGAGTAGCTCAGCAGTTGTTGTGTGTGTACTTAGCTTTTTTTGGCCCGCTTTGGCTAAGGCAGCAAAACTTCTGTCGGTAGAACTACGGGAGCTCCTTGGAGAAGTGCAGCACAGGCCCAGATTGCTGTATGTATACTCTCCTCCAGTTGAACTCTGATTTCAACTCTGAAATGGGATTATATTAGAGGTGAAAAATATATTAGACCTTGGAGTTACTTGAGGAATCCATTTCCTGCTCAAGTGAAAGGTACAGTCCCCGAACTGGGGACACACATGGAAAGGAATATAATTTTGTGCAGTCAGAGCTTGTGGATATGTCGGTTCAGCCATTAGCATAAGCAAAACAAACAGCTCCTTGGGGCCATGTGAAAACCTCTGCTGCCCACAGCCTAAACAGAGAAGCAAACACAACCCAGTGATGGCTCCTTACAGTAACCCTGGCAAGACAGCCTCCCTCCCACCCCAATCGCCCGAGTATATATGCCAACCCTACGTCACTTATGCCAGTGCTCTAAGAGAAGGGTGTAAAGCTAAATTCAATCCAACATGCCATCCTGAAGGGAAAAGTGCTAGCAGCAGGGCTTTGATATCAGAACTTTAGCATTATTTAAATCCTGCCATTTTTTTCTCTGTGACTTCCCTTAGGCCCCTGTTTGAACTGTCACAGTTTGTTCGTTAAAGACTCATTGTGGTACTCTTCCCTCAGTGGATTTTTGAGCCCACTGATATAGTTAAAGGCTTTCAAATAAGTTTTGCTTGGCTGACCCTTGGGGATCCAAATGCCATCCTGGCCCTGATGCTCACTTTGGCTGTACATTGCAGCTTTTATTCTGGAAAACATGCTAGGTGGAAGCAGGCATGGATATTGCCCTACTTCCTCCCCAGTATGCTCTCATTCACTTACAAAATACCTTTAGAAACATTAGTCATATCTACATTAGCTATGCCTCATCAGTTCAAAAGAACGATTTTCAATTTGAATCTTAAGGCCAATCACTAAACATAAAAAAATATTAATCCGCCACTTCTTCATGCACCTCTAAATTTGCTACGTATGGATCTCAAACAATGAAATTAGTTTTTGCTCTGTGTAAGACAGGCATTAGCATCCCTGCTGAGCACAGGGAAAATGGAAGTTTAGGAATGCTGAGAATCACACTCATGCTGACAATCTTGTGGTGAGGGACAGAAGACCCAAGGCTTTTTCCTCAAGACAGTTATCGGACCAACCTGATTTCCTTCTTGGATAAAGTGACAGGCTCTGTGGTTGTGGGGGAGACCAGTGGATGGGCTGTACCTTGGCTTTAGCAAGGCTTCTGACACTGTCTCCTATGACATTCTCATTAAGAAGCTCAGGAAATACAGACCAGATAAAAAACTGTAAGGTAGGTACCTAACTGGATGGACCAATATACTCAGTGAGTAGTCACTCAATGTCTAGTTGGGAGGAGGTATCAAGTGGGGTTCCCCAGGGGTCTATTCTGGGTCCAGTATTGTTTAATATCTTCATTAATGAGCTGGACAATGGGATCGAGTGCACGAACAGCAAATTTGTGGATGACACCAAGTTGGGTGGAGCTGCAGATACTCCAGAGGGTATGGCTAGGATCCAGAATGGGAAATGGCTCAGTCAATCAGCTGAGACTCAACAAATACAAGTGCAAAGTCCTGCACCAGGGACAGAATAACTGCATACATGAAGAGAGACTGGGGAAATGTCTGGCTAGGCTTTAGTACTGCAAAGGTTACAGTAGACCATAAGCTGAATGAGCCAAGAGTGTGCTTTTGTTGCAACAAAATCCAACTGCATACTGAGTTGTATTAACAGGAGTATCACTTGCAAATCAGGGGAAGTGATACTTCCATTATATTCAGCGCTGGCGAGGCTTCACCTGAAGTACTGTGACCAATTTTGGGCCCCACACTTCAAGAAGGACGTGACAATTTTGGAGAGTTCAATGCAGAGTGACAGGATTAGGGAGGCAAGACTTATGAGGAAAGGCTGAAAGAACTAGGGTTCTTTAGTTTGACGAAGAGACAACTGGGGGGGGGGGCTTGATAAGTGTCTTTAAATACTTGAAGGGTGATTACAGAGAGGATGGAGATGGGCTTTTCTCTGTGGCTATAGAGAACAGGACTAGGAACAATGGTCTCACTTTGCAGCAGAGGAAATTTAAGTTGTAGATTAGGAGGAACTTTCTGACTATGAGGGCGGTAAAGCACTGAAACAGGCTACCTAGGGAAATTGTGGAATTTCCATCCTTGAAAGTTTCAAGAGCAGATTAGGTGGACACCTGGCTGAGATGGTTTAGTCAGGGATGCTCATGTCTGGAGTGGGGGCCTGGCCCAGATGGTTCCTCCTAGCCTTACTTTCCTATGATCCTGTGTTCCTATCATCTCCAGGTAAAATTACCCTCATTTTTGTAGTAAAGGTATAGCCTTAAATTAGTCCTACCATGAGACAATGCTGCCATCTGAAGAATGCATCTCTCTGCATTATGTAGATTACAATTTAGCCACATTGGAAAGTGAGCTCTTCTCTGCTTACCTTATTAGATTAATATAAAAATGCCATTAGCATTGGGCAGGCTGTTCTTAATAATGATTAATATTAGTGACTTGAGCTTGATAAATGAACTGAGGGGTTAGTGTGGGTATTTGAATGACTGAGACTGTCAGAGCAGATCAGGGGAAACACCCATCACATCTCCAAATTCTTGTATCTCTCTACTTACTTTTAAACAGAACATATTTTGGACACTATTAAAATAATTGGGCTCATTAATTTTTAACATTTCTTCTTTGTCTTCTGCAGGCCATGGAGTTTCCTTCCTCCGGTCATCTCCATCATGGGAAATTAGTTCCTAAATTCTTATTAATTCTTTACTCGCTATCTTTAACGGCCTCAGATCTTACAATGCATTTCATTCATCTGGAGGCTGCCAGACCTGAGTGTACAGATTTTTTTCCTTTTTCTTCCCCAAAGTTGAGATAAGAATGCATACATTTTAAAAGCAGAGCTAAGATGAAAGGGAACCTGCTTTAGATCAGACACTGCTGCCTTTCCATAATTAACTTCACCTGAATTTTCAAAGGAAGAAGAAAAAAAATCCAAAAATAATTTCAATCCAGTCTCTTCCCCACCTCAGTCATCTTGCCATTGATACTAAGAAATGGCAAGTAGTCGCTTTTAAAAAAAATCAATCCAACCCTTCAAAGAGCTACATTGAGCTTATTTTCAGCTGACAACTTGAGAATAGTCAGGTTACTCTTGTTTCTTTATAGAGCTGCGTCTGATGAATTAAGCTGGTGCTTTTGAAAGTTTATGCTTCTCTACAGATCCCCATAGGATTTTGTAGTACCTATGATCACGATCAAAATTAAAACTTCCCTCCCCAGTTATAATAGTATAAGCAAGAAGTCCTGGTTTCAGAAATCAGTCAGAGCCTGGCACCCAGCATTTACTGGTCTATGGGTAACAATGTTGAGCAACTAGTGTGCGGTGGAAAATACACTTTGAATGGTCAGCATAAAGCATCTGTGGACAGCAAAATTTTATGTGGCTGTGAGAAATAATGGAGAGTCTCTTGGGAAGATGGATCCATTGTGATGGGAGTTTTCCTAGAGCCCTGTCACACTTTCTGCTCACCCTCCACTTTGTCCACTGCCTCAAAATGTTGTAGATTTGGTTCAAATAAATGAGTGTATGAATGTGATAGTTGTGCTTAAAGGGTAAAGGGGACTAGGCTAAACATCAGGAGACCTGGATTATATTCCCGGATCTGCCATTGGGCTGCTGGATAGACTTGGGCAAGTCAATTCACTTCTCTGTGCCTCAGTTTTACATTCATAAAAAGGAGCTAATGGTAAATTCACTTTGTGAGGAAAAATTGGAAAGTGTCCAGGGAAGAGTTACAAGAATAATTTGTGGTTGAGAAACACATCTTACACTAAGAAATAGGAGGATCTTAGTCCCTTTAGTCCGCTGAAGGGAAGAGTATGAGACGACCTGATAATAATCTACAATTGCTTACACGGTATGATGATGTCAGATGCTAGATGGTGCTTCAATCCAGGAGACGAAAGACAAAAAAAAAATCCAATTGTAGGAAATTCACATTTGCAAAATTTAAGCTAAAAATACAATGCAAAGTTTTAATGAGAGCAACCAGCCACTGGAACAGATTCCAAGGCTTCTGCACTGATGCCTTTAAATCAACTTTGGATGTCTTTCAAAAAGGCACTCTAGCCAAACAGGGAGTGTCAGGAAACAGTATCATTAGGCAATATAGCTTGTGCTGTGCAGAAGGCTTAACTAGAACATAACATTCTCTTTCTGGCCATAAAATTTAGCAACCAAAAATATGTCACTAGCAAAACTTAGTCCTAAATAGTAACGTTTCCTTAACAAAATCTGGTTCATTTTCTTCCCTCCTGGTTATAAAATAGTACATCTGTATCTGGAATACCAATAGAAAATCAAGAGTTCCTATGATACTGCAGTACTGGCTTGAGTTGGTTGACAAAAAATTCATGGAAATACCCTGTAATGCAAAAGGGAAGGCCTGGTCTGGGAAAAAAAGAGGACATGGGGGAGGGGTGGGAGGGAATAAAAAAACAACAAACAAAACAACCCAAAATGAGCAGTAATACCTTAGTGCTACACAGGATGTGCCTATACCTGGTAGCATAACTAGGGCAGGGCAAGTGGGGCAACTACCCCGGGTGGTGACTTAGAGGGGGTGCCAGCAGCATCTAGCAGTGCTATGCAGGTCCTTTTCTCCAGCACTTGGCATTCTCCCCTCACCGTCCTTTCTACAACTCAACAGCATCTCTGCCCAGGACAGTGATATTGCTAGTTATGCTTGTCTATACTCTTTCTACAGCACTCTCTAGAGCATTACTCTCAAGAATGGGCTTTGCCCACAAAGAAGCAGGAATGAGGGGGTGAAGCCACCCTGTGGGTACTCTCAACTGCCAGTCTCCAACAAAGAGATCTTGAGAATGGCAGTGGCATATGTTAAGAGCAAAATACAATGACTGAAAGAGAACGTATTAACCTGATGGCTGTAAACTGGAGCAATTTGAGATGGTGGTGAATAGGCACATTCCACAGTAGGTGAACATGCAGCTCACACATTCAATCCTGGAGACTTCTCACTAGCTAAACCTGTAGGATACACTTGCACCCTAGCTCTCTTCATGCTTGAATGACAGTGTGCACTTCCTGCTCCTCCATTTCCTCTTAAGGGTCTCTTGATACAAGATGGAAGTTTCTCTTCTCCATCAGGCTGCAGTTATTTCTGACTTCCTGTGACCTAGCTTTTAGTTAGCTTTCATTACTGTATTGCTCTTGCTAGAGATTCATTTTTACCATCTGTTGGTGGCTTTTTTGTTCACTGTTCAAAAAGAAAAAGAAAAAAGAAGAGTCAGTGGATCTTTTCTCAAAGAGAGAGCAGGGCCTCTGTTCTACTCTAAACCTCCTGTAGATCACTCAGCTTCAGATACTACCTGTCCTAGCTATTCCCACTAACAATGGGTACTCAAGTGTCTGTACTGCCTGGGTGAATCCCATATACAGGGGGAGTCCTGTCTATAAATCTTTTACCTCCTGACCCACTTAGATACAGAGGCAAAGCTACTGATTTATTTTTGGGTAAATCTGTGGGTCTAGCCTCTAATCCCAGAGTGCAAAATCCCTCCCTTCTTGGAAGCTCTGCCAGGGACAGCAAGAGTACCAGTGTGGGCTCTCTGACTTGGTGCCCCTCCATCATAAGTCTTGGCATCTAGCTGGTAAGATTTTGAAGGATAGCTTCTTGGAGGAGCTCTGGGTCAGGAATCTATCTCCACTTCCACACAAACCTTCCACTGAGACTTTGCAACCATGTGTGAAGTTTGGGTGCATCATGACATCAAAAATCCAGCATCAAGACATCGCTTTACAGAGTGGATTGCTTAAGCATCACAAAAGTCATAGGATGGCACTGGAGGCCGATAGCATCCCTAAAAGCAACCCAAGATGACCATGGCACTGCATCCTTCCTCAGCACTCAAGTCTTTGGCACAGACATAAGGCACCATCTAAGGCTCAGAGGAGCAGTCTACCCTGCTGTGATCCCAGGCATCAACCCACCTAAACATACCTCTAAGATTTACACCACTGTAGGGCCTGTTGCTGTTGCAGAAACTGGAATTGGCACTGCCTTTATCTACTGTCCTTCCATTGGCAGAGGGTCCATCCATTCTTATGGTACCAGAATCTTTGGCACTAACTTCAGCAAGAGGATCTGCAAGTTGCATACTGGCAAGATAGACTGGCAGTTTTTCCCATGCAAGTTGAGATATGTCTTCACTTAACATGATATTTTCCCTAAATGCTACATTTATTGCAGAATACCTTAGAAAGAGTACTGTGGCATGGTCTAAATTATTTCTCCAAGCATGGCATTTTCCAGACCCAGTTTGGATAATTCATTGATCATACCAACTCCTCCATTCTGCTTACAATAGCGGGAATAAGAGTTCATACACTGACAGATGCTCAGAAAAGTGCGTGCTTGACTTTATAGTGTATTTATATAAACAAAACCTGGCAAGGGAAGAGGCAAAATATCGATAGCATTTGCTTAGTTTTCAAGTGCCTGAAATATTGGCAGCACTGAAGGATCCATCTCTGGTGTTAAACAGGTGAGATCAAAGAAAAGCTAAAATAGAAAATCAAATTTAAGATGGAATTAACAGCTCTCATGTAGGATGGAGGACCAATTCCGGCTCAACATTAGGAAAAACTTCACAGTCAGAGTGTCCAGACTGTGGAATAAGCTCCCTCCAGAGGTGGTGCAATCACCTACCCTGGAACATTTCAAGAGGAGACTAGATGGTCACCTTGCTGGGGTCACCTTACCCCCAGTTATCTTTCCTGCTTGGTGCAGGGAGCTGGACCCAATGATCTTCCAATGTCCCTTTTGGCCTTACTATCTATGAATCTGGGACAAGTAGCATACTAATATCCATTAAGGGGGGCCAGCAGGCAATAGGAGAGTCCCTGTTTCCCCGAGCGCTACCAGGAATAACAAGGAATAACAGCCATAAGTTGCTGGAGAGTAGATTCAGGCTAGATATCAGGAGGCACTACTTCACAGTCAGGGCAGGTAGGATCTGGAACCAACTTTCAAGAGAACTGGAGCTGGCTCCTACCCTGGGGGTCTTCAAAAGGAGGCTAGATAATCACCTAGCCGGGGCTGTTTGACCCAGCATTCTTTTCTGCCTATGGCAGAGGGTCGGACTTGATGATCTGGTCCCTTCCAACCCTACCAACTATGAAACTATTATCATCATCACTGTCATCATACTTATTTAATTTCTGAACCATTTTGAACTGGGCCTTCGTTATACTTGCTCATTCCAGCTCTGAATCTGCATTGTGAACATAAAACAAGGCAAGAGCTGCATAAGGAACAGTTTTCTCTACAATATACTGTACAACAAATGCTTCAAAACACTGTCAAGAGCTCAGTAACAACAGGAGATGCATAATTAATCTGCAGCCTATGAAAAATCTTGGTCTCATTCATATATATCCATATGTGATGAGTACAAAACCTCTAAAGATTTATATTGATATCAATTAAACCCTTGAATTCCTTCTCCTCCCCACAACCCCAAGGCTATAGAACATAGATGATTTGAGATGCTTTGTTAGGCAAATAGTTTTTCCTAAGCTAGCTCTGTCACAAACGAGTAGAAAAATTTGCCCTGTCAAACAAAGCAGCATACTTCTTCATCACTGTAATTGCATTGTGGCTTGCGTTAGTTAGGGAAACAGAAGGCATTCACAATTAAATGCAACAGACAATTTGTTTGCTCTAGTAAGAATGATGCAGCATTTCAAAAGTTTGCCATTTGATGTGGAACTGGACTATAACATATACTGTTATTAAGAGTAATAACAGGCTGTTGTACTCTTGTGTTAAGAGATAAATCATATTTTACACAGAGAGGGTTTACAGGTTGCAGTCTCCAGTAATGTGATATGGAGCTTTACACCCCAGGTTACTAGTGTGAAGCCAACTTTGCTTAATTGTCCATTAAAAGTAGTTGCTTGTACAATGGCTATTTGGTATAATATGAAAGGAACTGATGAGCTCAGCTCCGTTCTCAATGGGCAGATGTCCATCACTCAAAAACATGCTTGGCCCTAATTGAATGACTACTGGTACATTTTTGCCAGGTTGTTCAAGTTTAAACAGGCCATCTTCAACACCCTCACCCACAGTCAGATGTCAGGGATGCTGGTGAGGATAGGGAAGCTTTGGCTGCTGTTGTCCTACTGAAACTTGTGAAGAGACAGACAGTTTCAGGGACATCCATCCAGCACTTTTTCAAGGTACTTTATGCAATGAACAAGCCCTGCTCTTTGTTTTGAAGAGGACGCTTAATAAAGCACTGTGAATTTTCCTTTGAAGATGCCTTTACTTCAATTAAGGCAATCAATAAACCACCTTTCTGGACTGTAGAGCAGCAAAGCATGAAGGACCTTTCACCCCTGTGACTGACAGATAATCTAGGCTGAATGATCCGGAAGCATCTTACAATCGATACCAACAGACACCATCTGCAGATACTGTTGCTAAATAACCATGTGTTTGCACGTGTAAAGTGTAAAAAATAAGACATTTAAATAAATCAAAGTAGTGAAAATAAAAATGATTAAACTGGGAGCTTAGCCAGAGAGCATGCCATTTGTTTTCATAAGCGGCTGTCTTCTGAATCAACATCTCAAGCTTAGTTCTTGCTGGAACGCAAGTGAGTCAGCTAGCTCAGAAACTCCAGTGCTTTCTTTTCTGTAGAGGATATACTGTAGCAATGTCAAGAGACTCATTTCCTCTTGTATTACTGTGAGGTGATCAGCATCCACAATTTTTTAAAATTTGGAGTAATTTAGCACTTGAAAATATAGTTCCCTGTCAAACATATTTGGTTGGGAACGACAGGGAACCTAGTTAATGCAAGAACTAAATTAAATTGTGATAGGCTAAGGTGACATTTGCAGAAGTGGCAATATATTCCAATATAGTGGTTAATAGAGGCTTATGAAAAGACCAGTTATTGGATGCCCTTTCTTCCAAGACAACTAGGTCCATCAGCAAAAGTCCAGTTCCCATGCTGCAATTTGTCAGAATACAGTACATATGACTGAAGGATCTATCAAGCCATCAAGAAGTCATTGATCAATGAAATAAACATTTTTCTGCAATCATAAGCTTTTAGAAGAATGTACCTAGTTCCTGATTTTTTGGGGGCGTGGAGAGAAGGACTTTATAAAGAATACCTGCAAAACTCTGTCCTTAGATTGACTGAGGAAGCGATGTCTCTTATTATGTGTTCTATAGCACCCAGCATAGATCTTGTTTGAGGCCTGCTGGACATCACTATAATACAAATATAATACTAACAGCAACATTTTGACTTCCTTCAGATGCCTGGCAGTGAGCTGTAGCACAGAACAAAAGGGAGACGTACAAAGAGTAAAATTATGCAAAACAGTATTAATTTTATATATCTATACACACACACATATATAAAAACTTTTATAAAAATTAAAAGATCAACACTGAAACATATTTAACAGATTGAACAACGTTTAACAATATTAATAAAAGTGAACATAAAATGGGACTGAGAAAGTAGTATACCTCTCTCAGGACGCAATCACAAATGACAAAGATTTCCTGCTATAGGGACAGGCCTCTTGAGTTTTATGCTATTGAAAAGTGAAATGCCCCCTTTATTCAGGAATACAGAAACCAGTTAAAGAGATTTCCCATTTGTAGGGATGTAAACAAGGCATGGTTGAAACATACAACTTCTTTTAAGTCAATCAAGTAAAATCTTGTTTGAAAAATGAAAAGAAGGCTCAGGGTAGAGGAAACAGGGTGAATACTAGGGCCATAATCCTGGAGCTGGATACATACAGCAATTCGAAGCTCCATGCGTAGTCACACAGATCTGATTCCAGGATCATAGCTTAGCATTGTATTGAAAAATAATTCCAGCTCTGAGACAAAAGCACAAGTTGCTGTGAGTTTCTGAATCTTCCTGTTTTAATCCGGGGCATCATATGCAAAACAGCTTACCACTTGGATCAAAAAGCTTTTTTTTTCATTCATTAAAACACTGAATTCAGAATGTGTGTCCCTCTCTCCTTTTTGTCATTAATAGTTTTTCCTTATCTGTGAAAACCATTTGTCTTTTCTAAGATGTCAAAAAATAAGAAGCATAAGATTAATGGACTGCAGCATTAATTAAAATCAAAATCTTCTCTTTTACTCACCCAATTTCTAAATCTACTGCAAGGGTCTTATTAATTGTATAAAAATAAAGAGATGAAAATAAAACCGATCGGATTTAAAAGGAGATAAAGTATGAAGCCAGTTACTTAAAATCACTATATAATCAATGTTCCTTTATGTGTCACTGCAGACAAGAATGGAGAAAAGTATTCACAGGTCCTTTTTAAAAACATTACTGATAGTTTTCCATTAGCATGACACCCAAGAGAGGTACATTATAATTTGTCTTCTAAGTAACTTTGAATGACTACAAAGCATATTCATTAAAGGCCTACATTTTCAACTGTGCAGTTTTCAGTGACTTGAGTGAGATTTGCTGATACTCAGATCTTCTGAGGGTATGGACAGATGTGAACAACTTGAAAACACTTCAGAAAATGATGGACAGATGATGTGCAGTGCTACAAACTGGCCCAAACCATATGAAAAATGAACCTGGCTAGAACAGGAATAACTTTAAAGCACTTCACAATGGTCATTTAGCTGGGAGGTATTTCAGAATGCTACTGGAATGCTACAAATGAAAGGTGCTTCAGGTTGGTGGCATCTGAAGTGCTTTAAATGGATGTCTGTCCATATCCTGCATGTTACAGGGGTATAGTTAGTAGCCATGTTGGCCTAAGGACATAGGCAGACAAGGTTCTTTGGGTAAATCTGATATCTTTTATTAGACCAACTCAAATAGTTGGGAAAATACATTTTAGAAAGCTTTCGGGTATAAATACCCTTTGTCAGGCTTAGAAGCACCTGCAGTTGGTGTGTGCCCAAAGAACCTTGTCTTGCCTATGTCCAGATCCTAAAATTTATGCTTTAAGAACTTGTCTGGGCCAAATTTGACCTCTTTTTGCTTCTTCTCAAGTAGCTGTGCTGAAATCAGTGATATTACTCTCATCTTTTACACTGAGTCTCATTCTGTCCTATGGTACCGCTCAACAAAAATGGAAAGATCAGAATCTGGCCCAATGGCAAGCCCCCGCTGACTTCAATGGTGCACAATCAGGCTTTCAAGCAAGCATTCATTTGGTCTTAAGCAATATACACTTAAAGAATCGTTGAAGATAATTACTAAGACTCAGTGAACAGCAGCTGCAAGCTACTGTATGGTCAATTCCTTTTTTATGGGGTACTGTTAGAAAAATGTCTTTCAAATGGCATTTTGTAACTGTTTTATCTTCAGCCTTAAAAACTGAAGATCAAGGAACTTACAGGTTTTCAATTAAATATTTAATTCCATCTATTCAGTGTTACTACCACCTGTTCTAAAGATACCACTGAATTATGCAGTAAGACACGGTAGTAACACTACTGGAAGCTGTCATACTACAGATAATTCCTGGGTGACATTATAGCATTTTCTAAGTAAGGGATCACGAGTGAATACATTTCTAGCAGTAATTAAATTCAATGTGGCAAAATCCTTACCTAAATTATAGTGCTTGCTTCAGCAAAGTGCTGAAATCACCCCACTTCTCCAAATTCATTGGTTCCTGTAAAGGGATGACAGCCCCATAGTGTAGGGAGTAAAGATTCCAGTACCAGAAATAACCACCAAGATGGAGAAGAGATATGTTTCTTGCTCTGTATCTTTGGAGATTATGATAAATAACCAAATATGCAACAGTGCACAAACTGTTACAACACAGGTTAGTCTAATCTACCTTGTTATTAAAAAATATCCAACATTCAGTTGGGAAGGCACACAATCTCCTTTTACAATTCTTGGCCTCATTTAAAAAAAGGGTTCCTGTACAGAGATAAATATACCCTTAGCTGGAAGGGAACAAAACGACACCACTTAGAATGCATTTTTTTTAGTCAAAATGGTTCATCACAACTCAAATTTACAAAATTATGTACACCCTGAAAGAATATCATACTTACAAATGACAATAACTGATACAATGGGAAGAAAGAGAAGGTGGCATTATGTGTACTTGGTTCCTGTCTTTTGACGGTGGGAGCAGTGTTGCCAGATACCCCAAGGAAAATGCATAACCATTTGTATATGCTTTGGCATCTGGGAAACCAGTTTATGCATAGTAACATTCACCTCTTTGCAGAGGGCCTGTAAGCTGTGTAAGACCCTATGACTAAATTCCACCAATCTAAATTTAGGAAAGAAAAAATAAAGAGACTTGTTTAGTGACATCACTAAGAACTTTTGAGTGATATTTCAAGATTTGGAACAAGGGAGACTAATTCAGCCACTGTACATAGTTCTTTGGTGAAAGGCTGATCAGGAGCCTAAATAAAGGAAGAAACAGCAACAGAGTGTGATGGTTACAACACAGGTCTGGGAGCCATGAGTGATAATAACCTGGGTGCCAGCAACAATAATATCCTGTTTTGCCATTAACTCAGAACTGTGGCTTATATTATGTATTTGTAAAAAATGGAATGGATTTTTGTCAGTGACCTACTGGGCAAGTCCCATTAAGCCTTCTGTGAGAAAGTGCAAAGACACCGCTTGCAATTCCACTAAACAATGCATCTGGCCCAACACATCTAACTTGCTTTACAAGTATTTAGTAATATTTAATCAGCATTCCTCACTGTTACATTTCTAGTTGGACTGCCCAGAGCCCAATATCTCTGCTTTCTGTTCAGAGAAGCCAGTGATGTATGTTAAAGCTTTTTGGTGCTTTCTACTACATCATCTCATTTTTTAAATGACTTGTACTTGCAGAAATACACCCAGTTTCTGACCCCCTTGATATTACAGTGATTGGCACTATGCAGATACCCATATCAGGTATGTAGAATGCTCATTTACTTGCAAGTTTCAGACCTTTAACTGAACTGGACTAATTTTCCAAGGTCAGGTTTCAATTTGGAGGAGATAACCTTTATGTCAACAATAATTATCTAAAGATATTATATTGACTTCCTTTCTGTAGGCTTATCACTTCCATTATTCCTGTTTTATGACAATGTGCACTAGCATAAAGCTGGAGTACAGCAATGGTGTCAGGCTCTGTATGAACAAACAGAAGTGACAATTATTTTTTAGGGCTGATTTCCCTCTGGATAGGAGAATGAACTGCCTTCTTTTCTGAATGTCAACTACAGCCACAGGAATTTAAAGCTGCAACAATAGGGACAGTTTAGTTTCCTTCCTTCCACATTCATTACCTGTGCATAAAAGCTGTTTTTTCATAATGAAGCTCTGCTTCATTTCCAGTCTACAAATTTCAGACAGAAATATTCCAAGAATGAGGACAGAAAATAGAACAAAGGTAAATAGTGGGCCATATTCATACTTTGCGCAGCTCTGCTGTGCCTTTGTTTTTATGCATGAACTTAAATTTCAACCAGTGAAAACCATGAATAATCATGGCAAACATTTGATAGAATAACTAGTATTCTACACGACATTGAAAGCATTTAGTATGCAATTTAAGTTACATTTCCAAGGATACCAGAAAGATATCCAACATTATGAAATCCAATATATGTATGCGCACACATTATATAAAGATATTTGTGTGCATGCAAGCATACACATATGAATTATAGATGATGCTGACACCCATCTATTATTAAGGCTGTCCAACTCTTTCCCTAATAAGACCTTGTTTTCAGTTGGGTCTATAACTTTTCCTATTCAGACTAGGTGCCTGCCTCAGGCTGAATTGTTTTGGAAAGTTTCAGCTAAAAACAGTTTAGCTGTTTCCTAGAACAAGGTTATAGAAAGATGGTGTTCTACCATATTAAAAAAAATTCTCATGGAGCAACGGTCCGTGAGCGTGCTGTCTTGGTCCAGCGTAGGGCACTTACTGAAGGGGACTGAAAGCTGGGGGCCGGGGCCGGGGCCAGGGGCTGGAGCTGGGAGCCGGGGGCCAGGGGCTGAAGCCAGGGGCCGGTGGTTGGGGCTGGGGGCCAGGGGCTGGGAGCCAGAGCTGGGGGCCGGGGCCAGGGGCTGAAGGCTGGGGTCGGGAGCCGGAGCCGGAGGCTGGTGGCTGGAGCCAAGGGCTGGTGGCTGGAGCCAGGGGCTGGGGCCAGGGGCTGAAGCCAGGGGCCAGTGGCTGGAGACAGAGTCTGGTGCGGGCTCCGCTGGCTCTGGGGAAGTGCTCCGCTTCTCCACATCAGGGCCGGGGAGTGGAGCATTTCCCCGAAGCTAGCGAAGCCTGCGCCAGCCTCTATCCCTGCCTTGCCTCACCTCAGGGAGGAGCCGCTGCCTGCCCTGAGTGAGGCTCTGGTGGCTCCGGGACAGTGCTCCGCTCCCTAGCATGGCCTCGGGGCCGTGTCCCAGAGCCAGTGGAGCCTCACTCGGGGTAGGCAGCGGCTCCTCCCCGAGGTGAGGCAAAGCAGGAATGGAGGCTGCAGTGGGTGGCTGACACAGACTCTGCCAGCTCCGGGGAAGTGCTCCACTCCCTGGCCCTGATGCAGGGGAGCAGAGCACTTCCCCGGAGTTGGCGGAGCCCACGCCAGGCTCCGGCTCCAGCCTCTCATGGTGCGCAGCCTTGAAAAGACTGTGCACAGCCACACTTTTAGTTGTGCGTGGCCGCATACACGTGCACCTTAGAAGGAACCTTGGTAGGAACTTATTTCATAGATTTCATAGACATTAGGGCTGGAAGGGACCTCAGAAGATCATCGAGTCCAGCCCCCTATTAAAATTTCAAAGCTAAGCTAACATTTTCAATGACACCAACAACACCAACACCTTACAACATTCCAATCTCAGACTTGATAAAACTGAAAGCAGCAACCAACCCACAAATATTATCACTCTCTCCATACACACGCTTACCAAAACTGAAAAATCTGTCCTTTCTAAAGGCCTAAATTTCTGTCCAGAAATATACCCTAATAAAATACTTCAATGTGGAGAACTAGAAGAATTCTTCCGACTCCTCCGCCTCAAGGAATATTTCCACGACCAAACTGAACCCACTCCCAACAACTCATCCTCTGACAACATTCAGGAAAAGATTAATGCCAAAAAAAACAAAAAAAAATCAGATTGGACACCTCACAGTGGACAAAACCCTAACCTTGACCGCTACATTGACTACTTCAGGGAAAGAATGAACGATGAAATAATCAGCGACACACACCACCATAACACCCTCTCTCTACCAGAGAAAAAGGCCATAGAATCTCTAAGATCTAACCACCAAATAGTAATAAAACCAGCAGATAAAGGATGAGCCATAGTCATCCTAAACCGTGAAGACTACATAAAGGAAGCCAACAGACAGCTCTCTGACACCACCTACTACAAAGAACTACAAGAAGATCCTACTCCCCTTTTCACCAAGAAACTCAACAATACCATCAAATCATTTGCATCAAGATTACAAGAAAAACTACAGACCTTGATCCCCCCACTACCTAACCCGGGGACTTTTTATATGCTCCCTAAAATCCACAAACAAGGGAACCCTGGCAGACCTATCATATCCAACCATGGGACCCTAACTGAGGAAATATCAGGTTTCGTTGAATCAATCCTAAAACCGCTCATCACCCACAGAGCAAGTTTTGTACAAGACACTACAGACTTTCTACGGAAACTTAAAAACAGACTACCTTCCCAGCAACACACTCCTAGCCACCATGGATGTTACCAGCCTATATACCAACATCCCACACCAGGATGGCATCCAAGCCTGCCTTACATATCTACAGGAACAAGATTACAACTCAGAATACAGGCCCAAAGATATTACTGACCTTATACACTTCATCCTCACACACAACAATTTCACTTTTAATAATCAACACTTCCTCCAGATGATGGGAACAGCTATGGGCACTAAAATGGCCCCACAGTATGCCAACCTTTTTATGAGCCACCTGGAAGAAGACTTCCTCAAGAACTGCACCATCAAACCCTTGCTATACTTAAGCTATATCGATGACATATTCATCATTTGGACTGAAAACCTACAATCTCTGATTGAGTTCCATCAGAAATTCAACAATCACCATCCCTCCATCCGACTTTCTTTAGAATACTCCAGCACCAACATCCCCTTTTTAGACACAATGATCAGTATCCAGAAGGGTAAAATAGAGACCACGTTATACAAGAAACCCACAGACCAACATACATACCTGCACAGAACCAGCAATCTCTCTAAACACACCAAAAAAGATGTGATGTACAGCCAAGCCCTCAGATACCACCGAATTTGCACTTAAGAGAACAACCGGGATTGCCACATCACCAATCTTAAAAAGGCTTACACCCACCAAGGACACTCCTCCAGAGAGATAGATTGCACGTTTGAAAGAGCCACCCAGATACCACATGAAGAACTGCTGCAGTACAGAAGAAAACCCCCCACAAATCGCACACTGCTGGTTATGACATATCACCCCTCCCTTGAGCCTGTACGGAAAATCCTCAAACAATTGCAACCCATACTAAAAGGAGACCCTATTCTTAAAAAGATCTTCTCAGAGCCACCCATCCTAGCCTTCAAACAAGCACCAAACCTCACTAACCTCATCACCAGAAGCAAACTTCCTCAAGCACAGAACACACCAAATGGATCCAGACCGTGCCATGACAAGAAATGCAAAACCTGCCAACACATCTCCACCCCACCCCACCCCCTCCCCAACTATTACTACACCCCACAACAGAGCCATCAACATCCCAGGATCTTACAGCTGCACCTCCAGAAATGTAATATATCTCATCCAATGCACCAAATGCCCTGATGGAAAATACGTAGGAGAGACCAAACAACAACTGCGCACCAGAATGAATGCACACCGGAAATCTATCAAAGACAGAAATACCCAATTACTGGTGGGGGCACATTTCCCACAAGAAAACCACTCTCTCTCCAATCTCTCAGTCCTGATCCTCAAAGGAAACTTACAAAACACATCCCACAGATGAGCCTATGAACTTCACTTCATCAACCTCCTGGATACTAAAAATCATGGACTAAATACAGACATTGGATTTATGACACATTATAACCTGCCTGACATCTGACTCCCCAGGTATCTCTCCACTTTCATTCCCCTTCACTCTTTTCCCCCCCCCACTCCCCAGCCTGTCTCTCACCCATTGACTCCTCAATCTACATTTTCACTGACTACCTGTCTTGTCTGCATATCAGCCCAGCCTCTGGCTTCTTTACTTTTCATTCCATCCAGGAAGAGCACACACCAACTGCTGAAACTTCCTTAGCCTGACAAAAGGTTTTTGAACCCAAAAGCTTGCTTAATAATTGTTTTCCAACTATTTAAGTTGGTCTAATAAAAGATATCAGATTCACCCAAAGAACCTTGTCTGCCATTTTCAATGACTATATTTGTACAGAGCATGCTCCATCTGGAGATGGAGGGGCCAAACAGGACTGCTGCTTCTTGCTGCTGTGGGGCAGATGTGTAGTTAAGCATCAGATCTCAAAGAAGGGATACCTTATTTTTCTGTCCTGTACACTCAATTACTCCCCGTCATCTGTGCAGGTGACTGTGCCTGACTGAAGCGTGGAGAGGACAAGAGCCAGTCTGGAAACTTTAATGTAAATGCAAACGTGTGTGTCTGTGCGTGTGTGGCCATGTGTGTATTATCTATATATATATTATATGTGCACCTATGTACATACATATACAATCTCCCAGAAATACATTAAATCACAAAGTCTTAGCATCAACATATTATACAGATTTGAACTGGAACTCTTCCTTACAAGCTTTTGGAAGTTCTGACATGAACCTAGATCAAGAAGTCAGTGATGAGCTCAAATATTGAGTCCAAGTGTCTGTGAAATGTGCAGCAATCTGGAGTTGGATCCAAAATTAAATCCTTTTCTAAACATTGCTGCTCCCTCCTATCTCAGAAGGAAATAAACCACAACAGACTAACCCATATACACATTTAAAAAACCTGTAACATTTCTCTTTCAGCAGCAGAGTTGATCAGAGAGTCATTTTGCTCTGCTCTTGTCCCGAGAAGTGTCTCATGATGGTCCACATTGTTACTGATGCATCTTGTCCGACTGTGGTCTATGTGCAGGCTGTTTCCTGCCATTGGGGTGCCTGTGCTCACCGAGCTTCCTGTCCGAGATCGGTAAGGAGGGAGATCTGTCTGACTGGGAGATTCAGATTCTGAGCAGTAAGGGGGTGGAGGAAGATCAAACCAAGGGGGTCTGCTGCAAGATATACAAAAAAGCAACAGGTTACTGAAGACAATGGCATGTAGGGAGGAATAGTGAATTTTGTCCAACTGATTATGAATTTTTCCCCCAACAAAGTGATAAAACAACAGCAGCCCTATGATGCTTTCCATGGTAATGCCTACTGAGGATGTAAATACAAAAGTTTGGGGGAAATTCATCCATAGATATTAAAACCATGTTCTGGTCAAAAGTTAATAGTGACAATAAAATTCTGCCTAAATGATTTTTTCTGCTATTTCAATTTTGACAGGGTATTCATTTTATGTCCTAAAATATTTCATCCCCTGTGCTGCCAATCACCTACTATGGTCAATGGCTGCCATTCAGCAATGAATAAAAGCCTTTTCTGGGATAACAATTACATAGTGTGGAAAGCACCTTGGGATACTGACAATAAGAAGATGGTATATACCTTTTAGATGTAAGCTCAAGAAAAAAAACCTCACCAATACAGGAAGGTAATGGCTCGTGTGATCTACTATATCCAAACAAACAATAAATTGAATTCTACGCAGGACATTTCATGTTCACTCCTGGGATACAGCTTACAAACCAACTGTTCTCTAAGTACGGACAATACTGTTAATGGCTTCAAACAAACAGTTACTGTCAAAGAACAAGTGAAAGGGGAAATGAATGTTCCAGCAGGTTGATAATGGGATAAGGAACATTTAATTTTGGAGTTGCCTGTGCTTTATACCAGCCCAGGTAAGTCGCAATCATAATTTGGATAGCTGTCCAGTTAGTTGGTCTCAGTGAAGCGGCTAGTGGAAAGGTGTTGTCATTACAAAAAAGTCATGCTTGAAACAGGAACTACTTAACCGGTTTCGGCAAGGAAGTAAGGGAATGAATAGGCATGGAGAATCAATGACCCTCTCATCCCTAAACTTCTCAATTACTTTTAAGGAAAACCGGTAGGGCAACAGATAGAGGTTTCCACTGCCATTACTTAAGCCATCTCTCTCATGTGCAGATTTACAAACAGATAAAAACGCTGTAGAGGCATATGTGCTGTCCTATAAATAAAGGCAGTGTCCAAAAGGGGTGTATATCTGTATTTGTGTGTGGATGGGATGCACAACACAAAAAGTGACATGGGCTAATTGGAAAGAGACAAAGGATTTTGGAAGGGATCACAAATGCATATTTTTTCTTGTATATTTACACAAACGCAGAGCCTTTACCCACCAAATGCCTTTGGAACAAACCGCAGACAGGGTTCCTTGGGTGAATTTGAAATCTTTTATTAGACCAACCCACTGATTCCCCAGCCCAGCCTCTGGCTTCTTTACTTTTCATTCCATCCAGGAAGAGCACACACCAACTGCTGAAACTTCCTTAGCCTGACGAAGGGTTTTTGAACCCGAAAGCTTGCTTAATAACTATTCTCCAACTATTTGGGTTGGTCTAATAAAAGATATCAAATTCACCCAAGGAACCTTGTCTGCCTATGTCCTTAGACCAACACGGCTAAAACCTACACCCTTTGGAACAAACCAGCACTGTTCTATTCCTGGGTTATGTTTCAGGCTAAATTTTTAAATGTGCTCAGGCCAATGGGGGAGGTGTCTAAATACCTTTCAAAATGTATGCCTCAGGGCCTCTAGCAGAAGAGCTATTTTAGAATTTTTCAAGCTTTGCTCCACATTGGCAAGGAGTAGCTAAGGAAGGGAGGGTTTTCTCCTTGTCATCTCTGTAGAATACAGCACTGCCAGGGGCACTGACTACTTCTGCTAAGAGTTGGCTTGATTTCAAGAGAGAGGTGCCCAAGCACCTTGTGGCCTGGATCAGCCAGGTGAACATCAATAAGGACCTGGATGCCATGCATATCTAAATCTCCTTCATAATATGCTCTGGAATTGGACCTGAAACTCACTTATTTTTCAGACTCAGGTGGAGGTTGGAAAGGGACATCTTCTCCCATGGACTACTTTCATGAGACACAATCGGTACACAATGTGTGCAGCTTCCAGAGTAGAGGACTGCTATCAAGGCAATGATGCAAACACATGGGAGACACCTGTCTCTCAGTCTACCGTTAGAATAACTCTGGTGATGGAACAATTAACTTTTGCACATACCTTTGGTCTAAAACAGCTTCTGAGTAGGATGGAGGAGAATCCAGATCCACTGGCCTATGATAGGCCTGGTTTGACATGTATTGAATACCATTGTTCACATTGTAGGTGACACTGCAATGATGTGGATGATCAAGGACAACCAGCCGGGACAGGAGGACAGGGTGCTGCAGCCGATGCACAGGCAGGGTCATGAGGTTGTTGCGCTTTCGCTGGTGGTGCAAGACCAAGGCAAGGAAGGCCATAACCAGCACAAAAATGACTGAACTGCCGATGATAGCATAGGTGATGCTGGGGTAATACAGCAGCTGGTTCTCCGAGGTCACATAATCTTGGCCACTACCAGTCTCTGTAAGAGACAGAAAAGGAAAGGGAAAGCCTGGGATTAGCCACAGTGTAGAATTCTGTGCTTATATTCAGCTGTGTTCGCTGCTAATGCACCATGTGACATGTTGCCAGACTATGCTTCCAACTGAATTTTCTTTCTTCCTTCGAACTGTGGAAAATTAGTTTATTAAAAAAGTGCACGCACCAATCAGAGATTGGCTGACAGAATCACTCAGTCCCCGTTGGCTGAGTTGCACGCCTATGATCTTCACAGATGTGTTCACACACTGTAGGCAGAGAGCAAACTGACTAAGAAAGAGGAAATACATTAGATCCATCTAAAGAGACAGTCTTGCAGTGAATGTGCTGCAAAAATATCCTCCATCTGTACGCCTAACTGACAGTGTGATACTTTTTATGGATGGAAAAAGGTCAGAATAGGAACATGCATGCACAGCATTTTAACAGCATTTTCTCTCCATTCTTCTCTTTATTTTATTGTATTTTTTTTAATGTATTGAATCCAAGATAGAAAAGGCTAATTGTTAATATTAAAAATGCAGTTTCCAAAGCACTTTAAATTTACATGGTATCCTATAACAAACAGTAACCCGTTTTTCTGCTCCAAAGACCTTACCAACTAGGGTAAAAGCAAGAGAAAATACTGGACAAGTTATTCTGTAATGGGTGGGTGTTGGAAGGATTTGCATATTTAGAAGGACAATTGCCTGATGAAATAACTTTCAAGAACAGATATGTTGAGGGCAGTTGAGACAAAAATCAAGAATCCTTCTTCACAGAGAAAAGGGTATTAAAATAGAAGGTGCAAAGCCAAGGGTACAGAAGAGATCAGGCAACGCAAGGTGATGAATGCAGAGAACAAAATAGGGAAAAGGGCTGACATGAGAACACAGTCAGACAAGGTCAGGGAGAACCTTGTTGGTTAGCTTCAGTGTCACGTGGCATTTGGGTAGGAAATGGAACATGACATTAGCAACTGTCTTTTGAGCAAACTGGAGGAATAAAGTGGAGAAAGGAACACCAGAAAAGAAAAGATAGTAGTAATCTGGGAAGCATATGAATGAGGATGCTATATGGGCAGATTTTGCAGCTACTAAAGGAACAAAAGAATTTAATAAGAAACTGGAGACAAGAGGAAAATAAGAGATTTAGTTTAGGATTTGGAACAGAGAAACAAAAAGGTAGCCGAGATGATGATTTAAAGCAGCATTTAAATTGATAACAAAAGTATCAATTACTGTTATTTGTATTACATTAGTGCCTAGAGGTTGGGGCAAAAGTCTCTTCAGAGAGGATCCCTTCTCTGAACACCTCATGGTATAAATAGACAAGATCTCGCTCTCTCTCTCTCTCTCGCTCATCTATTTATAGCATATATATAGATATCTATATATCTATACATATCTATGTAGCTATATAGATATCTATATATAGTGACCGTCCTGGTTTGGCTGGCACACTCCAGGATTCTGTAGCCCAGTCCCAACTAGTTGGTCAAAGTCCCGGGTCAGAGTCTGGAGGGGAGGTGGAGCAGCCTGGTGTACCAGGGCAAGTGGCCAGACAGGTATGGGAGCAAAGATGTGCCACATGTGGGCGGGGTGGTGCCTGCTCCAGTGTACATGCCTTGCTCCTGCTCGACTGCCTGCCTGGCGCACCATGTAACTCCACCTCCCCGCCAGCCTATGGCCCTGGACTTCTGACCAACTTGCCAGGACTGCACTACTGATTCCCGGAATGTCCCAGTCAAACTGGGACGTATGGTCACTCTATACATAAGGGCTGTGAAAAAGAAAGAGGCAGGGAGAGATGAAGTGACAGAAGGCCAGTGACACGGCCAGGAATTGAATTAAATCTCCCAATTTCCAGTAACTAAATACATTAAAATCTCACTTTAGTCCAGAACAAAAAAAATCATTTATTTACTTTAAGCAGAAGGAAAAGACTAAGGTTCAAGGGGAAAACATCCCATTCCCTACCATAGGCTGCAGAACCAATGTTAGCAGATAATTTTCCTCCTTGTTGTCTACTGACAAACAATACTATTGGCCACACTGGGTGCTGAGTGAGACGCTGACTGCGCAGTAGCCAAATAAAACTGCACAGTAACGCATCACAGCACCAACAGTGTTAATACGCTACTGCGCAGTAGTGGCACTTAAAGACTTTCTCCGGTTATTACACATTTATTTAGTACTTGATTATAGAAGTACTAAATAAATGTGTAGTAACCACTGCACAGTAGCATCTCATGTAGACATGCCCATTGTGTTGCAAACTTTGTAATGAATTTCCCCAGCATTTGGAGTGAAGGGAGGGGTGAGAAGGAGACTGCTAAAATAGTACATGCAATTTCAAATAGCTTGAAAGAATTATCCCACTATTGCATAGCAATGCTCACTGAATGTCTACCTCAGGATTTCTAGGCTATGGCTCTTAGTGTTTAAGTTGGTAGCTCACTTTGATAATAAATGCAACATACACCCTGGATGGCCACACTTAAAATAATTTCCCATTACTCAAGGAAGGTAATAAAATTGAAAGTGTCCCATTCTTTACTTTTAAATATCTTAGTTTAAAAAAATTGATGTCTTAGGAGGAAAAAAGAGAGAGAGAAAGGAGCTATGCCAGAAATGAGGGAACATAATTATCAGCTGTGTTATCTGTGTCTAAAAATCTATTGCACTTAACCAAATAAATCTGGTTTATTGACATAACCATCATAACCACAAACCAGAAAGTTCTTTCATGGGCTAATCATATTCCAAGCTTGCCATGGCTTCATTCCAAGTTTTCATGAATACCCACTGTCAGACTTCACTGAAGATCTTTACTCATGCTGTCAACACTGTGGACTGTCAAAGCTCCGATTCCTCTCCCCACACAAATGTGCTCAAGTGAAAGCTGTGAAAACCTTGAAATTAACAACCCACATTAGTTCTCTGGTTCAATAAAATGAGCCAGGGAAAGTTTGTGTGAAGAATCTCAAAGTAAAGCAGAATAGAAGGAAGAGGCAAAAGGAATTTACATGCATTAGTAAATGTAATTACAGCTCATCACATACAGCTGCTGCTTCTCTAATCCAGTCCCTAATTCACAAACTGAATGGCTGAGTTCATGTCATATTACACATGCAAAGGGGCTAGAGGGAGGACAGTGATAAGCAATTAACACAGCTCTGCTCTAATTTGGACCTTCTCTGTCAACCGACATTGTCACTAGGAAGAGCGACAAGGTCTTTTTGAGTTTCTTTGGCAGTTGAGTTATGAGGTGAAGAGGAAAAAAGAGCTACAGCGATCTAGTTTTGGGGCTTATTTTTACATCAGGGATAATTCAGATACTTTTCATATAATAAATAATTATTTGCAGAAGATTTGAGGATGCTATAATCCAAGATTCAGGGGTGGAAAATTATTTTGGCTGGAGGGCCACTTAAGTTTTGGTGAGCTATCAAGGACTGTAAAGGTTGTCCCACCCCTTGACAGGTGTCCCACCCCCTAGTCACCATCTTGGGACTGAAAGCCTCACCTCTAACCCCTGACCTTTGCCACCAGAAATCCCTCCCCTTTCTCCCAGAAGTACTCCTTGGGATGGAGGGGTTGCCACCTTGGAACCAACCCCCCCCCCCAATCATATGCTAAAAATCAAATATATTTTAATTTCAAAAAGCATTTTTGTCCTGATTTATGCATGTTTGCATAGTGTACATAGAGGTGATCCCAAAATAAAGTCTTATTTTTGTATATTGTGTGTGCAGTGTATGTTGGGTGTGGTTCGTGTGTGTGTGTGTGTGTATGTAGGGTTTGTGGGGAGGGCGAGGGAGGATGAGAGTCTTGCGGGTGGTGCTGGGGTGTGTGTTTGTGTGTGGGAGTGAGGGGCACCAGGGGGACGGAGGATTGTGGGTCAGGACAGTGAGGCACGGGCAATGCCAGGGTGCTGCAGGTCGGCAGTGAGGGGCAGGGGTAGGACACAGGCATATCACTGCCCCCCACAATCATATATCCCACCCCTCTGACAGCTATCCTCTTTTCTGAAACTGGAAATATGGTAACTCTCCCCCATCATGAGTCTTCCATTAAACTCAATACATTTACAGCAGTTTGACATGATCTGAGTGGAACAGGACATCAGTACAGAGCATAGGCAACCTAATTAGTTATCAACAGTTCATTGTGAAGTTGCATGTTTCCATTTCTTTAATAAGGCAGAGAATTTTAAAAGGATGAAAAACTAGAGCAGTATGTCAACTTCTCTACAAAACTTTTCAAGGTTGCTGTTTCTATTTAGCATTCCTCTACTATGGACTGAAATAGAAAGTGTCTGTGCATCTCAGTCTAACTATAAATGCAGAAGAAAGAATATATAAAAGCCCCACTTTGCCCGAAAGGGACTAGCCCAGGAAAATTATGAAGTGAAACATCTATTTTAGCTGGTTTGCTATTCGTTTTTGTGCACAAGAAATCCCTACCCTGTACTAAGAATTCAGGTACATTAACAGTCTAGATGGTATGTTAAAATGTCACACTTAGTTGATCACCACCTATAATTACTGGGATTTCTCATCTACTTAGCAGGCGTTTAGGTTTCTTTCCTGTGTTTCCCAGCCAATTCATTATAACTCCAGGAAGCTGCCACAAGCAACATGGATCTGGGGTATACACTCAAGTGTTCTGGAACTGGCAAAATGTTGATGGTTCAGAGAAAAAAAAAGAATCCTGCTGAAAACTCCTTTTCCTTTACCAATGCAGAGTATCTTTCTCCTTTACTGGGAACAGGCCTTCCATATGGGGAATAGGGCTCTGCCAAAAAATGATTACTTAGCCCCTATGCTCCCACCACAGCATACCAGGAGTGAACAGGAGTTACTCATCTTTTGTGATAGAAGAACAGAACCCCAGGACCGTCTTTCTTTATTCATAGTTTAACTTTCAGTTATTTTTGGAAGATGTGATGCAACAGAAACTTCCTGGCATTCCAACTCCATGGCAGTGCTGGTTTAACATAATAATCGAGTCTAATTTTCCTGACCACCCCCTGGCACTAACCTAAAGTCAGTAAACCCAGAGCATGTCCTATCATATAAGCTTACCATTGCAGCTTAGTTGGCAACCTTTGAAAAGACAGTTTCCAGTTCAAATAAAGATTAGAAAAAACAAGCATCCCTTAAAGGTCATTTTCCAAAACAACACTCCAGACAGAAAACTGCTATATGTCTTAAAGCAAAACGAGGTACACATGACCTTTCTACAGCTCTGCTACAGAAGACATTTACTGTAGGTTTTCTTTCTGCTAAGCTGGATCATACTAAAATGTGCAAAGAATTTCTGATGATTTTTTTTCTCTTTTGTCAAGAAACATTTGCAGAGGAAAAGAAATGTATGATTGTTGTTCATCCAGCACGTTGCAAATATATTTCTTGAGAGATTTCTAATATCTGTAAGTTCTTTACCCAGTAAAATATTCACTAAGAGAAAGCCATTCATAGTCCTTTTTCAGAGGAAGGATTTAAGATAGCAATCCACTCATAATATCAGTACATGACCTTTACTCTTTAAATTGAAGAGAAAACTTCCCACTAACTGTAGTGCACGAAGTTGCTCGTTATAGATGTGAACAGAGAGAGCAGGGGTGTCAAACCCTGTGGGCAGGATGAGTGGCGTGGGGCTGGTCCATGGGCCAGATAAGACCCATTGACCCCTCTTCTCCATGCTGGACCAAGAAGACACAAAGCCTGTTCTTTAATTTGCAATGCAGTAGTGTCCTCCCCAGCTAGCCTGGGACCTGTGCCATATGCAGCATCCTGCCCCACTGGTCTGGGAGCTGTGCTGCTGGTCTGGGACCACGCTACTTGCGATTGCCCACTCAACAGCACAGATCCTGGAGTAGGCACCATATGAAGTGCAGTTCCGGACTGGTGGGGGTGGCTACCATGTGTAGTATAGACGACAGAGCAGATGCCACATGCAGTATGTATCCCAGGTCCACATGCAGGACCAGTCCACCATGCACCGTGTGCATCAAATCAGACCCGGGGGACCACCAGAGGTTGGGTGATGGGGCTCTGTAGGCTGGGTATCTTTGACACCCCTGCTATAGATGGTGCTTCTAGGTATCATCAGAGTTATAGTATATGTGCAGTAGTGGGACTGTTAGCAGTGTCTGCTATATGAATTTTAAGAGTATACACACTGTATATCAGTGGTCGCCAACCTTTTAAGCAGGAGATCACCTTTGGCATTTAAAAGCAACCCAAGATCTACCATGCTCCCCCCCAGCAGGTAAGTCTGTGGGGAGGAAAGTGGGGGCAGACTGAGGCAGATGGAGAAAAAATTATTTGAGGGCATGCCTCTCCAGTAGGTAAGTCCCACCTGGCCAGGGCCCCACTCAACTTACCCCTGCTCGTGCCTCTGCAGCACTGTCCCTCACTGCTGGGGCCTCAATCTAGTCCCCCCCTTCCCTCCCCCAAGGACTGACCTGCTGGGCTGAGGCATGCGTGTGCGTGCACACGGGCACTCAGCCCCCCTCACCCCAGCCTTGGATTGATTCCAAGAGGCTCAGAGATATACTGCAAGAGGTTCCGAGATCTACCTATGGATCAAGATCTACTGGTTGGTGACCACTGCTGTATATAATATATATGGCAGGAAGGTATAAGGGCCCTGAGAACATACTGGCTGGATGTAAGCATGATAGTTGCTTAGAAAAATATATGACTTTTTAGTTCTGCTCTAATAATTTTCTGCAAATGTTTACACACTGCAGAAGTCGCTGAACTAAGTTTCTTGGTAATGCAGTCATCTTTCCTGAGTGAGAAACAGGTGTAAGGCCAGGCAGGTTTATAAAGCCATGTCTGTTATACTGTTTCTTGCAATTCACAAAAATCAACTGGGCAGGCTGATTTAACTCAAATTCATAGCATTTTATTCTTTCATGGCTTTTTCTTAAAAAGAGCTATGTTTTCTGATAGCACCAGGTACAAACAGTTTATCAATGCCACTTATGCCTATTAAAACTTTATTACCTGGGAAATGCTGAATATGCAGACTAGAAATTTTGGAGTGCAAAATGTGTTTTGAATAATTTAGGGAAAGACTGATAATAGAAACATTATGGTTTGTGCTCAGAGGACTATTTTATTGACTGGGAATAAATTCACAGTCTCAACGTTTTTTTAAAAAAAAGACCTGAGAGTAACTACACTAAGACTGTCAGACATTGGGATGAGGGGCTATTATTTTATCTCTTGCAAGCTTCTGCTCAACCCTGGCTTTTTCACACTTCATCAGGGAAGGAGCTTTTGAAATATATAATCTGACCAGACATCTGTAGCATTAATGAACACAAGTCACGGTCTATCTCCAACAAAGACAGTACTGTAACAACACATTTAAATTCCAATCGGTTAAAAAGCATGGCTACAGCTCAGAAGGTTAAAGGAGATGAAAATCAACTACAGGCAAGCAGAAAGTGAGTACATTACTACTTATTATTTGCACTGCAGTAGTGCCTAGAGGCTCCAATTAAGACCCCAACCTCTCAGATTTCTCATCTTTGCACAATTCCATTAAAACAAATCGGACATGAATTTTGTCCACTGGATTGTCAAAATGCTCATTATTCTGGCAATGTTCTTTCAGCAGCAATTTCTATATCTGTTTTTTTGAATGCTACCAAATAAGTGCCAACCAAGTGGTAAAACACTTTCATGTATTCCACAGCCATTCCCTACCTTCAGTTTCTTCACTCTGAGTGTGATTTTATTATGGAGTGAATTGACTTTAGTAAAAATGGAGTGGATGCATAACAGCCTTATTTTAGACTAAGTCTCTCTCTTTCATCATAAAGTTACCCACAAAAAAATCTCTATCGGTTTATTCTGGGCCGATTTACTATGGAGTAGGCATCATGTGTCCTCTCTCATATTCTGTTTCACCCCAGGGACAGCAATTTACTCTATGTAAACTGGCTCCCTTGCCAACTAGTGGCAACGTCTGTAACAGTGTTACCCCTGTGAGATGTATTTCTTACTATGGAATAAACTTATCACAGAACACATTTGGGGATAAATTATTCTGCAGTAAACTGTTGTACAATTTTCACCTTAAACCCTAAAGGAATGAGATTTGTTCCAACAGCACGAAAAATTCTGTCTGAAACAAATGCTTCTTTCTGTTTTTCACCTTTGCAAACACTGAAGACCAGTTTCATTAATAACAGAAGTTGTATCCCTGGGAGGAGCTAGCCTTTAGCTGAAGAAGTAGGCACTAAAACATGTATTAGAAAAAAAAAAAGCAGCAACTGCCAGCAACTTTGACTTCAGTCACTCTCTCAGCTTCTGACTCAGGCATTTTAAAGTCTACTTCCTTCTGTGGGTAAAAGGCTGCAGTACAGGCTAGCACAAAGGGAACTGAACTGGGGTAGACTGACAAGACCTGGATTTTATTCTGATCTGTCAGAGGTGACTGACCTTTAGCAAGTCAATTTGCCTCTTCCTGCTTCTGTTTTCCCACCTGTGTTTTCAAAATATAGTGAAAAAAGGTACGACTAATACCTAGCTCTTATACTATTACTCTCTTCTGTTTTGTTGTAACTCCCTCCCACAGGCAGGCCATGGATAGTCCTGGGAGATGACATTTGCACTTTTCTGCACCAGTGCTCTGAAATCCAGTCCCATACCTCTCAAAGTGCAGGAGGACTCTCGGTTCATTTTACCATGTTCTTTCACAGCTGAAAGAACTGTATTAGCTAAGGGCTGGGCAGCAGTATGCAGTTTCCTTTCACATGCACCAGGGCTGGCAACCTATGGCCCATGAGACAGATTAGGCCCATAAAGGGATTGAATCTGGCTCATGAAGGTCCAGCCCGGCCCACATTTTATTAAGCATACACTGATTCCCAGTTGTTTGAGCCAGTCAGTGTTTTGCTGATGGTGTGATGATTGCCTCTGGCTGTTCCAGTCAGCATGAAAGGCTGTTCTTTCTCAGTGCAGTCACTGGAGCAGTTGGAGGGAAATGGTGGCCTGTGGCATCACCCAGGTCACAAGCTATGCCCCGCATTAATAAAAGGTTGCTGAAAGTATACATCAGGGACCAGCAAAGTGGACGCCAGAATACAGATGTACATCCCTGCTTGCTTAAAAGGAGAATGCCATCAGAGGGAATGGAGGCTTTTTACGTACCCAATATTTTTCTTACCGCACTACCTAGGCACCCCTGGCAGACATTATTATTTTGGTTATAGCAAAAAAAAAATAAAAAAATGCTACAGACACATATTCAAAGTCCCCAGGCTGGAGTGTGGCAGAAGCTACCATCTCCGGTGAGAGCCCGTCAGCAAGCCAGAAAGGCTCACAGAGGAGCTTGTAAGCCCTTTAAAATTCCAAGAGCCACCTGGGATCTGGCAACACTGCTACCCGGAGCCCTGGGAATCTGGGCTGCAGGTGGGCTCCTTGAAGATCCCAGACCAGCTGCAACCCAGGATCTCAGAGGTGCCCCTGGGAGGGGGAATGGCCTCCTCTCTCGCAGATCAGTTAGTTACTCCCATTCTCTGCAAATGGCAAGGTCCATTCCCTTGCACAGGACCAGGATCACCCTGGCTCACAGCAGCCAGGACTGAACTTGCAGCTCCAGTTTGTCAGCAGGGGTGAGGGTATGGACAGCATGCCCTCCTCCTCCTTACAGGCAGCTTCAGGCTGTTTGACAGCCCTGGTGGGGGAGGAAGCAGTGCATTCCAGGATGCTGGAAGACCAAGGGAAGCCCTATCACTTGTTGTGTAACATGCCACATGTTCAAATAAAGCCTGATACAGACAAGCCACAAGGATGTTCTGCATTAAACAAGTAACATATCTGAAGCAGGTACGTCATTTTTGTGACTTGTTAACCATTCTTATCAGGTGATGACTTACTTTAAAGCATATCATGCCACAAATTATTGTGTGATTGTGCTAACTGTATCACCTGCCAGAGGCCTAGAAGCCACTGGCAGGCCTAGAATTCCACTGTGCTAGGTGCTGTACAGATGCAAAGCACCACCTCAGAGAGCTTACGGTCTAAGAATAAAACAATTCAGGGAGCACAAGGAAACAGTGAGACAATAGTAGTCAGCCTGACTGGCAGTAGTCTCTGAATATTCGAACCTGTGCTTTAGTCCTGTAAGATTTAAACCTTTCTTGTCCTGACTGTTCATTAGAAGAGTACAACTTGCAAGTCTCTGCAACTGATGAAAGAGCAGCTGACCCATCATATTAACTATCAAGGGCAACACATTCACATGCCCCCTTTTTATCTTGGGCAAGGTAGGATAATTATTCCACATACTTCTTGTATCCCAAGTTAAAATGTAAAAAAGCAGAGCAGCGAAATGAGCAAATAAATTGAGAATGAAGAAATACTTTGCTGCAGCCATAGCAACTCAAGCCCTAAAATTAACCCGTGTGGTATAAAAAAGCCTGAAAAGCCAGAATCTGCTATTAAGCATGGAAACAAGGAACCAGCCTTTGCACCTGGGTGGAGGCCAAAGAGGAAATTAAAGCATTACTTTAAAAAAAGAAAAAGAAAAAAAAAAGAGAGAAAAAGGAGCATTTTTCTTTTTTCATGAGTAAAAGCTGCACTTCCTGGACATATGATAGGCCAAAGACTAGTGATCTGACTATAAATACAGTCAGAATTGAAAATATGCACAAAACTCTGGGAAGAAAATAAAAAGATTAAAATTCTTCTACAAATGCTCTCAACTTTTAACGGGGAGAACTTGAGTTACTTCAAATTCTGTGCCCCCACTTTTTTTCTTTATAAAATGTTGAAATCATCCAGAAAACTGGCAAGAACTTGTTTTCCTACATTTTTAAAGCCTGTGTCTTTTCTGCAATACACAAAATGATGCTGACTGATGAGACCCTAGTACAGTATTTTTACCACCAAGTAACTTACATCTGCTTTGCAGCACATGGTTTCAAGGTGCATCTCCATGCAAAATGCTTTTCTATATTTTAACCATGTGGTGAGAAAGACATGGTAATTTGGCCAAGGTTGTATCTGAAAAAGAAAAGTCTGTATCCTTTTTTCAGGGCAAGGAAGATGCTCTCAGCTATGATGGCTAGAAAATGGTAGTTAGATGTTTGCCTCTGGGAATTGGCTTGTAGGTAAAGTAGATATGTATTAGAACCATTGTCCAGGGCAATGATAAGGGTTAACTGATTTCTAAAATGCCTGATTTGCGACAAAGTTTCCTCAAGGCCCACTGTGTTTGACACAGGCAAGCAGCAAATAGACACACAGGCTGTGATATTGAAGACATGTACCACACTGTCTCATAACATGAGATAAGGTGGAGCCAGATCACAGTGCCCAACTGCAGAGCCCTTGGGATTTCCGGTTTTGGGGAACAGACCCAATTAGAAGATCGGAAAAAGCCCAATTGAGGATGTGTACGTGTGATGGGTTTGTGAAACAAAGGAATATGCTGACAGGACAGAACATGGACAGTATGACAACCACAGACACCAATCCAAGATGCCTAAGATGAAAAGTCATCAGAAGGAGAAAAAAGGATACAAAAGGTGGGATTTCAGAGCCAAGGGTCCCCAGAGAGGGGAACCTGAAGTCACCACGAATATATGGCACACCACCAACCCATCTCATCCATCCCACGGGGGGGTAGGGGGGGCGGTGGTGAGATGAGTGTTGGGCCTCAGCCTCTGATCTCCAGGCTGCTGACATCTGACATTCAAGAGAGAACCTCAGGGCAAAGCTTGAGTATTGTCCAGACCTACCTTCCCTCTGATGACAGTCCTGGGACTGCTAGATATAGAACTGTTTGCATTATTCTTATCTGCTATCACTATGTATCAATAAAATTTGCCTATTATCAAATAGAAAGGTCATGGTCAGTCTGAGGATTTTGGGTCCATTCGGAACAAGGTATCTGGGTCCTAAATCCAGTGCCAACAAACTGTAGCCAAAATTTAAGCCTGTCAGAAGCACCCTTAGCAACAAACTTAGGTCGTGCACCTGGGTACAGAGAGTTGTAACAATTACATGGATATACTTTGATATGGATGTAGCTAGTACAAAGCATCTGTTATGTATGCATGATATCACAGTAGACTGTGAAAGTATAGCAACTTGCTCCAGCCTTAACTCTGCTTTACTTAGGGTCAAAGTTAGGGTGATTTAACTATAAAAGTGGCATCACTACAAGATCATGCAGGTGCAAGACTTATATCATAACAGCTGATGCATTATTCTGAGCAGCAGCTCCCCCTTTCCCTTTTACAATGACTCAGATAATGGGGGTGCGGGGGCAGACAGTCTTTCTCGCTATGACCTAGGCTCACCCACAGGCTGGAGGCTCCCATGATGGAGTCCCCTCGTCACCCTTATTCCCATGGAAGATGCAACTGCTTCAACAGTTGGCTAACCGCATAACTGCTGCTGATTTGAATGTGGAATGTGAATGTAAAAGCCTTAGTTAGAGGGCAGCTGAAAGAAGGTTAATGCAGTAGCAGTTGACTGCAAAGCATGGCAAGGGGGAATGAGGCTGATGAGGGGACTCCTGCTTCCAGCCCAGGCAGCTACATTTAGCAACCTCTGGGTGAGCCTGTTCTGATCACATCCCTCTACCACCATTCCAGCATCTGGTTCATGCCCTAGTTACACACCCCTAGTTGTGCTACTGCCTCTGCATTGTCTGCTTCAAGTCACAGCAAGCATTCCCAAAATGCAGTGGAGAGAACAAAAATGCCAGAATGAGAAGCTATTTATCTGGCTGGCTGATCTGTAACCCATTTTGAACAATGCAAATTACCTGGAAACTCATGAAAAGATGTAATGGAGAAAAGGTCTGCACCAGGGGACTTTCTGAGATCACAGTGTGATCTCAACTATGAAAGAAATGCTTCAAATTTGGGATCAGAAAGACAAAAAAAGGTAACAGGCAAAGAGACAGATCTCCATTAAAGAAGAGCCATGGGATCCAGATTACTGAAAACCATTTCAGTTCTAAAAGAAAAAAAAATCAGGGATTCAGGAGATTAAAAGGGGGAAAATGTGTTGATGGAAAGGTAAGTTATGAATTCAACCCATAACATTCAGGAGGACACAAGATTAGTCTCCCACATCAGCTTGAGCCAAAAGCAGAACATGCAAGTGGATTTTTCACTGAATAACTGTGGGAGTAGCCAATGAATAAATCCCTTGTCCTCTCTTTCATAAAAAGCTAGTTAGTATCACAGAACTTTGAGGTAAGCAAGGTCTTGAAGGCAGGCAAGCCTGTTCCCTGCTTTCTACCACTCCTAGCGTGCTCCACCCAGTGTATCAATTCAAGTCCACTTTACTCTCGAGTCTCTAGAGTAGATCAAGTCCAAGTATAAAAGAAAACAAGTAACTTGCCAAAATTAAATGCGTAGAGAAATTTACTGATCTGTGACGCTGCTGATTTCAGAATCTAAGGACCAAGCCAGTCTTTTAGCAAGGAGGGAGAGTTGACTGCTCAAGAGTCCATATGAACTAACATGATGCAACTGTTACATCTCCATAAACTGGCAGCAAAATAAATTAAATTGCTCTAATTTTGGCTCTGAATGAAGTACAGTTAAAATTGAAAGTATTTTGTTACATGTGCATTGCTACGGAATCACTTGTAACAGCCTATACTGGCATGGTATTGCTATCAATGCAACTCTATGCCTGCCTATACTGGGGTGCTCAACCTCCAGCCCAAAAGTCCATGTCATCTAGCCCATGGGTTTCCCTACAGATTTGAAAATGTAGTGGAGGGAGAGCAGTGATAGTATTAATTACAGTTTTCCTGCTGCCAAATTTCTGGACCATAGGGAGCTGTGCGCACTAGAGTGAATTGGTGTATGGGCAGATTTGGCATGCTGGTTTGAGCTGCATGTGGTGTCAGGCTAGTGTTGACAAAATGCTGGATCACACCCATGGATTAAAACTTCCACTGGATCTGGCCCATAGACATGTGCTGCACCAATCATTTGGCCCACAGGGCCCAACAGGTGAGCACCACTGGACTATACCATAAACTGTGGTAAATTGGTGCTTTAGCTTACATGGTATTCCCTTCTAATCATTTTAATTCATAGGATGGTAAAAGTCATCCAACCAAAACAGATAATATAAATATATATCTTACTCCATTTAAATATAAAGCATGCAAATTTGTAGGAGGAGGGAGAAACCACATACTCTTCATTCATCAACCTGGTTTCTTCAAAGAATTCCATGTCAGAAAAGTACAGATACTTGACTTATCTCGGCATGATTTAAATCTATATGCCTATATAAATACACACTGCTTCACTGAAAAACCAAACACTCGCTGCAAAGTAGTAACAGTTCTATCACAAAGAGTTTCTGGGGGGATGGGGTGGGTGAGAGGACATACATGACACTCAGCTAAAAACTGCAATTTAAGTTCCTCTCAGGCATTGTGTTAGCAGTATGGACAGTTGGTGTATTTGAAGGATAATAAGCTCAGGAAGCTACAATGCAAGGGTTTACTAAGCCTGCAGAGTCAGCTGTGCTAGGCTAGGAATACTTTTAAAGTATAATTTAGATACACTGTAGAGTGTATTTTAATCAGCTTTTAAACGTAGTCTAATCATTCAAGGATTGTATTCTAAAGGAGATACAAAAACTGCTAGTGCAAAGTCTGTCAATTCTGACTGGTATTTTATTTTCATGCACCATTTCCAGAAATGAGAAAAGGAAGAGATACTGTCAGATAAGCAGTCCATATGGCTTCATTCCCTAAAGATAGTGTCCTGATGATTTACAGCCCTCTAGTGCACCATGACCACAGGAAAGAATCAAAACAGAAAATGGAGATAGACAGTATCTATTAGGTCATCTAGTTCTTCTGCAAACCAGTCCCATCAGTCATATTAACTTCAATTATTCATAGAAGGGTATATTTGCTATTCCTGAACTGCCATCTCTTTAGCCAGACAGTTTGCAGGAATGAGGGTTTTGGTCCTGAAAACCAGCCAGGATCCTAGACCCCATTTGTGCGGCCCACAAAGAGTGCAGAGCTGGCAAGAGAAGAAAGCAAAGCCACAACAGACGGGTAGAGTTGGTGGATTCGGAGGAAGCTAACAGTGAGCCGAAAATGCAGTTCTAAAAGTGAATATGCAAACAGCATCATGAGATTCCCTAGTCATTAAATTGCTCAAATTTAGTATCACAGATGCTTAGTGTGCAAGTAAAACTGTTATTTTTTCTTGAGGACAGACATGCAAATTCAGCATGGAACATGAAAATCAAGTAAAAAAAGTTCTTGCAAACAAACCACGCTGTGTCCTCAGCAAAGCTCAAATGTAACACCAGATCAACAGTGTTTTAGATCAGCATAGCCAACTGTCTGTAAGTTTACAGACAGTCCATAAAGAACAAACCTAAAAATGTCTGTTTATAAAGTCTTTAAAAAAAAAAAAAAAAGGAGCCCCACCCCACCCTGCCCCTCTGCATGTGTGCCTGCATTGGGTTACTGGCCTGTACCACTGCTTGCCTTGCAAGTAGGCAGATAATAGGGATTTTGGGTAGGCGGATGGGCAGAATGGGTTGGGCAGAGGTAAGGCTGCAGGGTGGGCACGGGGGTAACATCATGATCAGGGGTGCCAGGGGTATGTGGGAAATAGGGGACCCTAGGGTGGGGACAGCATGATGTAAAACCATCAGGCAGAGATGCCAACCCAAGATTTTTTCCTATGTTTTTTACTTTTTTACTGTGTTAGTGTTAAACCCCTAAATTTGAATCAGAGCCTTCCCTCAGGGCCTGGCAGAAAAATGGTTACCTTTATGTTATGTAAAATATATGTCAGTAAAAAAAAATAAAAATAAATAGTGGTTGTCATTAAAAATAAATGGTCTTTGTTCTGCAACTGTGTTTTAGGTCATCTCTCCAGCAAGCCTCATCTAGACTGAACCCCCTACAGCAAATGTTTAAACTGGACATACCATGCATTGCTCTTATCATTGAGAAATACATATCTTGCCCTTTTGATATACATGAACACTCCATATTCATGCCAGCTGCCATGTAGAGTAAATCATGCATTTCAATGTACTGCTAAACAAGGTACATTCAGATCGATAAGCAAGTTAACTGTAATAACCAGCTGGCATTATGAGAGACTTGAAGCTGTTTGGGCACTAAATTAGACCAGACTAAACAGGACAATCAGGTGATCTTTACAAATCTTTACCATGTGACCATGCCCCCAGAATGGGAACTGGCTGGCTATATGCAGCAATACAACAGTAAAGGATCCATGGGTTTTAGTGGATCAGAAACTAAGGAGGGAACTATGTGATGCCGACTGGGGGAAAAAAAGCACAAATCTTATTCTGGGATGTATTAACAGGAGCGCTGTGTGAAAGATATAGGAAACAATTATTCTACTCTATCCAGTACTAGTAAGGCCTCAGTTTAAACGGTGTCTGGTTTTCTGCTCCATACTTTAAAACAGATGTAGGCAAACTAGAGAAAGTCCAAAGAGCAAGAATGATATAAATATTTAGAAAACCTGAGGAAAGGTTGAAATAACTAGGTTTGTTTAGTCTAGAAAACACAAGACTGAGGGAGGACATGATAACAGTCTTTTACTATGTAAAAGGTTGTTTATACAGGGGATAATTAATTATCCATTGCTCTTTCTGGCTCTTTGGGAGGGATGAGAAGAAATAAACCTAATTTGCAGCAAAAGATGTAGGCTGGATATTAAGAAAACCTTTCTAACTCTTTGGGTCCTAAAACTTAGGACTAACTTATCTAGAGGTCTTGTCAAATTTCCTTCACTGGAGACTAGATGAACCAGACAGGGAGCTCAGGTGTTCTTGGACTTGCACCTGCCTCAGTGCAGCAGACTGGACCAGATCATTCCTTGAGGTCCCTTCTAGTCCTGCTTTTCTATGAACCTATGAACACAACAAAGTCATTCAGAAATTGGTGAATATAAATGGGATGTCTCAAAATGCACAGAAGACCTGAAACCAGGAAGCAATTTTAGCATAAGCTGAATGGCAGAAGTGAAGTACCTTCCTGATAAACAGAAACGTGACCAACATGGAGAAAAAATTAGATTTCTCTGAAAAACACACTGTGGCTTTCACTTGCAATTTTTCCTCCTTACTGAACTGCCTATGATTCATCTGGATTATTTTTAGGAAAGAAGAGTACATTTATGTGAGTTCCAATGGCCCAGTCACTGCTACCTTTTTGAGAGCCTATACATGGTCTGGCCACTGCTGGGAGATCTTCCTTGGTGTGGCCGTAGGGAGTCCTCAAATGAGATGAGAAACACAGGTTCCTAGTACTTACAAAGAGGTCCAAGAATTCTTTAAGCAATTATAAGATGTAAAATAGAGAGATACATTTCCATGTATACCAAATTCTATAGCCTAAAAACTTTCCCTGGAGCTCATTTAGTGAATTTCTTTAACCATGTGCTGTTAAACAACTAACATACGTAGTGAATGCATATGTGCCCCAATGCAGTGATGTACAGAGGTACCCAAGCTAGCTCATTTTTGGAAGTAGTATAACCATGTTAGTTCAGGACTTCACCCAAATTAATATATCATGCTTCTGAGGGATTCATTAGTGTGAGTACAGTGCCACATTAACACAAGTGTTCTGCTTCTGGCCCCTCAGCTAGCTTATTTAGAGCTAGCTTAGTCTTTCCACAAAGCACTGCATTATGCCATGTAGATATACTGTAAACATGGCCCTGCATTCCAGTGAAGAGTAAAACAATTTCTATGTAGGTGAATCATAGAGTATTGCTAGTTTCATAGCGTTTTAAAATAAATTTACTATTTATCCAGCTATTTTAGAATATCATTCATGCATTTCAGAAGGCAAACTTAATGCTTTTACATTAGGGCTGTAGCTCAACCAACAATTCAGATACAAATCATCATGAGCAGCACAGGAGGGAGAAAATGGAAAAAGCATAATACTTTGCATAGCTATATCAGCTTCTGTCAGGAGGACAAACTTCTTTTCTAAGATGAATTATGCTTCACAAAAATCACAGTGGAGTGAGTAAGAATTATGCACCTTTTAGAGATGTGGGAAGAGAGGCAGAAAGAGGTTAAGTGACATGACATATTCACATGAATTCATAAACTGGGACCTCAAGAAAAACACCAGTCATCACAACATTTGTAATAAAAATCATGAAACAAGGCATGAGGTACACCTCTAGGTAACTGGGGAAAATCCTGGGCAAAAACATTTGGTCAGCTGCAGAAGGGGTGTCAAACTCATCTGGCCCCAGAGTCTGGATGAGTGGCTTGGGCATAGCTTGGGGGCTGGCCAGGCCTACGGACACCCACATGTGATCTAGTGCAAGTGATGCCACATTGCAAGTGCTGTCTATGGCCATTGGTTCACGCTGTGGTGCTGGACTTCTTCCCCAGTACTGCTGGGGCTGTCGCACTGCTGCTTTTGCTCGGCAGTTTGGCAGCCAGGTGGGCGCTGGAGCTCCAGAAGCACCGTGGCTTATTCCTACAGCAGCAACCAAGGGCCGAGGCAAGAGCTGCAGTCCTGGTGCCCCAGCAACACCACAGGAAGAAACCCACTATCATCCATGTTTGGCTGTCACTGCAGGAACAAACCGCAGTGCCAGGCTTGTTCCTAAGGTGTTACTGAGGCTCCCAGCACTGCGGCTGTCATCCAGCCACTTGGCTGCCAGTGTGAGAAGATTCCCCATCCCAACCAAGGGCAGACCTGGCTCTGTGGGCTGGATCCAGCCCATGGGCCCTATGTTTGAGCTACAGCAACATAAAACTACTTCTTGCCTTGCTTTGCCTTCAATGGGATTTACAATTAGATAATGCAGGGTAGCCATTTCCTTTAAAAGGCAACCCCTTTGTAAATTAATGAAGATACGACTATCACCTTATCAAGAGATTGCAATTTTACTTTCAAAATCCTAAGCAGGATGATGAATAAAATCATCTTCTGCATCTGAAGTAAATTGAGATCAGTTAACATCTTATTAGCAAATTACTTGCTACACATCTTGCTATTCCAGGAAAGCTCCTTATTGTCCCTTTTTGCTATCACAGCTATGCTCCATTGTACTAACAGAACACAAGAGGGAGATGGAAAAAATAAGGAACTTTGTTTTTTGTTGCTGACTTTGAAGAAGAATAGCTCATAAATCAATCATGACTAAACTGCTGTGGTCACAGCTTTACGTGGTTCTTACGCCATCTACGGTAGGCACACGACATGCACAAAGAGATTTGCTTTTACATAGAAGTATGCAAAGCATTTGAAATGATATAAAAATTATTCTAATTTGTTATAACTGTTAGCTACAATTAAACATATCAGCCACAATTTATTTATCCTGCATCCTTCATAAGAATCTATTCATTTTCTTTCCCCCAACAGCGACAATAGACTGACTGACCTCTTGTTCAAGGGTTCTCTAGTTGTTTTACTACAGGAAAGAAAATGGAACGGGAGTATATACACTGCATCTCAATTTTTTTGCCATCATTAGTAACCTTGGGTTAACAACAGAGCAATCAAAAATCAAGTATCTTGTCCAGTTCATAATATTTTGGGTAACAGGGCCCAAGAGTTTTCCACAACCACACTGAGACTAGAGTTTTAAAGGTTCAAGGTCTCATTCTCCCTTGTACATGTATGCACTCACAATAAAGTGACATGTCCATCAACCACTAGTTGATATTCTACTTCCTAATGAATATGATTAAGTGCCTGTTGTTTCAGCCAGCTAATTCTACTGATAACCCAATACCAAAACAAGGTTTATTTTAGGCTTAACTGAAAGTTGCAATAGTTTCTGCTAAAATCACTTATGTAAACATAAAACAAATTTTGAACCAAAAAGGTACCTTGGAGGATGATTTCCCAACAGACTACCTCTTCCTCATCACCTGCCATGTGGAGCCTTACCTCTCACTATGAGGGCCTCATTGACAACTGACTGGCCATAAGAAGTGAGAGAAGGAGGAACAAGACAATTTTATAGCTTCTTAAAAAGCTCTTAAGGCTTGGCTCGACAAAGCCCTGGCTGGAATGATCTGGTTGGGGATGGTCCTGCTTTGAGCAAGGGGTTGGACTACATGACTTCCTGGGCTAGGGGCAGACATTCAAAAAGCTTGAGCCTGAATTGAATCAATCTTTGCAGGTTAGTCTAACCTGCCTAGGTTGAACCAGTTTGCAACTGCACAGATTTTCCCTCTGGACTCAAGAAATGCAGGCACATGCCTGCAGTGGCTCAGGCTAGAGGCCAAGGGATGCTAAAGCAGCCCTCCCTTCCCTTCCACAATGCTGAGCTGAGGGAGGTTGTCACCAGGCCCCAGCAGGATGCTCTGATTAGGGAGGGGTGTAAACCCCCAGCCTGTCTGCACCATCCCAGGCTTTTCCCCGCTCACTGCTCAAGGGGCGTGAGTGTTGCCAGACCCCAGCTCCGGGCTAGAACTCTGAGGCAAAGTGTGCGTGGGGGAGTGTGCAGTGCATGCATCTGTTGATGATACTGAGCTTTTGAATCTCCCTACCCCTGCTTCTTCTTACTGTCTGCAAACCTGATAGATGAGAGAGCTAGCATGGAGCTGATAACACAGCATTTATCAGTCCATCAACAAAACACAAGCCTCTCTCATTAGGTCAAGCTTTTCTTAAACAGCTTTTTCCAAGGACGGAACAGAGGGATATTACCACCTGACCTCTTGATTAGCTCCAAAAAGCCCTAAGCTGACACTGTTCTGTCTGCCTGTCCCAGTGAAATTGGACAAACACACACAGACACCTTTCAGGCATTAGCTAGCATACCACATGCCTAGGGTTTGTGGGGCTGTGAGGGCAGAATCCCTGTTTGAGCAGTGAGGTGGGGATGGAGCAGAGGGAAGCAAGGCAGGCTCTGTTATGCCTGCAGTCTCTGCCGGAGCTCTGGCTAGCACAGCCCAGAGCTGCAAAGCATCTGGGATGCTGTGGGACTCTGGTTTAACTTAAATCAGGAAGGAGTCTGGGACAGACATTGCATAAACCTGTCTGACCCAAAGCAGTTAAGTCTGATACTATATTCAACCAGGTTTATCTTAAACTAGTTTCAGCCATTTTGAAACTGGTTTATATGCACTGAACTTCTGTCCTGTTACAAGTTTAAACCAGTTTCTGATTACTTAAACCGGTTTGTGTGTAATGTCTGCCCCTAGCCCTGAGGTCCCTTCCAACCCTAATTTTCTATGATTCTTGGTTCCAACCTTGAAATTTGTTTGAATCACAGGATTCTACAAGAGAAGGAAATGTGAAAGTTCAAGAGCAAAGAAATCATGCTCAAGTGTCAGGAAAGAAAAAAAACCCCAAGCATTTGCTGATGTCATCATACTGCAGAAAGTGAACAACACTTCTGTTGATGTATTCAGAACACTCAAATGCCACTCCAGTCTGGGGAATATCATATTGGCAGAAAGTTCCCTTCAGGAAGGATTTTTGTAAAGCTGATCTTATTTTAATTTTGCTGTAACCCTTTGTTCTACCTAATGGAGACTAATTAGGCAACCCATGCTGTTACCTATTAGACAAGGACCAGAGCCATCTGTGCAGAAATTAAATGCACCTATACTCTGAGTAAGCCATGCATTGTGAGAATACTAGATGAAGAGGACTTTGATGACTCACTATTGGACATAGGAATAATTCACTCAAAAACTTAGGAAATACATGTAATGTTTTCCACATTCCTGTACATGGCAGAATTATCTTAACTAGGACTCGAAGATGAACATGAGTCGGCAGTGTGACGAAGCCATCAGAAAAGCTGATGGCACTTTATCGTGCATCAGCAGATGCATGACGAACAGATCCAAGGAGGCGATACCTCCCCTCTATTGGGCGCTGGTCAGACCGCAGTTGGAATACTGTGTTCAATTTTGGGCGCCACACTTCAAGAGAGATGTGGATAAACCTGGAGAGGGTCCAGAGAAGGGCCACTTGTATGGTTAAGGGCTTGCAGGCCAAGCCCTATGAGGAGAGACTGGGGCACCTGGACCTCTTCAGCCTCCGCAAGAGAAGGTTGAGAAAAGACCTTGTGGCTGCCTATAAGATCATCATGGGGTCACAGAAGGGAATTGGTGAGGTTTTATTCACCAAGGCGCCCCCGGGGGTTACAAGAAATAATGGTCACAAGCTAGCAGAGAGCAGATTTAGATTGGACATTAGGAAGGACTTCTTCACAGTTCGAGTGGCCAGGGTCTGGAACGGGCTCCCAAAGGACATGGTGCTCTCCCCTACCCTGGGGGTCTTCAAGAGGAGGTTAGATAGGCATCTAGCTGGGGTCATCTAGACCCAGCACTCTTTCCTGCCTATGCAGGGGGTCAGACTTGATGATCTATTGAGGTCCCTTCCGACCCTAGCACCTATGACTCCCCAGCAGATGGTATTCTGTTTTCATTAATAGGAATTCCTGGGTCACAGAACTCCATAGAGTATACAGCCAATCATGCTCTATGCCAATCATGCACAGCCTATGACTATGGAGCTAAGTGGAGCTAAATATATTCCAAAACAGATTTTTTTCTTAACTATAGCCAAGTTCAAGGCATAGGACAGTAACTAGGTGAGTGACATGGCAGACCAGCTTGCATATCTATCCTGGAGCAAGCTAACAGCCAGAAAAAAGAGCAGTTAATCTACTTTCTTTAAATATCCAATAATGGAAACACTGTAAAGATGTTTCCACTAGAAGAAGAAATAAGTCAGCTTGGTAACAGGCACAGACAAAACATCTCAGCATCATTAAAGACTCTAACTAACTAATGCCCCATTGCACAAGGTCAATTGTTACTATGTATTACTGGGCTTACACAGGTTTTTAATAAGATGAAATATTTCGTTCTTTCTACAAGAATGCCACATGACTCCCACCTATCCTCTTGCTCTGGAATGTGATAGTATGGCAACAGAAAGAAAGGTCATAGGATTTAGCATGGTTCTACATTTAGATGATTTCCCATGATGTACATATCCCACACTGTATAGAACAGTAGACCTGCTAAACTGCGTGCCCTCAACATCTTTTAGTAACCACATCTCTTACATGATTACATAATCACAGATGCTGTATGGATTACACTAGTGGCATAATAGGCATACTGTTAACTTGTCATTAGCAAGTCTTTGAATATAATTAATATGCATTGATAGCAGTGACAATTTTCTATAGCAGTCTATCATTATGCTAGTTAAACACAAGAAATAAAATATTTTTTAAAATCACATATGTCAGTTTCAATCTGCAGTTCTGTGCAGAGTCAGATAAACAGGACAGGTTTAAAAAGCCTTGTTTACCGTGTTCTTTGAACTGAATAAAATTAGGTTAAGTAACAGACGTGATGACTGACAATATTCTGTTGCTGAAAGGTGTGAAGAAAGGTCCCAGGTGAAGATCAGAGACTGAATTCCTATTTATCCACAGTCAAAGCACAGCACAAAACACTTTCACACAATAGCTATTTGGTCCTGTTTGAAGAGGAAGTGATCCCTCATGGGGAAGAGATTAGGTTTGCCATTATTCTAACTTCTGATCTTCCTGCTGAAGTTGCCGGAAAGGCTACCAAATTCTGGTGGTTTTCTGACGTGGACTATTCTCCACTGGTGGGCACAATACAGGTTCCCAACTCATTTTCAAAAGCCTCTGAAGAAACCCATAAACTTTTGGTAAAACTGTTCACTTGGGTCAGATTTGAACCACCTACTAATACATAAAAAGTTCTGTGAACACTAGTCCCCAACTCACTATTCAAACATGCAGCCCCTAGTTTAGGTCAACCTATTTGATAGGCCACAGTACCACAGAGGCTATATAGTTCCAATTATACCCCAGCTCTAGACCATAAAATGAATAAAATCTGGCTCACTTCTCCAACTGACACACCCACTCGGAAACAAACTCTGGAGTTCCACTAAACCTATATTGTTAGAGCAACAAAATACCTCCACATCCAATTATGTGGTTTACTTAGGAGTTTTATAGCTTTTATTTCAATTGCTCCCATTCTAATGATAATTTCAGCAAAAGGTTTATACTCTATTAGCAAATGTACAATTCCTGCCATCCTCACAAATAAAAACGGAGTACATAAAGGAATAAGGAACTCATTGCCTTTAGTAATGTGTAAATTAAACTTGGAATTTTTAATTTTTATTTTTTTTGTACATGGCATCTGCATAGCATTTCAGACACCATATCAAGACTTTACAGTATCTGGGACTCTATCCAGATTCTTCATTTCCCTTTGAAATACATATTATAAAAAAATGTTGTTGCCCTTAAGCAAATTTTTATATAAATATCTTTAGGCAAAAAATCTTTAATTACCGAATGGAGAAACTGCTGCATTTGACAAAAGCTTTTTTTTTATTCATAGCTGATAAAATAGAGTAGCCTGGTGAATATGAATACTCTGGATTTGTTCTTTTAAAAGATGAGCTTTTTATTGATGCTGTTTATTGTAGAAAGATCATGGAAACATTTATTTTCCTTCTGACCTAAAATGATATAATTGTTTCATTTTAAATACATAAAAAGGTCATGAACAATGCAAAAATATATTTTACAATTATATTTGTAGGCAGGAATCATAATTGTTAATTACTATGTCAAGATAATTACTGTAGGAGAATGACGAGATTTTGGTAGCTGACATGGTTCTCATTTTGCACTGTGAGACTGGAGGCAAATAATAATGATTAATACAACTAAGCATAGCTTAAAAGGCATCAAATTAGCTAATATGTCAGAAGGAAATGATCTTGAATTGGCAGATTTTTAGTCTGACATTTTACAGTAAAGGAGGTGAATAGAACACAAGCTTTTTGTAAATGGAATAAATTATACAAGTCTAAATATACCGTGTTGTCATTTTATGAAGTCCTGCAGAACCATATTTGAAGCAGTGTCCAGTTTTGGCCAGTTTATCTTAAAGAAAGACAGAATTAGACTGTCTAGTATTAGACAAAGAAACAAAAATGATGAATAGAAAATACTAGTTTAAATATGAAGAGGGGAAAAAAGTGGGATTTATTTAGTCTTGAGAAAAAATTATTATGAGGTGACATCATTGAGATATTCATAATAGTTAAGGATTATTATAAAATTAAGCTTGATGATTTATTTGTAGATTATTGGGCAGACCAGACATAAAGGCTTCAGCGTTGAAAGTTAAGAGGGAACATATACAAGAAGAATTTAAGGATGAATTTTACAGTGAGTAGGGTGAATAGGTGAAATCAAGTTGTCTGACTCTTTAAACAAAAAACTGGATGACCACATGGAATTTAACAAGTTAAAGAGCTATTGATTTCTGTGCTTTGGAGTAGCAAACTGTCTTTTATTGTGGGTCACCAAGGCTAGGGACAGACATTCAAAAAGCCTGAGCCTGAATTGATTCAATCTTTGCAGGTTAGTCTACCCTGGCTAGGCTGAACCGGTTTGTAACCGTCCTCTCTGGACTCAAGCAATGCTGGCACATGCCTGCAGTGGCTCAGGCTAGAAGCCGGGGGATGCTAGAGCAGCCCTACCTTCCCTTCCACAGTACTAAGTGGAGGAGGGGGGTGTGGCCAAGCCCAGCAGGACATTCTTATTAGGGAGGGGCTCTGCTGCTCCTGACCAGCCCAGCAGGAAGTTGATAACACAGTGTTTATTAGCCCATTAAGAAAACAAAAGCCTCTTTCATTAGTTCAAGCTCTTCTTAAACAACTTTTGCTAAGGAAGGAACGGAGGGACATTACCATCTACCTGTTGATTAGCTCCAAAAAGTCCTAAGCAGACACTGTTCTGTCTGCCTTTGTCCTGTCTGCCTTACACAGACACCTATCAGCATTAGCTAGCATATCATCTGGCTATGGTCCATGCTGTGGGAGAGGGGAGCGGGGAATCCCTGCTTGAGCAGGGAGTGGTGGGGGAGAGGGGACATGGGAAAGCCAGGCAGACCCTGGTGTGCTTGCTGTCTCTGCTGGAGCTCCAGCTAGAAAGCAGAGGGGTGAGCCCACCCCCGCTGGAGCAGAAAGCCCCGGCCCAGGCTGCAAAGCATCTGGGATGCTGGGGCACTCTGGTTTAAGTTAAACGAGGAAGGGATCTGGGACAAACACTGCATAAACCAGTTTGACCCAAATCAGTTAAGTCTAATACTACACTCCACCAAGTTTATCTCAAACTGGTTTCAGCCATTTTCAAGCTTGTTTATGAGCACTGAACATTTGTTCTGTTACAGGTTTAAACCAGTTTCCAATCACTTAAACCAGTTCATGTGTAATGTCTGTCCCTAGCCTAAGAAATCTCTTAACACAGTTGAATGATTATTCTCTAGTGGTTCAGCACTACATCCCCACATCCCCAATATTTTATGGTATTTATCACATACTGTAGCAATGTCTTATACATATAAACAGTAATATGATTCTGGAAACGTGACTAGAGCATAAAAAGCATGGGACTGTCACCAACATCTCTCCATTAAAAAGGGCAAATCAAACTTACATGAGGTTCTGAACTCTCCGAAACATTTAGAAAACTTGGAATCAGAACACTTCCATGATTTTGTTCTCTCTTCTATTCCAGTTTAGCTCATTTTAATCATTTAATTGAACTGTGCACCTTTTGTACACAGGTTGGGATCCCATAAAAACTTCTGGAGGCCCATGGCCCAATTTTGATTTCATACCACTGATTACAATGGAATTATTCTTGCCTTGGTTCTGGTCTTACCAGCATGTTCCCAAATTTTGTTCTTACCTGCAGCTCCTATGTTGTATTAAGTGTTTTCTTCAAAACATTCTAAAATCTTAGAGTAAAAAGTACAATTTGCTTTGATCAAATCTTACACAAGGGTTTCAAGAGAGATGAAACTGGAGCATAATGGTTATCTAGGGCTCAGGAAATGACAGATGACCACAGAGAAGTCTGTAAACTTAAAAATAAGAAAGCATCGTAAAGCCCCATTTTCACACTTTGGGGTACTGTTTTTTGGGGGGTAAATTTCACTCTAGTTTTAAAAGGATTAAAACAAAGAACAGCTTCTATGGCTAAGCCAGCTAAAGTTTAATTAAATACAATTGCTTGCTGTGCTTTCCTTCCCAAACAGTCTCATGCATATTCATCACTGTAATTACAGCAGTAAAAAAAACAAAAACAAAAAAAAAACAAAAAAACCCCGTGCAACTAATTATGCCACACTTCTCGCCTTCTACATGCCTGGAATTTTTACATAATTACTACTGAAATTAATTGCAAGTTAGTTAATTCTGCACTTTGTACTTTCAAGCTTAATTGAAAATTATTTTTTTTTCCAACCAAGGCATTGTTGTAAGCATGGTGCTTTACCTCAGACTGTGCCATACACCGGAATATTCCCTTAATTGCTTACAGTTATACGGTACATAGAGTATTGTAAATTTCATCACTTACAATTGAAATTTGTTCTCAAAATACAGTATTTACTGAACAAATATAGCAGGATCTCATACTATTTCAAAATACTCACTGGCCACTGCCCACAACTTGAGCAACACATCACCCTCACATGCTTTAAACAACCCCCCCGATGTCATGCTCTTTTCTGACCTTGGTTCAGAATTTCCCATTCTCTTTAAAGCTTTCCCACCTTACTCTAAAGTTTGGGTCTAACATTTCAGAACCAATGAATGCTTTTGGATGCCTTGTTCCAGACCTTTTAATATGACCTGATTTCAGAACAAGTGCCAAGCACTTTCCCTCCTTTAAAAAAGATATGATTCTTGATCAATCCCAAGTTGGGCTCTGAAAATTTGGGCCACCCCATATTATGCAGTCTTTGAAAATGTCAACCCTGGTCTCTCTTTGGCCTTTATCTGCTGCTTAACCTCTTCTTCCTGAATCTTTCCTGCCTTACAACCCCTGAAGCAAATGTGGAAACTATGTTACAGAAGACATCCTCCTATACCACCTCCTCCATTTGTACCTGAATAGCTCCTACAATTACTGTGGCTCCTGAGAATGATGTAGCAATCCTCTGGCACATGACTATCTCATTAGAAATTGTATCCTAATATATTCGCAGAAGAGTCCAAATGAAGGTTACACAGGCAACCTGAACTGGCATTTCCTCACTTAATTGCTAGACTCTGCACTCAGAACAGCTTTCTTTTAATGTAGTTTTTGTTTGTTTCTTTGTCTTGTCTTTAAAAACAAACTGAAAACATAACAATACTTTAAGACATTATACTTATTTCTATACAGACAATGAGAAGAGATGGACCCTTTATGTCATCTGTCCAATGAAAGATACATTTAAACTAATGGACCAACCAATAGCAATAATAGATTTTTATCCTGTGCATGGACTGACCCTAGAGGCATGCACTTTGTCAGAGATTTTACAAATATTTGCCAATGGCTAAGAAATGGTGAAATGCAGGTTCTCGAGTTTCATCTTAGGCTTTAAGGGAAGTGTGCTCTACTGGGCACGTATACTTTTATTCTCATCTACTCTGGCCTGTCCCAGTCCTGTCTCTTCACTTACCTTCATCCCTTCCTCTACGCATACCTCTAGTCCCTCTCCTGTCCTAACACTTCATCTGACCTCAAGTTTTCTTCCCCACCTCACTGTCCTCCTCTCAGCCTTCCATCCTCATTCCAAATCTTTTTTCTACCCAACAAATCTCAATCTTATTTCATCAACCAACTAGGTCTAATCCCAGTGTCCCCAAACATTTTATCCCAACCTGCTCCCTTCAGGATCTGTATAATTTCTTCTACATTCAAGTCACACAGCTTCCCTCCTCTCAGCAGCCAGTGATGCACCAGGAGGAGCACAAGAAACTTAGTTTCTCTACCCTCAGTTCCTGCCTGATACTACAAGAGCCAGGGAAATGATTACAGGGGGAGTATTTGTTGGTGCCTGCAACAAAGCAGGGTTGGACTGAGGTCAGCACAGAATCTTTGGAAAATTTAGCTGCCAAACTCAAATTTCTACTGAGCATGTGCATATGGGATTCTCCTTTCCCTCCCCCAGCTCTTAGCTTGAGCAAATTTGGGTGTTTTTCTAATGAAACAAAGCGCAGCCCGGCACCAGGGTGTTCCTCCAGAAAAAAATCACATTCCTCTAAAAAAGGGGCCATGAGAGCTTCTTAAATAAAGGTGTTATTTCCCCACCCATGTATAGGTAGAGCAAAGCATCTTCCCGTACCCTCATTCTAAGATATAGCTGAACCATTTTTGCTGAAACTGAAAAAAGAAAAAAAAAAAAAAGGCAGCCTGAGATACCTTCTTTTGATAGAAAATTCCAATCTAACAAGTTTAAAAAGTGTGGCGAAGTTCTATACAAACATAAAAAAGGATCTTTTACTACAAATTGTTTGGCAAATTTAATTGCAGGATGCAATTCGAGCTCCATCTGTAATGCTGAGTGTGGTCTATTAGCTTGATGCTATATATCATAAGTTTGCACTGTACTGTAAAACATGTCTAGATCCCATGCTGTGGAGATAGACATAAGCATGCAAAAGTCCTGTGGAGGAAGGGCAAGGAAAAAAAAGAATTTGAAGCAGCTTGCACTTTATTTATTTCATTTGTAATTCTTAATTTTTTGAATGAACAACACTATCAGGCTACAAGCCAATGAAGGTAAAAGGGTAAGAATCTAGAAGATCAGCTTAACTCATTTCTAAGGGGGATTTGTTCTAGCTTGTAATAAAGTCTTGTGATAACAGAAAGTAAAAAGTTGAAGTACTGTGGCAGTCATTGACAGGTGTGCCATACTTTCACATTTATAGCCTTCAGGTTATCTATCAAAAAACCTTAATTTAGCAGCAATGAAACTTATACTCATATGCAGGTAATATAAGTTTATTAAGCAGAAATGTTGTTTTCTCTGTGGAGCAAGGAATATACCTGTACAGAGCTGCATGTAGGAACATTATTTTTACAAGGGTAAAATATAGTTAAGGATGCCAATTACAAAGTACTTATTTTTAAGGAAAAATACTTGAAAAGGGTTACAGGTTAAATGGCAAGTTATACCTGTGAAAACATGGTATTTACGACACTTCCTGAAGAGTCTTCCAGGCTCCTGACAGATGTGAAACTTAAGACATGACTAACCGGTTAATCATGCCTTAAGTAGTGACCTGGCTGCATGTTCAATTAATTGATGGCATGATAAATATTGTGTAATAACATTGTGTCTGTTTCCTATCACACCTTTAACTGAATGTATAGCCAATCTCCCAGCCTCCAGAGCACACAGGAGCCCTTCAAGACTCCCATGTACTTTGGAGGCTGGGAGTGCCCTAAGCTGACTGGGGTTTCCAGTTGGGTTCCACAGCTGGGAGCTTTAATCAGCTGACAAGGGCACCCAGCCTCAAGCATCAGATCCAAATGAGTCAAGTTGCTGTGTGGGTCGGGGGTGGGGGGAAGGGTCATGATCCTGGGATCTCCCTGAACCAGCAAGTAGCAAGCTTGTGTCTCCGTGCTACCCCAGCCGAGTGCTCCAATTAGCTGACAAGTTCCCAGCTAGGGGAGCACAGCAGAGCCAAGCCTGCTGCTTGCTAGTACATGGGGAGACTGGGAACATGATTCCAGGCTCCCCTGCACTGGCAATATGGCTCGATGGGATCAGATGTTTGATCCCACAATCGTGTCTCCTGCTATGGACATATGGCATAGCAGGAAGCGAACTGTTGGGGATCATGTATCGGATCTCACTGCGCCTTTAATTTAACATCTGTCAGAGGCCTTAGATCTACCAGTAAAAGTCTAACGAGATTGTTCTCCCTGGGTTAATGTGGATGCAGCTTATCTTGGGTAAAGCCCCCACAAAGTTTTCTTATTCATCTTTCATGCTGAGGATCAGCCAATGCTCCAAAAGGACCATCAAAGCCGTCTCATTACATTAGGGACAAGGATTGCACTGCAAGCCTAGGATTTGTACAGAGGTCAGAAATGACAAGGCGGGGGGATAATTGGAAAGATAATGAGGTGGCTAAGTAATACACTCAGAAGACAGTTGTAAATTCAGAGAAAGTAGAGGAGGTTAAAGCCATGAAAAGAAATACCAATGCCTGAAAGAAATTCATTATCTACATCAAAAGCTGTTTTCTTAACTACATAAAAATTATTCATAACTGATCTCTCTGACCTTGGTTAACAGTTTCCAAAGCAACCTGCACTCCAAGATAGAGGCCCAACATGTCACCAGTATGTCTTTGTGGTTGTCAGTGGCATCTGACACTGGCTCAATACCAGGTATAACCTATGTTTTTATCACCTGCCAATAATAGCAACATAAGCTTTTAGGCCCTGTAAAATGGCATCTTACTACAAAAACCAAGTCAATCCATTTATTTTTTTTGTCACAGATACTTGCCTTAAAGCTTTTGGGCACCAGTATTCTAAATTTCTTCCTTCTGCCAAAAGTGTATTACAGCAACCTTATACTATGACAACCAGAGCACTTTTGACAGAAAAAGGGGAGCCTGATAAATAAAATATTTACTTCTTCCATCATCTCCAGGGACAGATTATAACTGAATTGGTATTTTTTAATGTAATTGTTGGAAGGAATATTAGATAAGCTTTTGGACACAAAATGCCTTCTCTCAGGTCTGGAAAATTTTGTGATCAGAAGCTTGTTTAACATCTCTCCCAGCTGTATAGCTGGTCCAATAAAAGGTATTTCCAAACAAATCTTGCTTCTTGTACAGCCCTTGGATGATCTTGGCTAGAACTACACTACAGCACTACAGTGCAAGCCCCCACTGCAGGAAACTAGTACGATGGGAAGAACAAACTGGCAACAACAAAGTTATGCCTTAAAAACGAAGATCTTTCGTTGAAGAATACGGGCATTTGTTTCTCAGTACCACAGGAACAGACTGGATTAAAAAGACAGAATAATGTTTTCACTAAGTTAGGTGAACTGCCTATTAAAATGTGCCCTTAACAGCCAAAAGCAACTCCTCATGATACAGCTCTAGAGTCCAGAACAACTAGAATAGTTTCAGGGTGGATCAGAAGTAATTAAAAGGAAATTAAAAAGAACATGCAATCTAAGTCAAGAGGCCCAAGGCTGAAAAGGCACTTTGAGTACAATGTAGGTTAGGAGCTATGATTAGTGATCCTTTACCAGTAAAACAAATGAATGTGGTATTTGTTCCATCTCAGTAGGCTAAGGGCTGTTGAACCTATGAGCCATGTGTGTATTATTAAGTAGGAGGTACTGAACAGATAAAGCCAGGGTGTGGTGTTAAAGAGCAATGATTTCTCTTCTCCAGGTAATTTGCAATCCACTGCATAAAATCCCTACTTGTACAGTCTTCATGAAAATTCAAAAACTTATTTTTATTATAACAACCTTCATTTAAATAATAATTTTAATTATGCAAGATGCCCAAATATTTTAGAAGAGATCTAATCACTAAACTAAAACCACTTTTAATTAAATGTATAATATTCTGGACTCTTAAAGGCTGACACTACTATAGCATATACAACATGCACACTGTTTATACACACACAGAGATTTATATTCTAATATTACAAAAGCCTTAGTCTGTCTCTCTATAATGCTTTATTCACACTCTGAGTGGTTGTCTCTGCAGCCAATCAGAGTGTTCCAAGAGCGTTGTGGACAGGGGTGGAGGTGATGCTCCACCATGACATCACTGCAAGTGGCAGCAATGGAGCGGGGAGAGGTGGGGGAAGCGAGGCCAGTAGAGCTGGCCTTGCCCCCCCAGCCCTGCTCCCTGGGGGCGGCAGCTCCCTGCCCGCCCCCCATCCCCCCCATCATTCCTAACAGGCAGTTGGCTAGTATACACACACAAGCACACATATACACATACACACACACTATACACACCCCCCGTGTTTTTTTGTTTGTTACACACACAGGTTTCTCTCGCTTTATATGGTACATGCATTCCCGGAAATCTGTGCATAACTTGAATTTGCATAAAGGGAACCCAGTTTATAAGGTAACAAATAGGGATACGTTCCCACAGCGGTGAGGGTGGCAGGGAGGGAGGGAGGCTGGGACTAGGGAAGGGGCAAAGGGAGGGGCTCAATGCAGCCCAACAGCTGCAGGCAGGTGGTGTCAGCCACTCACGGGGCTGCAGCAGGGAGCAAAGTGGAGGGAATTGTCAGGGAGTGGGGGTACGGCTCTTGCTTCTATGCACACCCTGGGAGGGCTGTAGGACTGTGCCGAGCTCTTCCTGGGGTGCGTGTGCCCCCGGATCTGCATGCGGGACGAGAGCAGGCTGCCATAGTGGGCTGGGGCCAGCTGCAGCATCAGGCTCTTCCCAGCACTCAGGGTGGGCAGTGGCAGTGCTGGGAGGTGGGCTGCAGCCACTGCAAAATTTGCTGTAGCCCCACCAACCTGCCCTCCCAGAGCTGCCGCCACCTGCCCCAAATGCCGGGAAGAGTCTGGTGCCACTGCCAGCTCCAGCCTGCAGGAGCAGCCTGCTCTTGTCCTGTGTGCAGATCCAGGGGCATGCACCCCCAAGGAAGAGCTCAGCATAGTCCCCCAGCCTGCAGCCCTCCCGGGGTGCACATAGCAGCGAGAGCCACATCCCCCCGCCCCATGCCCTGCAACCACTGATAGTTCCCTCCACTTTACTCCCTGCTGCAGCCCCAGGAGTGGCTAACACCACCTACCTGCAGCTGCTGGACTGTGCCATGCCCCTCCCCCCCTCCCCTACAGATGTACCTCGCATATAACAAATTTACCTCGCATATAATGAATTTTGGTTGTAAAAAGGGCCATTGCATAAAAGCTATTTTGCATAGACAGAACCTGCATGAAGCGAGAGAAACCTGTATACATAAATACACACACACACTAAACATTACATGAATCCAGAATATTCTGTTGTACAGAATGCATTTTATACAGAATACACATAACTTTCATAATTTGATATGAAGATAAAAGGCACTAAAGTACATACAAAGTGTTCTTTGGACAAGGGTCAAACACACTGGCAATGCACGATAGGAAGCCTTAATTTCCGTAAATATTTTTTGTTGTGATTTCCATGTGTGTGCCCAGACAGTGCACTAAGAAGCATTTTGGAAGCTTAGGAAAAATAATTTAAAGGACCCAGAAAATATCAGTGCCCTGCAAAGGTTGACAGTGCCACTCTCTCTTAACTAGTTCAATATCCTTCTGTTTTAATTAAATATCAGATTGGTTAAGCAGATCTGAAGATTTAATTAGGGCTGTAGTTTAAAATGAACTTGTTTCCCCTTGGAACTAAGGAAGGTTACTGAGTTGACCTCGTTCTCACCTAAAATCCCAGTTTGGCAAGATGCTGACTACAAGCGTTTGTCCCCATTGGCATAGCTGAATAACATTCTCTGCAGTATAATGTTCCAAAATAAGTACTGCTTCAGCAAGTCTGCAATTCAAATGTACTCAGAAATAACGTCTTCCTAAGAATCTGAAAACTGCATGCAAATATAAAGATCAAGATGATTACAGGGAAATGACTAACTGTATTTTAAAAATATGTTTCTTAAAAAATATCAATTTACCTATTAACTTAGGGGCACAATTTACTTACTAACCTAGGGATACCATTAACCTAGAGGTATGAATTTTCATTTCTACCTAGGCGCAATTTTAGTCTTTGCATTCTCCTATGACTGAGGAAGGCTGATTGTGCCTGAAAGCTTGCAAATAAAGAATTTTATTTACAAATATCCTGTTGGTCTAATCATCTCTGCCACGAGTTCTGATTCCTATTTACCTGGGGAATTTAGAAAAATACTGAAATCTGTTCACTTCTAAATGCTTATTCCAATAAAAAAGCAAAGGCTCATTTTCAAAAGCACTTAGTCACAGGTTCACTGACAGTTTCCTTCTGTGAGCAGTTTCACTGATATGATACATATCCTGCAGCTGTTGATGCCTTGGGAAAAGGGCAGTAGTGTAACAGTAGCATAACAGGGTTGGGGAGAACCACAGCTTCAACCACAGGTGATGAATCAAAGGGCGAGTGTGCAAAAACAGCACTGCCACTGCTGCTGCCATCAGAAGCCCAGACACGGCTGACATTGCCCCGTGCGCCACTGCCACCAAGGGTGTTCAAGTATCCACTGATACCACTCCAAAAGAGACAGGAGATAAAAGCATACTGAACAGAGGGAGAGGGGAAGTGGGGAGGGGAAGGAGAAGGGGGCTCTGAGGTGGAGGAATCAGCTCTAAAGAATAGGGAGGTGGAAGAGAATCTCTTGTATGTAATATAGATGCATGGGAGCCTGATTTAGGAACAGTCTGATTTAGGTTCCAAGCCCAAAGCCTACAAATTTTCCTAAATTACAGAATCACAGGATCAGAAGGGACCTTAAGGGTCATCTGGCACAGCCTCCCAGAAGAATGTCATAATGCTGTTTCTAAATCATCCATGATGACTGCTCATCCAGTCTCCCCTTGAAAGTTCCCAGTAAAGGGGATTCCACAACTTCTCTGTGCAGCCTATTTGGCTGTCTTACTGTTCTTAACAGCAAGCGTTTCCTGGGTGCTTCTATACGCACAACTAATGCGAAACTATAAACTCTGGTGCTTACCATTTGAACGTGTGCCCAGGACTGCAGCATGTTGAGCTGGGTCAAAGCAGCCCCAGCTGGCAGGGGGCCCTAGGGGTCAGCCTGCCAGCCCAGGGCTCCTCCTGCACGGCTCAGTGTGCTGTGTAGGGGCTGGCTGGGCGACGAGGATGTTTCAGTGCAGGACTAGCCAGCAGGCAGCCCACACACTGAAGCACCCTCATGCCCTAGCCAGGCAGGTCAGTGTCTACACATGCATTGTTGTACATTACATTAAAAAACTCCACAGCAAGACAGTACTTGCATTTACAAGTACTATCCTGCTGAGCAGTTTATTAGTTTACTGCAGCCTACTTGGGCTGCATGTGTAGATAATGAGATGTTTACTGCAGAGCTAACTAGGCAGCTCCACAGTAAACGTCTCATGTAGATGTGCCCCCTGAAATCTAATCTAAATCTACTCTGTTCCAATTTAAAGGCACTGCTTTTGTATTGTGCCTTCTGTGGCAAGGTAGTAGAGATGCTCTTCCTCTATGCATTTCAAATGCTTAGGAAATACCAACCATCATAGCAGTCTCACCGGTGTGGATTTTCTTCATATCCACGATTTGGGAGAGACCAAAAAGCCTGGGAGACAATGTCAAGGTGTTCTTGATTTTCCTGAACTGAGAACAAGAGGAGCTATTGGACTCGCTATTAACAATGTCAATTAACATCGCTAGGCAGGCTGTTTCCCTTATAGTTACGCATTCAGTGTGTTACTGTGCCAAGATTCTAGGTCACAAATCTCAAATGATTATGGCCCTTCTCAGATAGTTACAGGGGCAGTACCCCAGGGATGCAAGATGACTGTACAACTACATTTGAATTGATAGACTGCTGCCAACTCTATTTAGTTAAAAGCATTGATGTGTATTTAGAATTTTTTATTTTCATAATGTAAATGCAGAGTCAAGACTAAATAACAATTAAGCAATTGTCCAAAATAGCATTGCCCCCATGTTCAAAAGTAAGATATTCCTTTGTATCTTAGGAAATACACTGGGGTCTTGTACTCTGTCTAGACAAAAATCTACAGAGCATAATATATAATAGCTTTTTACAGCCAACAATTTTTATCTAGTTTCTCCTATGGGGCTCTAACCAATAAATCAGGTTTCACAGACTGAGAAAATCATTGTTTTTTTCGGAGAGTGACTTTCAGAGCCAGAGTGAAGAAAGGGCTCTTTGCAATGTGGTATGAAACTATGTTGCCTTAAGGATGAGTAGCAGACTATACCCTAGAGAACAATTAAATCAGTATAGAAATATCATGAATAGCAGAATAATCAATGATTATTTGAGCACACTGCCCATCCTATTTTCAAACTTCATATTTTATTCTTAAGCTTCAAGCACCAATTTACCAAATACTTGCACATTATTCTTCAGTTAGGGCTATTTTCACAAAGGAACTTGGACATTGTGGCTATTCTTACATTTGCTCCAGGACCGGGGGGGGGGGGGGGAGGGGGGGGGGAGGGGAGGAGGAGGAGAAGCACTTTAATTAGCAAGCCGCGCTAATGAAAAGCACCTGATCATCACGTGTATCAGTGTGCCAGCCCTGAAAAAATGGCAACAGGACATTTTGAACTCAAGTTTGTTTGACAAGCTTTACTTCAAAGCACCACACCACCATTTTTCAGTGCAGGGACTCATACACGCGACACTAGAGTCTGCTGGAGTGTGAATATCTACGTTCCAGCAGACTTGATTGAGTCTGCTCTGATGCACATCGGAGCAGGCGCCCTGCATGTGTATATAGGAGTCCTGTGATGCTAGGTATGGTTACTGTGACTAGGACACCCTGCTCTTCCCCAACTTGTTGTGAACAACAGTTTAGTGGTTAGAGAATGTTGCCAGGATGTGGGAGCCTGGGTTATAGGGTGTCTTGGGCTGAACAACTCCCACATCCCAGCTTGCAGCCTAGTGAATATAGCACTCACTAACAGCAGCAGAAACCTGGATTCCAATTCATTCTGCAAAAACTAATGTGAAACCAGGTCTCCCCTTGCCCCGAGGTAAGTGCCCAAAGTACTAGGCTAGAGGCATTCTTCCTCCTTCTTCAGCCTTACAAATGTTCTTTATTTTCTAGGCATGAGGCATGGAAGAAAATGTAGCACACCTTTAAAAGGAGGGTTGGAGAGTGCCTACACCCCAGAACAGTAGCAGCCAGGATATCAGAGCACTCTCCTGGGAGGTGGGAAATGTGGGTTTGAACCTTCTCAGGTGGAGGAGGATCTTGAGTTCAGGTCTCCCACATTGTAGGAAGTACAAGAATTTGGACTTAAAAAAAGAGTTCCACAACCAGTACCAGCAGTTTTGAATGGAAGTAGATGTGACCACTATGGCTAGATCCAGACATGCAGGCACATGTAGTTTGTGATACTGCAAACCTCTCTGCAGCACCACAAACCACATGAGTTGCATGTTAATCAGTGCATGGCACTGCTAATTTCTCTCAAGGCACACCGCACTCCAGTCAGCTGGTTTATGCTCCACATGCCACTCCCTGGCTGCCCAGGGTGCTGCAGCACAGGAGATGACTACCTCTGCTGAGGCATCTAGCCAGCCCCCACCTCCCCCCCTGCCCAGCACATGGAGCAGCGGGACAATGTATCCTGATGCAAAGCACAATGGGCAGGGGCAAATTTGTGCCACTACTATTTGTGCTACTGTAAAAACATGCCCCTGCTTGTGTGAACCTGCCTTAAGTTTTTTTGGTTTTTTTCCCCTCAGAATTCAATCCTATCAATATATGCATTATGAGTGCTCGGAGTACGTCTACCAGATCAGCCCCTCAAAGGGACTTCAGGAGAGGGGATCCCAGTCAGATATAAGCATGAGACAGGTGCTAAATTGCTTAGTCCTGCCAACATGGAAGCAGCTCTAGACATAACAGAAAAAACTTCAGGTGTGTAGAGAACTTTATGTACAAAAACATAGGGGCTTGCAGACGTTACATGCTTAAGATAGACAAAGGTTTTGTTGACTACACTCTTGGGGTGCTGTGCCCAGACGTGCGTGGATTGTTTGGTTCCCCGGGGACAACGAGCAGCAGCACACCTTGCGGCACCACGTACTGCATGACTGCACTCATCTGGAAACACGCCTGGACTCTGTCCTAGATCCATAAAAGGACTTAGGCACCTAAACCTATGTGTTTTTACATTACCTTTTTTATTTTACAGTGGGTCCATTTGACACTTGAACCTTGGACTTTGTTTGCCTCTAAAACCCTAAATTAATCAAATTTTCATCTGAATATTACCTCAGATTCCTTATCTTTATTTCTGGCCACTCTTTTATAATTCCTAACCCTAGCACTTCCTTTCTTCAAGATAGCTGCCACTACAACACCCTTTCCCTGGCATGGATGTCCTCTAAGGTTCACATCTATACTATCTGCGCCACAAGACAAGACTTCGCATAAAACAGTTGCCCTCATTGCTGGAGTCTAGCTTAATTTCATAATTTCACCAGTTGAAAAGATGGAAACAGGTGGAAGTCTCCTGCTCCTAGATGGACATGGTTGAAAAATGCATCTCCATATACAAAAGCACAAGGCAAAGTTTAATTTTTAGGATAACTACACTTGATATCTCTATGTCACTAAACTTCAAGACTATTATTCTTGTCTTTATTCTGTTACTCCCAGTGCTATCTACTATCAGCATGCTCTTAAACAAATAAAGCATACATACATTTGCTTTTGACTTCTCTTCGTTAAGACAGACTCAGAATTTTAAGCAATCACTATTTGTTCTGTTATTTTCTCTGACAAACAGAATACAAAGTCTTTCATTTTATGAATTATATATCCTGATGAAATGAGCACTTATATTAAGCTACATTTGACTAATGCATTTCTATTTTGCATTTGTCAAAATAAACTCTGAACAACATAACCCAGAGCTAATTTTTTCAGGATTTTTTAAAACAGACATTTCCCCCCTCCTTAACAGCCAAGAGGCAAAACTGATCACCCACCCATTCTCCCAAAACACAATTGTGTTGACTCTACTTATATTTGTTACACTGTATGTTAAGAAATATTGCCCCTAAAATAAGTCCAATAATTATTTTGGACTTAACACCATGGCTTTAGTACTAGATCAAGTAGGTGTCCAGTAAATGTTTGAAATGGGTACACAAACTACCCACTTTCTAGTTTGAACGCTCTCCTGTCTCTTCCTTCACTACAGACTGTACACAGTGTAGTTAATAGTGAAAATGATTACCCCTGTCAGTGCAAACCCAGATCTGACTGCAGTTTGTTAGAACAGATGGCATCTTTTTTTGGTTCCACTCTACAACTGCTGCATGCTCCTGAAACGGACTCCTCATAGCTCTAGAAATTCCCCTTGATGACTTACTGCAAACCTCTTCACCACCTACTCCTTCCAGGATCATATAGCATCAATCTGTTTCCTCCTACTGAATTTCAAGCTTCTCCCATTTTAAAAGATAAACAGGCTCAGCCTCAAGCTTTAAACCTTACTTCTTTAAAACAATATGAAGTGCCTAGCATGGGTGCTTTCGCCTGTCCATCAAAGAATTTTTGGTTTTGTAGCTTGACAAGTGGGATTTTGAAGCTCAAGGACTATATTTTATTTTCTCTCAAGCCCTGGCATGTTACAAAGGAAGCCTACAAATTTTATGTAGCATTTAACTGAATGCATCTCAACAGGAAATGCATATCTCAGCCCTTGCATTCCCTGATAATGCACAGGCCCTTCAGCAAAAATCTCACTTCAGATCCACTCTTTACAATTCAATTCTTTTTTAAATGATAACTTTAGTTCTTTGGTTTGCTCTTAACAGTGTATTTTGCCGGTAAAACACAGGCCCATCATTTACCTACTCCCTCTACACTTAAAAACACATACACAGATCTGTGAAGCTCCCAAAGTTGTATACCCATGTTTACAACTCTGCCTCTGGGTTATAGTGTGCATATTACACTTGGAAAACATTTAGGCTAAAGCAATCTTGAGTTTATGATCCTGTTGGTTTTAAAAGCAAATGTTAATGAAATATGTGCTACTTATAGGGAACTGCAAGCCCAGTGGGAGGCATTTTAATTAATACAGTTTGTTCAAAGAAAAACAAATGTAATTCCCCCTCATCTGTCAACCAGCTGTATTCCAACCTGAATGTAGGAAGCAAAGAGAACAACTGATAAAGTAAGTCTGTGAGAAATGCCAGACAGAACTGGGACTTGTGAAAGGAAAGTAAGAACCTAAGCCATTCCCATTATTGCTGGGCTACAGTTGTTTTTTTTCCTGTGACATTTTACATTCTATACATTTTTACCATCTTCTCCGGCTTTAGGCTTATGTTTCATAACAGAGATTAGCAGTTGATTATTTAAATGCAGTTGTTTTCCTTGGGGGATTCTCTTAGTTGTATTCTGCAGTGTTTTGGAGTACAAGGTCTTAACTCTAGTTTATGGAGGTGTGCGAAGTTCAGACTCATTGGTAGAGATTGGCAGCAAATGGGAAGACGAAGTTTGCTTTGGCTAAGTAAGGGGCCTTCTCTTCATAGATGACCAGCCCATATTCCCCTGGTCAGTATCAGTTTCAATCTAAAATAGTCACTAAAATACTTGATTCCAATATGATTTACATCACTTTAACTCAAAGATTCTAATTTAAGCTGGTGCAAACTGCATTATATGATCAGGCCCTGAACATTTCCTGAGATGCCTTTGGCTCCCCCATAGGACCAGTATGTCCTGAAGTATATCTGTAAAAGCCTGACGAAGGGTTTTTGAACCCGAAAGCTTGCTTAATAACTATTCTCCAACCATTTAGTTTGGTCTAATAAAAGATATCAAATTCACCCAAGGAACCTTGTCTGCCTATATCCTTAGACCAACATGGCTACAACCTAAACCCCTGTAAAAGCTACAGAAATTCTTTTACAGAACAGGGATTTAAACCACATTGACACATCTGCCCTCATTTTCAAAATAAGTGACCTTGAAGACTGTTGACAAGATATTGCAGCCCATCGTCTAGAGATATTGTTGCACTGAACATTATTTGATAACAGCTTCACTCTCTGACACTAGAGTCTAATTTTAGGCATTTGCTGCAACTTGGGTTGATGCACAGATCTGCTTTGTTTTCAGACTGATGTCAATAACTTTTTTAATAAACTGTGCTGCTGAAAGGAAACATTTTTCCTTGGCATCTTATCTTGCAGCCTATACTCAAAGTAATTTTCAGTTTAGTAGAGCTAGAGAACAACTGTGGCTCAATGGATCTAGCTGAGGTTTGTCAAAGACTTTCTGGTAAACTGAACAGAAGTCAACCACATTCTTCTGGATGGGATCAGATCAACTGTCTTCATTTTAGACAATTTGCCACTTAGGATAATCTTATCTTGTGAATTTACCCTAATAGATTGCCTTGGTACCAAGTCATTATAGAAGGTATTTTTAATCTATTAAAAACCCCCATATGAATGTGAATATTTTGTACAGCTCTTCTCATGCCTAGACCCAGACTCCAGTCTATTCTGCTCTATCTCATACCTAACTCTCCTCCAAATTGAGCCTGTCTGTGTAAGCATGAAGTTTGGAAGAAAGGGGAGGCACCACAAGGCTTCCTCATCTTTTAGGCATACTCCACTGCAAAGACCCTGTGGCATGGGGCCACAAGAAGCTAGGGATGGACAAAGGGCAGTGACATTGACCCCAAGCCCTCCTCACCAGCTAGTAGAACAATTCAATCACACTGAATAGAACATACAGAAATAATGCATGATTTCTTGTATGACAAAGCACCCCAGAAATGAATCCACAAGGGTGTCCAATGCAAGACAGTCCTTTAATGGTTAAGGAATGGATGTCCTTTTGTGATGACTCCTGATTCAGCAACACACCTTTTCCTTCTGACAATCAGTGCTTTTAATATTGGAATCTATTTATCACTTACATCATCTGAAATCTTTTGAAGAAAGGTACAAATGTAATCCTGGAAAGCAACACCTCATAAAAGAACCTTTTAGACATTAGACTACAATTCTTCAGTTTACCCACACTTGTAGGAACTATAATTCACTGTGATAGATTCTATTAGTCAAAAAGTATGTGGAAACAAGTGTGCAACAGCTCCTAAACCTTTCATTTTGTAATACCCAAGTGCAAATTAATTTTGGTTGCACTCAGGAAAGTGGAAGCTGACCTGGAATGGAAGAGAAGCAGGAGGGCAAGACTGATTGTAGTGGATGAACTGGTGTACAGGCTGCAAGACTGAAGTAGCAAGGCAGCTGTAGGTCAGGACTATGATGTACAGCAGAGGTGCTTAGAGAAAGAGACTAAAGAATCTAGGACTAGTCAAGTTTTAGAAGTCTCCTTCCCCTGGATCACCAGCTGTCAACCCTCCACCACATACACACACTATACAACCGGCATAAATGTAAAACTTAAAATATTTAAGTTTTATTAAATATATTAAATATAGGGAAACAGAGATTGGGCCCTCTTTTTAGAGGAACTATTGGAAAAATTCTAATTCTAACTGAAGTATAATCCTAATATCTTATGATGAATAACCAGCCATACCACTGAACTACGGGGCAGTGTCAAATGGAATGCTCCAGTTTTGGCAACGATGCACGTTATGCAAGCAGTTAAGTAGAAAATTCTATCAGTATCTGTTTTAAACCTTCCCACTGGGTGATTACTGCATTGTTTCAGTTTTTGCTGACTTCAGAATTGTGGATATTTGTACTGAAACTTAGCTGGTAAATCATCATTCATTTGGAAGTGTGTCTGCCATGCGGAAATGCAATAATGGATAGCTGGTTTATTGTTTGTTGAGTATTATCAATTTGAATAATTGTGCCAACCACACACACACACGCACACACACACCCATGTGCAAACAAGAGAGCATCTTGAACCCATCTACTAGATTTTCAGCATTGCCAGCCCTTTCCTTGAACTGAAGATTTAAATTGTTACTATTACATTTATTCAAGTGAGATTTATTAATGTCTTTTAAAGGGATCAATGCTGAATTTTGCAGAACTAAGGAGAGTGGTGCTCAGGGTACCCCAGTAATTGATCTGAAGCAGTTTAACGATCAGCACTGAATACAGCACTTTGACCAGCACAGCAATCTGATCTCAGACCAGTACTGTTCAATATCTTCATCAGTGATTTGGATGAGGGTGTAGAAAGCACTCTGTCCAAATTCGCAGACAACACCAAACTATGGGGTATAGTAAACACACTAGAGGGTAGGGAGAGAATTCAGGCAGATTTGGATAGACTGGGGAAGTGGGCAGATCAGAATTTAATAAAGATAAGTGTAAAGGGCTGCACCTGGGGAGAGGGAATCCCCAATACACCTATAGACTGAAAAGTACCATTCTGAGTACCACAGCAGTGGACAGGAATCTCGGAGTCATAGTTGACGCGAAAATGAACATGAGTCGCCAATGTGACGAAGTAATAAGAAAGGCTAACTGCACTCTGTCGTGCATTAGTAGGTGCATCACGAGCAGGTCTAGGGAGGTGATACTTTCCCTCTATGGTTCATTGGTGAAGCCGCAATTAGAGTGCTACGTCCAGTTTTGGGTGCCACACTTCAAGAAGGATGTGGATAACCTGGAAAGGGTTCAGAGGAGGGCTACTTGTATGGTTGAGGGCCTGCAGGTAAGATCCTATGAAGACAGACTGAGACCTGAATCTCTTCACCCTCTGCAAGAGAAGGCTGAGACGTGATCTTGTGGCTGTCTACAAACTCATTGGGGTTTGTCAGCAAGGAATAGGGGACACACTGTTTACCAGAATGTCCTTTGGGGTTACTAGAAACAATGGCCATAAACTGAAGGAGAGTAGATTTAGATTGGACATCAGGAAGAAATTTTTTACGGTGAGGGTTGTCAAAATATGGAATGGACTTCCAAGGGAGGTGGTGCTTTCCCCTATTTTGGAGGTGCTCAAAAGGAGATTAGACAAGCACCTGGCTGGGGTCACTTGACCCCAGCACTCTTTCCTGCCCAAAGCAGGGGGTCAGACTCGATGATCTAATAGGTCCCTTCTGGCCCTAGAAATCTATGAAATCTATGAAAAAGAACTAACAATGACCACAAGTCAGAATGCTTTGACAATATGGATGCCTATTGGAAATTTCTAATTTGGAAGCTTGAATTTTTTCAAACGAGAGGACTTAGACATCAGTGTAGGTATAAGCAATCTGCTTTGGTTGTAGTTAATGGATAACAAAAGGCTGACAAATTACATTATAGGCTACGTGGAGTTTTCTGCAAGCTGCAAAACTACAATACTTCCCACTGTTTATCAAAAGAACTTCAGGATTTTTTGCTCTTTTATAAAGCTCCTACATACCATTTTACCCAGGAAGAACCTTTATGCCTCCTCTGTGTGGTCTGCATGTCTACTCCTTGGTTTTATCAGCAATGATGAACAAACTAAAGATAGCCAAAGTCTTAAAATAAGTAAGTGGCAATACACTGATGACACCTTATTGCTGTGTCATTAGTAGCCTCTAACTAAGCCAATTATATTTAACAGGAGACTTTTTCTCCTGGTGGCCAACATATTTGATTAATCAAGACACTGCATTCAAGAATCAAATACCAGATTTTCTTCAATTGTCCATAAATCAACAGTAATAAGGAACCTACGTCAGAGTGGAGAGTCTGGGGAACAAACATGAAATATGTAGGCTTACTGGAACCATTAAAAGACAGTCGAAACTCAGTCTTTCATGGGGAAAAAGTTATGCCGTGTGACTTACTTTGGATGAGATCATTAGCATGCAAAGTGCTGTTTGTTCTACACCGAACCACAGCACATTTTATATTAGCAGGGCTGTCCTGAAGCTTTCCCTCCTGTGCTACTTGGTAAAGACCCATACTTCCATTCAGCTGTTACTCTTCTATTCCAAATGTGCTGTCTTAGGAATATTGATGTGCATGGACATTTTGTAAGTTATTCTGGAATCCTTTGGATGAAAAATGCTGAACAAACATTAATTTCTAAATTATATAAATGATATTGTACCTAACTGTACTTGCAAAATGGGCTGCTCCCTGTTTAGGCAGGCAGAAGACAGTGTTACTCAAGTATCTGGTTTATTTTATTTATTTTCCATACAATGTGTATAAGAATCAAAAGGAATGAAAAAATGAGACATGCCATTGACTAAACTTCATCCATATTCACACGCAGCATGGAAGCAAACCAGTGAGTGGATTATTTTGTGCCATGAATATTCAGTAACATTCTTCACCCACACTCACATCAATTGAAAAGGTGTAAATATGAAAGGGAGACAGGAAAGTGTATCTTTTCATATTTTGCTGGAAATGAATGAAAAACAATTTGATGGATTGTATTTAAAGATCAAAATGTGAAAGCAGGAATTTACTTTGCAGGAATCCTGCAGTCTCAACCAATTTTAGATTCCATTCATGTGTGGTAGCTTTTAGGATTTTCAGATGATAAAGTTGTTTTTAATTTTAATGGTGTTTCCTATGAAAAGTATTCTGAAGGGTCTAAAATTATATTACAGGCAAGTCTCTGGGTCGAGAGACTTGGCATTTACATTTATATTTATATTAATGTCCTTCTCCAGCATGTATAAATCCAAAATAAATGTAAATAGCATATTTTTTCATTTACATTACATTAACAAACTGAGCTTGCACTCTTCTCAGCATCCCCCAGTAAATTTGTCTCTGCCTCAGATTTTAAGCCCTGCAGGGTTGGGAACTTTCTTCATATCTATGCCTTATGCGTCACTAAGTCCATTCTTCCTGCATAACTAATAAATAACAAATCAGTTTTTATTCCTAAGAATGTGCTTTGGGATTTCTGAGTAACAGACAGGCAGCACTAGTTTTAATTCATTTAGGATTAGGGTGAAGAGTGATAGTTAGATTGGCACAATGAATAAAACTTTAGCTAAGGATTCTGGAGCAATTGTTTGCTCTTATGAAGCACAACACAGGCAACAAAGTCCAGATGGAGCAGACAGCACCAACCTCATCTTAAGATCAATTTCAGAGAATTCTACACATATTTGCATTAACAACTTCTTCTGAACATCCTCTCCCTTGCAGATTCACAGTACTAAAATGATCCATCTTGGAAGAATTAATTAGTCTGCTCAGGCACTTTATGGTCCTCAGTAATGTAGTTCTTGAGTACCTCACAATTATTAAAAGATTTTATTGTCAAAGCTGTGCAGTAGGGCAATATTGACTTTTTTTTTTTTTTTTTTTTTACAGACAGGCAACTGAAGCACAGGGCAAATTAAATGACCTGGCCATGGTCACACAGGAAAGATAAACTACTAACAGAACCCAGGCTTTCTAAGTACAAATCCAGTGCCCTGTCCACTGGACCATAGTTTCTCAACCTGTGGTACACATACCCCTGGGGGTACGTGAGACACAGGCAGAGGGTACATGGGTACCCCAAAACTCTCTCTTTCTCTCACCCTCTTTTCCTCTCTCTCACCTCTTCCTCCTCTCAAAACTATGGCAAAAAATTTTGGCACGCTGCGCATTGCAGGATGCTTTAAATTCCCCAGTAATAATTTGGTGTGCTGCGCTTTGCTAGGAGGGTTCAGCCCTCCTACCTTTGGCCAACACCACCTCTAGCCCAGGTACATACTTGAGTTGTGCAGCCCTGGTGTAAAATGTGACAATCTTACCCACACCAGATTAAACATCTGTCATATCACGGCCTTACATACACCACCCTTCTTCCAACATATGGCACACATTAGTCTGTAAATATAAAATCCCCTGGAAAATTGAGTGTTGGGGACTTATTAAAATTTTCAGAAGTTAGGGGGTACTTGCTACTTAAAAAGTTGAAACACACTGCACTGGACCATCCATTCCACATGTGGGTCCATTACATGTTAAGTATCTAAACCCAAGCCTGTTGACTACAGCAAATCCCAGAAACTCTCCTGTAAAGTTTTGAATGCCAGTTTATCTTTCTAAAAGCAACATTTTCTCTCTCTGAGATTTTGAGCTCACATGAAAAGAAGGGGAGCTGCTAATGGCCCTAGAATAGTAATTTCTGTTACTTTTATAACTTCAGAATGGCCAGATTTTCATAATAACAGGCTCCAGTGCTAATTAAAGGACAATCCGCAGCATGACATTTTGAGGGTCAAGCGAGACAACCAAAAGATAGTTTCATAGTAGTTTAATAGTAGCTAGGGTCAGGAGGGACCTGAACAAATCATCTAGCCTGACCCCCTGCCACAGGCAGGAATGAATGCTGGGTTCACAAGACCCCAGACCTGTAAGTCTTCCTTATATTAGAGTGTACAACACATTCACATCCTCAGACAGATTCCCCTTCTCCCAGAAATACCCTGTTACTACTCTCTGTTAGCAGTCCATTAGAAAGAAAGAAGAGTAGGAATGCAGGCAAGCTTGCTGATTGTTACCCCAGCAGGCAAAAGAACAAAAACGACTCTCTCTCATAGTTTGTTTAACGTTCAAAGCAAACAGGAAATGCCTCTTATAAGTTACATGCCTTGAAGGTTTAGATAAAATATCATGCAAAGATCAAGAGAGTCTATGAGAAAAAAAGGCACAAAGCTTACAGATACACTGTTCTACCACTAGAGAATGTCTTCATATTGAACTTCAACAGGGGAAAAGCCATAGGAATACCAAGCCAGTTTCTATGCCTGGCTCCCTCCTCATCCAAAAATGTGCAAGGACAATGTATTTTGTCTGCTGGTGGACAATGGAGAATTCCTTCACGGAAGCTGAATGAGCTTCTGCTTACACCAACCCTCTCCTGTCTGGCATAGAGACTGTGCTGGGGGTGAGAAAGGACCCTGTTCCCCCCTCTACAGAAATTCTCAGGTAGTAAACCATCTCCTCACAAAAATCACAGAAGGGGTTTGCTGATAAAACTATCCTGACAAAACCTCCTTGTATATGGACATGGTTTATATCAGTAAAAGTTCTTTTGTTGGTAAAATTCATACCAGTTCCCTAAAATAAGTGAGTTATTTCAGTGAAAACTCCCTCCACTTCTTTCTGATATAACTATGTCTGCACTAGGCTTTTTCAGTGAAAATGTCATAAAAATTACATCCCCACAAGTGGTACCACTATATTGTTGAAGACATCTAGTGTAGATGATGTGATCCTAAATGACAGAAGCAGTAGGGCTGAGGCAGAGTAGCTTAAGATATTTGGGAACCAGGAACAACTGGAAAAGCAGAAAGAAGAATCAGCTTTCCCCTCCTCAACATCTCTTTAAGATCATATCCTAAATCAGGAGAGAATCTGGCCCTATAGCTGGTGTCTTTTATAATAACTAGACTACATATCAAGTGAGCAACTTAAAATTAGATGGCCTAATTCACAGCTGCACTGTGTTTGGTTCCTGCAGAAAACTGGAACACAGTGGTGAATTAAGACGAAGACGTTAACTTCCTTTCACCCTTACTATATACTAAATTTGGAAAAAAACCCTCAATATGGAAGCTAAAATAAAAGCTAAAGTGAGTTTGCAAGTGCTAAACTTGGTTTATCTTCATCAGATTACTAGAAGAAAGCACCAACCTGCGATGAGAGAAAAGTAAAAGGACCAGGGAAACAGAACAGGAAAAAAAAAAACCCTTCAGCTTCCACACCAGTTTGCTATTGATTCTCTGCTTTTCATTTGCTGTTTTGATTTATTTTAGAAGGGAGTAAAAAACCAAAAAATAAGCTCTTTTTTCAAGTAAACCAGTCTAATGAGAGAGTCATGTTTTGAATCAAGTTACAAAATAACCAGTAGATTCCCACTGACTTCACCAATATGCCTCATCTAGATGCACAGGGAAATTCTGTGTGTTAAACCCTCCAGTAACAAGGGCCCATCCAGAGGAAAAACAAACATACATAACTCATCAGCATCTTAACTGTCGTACTTCAAGTATTAGCCACAGCATAGTTTCTGCTCCACTGGATACCAACATAAGACAAGTGAACGCTCAGGTCAGACCATTTGAAAGTTCATTTAAGGCCCTTTGTAAAAAAAAAAAACTTCTAGACAAAACATGCAACTACAGTCTGTATACATGTGTGTTTTTTTCCAAATGAAATGAAGCATGTTTTCTCGCTTCCCACAAGCGCTCCTTTATCTTATGTATGTGTGACAACACATTTTTACTTTGCATCTCAATGCATGCATAAACAATATAGAACGCTCTTGTTAAAAATGGATACCGATATAATCCTTCACTGAATAGGTAAACTATGTATAATCTGGATACCACATTAGACTGCAAACAACATTGCCCAAAATCCAACATCTTGAAATTTTGCTTTTTTCAGCACACAGTTGACTGATTACTTGTAATAGTTTGGGTTTTTTTAATTGCTTGAAATTATAGCTTCTCTTTCAAGCTTAAAATTGCAGCAGTGATACCCTTCCTTCCCCAGAAGCTTATCAGAGCCCCTGAGGAAATAGTGAAACTTATTTTTATATGTATGCTGTCAAAAAAATCATGATGCTAATAAGCATTAAAAGATGTAGTATGAGATAGGAAATAAAATCTCAGGATTGCAAAAGAAAAAGATATTCTGCCAACAAATCAATCCCCTTTTGCAATTTTTTAAATATGATTTATGTTGCCCCTAGAAAACACTGCAAATCAAATGGTAAGTCTCTTAAAAACTCGTGATCAGATGATTAAAGTGTGCTTTCATCTCTTGTCATTCTTTTCCAGCAGGTTGGAGGCTTAGGGTATAAACAGATCTTTACACAATTACGCAAGGTTTTGCAGCAAGACTCAACTTCAACTCTCTAAAATTGATCTCATATTTAGATGTTGCATGCATCTGAAATAAAGCCAAGGCCTTAGTCTTACAGAGATCAATTGTAAGAACTGTCATCAATTGTAAGAACTGTAAATAACATTTACCTATATTTTGGAAGGGTGAGGGAGAGGAGGAGAGCCCTGCTCATGGGTGTGAAGCTGGCTGCAGGGTTGGACCCAGAGAGTCCTAATGAACAGATGTGTCGTCTTGGCGAGAAGTGGGTAGTGGCGTTCTGCAGGGGTCGGTGCTTGGTCCTGTACTTTTCAACATCTTGATTTGGATGCAGGAGGCAAAGTTCACAGATGACACCAAGTTATGGGGAAGTGTGGTCACGCTTGAAAATAAGCTACAGATACAGGTGAATCTAGACAGACTGGCAAGTTAGGCGAGTCAGAAATGTAAAGTGCTCCACCTGAGGACAAATAATCCCCTGCACACCTGCAGGCTTGGCAAAGCCAACCCGACCAGCACTACAAATGAAAGAGACCTGGGAGTAATAACAGACCACAGCATGAATATGAGCTGGCAATGTGACTCTGTTGCCAGTGGGGCAAATAATACTTTGGCATGCATCAACTGATGAATCTCCAGCAAGACCAAGGAAGTGATTCTTCCACTCTACTTGGCACTGGTGAGACCCCAACTGGAGTACTGTATCCAGTTTTGGGCACCACACTTTAACAAGGACAACTTGAGAGAGTCCAGAAAAGGGCCACCCGTATGATTAGAGGCTTGCATGGCAAGCCATACAAGGAAAGGCTGAGGGACCTGGGACTCTTCAGCCTGAAAAAGAGAAGGCTGAGAGACGACTTGGTAACAGTTTACTGCTACATCAAGGGAGTACATCAGGGGCTTGGTGAACAACTGTTCACCAGGGTGCCCTTGGAGAGAACCAGGAGTAATGGCCACAAACTCCTGGAAGACCACTTCAGGCTCAACATTAGGAAAAACTTCTTCACAGTTAGGGTGCCCAGACTATGGAATAAGCTCCCCCTAGAAGTGGTGCAATCGCCTACACTGGAAATCTTCAAGAGGAGACTGGATGGTCACCTTGCCAGGGTCACCTGACAGCCACTTGTTTTTTCTACCTGGTGCAGGGGGGTGGACCCATTGATCTTCTGAGGTCCCTTCCAGCCTTACAATCTATTAATCTAATAAATCAATAGCAAAATTCATTCAATCAAGATTGCTTTTGATGCCAAAAGCAGGAGTGTGAGACTGAACAATCAAATAGCTTGCCTTCCTACAATGAAGCAACAAAATCTATTTTCAGCTAAGCATCACCATAATTGGAACTCTATTGAGATACCTCCACCCCACTGTATCTTTCTACCGATCACTAAGTACTAGGGATACATAGTTATCAACTGAAGAGATACACATCCATACCTTCTTTCAGGAGTCTTACTAGAGAAAGAGCTCAATCAGTTTTCAGGTATCTGCTTGCTTGCATTTGAATTCATAGAGCTACAGTGGAGAAGAAAGGGAAAGGAAGGACTTCCACTGCTGACTCGTTTTGGAATCATAGAAAATTAAGGTTGGAAGGGACAACCCCTTGCTCAAAGTAGGAACAGCCCCAGACATATCATCCCACCGAAGGCCTGATCTTAAAAACCTCCAAGGATGGAGAGTCCATGACCTCTCTAGGTAGTGCTTTACCACTCTCCTCATGAGAAAGTTTTTCCTAATATCTAATTTAAAGTTCCCTTGCTGCAACTTGAGACTATTACTTGTTCTGTTATCTGCCACCACTAAGAACAGTCTAGCTCCAAAGTAGCTTAGTCTTGCTTCATAAACAAATTGCCCAAAGTTAGACAGGATACCTATGGCAGAGCAAGGAAATACACTCAGGTCTTCCAGTTTCTAGGCTAGACCTTACTAACAGCCTGATTTTTTTCCTTGCAATGTCTTCCCCAGCGACCCCAGTGATGATACACTTTCGCCATGAAGTTACATATGAGTCAGCAGTAGGCTGTCACAAAAAAAGCAAAATTTGGCTTAGATTAATAGAAGCAGCATCAGCAAGAGACCAAGCACTGCTTAGACCTTAAACTGGAGTGCTGTGGCTAGTTTGGGGCAATGTATTTTAAGGTTGTAGAGAAGGTGGAGGATATCTAGAGGTGATAAAGTAAATGGAATACAAGTCATTACATGACAGAAGTTGAAGGAACTAGGTGTATTTGATTTGAGGAAAATAAGATTAAGTAGAAAAATGACCACGCTATTTAAATACTGGAAAGGCTGCTACAAAGAGAGGGATTTTTTTTCTCCTTTGGCACACAAGACAGGATATAAAGTGGTGGGTTTAAACAGCAGACAAGCAGATTTAGATTAAATCTTAGGGAGGGCTACTTTTTGTAGTAGAGCAAGCCTCCTAGGGAAGCTGTGGAATCTCCTTCACTGGAGACTGTCAAAAAGAATCTGGACAGTCCTGTCTGGGGTGGTTTAGGAACAGGAAATCCTATTTCTATGTAGAGGACTGAGAAAGATCAGGAGTGGCCAATCTGCAGCTGAAGTACCACAGGTGGTACAGGCAGCCTGCATGTGTGACACACAGCAGACTGGGGACCAGACAGGTAGCACAGTGGCAGATAGGGAAGAGAGCAGAAAGCAGAGCAACTGCTTGGTCAAACAGCACTGGGTAGGGAGCAGAAAGCAGAGCAGCAGGTGAGAATAAGGGAAGGGGAGTGGAGTGGTACTTGGAGAGGGTGGAGGGCTAATTTGTGACCTCTCTCCTAACTTTATTATACTATGAAGTGTATCACCAGATAGCTCCTGTCTTTTTATTTTAGCTAGCATAAGTGCATGTACTATTTTAATGCATGTAAGCACCTGTCTTTTGAAACTTGCTAACCCTTTGCTAAAGGAAAACTGCTGTTATTATCAAACACTTAAAGGCTTCAGAAGTGAGGTGTATCTTTGTACATTCCACAGGCAAGCAATTTGAGGCATTGTCAAAGCACATGGGATGTCAGATGCAGTCTCACATACCCCTTTCTCTTCTATAAAAGACATATTCATAAAACCTAGCTCTGTGTAACCCTAATAATAGCACTCGTTCACCACACAAAAGATCTGCTATAAAGGGATCATTAGAATCATTACAACGAAACAGCTTAGGAGTGTGAGTCCTATTGCTGCTGATACCCTGCTCCGAAGTCTATGCCAATAGCAATAGACAATGCTGGCAGAAGCAGCCTTCTCTTCATCTTCTCTCCCCACCTTAATGCAGGGCAATTAGAAAGTAATTGTGACAAAATTTGCAGTAGTAATAACCCAGAGAATTAGGAACCAAATAAGTGAAACTTACATTTTATGCCTCATGGGCTTTTGTGTTTCTCATTTTTAGATCACTACTCCAGGGCATACGGGCTTACTGAAATTACCATCCAATGACGGTTTGCTGGCCTATGTGAGGGGGCCTGGTAATTTTAATATGTTTTCTAGAGGAGCAGCCTTCTGCTAACTAACACCACAACAACAATGCAAAACTTGTCGGCAATCTCAAAGATTGATCTTTCCCTTTTTTCCCTTTCAGAGGTTTGAAAAGTAGTTAAAGGACAATATGCATGGCTCCTATCCATACTTTAACCAAGGACAGACAGCCTCATAACTTAGAGCTGAAAAACTATACCTTTCAGAAATACTAAATGCCTTAAAAACCCCACAGTACTGTATCTGACAACATTTTTTTAATGACAGAAAGAAAATAATCTAATCATATAACTTATATGGGTTCCTAACCCCAATTGACATGCAGAAAAAAATAAATGGAGCCTAAGGATGCCAATACAATCAGCTGAATTTTATCTGATGTGATGCCAGAAATAGTCTATGGAAAGAAAACATTTGACAATACATTCCCTCAGTTATTAACAATGCCTAAAATCTCTCCTTGGTCAGCAGGTTTTCTTGATGCACATGATCCATTCAGAGAAGCAAGTCAGCCTCCCACTAAATCCTGATCAATAAAGGTCCATATGATGTAGAAACGTCTCCCCTTTGAAACTCTGAGCATTTAAACACACAAACAGCTGACTAAACAACTACAAATTGATTCCAAGCAATAACAACATGCCAGGGGAACCAATTATTAAAGATCCAGAAAACTACTGAGGGACTTGATGAAACAGTAAAATGATGTAAAATGACTGAGTGTATATTGGAAGCTTGCATTACTAATGCTCAAGCTGCAGGTAAACAGAGAATGTCATTTTCATGGATTATCAGTGGAACCTTTCAAATGCAGCAAGTTTATTAAAGCAGTTTAGCAAACAGCTATACAAAGGAGGGTTGGGTATTTGACCGATCAAATCGAGTTTGGTCAACTGACCTGGCAAATATTGGTCAAAATATGTAAAAAAAAAAAAGCCAATATAGTCAAATAATGCACAGAAAAAGCACAATTTTTCCATTAAGAAACGTGTAAAAAACAACAGCAATTCATATTTCTATCAAGAAATCTACCAAAAAAAAAAAAATCACTCCCTGTAGAAGTGCTATAATCTTTGACTGGTCAAAAAATATCAACTGACCAGCTTGCCAATCTTAATGCAAAGTCCACATTTTGTTATACAACACTGTCCAAGACATCTTAGCTTGTAACAGACAACCATTATATGTTTGTAGATAAAGATTCACAGTTCTCCCGAGGTTTAATTGCCCCTAAGCTTTAGCACTCCCTTGTTTTTGAGGCCCTTCAAAACCCGATCTTGGACATCTTTTAGAAGCACTGGGCACGTGTTTAACAATCAAAGCTAGGATGAAATATTATTTTGGGCGGGGAGGAGTGGTCTCTGTTTTATGTTGATATTCCAGTTCCCTTTTAAGGGGTTTTATTGTTTTCCTGTTTATAAATATTCTGTTTTTCTTGTTGTAAACCTCCCTTCCCCTCCTGCCCTGAGCCCCATTGGGAAGGGAGGCATATAAACCAAGTATATAAATTAAACAAATACATTGTAATAATAGGGGAGGGAAAGAAAAATATTACACTGTGAAGTGATGGAGAATCCGCCAAATAATTCTGATATTAAATTAGCCAAATTATTCCAGAGCTTTTTATGAATTGCCCTTGTCAATCCTCTGTTGGCTCTAACAAACTGAAAATGCAGACCAGATACCACTCATTTAGGACCACTGATAACAATATTCCTGACACTCATGGGTGAGCACTCAATAGCATTATCCTAATATATTAGAAAGGTGTGGTAGAATATTAGTACTGAATGAGTCACTACAATATAGAAGAAAGGCCCAATTTAAACAGAACTGAAGCTTGCTCTTTCATTGGACCAGCCTTGCCACCCTCCCACTCCTCAATCCTGCAAGCTGCTTCCAGTGGCAGGAAACAATCGAAGTAAAAGTCAGAGTGGAGGATTAGAGGCAGTTTAGAGTTTTTCTAATCCCCCCAACCCTCCTGATCCCTCCAACCCAACCACATACCACACTGGCCATACATTAAGTTGTAGAATGTAGTGTAATGTACTGCAGTTTGGTGGTGAAATGTGCAACATAGTTTTTCATTGGTGGGATGGAACAGATAGTATGGGGACCCATAGAAACAGGCTGCGTAACATATAGTAGGTAAGATATGATTAAAAAATGTTGGGGGGGGGAGGGGGAGGGAGAAATCCACTAATTCTCTGAATCCTCTCTCACAATATCCTTTCATGGAGGGATCAGCATAATGGGATCTAATGTTCTACCAGTTGCAGGAAGGGGAACAATTCTCACCAAGCATTCATTTATATCACTGTATTTGCAGCCTCTCATAACACTGCTTCATGGAGACTGAATACTGAGGTGCCTGTGGCAATCTGATGAAGGGCAATGGTGTCACTCCGTAGGCAATATATTGCCATAAATGGCAACGGTGTTTCAGGGACAGGTGGTCTACCTGTGACAGATAAGTCATGTTGCCAATCTGGCAAGTAGCGCATTCAGCTGCCATACTGGAATCGAAGATTGTCTGCCTTGAATTCACATTTTGGTCAATATTTCAGCCCCTACTAGGGTTAGAAATTTAATTCCAATAATGAAAGCAACATTGTATGAACCAAAGAAATTAATCATAACCTTTCCATCATGGTAGCCATACTGAATTCCAAGATGGATGCCATGAATTTACGGCTTTGTTCATTATTAGATACCCAAAAGTTTTTCAAAATTGCTACATCAACTCTGCTCTGTTTCAGATTACCTCAAAGTTAAAACCTCAAATGAAGACTGTCAACAAGAGACTTGCCCTTATCGTCCTTAAGTAAACATTACAAGGGAGCCAATAGCATCACTGAGTCCAGCTAAGCATGGGAGGTATAACTTGGAATCTACAAGATGCATCATATGTCTCAAAGTAGATTTACAGTTAATGATTAGCCAAAGTACACTTGCTAGAATTGCACAACTAAACAAGACACTCATTCAGTGTAGGACAGTTGCTGAGTTCAACATTTGTTATGGCAGTATTCTTACCAGACTATCACACTGTGTTGATCCTGCACTGCAACATTCCAAAAGCCTCAGTTGGCACTGTTCTTGCTACAGTTCTTTTACACATAAAGGACATATTGAGAGACTGTCAAGAAAGTCATGCAAGGTAGAGGATGAAAGGGAAACCCTACCATCAACATAAAGTGAAGAACACATTAGGATATCAAGCAGATCATCTACTCCAGCAGTTGGAGGATGTGAATACTCTACCAGAAATGTTTTAATAAGAAGAGAGCGAGGCAAGTGTTATCACCTGCAATACACAAGCTGGCAGAGAAAAATGAAGTGATACACTGCCAAATTGTTGTTGAAGATTTAATAGCTGCTGAGGCACATTACCATCCTGAATGCAGGTGGGAGGAACAACAGAAGCAACAAGTCTCTCATTCCTATTTGCATGTGGAGACTGCGCAAAAAGATATTATTCTTTCTCCTGAAGCGAGAGCATGGCATCAAGTGATTGATGAACTAGATGCTGGTTTTGCATGGAAAAATGTGTGCAGTCTGAAATATATACTTGAAAGATATTGCAATTTAGTAGAAGATGAAGGTGGTGAATGTCCCCTGACCACACTGATGCAAGAACTTCAGGCTTGGACATTAAGAATGCATGTGACAAAAGAAGAAAAATTGTTAACACTACTATCGAGGAATGTCTTACTGCAGATGCTATTGAGAGCTTCTATGAAAACATGCCCAAATCAAAACTGAAAACCTTCAAGGATGTAAAGTCAACTGTGGGACAGTGCAGCAAAATGCAACAGACACAAAATGCAAAGGAGATCCAGCAAAGGCTACTTGCAGCATTTGCAGCAAGTAGAAGGTCTGACATATGCCGTCTCCTATAGCACATACTGTCTGGATACCCTGTGTCACTTTGTAAACCCAACAAATTACTCAATGTGGCTAACAAAGCAGCCTTGTCATGGACCTTAATTGGAGATAAAACAGTAACTGTTCTGCCAATGCTACTTCTGAAAAATCAGCTGTTTTTGACAACATGGCTCTTATACAGAGCATAGGAAAGCCAAAAACTGCATGGACATTTGTAGATTTAGCTAATAACTTTATGCAACAAGTGTTTACCAACTAGTCCAACATGTGGAAACAAGTCAACGCTGTCTTCAATCGATATATATCACCATCCATAAAGGCAAGCACAAGAATATTAAGGACCCTAACTACTAAGCCAATCCACAGAATCATCATCAGCAGAACTCTTCCATCACCGGCATCACTGAGTAATTTCATAGCCTTACCAGCAAACAAAGAAAACCTAGTTAATTTTTTAAGTAAGGAGCTTCTTAAGGAATCACGTTGATGCTTCCAAAGTGATGGAGAGCTCATTGTTGGTGATTTCACTAATGGAAACACAGAGCACTCTGGCTTATGTGACATTTCACAACTGCATTTCCAGCAAGAGATGCGCACAAGAATGCTCCTATACAGCAAACATGCAGTTAGTCAGAGATACTCCGCTTTCATATTCTCCTGAGATGACACAGATATACTTATCGTTCTTCTTACGCATAATCTTGCACCTAAATTTTAGATGATGAGAAGCAACACACTAAGATTAATTTCAGTTGGTGATATTGTGTCAGAATTGCCTAAATCAGTCATGAATATCTAATTAGATTCCAGCATCACTAGTTGTGACACCACCAGCCAGTTCAGTGGACATGTTAAGAAAACTGCTTAGAAATTGTTCGTTTGACATCTGCATCTATTGGCAAGTCTAGGAAGTAGGCCTAATGTTGATAAAGATTTGTACAGTTGTGTGGAAAAGTTTGTTGTATTGCTGTATCAGCTGTCAACATCTATGACAACTCTTCTGGATATTAGGGTGAAATTACTCTATCAAGAAAAAGCTTTGGATAAACTTCTGCCTACACACAACTCCCTTGTGCACTATGTACATAGAGCCAATTATCAAAGTCTCATTTGGCAAGCTGCACTTGAACCTAATCCAACACTGCCATCACCTGAACAGTGTGGTTGGCAAGCTGAAAATGACAGTTAAGTTCCTATCATAAACACACTTAAGCCATTACCAGCAGGATACCGTCCAATAACAAAGTGCAAGTGCAAGACGGAATGCCAGGGACCTGCATGCACATGCAAGCAGGCTAATGTGCCATGCAGTCCTGGCTGCAAGTGCTATGAGACAGTATGTTGCAATCGGTATAATAAATAAAGGGATTCAGAAATGGATTCAAGTGATGAAGAGATCTGAAAAACTGCAATTACTCGTTGTATTAATGTTATACTATAGTATTACTGTTATATTACCACTGTTACATTTTCCTGTTGCCTCGAGACTATTACATCTTCCTATTACCTCGAGCCGAACATGTCTGTTTCATTGCCACTGAGTTATGTATTATTAATATCAGACTTATCTGCATTCTGAAATTAAAAATTCATTGTCTTATTCAATATATAACTCAAACAAGTAGTCTAGCCTGAGTTATAATGTTTTTACTACGGTAGGCCTGCTGTGAAATTTGTACTGACAGAATTTGTAAGTTTTAGTATTATTATTTACTAGGATTTTTAATACATTGAGTTGATATATATATGCTAATGTGTCAGCCATCTTGGAATCCACGAAAGAAACATTATGGCTTGATATTCTCGGTTGATACAATTTTGGTTTTGTCACTGGAATTAATTTTCTAACCCTAGCTGCGGCTGAAATATTGACCAAAATGTGAATTCAAAGCAATTCACGGCAGCCATCTGGGATTCCAATATGGTGGCTACACGCACTATTTGCCAAATTTGTAACATGACTTTTCGGACACAGGCAGACCACCTCTACCTGGAACAGACTGCTGCTGCTTGTGGCACAGACTTGCCTACAACCACAAAATCTAGAGACCTTAGTGATCAGTTTATATTCTACTAACAGGCCAGAGAGACCTAGTACGATTCATCTGGCTTGATGAGGGTTGAAGGCAACCACACTGTAAACGAGACTAGCAAAGCAATGTTCATATCAAAGCCTGCCATTAGAAGGTGACATTGCAGAGATTAGGCTGAGCTGAAAGAAATCATTAAGTTATTACACTGTATTCAAAACCTTAAAGCTGCTCTGTTTACACATTGTATGGACACAGGATACTGAAAAAGCAGATAGGTATTGATATTACAAGAATTCTGTATTTGACTCTAACTATAGAGTTTGCTAAATATGTTCAAACAGTCTGAAAACATAATTATTAACAATGCTACAAAGACTCTGCTTTCCATGGACGCTTGTACATGTGATGGGGGTTTAGTCCCCTAAATTGAAACAGTGGGTTTTTAATTGTGATAATTAAAAACCCACCATTTCAATTTAGGGGTTTCTGTCACTGTTATGGTGGGGGCCTGATCCTTTTTTTTCCCCCGCGAAGCCTGGGGGCAGCTTCTGGCAGGCCAAGTGGCCCCTGAGCAATAGGGGGCCCCGGTCCCTCCCTCCATGGCAGCGGCGCCCCCCAGGGCCACAAAGGCAGGCTGCTAGTGGGCCAGGGGCTGCCCCAGCTGAGGGAAAATTTGCATTGGGCTGGATGCTGAACAGTATCTGACCTACTAACAGCCCACGCAGGTGGACCTAGGGGGTGCCACTGCCACAAAGGGAAGGACTGACCCTCCTGCCACAGGCATGCTCCGCAAAAATAAAAAAAGGGAATCCGGCTCCTTGTGGGGGGGGGCCTAGGGTCCCCGAGCTGGGACAGGCCCTTGCCTGCTAGCTGCCCACCTGGGGAACCCCGGGGTGCACCGCTGTCATGGAGGGAAGGACTGGGGCCCCCTGCAGATCAGAGGCTGCTTGGCCCACTGGCAGCTTGCCCCTCAGCTGCGGGAGACATGGTCAAGCGCCGCAGGGAGAAAAAAAAGAGGCGGCTCAGGCCCCTTGCCATTTCTGCCTTCAGTCTGCCTCTCCTACAGCCAGGGGGAGAGCTGCCAGATTAAAGGCTTCAATGTTACAAGTAGCTGAGTTGTAAACTAAACTACATGGGGATGTGGTTGAGTTTGCAACATAAAAAACTCATTTAACTCACAAAAAAACCCTGTACACATGTAAAGTGTTATGCAATTAAACCGCAAAAACGGGCAATTTTTGTCATGTGTACAAGCTCCCCATGAGCAGAAGTTGCTGCCAGTTAAACAGAATTCAAGTAGGACACATGCAGAAAACGTTTTTGTCTAAACTAGCAGTACAGTATACTGTGACTATGCAATCCTCAACCATTTCCCTGCCCGAACTCTCTTTTACCATATTGGGCACACCATCTATCCAGTCATTTTTCAGAAGAAATATTGATCAGGGCCTCCTAACATGTGCTGTAAGTCTCCAATTGAGAATCCAAAGCCTAAACCAAGTCTTTTAAAGAGAAAAATGTGTTGAAGTAGAATCATTATTCAAATCACCACGGATAGCTCCTGCCACTGTGAAGTTATTTTTGTAAGAAGAATGAGGAACGTTATACCAGCATGCACAACCTACCTGATATCAATAGATGGACTTTCAACAGCCTGTCCAGTAAAACTCAACAAAACCAAACCTACTGATAACGCATTTTGACATGAGGCAGCATATATTCCAGCCTCCTGTTACTCCAGTACTGTTCTCTAGATGCAAATAAATCGTCATTTACTTCTCCAGCCTATCACTCCCACCTAATATATGACTGCAACCCGCAAACAATACTGTACTACTGAAGAACTATGGAGGCAATGGGATTGTGCACCCTCCTCTAAGAGCACACATTTGGCTGGATCTGCTAGTTGCCATAGAAACCAGAGGTTGAATTCTTGCTCACCAAGGATGTGTCAGTTATCTGTCTGTTCTGTCATTTCCCTCCCCCTCCCCTAAATCTCTCATGTCACCTTTCACTTCTTCTCCTGGCTTTATTTTTAAAGTCAGATCAGATCATTTCTAATAAAATATACTTTGAGGGGGAAAAAAAGACTTACTGGACTTTGACTTCTCAGTCTATTCATCCAGTAGGACAACTGTGAGAAGTATCTTGGCAGCTATTTCTCTTCGCCTATCAAAGGACGCACTGGGTATAAACTGACAAATTCTTCCTTTTCGAACTGTGATCGCAGGCATTTACGAATGACAAATAAGTGTGAACTTCACTTTTTGGAGTTGAAGGAGCAGATATGTTACTTTAGGGACCCATGCAAATGCAAGATGTCCCAAAACAAAAGCACAAATATGTTTATATATGTTTTAAAACAGAAAGTTTTAAAACAACTGCCAGAATCTTGCATTCCTGAAGAAGCTGACTAGTCTTTTCAAGTTCAAAGAGTCTCACACAATACATCTTTTCTTCCTCAGAAATTATTCACGCGTAATCTATTGACTTTTAGTTCAGTACAAAAATTAAAATGTGCGACACTTTGTATACAACAGAAGATGCCCCTGTCACATAGTCAGATGCAGGTTGTTTTATACTAATGAGACTCTTCAAAGTTTTCAGGATTAATTATAAATCAAAGCAATGCCACTGCTAGTTTTAATAGAGCAGGAAAGTTTATCACAACTGCATGGGGCAACACCTATTCTCATGCCAACTGTTCCAGTTTAAAGAAAATGCATAATGAAATTGAGCAATAAACCTCTGTAAACCAGGGATTTAAAAATTAAGCCAGTATTCAAAACTGTCAACAACAATGGAATGAGGCAAAGAAAAACTAAATTACAAAGAAAAAAAAGAAGTATATCAGCATTAAACAGTGAATTTTCCGCTTGTTTGCTTTGTGTAGCACAGATAGACTGCATATACTTTTTAATTGATAGAGTTTAACTTTTAACTTTCTGATACAGAAAAAAGTTTTCACGTAAGGTTAGGAAACATGAAGTCTCTACCTTCCATGAAATGTTATTACTTTCTGAGGTAATTATCTAATGAGATTTTGGATTGTTTTGAAAATAATGTCTCGTTAATCAATTGACAAAAAAGAACTTTAAGCGAGGTGTCCAGAACTGCTGGGGGTATAATGACTGCAGTCATCTATTTTCAAACATATCTCTTAATATATCTCAGAAGTCAAAGCACAGCAGTAGATTAGGCCTGTCTTTTGACTGGGGAAAAACTATGAAATGCCTAGATTACAGAAGAAAGCAGAATTGCCAGTTCAGCTAGTGAAACTCAAGATTTCCATCTGAAACACTGGCTTTGCAACATGATAAGATATTTTGCTTTCCTCAAGGCCTCTCCCAGGTGAGATTTAAACACAAAAGGTGCTTATACACAAGCAGCGAGGCTACTCTGTCCAACGTGCTGTTAATTACAGCGCTTTGGAGTACTCAATTAAATCGAGTCTCCCAGCATTTGATAATTACTGCGCCCCAGCCGTCTCATGCATCAACATCCCCACGCTTAAAAATAGTGGTGGCGTGCTTTATCTAAATCTTGTTTGATGAGCTTTAGATAAAGTGCCCCTGCCACCATTTTTAAGCATGGGGATGCTGATACACAAGATGCTCTGGGTGCTTTAATTAGAGTGGCTCTTAAAGCCTCCCCCCACAGAGCACATGTATAAACACCCAAAGCTCCTAACTGCTTGTTGGGAAAGTTCCTATGGCACTTCATGGGGTGTAGGTTGCCACAGTGCAACAGCCAAATTCAAGTACAAGTTCTGCTACCTTCTGATGACAAATTCCTCCTGCAGTTTAAAATTCAATAAGGTATGATTTACTTCCCACCCCATTCTAAGCCACTTTGCAAACAAAAGAGCCTTTGTGCTCTATCCCCTTTTTAGCAACTCCAGTAGAAACACTACAATCCGTGAAGTGTTTTGGAGGGCAAGTCTGAGAAGAAATATGTATGTATAGAAAGCGTGCAACCTAGACGCTAACAAAGCTGTTTACGAATTTACATCATCATAATCATTTACCATAATCACTTTACTAACTCACACATGTCATGAGTCCAAATGAATGGCACATTAATCATTACATAGAAATCAAATATCACTTAATGTCTGCAAAATGAGTTCCAAGTATTAACTCTCAGAGTACCCTATGAGATTGACAGGTACCCCACATTGCTTTAAAATGAACAGAAATGATTCATCCAATATCATAAGTAAAGACGCCATAAAAACTTAGTATCCCAAGTCCTTAATCCAATGCCCTACCGAGTGTGTTGCTGTAAGAGCCATAAAGCACAGTTCTTCCAGAAAGTTACCCAAGAGTCATGGAATCAGAAAATTTGGGTTGGAAGGGACTTCAGGAGGTCATCTATTCCAACCCTCTGCTCAAAGCAAGATCATCCCAGCCACGGCAATGTCTAGCCAGGTCTTAAAAACCTCCAAGGATGTTCTCCCACCTCTCTGGGTAACCTGTTCCAGTGCTTTACTACCTGCCTAGTGAGAAGGTTTTTCCTAATATCTTACTTAAACTTCCCTTGCTGAAATTTGAGACCATTGCTCCTTGCTCTGTTATCTGCCACTACTGAAAACAAGCTCACTCCATTCTTTTTGGAACCACCTTTCTGGTAGTTTAACGTTGCTATTAAATCCCCTCTCAATCTTCTCTTCTGCAAACTAAATAAGCCCAGTTCTCTTAACCTCTTCTCATAACCATAACCCAGTCCCTTAGCCATTTTCGTTGCCCTCTGCTGAACTCTCTCCTGTTTGCCTATATCCTTTCTACAGTGAGGAACCCAAAACTGAACACAGCACTCCAGATGTGGCCTCACCAGTGCTGAATAGAGGGAATACAAGAATTACTGTGAAATGGGCTGTTTGCTGAAACTGACAGCAAGTGTTCCATCTGAGCTCTTAGGCTTCTCAGCTAGTCTTCTGAACTTTCGTAAATATGCTGCTTTCAATGAGTTATTTTTGTTGCTTGAGCTACATTAATTGGGAAAGAGAAACTGGGAGGAATAATGCATCTCATGTGGCTATATAATTAAGTGCTGGATGAGCAAAAACTGAGCTCTGGATCCTTTTATGAAGTACAGCATTTTAAAATCTGCGTGTTTAGCTGCCAGGCACTAAAAGTAAGAAGTGCACTAGCTGTTAACATGAACTAAATTCTGAGGGAAGGGGAATGTTCTGACATACGGATATGGCCACTTCCTATGCCTATTCTTCTGTCAACTTCTGCTGATCAGCTGATAGTATTAACTCTGGTGCCAGAGTATGGCAAAGGTGGAAAAAGAAGCCAACATTCTCAGTCAGTGTTTTCTCTTCTTCACATGAAACAAGCCTAGGAATAGGGCATTAAAATGTTATATTTTTACAATGATTATACATAAGTTGAAAGTTGAGATTCCCATCTTTAAGAGAAACAAGTGTGTGGGTGCTCAGCTATACAAGTTTGATGGCAGCTAAGGGAAAGAATAAGCAGGGCATAAAATAAAAGTAAAATGAGCCTACTATAGTGGTTTCCAAGCTTTTGGGATCAAAGGGCCACTGTCATCTCTCAAAATTTCTTGTTGACCACCCTGCTAACTTGTAAGGGGGGCAGAAGGGAGGGATGCAATCTGAGGAACATTAGCAGATCACTTACTATGGCCTTGAGGACCACCGGCTACAGTTTGGGTATCACTAGCCAAGGTTGTTTACAATATGTAGGGATCTACCAAAATTGCAATTTTTGCAGAAATCATGGAATGCAGTATTGCCTGCAAAATCAGGCAATGTCTGCCAAATCTGCAGGAGTGGGGGTGGGGAAACTTACTGGCTATAAAATGCTGGTTCCCCAGAGTGAGCCAGTTGTCCTCACAGCGCTGCAGCCCAGCCAGGGGGGAAGGAGGGAGTGGGATTTCCAGCACAAAGGGGAGATGGCTGCTGCCCTGGCCCCTCATCACCGATTAGCTGAGAGGGTTGCCTGTTGTGCAGCTCAGCTCCTCTCCACCAATCAGTGGTAAGGGGCAGTTGCATGATGGACAGCCTTTGCAACCAATCAGTAGTGAGGGGTGGGGCCACCAGGGCCCCTCAACCAATCAGGAGCATTGGGGGCTGTGGGGGGCACCACAATCAGCTTGCAAAAATGGTGACCAGACCCACAATCTCCCTGCAAAATCACCCAGCTGCCTCCTCGGGTTGGGCAGATTCCTAATAATATGGTATAATGTGTAATGCTGTCCTTACCTCTAAGAGAGCAACTGAACCTTGTGGATCTCAAGTTAAAGTTAGATTAGGTAAGAATAAAGTAAAGGTAAGATTCTGAATGACAGCCAGCATTGCTTTATTGCGGGCAGGTCTTGCCTTACCAACCTCATTTCCTTTTATGACCAGGTAACTTGCCACCTGGACACAAGAGAGCAGGTTGACATTGTATACCTAGACTTCCAAAAGGCATTTGATTTAGTATCCCACGGTATCCTTGTGAGAAAATTGGAGGATTGTGGACTTAACTCCGAGACAGTCAGGTGGGTGAGAAACTGGCTGTAGGACAGAACTCAGAGAGTCGTATTAAACGGATTGGTGTCATCCTGGCAAGAAGTGGGCAGCGGTGTCCCACAGGGGTTGGTGCTCAGTCCAGTACTTTTCAACATCTTTATTAACGATTTGGATGTGGGGCTGAAGAGCTCACTGGCCAAGTTTGCAGGTGACACCAAGTTAGGGGGAGTGTGGTCAAGCTTGAGGATAGGCTACAGATACAGGCGGACCTAGACAAGCTAGCAAGTGAGCGGATTGGAACCTGATGAAGTTCAACATCAAGAAATGTAAAGTGCTCCACCTTGGGACAAGCAACCCTCAACACACCTACAGGCTTGGTGGCACCAAACTGACTAGCACCCCCAGTGAAAGGGACCTGGGGGTAATAATAGATCACAGTATGAATATGAGCTGGCTGTGCAATGCTGTAGCCAAATAATACTCTGGCATGCATCAATTGATGCTTCTCCAGCAAAACCAAGGAGGTGATTTTTCCACTCGACTCAGCACTGGTGAGATCGCAGCTGAAGTAGTGTGTCCAGTTCTGGGCACCACACTTTAACAAGGACAAGGACAAACTTGAGAGAGTCTAAAGAAGAGCCACCCGTATGATCAGTCTCCCATGGCAAGCCATACAAGGAGAAGTTGAGGGATCTGGGACTCTTGAGCTTGAGGAAAAGGCTGAGGCGGGACCTGGTAGCAGCTTACCACTGTACTAGGGGTGTACATCAAGGGCTCGGTGAACAACTGCTCACCAGGGCACCTGAGGGGAAAACCAGGAGTACTGGCCACAAACTCCTGGAAGACTGATTCAGGCTCAACATTAGGAAAAACGTCTTCACAGTCAGGGTGTCCAGACCATGGAAAAAGCTCCCTCTGGAAGTGGTGCAATCACCTACTCTGGAAATCTTCAAGAGGAGACTAGACAGTCACCTTGCTGGGGTCACTTGACCCCCAGTTATCTTTCCTCCTTAGTGCAGGGGGTTGGACCTGATGATCTTCTGAGGTCCCTTCCGCCTTACAATCTACAAATCTATGAAGGTTGCAGTCCATCTTGATCTGTGTCTTGTGCTAGCACCTGTAGCTCCCATAAGCTACACTTTATTAAATGTGAGGGATGATAAGAGTCCCCTCTATTACAAACAATTAGATGTTGTCTTTTATCTCCTAAAGGAGATGTTTCATCATTTACACTTTACCTTAACTCCCTGCATCCAAAAGGTATAGGTACCTTTGGAATTAGTTTGGTGAAGAGGGCATCAAATAAATTAAATTATGAGCACATCAGAGCATATACTTATTTCTCTCCTGCTAAAAACAGAGGAGTGTGACCCCTTTTATTCTTGGCTAGGGAAAGCAGTATTCCCCATAGCACCTCCTCCTATGCTACCCCTCCCCTTTAAATCAACTTTAAGATGGGGCATCAATGGATGCATGGTCAAAGCATCTTAAATTACACAAATGCTCCCCACTTCAACATCGCAAACAGAAAAAAGGGAGAACTAGCAGGAAGGGTGCCCCCAAAATGTCAGCCTCTAGGAATCTCAGAATTTAAGACGTTCAGAGACACACCACCATTTAAGCATGTCTCTGATACACATACCACCTCAGAAAAATTGACTGCTAAATGAAGTAGGGAAAATATTCTGGGTTTTTCACACTAATGAAAGCAAAAAAGGGGAACTCAGTATCTTTAGACTTACCAGTCCTGGCCATAATCACTCTTTGCTGCAGTCTTAGATAGTTAATATATTCTCTTCATTCACCGGAGGCCCCCATTATTCCGCAAATGAAGGCCACCTAACAAGCACCTTCTACTTCAACACACTCTTCTTGAGGGGCAAATGAAAAGCTCTCCACTGAATTGGGTAGCAAGGGGGAGGAACTTATGGTCTGGTTAAAACTTATCAGTGAATGAGAGACTAAGTGAATAAATTCAATTAAATGTGCTCTGAGAGAAAGCAGCAATGGATGTGATTTGTAAGAGAGTTGTATTTAGTGCTTCATAAGGCTCTGCTTAGCAGTCAACCACACTTTTTTCTAGTACTAGCACATTCCTAAGACATTATTGGTAGATATTTTTCCCCTAAGTGTTAGCTCATCCACATGAAACAAAAAGCAGGGAAATGAGGGTTGGAGAGAAGAAAAGGAAGTAACTGCACCCCTCTAGGGACTGGACAGGGATCACATTCCCAGCACACACACGCGCGCGCACATACACACACACACACACGTCTGCTGGAAATGTGGGATTTCCGAGATTCAAGGGCAAGCATAACTTCCCCACCTCTTCTGTAAGACTACAAAGGTGTGAGAAATATTTAATGAATCAACATAATTCATATCCACCAACCTGGTCCACAAATCCTCAAAGTGACATGATAGAGAAAGGGCCCTCAAATCTTGTTCCATCTCCCTATGTCAGAAATTAGCTATGAGTTGCCAGTCTAAAATAATATTAAGGAGTTTTCCCTGCCTCCTGCAAACTTGAACTTAACGGAACGGTCTTCTGAAAACTGGGGCTGAGGATAAAAGCTGCAACAAGCAAACAGACCATGTGTAGTTCACATGACTGGTGATTGATTTGCTATCCTATCTACTGGGAGAAAAGGATAAAAATATCTTCTCTTTTCAATCATGTTCACTCTGATGATCATGTATCATTTTAAACACTTTTTAAAAAGATATTTGACTAAGCGTATCAAGACACTGAACATAGTAAAATTGTGGGGTTTCTTCCAAACAAGATTTATACTCTATTATTTTGAAACTGTTCTGCATGTGATGGTTCTGAAAAAGAACTAGGAGGGAGTAGCATACATAACGCTTTCTAAGGGAGGGCTTTGTTAAGATGCACTACACTTTTCTATATGGACAGGCTTGCCAAATTGATGTTTGCTAAATTCATGCTTGAAAAGAGACCTAGTCTAGTCAGTAAGCAAACAGGCTTCAAACACCTTATAAGCAGTGACAAACATGATTTAAAGCCATGACAAAAGGTAACAGTGCTTTTTTCAAAAAGCTATTTTCCCCTCCTTCACACAGATCCTTTCCCTAAACATTCATGACACTTGGGAACTAAAACACAGGTTTAAATTCCTGAAATGTGACTCGTGCAGGAACTTGAATAAATAAACTCCCTCAGGTCCTTGAATATCCTGCAGAGTTTGCAAGCATCTCATAGCAGTTGGCCACAAGATGGAGTTCTTCCAATTCCAACACGAAAAGGCAGTGCAAGTTAGATGGCTTTAGACTGAAGGGCAAAGACTGTTTTTTTTCTCAAGCTCTCTCTCATGTGACCTGTGTTCATACAGAAGTTTGAACAAAGCTTTCTGCTCAAGTGCGAAGGATTTCCATGTTAGTGACCGTGGACTTACTCCTCAGGTTTGCTGAACTCTCTTCCAAAGCTAAAGGAAAACCCCTGAAGCCTTTTCAGCTGCAAGAATCAGTTTAATCACTGCAAATGCCAACTGAATGTTTTAGCAAAGTTGATTCTGTGGGACAGTTGAGGTTTCTGTTAAGGATTAAAAGATCTAGTCAGAACAGACAGTTTATTAAATTTAATGAGGGCAACAGATAAAGCAGTGGGACGGGAGACACAAAAGGAAGCTCTGTCAATAATCTAACGCATGGTTGAGTCAAGGTTTTTTGAATAGATGCGATATCTTTTATTAGACCAACTAAATAGTTGGGAAAATTGTTCTTTGTAAGCTTTCGGGCACAAACACCCTTGTTCAGGCATAGGGAGAAAACACTTCAGGAACAGTGTCCCTTCATCTCTATAGATCCCAGTTGCTACATCTCTGAATGAAGGTAACTATCTTTAGCCTTGTTTGAATGATGCTTTGAGAACTAGGTGGTAGAAACTGCAAGATTAAAAGTGTTATTAGATAAAATAAATACAAACTTGTTCAACTTAATCATCTCCCAGTCATCTTTTAAAATGAGTCTGAACAGCTTTATGGGACTACAGCATACAAAGGTGAAATGGACGAGAAACAGAAAAGGGAAAACTGACCAGGCATAGACCTTCCTTGCCAAATAGAGCCCTGTGAGAACAATAAATTCAGTATTTCAGGGACAATAAATTCTGTATTTTAAAAGTCTCTGTTACAACAATCTAATGTGCTTCTCAGTGACAGCGTGCATCATTCTTCAAAGATACCTTAATTTCACCATGACACTAAATTGACCAGTGACAAGGTATGTTCAGCATTACCACCATCATTTTTCTAGATCAATTATGATCTTCCTGCAAGGGGAAGTTATTCAATGAAGTTCAGTAAAACTTCTGGACAATGAGGCGCACAGGCAACCTCCATAAAAAAAAATCACAGCACAATATAGGGGATATGGAGGGGTAGAGAGTAAAGCTGGAATTTTTATTTAATGTAGAGCACAAATTAAATGGACATGGTGGATTCACAGCACGGTTACAGAAATAGAGAAAGCACAGAGTCGTGCAGTACAATGTGCTCTTTAATCTCTGCATCAATCTTTGTCCGTGAGTGGTCAGATAAATTCACTGTTTTTCAGACGAGGGGGATGGGCAGACAGTGCGTTTGTTCTGCATACAGAACAGACAAGAATAAGTAAAAGAAAGGTTTGATCTATACCCGCAGTAAATATCCTGTCTGAGAAACACAATCACCAAGAAGGGAAGGAAATATTTAGGTTGGTCCAAAACTGTAAAACACTTAGAGAGAATGAGATGAAGTTAGAATTGAAAAACTTAATGGCAAGATTACAAGGTAGTAAAATCTTCCAAAGAATGTAGCGGAATCTCTTACTTGAGGCACTGAATGTTAGATTGCAGATGGACTAGAGACTTCATAGATCTTGCCCATCTCTAATTTCCATGTTTCTGTATATATTCAGGGAATTCAAACATGACAAAACAAATTATTTCTACCTAAAAATGAGCCTCATCCAAAGCAAGGCAGCAATGTTTAAACCAATGCTGCTTGTATTTTGTGATGATTTGAAACTGCATCCTTTTTAAAAAAAATCAACTTCTCTTTTTGAAATCCTGGCATTTATCTGGGTTTTACTTCTTTATAATGATAAGGTAGGATATAGTGAACCATCTGAATGTCTTAGGAGCACAAAACTATTCAATTCCATGGGAAATTCACCCCTAAAACATTTAGGTGCTTTAGAAAAATATCATCTTTTACAAAGTTCTCCATTTTGTTGGTTTAAATTATTGGTTCTCAACCTTTTTAGGCTCAAGGCACTCCTTGGAAAATGTCAGCTCTTAACTTTCACTCAATTTTTGACTACAGAAAAATAAGTGAGCAATTATTGTGAAGAACTCAGAAAGACCAGAGCAGGACAGAATGTTTTTGACACTATCAATTCCTATTTGTTAACTCTGGGTTTATCTTGTGATTTGTACACATGCATTTGAATACATAACAGTACTAATATTGTGACAGCCTTAAAAGGATCTCATGGCACCCTGGTTTAGACACAATTATAACCCCTAGATCCATGCACATTAGGAATGTACTGTGGCCAGATAGTTTCTATTCCTATACAAAAGACCAGGGTCATCTTTTTGTGGCACTATATTCCAGATTTCCAGTTGCCTCTCCATATGGCATTGATGGCAAGGATGAAGACTTAAAAGAACTGAAGGAGGAAAAATGTTTAGGCTGATGGGGAGAACACATAGTTAGGGTGACAATAATAATTTTAGAGAAATCTGGGACAGGTTAAGGAAATCTGGGACAAGAAATACCAGTGCATGTGTACGTACACAGACACCCACACCATGTCTCTGCACCCCTCTCCCCATGTAGACCCCTACACACACACAGCCCCAATCCTGTGACTCTCAGGAGCCATGATGGCGGAGCATGGTGGGCCAGGACAGCACCAAGGCCCGTGGCCATGCTCCGTTCGTCATGTACAGAGGCTGGGAGCAGCCCATGTGTGGTGCCCCTCCTGGCTCCGTTAGCCTGCACTGCAGAGAACACTGCATCTTTCCCCTACTGCTGGCAGCTGCCCAGGGCTGCCATGTGCAGCCCAAACCTCAGCAATGGCTAGAGCAGCAGGGCATAAAACTGCTGCCAGTGGTGGGGAGGTACTGTGTGGCTGTGCAGCCTGGGCTGGTATATCTGGGGGTGCACCGCATTAGGGTCACTCTCAGCTGGGTCCAGTCTCTGAGTGCAGGGGATGGAGCCTGGCTGTGGGCCTCCATGCTGTCCCATAACAGCCCCACTCAGCCATCCCATTTGCGCAGGTGCCAGAGACCCAGACACTGGCCCCTTCCCCGGGCCCACCCTGCCTTGGCAGAAGCAGCAGTGCTCAGCCCAGCCAGTCCCCTGCCTGCTCAGGAGCCGGGCTGGGGACATGAGAGTGGGGGACTTCTTTAATTCTCACCAACTGTCTGAGATGCCCTGTGAAATCTGTGACTGTCCCAGCCAAACCAGGACGTACGGTCACCCTACGCATACTGTTTTTTTTCCCATTTCAGTAGCCAGTCTCTTGAAATATCTAGTACACTTCAGGACTGTAGTTCCAGAAGTAGCCCCAAAGGCATTCTGCCTGTGTGGTTCAGTGGAAAGAGGTGGTGAGGGACATGAACAAAAGGCAAATCACCAAGGGCTAGAGAGGATACAGAGACTACGGGCCCCAAAAGCTTAGGGAAAGGACCCTGCAATATTTTTAACGAGAGAGGGTATGTAAAATGTCTGCACTCATAGAAAAAATGAGAGGCAGATTTTGTTTTTCCAGATCAGATTTTCTTCTCCTCTAAGGCTCTTTCCAGGGGTTTTAATGCAGTAGGGGATGATCTGAGCTGAAGATTGAAAATTCAGTGAACTGTGTCAAACAAACTACTGTGCTTCTGTACCTGCTGCCACCTGCAGCTTGCAAGGGAGGGGATGGCAGGCAATCCAAGATTACATTCCAGAACAAAACTGTTAAATCAGTACCTGTTCAAATTTTCCCCTTCAACAGATGTTGAATGCAGTAACTCGTTTTGAGGCCTTTTTTTTTTCCCCCACTAACTGTTTGGTTCTGGTGTATAGGAAAATGCTACTGCCAAATACATCCCTAATGTCAAAAGCATCAGGAAGCTGCTCCCACCAAATAAACCACATATACAGATCTCTAGCAAAGTCAGAGACACTCATGACACATACAGTAAATCAAGGTAATAAAACATAAGGAGTATGGATCATACGGTACAACATGCAGAGAGGAAATTCCTGCTGAGACAGGGTTAGCACAGCTGGGTCAGAGATGGACTTCTGGTTCACCTGGCTCGGTTAAACCAGCAGCTACTTTAAAATCCTGATATGAGTCTTAGTGGAAGAGACAGGCAAAAATGCGTGCGCAACCCAGTTCCAACCAACGGCCATGAACTTCAATAACTGGGCAGGACTTCTAGCACTTAGCCACCAGTTGGCACTCATGAACAGGTAGTGAGACTTGGCAGCTTTTAGAAAATTACATGGCATAGATCTGAATGTTTCCCAAATCTGCTCTTTAGTAAAAATAAAACAGAAACTATTCCCTATTTGCATTTTTTAAAAATCAGGAATGATGAATGACAGTAAGAGCCCAATATTTTAAGCTCCACAGAGACACAAACTCTAAAAGGGATTGCTTTGGGCCCAGTTCACTTAGCCTAAAAATACTCAGGTTAGTTCTAGGCTTTGCCTCTCATTCAAACAGGTGCAGGGCACGTGCGCACGCGCGCGCACACACACACACACACACACGACTTGAATGGCAATTAACACACACACACACACACACACACACACACCCCTTGAATGGCAATTAACTGACATTAGCCTCTGACTGTCCCAGATACTGTTCAGATACTTCACAGGTACTTAAAGTGAACCACTGGGCTTGATCAAGTTACAATCATCCCCCCCCCCCCCCCCCCCCAACCAAACAGAAACTCACTATTGGTTAGTTCTGGAGGGAGGTGAATCTAGCTGCTGGCTGGGAGCCTGCAGACAGTTTCCCCTAGCAATGGCTCCTCCTCCCCGTGAGGCTGCACTGTTTTCAGAATGGAAGGGAGGAAGGAGCAGAGGGAGCTTATTTTAGGGGTTCCCCAGCTGGCGCTGGAGGATGGGGTGGGTGAACTGGAGTTCCCTCCACCTTGGTGGGGTTCTAATATACCTGCCCTGCCCTCCAGCGGAGGCTGAAAAAAATCCAGACCGAACCCCCTCAGCTCCCTTTCCCCACTCCCATTCTGAAAACAGGAACAGACTGGCAGGCAGCACAGACACAAGTTACAGAAGATGCTCTGTTTTGAAATGTCTTTATCTGACCCCTCATGCAATGAGGGTTTCGATTTTCACCTGATCAGCCATTTCTGAAGCAGCCTGCAGCTGGGCACTTGTACTTAGTAAAGGCTTTCTGTGGCCAGATCAAGCGAAAATTGTCACTTCTGTCTGCGTCCATGATGTCTGTTTTTAGCCTTAGAGCAGGGGTCAGCAACGTTTTTCTGCTTTGGGACAGAGCTGGTGACCTTGCTCCCTGCCCTGAGCTGCAAATCTCTGTCCCTGGAGAGGTCAAGCCACCTGCTGTTACCATTGCTGAAGATACCCTGGCTGCAGAGAGGCCAGGTAAATGAAAGCACCAGAGAAGCAAGAAGGGCTACAGAGGAGAATGCTGTAGAGAGGACAAACAGCTAACTACAGATACATGCGCGAGATCCTCCATGCCTCCCTTGGTTGGATCAGACCTTTTCAGGTCAGACCCAGTACAGGAATATGTTGGTACTAATGGGAGTATCCAGATAGATAGATATGTCTTGTCAAATAGTCAACATATTTAAGCATATTTCGACTATGTGCATTTCATTGAATACTATTCAGTGAATAGGATATTTTAAACACCCACCAGGGAAAGATCTCAAATAACATATTCACTATGTTCCAGGTGCTGTTCTCTTTCACTGTCTTAAAAAAAAATACACCTCCTCCCCCTACTATACACTGAGCTTTTTGGGAAGAGGGACACATTGCCAGAGTACTGGTAAGAAAGTAACACGTAACCCAAAGCCTTCCTTCATTTTCTCTGGGAAATTCATTACTACATGGTTAACATATTTTGCAGTATTTTCCAGGTTGCTTGGTTTCTTCTCCACAAACAAAGATGCTACAGCTTGCAAAGGCATCAAACCATGTCCTTGCTCTATTATGGAACACTGAAGTGTTATCACTAGTCATTTCCTCAAGCACCTCCAGTCAAAGATTTCCTTTATTTAAAGGGTCTTGAATTCTATCCAGTTTGGCTGGAAAGCTTCTTTCTGCATATTTTCATGTAATTACCAACAAAACTGAAGGCTGATCTTGCTCCATCAGTGTCTAATCACTTCCAGTCTGGAGCCCATAATCCAACACCTCTCTCAGGTCATATCCTGTTTTGTCTCCCTTTCAGCATCCACTCTCTCTGGCACTTTGTGAGATATGACACTAGGCAAGATGGACCTCTGGTCTGACCAGCCAACTGTACTCATGTTGTGAGTTCAGTAAAATCGCCAAGAAATTGAGCTTGATGCTTGAATTTGCAACAAACCAAGTATCCCTTCCACTGGGGTAGCTGCAGCTTGTCTATCACAAAATTTGTCCATCTAGGGCACAATATTGTAATTCTGCTGCTGTGTTAGTAATAAAGTGTGCAGACTATAACACTCTGCAATGTCTAGATCACAGGCAGAGGGCCCTTGAAAAATAACAGCAGAGCATTTGATTTGAGCCTTTACCTACATCATTATTTTACACAGAGGTTCTAAACATGGGCAAGTAAAACCCTCTCAAATACAGTCTAACCAGGAAGCAGTCAGGTAGGTGTGAGGCATCCTCTTAGCTTGGCCAGGTCAGTTCTGGTCTTCCAGTCTAATCCATTACCACCACCCAATCATACATGCTTCAAGAGGATGCTGACATCAGTTTCTGATGATGTCAAAGACTCGGGATTGGAACCATCTCACAGAGCATCTACTCTTGCCATTCTCCATCTTGGGTTTGACGACTCAGTTATTCCTTAGTTAGGCAAGAGTATGTATTTTCTCATGCTACACTTTTCTTAAAGCTATACACCCCTATTCCCTTCCAAGTATTTAGCCAATTTAACAAACTCAAGAGCTTTCCAATACTACCATTTCACACATGTTACGACTGTCCTAGAGTGCAAAGTAGGAAGATTAGAACTGCTTGCAGGAAAGAGACCAATTCCCACCTTTTCACCTGTGAAGCATTCGGTATCTTTTTCTTCCCAACTATGGGTCTTACAAAGTCATTACTGCCCTGTCTCTCACTGCTTCGCATCCAACTGGGGAGATCAATCATTTACCTTTGATGTCCTTAAATCTCAGTCAAGTCTTTTATCTCAGAAATAGCCTCTCCCCACATGATCAGTGAGGGCAGCTACAACCATCTGAAAAGCTATAAGGGTTCAAATTCTTAAAGAGTATCTTGATGCTGCAGAATTCCCCACTGTGAGAGGTCAGGATGAATTCCATTTTGTCTTGTTTAAGGCAACTTGCCAAAGCCATTTTTAAATAGGCTTTTCCTACAACAAATGTGTCAGAAAAGTATGGCACTTGTCTCCTGGACAACAGAAACCAAAGACAGGACTTGATGTTAGCTACTTACTCAGCAACTAGGAGGTTTAAGGGAACAAAGATGTAAGAGTGAGGGCTGAACAATGGGGTATAAAGTACCGGTAGTTCAATTCCCATAAGTTTCAGGAGAGCTCAGTGCATTCCTAATGTCTGCCAAAGGTACTTTCTCAGATTCCCCAAATGTATTTTCACTTACCTTTTTAGGAGTTAGTTAATTTCATGCTCATTGAAATATAATGCTGTTGGCCAGGCATGTGCCGAAGTAATGTGAACAGCAACTGCACGAACACCTCCAACACAGCTTGGTCCTGAGTTATACCCTCCTCCCTTATTTCAAACCAAACCCCCACACAGATTTGAAGGTGCATTTATATCTGATATGAGACATTAACAGAACAACAAGAAATGTTTTTTTCATCTTCAAAGTGTTTTATAATCCTTTTAATCCGCCCTAAAGCCTTGGAAGGTTCATTTACGACAAAGAAACATAGGCTCAATGCCAAATGAGTTGCCCAAGGTAACATATCAGATCAGTGGCAGAAACATTTAAAACCCAGAAAGTCCTGAATTTCAGGTTTGTCTTTAGGACAGTAGGACATATTTTGTCACCTGCTGCTTTTCCTGTTCTGGACCCATTTTAGCAGGTACCTTGGAAACACAGATTGTACAGCAGTAGTATAATTACTTCTATGTTTGCCTTTCTCCTACCTAGCTATCCCAGAGAGGGGGAAAACACCTATTTTGGTGACCACAGCTACATCTCTCTCTAGACAAAAAGCTGAAGTGTTAATTCACTGGACCACCTACACTCCTCCCCCTCCTTGATCTCCAGGTTTTACTGTTTGCATAGATTCTTTACTACAAATAAACGGAAAATTAATTATTCAGCTTCTAATTCCCATTGCATGTTGATGTTTATTTAATTGCAAACCACATAATTGCTTTATGTTTTTAACATCCCTCATAAATATGTATGGTCCTTTTTAAATACAATTCTTTATAGCAAATTAGTGCAGACTATCTGGTAACGTTAGATGTGAAACATGAGTTGCTTTTGCAAGCCTGGAGAACACCACACACATTCAAGAATACTCTCCACCCCGCAATTGCATCCAGTAACCATTATAAAAATCTGGTGTGGTGCCAGACTCTCCAAGGATATGAAGCAGATCAGAAATTAAATGAAAGAGACAAAGCTGGAAAAGCTCATGTTTCCTTAGCCCCATTTTTCAAATATTTATAACTTTTCTGAAAACAAGCGATTGCGGATGAATTTTGGCTGAATCTAAATCTGGGGGCAAAGTCTTTTTTCTTAATAATCTGTTTGTTGATTGTGTTTGTTAGTTTTAGACCCACTTGCATGAAATACTTTTCCCTGGCACTTCATTTGGCAACTGGCTCTTGTTTTAGAATCATCCTGATGGTGATTTATGCTTTTCAGTGAGAGCATGTTATTATAACAGCATGTTATTATAGTAACTTCGGAGTGACCTGCACATAGAGACAAATGCTATTTGCCTCAGCTACAGAAAGCTGAATGTTCTTACAAACCTGGCTAAAATAAGCACTGGTAAGCAGACAACTCACCAATTAAGACCTGGTCTTAATTTTTTTTTTTTTAACAGTGTAATTATTTTGGCTAGGGATGCAATATCTGAATTTTTTACTGAAATAGCTACATTGGTCAATGCCCAGTTAGAGTATACTTCTATGGCTATTGTCTATCCATGTTCCCTTACAAGAATGATTTATAACAGTATATAAAATAAGGTACAACCATGTCTGCCATCAAGAGACTGTATCACTAACTCTACCACCACAGTTAAAATGGTATAATTCTGCTGTTTACGAAGATTATCTTGCAGAAGTTTCTTAAATTGCTTCAGCTGCTGCAGGTGAAAATTCTAAATTTTATAATTAAAAGATTTCATAGATTTTTAGGGTTGGAAGGGACCTGAGTAGATCAATGACTTGGCCCCCCTTCCCTGGGCAAGAAAGAGCGCTGGAGTCAGATGACCCCAGCCAAGTGCTTGTCAAGTGTCCTCTTAAAGACCTCCAAGGTAGGAGAGAGCGCCACCTCCCTTGGAAGTCCATTCCAGACTCTGGTAACCCTTACCATAAAGAAGTGCTTCCTAATGTCAAGTCTAAATCTGCTCTCTGTCAGTTTGTGGCCACTATTTCTAGTTACTCCAAGGGGCACCTTAGTAAACAGAGTATCTCCTATACCTTGTTGCCCCCAGTTCCACGATGAATTTGTAGACTGCCACCAGATCCCCTCTCAGCCTTCTCTTATGGAGGCTGAAGAGATTCAGGTCCCTTAATCTCTCCTCATAGGACCTTTCGTGTACGCCCCTAACTATACAAGTAGCCCTCCTCTGGACCCTCTCAAGGTTATCCACATCCCTCTTAAAGTGCAGCGCCCAAAACTGGACCCAGTACTCCAGCTGCGGCCTTACCAATGCCACATAGAGGGGAAGTATCACCTCCTTTGACCTGTTTGTGATGCACCTGTTAATGCATGATAGAGCTACACATTGTTGACTCATGTTCATCTTTGAGTCAATTATGACTCCAAGATCCCTTTCTGCTGCTGTGCTGCCCAGAAAGTCATTCCCCAATCTGTGTGCGTGCTGGTGATTCCTTCTCCCCAGATGCAGTATTCTACACTTAACTTTGTTAAACTGCATCCTATTTTGTTCTGCCCACTTTTCTAGCCTGTCCAAATTCACCTGAATATATTCCCTGCCCTCCAGTGTGTCTACTTTGCTCCATTATTTGGTGTCATTCGCGAATTTGGACAGTGTACTTACCACTGCCTCGTCCAAATCACCGATGAAGATATTGAACAGCACTGGCCCAAGGACTGAGCCTTGGGGGACACTACTGCCCACATCTTTCCAGGTCAAGACCGACCCAACCACCACCACTCTCTGGGTGCATCCCAGTAGCCAATTCACCACCCACCTGACCGTGTAATCATCTAAGTCACAGCTGCTTAGTTTTTGTTTTTTTTTTATGAGAATGGGATGTGACACTATATCAAAGGTTTTTTTTAAATCCAAGTATATGACATGCACCTCAACTCCTGTATAATAATAATATCAGTTTAGATAGTACTTATAAAATGAGACAAGCTATGCCGAGATCACTCTCACTCTCTCAACCAGCATCCAATCAGAGCTTCAACTAAGCGAGTATAAGTTTAACTGTACTTGCAACTTCCATTTTTGGGGGTCTCTTTCCCCTGGCTTTGCTGCTGTCCATAGATTTCTAAAGTAAGGTCAGACTGAATTTTACATAGCTTTGGATAACTTTACTCTTGCCTACAGGAGTTCATTACCTTTTCCTCAGCAACAAGAGTCTGAGCTGAAGTAGCAGTAAAAGAGCATTCTCTAGATGAGGCAAGCACTGAATTACTGTTCAGTTTAGAAGGTTTCTTCGTAGTCATCAAGAATACAATTTTTTTTAAATAAAAACTTAAAACTGGTAGCTTTGTTGTCACCCCCTCCCCTGACACATGTGCTTGCCAGTTAAAACCACCTCTCCTGTCAGCAATGACTGGGCTTTTCAAGCACCATGAAAAAGGCCTAGCTAGAAAGCTATTGCATTTAAAAAAATGTATTAAAAAAACCACAAAAAACACACTGCTCCAATAATTCTACAGAGATCACTTGGATCAAGATGCTCTGTTCTGCTTCCCTGGAATCCATTGTATTCTACAGCAACTCAAAATTAACCTCACTTGTGCCTTCTGGTTGGATTCATTCCAATGACAGCATAAAGGCTCAGACATGTGCTTGCTATTCTCCAACCGGGATCGTTTTTACAGTGATACCCAAGATAAATTTCTGCAGTTTAATGGTGAGGATTCTGGTACAATAAAGCAACATACAGGCATGTTTCAAGCATCTTCACTCTGCGGAAAACTCTGAAAGAGCACCTCATAAGGACTGTTCTATGTATGAAAGCTCAAAAACAAGAACTTAATGAACAAGAAGGCCGAGGAAAGATGGCCTTTTATTTTAACTTACAAAAAGATGATCCTTTGACCACCTGCTTCTAAAGACTTGGATTTTCTATAGGAAGATGCTAGGAGTTTGTCATCACCTCTCTCTAGAACTGTTTAGTGGAATGTAAGCCTAATTAAGAAGTAAAAGAAAGATAGCTGGAAGAAACTGCTTGAATTCATAATTTACAACTATATAATTGATAAGAAATCGTTTACTATCTGAATTCCCAGTTCCCATAATTATCCATTAGCTGAAGTAGAAACACCAACATCTAGTGGAAAAAATGGTTACTAATCCCTGTTCTTAAGACAGTTATAAAAATTGCATCATTATTTCAGCCTTGGCTGCAAAATAAATCACTATACTGTACCAGAGAAAAAGTTTAGTAACGCACCAGTGCAAATCATTTTCAAGACTGCATAGATTTAACTCCATTTTCAACATTATATTTTTGGTGAATTTAGCACTAGAGAAATCTTGAAGGGACTAAAACCATCTACGAAATGTGGGTTACTGCCACTGGAATCTCTGTGACCCCAACCAGACTCTCCCCTATAGCTACCCTGAAAGCAGCACTTCCAGGGGTAAGACTGAGTGACCTGCTCTTTGTCTCATTCATCAAAGCTGCCAGAAAAGCTGTCAGATTGTGTGTGATATGTACACTTATCTACCTGAACTTGACCGAGCTCACAAAACTGATTTGACCTCAGCCAAGACACCATCAAAACTGCTTTCAGTCTCAACTCACCAGAGCTGAATGTGAACAAGGTGCTTCAGAGAAAAGACTGTATACCTCATTGGTCATCAAAACCCATCTTTGTAAAAGTGTTGATCATTTTGTACCTCTGATGTCCTGAGATAGCTACTTGACTGCTGTGTTCCAAGTGAAGGGCATCCGCTTTACTAGCGAAAGGGATACTAGGCATGGCCTCATGTTCTGCCAGGATGTTAATGGTTGCAGCAGAATGTGGGCTAATGAGCCAAGGCAGAGAATTATTCTGTATCTGTATCCTTATTCTTATGCAACAAAAGAACTTCACATCTCTGTAAAACTCAGGGAAATGTAAGGCATAGCAGTGCCCAGACACATACTTGTGATGCCAAACATACACCTCTTTTCAATACGGAGAGGTAGTTAGCCATGACAGACTGGAGCAAGGCAGAAAGCAAGACAGGGTGGCACCTTGGAGCCAGGGTTCTCAACCTCATTAGATTCAAGGCACCCCTTGGAAAATGCCATCTCTTAGTTATCATTCATTTTTTGACGAATGATATTTTGAAAAATAATAGCACAATTCTTCTGTTGCAAAGAACTCCTTGGGACTGCCTTTCAAGGGTCCCATTCATTTTAACACTGTTAGGTGTGCAAACATGAGTCACAAGATAGACCCAGAGATTTTTAATAGGAACCCATTGTGTTAAAAACATTCTGATCTGTTGTGGTCTGTCTGAGTTCTTTGCAAGAGAAAGTTGACCCATTATTTTTCTGTAGTCACAGAAACTAGGCTCGTCGGGGGGAGGGGAGTACGAGGGCAGGGGAAGCTGTGGACCACCAAACCATGTGGCACCCACAAGGACAGCCCAGCCTGAAGAAGGAGAACATTGGGAACCTGAAAGCCATGGGGAGGCCAGCACAACAGAACAGGTAAGGAACAAGAAGGTAAGAAACAATGGGCCCCATGGGACTGGGAGCGGGGGGGCAGCAAAGGCGCCAGTCGCAGGGCTCAAGTGCCTATATACTAATGCTAGGAGCATGGGGAACAAGCAGGATGAACTAGCGCTCCTGCTTGCACTAAACACCTATGACTTAGTGGGGCTAACAGAGACCTGGTGGGATTCATCCCATGACTGGGCGGTACATATTGAGGGCTATAGATTGTACAGAAAGGACAGGTCGGGGAAGAAAGGGGGGGGGTTGCACTTTATGTCAGTGAGCAATATACATCAACCCTCATCAAGACAGAATCCGAGGCTGAGGAAGTAGAAGGATTGTGGGTTAGGCTACATGGGGGGCAAGGAGAAAGGGATTTGGTGGTAGGGGTCTGTTACAGACCCCCACACCAAGGGGAAGAAATAGATGCGGGGCTCCTGAGGCAACTCTCGGAGACCATAAAAGCTAAAGAGGCGGTAGTCATGGGGGACCTAAACTACCCGGACATCTGCTGGGAGACGCAGACAGCAAGGTCCCATCGCTCACGCAGGTTTCTAACTTGTGTACAGGACCTCCACCTGACACAGGAGGTGTATGGTCCCACTAGGGGGAATGCCATACTGGATCTGGTATTGGCAACGGGAGATGACATGATAGGGGACCTCCAAATCGGTAGCTATCTGGGAGACAGTGATCATCTTATGATAGAATTCAACATAAGACGGCGAGTGGGTAAGGTAACTAGTAGGGTGAAAGTGCTAGACTTTAGGAAAGCTGATCTCATTGCACTCAGGCGATTAGTCAAGGAAGCACTGCAGAGTAGGAGTTTTGATGGGATGGGTGCCCAAGAAGGGTGGCTGTGCCTAAAGGAAACGATCCTTTGGGCACAAAGCAAGACGATCCCCGAGCAAGGCAAAAGAGGGAAAGGGGCCAGGAGGCTTCCATGGCTGACCAGAGAAATCCAGGGCAGCCTAAGGGCCAAAAGGGGAGCACATAAAAAGTGGAAACAGGGTGAGATCACTAAAGATGAATATACCTCCTCTGCTCGTGCTTGTAGGGAGGCAGTTAGGCGGGCCAAAGCTACCATGGAGCTGAGGATGGCAACCCAAGTAAAGGACAACATGAAATTGTTTTTTAGATATATTGGGAGTAAAAGGAAGGCCCAGGGAGGAATAGGACCCCTGCTAAATGGGCAGAAGCAATTGGTAACAGATAGAGGGGACAAGGCTGAACTCCTCAACGAGTTCTTTGCCTCAGTGTTCCTAAGCGAGGGGCACGACAAGTCTCTCACTGGGGTTGTAGAGAGGCAGCAGCAAGGCGCCAGACTTCCATGCATAGATCCTGAGGTGGTGCAGAGTCATTTGGAAGAACTGGATGCCTTTAAGTCGGCAGGCCCGGATGGGCTCCATCCGAGGGTGCTGAAGGCACTGGCCGACGTCATTGCAGAATGCTCGTGGCGCACGGGCCAAGTCCCGGAGGACTGGAAAAAGGCTAACGTGGTCCCCATTTTCAAAAAGGGGAGGAAGGAGGACCCGGGCAACTATAGGCCGGTCAGTCTCACCTCCATCCTTGGTAAAGTATTTGAAAAAATTATCAAGGCTCACATTTGTGAGAGCCCGGCAGTGCAAATTATGCTGAGGGGAAACCAGCATGGGTTTGTGGCGGGCAGATCGTGCCTGACCAACCTAGTCTCTTTCTATGACCAGGTTACGAAACGCCTGGACACAGGAGGAGGGGTGGATGTCGTATACCTGGACTTCAGGAAGGCCTTCGATACGGTATCCCACCCCATACTGGTGAACAAATTAAGAGGCTGTTATGTGGATGACTGCACAGTTCGGTGGGTGGCGAATTGGCTAGAGGGTCGCACCCAAAGAGTTGTGGTAGATGGGTCGGTCTCGACCTGGAAGGGTGTGGGCAGTGGGGTCCCGCAGGGTTCGGTCCTTGGACCGATACTCTTTAATGTCTTCATCAGCGACTTGGACGTGGGAGTGAAATGTACTCTGTCCAAGTTTGCAGATGACACAAAGCTATGGGGAGAAGTGGACATGCTGGAGGGCAGGGAACAGCTGCAGGCAGACCTGGATAGGCTGGACAAGTGGGCAGAAAACAACAGGATGCAGTTCAACAAGGAGAAATGCAAAGTGCTGCACCTACAGAGGAAAAATGTCCAGCACACCTACAGCCTAGGGAATGACCTGCTGGGTGGCACGGAGGTGGAAAGGGATCTTGGAGTCCTAGTGGACTCCAAGTTGAACATGAGCCGGCAGTGTGACGAAGCCATCAGAAAAGCCAATGGCACTTTATCGTGCATCAGCAGATGCATGACAAATAGGTCCAGGGAGGTGATACTTCCCCTCTATAGGGCGTTGGTCAGACCGCAGTTGGAGTACTGCGTGCAATTCTGGGCGCCACACTTCAAGAAGGATGCGGATAACCTGGAGAGGTTACAGCGAAGGGCAACTCGTATGGTCAAGGGCCTGCAGACCAAGCCCTACGAGGAGAGACTAGAGAAACTGGACCTTTTCAGCCTCCGCAAGAGAAGGTTGAGAGGCGACCTTGTGGCTGCCTATAAGTTCATCACGGGGGCACAGAAGGGAATTGGTGAGGATTTATTCACCAAGGCGCCCCCGGGGGTTACAAGAAATAATGGCCACAAGCTAGCAGAGAGCAGATTTAGACTGGACATTAGGAAGAACTTCTTCACAGTTCGAGTGGCCAAGGTCTGGAACGGGCTCCCAAGGGAGGTGGTGCTCTCCCCTACCCTGGGGGTCTTCAAGAGGAGGTTAGACGAGTATCTAGCTGGGGTCATTTAGACCCAGCACTCTTTCCTGCTTATGCAGGGGGTCGGACTTGATGATCTATTGAGGTCCCTTCCGACCCTAACATCTATGAATCTATGAATCTATGAAACAAGTGAAAACGAAGAGCTGATGTTCTCTAAGGATACCTGAAGTTTAACAAGGGGCATCTCAAGTCTAAAAAGGTCGAGAACCACTGGTTTAAACAAAGCCGTACAACTAATAGTAGAGAATGTCCTAGTATCCACTGTTCAAAAGAAATGGGTAAATACTCAATTTTACAAACCAGTGCCTGGCCAAGGGGTATAGCCACAGGGACCCAAACTGCATGGGGAAAAAGTACACAGATCCATTCATCACATGGATTACCTGAACTGACTTCTAATGCTCTAGCATGCATCTTGTCCAGCACATCTTATCTTTCTACGCTCTACATAGATGAATTTGCTTTTTATCCCTGATAAAAATTCCATCAAATAAATCATTTTGTGGGAACTAAGGAAGAAAAAAGAAAGGAGAATTAAAATAACCAGGAGAAATATTCACAGCTGATATAACTACTTCCCTTCACCAGCTGTTATAACCAGGAGATAGCAGACTACTAAATATGCACAAGCGCACCCTTTATTTAATTAAGCATTCAGCGACATTTTATTTGTATCTGTTCTTAAGTTTCTGCTTTTTATTTAGTCTGCTTTTGAGTATTAAGTTCCAGCTGTAGGCTGCATTTGGACTAAGCTGATGTACAGTAATTGCAAGTTAAGTTTCAGTTTACAGCCTATGTAAATAATGAGTCAAAGACAGACTCAATAAAAGGAAATTTACACAGCCAGGATCAGACTGCAAAGCTTTGGAAAGTCTAAACGATACCACAGCATAGGAAATTTAGGAGGGTTTCAATCTGCCACGTGTAGAGGATTGGTTACAGCTCCACATGGAGTGGGAGGTGCTGGGAGCTATTTGTGTTTTATAAATTAGGTATTAGGCTATTTCATTACAAATTAGTGTAGGTCTGCTCCATTTGGCAGCCAGCTCTGGAACACACTTAGAGTTAAAAGCTTGATCTTGAAAACTCTCAGTACTTGTCTTGTGCCTGCTTCTGTGAGTTGTTTAACTAGGCAGTGGGAATATTTATAGTCTCTGGTGTCTTCAGGATCAGGCCCTGTGCCTGTGACTGAGGAGTGTGAAAGAGAAATACTGAAGTGGGTGGGATGGAATAGCTTTTCTTGCCTTTTCGTAAGTTTTATCACCTGTCTAGGATCTTCCTAAATCCCCCTTCCTGCTGCCCAGGACTACTTATTCGCTGGCTGAAAGATACCTATACAAATCCAATCAGCTTTTGGGATGTACCTACAGTCCCCTATGGATGACAACCAGAGCCTGATAGAGTGACAGCTCTAAACTCAGAAGTGGCCACTGCAGGTTTTCTTGCATTATTTACAGTGATATTGAATTTGGTCTGTTTTACACAGTGCCAAAGTTTTCCATTTCAGTGTGCTGCAGTTTTTTGTATCAACAAAGAGCATCCACAGCTGAGGAAAGGGCTGGAATACTGATAACTGATTATGTGTCTAATACTTCACAAAATGAAGTTGTCAAGATCTCAAAAAGGAAACACGCTGGAAATCTACAACCTGGAAGAATGTACTTACCTGTGCTGCAGACTATAGGATCACAGAGATTTAGAACTGAATCAAACTTGAAGAGGTCACTCCCCTACTAGACCATCCCTGAGAGGTGTTGGTCTAATCCACTCTTAAAAAAAACCCCGCGACAGGATTTCACAACCTCCTGAAGTAACCTGATCCACTGCTTAACTAGCCTTCTTATATGGCCAAATAGGTTTCTAACAGAAACTTACAATTATCTGAGGGCCTATCTTTGTTTCATCTGTTGGTCAGAACCAAGTTCTCCAATTGTAACTGCAGGTTAGCTGTTAACCTACTAAAAATTGGGTAAGTCACTTGACCTTCTGCCTCAGTCTTAGACAGATGGTAAATGTGGTTAAAACAACAAGAGGCTTTACAATGAAAACTAGATGATTAATCCAAGTAGAATTCTGCTGGAAAAAAATAGCTCATTTCCCTCCAGAAGTCTTGGATTAGAGGCAAATTGGTATAACCAGAATGACTTGAATACATGGTAGTAAGATTCCTGATACTAGTGGGATCTAGTTATAACAAACAACTACCCTAGCATACTAACAATGCTATCATTAAACTAGTGATTGCACGGCTAGAAATGTGGGGAATATTACTAGGAATCTTTGCTCCTAAGGCATTTCTCAGAGTCTGTTCAGGATTGTTGGGAATAGATAAAAGCACCAATAAAAGTAACAAATAGTTCCTGGTATGCACAGGGGTTAAAGGGATTAAGACAGGCTTCTAATAACATGTTGGAAAGGAAAAAGAAATATTGCAAGAGAAAAATGATGTTGATTCATAAATGGCCACAATCTGAACTCCTCTTAAAATCTTGTTCTATAAAACATAGGAAAAGCCAGTGCCAAAAACAGTTGATGCAGAGCAGCTAAGGGAATAATTAGATAGCATGAACATATAATCCCAGAGCCTAAAAAACATCCATAAAGTTCATGGATAGTATCTTAAACACATGTTGAAAAAAATGCCCAGTGGAATCATCACACAGGGCAGGAAATGTCCTGCAACACAGGTGGGTATAAGGTTAATGCACCAAGAGTATGCACAGAACAGGTGTTCTGAATTATTGCTACCACTTCTTTAGTCTAACACATGGGGAAAGATCTTGAAGTAAGAAGAAAATTAAGAAAAGGAAATTTTAGGCATAATATCCAAATCTACCCAACAGAAAAAAGTATTAGGTAGCAGAACAGAAACAGAACTCCTAGAACTTGCAGGAGTTAAAAATAAATTAAATGAGTCACCAGAATAATATCCTATAAAGAGGAATTCTGCATTAGCTGAAGAGAGATGGATTGGATGATGTAAGCAGTTATTTTTGGCTTCAGCTCTTATGATACAGACACACTGGGACTAATGCTACACTCCAGGACAAGAGCAAACTCTGGTCATCCTGCTACTACAGTAGTGTAATATATATAGAGATGACAGAATGAGAAGCATAAATGGGGCAAGATTAAGCAACAGCTCTATGGATTACCATGGCAGCTATATGATCTGCAAATAATCAGAATCAGGAATGAGCTCAGAATCATTTTCCTTGCTTCTAAATCAGAGCATTTAGAAATTTTAAACTGCTGCTTCAGCTGTGATCTGAAAGTCTCATAAATGTGCAGAATTCAGTTGCAAAGTAAAAGAATGCTTGTCTACAGAAAGACAAATTAACCACTCTCCTGTTTCTACAATTGAAGCAAGAAGCTGCTCTTTCTCTGTCTCTCTTCGCTGCCTCTGCCTTGTATACATCCACCAACTTCCCCCAGCCTCAGGTTCAGTCTGAGTTGCGATGACCTAACAAAAGTTATTACTTATTGACACTGGCTCATTTTGAAGTCCTCTATGCTAGTGCTAGATCAATAAAGTTTTCACCAGGTGGTTTTTGCTTTCCTTAGTGACCATTCCCTAGTGAAATGGCCTTTAACTGCATCAAAGAGTATTTGACACATTTAGACCAAATGGATGTACTATTAGAGCCTTTTAGTAATGACAGCAAAACAGAGGAGGCCTTTGAAGCTCATGAGGGATGTGAAGAGGTGTTAATTTAAGAAAAATGTCAGGGTATTCAAAGAGCAGGCACAAAGCAAGGTCACAATTAATATTTCACTGTTCTAAAGCACATTTTTCCAGGGTATTCTACACCATTCCATAAGCACTGATTAATTTTCACAACAGGCATGTGAAATGCCACTTCTGAGTTTTACTCCTGATTGCCAACAAGTTACATTATGAGCTCAGGCACTTTGCTCAGCTATTCTGTGCCTCACTTTTTTAAACCGTGAAATTGGAATAATGATGCCAACTTGCTATGTTATGTAGTTGTGAGGCTTAATTAGCACATATTGAATTCTATGATCTGCAGCAGCGCACGTGTAGATGCTGCCCTGTCTGGCTGGAGCACGAGGGTGCTTCAGCGTGAGGGCTTCCTGCCAGCTAGCTCTGCACTCAAGTACCCTCGTGCCCCAGCCAGCCCCTCCACAGCACACTGAGCTGGGGGAGCAGTCCCAGACTAGCAGGCTGACCCCCAGGCCTCCTGCTAGCCAGGGTTGCTCCACCTCAGCTAAATGTGCTGCGATCCTGCCTGGGAGCAATAAACTCCAGAGTTTATTCATGTGCATTAATTGCACATGTAGATGCACCCAAGAACAATACAGACTTCAATATACTGTACAGGACTGGAAGTACATTCAACATTACTCACAGTGAAAATGTTTACACTATATTTTAATAATAATGCATAGCTTGTAAGCTCTTTGAGGCAGGGACCATCTTTTGGCTCTGGGTACAGCCCCCAGCACAGCAGAGTTCCAGTCCTTAAGTAGGACTCTTACATGCTGCAGTAAAACAAGTAATCATCACTCTCCTCCTCAACATAGCCTCCAACAGACATCATGCTGATTCAATATCCTCAACAAGGAAATAGGAGAAAAACAACATTCCTTTTCACACCAGCCTTTGTCAAGAAAATTGAGGATTTAATACTTTTGAAGCCTAGTGAAGACTCATAATAGTAAACTTGGATATATGAAATCTTTATTTATACTGAAGTATGAAATATAGCATGCTAAACTGTATAGAGTTTAATCCTTTAGACTTGTAAGAGTCAGGTATAGAATCATAGAAAAGTAAAGTAGAGGTCTTCTAGTCTAACCTTCCCCACTCCCGGCCTTCAGAGGCAGGATCATACTATTCAAACCACTGTCCAACCTGTTAGTAAAACTGTACAGTCAACCCTGACTCAGCCACAAGACATAACACTCTAACCTACCACAGGTAAGGCAGGAGGATTATGGCAGTCAATGTTCTGCAGCTATGAGGGTTGTTAAAATATGCTAGAGAGATCCAATAAAATATGCTTGATAAAAATATGTTAAAATATGCATGACAGATCAAGAGAGCTAAGCAGGTATGGAAATGGCAGTAGCATAACTAAGGTGGGAGAGACGAGGGAAACAGCCCCAGGAGCTGCCTTTGTGGGTGGGGAGGGCATAAAAACCAGCTGTGACTATAGCAGTGGGTGATCATGCCCTTGGGACTGGCACTATGGCAGCAAGCATTGCCCTGGGCATCACGTGGATGTGCTGGGTGGGGAGCTACATCACCTGGAAATGGTGTCACAGCTTTGTTGATTGAGGCCAAGAGCCAGAAATCATTTGCCAGTGCAAGGATTTGAACTGTGGAGTTCCTCACCCCTAGTGTGGTGCTCAGATTCAGTCTCTCTTCTTGATAGCTGTGAAAGTGTTTTTTTTTCACAGTAGACTGCATTGTGCAAATTGCTATTCTGGCCCGAGTGAAAAAGCACAGAATCAGGGGATGATTTCCTTGTATAGGGGCTCATTCATGCACAGAATCCAACTGAATGACTCCCCTTAATCTGACTTTTCCAGAGGACTGAAGACAAAAGTAACATCCTCATGAAATGCGGGTCTTTTCTTCTCCCAAGCCTGACAGTCACGTCCAAAAGCAAACTGTCATGACAACAAACAACCTGGAGGCGATCCAGCCAATTAATCTGCAGAGGAAGTAGTCATCCCAACCTTGAAAAGAATACTGCTGCTTTAAGCCTCAAATGCCAAAATAACCCGCATGCACATTAATCTTATTACACTGCCACAGGCCTACAGTTAAAAACAATGCACCCTTCAGCATCCTTGCAATGGCATCATAACAGCAGCAGTGCACACATGATAATTCCTTCAGAGTCATTCCTTTAAAAGAAGGATTTAGATCATGATGTAGCAGCAGCCCAGCAGGAGCTCTGGAAGCAGAGGTGTGTTCTCAGACTGTCCACTCACTAAATGAACCCGGTCTGTGCCAAGCTCTTCTGTTCAAGTCCAGCAGGGAAACAGGATGCAAGAAGAAACAGCAAATGCTATAGAGAAGTTGGGAATGTTGCTACTATGCTGCTTTTCACCGTACTAGCTAGGAACATATCAGTGGATTGCTGCTTCACATTTGTTAAAAATATTTATCATAGTCTTTAAGCTCTGGATTCCCCCCCCCCCCCCCCCCAAATCAGTGAAAATACCAAAACATCAGTGCTGCCAACCACTATTAAAAACGGTCCTCTTTTCAGTTTTGAGCCCGTTTCCTTGACTCCATGCTTGAAAACTGCTCCACAAACCCCAACCCTTTTAGAAAACTTTCCCTCTGATCTCCCCAGCTGCAATTTTGCCAACCTTTCCTGCAGCAGAACTGCAATCCAGCACATTGCATTTGTCGCAGCTTCATTTTTCATCAGACAGCATATACTCACTTACCAGAGGAAAATTCAAACCTGGATAGCATTCCCAGCTACATTATAATATCTATATTTTTATAATAAGAAAGAATATGTTGCAGTTTTATAGTGTCTTCTACCTGCGCAAACTTGGACAGCTTAATTAGGTTTCAACAACCTTGAGAGATAGGAAAATGCCATCCCAATTTCAGAAAGACATAAACAAATCTGTTCCAGAATGTTTGAGTGGTAGGAACAGCATATGGGGATCCTAACTGCAATTTGAGCAGTGGATAACATGCCCATTTGGTTACAGGTTTTTTTTTTGAGGCTACAATGTTAAAATAAAGATGAAAACTTTCCAGAATACTCTTATTCACCTTAGACACCCATAGCACTTCAACTGAGTCATGAACTATGTATTACAGTGCAAGCTGCACACCAGGGTTGCATCTCTTCAATTTATTTCCCTTCTATCTAAACCTGTTTTCAGCTGGTCACATCTTCGAAACTTTCATTTTTACAGATGACATTTTTCAGGCTGGATATTTTTTCAGGCTACAATATTTTTTTTGTGAGTTCAAATTAAAAAGAAGGAAAAAACCCAACTCCTCCCCCATGCATACAGAAACTACCTGTAAAATGGGTAGAGCACTGACTTACCTCGAAGTATGGGGATTCACAGGGTTTTCTTATTTATCTGTTTGAATTCATTCCAACTCCCACAGAAGCCAAGAGAGGCCTTCTCAGGATTTATAAGCACTTGAAGATCTTCCTACAAAAGCTGCTATAGAAGCACATTCCAACTATGCTAAACAGGCTACAGACACATTTACTGATTACCCTAAAACGGCTGTAAGGAATCCTTAGGGTGCTCAGTTAGAGGGCTACATGCATATTGGGTAAGACTACTTTCAAGATCGTGATAGAACTGGTACTTCCAACAGGGGTCAAGCCAGTAACATCACATTTCTTCATAAATCAGTTTCTTAGCATTTATGTGTGGCATACTATTTCACAAGAGAAGCTAAATTAAAAAACCCCAAACCCTGTACCTACCTTGAGGGCTTTCACAACTTTCTTCATCACTGTTATCCTGGCAATTGTTTTGATTGTCGCACACAAAGCTTTTATCAATGCAAAGTCCATTCTTACAGTGGAATCGGGCAGTTGAACACAATAAGGGATTGGCTGCTGAGAAAACAAAGTATGATCTTCCATTAGAAACTCTAGCTGTCACCCAGAGAGCTAAGCTGTCTTTAGGCATTCCTAAAACTCATTATGGATCGCAATTCAAAACTTGGTTGACTCGCCAAGTCTGTTGGAATGACCTGGAAATCATGTAAATGTACTACTTTTAAACAAAGGGAGGTATAAAGTAACATTCATTACAAGTAACAGGAAGTTAATTGCTCCCTGCCTTGATAGGCCTCGTGTTAAAACTGTACTTTATCACAATCACTCACAGTCCACAGACACAAAAACTACTTACTGCACATCTACATAAGACATTTACTGCAGAGCTAATTAGCTCCACAATAAAACATCAGCATCTACATGTACAGCACTATTAGTTTGCAGTAAACAAGTACTATCCAACTGCGGCATTATTTAGTACACTCCAGCACACATCTAGAGACTGACCAGGCTGGCTGGGGCATGAGGATGCTTCAGCTCAGGGGCTGGCTGCCAGCTAGCCCCACGGTGAAGCACACTCGTGCCCCCAGCCAGCTCCTCTGCAGTATGTTGAGCCGGGTTGGAGCAGACCCAGGATGACAGACTGACCCTCATACCTCCTGCCAGCCAGGGCTGCTTCACCCTGGCTCAACATGCTGTGGTCCTGGGCACACGTGCAAACAGTACGGCTGTGCAAAATTTTGGCAGCTATTACCTTTCAGAGGTGTTTCGGGCCATTTCGGCGCCTGAAACACCAAATCCAAATTGAAATGGAAGGCTCAGAAACAGTTCTGAAATGAACTGGAAGGCTTCAAAATGTTTTGGGAATGTTTTGGAGAATTTCGGAGTCGGGCTTGCAGGGAAACAAAAACTAAGAGGGAGGGGAAAGAGGGAGAGAAGGACTGCTCTGATATTGACATCTAGTTCCCAGTTAGCATCCCCAGCTCTCTGATCGCTTCCCCCAGCTCTTCCCAGGGAGCACGGGCCCCCGATCTGCGCACAGGGTTTCAGCAGGCTGCCGCTGCAGGCTGGGGCCAGCAGCAGCTGCTCAGCACAGCCAACGCCAAGTGCCAGCAAGACTGCAGTGCTGCCGCTGGCCCCAGGCTGCAGTAGCAGCCTGCTGAAACCCAGTGCACAGGTTGGGGGCCTGCGCCCCCCCCGGGAAGAGTTGGGGAAAAATTGAACTGGGGGCTGGGGAATCCCTGCCGCACAACCTGGCTCTGCAGGGAACGGAGATCTGTGCTGGGATCTCCTCACTGATGCTCACATTGCCAGGGCAGCTGGGGGCAGGCAGTGGCGGCAAGGAGACCCCCAGAGCAGACCTTTGTTCCCTGCAGAGCCAAGTTGCGCGGTGGCGACCAGCAGGCTTGCTCGCCATTTCGCACTGCTTCCCTGCCCTGCGACCCAGCGTGACACGGATCAGAAACCCGTGCGGCGGTCTCCTCACTTGCACAAGGGCAGTGGCCCTCCACCTCCCCTGGATGAGCCACACATGGTACTGTCCTGCTCCCCGCTGAGGCCCTGCAGCTCTACCTGGCTGGGTAGGGTTGTACAAAGCTTCCTTTTCAGCCTGTCCGAAAAAGATTCGGCCAAAACAAAACAGGACAGTGATCCAAACACTGAAACGAGTCATAGATTCATAGATGTTAGGGTCGGAAGGGACCTCAATAGATCATCGAGTCCGACCCCCTGCATAAGCAGGAAAGAGTGCTGGGTCTAGATGACCCCAGCTAGATACTCATCTAACCTCCTCTTGAAGACCCCCAGGGTAGGGGTGAGCACCACCTCCCTTGGGAGCCCGTTCCAGACCTTGGCCACTCGAACTGTGAAGAAGTTCTTCCTAATGTCCAATCTAAATCTGCTCTCTGCTAGCTTGTGGCCATTGTTTCTTGTAACCCCCGGGGGCGCCTTGGTGAATAAATACTCACCAATTCCCTTCTGTGCCCCCGTGATGAACTTAAAGGCAGCCACAAGGTCGCCCCTCAACCTTCTCTTGCAGAGGCTGAAAAGGTCCAGTTTCTCTAGTCTCTCCTCGTAGGGCTTGGTCTGCAGCCCTTGACCATACGAGTTGCCCTTCTCTGGACCCTCTCCAGGTTATCTGCATCCTTCTTGAAGTGTGGCGCCCAGAATTGCACGCAGTACTCCAACTGCAGTCTGACCAGCGCCTGATAGAGGGGAAGTATCACCTCCTTGGACCTATTCGTCATGCATCTGCTGATCCACGATAAAGTGCCATTGGCTTTTCTGATGGCTTCGTCACACTGCCGGCTCACGTTCATCTTGGAGTCCACTAGGACTCCAAGATCTCTTTCCACCTCTGTGCCACCCAGCAGGTCATTCCCTAGGCTGTAGGTGTGCTGGACATTTTTCCTCTGTAGGTGCAGCACTTTGCATTTCTCCTTGTTGAACTGCATCCTGTTCTTTTCTGCCCACTTGTCCAACTTGTCCAGGTCTGCCTGCAGCTGTTCCCTGCCCTCCAGCGTGTCCACTTCTCCCCATAGCTTTGTGTCATCTGCAAACTTGGACAGAGTACATTTGACTCCCTCGTCCAAGTCACTGATAAAGACATTAAAGAGTATCGGTCCAAGGACCGAGCCCTGCAGGACCCCACTGCCCACACCCTTCCAGGTCGAGACCGACCCATCCACCACGACTCCCTGGCTGCGACCCTCTAGCCAATTCGCCACCCACCGGACTGTGTAGTCATCCAAGTCACAGCCTCCTAACTTGTTCACCAGTATGGGGTGGGATACCGTATCGAAGGCCTTCCTGAAGTCTAAGTATACGACATCCACCCCTCCTCCTGTGTCCAGGCGTTTCGTAACCTGGTCATAGAAAGAGACTAGATTGGTCAGGCACGATCTGCCCGCCACAAACCCGTGCTGGTTTCCCCTCAGCATAATTTGCCCTGCCGGGCTCTCACAAATGTGAGCCTTGATAATTTTTTCAAAGACTTTACCAAGGATGGAGGTGAGACTGACTGGCCTATAGTTGCCCGGGTCCTCCTTCCTCCCCTTTTTGAAAATGGGGACCGCGTTAGCCCTTTTCCAGTCCTCCGGGACTTGGCCCGTGCGCCACGAGCGTTGGAATATTCCCGCCAGTGCCTCTGCAATGATGTTGGCCAGTGCCTTCAGCACCCTCGGATGGAGCTCATCCAGGCCTGCCGACTTAAAGGCATCCAGTTCTTCCAAGTGACTCTGCACCACCTCAGGATCTACCTATGGAAGTCTGGCGCCTTGCTGCTGCCTCTCTACAACCCCAGTGAGAGACTTGTCATGCCCCTCACTTAGGAACACTGAGGCAAAGAACTCGTTGAGGAGTTCAGCCTTGTCCCCCCTGTCTGTCACCATTTGTTTCTGACCATTTAGCAGGGGTCCTATTCCTCCCTGGGCCTTCCTTTTACTCCCAATATATCTAAAAAAACAATTTCTTGTTGTCTTTTACTTGGGTTGCCATCCTCAGCTCCATGGTAGCTTTGGCCCGTCTAAATGCCTCCCTACAAGCACGAGCAGAGGAGGTATATTCATCTTTAGTGATCTCGCCTTGTTTCCACTTTTTATGTGCTCCCCTTTTGGCCCTTAGGCTGCCCTGGATTTCTCTGGTCAGCCATGGAAGCCTCCTGGCCCCTTTCCCTCTTTTGCCTCGCTCGGGGATCATCTTGCTTTGTGCCCAAAGGATCGTTTCCTTAAGGCACAGCCACCCTTCTTGGGCTCCCATCCCTTCAAAACTCCTACTCTGCAGTGCGTCCTTGACTAATCGCCTGAGTGCATTGAGATCAGCTTTCTGAAAGTCTAGCACTTTCACCCTACTAGTTACCTTACCCACTCGACGTCTTATGTTGAATTCTATTATTAGGTGATCACTGTCTCCCAAATGGCTACCGATCTGGAGGTCCCCTATCATGTCATCCCCTGTTGCCAATACCAGATCCAGTATGGCATTCCCCCTAGTGGGACCATGCACCTCCTGTGTCACGTGGAGGTCCTGTACACAGGTTAGAAACCTGCATGAGCGATGGGACCTTGCTGTCTGCGTCTCCCAGCAGATGTCCGGGTAGTTTAGGTCCCCCATGACTACCGCCACAGAGACACTTTCCTCTTAAACAGACGAATCCAAAACCAAATCGAAACACAGCCGTTTCATACAGCCCTAGCAAACAGCAAGCCCAGGAGCAATAAACTCCATCACAAACTATGCCCGAGTTTATTCAGTTACTTTAATAGCACATGTAGACACGCCCACAGTCAGGCAAGAGAGCTTAAGGGATTGTCACATTTCATCTGCTCTGTGGTAACTGTGAAGCCAGAGACTCTTACTCACGGTAAACCAAAGCCAAATCAGGGTAGTTTAGCAGTATCCCACTTTCACACTATGCTACCGTGGGTTATCTTTAATATACCACAGGATAAGAGAATGCACATAGACAATTACTATGGAATAGGTGATGTAGCAAATCCTGCCCTCTTTTACTACATGATAGTATGTTCATGCACACGCACACTTTGATATTTAATATTCACTGACGTTACAGGCAGAACTGTTAACATTGCCTATTTGTAACATTGCCTGGTACGTCATAAGATCCCATTGTAGTTACTTAGAACTTTGTCAGACTTTAGCCATCCAGGCTGAAAAATGCCAGATGGGGTACCAGCCTCAGGCATTTTTCTAATTTCTAATTAAGGGTATTCAATCATTTCTGAGCACAAGACTGTGGAAAAATACATTATTTGGATTATGCTAAAAAAGAAACATTGTTTTACTGTGTCCCCCCTCCTGCTTTTTTTAAAAAACAAAACCAAACCCTCTTATGACCTTTCCTAGAAAAGTTCTGCCACGTTTTAGAGCAGGGATTTGAAATTTGACACCGAATAACCTTTATGTCAAGGATATGCCTCTTGCCATCCCGCTGAAAATTTGTTCAAATATGGTCATGGCATAAGCCTTTGCAAGGCATCTGCAAACTGTTCTTTTTCAGAGACTTCGTAGAGCTTTGCAGTTTTAATTCCCCAAAGATTGCATCCCCACTAAACATCCTCCATTCCCAGTCTGAATAGGGCTTCCCACTTCATATAGCCTACAACCGCAGTTCCCAAATGCTGTACTGGGTCCAGGCAATGGAACTAAAGCGGAGACAGGCTGTCTAATTAGAGACTGCATCATAATACATATGCACTAAGAGACTAAATTAAAGTTACATAAGAAACTTGAAATCTGATGTTCTTTAACTTTTGAGTGTTTGGCTTTGCAACCTTACTAATGTTATTTTAATTTTTCCCCCTCCCCGAGTGCAATATTTCTGTCACAGCAATGCTCAAAGCCACCACACACAGAAGAGGAACTCATTGTGCTATGTGATACAAAGACACAAAATAAGAAAGACAAGATTAGCCCAAAGAGCCTGCTGTCCAAATAGAATCATAAAAATAGGACTTTGACTTTTAAGAGGCCTTTATTCCAGGGAGGGTGACAAATCGGGGCCAGTAGAGAGTATGTACAGGTTGGCCCGAACACCTGGGCCTCACGGACATGGCCTGGGCTCATGGCCTGCAAGGCCTGCCCGTACGCTCTAGACTAAAAAAAACACAGTGAACAAAAGTAAGAAAAAGCCCTCTTATTACACAGCCTAGCCAGCATTGTTTTTTATAGCACTTCCATTGTTGTCCAGTCTTATTTCAAAATGTCTCAAACTGTAAGATTTTCATCACTTCCCTTGGGACACAGTTTCACAGCCTAACACATCTCTAAATCAGGAAGACTTCCCTGATACTCATCTTAAGTTTTCACATTCCTTTGGGTACCACACTTCTCATCCAAACTACTCTCCCAAATTTCTACACGAATAATCTCTTTCCCAAAAGAGTGCTTACACCATTCATATAGTACATTTCTGGCTTTATCTTCCTGCTTAGTCACTAAGCAAGGCTGTACGTAACTTAGCTCTTCTAATATCTCCTGATAAATCACTCCTCCAGCCCCTTGATCATTTTTGTCACTCTTCTGTGAACCCACTCCAACTTTTAGAAATGAGGTGATTGAAACTGAATGCAGTATTCCAATTTTAACTTTAAAAAGCAGTTGACAGTGTCCCTTTAGATGCCTCATCTGTTTCAAAGTGCTTCCCTGACTGAATTACAAAGGGGATTATGGCTGTCAAAGAGTAACTGGCTGCCTAATTTTCTGCTTTAAGCTAAGCAAAAAAGCCTGTCATGTGGTACAACTTCTGAATCCTAGAATTGGAAAAAAAAAGAGTTTAGAGACTTCTGTGCATATAATCTACAGTATATAATTCCATGTCTGGGCTAATTATATGTGTGTATACACCCCAGTATGTGTTTATAATGAAAATGCCAACTTTGCATTGCCCTGAAGCTGCTGCATAAACACATAGCAGTTAATTTCAGAGGTCACATCAGGGGCTACTGCTTCTGTTGCATCTAGGCTAAGAACAGAAATTATGCATAAACTGGTATAAGTGTTTGGAAATAATGTCAAATCTGTAACACAACAGAAGTTCAGTGATATAACCCACTTTCAAAATGGCTGAAACTGGCTTAAGATGAACCTGGATGGATGTAGTATCAGATTTAACTTGAATCTGCAGGGAATCTGGGAGAGAAGTTCAATAAACTGATTTAACCTAAATCAGTTAACTCACACTCCTCCAGCATCCCAGAATGCTTTGCACCTCCCCTGCAAACTCTCCCTCACAAGGTGGGCGGGCTAGCCTTGCCCCAAGCTGTCTGTTCTAGCCAAGCAGAGAGGCAAGCTCTAGTGCTCCCCAGCTTCTGGCCTGGGACACTGCAGGCATGTGGCTGCTTTTCCAGAATCAAAAGTGAATGTCTGTTCACTTGCTTATTGGTTGAATCTACACATTTTAGACTAACCTGTGAAGATTGAACTGATTCAGCCTCGGGCTTTTTGACTGCCTGTACATAGCCTTAGAGAAGCTTGCAAGAGGGGGAGTGAACTGGAGCTATACAACTAATTGTAAGGTATGCCTAGAACTGCATACTGTATCCACTTTGGAAATTACGAAATTGGTAGCAAACTGCATGTGTGCTAAGATGATAGCCGTTTTCCCTCCCACCATCTCAAAGGCTTTATTAGCCTAGAGGCGGGCAATTATTTCAGGCAGAGGGCCACTTAATGAGGTTTGGTGAGATGGTGAGGGCCGCAAGCATAGCACCACCCCTGGATGGCTGCCCTAGTCACCATATTGGGACCAGAAGTCTCATTCCCTAACCCTTGACCTTTGCCACTGGAAGTCCCTCCCATTCCCCCACAGAAATGCTCCGGGGGGGGGGGGGGAGGGGTTGCCATCTTAGATCCACAAAAAAACAAATCATACACTAAAAGTCAAACACCTACTGTCACGTATTTAAATTTTATTACCAAAAAAATATGTCATGATTTGTGTTTGTGTACTGTATATAGAGGTGATTGCATAATAGCTCAAAAATAAATTCTTAGTCTTTTAGAGAGAGAGAGAGAGAGAGTGTGTGTGTGTGTGTGTGTGTATGTGTGGTGCTGTGGGGGGAATTTGTGAGGACATGCAGGTATGTGGGGCCATACGGTATGTTGGGGGGTTGTGTGGTGTTTGTGGGGTGTGGGTGTGGCTCTGGAACACGCTGTCCTCTCCTGCAGTCAAGGCAGACAACACTGGTGTGCGCGCGCATGCGTGGCATTTATGGTGTGGGAGGGTAGGAGAGGTGTGCGGACCCCCCCAACACACACACTCCCCCCATGGTACAGCATCAGGTAGGGGCACTGGTGCTTGGCTCTGGCCAATGCTGCACATAGCAACCCCACCTCCCCTGTACTTCCCTACCTGCTGCCCAGAGGGAGCAGAGAAGCCTGCAGCAGCAGCCCCACCCAGTGCTAGAGGGACACGCATAAGGGTGGGAGCAAGGCATAATAGGGTATGTTGAGGGCAGATGTAGGCGCCTCGCTCCCACCCCCATGGGCAGAACAGCTGGGCGGGGTACAATTTGTTGTGGGGTGCTGCGGGCCAGACTAAAGTGCCTAGTGGACCATATACAACCTGCAGGCTGTATTTTGCCCACCCCTGTTCTAGGCACATTTGTCCAAAGCTCCTTCTGGTGCCATTTGTTCCAAAAGTAACCCAAAGAACACAATCATTTCCATGCCCTTTAATCCTCTTTATCTAACTTCATCCTCTCAGCAGGGGTGCCATATACCTATTCAAAACCTTCCAGGATGCCAAATGGGCATTACAAGTCATCAACAGATGGCATCTTAAAGAAAGATCAGAGACATCTGTGCTACCATAGAGACCTCAAGGGGTGTGGGAAGGAAGTATAAAGACAAGGAGGACATGTCCTCCAAGCAGCAGACAGTGATGCATCACCCTTTTGTTATCTGAGAAAGCTGGTGTCTGTTGTCCTCCATTTGACCTTTACATGTAATTAAGGGAAAAAAAAATCCAGCTCACTCTAGCAAGAGAGTATTTATTGCAAGCTACCACCTACAGACCCACAGCACGTCAGGGTATTTACTAAGCTCTGCTAAGAGCAGCAGAGCCACCGAACATACTGAACATGACCTTTTTTTATTGCTACGATAAACCCCAGCAGTAGTTATACATACAAACAGATCTATCCAGCCATGTGCAAAGTTCTTACTAAAAGTATTTGAAACTCAAACTTTCTACCTTGACTTCTCTGCAAACTACCCACCAGGAGAATGACTCAAGCCAGTGCATCATCAAGCATCTTCAGGTTAGGAAAAAATGTTATCCTCTTTACAAGAAGTTAAGCAAAATATGCTCTTCACCTCAACAATTTTTAATTTTGTAAACTAGGATATACCAAGGTGTCTAAGTATATTTATTGCTCAAATAAGTCAACTTTTTCTTCCTAAAACAAAAAGATGACATAGCAAAGCAAAAGTTAATTTTTTTCAGCTGCTCAAATTTGCCCAATCTGGGTGAGATTCGCCTCTGCGTACAAGAGCCTTACAATGCCTGTCTGCAACAGAATTCCCATTAGAAAGTTTTAAGTGACATTTAAGTAACAGAGAGAGGGGAATTGTCTTGTTAGAAGTCACATGAAAAAAGTGCTGCTTTTTCAACAGCCAGATTCTGGGATCTGAATGTCCAGCTGGACCCTACTATCTTCTGTTGCCACCAATAATAAAAGGCTAAACAGTAGAGGCAGATCTGAGGGTGGAGGTTTGGGATTCATTTGCACCCCCTCACCCCTTTGATTCCTGCTCCGCTGTAAAACCAACTGCCCAGGGCAGACAGCTGCATTTCTGTTCAAGGAGAGCTGAGGAAGTCAACTGAATTTATAGCAATGCTTGATTCCTGCTAACCTCTTCATTGTTAGCACCCCTTGATCTACCTCTAATTAAGCTAGGCTTTCTTTGACAATTATCCTGTCTGTTATTTACCCCTGGTAATGTGTCTGTGCTCAGCCCCCAGCATGTCCAATAAAGTTGTGCTTCTACCTAGGAACCTGTGCTGAATGGCTTTGTTTCTAGGGAATAGAAATCTGCAATAAATCAGAAACAGGAGGGGGAAGGGAATAGCTAGAAGCAGGCCTAGTTCTGCAGTGGGGCAGCATTCAGAGACAGGAGGCGTTGCAAAGATGAGGCAAAGAGGTAAGTTTTTTCAGTGACCCTTTACAGAGGATATAGAAGGCTGAGCCAGCAGCACAATCATGGCAGCATAAAATGGGGAATGGTGGATAAGAGTGGTTTGTCTCCCAGGTAAAAGCACGGCCAATGACTAGAGCAAATCCTCCCTCAATCCTGTTTATTTCTGTAAATTGAGGGTAGAGAGCAATGGAGGCCAGCTATGGGCAAGTTGTGAGGAAGTGGGGGAGCAGGGCAGTAGTTACAGCCCTGCCCCTACCTGCTCCATGGTTGGGGGCTGTGAGATGTGAGGGGGACTGTTTCGGAGGGGTTTAAGGGAAGGGGCTCTGAAGATCTGAATGGGGGGCAGGGGTCCATGGGCAACAGGGATTTGGTGGGGGGAAAGGGCCTGTGAGGTAGAGGTGTGGAATAGGGAGGGGCTGGGTTATTATGGGGTGGAAGTGAGGGACAGATGGGGTTTGCAGCTAAAGGAGGCGGTGGGGTCTGTGAGGGTGAAATAAGAGTGCAAGGGGGGTTGGGAGGGCTGCAGTGAGGGTTGAATGCTCAAAGGGTCAGGGGAAGGCTCAGTGAAGCATGAGGGATAGCGCAGGGTTGGGGGGACTGGGACATAATCAGGATAAGTCTGTGCAGGGTGCAATGGATTCATGGGGGCAGTGAAGGGGCAGGGTAGGATGCAGCGGGATGTAAAGTGGATGGCAGGGTCTGATGGGTTTGGGGTGGAGTTGAGCATGAGGATGTGTGGCTAACAGGGGACAGAGTGGAGCTGGGGGAGTATCTGAAGTCACAGGGGCAATGCAAAAAGGGTAATGAGGGGTGCTTTGGGGCCATTGTGGAGTTATGGCTCACCTTTTTGCAAATGCCATTTTAGAAACAGAGAATAAACAGACTTTCTAAAAGCAGGACCTGTGGCCAAGATAAGTCAGTTAGTTTTTAAAAGACAGAGAGAGAAAGAGAAGCTCTTTTAAGAAGTGCTGAAGTTTTCACTCCCTGCTGTGGCAGATTCCTTACTGTTATTAACACTATAAATATCTGCTTACTACCGAGGTGTCTTGTCATTTACAAAGTGAAAAGCACAAGACAAGCTGGGTAGTAAATAATAGGGAGTGTGCATCTGACTCAGGACTAGGGCTCAACAGCGTTTCCTTCCCATGTTATATCGATTTGCTGAAAGAAAAAGATGTTTCTCTGTTTCCAGACAGACTTGGCACTTACTGCAGTTTTCCTCATCGCTGCCATCTGGACAGTCCTCAAAGCCATTGCACTGGAAGCGGCCAATGATGCAATGGATACCACTAGCACAGGGGAAGAATGTGGCCCCACATCTAGATTTGGCTTTTGCTGAAATACAAACAAAAACAGCAGGAATTAGGAACGGTTTACAGGAGACCAAAACATTTCCATCACAAAAGGAGCTATTATTAGAGGTGAGGTGATAGCATCAACCGGTATTAAGGCTGTCAGTGATCTCTCCACTGTAAGACTAGTTTTCCAGTGGCTTATGATGCTGCCAAACCGTCTGGCTGAACTATATGTTTCCATGCCTCAACCTGAATCTTTTGGTCAACCCAAATATTTTTGCCCTGTTAAAAGGTTCTGGTGACCTTTTCTTAGGAGGATTCTAAAAGACCTAGGGTTTGACCACAGACTCAAAATTTAGCAGGAGGGCCGGACCATGCCCTCACAGCATCCAGGAGAATGCCCTCTGCTATCCCCTTGGAAATTCACATGAATTTCCCATCTTTGGGTGGAAAAAAACTCACAATTAGTATACAAGATCGCCAAAGCTCTTTACAGAAGGCAGTCATCACCATTTACCTATTACACAGGCAGAAAATGGAGACACAAGGATAGAAGTAACTTGCACGCTCGCCCAGCAGGCCAGATGCAGAGGTGGGTGCACTGGTAAGAGCTTTGCAGCCACAGCCTAAGATTTTCCCTGAAAGTATGGTCTATTACAGTCTGCGATGGGTCTAGGTACTTAAAATGAGAACGTAAATCGGGGGCTCCTTTCTCCTGGGTTCGTAAGAGAGGTGTAAGCAGGGTAACTGGCAGCTATGATGCATATAGCTGTGATGGCTGCAGGGTCCCCCTGCCGCTGTCCCTAAGACACAAAAGAAGAGCTGATGTCTCAGTTTCCAATTCCTCCACCCCTCCACTCCCTAATTATGTTACTGATTTTTAATGCTCTTCCTGCCAGGCTCAAGAAGCCTAGTTGAAGAAGATACCTATTTTAAATGCATAGGAAACAAGAGCTAGGCATAGGGTCATAGACTGGAAAGAAGAGCCTGGCAGTAGGGGAGGGAAACTGGGATTAGAAATTGAGGTGTAGAGGGAGAAAGGAATTTGCTACACAAAGAAAAGAGGATTAGGAATCAGGGGAAGGGAGGAACTCCCAGATTTAATGAAGAGCCTGTGAAGAAAGTCTGGGACTGAAAAGCAATTGGTAAAACCATGTGGGAGGAGCAAGACAAGAGGCCGGAACAGTGGGAAAAGAAGAAAGATTAGCTGAAGTGCCAGGCAATTGGGTCCTGTGACTGACAGGGCAAAGAAACTGGGGATACTAGTGCACACTCCCATCCAGGACCTGGATGGGACCCCAAAGTTCCTTTGAAGTCAAACGCATCTACGTGAAAACCAACTAATGATTGTGTATGCTCAGTCTCTTTCTAGTTCTGGTCCACATGGAAGATGACAACCTACTACTGCTATCAGTTGGTTTGCTTGGATGCCGTCAGTGGAGCAGCCCTAAAGGTTCCATGGCACACGTGGGTGCCACCATAGTTCCACTTAAGACATTTCTGTTTTTTCAGTTTGCACTTACACACTCAGACACACACACACACACGAACATTAAGCTTAGAAATTAAGCATTCAAAAATGCTAGAATTAACATTGTTAATTCAGCATCCATGCACATACACATTAGAAGTTACACTGGCAACTTTCTGAATTCTAACATTTTTAGTTTTTAAGTATTTGACTTTATTAAATAAATATTAGGAAGACTGCAACTTTTTTTTCTGCAACAGGAAAACAGGGACTGCATGAACTGTCTTCCTTTCTCCTCTGGTATTTGGCTTTTCTTGGATCATAAGTTCTTCATGACAGTGACTATGTCAGTTTAAGAGCACCAACACAGTAAATAATAAGGAATAAAAACAGGAGCATCAAAACACCATGAGCAAACAAGATTTAAACACAACCACTCCATAATCTGGATCTTTTTGTTTGTTGCTTTGCAGCACAGCAAGGCCACTTTTATCATGGCAAAAGCAAACAAAGAACTCAGAGCCCCACGCTGCAAAAACACAGGTCTCCATCACTTTTGTTCAATGCAAGAGGTCTGGATAACGCAACCATGGATAACCCATTCCCCAGAGCCTATCTCAGGGATCCAATAGGGTAGATGAACAACACATGTTCAAATTCCTTGATTCCCTTCTCTTAAGCTATTTAGAATTAGCCTGCAGCTAATATGTCCTTACACCTGTATCCCAGCATTCTGGTTCCTTTTGAAAGGCTTCCTCCAAATTACAGCCAGTCATTGATCTTACAGTGCTTGTAACAGTCCCCAGTCCCAGATGCATGCCAGGTGCGTCTCTGGGACATTCCCAAGGTACTTCCACACCTCTGTGGCGCCCTTCTGCCCCAAACCCATCTCTACTGACTGCTGCTTGAACGCTAAGAATAAACTGAGATGTACCAGGAGCCAACTCCTTGGCCCGATATGCCTCAGCCCTACCTGTCTGTCTCAGGCCTCACCAGCCCTTAGTAGAGGGGATTCTGCCAGCTAGTGGCGTGACCCTTGACCAGTCAAGTTTTATGAAAAGATGGACCCCCTTACTTTTCTTAGAATGGGCAGGCCTGTATGGTTAAAATCACTGGAATCACTGACAAAAAGTGGGATATAAAAAGATAACCAAAATCTTCCTGTATTATAAAACAGGAACAAGTGTAAGAAATCAGTAACCATATGTTGAGATACAGACAGAAGTATAATAATAAACAAACAAAAGAAAATATCAGAACACTAACCCGTTCTTGCTCTACATTTTTAATCCAAGAATGCAGTCTCCACCAAGCTCATGAGCTGGGGGACTCCAGCATTTCCCTATATCCAGGAAAAACTGAAGACCCAACCATGCTCTCAAGGCAGGCTTAAATATAGTTGTTTATGTAGCTATTCATATATATCGACTCTTTGATTCTCGGGAGGCCAACTCTATGCATATAACTCTCTGTCCCCCACCCTCCACCAAGGTGCATGTCTGATAGAGTAACACCTTTCCTCATCTAATTAAAAGTAGAATATGTGCATAATTTCAGACATGGAGACTACTAATCCTAAAGATGCTCACAGATAATTTCCCCCCCATGGGAAGAAATCTCCTTCCCCCAAATAGTTTGATTAGCCATTGTCAGGTAAAGTCTGGCTCCTGTGCCTGAGAGCACATCCATGTGGGACAGGAGAAAACAACTCAAGTCAAATGCTAATTTCAAGGCATAACTGCTCCTCCCCTTACTGCTCCTCAAACACTTAGGCTCGGGGTTCTTCTTACAGGTCAAAGAAACGCATAGTTTACTACTTGAAAGTCATTCTCATATTGTGCAATCCTGGCCCTATTATAGCACATAAGAAATACATTTTATATCCAATACCACTATACATGTGAACAGAAGGGCGATAAGGCTAAATGCACCTTGACATTACCTGTACGTAGAGATTATGCATGCCATATCACCAAAACTTAAATCATGCAAGATACCCCACAAAGCCCTGATGTTCATGGCAGTGCCCTTTCACAAAGCTGGCTTTTATGTGTGCATGTTTGGGTAGCTGAAAAAATCTCCCATTTTTGCATCACATAGATTTTGATAAGGCCCCTTGAACTGGACTTCAAACAGTGCCAGAATGAGCCTGCATGGCACAGACTGGCAAAGTTTAATGAGAGTATGATGAAGCAGTGGTATGGGAGAGATCAAAAGGACGCACAAGGGATGGCAACAGAAACAGAAAAGTGATAGCCGTTAAGAAGGGTGATGGCTGCTTTGGCTCTGAGACTTCAGTATTAAATTTGCAGGAGATTCTCTCTTGTAGAGCTGAAGCAAGTACAGATGCACTGAAGCCTCTTTCCTATGTTGTTCAGCAGATACTGTAATATAAACTGTTTTAAGAGAAGTCACACAATACCTCTTACTTGATTTAATACCCTTCAAAACAAAGTCTGCAGTTCCTCTCAAACTCTCTCTTCATCGTATAAGACAGTCTCAGTTCAGATTAGGAAGCGTTAAATGAGATCTATCAGTGAATTTTACATATCCACCAAACTACCATATTTTCTGAAGTGAATCCAAGGTCCACTCAGAAATAATGGGCCATTGCTTTGAAGAAAACAGGTAATAAATTATCCTGGAGTTACCACCACATTTAACACACACTAACTTTGGCAGTGGAAAAAAAACCCTCCCAACTGCAAAATATTTGAAAGACTTCAGAACTCCTTCTACAGATAAAACTTGTAAACACAGAGCTTGTGGTTTCATGGATTTTATCAATGTAATTGAATAGCCTTAGGGTCTGAGAAAAGTTCATACTCCTTTTTTTTTTTTTTCAAACCACCTCAGCTACAGATTTCAAAGACCACTGAAAGTACCACCACAGCAGGCAGAATTTCTGATCTCTGCTGCTTCTCTTAAAGTAAGGAAAACCCATCTCTCTTACTTTAAGACCTTATTTGGGAAACACCTTGCTTCCTACCATACCTTCATTAGCCTGCAGGAAATGCCACCAACAAAACTACCATGAAACACATTGTTGCCTGGCTCTAAAAGGACCAAATGGATTTCCTCTACCTGTAAGGGGTGGAAAGAAGAGCGCAAGCATAGTTGCAGAATTCACCTGGGAGTAAAATGTGTCAGTCTGCCCTTTGCAAATGATATGCATGACCTGGAGCCCAAGGTCCAACGCCAACAAAAGGGGATGAAATTTTAGCAGTCCTACACAGATGACAAAGGAGGCCAAAGCCACAGAGCTGCTGCAACCATATGGAACTAGACACCATGCAGGAATCCTACCATCAAAACTGAAAAACTAGAGGACATTGTGAAATAGTTATGGAATGTCTTCCACTGCATATATGGCAACAGAGTCACCTGTGGATGGGGATGTGGGGAAATACAGATTTCACAGACTGCCAAAAGCACTTTGAAACACCACTGAACCTGGGGCAGAACCAACCGAAGAGAAAAGGGGGCTCATGTAGACTTACTGGGTGCATCTACATGAGACACTTTACAGTACATTAAACAAATCTAATTTGCATTCAAGTGTCAGTGACTACACATGTGCAGCAATTACTGTGCAGTATATTAGCATAATGCGCTGTTTTCTAGTACCTGTAGATACAGGTACTGTAGATACCAGTATTAAACCATCCCAATTTTCATGCGGCAGAGAGCTGTCCCAGCTACTGGGCAGCTGCCTCCCAGCCATGTGGACATTGGGACTCATCCTGATCTCCACATGGGTGCGAGAGTTGGCCCCGCCAACTAAGGGCAAGCCCGATCACCCCCCGGCTGGGGATGCACACCAATCCAAGACAGCTCCTCCACGCCACCCCTCAGCCCTCCAGAGCTTGGGGCTAAACCCAAACACCCTCTGCCAGCTTGGGGCTGGCACCTGGGGGAGCCTTGAGCTCCAATTTGCTCCTGATGGGAGTTCATGTGTAGATGTGCACCAGGGAATGCTTTAATGAACCTGAATGTTCCGCGCAGAAAATTCAGGCACGTTAACTGCCCATGTAGACATGCCAAGCATCTTCATTAATGAGTAGCTGATTCTTTCATTTCAAGACTGTGCACTATTTGTAATAGATTAAACAAGAACACAATATTTTAAAGCAACCAAAACAAACCTTCCAAAACATAATCTTTAGCAGAGGCCTCCGATACGTTTGGCTGAAACTTCTGCTAGCTCAAAGCAGCATGGCTTGGCAGGCTCACAGCACTTTTCTCCACCTGTGGAATTTGCAGTTTATTTTAGATTGGACATCCTTTTTGGCCCTCTGGCACAACTGTACTTAAAGTGTGCACATACATGAGCGTGCGGGCCGGGCCCCAATCCCGCCCTCATCGCCATGTGCGGTGGTGATTCCGATCCCATTCTTGCCGCCATGGGCGAGCCGGGGGTGAACCGGGGTCGTACCAGACCCGTCTTCGTTGCACGCGGGGCCGGAGAGAGCCGCGGGGCGGTTTAGCGCACGCGAGTTAGAATTAGTCACAGAGGCGTAATGGTTGATTGAAAAGATTGTTTACTTACACCCAAAGATAGTATTGGTGTAGGCTGGACAGGTTTCCAGGCACAGCTCCCGCTTGAATCCTCGTTGGAGGACTCTGACAAATCGATTGCTCCCACGGAGTTTGCTAGGCTCCGCGGGTCCTGTTAAGTTGGGTTCGAAAAGTTTCCCCGGAGTTACTTAGGCTCCACGGGTCCGATAAGTTTTCCCCGGAGTTTGCTAGGCTCTGCGGGTCCGGTTACAGGAAAGGGATACGTCTAGGATTACGCTCGGCGACGGGGAGAGGCGAGAAGCGAAAGCTCCGTAGGCTCGGTTCTATTGCCTCTATTGCCTGCTTAGGGGAGGCGCGTTGGGTCCGCAGCGCTTGGAGATCTTCACACAGAATCTCTCTCGTCCTCCCTCCTCCGGTGTTCGTAGAGTCCTCCAACTTGGGCAGAAACCACACAAGCCTTTTGTACGGCTAGTAAGCCAATCGCTAGCCGCCATGTGTGCCTATATTAGGAATTGGCCAGTAACGTGGCGCGAATCCTAAAACAAATGGCGGGAACTTCTTTATAGCGTGCATCACTACGATGCAAAAGAGATGCACACTGCAAAGAAGCTATAATCTGGCGGGAAACCCCCGTTGCACCAGAGTTCTCTCTTGCAGCAGAGAACTCTACCGTGCAAAGAAAGCAACAAATTGGCGGGAAATAATTTAGCGGTGCCGAAGCACACACACAAACAAAAAATCACAACTTTGGGTTGTGACAATGAGCAGCAAGGCTACTCCGACGTGCTGTAATTACAGCATGTCAGAGTGGACTCGATTAATCGAATCTGCTGGACCATGGTAATTACCGTGCTCCAACAGACTCTCGTGTATTGTATCAGCATCCCCGCTTTTAAAAATGGCACGGGGGTGCTTTAACTAAAACTCACTTGATAAGCTTCATCTAAAGCTCATTGAATGAGCTTTATCTAAAGTGGCCCCGCCACTATTTTTAAGTGCAGGGACACCAATACACGAGATGCTCCAGGTGCTTTAATTAGATCAGCTCTTAGAGTATAAACACCCAAAACTTCTGAGCAGGTATTATTTGATCATTGCCCAAAAATTCATAGAGGAAAGGCAGCTTGTTTCTTCTTCTACAGAAAAAGATTTTCTCATAGCAATGCAACAAGCTCCAGGACCTTTAGCACTGTCATAAAGGATAGGTCTTCCAGAACCTGATAAACTGAACAGCCATGACGTATATCAGGAGTTTTCAACCATTTTTAATAAGTGTACCCCTTCGTTCTCAAAGTTTCAGTTCATGTGCCCCTTCATATTTTTTTCTGGGTTTTTTTTGGCGGGGGGGGGGGAGGGGGCACGCAGATTGAAGCCCCCATGGTGAGGGAAGGAGTGGGGCTCTGGCAGGCATTGCATAGGTGGAGAGAGAAAAAATTATTTGTGGGGGCTGAGTGTGTACGTGTACACTCCCCCCAGCAGTTAAGTCTATGGAGGAAGGAGCAGGGGGAAGGGAAGGGGACATGGAGGGGAGCAGATTGAGGCCCCCGTGGTGAGGGAGAGAGCAGGGCATAGGCAGGAGCAGGGCTGGGGTGAGTGGGGCCCTGGCCGGGCCAGGTGGTGTGGCACCCCAAGGCCTCTGCCCACCATCTGGCCTGGCTGGGACCCCATTCACCCCAGCCCCTGCTCCTGCCCTGCTCCTTCATGGTCAGGTGGGTGGCAAATTGGCTTAGGGGTCACGCCCAGGGAGTGGTGGTGGATAGCTCGGTATTGACCTGGAAAGATGTGGGGAGTGGAGTCCCATAGGGCTCGGTCCTTAGACCTGTGTTGTTCAATGTCTTCATCAGTGACTTGGATGAAGGTGTGGAAAGCATTCTATCCAAATTCGCAGATGATACCAAATTACAGGGTAAAGTTAACACACTAGAGGGTAGGGAACAAATCCAGGCAGATCTGGACAGTTTGGAAAAGTGGGCGGAACAGAATAGGATGCAGTTCAACAAGGACAAGTACATGGTGCTGCATCTAGGAAGAAGGAATCACCAGCACACTTACAGGCTAGGGGAGGACCTTCTCAGAAGTACAGCAGCGGAAAAGGACTTCAGAGTCATTGCTGACACCAAGATGAACATGAGTCATCAATGTGACGAAGCAATCAGTAAAGCTAACCGCACTTTATCATGCATTAGCAGGTGCATGACAAACAGGTCCAGGGTGGTGATACTTCCCCTCTATGCGGCACTGGTCAGGCCACAGTTGGAGTACTGTGTCCATCCAGTTTTGGGTGCCGCACTTTAAGAGGGATGTGGACAAGCTCAAGAGGGTTCAGAGGAAGGCCACTCATATAGATTCATAGATGTTAGGGTCAGAAGGGACCTCAATAGATCATCGAGTCCGACCCCCTGCATAGGCAGGAAAGAGTGCTGGGTCTAGATGACCCCAGCTAGATACTTATCTAACCTCCTCTTGAAGACCTCCAGGATAGGGGAGAGCACCACCACCCTTGGGAGCCCGTTCCAGACCTTGGCCACTCAAACTGTGAAATATGGTTAGGGGCCTGCAGGGAAAGCCCTACAAGGAGAGATTGAGGCCACTGGATCTCTTCAGCCTCCGCAAGAGAAGGCTGAGAGGTGATCTTGTGGCTGCCTACAAATTCATTGTGGGGGCAGAGGGCAGCAAGGAATAGGAGATGCTCTGTTTACCAGGGCACCAGAACAATGGCCACAAAGTGATGGAGAGCAGATTTAGGTTAGACATCAGGAAGAACTTATTTATAGTAAGGGTTGCCAGAATCTGGAATGGGCTTCCAAGGGAGGTGGTGCTCTCCCCTACATTGGGGGCCTTTAATAGGTGGCTAGACATGCACCTGGGCTGGGGTTCTTTCCTGCCCAGGGCAGGGGGTTGGACTCGATCTGCTGAAGTCCCTTCCGACCCAAACATCTATGAATCTATGAACCATTACTGACAGTAGCAAGTTCAGCAGTTTACCGAATTAAGTCTACAGTCACCTGCCCCTCCCCTTTCCCCAGCACACACCCATCATTGGTAAAGGTTTTCAGAAGTATCTCTTGATAATGATGTACAGACCTGACTTTTTTAGGCAAACCTACCTGGGGGAAAAATCTGAGTTGGCACTTTGCCTTATATTTAAAGTGTTACAAGTAAATAATGGTTGTATATTAGACTGCTTTGATGACCTTGGGTTTGGTATCCTTGAGAAACTCCCTCCCCATCCCACACATCCCAAAGGACTGACCGACATAAAAAAAAACAAAAAAAACAAAAAACCCTCAAAAAGGGAAGACATGCTTTGGAGCTGCTCAAGAGTCTCAAGTCCAAAGCCCAAGGAATTAGGGGACAGACAGACTGCATGCTAGAGAAAAGGCAGAAGGACCAAAATGCACTGAGAAGTGCACCAAAACATCCAGAGACTTATCCTTAGACAGCCCTGATACATGGACAATTCCTTGGGCTATACAGGCACACCTATATAGCCCACACTCCACCCTCAAAGTGCCAGCATGTGTTGCAACAGTAGCACAAATTTGCACTAGACAGTAAGGAGGGCTGCTATGAATGAATACATATACGCACACTTGGGCTGCAGCCCAGAGCAGTCAACCCATTGTGTATTCCTTTCTAATAGAGGCTGTTAGTTATTAAGATGCAATGGGCTTCTGTTTTTGTGAAAAATCTGATTTATTTTCTTTGGTTTACATTAAAGAGATAAGATAGTCCCAAATCAATATACATCTCATCAGATTCAGAGTTCAGAACAACTCATAACCTGGCCGTGTACTGCACACTCCCAGAACACCACTGTGCAGCAAACTATCCTGGCTAGGGCAAAGGGTCAGAGCATGCTCTTAAGGCCTCCTTCAGCTATTCAGAACCTCAGTAGACTCTGGTAATTGCTCTTGTATCGGCTATCCTAAATTAGCAGTCTTCCAAGTTTCTCCCTCTAACCTGCTGGCAGAGTTTTCCCTTTGGCACTGCAAATACAACATGCTACAAAAATAATAGAAATACTTGGCTCAACTGAGATCCAGCCTAGTTGTAAACCATCTCTACCAGCCCTTTAACCTGCCAAACTTATCCTCGGTGGTCATCCAGTACTTCCCTGAGGTTCCAGCCAAATCCTTTCTTTCTACTGTCTGGTATGTGGTTTAATGAGTCAAGAAAGCAAAAGGGCAAATGGGGGCAGCAAGAATTGCAGCTGGCATTGGAATACCTCTGACGTGAAAGTGCCAGTGCAGAGAAAGTGTCCCTGCATACAGTATTCCTAAGATATGAGCGTCGTTAGCTGTCTCCGATCACCCAGTGTTAAGTGTCAACAAAATGCCTTTTGTGGTCCATGCATGATGGTATCACCACAGGTTACTTTGTTTGTGAACTCAACACCAACAGGAGGGATGGGTGGGGAAGAATCAAGACAGAAGCTCATTCATCACCTCACTATTGTTAGGAAAGCTCATTTTAATGAAAGTGTTTACCATTTTCTGCAAACTGGTCAGAGGCACAGTTCTATGCAACATAATGGCCTTGCACATCTGAATAACAGTTATCTGACGCCATGCATTTTCCAACACCAAATGGACTGCCTACTGATCTAGCCCAACCCAAGGCTGCAAGCTTCCTGGGCATCTTTACACATGCTCCAGGGGTGGGGCACTTAATTAAAGCAGATCCAAGTGCCGCTCTAATTAAAGCACCTGCAGAGTCTCATACATTTGGTGTCCTGCACTTCAAAATGGCAGTGGGGGCACTTTAACTAAAGCTTGTTCAACGAACTTTAGTTAAAACGCCTCTGCTGCCATTTTGAAGCATGGGGATGCTGAATACACAAGATGCCACGGGTGCTTATTAGCACAGGTTATCAGTGCAGATGAATCGAGTCTGCTTCAATGCGCTGTAATTACTGTAATGTCTACAGGCATTCTCTGAGTCCAATTACACCCATTCACCCCATTTTCCCCACAACCAAAACAGTTTTCATATTCATGCCACTGGACTGGTGCACTCAACTTAAGGAATCTGAAATTTCTTCACCTATGGCTGACAGTCCCAGACTAACATCAGAATCCAATCTCACCACTAACTGCTCATTTCACCAACCCCCCAAAGCCTAACCCACTGTGTAAAGCTGGACAGCAAATAGCTACAGTCTCCGCCAACTTTCATTCACTACCTTCTCTTCAAGCTGTCTCATTTTTAATGCTGTGTGATTAGTCACTGAGGTAGCTGTAGTTCCACAAATACCAAAGAGCCAGTCACCCTCTCTCTAACAGGCGATTCAGCTCATTCACCCACCCCTGACACCCAAATGGCAGAGGAATCGAAACCCAAGGAAGAATAGATAACAGACTGGAATGAAAACAATGGTGGAAACTTAATTGCAAAATCACTGCATATCCCCAAGAGGATAGCTGATATCCCACAATGCACTACAATAACTTCTGAGAAAGTAGCGCAGCAAGAAAGCGATGCAGAGAACGCTGGGATGTCTACTGTGGTGCCGAACAACCTTTGCTGATACAATCTGCTTCTGGGAGAAAGTGTTGCAACAACAAGGGCAGACAAATGCAAACACATTCCTAGTGACCCGGCAATGTCAGCAGCTGTATGCCAGCAGAAATTTTACTGGTAGAATTTTAGCATAGATGTAACCTTGGCCAATTTACAAGCCTTTTGGGGAAACTTCATTCTGCTTCTGCTTCAGAAACTTTGATTGTAGCAGTTAAAAGACTCAATGACTCTACTCGGTTACAACTCCTAGTGCATGCACCCCCTCCCCTCGCCATACTAACAGAGCACAGGCAACCTTAATGCTGGCTATTCCTAACTCCTGAGTGCTGGTCTTTGCAACTTTAATGCTGATCTTTTGACAAGTTGTTAAGAAACATAAGATACTAAGTCAATTTATACTGAAGATGAGAAAAAAACAATGGGACCAGGGTTTTCATTCATGGCAGAAAACCATTTAAGTCCAATTAAGAATCACAAGAAACTATTCAGGAACCTTAAAAAAAAAAAAGCAAACATCTTTTTAAAGCCTTAGACTCTCAAATGCCTATGATAAGCAAGTGTGTGGGATTTAGAAACGTTCACTTCTAGGTTGGAGGTTTAGATAGAGGCAGTAGCAAATTGCTACCGTTTGATGATTATGGTGTTTGCTTCGGCCCACTTCCACAAGCGTCCATATCACCAAAATCCTGCTTCAGTCAGGTATCTAAGTAGATGGCTATGACCCATGGAGAGTAAAACAGTTTACCTGAGTAGCAGCAGCCCACGTGATTTCCATGCTTATATCAAGTACAATTACCTCCATTCAATAAACAGAAATTTCCAGTATACCTATGTATGGTGGAAGTTAATATTCCCCCTTGTCCAGCTACATTTGCTATGGAGAAATCTCAGAAGTAACACAAGTCTTAATTTGTACCTACATCAGCTAGGCTCAAATAGAGATTGGAGCATTTGAAAAAGAGCACAAGAGAAATGAACCACTGAACTATGCATTTCAGAACCTTACACTGGCCACAATTATCCACTAGTAGTTCCCTAAAATCACTGCCCAGTTCTCAAAACTACATCATCAGAAAATGGCTGGTCACCTGAGTTTGGGAATAGCTACTGGCCACAGCATAAAAATTGATCTCTAGAACATGAAGCCTCATGTTAATTCACTGGTTAATACTGAACTTCACAAGGTCTGTGCACCCCACTAGTCATAACTGAGACCTATTTTGGTAGTTTCCTGCTGCCCTTTTGCACAGGGTAGGAATTTACACCCTAAAAGCAAACTTGCTCTTTGTTTTTAACTTTTTTTTTGTCTACTTTAAAAATAGCAATTTCCCTTAGAATTGGGTTGTTTATTTCAATGTAGAAATGACAGCTCACAGGCAGTGTTCTGCAGCATTGATTAACAGAAGAACATATTACTAGCTTTAGGGCACAAAAAGAGTGAAACTCATAATGCATTATTTTCCAAAAGTTTAATCTATTTCATTATATTTTTCAGCATACAGAAGAACAATATCTACAGTGTGAAGTGAGGCAGACACAGCATACACTGTGTACAAACATAATTATATATACTTGGTTAAACAGAAATTATGAAACCCTGCGGCTTGGTTATAGGGTCCCAAAACATGATTGAAACTGGAGAGTAATAAAGCAGAACCTCTTTCTCAGATGCACAGATGCTTTGTATTGCATAATTAATGCTGCAATTGATTAGCCAAGAGATCAGTTAGCAGAGCTAATTACCAGCAGGGGAGGTACAGAAGATGAAGTAAAGAACAAAGGCTGAGAACAGAAGGACTGGCTCAGGATCTTCAAGACAATCCCAAAATTGTTAAAAAAAAAAAATACAAAAAAAAAACCACACTGCTGGGAAGTCAAAGAGAAAAGCTTTTGAGAAGTCAGAGCCACATGCTAGGAAGCCTCTGGACCAGGAGGGTCCCAAACGGAGGATTTTTAAGTTCCATGTACTAAATGGTTTGTCTTGTTGTAGTCAATGCACTAAATCTGACAAAGGGAACTCCAGGGAGGAAAACTCACTGGCTGGATCTCCATTCCTGAATCAGTTGGTCCATGCCTCCAGCATTTCACTCTTTGTTCTACCCCACCTTGGTGCATCCCACCAAGATACTGGACTGTAAAGAATAGCTACTACACACAGCACACCCATTAGAACAAACAGATACCTCTGTACTCCTCCCACCACCTAATTCTCTAAAAAAACAGAGACATCTTCATACTTTCTCAGATATTTTCCATTAGGAAGCAAAGAAAACTTTACTGATGATGCAGCTGTATTTCAAAACACCAGTTAAGGAGCAGACATGTCAAGACTCCCTGCAGTTGGAAATAAGCTATACATACTGCCTCAAAACTCCCTCCCTCCTTTCCCCACAATTTCAATAGCAATCATGCAAAATAGGTCTATGCTGCTTCATGCTCACAGGTCTCAATCCAACAATAATGATGATGTATTTGACTAATCAAACTTTGATATCTTCCATGCAAGAGCCCCAACTCTCTAAACTAATTGTGTACCATGTGCAGATGCTGCATTATGCTTCTGCCACTAATATTTTCTTAACCTCTTCTCTGCCAGTCCCTCCCTAACTCCAGCTACTCTGTTACACCAGGGCTTTTTTTGGCTATTCAGACATTCCAGCAAAATGGCCAAAGCACCATGATGCCCCTCTGTCATGCAAGACCATGCTGAAGGCTCAAACAGCTTGATACAACTGGGGTATAAAGCAGTAACACAGCAACTGCTTTATGAGAGAGTTAAGAATAGTTTCCTTCTTCCCCAGTCATAGCCCCCACTCCTGAGTGAAGAGCTTAGCATCAATATAAGGACTCTGCTTTATGAAGCTATGCTCCATAAGAAAAATGGCAATGAGCTGCACCACCTTTCACCTCTGGATCGCTGATGCAAATCCGTATCAGCTCAGCTGTGAAAGAAAGTTATTCCCAGCTATTTAATTGCTTTTCAGGGGGCCCTTTTTAAAAAGAGTTTTGTAATTTCAGTTCTTAGTGGACCAGCAAATCCCACTGCCATTAGCAGTCAACACACTATGTGGGCATGGGAGGGCATGACCTGCTGGCTTAAGGGCAGACCCCCTTAGGGGTAGGGTAGAAGCATGTTGGCCTGGTACTGAGTAGGTTTCACTGCCTCTCCTAGGCATGTCCCATGGAAAATAAGACTAAAAAGCTGGCACCATTCCCCAGTATTAATTCAGGGTCATTAACACTATGCATTTTCACACACAGTAGAAATGCAGTTATTCGAACCTCAGTTAGTTTGTGTCCAAAATATGGCTGTTTTCCCATGTCCTGCACAGCACCTATTGCATTGAAAAATTCCCCGTGATTATCTGATTTCATTCTCATGCAAGAACCCAGTGTAACCATTCCAATTGATTACTTAAAGCTGTGTGTACCTATACATCACTAGAGAAATGCAACAGAAATAGGAAATAGGAAACCTGAAATAGAAAACTATTCTAATGAGTACCATTTTTCTCCTAGCAAATAATTAAAAGATTCAACAATTAAATTAAGCTAGTGGGAATAAATTAGAGACTGCCCCCACCACAGAGAGAACGAATCACTTCCTTTGAAAGAGGGAAAAAAAGGGCAAACAGCTTTGTAGTTAGGGTGCTAAAGGGATGGTAGCCCTTGCTTGCTCTTAGGCAAGTAAGTTCTTGAACTATCCCAGGGTTTTAAGTCTAGCAACCTCTCATAGTTTTTACAAAGCTGATGAGACACAAGACATAAGTGTCTTGGATTTGAACAGTACATTTGGTGAAAAGGAGTCTTATTTTCTTTTCTATCTTAGATTTAACAAGTCCAAAACAGTAATGCCCTATACAATACTAATTACAATGCCCTATACTTGGTACCCAAGGAGGCTTAAAAAATGTAATTTTCAGATTACTGGAAGAATGGTTTCCCTTGAGAAGAATACAGGTTTAGAAACCTACTCAACATTTATAACAGTGTTTAAATAAATTATGATGCGGACATATCCAAAATCATACATTAAACTAATGTAAATTCAGAGTAATTTCACTGACCTCCATGCAGTCATTTTGGATTGACTCATTCAGTGGAATTCGGCCCTACAAGAATGCAATAATAGATGCAAATTCTGGTCACTGGATAATTGTACACTGTTTTTTTCAGTTTGTCACCCTGGTTAAAGAAGGGAACAGAAGATTTCTTGGTATTTGTTTCTTACTTTGTCACTGACATTGTTCAATCTCTGGCAATTCTGCCTCAGTTTGGCTCTTTAAACCTGGGAGAGTTTCACCTCTACTGATGTCATAAAAGGATAACGTGAGAATTAAATTAGCATGCACAAAGTACTTGCAAGGCTTTAAATTCAACTTAACGATCATAGTTGTTCTTCTTATTTGTAGCCATGCTTCAAACTAAACAAAACCCTCAGCATAGTCACCTCATCATAAAAGTTATCATAAATGCGTCAGCTGTTCAACTGGTCAAGTGCAAATGAGGATCAGAGTTGATTCTAGTCCAATACTGGATGGCTTAAGGACTCAGAAAAAGGGACAAACAGAAAATACAAATCTGTTGGCTTGGAGCCCCTTCCAAATTAATCTGAGTTCTTGTTCCATTAACTGTTTAATGTTTTACTTTGCATAAGAAATCTGACACTCTGCACTTAGAAACAGCCCTGTTTAGGAATTCTGCTAAAAATTCCACCTCCAAAGCCTGTGCTGGCCTGGAGGCATTAAGAGCAACTCTTTCCTACTGGAAAGAAGAATTTCACCCTTGGCCTAGGAGGTCATTCTGCCAGGCACCATGATTGTTCCTTACCAGCTCAACGCCTATTCTGCTTCCAGCGCAAACCCAAATGGTATTTTAGGCTCCTATGCATCTCACCTATGCTTGGGCTATTCAGGATTAGTCTCCAAAAGCAATAATAGGCACAGACTCAAAAGGCAACCAATAAGAAAAGACCAGAAATACACTGTTCCTGCCCTTCATATTTGGTGACTTCTGCAATGCAGACTGGGTTCAGAGGGACATTTTGTGGATCGATGACTTTAACTGAAGCATCTAGAAAATGAAATTTCATATGAGCGAGGCAGTATCACCAGTGAAACAGTAACAACTTAAAAAGCATGGTTGGTTTTGTGATGAAGGCACATAGCTAATACTTGGGAGGTCAGTAGTCTATTCTTGGTTCTGCCACAAACTTACTCTCAGGCATTAGCAAATTAACTAAAAATCTTTATGTCTCAGTTTCCCTAACTGAAAATGGGAACAAATTAACTTCTCTCACAGGGATGTTTTTAAGGATGCAGGCACTGGTATTTATAAAGTACTTTAAGATCTTCAGACAGATGCTGCTACGATGAATAAATACTATTGAAAACATTTATGCAAACTGATCCAGTGGGAGATACAGAATTTAACTATCTCTATCAAACCCAGCTGACACTTGGATTGAACCAAACAGAAAAAGCCTGCTTCAAATCATATCTCCCAGCCAGAATTTCAGCTAACAGCTTCTCAGTAGGAAAGAAAGAGAGGAGCAGGGTGAGGAAGCTTCCTGTTCTTTCCACCCTTAAATAACATTCCTCTGTGGCACAACTCTTCCCTCTCCCATTTACAGCCAAGTCCTTCTTAGAGGAGCAAGATGCAGATACTTTCCCAGAAAAAAAAGAATCCCACAGATACAGGCTCACCTTGTATGAAAAAAGCCTGCCCCTCCTTGAATGAGGTTTGGCAGCTGTTGATCCTTCCAAATCATGGTGTGTATATGAGAGGTCATCGTAGACATTTGATGCATATGCCTAGGCAGGAGTTTTTTTGGAGGACTTTCTATCCTTAGAGACCACTGAGATGGAATCTAGGATGGGTCCAGACACTTGATGCCTAAATGGCTGTATTTGTATAAGTACCTGGGAATTGAACCCAGGTCTCCTGTGTAGCAGACAAGAATTCTACCACTGAACCACAGGAGACTCCATCACAGTTCATTTTCTAGAACCCCCAAAAATGGATCTGTTAAGCTTGTTTCCTCTAACTCCTTGCTTAAGAAGCCTTTTCTGAGTAGTTCTGGGCTTCATTTTCCAGAAGCACTCCCTGCTCCTTTCCCAGAAAGCAATACAAATATGATTACTTTGCTAGCTTACTCCCACTTGTTTTGAAGTCAGTGGTGGTTCTGCCACAAATTACAGTGAAAGATCTTAGTTGCTCTTGCAGTCAGGGTTACCCTATGCCTCTTTGACCCTTACCATGTCTCCTCTGTTAGAAGCCCTTTTGTTTTATCAAGGGCAATTGAAATGGATTTTCAGACCAAGCTCTCTAATCAACCACTTGACATTTATTTTTGTTCAACAGGTACATTATGTTGGTGCCTGTGGTACACAGAACAAGGAGGCTGGGCTACATAGTCTCTGTTCTGTAAAGTCAAGTGTAATTCTGGCCCTCCTGAAAGATCAGATATACAAAAGCCAAAAGATTTACTATGCTAGTAACAAAGGCCCCTTAGTTTCTAAACACACACACATATGTAGAGCCTGTGCTTTGAAGGAAGCATTGTGGACATGCCTATACGTGCATTAATGCGCTTTAGTTCATGTGCATTAAATTTAGTATCTATGGGCATTTTTACATGTGTTTCTGACATAGTGCCAAGCACGCTTTTAATTGGCGAGCCGTGCTAATTAAAAGTGCCTGTGCGTCACACGCATCAGTGGCGCAGAGTGCCTCCGCACTGAGAAATGGCAGCAGTGCACTTTAACTAAAGCACATCAAAAGTGTTTTAGTTCAAAGCGCACTGCTGCCATTTTCTCAGTGCGGAAGCATGCTGTGCCGCTAAAACATACGATGCACGAGGCTGCCACAGCACATCAATTTATGTGCTCCAACAGACTCTATTAATTGAGTCTGCTCCAATGTGCTGGATTTCATGTTCCAACATGCTGGCTCCCTGCACGCGTGTAAGCACAGTGAGATGTTGGAAAATGCGCATTAACCTGTCTTAATGCACATTAACTACATAACATGGTTTCTTAGTGACACTTTAATGTGCATTAAAATAGACTGATGCGCATTAAAGCACGTAAGTAGATGCACCCTGTAAGCCCAATAGCACCAGTAGGGCACAAATGATGGCTTGGCAACAAGGGTTGCACTGGATACCCCTTTCCAACTTATGGAACCAACTGCAGATTTTCTTCAATGCAACATACATGAACTGATCCCAACAGGTTTTTGAAATACGTGGGCACTTACCATTCAACATGTGTTGCTTTAGTGCACCATCCACAGGATGGCCAGAGGGGGAGGGACCAAATGATAGGGAAGGGGAATTACCAATGCTGATTCCTTCCAGTAGAGGACAGTAGAGTACAGACCAGTGGGTCCCAATCTTTTTGGCAGGAGTGACACAAAATTAGCCCCAAACCCTTCCCAAGTGCCATTCCAATCTCCTTCCCCTGCCCAATCTGCTGCTTCACCTTCTGCTTCCTTTCCTGTGCTGCCTTCCCAATGTGCTGCTTTGTTTTCTGCTTCAAGTTGTATCAGCCACCATGCCCTCCCTAATCTTCTGGGTGCCACACAGAGACAGTCATGCCACAGGTTGGCTACCCCTGCTATAGACAATTCGTGGCAACTACAGCAAATTAATGTCAGCCACTAGCCCTGTGACACACTGATGGTAAAGGAACAATGTGCCACTTTGCTCTTAAGTCTCATTTCAGTATAACTTTCAAACAAAAAAGATTAAAGGGGAATTTGATAGCAGACTTTAACTGCCTGAAGGGTGGTTCCAAAGAGGATGGAGCTAGTCTGTTCTCAGTGGTGGCAGATGACAGAACAAGCAGCAATGGTCTCAAGTTGCAGCAAGGGAGTTTTAGGTTGGATATTAGGAAAAACTCTCTCACTAGGATGGTGGTGAAGCACCTGAACAGGTTGCCTAGAGAAGTGGTGGAATCTCTCTCCTTGGAGATTTTTAAGGCCTGGCTGAAATGAGCTAGTTGAGGATGGTCCTGCTTTGAGCAAGGGGCTAGACTAAATGACTTCCTGAGGTCCCTTCCAACCCTAAGTTTCTATGATTCTATGAAGCAGCTACATTCCTACTAACATCCTGGCATCAAGCGGGGTGAAATAAATTGGATCCCTATATGTATACAGAAATAGGAATCCAAGCCATTGATATCTGGAAAAAAAATCTATGCATATTTAGTTGAAGTTGCACCTGTTTATTAACTAGGATGCAAGAGTCCAGAGACCAGCCTAGCCAAAGACGTCACTGGCAAATCTCCATGGACGCTGCTAGTGTGCAATGCAATTGAGCAGTGAATAGGTGCCCTCCTCTCTGTATATGGCAGTACAGCCCAGAAAATGGCTCCAAGCATGCAGCACTCTATCTTAATCCCATTGGCCTGAATACATATACACACCAACAATCTGAGATTCTGGAGACTGATGCTAACTAGAAAAGAGTAACTGATGCTCCAAGAAAATTCTTTGCCTCTGATGCATTAAATTACATACTGTCGGTAATCTTTACAGATGCATAGGATTAGTCTGACTTGGGTTCTTGGCCTGCTGCTCTACTTCAAGGAAGATCTCATATGGTTTAAACCGCTCCAGGGGTTTACTGTTGTTACCACAGAATTGGGCAGACATTTCTTATTAACAAAATGCTACATCTCATTCTTCCAGTGCATTGAGCTCTGCATGTCTATCCCAAAGCCTGGTATTTAAAGGATAGCAGCCTGAGCTATTCTGTGCCCTTTGTTCTTGTACATGAAAGCCATTCATTAGCCTCTGACTCTGCAGAGCAGAGCAAATCCAAGCAAAATAACTTCAACCATAATAATTGTACTGTGGTAATAAGCAGTCATTAATTAGCTTACAGAGATTCCAACATTTGCCATCCCTACAAAGCTAATTTTTTTTCTGAAGTGGCTGGTTAAACTGGCTATTTATTCTTGACTGCTTTTACAAGTCTAGGGGAGACAAAAAGACTAATACTTGTCCTGCTTCTAAATCCCAAAATGTCACCAGGACAGGCAAAATAAGGAGGATGAATGGAATGGCACTTGGAGTTGTTTAGTCTCCATGAACCGCACCATCCCGGGCTGAGAGAGCCAGATGCATCCCAACATAGTGATCACTGATGAGGAGGCCAAGAAGGTCGTTATCGTGGACGTTACCATCCCCTTCGAGAACCGGCGCCAAGCCTTCACTGACGCCCGGGCTCGCAAGCGGGAGAAGTACGCCCTGCTGGCCGACATCCTGAGGGGCCGCGGCTACGACGTGACGGTCGACGCGCTCATCGTGGGAACGCTCGGAGCCTGGGACCCCAGCAACGAGAGCATCCTACATGCCTGCCGGGTCTCCCGCTGCTACGCCAAGCTCATGCGCTGCCTCATGGTGTCCTATACCATCCCTTGGTCCTGTGACATCTACGTGGAACACATCACGGGCCACCACCAGTACACCGACCCCACCAGACAAACCACCGCCAGACCGGACCCAGAGGGGACCGCCTGAAACCCCCCTCTCCCCCCCCAACACCAGACGGACCTTCACCTCGAGAGGATTCTTCAACAATGGATGACCCTGCTCCACCCAAAGAGGACCCCCGCGATGAGACTTTATATGGACTGAGACACTTTTTCTTTGGACCACTTCTTCCACCATTGCGGACCATTGTAACGGGTTTGTGTGTATCTATCTTCTTTTTCTCTCAGCGTCGCAAACCCCCTCCGTCCCTTTCCCCCTTCCTCCCTCCCTCCGGGCTTAGTTGGCTAACATTGCATCTCCTGTAACCTAGTTGTGTTCTCCTCCTCACCCCCATCCTTCTATTGTTAGTCCCTCGCTCGGGCACTATGTATTTCCCTACCGGCTTTGTCAGCTTTTTTTTGGATTCACAATCCTAAACATTTACTAATAAAAGTCAATATGTTCTTGCTTTGCTGCCATCATTTTATTCTATGATGTTAATGAGTGAGAATGCAGAAAATGAAGCAAGAGACAGCTCTTGATGGGTTTCCAGATTGTTATCATGTTGCATGGTGGATTTATGGCAGCAGTTCCCATCAGTGGATGGGGTCACAGGGGTGGGGGACTGTGGGTTGGGAGTGAGAGGCCATGCTGAGGAAGTGGGGCCATAAATGGGGTCATGCTGAAGAAAAAAAAGTTTGGGAACCACTGACTTATGGCTTGATTCTGATCTCACAGATGCAATCCTGTTGATTCAACACAGTAACTCTAGACATGCGCTTGGGTGCAGGAGCTCAGAAGTATGCCCAAAGGCTCCACCCCCAATTAATCTACACACCAGTGGTGAGCCCAGTGCAGGGACAGGGGAGAGAGTAGCTGGATTAGGTATTTATGCCTAGGCCTCCTAGAGCTGTTTAGCCACTGTGCTAATTAGGTAAATTAATAATATCCCAGGTTGCCAGCCACCTCCTCTGTTTGCTGCTGTTTGGAGGTCTATCTAGGCATGGCAGCTGCTACAAATCTTCCTGCCCCAGGTACACCCTCCTGGGGTCTGTGCAGCTGCTTTGCTGAATAAAGCCACCAAAGAGCAACCACAAACTGGATCCCAACTCCTTTTTATGAAGCCTAAAAAGTAACTTCTTCTAAATTCCTCACAGCTTAATAAAGAAGTTTCTTCATGAACTATTATTCAATAGTTTCCGTATGTCAATGCCTGCTTCTGAAGCATCAGTTTTGAAATGAAAACAGATCCTGCCTTTGTTCTGTGAGAGTTTCAATTTTCTAACTGAAAGGTTTTAGAGCACACAAAAAGATCTGTCACGTAATTCAGGAGACCCAGTTTATTAATTGCAGAGTGTGGGTTTCATCTGGTATGTTTTTTAATTCTCTTCATAACTCATCCAACCTTGTATACAATTGTTGTTGTGAACATTTTCTGTAGGATCTATTTTTCCCGACTGTACGAAGCAGTTAAAACCTGTTGCAAGTGAACACCAGAGGGAGCAGTAAACATGTGTCTGGTAGGTGGTTCTTTAAATTAGAGGTAGTACAAAAATGTACAGGAAACCCTGGGGATACTTAAAAGTGGTTAGTGCAGGCTGTATTTTCACACAGTAATATAATCGCTCATCTAGTCTAATCCCCTGCCAATACAGAATTGCCAAAGAGCAGGTATGTGTGTGACGTGGGTTTGCATTTGCCACCCCCCACTCTTCACCCATTCCCTCAATACCCCACATTTCACAGGGCTGCTGTGAGGAGGTTTATAAGTGTTCAGAGACTACCAAGCATTATAACTATATTAAGTATACACAGAAAAGCAAATTACATTAAGCTACATTACATTAAGCTGCTGAAAATGTACCCAATAGAGAAGTTACAGAAATAAGTGTACAAAACACTAGGAGGAAATATGAAAAAAAATTAGGCTTTATTTCCCACTTGTGCTTAGGTCACCCAATGCTTCTGAAGCATGATCTGGATTACAAAAGTTGACTAAAAAGAGCACCTTTGTAGTGAACACTAGAGCTCAGTGGGAAATCAAATGTATGTTCCACAAAAATGCTTGAGTTTTGGGAACTGAATTCACACACGCCTCTTCCGCCCCCCCCCCCCCCCCCCCCGAGTCCTGCTGTATTTTATCCTGAATACCAAAAATTAATGGGATTTCTGGATCCTGGAAGTTCCCAGGCTGGCAATCTCAGGACTTTCCAGTTGTCTTCACAGAACCAGGAAATCCATATAGCATTAGCCAGAGCTTTCAGGGCTGCCTGGGTCCTGGTTCAACCAGCTGCCAGGCAGCCAAGCCCTGCTCAGCACATCAGCTTCCCAAATGTTAGTCAGATCAGCGGGCTTCAGTAACAAAATAAGTCACTACTATTTTTGTCTCCATATAGTCCTGCAGATGCTAGCTCAGCCAGGAGTGCACAACCCCAAACTCCAATCTGCATCATCTAACAAGCATCCAAAAAACAAGTTAATTGAGTTACCATCACAGAACCTCTGTTACTTGTGTGAATACAGGAGTAATACAATTTGGGGTGAGGGGGTGTGAATGGATCTTACAGTCCATGAGAAGCATTTGTCTCCAAGAGTTTTGTTGATCTGAAGCATGATTGAGGCTAAATTAATCATTTCTTTTTCCCCCCCCAAGGGAATTTTAGAATTCGGGGATGAAATCAAAACTACAGTGCCTCACAAGCAATTCCCCCTGACACGTGCCAGTTTGATTTTAATATCTCAGATGGAATTTGTCCCCATAGCAATTGCAAACTGAGAGGCACATATGACCTGGAAGCTACAAAACACCACCCCTGCCACCCGCCCCCTGGCCATCTTGGTTCAGGCATCTTTCCAGCCTACAGCCTCTACATGAGCTTTTCCAACATAACATGGATTAAGGTAGCTGGTCACTGTGCATCACTGCCAGTTCACGGGAACAGAACTGAACATACACAGGACTTGGCATAAAAGAAATTACTCTCAAAAGAGGGATGAAAGAGAAGCTGGAGTTCCCAAGTATTTGGTACATCTCTAATTTTGGCTCCTGTCATGCCAGGCAGTTAGCTCAGATGATGTGCCATGCTCCGAATCGGCACCATCTGCTGCTCGTTAGCTGACAGAAAAGCAGCAACATGCCATTTCCCCACTAGCTGGAGGATGTTGCTCATTAGCTGACAAAAGCCGTTTTCAGTGCTCACATTTTATTAGATGATTATAGAAACAATAAAATTATATACAAAAGAACAAAAAGAACAGGAAACGCAAATTAAAAAGATAATGATAAACCCGGCAATGAGAGCACCTTGCTTCCACTGGAGAACCCCTGACATCAGTGAAGCCTACATTTGACCTGAAAAGAACGTCTCCACTGACATGAATTCTACATTAGATGCTTTCACTCTTCCTAAAAATATCCTGGAATAAGCAAGTATTTTCCAGCCTCCTCTGCAAATCCTCATTCCTGCACTTTTCCATTCTCCCCGCCACCACCTATATGCACACGCACACTTTCTGATTTAGAGTACAAGATAAACAACGGTGCTCTGATTACATGCAGAAAAAAGATGGAGACAGCACACAGCTGATGATACACAAACATGCTCAGGCTCTTTGGGAAGTTCAGAGATAGTGGCTTGAAGCCCCCAGACAGCACATTTTGGCTATTAAGATTTTGTACTTCTTAAATGATCTCCACTATATTACAAAGACTACATACGTCTGACAACAGCCGTATTGCCAACCCCACCATGTCAAAAATCAAGACAAACTATTAAAAATTAAGAGATTTGGTATGTAAATCATAAGATCCTCCATTCTAACCCCCGCTCCCCTTGGCTCCTTGCACATGTGCCCTGAGCAGCCCCCCCACCTGTTACAGCCCTGGGCTCGGTGCTGACATGGCTGGACTCCCTGCATCCCCGCCTTTCCCTCCCCAGCTGGGCCCTGCCTGGGCTCCCAGGGAATTTGCAGCCAGTTCTAGCCTGGTTGGGCTTCACCTTGTGACCACCCCAAACTTTCCTCCTGCTCGGCCCAGCCCTGGAAGGCTGCACAAGGCTCACATGAGACGCGCCATAAGAAAAAATACTGAGAGTTGAGAGTTCTATCACAAGATCATGAGTCAGACTTAATTTTACTTAGAAATAATGACTTAGAAATAGCCAGTTGGCATTACTGCAACAGCCCTGAAGAGGCAAAACCAATCGCTAGGGTTACACATTTGTTGTGGCTATTTCCTGTTATGAAGGAGAGCTTATACACTATCTTCTTACCAGACAGGAACTGGCCAAGAAGCCACGTGGAAAGAATTACAGATGTCTATTCATTGTTGGAGATGGGTAGAGGCTGTATATTAACTTGCAACAACATAACCTACTGAAATAAAAATCAGATCCAACTTCTAATCCCGCTTCAGAAAGTGGTGCCCAGTGTGGCCACAAGGAAATTGCTTTCAATATCTGTGCCTCAGTTTCCCACTTGTGCATGCAGGAGCTATGGGACAGCTGATTTACATTTCAGAATGTGAAACAGAACTGCAAACAGATAGCAGAGAGGAGGCTAGAATGACTACAGGTAAGGGCAGAGAAGCAAGTAGCAAAACACAGGAGACAGCCAAGGGGGAGACGGCACAGATATTGTAAACGTGGAAGAGGAAGGGAAAAAAGATGCTGCTGCTGCTTCCACCTTTTTGGGGGAAAGAGAGAACAAAAAGGAAACCTTCAGCTAAAATGTGGAAACTGACAACATTAAAAGAGTACGTCTCACATGACAGGAAAGAAGAAAGGCACTAAAGGAATAGAACAAGTAGAGCTCAGTGATTTTTCAGCCTTTTATTCTCCTTTATTTTTCTCTCTTTTCTTTCGAGGCAGATGGTTAATATTTTGGGGGGGTGGGGGGAAGGATGAGGTCAAGATAATCTGACCAGTCCATTATAATAATGTTACTAGTCTCTTTCTGCATGCAGCAATTATAGTACAAAAGGAACAGACTGTTACTCAGTACGTATCAACATGCAAGGAAACTGTTCAGCAATCAAAGTTTACTGCCCTCCAGAACTCTACCTTCCTACTTTAGATGGACTGGTCTTGAAAACAAGATTAGCTTGAGGAACAACTTAAATGTTTTCCCTACCTGAACTCCTAATAAATGCACACAAACTTCCAGTTCAAGTATATGCTTTAAACTTGCTCTAGCTGGGGCTGAATCTAGAGCGCTGCTGATGCTCAAGCTAGTGCCACAGTGGGCATAGGGGGACTGTGCTGCCAACAGAGCCACTGTGTGAGCTTGTCTTCACTACTTTGACATAATGCCACAGTGGAAATCAAAGTATTAGTTTTTTTCACATGGTAAAGAAATTCACTGAACTTGATCCTAAATCTCCATGCTTGGTTGAAAAAAAAAAATGCAGCTTTTTACCAGCTAAGACCAATCCTGTGTTGTTAACCGTGGAGTTTACAGAAGGGCCACCCTAACCTGAATTATGCTAACTCAGGCTAACACTGCACTGAAGTCAGGACCCCAGTGGGATGTGTATACAATCTAGACCACATACAGCGTACTCATTTGGCAAACAGCTATTGTCTTGATACACAGAGGATTGTTAAACCCTTTAGTGCATATCCACTACTACCATGATGTGCAGCAGTATCAGCTTTACAGCCACAGCTATAGACATGGCTGGAGAAAAGTGCCAAAATTGCTTGCTGCTAGTCAGGTTCACAGCTGCTAAACCATGAAACTATCACCTGAGGGTGTGGACAGAGGTAACTTTTGAAGCACTTAAAACACCTGTAAAGCCTGTGAAAGATTAGCTGGATGGACAGAAGATCATAGGAACATAGGGCTGGAAGGGACCTCACACGGTCATCTTGTCCGGGATCATCCCTGACTAAAGCATTCCAGCCAAGTGTCTGTCTAATCTGTCCTTGAAAACATGTAAGGAGATTCCACAGTTTCTCTAGGCAACCTGTTACAATGTTTGAAATAATCAGAAAGTTCTTCCTAATTTCCTACCTATATTTCCCCTGCTGAAGGTTAAAGCCAACGCTATGGTCACAGAAAATCTCTTTAACAGTTGCCATTCAGGTATTTGAAGACTGTTACTAAATCCCTGTACAGTCTTCTCTTCTCCAGATTAAATAACCCTAGTTCTTTCAGCCTTGCCTCATAAGTTGTGCCTCCCAGGCCCCTAATCATTTTTGTTGCTCTGCACTGGGCTCTTTCCAAACTGTCCACATCCTTCTTGAAGTGTGAGGCCTAAAGCTGGACACACTACTCCAGGTGATGCCTCATGAATACTGAATAGAACAGAACAATCCTTTCCCTTGATTTGCAAGAGACACTCCTGTTAAATACAACCCAGAATGCTGTTGGCCTTTTTTGCAACAATAGCACACAGTTGGCTCATATTCAGCTTATGGTCCACCATAACCCTCAGTCTTTCTCTGCAGTACTGAAGCCTAGCTAATTATTCCCCAGTCTGTATCTGTGCATGCAATTATTCCAGTCAGAAGCAGATGCCAGAAAGGAACCTGTCAACTGCAGACACTGTTTCTGGCTGAGCCCAGCTCCCCATATAGCCACTCCCAGCAACCCATGGCTGGAGTGCCTCTGGGGCTCCCGTCCCCATGTCAGCTGGGATGGCAACAGAGGTGGGCAAGTTCCTCCTTGCAGTGCCTGCTCCCAGTCAGCAGGGGCTCATGGTGCATGTGTGTGTGTGGGGGGCGGGGCGTGAAACTGCGAGCAAGTGCAGAAAGAGGATATTCACCCACTTCCGCTGCTGTCCCCTGCTGGACCTGGCACAGCCACAAACCCAAGACTGGAGCAGAGCACAAGCAGCTATGTGGCTCCCCTTATATCTGGTCAGCTGGGAACAGCAGCAACAATGACAGAAGCAGGGGTGCAACTACACAGCCGCACACCCTTTGGGGAGGGGTGGGCAAAATATGGCCTGTGGGTCAGATCCATCCTGCCGGCTGATTGGATCCTGCCCATGGGGAATGCCTTCCAATTGGTTGGATCCAGCCCACAACTGCCCCTATGGCACTGCATGGGGCTGAGCCCAACCGAGGACAGGCAGGGCCGTTCTTCTGCCCGCACCGGCTGGCCCCAGCCAGGAGCAGACTGGACACAGCAAATTTTGTTAAGTTTCTGGGGGCAGGGGGGGCACTGCTGACCCAGCCTGCCACAACTCATCAACAATCCCTATGTGACCCCTGGGCCCAAATAATTGCCCACCCCTGCTCACGAACCATCCCTGGGCACATGCTGTGTCTGCAGGAACTGTCCAGCTCCAGTACCTTTAATACTGAGAACAATGGGAGGTACCATATGGCTTATCCTGTTTGCAAGGGGCAAGAGTTCTTGTGGATGATATCTTTTATTGGACCAGCCATGTGATTGGGATAGATGTTGGCAAACTTTCAGGTATCACAGTACCCTTCCTCAGGTCTCTTACGGCAAGGGTACTGTCATACTTAACCCTATATGTGTATCCCAGTTGTGCAGTTGGTCCAATAAAAGATATCACCTGCAAGAATTCTTGAATCTCACATATTTCTTGGACCATCATGGATAGGGAAACAAGCTACACATAAACCAGTTTAATGATCAGCAGGGATCCTGGTTTTCCCCGATTAAAAAAAAAGAGCAAATTCTCTGATAAAACACCAAAAATCTGTGATTAAAATGAAAGGCCCCTCACTCCCTCCCCAGCCCCCCCAGCCCTGCTGGTACCCCTCACTCCCCCCCCCCCCCAGCCCCCTGGCCCTGCTCGTACCCCTCACTTCCCCCCTCCCCACAGCCCCCTGGCCCTGCTCGTACTCCTCGCTTTCCCCAGGCCCCTGGCCCTGCTCATGCCCCTCACCCCCACCCCCCGCAACAAACCCCATATTTCCCAGATGTGTGCTTGGGGCAGGTTGCCTGCTGCAGGCTCAGGCTCCCCCCTGCTGCCATCCTCCAGGGTCTCTGGTGCCCAGGAGGTGCTACCCAGCACTGCAGGGAACAGTGGGGCCACAAAGGGAAGCTCATTACCACTGCAAGCGCCGCGCTGCCCTGGCAATGTGTTCACTGCCTGCATGACAGCAGTGAGGGGCACAACCCTACACTGCCACCCCTGCTCCTACCGAGTGCACAGGGGACACCTTGCTAGGGCAATGTGGAGCTCACAGCAGCAAGCAGCTTCCCTGTGTAGCCCTGCTGTGTCCTGCAGGGCTGGGTCCCACCCACTGAGCTGCAGAGGCCCGGGGGAGGGCAGCAAAGCAGGGAGCTTGAGCCTGCAGTGAGCAGCCTGCGCCCACCCCTGCCCCGTGCACAGATCATGGGTCATCCCTGCACCACCCCCAGGAGTGTGTGCAGCAGCAGGAAGCTGGCCCCACCCACCCCACCTTCCAGACGAGTTGCCTGTGGCCCTGTCCCACTCCACACTAGGGCCCTGAAGCCATGCATTGTGACCCCAAGCCCTGCCTGGCTGGGCAGCAGCCCCATCCCCATCCCTGGCCAACTCATTCCTATGGGGGGGAAGAAGGTCTCAATCCCTGCTCCAACACTTACCTGCGGGAGCTGCTCTCCAAACTTGCCTGACCACCTTCCTCCCACTCCCTCCCAGCCCCTTGCAGGCTGGAAATCTGCCAGCCTGCAGACAGCAATTTGCAAAACTGCAAAATCTGCAGGTTTCTCCATTCATAGTTTCATAGTTGGTACGGTCAGAAGGGACCAGAGCAGATCATCAAGTCCAACCCCCTGACATGGCAGAAAAGAGTATTGGGGTCAAATAACCCCGGCCAGGTGTTTATCCGGACTCCTTTTAAAGACCCCCAGGGTAGGAGCCAGCACCACTTCTCTTGGAAGTTGGTTCCAGATCCTAGCCGCCCTGACTGTGAAGTAGCGCCTCCTTATGTTTAGCCTGAGTCTACCCTCTGCTAGCTTGTGACCATTATTTTTTGTCACTCCTGGCAGTGCTCAGGGGAACAGGGACTCCCCCAATGCCTGCTGGTCCCTCCGACTAGTTTGTAAATAGCCACTAGATCCCCCCCTCAGCCTTCTCTTGTGGAGGCAGAACAGGTTCAGGTCCCTTAGCCTCTCTTCATAGGGCCTGCCCTGCTGACCCCTGATCATGCACGTGGCCCTCCTCTGGACCTTCTCCATGCTGTCCACATCCCTCCTGAAGTGCGGCGCCCAGAACTGGATGCAGTACTCCAACTGCGGCCTGACCAGTAGAGGGGGAGGATCACCTCCTTGGACCTGCTTGAGATGCATCTGTGGATGCATGACAAGGTGCGGGTGGCCTTCCTGACGGCGTCCCCACACTGTTGGCCCATGTTCATATTGGCCTTAATAATGACTCCAAGATCCTTCTCTGCCTCTGCACTGATGAGAAGGGAGTTCCCCAGCGTGTATGTATGCTGCTGGTTCTTCCCCCCCAGGTGCAGTACCTTATAGATTCATAGATGTTAGGGTCGGAAGGGACCTCAATAGATCATCGAGTCCGAACCCCTGCATAAGCAGGAAAGAGTGTTGGGTCTAGATGACCTCAGCTAGATACTCATCTAACCTCCTCTTGAAGACCCCCAGGGTAGGGGAGAGCACCACCTCCCCTGGGAGCCCGTTCCAGACCTTGGCCACTTGAACTGTGAAGTTCTTCCTAATGTCCAATCTAAATCTGCTCTCTGCTAGCTTGTGGCCATTGTTTCTTGTAACCCCCGGGGGGGCCTTGGTGAATAAATACTCACCAATTCCCTTCTGTGCCCCCGTGATGAACTTATAGGCAGCCACAAGGTCGCCTCTCAACCTTCTCTTGCGGAGGCTGAAAAGGTCCAGTTTCTCTAGTCTTTCCTCGTAGGGCTTGGTCTGCAGGCCCTTAACCATATGAGTTGCCCTTCTCTGGACCCTCTCCAGGTTATCCACATCCTTCTTGAAGTGTGGCGCCCAGAATTGCACGCAGTACTCCAACTGCGGTCTGACCAGCGCCCGATAGAGGGGAAGTATCACCTCCTTGGACCTATTCGTCATGCATCTGCTGATGCACGATAAAGTGCCATTGGCTTTTTTGATTGCTTCGTCACACTGCCGACTCATGTTCATCTTGGAGTCCACTAGGACTCCAAGATCCCTTTCCACCTCTGTGCCACCCAGCAGGTCATTCCCTAGGCTGTAGGTGTGCTGGACATTTTTCCTCTGTAGGTGCAGCACTTTGCATTTCTCCTTGTTGAACTGCATTCTGTTGGTTTCTGCCCACTTGTCCAACCTATCCAGGTCTGCCTGCAGCTGTTCCCTGCCCTCCGGCGTGTCCACATCTCCCCATAGCTTTGTGTCATCTGCAAACTTGGACAGAGTACATTTCACTCCCTTGTCCAAGTCACTGATGAAGACATTAAAGAGTATCGGTCCAAGGACCGAGCCCTGCGGGACCCCACTGCCCACACCCTTCCAAGTCGAAACCGACCCATCTACCACAACTCTCTGGGTGCGACCCTCCAGCCAATTCGCCACCCACCGGACTGTGTAGTCATCCAAGTCACAGCCTCTTAACTTGTTCACCAGTATGGGGTGAGATACCGTATCGAAGGCCTTCCTGAAGTCTAAGTATACGACATCCACCCCTCCTCCTGTGTCCAGGCGTTTCGTAACCTGGTCATAGAAAGAGACTAGATTGGTCAGGCACGATCTGCCTGCCACGAACCCGTGCTGGTTTCCCCTCAGCATAATTTGTCCTGCTGGGCTCTCACAAATGTGAGCCTTGATAATTTTTTCAAAGACTTTGCCAAGGATGGAGGTGAGACTGACTGGCCTATAGGTGCCCAGGTCCTCCTTCCTCCCCTTTTTGAAAATGGGGACCACGTTAGCTCTTTTCCAGTCCTCCGGGACTTGGCCCGTGCGCCACGAGCATTCGAATATTCCCGCCAGTGGCTCTGCAATGATGTCGGCCAGTGCCTTCAGCACCCTCGGATGGAGCTCATCCGGGCCTGCCGACTTAAAGGCATCCAGTTCTTCCAAGTGACTCTGCACCATCTCAGGGTCTACGCATGGAAGTCTGGCGCACCTTGCACTTGTCAGTGTTGAAACCCATCCTGTTCTCATCTGCCCACCCCTGTAACCTGTCTAGATCTGATTTCAGCCTATTCTTCCCTTCTAGCGTGCCCACTTCTCCCCGTATCTTAAAATGAGAAATCCATGTTTTCAGTGGGTAAAGGGGAAAATCCCCATTTTTCTCTGTTTTCCCGTGGGAAACAGAAAACCCAGATCAGCGTTGATCAGAAACTGGTTTAAACTGTAACAAAATAGAAGTTCAGTGCACATAAACCAGCTTCAAAACGTTTAAGATAAACCTGGCTGAATGTAGTATCAGACTTAACTAATTTAGGTCAAACCGATTTATGAATCTTCTGCTCCAGACCCCTTCTTGGCTCAAGTTAAATCAGAGTCCCCCCACCATCCCAGCATGCTTTGTATCCCTGGGCTGGGCTGGCTTGTGCTGTCTGCCCCAGAGAGCAGGGCTGCCCCTTCCCCTCTGCTCCCTAGCTAGAGGAGTGAGGGCTGGCTCACTGGACAGCTCAATGCCCCCCACCCCTCCCCCTAGGAACACTCCTGCTGGAATCTTGGGCCAGGGAGGGTGGGGGTTAAAACTTCCCTTCCCATGAGTATGGAGCTGCCCTGCCATTCTTACTTAGTGCTGGCTGAGACTGTGGACTACAAATTCCAGAGGCACCTAGTAGCAGAAATAGGAAGTGATGAGCAACCCTGCAGAGTCCTGCTGCTCTGATTCTGGACTGCAAATCCCAGACACCTTAGGGGCAGCAGGAAGAGAAAGCAAACACACAGCCCACACTGCCTATGTTCCAGAGAGCCATGCTGTAGCACCCCCTGGCTTCTGGCTTGACCACTGCAGGCATGTGGCTGCATTTCCTGAATCAAAAGTGAATGTCAGTTCATTTGCTTATTGGTTCACAATCTTTGCAGCTTAAACTAACCTGCAAAGACTGATTCAATTCAGCCTCAGGCTTTTTGACTGTCTGTACTTAGCCCATGGCAACAACATCACTTTATGCTATCTAAGCCATTTAAACAGCTGCCTAACTTAGCTATGGGCACCTTAAATGGTTTTGACTATAAACATATTTTGAAAAGGTGACTGCTTGAATTCTAGCACAAAGAGCTGGATTCCAAGGCCTAAAAACTCTCCCAAACTTTCCTATATACTAGAGGTGAATCAATATTTTGGTTGCATATCAGATCAGCACTGACAAAAAGAAAATTAACATTATCAGCTATTGACTTTTTTTGGTTGGTGTAGCCAATAATGTCACCAATAAATACAATATGCCTTCTGGCCAGGGCCTCCGGATGTCGTATGCAGCTGCACGCAGGAATGCAGCTGGGCAGCGTGGAGAACAGTGACCTACAGGTAAGTCTGTGGAGGAGAAGGGGCATGATGGAGGGAAATGGCACAGAGGGTGTAGATCGAGGCCCCATGGTGAGAGAGGGAGCAGGGCAGGAGCTGGGGGTGCTGCCCAGCCAAGACGGTGAATGGGACCCAGGGCTGGGGCAAGGAGCAGGACGGAGCCATGGGTGGGTTGTCCAGAGGGTGTTGGGGGGAGAGGGGGAGCAAAAGGGGCACTTCCGCCACGCACACCCTCCAGGGGAGGCCTGAGGGGCATGTTACCCCTCCCCCCCAGATTTATGTGTGGGGTGGATGCAGACTGCCCTCTGTGGGCTCAGGGCTCTCCCCACTGCTGCCTTTCCCCCAGGAGCCCTGCACCGGCTGCTTGTGCCCTGCTTGCCTGGCAGTGGTGGGAGAGGCAAGTTGTGCCTCCTGCTGCCAGGCAAGCAGGAGGCGAATGGCTGATGCGGGACCCCCAGGGGAAAGACAACAGAGTGGAGAGCCCCAAGCCCACAGCAGGCAGCCTGCACCTGCTCTTGCCCTGCTTGGCTCCACTCTGGTTAAAAGCATCCCCGCACTTAAAAATGGTGGGGGCGGTGCTTGAAGCACCCTCGCCACTATTTTTAAACGCCAAGATGCTGATCCCCTGGACGAGCCACCCACAGCTCTGTCCAGTACCTGCCCCAGTGCCGGGTTCCATTCACTGCCCTGGCTGGGCAGTGCTCCCAGCCCCTGCCCCATACCCTCCCTAACCATGGGGGCCTCAACTGCCACCCCCCACGCTCCTTCCTTCCCCCATGCCCCTTCCCCTTCAGAGACTTGCTTGCAGGACCCTGCTCTCCATGCTGCCTGGCTGCATTCTTGTAAATTGGAAATCAGATGGGTACAGGCCAATATGGCTGGTTAATAATCGGCTATCAGTATTGGCTAAGAAAATCTTTATTGGTGCACCCTTACTATATACCCCAGTAATTTAACTTTGCAATAACCCCCTCCCATTTCCTGCAAAGCGTTTTGACCATCCCATGCCCCCCGCCATCCTTAAAACAGCTCTGACCACCGCCAATAGCAGCCAGGAACCAAATCAAATCTACTCTTCAGGCCCATTTAAAAAGTCTACCTATTAGTATGTCTTAACTACAGAAAATTCTAGACCTTTAGAACTGTTCATGCTCTTAATTCAATTCCAGTCCTCTCTATCAAGAAACTGACCACATTAGTGGCTCCTGTGTCACCACCGCTTAGGAACCAGCCTGTTCCAAACTGCTGAAGGTTTTTTGCAAATATTATTTATTCTATTCTAACTACACATGACATACTGAACTTCTTGAGTGACTGATCACAAGTTATCATTAAGGCCAAGAACTGGAGAATTCTAAACAGGATTAGACATTTATAAGAGAGAGCTAAAAACCATCCACATCTTCATTAAAATAGGATGAACAAAGGAACATAAACCTTCATGTTTCAGAAAATAAAGGCAAGCACTAAAGTCATGGAGACTGGGAAAAAACTGCACCAGTTATTCCATGATTTTTCTGTCTTGGATTTCTTGCACCCTTTCCTTCAGCTTCTGGCAGAAACAATCACTTACACAGTGGAATGCAAGGCTGATCTAGCATGGCCATTTCTGAACTCATGATTTCATAAATGCATAAATTAGCTCACTCCATCCTGGAGTCCCCTCCACAGCCATGGGCTTTGAACTTCAGTCAATCATGAGAACTTCAGTCTGTTTGCCACAGGACAAGGACTGTGCCCACCATCTCCCACTCTCAATGCATACACCCTTTTCAGGATCCCATGCCTGTGCTGATCAAGAACTGCGAACAAGGGACCATAAGAGTCTATTAAACAAACAGTGAAGTCAGTATCACCAGTCTCCAAAGGCTTTCCTGTCTCTGCCAGATGTAAGAGGCATGCTAGCCCCCAAGCCTAATTATCCAGACAGAAAAATATATAGCCCAAGTCTGGAGGTGCTATTAGCTTGGGATATGGAATAGATGTTGAACTTCAATTAAGCTTGGGCTGAGATCCACCTGTGTGCAATGAGGAAGCTGATTTAGTCACCTGAGTACTGATAGCTCTCCAATGCCCTTCCCACAATTCCCCCTGAAGGACAAGATAAGTTTCTCCATAACTGATTACAAAAAAACCTTAGAGTGCTTTTGCACAATGCTTCACAAGATATGTCCCCAGGCACATGCACAAGCAATTGCAGAAACAAGGACAGAGTAACAGTTAAAGCCTTGATATAGAAGTGCTCATTCCCAGGTCAGGCTAATGCGACTACTTAATCCTGGGTACAAATCACCCGGGTTAATAGTGGAGTGGAAGCATACCTAAAAAAAGCCCAGCTGTAACCAGATGTCTGCCAACAGTCTTGGGACAGCACAAAGTTTAATGGGCTTATAGCTTGGCTCAGCCACCAGAATTGATATATCCTGAGGGTAACTAAAGGAGTTCCTCAAGGGCAAACATTAGGACATGAACATCTAGGATACATACTTTTTAGCTGCTTTAAAAGGGGAAAGGGACAGCTGCTTCAGATCTGCTGTAACTGCTAGGCCTGTGTGATCCTGTAATGACACCAGTGAGCTAAATTGCTAATTCACCCCTGGATGAAGCGGTTTTGCTACTGCTTATATCACTACAGAATCAAGCAGACATAACAGCTTGTATCGTGTCCTTTCACAGCAATATAATTTCTGTGTCTGTCTTTACCTTTAGCTTTAAAGCAGCCTAGCAGCCACCAGACTAAGGAAAAGGGAAACCCCAAGCTCCTGAAAGGTTTTGGGACGTGTCACTGGATCCATCTTGCCCATGTGAAGATCAATTTAGCTCACAGAGGTCTGAGAATTCAAATACCTCCCTTCTGCTTTTGGCTTCTCCGACCTCTCAACAGCAGGCCAGTGCAGGATATGAATCATTTGCTCTCCCAATTCACTCTCTTCCATGCTAATTTTACATTCCTGCAGGGGATCAGCTGGCAGATAAATATACAGGAAGAGGAAAGAATAGCCTAATTATCTTTGTTCATTTGGGCAGGCCCAAAAGGACACTCAACCAAAAATCTGTTTGTTAGTCTGATTGAGCTGAAGAGTATTATTTAAATAAAAAACCTGGAGAGGACAATTCTGTGGAAACCTAAATACACGATCGCAATGCAGAACTTTGATCTGAAGAGTTTATTATAATTTGCCTGAGGAAAAAAAATAATTTTATGAACTGTGGTTTTACAGCTATTTAAATTTTATTGTCAGTTACTGTGTTCATTACTGCCTTCATCTCACTTGGATTCAGCCAATTCCTGATAAAGAGAGCAGCTGAATGGAGGTGGTCACAAAGCACATTTGGCTATTACTGATTCGTGAACAAATGAGCGCCAACTCTAGCTTGGTGATATTTCATGAAGAGTCTATTTACAGGCAGGGGAAAAGAACTGCAGAGAATGACAAAGTTCTCAGCAAAAGGAGAAAGCTCCAAGGTTGCATCCTATAAATATCTTATAGGACAAAGAGCATTTGGTTCAACTAGTTTTAAAAAGCACATTTTGGTCTGGCAGTTTGTGGCATGGAAGCACACTGGGCCCCACCAAGCTTGGAAAGATATGATATACACCAATGACAACTTCTGTATGCATAACTGATGGACATGGTGAGCTCAGAAAGGAATCTCAATTATTATTATCCCACTCTTAATTATCATCATCTTACATTAGAACCAAAAGGCTCCAAGTGAAAACCAAGACGCAGAGCACTAGGTGTTTTATTTATATATAAGTCAAGGACTGTCCCTTAATAGGAACTTACATTTTAATGGCTAAGACAAAGTATTAATATTTATTACTATCGTTTTGTCACAAAACTGACTTGGTAAAAAGATGGGGCAGGTCAAAGCCTGATGTTTTATAAAAGACTGGAAAATTTGTCTGGTGTCTTAGGCACTTCTAAGAGAAAGCAATAAAAGTAAATAAAATTAGTTTAGTGGCTATGTCAGCAATTAGGTGAATTCTTACTGTACAGTAGGTAAAACTCTTTTACTTTCAGTGAGGCAGAAAATCCAAGGAGGGTTAATGAAAGAACAGCACTTGACCAGACATGTTATTTCTAATCTGATGAATTTAGCTGAAGCTCTTCCTTCTTTCAGTGCACATATAAGGAGAGTGAATAATGACTTGGAAATAAACTGTAACGGTAAGCTTCTTACAACAGGGTTTAAGATGAATAAAAGCATCAAGGAGGTCAAACAAATGTGGCCCCTTTTTCATTTAAGCTGACAGTTGTGAATTTTTTTTTTTAATTTTAACCCACTTTAGAATCTCATTGAACCTTTTCTAGTTTGATCTTCCTGTATAGTTTTTAATCACATATCTGTACCCATGGACTGTACAGTCTTGTTTTTTGTATAGAATGCCAACCATCTTACTAACTAAGCTAACTAATATGCCAAGCTTCATACTAACTAAAATAAAAGCCTTCTTTTTTTAAAAGAAAATGCAATTACACAGGAGACTCAGCTTAGATTCCCAGAGGCTGTCATTAGCTCCTATGGTTCAAAATGCTGCAGAGGAAGAGATTGGGGGAAGAAGGTGGTTTCCTGTTAAAAAAAAAAAACAAAAAACAAACAAAAAAAAAAGGAGAAAAAAAATCTTAAATTTATTTGATACCTTTCTAGAGAATAACTACCTACCTTCTCAAGCTCAGGTTATAAAGGAAGAGAAAAAAAGTAAGAATCATAGATAAAGCCTAAGAGATGTTTTTAAATAACATGAAAAGTAAGTTGGAGAGATACAGGAACCATTGCTTCTCTTCCTCAAGACAGGAGTTTCAGAAGGGAAGATTCTTAAATAAAAAATAGCACACTTACAGAGCCAGTGCTAAAGACAAGAGTAGTATCTCTGTGCTAATGGTCACTGTTCAGAAGAAAGTGCTCTGAACAATGCACAGCCTGTAGCCTGATAACTAGATCATTTGGCTGGAAAGAAGGAAGATGCAACTCACTCTCGATGAGGGCTGGCCAGAACCCAGTTCTACTGGCTCTCAGAATAAATGCCCTAACCAATAACTTACTGGTCTAAATGGGCAAAAAAAGATAGGAGAGTCACCTCCTTCTCCATTCCAAGTGTTATGCATATGCCTTTTATTTCACCTACATGCCTATGCAGAGGGCAGCCCACTGAAATCGAGTGTGCTTAGTACAAAAGCACAGGTAAGTTTTTCTTAATATAACAATGGGCTTAAGGTATCTACATCACAGGGATGACATGAGGTTTAACCACATTAGGAGCTTGGGAGCTCTGGAATCAAAGGCATTTTCAGAGTATATCATCACTAACTGAAAGATTAACAGTCCAGCAGATGCTTCATCACTAAAAAGAATTCGTATCAAAGCAAAGAAGATAATGATACCTAAAAGAGCCATATGATAAAAATGTGCAAAGATAATGGCAGTGATAACTTACGGCATTCCTTTTCATCACTTTCATCAAAGCAGTCGGGCAGCCCATCACACTGCCAGGCCCCCGGGATACAGCGCCCATTACTACACATGAAGTTTCCAGGAATATTACATTCATTTGTGAAGTTGTTTCCAGGCAACAGCTGGCTATCTGCAAAAGAAGGGGACAAAAAGAAAAGATCCAACATGATATACAGAAGTGACTCTAACTTCTTAAATTGTAGTCCACTGGTATATACAGACAAATGCAAAGCCAATGATGCTGCTGCTCACCAATGGAAGAATTAAAACACATGATGATTTTCAGGGAACCTGCTTCCTTGAGAAGTTTACCCTTTACTATTACTCTCCAACCCAGAAGCATCATCTTCCCCTCCCTCATTCCCAGCCACTACATCCTGTGGGATTTTCCCAAATTGCAGAGATCTCTGGGCTCCTTCTCCTCTAAGGCATATACCCATGTAAAACCAAACAAGACTACAAATTGGGTTCCAAATCCCCATAATTCTGCCTGATTAGTATTTTGTCTGCAAAACATTTTTCTATCCCCCAGGGGCTGGGAACTAGATGGTATGTTGGTTAATGCATACTAGCTTTTCAATTTAGTTTTAAATACAGTGCTGCTAGTGAAAATTAGAAGTGAGCTTCCTGGTCTTAATCTAGTCCCCTGGCATACATCTGTTCACAGGCAAGAAAGGCAGCTGGCACATTAAAACAGTCTGGCAAAGAAAGCAGATTCAGCACTAGAATGGAAGGAGGGCTTCAGAGCAGGATGGAAGCATGAAGGCCAAGTCTCTGGGTCAAATGTGGCTCCACTCAGTAATCTCAATTCCTTGGAGGTGTTAAATGCAGGTACCCCACTAAACTTCAGGAAAAATAGACGAGGGAATATGCAACAATCTCTTAAAGAAAACTGAAGGTGCGAGCTCACAGATAGGAATCCCTTTTTTCCGATTCAAAGTGAAGAGCAATACTGTAAAGCTTCAAATCTGAACTACAGAATAATAATGAATGGGACAGATGGTGGAAGAAAGATGCTTTTCCTCCCTTCATAGTTTGCCGCCTCAGTTGCGTAGACTGCCAACCCTACTCAGGGTTCTCATCCCATTTTTGTCTTCTCTCTTCCAGCTACTGATCCCCTAAGACATCATTTCTCCAACCCCCATCAGTGGTCCTAACCCCCTTCCCAGCAGCCTCCACTCCCCCATTCCAATCTCACTATTACCAACTTTCTAAATGTTAATATGAACATATTTGGTGTGTTGCATAAAGCCTCATCTCTTGGAGACAGGTAATTTTAAGAAAATCTCAGCTTTCTCATATTTAGGAGCTGGGGAATGAAGGGGGGGGGAGCAGGAGTGGGAACAACAACAACATTTCTAACCCTAAAACTTTGCTGTGCAAATTAAAAATTTTACTCTTTGTATCCTAAGGACTCAAAAACCAGGAAAGGCAAATTTAAAAAATGAAAGAAAGAAAACGTATAAAAAAAGAATAACAACTTCTGATTGTTAAGATATTCTTGTGCTCTTTGAACACTTGGGGATGATAATACTACAATCTACTCTCTCTGCTCCCTTGATAGTTGCCTTCCAGGGGTAGGCAACGTTTTTTGGCTGGAGTGCCGAAAAAACCACAACGTCTACCTTGGAAGGTGCCAGAGTGCCAGCATGCCTGGAGCCACTGTTTGCTGCAGTGGAACCATGGAGCCCGGTCTTCTTGCAGCAGGGCTTGCAGCCTCCCAGCCACCTGCTGGAAGCAGCTTCAGCTCCATGGCTGGCAGCAG